>NC_134717.1:4827500-7327500 GCF_049634645.1 Pelodiscus sinensis | reverse complement strand
AAGCAGAGGCAAAACATGCGTGCAGTGAATGGATCAAATATCAAAAGATCTGAAACCTCCAACGTGCTCCCAGTCTTCCTAATATAAATAGGTTTCTGCACAGCGTGTGCAAAACCCAAAGCTAAACATGAACCACCACTTCAGTTCAGCACGAAGATGATTTATCTTGGCAATTCATTCATCTAAGCATGAAGATGACAGGGCAGGAAGCATCACTCAATAATGAATTGTGTGGGATACAAAACAACGATAGGTGTGTTTTTTAGACATTACACATGCAACCACTTCACCCCTGGAGTCTGTAAGTTTGCTGTGTGTGGAACTCTGGTGCACAGATGCTGGAACTCTGCAGAAGCAGAGAGTAAAATCCAGTCCAAGAATGCACCTTCATTTGCTTTTAAAGCAGCAAAATACTTCATTTAATCATGTATCAGCTGGATCTGATGAGGACTGTGGGGCTGTCTACAGGGCACTCTTATCTAGAAATAAGTTACGCAATTTGAGCTATGCACATTGTGTAGCTTATTTTGAAATTTAGCACTGTCTAAAGATATGCCCAGCCCGTTATTTCGAAATATAACGGACTTGATATTCCGATGTCCATGTAAACCTCGCTCCATGAGGATTAAGGGACATTTCAGAATCTGAAACATCCCTTAATCCTCATGGAACAAGGTTTACAGGGATGTCGGAATAGCAAGCCTATTATATTTTGAAATAACGGGCTGGCTCAAAAGATGTGAAATAGCTATTTCGGGATACTTCCAGTGTCCCAAAATAGCTCCGTCATGTAGACGTAGCCTAGCAGTATATGTGGTCTGGATGATGCAACAAAAAGCTTGGTTCTCCACAGCTCTGCTTAGAACTGGACTCAAGCTTAGCTACAGCAGAAGCAGCTTGAACTTACAACTCTCCTCGATCTTACTCCAGTGGAGAAACTGGGAGTAGCAGAGCCCCACTCAACTCTGCCCCCAGCCTGCTCTTATGCCAGGTAGGCAGTGTTCAGCAGGAGTTTTCTCATCTGTAAAATGGGGCTAACACTTACCTACCGCCCAAGGGTGGTAGAACATTAAGCTAGTTAGAAAAATCTCCTTGAAGATGAAAGGTGCTATGTGAGTATTTAGCATTCTTTGTAAGTGGCAGCAAACTATAAAACCTAACAAACTGCCAAGGGGCAAAATGGTATCAAAACAGCTCTCCTACCAAACTCTTCATTTTGTGCTAAACATGCGAGTTTCAGGAGCCTGTTAAGAGCATGCATAAGTCTGCAACTTTCTCTTTGGGCAATAAAGGCTGGGAAAGCAATCAAAGCTACCCTCAAACTTGTCAGAAACATAATTGGCTCTCAAGGAGGCAGAACTCATGAGGTTGATCTTAAAGCCATTTTTCTCCTTTATATCGCAGTTTCCCCTCACTACTAGTGCTTTCCTAGCGATACTGTCATTCTTATCCCTTGAAAATGCCATTAGAAGGTAGCAACTTGAAAGTAAAATGTCTCCTCTAAACTCGGCACCATGTATTATTTTCTTAACATGAAGCCTTGGACTTGGATGCATCCTTTACCCAAACTTTATCTTGACAGCTTTAAACTAGCTGCCTAAAAAAAACCCCTAAAATATTCTGTATGACCAGGTACATAACTGATCAGACAGACATAGCTCAGGGACATCACTTATCATGAAATCTTACTGTGTGCATGCTAATGGTTAATAAACTGTAATCAGAATACTATTTCCCTACTTGACGCAACTACTACAATTATTATTTTTATTACCAATGCACCTAGGAGCCCTAGTCAATTTCTCACTTTATCCTAATCACAGTAATTTACCAAACGAGTTTTGGGATTTTTTAAAAGCATTCCAAATGTGCAGTCTTCCTCCATAGCAGGGGTGGGCAACTTGTGGCCCAATGGGGTTCCACCTGCTGCCCACAGACTCTCTGTCTGTCCCACTTCCCCATGTGCCTCTCATGCACTGGGGAACTGGAGTCCCAGACTTTCTTCTTCTCGCCCTTAGAGCACTTTTGGAGTACTATGAATCCACTGATTCAGGCTCCCCCATCCTCCCAGAGTTGGAATGCTGCGAATCAGCTGTTTGTGGCTGTTCAAGCTCTGGGAGGAAGGGGAAGGAGCAGGAATCAGTGGATTCGTGGCACTCTGAAAGTGTTGGGAGAGAGGGCAAGGCGCAGGTAAGTGCAGGGCTCCAGTGCCTCCATGCAAGAGAAGCATGTGGGGGCAGGGGAGGTACAAGGGTGGCATGCAGCCCACTGAGATTGAGGGCCCCTCATGAGGCCCACTCACTAATCTTGGTTGACCATCGCAGTTCAACAAAGAACTCTGCGGGGAAAAGGGAGTATGGAAGAGTCTTACTTGTCCAGTTGGGTTTTGCCGTATTTGGAAAACGTGTTGGATAAAAAGGCGCAGGGATCAAAAAGAAGGACACATGGAAGCTCCAAGTCTCCATGACAGCAAAATGCGGGATGAAACCCTCGTAAACTAAGTGAACGCAATAGCTCCTTCCACATCCACAGGGGTCCATGTAAGCAACGGCTCTAAGTAAGTAACTGAAATCCACCAGGATGCAGCAATGAGAGCCATCATGTAATTTAACTAGGAGAAAACTCAAAACTCAATCCCAGCACAGGTCATCAGGACATCCAAAAACATTGGGAAGAGGAAGTCTATTTTAGTTCATTAAATTGTATATTGAAGGGAATACAGCCCTGCAGGGAAACCATTACTCTTATATTGTTGCATTCTTATAAAAAATAATACCTAGACTCCCTGATGTGAGAGGAAAGGTCAAACAATTACAGCTTCCTTAATTTCATAGCCAGTTGGGAAATTAAACAATGTAATCATCAAAGAGTTACACCTCGTTTTCAGGAGAGTGGCAATTTAAATTAATTTTTTAATTTTATAAAAAAAATAGATGTAGGGTAGTAGAGGGATTTCACCCAGTGGGCTTTTATTCTTTTTAAACAATCTTGTTAATTCATGTTAAAAAGAGAGATTAAAAGGAACATTAGCAGCTTTTGCAGTGCTATAGTTAGCTCCTCTTTGTGTGTCCCAAACGCCAAGTGCAAAACGTTTGTCTTTCATGAAGCCTTTTTCTTCTGTTCTTTGTCTTCTGTATATAACCCCAACCAACACATAGCTCCTCCAGTTTGGGGATTTTATTCTCAGGCTAGATTTTTTTCTAATCTTCAATATGCATTACCATGGCTAGTGCAGGACACTGGAATTGTTAGACTGGGCCAACGTAGCAGTCCACCTAGTCCAGGGGTAGGCAAGCATTTTTGCCCGGGGGCCACTTCAAAAATTGTTGAAGTAGCCCCGGGCCACTCCGGAAGGGGTGGGGTCTGAACAGGAAGGTGAGGGGCTACCCCACCCCCAGACCATAATTGGTCTAGGGCTGGGGGAACCCCTTTGCTCCCCCTTCCCACCAGGCATCCATGCCCTGGAAGAGGCTTGGCATGCTCCCCCTCACCCTTAGGCCAATCAGGGCCTGGGGGTGCGGGAAGCCTGCTCCTGCCCTGCGAGAGCACATGGCACTTCGATGTGCCACGGGCTCCTTGCAGGGCCGGGGCAGGGCGAAGGAAGCTTCACGCAGCTGCCCCAACCCCAGGCTCTGGTTGGCCTGGGGAGCGCACAAAGCCTCCTCCACTCTCCCCTTCCCCGCCCTGTGAGCAGCGCTTCAAAGCACCATGTGCTCCTGGCAGGGCGGGAGGAGGCTTCGCGTGCGCCGCCGCCCCCTTTTGCCCGCCCCAATCTAGTCTAATACTCTGCATGGGCCCTAATCCAGCTCTCATTAAAATCAACGGACAGGAACAGACTCTGGCTCTGGGTGGGTTGCCACCCACCTCAACCAAGGTGTTGGCCATTGGGCCTCCTGCCACCGGGCTGCTAGACCACAGATGTCACCCGACCAGAGAATCCCGGTATACGGAGGTACCACCTGGAGTATCATTCAAATTAATATCACTGCGGCCATTCGAATGGGCCATATGAAGGTCTAATCCCTCTGTATCCTTTACATTAAAAAAGAAAATCACATCCCGTTTTAGGGGTGCTTTGTGCCAGTAATGAGGCCACATCCTCTCCAGATCCAGCTTTCAGGGCTGTCATGGCTGCTTTTCCCGTTGTCCCAGTGCCACCACAGCTGTTCCTTTTGATTGACGTTTTCTTCCACTCCCTTCATCTGGGTTCCTCTGGGAGCCTTCATCTGGGTTCCTCTGGGAGCCTATGGGCTTAAAAACCTCCCCTTACTTCTTAAGCTCTAGCTGCCAGTTGGGACTCTCCCAGTCTAAGCCCTCAGGAGTTCACATTGCATCTCAGGATTGATAGATTTCAAGGCCAATGGGCCTATTGCTCTTGGGAAGGGATGGAGGGGTCTTACCAACTTTCTGGACCTCTTGTCAGGAGTACCAGGTTAATGTGTCTTCCTAGATGGGCCCTTTGAAAGGCTGGAACCTGCTTAGGGTGGGGTTCTTTGGTGCTTCACTATGGAGCTTTGCCCTAGTTTCAGAAGAGATCGTTTAGCATTCATTTTTCCAGCTGCTGAGGTCCACAAGAGTTTTGCCACTGACTTCAAAGGGAGTAGAATCAAGCCCACAAGGTGGTAAGCATAAGACTCCTGTGCCTTCCAATGGCGAACCATGAAGAAATAACTTGAGACAGAGAGCAGGCAGCACAGAGATCAGGAGACGTGCCAAGCATTTGTCAAGAGACCAGTCGGCTTTAATCTCTGTCCGCCAGCTTTATTTTACCTATTTCTTCAACCTTTGAGTATCATTTTTAAGTTTAAGTGCAAATCCCAGAGAGCGACTTCCACATAAAAAACCTTTAAGGCATTCACTCGCCTACATCAGTGGTCCCCAATGCAGTGTCTATGGGTACCATGGCACCCGCCAGGGCATTTATGTGCACCCGCCGAGTGATCAGGTCTGGCCCAAGCCATTCTTGCCACCTTGGGCGCACGGCGCATGCGCGGCCCCGCCTGTGGATACCCGGCAGCCCCAAAAGGTTGGGGACCACTGACCTACATCATCCACCTACAATCCCTTTGCCATCTTAGGTACTTGTGTTTTAAAGGGTCCTCTCTAGAGCCTTGCAAAAATTTTGTATCCACATCTGCAACTGTCGCTGCAAAAATGAACTGTGAATACCCGCGGATATCTGTAAATTTGCAAGTTTCTAGATACAAAATTTGTATCCGCATCCATATTGTATAAATGATCCCTACATCCGCAGATACCTGCTGATGTGGAGTGGATATTCATGATTTACAGGGCTCTAGTTCTCTCCTTCACAGCACCAATCAATCTACTTGGTTGAGTTTTAGGGAGCACATAACCCTCCACAGCAGGCCTAAAACTCTCACAGCACGTGCACAGTGTTAACAGGATACTTCACACAGAAAGACACATGTCTGAGCCCGGGAGAGTTTACAATCCAAAGGCCAGACTCTGCCACTTGTAGATTGAGGAGTCCCTTATTCTGAATAGTCCCACAAATTTTTTATGGGACACGATGAGTAAAGGTGGTAAAATCTGACCCTTAACTAGAAAAGACAGGGGGAAAACAATCAAGGGAAAGGAGGAAATTTGGATAGTTTGAAAAACTGTGGTAAACTTAACCGTTTGTGGGGCCTGATGAGAAGAATTCCACATTTAAACGACCCGACTGGTGCAGTAAATGTTGGTGCAATCCATGTGCTTTCAGCAAAAGCATGAATTTTGCATAGATGTGCAGGAAACAGCCAATACTATGGTTTCCTTGAAACCCTGCATTGGAATCAACAGCCATCAACAAATCCAGGCTGGGTTTCAAATCTGAACATAAGAACGGCCTTACTGAATCAGACCAAAGGTCCATATAGCTCAGTGTCCTGTCTTCTGACATTGGCCAATGCCAGATGCACCAGAGGGAATGAACAGAACAGGAAATCGTCAAGCAATCCCTCTCCCATCATCCATTTCCAGCCTCTGACAGAGGCTAGGGACACCACTCCTACCCATCCTGGCTAATAGCCATTGATGAACCTGTCTTCCATGAACTTATCCAGTTCTTTCTTGAACCCTGTTAAAGTCCTGGTCTTCACAACCTCCTCTGGCAAGGAGTTCCACAGGTTTACCGGGCACTGCGTGACGAAAAACTTCATTTTGTTTGTTTTAAATCTGCTACTTATTAATTTCATTTGGTGCCCCCCTAGTTCTCATGGTATGGCAACAAGTAAATAACTTTTCCTTATCACTTTTTCCACACCAGTCGTGATTTTATAGACCTCTCTCATATCCCCGTCTCCTCTTTTCTAAAATGAGAAGTCCAGTCTTTTTAATCTCTCTTCATATGGGATGCATTCCAAACCCCTGATCGTTTTTGTTCCCCTTTTCTGAACCTTTTCCAATGCCAATATATCTTTTTAGAGATGAGGTGAGCACATCTGTATGCAGTATGTAAGATGTGGGCGTAGCATGGTTTTATTTAGAGGGCATTCCCACTACAAGTCATCTGGGTATACATCCGTTCTGCACTAAAGTCACACTTGTAGGAACGGATGCGTTACAAGTCCTCTCATTCCCCGCTCTTAAGTCACACAAAAAAAAAAACCCCATCGTCTGTGCAAATGGAAGTCAGCTATGGGAAAAAGATTCCCCGCTTTAAGTTGTTTCGCTAAAAGTCCAAGTTTCTTGGAACGTGTCTTGGACTTATAGCAAGGACGGCTTGTAGAGGCAATAAGATATTCTCTGTCTTATTTTCTATCCCTTTTTAAACAATTCCTAACATTCTATTTGCTTTTTTGACTGCTGCTGCAGTGAGTGGAACTATCCACAATAACTCCAAGATCTCTCTCTTGAATAGTTATAACTAAATTAGTCCCCATCATATTGTATGTATAGTTGGGATTATTTTTTCCCAAAGTCCATTACTTTGCATTTACCAACATTAAATTTCATTTGCCATTTTGTTGCCCAATCACTTAATTTTGAGAGATCTTTTTGAAGCTGTTCACACTCTGCTTTGGTCTTAACTATCTTGAGCAGTTTAGTACGATCTGCAAATTTTGCCACCCCACTGTTTACTCCTTTCCCCAGATCATTTATGAACAGCACTGCCAAGTCCAGGTCTCACAAAACAGGAGTCTGGCCCTGCAAAATCATAAGATTGGCTTAAAATCATGAGATATTCTACAATAATACATGTGGGGCATTGAGTCACTTGGGTCACCCTTCAAGCTTTTCTCCTCAACCACAAGGGTTGGCAACTCGATTATTTTAAGTAACTGCTCAAGGTCACATAAAATAATGGTCACTTCAGGAGAAGAAGTCTGAATATGAGAGTCTGGCTATAACCATGAGAACTGTCAATACTGCATGTCCCTTAAACCAGGGGAGTTGCCCCCAATAAAAAGTTGCTAACACCCTCTTGAAAAAGATGGTCCTTGTAAGAGTTTCTTCACCCAGTGTCTTTACTGGTACACCCTAACTGCCACCCATCCCACGAGTTCCAAAGTCCGACCCGTGCCGTATCTAGTCAATATTAGCCTAGAACCTTGCCTCGAGATGACTCACACCGGGGTGAGGTGCCGTCTGGCAACGCCACCTGGTGGAAGCAGGGAGAGGAGAGTCCAGGCCCACCCTCACTCATGGACCCCAGCCCAGGGCCCTAAGGACTCGGACCTAGTTCAGTCCAGTCCGGCTGGCGGGGCTTCCCACCGAAACACACCAACCCCTGGGCGTTCTGAGAATGCCCTGCCCTGGGCTGCTTCCTCTCCCTTTATCTGTGTCCCTTAACTCTCCTACCGCCTCCGTCCCTCCATCCCTCTCGGTTCTCTGTCTCCTTTTTCCAATACCTGCCTCCTGACTCGGCGTCCTCCCGCCCCCCACTGGGTGCCTCCCTCTTTCATACGCTACCAAGCTCTTCCCCCTGTTCCCCCCATCACGCTCTCTCAGCCCTCTTATGCTCCTTCCCCAGACCCCGCCCCCAAACAGCTGTCTGGCAGCCCCCTGGCATGCAGTGCCTGCTCTCACCCCGACTTGCCACCCTTCCCCCTGCCCCTGGCTGACATGGGGGCGGGGTTTGAGGTACGGGACCATAGTGCCCTGTCATACGCGGGTGCCGAGAGCACTGGAGCGGGGGGTTTTGGAGTGCGGGGCAGTAGCACCCCGTCACAGTCCTAAACCAGTTTCCTCAGTCTGGACAAACGTGAACTCAGGAAACATTCAAGATTTGTAAAACTATCTGAATTTTGTAAAGAAGGCCTCGTCTGTATAAAAGGCCCAACCACTAACCATAATTCAGCCTAGAGATGTTAAATTGTGATTAATTAGCTAACCGAGTAGTCAGTGGAATGTCCATCGACTACTCTATTAGTTGATAACGGCTCTTACTACATTTAAAATACAGAGCCGCAGCAGGGTTGCTCCTGGGGGTGGCACAAGACCGCTGCAGCTCTGCCTCTCCTATGCCCCCACACACCATGGAGACAGTGGTGTGGGGGGAACTGGCTTTTAAACTGGCTCCCCCCGGCACCGGCTCCTGCTTCTCCCCCTCACACACACCTTGCTGCCTCTGACACAGAGGCAGCAAGAGCAGGGGAAAGCGAGTAGTCAACTCGACTACCCAATAAGCCTAGGCTACTCCCTTACATCCCTTGTCCAGACATGAATTTAGTAGTTTTGACTTCTTTGGTAAATGACTTTCGCAGAGGCAGTGCAGTCCACTGGACTGAGCTGGCAGGCAGCTGTCCTTGGCCGGCTGCTGACTTGACATGTGGTGTTAGGTGAATCAGATTCTTGATACTTCAATTCCCCCTCCCCCTCCCCAGGTTTGGACGTTTACTCTCTTTTGTAACACTCTAAGATCTACCATTGCAGAGTACGGGGTAGAGTATTCATATAAATTCCTGAAAGGTATATTTGGCAAAAAGCATGAAACAGAGTTTGACTCCATTTCTTTCTCCGCAAACCATTCCACCGCTCATTTTAGCATGAATAGCCAATTAGAGCATTAGGTGCACCTAATAAGGATTTGGATGGTAAGAAGACAGTGGTCAAATATTTGAAGCAGACTAATCAAAGAGGAGGAAATATACCAATTCTGGGTGAGGTAAATTTCAATGTTTTCAAGTGAAATGTTACTGAAGAGTGATATTTCTTCCCTTTAATGGTGTGCAATCATCATTTATGACCGTAAATACAGGCTTCCGGAAAATATATAGCAGTCCCTTTTGAGCACAAAAGAGGAGCAAGTATCAAAAGAATAAAAATTTCATATAGCTAAATGTGTAGAAAGTGTGGTTTCTAAAAGGCAATGTGTTGGAAAAACTTGATGGGGAGAGCAATTTCCTCAGGATGGGAAAGGAATAGATGTATTTTTACACAGACACGTACATATATCATTTTGTTTGCAGGTGAACTGCAAGGGTTTCAAGAGATGCAAAGTGTCACATCCCCTCAGGACAGTAGAAAGGGTATGTGTGTGGAGTCATTAACTCACCCACATGCCACTCCGTTTCCTGGATTTAGTGACTGGTCTTTGTTGGAGTTGAAGAGCTGCAGCTGGGACGGAGGATACAAGTTCACGAGGGGTTATTCAGCTCCAGACAGTCTTAATAACAGCACAAGTCAACACAACCCTTCCCCCTCCCTTTCCACCCAAGCAATGAACTTCTGAACTCTTTCTATAGTAAGCAGAGATCCGATGGTACGCTAGAACCTCGCTAATTTGCACTTCGCTGATCCACACAGCCCATAATATTCTCTCTCTCTCTCTCTCTCTCTCTCTCTCTCACACACACACACACACACACACACACACCAGCTTCTTCCTACTTCTTAGCTAAGATTGTATAGCGTGCCGTGTTGATATCTGCTATTAAGAGAGTTCTGTTTTCCAAAATACACAGCAGAACTTTTACTACTATATCATTACAAAGCACCATACACTGGTCAAGCACAGGAACAAAATAGATTAGGTGATGCAGTAACCTGACTTTTTGGTTTATTGTGACTGTGTGCTGCCTTGCTACTTGACAAAAACTAAGTCATTTGTAACAGGTCTTTTAGATATAGGTATGAATTAGATCTAAAGGTTGTCAGGAAAAGAATACCCTAGTTCAGGCATCTCTGGTGCTTTGAAGGTTTTCCATGTCCCACTGAAGAATGGCCTGTCCCCTCAGTTTTCTTCTAAGCTCCAGTGAAGGGCAGAAGGGCTGGATGATTTGCTTCCCTACTATGTTGAATTCCTCCAGTGGTTCGGCTGGGCATTTACATCCATTCTGCAATCTAGGAAAAGTGAAGACTGCTAACGATGAGCTAAAATCTGCCTCCCTCTGGCTCTCTGGAAAAGAAGAGAGCTCTTCTACCCCATCTCAAGGTGCTGCCCCATACGGTCTGGTATAATGTGGCTTCCAGTGTTGGCAGCGAGAAATGTAACAATATTGGTCGGGGAGGTGTGATTTCTAGGCACTTGCTACCCACACATGCTAGGACAACTGCATTCAGAGGGATCTTTAGGCCCATCTCTTGAAGCATTGCCCTAGTCGTGAGCACCGAAAAAATATCTAGGGAGCTTGTCCCTACAAATGGATGAAACTGCCATGCACCTCCACTTACACTGTAAGCTTCTTTCCCCTCTCCTGTGTGATAGGACAAGTTCATGAGCTATAACTGAGCCTCATGTATGGCATTACATATCAATCTGGAGAGAGAGAGAAAGAGAGAGAGAGAGAGTGTGTGTGTGTGTGTGGGGGGGGGGGGGCCGGCCTGGGCCATTCGTGCACCCTGCGCGGTGCCTGCTACAATGGGGTGCCCCGGGCAGTAGCCCAGTTGGCCGTAGGGCCAGCGCTCTCTGTGTGCATGTGCGTGTGCGCGTGTGTCTTCCTAAAACTGAAAGAGCCAAGACCATCAAATTCAGGATACAGCTTCCTCTTATCATACCTTAAAGCAAGGTCAGGGTTTGGTTGTGCCAGGAAAATGGGACGTGCCCGAAATGGGATTGATTCTCGTAAAACTGTACAGAAGAGAGACAGAACCACCACACAGGAGACAGGGGTTCCGGGCAGAGGGGATGGGGGGCGGTGTCTCTCCCACCCACCCAGCCGATTTGTACAGGAACATTGCTGGCTGTTCCCCTTTGTCAGCAGGCGAGGGCAAAGCGCACAGTTTGCAGCATTCCTCACTCTGGCTGGGGAGCACAGAGGGACACATGACCTGCCCCAGCCAGGGGAAACGCACCCTTCCCCAGGCTGTGCCCACTG
Organism: Pelodiscus sinensis; assembly: GCF_049634645.1. Classification (NCBI taxonomy): domain Eukaryota; kingdom Metazoa; phylum Chordata; order Testudines; family Trionychidae; genus Pelodiscus; species Pelodiscus sinensis. The sequence goes on along the minus strand of NC_134717.1, from coordinate 7,316,236 downwards.
CAGTGGCCCCAGAGAGGCACTTTTCACCTGGCCCCAAGCTGCTGCAGTGAGAAAGGGCTGGGGTTATCCTCTATTCTCGGGGCAGCCTGCTCCATGACCCCCCTCCTCCCCAGAGCAATTATTTAAATGAAGAAAAACAAAAATGATTGAGTTAAGGACTCAAGCAATGTCATGTAAATCTTGCAGTATATCCTTCAGCTAGGAGAAGAGTTTTAAAGAGACTTCTCAAGGATCACATGGATCTCAAATTCAGGGTGTGTGAGTACTGATATCTATCTAGATATATACACACACCCCTAAATTTGAGATTCACATTATCCTTGAGAAGTCCCTTTAAAACTCTTCTCCTCGCCTTAGCCAAACAGGAAAGCTGCCAGTGAGAGAAGAATTCTGTATGCTAGCTGGCCAGAGCGTAGGTGGTAATTCATAAAACAAGGGAAATGTGTGATCAAGCAGAACAGCTTATCCCAGCTGCTGAGGGAGAGGTGAGGAAAACCATGTCGAGTTAACATGCCAGGTTTCCATTTTCTTCAGATGTACAAAAGGAGAGACAAAATCCGCACATCCTGCCAAACAGCAACCCCGCTGGAATGAGCCCTGTTGTCCTGGCAAACTGCAGCTTATGAGAGAAAACAATGTTTGTGTCATAAAGTTTTCTTAAAGTGGCTGCAGGCTTCAGAGCTGCAAAACCAGCGCTAGGAAAATGTTGCTCAAAATAAGAAAGTTTGGGGACACAGAACCCTACAGAGACTGCATTGCTTCCTTGAGGCATGACTCTGCAGCACTTACTCATGGGAGTAGTCTCAGTGAATAAACGCTACTCAACATGACTAAATTACAAAAGCAGCCCACAGTGAATAGACACCGGCTCAAACACACACTAAATTCAAGACCCATGTTCAGGTCCTCCAGTATTTGCCCCCAATCCAGCTGTCAACCTCAAATTCTAGGATTTTCAAGGCAGCGGCTATAATGAAGGAGGAGGAATTGATGAAAAAGCATAAGGAAAGACTAATGGGGGGTTAGTTGGTTGGCTATTAATTTATTTCAGTCCCCCTTACATTTCTAAGTTAATTCTATGCTAGTGAAAGATACAGATCCTTAGCTCTGGAACGTTTCTGTGTGCCGATGGAGGAGATAGGTCCCCGACCCGAACATGGTGGCTCTGCCTCTAAAATATAAATTAGTAGCTTGGGCTCACAGCCATTCGTTTTCCTGTCCTCTCCTAGCATACAGACAAGAAAAGTGTTAAGTACTTAATGTCATACCGGCCCATGTAAAACAGACACTCGTCTACTACAATTGTCAGATTCAATTCACAAGGTGCCATAGACAGTGGCCTGTTGATTATTACCTGGGGCAGGGAAACAGGATATCCAAGCACTATCCTCAGCTCTACTTTTGGACTGCTTCCATGACCTTATCCTTCCATTTCACGTTTCTGTGCCTCAGCTTCCCAATCTGTGAATTGGGGATAAGAATACCTAGTGACTTTTTTTTTAAGAGTTTTGAGAGGGATGAGTGAAAAGAGCTGCATACATATTACTAAATCAGGCAAACAATCATCAGAGTACAACCTTCAGGCATTACCAACTACTGAAAAATCACCCATCTCCCACCCTACTTTTACTAGGAGACGTGCAAATCAAATTCACAGCACATCGGTTCTATGTTTCTGGGAGCCAGTGACTTCTCCATGGCTGTTCAGGACAACTTGAAAGAACCCACTGAACATTCACCGAACACCAGGACCATAAAGCACAGAGCATCTTACATTAATGGTGCTGTTTTTCCTGTGAAAACAGTACATGAAAGTGATTAGGAACCTAGATGTTATCACGTGGATAACAGCTTATCTCACCTGACTAGACAACGGTAGGAATAAGCAAGCCAGAGCTTTTCCTAGTCTTACTATTAAATAAAAAGTGCTTTTGTTGACAGAAACCGTCTTGAGGCATAAGGGATACCAAAAACCTGCTCCTAAAATTCATTAGTTAAGGCCCAGGCTTGTCTCTTTCAGATCTTTTGAAGAAATGCCTCAATGCATATGTATATTAAAAAAAATTCATTACAGTTAATAAAAAAGGCAAGCCCCAGCCAACACCCAGGAACTTCTGGGAGGTTCAAATGTCTAAATCCATTTCTAACCAGAAACTCTGTAGAACAGAATTTTAAGTTCATTTGAATATTCTATCACACAGCAAGATGGCACATGCCTGACCGGGATGCATCATTTTTTTCAAATGTATTTTGACTCTAGAAGTAATCTTTAGAATCCAGGGGATTCTTCTGACAAGTCTGTAGACATGCAGAGAGAGAGAACCAAAGAACACCAACAGGAACTCACTTTGTAAGTTTCACCCGAGTCCAAAAGGGTTGTATGCTTAAGAGCATTAATGAAGTCATTGATTTGGAGCCAGTGGTGTGGTGTGAGCAGGTAGGACTGTAGAACCTAATGCTGTTGAGGATGACTGTTTTTATCAACTAAGTTTGCTCTGCCACACTCTAGCCTTTTAAAGGCTGCTATGAAAAGTTAACCCCAAAACAAGGACTAAACCCTGTAATCCCACCACAGCTTTTAAAAATCTTTATCAACAGCATTTGAAACCTACTAGACATGGTGGCATTTAACCTGTTTCTTTCAATCTGGTTTATCTCTGGAGTGACTTACTGGAACAGCAGGAAAGCCCATCTCAAAAAGAGAGTACAGGATCTGAATTCCTATCCTGACGGGAAGAAGAGACCATGCACCAGTAACAGCAAGCGGTGGCAATAAGTAGGGGTGGAGCAACGAATCCCTTGGCTCCAGGCAATACAAAAACTAAGATATAATCAGTAGTTTAAATCACACACAGAGATGGGACTAGAACAGTGCTGGGAAATTTGCAGCCTGAGGGCCGCATGTAGTCCATTGTGGTTCTAGGTCTGGCCCACGAGACATTTTATTTACTCTTGCCCATAGGGTTGCCAGAATCTGCTGGCTTCCATCCGAGTCGTTTTTTTCCTACTGGTATTGCTAACGTGACTCGCATGTAAAGCAAGGGCACGTGAAGGGAGGTGCGTGCCAATTGCCTGCAAGAGTCGTGTGCTCCCTCGGCATCCATTCAAAGCGCTACTATGGTTCAATCGGCCCAACCCATAAATTCCAGGTACACAAGCCAGTTAGCAAAACTACCCTGTTCTGGGAGACTGCTATGGTTACAACAATCTTGCAGCTCACTGAGCTGGAGAGCCACTCGTGGGGCCACTCACTCACTAGCTCAGGTGGCCGGTCACTGGATTAGAACCTTAGTCTTTCACCTCCAAAAACACAGATCTCTGCCACTTGAATTAATAAGGTGCTTCCATTAGCTGTAAGCAGCAGTAGGGCTTTTATCTCCTTTGGGTCAGCCACAAGAGGAAATCATCACCGCATGCAAAGCCACTACATCATGGCCAAGAAAGGTGGCACAGGATGGCAATAAGGTGCATTCAAATATGTCAGAAGGGCGGTATTTTTCCCCAGATAGTGTAAAAGAGAGGGGTTGAGACAGGGAAGCAAGGGAGTAGTTGACTAGTTGACTACCCAATATGCACATGCTTATTGGGTAGTTAGGTCGACTACTTGCTTTCTTTCCCCCACCCCCACTTGCTGCCTCTGTGTCAGAGGCAGAAAGGGTGGGGAAGCCAGCTTAAAAGTGCAGAAGGGGCAATGCAGTGCAGTGCAGTGCAGAAGGGGCAATGGCAGAGTTGCAGCATCCCAGAGCCGGCGTGAGCCGGGACTGAAGACTAAAGACTCTTCAGTTCCGGCTCACACCACCCTTGGGAGCTAACCTCACTACAGTTTAAATGCAGTAGGAGCCAAGCAGCTGCGCACCCGGCTCCTACTACATTTAAACTGAAAAGCCGCAGCAGGGGTCGCTAGCACCCTTCCCCCAACATCTAATCTGATTAACTGCCATTTAACATACCTAGTTGGGGATAGGTGTCTTCTCCCCACAGGTTCTGATGCCTCGAGCTTTGAGGGCTCACTCACTTAATATCCGAAAGTGTCTAACGGTCAGGGCACTTCTTTGAGAGTGGACCATGAAGATTTACATTTAGGGCAGAAGAGGAGCAGCGAAAGCTGAGGGTGCCTGCAGTCCTTTTCCTTCTGAGCTCCCTTTCTATTTGCAAGAGGGAAAACGGCACAGATTACTTTGTACTAGTACTAATTTGTGAAATCAGCACCCAGTCAATAGGACATGTTTTCAGTCTGTGCGCAGTGCATATTTTCCTTCTTCCTGAGGAAGATCAGCGGGACAGCCCTTCTTCAGGCACATATCCATACACGTGCACACTTACATCAGCATAGATGTATTAGAACTGGAAGGGACCTCGAGAGGTTATCAAGGCCAGTCCCCTACCCTCATGGCAGAGCCAAACACTGTCTAGATCAGTGGTCTCCAACCTTTTTACACCCAAGATCACTTTTTAAATCTCAGAACAGGCGAAGATCTACCACCCTGCCCCTTCCTTGAAGCCCCGCCCTCTCTATTCTCCTCCTGTCCATCACTTGCTATCCCCAGCCCTTACTTACACACTCTGATAAACAGTTTATTTTTAAATTATACATAAAATTAAAATCACGTGTTTATAGTTATGAAATAAATGGTCTGTTTTTTATTCATGCTATTTAAATCTAAAATGAAGCATTTATAGTTATACATTTTGTGGGGACAGAGCTCTGCGGCTGGGGGCAGGGGAGAGGGAACAGGGTGGTGGGGGGGCAGAGGACAGGGTTCTGCAGCAGGGGGCAGAGAGGGGGGACGGGAATAGGGACAGAGTTCAGTAGCTGGGAACAGGAGAGTGGGGACAGGGGAGTGGGGACAGCGTTCTGTGGCTGGGGAGTGGGGGTTGGGGAGTGGGGTACCAGTGGAGGCAGAGAGTCTGCTGCATCTCCCTCCTCCCAGGATTCTCTCCCCTCCCCCCGCAGAGAAACCAGCATGTGCCTGCCCCAGGGCCGACCCAACGCGGCGCAGGGAAGCCCCGCGCGCACCTGCCCCGGGGCCAACCCCCTCCCACGTGCAGGGAAGCCCTGCGTGCGCCTGCCCCGGGGCCGACCCCCCCACCCGTGCCGGGAAACCCCCGGCGCGCCTCCCACGGGGCTGACTCACCCCTCCTGTGAGGTGCAGGGAGCCGATGCTCCCTCCCGCAGGACACCCGGCAGAGCAGCTAGCGCACTTCTGGAAGCGCCGGAAGTGGCGCTAAGCTGCGGGACTTCTGTCCATCCCTGGGAAGCCGACACTACCTCCATTTTCACTTGAGGTAAGTAGTGGGGCTTCTCGGGGGTGAGAGGGAAATGGGGGCGGGGCAGACAGGACGCCTCGCGAACGACTGGTCGAGGCCTCGCGATCGACCAGTAGATCGCAATCAACCTCTTGGTAACCACGGGTCTAGATCATCGTCTAGATCCGTCGTCTTGACAGGTGTCTCTAACCTGCTCTTAAATATCTCCAGTGATGGAGATTCCACAACTTCCCTGGGCAATTTATTCCAGTGTTTTACCATCCTGACAGTTAGGAACTTTTTCTAATATCCAACTTGAACCTTCCTTGCTGCAGTTTAAGCCCATTGCTTCTTGTCCTATCCTCAGAGGCCAAGGAGAACAACTTTTCTCCCTCTTCCTTGTAACACCCTTTTAGGTATTTGAAAGCTGCTATCATGTCCCCTCTCAGTCTTCTCTTTTCCAAACTAAACAAGCCCAGTTCTTTCATCCTTCCCTCATAGCTCAGGTTTTCTAAACCTTTCATCATTTTTGTCACTCTTCTCTGGACTCTCTCCAATTTCTCGGCATATTTCTTACCATTATGGTTCATCAGAAACCTATTTAACTCATGGGATTTGCAGTAATGGCTGACAGCAGCCAGTTCACCAGGTGCAGGAGTTTGACCATATAAGTCTCTTCTTCATTAGCCTTAACGTCTTTGTCAGCCACCAATGATTAGAAAATGTGTCTTATTACAGAGAGCAGCGTTCCCGATAAGCGGAGCGCTTCGGCAGTTACCCAGGAGAGATTCAATGCCACCCAGCTGATTAGCAGAGCACTCACAGCCAGCAGCATGTGTTTCTACTAGTGATGCATGTTTATACATGCCTTGGTGCATTTAACAAAATTTATTCTGCACATGGATGGGAAAAAAATAGAGGGAACGCTGACAGAGTTTGATTCTCTAATATATGTATAATGCTCTTGAGAGAATTACCTGCAAGGTTCCGCCTTATGAGCAAAGCTCCATAACGGGAAACAGCTCTGTTGTCACTGACACATTTCTTCTGTGACAAACAGTTGCACAGATGTGACTTTCAACAATAGCCTCAGAAGAGAGAGATTATATTCTTCACCAGTTATTCCCATAGACTCAAAAGGTATATAATTCACAACTGTGGCCGAGATGCAGAGACACAGTACATCACACTGATGTATACAATGTATTTAAAAACAATTATTTAAGACTGTTTTACTTCATCTAATTTGTGCTTTGAGCAAGCTAAGGCTTTAAAGTTCACTATCCTCCCTGTCTTCAGTGAGACAGCTGAATTACCAGTATATGTTAAGTGCTACAACCACATTTGTTTCTCTAATTACATGAATCTCTGCCATCCATCTCGCACAGAAGATAAATTACCATTTTAGTCAAGATGCTATAACTTGATTTGCATGGCTATTTTGCCTAATTTTCTAATTTAGACCTTCAGGATAAGGGGAAAAGCAAAGGACATTCTAGGAGAGTCTTCCTAGGCTGAAAGAGTAAAGAAATCAACCCTTCTGCAGCCAGCGCAAAGAGTATTTTAAAAATGACAGCCAATACTGTATGTTTCACCAGTAGGAAAGTGATCCTTTAACCTTAGTTTGCATTTCAAATGAAGTGAAAGGCAGAAGAAGAAATGGGAATTTCTAAAGAAAAAGTTAGGTACAGTATTGTAGATGTAAAAAAAGACTACAGCCCACAAGCATCAATGAAGTCTTGTTTCTCTTGATTTCTCTGAAGCAAAGTGGAAGATTTCTGGGCTTGAACACAGAGCTGAAGCAGAACTCTTTGTTCCAAAGACCCTAATTGCACTAAACCCAAAATGGGAACGGTAGAATGCCCCAATGAGCAGAAGTATGAGATGTAAAAGGAGAGAGGTCCAGATCACTGTGGTTAGGAAAAGTTCCATTGGATGTGAGCTAAGACCAGAGCTGTCTTGGCTGAATTCCAACTCAGTTGGGAATGGTATTATTCACATCTTCTCCTCAAGTGCAGTGTTGGCAGTAGTTGTTGCTTTTCGCCCCAGAGGTAGACGCTGTCAATGATGGGTCAGGTGATTTCACTGTAGAGTTCTACACCAGTGTGTTACACTTAGAAAAAGGGAAAATGAATTTTCCAATGAAAAGTTGTGTAACACGCTCAGGGCTGGCTTTAGGAAGTGCGGGGCCCAATTCGAACAGTTTCGACGGGGCCCCAGCCCAGCAGCCAGGATTTTTTGTTGAGCAAAAAAAAAAAAAATTTTTTTTTTAATTTTAAAAACCACCACACACAAAAGTTTCGATGGGGGGCCTGGCAGCCAGGATTTTTGGTTAAGCCAAAAAAAAAAAAAAAAAAAAAAAAAAAAAAAAAAAGAGGCACAGCCCCTTTAAATCCCCAGCTACAGGGCAGAGTCATGTCCCACCTTTCCGTCAAACCCCACCCTCCCTCACGGCACAGGGAAACCCCTGTGCTCAACTCACCCCTCCTGCGGCGCAGGGAAGCCGCCGCGCTCCTCCTCCGGGGCTGACGCCCCCTCCTGCAGCGCGCCCGGCACACCAGCACACTTCTGGCTTTAGGGCATGGGGCCCTCTTAGGCGCAGAGCCCGATTCGAGGGAATCGGTCGAATCGGCCTAAAGCTGGCCCTGAACACGCTAGCTTCACTACAAACAGGAACCGGCCCCAAGTGTAGAAGAATAAGCAATGGTGCTTCCATCACTTCCAGTGAGAGATTATTCCATGGCCTCATACATCAAGCTGTCACGAAGCTTCCCCCATTACTCAGCTGAAATTTGCCCCCTCTTAAATGTCATCCCATTACTTCTATGTATACACCAGTGTATCACTCTACAATTCTTCCAGCCTTGGTGTTTACTCCCTTCAGATATCTGTAGATTTATAGTCCAACCGCCCATTTGTCATCTTTTAGCTAAGCTATCCATATTCAGCTCCTTCAATCTTCCCTTGGAAGTCAATCCCTCAGCCCCCTTGTTGCTTTTATTTTTCATCTCTTTCCCATTTGTCAATCTCTCTCTAGTAATGCGGCTAAGACAGAACTTAAATGCAATGTTCCTGATATGGTAACGAGTACAGTGTAGACAGGCTCTCTTACCTCATCCATATACAGGGTGATGTTTCTGGACATGCAGTCCAAGACTTCATTAGTAACAGAACACTGAAGGCATCTCCTCACCATTTTCAGCCATGGATCCTTCCAAGCCGTTTCCCTGGTTTCTCTTCCTCATTATTTCCAATTGCTTTTCCCTACATGTGCAAGCATGAGTTTCTTCCCATTTAAATTGAATTTTGAATATTTTGGCCCCTGTTCATAATCTCAGTAGACCCCCTTGTGTGAGGAAAACCAAATCTTAATATCTGTCCCTGTATTGTCTCTATCTTGTCCCTACAAAACAGCGAGGAGCAACCTAGGCTAGGGAGCAGGTCGTATGAGTGGTCTCAGTTGGCCACCAGATTGTCATAACCAAAATGGTCTCCTGGGATAAGGCAGTGTTCCTAACTGTGCTTATAGTCCTAGAATTTGTGGGATGTGCTGACTGATCCGTAGCAGCACATTGATTGGATGCAGAGGCAGACTTTATAGCAGCAGTAGGCAACCTGAGGCCTCATGGGAGTTCTAAGTGTTTCCCCGTGAGACATTTTGTTTACTGTTGCCTGAAAACCAGCAGAATCTGGCAACACTGCACGTGGGCATGTAAGTTTTTTTTTTTGGTTTGTTTTTTTAAAAGACTCAATATTATTAAAGTGACATGCACACCTATGGGCACTGTCTCAACAGTTCCTTAATACTTTCCTGTCCTCAGGACTTGCAAAAAGAACAGCTATTTCCTCCACGTCCATTTAAAAATCGTGAAAAAACATTATTTGTTTCTAACATCAACTTCCAGTATGCGTGCTACATCTAAAACCATTTACAATAGCAGTTTACAATGAGGTAGACACCAGTCCAGTAGGAAGCAGACAGATCAACTCCTTTTTTCTTGGCCATTGAAGTTTTAATCTGGAATGAAGGAGACGATTAAATGGACGTTAAGGTTAGCAATTATTACAGGCTATGTCTAGACCATGCTGAAGTTTCGAAAGAGGATATGCAAATTCCACGGGAAAGTAGTCAGGATGCGGGTTTTTTTGGCAACCTCCCCCCCTTTTTCGAAAAGTCAATAAACCTCATTTTTTGAGGAAGAGCGGCTTTTCGAAAAAGGGGCGGGGTTGCCGAAAAAACCACGTCCCGACTGCTTTCACTTTCGAAAGCTCTGCCGGGCTTTCGAAAGTGAGATCGGAAGAAGATATGCAAATTCCCACAGAATTTGCATATCCTCTTTCAAAACTTCAGCGTAGTCTAGACAAGCCCACAGTGTCCAGTGTTTGAATGGAGGACAACAAAGCAGAGGTCCTTGAAAATTCTGGCACACACACGGTTACCCAACCCAGTCAAGTTCTAGGCTACAACAAAGAGACCTGCTGGCTCATGCCAGCGATCAGAGCAGTTTGGGACTCTGAAGCAAAATGAAGTAGGCAGATGGATAGAATGGGACCCCCAGGGAGCAACCCAAAGAAACAGCCAAGAAAGGAGCGAGCTCTGGCACATAGTTTCTGTTCTCTGTCATTTAAATGTACAGCAAGACAATCCTGAGGAGAAAAGTAAGTTTGGACGCTTGCCAGCCCTTCTATGTGCTATGCCAGGAGCAGGATATTTTTAATGTAAATCCTGCAGAAACTGAGGCCTACATAGATAGCTCCAAATTTATTAATTCTTCTAATACAGGGAGTGAAGGAATAGAACAGAAAATTACTGGGCCTGAACATGATAATTGTTATTAACTTCAAATAGCAGCACAAACAATATTTTCCAGTTAGCCATGAAACAGCTTCAGAACTTGTACAGTTTCCTTCTTGTGTTTTTAAAGGTATTTTTAAAAAGCAATCCAAATTGTTGGGTAAAAGAGAAATGAACACGGCTGTGATGGGGTGTACTGGCCCCACACGGGAGAGGAAGGAATTAAGGCAATGCTCTTAGATGAAGCCCCACCCCCTCCACTCTTCTAGGCATGCTCCAATGCTGCTACAGTATAAAACAGAGCTGCATGGCTCAGTCCTGGCTCAGTCCTGGCTCACCACTGAGTGGCGAGGGGAGAGATGCACCTTACCAGCTTCAGCCAAACAGCAGCTGGGAACCTGGACAAAGGGAACAGAAGATACTGCGGCCCAGGCAAGCATCCAGACACGCATGGAGATATAGGTACCTGAGGCTCCCCGAGATCCTGAAGACACCCAGAGTCAAGGTAGGGAGCAGCCCAAGAAGGGCCCAGCTATTGTCTTTGCAGTAGTCAGGGTGTTGGGGGCAGATTTACAGGCTGAACACCATTGTCACAACTAGAGCCCTGGGCTGGAATCCAGTGGTGCAGGGAAGGCTCAGGACCCACTACCTATCTACCCAACCCTTCTACTGACATTGGCCATTGGGCTGCGTTTCCCTGCAGATAAGGGAAGTCCCATGGATTCTGGCCACTGGGCCACACTTCCCTGCCAGCAAGACGAGCCCTGTTGACTCTGGCCTTTGGGCTACACGTTTACAATATCCTTGTATGAAATCCTGCTAGATATTTTTTCTTCCACAGAACATTTTTTGAAGTCAAAGGGTGACCCGAGATGTGTAAACTTAATCTAGGCAGGTGACTTAATCCCATTTTTCTCAAAATCAACCAAATGCCCACATCCGTTACCCTTCGGTTTGTTGGTTTTCTTTTTAGCACTTCACAGAAACACACAAAACTACAGAATAAAAACACCTATTGCACCTTGGACAGAGCAGTAGTTATCAGGTACGGAGGCAGCTCCTGGCTGGATGCTGGGACATGCTGGCTGGAGGCCCAGAGAAGAGGGAAAAGAAAGAGCTAGGGCCATGGGGAGACGGACCAGGGAATTGAAGCAGGTCTATCCAAGAAGTTAAGCAAAGGCAACAGGAGGCTACGATCAACAGCGTGCCTGGGCTCGGACCCAGAGCAGTGGGTGGGCCCAGGTCCTCCTCTCCCCTCCCACACATCCCTACAATCGACACTGGTGAAGTGGCTGGACTATTTGAACTGAGCTACTTTCCCCCTGCGAGAGGGAAAACGCAGATGGTGACATGGCCAAAGGGCAGAGTCATGAACAGGACGCTGCAATTCCTGGGCTACAGATGGAGAAGACAGTGGTAGAGGCACCACCAGGAGAGGGTTCACTGGCTGAGGGGATTAAACCCCCACACGGCCAAGGCAGGGATCACCTCTTTTTCTCTCCACTCTGCTCATCTGAGGAAATGGGTTGTGCCCATGAAGGCTCATGATAGTACACATATATTTGTGTTAGTCTCTTAGGGTATGTCTACACTACCACCCTAGTTCAAACTAGGGTGGTTAATGTAGGCATTCGAAGTTGCAAATGAAGCCTGGGATTTAAATATCCCGGGCTTCATTTGCATCTTGCCGGGTGCCACCATTTTTAAATCCCCGTTAGTGCAGACTCCGTGCCCGCGGCTACATGCGGCATGGAGTAGGTAGTTCGAATTAGGCTAATTCAAACTACCGTTACTCCTCATGGAACGAGGTGTAACGGTAGTTCGAATTAGAAAGCCTAATTCGAACTACCTAGTCCATGCCGTGTGTAGCTGCGGGCACGGAGTCTGCACTAACGGGGATTTTAAAATGGTGGCACCCGGCAAGATGCAAATGAAGCCCGGGATATTTAAATCCCGGGCTTCATTTGCAACTTCGAATGCCTACATTAACCACCCTAGTTCGAACTAGGGTGGTAGTGTAGACATATCCTTAGGTGCTATGGGCCTACTCGTTTTAAAAGTTACAGACTAACACCGCCAGCCACCTGAAATGGCTAGTGAGTGAATTTGGTCATAGTCGCCCTCCTCCTGACCAGGCTACCGCCTGGGGTACCCCATTGTAGGGGGTGCCGCGTGGGGCCGCCGGACCGGGCAGGAGTGGGGCCGCGCATGTGCTGGGTGCCCTGGGGCAGGGCCATGCTCCTGGGAACTGGGGTGAACAAATGGCTCGGGCCAGCCCTGAGTGGACTAGTCATACACAGCTCCTGTGGTGGCAGAATTCTCCCTTGGGCTGTTGCAGAACACCACACAGAGACCAGGGCTGGGGCCAGAAATGGCTTTTAATCTAAAATTCCAAACAGAGCCTGGCTTCCAGCAAGATGCTGGGCCTCGCTGCAAGCGGGACAAGATGGATAGGAGGTTGTTTCAAAGAATGTTTTACAGCCATGCCCCTTTGGAACAGCTCTCGTGTCAGGAAAGAGCCAAGTGTTCCAGATTATTCTGTTTATTTCTTGTGTCCTTACAATAAACTGCTTGACCTCACGGACAATAAACTAGGTGTATTCCCAAACTGCCAGTATTCTTCCTGCACTGTGCCCAAGCCTCGTCAGCATGGTCTGTCTGTTCCTTTCCTAAGCCCAGAGGTGCAGGGGAGTTTAAAAAAAAAAAGCGTAGAAAACAAGGAATGAAAGCAGAATTCCAGAAAGAAAACTAGCATTTTAGATGCCTAGATTGTAACTAACCCAGTTATAAACTGAAGCATGTTACGTCCCCTGAGAAAAAGTTCTAAACATATGCTTAGCCACTTGTAAGCTTTTGATCCTAATGCACACCATAGGCCTAAGCAGCAATATCAAGCAATTCTGATTAAACACAGACGGGACACCATTACACTAGGGCAAGTTCTAGTCTCTTCTGTGACTTAAGACCCTTAAGTGGGCAGATGGCGTCACATCGGGAGAAAGGTACGGAAGACTGCAATTGCTGTCAGTATCCCACGACAGCATGGAAAAAGAGTAAGAGAAAGGTTTATTTAATTAAAGCTAATCTGTTAGATTGGCTGGGGAAGAGATTATAGGGCTGGGGTGGAGGGGGGGCGAGCTAAAGAATAACACATGGTATGCTTTTAAAATGTATGACATTTGAAGCTCGTCTCTAAGTCTGGCGCTAAGGAGCCTGTGGTCTGGCAACTGTACGGATTTCTGCTTTTTATTTCTTAAATCATCACAAGCATTAGAACTGAAAACCCCCCATAATATTCTGAAGGGAAGGACATAAAAATCTGAGTTTACATACCATATACCAAATTACTCATTGTTCTCATCAGATTTTATGCTCCAACTCCATTTCCACATAATTAAAAGAATATTGCCTCTTTAAAAAGAAGAAGGAGGAGAATGGGAGCCATGCCAAAGGCCACTGGTACCAAAACAGTCAAAGTGCAGGGCTTAATTCCTTACTTAATAAGACAATTACAGAAGAGCATTTGGATACAGTGCTCTGCAAGTACCAACACGGAGGGCTGGTCTCTCCAAGGCATGCTGATTTGATGACCAGATGCCAGCAACACCTGAGAAAAGTGAAAACTAAAATAGGTTAATATAGCTTTGATACACACGGAGATCTACATTACCCAGAGTATCTAACTCTGAAGATTCAAAGGGACAGTTTAATTGCAGTATACCTTTACACAGACGTATATACGAACGCCAAAGAGTCCTTATTTTAAGAATTTGCCATTAATAGCCCAACCTAACCCACACTATTCCCATTCTATGCCAAAATGTTTTGAACTATTATTATAGCTGTTTTATAAGGATACTGCTGTAAGTGTTATTTTTAACTATGAGAACATATTATGATTGACACAGGTCATTTCACCTGTGGCTCTCAAAGTAAGTGCAAAGTATTTCTCCTCTGAAAACTCCGTAGTTATCAAATCAGAGACGTCTCCAACAGTTTCCCCTACCGGGCTTCACCCTACTTCGGAGCTGAACCCAGTGGAGAGAAAAAGATAAGATAACCACCGCAGTGATAGAAGAACTAATTAGTCATTGCATTACCTGCCTCCAAGACAGGGCATTCTGCAGTTTTGTGACCTAAAAATGCCACTGGTGACCTTAAAACTCATGCTCAAGGGTGCTTAGAATTGTGCAGCCTCCAGGGAAGGAGGGAGGAACATATGATGCCTAAATTCCATTAGCTCATATTAGATGGTGAAATAGTGGAGATGGAAAGGTGTGACATTTTAAAGCAGTCAGCCTATAAAACAGCACCTGCAGCACTGCACTTTGTTTGAACCTCTGCACCAGTGGGTTCAGCTGTCCAGCCTACACAGTAAGTTACACAACTCTTCTGAGGGATGGGTGATTTAGTACACCCAGAAGGTATGCTCTTTGGCTAATAGGAAACAGCCTGCATCTTAGCAGCTAACACATACCAAGAGAAAACAAAAAGCCCTGTATTCATTACAGGGCCACTAAATTGCTAGATGGCAGCCAATTACATACAACATGGAGCGGGGGGAGAATGACTACTACAACTAGAATAAACCGCTTTCACGAAAAAGCATCTTGGCCCTTCACATGCATGCAGGGCCATGATTCTTAAGTCTCGTTCAAAAAGATTCACACATAGGGCATGTCTATGTAACCCACACACCTAAGCTGTGTCTACACTGGCGCGATCTTGCACAAAAGCAGCTGCTCTTGCGCAAAAACTTGCTGTCTGTCTACACTGGCCATGTGTTCTTGCGCAAGTAAACTGACGTTCTAATGTATGAAATCAGGGCTTCTTGCGCCAGAACTCTGATGCTCCCGCTCAGGAATAAGCCCTCTTGAGCAACTGTTCTTGTGCAAAAGGCCAGAGTAGACAGGCAACATGAATTTCTTATGCAAGAAAGCCCTATGGTTAAAATGGCCATCAGAGCTTTCTTGCGCAAGAGAGTGTCTACACTGGCATGGATGCTCTTGCGCAAAAGCACATCTCTTGCGCAAAGGCACATGCCAGTGTAGACGGTCTCTTCTGGAAGAGTTTTTGCACAAGAACTCTTCCGCAAAAGAGTTCTTGCGCAAGAAGCTGCCAGTGTAGACGTAGCTAGTGTGGTTCACTGTCCTATGCAGTGGCACTTAGACCACAACAACAGATAAAATCAAGAGACCTCTACAACCAAGGCTGCAAGCCAGCTGGCTTTATAGCTCAAGCTGTAGAGGCTCCTATACTAACCTTCAGAGATCCCACGTTCAAATCCCCCAGGTTGCCATTACAGCTACACAGTGTTATTTCGGAATAACATCAGATATTCCAAAATAGCATAGTGCATGTCTATACAACAAGCCCCTTATTTCAAAATAATGGACTCCTTATGCCAACTTCTGTAAACTTCATTGTATCAGGAGTGGAGGAAGAGGGATCTATTTCGAAATAAGTGCTGTGTAGACATACCCTTTAAAGTCTAAGTAAGCTATTTCGTCTTAAAGCTATGCCATTGATGTAGCTCAAGTTGCGTAGCTTATTTCAAGTGTAGCCCAGCTGCATAGGCATGCCCATAGTGAACCACATAGAACTAAAGGTTAGCCTGCCTACAACAGATGGAGGGCAGGCCTCTGAGACACTGGCTGGTCCAATCAGTCAGGAAGGGAGTATCTGCGGGTGTGTCCAGACTACCGGGTTTTGTTGACAAAACTATACCTGCGTCTACACTGCCGCTGAGCTCTGTCGACATAACGTTGAAAGAACTCAGCAGTTTTGTTGACGGCTGTAAACCTCATTCTACGAGGAATAACGAGCGGCTTGCTTTGTCAACAGAACTGGATGTAGTCTAGACGCTCTTTGTCGACAGTATCTGTCGACAAAACTTCTGTCGACTAAAGCCTGTAGTCTAGACTACCCTACGAGAACAAGGAAAAGAGGAAGCCAAATGGGCTTTGGCCATTAGATCCATTTTATCCTGTCCCCTGGCAATTCTCCCTCCCTTAAAGTGATTTTTGGAGCATGGGATGATCACACTGTGCATGCAATGCCGATTTCATATGCTCTAGATACTTACATCCTAAGCACACATGTCCAAGGAGAGACCAGAAGAAAGCTGATGCCTGTTGGAAAAGCCATCCACCCTTCTGTGGCTTCTTCATGTATCATATGATGACATATTGAGACACAGGTAACAATCTTCAGGGCATGCCCCTATTTTATCACAACTGCGTTAAGTCCCTTCTGACTGCTAACGTGCCCTCCTACAACCTGCCAAATCCTCCAGGAATCAGCACTCTCCATCCCCCTACCACCACAAAATGTCCACTAGTCCCCCAAGTAGAAATTCTGGTCCCACTATCAGAGGCACTGAATTTATCGGAATGATGTCACTGCTTATTCTAAAACTCACCTGGCATGGTCACAGCTCTTGGAGTGTCAAGATTGTTTTCTTTGGATAGCAAACACAATCAGAATATATTCCAAGGAAGAAAGCAGGGCCTAAAGACGTCCTTGAGAGAATAGAACCAAGATGCGTGCAAACGGTCTCTCTATTCTCCCTTCTTTTTTTCTTATTAAAAAAAACAACATCCTTGCTCACACAAAGAAAATTAAAGACTCATATTCATTATAGCCATAAGCATAGTTTTGAGGGCTGGGAGACATCCGCCCATCACAAGGGTTGGGCAGATACAGAATTTGCCTCCTCACACATACACACCCCCATTGGCTTAGCAGGAGCTGCCAGCCCCAAACATAGAAGTCAAACTATGATTATGGCCTTGATTCAGCGAAGCACTTGACATGCTCAGCTTAATGCAATGTTAATGCACACTGCTCAGAGTACATAAATAGTCAGGAATAGAGCAGAGGGGAGAAGAGGAGTTCTGAGCAGAAACAAAACAATTTGGAAAGTCTCCATGAGGAGGCATGCATTTTTCTTCTACCAAAACTTTTCATTTTGATTTTCTCTTTTTCATTTTGTTGTTATAATGAGAAAGTAAAAAAAAAAAATCCAAAATGAAAAAATTCACTTTAGAATGTATATATATATATATAAAAAATCTCTCCATTCCTTTTTTGAAAATTCTATAGGACTTTTTCCACCAATTTTCTTTCAAAATCAAATTCTGTCAACCTCATCCTGAATTCATCAAGCATTTTGATAGAAGTGAAACCACGTATTTCAGCATAATAATATGGTTCTGACAAATTTCTCCGAACAGCCCTAGTTAGGAAATAGCAAAACTGTGTTTCCCAAAACAAGATAAATTAGCACATGAAGATGGGAGAGTTCACCCCTCTGTGAAAGGCCCTTTCAAAGGCCTATGTATCAATTATCTCCTATTTTGAGAAGAGCACCAGAGTGAATTTTCCCATATATTAAAAAAAAGACGCACAACTGCATAAGCAGTCCTTCGGACTACTACACATCAGATGAAATCCTGCTGTCTAGTAATACTCCTAGGCTATGTCTACACTGGCGCGATATTGCGCCAGAGATATGCAAATGAGGCTAAGCGTGAAATATCGCCGAGTCTCATTTGCATATCTAATGAGCCGCCATTTTTGCAGAAGAGGCTCTTGCGCCAGAAGGAGCATCTACACTGCCCCTTCTTGTGCAAGAAAAACCCTCTTGCACAATGCCGTTCCTGAAAATAACCAGCTTAGCAGCATTGCGCAAGAGGGTTTTTCTCGCACAAGAAGGGGCAGAGTAGACAGCTCCTTCTGGCGCAAGAGCCTCTTCCGCAAAAATGGCAGCTCATTAGGTATGCAAATGAGGCTTGGTGATATTCCATGCTTAGCCTCATTTGCATACTTCTGGCGCAACAACCCGCCAGTGTAAACATAGCCCTATGGTCTTGCCTGGGAGTAATGACTGAGAATCAGTTCCCAGGATCTAGGCATATGACTAAAAACTCCAGAACCCACAGACATAATTGCAGTATGGTTGAACACTGCTCAAAGAAGCTTACTTTTGAAATTGTTAAGCCCATGGAATTTGTAGTACCTGGGCAGATAAGACCAGACATTTTCTCTAAACCTTGACACCTGGACCACAAACTTCAAAACCTAAACATGTTGTCACTCCCTGAAGGCACACAATGTATCAAACAGAAGTTCCTCATGTCTGTTTATTTGAAAAAAAATTGACTGATGGGCTTTCAGTCTGTCATCAGACCAGAGTGACCTCAATTTTTGGAGAAATAAAGTTAAAATCTATTCTTATCTTCAGAGATCCAAGATATATTTATATGTCAGACTTCTCCCTTGTCCTTAGCCTTTGGGAAGCATTTAAAAAATGATATCAAAGACTGAAAACCCTGCGATCATATTCACATTCACCTTTGACCCAGAACGCCTATAGCTTTCACCAACTCTTCAGATTGTTCTGAATGTCTGGTTAGAGACTGCAGCCCCACAGAATGGTTTTCAGTGCAGATTTAGGAAAGACATAAAGACTACTTTGCATAGTAAAACACATTGTGCAGACTTTTTTTTGGGGGGGGGGGGGTATAACCAAATTGACTTGGTTTTTGCAGTTTTCTACTGCTTCAGCCTATCAAGTCTCATTTCCTCCCCAGTACCTTCCTCCCTCATATGCAAAAATATTTGATTATACTATTTGAAATGACACAGCAGTAGTATCTAGAAGGAAAAGGAGCCCAATGCAAAGGCTGGTTGATTCTTTCTTAACCCTCAAGTTGTGCTTACGCAGCAAATGCACACAAATCTCACATTTTAAAATATGTACTTAAAAAACCCCTTGAACATAATGAATGTGCTTAAATATCAGAATGTGCAATTATTAAGTAAATCACAGCACCTGTAAAGCTGCCATTTGCATACCATTAATTCACGATGTTATGTGACACAAATTCACCATTCTCCTTATATTGTAGTCTGATTTATGTCAGAATTGGAAAAAATAAAAAACCATGGGCTCAAAATTATGTTGACAAGATGTACACACTCTCTGAGGCCTGCAATCTTTTTAAAGCAACTAAATTATGGGAAAGAGGGGTGGGAGAAAGCATCTTTAAAAATGAATAATACACTGCCTTCACGCATACACACTCTCCAGTTATTAATGTCAAGCATGATAAAGATACTAGAAAATCATTACCATTCATAGCCACTAACATCCATTAAATTTCAATCAATTCAACTTAACACAAGTGTACTTCAGTGGCCCTTACAGTTCCTTATAGCTGTGGCTCAAAAAGTCCTGTCTGACTTATTGCATTGTGCACCACACAAAGAGGCATTGCTAAGGATCACTCTGAAAAGAACCTATCTTAGTCTTTGGAACGGATGCTCTTTTAACACCACAGTAATCAACAGATCTTTCTTTTAAGAAAGGCTGGTAAAAGGGGGCTCTAATAGGACCCTACAGATCAATATAAAGGGAGAAAATAAACTAATTTTAGCTAAAGATACTTCTTGTCATGAAATAGAAAAAAAGGACCGGGTATTTAAAATGTTTCTTAGTTCATAGTAATAACTGCACCAAGTACTTAAAATCATTAGATTTAATATCGAATAAAGTTGGAATTGCTAGACAACTTTCAGATCACTCACTCACAATATAATTTTAACGTGCTGGCTCTATACACTGGAGGTAAGAACTAAAATTTTATTTAACTTTCAGCAAATGAGTATTCAAAATTATGATGATGACAAAGTACCAGGGTACAATGTTACAACTTAATATTGGGAACTTCTGCTCCGCCTCCCTCTCTCCTCCCAGTTATTTGTTCAGCTGAGTTGTTCATAGCTTTCTTGAAATGGAAATTATTCTGACAACACTAAAGGAATTGGAGTAATGGGTAATATACTGCAGCTCCCAACTGAATAGATCTTTGAATTCATACAGGTTTTAGTTAGTTGCACAGCAGTACGGTAAAGGCATGTTTCTCTGCAAAGGCTTTACTGGGTTCACATTGTACTACATGCAAAAAACAATCTTGGAACCTTAAATTCCACCTTTCATGGAGGAAAGGATTGGGTTTTTTTTATTTTTTCTAAGTAGGAACCTAGTGTTACTCAATGGAATTCACCCAGCAGGATAGAAAACCCTATGAATAGACCAGGTGGAAGTTTAAACCACAGGAGTGTATTCCTATAATGAATACAATCATTGAAGTGTATGACACACATGTACAATCACGGATATCTCGTAATTTATAATACAATTATGGTGTATCTAGAGACATTTGCCCTACGCCAACTCTTAACCAGTCCGTTAATGCAGAACTATGGTAATGGTCCAAAGAATACAACTTGCAGTAATACTACTGAAGTGTTATGGATCATTCTGCAAAACATTATAATTTTCCTCCCTTTAGGTTTTGCGCTTTAATATTTCTTTCAGACTAATAAAACCAGTGACAGTCTTTGGGAAATCAATGGAGAGCAAAGACATCTCTCTAACACATGTGCACCTCCATTTTCATTTATTGTCCTACATATACAAGCTGCAGAAACAAAATGAATGTAAAAAAAATGCTTGTTAAGACTCCCCTCTTCTCCCATGACAGGATCGAAAAAAGCCAAAGTTCAACAGATTCCACAAAGGTAAATTGCTGCATGCAAAATGTCAGCAAAACTTAATCACACTGGAAGCCACATTTAATTAGAGCTTTTTCATTGCAGCTGGGAGAAAAGAAGAGCTTTAGCTGTATCACCTGAGATGGTCTAGATACTGAAACTATTTATAAGTTAACAAGAACATTTGCATCACAAAGCACTCTAGGCCAAGACAGTGCGGTAGTAAAGCAGATGTGTAATGAACAAAGATCATGGAACCAAAACAATCAAGCTTGTAAACAACTACAAGTAATCTGCAATTATTTAAATTTTGGTTTAATTACCACAGACCAAACATGTTTCCTTCTAGCAAAAATAAATACTTTCCAAAATACATCCTTTATCATATTTAACTATACACGCAACACAGTCAAGAATCTGAAATTCCCAGCAGGTAGGAAGCAGGAGAGATGGACTCTCCCAGGAACAGGCTCCTTAAATTCATTAACATGTAAACTGGACCTTTAATAACTCCATTCATCTGAAGAAGTGGCTTGTGTCCAAGAAAGCTCATGATACCATCTACATGTTTTGTTAGTCTCTAAGGTGCTCCAAGACTATTTGTTGATTTTTAAGTTTTTCTAATTACAGACTAAGGGGGCTACCGCTCTGAATAACAAAAAAGAGACAGAGGGTGATCATAATTGGACGTACTGCTAGATCACATGTACTAAACTTTTACCTGGAACAGAGAATTACTAATACAGCCATTTCAACTGTATTTACTGTAAGTAGAGTTACACAATCACACACATGGGAGGCAAGGGGGTACAGGCTAAAGAAAAAAAATTCAATCGAGCGCTAATGAATAAAAAGTTCCTTTCATTTCACTGTTGTTTTTGGTTCATTAAATTTTCCACAGATTTGCAGAGAAGAAAACGTGATCAATAAACCTTGACAAAAGTGAACGTGTGAAAAAGGCAAGAGAAAGGCCCAGGAAGATAAAAGTGATATCCCGATCACAGATTTCAGAGGCAGATGAGCAGAGCTCTGGGCTGCTGAATAATCTGAATAGGCCATCATTTCTTTACAGCCTTTCACTTTCTTTTCCCTGACTGTTGGAACTCTTCATTCAATACAATAGTAAATGCACTAAAACTTTTTTTCTTATGCTAATGGTTGAAATCGGGTACTCACAGTTAAAACACACTTCCCACCAAGTTGTTTTCTTTTTAAAAAAAATTAACCTATTCAAGTTAAACCAAAATGTCAAAGATAGCTTAAAGCTTACTCTTGCAATTTCACAAAATGAAAGTTTTTCTCTCCTGCAGATACAGAAAGAAAAGTCTGAGTCAGGATAAAGCTGCTAAATTCCTTCCAAATGAGAAGACACACTTAAGAAGGTAGAAGAAATAAAACAACAATACATTCTGGAACCTAATCTTTTAATTTTATTCTTTCTGCATATGTATAGTCTACCCAAAGATAGCAGTCTCAAAAAAGGCCGAGAGTTTAAAAAAAAAAAAAAAAAGATTTTTATCATCAGCTTATTTAGTCATCTGAAGCCCATGTGTGTCAACAAGAATCTGGCTGATTACCAGCCAGCTTTGAATACTATGGCCCCTATTTTCAAAAAAAAATACCACTGTCCAGTTTGAGAACCTTGGGGTCCTTATTTTCAGTGGTGCTGAGCAACCAGAAATCCTACAGAAGCTCTTGCTGCATAGAACTTCTGAAAATCAGGTCCTAGGTGTTTCAAATGGAACACCCAAAATTAGTGGGCACAAAGAAATAGCAGCCTAAATAATTTTCCCCTCCTCCATCAAGCTATAGGCAAGGTATCCAATTTCTCATTCTACATATAATCGGCTATAGGATTGCTCAATGGATTTCGGAAAGGAACATACTAAGAGTCCTTGATCTAATGCTATGTGTCTGATATTACACACACTTTTACATATGTACCATATGTGAGTATTTCTGCTTCTCAACAACAGTGTCTTCTTCCTTCTACTGGAAATCATTCATGTTGATTGAGGGTATTGTATATCCCTCATAATTATTTAATATTCCTTGAAAAAACAACCAGGAGTCCTGTACAGGACTATGTAGCACTTTAAAGACTTAACAAGATGGTTTAAAGTGCTACATAGTCCTGTATTTTGTTTCAGCTACACCAGGGGTGTCCAAACTTTTTTCAAAGAGGGCCAGATTTGAGGAAGTGAACATGCGTGAGGGCCGACCATTTTGCCTGACATTCTTTGAACCATTAAAATTAAATGCAAATTAACTATTTTATGCAAAGTTTATTGCAAACGGCATACTTTTCATTTCGTCACATGGATGACAAATCTAAACAGGTGTTAAATCACTCTGCCTTTCATATCTGAAGGCCAGATGAAAAAAAAAATCCAGGAAGCTGAAATATATGTCAGGAACATTGTAAAGTACATTACATATTATTGGTAATAAAGGTTGTCTGTCAACTTTTAAGTTCAAAAAATATGAACGGGAACATAACACCAAGTATACATGTTGTGTCCAAATATATTTATAACTGATTTAGACCAACTGACTAACTGAGATTTTACAATGTATTCATCTCAATACATATGGATTCGTTGGGGGCCATAAAAGATAGATATTGCCAAATTACCTGTGGGGCCGTATTAAACCGGAACACGGGCCGCAATTGGCCCGCGGGCCGGACTTTGGACATGCCTGAGCTACACCATACTAACACGGCTACATTTCTATCAGGAGTCCTGTGGCACCTTAGAGACTAACAGACTTATTAGAGCCTCAGCTTCTCTCTTGCTAATTCTTTTTAGCTGGCACTGGGCATGTAGCAGAAGTAGCTGAAAGACACTGAAGGCTGGTCAACGTTTGCTACAAGTTGTCCAAATGTACAATGCTTTAAAATACACAGATACAGAAAGCAGATGGTGCAGTTTTCAGACAGTGCTTTGGAATCTTCTCTACCAGCATAACTGCTGTCTATTGAATGGGCTGTCTAAACTGTGAGTGGGAAGTGCAAATATCACATTTCTGTGAAGCCCTACAAGCAATGGTTTGGAGTGGCAACTAATTAGTTTGATGCTCTAGTCACATCCAGTGTTCCCAAGTAGCCTCTTTTAAAAACTCACTGGCTCAGAATCCTCAGCCAGACTCTTAAGTGGACTCTTTGTGGTAAAGCAATGGATAGGTGTTTGCTGCACAAATAAATATAGATTTTGGTGACTTTTTGTTTACTGATTCCACTGTCTGCACTAATCTGCACTTGGAAACTTCAACTTATGAACAGAGCACTTCTCAAGAGTACAAAAAGCACAGCATATTTGTGGATTTTTCAGATTGCAGTACAAACAACTGGCTTACAGTACACCACCAAAACAGGAAAGCAATCAACTAGATTTTTATTTTAAAGTTAGGAATTGAAATTATTGTGGCGTTACTTTGATGTGCTTCAAGGACCCAAAACAATAAATCAAATGTTGGAAAGCTGTTTTAAAAACACCAGTCTTTCTAAAACCCACATAAAAAATTAGGACCGGGAAAAAAATTAATCACCTTTAAATCGCTGAGCATATTCCAAATCTAATTCCAAAACTATCAGATAGTAATTCTTTCTGTATGAGCGACATTTGTATGGCACTGTAAGGAAAAGAACTGGTATAGGCTTAAGATAACTAAAATAAGGGCAACAACAAAACAATACCAGTCTTTTACCATAAAAGTTTAAAACCTCAGCCAAAAGTGTGTCATTTATATAAACAAACAACACTATCCTTTTTTTTAAATGGAAGGTGGCATTATGAAAATCTAAGTTATGCACTAGAGAGACAGGATCAAGTTATGTTATTTATACAAGTATAATTTGAAGTAACTTCAGCTCCAGTTTATTAGACAAAATTTGAACCCTATTCTCTTTTTTTCCTTCAATTAATGAGCTAATACAAACAATATTGGTCTATCTGTACACATCCCCTTTGACACACAGGGGAAAAAAAGACATTGAAAGCAAGTTGGAAACAATCTTCAAAATCTGTTTTTCTTTGAAGACCAGCAGTTGCATTTCTGGGCACTTCAAAGTCACATACTTAAGGCAATAACAACATTCAAGACCAAGTGAATCTTCCCTCACCTTTCTTTAAAGATCAGCTCTTTTACAAACACACAAGATGAGGCTGGATAGACAGGGAACTATAGATTTAATAGTTCAACTTTACTTGATCTTGCACTTTCTGGTATTCTGGCTAGGTCATTTGATCCAAGTTTCAAAAATCTAATGCACTAAAAAAAAACAAGCCCCTTTTGCATTTAATTCATGTTTTAAAAACTTGTCAAGATTTTTCATTACATGCAATATGCCATTTCTTAGTAAAATTAAAGTTTGACAGGTGTCAAAATGTTCTGCCAAAATGCAAATTACCACATCCATACCTCAGAAAAGCTGAGCCAAACTAATTCAACAAGGGCATATGCTATGTACAATAATTACCATGCATTTCAAATAGTTGGTTAGTATAAATGATAATTTATCAAGATTTCCTTTTCCAGGTAAATGTAGACGGAATTCTTTGGTATTCCCTGTTGCAGTTATACAAATTAGCTTTAGTAACGTTAAAAAATATCTTTTTTTTAAATGTAAGGTAGCTAAAACAAACACATCAAATTGGTAAGTCTTATAACAAATCAGTCTATTCCACATCTGTATATTTTGGATTTCACGGTTTATTTACTTTACTTTCTTGGCACTAGCTCCTCAGTGCATGCCAATACAATATTTGTTTAAATGCTATTTTATGCAGCATGCTAGTGAAACGTTTACTTTCAAATTCTAATACATCCCAGAGCCTCAATTGAAAAAAGTTTTACAACTGTCCCTTTTGTCTTTAACTGTTCGGACATAACTAGATATAAACATCATCATAGCCCAAAAAAACTGTTTATTTCAATATCTGAAAAGTTGGGGATGCACTTAATTCTAAAAAATAGAGAGAAATCTAACCAGATTAGTCATACACACAGTATACACAGAGAAAGAGAGAGAGAGAGAAAGAGGAGGTGGTAGTAATTCCAGAGATAAGACTGTAGTCAGTTATGTATAACTGATTACATATATGCGCCTACACACACTCATATACATAGATACACATGTACACACACACACACATATGCACAGAAATACACACATTTTAAAAATTACACTCTTACTAGCCCAGGGCTAGTATTTTCCTTTGGACCACTAACCATTTATTCCTCTTCCCCCCACCCCCATAAACAGTGGGATAACAGAAGTTTAGTACTTGTACTAGTTGCAATGTTAGAATGTGTGTGTCGTGTCCATACAGTACCAGACTCTCCATGGGATGGATGGAACAGCGCTCTGCCTTCCATACAAGAGTGTGGGAGAGAAACTTAGCCACACCACTTTCGGACTAACCCCACTTTCCAAGCGTGTGATCAAGCGGCATGTGCACCACTGGAAAATCCTCTAGCGGGGCGGGCGCTGTGCCCTGGCGGGACACACACCTCAGGCGCGGGGCGAGGGAAAGTTTCTATCTAGTCCTGCCTCGTGTTTATTTATTTATGAGGCAAACCAGCCGAATCTCCCTGGCTGGCCAAGCGAGGGTTTCCTCGGGAATGACAGCAACGACTTGGGGCAGAAAAGGCGGCTGGATCCACCGATCCCACGCCCCCCCCCTCCCCGATTGTTTGAAAGCCACTGAGTCCAGGGGGGACTCTGGGCTCTCTCGCCCCTTCCCAGGCTTGGCGCCCAGTTCTCCCGGCCGCTCCCCGCCCGCCACGCAGGGATCAAGTTGCAGCGGTGGATTTTTGGAATTCCTCAGCAAACATACGTGTTGAGAGATCGCTCCTGGGGAAGGGGGGGGGGGGGGGAGGGTGAAATCCAGCCGGGAACTCGCGGATCGCTACGCTTGGGCAGAAGTTGCCGGGAAGGGGCTGCCACTCCCGCCTGGCTCCGCTCTGCCTCCAGGGGCAGCCACCGGGCGGAGGCTACGGCTGGGCCCTGCCAGCAGCCCCCCCAAACCAGGGAGGGGCGCCCCAGAGCAAGAGGCGCGCAATGCTACGGCCAGGCAAGCACCGGGCTGCACCCCCTCCACCCCCAGCAGCTCAGGAGGCGGGAGGCGGGGGGGGACAGCAAAAGACCCCCCCCCCCAGTCGAGATAGGGCAGATCTGGAGATGAGGGGTCCGGCCAAAGGGGGGGGGGGAGATTCACCCCGCGCAACGCGCCCCCCAACCCAGCCTCGGCGCCCGGGGACCCCGCCGCCCCCCAACCCGCCCCCCGGCTGGCAAAGTGCAGCGCCTAACACCGGCGGCTCCCCCACCCCCGGGCTGGACCCCGCGGGAAACGTCCCCCTCCCCGTTCCCACCCCAAGCCCCCCGCGGGAAAAAGCATCCCAAAGAAAATCCACGTTACCCAAGGAGCGCGCCCGGGGAGTTCCCACGGTGCCCGCCGCCGCTCCGGAGCAGGGCCGCCCCGTCAGCCCCCCATCCTCACTTTGGGGGGGCGGGGGAGGGACTTGCCCGGCGTCCTGCCCTCGGGGGCCGTTTTCCCTTAAAAGCTGCTCCCGCCGCCGCTCCCGTCCCTTCTTCTTCCTCCGAGGAGCCGCATGGAAGGGGGGGGAAGAGTTTAAAAAAGTGGCGAGCGCCTCCGCTGCGGCTGGCGCGGGGCTGCTCTCCTGCCATCCATCATCCCCGCGCAGGACCCCGCCGCGCACCCGCGCTCAAGTTTGGGAGGGCGGCAGGGGGAGGAGAGAGGCGCTTTTGTCTTTCGAGCCCCGGCACAAGCGGAAAGTTAGGCAGAGGAGGGGGAGGGAAAACTTTTCTCTCCCCCTCGTTTCAATTGAATTGGGGTTTGTTAACTCGAATCAGATGATCTCCCTAGTCGGAATCCAACGCCGGATCTGTTTTCACTCTAATCCGCCTCCCTCCTCCTTCCCCCCCAGTGAATTGAACCATTTGCTGCTCCAGCTGGGCTGGGCCTGTCTCACATACACAGTGGAGCAGGCAACGGAGCCAGGATTCCCCGCAAGAAACCTGTCAGAGTCCCTCCCTATGGCAGGTTGCTTTCCTGGCCCCTCTGGCTTCGTGAATCGGTAGGCAGGAGTGCCAGGCATACCTGGTTTCAGCAGCTCCATGGCCACGCTGGGCAATCAGTTAGCTTAGCTGGCACACTGAATCCAGAGGGAAGTCTCTCTCTCTCGCTAATTGGTCGGGTTCCTTTAACCACATGGAAATAATCTAAAACAAAACAAAACAAAAAAAACCCTCCTCATTTCGCTGGCAAAATGTGGTTGGGATTGTCTGAAGTCACTTCTAAGTAACTTGGATTCACTGGGTAGGTGCAGTTAGACAGATGGCTAAGTGGACACTGGCTTTCCAGTAACTTTTATTTTTTTAACTTAGCGTGTTTGGAACTCAGTTAACAAGCCTAAAGTTTACACTACCTCTGAGACACCTAATTGAGCTGTAAAAACCACCCACTGGTATCTTCTGTGGGAACAAAATTGGAATACAGCTGGACTTAAGTCTAACATACATGGGGAAATATTGCAGCAACACAAATGTTATCTCAGAAATGCTCCAAGCTCTTGAAGGCTGTGTGTGGGTTCTCCCCTTCCCCCTGCCTTATGCAGCTCATTGCTTTTGTTTCAAATACAATAGCCAGCAAACACATTATTACCGCTCATCTAGATGGGATTGCCTGACCACAGCCCATTAAAATCAGTAGAAAGATGCTATCTAACTTTAATGGGTTTTGGATCAGGCCCTATAAAGCTTATTTAAAAAAAACAAACAATGAAGCATCCATTTTTGTGACACGTTTTTCATGGACACTATTTTACAAATCAATGATTACACAAGTTAAGGAAGTGGTGGAATAAGAGAGCTTTTCAAGTCCATATAGCAGATTCTCTGCTGTTCTGTTTTCATACTGTGGTACAGGTCTGCTCTTGATGTCCACAGAAAAACATCCCGCAGCTTTAGTGGAAATTGGAACAACCCCTAAGAGGAAGAGTCTCAGCAGCTGTGGGCTATCAGTGTACAATTTGCCCCTAAGTGTTTGCAAAGTAACAGCTCTTTCTGAAATCTGTATCTTTGGTAGGATAAGCATTCATTAAAGATTTTCCTAAGTTTTCTTACTAACCTTTCCTTCTAAGCATGTTGTTTCTTTTAATCCCCCTGGCTACGTCTACACTGGCAAGATTTTGCACAAATACTTTTAACGCAAGAGTTTTTGCGTTAGAGTATTTGTGCAAGAGAGCATCTACACTGGCATGTGCCTTTGCGCAAGAGATGTGCTTTTGCGCAAGAGCATCCATACCAGTGTAGATGCTCTCTAGCGCAAGAAAGCTCCAATGGCCATTTTAGCCATCAGGCTTTCTTGTGCAAGAAATTCATGTTGCCTGTCTACACTGGCCTCTTGTGCAAGAACAGTTGTGCAAGAGTGCTTATTCCTGAGCGGGAGCATCATAGTTCTTGCGCAAGTAGCACTGATTTCACACATTAGAACATCAGTGTTCTTGCACAAGAACTCCCCGCCAGTGTAGACAAGCAGCATGAAAAGCGGCCGCTTTTGCGCAAAATCATGCCAATGTAGACAGCCCCTGTGTTTTGTAAGTGAGACTCCAATGGAAGGGGAAAGAGGGGACAAAATAGCTTTTCTGTACATTGACCTCTTTCAAATGTATTAATAACAGTGAGAAATGCAGCTGTTTTAATTTACGATATCACTGATCTGCAGTAAGTTTGGTCTTTGTTTTGATTTTTTTGGGGTGCATGGTTTATTGCAAGTTTATAACTCCTCCACCTCTTCCCCCCACCAGCCAGATGCAGTATGGCATCACACGGAATCTGGTCCCAGCACTGGGACCAGAAGGTTTCCCAGCACTGTAAAGACTCCTACTCCACCCCCTTCTTTGCTACTAGTATGAGGCCAGGACCAGGGTAAAGAGGGCATTTCTGGCATGGCACGAAGCTGCACCAAGCCTCAGCTGCAGTTTCCGTGCCTAGGGCAGCTCTAATTTATCCCAGTGGATTAGCTCTGCACACAGCCTCTCCAGGTGCAGAAGAGTGCACTATTGAGCTTTAGGTCACCTTGGTAAACCCTCCTACCTTGTGTTGCATGCTGTTCAGCTAGACTGTGGATCTGCTTGCCAGTTTTAAGCACCTCTAAAAATCAGGCTGCTTATCTGGAACTTGATGCACTCGGGTTTGAAAGTTTTGGCCTTAACCTTTGGATGGCAGTAAAAGACTAAAAATAAAAGTACCAGAAGCAAAAATCTCAGGCTGAGTCAACTTATTTGTGCCCAGGTATCATAAATGTTATGTGATGGCAGTGCAGGAAGAAAGAAAGAAAGAGGTCTTTTTCTTTCACCATCACATTCATGAAGTCCCAATTATCTGACTGATTCTGAGCAATGGACAGTTCCTCACATCTGCCTTCAACTGGCGATGTCATTGAATGCTGTCCGGTTTATTTGTAGACGCCTGTGTGAATGCAAAATTTGTATCTGCACCCACATTTGTATCTACAAAACTGAGCCATAGATATTCTCGTTCACATCCACAGATGCTGAAACCCACAGACATAAAACGGACACCCACAAATCTGCACAGTCCTAGATATGAAATTGGTATCCACATTCACATCTGTATCTGCAAAACTAAGCCACAGATATCTGTGTTCATACCTACTGATGTGGATACAAAGTGGATATCTGCAGATTTGCAAGGTTCCATTTACTTGTACTTTGCATTAAAAGCCACTTGATTAAGACTGAATTTTGGTTTCCATAGGGGCAGAGTCAGTTATGGCAGGAACAAAGAATGCCTCTTCTCTCATTCCTCGTGGAATGAGGAGTAACAGTTAATCCGAACTAAGGACTTAGTTCGGATTAACTTTAAACTGACGCATGTAGCCGTGGGCAGTTCGTTCGGACTAAGAGGGATTTAAAAATGGCGGCCAGACGGGAACATGCAAATAAAGCCTGGGATATTTAAATTCCAGGCTTCATTTGCAACCCCGGTTCCCTGGTTTGCCTACCTAGCTCGAATTAATGAGCTAGTGTAGACATACCCTGAGACTCTACTGAGGTCAGGAAAGTTGCAGTAGACTGGATGTAGCCCCATGCCTATACAGCATCTCACCCCCTCATGATGCTTAAATTAACAACAAAGCACATGATAGCCAAAAGGTGGGGATTTTTTGGCATAAAACACAAAAGTTGTTTTTTTTTATTTAAAAAATAGAAACTCTGTTACACAAAGGAACGTCAGTAGCTGTAAGTAAACACCATTTATAGTACCACTGCTTAGCCTGCTGACCATTATTGTCCCATTGTTTCCTTGTCATCCCCCTGTCTGTTTCCACCTGTTGTCTCTTGCCTTTCTGTGAGCTTTGTGTGCTTTCTGGGGCAGGAGCCATCTTTCTGTGAGCTTTGTGTGCTTTCTGGGGCAGGAGCCATCTTTGTGTGTGCCACAGCTTGTGTAACCCTTTACAGGTTCCCTCACTATTCCCCAGCAAGTGCAGACATATCAGTGAGCAGAGAATGTCATTTCAACACGGGCTTCCTTCAGACACTCTTTTGTCATGTCTTTGAAGGCTCTGTTTTTGCCATTTCCTTCAACTACAACACTCACAGTTCAGGGAAGTGATCAGGAGCGGCCCTAAACTAGCTGCCAGCAACTGGCGCCCTAGGCAAACCATGCAATCTGCACCCCCACCTCCAAACCCGTCAACGATATTGCGCCACTATTTGGCGCCCCATTTAACTTGGCGCCTTAGACAACCGCCTGGTTCGCCTATATGGACAGGCCACTCCTGGAAGTGATAGTATCTATGCAGTATTCTGTTGGTACCTGGTATCTACCCTACATCATCTTAAGAAGTGGGCTGTGCCCACAAAAGCTCATGATACCATCTACATGTTTTGTTAGTCTTTAAAGTGCTACCAGACCATTTGTTGTTTTTTAAGTTTATCCTGTACAGACTAATTCGACTACCCCTCTGAAGGAGACAGTGTTTGTATTCAGGTAAGAACTGAGCTAGAAGCGTAGTACCCCAATTCAGCAAAGCATGTAAGTGCGTACTTAAATGCTTTGCTTAATCAAGGTCTTAGTTGGGTTAGAATAAGACAGTGTTAGACTCAAGCTGTTCTTCTGAGAACTGTACTAGAAAATAGGCCATTTTCCAGTTTGGCTGTGACCCAGACCCAAAGTTGTATGGACAGATTCTGATCTAGGAATCTGAATTCAAAGCTCCCTTTCCCAAATGTAAAAGTCTTAAGATTAGACATTCTGATTTGGGTCTCTCTCTCTACCATACTCACTATATTTCCACCTTAGATGTATGAAAATTGCACATTCTAGCTACACATATCGAGAGAAATACCCAGCATATTAGAAATAAGGGCAGAATGCATTGATGTAAGTGGGCATGCAAAGTTAAATTATTTATGAACAATTTTTTGGATGCTCATCAGCAGGTTCTCATAATCAGGAAATCCATCGCTCTAATTACGTCCTCTTGAGTTAGTGATCAGACTTGGGAGAATTACTTGTCTACCTGGGAAGTGTTTGGGTATGGGAAAGGAGCAACATACCAATGGAGTGTCCATATTTCAAATTGCTAGCACTCCTCTCGACTCTTCGCTCTTCCAAAGTAAATGTTTTTAAAAGAACCTCTCAAGACATTTGGTGGAGTGGGACAAAGGGTGTCTGTGTGAGAGATATGCAAAAGAGTACATGTGGGAGGTAAATGATAAACCAGTGTATAAGGCAACACCAGGCAATCAGCAGATGGACAAGGCAGCTGGAGCAAACCCCAGTGTTCAAATATGAAATTAATTAGACCTGTTGGAATTTGGCATCTATTTTTACATTCCACTAGGCAATAAACTTTGCACTAACCTCAGAGATCAGAGAGAAACCTTGTATCTTGTAGAATACAGAAGCCTTGATCCATTCCTAGCTCACCATCTTTGGGACTAAGCCATTTATAATTTACAATATTGTGACCTAAAATTAAACTCTTTAAATATTTAAACATCATCAAGGGTGGCCAGTAGCAGTAATAAAACTTATCATTGATTTTCAAAACACTTTACATTTTAATCCTGAAATACTCCTTTGAAGTAGGTGAATACAGATGGGGAAACTGAGGTACTAAGAGATAATGTACTTTGCCCAAGACAATATAATGAATCACTCATTGAGCTAGAACTTTAACTCAGGAGCTCATGCTGCCTCAACAAGTGTACTTCACATACAAATGACTCTTTTCCTTTCTCTTAGCCCTGTCTCTAACGGGGTATTGAATCTTTTCTTTGCACTTTTGTCTTTGCTTCAAAGAGCCAGCCCTTCTATGGACAGCCTTCTCTGCCAATTACAAAGAGGCGGTACTTTCTAGCATCATTTCCGCAAAGCAGGTAACTACTGGACTAACAGCATCCACAGCAGAATTTTTGAAGAGTGTAAATGAATAGACTTATGAGAACAGGAACAAGTCTCGTCACCACATCAGATAGTTCTCACATGCTGGTGTTTTCTTTCTTGAGGAGTCAGAGGGGCAGCTGTGTTAGTCTGTTTCAGCAAAAACAACGAGACGTCCTGTGGCATGTTAAAGACGCACAAATTTATGAGGGCGTAAGCTCTCATGGGTGTGTCTATACCACAGGGCTTAACTCGAAATAAGCTACGCAAGTTGAGCTATGTCCATTGCGTAGCTTATTTCAAAATTAGAAGCATCTACACAGCACTTATTTTGAAATAGAGCACTCTTCTTCTGACTTCCCTTACTCCTCGTACAATGAGGGTTACACGAGTTGGAGTAAGAAATCCTCCAGCTTGACAGTATTTCAACATTATTTCAAAATCACTGCCTTCTGTGTAGACGCAGACTAAGTTATTTTGAAATAATACTAGATATTTCAAAATAATGTTGCTGTCTAGATGTACCTTTGGTCTGCAGCTCCCTTTATCAGATGCGTGAAATGACACATTCATTTGGCAGGGATTTACACATACATACAGAGATTCTTGAAATAGCTTCTCATACTATAGGGAGTGGCCCATGGACATTGAATAATGGCTACAGTTTTCAAAAATAACTGTTGATTTTGAATACTTATCTTTTTAGAGGGTAGGTGCTCTGCACGTTCTGAAAACGAGACCCTGTTAAGATGTCTCAAGCACCCAAAATCCTTAGACCCAAAATCTAAATCTTGGCCAGCTTTTCATGATGATCATGAAATGTGACCACCAACACATGAAACCCAACAATGTCAGCATGAGATACTCCACATAAAATGCAATCTGGAATTTCACCAGGCATGCACTTCTATCTTATTTGCTGAATAATCTGGTGATAATACTGTGGAAATGGAATTGGCCCATGTCCCGAAGTAACAGCCTTCATACACCACTGCCCACTGAAGTCCAGCCTCTCTTTGCTAAAGAGACAAATAATGTTTGCAATCATGCCTAATATATTTCAAATTGGTTATATTGTTTGTAGATTGCTTTTGTCAAAACATGTGAATTCTCCGGCGTGCTTTAGGATTTATGCATCCTTGTTCTTTGCAAGGGTTTGTTCTTATTTGTTGCTACCTGCAAAAATATATCTCTTGGCCCCAATTCACAGTGGAACGATGTTAGGTCATTATTCCTTGAATTGTTAGGCTGTAAAGAAGCTATTTCTCACTAACCTGTGACACAGGAAATTGTGATTCTGATATGAGGTCATTTCAGAAGTTTCTTTTCCAACCTTTTGATTTGCTGTCAGCAAATGACATTTTCGTATTATTTCAGATAGTGGAGGCTTTAGTGTTTTTGTTGGTGTATGTTAAATACTACACTGCTGTTACCTGTTCTCATGCACTGCCTGGAGTTTTAATGTATATTTTAGTTATCAACGGAATCATATTTTGACTGAAGGTGAAAATATCTGGTTGCTGGAACTAGTGTTACTACAAAGTGCCTTTCAGAAAACTTGGGTTTCTTATTTTGGTTTCCCCTGATATTTCTTTTATGAAGAGCTATTATGAATGATTAATGTGTAGGTAACCCTTTTCTGTAAGTTCTCTACTGAATCTACTTGTCACCAGGTGCTGTTCATGAACGGAACACAACCAAAACTGCCACATAGGAAGAATTTATACCATGTTAAATAGGTTTTGGTTTGTGAACTCGAATCATTATTTAACACTGATGAGGATAAGTAATTGGCTGTGGCAAGATGCAATGAATTATTATTTGGGTACTCTTTTGACCTGAGTATCACACAAAACATTTGGAAGAGAAAGGTATACATATCTATCACAAATAAATGTGAATATTGACTAGAGCTGAGCAAAGTTTGTTTGACAAATATTTTATTCACTGAAAAATGCTGTTTCAGGTCAGCCAAACTATTTGCAACTTTGTGTTTCAAATAGTTTCAGATGGAAAACGATTATTTTTAAAACACTCCAAATGAAATAATTTGATAGTTCATTTCAAAACAAAATGTTTTGAAATTTGCCTACATTTAGTTTTTTACAAAGGGTTATAAAACCCCAAAATGAAACTGTACAATCTATTTTGAGATGGCTAAATTACTTCAGTGAATGCAAAATTAATGTTTTTTATATTGCTAAAAAAGCAACACAAATATTTCCAGCCCACATGAAATTTGTATTATATTTTATGTGTCATTTTGGTCAGTGAACCAAAAACTCTGTAACTGATTCTGCTGTAATAATGACAACCCATGAAATAGGTTATTGGGAAAGCCCATTTAGAGAGACTTTGGGAACTGAGCTGCTATACAGTTGCACATCAACAGAGAGACAAAAATTATTTCCATTGAAATACTTAACATCAAGTTCTCCTACATAGATTATTAACCTTTTCTGCTCTCCTCTCTATAGTGTTTGGGTTTTAGGCTAATGGGAGAGATGGGTAGAGAGATCTTAAATTTACTTAATTCTTTTCTATATGAAAGACCCTGAATGCTTTACAAAAGAGACCAAATCCTCTTATCTTTAACTCACCCATTCTTGTCTCATGAATTAGACCAATGGAATTATAGAGTCACTATATTACACACACTATAGGTTAGAATCATTCATGCACCAATGGAATGTAGCCATCCTTGGTGTAGAAGATGGCAGATATTTAATGGTGCACAGCCATACCACAAGACCTTTAGCCACTTCAGCTATGTACGTATGACACACAGTGGCCACACTAACTTCCATGAAAAGCCTGAAATATATTTATAAAGTAGCCTAATCATCTGCCAATCTTAATCCATTATTTCTGATACATATTTCTAAAGATTTAAATTGTATTTGAAGAGAATTTTTTCCAGTACCAGACTAGATACACACATGCTGTATTTCTGCTCAGGCAAAAGCAAGAGATTAGACACCCCCTCGCTTGAGACAGTCAAAACTAGTGTGAATAAAGCTCTTCAAAAACAGCATAGAGAACAATCTTAGGTGGCAGAAGGGAGACCGGGAAATAGTCTAGCTCCTCTAATACCTAGCTCTTAATTTCCACAAGGCCAGTGGTGAGAGAAATGTTTAGCACAAAGCTGCCTGGAAGCAAAAAACTTAAATCTCATGTTGACAGAGAGGATGTAGGATCATTTGGATTGGTAGTGTAGTCACATAATTTACAGGCCAATTAATCTTTTCATGTACTGTGGCGAAAATTCTCAATTCTAACGGCCTGGAACGGCATCGTGTGACCGTAGTATGTTGGGAAAAGAAAATCAGGCACTCGGTTCGACATGTAGGGCCTGATCCAAAATCCATTTTAGCCAAGGGAGGGTCTTTTTTACTGAGTCCCATGGGATTTGGGACAGGCAAACAGGAAGAGGATCACTGTGTGGTATATGGAGCTGTACCAGAGGTCCGATCCTGAAAGATTCCTGCATTAAGATCTCTCCACTTTCAAAGACGACACTGGGGAGTAAAAGGTGCTCAGAGCCTTTCAGGAATATGCCTCCCCATTGCAAGTAAACAGAACAAGCTTTAGTTTGCAAGACAAAGGAAAGATCTAAGGGTAAAGCATGAGCAGCTATGTAAAATGTTGCTTGAGCCATAAGAGCTACATTACTATCCCAAACCCTCTGTTACCTGAGATAAATGACAACTACTGCTGTTTGTTGGACAGCATACACAACTGTGGTCCTGTTCACCAAGAGTGATTAGAAATCTCACCACAGTTTCCAAAGAGTAGAGATGTCAGCTCCACTGCCCAGGCCAAATTGCCATTGTGACAACTTCCGCAAGTTTAATTCCTGACCCATCCTGCTCTGCTGCAGGTTCTAGTAGATACATTGCTCTTCATTTCCTCTTGTAACTGCCACCGGGTGGATGCGAACCTGGGAAACGTAGGCTCCTCTACAGCCTGAGCTATAAAGCCAGCTGGCCCTTAGCTTGGACTGTAGAGCTTCCTTGTTCTCTCTTGCTGTAAGTGGTCTAAGTGCCGCTACATGGGACAGTGAAACACACCCACTAGGTGTGTGGGTTACACCGTACTCAGCTACTGCTGTGCACCCTGCCACGTGCCACATTCCACCTTAGTGATGGTGGAAGTTACAATACTGGGATGTTTGTGACGTGTTCTGGGATTCCCTCAAGATGACAGACACTATCATATATATAGTCACCCAATGTCTGTGACTCTGTAACGCTGAAATGCTGGCTGTTCCCTCTGGGCGGTGCTGTTGCCTCCTTGGCTGTTCCCTCTGGGTGGCGCTGTTGCGGAGGAAAGCTTAGAGAGAGAGAGAGAGAGAGAGAGAGAGAGGAGGAAGCAGTAGGAGGAGGGGGGGGAGGGGGAGAGAGAGACGGAGCGAGAGACCGGAAGCTCAGGAGAGAAGACAGATGTGGAGGAAAGACCTGAAAATCCTGTCTTATGACGGGCTAATTGGCTAGTTCCATAGAAAAGACAGTGTTATTTCCTATTGGTCATGCTGCATTCAGCCTTTGTGTACCTTGGCATTAAATTACCTTGCAGAACTCACTCTCATCTTCAATCATGGAGATTTTGCTACTTTATACATACTTGATTTGAGAAACTCACTGTTCTGTGGACATGGATAGAGTTTCTAGCCGTCAAAATGGTGATTAATCAAATTAACCCTTGTAAAGAACAAATCACGAAGGAGGCAATCAATTATAATCAAGCAGGTGCAGCTTTCTTAATACATTCAATCCTTCAAGATGACAATACCTAAAAGGAACCTGCCCAACAATGTCATCATTCCCTTCGTCCCCATTCCCTATTAGAACATAACAATATAACGTAAGAACAATCATACTGCGTCAGATCAAAGATCCATCTAGCCCAGTATCCTGTCTTTTGACACCAGGTTTGAGTAGGTAATCAAGTGATTCATTGCTTTTTGCCCATTCCCAAACTCTGACAAACAGAATCCAGGGACACGGTTCCTGCCCATCCTGGCTAATAGCCATTGATGGACCTAACCTCCATTTATTTATCTAGCTCTTTTGTGAACTTTGTTATAGTCTTGGACTTCACAACATCCTCTTGCAAGGAGTTCCACAGGCAGACTGTGTATTATGTAAAGAAATGCTTCCTTTTGTTTATTTTAAACCTGCTACCTATCAATTTCGTTTGGTGACCCCTAGTTTTTGTGTTATGGGTGCAAGTAAATAACTTTTTCTTATTTACTTTCTCCACACCAGTCATGATTTTATATACCTCTATCATATGCTCCCCTTAGTCTTTTTTCTAAACTAAAAAGTCCCAGTCCTATTAATCTCTCCTAAGATGTTCCATACCCCAAATAATTTTAGTTGTCCTTTTCTGAACTTTTTCCAATGCTAAGATATCTTTCTTGAGATAAAGCAACCACATCTGTACTCAGTATTCAAGATATAGGTGTACCATGGATTTATGTAGAAGCAATAAGATATTCTCTGTCTTATTCTCTATCCCTTTATTAATGATTCCTAACATTCTGTTTGCTTTTTTGACTGTTGCTGCACATTGAGTGGATGTTTTCAGAAAACTATCCACAATTACTCCGAGATGGCTCTCTTGAATGGCAACAGCTAATTTAGTCTCCATCATTTTATATGTATAGTTGGGATTATGTTTTCCAATATGCATCACTTTCCATTTATGAACATTAAAATTCATCTGCCCTTTTGTTACCTATTCAGCTAGTTTTGTGAAATCCTTTTGAGACTCTTCACAGTCTCCTTTGGTCTCCACTATCTTGTGCAGTTTAGTGTCATCTGCAAAATTTGCCACCTCAGTGTTTACCCCTTTTTCCAGATCATTTGTGAATATGTTGGAGAGGACTGATCCCAGTACGGACCCTTGCGGGACATCACCAGTTACCTCGCTACATTCTGAAAACTCACCATTTATTTCTACCCTTTGCTTGCTGTGTTTTAACCAGTTATCAATCCCTCTTATCCCATGACAGCTTACTTAGCTTAAGAGCCTTTGGTGAGAGATCTTGTACATTATATCCACTGGATACTACTTGTCCATGTACTTTTTGTTGCCCTCAAAGAAGTCTAGTAGATTGGTGAGGCATGATTTCTCTTTACAGAAACCCTGTTGACTTTTCCCCCAATAAATTAGGAAATCCTTCAGGGTCATCTGAAGAAGTGGGTTGTGCACATGAAAGCTCATGATACATGTTTTTTTAGTCTTTAAAAAACTAGACTATTTGTTGTTTTTTACGTTTTTCTTGTTACAGACTAACTCAGCTACCCCTCTGAAACCAATAAATTATGTTCATCTATGTGTCCAACAATTCTGTTCTTTACTATAGCTTCAACCAATCAGCCTGACTTGGACTTACTGGCCTGTAACTGCCGGGATCCACTCTTTAGATCCCTTTTTAAAAATTTGTGTCACATTATCTACCCTCCAGTCATTTGGTACAAAAGCTGATTTCAAGGATAGGTTACAAACCACAGTTACTAGTTCCGCAATTTTTCATTGGAGTTCTTTCAGAACTGTTGGGTGAATGCCATCTGGTCCTGGTGACTTGCTACTGTTTAGTTTATCAATTGGCTCAAAACCTCCTCTAATGACCTGTCAATCTGGGACTGTTCCTGGACCTCTCGGAGAAAACAAAGGTATCTAAAAGGGTGTCACAAGGAGAAAGGAGAAACATTGTTCTTCCTGGCCTCTGAGGATAGAACAAGAAGCAATGGGCTTAAAGTGCAGCAAAGGGAGGTTTAGGTTGGACATTAGGGAAAACTTCCTAACTGTCAGGAGGGTTAAACACTGGAATAAATTGCCCAGGGAGGTTGTGGAATCTCCATCACTGGAGATATTTAAGAGTAGGTTAGACAGACACCTATATGGGATGGTCTAGATGGTACTGGTGGTCCTGCCTTTAGGGCAAGGGACTGGACTTGATGATCTCTTGAGGTCCCTTCCAGTTCTAGTGTTCTATGATCTCAGCATCCTGAGCATTGTGTGGAGCTAGGGACAAAGCAGGAGATCTGCTTCTGCGTCTCACTTCCTTTTCAGAGCAGTGCCCTGCCACCAACCTATCCCATATTGCTTAGAGCAGGGCGTGGGCAATAATTTTTTATGTGGGGAGTCACTCCAAGAATTTGCTAAGTGGCCAAGGGCCGCACTTTTCCATGATATTAATGTAGGAGGTGCGGGGTCTGCGATGGAGGTTGGGTGCAGAAGGGAGCATGTGGTAAGGGATTGGGGTACAGGAGAGGGTGTGGGGGTCTGGGAGGGAGTTTGGGTGAAGGAGGTAGGGTTTTGGGGTGCAGGGGTTTGGGTTGTGACCTGGGGTGGGGGACTGGGGTCTAGGAGCAGGGGCAGAGATTTGGGTTGTAACCTTGGGCAGGGGACTGGAGTGCATAATCTGGGAAGGGATTGGGGTGCAGAAGGTCCCAGAAGGTATGGGTTATGGGGATAAGGGGTCAGGAATGGGGGCAGAGTGTTTGGGTTGTGACCTGGGGCAGGAGATAGGGGTGCAAGGTCTGGGAGGAGATAGGGATACACAAGAGGAGCAGAGGATTTGGGTTATGTGGAGTGGGGGGCAGAGGGTTGGGGTGCCAGAGGCAGGCTCTAGCTGGGAGACTAACCTGCTTGACTCCTAGCCAGTAGCCTTCGCAGGTGAATTCCCTGCCTGCCCTGTCCCCTCTCTGACTGCAGGGACCATAGGGTCTTTGAATAGCTATGAGTCTGAGGGGAGGGGACAAGGTACTTCACAACAGGCAGCTCCCATTGGCCAGTTTCCATGGGTGGGGGCAGCATGTGAAGCACTTTCCCCCTCCTCTCTGACTCGTAGCTATTCCCCTCCCACCGGGCTCACAGCTTTACAAGCAGGGCCCCGCAGCAGTCGTTTTTCTCAGCAGCATGTGGGGGGCAAGCAAGGAGCCTGCTTGAGGCTCCCCACTGAGTCCATAAGCTGGATATGGTGGCTTGGCAGGCCAGATTCGGCCCACGGGCCGTATTTTACCCTGACCTGGCTTAGAGCAATGGTGGGCAACTTGCAACCCACAAGGGTTCTATGTGTGGCCCACAAGGCATTTTCTTTTCTTGTGCCCATGCGCAGGGTTGCCAGATTCTGCTGGTTTTCAGATATATGGGATTACAAAAGTGACACAGAACTGATTGCACATAACATTGACTGTGTAAAACCATGTTCTCTCTCTGCACCCAATTAAAGTGCTGCTATGGTACAATGGGCACAGCCTGTAAATCCCTATCCTATGAGACCATCTATGTTATCTTTTATCATCTTTGTTCTACAAGTATATTAGAAGCAAGAGGAAGACCAAGGACAAAGCAGACCCATTGCTCAGTGAAAAGGGAGAAACAATAAAAGGAATTTTGGAAATGGCAGAGGTGCTTAATGACTTCTTTGTTTCGGTTTTCACCAAGAAGATGGATGGTGACGGGATGCCTAACATAGTGAATGCTAGTGGAAAGGGGGTAAGTTTAGACGTTAAAATAAAAAAAGAACAAGTTAAAAATTACTTAGAAAAGTTTGATGTTTGCAAGTCACCAGGTCCTAATGAAATGCACCTTAGAATGCTCAAGGAGCTGATAGAGCAGGTATCTGAGCTTTTAGCTATCACCTTTGAAAAATCTTGCAAGTCGAGAAAGATTCCAGAAGACTGGAAAAGGGCAAATCTAGTGCCCATCTATAAAAAGGGAAATAAGAACAACCCAGGAAACTACAGACCAATCAGTTTAACTTCTGTGCCAGGGAAGATAATGGAGCAAGTAATTAAGGAATCCATCTGCAAACACCTGGAAGATAATAAGGTGATAGGGAACAGCCAGCATGGTTTTGTAAAGAACAAATCATGTCAAACCAATCTGATCGCTCTCTTTGATAGGATAACAAGTCTTGTGGATAAGGTATACCTAGACTTTAGTAAGGCATTTGACACGGTCTCACATGACCAACTTATCAATAGACTAGGGAAATGTAACCTAGATGGGGCTACTATAAGGTGGGTGCATAACTGGCTGGACAACCGTTCACAGAGTAGTTATTAATGGTTCACAGTCATGCTGGAA
The DNA here is from genome assembly GCF_049634645.1 of Pelodiscus sinensis. NCBI lineage: Eukaryota > Metazoa > Chordata > Testudines > Trionychidae > Pelodiscus > Pelodiscus sinensis. The sequence goes on along the minus strand of NC_134717.1, from coordinate 7,274,093 downwards.
GTGCATAACAAGTGGTGTTACACAGGAGTCTGTTTTGGGACTGGTTCTGTTCAATATCTTCATCAATGATTTGGATGATGGCATAGAGAGTATGATTATTAAATTTGGAGATGATACCAAGCTAGGAGGGTGCAAGTGCTTTGGAGGATAGGGTCATAATTCAAAATGATCTGGACAAACTAGAGAAATGGTCTGAGGTAAACAGGATGAAGCTTAATAAGGACAAATGCAAACTACCCCACTTAGGAAGGAACAATCAGTTTCACACACACAGAATGGGAAGCAACTTTCTAGGAAGGAGTATGGCAGAAAGGGATCTAGGGGTCATAGTGGACCACAAGCTAAATATGAGTCAACGGTGTGACACTTGCAAAAAAAGCAAACATGATTCTGGGATGCATTAACAGGAGTGGTGTGAGCAAGACACAAGAAGTCATTCTTCTGCTCTACTCTGCACTGATTGGGCCTCAATTGGAGTATTGTGTCTAGTTCTAGGCACCATGTTTCCTGAAAGATATGGCAAAACTGGAGAAGGTCCAGAGAAGAGCAACAAAAATGATGAAAGGCCTAGAAAACATGAGCTATGAGGGAAGACTGAAAGAATTGGGCTTGTTTAGTTTAGAAAAGAGAAGTCTGAGGGGGGACATGATAGTGGTTTTCAAGTTTCTAAAAGGGAGTTACAAGGAGGAGGGAGAAACATGGTTCTCCTTGGCCTCTGATGACAGGACAAAAAGCAATGGGCTTAAATTGCAGCAAGGGAGGTTTAGGTTGGACATTAGGAAAAAGTTCCTGTCAGGGTGGTGAAACACAGGAATAAATTGCCTAGGGAGGTTGTGGAATCTCCATCACTGGAGATATTTAAGAGCAGGTTAGACAGACACCTGTCAGGGATGATCTAGACAGTGCTTGGTCCTGCCATGAGGGTAGGGGATTGGACCTGATGACCTCTCGTGGTCCCTTCCAGTTCTATGATTCTATGATAATTCTGAAGCCCATTTACATGAAGGAGGGCTACTCATGCAGTCTATTCACTAGCCTAGGTTGCCCATCACTGGCTTAGAGGTAGCAAGACTGGCCAATAGCAGATGCCCTGTTGTACCAGGTCTGGCCAGATCCTGCAATCAGATGGTGCCCCTTTCCACGAGGCTCCATTATATATGCAGACAATATGTGACACTCTTTACATGAACCAAGATTAACCTAGCAAACTTTTTCTCATTCCACAACAACATTTTTCCCTCTCACTACACCAGAATAAACTCTGGCAACAGTGGTGAGGTTACATATTTATATATTCCCATTAGGACCTTATTTTTCAGACTGCTCAGTGTTCAGAAAATGTAATAATTAACAAGCAAATTGTGCTGCTACCTCTAAACCACAAGATGACAAAACAGATATGTGATCAAATAAAAGGGCACTTTTCAACGTACTCACCTCAAGCCAATGTTCACCGTACAATCTTCTCTAATGAAATAGTACACAGAGATCCAATGTGAATCCTTGCTACGCGTACATACGAATGTTTCTTTTGCGGATGCCCCACTTTCCTTAGTAAATTCAAAGAGTTTCTTTTTTGTAGAAGAGAAAACTACATCAATTTGTAGTTTTTGATGATACATCTAAAAATCAGAAACACTCAAGTAAAGAAAAATATAAAAGCTTTGGACATTGTGTATCTTATATATCTTTGTATATCTTGTAGTCAATGGTGGAAAGTACAAATTATAGCAGGAGAATAACACAATCAGACAGTGAAGCACTAAGGCTGTGTCTAGACTACATGGCTCCATCGATGGAGCCATGTAGATTAGGGTTTTAGGCAACGGGAAATGAAGTGGCGATTTAAATAATCGCCGCTTCATTTAAATTTACATGGCTGCCGCACTGAGCCGACAAACAGCTGATCAGCTGTTTGTCGGCTCAGCGCGCTAGTCTGGACGCTCCCCTGCTGACATCAAAGCCCTTTGTCGACCGCCCCGTTATTCCTCGTGGGATGAGGTTTACCGGGGCGGCCGACAAAGGGCTTTGATGTTGGCAGGGGAGTGTTCAGACTAGTGCGCTGAGCCGACAAACAGCTGATCAGCTGTTTGTCGGCTCAGTGCGGCAGCCATGTAAATTTAAATGAAGCAGCGATTATTTAAATCACCACTTCATTTCCCTTTGCCCAATAAACAAATCTACATGGCTCCATCGACGGAGCCATGTAGTATAGACATACCCTTAGAGTCACCAGAAAGCCCACAGCATAAACAAAATGTGCAGTTCAACGGAAAACTTCTAGCCTTCCTTACTCCTTGCAAGAGCAGGAGTACTGGCCACCAACAGGAGTGCCCTCTGTATTCAATTTAGTGGGTCTTTACTAGACTCACTAAATGGAGCTCCAAACGATTGATCGTGGCAGCGTCAATCTTGCCTCTAGTGAAGACATTGCCTGAATGTCTTACCCTTACCAGGCCAATTCCTTGTGCCATTATGTGAGATGACACACAGTACTGCAATCAATGGCACTGGATGGTGCCCATTGACACAGCCTCAGACTAACCCTCTCTGTTCAGCGTCGCCCACCCCCCTCAAGCGCCGAGTCAGGCCTCAGGGCTCCAGTCAATATTCCCTTCTGGATGGGGTTTAAAGACAGCAAAGCCTCCTGTTATCTACTCTGATATCACTATACAAGCTAGCCTGTATAACAGCCAGCACCAAAGAGGGCAGTGCTATGAGGACAACAGCCAGCAAGGGCCAGCAGTCCCAAGTTACCACGCAGCTCTTCCAAAGCAAAGGGCATTGATTCATAGGGCAAAAAACAGAAAAAACATGAAAACAATACAAGTTCCTCGTGGCTTACTAAACATACCAGAAATTACCCATTTTCCAGACAGCAAGTCTGGTAGCTCAACGTCCCTTCCATCCCATCAGCAAGCGTTGGGGACCTCAAAGGATGCAAGGTGCTGTAGATTTGCTGAATCAAAAGGAAGACCATGAGTCTGGTTAAATCAGCTTCTATAGATTCCAAACTCTCGGTTTCTCGGTCTCCCCAAGACCCCATTTGAACCAGTATAGGCAAACCACCTAGAGGTGGTTCCATTTTGGCAGCGCATGAGGCCATTAGACATCTGTGGTGCTGAAGAAGTCACCAGGGTGAGTACCAGAGGTTGAGAAAGATCCATTGGTACTATCTTGTCAGAAGCAAAGTGTTTCTCTCTGCTGCTCCAGTCGGAACTGGAGAGGGCTTAGGTACCCATTTAAAAACCAAATGAGCAGTGCAACACTAGCCCTTGCCCATGAAAATGTCACAGATACAGTTGGGTACGTCTACACTTGCAGCCTAATTCGAACTAGGGCTGCAAATGTAGGCATTCGGAATTGCAAATCAATCCTGAGATTTGCATCTTCCTGGCTGGGCGCCTTTTTTTTTGTTTTGAAATTTACAAGTCCGAAGTAACTGCTCACGTCTACACGCAGCAGTGAACCGGGCGTTTGAAATAAAGCCCTATTCCGAACTACCTGTTAAACCTCATTGCAGGAGGAACAACAGGTAGTTCGAATAAGGCTTTATTTCAAACGCCCATTTTACTGCTGCGTGTAGACGCGGGCAGTTAATTCGGGCTTGTAAATTTCAAAAAATGGCGCCCGGCCGGGAAGATGCAAATCAAGCCCGGGATATTTAAATCCCGGGCTTGATTTGCAATTCCAAATGCCTACATTTGCAGCCCTAGTTCGAATTAGGCTGCAAGTGCAGACATACCCTAAGTGATCTGTCTCTCTCTGACTCTGGCTTTCCTCCTCCCAATTCCTTTTCACCTGACAGATCTCACAGTCGAGCAGTGGTTTAGAGACGTGAAACGACTCCCTCAGACTCTTCTCCCTCCTGGTTCACAATGTATTTGCTTATTGGTTGAGAGTGGAAGCGCGCCCATCTACAGATAAAATACTCAGTCCTTATTCAGACAAAACTTCCAATGACTTCAATGGCAATTCTAACCAAGAACAGGAGAATTAGCGGTAGACACAGACAGCAATTGTTACAGAATCTGGTGTTATTTTATTTTGATAACAGTCAAACAAAATACCACCAGCCTTCAGATGTTCATCAGAGACAATAGTTTCTAGGGACACAGTCTTTGACTACACATGACTCACACACCAAATTACAGCTGGGTGGACAGGGAAACCTTCAGGAAACAGGCCCTGGAACTGAAGAAACGGGGGAAAATAGGTATCTCCACATGGCCAGTTTTGCTGGACCTGTAAAATGCTGCGTAGAGCTCAGCCTTTCTTCTAGAGGTAGAGCGGCAAAACTGCATTTTATTTTAGCAAACTAGCAGAAAAAAATATAACTAGTTCGATCTACGAAGGCTAATGAGGGTGACCGAAATTGCAAATGAAGTGTGGGATTTAAATATCCTGCGCTTCATTAGCATGTTCCTGGCCGGTCGCCATTTTAGAAATTGACTAGCCTGAAATAACTGCCCGCATCTACACACAGCAGTGAAACGGGATTCCAAATTAAAGCCTTACATCGAACTAGCTGTTATTCTTCCTGGAATGAGGTTTAACAGCTAATTCAATTTATGGCTTTAATTTGGAATCCCGTTTCACTGCTGCGTGTAGATGTGGGCAGTTACTTCGGGCTAGTCAATTTCTAAAATGGCGACCGGCCAGAAACATGCTAATGAAGCGCAGGATATTTAAATCCCACGCTTCATTTGCAATTTCAGTCACACTCATTAGCCTCCCTAGATCGAACGAGGGGGCTAGTGTAGACATACCCTGAATTCTCCTAGGCGTGCTTTCTGTTAAGATTTTGCATAAAGACTTTGGTGTGCCTACCACTATGGCATATTAGTGGCAGTGCAGAGGAGTCAAGTTGTAATAGGCTCAAATTAGCCTTCGGTAACCTTTTAAATTCCTTACCTGGCCTCAAACAGGTGGAAGATTCTTTCCTGACTATGAAATGACACTAGAAAATCACTGGCAATCTGATCTCCACAGCCAAAAGCTCCATCAATTAGCATGAGTGAGAGGCAAACCCACTTTTACACATGGGCACTAGCTTTTGGAAAGCAAGACCTGACCTGCAAAAATAAACGATTTCGCCAAGTGAAAATGGCTCCATCTTGTGAGAAAATCTTAATCCATTACATCCTGATATATCAGTTAAAGTGCCCCCTGTGCTGAAGGGGCTGCACATCACAAATGTGACACAGAAGTGCCATTTCCTGTTTGCCTCTGTATGCAGAGTTCACACACGATGTCCTTTTACAAGTGAAATTTCAGGTGCCAGTGGCTGCTTTGCAGCTAATGGATCTTGAATTCAGATTGCTACTGGATCTGGGCATTTGAAATCAGCTGCGCTGTAGTTTCAGACAGAGATTAGCGCCTCACATTAATACAGCTGAATTATTTTGCTGTATCTTTGGGAAGGGTGGGGACAACAGCTCACAGCATTATATATAAAAAAAAAAAAATCAAGGAGAAATCCCTGGGGGTTTGATTCTGATCTGACTCATGTTCCGATAAAGCAGTAGCACCTCCATTCAAGTTAATGGGGTTGTGTTGGTGCCATGAAGTCACATCTTTGGCTAGGCAAGAGAAGGTTATTCACCCTGAACTGTAACTGAGTTTCTTCAAGATGTGTCCCCCTATAGGCGCTCCACTGTAAGAGTAATAGCACCCCCGCTACTAGGATTGGAGCTCTTTGATACTATTGTTGTATCAATCGTGCACTCTTCCCCATCTTTTTCCGTGAGTGGCGTTCAGGCGACGCCCGCACTTACGAGCTAATTGGTTCCTGGAGAACCGTCTTAAGTCGGAACATCATAAGTCGAACCCTTATTGCCCATAGGAACAATGCTATGAATGAGGGTTCCGTTCCTGGCCTGCTTTGCCTCCTGGGAGTTGTAGTTTCTTGGAGCCAGCAGTGTGAACGGTGCCCTGAGCCGGCCGGGGGATGTGCCGGGTGGTAGGCAGCCCCGGGGTGCAGCACAAATGGTGCTCTGAGCCGGCCGGGGGCTGTGCTGGATGGTAGGTGTCCCCGGGAAGTGGCATGAACAGCGCCCTGAGCTGGACGGGGGCTGTGCTGGGTGGTAGGTGGCCCTGCGGCTCCCAGAGCAGGGTGGCTGTAAATGCGGGGGGTTGCGGACCAAGCGGTCGTAAGTCAGGGGTCACCTATATAGAAATATAGTTCTGTATGATCCTGCTGCTCTCAGTCAGTCCCTTCCTTCTAAACTGGGGAGCCTACATTTAAATCTCAGAAGCAGAGGGGAGGAGGATGGGATATGAACGGGTAACCAGTTTACTGGGTAACCAGTTAACATCACTCTTACCGGATTATATCTATTGGCTAATGGTTAACCGGTTCCCCAGGGGCAGCCTCCTCGCCCCCCACCCGCAGCCCCCCAGCACAGAGCTGTCTTGTGAGAATCTCATGCTCAGTGCATCCGCCATAGTGTTCTGCACTACAGCAGGATGCAGGATTCTGTACAAGAGCCTAGGCAGTTGAGAAGAATCAGGTGCTGGTTATAGAATCATAGAATCATAGGACTGGAAGGGACCTCGAGAGGTCATCAAATCCAGCCCCCCGCCCTCAAAGCAGGACCAAGCTCCGTCTACACCATCCCTGACAGATGTCTATCTAACCTGTTCTTAAATATCTTCAGAGAGGGAGATTCCACCACCTCCCTTGGCAATTTATTCCAATATTTGACCACCCTGACAGTTAGGAATTTTTTCCTAATGTCCAATCTAAACCTCCCTTGCTGCACTTTAAGCCCATTACTCCTTGTCCTGTCCTCAGAAACCAAGAGGAACAAATTTTCTCCTTCCTCCTTGTGACACCCTTTTAGATATTTGAAAACCGCTATCATGTCCCCCCTTAATCTTCTTTTTTCCAAACTAAACAAGCCCAGTTCATGAAGCCTGGCTTCATAGGTCATGTTCTCTAGACCTTTAATCATTCTTGTCGCTCTTCTCTGTACCCTTTCCAATTTCTCCACATCTTTCTTGAAATGTGGCGCCCAGAACTGGACACAGTACTCCAGCTGAGGCCTAACTAGTGCAGAGTAGAGCAGCAGAATGACTTCACGAGTTTTGCTTACAACACACCTGTTGATACAACCTAGAATCATATTTGCTTTTTTTGCAACAGCATCACACTGGTGACTCATATTCAACTTGTGGTCCACTATGACCTCTAGATCCCTTTCCGCCATGCTACTTCCTAGACAGTCGCTTCCCATCTTGTATGTATGGAACTGACTGTTCCTTCCTAAGTGGAGCACTTTGCATTTCTCTTTATTAAACTTCATCCTGTTTACCTCTAACCATTTCTCTAACTTGCTAAGGTCATTTTGAATTATGTCCCTATCCTCCAAAGAAGTTGCAACCCCACCCAGTTTGGTATCATCTGCAAACTTAATAAGCGTACTCTATATCCCAATATCTACATCATTGATGAAGATATTGAACAGTACGGGTCCCAAAACAGACCCTTGCGGAACTCCACTTGTTATCCCTTTCCAGCAGGATTTAGCACCGTTAACAACAACTCTCTGACTACGGTTATCCAGCCAATTATGCACCCACCTTATCGTGGCCCTATCTAAGTTATATTTGCCTAGTTTATCAATAAGAATATCATGCGAGACCGTATCAAATGCCTTACTAAAGTCTAGGTATATGACATCCACCGCTTCTCCCTTATCCACAAGGCTCGTTATCCTATCAAAGAAAGCTATCAGATTAGTTTGGCATGACTTGTTCTTCACAAACCCATGCTGGCTATTCCTTATCACTTTATTACCTTCCAAGTGTTTGCATATGATTTCCTTAATTACCTGCTCCATTATCTTCCCTGGGACAGACGTTAAACTGACCGGTCTGTAGTTTCCTGGGTTGTTCTTATTCCCCTTTTTATAGATGGGCACAATATTTGCCCTTTTCCAGTCTTCTGGAATCTCCCCTGTCTTCCATGATTTTTCAAAGATCATAGCTAAAGGCTCAGATACCTCCTCTATCAGCTCCTTGAGTACCCTGGGATGCATTTCCTCAGGACCTGGTGACTTGCTGACATCTGGTTGGACCAGACAGTGTTATAAAGATGCTATCCATGGCGCGAGATGGGACACAGCGCATGTGTGGGTCAAGATCTCTGATCTCAGGCTCAGGAAGTGCTCCCGCACTTACAGTGAAGCGCCGATAGGGTCACTGCCCCAAGAAGAAATGTTCATTCTAACTCATTTCAGAGGCTGCTTTTATAAGATTAAAATATTGCTCATGATAAAAATCCAAACTCAGATGAACTATTCTGTGACTCCAGGCCACGTTTTAAGAGGTCTGTCATGACTGATGTGTTTGAGTGGAAAGTAAGATAGTTACATTGGAGGTTTGCTTTGAATTTTGGAGTTTCATTTGTACCCAGAGCTCAAGACAGGAGAACCCCATGCAAGAAATCAATGGCGCCTGCAAATCCCCTTGAGAAATAAAAACACAGACTTGTAAGTTATGGCTTGATACAGTCCTGGAGTCACCTGTCTTGTAGGAAGCCGCTTACCCTACTTAGAGAACTTGTCAGAGTAACGTTGAATTGCTGTAGACACAGAGGCTATGTCTACACTGCACGCTTCTTGTGCAAAAACAGTTTTGAGCAAGAGTTCTTGTGCAAAAGTTCTTCCCACAAGAGCGCATCCACACTGCCATGTGCTTTTGTGCAAGAGGTGTGCTTTTGCGCAAGAGCATCCATGGCAGTGTGGACACTCTCTTGCGCAAAAAAGCTTTGATGGTCTTTTTAACCATAGGAGCTTCTTGCGCAAGAAATTCATGTTGCCTGTCTACGCTGCCCTCTTGTGGAAGAGCTCATGCAAGAGGGCTTATTCCTCATAGGGAGAGGAATAACTCTTCCAGAAGAAACCCTGTTTTCCAACGCCATACAATAAATTTACATGTGCAAAACCACGCGTGCTGTGTAGACAGCTGGCACGTTTTTGCGCAAGGATGGTTCTTGTGCAAGAAGCATGCAATGTAGACACAGCCTTGGGTTTCAGAGAGAAAAGATAGCTAGGGGGTTTAGACAGCAGAGTGGGACCGGAAGACCTGGTTCCATTGCTAGCCTTCCTGCGTGATCTTGGGTAAGCCACCTAGGCTATGTCTACACTGGCATGAATTTCCGAAAATGCTTTTAATGGAAAAGTTTTCAGTTAAAAACATTTTCGGAAAAGCGCATCTAGATTGGCAGGATGCTTTTCTGCAAAAGCACTTTTTGAAGAAAAGCGTCCATGGCCAATCTAGACGCGGTTTTCCGCAAAAAAGCCCCGATCGCCTTTTTCACGATCAGGGCTTTTTTGCGGAAAACAGTACTATGCTGTCAACACTGGCCCTTTTGCGCAAAAGTCTTTTGGAAAAAGACTTTTGCCCAAACGGGAGCAGCATAGTTTTTCTGGAAAAGCACTGATGATTTTTCATGAGATCGTCACTGCTTTTCCAGAAATTCAAGCAGCCAGTGTAGACAGCTGGCAAGTTTTTCCGGAAAAGAAGATGATTTTCCGGAAAAGCTTGCCAGTCTAGACACAGCCAGAATCTTTCTCTGCTTCAGCACCCCCACTGTCAAATGGAAATAATAATACACTGTTTCCGGTCTATTTGGATTATGAGCTTTTCAAGCACTGCCTCTTTGTATGGGTCTGAACTTGATAATGGGACCCTGATCTCAGCTGGGGAGGGGAGGCAATACTGTAATGTAAATAAATCATGATTAATAATTAAATCACACTACTGACTGGATTATATATGGATTGCATAAAATGCACCATCAAATCCATTATACCTTGTGGGGTTTGGTTTTTTTTGTAAGTTTAGCCATGAAACAATTTATCCAAGTGCAAGACTGAACTAGTTGAACAGTCGAAAACTATTGAAAAAAAAGCAAAGTAGCTATTGAACTCTGCCACCTAGTGGGAAATGGACATTATCACATTAGCAAAAACCTCATAGGATCTATTCCAAAAGTGGTGATCAGGGGAGTGAGCAATGCTAAAGAGAATTTTTAGCTGGCTACGTCCATTCCCTGGCTGGGGCAAGAATGCGAGCAGGGAAGTGGTAGCTGATTTTCACCACTATTGCACTTGATATTGACCGACAGGCTGAGGCAGGAACATATCTGCTTGGGGCTGATTGTTGCTTTGGTTGCTGAATACCCGTCCCCAAGAGCTCCCATGAATGGGGGGTGAAGGGGAAGAAGGAGAAAGGAGGGCAGAGGGATGGGGAGGAGGGGAGCAAGGAAAACCACTGATACCTGGCAGCAAGGGGTAGGAGGATAGCTGGCTCCAGGCTGTGAAGGGCCACCCTTGCTGTTCCTATTGCCCTGCCTCAGAAGCTGGTGCCTAGTGCCCTGTGCTCCCCCACCCTTAACAGCTGGCACACGGTGCACCAATACTACACTGCTTCCCCACTGCCCAGGGGCTGGTGCCCTGCCCCCCACGTGTGCTCCTGCACCTTCCCTGGGCTATGCGGAAAGCAGGGTAACTGCAGAGACAGCCCCACCTTGGCCAAAGCAAAGAGGCAGCAGTTGTGGACCCATCTGGCATTTCAGATCGGTCACATCTCCAGCTGGTGTCAATCCACATCATTCCATTTCCATTAGTGGAGAGGTGCTGCCTGACACCCGCTGGCCGTATCTCGTTCTCCAAAGGCCAGCCAGACGCCCTGGCTGGAGCCAGCGGAAACTCATTTCCCAACCCCCGGGTGGTCAGCATTTGAGAACTAGACCAGCAATAAGAATCCTGAGCCATCATGCTCTTAGTAGTGTCCCTAAGACAGTAACATCAATGGGTGAGGGCCAGGTGGGCACAGCTCTTCTCGTCTGCTTCTTGGACATTACTGGAAAGAAAAGCGTCACACAAATAGAGTTCCTAGTGCCTCGAGCCCTCCAAAGAAGTGCCTCTGGCTCTGCTTCCATTGACTTTAGTGGGAGCATAATTAGGTCCAGTATGCGTCTCGCTTAAAAAAAAACCTATGAAAGGGCTCAGCTCTCTAAAATGTTCCCCCTGTACCTCTCAGCAGCAGCCGCCTCCCATGCTTTTAGATCTACATGTCCCCAAGGGGTCAGAGCGCCGTCCATGAAGGCTTGAACCAAGTGCAAAAGTTGTCCAACGCCTCCCCTTTAAAACAGTAGAGATTTAAAGGGAAACTTCTTTAGGCAGGCGATAAAGTCATGGAGGGTCAGAGCACAAATACTTTCCAAACCTTCGTCTTCCTTTCACATCAATGCCTATCTACAGAATCGTATTTAGAGGTATCATCTGATTCTTACTTGCCGATATACCTGTTATGTGATTTCTCTCTTTTGAGTAGCCATGTTCTAGATCTTATTACACAGTATGTAATGAAGTGGAGAGGAAAAAAGCAACAAGATGACAATGTTTGCTGAAACATACGCCATTATAAAACAATATTCGTTTGGATTACAGTAACCCCCATAAGATCAGTAAGAGATCAGGGTCTCATAAAGCCCACTAGAGACTTTGCTCTTGATACTGATTTTACATGGAAGGTGCAGCAGTATATGATCCTAAAACACAGACAATGCTTTGTGCTATATACATAAGCACACCAAAAAGACTATCTCTGACCCCAAAAGCATACAATATAATTTACCAGTCTTCCCATTCTTATAATTTTAAATGCTCAGAGGAGTCCCATAAACAAAGAAGATATTCCTTCACTGAGTGGTAGTAGCTTTAAGCACCGACACTTTTTTAATTTTAAAACTGTTTTGTATTTTAAAAAATGTAAAGTTTTGTGATTTAAAGTTTCAGATTCATTAGTTTTTACAAACTTTGAAACATTGTTGCCAGAGTTAATATTTTCATTCTGCCACCTTGTGGATTTTAAAAGAATTAGCACAACTGTTCTGAAGTTCATCATCTATGTTCAGGACAAAAGATCTTGGACCATTTCAGGTGTAAAAGTCTAAGGTTAAAAATATCTTCTCCTGAATTGCTAACACCACTTTCCATCCTTAACTAAGATTCTTTAAAAAACTGAATTTTCTGTTTTAGCTTGTTCACTTTTTGATTGTCTCAACTTTAAGAATAATAGCCTTCCCAATAATAAAATAAACTATACTACTACTACTACTACTACTACTAATAATAATAATTAATAACAGGTAGCTCTTCTATAGCATTTTTCATCAGTAAATCTTTAACCACTTTACAAAAGAAAGTAAGCATCATTACCACATTTTACCGATTAATTTTACATTTCCTTAAGTGAGGTTTCTAGTCAGTTTCACTTTCTAATTCTCACACAACAGTTCAGAAGTGCAGTGATTGAATTATAAATATTTCAGGGCGAATGCATACATTCAGGCAAAAAAATTCTATTGGGTTTTTTAAAAAATGAAGGAAAGTTTTAGGTTTCCTGCCCTGAGGTCTAGGTCCATGTTGAGCTCTAACGCAAAGCAGCCTGGGTTATTTACATGCAAAAAGATTCTGAACCAGCTGTTGTACAAACACGTCTTCATTTCTAGGGAAAAAACGTGTGCAATTTGATATGTGTTTTCATTTACATTTTAAGTGAACTGTTGAAAGATGCCAAACTGGAACACAGCAACTACCATCCTGGGGGAAACCAGGTGGGTGTCTATGGTAGTCTGCTAGCTTCACTCTACAGCCCCAAAAGGACTAACATACTCAAAGTATCTTTCAGGGCTTTCCTTTAGCGAATAGTTAAATCATTTAAATAAAAACAATCACTAATAAATTCAATACAAAAGCTACCTGCCTAAATAATGCAGGCTCTGCAAGCCTTTCCTGCTACAAAGCCTGCCACAGACACCAACACCTGCTTTCTGAAGCTCCCCTTCCAGATCTTCCAGATGCGCTTTTTTTCCAGCCATTTAAAGTATCACCTAATTCCTTCCCAGGAGGATGTGGTAATTGAGCATGGCTGGCTGGCTCTTGAATGTCCTGTTACTTCCATCTAACCCAATAATTTAACAGCAGTCGTGGCCGGTACAATGGGTCATTATGGAACACTCTGCCCCATCAGGGAAAGTGCCTTTCTGAATCCCAATAGTTAGAAATTGGCAGCACTAGAGAATGAAATCTCTGATTTATCCATGGAGCTGCAGCCCCCTTGGAGAACAAGAGAAGCTTCCCTCCACATTGTCCCATCAATATCTCTCAGCTCTCTTCAAGAGGGACCCTTTCTAGAAGTAAGAACATTGTCTAGACTCTCTCTACTTTATTTCCATCCATGTGTGGAATAAACTTTGTGATGCACGCCAAGGCAAGTGCAGATGTGCACCACTAATACAAATGCATGCTACTGGCTGTGGGTACTCTGCTAACCAGCTGGGCACCATCTGAATCTCTCTGGGTGGCCACCCAAGCCCTTAGCATACAGGGAACACTAGTCTCCCAGGGCATTTGGCCAGAAGACTCTCATTTCGGAAGGCCTGGTTTCTGGTACCATGTGAAAGCTGCTCTCTCGCTCTCAACTAAACCCTTTCAAGAGTATCATATGTGTCACATGTACCAGCGCTGATGCTACTTTTCATGGTGTTGAATTCTGGACTGAGAATACTAGCTCATTTTACGCAGGCCATTGAGTAGCCATCAATTATCAGTTTTAATCAAAGCACTCGCTTGAGTCCTAGTGGAGCACTGAGCAGGCCTTTCCTGCTCCATTATTCTGTGACTGAACGGGTAACTCCATCCACAGTTCTTTGCAGCCCAGTGCATTTAAACAGCCTCCTTTGTATGTTGTTTTGAAGGCACTTTCAGGCTGAGGCACAAAGCTCTAATGAGGATGCTTATCCAAAATACCCAAACCTCTTGGAGCAACACAATTGGGCTCAAAGTCACCTGAGAACCAGCCTTTGGTTCTTCCCATCATTTACTTTTCAGGTTCCCCCCGTCGAGGTGAGAAGTTTTGAGAGAAAGTTCTAACAAGAAAGGTTCATCTGTGCATGCAAATCTTCACGCTGACGCACACCCCCGGCCTCCTGCCTGTATCAAATTGGGATCCGCTTTGTCCTCCTAGTCTCTTACCTCCAGCACTGACTTCTGCCTCCTGCGACTGCTTGTGGGGGGTGAGACGAGTTTGGCAGCTGAAGGAGGCAGATGTGAAGGTCTGCAAAAAACGTTCCCAGCAGCGGCAGCTGCTTGTCAGTTCGCCTTCCCCTGTGGCCTTGCTTTTGGCTCTGATGGTGAACTTCTGGTGGCCACCCCTGGTCTTGCCTGAGGGATCAGCTCCCTTTGGAAAACATGGCTTTCTCCTCCTGGAAGTCTGTTTCCAGTGACTCATTCATAGCTCAGGGAAGAATTTACACTTCCCTCCCTCGTATATTTCAGGGGAGGGTTACGTTCAATGGTTCCTCATGCAGAACAGTGTTATTAAAAGGAAGATTGTTCCCCTCCTATGTCTATATATTTATTCACGCTAATCCCATACAGCTCCTTTTTTTGGAAGGAAGAGTAAAGTCTCAGTTCTGGTGCCGTGGGTAAAAGTTTGTTTGTGTCCTGTGCTAACGATACCTCACACGTACTTTTTTCCTCCGTGTGCTTTACAGGGATGATTCGGAATGTCTATCTCCTTTTGTCAAATAGGCCGACAAAGGGATGTTTTGGGGGTGGGGAACGTGGCAGGGCCTGGGTCAGCCCCTGCAAGGCGTGGGTAGGGACCATCACCAACCCCGCTTTGCTCCCATCCAGCTTCACCTTCAGCCATAGCTTCACCCCACCCCGTTTTGCCCCCAGCCCAACCCCAGCCTCCTCAGCAGCTCCTCATTTGGCCAGGAGACTAGACTCACAAAGGGTGTCAATGAACCAAGTTAAGTTTGGAGCAACAACAACGGAGCTCAGAGATGAGTTAAGTAAACATATGTGTTTGATAAGGGTTTTATCTGAGTTCCAGAAAACTTCTGACTTCCACAACACTCTGCTGCAGGATATAAAGTGACTACCTTGGACCAAGGAAGCTCAAACCCCTGAATTATCAGAACAAATTCTCATTGGGCTCTCATTTCGGAAGGCCTGGTTTCTGGTACCATGTGAAAGCTGCTCTCTCGCTCTCAACTAAACCCTTTCAAGAGTATCATATGGGTCACATGTACCAGCACTGATGCTCCTTTTCGTGCTGTTAGTCTGTGACTGAACGGGTAACTCTATTCACAGTTTTCTACAGCCCAGTGTATTTAAACAGCCTCCTTTGTATGTTGTTTTGAAGGCACTTTCAAGCGGAGGCACAAAGCTCTAATGAGGATGCTTATCCAAAAGATCTGTGCCCCCAGCCCAGATCTGCCATCGTTCCCGCTCTGGCTCCTTCTCTAGTCCCAGCTCTCCAGCAATCCCCAGTTCTACCTCCACCTCTGCCTTCAGCCCAAGCGCCTCTGCTGAGGAAGCCTTGTCTGTGCAGCTGTGCAGAGAGGCATGGATGGACTCCATGACCAGTAAGCAGGGACAGGACAGAAACAGCTGGGTCATCACTGGTCTAATGGTTAGGGCACCAGCCTGTGAGACAGGCGAGCTGAGTGAGCAGTCAGCGCGTAGGCTAAGCAGTCTAAATACCCAACATTTCTCTCATTGACCCGGGGATGTGGGATCCATCAACACTACCCCACCGCATCCCGATGCATGGGGTCGCATTCACAACGCTGGTTTGCTGTAACCTCTCTGTGAGCGGGGAATGATCCTGCTACTGTGGGGAACTTTCCTGGCTTATATACTGCTCAGTTGCATGGGCTAACGACAGGCTCTGAGTCATCACTCCCACGCCCTTTGGCTAGAGCAATCCCCCATCTCAGAGTCTCTCCCCTCCACCTTCCAGAGTCTTCGTAATCCCTCCCAGGCTGGGACCAGGACTTCTGGGAGGCTCGGCCTGCAGACTTGTTGTGGTCACATAGGGCACAGGCTAGGATGTCTATGCTGCAGGGTATCAGCTATTACCCAGGGTGGGTAGGAACGGTGTCCCTAGCCTCTGTTGGTCTGGAAATGGGTGACAGGAGAAAGATCACATGAGGATTACCTGTTGTGTTCCCTCCCTCCGGGACATCTGGTATTGGCCACTGTCGGCAGACAAGACACTGGGATAGATGGATCTTTTGTCTGAACCAGTCTGGCCTTTCTTCTCCTGTTGAATGTGCTTTATTTCTGACTGTGCTCTGGATGAGCGGTGTGATCTTGGATACCTCTCATAAGATTTGAGGAGAGAAGGGACTATCATGGCAATCTAGGCGTGACCTCCTGCACACTGTAGGCCCATAACTTCTGGCTGAGTTCCTGACGTCCTCACGTCTTGATTTAATGACTTCAAGTTACCAAGGGCTCTAGTTCAACCCAGCCAGAGACGCATATGTGCCCCATGCTGCAGAGGAAAGTGAAAAACTCCTTTCAGCTCCTTCCTGTCTTCCGAGATGGGGATCAGTTAGACCCTGAGCTTGTGGGTGGGAGGACTCACCAGCCCGACACCTGGGAAACAATTCACTGTAGTGACAGAAGAGTCTTCCAGTGCAAGTGTCCTGTCTCCAGCCTTAGGGGATTGTTCCTCCTGGCAGTTGCCATTAGGTTGCATGCTACTGTATGCAGCCCACTAATATCAGATCTGGAATCAACTTATCCAGTTCAGTCTTGAAAGCAGTCCGGGTTTTGTTGTGTTGTGTGTTGGTGTGGTTGTGGTTTTGTTTTGCCTACACTACTTCCCTGGCAAGTCTGGTCAAAGCTTCTCTCCTCCGATGGTTAGAAATCTCTAGATTTCAAGCCTAAACTTGCCGATGGCCAGTTTATAGCCATTTGTTCTTGTGTCCACATTGGCCTTTCACTTTACATAACTCCTCTCCCTCCCTGGTGTTGATCCTGAATCCCTCTGATGTATTCATAGGGAGCAAGCATATCTCCTCTCACCCTTCATTTGTGTAGGCTAAGCAAGCCAAGGTCTTTGAGTCTCCTCTCACAAGGTAGGTTTTCCACTCCTCCGATCATCATAGTGGTCCTTCTCTGACCTGTTCCACTATGAATTGATCTTTCTGAAACATGGGAGATCAGAACTCCACACAGTTTTCCAGGTGAGGTCTAATGAGGGCCTTATACAACGTACTAACGGTTCCCTCGCTCTATAGGAAATACCTCGCCTCATGTATCCTAGGGTCCCATTAGCCCTTTTCATGGCTACATCACATTGGTGGCTCATAGCCATCTTGTAATCAACTAATGTACACAAGTCTTTCTGCTCTTGTTGCTTCCAGTTGGTGAGTCTCCAATTTATAGCACACATTCTTGCCCTTAGACTGTAAGGCTATGTCTACCCTGGCGGCTTCTTGCGCAAGAACAGCTGTTCTTGCGCAAGAACTTTCCGGGTGTCTAAACTGCATGCGCGTTCTTGTACAAGTAAATTTACAGTCTAGTGTCAGAAAAAAGGGCTTCTTCCGGAAGAGTTATTCGTCTCCCCATGAGGAATAAGCCCTCTTGCGCAAGAGCTCTTACACAAGAGGGCAGTGGAGACAGGCAACATGAATTTCTTGCACAAGAAACCCCTATGGCTAAAATGGCCATCACTCAGAGCTTTCTTGCACAAGAGAGTGTCCACACGGCCATAGACGCTCTTGTGCAAAAGTACATCTTTTGTGCAAAAGCACACGCCAGTGTAGACGCGCTCTTGTGGAAGACTTTTTGCACAAGAACTCTTCCGCAAAACAGTTCTTGCACAAGAAGCTGCCAGTGTAGACTTAGCCCCCGTGTAAGCCCTCACACTTTGCACTATTAAATTTAATCCCATTTGTATTATTCCAACTTTCAAGATCATCCAAATCTTCTTGTAAGATATTCTGGTCTTCCATGTTGGCAATGCCTCTCCACTTCAGGCCAGCCACAAATTCTACTAGTACATCCCCATTTGTGTGCCACAGTCATTAATGAAAATATTAAGTGAGGTTGGTCACAAGAACAATCTCTTAGGAACTTCCTCCAGCCAGATAAGATACCTTTCAGCATCACCTGTTATAGCCTTCCCTTACCCAAGTCTTTACCTACCTTTCGATTCTCTCTCTGAGCTGGGCCTCCCGTTGTTCTGATAATTCTTCGCAGTGAGGGTGAGGCTGTTGTCAACTTCCACATATCCTCTATGAGGTGTGTTGAATGCTCACACCCTTTTCCCAATGCAAAGTGTTTTGCAGCCATGATTTCCACTGCTCCTCTAAGCTTGGTCAGCACAGCTGGGTAGGAAGGGTTACCAGCTTGCACTTCCAGGCTCTTTGAAACAGTCCTATGACAATCACAAGAGTAAATTAATTTTCGGATTATTCATCACATCGGTTTAACATTAGCCCTATTTCACAACAGAAATCTTCAGTATAGATAGTTGTTACTACAAAGTCATGAGAGGACCAGTAGATGGCGCCATGTAGTTGTTACTACAAAGTCATGAGAGAACCAGTAGATGGCACCACAGCATAGCAATTAAAGCAAACATACAAATAGCAGAGAGTACAAAAGCAAAACCCTGCTGTTACCACAATTACCAGCTCTTCCCTGTTTGACTTCATGTCACCTCAAAAATGTCTTGGCCACGATCCATTTTGCATAGTAGAAATCAGATCCTAACAATAACAGGTGAAAGCAAAACTCCCTCTTTCTCTCTCCTTAAGCCTCGTTCCCCCCTCAGAATTTACATCTATAAAGAATTAGAGCAGAGGACTCAGAGACAGGACTTCTTGCTTCTCTGTGTCCTGCTGCTTTGGACTCATTGTGTGAACATGGGCAAGTCATTTCAACCTAACCGTGCCTCAGTTTCCCCATCTGTAAAATGGGGGAACGTGATACTGACCTCCTTTACGCACAGAGAACTCTGCTGATGAAAAGTGCTACACGAGCATTCGATGGTGGTATTATCATCATTATTACCACTGTACTTTTAATGAAACAACTCAATGGTGATTTTAATAGAGTGAGTGGAATTTTTAATAATTCTGAAATTTCAAAATGATACAAAAAAGGAAAAAAATTGACCACATTTCTATGATTCCTTTCCCCATCCTCCCACCATTTCTCAGCCCTTCGTTGCTCATCTTGTGTAATTCCCATCCTTTCTAGCTCTTTTTCTATTAGACTTCCCCCACCCCTCGACTGGTTTCACTTGTTTGAGGCTGGTTTTCATTATAGTCTGGTGTACATTGCTAAGCAGGGCCCTAAGCACCTTGGCAGAGGGTTCAGTATAAACACTAGCTTTATTCACTATGCTCTTACTACTTCAAACCCAATCAATTTCCCTCTCCCCAACCCCTGCCCACTCCAGTCCAACATACTGCTCTCAGGTCAGACTCATTTCTACTTGCACCGCCGAAAGGCACACAGGAGGTTCTGCAAATCCCATTCTAAGTGATTTAGGAAGAGGAGCTCCAGGGGACTAGATCCCTAAATCACTTACACATTTTTGAAAATCCCTGCCTATATTTTTATGAGAGGATAGGACACTCAACAGGAATGCAGTACACAGGTTTTCTAGTCCTACATTTACCGGTGATGCACTAAATGACCATGGTGGAGTCTTTTCACCCCTTTCTCCCTTCCCCACCCTGTTTATTTAGGGGCCGAGGCTGATTCTGTTTGTATTATGACTAGTGAATGCTTCAAAGAAAGTTATGTGAGGTCCAAGTTAAAAACAAAGGCATAGTGTATCCGGGATCAAGCTTGGGTTGCGGTGGGTGAATACAAGGATTGGTTTTTACATGGTTAACTAGATACATAGTATGTGTAACCCGCATTTTCCTAGATTAAGGTGGGTGGGTTTTCCAAAGTCAGGACATAAGTGCCCTTCGGGACACCACCCATAAAGGGAAAAGAGTTTCAGTCTGTGGCAGTAAAACCAGCTAGGCACGTGAATGGCACGCTTCCCTCGGCAGAATGTGTCCCCAGGTTTATCGATGTCCTCGGACTAGTGAATTTACACACTGTTTCTGCTACACAAGTAGGCTCTGCTGTGTTGGGATGGGCGGCAGGTATCATTTGAGATCACCATCTACGGAACACACCGCTCACAGTGGGTGCGAGCGATGAGATCACACGTGAAAAATAATAGCATTCCACCAAAAATCTGTCCTGTGCTTTTGTGCACCTGGCAAGCCAAGAGGAAGTGTCACACACCCTCCCTGTGCCAACACAACCCCGGGAGGGTGCCCTTGTTTTCCAGGCCTACCGCCAACAAAGTAAAACATCCTGTGAAGAATTAAGACCCACCTTACTCTGTAACAACCCAGGAGCCTGGAAAAGGTTTTCATGTTGACATGATGCATTAAACTGAGAGGCCTATTTAGGAACACTGTGACTTGTACAACTATTCTGTGTAGGGATCACTGGATTTGACGGTTTTGTTACGTGTAATGCAAATGGATATCACAGAGCTCGCAAAGTGCCACAGGAACGACAGGTGTGAAAGCTATACAAGTGGCATATTTTTCTATGAGCAAGCCAAGTGGCTGGAGAATACTTATGGTTTGTGTCATTCATTCAGAGTGAGAATAACTCTCGGCGGGAGGGTGCTGGTGATGAATCACATCCTGTCAAAGAGCTGCTGTGAGGTTATACTTTTAACAGCCTGCATCTATTTAAATCATTCCATGGCCCTCTGCTGTAGTTGCTTAACTGTTTACAGAAGAAGAAATATTCCACCCGACTGGAAAGCTCTCTCTTACTGGTGGTGCAGAGCAGTGGGGCTGGTGCCCACCAACGCTGTCTTTCAAATGGAAAATTGGACTTTTGAAACCATTTCCCTCCCAAGTATCTACTTTCCCTGGGGAACATAATACTGTCCATGAAGAACCACAAGCACAAAACCGGAAATATTTTGTCCAAACCCCCAAACACTTCAGTTTGGAAATGTTGAGGGGGTACCTCATGGAAGTTGCATTTTCATTGCCTTGTGTCTCTCTTCTCATCTACAGGCTGTGCTCTCCAACTGGACTACCTCTGCCGAGATATACCATGGCCTTTTTTCCGTGAGCAATCTTAGGAGATATAGTCTGGTGGGGGATGCGGCCCGGCAGGATTGCTGCGCCTCTGGGCAATGTGGGAGGCACCGGCTCCATGCTCCCAGAAGGGGCGAGGCCTTGAGTAGAAGGGGCAGGGCTGAGGCAGCCAGCCCTCAGAGCTGCCCAGACCACGCAGCAGCCCCCCAACACTGGCCCTCTGAGCCGGCCGGAGTGTACAGGGCTCTGGAGCATAAGGCCAGGCCCTCTGGCAGCAATTCTGAAGGTCCCAGGGCCTCTGGCCACCACTGCTGCTGTTACTGTGGTGGCAGCCTGAGCCTTGGGCCCTTGAGAATTGCTGGGTCCTGAGGTAACTACCTCTCCCCCTCCCCACTTCCCCATCTGCAGGCCTGTAGTCTGACCAGGGAGACCAGTTGAGAGAGAAGAGAGGGAGCATGAGGCACTTGAACTACAGGAATTCCTCATTTAACACTATGTTTGTGCTAAGCGAAAACGTGTTATGTGGGGTCAATTTTCCCATTAAAAATAATGGAAGAGGTGGGGGTTGCGTTTCAGGTGGTGGTGACAAAGTCAATTCTTTGTAGGTGCTGGGTTGTCAATGTCAACATTAGGTATCTAGCAACACAAGTCACTGCCGTTTGTTAAAACACAAAGATAAACACGTGAGTGAGTGGAGGAGTTCTGTGACCACGTGTATTCATTCGC
Organism: Pelodiscus sinensis; assembly: GCF_049634645.1. Classification (NCBI taxonomy): domain Eukaryota; kingdom Metazoa; phylum Chordata; order Testudines; family Trionychidae; genus Pelodiscus; species Pelodiscus sinensis. The sequence continues at coordinate 7,252,411 of NC_134717.1, read as the reverse complement.
TCATGTGTATTACCACTGTTTTCACCAACTTATACCGCCACACAAAGTAGGCCACCGCTTGATTATTTTCGTGTTATTTCAGGGATGGTCGTGTTATTCGAAAAACGTTCCCTAAAAAAGAATAGTGCTGTTGTGAAAACATGTTAAGCGGGCACATGTTAAATGAGTAATTACTGTACAGCTCCCATGAGACAGCATAGCAGCATTTCCAAACAGAATATTTTGGGAGTTGTCTGACATTTTTCTGTATTCCCATTTTTACTGAAAAATTTAAAAAATTCTGCGGACAAACTTCATTTTCATGAGTTCTACGCAGCACCCTGACATCATAAGGAATTACACAAGGCTGTTATTTACACTCACTGTTATAGTGTCCTTCACAATTCCACTCTGGTTGAGCTATTTCAGGAAGCTGCTACTTATATTTTTCCTGGGTTAATAATGGTCAAAGGACCACAACCGGTACATGAATCCGGGATTTCAATCCAAGTTCACTACAGCTAGTGGAAATGTCTTTAGCAGGCGCGTCCCTGAAACATCCTGCCCAATTCCACAGCCAAGCTTGCTGTAGGTTCGGCAAGTCTCCTCTCTTGAGGCACCAATCCCCACTGAAAATTGAGAAAATAAAACCAGGGTAATATAAATATACCTTCATCCCAATTACATGCAATAGCTGTTTGTCATTTATGGTACTTCCAGATAAATGATCCTAATGGGACAGCAGTTCCACTGTCTTTTGTTCACATTACAGAAGGGGACTCTAAAAGCTGCAGCTGGCAGACTTTGTGGAACTACAACCAAGACCACAGGGACATTAATTATTATGCTTTAATAACAGCTTGATGAGGAGTTAAGATGAATTACAGTGTGCCACCCAGATATTTGACCTAGAACTGCCAACGATCAGATCTCTCCAGCCTGACTCCTTTGATGGATCAATTTGGCATTGTGTTCGTGGCACAACTCACCACATTAAATAAAATACAACGCACCTTAACATGTTTTGGAAGTAGTCATGGAGTTTATGACGCCCGATGGGAACAGCAAAAGAGGGTCATCTGGAAGGAGCGGTAAAGCATTTTGAGCTGTCAGCTGGGAAACTGCAAGAAACAGATGGAGAAAATATCTGTGTTCTCAGTGGTTTGCAAGATACTAATGAAGAATTTTGGGTCAATAAGCCAGACACCGAAAGGCACAGCCAATCAAATTGGTGGTAAGACTGAACTGTATATATATTGGAAAATGCCAGGTCACGAGAGACAACAATCAAATCCCGTTGTCTTTATACTGTGCTCTGGGAACTTCTGAATCTAGACACAAATGAAGATGCTGGGTTTTTGTTTACAGGAACCGTGGAACCACTCCTTACGGGAAAAAGGAGGAAATACTAGTGATGGGGGAACCTCAAAAGGAACAGACATTTGGGCTGGGACAGTTCCACTAATCATGCAGCTGGGGCCCCTCTCCTTGAGAAAAATAAGGAAATGGAATTAACGGAAAAATAAATCTGTCTTCACCTTTGTCTGAATAGTTTAGGCAGGTCTTGTCCATAGCTCAGCACATGGGTGGTGCATAAACACAATACAGATAAAAATGTGCCCAGTGGTATGAACCATTCAGAGTGGTTAAACTACTTATGGGATCTTTCAGGTGATGGGTCCAAATTGTACAGCGCAGACACGCACGATAGTGGGTTCCTGAACAAACAGAAAAATGAACGTGTGTAACCCACACCCCTTCAGGGTGTGGTACACGGTCCCATCCAGTGACACTGAGGCCACTTACAGAGAGAATAATGAGTCTGCTCCACAGCCTCAGCTGAAAGCCAGCTGGCTTTTAAGCTCTTGCGGTAGAGGCTCATGCACTAAGCTCCAGAGATCCCAGATTTGGTTCCACGTGCACTGTTTATTGGGAAGTAATTGGCCATGAATCCCCTATGTTGTGAAGAATCAAGTCTTTATATCTAATTTCTATTTCTACCATGTCTTATCCTAAAGCTGTGGTTCTCAACTTGTTTCAGTCCATGGACCACTAGGCCAATCAAAAAATTTTCATGGACCACCTCCAGCACATGTAGCACAGGATGAATGACACAGCAACTGCTCAGCACAATGGTGGCAGCTACACTGATGCTCAGAGCCTCAGATGGAAGTTACTGGCAACACAATGCGGTCACATCTTAGGTGACGCTATGGATGACGCTCCGCATGCTTGTGAACACGGCGTAAAACAACCTAATGGCGGCTCCTGCTCACGCTGTGTGACTTGAGACAATGTTCCTGTGGACCACCGAAAAAGTCACCATGGACCACCAGTTGAGAACCACAGTCCTAAGGTATCCTTGTGCTCTGTAGAGACAGGAAGTGCATCACCTGCATAGAAATGCTGCCTCCTCTTGTCAGGTGAAGCATCTGCTACTTAAGATTGCACAGCAACGCTACACAGAGCTTGCTGACAGGACATCGTTGGGAACAACATACTGCCGTTTAAGACAAGAATTGAAAAAGAATACCGATTGGATGGAGAATTCAGGTAGGGAGAATGGAATTAGCCATTATAGAATATGGAAGTAGCACATTTAATGCTTCAAAAAAGTCCTATGGGTTCTTCAATGATAACTCTACAGTAGCAGGAATTCAGTGTCATAGACACTTAATGAAACCCCAGAATCCCCCTGAGGACACAAGTTCTGATTCAAAAAGTGGGAAGGAAAAGATTGAAAGTAAAGGTAATAATAATAATCATAATAAATACAGGACCAGCGCCAGCTACTACAGACCTCAGCATTACTTCCACGAGTGGCGAGTTCTCCGCTATTTGCTCTCCCTCAGCTTTACATCCCCTCTGAAAGATTTTCCTCCAGCTGCACACTGCTTCCCAGCACCCAACTGGGCCGTCGATTCAGCACCGACTTACACGGACAAGTGCCACCGATCGAACAGTCCACAGACTTTCTGAGGCACCTCTACCAGATGCTCTTTTCAGGCCTCTTGTTGAAGGAGGTTCCTCAAATCTGGCCTTGCTTTGTTAATGAAATAAGGAAAGATCGCCCCTCCCCCCCCGGTGGTGGCAAGGATGAAGAAGAGCTGTGTTTTGTTCCCGTGGGCCATTAGCCTTTAATAGACTGGTTATACATCTGGCTCTACCGGAAGACATCGGTTCATCTTAAATGATGAGTTGTTTTTCTTGCATCAAACTGTTTGCTCAATTCTATGCTCATGTTAAAGGTGAACAAACAATTGAGCTGCAATAAATACCTCTCCATGGCAAAGCTCTGTTTCCTCAGGGCTCTGAGGTGCGGGGAGTCACCAGGCCCTGCCCACCCCCGTACACAGTCAGATCCAACTCTCAGCCAGCAGGTAGAAAAGAAGACTAATTAGTCCACAGGGATACAGCGTAGAACAGAATTTTTAGCACAGTAACCAGAAGCAGTCAGGACACTCCATCCTGGGGAGAGGGATTTAGAGCCAAAGGCCTTGCCCCCCATTTCTGTCCTCCCAGTCAGTGAGACTAATGTGTACACTCAGTAGACCCTCCCCCCCAGCCCTGCCGCCAGTCCCACCTCTGGCCTTTCTCCAGGTTCCCTGGCAGAAGATGTCACCTGGTTATACCTCCCTCCCAGGATCAGGTTACAGACAGCATCAGCCATTGTGTACATGCAGGAGGCTGTTACACTGAAATTCCCATCATCATCTAGGTATAGGTGCCATACCCAGGGAAACTGAGGCACACACAGACGGTTACTACAGGACAGGAGAAATCCCATGCAACATAACAAGTGAACAGAGAGAATACAATCCCTATTTTGACACACCGTATAAGACAGTTAATCATATGGGGGTCTCTGTTAGTCTGCCGGCTTTGCAACTGTTACATGGCTGCATCAGGCAAGTACTTCGGTCAAGTATTTGGACTTTCCTTAAAACCCATAAAAAACAGAGGGCTTGGCCTTATAATGCATGAGCACACGATTTCAACAGATGCAGAAAAGATCACGAACTTCAAATAGACTCACAGGGATTTTATTTTGCAAGAGCATATTAGACTTAAGAGCAAAATCTTACTACAGGGAAGAAAAAAAAGGTGTGGCACACATGACTGCTGGTAAAAGCCTCGGCTTTATTTCCTGGTCCCTCTTATGTGCAACTGATCAGGGTTACAAAAGGACACATCCTTGTGGCAGAGGACTCTGGCAGCTATTGCTACATCTTCATTTTAAAAAAATAATTAAACACAAGTAAAAACATAACACAGAGATCCTGCCAGTGTAAACATTCACACGTGTCTGAGATGAACATTCTGGTAGACCACAATCCTTCTCTTGGATTATTTTATGTCTTTTTCTCCATCTCTCAGGAATTATCTCTGAGGTTCCGTGGCTTTCAGAGCAGACAGCCACTGATGGGGCTCAAAACACTTCCTTCCGTTGTGTCCATTCCACTGCCGGGGATTTTAATTACCCACGACTGGATGGGAGTGTGTGTCTTGTACCAGCAGCATTGTGGGTAACCTTGGGAAAGAGAGATTTGGATTTGTTTAGATATTTTCAGTTCCTCTTCTAGGACTGATACCCCCTGGATGGTTATGATGAATATCTGACCTTTGTGTACATGGTACCGCTGTTACCTGGGCAGGTTTTCAGCCACATTTTGTTTGAAGTCTAATATTCTCGCTTGCACTGGAAGTCACAGCTTGGTGTCCTTCCCGGCATACAGCTATTTTGTAACGACTTCAGAATTAGGAATCGGGGACTATTCACCTTGTTGTATAACATGGATCAAGGTTATAAAAAGTCTATATTCCTGTTACATAGTAAATGGCAGAATTCACTGATTGCAGTGGCTAATTTTTCATATGATTTTCAATTTAAAAAAAAAAGAAAGAAAAAGAGGAAAATACATTAAAAATACCTGTTTCATATTGTGTGTCTTTCCCCTGTTACATAATGATGATGTAACATCGTATCTGTATCTATCTATCTATCTATCTATATCATCCTTCATTCAAAAAAGGCTTTAAACACACTAACCCTTTAAAAGAAACTAGAGGAGGAATTTTAGGGAGGCAGAATGTAGGAACTGGAATTTGGCCAGGTCACCAAGGGTCGGATTTTCAAAGGTACCTTGACTACCTTTGAAAATCTGTCCCTGTGGCTAATACGCGTTGGTAAAAAGAGCTGTGGGCACTTCAATGACCCCAAATTGTCAAGATCTGAGGTTTTTATCCACATTGTATTATATTCTCCATCACCTGGAGACTTTATATGAAGACTGAATGTATTTCTAAAAGATGTGCTGTAGTTCAACTGTGAGTTTATGGGCTGGCTGCAGGAATCACTTCCCTGAGTTATGCGTTCTAAGTCTCATCTGCAAGATGATAGGCTAAAGTTTGAATGTGCATAAATGCACCATCCAGGTTTATTAAGAGGTGAGGAAGGCATCGGAACATGGAAAACATGGGGTTAAGAGAGGGGAATTAACATCAGTGATGACACTGAAATGGAGCCCTGAATCTGAGCACCATCAACCAGTACAGAAGACTAGATTCAGATCTGAATCTGGATCATAATTTTCTAGTGCTCTCTTGTGTCTGGAGAAGTTCAGAAGGAAATTCATCCTAAATGTAGAATAGTGATAGAAATGTAGCCGTGTTAGTCTGGTGTAGGTGAAACAAAATACAGGATTACTGTCTTTTGCATATAGGTAGAGGTCAACTGTGATCAAGTCACCTCTTAACCTTCTCTTGGGTGAACTACATTTAGGATGAAACAAAATACAGGACTATGTAGGACTTTAAAGACTAACAAGATGGTTTATTAGATGATGAGCTTTCGTGGGCCAGACCCACTTCCTCAGATCAAATAGTGGAAGAAAATAGTCACAACCATATATACCAAAGGATATATATGGGGTTTTTTTTAATTGTATCCTTTGGTATATATGGTTGTGACTATTTTCTTCCATTATTTGATCTGAGGAAGTGGGTCTGGCCCACGAAAGCTCATCATCTAATAAACCATCTTGTTAGTCTTTAAAGTGCTACATAGTCCTGTATTTTGTTTCATCCTAAATGTAGTTCACCCAAGAGAAGGTTAAGAGGTGACTTGATCACAGTTGACCTCTACCTATACGTACCAGTAATAAGCAACCCAGATAACATGAGGTAACTATTGTATACCTCATTGTAATGGATAAATATGAGCTAATTATGAATTCTGAAACTGGTGATTACTTGTGAACTAGTGATTACCACCTGATTACAGGGCAAACAGTAGGTAGTCTGAACAATTACACACACACACTGCTTTAAAATGGCTAATTTTTCAAAGCTGGGGGATTTATGAGCAAAATTGATTTAAAGGAGAAAATTAGACAAATCTGAATGAAAATTGAGAGTTCTTTAAAAAGAGTGTATTATATGACAAAAAAAAAAAATCCACAATTCCACAACTGTGGCTAAAAGCCTATCCTGGTTTCAGTGATGAAGTAAAGTTAACTATTAGGAGAAATATAGAACAATTAGGAAAAAAGGGGAAATACATAGCAATAAATATTTATTAGGCATTATAACATGCAGAAAATTAATTGAAGACATCAAGAAGAAAATCTATGGGAGGAAGTACTATGGATAACAGGGAGTTTTTAAAGTACGTTAAGGAAAAAAAGAAATCCTAGCAATAGTATAGGCTCATCACTGAAGGGAGTTAACAGTGAGGATGCAAAAGACAGTGAAGTGTTCAATAAACACTTCTGTTCTATATTTGGAAAGAAACAAGATTGTGTATGTGTAGCACCTAAGGATGGTGAAGTAATTCACAGGGTATTAGCAGGATGTTAAAAATAATCTGCTAAGGATAAAGATATTTACATGAACTAGCCTAGATAACTTGTATTCAAGAGTTCTAAAAGAGCTGACTGAGGAGCTCTCTGGTACACTACTATTAATGTTTAAGAAATCTTAAAATAGTGGGAAAGTTCCAGAAGACTGGAAGAGTGCTAATGTTGTTCCAATATTTAAAAAGGGCAAGTGAGATGACCAAGGTAACTGAAGGTCTGTTAGCATGGCATCAGCCCCAGGAAACATAATGGTAAAGCTGGTATGGGATGCAATTGATAAAAGAATAGGAATACAATTAATACCAGTCAACATCATTTTATAGCAAATAAGTCTTATCAAAATAAAATATTCTTTGATGAGATTACAAGTTTTGTTGATAAAAGCAGCTGCACAGAGCGGGGAAGGGGGCAAACTTACTGACCACCCAAGCCATACATGACAATCTTCAGAAGTTCGAGAGTTAGGATGGGCCTTCCACATAGGAGGTGCCTGCCAGAGTTTGGGGTTCAGCCCCACTGCTACTGAAGTACTGAGCCCCAGCAGCTGCATCCTGCAGACCTGGAGCCTCAAGATCCCTCTCCCTGCAGGGCAGAAGCCAGAGGAGACATGTGGGGGAGATGTGGGGTCATGTCCCCAATTTCTGCCAGGGTTTGCTGGCCCTACTCAGGCACATGGTGCCACCAGAGTTTTTCTCTAGATGGCGGCTGCTAGAGCTGGCAAGTTGGGAACTGCAGTGTAGGGAGCGGCAGTGGCAAACAGCGGGAATTGCAGGGAGAGACACTGATTTTGCTGCTGCCTCTTCTCCACTTAGCTAAAGCATTGACTCTCCTCGCAGCTTCTAGCTCTTACCCTGTACCTTTGCACAAAGAACTAACACCTAGGAGTTGCAGGTAGGGGCCACTGAGAGTAAGAGTTGAGTGTGCCGGCAGGGACATGACTTAAGCTGCTGCAGGGGTGAACCTTTACATTGTGACCTGCCACCACTCTCAGCAGATACCAGTCATCTCTGGCAGAATCCCCTCTCGCTCTGCCACTGTGCGGAAGCTCCAATCCTTCTCCTGCTCCCAGTCTGATTGGTGGAGAACACAGGCACAAGCCACCTTTAATGGTAAGAGAGTGACATGCAGCTTGCAAACCACAATTTGGTCACCCCAGAAGAGAGTAATACATAGGGCTGTCAAGCGATTAAAAATTGTAATCGCGATTAATTGCGTGCAGTTCCCCTTTGATGCCTTTCTTGAAGATATGCGTCCGTCAAACACAAGTTATTGTGCTCAGTAATGGGAGAACTGGATGAAATTTAATGGGCTATGACAGGGGTTAAGCACAAGATCACGTTTTGAATGTAAGTGCAATTCAGGATCTACCTCAGACCCAAATACCCTTCCCTCACCTCCTTTGTGCCCCTTCTCTGAGGTCCCGCCCCTGCTCACTCCATCCTCCCTCTTTCCCCCATCCTCCCTCCCTTTCAGCAGGCAGGGGCAGAGGGCTGGGCCACAGGATATGGATTTGGGCTAAGAGATTTGGAGTGTGAGAGGGGCTCTGAGCTGAGCCTGGGGCAGGGAGTTGGGGTGTTGGAGGGGGTTCAGAGTCCAGGCTCTAGAAGGGAGTTTGAGTCCAGGGGGCTCAGGGCTAGGGCAGGGGTTTGGGCTGTAGAAGGGAGTGCATGACTGGGGCAGGGGTTCAGGATTCTGGCTCCAGCTGGGCATTGCTTACCTCAGGTGGCTCCTACCTCAGGTGGGTGGTGGTGCAGTGGGGCTAAGGCAGGCTCACCCTTGCCATGGCCCTGTACCACTCTCAAAAGCAGACAGCAAACTCCCTCTCACAGAGTGGGAGGGGGCATCCTGACATCAGTGCCTCCTACTCTCACTTCCCTGCTCCGTACAGCAAGCAGGAGTTCTCCGAGTGAGGTAGGAGGCAGCTCCAAGACAAAGGGTAGGAGATGCGCAGCAGTAGGAAGAGGGGCAGCTGAAGCCCTGTGCTTGATAGCCTCTTAGCCAAACCAGCCAGGACCGTTTGTCAGAGGCTCCAAGATCTACCAGTAGATCCCCATCTACTTTTTGGTGACCACCGGGTAATGATATTCAACTCAGACTCAATGAAATAATGGTCCCTTCTGTTTTTAAAATCTTTGTGGGAAAGAGATTACAGATAGTGGACATCTTTAACCAAGCAGAAATAGGCCTCATGAAATTGCCTGGTTGGAAGATGAATCTGGATGAAGTAAAACTGGTAATAAGGTGCAACTTCTTAAGTGAGAGTAATTAACCATTGGAACTTACTTAGGGAGGGGATGAACTCTTCATCTCTTGAAGAGTTTAAATTCTGACGGGATAGCTTTCTGAAAGACATACTATAGTTCAGGGGTGAGCAATAACACAATTGTTTAGATCTAAGTAGGCTTTTTCCTAGTCCTGGGTAGTCACCATTGCTGAAATCAGGAAGTTTTGGGAAACTCCTGAGAAGTTCTCACAATGGGCCACATCCACATTGCTGCAGAAAACCCTGAAGTGGCTACATGGGTTAGGAAAACTCCTTGAGGTTCCCCATGGAGATTCACTGGAATCATCACCTCAAAGGGCTTCCGGGTGGCTGCAGGTTTTAGTGGCCAATCCCTTAAGGATGAGCAAAGAAGAAACACGTGCGCCCTTTTGTGCCGAGACACCTATGTCTCCACACTACACTGGAGCTAGGTGAGATTATCTTGCCTCTCCCCTCTCCGGCAGAAGCTGTGGGGGACGCCCAGAGGTAACACAACTTTAATACCTCATGCCAACATTTCCCAGCAAAGAACCAGGAGAAGAGCAAGGGATGAAGCCAACCTTGAAAATGGTATCTTCTCTGCTCCTGCTGCTAACCCCAACACAGGGCCTCACAGGAGAGTCACACACATGGGCAGAGAGGAAAAATGGTGCACGATGAAGACAATCTCCTCTTCAGCACAGATGGGGATATACCTGTGCAGACTGCTGCTTCTACATCCAGGGGATGATTTCTAGCACAGGTTTACAACCACAAAGGGACTAGATACAAGCTTCTGCCTGCTTGTTCTGAATGGGGAAATTAGCTGGTCACCGAGAGGAAGGCACAGTCTCTGGCAGAACTGAAAAATCAAATGCTTCCCCAAGGCACGAAATGGAAAAGGCTGTTGATCCATGCATACTGCCATGGTTTTCTGGAACCAAGCCCGAACAATATTTCATAGAGTCCCTTATTTTCAAAAGTGCCTGCTAAGGGAACTGGACCACATTAGTAACAGTGCAAGGGCATGCAAAGTTCATTCAGTTCAGTTCTACCAGGGCATGTCTACACTTGTGAGAAGATCGACCTTCTGAAGGGCAGTCTTCTAAGCCTTCAATTTAGTGGGTTTAAGGTAGACTTGTAAATCATATGCTGAGGGCAGCCCCCGCTGGCGTCTGGTACTCCTCATTTTGTGAGGAGTAAGGGAAGCCGACAGGAGCATGTGCCCCCGTCAGCCTCCCACAGTGTGGATGCCATGATGGCTGAGCTTAAGGTAAGCCAACTTCAGCTACACGTTTTGCATAGTTGGAGTTGTGTACCTTAAGCTGACCTGCCTGGTCTGATAGAGACCAGGCCCATTGTAGCTGGTAGGTAGGTATTAACAAGTGGGATGCATGTAACTCACTTTTCTATACAATGACAGCCCTTCCTCCCTCCTTCACCAGCAACCTTAGTGAAGGAAGGTTCAGAAAATGACCACGAAAGAAGGGCAGAAGCTGCCTTCCTTCTGATGTTTCTTAAAAGGAGACAAACACCGCAGAGAACCAACATGGAGCCAACGGCCGGAAAGGGCCTCCCATGTACATTTGATAGTCAGGGTTAGTAGGTAATGTTTATTCTACCTTCTTCCGTTTAATAGATTTGCATTACCATGTTCTCAGTTGGCAGCATATCAAATCAGCATTAAAAACTATTTACAAGATGATTTCTTTCCATGATAAAGTGCATTAGATCAAATTCCTGGAATTCAGACTATGTTATAACTGTGCTTAGTGGTTTACCTCTCATTCGTATATAGGGCATTGTTCGGTTCTGGAGAGCAACCCTAGAAAAACGGCATCTTTATAAATCCAGTTGTCACTGGCTCAATATTTTAGTGAAAAGATTTCACAGATGTTTCGCTACCCCATAGCCCTACAAATTTCAACCTGTGATCAGCAAGTTAGCCCGTCTTTTCTATGTCCCATGCATAATCATCAGTAATAAAGATATTGAGGTTGGAATTGTGAACCAGCTGCTCATAATACATGTATCAGAACAGATTCCAGCTCATGCTCCCTCTGCTGAATTGGATCTTCAGTTGGATCTAACAAAAGGATAATTGTATCCCATTTTTGGTGGATCAATTTGCCATATACACAACTTGAAGATCTGTTGAGAAGAGAAGGTGCCATTTTTTACAGTAATTTTTCTGAACATTTTAACAGAGACATTTTGAAGATTTCACCACAAGGGGGCAGAAAAGCATTTTCTCTTTTTTCTTATGCAGAGAAATACTGGTAATCCCAACTGACCACTTCCTCAAGTTTCAGTTCAACTTTTGTGTCCCAGCCACTAACTCGCTTGTGTCTACATTGAGTGAAATATTCAGGACTATGATCGTGTATGGATTTTTTTCTCGCGAAGATCTTGCATAACTGCATTTGTAACATACACTATAATACGCGAATAGGCTTTTCAGAAGCATGACATTAATATTGGCCTAACTTTGCTCCCATACAATTTAACAGCAGTTTTGATGTTGATTTCAATGGGAGCAGAGTTAGACGAATGCAATTCTCCTGTTGCACATCAGAACGACAACTGTGTCAATCTCCTAGCACATCCTGATCAAGACCACTGGGCACTACCACAGTGTAAACAATAAGCGATATGTTCATAGAGAGTAAATGGAATGTCGCTTTGCACAGTGCAAGAATACTGAGATCAATAGTGATAAGTCATGTGTACTCAAATAGAACAGCCTTTATATGCTTTGTCGAAATTCCCACACTGTCTTGAATACTAAAGCTAGTTATGGGTGAATCTCAAAAAGTGCAGGGTGTAGGCTGGATGTGGTTGTCTGCACTGTTAGCCAATCAATGTCAGCTTTATGATTTTGCAACACTGGGCTAAAGAATATCACGTAAAAAAGCTGTTTTGAGAGATTTTCAGAACTCTTAGTTTCTGGGTGGCCTGAAAATAAAATCAAGAACAGCCTCTCTCATGCTATTTTGACATTTCTGCCCCCATTCCCACCAAAAGCTGGAAATGTGGAGCCTTGTGAGAATGGAAAAAAAAGTCAACATAATTTTAATACATTTCCACTAAGGTTTAGCTCATATGGGTTTCAAAGTCATTTACTCTAAAATAGTTTGATCATATTCATGCTTTACTAATGAAATACTGTGCTCATAGGACTTCTTCCACCTGAGGATCTTCAAGCTCCCAGGGTCACTTTTATAGATAGTGGATTGAATAAAGAGTTGGCCTGTGTCAGAGTCAAGAATAATTCTCAGTACTAATTAATGCACTACCAAGTCAATTTCCCCAACCTTGGATATTCACATTTTCACAATAGCTATGAATGGGATACATCCAGCCTACTTAATTAGCTTCATTAACACTGGTCCTACAATTGACAGGTAACTACTTTTGCTGTTATATATGCCTTGAATTCTGTATTTTCTACTCCAACTCATCTGATGAAGTGAGTTTTACCCAACAAAAGCTCATGATATAGTCTAAGGTACAAGAGGACTACTCATTGTTTTTAAAGATACAGACTAACATGGCTACCCCTCTGAGTAATTTTATGGACCTTTAGCAAGGTCATCTGTCTCATTAGTCCCATTTTACAGAGGCACCCAGGGTATTTCTACACTACAGGACAAAGTTGAATTAAGATATGCAATTTCAGCTATGTTAATTGCATAGCTGAAGTCGAAGTCGCTTAACTCTGCTTTTGGCACCGTCTCCATTGCAGGAAGTCGAAGGGAAAACACTGTTGCTTTGATTTCCCTTACTCCTCATGAAACAGGGTTACCAGCATTGACTGGAGAGCCCCTCTCACTTCAGACTAGCTGTCTTAACTAGACTGTTAATTTGAACTCTGGAAGATCAACAGCTTCAATCTTCCTCGGTAGTGTAGACATACCCCCAGAGGTTAAAGTAACTTGTGGAAGGGCCACCCACTGTGCCAACAGCAGAGTTAGGAACAAATCCCAGATCTCTTGAGTCCTCTCTCCATTACCCTGGGGAGTCCTGCTCCCCAATTGTACTAAGGTAATGACTAAAGCATGCTTCTTTCTTTAATATTAAGTTAAAACTGTTTTGCAAATATTTAAGTGAAGTCATTCTAACATATAAAGCATTTTATCCACAAGGGAACATATGTTTTCATTCTGGGAAGTGAAAATCTACTTTTATAATACAGAGGAAATTCTTAGCTGACTAGATCCCAGATCCCACAGATACACAGCTCCTGATGCCGTGCCAATGAACATGATAAAATAAGCCGGGGTCAGGCCATTTCACATTAATCATGTGGCATTACCTGACCAAAGACTACATCAGCAGAAAAATTAACATCAAAGAAGCCTGTTCTAAGGTCCTTTTGATGTTGTAAGCCAGAACTCTGAGAGGATGTTTTAAATTCCCACAAAAGTAAAGACACATGAATGAGGAAAGGTTCGTGCTGCTGGTTTTTATAAACAGAAAAAAGGATGTCTTGCTCCTTTTCATAGACTTCTGCTTTCTCACAGCAAGAATGAGCTGGAGTGCCCTTTTACCCTAACCTCAAAGTACAATGTTAGCTGGAATTCAAAACAGATTCATCTAAGGCAGCCAAAATTAATATCAATATGATTGACAATAGCCATCTCTACAGATCTAATAATACAGATGGGCCGACCACCACAGTTCTGATCTTGGTCCAAACTTTCCTAACGTTTCTCAGTATCAATCCGAGTTTTTAGATTTTGGCCTTTTCCAGGTTTGTCTTCTGTTTCATGACTAATTCTCGGTAAGCGGATCGGTTTGCAACAGAAAATAAAGAGAGACTGTGGCCCATAATTTTGCATTGAAAAGGGAAGGAAAACAGGTTCAAATTTTAATCAGATTCACTTGAATCCCTTTCAGACAAGCTGGAAATCACAGAACAATCCCTGTCTTATAGAATATATTTAAAATCATTTGGCGACATGAAATGCAGATGTATGTATGACTCATCTTGGATCCAATGGGCTGCCTGCATAGGTGGCAAGTTATATAGGCCCATGGTTTCCCAGCGCCAGAAATATTCCTGGCCGGGGCTGGGCTCCATTAAAACTTGATGCCTGCTGTCACGGGGTCAATTTCTTGCCGCGGTGGCGCTTCCTGCTGGTTGCTCCGGGGAATTAGTTCTTCAGTGCACAGGGCGCCTCCTTCTGGCCGGTGCCTCCCCTTGTCCTCACTTCACGCTCCTGTTCTGGACCCACAGTGCTCCCCAACCACGACATCCTCTTCAGGACACTGTCCTCTGGCAGTGCCCACCCCAATGGTCTCTCGTCTTCTGGGGGTTTTATAGGCCATCCTGAGTCTACAGCCACTGCACCCTCCAAGCCTAGCCCCTCTGTCTCAGCCACAATGAGTATGGGCCATGCCCTCCTCCCAAGAGGGTATCAGCAGCTCTCAGTTTCAGCCACCACTGTGGTCAACTGCAGCCCCAAAATCTAGCCCCTTACCTCAGCAGCAAGCCACCGTTTGTATTGGTCACGTTTTGGTGGCAGGGTGGGGTGAAAGGGGGAAGGAGAGGACCCAGGCCTGCCCATTACTCTGAGTCCCAACCCAGGGACCCTCTGGTGGCAGCCTTGTCTTGCCCTCCTCTATTCCCCTTTACTGCCTCTAGTTCCCTGGGCCACTTCCCCTGGGACCCTTTGCATCCTCCTGGCCCTTGTGGCAAGACCTGTGGCCTGGTAGGTATCAGGTGGGAGCCTCCCTCTCTAGCCCCCTTAAGCCTGTGCAGCCCTGCTGTCCCAAAGGTGCTTCTTCATGAACCAAGTCCCCGCACCTTCCCTGGTCAGGGCCTAATTGTCTCCCTCTGCTGGGCAGCTCCTTATATACAGGGCTGTCCCAGCAAGCTACATCCTGATTGACTCATTAAAAGCCTCTCCCTCATTGGTCAGGGCTCTGCACAGGCTCCCTCCAACCTGCTTTAACACCTTCCGGTCAGAGTGGGGCAGTCACCCGACCACACCTGCCTTCACTCCCTGCCCCCTGCATTGCCCAAGCCCTCTGCAATGCCACACGCTCCTCCGTGCTTTCTCTTGCACGAGGGGGGGGTTCAAAATGCCCTGGGGTCTCCATCACCCCCAGCAACAGCACAGCGTAGCTACAATGGTTTCCAGGCGCTCACTCACTCCAGCTGCCGGCATGTGTGTCCCTGTGGGCACAGGGAGGGGAGTGCAGGGTCTCCGCGGCGACCTCATGGAGGTGCATGGATACCACATCCCCTCCTCCCTCCCGGCCACAGGGCCACACATGCTAGCAGCCACGGGGAGTGAGCAGCCAGAAGCCAATCTAGCACTGCTGCATGCTGGTGGCGGGTGGGCCTCAGGGCCGGCTTGGGGGAGTATGTGGGGTGGCAGGAGGGCCGGGGGCAGCAGCACCCAGAGACTGCTGCCTACCCAGGAGGCACTGCCAGACAGGGGTGCCCCTAGGTAAGTGTGGTACCCTCATCTACTCCCCTCATCCCTCTGTGCACCCCACTCCCTCCAGAGCCTGCCCCCCGCCATCCTGTCCTGCCCCCAAACTCCCTCCTCCTCTGACCTCCAAACTTCCCTCCACTCCCTGCCCCAGTCCAGAGCCAGCAGCCAGACTCCATCCTGGGGGCTGCACCTCACCCTATCCTGCACCCCCAGTCCCTCCCAGAGCTTGCACCTCAGATGCCTCCTTGCACCCACGCCTCCCAGAGCTCCACCCTTCACTCAAACTCTCTCCCCCCCCCACTTCTGTCTCCATTCGCCTGCTTTGGTCCAGATCTTGAGCAGTCCCCTGTGCAAGAGAGGGGCCTGTGGGAAGGCGTACGTGAGGAGGTCTCCTCAGCAGTCGGAGCACATCCGAGAGGGAGCCAAGGCTACGGTTCTGAAAGGAGCAGAACACCAGGCAGTTCCTGTCACTCCTGGTGACACACAGGTTGACCTAGGGAAGCTCCCACCTTTGGGAGAGGGAGGGTCTGACATCTGGATGGATGGACCACTCGGGATGGTGGAACCATCTGCTGAGGTGACCCGCTAACTTGTTCTGCACTCGCGGGGGAAAGGATGCCTTCGGGTGACTGGACTGGGCAATGCAGAACCCCCAATGTTGAAGGGTTTCTTGACACAGGGAAGAACACCCCGCCCCCTGACGCGTTTGCTGATATAAAACCTGGCAGTGGTTTTGTCTGTCATCACTGCCATGCACTGGCTCTGTTACAGCTTGAAATCGCCTCTCTGGGAGGGATGTTTTCACTTGTGCAATCCTCCCAGTGATTCTTTTCTCTGGGTTGGTGGTAGGGTCGACTTGTTCACTCTCTGCAATGCAGATTTGACTAGCTGGATGTGAGATGCCACCTACTCCCTGGAGGGCCCTGGCAGCAACTTGTCATCTAGGTAGGGATAGACTTGTACCTGCCTCCTGTGGAGAAATTCTGCTACCACTGACATGCACTCAGTGAAGACCTGAGGCACAGTCGATAGACCAAAGGGAACACCATGTACTGGCAACATTTGTGGCTGACCACAAACTGCAGAAACTGTCTATGCTGCGTTCGAATGGCTATATGGAAGCATGCGTCTTTCTTGTCAAGCACGGCGTACCATCCCCCTGGATCCAAGGAAGGGGTAATTTTGTAGTGGGAGACCATGCAGCACTTCAACTTTACCATGAATCTGTTGAGCGCTCTCAGGTCTAAAATGTGTCTGAGGTGTCCTTTGCTTTGGGGATGAGGAAATAATGGCAGTACAATCCCTTGCCTTGTTGGCTCCCGAGGAACCTCCTCCACTGCCCCTACATAAAGAAGCAATTGCGCCTCCTGGATAAGGAGTTCCTCATGAGACGGGCCCCTGAAGAGGGATGGGGAAGAGAGTGGGAGGGAGGGAAGGAGCAGAACCTGTGACTATCCCACTTTAACCATGCGAAGAATCCAGCGGTACGAAGCTATTTGGGACCACGCATGGAAGAAGTGGGATAGGCAATTCTAGAAGTAAGGGGGAGAATCTGGAGCCATGGCGGGTATACCATCCCAGGGCAAACCTTCAAAAGGTCTGCTTTGAGCCTAACGATGGCTCTGTTGGGCCCCTGCCTGGCCCTTGCACCGACTCTTCCTTGCCCTCCCTTTGTATAAGTCTTCTCTAGGACAAGGAGGGTAGGACTGTTGCTAGTGGGGCTGCAGCTTGAAATACTTTCACTGAGGTGTGAGGGTGTGTACCCCCCAAGTGACTTCAGCATTATCCGGGAGTCCTTTAAGTTTCCCAGCTTAGAATAACCCTGCACCATCAAACAGAAGGTCCTGGAGAGTGTGCTGCACTTCTGGAGGCAGACCAGATGCCTACAGCCACATGCTCCTTCTCATGGCTAAGCCAGACAAAAGAGTGTGCGTGACAGAATCCGTCACCTCTAGGAAGCTTGAAGGGAGGTCCTTCCCATCGCCTTCCCCTCTTGCATGACAGCCGTGAATTCGGCTCTGGCGTCAGATGGTATGCACTCCTTAAAGTTCAACATGGAGTCCCGCATGTGGAAGTTACATTAGCTAAGGAAAACTTGTTGATTAGCTATCTTCAGCGGCAGGCCGCTAATTAAATACACAGGTCTAACCAGCTGGACTCCTTTGATTCCACGGTCGGCCCCTGTGGCCCCGTCTTTCTTTCTCATTAATGACAGTGACCACCAGGGAACAAGGCTGCAGGTATGAGAAGAAGTACTCATGTCCCTCAGACGGGAAAAAGTATTTGCATTCAACGCCCCTCACAGTTGGAGGGATAGACACCAGGGTCTGCTAGAATGTGTTGACATTGCTCTGTATATTTTTACCAGGGGCTCTGCTACCCAGGTTGGACTCTCCAGCGTTTAGATATCAACCACAGGTCCTACAGTTCGGTAACGTCCTCTGCCTGCAACCCCATATTGTGGGCAGTCCTGCATAGAAGGTCCTGGGGTGCCTTTGTCCTTCAGCTGGAGGTCCAAAAACTGAAGCTCCTGCCACGATCTCATCAGGGGCCGAGAATGATGGGGCTAGAGGTGACACGGGGTCCTCTGGCCCTCATGCTCGCTGGCCTCCTCCTGATCAATGCCTGGGGCCTGTGGGCTGACCCTTGCTGCGACAATGATAGCCTGGTCCACTGTCGATGTTGTTGCCACAGCAACCTCTCTGCTGATCTGGGTGGCCTGCTAGAGGGATGCTGCTGTCTCCGATCCCTTAGGGGCTGGGCGATCCCTCAGAAGTTGGGGTGCTCTGGTTTTGGAGATGA
Organism: Pelodiscus sinensis; assembly: GCF_049634645.1. Taxonomy (NCBI): domain Eukaryota; kingdom Metazoa; phylum Chordata; order Testudines; family Trionychidae; genus Pelodiscus; species Pelodiscus sinensis. The sequence continues at coordinate 7,234,085 of NC_134717.1, read as the reverse complement.
CCAACCGAGGGCCCCTGGAGAATAAACCATGGGCCTGGTGATAAGGCCGGAGATGCAAAAGCGCCATCGCAGCTGTGCTTGTCAGTGCAGAGGCCAAGCTCCAGGTGCCACGCTTTATGTCTGCCCCCTGCGGCGGGAACAGAATGAGTCTGGGTCTGAGTCCGACAACCCAGATCTGCACCTGGATGACCATGGTGGTGCTGACCAATTCTGCATTGGCAGTCGGCACCGATGTCCTGGCACTGGGGATCAGCGCCAAGAGCTGGATGCCAGAGATCGGTGCCAGGGATCTCAATTGCCTGGGTGGTGCTGGGGTGCAGTACGAGTTGGTTGCCACAGCCTGGGTGATGGAGAGTAGGAGTGGCGCTGTGGAGAACAATGTCATGTAGGGGGAAGAAGACCACACCGTAGCCAGGTTCCCTCCAGATGGTGCCAGGCATGGAGGTACAGGGAGCTTGTCCCTGACAGCCAAGGGCTATGGTACAGTCAGTTCTGTCAACTCCCTCACAGCTTCACAAGTGTCCAGGGTGGAGGGTAACTCCAACTTCTCCGCTTGGCACTGCCTATCCAAGGAGTCACTGGGTGCCAGACTCAACGGTCCTTCCTGAGGAACTGAAGTCAACGGGGGCTGATTCTTGACCCTGGGGTGCTGAGTGCTCCTTTACAGGATGCGCTGCTCATGCACATGGTGGCTGAGACACATTAGACAACTTGGGGGCGGTCTCGGTCAAACCTTTCCCACTCGTGTGGTACCAGCGAGTGGAAATGGTGCCAGACAGTCTGCCAGGGAGTGGTGGCGAGCATACTTGGACTCTCAAAGATTGATCTCCAGTGCAGCAAAGGAAGATGTGGCCTCAGAAGGCAGTTCCACTGGGTATGTCTACACTTGCACCCTCTTTCGAGAGAGGGATGCAAATGAAGACATTCAAAATTGCAAATGAAGCCGGGATTTACATATCCTGTGCTTAATTTGCATATTCACATTATGGCGCTATTTCGAAATAGTGCTATTTTGAAATAACAGATGCTGTTAAGACGCAGTTATTTCGAGAGAAAACCGTTCTCTCGAAATAATTGGTAAACCTCATTGTATGAGGAATAAGGGTTATTTTGAGAGAAGGGTTTTCTCTTGAAATAACCGCATCCACACCGCATCTGTTATTTCGAAATAGCACCATAACATGAATATGCAAATGAAGCACGGGATATTTAAATCCCAACTTCATTTGCATCCCTCTCTCGAAAGAGGAATGCGGTGTAGACATACCCACTCTTTCTTCACCCTGGGTTGAAAGGGCCTGCAGATTTTTCACTTCTCTGTTTAGTACACTCCCCCAAACACTTCGGGCACTGTGTAGGTTGCCTGTTGGCATGGCCTTACCGTAGGTCTCACAAGGATGAAATGCTTGGTCCCCAGGCATGCCCCGGAGTGAAAGGAAGGAAACGGATAGGGTGGAGCCTGTAACCAAACAGAAGGCTACACTAAGAACTGAAATCTATCCTAAACTAGGGTATGTCTACACTACCCTCCTAGTTCGAACTAGGAGGGTAATGTAGGCATACCGCGCTTGCAAATGAATCCCGGGATTTGAATTTCCCGGGCTTCATTTGCATAAGCGGGGAGCCGCCATTTTTAAAACCCCGCTAGTTCGAACTAGGCTTCCTAGTTCAAACTACTGTTACTCCTCATTCCACGAGGAAGCCTAGTTCGAACTACCTAGTTCGTGCCCCGTGTAGCCGCGCTGCACGGGGTTCGAACGAGCGGGGTTTTAAAAATAGCGGCGCCCCGCTTATGCAAATGAAGCCCGGGAAATTCAAATCCCGGGCTTCATTTGCAAGTGCGGTATGCCTACATTACCCTCCTAGTTCGAACTAGCGGGGTAGTGTAGACATACCCCTAGAGAGCTAAAGAACAAGCTAAGGGAAGCACTTGTGAGGTAAGGGAATGTTGCTCCAACAACCATCGCAGGCAGTAAGAAGGAACTGAAGGGCGGTTGGGTCGGCACGGTTATATATTCAGCACCACGAAGGCACGCGTCCAGGGAGCTCCACAGCTGACCCAACAGGTGCTGCTAAGAGAAAATTTTCTGACAATCGTGCATGTGGCATGTGACACTGGATGGGAATGGACATAAACAAGTACTTGAAGAAGAATTGTTCTGACTCTAAATGCAGCACAGATAAGAAGCATCGCTGGAGTACAATTTTATAGGGCTGTAGACGTATACGTCACTGCCATTCTCACTAACCTAAGGACGTAGGCTTTTTTATAGCACAGAGAACACAATGACTGTAGGGACTAATAAAAGTAATGAGCAAAGTGGAGTTCGTCCATCCAGTTTCACAAGTCTGGAAAGGACTGGCTAAGCTCAGTACACGTCTGGCAATAGGGGTGGGAGGGGAACATTTACTCCTGTTTTCGCTGTGTCAGTTTACAAACAGGATTGTCACTATGCAGCTAAGCGGTATATTGTACCAATAATGTTATTCTACTCATGAAACCAATCCTCTTGCACTAACAACTTACCTAATATTATTAATTATAATACTTCCACCTTCCATCTGAGGAGATGAAAGTGTTTAGGTAAATGAGGGTAAAGTTATTTTCCCCATTTTTAGATGACGAAACAGAGGGGTAGCATTCTGCTTCGGGTTGCACAGCTAGTTCAGAAACTGCATCAAGATGTCCTGACCTGGAGTTTCCTTCTCCAATTATTAGATAACATTGCCACCCATATCTAGTGTAGCACATCTGAAATTGGCTGGACTACTCGGTGTACATGCTTATCCCTGTGTTTATAAGCCACACATACACCTGCTTGTCCACACTTCTGACAGCAAGTAGGCTAACTGCAGCCACACCCCACAGCAAAAAACTGGCTGTGTCTCTGCAGCGGTGTGTGGCTATATACTGCAGTGAACAGATCTGAAGAAGGGGAAGGGTGGCAGGGGGAAAAGGCTCTGGCCGTGGGCAGGTAGTGGGACACTACACTGCTAAAAGTAGCAGTATATATAGGGGAGGAACTACGTAGGCACAGAGTCAGGTAGGGCGTACACCAGGGTGGACAATAATTTTTTTTTTGGGGGGGGGGGGGAGGGCAGTCTAATCATTTTGGAAAATGGTCATGGGCTTTTCTGTTCTATTAACGGAGGGGATGTGGGGTCTGGAACAGAGTTTAAGTGCAGGAGGGAGCTCCAGGAAAGGATTGGGGTGCAGGAAATCATGGAGGTTAGGTCCATAAAAGGCTATTAGCCAGGGGGTAGAGGCTGTTTGTCAGAGGCTGGAGAAAGATGGCAGGAGACAAATCACTTGATCATTGTCTTCGGTCCATCCCCTCTGGGGCACCTGGTGCTGGCCACCGTCAGCAGACAGGATACTGGGCTAGATGGACTTTTGGTCTGACCCAGTACGGCCGTTCTTATGTTCTTATGTAGGAAGTGGTGCAGGGTCTGATAGGGAGTTCGGGTACAGGAGGGGATTCTGACCTGCGGCAAGAAGTAGAAGGGGGTGCAGGGGCTGGGAGGGAGTTTGGGTGCACGAGGGGGTCGTGACCTGGGGCAAGGATGTAGAAGGGGATACAGGGGCTGGGAGGGAGTTTGGGTGCAGGAGGGGGTTGTGACCTGGGGCAAGGATGTAGAAGGGGATTCAGGGGCTGGGAAGGAGTTTGGGTGCACGAGGGGGTCGTGACCTGGGGCAAGGATGTAGAAGGGGATTCAGGGGCTGGGAGGGAGTTTGGGTGCAGGAGGGGGTTGTGACCTAGAGCAAGTGTTTAGGGTGTGGAAGGGGGTGCCAGGTATATGCTCTGGTCCTGGACAGGAGGCACTTACCTAAGGCAGCTCCCAGCCAGTGGTGCAGCAGAGTACACAGGCAGCCATGCCATTGTGGCCTCATGTTTCTAAAAGCTGCCAGCTGCCACTAGCAAATTTGTCTCTGCTTGTCGCTTGGCCAGCCAATGGGAGTTGTGCGCATGGTGCTGGGTGTGGGGGGAGAGGAACAGTGTGCAGAAACCCGCTGCCCTCTGTCCCCCAAGGGGCAGGCAGAGTCACACTTGCCCCAGCAGCTGGGAGCAGTATGACTGGGGCCATGACAGGCCGACAGACTGCCTGTGTGCCGCACTGTACCATGGGGTCATGGTGGGCTGAGGGAGAGCATTTTGGCGACAAGCTGTATTTTGCCCACCCCTGGTATATTCTCTGAGGTTCTGATGTGTCTGGCACCGCTGCTGGGCCCGCAATGCCTGTACGCTGTGCACTTCTGAAAATGTCGACATACCTAGAGTGAATAATACAAGAGCCACGAAAGCTCGGAAGGTGTGAAGCCCCTTTCATTGTACAACAAGGCCAGAGAGTGAGAGCGTATCCCACCTGTTTGCTTCATTCACCTGCTGGGTGTTGCCATTAATCAAGACTGTAAGGTTTTGGATGCAGAAGCTGTCCCCTCTCCATATGTGTAGAGTCCCCATCTCAAGGAGAACAGATCCTGAGCGGGAGTTCTAGGCATTACTGCAGTATAGGTAATATCATAACAATAACCAGAATGTTGACTGGAGCTAACATCCTGACCTGTGACCTAGAGGCTCTGGCCATGATCCAGTGTACACACTGGCAAACACCAATTCTGTTAGAACTCCTCTTTGAGGCTCCGTTAACTGGGACGGGGGCTAACTGAGACCCCTGGTCAGTCCCTAAAATATTTTGAGATGCCTTCAGTACGAAAGGTGTGACAGATAGTACACAAACATTTTATTCTATTCAACAAAAGCAGCAACAGTTGTGTGCAAGCTGGGGATGAGATGTACCAAACAACCGGCTCTGATTATTAGCCGCATGTTTTGGGGCAGCTTGAAATCTAATTTTTTGCACAAACTACATCTAACCATCTTATGACTGATGGTAAAAACAGGATCTTCTCAAATCTGAGCGTGCTGTCTACTTACAAAATACAATCATACAATAACTAGTCTCTCTCCCCCTTTTTAACCTCACTTGCTGCAGGAGAAAAGGAAAATGAACGAGCATTTTCCTTTTAAGTCTGCTGTAGTAGAATCTTTCAATATTCATGCCCTTGGCAGCGACATCCTCTAAAGTAACAACAGCATCTGCTAATGTATTGCCCTCCTACATCACCACCTGGAATTGAAAGTTTAGGATTTTACTTGGGCATTAAAAAGTTTTTAACAAATCCTCGTTGTAAAGGTTTTCCAATTTAATTTACATTGATTTTCTCAAAAACTAGAGTGAGAGTATTGTTAAAAACAATAGAATAATATGTTCTGCGTCATTCCTGAAATGCATTTCATATCCCTGTGTAATATATTCTGAATTTAAAAACAGCGTGCCCTGTAAATAATCCAAAGCAAAAAGCAATCTTCAAAGAGGGAAAGAAAGGAAGGTAAATATTAAAATCAAAACCGGATTCCGAACACACAACATTTAAAGTAAACAAGCATAAATGCAGGACTGGCCCAGACTATAATGAGATCGTTAATGCAGAACTCAGAGCTTGCCTGGCTCAGTGTTTTAATTCACTTGATCTAAAGCAAAATTGATTGTAATTTGGGTCTTAAATATGCTGATCACGGGATACATCAGGGTCTGACTCATCCTGTTCTATGCTGGAGAAATCCAGGATAGTTTTAGAAGGGCACCAATCCCTTTTCTATTGTATGTAAAAACCCGTGCAACCATTTGAAGGGGGACACTTCAAATCCTGCTTTAAGTATAGGAAATGCCAATACTTTTCAAAGGGGATGTGCTTGGCATTGCCTAAAATCTTTAGAAGGAATCTCACCCAAATTCCTTGTCTACAGAGGATTTTATGGTCATCGCTGTGTGTTACCATTCCAAGCCTCTGAAGTTGCATTTACACTGGCGTTTACATACTCACACAAGCTCTCCTTGGGCTACAATGCTAAAAATAGTTGTGTAGCTGCTGCATTTTGGGCAGCGGTGGCACAGGATAGCCAACCCGAGCGCAAACCTATCTGGATCTTGTACTCAGGGCAGCTAGCCTGTGCCACCTCTCACCGCTGCCTGTGCTGTTGTGGCTACACTACAATTTTTAGCTGCTCGCTCTATCAGAGCTTGCACACATATCTCTGCTCGAGCTGAGAATTCCCCCTCCAGTTCCAAGAATAATCATAGCCTTTGAAACAGCAGAACTCAGATCCCAGTGTGTTAACAGTAAAAGTACCTACCACCTAATGCCCTCCCTTCCCCATAGGAGGGACATGGGGTGGGGGAGCATTAAAGGAGACTGCCCAGTAGCTGTTGACGGTTATGGCCTATGACACAAGGTTGTACAGTTCTGCTTCCATCCAACAGAGGATAACGGTGCGCAAATACTAAACAGTTTTTAACCATGTCGACACTGCAGAATATTGAAGCCAGTAAATTATGATTGGCATGCAAAATCCATCTAGGCTTCCTCATCAATCAGAAATAAGCAGAAACCATTGAGATATAATACAAGTGATCCTGGAAAACAGTACTGGAGGTAGAGTGGAGAAGACCCTGTTCAATTTCATATCTCTCCTAAGATCTAAGGTCAGGTCACTGACCTGTATCACAATTAACCTGGGACCTCAGTGGCTCCTGTGTTTGTGTGCTTTGGTTTTCCTTCATCAGATTTGCTTTACGCGCACACTGTTGGCACAATGTACATCACACAGCTCCAGTTTTACAATGCCGAAAACACAGTGTGATCAGTTAGTATGTGAACAAAATACATTTCTAAAATGCTTCCCAAATAGCTCAAAGACAATTCTTCTTTCACTGAGCTAAAAGTTATTCGGTAGAGGAAAATATAATACATGGTACGAGAGTAAGTCCTTGAAAAGAAAACAGCCTCTCAACCCACAAACCCAAGCAAATCAAAAGACAAATTGTTCATGGAGATAAAGGGGGGAAAAGCAAAGAGGAACCTTCTAAACAACGACTTTTTTCATTCTCTCTTTTTAATCTAGTATCAGTATCAAGGGCTGAATGGGGAGGGCCCCTCAGTGGCACCTGCATGGGCCAGCAGTGAAGGTCACATACCAGCCTAAAAAATCTCTCCCTCCCCTTGTAGTAGAGATAGAATATGTTACATTCCTTCCTTTGTACTGACATGAAGTGGCTTCAAGTCCATGTCCAAGACTAAATAGTCAGGAGCTGTAACCCAATCGTAACTTGTGACTTTTGCATCTCGACTGACAGTGGAAACCTGAGAACGCTGACCTTCTTAACCTCCTACATACCATGTGAGTGTCCTCCTTAGGCTCTGCCACCTCCCTCTCCCATTAGCAAGGTCAGCAATAAAATCCAGCCGTAGCAGGCTAGCGCTGACCTGTTGGGAGACCTGTGCAATTGATTGCTGAAAGTTTGTTTTTCTGAACAATTTTATTATGGTGCCTCTTGAGCCAGAGTAGCAGAACAGGTTCTTTTACCAGCTTCAGTCAAAACACTTGGAAAGCTTTCTGACGGATTGCTGCAGGGTTACTGCAGTTCGTGTGCATTTCTGGCTGTTGTGTTGTTGTTGTCTATACATGTTAATGAACAGTGTGATAAAGAGCGACTTGTCCCCTCTCTGACATGTCAGACTGTTTAGAAAATGACACTGCAGAACTAAGGACATTCGAATCTCGGCCGTGCATCCAGCAATACAGAAGAGTTAATAACTACCCTTTGTATTAGTACCTTAATTACAGTGAGGTGCCTAGCACATCTGAGCGAAGAAGAGTTAACACAGGACTAGGATTAAGGAGAGCTAGGTTCAGATTCCCAGTTCTGCCACTGAATTCCTGTGTGAGCTTGGGCAAGTCATTTAGGGAAACATTTTCACACTGACTGATGCTGTTTGTGAAAGGAAGACTAAGACATTTGAAAATATCACCTTTAGCTACTCCGTGCCTCAGTTCACAGCTGTAGTTTGAGAGAAAAAAATCTTCCTTTCTCCCACCTTTGGCCTATTTAGATTGAAAGCTCTTCAGAGATTGACCCTTCTTATGTGTATGCCCAGTGCTTAGCACAATGAAGCCATGCCAGGACACTTGATTCCCTGTTCTGTTCGCTTTCTCTGGGGCACCTGGCATTGGCCACTGTCAGAAGACAAGATACTGGGCTAGATGAACCTTTGGGCTGACTCAGTATGGTCACTCTTACTCTTACATACTTATGACAGTGGCTGGAGCAACATGGTGCTACCCGAATATGTACAGTGTTTCCCGTTGCCCTGTGGTGGATGAAAGAAGAACTCATCCCTCTCAATCTGGGCTCCCAATGTGGCGGTATCTGGGGAACATACTATAACAGTGACATTAAAACACCCAAAGCAAAGTGGGAAAGGATGGGGCGAAGATTGATCAGAAAGGAGTCTAAATGATTCTAAGATGTTATCAACTATAATAGTGAAAGGGCAGGGGACTGGACTCGAATACCTCTCAAGGTCCCTTCCAGTTCTAGTGTTCTATGATGCTAAGATCAGTTCTATACATCCTACAAATCACATTTCCTGCATTATCTCCCATTGTAAATCTATATGTCGATACTGCAGGGTAAATGCTCAGTTTTTAAGTTGTGCAGGGTATGCTCATTCTATCCCAACAGTAAAGATTAGTCCATGGTGCTGTGTTCTGTGTAGGTTCTTCTAGTGCAACCATTGCTACAGTGTGAGAGTCCATTTAGAAGACATGCATTCTGGAGAAGAAATGGCTCTAACTCACCCTAAAAGAGCCCCTGCAAACAATTTTGCAGCAGCGAGCATCTGTATTTATATTGCATTACAGAAAAGTACAACCCTCCAGAGGAGACTGGTTATATAAATTCCATTCATTACTGTCCATACTGCAGCAAGATACCACAAAGGACCTAAAAAACTAGAGCTGACCTGCCAATGCTTGGAAACAGCTGTCAGAGGAATAAATGTTATCTGACAACTATGGCTCTGAGAACTTTTTACCTCGAGTGAGATTGAGTGAGAGACAAAATGTTACAATCACACAATGGAATTATCTCTCAAATGCATTAGTAAGATGATGCCTGTAACTTGCTTGACAGTTCTATTATGCAAACACAGCCAGAGCTGCCAGCTTTTCAGGGCTAGAGTTTCAAAGTGCTGCACGTGTGCTACACGTGGTAATCCCAGATTTGTGTGGGTGAGATGGGGCTAAATCTCTGTGTCCCTCTGACTTGTGAATGATGTTTGAGGTGTTCCAGAGGCAGGGTTACCTAGTTAGATAAGATAACTAAAATTATCTACAATAAGCAGCTGCAAAAGGTTCTTCCAGCTAGGAGACTTGGGCATGGAGTGAATTTGGTTATTGTAAGAACTCTAGAGGACATTAGATAAATCCAGAATCTTTTCAGATACGTTTCAAGAGCTCCCTATGACAATGCATTCATGTTACAATATATTAATGAATAAAATTATCCCAAGCAGTAGATCCACAGTATGACCCCAGAGGACCATGAAATCCATCAGGAACCTCTCTAGGCCAACTTGGGAAGCAAGTAGACACTTCAGCAAAGTAGACTATACTAAACCCTAAAACAGATGGAAAATCTAAACAGTGAACTACGCCTGCAGCCAAATTGTCAGTTTCCTAACACTCTCAGAGGAAAATCTGTTTCCAAGGTATCTGTTTAGCAAACAAGCTTTCCTTAAAACTCTGTGAGAAAATACTACAGTGATGGGTAGCCTTTAAAGATCTAGTTAGAATTAAAAGATGACCTGGGCAGTCAAATGCCATCAAAGAATCAGCAGTCTAATGGCTGCAAGTCTGCCGTCGACAGCAGCACATGCACATGCATTAAACAGGTGGCTACATGCAATTTAACAGATCCGTTATTTAAGTTGTCCTCAGGATATCTAGACAATACGTTCGTTACCTTGCCAAGAAAAATACAGAACCAAACAGAAATCTGGAGTGATTTCTTCTGATGGTGCTTTCTCCCCTTATTGTTGTCACTCTATGCAATAGGACCTCTCAAATCATATTCCATACACCTGTCTTCTCAAAACCTCAAATCCTAATATTCTATGGCTATTCAGATGATTCTTCATGTCAAACTCTGCCTGACAGATATGGTGACAAAGTACCCCACATCATCACAATGTGATTCTATCAAGTCGTTACAATTCTTGCATTTTAGAAAAGAGGGGTAGGAAAATCCTATCTTCAAATAATGAGATTGGTGGAAATTGGCTCTTGGATAAGACAGACAACATTCAAATTAATCCATATAAAACTAAGATGAGATGGTATTGCAAATGATTTCTTAAACTTCAACCTTTCCCCCTATTGTTAAAAGGAGAAATAACTGTGGGACCAAGTGATAGATTTCAACCATTTCCTTTTTAATGTCCACTACCATATCACATTATTGAAAGGTTATGCATTTCAATATTCCAGAAGGCAGACCCGAAACTTTCAAATTTCATGTCCTCAAAATAACTCCGTGATAATAAAGAGCTATGATTCACCTGTGGCATTACTTAAAAAAAACAGTTATCACAGTTAAAATACATTCTGGTGGCATATATGACTAGATCGTCCTTCTGAAGAACTGTATGTGAGATATTCCTGGCATGCAGTAAATTACACAATACTGCCACCCAACATGGTCCGTCTCTCTTGGAGGAGGCAGAAACTGATATGTCAGACCCAAGGGAACAAATCATTGATATGTAGTGACCCAAGACCACAGCCAGAGGAAGCCAGAAACACAAGGAGAGCAGAATAGTTGAGATAAGGATGACTAAGGGAACAAGACATCTAACATATGCATACTGTCCTGGTGGAATGTGAAATAAATATTGTGAAATAACATGTTCAAAGGTGCATTAGAAAAGCATTACCTTAAGCAACCCTTGATTTTGTAGTACAGCTTTGGGTTGCTGTGAACTTCTCCCATGAGTGCCCGACCCTCCAGTTGTTGAAATACTAGGGACATCACAAAATACAGGACTATGTAGCACTTTAAAGACTAACAAGATGGTTTATTAGATGATGAGCTTTCGTGGGCCAGACCCACTTCCTCAGATCAAATAGTGGAAGAAAATAGTCACAACCATATATACCAAAGGATACAGTTTAAAAAAAGTGAACACATATGAAAAGGACAAATCACATTTCAGAACAGAAGGGGGATGCGGGGGGGGGGGGGAGGGGGAGGAAGGTAAATGTCTGTGAGTAAATGATATTAGAGGTGGGGAAAGGTAAATGTCTGTGAGCTAATGGTATTAGAGGTGATAATTGGGGAAGCTATCTTTGTAATGGGTAAGGTAGTTGGTGTCTTTGTTGAGCCCCCCACATAGAGTGTCGAATTTTAGCATGAATGCCAGTTCAGAGGATTCCCTTTCAAGTACAAATTTGAAAGTCTTCTGGAGTAGGATGCAGGTAATTAGATCGTTGAGACAGTGTCCTTTCTGGTTGAAATGGCAAGAAACTGTTTTTTCTTTGTGATCCTGTCAGACATCAGAGATTCATTGCCACAAGCACAGAGCTTTGGATTATCATCATTTGCCATATTTCACCCCGTCCTGGCTGCATTTCCACGGTCAATGAAATGATTGCTGTTCATTATTTCAGTTTAAAAAGCACCTTTGGAACGAAAGGCCACAGAGCAAGCTAAACTAGTATTATTAGCACTCTGAACAGCATCTTTCAGGATAGATCCATGTTTTGGCAGTCCTGCTTATGTAAGGCAATCCCATTTAACATCCAGACTATACATTTTTTCACCTACCGGAGAGAGATTTGCTTCACAGCCTAAGGTGAGTGAGAATGTTCGAAGGAAAGAGAGAGAGGTGTAACTGCAATAGTGATGCTGAAAGCACACATCATGCACATTTTGTAGCTGTTTTAGTCATCCTCCCTTCTGCTCTGTTTTAGCCATGAGTAATTTTTGTTCTTTTCTCAGCACTGGCTATTTCCGATTGCCTTCCTCAATGAAAATGAATAGAGTTCTACAAGGTCTCTTTTCACCTTTATGTTTTCCTTTGCATTTAATCCCCAGGTACTGAGCAACCACCCCATTTCCTGACTTGCCTCGAGTCCATTCTAACTAGTCCTTCTAATCGAGTTTTGTTGCATTTTCTTTAAAGAAAAAAAATATGCAGAGTATCCATAATGCACTAGAGGGCTTGATTCTGCTGTCAAATAGTGGAGTAGTTCCACTGAAAGCAATAGAGCTGAGCCACTGTAAAGCTGCTGTAAAATAAGACTAGAGCCTTAATTTTGCAGTTTATCATTGCTGAAATGCCTTCCGATAGATGTAAGAAAATATTATCTATACGCAGTTTACAGATTGATCTCTGCCACAGCAAAACATACATTTTCCAAGCTAAGTAAAGACACTAGCACACAGTGATGTCCAAGCTTGCTCCCATATTTCAAATCTCAAGTTTCTGCCCTGTCTACATCCCTGAAACCATTCACACACAGTCTCTACTCTTCTTGGCTAAGTCTTAAGGCCTCTATTATTTTCTCATCCTCCTTGATACATTTGGACACCATCACCAGGTCCTCTTTCTCAAAATCACATCCACCATTTGCTTTCGAGGTTCCAGCCACTCATAAATCTTTTCCTACCTCTCTAATCATTCCTTTAGGCTTTGTCTACACTGCAGAGTTTTTGCGCAAGAAGCCATTTGCAGAAGAGTTCTTCTGCAAAAACTTCATGCGCAAAAATTCATCCAGACCTCAAAGTACATTGCAAAAGTGGTGTGCTCTTGTGCAAGAGAGTGTCCACACTACATGGACACTCTTGCACAAGAGAGCTCTGATGGCTATTCACAGAATGGCCATCAGAGCACCTGGGCTTTTTCGGATAGGCTCTTTTTGTGCAAGAAACCTCTGCGGAGCATCCACACTTGCCTTTTTGTGCAAGAACTCTTGCGCAAAAAGGAGTTATTCCTCATGGGGAGAGGAATAACTGTACCACCAAAAGCCTTCTCCTCTGCTGATTTACTTGCGCAAAAACCCTGTAGTGTAGACGTATCCTTAATGTATTATTGGGTGCATCTTTTTCTTAGCACCTTTCTTTTTCTTAGCACCTTTACACGCTTGCTTATTCAAAGAGCTTTAATTACCATCTTTATACTGTTGACTCACTAACTACCTCCTTACAGACACACCATCCACCATCCAATCTTATATTTATTCTAATGCTGCCTGCTATGAATGAGTTAAACACCTGATTAAAAAATTATGAGGCCTCTTGTCCTCTTTCAAGCCACTTCTTAAAACTTAGGGTATGTCTACACTACCCTCCTAGTTCGAACTAGGAGGGTAATGTAGGCATACCGCACTTGCAAATGAAGCCCGGGATTTGAATTTCCCGGGCTTCATTTGCATAAGCAGGGCGCCGCCAAGTTCAAACTACCTAGTTCGTGCCCCGAGTAGCCGCGCTGCATGGGGTTCGAACGAGCGGGGTTTTAAAAATGGCGGCTCCCCGCTTATGCAAATGAAGCCCGGGAAATTCAAATCCCGGGCTTCATTTGCAAGTACGGTATGCCTACATTACCCCGCTAGTTCGAACTAGCGGGGTAGTGTAGACATACCCTGTCTTCTCTTGCTGGGCCTACAAATCACAGCAGAATAGAACTGGCTAAAATAGTGGCCACCTGTGCCCCTGGAACAACTAACTTAAACAAGCATATCTACACCTCTGTCTTTACTGTTCTCTTTGCCCCACTCCCAGAGCTATTTAGCTGCTTGTTCCCTCACCCTCATCCTGGATTGTGAGCATTCTGTTTTACTCTACTGTGTAGCATCTTGCACAACAAGGCCCTTATCCTTGAGTCTCTATGGCACTACTGCAATATATGCGATAAATGTTATTTTATTCAGCCATTTTGGACGTCGCACACTCTAAAAAGAGCAGGCCCAGTTCTGCAATCTTTTCTCACACTGAGTAGCACCTTAGCTTGCTGGAATCCTGAGGTCAGCAGCCATGCTTTAGGGAAGCTGTTGCAAACAGCACGAGGGTGTGCTCTTTGCCTTAACCTCTCTAACTGGAGTGGAGCCAGAGTTGCTTCTAGTAATCCAGGCCCTGGCTGTTGGCCAGACATTTCCAAAAGAGGGGATATCCCAGGTACAATTTTTAACCACCTCTGTTCAAGGGCTGTGTGCAGTGTAAATAATCACGCAGTAATGGGAAAATATCCAAGCTCTGCATCATTCCCTTCTCCTTCAGTGGGAAAGCATACTGAAAGACCCCCAAATCTGCTGCCACTTGGCAGAGGTGGGACAGTATTTATTACTCATCAGGACTAAGGATGGCAGAATCCATTCCAGTCTAATTAGCATTGTTAAACAGCCTCAGCAACTCATAAATGGCATTTTTTTTTCTCCAAACAATATTCCCCTTTGGCTAGAAACTAAGCATGGAAAGTGCCAGCCTCAAATCTGAACCCCATGCTTTGGGTGTCTCTTAGGGTGCGTCAACACTGCACTGTAATTTTGAGATAAGTAGTGTTATTTCGAAATAATGCGAGCGTCTACACAGTCATTCCGTTATTTCGAAATAACAATGCGAGCGTCTACACAGTCATTCCGTTATTTTGAAATAATTTCTAAATAACTGATAGCTTATTCCAAAATCTGTAAACCTCATTCTACGAGGAATAGCGCCTATTTTGAAATAGCTCTTTCGAAATAAAGTGTGTGTAGATGCTCCACTGCTGCTATTTTGAAATAGCCCCTCACCGGGGCCATTCTAAGTTATTCCTCCCCAGTGCTTCATGGGGCACTAAATCGAGATAACACGTCTACATTAGGGGAGCCTGCCTCAGACTAATTTTGAGGCTTCCCTGCAGTGTGGACGTACTATTTCGAAATAAGCTGTTTTGGAATAACTATTCCGGAAGAGCTTATTTCAAAATAAGCAGCAGTGTATGATAAATTGCCCTGTTCCTGTTCACTCTCTCAGAAGCATCTGGCACTGGCCACTGCTGGAAGACAAAGCACTAGGCTAGCTGGACCATCTGTCTGACCCCGTGTGGCCATTATTATGTTCTTATGAATGTTTCTGGTCACCAGTGTCTGAAAACAAGGGGATATAACAGAACACTGCTCTATAACCATAACTCTATAGCAAGTACCACATGGATCTTCCTATATCTATGTCGGCTTTAAGAAGCTTAGCTTATTTTATTCAGATGCAGCTCAGACAGCAATCACATCAATTTCCCATTGTCAGTTTGATTACCAATTCATTAAAAAATTCAAGACTCTAGGAAATGGTTTTTGCTTCTAGCTCACCAGCTCTAGGTAAACTTAAGTAGGGGATGACCAAGAGCCATCACATTTTATGCATGGTTGGTGAGGGAAGAGAGCTGGTAGTCCCAGACTAGGTCTTAGCTGCTAGCTGTCCCTATCTCAAGAGTCACCTTTTTTTGGTAATCCTAGCAGAGCTTGAAATCGCCCAAGGAGTAGCTCTTCCAGGTCAAGGTTGAGTAAGAAATGGGGAAGTTTCCTTGCAAATACTTGCAATGTATCCTCTTGTGGATGTACAGAAGTCTTCATTAGAAAGGTGTGTCAATTCAACACCTCACAACACCAGTATATATATTAAAGGGTAAACAAAAGGGATCCCAAAGAAAAAGAATACAGGTTGGACCTCTTTGGTCCAACACTGTTGGGACCTGACCAGTCCTAAATGAGGGAATTTGCCAGAACAGAGGAGGTCCCTTTCTACCGGCTCTCCAGACCACCATCCCTACCCGCTGCTGGGCTTCTCTGCTGCTGCAGCCCCAGCAATTCGATTACCCTGGCCTCAGCTCCGCTATCAGGACTGCCGCAACTGCTGCGTCCCTGGCCCTACTACTGGGGCTACCACAGCCCTGTTGCGCTAATGGGACTCTGGCACCAGCACCAGCCCTAGCCCCGCCGGGCTCCAAGCCACCAGCCCTCTTGCCACTGGGGCTCCCTGCCAGGACTGCCGGATCAAGGACGATGCCGGATGAGGGAGTTCCAGTTTTGGGAGGTCCCCCCTGTAGTACTTTTACAAAAATTCCCCTGTTCAAAGTAAGACTGTAATTAATGGCTAAAACCAAGGGCATTCTACAAGTTTGGACACAGGACTATCCTATTCCCAACAATGCCTTGATTTAAATTCAGCCACTCTTGGTTTCTTCATCTGCAGAACAAGGATAAAGATGACCTACCTATAAGTGCTATTTGAGAGTTTTGCCTCTAAATAGTCACATTTCTGGGGCGGGTATCTCTAGAATTGAGTGGCAGATGATTTGCACAGCAGTGGCTGCTTTCGCCATTTGCCTGTCCCCCTCCCGCACAGACAGACCACAGGTTATAAAAGTGGAGAGTTGCCTAAACGCTTGTCAGTTCCTTTAACCACTGACACGCACAACACTGAAATAACAACACTCGCCTACCTCGAAGAAGCAGTGTGAGGCTTTACTCATTAATATTTGTCAAGTGCTTCAAAAGCCACTGATGAAAGATAGCGATACAGTAACATCAGAGATCTAATGGAGGCTTCATCTGTACACAAAAGTTGTACAGGTATCGTTAAGCCATCTGCCTTCCCATTTCTCACTCCCTTCAGTGATATGAATGCAGTTATACCCATATAAATGTACTCATGGGGTATACCTTATTCTTATATAGGAAATGGAATAAACTAAGGCTATGTGAGACACCTTTATAATGCATCCACATTAGGCATTATAGGAGGCACCTGACTTGCGATGCGATTGGTTGCTGGGAAGCATCGCAAGTCGGGGGCATTGTAACTCAAACCCTCATTTACGATCGGTGCCGTGCGCCATCGTAAATGTGATCCAAGGATGTAAGTCGGTGGGGGATCAGCCACTTCTGCACTTACAAAAATGGTTGTAAGTGCTGGGGGTCAGAACATAGGCGGTCACAAGTCAGGGGCCTCCTGTATATTGCCATGAGATACTGGTAAAAAAAAAAACCCACACCTTAACCAACATGGTTATATGATTAGTTAAAGTTGGTCCAGTTTTGGGCCAGGGACTGGATTTGATGACCTTCTGAGGTCTTTTCCAGCCCTCAGATTCTATACTGATACAAAGACTGTGAATGGACCAGAGCTAAGAGAATCAAGTAGCTTCTAAAGCGCCTCAGACTTTACTTTTCATTTTTTTTCTTCTGCATAAGAAGTGGACACAATCTTTAAACATATGATCACAACTCTAAGCAGCAGTCTAGTAAAATCAACAAAAATGGGCAATAAATTGTCATGCAAAATTACATATAATTCTTCCTTACACTGGTCTCACCATAAAATTACAGTCAGTCGCTTCTGCTTGAAAGCACTGTATGCTAAGCTGCAGCCTAAGATTTTCACAGCACTCTAGCAGTGTCTACATGGCAAGTTATTGCCTAACAAGATGATGCACTATAGATTTCCATCCTGGTTTGCTGCCCAGTAACGCTTCATGTAGACAACATTAGTTGAAGTTTAAGCGCTTTGAGGCAGGAACAATTTCTTACTAAGCATTTATACAGAGTCCATCACAATCGGGGCCTACTCTTGAACAGTTTTTGGCTGCTACAGTAATACAAATAATAATAATGGTTAAAAAATAAATAGGTAGCTCTCAAATTCCATTCTAGCTCAACTGAGGATGAATCACTCAGTACTTAATCAGTATTCTCATTCCTAGTCTGTATGAAGTTTACCAGCTGGTCTCAAGAATGCAATCAATAAAAAATTTTATTTGGAAGGACGGTAGAGAAGTTTGAAATCAGCACAACCCACTTCTTCAGATGAATGGAGTTATTAAAGGCCCAGTTTCTAAATAATTAGGGGCTGGGGGGGGGGGGGGGGAGTGAGCAGGGGCGGAAAGAGAAGGGGGGAAAAAAAGAAAAAAAGGGGAAAGAAATTGTCAATTAGAGTGTCCATGGTACATGAAGCCAATAGAGAGGGTACTAATTGTTAAGTACCCATTGTTTGATTTTTTATGTCATTAGAATGTGGAGTGTAGGGAGCCGTCCAGCCAATGTCTCCATTCATCTGAAGAAGTGGGTTGTGCCCACAAAAGCTCAAGACACCATCTACATGTTTTGCTAGTCTCTAAGGTGCTGCAAGACTATTAATTGTTTTTTAAGTTTTTCCAGCTACAGACGAACTCAGCTACACATCTGAGGAAATTAACAAAGTGATCACTGTTATATTTAATGAACTTTTCGAAATATTTCCTCAACAATCTCCCTAGCTGAGATTGGGCTAGAACTGAAATAAACATGTGTGTGATCTCCTCCATTTGTTTTGCTTTAATTCTTACATTGAAACAAATTTTGCCATTTCTGTAACCCTTCCAACTAACTCCAGAGTTGCAAAACTTAACTGAGTCCCTTTTACCTATCGGCGAGAGAATACCAACATTAAAATCCACAGATTGTTCTATAGCTTAAGGTACCACAACTTAACGACAGCATGGAGTTTTTTCAAAGGCACAAATAGCAATTAGGCACCTAAACCCCACTGAAGATCGATGGATGTCAGGTAATCAGCTCCCATTCATGTCTTTGAAAATCTTCCCCTGTGAGACTTGTTATTTGTCTACAAAGCCATGGAATTGTTTGTGCTTTTAGCACATTTGGTCCATGAATATCCCAAGAACAGGCTCTCGGGGTATTTCCAATAACAATAAAACTTCAACATAGGTTTACTGAGAAGCTTATCAATAACATTGTTATTGCTTAGGACCAGTCTATAGCAGGGTCTTGCATGGCATCCATGGGTGGAAGAGTGAACAGGATGCTTCACACCATACTATTTATGCTGCTGTGTTACCACCTCTCACCACACCCCTATTTATCCCGACTCTATCAGACTACTGGAAAGGCGACAGGGAGGGAAAGAATTTTGTTCCATTCCCATCACACTTGGGTTTGGTGCAACAGGACAGCAATCATGGATCACCCACCCTATGCCCCAGAAGAAGACCAGCAGAGATTACGTGCTGGAGGCACAATAGTTCTGGTGTCTCTTCCTGGTGTACTTCCATCCACTTCAATTTAGTTCTGACTTAGTTGATAGAAGATAAGCAACACCAGGCCTTTTCCCCTCCCCAAGAACCTTTTTAAAAAAGAGAGGGAAATCCAAACATAATGATTTCAACCCTTGCTTTATGTCACCTTCTCAATTTCAGCCTCTCCATCAGATTATGGTGGATTTTGACAAAAAAGCCTCGTCCATCAGATGTATAGATGTATTTTAGAGAATAGAGAATGAGAAAACAAAGGGAAGACGCAGTAATGTTACTCCAGAGTTAGTCTAACAAAGCCATTTGCTGTTCTATGGCTGTATATCCAACAATGAAGTTGTAACCCAATGAACACAATCCGGCACAATCATTTAAGAGTAATTCACTGATTGTCTAGTCTGATCCATATCATATCCACACATCTCATTCAAGGAACATGTATCCTTAAATAATGGAGGTGATATATTGGCAGCATGCGGAAAACCAAAAAATACCGCATCCCTGCTGAAAGAGGCTAAAAATGAACTGACTTGAATTGTTAACCTTAAACTACTGGCAAGCAAAATAAATAAATAAATGCACATCCCTTGCCTGTCTATTAAAAGAAAAAGAAGGTCAAACAGCAAGTTATCATTCTTCGCTTTAATCTCTGGCTTTTCATCTCATGATCTGAATTTAAAATCCACACGGGGGGCAAAATCAATAGAGGAAACAGCAAGGAGTCTTCTTGGGAAGACATCAGGTGGTCCAATGTACATTTCCTAGTGTTCTGAAGAATCACACATCATAAAGCTCCAGCAGAATTGGGATTCACTCATCAGTGAAAGGTGGAACATGTGGGAGGACAGAAGTTATTCTTTGTGGGGCCTGAATAACTACTTTGCTAGACAGGTGTACACAAAAGGCAACAATTCCTGCTCCTAAAGGGTTCTTGGAATCAAGCTTCAGTCCACAGGCTTATCTAAAGTCCCTGAAATCCAATTAAAGCTGTAGTCAAATCTAGACTGAATGATCTTTCCATGTACTGCTCTGGGCATGAATTAGCAGTTTTCAGTGACAAGCGGTTAAAAATATCTATTGTTGGTTAGAATGCACAGTTCTGCTAATTATCTACTACACAGTCATTTAATGGAACTGAAAACTTTCAGTGTACTTAGATTTTAGACTGGGATTTTAGATTTTAGACTGGGATTTTAAATTAATATGTGAGTTACATATACAGGCAGTCCCCGACTTACGCGGATCCGACTTATGTCGGATCCGCACTTATGAACGGGGCTTTTCTCACCCCGGAGCTCACGGGCGGCGGGTCACCACCCATGTCCTCTGGGGCGAGAAAAGCTTCTCCCGGTCTCCCTGGTCTGCTGGGGGGGTCCAGCAAAGCCGCTGGACCCGCCCAGCAGACCAGGGACACCCGAGCAAAGCCACCCAGGCGGCGGCTTTGCTCCTGTCCCCCTGGTCTGCTGGGGGGGTCCAGCAAAGTCGCTGGACCCCCCCTGCAAACCAGGGACACCCGAGCAAAGCCGCCGCCTGGGCGGCTTTGCTCGGGTGTCCCTGGTCCGCTGGGAGGGTCCAGCGGCTTTGCTGGACCCCCCCAGCAGACTAGGGGGACAGGAGCAAAGCCACACGGGCGGCGGGGTTCCTCCGCCTGTGCGGCTTTGCTCGGGTCTCCCTGGTCTGCTGGGGGGGGAGGGGGCGCAGCTACTGCGCCTCTCCCCCCCCCCCCCCCAGCAGACCAAGCTTTTGTTGCGGGTCACCTCGGGTAGAGCAGCTGGGGTGCTGCCGGGTTGGTCCTGTGGGAACCTACCGGGCAGCGCCCCAGCTGTTCTGTCCCAGGCTCCAGATTCAGCAGCTGTTGAAACTGATCAGGCTGATTCCAGGAAGCTGGGGCAGAGCAACTCTGCCTCCGGATTCCTGTAGTCAGCCCCTGGTCAGTTTCAGTGGCAGCAGCTGAATCTGGACGCCAGTTCCGACTTACATACAAATTCAACTTAAGAACAAACCTACAGTCCCTATCTTGTACGTAACCCGGGGACTGCCTGTATGCTGTTACCTGGGTTCTTTTCCCTCTTTGTGTGAGAGATGCGGTTCTTTTTAATAGAATACATCTAGACAACCAAATCTGCTGGCCCTTAGTGAGAACACTTGTTGGAGGAAGGAAAACAAGACATTATAAACCGATCTGGGTACGTTTTTGATCTAATAGTTTGCCAAAAAAATGCCCTGAGGCCACCACTATCACCACCCAACTCATGTCCTAAGCCTCCGACCTCCTACCTTGACCCCCACCACATCTCCCAATCCTCTGCCCTAACTCCTGCATCCCCCGCCCCCTGTCCTGAACCCCTTCTATACCTTCTAAACCCATTTGGACTCCTTCACCCACCCCCCACATTCCCATCCCCCTACCCTGAGCCCCCATAAGGACCAGAGCAAAACTAGGTAAATCATCGAGTAAATATATAAAATAAAATGCCAGGTGAAAGGAGGGGTTATTATTTTACATTGCAAGCATGTGTCTCTAGATATACGTAATGTATAAAGCCTAGTCTACACGACACCATCGACCCATTGTTAATCTAGCATATGCAACTTCAGCCTCACAGCTAGTGTAGCTGAAGTCAACGTAATTACTGCAGTATCTTTTGCATGGTCGTGTTGTTGGGGACAAATGTTCCCTCTAAGCTGCGCAGTAGCACGGCCCCGCAGCTGCTTAATGAGCCCCACCCAGCCAGGGGCTCAGGACTCTCACACAGAGCTGCCTGGTGGGGGAGACGGGCTCTTCTTCCTCAGCAACAGCAGCATCTCCCGCTGAGGACAGAAGGGACATGTCCCTACTGGCTAGGAGAGACTCACTGTTCTGTCCTCAACAGGAAGCTGCTGCTGTAGCTGAGGGAGAAGTTTTTTGTGCGCGAGGCAGCTTTGTGCGTGAGTCCGGAGCTCATGGCTGGGCGGGGCTCATTAAGCAGCTGCAGGGCCGTGCTACTGCGGAACTTAGAGGGAACACTGGTGGGGCTGCTCTCCTATCAATGCCAGCTACTCTTTTTTTTCCTGGTGGAATGCCGGGGTCAACAAGAGACTGCTTGGAGATTGATTTATCACGTCTAAGCAGACATGATAAATCGACCAACAATGGATCAACCACTGCTGCAGTGATCCACCATGTTGTGAAGACAAGCCAAATCATGAGAGAGAATACATTATTTGGTACCAAGGACATACACAGTACAAACTTTGCAGTAGGGACGGTTCTGTTTGCATAGCATCCAGCACAGCAAGGTGTGAGTCCTTGACCTTGTCTCCTCGGCTCTCTCACAATACAAATCATAAATACTGCTACTCAGAATTTATTGACATTAATTTGTGGTGAAACGGCAAATGGGTTTGGAGACCCTGCCCCGAAATAGTGCCAGTAAAACCATTATGCACCCACACACCATTGTGTATAAAATATTTGCCCACATTTTATACAAGACTCTCTCGATAAGGCTTTGGATTGTTTAATCTCTGTCTTGGTTCTATTTATTATACCACTTTGCCTGTCCTGTGGCCAGCTGTGTATGAGAAGGGGAAGATTATAATCATACCATTTCGGAAACCTCTACATATATTGTTTGCAGGAACTTTTTCCACACATCATAATATTTCAATTTTATGGTCATTATTTCAGAAATGCAAAGAAGTGCTGTGTTTCTCACTGGGCCCTTGGAAAACGTCTGTTTCCTGGATAGAACACTATGAATTCTAACCCTTGTAGGGGTGGGGTATATCAGACCATAAACCTGTTGGTAGGTCAGCACTGAATATGGCCCACCTTAAGCTTCATCCTAGTGTAATTTGGGGGGAAAGAAGGGAACATCTCTCTCTCTCTCTCTCTCTCACACTCTCACACACACACACACACACACACACACACACTTTAATGTATTACTGCACCTGTCTGCTTCATCCTTTCCCATCCATGCTCAAAGGGCTGACAGTTAAAGTGCAATATAATACAAATATTAAAAAAGTAAAAGAAACCCAATGATATATTAAAACCAGGGATTTTCCTACAGAGGGCCTTTCAGTGGTTGAGCTTAAAATGTGCTCCTGGAAAAAAATGTTAGTGTTAATTTGAAAAGCAAGGAGGGATAAGCTAAAGCTAAGGCCAATGTGAGAACACTACAAAATCTGGAGGTATTGGACCAAAATCTAACTTGATTCATTCAAGTGCAGGCTGCACAGATGCAAATGAGGACAAAATATAGCCTATTCACTATTCTTTTGTTGTCTCCATGTGAGGTTGCTGGTGCATGACGATGGAAGAGTTTTGTTTGTTGTGAGTGTCGGTTTTAGTGCCCTGTTTGGTGAATTTTGGTTTTGCCAAGGGGATGCAGGCTGATGGACTAATTCCATGCTCATACCTTGGGTCTGAATGGAAGGATAGAGACAGCCTAGCTGCCTGATTTTTATGGTAGATGATACCTCAATTAACAATTGACATACATAGAATGCAGGCATGTATATTTCAGTCTATTGATGGTAATCAATTCATTTTGGTTAAAAGTCAGGCCTGATTAATTATATATAAATTAACCAAAAAAGAACTGAAGGTGTCATTTGAAAAAACAAAAAAACAAAAACAAAAACCTAAAGATGAAAAAACCCCACAACACAATAGTTCACCTCCCCAAAGTTTACAACCTAAAATCAATTCAGATGAATTAGAACTATGGACATGATGAGACCCACGTTATAACAGTCTTGAAAGGTAAATTCAGTGTCATTGTCACTCCTCCATTGAAAAAAATACAGCAAATCATTTCCATTAACAAAAGGGAGAGAATTTCTCAGCATTCGATGAAGATACTCGACAGGATTTTATTACTGAAGGAACCACTGACACTTCAATTAGCGACACAAGGATTATGCTTAGCACAGATGAATCCCGTAAAGTGTGGGAACTATTTTTCTCCCCCCGCCCCTTCCACCAGGAAAGGAAAAGTTTGTGTCGGTGATGGAGTGTTGTGGGAAAGCAAGGAACTGCCGAAGAGAGGGTTTATGCTTCCTTTTCTCTCCCTGCAGAGAAGAGCTGGATGCTCTCAAGTGTGATGTTAGTTTAATCCTACTCACAAAGGTCTGTATGTCCACACACTGCACTGTGCAGAAAGAGAATATAAACAACAATTAGGCTCTGTTAATATTTGATATGCTGCCAAAGCTCTTTTATGCAGAAACCGAGAGAACTACCCACAAAAAAATAAATCGCTTTTCAAGAACATCCATCACGGTCAGTTACTGGTATCCTTGTCCTCAAACAACCCTGCTCCTAAAGCTCGTGGGCTGTATTAAAAACGGAGTCCAAGAAACAAGCTTTTAGGGTTCCACGGGATATTGCAATCGGTTTGATCCGACTCATTCTCTTTTCGCTTCCTATATTGGCCCAGAGAGCTTAAAACAGAGCAGATTTTGAAACCAAGGGATGACTAAGCTGACCCATATTGCCGGTGTGACACTCATAAGCGACATATATTAATACCACCGCATCCAGTATGGTGCTAATAGTTGGATTATTAGTGGCTGAACAAGCAGGCTTAGGCTGCCTTTATTAGGCTAATGAACAGATTTTTCCAGCCAGTGTCCCTAATCACCATGCCTGCCCGCAGTAAAACTGCATGAATAACTGTTAAACCAGATACAATTAAGATCCTCGCTGGGATTAGAGCTACGGCGCGGCTGTTCCCAGGCACCTAGATCTCGGTTTCCTAATTCTGGCTAATAGGAGACCTTCTGCCTGCTTTCTGCCTTAGCCCAGCAAAGGAGAAGGCAGGAAAAGGAAGGGAGGGGGAGACCCATTGCAGAATATCAGATCCTCTCTTCTAACCTTTCTCGGATGAATAGCGCCAGATTGTGAATCATGCAAACCTAACATCTTTTAGAACAATGAGGCCCTTCAGTGATAATAATAGTACCAATCATAACAATAGGCAGCTCCAGCCCCTTTCTATCATGTGCAAACAGCTGGGGCAGAATATGAAATTGCTTTAGAAATAGATACTGACTTTTTTCCTCCCTTTCACTTGCCTACTAAGAATAGCCTAATTTATTCATGCTTTTATTTGGCAACAGAAACTAGGGCTGACCTGCCTCCCTTTTTATTCACACAGATAAAAGAGCTTTGGCAAAAAGGCAGAGGACACTCTCTGCATTTAAAGGTGTCTAGCGCTGCTCTCCAAAGGAATGACAGAATGGTTGCTGCCTCTTTCATTGGTCCTCCCCTGCTCTCTGGGCTTCATCTCTTTTCTCTCTGACTTTCTTTGGGGCTGTTCATGCCATAAAAGTAGGTTAAATCTGGGGGGGAAAGAGGGAGCATAAAAGAAAAGCAAGCGCCTTCTGCATCTTGTCAAGAATACAGTGGCACTGTGCAGTCCTAGAGGATCCGTGTCTCTCTGCAGTTCTTGGAGCTCGAGTTTGACTGGGTGGTTTAAAGATTCGGTGGGGGAAAATGGGCTAAAGTTAACCCTTCTTTTCTTCTCCTTGCACCAGAGTTGTTACTCAGAAAACAAGAGGGTGTTTTTTTTAAAAAAAGAAAAATCAGAAATGCCTCTGACTCAGTCTCATGGCACCTAATCCACTTGCCTCTGGAAATGTTTACTCACATTGGAGTCCCGCTTCAGAAACATTGCAAAGCTAGCTATTAAGCTGAACACGGTATTAGTATTACTACCAGACAGCAACAAAGTTAATTGCCAAGTACAAACCCAGGCAGATTTATGGCTGTACCAAAAATAAATAATTTTTCAAAACCTCCCCATCTAAAACACCTGTCTCCGCTTTCAACTGGAGGAGCACAGAACAGTCCTCACTGTTGTCGTCTAGTGGGGTAGAGGGCTTGTATCTGGGTATGTAAAGCTCAGCCACATTCGGCTTGATTCGTACAGACTCAGTCTAAATAATATTTTAAAAAACAGATAGCCTTGCTAGGGTTAGGACAGACCTTAGGAGAAAGTCTGCCTTTGCAGCAGCGGCTAATACTGCTCCTGGACTGTCTCACAGGGAGGTGCTCATGCATGAGAGAGCCAACTCCAGCCCCCACAGGGAAAACTGTGTTTTCCAAAGCAGCGCTGAGGCTCCACCTCCCCTCACGCTGCCTTCTGTGCTGATTCTGTGATGATTTCATGTGGTTTCTCTCTGCAATGTTTTTGCTGTGGTCACTGCGGCATCCAAGATTCTGTTTTGGTTTGGCTTTATGTCATGGGGAGCCGCATGTTTGCACTAGAAATGGCATATCTCATTAAACAGATATGAAGCCAAAACAAAAGTCTGGATCTGAAGAATCCACACACTGAGGTGAGCTGAAACTCAAACCTGCATCTGACTGTTGCCAATGTTCCTCACACATTAAAATCCAGATCTGTGTGATCAATATTCAGCTCCTGGTATAAAATTCATAGCATTCGCCCAGCTTTAAAATTAAACGACTTATCTTGTTCCCGCTCCAAACTTTGAGCCGCGTTCTGTTCTCAGTTAAACGTGTATAAATCTGAAATCAATGGATTTACTCAGAATTATTCAAGTATAGAAAGAATAGAATTTGGCTTATTGTCTTCTCAGCTCCATTACTAAGGTGCTCAGGGGAAAGTATAGATTTGCCTGCTACACTATCAAGGTCAAGTGATCTGCAAAATGAAACCTTTCAGAATTTTATTTGGCAGCTTACTTTCAAATATCAAGTGGTAAATAGTTTCTGCTCCATTTCAGTTCCTGTGAATAAACAGTTCTTTTACAATCAAACCCTTCAACAGGTTATCAAAAGCTGGGTCTGTGCCAAGCCCTGCCATTTCTTCTTCTTCTTCTTCTTCTTTTTAAATAAAATAGTTTTGTCCTTCCCTCTGCCAAATCTTCTCTCTCCTTCATACGCTGCTTTTGAATTGCCAGCATTTGATTGCAGGCTTTGAAGCTGATCATTGCAGGAATTAGTGAGTATATCTTCTTAGTTCTATCAGAAGACAATTTAAAGCTCCGAGTTTTTAGAAATGTGGGGGCGGGTGAAACACCTCATTTGGGAAGCTTTGCCTTTTCGCTGTAATGGTGCCAGTTACTTCCCGTTTTATATTTTTTTACACACCTTCAGGATGAGAAGCCTCTTCTGTCTACAGTAGAGAACAGCTGAAGCTGCAAAGCTCAAATTTTGATTTAAAACATTGCAAAGCTGAAGGCTTTTGGGAGCTTAAGTTTTGCTTTGGCCCCATTATAGAGATATGGAGCTGGCCACAGAGTTTGGGTCTAGATGCAACCATTCCCAAAGTTCAGGATCCAGATCCAAACAGAGGCTTGGGCCCAGCTCCAGTTATGAGCTATCTTTTCCTCCCCTCTTTTCTCTCTTTCTGGGGCCTAAACACAGTTGTCTGCATGTCAGTTCAATGCTAAAGTAAAGTTACACAATGACTATCTTGCAGATTAGACTCTTATATGCATCCACCTACCAAGCAGAGCATGAGTAACAGAAGGGAAAGATACACCATACCCGCTAATGTACATTAGCCCTGATCTGGAGAGGCCACCTACTCTAGCTAAGACAGCAGCATGGTCTAGTTCAGGCAACAAGCCAGAGGCAGTTCACCAGAGTTAATCCCTGGTAGGCTGCCACCACTTTGTTTATCTGTGTGTCCACAGGTACGGGCGCGTGCAGCTCCTGGCCAACCCAGCTCCCATTGGTGGGGAAGGGTGATCTGCAGCCAATGGGACCTGCAAATGTCCATACCTGTGGTAGTGCAGATAAATACAGCGGCTGTCTGCCAGGAGCAGAATCCCATCTAGCCGGTGAATCCCATCTAGCCGGTGAATCCCATCTAGCCGGTGGGCCAGTTATTGCTCACCACCGGTCGAGTGGGTAAAGCATTAGATTAGGAATCAAAAGAGCTGGATTTTTGTGTCACTGGCCTATTGGGTGACCATCGCAAACCACTTTATAAATGTTAAGGCCTTAGATGGGACCACTGAGATAATCTTCTCTGACATCCTGCATGACATAAGCCATGAAACCTCCCACAGTAATTGCAGCATCAACCCCAGAACATCTGTTTGAGCTATTGTGTGTCTTTTAGAAAGATCGCATTGATTTAAAGACTACATGGCGGAAAATCCACAACATGCTTAGGTAAGTTGTTCTAATGATTAAATATCCACACTGTCATTATGCCTTTTTTTTGTTTGTTTTGTTAAAGAGCAGAAATATCTTATCCCTGGTGGATACTAGAAGGCTGTTAACAAATCATCTCTTAACCTTCTCTTGCAGACACAAAAAGGGTTGAAATGCTTAATTTTCTCATTTAAAGCATGTTTCCCAGATCTTGGATCATTCTTGTTGTTCTTTTCTGAAACCTTTCTTATTTTTCAACAACCTTTTTTTAAGTGTGGCCACCAATACTGGACATAGTAGCCTAGCAATTGTCTCAGTAAGGCTATATGCAAAGATATCACCTCCCTACACCGAGATATTCCCTTGCTTATGCATCCAAGAATTATATTCACCCTGTCAGCCACAGAGTACACTGGCCACACACGTTCAGTCTGTCACTTGCCATTTACCCCTAAGTTGTTTCCTGTCTTAAGCACATTTCATGATACTGCTGCCCATTCTGTGTGATCTACCTTTATTTTTCTTAGATATACAGCCTTGGATTCAGGTGTATTACTTCACCACACTGCCTGTTTCCCCTTCTTCTCTATATAGACTGCAAGTCTTTTGGGCAGGGATGATCTCTTGCTATGCCAAACACAATAGAGCCCTGAATTTGTTTGGGATCCATAGGAGCAACCATAAATAAAGGGTAGATCTGTCTCCATTGTAAATACAAACCTTGATCCATTTACTGAAACCTCTAATTGGTTTACTACTTAGTGTCAAAGCAGTAGTAGAATGATGCTTTTGAAAACTGTCTTTGGGAATGGGATGTAGACCACCAACACTCACTAAGCCAAAGGGTTTAGGGTTTGGTCTATATACCATCCCCTTAACTTCCACCACAGGGCCTGAGTGTCCTCCCAGCAGGCCAAGGCTGAGGTTCCGCCAGTGTGTATTTACACTTTGCTGTCAAGTGGTGCTGAAGGAAAGACTTGAGGCGAGCAGCACAGATCAGTGAGTCAAAGTCCCCGAATTGTATTTCCATCTGAGCTAGAAATGGCCTAATTTCTAGAAACTTGCCTAATTCACCAGCATGCTGTAAAGCTTAATGCAGGGCTATTTGACTTCGGAAACCCAAGGGGCCACAATGAGACTCACAGCACATGGCAAAGGCCGGAACTTAAGTGCAGTTGCATACACATGCAAATATATTCAAATAGCTTCTTTCACACTGACGGGCATGAATACAAAGATTAAGGCAGGACTACACAACACACAGGACCCATTTAAGTCAGTTTTGCTGATATTAATAAAATGCAGTATTGACCCGATTTCCACACATATGATAGCACTTTTAATGAGCAATGACAGTCCAGGAATTTTACTCCTAAAATGCATATCAACAGAAGACCATTATATTAACTCCATTTTGGTTTTGGCTCCCACCACGTAAACCCAAACAGGCCTCATGTTGAATAGCCCTGGCTTAATGCCTTATGAATATAAAGTGCTTTGAGATCTTCAGAGGACAGAGATGTACAAGAGCAAATTTTTAGGAATAAATATTATATTACCCAGTTTCTTTGTCACCTAACAGAATCCCTAGTCATGTACCTATCTCAATATGTGAAGCCCAGTCCTATAAACCTTCAGTATTACATATTGCTTTACTGCACTTTCCAGCAGATTCAACTGGCTTTTGTTGGCTTCTGCCTGTGTGGATTTACTGGTCCCTGTTGATTTCTAATGTAAGACCAGTAGCATCAGGAGCTATTTGATCAGTGGACCCCTAGCTTTGCTCCAAAATATAGTTGCAAGCTGGAAATATTGAAATTATTGAATTGGAATTGCCAATAGGGGACATCCACAAGAAAAACAAAACACCTTTCCTTTCTTTTTAAAAGAAAAAGATGATTTTATTTGCAGGAATCCCTGAAGCGTTGCTGAAATTCTCAGAGGTTGCCCCCTCCGATCCAAAGCCCATTGCAATCAACAGGAGGTTTTCTATTAACTTCAATGGCTTTCAGATAAAGCCCTTAATTTGAAAACAGCACTGTAACTGAATTCTGTGCACCATTAAAAAGCAAATCCAAACCAGGAAATAACCTGCTTTCTTGGACTTCATTGTCCTATTACCATTTATTTGGTTTGTGTGATTATAATCCACAGCAATTTGAAATCAAGTTTGAAATGAAAACTAAGCTGGGCTGACGTTATTTTCCTGGCTTATTTGTGGACTGCAGAACAATCCCTGGTTGCAGGTTGGGCTGCACTGATTAAACAAACTGTTTAATGCTGTTGTGTTTGAAGTAACAGTATATAAGAGCCTTTAGGTGAACTAGTAAAAGTAGCCATGTTTACTGGGGTGAATGTAACTACACAATTGCAAGATGGAGTCTACTAAGCTTTCTAAATTGTTGCATCACACCAGGCATTGAGTGGAAAAACACATAACTAAGGAAATACAAAACTGAAGCGTTATATCATAGCAAACTCTCATTGTCTGTTCAATAATCTGATGACAAAACACGGTATCTAGTAACTACTGAGAGCTGATAAACCCTTTGGCAGTCTCATATTTCTGTACCTCAGAATTTGTTTTTCACGAATAAGGTATTTGTCTCCGTTCTAGAACTCCCACAATCGTTAAAAAGAGGCACAAAATGCAAACAGAAATAAAATTCAAAATACAAACCAACTCATTTTAAATAAGAGTATAAGCTCTTTGGGCAAAGGCCATTATCGTTATAAGCATTTGTACAGGTCCTAGGACCATGATACACCAGTCCTATTTAGGAACACTAAGCACTACCATAATATAAATATTAAATAACATAATGTGCTGTATGTCTAATGTCTATTTACAAATAGCTCACAAATCAACATAATAGCAGCAGCAACATGATTAACTGCTATGCTAACAAAAATACAGTAGTCACAAGATGCTATTTTGAGCAGGGCAGAAGAAAATTTTTTCAATCTTCAATAATTTGTGTAACCTAAGCAAAAATGGTGTTGATTTTCATTTTCTTGGGCCAAGGCTCTTTGTTCCCTATAACTTCTATTGGCATCTCTCAGGCATGTTGCTCTTTTTGCAAATGATCTACATGGTTCCAAATTCCTACACTAGGACCTCTGGAAAATCTCTCAGAGGCTGAAATTCCAATGACATAGCACATGTATGTGTCAGTCCCAGGCTGATTGTATAGATGAAAACTGTAGACATAGTCACTTTAAGATCATTTCTTCTGAAAGTGAACTGTACTGTACACATTATGCTGGTAGTTGCTCATACTTTGTGTCTCTCTGTGGATGTTTGGTCTTTTATGCTGCCAAAAGCATTGGAAATGTCTTAGGAAAGACTAATATTGGCAAACAATGGAGCACTGGATAGATGGACAGAATCTGCTGCAAAAATACCTCAATTTTCTATGACAAACAAACTTTCCAAACTTTGTATACATCTATAACAAGTTTGCCTTTAATTTCAGAATCGAGTAAATTTTTGGGTCAGTTCTTTTATCCAGACATGTTCATCCACCATCTATGAAAGCAAGAGGCACAGATTAGATAACTTTACATACCACCTGACTATCCATTTACAGTATTTGCATCGTTTTGAGTGCATTAAGCCAGCTCGTTCTTTGCTTCATGCTGTTTTTGGAGCAGGTCTTTTCATGTGTTTGTGTTGAATGCGGCATTTGTTTTCTTTCCCTGTAGTGAAAAAACTGGACCACTGTTGACAGTAAAATTATTAGGCTCTCTACCATACAGTTGCCAACCAGCATTTGCTGGTAACAGATCTACAATTAGGTAATTAAATGTATGATTGACAGGCAAACAGTGAGAGAAGTCCAATCTGTTATTGCACCATTTCTGTGCAACAAATAAACCCTCTAGGCTTCTGTTGTTTGCCAGTATTCACTAGCTTCAACAAGACTAATTATCCAAGGTTGACGAGTATGTGCATAGCATTAGAAAAGTGTAGGGTTTTCACGTTGCTCTATTTCTACAGAATCTAGCTTTGTTCTGGTATATGCATATAATCTGAACTACTGAAATGCCAGCAGACACTGCCTATTGTAAATGATTCAACATAAAATAACATGCTACCCGAAATGCTCGCAAAAAATAAACCACTCGGTCTGTGGATCCACGGATGTAATTACAGTTACGCTGTCATGAAGGGACTGGTGTTTGTGTTCACCACTGTCCATCAGGGGGTGCAATCAGCACTTGTCTGATGTGTGTCACTAGCCCTATACCACTAACAGCAGAAGGGTTCTCGCTCTGGCATCCCTGTTTCCTGTGGTGTGCAGCTGTGGCACAGAAAACCAGCTGTGTGCTCCCTGGGTGGCCAGAGGTTGGTACAATATCCATCCCGGAGAGGAACCCAAAGAGTGAGGGCCAAAACTTCTCATTTATTTCTAGTTTTAAAAGCTGTCTCTTCGTTCTTTTTTTGGTTTTTTTACCCCAGCCCTGACTCCCCACACCATCATGCCCATTTCTTTGCATGCTTCCCCTTTCCAGAACTGCCACTTCCTCTTCTCCACACAGAGACCAGGAAATAAATTGACGCATTGTTACGCCTTCGGTGGGGACTGTAACTGCTGATTATTTGTCCGGTGCATTCAATTCACAGCCACTTAAAAGCAGTGAGCTAAGCTGGGTCTGCTCCTCTGCCGCAAGGCCTGGTTTGCAATATGTTATATGTGACTAGACAGCCAAATGATATGCTCTCACTGTCTAGGTATCTATACGTGGGCTCTTTGGGGGCTATAATTTCTCCCCTCCCCCAATCTTGTCAGAATACCTCACCTTGCTCCTGCCCTTTCCACTGTTATCTGCCTCTTCATGCCACATTTCCTTTGCCCTCTGCCCCTTCACTTTACCCACTTCAACATCTCCTATCCAAATCAGCATTTGACTCCAAGCTCTATTATTACAATTGAACTCTGACAGAACAGCTGGTTTTAGAAAGATTGTTCTCTCAGGTCAGGAGACAAAATGGAGTGTCAGAAATGAGAAGTGCATTGTTCAGGTGATATCTGCCCTCCCTTGGGCTTTGCTGCTTCACAATCAGGCAAAGCAACAACTCACCACACAATCTTATTTGCAGATCTGTGATGACATCATTGTCAATACTAGTATGCCCTCAAGGAAGTAAACACCAGAACTATTGAGGCTGGGTGGGGAATGAAAGTTTGCCAAATGTAAAAGCCACAGTCAATTATAAAAGAAATTTCAAAGAGGCTAATTGAGAAACAGTGGATCACATGCTGTTTTGAACTGGATTTACATCCCTACACTCCCAGTAAAACAACAGGATGTAAACAACAGGGGATGTAACAGGAGTCAGTGCAGAAAATCTGTCTTAAAAGAAGATAATTCCACAAATGAAAGATCAAGTCCTGGATCTCTTTAAATTTTTATAGATGGAAACATTTCCTAAGTAACAAGCTATTTTTATACCATCTATTTTAAACATATCTATTCATGAGATGATGATTCTTTTATTCACGTTACTTCAATCTTCTTTAAAGACCACACTCGCTGAGCTGTTACATTTTAAGACCACACAAACTGCACATATTGGCTGGACTGGCCTGAGTCATTGCATTTTGCATTTGCATCTGGATTCAAACTTTTCCAAAGTTCAGAGGTTCAGACCCATTTCAAGGGGCTGATTCAGCAAGATGCAACATCCTCAACTCCCAGGGAAGTCAATTGCAGTTGAAGGTTGTCTGCGTGAGCGGGGCACATAACTTAAAAATCTCTGCAAAAATCCCCCAACCTTTCAATGATGTATTGTTTAGGGGGCATGAATTTAATTACTTACTGTAACTAAACTCAAGAAGATTTGTCTCTTGACTTGGAAGAACACCGAACTTTCATGTCTGCATATAGGTACAATCACATACCATGTGACTTTTACAAGATTTATGGCAGGGTTTATTAATTCTCTAAATTGCTTCCATAAATCTGCACTGCCCATTGCCATTCAGTGGAATAAACTGTCTTTGATCTCTACTGAGAGAAGAAACATACAAATCAGATTTCTTCCATAGAGTTACTGCTCTGAGTAACACCTTTGCAATTCCATTTCAGTCAGTAGGGCTATAGGGGTGTAAATGTGGGGGAAGGGGCAGATTTTCAGTCATTACATGTAAATTACATCCTCTGTTTAGCAGCAAAGGGCAAAAGCAGTTTGGATCTTTTCACAACACCCAATAACATATACTGCATATTATAAAGCAATGAGCAATCATATTGAGGCTGCAATAAAATGAAAACAATCCTGTAAGTGTTACATGCTGAAAAAATTAACCACGCCTCACTTTATTTTCAATGACCAGTTACAAGATGAAGGGGATTTTAATAATTGCAGCTGCACCTCTACAACGCAAACATGTTACATTGTGATCACAATATAAATGTTTAGTAATAAGAATAATACAATGGTTTCAATTGGACTCAACTTTGAATATGTGTTATTTTGCATATTCCAGCAGAAGCAGCTTCCTGTTTTCACAGCTTATCTAGACTTCTGCAGAGAGACTGTACACATTATTACATATTAAGTGTTTAAGTGAATGTTTTAGCCTCAATTTATTCAAAACCACACGTGGGATTAGTTATGGCTCTGTTTTGACAGTTTTTACTGCTAAGATATTTAACATTTCTTGTGATTGCTAGCAAGACAAGTCAAAGGCAGGCTTTCAGCTAGGAGCAGATTTCAACACATAAAGAAGGCACTTATCCTTCTGGAACAAAGGCATAATACAATGTAACAGTGAAGGAATGTCTGTTATGGGAAGACATTTCAATTTTATTTTTATTTTTAGAAAATGGGGGGAGAATCAATATTTATTATTTTTTCAATTAAATTTCAGATAAGTACTAGCAGCAATCATGATAAACATGCTAATGAAATAATATATATAGGATTGTCATTTCTATGACACCCATGTAAATCTGAAATAATTCCATTCAACTAGAGTTAGAATCTGGTTCTAATCTTTTACATTTATGTCATATATGCACATAGGAATAGAAGATATGATTCTTATAGTGTTTGGGTAACAAACGCTGTGGTTAAAGTTCAGTTCAGTTTTTTCCTCTTCCATCACTTGTAATATTCTCAAATACATTCATTTGGGTTGAAATGTTCCATGTTTAGTTTCAATCCAAAAGTGATTTTTTTAAAGTTGGAACTGAATTAGTTGATCCATTGTTTCAACTATGCAGCCATGTGATTATTAAAATGCACGCACTCCCCATGTGTTCTGACTAAATGTTGAGAATGCACAGAATCGCATACGTTTTAGGGTTCATTGAGACCATGTAAGGCAATGATTCAAACACTGAGCTTATCCTCAAAAATAATGGAGGATTTCAACTATCCTCATATTGACTGGGTACACGTCATCTCAGGACGGGATGCAGCGATAAAATTTCCTGACACCTTGAATGACAGCTTCTTCGAGGAACTGGTTCTGGAACCCACAAGAGGAGAGACAATTCAGAGATTAAGATTCCGGTGGGGTAGCCATGTTAGTCTGGTTCAGCAAAAACAAGGAGTTTGGTAGCACTTTAAAGACTAACACATTTATTATGGCATAAGCTTTTGATGTGAGATAGAACTCACTTCCTCAGATGCTGAAGAGAAAAGAAAAAAGCAAAGGATACAGAGATGGGAGTGTGACATTAGTGCTCTTCAGCATCTGAAGAAGTGAGTTGCATCTCATGAAAGCTTATGCCTTCATAAATTTGTTAGTCTTTAAAGTGCCACCAGACTCCCTGCTGTTCTTGATTTAAGTGGAGAGCAGGATCTAGTCTGAGAGGTGACTTTAGCTGGACCACTTGGAAATAGTGACCATAATATAATTAAATTTAACATTCCCGTGACAAGAAAGACACTAAAGCAGACGGATACTATGATATTTAATTTCAGAAAGGGGAACTACTCAAAAACGAGACATTGAGTTAAACAGAAATTAAAAGGTACAGTGCTTGCAAGTTGCATGGAAACTTTTCAGACTCCACAATAAAGGTTCATTTTTAATGTATACCCAAATTTAAAAACAGAGTTAAAAAACCAAAAAAGTGTCACTGTGGCTTAACAACCAAGTAAAAGAAACAGTGAGATAAAAAGGCTTCATTTATAAAGTAAAAGTTAAATCCCAGTGAGAAAAATAGAAAGGAGCATAAACTCTGTCAAATGAAATGTAAAAATATAACTATGAAAGCCATAAAGGAATATGAAGAACAGCTATCAAAAACTCAAAAGTAATAACTTTTTAAATTATATCAGAAGCAGGAAGCCTGCGAACAACCAGTGGCCCCACTGATGATCGAGATGCTAAAGGAGCATTCAAAGACAATAAGATTGTTATAAAGAAACTAAATGATTTTATTGCATCAGTCTTCCTGGCTGAGAATGTGAGGGAGATTCCCAAACCTGAGTCATTCTTTTTAAATGACAAATCTGAGGAACTGTCCCAGATTGAAGTGTCACTAGATGAGGTTTTGAAACAAATTATTAAATTAAACAGTAATAAGTGACCAGGACCAGATGGCATTACTGAAAGAACTCAAATGTGAAATTGCAAAACAACTAAATGTGGTTTGTAACTTATCCTTTAAATCAGCTTCTGTACAAAATTACTGCTACTGCAATGCCAATTTTTAAAAACGGCTCTGGAGGTGATCCTGGCAATTACAGGCATATAAATCTAACTTCAATACTGGGCAAATTGGTTGAAACTATAGTCAAGAACAGAACTCTGAGGGTATGGCTACGCTGCATTCTTTTTTTCAGAAGAGGTATGGAAATAGCACTTGTATTTGCATACCTTCTTCTGTTTTTTCCCCCCAGAAGAAGCTTTTCCTCCATTTGGCCCCATCTACCCGGGGCCAAATGTTGGAAAAAAAAACCCTCTTTTGAAAGCCCCTGTAAACCTCGTTTTACAAGGAAGATGGAGCCAAATGACGGAAAAGCCTCTTCTGGGGGAAAAAAACAGAAGAAGGTATGCAAATGTGAGCTCTATTTGCATACCTCTTTCGAAAAAGAAAACGCAGTGTAGCCGAACCCTCAGAAACATAGATGGACAGAATTTCTTGGGGGAAAAGTCAGCACAGTTTCTGTAAAGGGAAATCATCCCTCACCAATCTACTAGAGTTGTTCGAGGGGGGAAAAGCATGTGAACAAGGGAGATCTAATTGATACAGTGTAGTTAGGTTTAAAGAAAACCTTTGCAAGGTCTTACACGTAAAGGCTCTCAAGTAAAATTAGCTGTCATGGGATAACTGGTTAAAAACCCTCTCATGGACTGATAACTGATTAAAAGACAAGAAACAAAGGGTAGGAATAAATAGTTTTCAGAACGAAGACAGTTAACTAGTGGTGTCCCGCAGGAGTCCGTACTGAGACCAATCCTATTCAATATACTCATAACTGAGCTCTACGTACAAATGATTCACAACATCATCAGTAGAAAAGATTGTAAATATTGAACTGCAATATCTCTGCTGCTGGAATGGCTACACATAGGTTATATCTCCATTTAAACTGCTACAGCTGGGCCAGTGTAGCATAGTAGTGTAGCCACTAGCTACACTGACATGAGAGATTCTCCCATTAGTGGGGGTAAGTCACCTCCCCAAGTGGTGGGTCACTGGAAGAATTCTTACAGTTGCCAGTTCAGTACAATTCTCTTCGTTACAGTTTCATTTCACCTCCGAACCACCACGCTGCCCAGATAAGGTGACCGTAGTTCCCAAAAGGAAAAACAGGACAACATTTGGAGCTTGCCTTAGGCCCTTCTTTTCACACACAGAGCTGGCCTGAACCATTCGTGTGGTGTGTGCGGGGCCAGCCTTCGCTACTCAATTTCTCCCCTAGCCACTCAACTTCCCCCCATGCAAATCTGACATCGGCCCCCAAACATGCCTCTGCACTCTGCTAGGGGTTGTGCTGCACTTTTTTCACCAAACTGGGCATGGTCCCATTTGCTCATACCAACCGATGATCAGTTGGCAACAGCAAAGAGGACAAATGCCCAGTTTTTGCCAAAAGAGTCAGGACGTCCCAGACAGAGCTGAAAAAAGGGATTGTCCTGACCAAAACGGGATGCATGATCCCCTACTATCAGCCAATCAACCAGCTTGCTGCTAGAGCAGTCCACCTTGTACTGTCACTCTTGCACAAGATTTCAACTCATGTAGCAATGTAATAACTAAATAATTAACATCAGCAATGACAAGAGATCCACCCTGTTTATGTTTCCAAAAGGCCTTTGATCACCTACTGAAGTGTTTGAAAATTAATGCATATGGATAGCACCTCACTCATGGATTTTATCCAGTCTCACTGGAGAAGTCAAATTAATTACTGGGTATTATCACAATGGTAATGCTGTGATGCCTCCATTACGCCCACAGAGCATAGCAGGCTCTGATTCATGGCCCAGTGAACTGTGAAAAATGATAACTTTACAGACTCCAACATTAGTGATTTTCTAAATCAATGACCACACCAAGCAGACGCACTGTTGATTAGAATACGACTCTGAGTTTTACTCTCATGAAAGCTTTGTTACCGGCACAACCACCAATGCTATCGAAAGCCACCTATTTGGATCCCAAGTGACAGTGGACAACTGTCAAGGAGTCATAGACGGCCTCCCTAATGGAAAGGCCCCCGGCAAGGTCAGAAATCATCAAATGCAGAAAAACCTGTATTACTGCAATATCTTCACAAGTTGCTTTGTCTGTGGAAGAAAGAAGATGAAGTGCCACAAGACATCAGAGATGCCAGAAAAAGAAGCAGGATGGGATTGACTGTAACATCTGTATTCCGATGTCCCTACAAACCTCATTCTATGAGGAGTAAGGGACATTTTGGAATAGCGCTTTATTTTGAAATTTGGCTCAGTGTAAAATAGTGGCAAATGACAAAATAAGCTATTTCAAAATAGCATTGAAATAAGATACACAATTTGCATAGCTCAAATTGCATATTGTATTTTGAGTTATGGTGCTGTGTGGACACACCCTTGAGACTTTTCAGATTTGTCATATAGTTTAGCAAGTTTGTGTCCTTGCCCCAAATCTAAGATCTCTTTTTCTCCGCTTCCAAAGCATTTGATTCCTCAGTTAAGGGACTCTATTTGCACACAATATCTTATGGGAAACTGGCCAATCTTGCAAGATTCAGATCTAAAACCAAAGACTCAAGAGGCCCTTATTTGACACCTCCTCTTTACTAATGATGCAGCAGGGACAACCTACACAGAAGGTCATCATCAAAGCCCTAATTGATAGTTTTTCCAAAGCCTGCCAAGATCCAGGCTTACCATAAGCCACCAAAGACACAGAGTGTCCAGGAGTTGAGGAAGCGTCATCCATCAACAATGATGAACTTGAAGCGGCGAATGAGTTCACATACCTGGGATGCACAATCACAGTCACCCTTTCAGTTTAAGTGGAATTCAACATCCACACTGGAAACCCTACTACAACGTCTAGATTGAACAAGAGGGTATGGCAAAACAACAAACTGACAGAACTCACAAAAGATCTGTGCGCATCGCACATGTGTTATCAGCATACTTGTGTATGGCAGTAAGTCGTGGACCTTATATTCCCATCAGGAAACGAGGTTCAACAGCTTTCATATGCCTTGCCTTCATCAATCTTTGGAATCTCCTGGAGGGACAAAGTCACCAACCCTGAAGTACTCAAAAGGGCCAGTACACTGAGCAGGCAAACACTCCTTAAACAAGGATGTCTCTACTGCCATGGGCATGCATACTGAATGAATGATGGCCATAGCCCAAAGGACAGCCTCTATGGCCAATTGACAGTGGAAAAAGACCCAAACAAGCCCCAAAACTGTGTTTCAAGGAAGTGTATGAGCAAGACCTCAGAGAAATTAACAGGGAGATGGGCAAATGGGAAGATCACAATCAAGACCACAGCCTTTGGAAACAAGAGCTTGAGAAAGGTCTCCAGAACTACAAGAGGAAGCAGTCCAATCTGTGTATTTATTTATTTAAAAACAT
Organism: Pelodiscus sinensis; assembly: GCF_049634645.1. NCBI lineage: Eukaryota > Metazoa > Chordata > Testudines > Trionychidae > Pelodiscus > Pelodiscus sinensis. The sequence continues at coordinate 7,193,947 of NC_134717.1, read as the reverse complement.
TTTGCCCCGCCTCCCCATTTAAAATATTCGAGGCAGCTTACAAAATTGTTTAAAAGACAATACAAATAGATATAAAAATACGAGATCCCAGAGGGACATAAAACCTGCTAAAAATGTCTCAAGAGGAGGCGCACACACATACAGACTCAAACACCAATAAAAGTACAAGTAAAAAGGGTGGCTTTAGCCTGATGCCAAAACAATGCTAACATTGGCGCTATGCAAATATCCCGAGGAAGAGAATTCCACAACCTGGGAGCAAAAGCTAAGCAGGCCCTGCTCCTCATTGATGTTAATCTTATCTCCATAAGCGAGGGAACACTGAGCAGATCCTCCCCAGCTGTCCTTAATCCCTGGGCAGGTTCATATAGAAGATGGTCCTACAGACACCCTGGACCCTACCCATTTAGGTCTTTATAGGTCATAACCAAGACCTTAAATTGTACCCGGAAAATATACCAGAAACCAGTGCAGCTGCCAGAGCACTGGCATAATATACTCCGTATATTGAGTGTTAGTTAAAACTCGAGTAGCGGCATTCTGGACCCGCTGAAGTTTCTGAAGGCTCGTTAGAGGAAGCCCCACATAAAAGCACATTACAGTCATCCAGTTGGAATGTAACAAGAGCCAAGTCACAGATCACTGTGGCCAAGTCATGCTTGTTCAGGAAAGGTCGTAACTGGCAGATCAGATGAAGCTGCCCAAAAGCACTCCTGGCCACCAAAGAAATCTGGTTCTCAAATGTTAAAAAAGGGTGCAGGAGGACTTCCAGACTGCACACCTGTTTTTTCAGGGGCGATAACCCTGTCTAGAACAGGTACCACCCGACATTTCTGAACAGAGGGCCTTCTGATCCACAGGACCTTTAGCATAGGGAAAAAAAGGAGCTCACAGAAGGCAAAGCCCAAAGGATCACCTTTAAATGTGACAGATGTAGCAGAGAGTCTCTTTCCAGAGTGGGTCTCTTCAGCCATGTTCACAGCTGCCATTAAACCAACTGAATAAATTCTTTACCTCTCAGGGCTCATACCCATCATCTCTTGAAAATGAACAATACAGGCAGTCCCCGGGTTACATGGATCCGACTTACATCGGATCCCTACTTACAAACGGGGTGAGGCAACCCCGCACTAGCTGCTTCCCCCCCAGCAGACCAGGGAGACGCGAAGCGGCTTTTCTCAGCAGACACCTCAGCTTGAGAATAAAGGACTGAGGGAAGTGAGGTGTGGGAGAATAAAACTGAGCTCTGGAGAAATTTTGGCTAGAGTTTCCCCTACAATATGTACCAGTTCCAACTTACATACAAATTCAACTTAAGAACAAACCTACAGTCCCTATCTTGTAGGTACCCCGGGGACTGCCTGTACCTACTACTAGGTACACACATACACACACACACACACAGAGAGAGAATTATATATAGTTATATATACGTTATAAATAGTTTTTCCTGATATGACAGGAACACAATTACTCAGAAGTACATATTACCCAGTGTATTGTAAGTATTCTGCCCTTGCCACACTAGAATGTATAAATGGTAAAATCATGCAGTATTTGTATGCTGTATTTCTTTTAGCAGCTTCCTTATCTTTCATCTTTTACAATGAGAAAGCACTGGTGTTCAAATGAAATCTAAATCCAATAGTAGAGTTTGAGGTGGGGTGTGTGGGGGGGTAAATAAAGAAGTAATTTGCATTTGCCACGGAAAAGATCTATATTTTTAAATCTATATTTATCACTGTTAGAGAAGCCAAGGGTGAAACAATCAACATGAATAACTGAGAGGGAGCAGAATTAGAATGCTCAAGTATCTACAGGGCAGATTTACTGATATATCTTGTTTCAGTGTCACTTGTTACATGAGTAATGTGATGAACATGCAACAAATTCATCTCTCTCATTAGAGCACTTATTCCCAGTTGGGATTAACATACAACCTTTGCTGATGCTGAGGTTGCAGTGAGAGCAACTAATTTTCAGCTCATTCCCGGGTTCCCTGAAAAAGCAATTCCAAACAGAAGAAGAGAACTGACGTCTCATGGTATCACAAATCAATTTTACCGTCCATGAGGCTGCTCATAAAAGAAGAGGGTGAAGAAAATCTCTCCTACCCACTCCCTTCCCGGAGGCAGATAGTATAAGTTACACACATCCCATTCATTTCAGTGTGAGCAAGTTTGCCCCTAAATTATACACTTCAGCTCAAAGGAAGAGATAAAAATGCATAGGTCTCTTCAAAGCCCTTCTTCTCCGATAGTGTAAAATCCCTCCCCAGCTTCACCAGAACAAACGCCTCCAGACCTTCATTCCGAAAGCTGCCGAGACAAAGAAAAGATTCAGAATGCCCAGGAAAATACAACCTAAATTACTACTTTTACTTTCTTTTTAGGCAGATATTCCATACATGATCCAAGTTTTTTTCTCTGGCTCCAAATTCTCAGTATCTTGGTGTTAGGAAAAAATCTCTTTTCTATATCCACACTAAAAAAGGGATCCTACCACAAAGTACAGCTACAAAGTTCTGCCTTTGTTTCTCAGGCATAGGTCCTACTCAGCTTCAGGACAAGAGCATCATACCAAAACTCAACTTTTTCCTTTCTTATTAAAGCATCTATAGACTTTTTCTCTTGGCCTAATTCGTGTCTGATCTTCAGGAAGTTAAAGCAGTTACTTCTTTCTCTTCCTCATTCCAACTTGTTGGCTGCAGATAATCATCTGAATGTCAGGATGTTTATCTGAATCCAAGATGGATCCATCCCAAAATCCTGGATTCAAATACCCGTTTCCTTCGGAGGCCTCAAAATCCAGTTCCGTGTCGACATTTTCAACTTATGCATGAAGAGGAGCAAAACTGCCTCTTTTTTGTTGGGTGAGTTCTCACATCCACTCTTAACTCCCAAACAGCACAGAAACCTCAAGGAATTTATTACTTTCCATCACAGAAATCTTTTAAAAAAAAAATTAATGTCATTTAATTTCCCTAACCAGCCACCAAATATATATTATACCAAATGCACAGCTCTAAAACAATATTCAGGCCTGCTGACCAGGGTGAGGGGAGGAGACGTGGCGATTCTAAGCAGCAGCAGCAACCAGAGCCGTGAGTCCCTTAGAATCGCCACCAGAGTGCCGGGCACTTCTCAGGGCTCTGAGGCTCCGCCCCTCTCAGGGCACGAGGGCAGGTTCTGTCCTACACCTTGCACCACGGCCCACAGTGGCTGTCAGCCCCACTGATAATATTTATATGTTAGAGATTCACTTAAAAACACACTTCACAGCATGAGAGTCTAACTACTGAGACAAAAATGTAAGGAAGATAGATCTCATATATTGCTTCCAGACCCTCTTAAACAGTCTCTGTTTTCTAAGGCTCCAGTCATGCAAAAACTGACACACATGCTTAACAAGCACAGAATTCAACTGAAATCACAGTTAAGTACACTAGTAAGCATTTAATATGGCAAGCAGTAACCTCATTCAGAGGGTGATTAATGGGAATGGGACTCCTTCTTGGGGTGGACTGTTACATCTTTCTGAGCTTCCTTTGTGTTGCAGAGCAGCTGCACAAAAGATGGGTAAATTGCCAGGCCACCAGACCATATGGTGTGAGAGGAGCCTCAGACTAGGCATTTCCCTGGCATAAAGTGCCGGGGCAGAGGGAGAAGAAGGGTACAGAGTGTGTTGAAGCAGTTGGATGAGTGTGAAACCCTCTAGAGTGATTAAGACCCAAGATGGCTGCTTTTTGGGATAGGGCAGTGGTGCGTTACCTGAGATTTCTGTTAAAAGGAGCTTCTTAGCACTGTTGGCAGCACTTCATGCAGACGAATCTTAAGAAAATACCACACATTGAGGATTTCTGCCCCAATAGGAAACTAATCTGAAAGGCCCTGAAACCTGCTACTGCTCAGCAAATCAGTGATACTGTACTTTAATGAGATTCACCCATGGCATCCATTCTGACACTCCTCCCTTCTTAAATTTACAATCTTCTGTGAGCTGCTTTTTCTACCATCTGTCCATACCTTTCCACCTCCTCAAGCATGTAAGTTACACTCCATTTGCCCACCCAATTTAATTCCAAAACAAGGCAAGTACTACCTACACCTTGTTTCAGAATAGCATCCGACTTGTGGCTTAACCCTCCACCTGTTGCATCACCACAGAGTTTAACACTTGGTGTGTCACAACAAGTCCAAACCAATATTCACAAGTCAAGGACTCTGACTACTCATTGTACCAAGCAAACCAACAGCGCAGGAGAAATTGTAAATAATAATAAGTTGCATGATGCCCACAGTCCACTTTGTCATTTTCTGCCCAACGTGCAGCCATTAAACGGTCTTCTCTTGAGATTTTTCATGTTTGTAAATATTTCATAACAAAGAACCCAGAGCAAACTTCCTGCACTGCACATATTTCCATAGGAGCTGTGCATGCAGGAAGGTTGCAGAATCAGGCCTTGTGGGGTGGCAATATGGCAACTATAGCCCTCGATATTGAGAGCTCCAAGCCCTTCCAGCTGATATATGGCTTAAGGTGAAGAAGTAACCTGATTCTTAAGCTGCACAATTGGGGTCTGCTGCTCAAACCTGTTGCCTGACATTCTGAAATGCAAATTTCAGTAAGTCCCAAAGATGCAACTGGTCCATGCTTAATGATATTTTCCTGAATATCTGATTAGCAAATGAACTTGCAGCAACTATACATGGCCAAAGGAATAAATACCATTCTATAGTATTGCTCAAAATTCACAGAGGAAGCAACACAGAACAACTATAATATCTGAGATTGCTGGCTGCATCCACCCTGTATGGGATCACAAGTTACTTAGACCATGGGTGGCTGTGGAGTGAAAAAAATATTTTCAACAAGTGGATCCTTTCACCCACACCTAACAGTTATTAATAAGGTCTGATAATGTAGGGTGGGGGGAGTTTTCTCCTTGTTTATCAGCCCACTGACATTGGCAGGGTCTGCCGTCTTCCTGGCATTTTTGTGTAGGAACAGGCTGTGTATTTGTGTGGCTTGAAGATAGTTTGGACATATCAATATTTTTGCATTGATGGGACATGCTGAGGGTGATGAATGCCTGTTTGTACATGCAGAACAGGGTGTGTTTTTCTGCTGGATGATTAAAAAACAAGGTATGTTGAGCCAAGAAAGATTGTTTGAAGAGCGTGTGGCAATGGAAACCACAAGAGGTAAGATGACAAAAGAGGATAATGCTGAGGAGTATGTAAAAGGTTAGAGGAGAATATGTTACCTGTGTGATTTTAGGACCCGATCTAAAGCTCTTTCAAAAATGCCTATTGATTTCCGTGAGCTTTGGATTAGACTCTTAATAAGCATTGGTCTAAAATTATCTTTGAGGACCAAGGTGTTTGAAATCTATTGAAAGAAATCAGATGAAAGAGGCTATAAAGGAGCAACATTTTTTTAAAACTAATACAGCCCATATTTTTATATGACAAATCTGGTCCTTCTACCATTACAGTCAGCAAAAGTTTTGTCACTACCCCCACTGGATAAAAACAGTGAGAACATCCATCTACCTTAGAAGAAGAACTGAATCCAATGGCTGGAAAGCGTGGAAATGTTCAATGCTAGGGCCAGTGCACTTCTAATCCATGGCAGCTTTAGCAGAATAGGAAGCTGTCCTAGAAAGTAGGACAAAGCCAGATCAAATCTGTAAGAAAAAGCAAGGCCATGTAAAGCTTTTCTTAAACCACCTTAAGGATATTAAAGTTGAGATTTCACCAGCAGCCTGGTTGCTGTGGTGTGAATTTGATGCAAAGAGCGAAGAGTTGAAGCAGGGAGACCAGATGACACAGAGTTACACAATAATCCAGTCGGCTAATCACAAAAGCATGGGTAAGCATCTTGGTGTACATTGCAGAGGCCAAGAGTCTAATCTTGGAGTTGTTCTTTAGATAACACTCAGTGAGGCAGCAATGTCAAGGTGAGGGGAAATACGAGTAGATCCTGAAATTAAAGCACATCATCTAGGATAAAAATTGCATAGGGATCCCTAGGCTGCAGGGCATGAACTGATCATGTTTGTGAGCTGGAAAGGAATTTCTTACCTGTCTTCCGTCATTTACTCTCACACAATTACAGTATAGCGGGGGCATAAAGGTAAGATGATGATTTCTTCTGAAGCATCATTCATTGACCATCGGAGACAGGATATGAGACCAGAGGGACTAGTCAGTTTGGGTTGAACAGAGTAGGAGGGTAAGCAGAAAGGAAGCTGCTTCTGATTCAGGGGAAGAGTATTAAGAGGGATTCTCTAAATACTCACTTTGCTGCAGCTGTGTCCAGCTGGGAATGAAGAGAAGCCAGCCAGATCTTGCTATCACTGATCCCATTGGGAGCGAAGAGATGGCCTTTTAGAGCGTCTCATTTCCTACAGATGCCAGGGATGAAAAATGGCCGAATTATCACTCTCGTGGCAAAGAAAGGTGTCAACATTTGCCAGGTAGATTCCATGAATGTCCATTTATAGCTATTAAAATGTACACAAACATCGGAAAAGACCTATTATAAATTATATGCTGACGCTCATCAAATATTACCAAATGATCATCTGTAAATAGGCAGCATCATCAAGGTAATAATATTAACCTCTGCTAAATAAATCTCCACCCCCAAGTCCCATATGTTTATTAGGTGAATCCTGAGGCTGAAGACTGTTATTTTAACCCTGATGTGCAACAACAAGGGAAGATGACAGAGGTTGAAAGAGTAATTTGAATGGTATAGGAGAATCCGTAGGAACTAGTAAAACAAATGACCACCAAAAACTTGTCCTATTATATTTTACAGCAGCAACCACAGACTCGTAGGAGACATGCAACACTGCCCACTCTTTTCATCATGCCAACAAGCAGAAAGACAACATTGCAGAAATTATTCCTCATTTCAGGATCACGGTCTCACTAAAAAAAGATCACCTATAAAAGATCTATCAACGCCTTTCACAGGGGTGAGAGATACAGATAAAAGAATATGTACACGGCAGCAAGAGAATGAAAGAAATTCAATGTAAAACCTTAGAAGCACAGACTGCAGGGCTGTGTATATTATCATTGAATAAATAAGAAAAATGTTTACAGAAAATAGAGCGATAAGGGAGAGAAAACATGCCAAATAAGGAACAGTGCCAGCAATGCTAAAGCTGGCATAAATATGGAAAACAGCCCAGTATTCAAGCAAACTTTTAGGAACCCTAATAAATCCAATGCTTTGCACATTTATGCAAAGAAAGCAATCCAAACATAAGAGTTAAAGGGAGAATGCAAAGTTTTCCTCCAGAGGAGGGGAAGAAGTTCACATGCACAATAGTGAAGCTACAAATTCAACAGAATGGCAGTGCAAATGATCTACCTGGCAAGCAAAACAGGTGCAATTCTTTAGGTCAGCATAGAAATGGAAGCAGGGGGATTCTAAAGCACATACTCCTTAAAATTGAGTAGTCAAATGGGTCAGTACAAGTCTTTGGGTGGTATGACTTCTCACTGCAGGTACATCTACACAGCAGCGTGATTTCGGAATAACCTCTGAAATAACATCGTGCGTGTCTACACTTCGAGTCTTTATTTCAAAATAATGTCGAGCTAGAGGACTTCTTCCTCCGACTAATTTCATGAGCTAAATCTAGACTGGCCCCTTCTTCGGAAGAGGCATGCTAATTTCTAACTTTGGAATAGGGAAATCCGCAGGGGATTTAAATATCCCCCATGGGATTTAAATAAACATGGCCGCCTCTTTTTTTCAGGCTTGGGGAAAACCCGGAAAAGAGCGTCCAGACTGGCGCGATCCTCCGGAATAAAGCCCTTTTCCGGAGGATCTCTTATTCCTACTTCTATTCCTTTGAAGTAGGAATAAGAGATCCTCCGGAATAGGGCTTTATTCCGGAGGATCGCGCCAGTCTGGACGCTCTTTTCCGGCTTCTCCCCAAGCCGGAAAAAAAGCGGCGGCCATGTTTATTTAAATCCCGTGGGGGATATTTAAATCCCCCGCGGATTTCCCTATTCCAAAGTTAGAAATTAGCATGCCTCTTCCGAAGAAGGGGCCAGTCTAGACGTAGCCCAGGAGTAAGGGAAGTCGAAGGAAGAGTGCTCTTCCTTTGATTTCCTGCTGCGCAGACAGCACCAAAGCTGAATTAAAAGCTATTTCAACTTCAGCTACGCAATTGACGTAACTGAAGTTGCATCACTTCACTCGACTTCAGCCCCGCTGTGTAGATTTACCCTGAGATACCAAGGGAAAATACCACAGCAAAAGAATGCTCTGGCAATACAAAGACAGCAACCAGTCTTCCTCCTATGTAGATGAAGTGCTTGGCTTAAAGAGAGTTTACAACCAAAGAGAGTCAAGGAAACAACCATGACAACCTGAACCAGCCACACAAAGATGTGTTCCCAGGAAAGGGATGTCTCCGGGTCATACAGAACATGAAATGAAGGGAGGACACAAATCCCACCAACACATGCCATCTGAAAAGCTCCAGGAGCCTTAAAAGAGAGGCTCGACTAGCTGTGACACATGACATGAGGTGGCATCATTCATAGAACAGAAGAGCCCACACACTGACGCAGGCCCACTGATGGGGGACAGAGGGGTCCAAACGGGGTAGTTAACCCACGGCCCAGCAAATCTAAGGGCCAGCCATTGCTACTGTGGCAGCGGTGGCGGACAGAGCCCCTTTGAATCACCACCAGAGAGTTAGAGAGTTGCACTGGGTGCTCCATGGGGCTCTGAGGGCTGGTGGGGCCCCCAACACAGTGTCCCAGGCAGCGATGAGGGCTGGTTGCCAGGCCCCACCCCTTCTGCCCAAAGCCCCGCCCCTTCCCAGGGCACGGAGGCACCCCCACACATCTTGCCTCAGGTGGCTGTTAGCCCTTCTGCACAGGGTACATTCCTTAGGAACTATAGAGGGAAAAGGGGAAGGCTCAGGTTTTAGGCGTGCATAGCACGTAACTTTCATAACTCAAGGAGTGGAACTAGAAGATGAAAAGAATTCTTACCATTTCCTCTTTTCCACAAGAAGTAAGATCCTCTCCAAAATGGAAAAAACCAAATTCTTCAGGCTTTGAGACATATCGGGCAGGTTTTTGTCAGCTCCATCTATGCACAGAAAACGCCAAGGTGTGACCTATAATCCGGCAGATCGTGCGTCTTGAGTTTAGCTTTCAGAATATGTTTGACATTGGAAATAGTCCACACCACAGAGTCTTAGTAAGGCTAGAAAGCTATACTGCTGTTAAAAATGGAAACTAGGGGCATAAGATTTTAAAGATTTTAACAACCTACACCCCACCATCAATATCAGCCTGGACCATTCTACACAAGAGATCCATTTCCTGGACACCACAGTACAAATCAGCAATGGAAAATTAGACACCACTCTCTACAGAAAACCCACCGACTCATACAGTTACCTACATGCTTGCAGCTCCCATCCAGAACACACCATACGATCCATCATCTATAGCCAAGCCCTTCGATACAACCGCATCTGCTCTAATCCCACTGACAGAGACCAGAAACTTCAGGATCTCTACCAAGTATTTATAAACCTCAACTACCCACCCGGAGAAATAAAAAAGCAAATTGAAAGAGCCAGACGAATACCTCGAAACCATCTACTTCAAGACAGACCCAAGAAAGCCAACAATAGAACACCACTTGTCATCACCTACAGCCCCCAACTTAAACCTGTCCAACACACTATCAATAAACTACAGCCTATACTGGAACAGGATACTAAACTCCGAGAGGCTCTGGGAGACTGACCCATAGTCTCCCATAGACGACCACCTAACCCTAACTTCAAGATGATTCTTACCAACAACCACAGGACATACCACACTAATACCAATCCTCGTACCTTCCCTTGCAACAAACCCCATTGCCAGCTTTGCTGATACCATATCAGCAAAGTGAAACGAGGCTTACAGGATCTGACGACAAAGGGTTCTGGGGTCGGCAGATCCCCATCTAGACTACCACACTGTTCCGACAATCAGCGCGGGGGCTATTTTGATGTAAATGAAGCGGCGATTATTTAAATCGCTGCTTCATTTCCCTTTGCTGAGTAAACTCATCTACATGGCTCTGTCGACGGAGCCATGTAGTCTAGACACACCCATAGCGACAAGGGACTGAATGAATGGTGTGTCTTATTACCACAGCAAAAATGCAGCCCATAGCCCCTGTTTGGAGGAACCCAAAATCTAGTTGTTACTAATCTAGTTATGGAATTAGTGAAACCTCATTGAAATTAGTGGGATTAGTTATCACCCTTCATTTAGGACAAGTGTAAGAAAAAAATGGACCCTTTTTATAAAACCATAGAGCCTCTGTCTAAACCAAAACCACATGCGAGGGTGGCGTAGACGGTGAACCAGGTCCCCTGAGTTTGGTGTGAGGGGCATGATGATAAACGCAGACGCAGAGGATTTATCGATACAATGTGTCTATCGGTGGGAGAAAAGCAGTAGAAATACCAGAGAAGTGGAGTGAAAAGCAGCAGAAAGCCAAGAATACAGCCAGAGCAAGCAGTGACTGAAAGCTTTGAGCTAAGTGCTGGCTGAAAGAGGCTTAGAATGGTGTGCAATAATACAGACTCCTGCAGTGTACAGGGAAACAGAACTTTGTCCGTTGTTTGTTCAATACAGGTGCACACCTAAGATACATGTGACTCCAAAATCAATTTCTAACCAAAAGCAACCTACTAGATCGGGGTGGGGAACCTCTTTTGGTGCAGGGGCCACTGACCCACAGGAAAAAATCAGTCGGGGGCTGCACACAAGTGAGCAGCACAAAAAAATAAATCCAACAACGCCTCACTGATGTGGCTGCTGAAAGAGAAGGAAAAAGAACCTCCTCATATCCCCCCCCCCCACACACACCAGAGCCTGAGGTGACTCAGGCTAGTAGATGTTATGTGCTCCAACCCCACAGTGAGGCAGTGGAGGCAGTGGACGGGGGGGAGCTGGAGCACCAGCATGGGCTCTCCTATGCGGGGCGGGGGGAGGGGCCCTGAGCCTCGAGAGCCAGATCAAGGCAGGCCAGGGGCTGCATCTGGTTTCCAGGCCTGAGGTTCCCCACCCTTATACTAGACCTCAAATTTTGGCTAGCTGCTCAGGTCAAAAAAGGAGTAACAATATGAAAGTAGCTGTCAAGGTCAAAACATGAATGTGTTCGCTCTCCCTATCTGAAGCTTCCTAATAGTTGATTTGATTTGGTCAGAGAATTTAGAAGGAAAACAACAAAGATAACAGAAGAACGGCCAGACTGGGTCAGACCAAAGCCCAGTACCCTGTCTGCCAACAGTGGCCAATGCCAGATGCCCCAGAGGGAAGGAATACAACAGGGAATCCTCATGTGATCCCTCTCCTGTCATTTTGCACATATGAGAAAGTGTGAAAACAGCAGCAGAAGATGCCATACTTCTGAGACCTTATGAAGCTGACTGACAGGACAGTATTTTGAAGGATGTCCCTGATAGCATGGCTAATAGCAGCAATGCTTTGTTTCCTTTACTTTTTTTATTTCATGCTTTTAGTAACATGAAAATGTTATTCTGAAATTCGCCTCAGTCCCAAGTAAAATTGTGTATTATTTAATTTGTGCTGCAGCTCCAACCTTTATTTTAGGTAGGAAAGTCATTAGAAGCCGTGAAACATCACTTCTGGTTGGATAAAGTGGACCACCAGAGGTTGACGGTGATAAAGGCAGGCAGGAAATAGAAAGTGTGAGTGTGTGAGAGAGACAAAAGAAGATACCAACCACACGCCCCTAAAAGGAAAGATAGTAGGGGGCGTGGTCTGGTAGACCTGAACTCAATGTCTTCATCTTCTGCAGACATCTAGTGTGACACTGAGAGAGCCATTTAGCCTCTCTGTGCCTCAATTTCCCATTTATAAAATAGGACAATAATCCAATTTCCTCCCTACCTCATGGGTGTTATGAGGATAAATACAATGACAATGGGCAACACTTAATTATTATTTTGAGAGAAACAAGGAGGGAGGCAAAGAACTATAGGTATCCCATTAAATGCTACTTTATATAGGAACTCACAAAACCTGGGGCCAATCCTGCCAAAATGTCTAATATTTTGCAGTATCATTTGGTCTAAATAACATCTTACATAGGAAGAGACTCAGAAGATCGTGTTTGTGGAGGGCATATAGCTGGTGAGTCCACAAGGCTGCAATGAATCACGGTGCAAGGATCTGACCATTGGAGAGGTGCTGAGAGCAATGTAGAATTACGATTCACCAACTGTATAGCAGTTCTGCATGGTGAATGGCAAACAATGTTCTATTTCAGTGTAATTGACGACTAAACGACTCTGTAACTGCAGAGAAAATAACTTCCATTTACAATAATGCTGCCCCTGGACAGCTCTGAATTAATTCATGCTCACGCCCATCAAACCCACTGCAAGATGATCGTTGTTAATTGTGCATCAGACTCGCTCCCTACTCATCTGGTGATGTAACCCACTTGTAGAATTTTTGTTTACTCTGCACCAAACCACGCTGTGTATATCCACGTTCATGGTTTCTTTTACAGATTTGTGTCATTATCATCTTGAGAAATCCATTTCTAAAAACATTCTGTTACAAAGGGCATCCGAATTTTAAAATAATCGGATTTGGGCAGTTCCCTAATAACTATATACTAAATAGACTTGAGCAGCTAGGTATAATAGTGAAAAGGCCCTTCAGGTTACACAGATTAAGGGAACATCTACAATGCAAGCTTATTTCAAAATAGCATGTCCACACTACAGGGAAACCTCAAAATTAGTCCAAGGCCGGTTCCCCTAATGTGGATGTGCTACCTCGATTTAGAGCTCTAGCAGGCACTGAAAAGGAATGACTTAGAATGGCCCTGGCGAGGAACTATTTAGACGTAGCAACAGTGGAGCCCCCACCCACCCTCTCCTGAAATAGCTTTTTCGGAAGAGGCATTATTCCTCGTGGAATGAGGTTTGCCAACATGGGAAAAAGCCCTCTGTTATTTCGATTTTCTTTCAAAATAACGCAATTGCTATGTGGACACTAGGATTGTTTTTCTGGAATAACAGCTGTTCCTCCAGAATAACAGTGCAGTGTAGACACACCCTAAGACAGAAGGGGGATTTGACAACATCCTACGGTTTCAAAACAAACTGACATAACCAGTCCTACAATGACCCAATTGGGGTCTGCCAAATGTCTTTGGTGAACAAGTGTCAGTCAACCACTGTCTGCAATAAATATAACCAGAGAGACCCAGCAAGTCCACAAAAGTTGTCCTGTGAGTCTTTAAAACACCACCTCAGTCATTATACCCATGACCAGAGGATTAGCTTTATTAGAGCAGTTGTGCTGCTTAAACTTAGGTAGAGAAAAAAAGGGAAAAGCCACAATCAATTTTGCATCTGCCACTGGACTTACTGAAAAGCCAAAAAGCATGGGATGTATTCATTTTTATTTTTAAAGAAAAAAGAATATTTGATTATTGATGTATACTTGAAATGTGATGGCTCCAAAATGGTAAGTTTCAATTTTCCATTTCCCTTGAAAATGATTAAAATGATTTGCGGATGTTAGGTGCTAGTTTATTTATATCTAGGGCATAAGAAAACAAGATTTTTTTAAAAGAGTTTTCTATGAAGATGCTATTCTATGAGGTTTTAAAAAAATCATTTAATTTAAGCTTTCGAAACAATAAATGTTCATTTATTTTTGAGAAAATAATTTTTGCATCTGCAGGCTGGATCCAAATAGTATATAATAAATCTGATTAAATCTAAGGCCAACAAAGGAGTTAAGTAAGTATACTCCACCATACAATTATTCTCAAGTGGCAGTTCAATACAAATTACTGGGCGCTCTGTGTTTCTTTGTCCTAAAAAAGCAAGGTTGATTTTCTGGAGTTACCTAATTATTTCTTGTTTTCTGCTGTTTTCCAGTGTACTTGTAGAAACCTGATGCAACCCAGACTTTGTTCAAATTTACTTTTCAGCTTATTCACAAAAAATAATTTTAAGCAAATAAAGAAACGTTTGCTGTCATCAGCAAAGTGTCAAGAATAAAGAAAACAAATCAACAGAAGTCAGGAAAAAACTGTCTAGTTTTCTCCCTTCTTTTCATTACCCCTCCCTCCCATTACAGGAAAATGCAAGCTGAATATTTTTGATTACACCAGTACTTACACCAGTAAAGTCTCTATTAGAAATCTAAGCAGTAGTAGTAATTTCATTTATACTAACCAATGTGATCTTGCTGCTTCCAATGGGGAAAATGTGTTTCTTTTAACTTGATGTATTTTGTCACTTCTTAAGTGGACAATTCAGAAACGTTTATTTGCAAGCTTTCCAAAGATACATTCCAGACAATGAAAACTATTTATGCAACACCACAGGTCTTGGTAGTATTAAGATGTCTGCAAACTATCAATAAGATCACAAAATCAAAAGCTGAGTAAAAACATCCTACACATTTTTATTCATGGATAGATGTGTATCTTATCATCTGATTCAGCTGAGAACAACAAATATACAGTGTGGTTGGTGTAGCTAGGGTCATGTGTGGATGGTTGGCTCCATGCCATTCTGTGCTACTTAGGGATATATAAGGAATATAGAAGTAGGAAAAACCTTGGCCCACAGGGATTCCCCATGTACATAACAATCCAGCCACTGCTAATGAGTGTTTTTATTTCAATTGGATTTATTACATTGCAATGCTCAATGTTATGATTATTCAAAAGGTCCATGTGGTAAAATGTGGACTAAAGTCTCTGCTATTAGAAATCTATTGTTAAACTATTGCTTTCAGTTATAATATTGTTTCCTTTCACATTCTGTCCCTTTGGGCATAAATTCTAGTTTACCTCTTCCACAGAAGAGAGTGACATTTGTAAAATATCAGACTAGAAGAAACTCCAGTATCATTTGGAAATTAAATCCAATAGCATCTTCTGTACATTCAGAACTACCAAATTAAAGTATTAAAAAAACCGATAACAATTCTATCCACATTCACTCAACACAAGATTTGAATTCCCTGCTTTTTAAAATAATGCCATTGAAAACAAAGCACGTTTTTAGTTCCTTAATTTCTTTTCCTGATGGAGACCATAGCAAAACACAAAAGAGTTACCCATAACCCTGTGTAGCAGAGCCAGTCTAGCATTGTATTATAGCAGAAGTGTGAGGAGAAGAAAACCACTGAATCGTGTAGCTTAAAAACTTTTGATATATTGTAAAACTAAATGAAGTCACCAAAGCAATGCCCTTAAAAGTAAGCAGGGGACAGAGTCATTGAAATGTTTTCGCCAAGATGGCTGGGTTAAGCTCTGTTAAAATTAATCCTTTTTCATGCTGGCAGGTGTAACAAAGAAAACCTTTTTGTATGTAGTGCAAAAAAGGTCCTTTCCCTTCTCAAAGAAAAGCTGCTTGATATTTCCATAGTAGATGTGATTAACAATTTAGAGTTCCCATTCTTAAGCTTGTGGTTGTTTTTTTAAATGGGCCACTTTCTAGAACCATATACCATCTGATAAGAGGATTTTCCACACAGTTCAGTGTAAGAAATTTGGAAATGTCATAAATGAGATGTTAAGAATACAAGCAGATTGCTTTGATAAATGCCAGTTAATGAATATACAAGGCTTTTGATAGCTGAGATAAATTACACTAGTGTATGAAGCAATGGGCTTAAAGTGCAGCAAGGGAGGTTTAGGTTGGACATTATGAAAAAACTTTCTAAATGTCAGGGTGGTTAAATTGGAATAAATTGCCTAGGGAGGTTGAGGAATCTCCATCACTGGAAATATTTAACAGCAAGTTAGATAGACATCTAACAGGGATGATTGAGACGGTCCTTGGGCCTGCCGTAAGAATAGGGGATTGGACTCTATGACAGTTTTAGGATTCTAGGATTCTATGAGTCTTCGAAATATTTAAAACTTAAAACTGAACTGGATGAAGTGCTAGAAAATTACTTTCAGGAAGAAGTTTTGCTTTTTTTCCATAAAAAGATCTTACTCTACATTGGAGGGGACCCCCCCCCCCTTCAAAGTACACCCCTCCTTCTTTATTAGAGGATATAGGGCCAATATTTTGGAGAGCACTTCTGGAATGCATGTGCTTTCCTGAATCAGGGCTATCATAAGGCTCCTTATCTGCTACTAGGAGCTTGGGCAGGATTAGACGTGTCTGCATAGGGAATGGACATACATCAATGCTGCTGAGCCCAACCACATGCCACTATGCAGGAAAGACCAATGAGGGGGTTGGAGCAGATTGAGGGAAAGAGTGAAGCAGGTGGATCTCCTGTTTTACACAGGAGTCAGATGTTGGGTATGGGGGGCAGGGAGAAATGATAATGGTATTCTTACAAGTTCCACCCATAAGCAATATATATATATATATATATATATATATATATATATATATATATCAAGGAACATTGAGTAGTAATATGGAGGTTATATTATCCCTGTGTCTGACACTGGTAGACCCACTACAGTGTCCACAACACCAGAAGAATGTTGATAAATTATAGAGGGTTCAAAGAAGAGTCACAAGAAAGATTAACAAATGGAAAATATGCACTATCATGATGGACCCAAGGAGCCTACTCAGCTTCACAAAGAGAAGGTTAAGGGTGACGAGATGACCGTTTTGCGGGGCCCCGGGCAGCATAATTTCGCGGGGCCCCCTTTGCCACGGTGCATGCGCAGTGATGCCATGCGCATGTGCGGTGGCGCCACGGCGCATGCGCGGGGCTTTTAAAGCACGGGACCCGGGGCGGCTGCCCCGTTCACCCTGCCCTATATCTGCCCCTGCCCACATGTGACACTGCTCATAACAGATTGTGCAGATGTCCAAAAATAGGACCAGGCATGCTCTCTGGGTTGGGGTTCCTCTCAATAGGCTCTCCTGGATTCCTGGGGTTGGCTTGTCGAGCTTGCCACTGGACTTCTTGCGCTTGCTCCCCTTTCTGAGGGGCAACGGGCTGTATTCCTTCAGTGAGAGCAGAATAAAATGGTGTTTGCCATTGGTGGTGCTATAATCAGCTACCTCTCCCTCCACAGTTCAAAACAGAAAGGAAAGACTCTTCCTCTGCCTGGTTTAAATAAACAATAATCCCCCGACTTCCCGCAATCTCAGACAACTCCCCCTGCTTTTTGGTTGGCGCCCTGAGACCTGCCCTCCTATTTGAATCTACTTTCCCCACTAATTCTAAGCTCCTTCTATGAAATAAGTTTCCATGATGTGGTCCACACAGAGTTTAAAAAGCTGTTCCCTGTCGCATTTTCTGTCACAAAGGCCTGTCACATTTCTTAATTGCCAATAACTGTGCTGCTTAATATCATCATGATTGATACAAAGTAAGCAAATCAGAGGAAGGAGGATAAAACATTATAATTGAGCGGGAAGAGTCAAATTCTAGTAGGTTCCAGGAAAGAGTAAGTATAATGCCCCCCTCAAAGAGGCACCATATATGCAATAGGATCAAATTGATGCATTAACCCCTCATCCAATCTGTGCTGCAGTTTGTTTATAGGGGCTATTAATATGTCATGATAAACCGAAAGACCAGGAACCATCACCCCACATCACAGCTCCAAAATAGCCCATCCACATCTGCTATAATGGAAGGCAGGTGGAATTACCTCTAGGGCAGCTGTTCCCAACCTTTTCGAGCATACGGACTCCTTTTCAATCTATGACAATTTTATGCCCCCCTCCCCAAACTATACAGCTGTTTTCAAACATTCCATGACTTGATAATGATTTGAAACGTAGAACAGTTTATGTTATCTAAACAAATACCGTAGTATTGAGAGATAATACAGCATGTCCACAGTGAAGTGGAACAACTTTGAGCTGCCGTATATTTTGATGGAACAAAGTTGTATTGGATCCATCAATCCATTTTTGCTAGCGGCACAACTATACCCTTCCCGCCACTCTACTAGCTTTTAATGGTTAGAGTGGGGTGGCGTATTCAAAAGAGAGGAAAAAATGGTAAAAAGTGACTGTCCCGCTGTGACGGCGTGTCGGGGACCTACCCCCCCCCCCCACCCAATCCTGCACTCCCGTAGCAGCCAGAACAGACTCCGCCGGCCAGTTGAATAGAGAGGGTTTATTGCTTCTCCAGAATACAGCACCACACAGACGTGTTGTGGTTACAGGAGTCAGGGCCAGGATGCCTCAGACCCCTTGGATTATGGGGTCCATCGCTCCCCTCAGCACTCAGCTGAGTCTGTTCCCTTCATTTTTCCCAGCCAGAAACTGCCTCGCTCCCAGACCCTACCTCCCAGGCAGGTGGCCGCCTCCGCCTCCCTCCCTTTGTCTCTCCCTGTGGGAAGAGCCTTGTTATCTGCTCAGGCTGGGAGTAGGTGTCTGGGCCAATCCACATGTGGGTGAGTCAGTGGGAATCGCACATCCCAATGCAGAGGCACCCCGGGTTACAGAGCAGACAGCCCCCCCGCTATGTCACACCGGCTTATAAGCTGACTCCCGAGAACAGCCACAGCTTGTCAGCTTCAGCATGGGCTGAAGGATGCGCAGACTGCAAGGCATGGAGCTTCTTAGGTCCCATTGGTTGCTGTTTGCTCGCGCTGCTTCCTCAGCTCCCATCTCCTCTGTCCCCCACCTATCCATGGAGTAACCAAGGGGGCTTTGGAGCTGACAGTGCCTCAAGGGTGGAACTTCGGGAGGGTAGGGGGCAAAGGTGGAACTTCAGGTGAGCAGGGAGGGGGCAGCAGTCGTGCACGCCAGGACACGGCTTGCTTTTGATCCCGTTCCCTGGACATTAAGGGAGAGAGGGGAAAGTGTTTGTATCCAGCCAGGTGTGAGAGGCATGCACAGCATGCAAGCCCTTTCTCCACGCTCCCTTAGTTCTGGAGAAAGGGATCAAAAGCAAGCTGTATCCCAGCGTGCACAGCTGCTCCTTCCCCCGTCCCACTCCCCCCACTCCAGAGTGAGGGAGAAGAAAAGGAAAAAAAAGTAAGGATCCTTACTTTTTAAAAACTTTCTGCAGACTCCCTGCAGTGCCGTGGTGGACCCACACGGGTCCATGGGCCACAGGTTGGGAACCACTGCTCTAGGGGTATTTTGGAATAGGGTTAAATAAATTCTAACCCTCCTACCTATGCTGGTCATCGATTTTTCTAGTGTGCCTCAGCTCTGTTCAGGTTTGTTGAAATCAAGACTGGCAAAAAATAACAGAATTTTGGATGAAATTCTTAGTACTCCTTACACAAAGACTGCAAATTGATACAATCTGAATTCACAATTTTTTTAAAATGGTGCTCTCAAAATCTTTTCTTAAATACAGTCCATGGACCCATCACTCTCAAAGGTACAGCAATCTACTCCCAACCAGTTACAATCAAGTCTCACGGGCATTTCTAAAGATACAATGGAAGGCCTATAGACACAGTTTTCTAGCATGGTACTTATGGAAGCAGGTGTCTGTCTAGGTTCTTGTACCATGCCCCTCACTGAGGTCTCTGAAACACACCGTTATTTATTTAGATTTAGTAAAAACAGGTCAAGGTAAGGCCATTTCTGTACAGTTAGTTAAACCCACAAGTTTTTAGACAGTCTATAAATGTAAAAAATATTTGGCAGTAGCTTTCTACTGTCGTCCACCGACATGATAAATATTGAATGGACTTCAGTGACATTGTAAAACATGCACCTGCTAGTGATCTGTTTCCATGCTCAGCCCAATGTTAAGTTTTAGAAACTCATCTGTAAGTATCTGATCTCAGATGAAAAGGTGGCAGATGAAAACTTCACCCTCGGAGCAATCTATTTCTTTTAAATATAATGTACCCCTTGCTGCTTTTCAGCACTGCTGTGCAAGTGCCAGAGTTTTGGTATAAGGAGGCTTTTGTGAACTTCAACAATGTATCAGAGGGGTAGCCGTGTTAGCCGGTATCTGCAACAACGAGGAGTCCTGTGGCACATGAAAGACTAACAGATCTATATGGGCTCAAGCCTTTGTGGGTCAAAGCCACTTTGTCAGATGCTTAGGCCCAAATAAATCTGTTAGTCTTTCAAGTGCCACAGGACTCTTCATTAAACCGTGCAGTTGAACTGCCTAAAGACCCCTTTAAATGGTCACTTGGCCCTGGTCTACATTGGGGCTTTATTTCAAAGTAACCCCCTTGCGTCGAATTAATAAGTGGAGTAGTCACACTACCATTAATGGGCCCCTTATTTCAAAATCTGTACTGCTTTCCTTGAGGAATAACGCTCATTTTGAAATAGTTCGAAATAATAGTAGTGTGGATGCTCCGGTGCCGATATTTCAAAATAACTGTTTGTTGGAGTAATTTGAACTAATTACTCCTCAGTGCTTCCTGGGGCTCTAAGTTGAGGTAGCGTGCCCACATTCACAGAGCCTGCCTTGGACTAATTTCAAGGCTTCCCCATAGTGTGGACACGCTAGTTCAATTTTGTTATTTCAGGGGCTATTAAATCGATATTAGTTATTTCAGAGTAATTTACTAGTGTAGACATGACATTAGAGAGTCAACTCAGACTTCCAAGAGAACATACTGTCCTCTTCTACCGCCCCCCCCCCCAACAAACCCCAGGATCCACTATTTGTCTTTGTTGTCTTCTGATGAGCCCAAAAACCCTTCATCTTTAGGGGCTCCAGCTGGCCCTTGTTCAAATATTGCCCACCGTAAGCAATCTAAAACATAAGGCCTCCCAGAATCATGAGACTGGTTTAAATATTGTAAGACTAAAAATAACAACACATATAGGTTGTTTTTCTTTACCACTGTGGTTCTGAACTTTTAAGGTACAATTGGGTCACGTTTTCAAGAGATTTCCCACAGCTATGAGGGCTGAAATTCTCCTGTATTTACCTGGCTCCACAGGCTATCTTTAAAAAAGGGGGGGGGGAGCCAAAAGAAGACTAAAGACCATTGTGAGACTCCCAATGAAATTATGAGAGTTGACAATGTTGTTATTCTTCTGCATCTACTATGTTTGGGGATGAAGGACTATGCTAAGCCACATCACTGTCAATCCCAATGGTATTTTGGAGGATACTAAACATTCCCACCATAACAGGGTACAAGGAAAGGGACCTTTCTGTTCAAACTGAGGACTGTTTTTTCACTGAACTCAGTTTCCCTAGCAATAGATTAAGAGGACATGATCCATGATTTTTCATGCCAATCTGTTAAAGACACTTAAAGGCTGTGTCTACACTGGGCCACTTATTCTGGAAAATCAGCTGCTTTTCCGGAATAAGCTACGAGCTGTCTACACTGGCCCCTTGAATTTCCGGAAAAGCACTGACGATCTACTGTAAGAAATCAGCTGCTTTTCTGGACAAACTATGCTGCTCCAGCTCGGGCAAAAGTCCTTTTTCCGGAAAACTGTTCCGGAAAAGGGCCAGTGTAGACAGCACAGTAGTGTTTTCCGCAAAAAAGCCCCGATCGCGAAAATGACGATCTGGCTTTTTTCCGGAAAAGCGCGTCTACATTGGCCACAGATGCTTTTCCGGAAAAAGGGCTTTTCCGGAAAAGCATCCTGCCAATGAAGACGCTCTTTTTCTGGAAATACTTATAACGGAAAACTGTTCCATTTTAAGCATTTCCGGAAATTCATGCCAGTGTAGACGTAGCCAAAGAGTTTACTAGTTACTACACTAGGAATAGTTTGATGTTATTAGCCTCAGATGGGTGCATGAAGGTGCTCTTCAGGGATGACCACTCTTCTATCAAGACCCTTGTTGCTGATATAGACCCTGCTTTTGAGTCTAGCCATGCTCTTGTAATAGCAAAATGTTTATAACCATTTCCTTGAAACTAATATGATGCTACTAAATGTCATGGTCATATAATGCCTCAAGTTCATAACTACTCTTTATATCACAGAAGTCTTCAAGTCAACCCAAGCCAAAGACTGCAGCGGTGGTTGAAAACAGGGGTAAATCAAGACTTGGTTTTTAAATTGGTCATTTTAAGCCTGTAAGCAAAAGGTGAGAATCCTTGGTGCAGAACATACAATATGAGACTGAGCATAGTGGGTGCAGTGAAAACAGAACATTGTAAGTGACATCTGTGGAGAGCTTACAAAGATCAATAAGGAACGCATATCCCACCAAGCATCTGACAAAGCTATGGAAGAACCACATAAGTGGTCATATGGATAACCCAGGAATCTTACAGACACTCCCTCCCATACATGTATACAATAAAAAATAAACTGAAATTCTGTCAACAATGAGCTTAGCCCCCTTTCCCTCCTCATTGAATTACATTTACTTGCTGAAATTCTTTAGGGAACAAGGGTCGTAGCCAGCTATGCTTCCTTCCCCCCCGAGCTCTGCACGCCCTCCCAGGTCTTCAGGTTGCTTCCTGCTTTGGCAATTTGCTCTGCTCTCTGGAGCCTTTGAACTCCACCTCCTCCAAAATCTGTCATGCGAGTACTTGATTATCTGAGGCTGACCTATGAAATATAGGTCAGGGTTGATGATCAAGAGAGAGATGCAGATATAAAACACAGTCAATTTATTCATTAGAGATTTATGTAAAATAAAGGGAAATATTAAAGTATTATATTATACCAATCTATAATTTCTCTCTTCTGTATGAATACACCAATCTGTGATCTTTGAAATGCATGTTTACAACATTTTTTATGGAGCACATAGTGTAGTATAAAAAGTGCCATTTTCACTTTATTTAAAAGTGGACATTAGGAAAAACTTCCTAACTCTCGGGTGGTTACATACTGGAATAAGTTGCCTAGAGAGGTTGTGTAATCTCCATCTCTGGAACTATTTAAGATCAGCTTAGATAGACATTTATTAGGGATGGTCTAGATGGTACTAGGTCCTGCCATGAGAGCAGGGGACTAGACTCGATGACCTCTTGAGATCCCTTCCAGTATTAGCGTTCTATGAAAATATATTTTCAATGTGTGGTCTGATAAATTTTCTGGATTTTTTTGTGTATCAGTGGGAGTTTGGGTGTATGGTAAAGAAGGAGGTTCTGCTTTATTGTACCTTCTCTGAAGAAATACTTTTCAGCTGCTTCTCAGAGGCATCTGCATGGGAACTGTTAGCAAAGGATGCCCATTCGGCAATCCTTACCTGAGAGGAACACGTTCTATGTATTAGCAAAATGCTTACCACTATGTAACTCTTGCAGCCTTCTATTGGCTAAAATGTTTGTAATTGCCATATAAGATTTAGTAGACAAAGTCCAAATATCTTACCACAGTGATGGCTGCTTCAGCAGTCAAAAGGCTAGCCCAATGTATGTCAGTAGAGTTTAAAGGTCTATCCCTATATTCTACACAGACATCACAACTTGCAACACTCAGGTGGAAGATATAAACATAAAATGTTCCTGGCAGTATGAAACACACAGACATGTACTTGCTTGAAACTTGGAAGTTCTTAAAACCAGGCCCACCTGTCTCTTCTTCCAGGCACACAAATCTCCATCACCAATATCTGTGCAAAACCTGAGTAACAAAAGGTTCTACAGCCAGGATTGGAGATGATCACGGGGACAAGAAACCTGTCTTCTCAAGTTCTGGAGAAACAATGAAGCCTCTCTCTTAGCTACCACTGCAACAGTGGCCACTGCTTCTGGATTCCTTTTCTGAAGATGGAATTATACTAACAGTTTCCCCTCTTCCAGCTACTCCCTGAAATACATCAACACTGCTGCATAAACAGCTGCTGTAGAGCCCTATTCCTCAGGGTAGGAATCCCCCTTTCCAGAGTCCTCCTACCCCTACATGGCGTAAGCATGGCATTTCTGATACTGGCATACTTTGGCCAGGTCTACACTAGAGGAGAAAGTTGATCTAAAATATGCAACTCCAGCTAGGTGAATAGGTAGTTGGAGTTACTGTACACCTTAGGTCAAATTTCTGCTGCATCCTCACGGAGGGAGGTCAACAGGAGAAACACTCCCGTCGACTTCTTGTAACCTGGTGGAGTAACAGAGTTGATGGGGGCACCATCAGTGGTTGATTTAGCAGGTCCTTACTAGACCCACTAAATCGAGCCTTCGGTGATCGATCACTTACCCTGAGATCAACGCTGCAGAGGAAACAAGCCCTTACTGACAGACACAACAAGATCAGGGCAGGGGCTGAATTCCCTAGCTTTTGCGGCATATTAACAAGACTCCATGACACTACCTAAGTTAGGAGTTCTGTGGCTTATTTTACATAAGCACACAGTATCCTTATCCTTTCGTTTCCTTTATTTGCTGTACTAAGTACTATGGGCTTCCCGCACCCCCTCCGCTAAATCATATCCTCAGGCCACTTTTGAAAATGAAGGGTAAACCTATCATGTTTCTGACCCAGTAGAAAAGCTTCTTTAACAATGCAGGAAATGTAATCTGTATGGCCAACAGGAAAGTGTCAGAAGATGTGAGCTGCTGAGATTTTGGAAGGCTGTGTCTGAGCCACAAGCATCCTGCCTTCATTGGTAGGCTTTATATACTAAGATCCTCTTAGCCTAATTTAAAATCATTAATTAACAGGAGTTGAAACTGATGTGCAATATAAGATTCCCACTCCAAAAATATGGAAAAAAAGACTTCTTGAGAAACGTCACATTAATAGATCTCACTCCACTTTTGTCCTATTGCATAATTGACTTAGTATAACATGATCCTATTTAGTAGTTGGTATGTATATTCCCCAGAGCATTATCAACACAACTATGTGCAGGTTACAGATACATTTTAAACATGCATGTTTATTTTTTTTTAAAAACTACTCTGAAAAAATTAGTATGAAAAAAAGAGCGGTATAGCCAATATGCAGTATTTGGGGAGCAATTTAGGAAGAAAATCTTTTCACTCTTCTGTTCTAACAATATTTTAGGCCATACCATGTCGTACAGAATGTCCTACTAATATCAATGAGAAATTCTGAATCATATTGTATAAAACATTACATACAATATAAGAAGTCCTTCATCTCAGCCAATCATCTTCTACAATGCAGTTTTTGTGAAAGGGAATGCATTTTCTCTCCTACCTGTTGAGCGTGGGGAGGGGACCTTTTTTTATTAAATCTTTGGGGTCTTATAGTGGATGCACAAAATAGTTAAATTCCCTAATTAAATTACAATTCTAATCTTAAACAATAAAATGAAATCCTGTAATAATCTACCCGTAGTGCCTGACAGCTGGCCCGTCTGATCCTTGCAGTCTGCTTACAAATTGGTATTAGTGGCACTAATAAAGCTGATTAATGTTGTGACTAGAGACCCACTAACCTGACATTGCCAGCTGGGCTCACAAAGGCTGTCAATCTACACAGCAGCTGTTAAACTACTAGTGCTGTAGCCTTTAATTTACATTTCAGCAACTCTCCTACCATAATGCATTTTAATGGGCAGGCATAAAAAGCTCTAGTGACGTGCAGGAATGTCACAAGATATTGATGCATTATTAGTCATGTGTTTGTGTCATGTAGTCATTTGGTAACAAGACCAGTTATGTCTTTTCTGTTATGTTGCTTTTAACCTGTAGCAACTCTGTTGTAATCAGCTGAGTGACAGCAGATTTATACAGACACAGCTGAAAGCAGAATGGAGTCCCTTTAGTCTATCTAATATAGTAATGATCATTTATTAATCTTTGACTTGTATTAAGGATAAATGCTGTCAAGCAGTTCAGTTCCTCTTAATAGCTTTTCCCCAATGACGGCTTGTTTAAAACGAGTTTGGTGTGTCCAAAACAGGTCCAAGGGAACAAGTGTCATAAAAAGGCCACCACACCTTGCCCCCTTGCTGATGGTCTCTTTGGAGACACCAGGGACTGAATATGCCTGGAAATTGACCTACACTTTCTCCTTTGGCATAGTTCTCACATGAGGTTTGAGTAGAGCAGTCCGGGGAAACTTGCATTGCCGCTCCCTGTGATGCAACTCTACCATATATAAACAGAGGATTTTAGTCTTTTAAGGCTGTTTATCCAGCACCCTCCACAAATATTTAGTCCTCACAATTCAGTCACAACTGATATGCAAAAAAGAGAACCAAAAAAAACCCCACCAACCACCAAATCCTCCGCACCTCCCAAAAACTATGTTAATGCTGCATGAAGTTTGTCACTTTAGAATGCAAAAGAGCAAAGAAATGCAAAACAAAGGTTCCAAATGCAATGGCCAAATGCAATCCCTATTACTTTTTCTCTTGTTAAGTGGGTAGCTGAACATAGTGCTGTGTATGTTGTTAAAGCTGTATGATAAACTACACTGGATATGTAATGCATCCCAGGTAACGTTTCCTAGAACAGCTTTATTTTTGTATCTCTTCTTTTTTTAGGTGGGTGATTGATTTCCATACTTAATAAAGACAAAATACTTAATGTTCTTCTACCTCTTTACACTGTCAGGTAATAGCAGTTTCCACAATCTTTACCCAACGAGGAGGAAAGTTGGGGAGAGGGCAGTGTGAAAAGTGGGCAGGCCGAAGGACCCTGCAAAGACAGCACTGATTAGTAAATGCTTATAAATCATGGCTGCAAACAAGATCTGTGTATCTAGGTACTATATTGCCCTCATCACTATAGTGCCACATTCATGGATGGATTTTCTCTCTCTCCTCCCCCACCCCCGCACATCCATACCAGGTAGGTAAGTATTATTCTCATTCCGGAGACACAAGGCTGATTAAGTGACTTGCCCAAGCCCGCCTAGGAAGCCTGTGCCTGAGCTGAGAACCGAATGCAGGTATAGTCCCAGTCCAGTTTCCTATCCACTTGGCTGTGTTTCCACCCTAAGCTGGACAAGCTAAAGTAGACCAAAAGCTCAACATAAATGACAACAGATGCTAATGCAAAGAGGGCAAAGGTGCAGAAACGTGGGGGAGGCAATAATAGAAGGGCATTTTACTCTAGGACAGAGGTTCTCAAATTTCATTGCACAATGACCTCCCTCCAACAACAAAATTACTCAAGAGATCCTGTGGGTGGAGGCAGCGGGGGGGAAGGGGGAAAAGCCCAACCCCCCACTGCCCGGGGAATGGGTGGAGCTTCGGCTGCAGATTCAACCCTGGGTTCCAGCAAGTATCATGCTGACCTTGGTGACTCCATTAAAATGGAGTTGTGATCCACTTTGGGTCACACCTCATAGTTTGAGAACCACGAGCTAGAGGAATGTTTATCAGCAAAGAATCTATATAACAAGATTTCAGGGACGTTACATAAGAGCATAAGAACAGCCAAACTGAGTCTGACCAGAGGTCCATTTAGCCCAATATCTTGTCTTCCTACAGTGGTCAACCCAGATGTGCCCAGAGGTAATGAACAGAACAGGGAATCATCAAGTGATCCCTCTCCTGTCATCCATTTCCAGCCTCTGGCAAACAGAGGCTAGGGACTCCATCACTATCCATCGTGGCTAGCAGCCATTGATGAACCTAACCTCTATGAATTTATCTAGCTCCTTTTTGAACCCTGTTATAGTTCTGGCCTTCACACCATCCTCTGGCAAGGAGTTCCACAGGTTGACTGTGAACATTAGTCCACGTGTCAGTCTGAGTCTGCATCATCAGTATGAAGTGATCGAAAAAAGCTGCAAGAAGAGCTTGAGGTTCTTTTTTGTTCAGAACATTACCAGGAAGGCCCACCGATGGGGTGGCAGGAGAAATGGGGCAGTTGCCCTGGCAATTCAAAGAGGCTTGGAGAACCCAGCCACCACTGTTACCATGGCAGTGGTGGCAGCTGGTGCCCGAGCTCTTTAATTTGCTGCCAGAGAGCCGTGCTGCTCACTCTGTGAGGCTCTAAGAACTTGGGGGGTGGGGCGCGCTGCACTGTATGCAGCGTGGAGAACTAGCTGCCCACAGCTGCACCCCTTCTGCCTGAGGCCTAAACCCTTCCGGGAACTTGGAGAACCCCCCTCCCAAACCTTGCCCCGGGACCTCATCGGCTCCCCCATAACCAGGTTGAATCATCACTACATTTTGTGGTCTGTTACCATCCCATTTTTTTAGTTCTAGCAATTTTGCACTGATTAATTATACCCATGCAGTGTACGGCTACACTAAAGCACCTACGTGTGTATGTAAGGCATACGTATGTCCTACATGTTAGAATTGTAGAATCATGGGATTGGAAGGGACCTCGAGAGGTTATCAAGTCCAGGCCACTGCATCATTGAAGGACCAAGCACCATCCAGATCATCCCTGACAGGTGTTTCTCTAACCTGCTCTTAAATATCTCGTGGTGGAGATTCCACAACCGCCCTAGGCAATTTATTCCAGTGCTTCATCACCCTGACAGGAAGTTTTTCCTACTGTCCAACCTAAATCTCCCTTGCTGAAATTTAAGCCCATTGCTTCTATCCTGAGAGGTTAAAGAGAATAAATTTTCTCCCTCCTCCTTGTAACGCCCTTCTAAGTACTTGAAAACTGTTCATATCCATCTCAGTCTTCTCTTTTCCAGACTAAACAAACCCAGTTCTTTCAGTCTTCCCTAACAGGTCGTACCATTGTGATATTAAAGGTAGCCCAACCAATTATCACAATTACACTATAGTGAATGTGCATGCACCAGTTTCATGGGTTTTATGACGGAAGCTGCACAATGGTGGATTATATGGCCCACCTGCCACCCACACAGCTCTCTAAGAATTACACAACTACCCACAAAAAACCACAAGTAGCATACACAACAGCACGAAATGCACACGGGCCCTTGCCAGAGCAGACCTGTCCTTTGCCATCCACAAAAATCACTGCAAATCTCCCAGTGCATACACACAACTCAACACAACCACCCACATAATAAAACCATCAGCATGGCCCACATGGGAGATGCTGTTTGCTACTGTCCAATTTCAAGTTCTCAGCCTTTTTCATTTTTTTTCTTCTTTTAGGGTCTTTTTCTTCTCTAGGGTCCATGTGACTGCATAGACTTTCAGCTACTTGTTGATCAAATATGCTGGTTTATACTTCTGAGTTCTTATTTGCTGCTTTCCCCGACCTGCGTGGCGTGTAATACAATGGTCTGAGTAGAGGATTGGAAGCCAGCAGATCCTGATTTCTAACCCCATGTTCTGACAGCAAACCAAATCTATGCTACAAACTCCTGCTCCGTAAATAGAAGATAATTTTTTCTCACTCAAAGAGGTGATGAGATGGATAGTTCAGGGGTGTTTGTGAACTGTTCTAATGGTGAAAAGTGATATAGTATTGAGAGGGCACTCGCCATATGATCAGTCAAATCTTTTACTGCTTGCCTTCAGACTGTAAACCCTTAGATATAAAGAGGCGCTGTCTGTCAGACATAGACTGCTCACTACATAATGGCATTTATTACGCTATATATCATATTAATTAAAACTCAGGGAAGAAAAAAAAACACACCACAAAAAATACCACATGATTAAGAGCATAAGACAAATTGTTGCAAGGGTTCCATAAAGTCTGTTTTGGGATTCACTGTTCACTCTCAGGGAAGAGGAGATGATATCAAAGCCTATAATTTCTTTGGGATTATGCCAAGAGCCTACACATTTGCAACTGGCATGATCTCAAGCATGCCACAGTCTTGTCCAATGTTAATTCTCTCTCTCTCATTCTCTCGCTCTCTCATTTTTTGCCAATGCCCTGAGGCAATAAAGTTGCACAGCTCAAATTCCTACCCACAAACTGTCTCCTCCTGAAACACACACACACAACAGATCACAAAAGCCTCTCTCATAACTCTTCTAAACTGAAAAAGGGAACTTTTCTGACCTGGGAATTTTTGTAGTCCTGATAGAGAAGTGTCTGCTCTCATTTGGAATCAGAAACCTTTTTAATATTCCCTGACCTAGGCACATTATCGTTGTTCACCACCTTGGAATCATTTTGTCTGAGAAGAGCTCATTAGCATGCAGCAAATTAGAGCTGATCAAAAAAAATTACATTTAGGTCACAATTCATCCCATGTTTGCCGCAGAGATTCATTTTTTGTATCAGCTCACCTGAGATTTCCAGAACATTCCTGTATGTAAAATTACAGAGCTAGAGATGATACCCAGTACACTTCTCCCATCCTCTAGAGCAATGTTTCTTTAATTGTGTTTCGTGGCACACTGGCATGGCACAAGGTAGTTGGAAGTGTGCCGCGAAGAACAGAGTTCAAAATGGCCACCCTTAAAGGGCGACTTTTTTTTTGTTCAATACTTTTCTCCCCCCCCCCCTTTTTTTTTTTTTGCTCAACAAAAAATCCTTGGTGTTCCTCATAAAAAAAAATTGTTTGGTGTTCCTCAGTCTTGAAAAGTTTAAGAAACACTGCTCTAGAGACATTAAAGTTGCTAAAAGTTTAAGAAATCCTTGATTATTTGGGGTGCAGGGAGGGTTGAACTGAAGGGACGGTAGAAAGTGTTAACATTGTTGGAAGTTCATGAGAAAGCTTTCAGCTTACCTTTCTTGATTTAAAAATAGGAAGGCCCCAGGTGGGGTTGGGGTAGGAGGAAGGAAAGCAGCTAAACCTTACAATCTCCAGCATGTCCTACTGGATGGGGAAAGAACCAAGAACCTGTCCATGTGCTTTTCCAGATCCTATTAGATAACAGGATTCTAAGCATTCTGTAAATGCCTAGATATATTAGCTACAGTAGACTGAACACACTATTTCATTCTTCTCTGTGGTAAAGACTTGACTCCAAAGCACAGAGCTGTTCTTCTGTGGGGGACCACTTGCAGAAGAAGGCAAAACTTAGGGGAGGAGGGAGGAGTGGGAGGAGCCAGACAGGCCAACAGGTTGCAACCTTCCCAAGATATTTTCTTTAAACTTCCTTGTTTCATAAGGAAAGAATGATGCTTAGTTTGTGTTACAGGGGGAACTGTGGATCCTGCAATACTAGGCTTCCACTGCAGTTCTGTCAGCTGTCAGCCTTAGCCCTGGCTGCCAGCCACCTGGGGCTGGCAGGGGAAGCTCTGGCTAGCTCCCGCTGTCAGTCCGTGGTGGCTGACGGCCGGGGCTTCCGTTGTCATCCCTCAGCAGCTGTTGGCCGGAATTCCCACTGCCAACCCTGTGCATTTAATGACTGCAGTATAGTTGCAACAAAGAGTCTGGTTATGAAAAAAATAGCAGGCATTACATAATACTTGAGTGTTTATATTGTACCAGCAAATATTTCTGGAACACATAGGTCCTCTCAGGCTTTTCCAAATTATCACAACAAATAATAGCCCAATATTACTTTTCCACAGTTTTCCATGTCTTCTCTACAACTCAGCTGCAATTTTGGTCAATCATCCCACCAAACAAGTAGGGCCTTTTCCTAATGTCTATAGAACTATATTAACGTGTACATTTTGGTATAATTATTTAAATTATTTTAAGGTAATCTTCGCAACAAACATTTAGCAATTGACAGATGCTATGGATATGTTTAGACTTCGGGCTTCTTTCGCAAGAAGCTTTTTCAGAAGAGATCTTCCGAAAAAAAATTCTCCCGAAAGAGTGCATCCACACTGCCAAAATGCATCAAAAAAGCAATCCACTTTTTCAAAAGATAGCATCCACACTGAATGGACACTATCTCAAATTTAAGCTGTGATTGCTATGGACAGAATGGCCCCCAGGTACCTTTGCTTTTTCCTGGAGGCCTCTTCTTTAGAAAAAACTCCCTATCCCCCGTCCACACACACCTTTTTCTGAAAGAGCTCATTAGGAAAAGGCATTCTTCCTTGTAGAATGAGGTTTATCAATGTCGGAAAAAAAGCCCTGTTCTTTTGATTTTCTTTCGAAAGAATGCAATAGTAGTGTGGATGGACATAAGATAAGTTTTTCGGAAAAATGCCCATTTTTCTGAAAAAAACCTGTAGTTTAGTGGCACCCTGTATTGAAAATGGATAATCTCTGATATTCCTGTTGGAAGTCTCAAGAATTGTTTAACTCAGCCTTTCACATGTGCCCAGAAAATGTTAGTTCACTTATTCTCTTGAGTTAGTAAAAGCACTGAGCTTTAGTTTATTTCCCATTAAACAAAGTCTCATATATTCACATACCCATGTTCTCAGGAAAAGTTCCACTGGAATATGTCTGCTCCAACCTTAGATTATACTACTTCCTAAAGTGATAGGGATTGAGTGAAATAATACTTCATTAGAAGAAGTTTATGACTGGGTTGTCTTGCCAGTGTGCAAAACGCATCTGTTCCTTATACATGTTTAATTTAGGTATTTTTCATGAATGTGAGATGACTGCATAAATATTTAAAATCATTGTTAGAGCAGAATGTGTTAAGACACAGAGGCTGCTGCACAGTTGCTGTTAAATTATAGATTTCTTATGCAATGAATACACTGATTGCTACCTTTGAAAGAATTAAAAAACAATGACCTCTGTCTGAAATATTTGTCAATTCCTTATGGAAGTTCTTTTTGTAGGACCCAAATTCTCCATACAGCTGAAAGAATCAATTTGTGAATCCATGGTGAACTGACAGGCATGCAGAAATTCACTGGAAGCATATAGGTGAGGCTACAGTGGAAGCATGTAGGAGAGGGGTTGCAAAAGGTTAATTTTCATTCCTTGTCAGCTTGAATCTGCCCTTCCTCTAGTCATGAACTCGTGTAAGTTAAAAATAACTCCTGCAGCAACATCTTGAACTTTGATGACAAGTGGAGCTTCCAGTTGGTATGCCAGAGGTCCTAGTGCTAATCAGTTTCCACAAATATGGAAATACTCCATTTTCTTCATCATCATTTTCAGGAATAAGAATTGGATTTTTTTCCCCACCAGCTGATATTGTTAGTAAGAATTACAAATACTGTGAGATACCTACTGGATTGTGGAATCATCTCTTGGGGAGCTGCACCATATCCACTGTGGGTGAATCCACACTGCACCCTAAACTCAAAATAAGATACGCAATTTGCACTATGCAAATTGCATAGCTTATTTCAATTGAATTTTGAAATAGGCTACTTTGAAATTTGGTGCATCTAGACAGTGCCAAATTTCAATATAATGTACCATTTTGAGATATCCCTTAACCCTCATGGAATAAGGGTTACCAGGATGCCGAAATAGCATGCCCGTTATTTTGAAAAAATATTTTGAAATAATGGGCAGCTTGTTAAGACGCGGGGTAGCTAAATAGCCATGCAGTGTAGACATACCCTGCATGAGTCATTAAAAATACATTGATAAAGTCCTGGAGAAATAACTGTAGAGAATAATCAAATTCGGGAAGTGTGGTCTAAATGACTTTTTGAATCACTGTGCTGGTGATGCCGCTATCCAGAACGGAGGCAGATTTAGAGGAAGAGGTCAGTGGTAGAATGACAATCATTTTCATTAATTATCCAAATACCCAATTTAAGTACACTATGGTTTCCATCAATCAGAGATCCCATTGCTTTTATTTATAATTAAATCATCATTCTAGATAGTACAATTGACTCAGTAATTAAGGAATAAGATCTTCTGGAAAACTGCTGCTATTAGTTTCTGAAAACAAATTTTCCAAATGAATATGCAGAGGAAAGGCTTGTTAACAAAGGAGCCAGTGAAAATGAATGTTCAGTGGAAAGGCCTATTAATTAAAGCTATGTCTATACCACAACAGCTACAGTGGTGCAACTGTGTCCATGCAGCTGCTCCGCTGTTGTGCATCTGGCAAAGACTCTCTAACCCAGGGGTGGGCAATAATTTTTCATGGGGGATGAGGACTCCAAGCATTTGTTACATAACCAAGGGCTATATTCTTCCATGATATTAATGGAGGAGATGTGGGGTCTGGGATGGAGGTTGGGTGCAGAAGAGAGCTTGGGGTAAGGGACTGGAGTGCAGGAGGGGGTGTGGGATCTGGGAGGGAGTTTAGGTGAAAGAGGGGGTTGTAACATGGGGTAGAAGATTGGGTTGCAGGAGGAGGTGTGGGATCTGGGAGGAGGTATGGGTGCGGAAGGGGAGTGCAGGGTCTTGGACAGGGTTGTGACCTGGGGCAGGGGTGCAGGAACAGGTTCAGGGATCTGTTGTGACCGGGAGTAGGGGATTGGGGTAAAGGCCTGGGGAGGGGGGGGGGGGTTGTGACCTGGATAGAGTGGCAGGAGGGGATGAAGATTCTGGGAGGGGGTTGTGACCTGGGGCAGGGGTGCAGGAGGGAGTCTAGGGGATTGAGGTACAGTGTCTAGGTAGGGGTAAACGGGGGGAGGGGGAGCAGAAGGGCTAGGGTGCCAGTGGTAGGCTCTGGCTGAGAAGCACTTGCCTGGGCAGCTCTAGCCAACAGCCCTGCCGGTTCCCCAGCCAAGCTTCCTGCCTTCCATGCTCAGAGTAGCTGCGGGGGCCATGTGCTGCTCGGAACACTGCAAGCCCAGAGGGGAGGAAACTAGCCAATGAGAGCTGCAAGATTGTGCTGGGGGCGGGGGCAGCATGTGAAATCTCTTTGCCCCTCCCCTGGGATCCCTGCATTCAGAGAACAGGTCTGAGTAGCATGCGGGGGGCAAAACAGGCAGGGAACCTGGCTGGATCCAGTGGCTTGGAAGTTTGGATCTGGCCCGTGAGCTGTATTTTGCCTCTCCCTGTCCCTGCGCTCTAACCTAACAGGAGAAAGCTCTCCCATTAGCTAAATAATTGCTGCCTCTAGGAAAAGCAGTCACTGCGTCAGTGGGTGATACTGTTCCACCAACATAGCACTGACAACATCAGCATGTAGGTTGGTATAGCTTACGTCACCCTGGGGTGTGAATTATTCACACCCCTGAGCAATGTACATTACACTGAAGTAATTTATAGTGAAG
Source organism: Pelodiscus sinensis (assembly GCF_049634645.1). Classification (NCBI taxonomy): domain Eukaryota; kingdom Metazoa; phylum Chordata; order Testudines; family Trionychidae; genus Pelodiscus; species Pelodiscus sinensis. The sequence goes on along the minus strand of NC_134717.1, from coordinate 7,159,171 downwards.
ACATCGCCGTAGGAGCCAAGACAGAACAAAATATGCTTTCATGGCCTGCTAGAATGTTCCAATTACCGTTAAAGGAAATTATAGGTTGTGAAATTTTACCGAGTCATCCATCTCCATAACTATTTGTTAACACAAAATAAAATACCCAGATGGTATGGTAATGGGGTTGGCCAGAGAAGTAATTAAATATCATATGAGCAGTGGTATAAAGCTTTATGGGCATGAACTAGGGATGGGCATATTACTCAAAGCAGTGAGTGAAGCTGATCCCTTAGTATCACCATTATACAACTGTAATCTGCTAGAGTTTGATGATGCCACATTTGATAGAAATAATTAGGAATGTGTAGAGATATTATTATATTATTCCAACTACAGAGGCCCAAGAGGAGGGGAGCAATAGTACTGATACATGTTTTAAAACCTCTACAGTCATCTTGCAAAGCTTCTCTTTATAAAGCAGGATGCTGCTGTTTTAAGTGCGACTTTCTCATCATCCACCGCAAGGATGTAGGAATATCCCAGCACTCTATTGGATGAAACCATTCTTGCAGGTTTGCAAGATAGTGATCCTGAAAAACAGGATTGTGATTTCCTAGCCTGTATATTGGCTGATGTTAGGTCCCACTTATTGAGAGGGGAGACATTTCTTTTTAATAAAAAGAACTTGCCACAAAAATAACAAGAGTTTGAAAACTACATGTAGATTTAATGTAACCAAGTGATAGATGGATGTAACCCCATCAGAGAAGGACAGGATGCAAGGGAGCGGGTCACTGCAAATCAAAACTGCAAATCAAAAGCAGTTTGTTACATGGTTGCAAAATTAAAGCAATGTATCATATGAATATCCTCCCTTACGATGTAAGGCTACAAATTCCTAAGAGCCTAGTACAGCTCATAAGCAGGGTCCTCTAGCGGCCCTTGATTATCATTGTTCATTATGGGCAGGTTTGGATCAGCAGCAGCCCAGAGAGAACACATTGCCGAGTATCATTTTAGAAATAAACTGAATGCACTGAAGAGACAGAACCAGATTTTGGCTGCCCGTGCACAGGCAGTGGGAAGAGGGCACAATCTGCCAATCAAATCTGAGTGTGGTATTCTCTGTGGTCAAGGTGTGTGCACGTGTCAGTGTGCAAGGTATGTAGGGGATCTTGTACAGACTCTGCCCCCATTTTGCTGTGCTGGCTTGCAATGTGGGGCCGGTACAATTGATAAAACTCCCACTTAGTTACTATAAAGAGCAACCTATTTGTTTGAGTCACTGCCACTTCCTGAAATGATTAACACAAAATACATTCCGTCATGAGTTCTGAGTATGAAGTCACCCTCACCCAACCCTTCTTTATGGCCAGCTGGGACAGTGTCCTGAAACTAAGGAACAGGAGAGCCTTAAACTTTTTCTATTGTAGCATGGGATCATGGTACGACAAAGATTGAGAAGTTGAGTAAAGACATAGACGGAAGAACATATGTCTTATTTTATATTTGAGAGGCGCTGAGTCTTTGAAATTATGAAGTCTGTTAAATTTGCCCAGCTTTTTGTGAAACATTTAGGAAAAATAAACGTAGATTAAGTAGCATTCACTGTCTAAAGGACAAGAATTGCCAGCAGTGTTTGACAGCAAACTTTGTAGTTTGGGGTGGCTTTTTGGAGTAAAGTGTTTTGCCAACTTTTTTTTTCATTTCCCCCTATTTAATGGCTGATCTAAATGTATTTAAAAATCTGAGTCAGCATGTCTTTCTTAAACAGAAGAAATCCACTGCAAACTGACAGAGCTATTTGGCAGGGAGGGAATAGTGGAAAATGCTCACAACATAAGGGAGAGGTGGATGTTGTCAGATCTGATAAGGCAGCTCTTTCTTATGCTGCTATGTAGAATTAGCTTCAAGGGACTACCAGAATGAAACTCCCCGTGCCCAAACTAATACAGATGCATGTGAATTTGATCTCTGATCTTGTGGGCCGTGCCCACGAAAGCTCACAATGCCATTGACATGTTTTGTTAGTCTTTAAAGTGCTACCAGACTATTTGTTGTTTTTTAAGTTTTTCCTGTTACAGACTAACTCGTCTACCCCTCTGAAGCTTATAGGTCCAGTCACTTCGACAGGTAGCAGTCTATTGAAATAATTGGTTGTTGGAACATCTATGGAGAATGCTCCTAAATTTAAATCATCTGGCAGCTTATAGTCTTCCTGGTTTATGTAAATGTATTTAACTGCTTCCTTGGCTACTGCTGAAAGTTTTGGGTAGGTTCAGGAGGAATATATTTGCTGTGCTCCTGAACATACACCAAATATTCAACTGGCAAGATGGGAGGATTATATCTGGATATACAGTATCTGAAACATTCAATGGCAGTCAAACAAGTCTGAGAAGCTCTGAGCTTTCTGGAGGTTTGAATCTTGCAGTCAGAAACCTGATTCTTTCAAGACATTTTATTTAAAATCTGTTATGATGCAGCTGCTACATTGTGACTATGGGCACTGTAGGGAAGAGCTGGTCAAAAACGGAAAATCTATTTTTATTCAATATTTTGTCATTTCAATGTTTTCACTTCAAAATGTTCAAAAATTTTCTCTTCCTTTTTAAAGAGATTTTTGTGATTTTGAGTGAAACCAGTTTTTGATAACTGAAACATTTGGATAACTGTTTCAATGATGTTTTCAACAACATTGTGAAAGGACAGGTTGAACCTCTCTAGTCTGGCACTTTCTGCTCCGGCAACATCCATGGTCCTGTACGATTGTAGTTAGCCAGTTGTCCACTTATCATGGGTGTGGCCAATATTTTCGTGGTGCTGTAAACTTTGTTTACAGCCAACAGTCCTGGCTCTCAGTGTTCTGTGCTATTATTTAACTCTAAATTACCCCTGAATGTCTTCTAAGAGACCAGCAAGCAATGCAAGTGTTGGTAATGCTGCAAAGCATGATTTTTAGGCTTTATCTATTTATTTCCTTGTGCCAATACAATGAAATTGTGTAACAACACAAAAACTTTGTTATGAAGAGAGCTGATAAACATTGGCTCGGCGTAGGCTTACATGGGGGTATCAGTATGACCATACATTATTAAGCAGCATTGGAAGTATTGTTCCTTTTATTCGCTTCAGTGAAATAAAAAGAAAGAGACCCACTCGTTACAATATGAACCTCCCACGGATCAATAAATTCACTAGTTAGGCACTGGTCAGGTCCTGAGGGTGCCAGACTAAAGAGGTTCAACCTGTATGTGTAAAAAAGTTGTATGTGATCACAAAACATAGATCAGGTCACAATGGTTAAGAAAATCAAAATATGACCTCTAAATCTCTCGACATGATTTTGCTCTCACTTAAACCAGTGAAAATCAGGAGTCCCTCAGTCATTCATTGGCATAGACCATGTTGTGGGCATTCAGATTCAAAGTGTTTTCCAAATCATCTCCGCTTCACTTTGCTCACTGAGCAGAAATCCTGAAGTTACAGAATCCATGAAACAGCACGAGATTTAGCACGTATCTTGAAAAGACACACTTCCTGGCAGATTTATCCTTGTACCAGGTGCTGCCAGCTCAAATATCTATTGTTTTCACATCTCAAAAATGATAACATTTTTTCCAAATCAGAAGAAATATGAAAAATATAAGAACATAAGAATGGCCATACTAGGTCAGATCAAAGGTCCATCTAACCCAGTATCCTACCTGCTGACAGTGGTCAATGCCAGATGCCCCAGAGGGAGGGAACACAACAGAGAACCCTCACATGATTCCGCTCTTGTCACCTATTTCCAGACAAACAGAGGCTAGGGACACCATTCCTACCTATCCTGGCTAATAGCCACTGATGGTCCGAACCACTGTGAATCTATCTAGCTCTTTTTTGAGCCCTCTTAAAGGTCTAGTACTCACCACATACTCTAGCAAGGAGTTCCACAGGTTGACTGAACACTGAGTGAAGAAAAACTTCCTTTTGTTTGTTTTAAAATCTGCTGCCTATTAATTTCATTTGGTTACCCCTAGTTTTTATATTGTGGGAATAAGTAAATAACTTTTCCTTATTCACTTTTTCCACACCACTCATGATTTTATAGACCTCTATCATATCCCTCCTTCATCTCCTCTTTTCTAAGATGAAAAGTCCACATCTTTTTAATCTCTCTTCCCATGGGACCCATTCAAAACCCCTAATCATTTTTGTTGCCCTTTTCTGAACTTTTTCCAATGCCAATATATCTTTTTTGAGATGAGGCGACCACATCTGCACGCAGTATTCAAGATGTGGGCGTACCATGGATTTATACAGAGGCAATAAGATATTCTCTGTCTTATCCTCTATCCCATTTTTAATGATTCCTAATATTTTATTTGCATTTTTGACTGCTGCTGCAAACTGAGTGGATGTTTTCAGAGAACTATACACAATGACTCCAGTATCTCTCTCTTGAGAAGTTGTAGCTAAATTAGTCCCCATCGTATTATGTATGTATAGTTGGGATTATTTTACATTTATCAACATTAAATTTCATTTTCCATTTTGTTGCCCAATCACTTAGTTTGGTGAGATCTTTTCGAACTCTTCACAGTCTGCTTTGCTCTTCACAGTCTTAATCATCTTGAGCAATTTTGAAACTTGAAATGCCACAGTAGCAGGAAAAAAAATCATGAATTAGCAAATGCGAAAAATCTCACTGAAGTCTGCTTTCACGAGGTTCCAGGAAAATTTGCAGATCTAACAGTTTGTTAGGAAGTTTCTGATCAGCCTATAGATTTTGAATACTTAACTAACCCAAATCCAAATTCTAATCATTTTAAGGTTTGCAGCAATTCTTAAAATCATGGGGGAACTTCATATTTTTTGCATTTCATTGGAACCCACTAAAGAAATTCTATCCAAATTTTTCCTAAGAAAAAAGTTCTTTGGATGACGAATGGATATTAAGCCCTTTCTAGTATTCACATAAATCATCTTTTAAATACCTAAAAGGTTGTTAAAAGGAGAAGGAAAAATTATTCTCCTTAACCTCTCATGTGAGGACAAGAAGAAATGGTCTTAGATTACAGCAAGGGAGATTTAAGTTGGACAATAGGAAAAACTTCCTTTCTATCAGGGTGGGTAAGAACTGGCATAAATTGCCTTGGGAGGGGGTGGACCCTCCATCACTGGAGACTAAGAAAAGCTTAGACAAATACCTGTGAGGAATGGTCAAGATGGTGCTTGGTCCTGCCATGAGTTCAGGGGACTGGACTTGAAAATTCTTTCCAGTTCTTCTATCTTTATGTTACCAGTAACTCTAAGAGTTGAAAAAATGTGTAGGTTCAAAGGGATTTATTAAATATTTCCCATCAGTAATAAAGCCACATAAAACCTATTCTTTCCATTACTGTGCTAACAGGAACAAACTTTCAAATGTACCACAAACAGAACAATTCACCAAGAACCACCCCATTTTGCTTAACACAATAGTCAAGGTTTTAATAGAAATTAGAATGAGAATTTCCCCCTCTTTAGGGAAACCAATGTTGTTATAAACCTAACCAGCTGCAAAAACCACCTATAACTGCCTTGTAAAATAAATAGCTATGACTACAAGTGTACCTCTTGTTATGCTTAAGCAAACAACATTTTAAAGCCACTAAAAGCTTTGTTACATTGGCTATAAAAACAATCATCCTTAGATCACTCCGGCTGCAAAATTTGATTTAAGCAGGCCTTTATATGCCCCCCCCCTTAGGTTATCATTTCCATAAATCAGTGTATGCACCATACCAAAACTCAATAGCTGCCGAGGTCCATTGTAGGTAAAGTTTCTAGTGTATTTAACAGCATAGGTTAATATGTCATTAAAAGCCAACATTCAATAAAGAGAATTATTTTAAGAGGAAAAACTAAAATCAAAAAGTCTCAGAGGGGTAGTAGTGTTAGTCTGAATCTGTAAAAACAATGAGAGTCCTGTGGCACCTTAGAGACTAATAAAAATATATAGAATCATGAGCTTTCATGGGTAAAACCCACCCACAAAAGCTCATGATTCTATATATTTTTATTAGTGTCCAAGGCTATGTCTACACAGCAGCATTATTTCAGAATAAATGGTGGTATTCTGAAATAACACAGTCCATGTCTACACACAAGCTGTTATTTCGATGTAATGTTGAAATAATGTCGAGCTGAAGGATTGCTTACTCCAACTCCTGTAACCCTCATTGTCTGTGGAATAAGGGAAGTCGGGGGAAGAGTTCTCTGTCTCAAAATAACTGCTGTGTAGACAGCGCCAAAAGTCGAAATAAGGTATTTCAACATAACTACGCAATTAGCGTAGCTCAAGTTGCATAGCTTATTTTGAGTTTAGCCGTGACTTGTAGACGTGCCCTAAGGTGCCACGGGACTACTTGTTTTTAAAGATACAGACTAACATTGCTACCCCTCTGAGATTATTACCCAGGAAAGTGTATGCCCTAGTAAATCTGTTAGGGTATGTCTACACTACAAAGTTAATTCAAACTAACAGACGTTAGTTCGAATTAACTTTGATAGGCGCTACACACGCGATCCGCTAGTTCGAACTTAAGATCAGTTCTTCATCAACAATTTAGATATCGACAGAGAGAGAACGCTTATTAAGTTTGCAGATGATACCAAGCTGGGTGGGGTTGCAACTGCTTTGGAGGATAGGGTCATAATTCAAAATGATCTGGACAAATTGGAGAAATGGTTTGAGGTAAACAGGATGAAGTTTAATAAGGACAAATGCAAAGTGCTCCACTTAGGAAGGAACAATCAGTTTCACACATACAGAATGGGAAGCGACTGTCTACAAAGGAGTATGGCAGAAAGGGATCTAGAGGTTCATAGACTCATAGACTTTAAGGTCAGAAGGGACCATTATGATCATCTAGTCTGACCCCCTGCACAGTGCAGGCCACAGAATCTCACCCACCCCTCTTAGAATAATCCTCTCACCTATGTCTCAGATATTGAAGCCTTCCAATACTTTGAAGGCCCCAACATGCAGAGAGTCCTTCAGCTGTGATCTGTGCCCAATGCTACAGAGGAAGGCGAAAAACCTTCAGGGCCTCTGCCAATCTACCCTGGAGGAAAATTCCTTCCTGACCCCAAATATGGCGATCAGCTAAACCCTGAGCATGTGGGCAAGACTCACCAGCCAGACACCCAGAAAGTTCCCTATAGCAACTCCTATCATCCCTCCATTGACCTATTTCCAACTGGAAATGAATGGTCAATTAGTTACCAAGATCATGTTATTTCATCCAACCATCCCCTTATCATAGAATCAGAACTGGAAGAGACCTCAGAAGGTCGTCAAGTCCAGCCCTCCGTTCTAGGCAGGACCAATCCCATCTAAATCAACCCGGCCAGGGCTTTGTCAAGCCGAGACTTAAACACCTCTAGGGATGGAGACTCCACTACTTCCCTAGGTAACCCATTCCAATGCTTCACTACCCTCCTAGTAAAATAGTTTTTCCTAATATCCAATCTGGACCTCTCCCACCACAACTTGAGACCATTGCTCCTTGTTCTGCCATCTGTCACTACTGAGAACAGCCTCTCTCCATCCTCTTTGGAACCTCCCTTCAGGAAGTTGAAGGCTGCTATCAAGTCCCCCCTCACTCTTCGCTTCTGCAGACTAAACAGACCCAAGTCCCTCAGCCTCTCCTCGTAGGTCATATGCTCCAGACCCCTAATCATTTTGGTTGCCCTCCGCTGGACCCTCTCCAATGCGTCCGCATCCTTTTTGTAGTGGGGGGCCCAGAACTGGACACAGTACTCCAGATGTGGCCTCACCAAAGCCGAATAAAGGGGAATAATGACATCTCTGGATCTGCTGGCAATGCTCCTCTTAATGCATCCTAATATGCCATTAGCCTTCTTGGCTACAAGGGCACACTGTTGACTCATATCTAGCTTCTCATCCACTGTAACCCCCAGGTCCTTTTCTGCAGAACTACTACTTAACTGGTTGGTCCCCAGCCTGTAACTATGCTTGGGATTCTTCCGTCCCAAGTGCAGGACTCTACACTTGTCTTTGTTGAATCTCATGAGATTTCTAGTGGCCCAATCCTCCAATTTGTCTAAGTCACTCTGGACCCTATCTCTGCCCTTAAGCGTATCTACCTCTCCCCCTAGCTTAGTGTCATCTGCAAACTTGCTGAGGGTGCAATCTATCCCCTCATCCAGGTCATTAATAAAGATATTGAACAAAACCGGTCCTAGAACCGAACCTTGGGGCACTCCACTAGAAACCGACCGCCATCCTGACATCGAACCGTTGATCACTACCCGCTGGGCCCGGCCTTCTAGCCATCTTTCTATCCATCTTACCGTCCATTTATCCAATCCGCATTCCCTTAACTTGCTGGCAAGAATATTGTGGGAGACCGTATCAAAAGCCTTGCTAAAGTCAAGGTATATAACATCCACTGACTTTCCCATGTCCACTGAGCCAGTTACCTCATCATAGAAGCTAATCAGATTGGTCAAGCACGACTTGCCCTTTGTGAATCCATGCTGACTATTCCTGATCACTTTCCTCTCATTCAAGTGTCTCAAAATGGATTCCTTTAGAATCCCTTCCATGATTTTTCCAGGAACCGAGGTAAGACTGACCGGCCTATAGTTCCCTGGATCGTCCTTCTTCCCATTTTTGAAGATGGGCACTACATTTGCCTTTTTCCAATCATCCGGGATTTCTCCCGATCTCCACGACTTTTCAAAGATAATGGCCAAAGGCTCCTCAATGACATTTGCCAACTCCTTCAGTACCCTTGGGTGCATTAAGTCTGGACCCATGGATTTGTGTACGTTTAGTTTTTCTAAATAGTTCCTAACCTGTTCTTTACCCACCAAGGGCTGTCCATCTTCTTCCCATCTTGCGTCGCTTAGCACAGGAGTCCAGGAGCCGACCTTGTCCGTGAATACAGAGGCAAAGAAAGCATTGAGTACTTCAGCTTTCCCCACATCCTCTGTCACTAGGTTACCTCCTTCATCCATTAGGGACTGCACACCCTCTCTGATCACCTTCTTTTTGTTGACATGCCTGTAGAAACCTTTTTTGTTATCCTTCACATCCTTAGCCAGTCGCAACTCCATTTGTGCTTTCGCCTTCCTGATAACCCCCCGGCATTCTCGAACTATACATTTAAGCTCCTCCCTAGTCATTTGTCCAAGTTTCCACTTTCTGTAAGCTTCCTTTTTGTGCTTAAGTACACCAAGGATTTCCCCTGTAAGCCAATCCGGTCTCCTACCAGGTTTGCCTCTCTTGCTACGTGTCGGGATGGTTTCTTTCTGTGCCTTCAATAAGGCTTCTTTAAAATACTGCCAGCTGTCCTGGACTCCTTTCCCCTTCATGTTAACATCCCAGGGGATTCTTTCCATCAGATCTCTGAGGGAGTCAAAATCTGCTTTTTTGAAGTCCAAGGTGTGTATTTTACTACTCTCTTTTCTTCCTTTGGTCAGGATCCTGAAATCTACCATCTCATGATCACTGCTTCCCAGGTTGTCACCCACCTCTACGTCCCCTATTAGTTCCTCCCTGTTTGTGAGGAGAAGGTCAAGCTGCGCACGGCCCCTGGTCGGATCCTTCAGCACTTGTACCAAGAAGTTATCCCCAACATTCTCCAAAAACTTCCTGGATTGCCTGTGTACTGCCGTATTGGTTTCCCAACAGATGTCAGGGTGATTAAAGTCCCCCATGAGAACCAGGGCCTGCGATCTGGAAGCTTCGCTCAGTTGTTCGAAGAAAGCCTCATCTACCTCATCCACCTGGTTCGGTGGCCTGTAGCAGACACCAACCACAACATCACTGCTGTTTGCTCCTTTAAACCTGACCCATAGACTTTCAACAAGTTTTTCTCCCTCTTTATACTGGAGTTCAGAGCAATCATAGTGCTCTCTTACATATAGTGCAACTCCTCCTCCTTTTCTCCCCTGCCTATTCTTCCTGAACAATCTATACCCTTCCATGACAGCGCTCCAGTCATGCGAGTCATCCCACCAAGTCTCTGTTATCCCAATTAAATCATATTTCTTGGCCTGGGCCAGGGCCTCCAGTTCTTCCTGCTTGTTGCCCAGGCTTCTCGCATTAGTGTACAAACACTTCAGGTAACCAGTTGATTGCACTATCTTCTCCATTCGAAACTGGGGTCCTCCTTTCTCGCTCCTTGCTCTATGCATTTCTTCCCGGTATCTGACTTTCCCACTCCCCTCAGGGTTTTGGTCACCGTCCCCCGACGAACCTAGTTTAAAGCCCTCCTCACTAGGTTCGCAAGCCTGCCCGCGAAGATGCTCCTTCCTCTCTTCGTTAGGTGGATCCCATCTCTTCCTAACAATCCTTGTGCCCGGAACAGAGTCCCATGGTCGAAGAAACCAAAGCCCTCTCTGCGACACCACCTGCGCAACCACGCATTTACGTCCTCAATTCGACGATCCCTGCCCAGTCCTTTCCCTTCAACAGGGAGGATGGACGAGAACACCACCTGCGCTCCAAAGTCTTGGTTATAGTGGACCACAAGCTAAATATGAATCAACAGTGTGACGCTCTTCCAAAACAAGCAAACATGATTCTAGGATGCATTAACAGGTGTGTTGTGAGCAAGACACAAGAAATCATTCTTCCACTCTACTCCACACTGATTAGGCCTCAGTTGGAGTATTATGTCCAGTTCTGGGCACCACATTTCAAGAGAGATGTGGAGGAATTGGAGAAGGCTCAGAGAAGAGGAACAAGAATTATTATAGGTCTAGAGAACATGACCTATGAAGGAAGACTGAAAGAACTGGACTTGTTTAGTTTGGAAAAAAGAAGATTGAGGGGAGACACAATAACGTTTTTTAGGTATCTAAAAGGGTGTCACAAGGAGGAGAGAGAAAAATTGTTCTTCCTGGCCTCTGACGATAGAAGAAGCAGCAATGGGCTTAAACTGCAGCAAGGGAGGTTTAGGTTGGACATTAGGGAAAAGTTCCTAACTCTCAGACGGTATGTCTACACTACAGCGCTAATTCGAACTAAGCTAATTCGAACTAACGCTTCTAGAACTAAAAACTAGTTCGAATTAGCGTTTTGCTAATTCGAACTAGCATGTCCACATTAAGTGGACCCTGAACCGGGCTTAAGGATGGCTGGAAGCAGTGCTGTCTCAGGCTAGCCGAGGGCTGTGCTTAAAGGGACCCGACCCCCACCCCGGACAGACAGTTCTCAGGGGTGCCCCGCTTGCAAACCAGTCCTGGCTTGGAGTGCCCGGAGTGCCCACACTGGGCACATCACAGCACTCGGCCATCAGACCGGCTGCACTTGCCGCAGGCTGCCATCTGGGGAGAGGGGGCAATTGGGGGGCTGCAGGAGAGCTTCCACCCCCAGAAGCCCGCAGAGCCAGCCCAGTCCTCCCCATCGGGGGCTCGTGCCCCATTCCTCCCTCACTTCCTTCTACTTACCCTTCCCTAGCCCCTCTTCTTGATGTACAAAATAAAGATAACGTGTGGACAAAACTAGAAACTCTATTTATTGAACAAAACTCGGGGAAACTGGGAAAAGGAGGTGGGAGAGGGGAAGAGAGAGGGTGGGAGAGGGGAGGGGGAAAACTGGGAGGAGGGAGGTGAAAGGGGGAAGCAAGGGAAAGGAGGGGGTGGGGAAACTGAAGGATCAGGGGTGGGGGTCTCGCCGGGCCAACCGCCTCCCAGCACGGCGAGGGAGGGGGCCTCGGCGTCCCCGGGGGGATGGGGTGGAGGGTGCGGAGGTTGAGGTGGGGGGTGTGGTCATTGAGGAAGAGGTTGTGGGGGTTGAGGAGGAAGAGGTGGGAGGGGGGCAGGAGTGGGAGGAGGGACAGCAGTTGGGGGGGCAGCAGGCGCAGGACCAGCACGGCGCACCATGCTCTGCAGCAGGAGCTGCAGGTTGGTGCTCAGCCCTCGGAGCTCAGCCAGCAGCTCATGGCAGACCTGCAGGTCTTCCCGCATCCAGGCCTGCAGTGTGCGGTGCACGGCTCGCAGGGCCCCCAGGTGCTGGTCCCGGTATTCCTGCTCCGTGCTGGCAGTCCGGAGCAGGCCGCGGGTGCGGGAGCATGTCCCGGGCGGGGTGGTGCGCCCTACACGAGCAGCTGGTGCAGCTGTAGAGAAAGAAGAGAAGTGGTCAGTTCTCCCTGGGGACGCAGAGGATGATGCCCAGCCCCCTCCCCCACTCCGCAACGTGAGGGTGACCATGTCCTGCACCGTCACAGCCGCTGTGCTTGTACAGAGGCCATGGTCAGGATGTCTGGCTCTCCCTGGGACTGGGAGCTGCCCCAAGACCGCACCCATGTCCCTGTGCCATGTATAGTGTGGCCGGGGCGGCGGGAGGAAGGGGAAGATGTCCCCTGCTTCCGTGTAGAGGGGACATTTGAAGGGAAAGCATCCTGCTGGGTCCTGCCCCAGGGTCGGGAGCATGTCACGTCTCTTTGCACAAGCATGTGCCTATTGGGCAATGGCCCCTGGGTGTCACGCAGCTGGAGCCACCTGCCCAAGGGTGGCATGGCACGTGCTCGCACATGCACAGGTGTCTGCGTGATCCGTGGAAGGCATGGCCCACGCGCGTGGTCTCTGGTCTCCCTCCCACCTCCCCCCCAAACTACTTAATTCAAACTACTTACCCGGTACGGTCTCCCTGGACGACCCTGCTGGAACAGCTGGCGGTAGCCCCTCCGGTGCGCCCAGGTCAGGGCCCTCTGGTCCCGGCTCGCTGTCCCCCGGGCTGGCACGGACCGCCCTGCCCCCCAAGAGTTGGTGGAGGGCAGCGAAGTAGGGGCAGGTGGCAGCCCCTGCAGCGGCGCTGCCCCTTGTGGCCCTGGCGTACCCCTGCCGCAGCTGCTTCAACTCATTTTGCACCTGCTCTTGCGAGCGCCTGTGTCCCTTGCGGGCCATGCTGGCTGCTATGCGGCCGTAGACAGCCGCGTTCCTCCTCCTAGTGCAGAGATCTTGGAGATTGGGGGCCTGCCCCCAAATCTCAATGAGGTCCATGACCTCCGCACTAGACCAGGAGGCCGCACGCCATCTACGGCCCCTGGGTGCTCGGGGACTGGGCAGGGGACGGCTCACTGCCACTGGCTACCTGGCTCATGGTGGGGCCACTGGCTCAGGGGCAGAGACTGCTGGCAGGGCTGTCTGACTCCAGTGCCATCTGGCCAGAGTCTACCCCTTTAAGGGCCCGGGGCTGGGGGAGAGGAGAAGAGTTTTCCTGGTTGTGCCCAGAGAGGCCACCAGGGAAACCTGGGAAGGGCTAGCCTCCCACTAGTTCGAATTAAGGGTCGACACAGCCTTTAATTCGAACTAGCTAGTTCGAACTAGGCTTAATCCTCGTAAAATGAGATTTACCTAGTTCGAACTAAGTGCTCCGTTAGTTCGAATTAAGTTCGAACTAACGGAGCGCTAGTGTAGCGCCTATGAAAGTTAGTTCGAACTAACATCCATTAGTTCGAACTAACTTTGTAGTGTAGATATACCCAGAGTGATTAAACACTGGAATAAATTGCCCAGGGAGATTGTGGAATCTTCATCTCTGGAGATATTTAAGAGTAGGTTAGATAAATGTTTATCAGGGATGGTCTAGACAGTACTGGGTCCTGTCATGAGGGCATGGGACTGGCTCAATGGCCTCTTGAGGTCCCTTCTAGTCCTAGTAGTCTATGATTCTATTACAATGTATTTATTAGTGCCCTAACTGACAGAATATTAACGTTAGTGTACATGAAACATTAGTAAAAGTGTTTCAAATTATTTCAGAGCTCAGAAATTAAGCTTTACTAAGCTTTTTGCAAAATTGCCAGCTCTGTGTTTCAACATGGCAATCAATTTTTTCTACAGGGGCAGCTAAAATGATTAAATTTTTTAAAAACTTAAAAATTCAAGACTTTAAATCAAAAGGTTTCCTATTTTAGAGTGAGGGGAAAACAAAATGTTAACTTTTTTCATGGAATTGTACATTTTTGCAAACTTTGTGTGTCTTGCTTACAGCACTCCTGCAAATACATCCCAGAATGCGGTTTGCTTTCTTTGCGACAGAGTTATCCTGTTGACTCAAATTTAGCTTGTGATCCGCTATGATCTCCAAATCCCTTTCTGTAGTATTCCTTCCTAGACAGTCATTTCCCATTTTGTATGTGTGCAACAAATTGTTCCTTCCTAAGTTGAGTACTTAGCAGTTGTCTTTACTGAATTGCATCCTATTTACTTCTGACCCTTTCTCCCATTTTATCCAGATAATTTTGAATTTGAATTCTAGTCTTTAAATCATTTGCAACCTCTCCTAATTTGGTATCACCCAAAAACTTTATACATGTATTCTCTTTGCCATTATCTAAATTACTGAACAAAACCAGACCCTGAATTGATCCCTACAGGACCCCACTTGATATGCCCTGCAAAAGATTGATGACTACTCTCCAATAACTGTTTTTCAGCCAGTTATAGTAGCTCCACATTATAGTAGCTCCATCTATGTTGTATTTCTTTAGTTGGTTTATGAGAAGGTTATGTGAGACAGTATAAAAAACCTGAGTTAAGTCAAGATATACCACGTCTGCCACTTCCCCCCATCCACAAGATTTGTTACCCTGTCAAAGAAAGTTATGAGGTTGGTTTGACATGATTAGTTCTTCACAAATCCACGTTGACAGTTACTTATCACTTTATCATCATCTAGGTGTTTGCAAATTGATCGCTTAATTATTTGTTCCATTATCTCTGGGTACTGATGTTAAACCGAGTGTTCTTTAATTCCCCAGGTTGCTTTATTTTCCTTTTTGAGATTGGCACTTTTCCAGGTAGCTGGAATCTCTCCCATCTTCAAGGATTTTTCAAAGATAATCGCTAATGGCTCATGTATCTCCTCAATCAGCTCCTCGAGTATTCTAGACTGTATTTCATCAGCCCCTAGTGACTTGAAGACGTCTAACTTATCTAAGTAATTTTTAAATTGTTCTTTCCTTATTTTAACTTCTGATCTACCTCAGTTCCACTGGCAGTCACCATGTTGGGCATCTGACTGCTGCTAAACTTTTTGGTGAAAACAAACAAAAAGGTCATTCAGCACTGCTGCCATTTACACATGCTGATATTGTTTCCTTCCCCCGACCCCCACTAAGTAATGGCCCTACCCTATTCTTGGCCTTCCTCTTACTTCTATTGCATTTGAAGCATGTTTTCTTGTTACCCTTTATGTCTCTAGCAAGTCATGTTATGTCTCTAGCTAGTTTAATCTTGTTCTGTGTCTTGCCCTTTCTTTCTAATTTTGTCCCTACATACTTTTGCCATTTGTTTATATTCATCCTTTGTAATTTGACCAAAAATTTCCATTTTTTGTAGGACTTTTTGTAGGACTCTTTCTTGAGTTTCAGATAATTGAAAATTTCCTGGTTAAGGCAGGGTGGTCTCTTGCCATGCTGTCTTTACTAATCAATGGGATAAGTTTGCTTTTGTGCCCTTAATAATGTCACTGAAAAACTGCCAACTGTCTTCAACTATTTTTCCCCTTAGATATTTCCATCTACCAATTTCCTGAGTTTGCTAAAATCTGCCTTCTTGGAATCCATTATCTTTATTGTGCTGTTTTTCCTCCTACCATTCTTCAAAATCCTAAAACTACCATTTCAGGATCACTTTCACCTACCCAGTCTGCCACTTTCAAATTCTCAAGCAGTCTCTCTCTATTTGTCAAAATCAAATCTAGACCAGCCTCTCCTCTAGTAGCTTTCTGCAACTTCTGACATGAAAAACAGGCTCCAATGCATTCCAATAATGTGCTGGATAATGTGATCTGCTGTGTTATTTTCTCAACAGACATCTGGATAGCTGAAATCCACCGTCACCCCCAAGTCAATGTGCTTTGGATGATTTTGTTAGTGGTTTTAGAAAAGCCTCATCTGCCTCCTTCTGATGTGGTGATCGGCCTGTAGCCATTTCTTAGGTGCAGATGGCAGGTAGAAAGAAAACACAGCAGTAGGTTCAGGGCTACTGGAGTAGGTGAGTTGGCTCCTAGGGGAATCTGGAGAAATGGAGAAGATCTGGGATCTAGGGGATGGAAATGATGAGGTTAGCAGCCAGCTCAGGGACTGAGATGGGAAAATTCTTAGTAGATGGCAACAAATTTCTCAAACAGTTGCTGCCCACTCAGGTGGGATAGGCAGTGCGGGGGAGAAGCAAACACACATCTCCTTCCTCTTCTCCCATCTCACTGAAGGTCTTAAAGGGCCAGCGCACCATCCTTTGATTTCTAGGCTGCTTGGTATGCAGGAGAGCATGACATTAGAAGGAAACGTGTGCATGTTACATGTGACACATAGAAGATGTGACTACCCTGCAGCCTAGGACAGAGCTGGTCTCATTGCTAATTTAACAAAGCTATTTATGGCATCTGAGGCAGGACATAACATTGTCACCTTGAAGTCTATTTCAGGAAAGATAAACTAACTCTAATTTATGTTTTGGACACTCTCTTTATCACAAGACCAAATTAAACATGTGACATGAATGTCCATTATGTTCTGACCCCAGTCATAACAGATTTCTTTTTACCCAGACTTCTTATTGTTACAGTGCCAGTTATAAGATTAACTGTGGACATTTTCTTTCTTGGAAAAAGAGACTGAATTTGTTTAAGCCAAAAAATAAAAAGTAGGAAAATCCATGACACTCTCATTTGCAAACCAAAGAACATAACATATCTGTTTTGCTGAGCCTAAAGAACTTCCTATTCCTTTACAGAACATCAAACCTACAGACAGCACCAGAACAGCAGGAAGGTCTTGATCACACACATTTGTAAATATTTTATATTTATCCTGACCGAGAAGGGTTATACTTCTTGATGAAGAGGAGAGAAAGAGGTCCGAACTGCTTGTGTTTACAGTAAAGTTATGCGTGCACTAACTGCTGCTTTTAGAGGTAATGATTATATGTAAAAAAAAAAATAGACTGGACCAAACCAAAATCCAGGATAGACAGCACTGTGAAACAGCTCTCTGCTCAGCTTCACATAAGGTAGGTAACCTGACTTGTCTCTGTTCCGGGGATGGGGTGCTTCAGGTATGTGTAGGCCCCCTGCTGGAGGTTTTGCCCCCTAGGTGTAACCCACCTGAAGAAGGTAGAGTTCCCTTTGGGGACAAGCAACAGTGAGCTTAGACCAGGCATGTCCAAAGTCCGGCCCGCGGGCCAATTGCGGCCCGTGTTCCGATTTAATACGGCCCCCGCTTCCTCCCCCTCTCCTGGCTCCCCGGCGCTCTTTTGAACTGGCGCGCCCAGCGCGCCGCTTCCGGCCGCGCCGCCGCCGCCCATGGCCTCCGTGGTCCTAGAGCCTGCCCCGTAGGGCACGTCCGCAGCCCCGCTCCTCCGCTCGGCTGCGGGTTCGCCCTGTCCCCGGACCGCCGTGAGGCCGGCGTGCCCTGCGCTCTCTGCCCGCCTCCGACCCTGCGGGCCCTCCGCCTTGGGGCTGAGAGTGCGGGGACGGCCCTCACGCATCTTCACTTCTTCAAATCTGGCCCTCTTTGAAAAAAGTTTGGACACCCCTGGTTTAGACCTTCAAGAGCTTCTTAGGGAGGCCACCCAGGATCAGCTCTGGGCAGAACCAATCATCAAGAGGAAGTGGAAGAGAGCAGGAGACCATCCAGGTCCAAAACGCAAAGTAAAAAAAAAAAGTCCTGGCTGCTCCCTCCAATGGGAGAATCCTGCATAAAGCTGAGATGAGGGAGCAAAGACTTCACAATTTGTCCCCAGAAGACCAGCCCAGCAAGTTGCCTACCGCTAACTGCAACTTTTGAGTGAATCAGCAAAAGACTTTTGTTTACATTATGCAGTTGTGCCTATCTTGGGTCAGGACATCAGTGTAACTACAGTAAGATTAAAATTAGCTCAATCTGCAAGATACTTCACTGTTTCAGGCCAGCCCGTGAGGGTTCCATTCTGCTCTCACTTAAACACATGAGGATCTCTCGTAGCTGCACTAAAGCCAGAAGAATCATATTAATATAACATTGACGTAAGTGAGATCTGAATTAGAGCTGGTTTGAAAACAGGACTTATTCCCTGCAGAACATTTCACCTTTTTGTTGAAAAGCCTAAAACTGATCCTTCCCCCTCAATTTTTAGCTGCCAAGGACCAAACTATTTTTGGCCCTAAACTTTTTTTTTTTTTTTTAATACTCTTTTACTGAACCATTTTCTTTTGGAGGGTTTTCAGTTTCCTCATGAAAACCTATGGTTTGTAGCAGAAAGTAATGCTATGTGTGAAAATTTTACTTCAGTCTAAAACACAATTTTCCACTGAAAAAAAATGTAAATGGAAATTTTAAAAAAAGCCCTAATCAGAATGATGATTGTAAGTCATCAGCGAGGAGAGGATTATGAAAAGTACATTGTTAACTCTAGCCACCAGCTGACTCCAACAAAGAATTATCCACATTAGCATTCTTAGCCACAAAAGGAAATAGATCTTCTATAATTAATAGTGATGAATTTTATAATTACTACTAGAGAAAATAAAGAGGCCAGTTTGACACAATAGTGATTACTTCACATATCACACCTTCATTATTCTTGACTAAGAGCCAAGAATTTAGCTTCTGCATAATGCTCTGAGACGCATTTACTTGCTTATATTACTGGGTTTTCTCCTGCCAGACTTTCACCATAAATATAACTTTGCCAGGATGAGAGCTTCAATATAAACAGAAACTCTGTTTAGGGAATAAGTTAATCTGTTTTGTGGCAAAACCACCTTCAGTGAGCGCCTGATATAAGTATACTTCCCTAGAAATGAGGGTGACTTAAATCAACACACCAGATCTTATAAAGGCTGCTTTGAGACCATAGCTTTTGAGACCAATTAACCGGCAATGGGATGGGTCTCCCAGCCTCAGGAAATTTTCTGGTGGCAGAGGGCTACCTATGCTGCCTTTCCCTGTTGCCAGTGTAGGACATATTTTATGTGCACTCCTGCAATGCCTAACTTCCACAACAGCTCCCTGGGGCCATGGGTAGATGAGGGCAAATTTAAGCAGTCCTGAGACCCTAAATCAGTTCTACTTTTATGCTTGGGGTCAATGGATCAGTGGTCTGAGGCACGGCCGACTTATCCATTAGGCACAGTAGCCACGATACTTTTAGGGGCCCACGAAAATGTATTCATTTCTTTTAAAACCAGAAGGGAAAAAATAAACTTTTAGGGTTGAAGAAAATGTTTTAATTTTTTTCCTCACATCAGAAAAAAACGAAACTTTTAGGGCCCATGAAAATCTATTAAATTTTGCCTAAAACAGAAAAATAATAAAATTTTGACTTATTTAAAATTATATTAATGGAGGAAGGGGCCCATGAAGGCAAAAGTGCCTCGGGCACACGAAAGTCATAATGCGGCCCTGGTCTGAGAACTAGCAACGTATGGGTGGTGCAATGTAGTCTAGGGTCTGGGCTACGTGTAAATTCAGTGTTTGATGGAATCTGACTAAGTGAATGGAGAAATACAACTGATACAACACTACAATCCAGTCAATATCCCATACCAAGGGTTCTCAAAGTGGGCCAGGGGTCCACTTTGGGAAAGCCACTGAGGGGCCCATACGTCTTTGTTTACCTGAAAGGTCCGTAGACACAGAGCCTCACGGCTACCATTGGCTCCGGTTTGCCATTTCCAGCCAAGGGCAGCCCCGAGAAGCAGAGTGTCCCAGGCTGCCATTTCCCATAGTTGCCCTTAGTTGGAAACAGCAAACCCGAGCCACTGGGAGTTGCGAGGCTCCAAAGCTTCAGATAAACAAAGCGGCGCAGGCCGACCAGCGGCTTTCCCAAAGAGGGTCCACAGCCACTTAAAGAAACACTGTCCTATACTCACGGCAAAACAATTTAAAAAGGTGTTTCACCAGCCTCCAGTTGCATGAGTGCAAATCTTGCGATTTACTAATCTAACTGACAAAGGAAGAAACAGTTTTGTGACACTAGACTAGGGGTAGGAGATTTAATTTCTGATTTCTAGCTCTGCCACACACTTCCTGAAAGATCTTGGGCAAATCACTTCATCTCTGTGCTTTGGGGCACAATATATAAGACAGGGATAATAGTACTTCCTTTCTCCTGCCTTTTTGCTGTCTTGCCTACTGAGGCTATGACCTCTGCTGGGCATGGATTACCCTTTACACTATGTGGATATAACATGCCTACAAAATGGAGTCCCAACCTTGATTGGGACCCTCTAGGTGCTATGAGAATACTAATAATTAAGACCAGTTACAACATTTTTGACTAACTGAAATTTCATTGAAGCTGAAACATATAACAGAGATACCTCAACTTCATTGAAGATTTTGTTGGGAATGTTTTTCAGGTCCAGAGAGTTCTGGTCACTTCCGATGAGATACCAAGCTTAGTGGTTTGGATTCAAATTCTGTTCTTCATCTGGCAGAGTAGCAACTTGAACCTGGTTCTGCCACATCCCAGCCCCTGACCCCCGGGACTATACCATAAGCATCGCTTCTGGCTCATATTTTGACATAGGTCTGTGAAGATTTTGTATTCATTCCAGGGCAAATTCTGAATTGCAAAAGTTTTTTAAACTGGATTTGTCAAATTCCAAATAGCTCTATAAATAATCAACTAAATAATTACTACTAGGGATGCAAGCTAATGCTAGGATATTATGCCAATAGATAACTGCACCTTCAAACTTGAAAATCAATATTAAAACTCCATACTTACATTGTACTGAGCAATATTGGCAACGATCTTTGAGTCAAGACTGTTATGTAAATGTAATATAATGTAATACTTAGATATATGTTGTGCGCCCACACACACACACAAACCTTCACTAAGGATAATTTTGTATAGCACACTGTGTTATATGCAACCACTTCACATTTAATGTGTGAAAGGGTTCCAATACAATTTGAATTTCTAAAGACCACAGGGGAAATATTCACAGGCACAGATGACAGATAGGCATCTAATTCACATTTAGTAGGAGTTAGTAGTTTGCCATTTTTCCCTTTGAAAATTGCCTACTTTACCACACACACGTCTAATAATCTCAGAGGGGAACCTGTGTTAGTCTGTAGCTTTAAAAAAATGAGTAATTCTGCAGCACCTTACAGACTAACATATATATATATATAGTATAGCAAGTGGGTTTTTCCCACAAAGGCGCCTGATACTATATATATTTTTTCTAGTCTCTAAAGCGCTACAGGACTACACTTCTAAGAAGTGGCTGATCCTTTTCGGGAATTCATCACCTAGCGCTATATACATATATTAAACACACACTGTTGAACCTATGTAGAGAATATAGATTTATACAGAGAATAAGATGTAATGGTTGTTACAACATAGGACACATTGAGTATCAACATGAATTGCAGAGAACAATGTGTTTATCAGGACAAACTATATGTGATGGCACCAAATCCCAGAGAAATACAATAATTAAAATATCGATTTTTCATTTATTTGATACCAGCAGACTTACCCAGCGTTGCCTGGGTCCTTTAGGGCAGGAGGCTGGTAGTGCCGGAATCAGGACTGGGCCTTGGGGATGTGGGGACGGACAGTGCAGGAGGCTGAGGGTGAGTGGGTGTAAGAGTGATGGTTGGGATGGTGAAGAAGGGCTTAGGATGGGACATTCCATCTGGCATGGGCCTTTTCTCTCCCCTCCCACTCCCCACCCCAGACTGCCACAGCCACCAGGGGCCTTTTCTCTCCACCCTCCCCCACCAGCTGTACAGCCAAAGGCCAGGAGGGAAGGAAAATGTTTGGGGCAGGGAGCAGGAACTACTTGGAACCTCAGTCTTACTGGCCACTCCCTTGGCAGTACAGCTACCCCCAATGGCCACTCCTAGTATCCCATCCGTCCAAACAGCACACCCCTTTCCATGTGATGGAAAACAATCTCTTTCCCGATGCTTCTAGTTGTGATGGCACAACCAAACCTTGACTTGGCTTTAAGTTAGGAGAAGAGGAAGCTGCCTACCAAATTGGGTGGCCCTCGCTCTTACCATTTAGAAGGAGTTCTTAGACAAACGAACTTGCAGACAGACATACGGACACACTCTAAAATAGATCAGGGGTGGGGAACCTAAGGCCTAGGGGGCTGGATGTGGCCCCTGGCTTGCCTGGAACCAGCCCCTGAGGCTTGGGGGTCCCCTCAGCATTGGGGAACTCGTGCTGGTACTCCAGTCCCTCTGCCACACCCCTGCAGAGCTGGAGCACCCAAAATCTACTAGCCTGCCCCTCCCCACCCAGGCTCTGGTGTGTGAGGGGGGTGTCTTTCTCAGACTGGAGCCACGTCAGTGAGGGTTGTTGTTTTGGAGGTTTTTTGCTTCTCTCTTGTGTGCAGTCCCAGACTGATTTTTCTGTGGGTCAATGGGCCCCAACCCAAAAAAGGTTCCCTGGCCATATGTGTGTGAGTGTGAGTGAGAGATAGATGAGAGATGCTTCCTATGAAGTGTTTAGATTTAACAGTCTCCTTGATCATCTTGAGTAAAACTCACAATTAAAAGTTTCCTACAGGCTGTGTTAAAGGCTATGTCTGCACTAGCACTTTTGTTGGTACAACCCATGTTGCTCTAAAGTGTGAAAAAACACCCCTTTGAGCACAGACAGATGTGCCAGTGTGGCGCTCCTTGTTGGAGGTGCTTTAATGACATGGATGGGAGAGGTCTCTCTCATCCACATAGTGAAGCTACAAGAGCGATAAGGCAGCGGCACAGCTGCATCCGTACAGCTGTGCCACTGAGGGCTCAGTAGTGCAGACATGCTCTTAGTTACCTGAGAGATCAAAATAGGAAACTATGGCCAGATTCTCCTCCATGATGCATAGCATGTAATATGGCTTTTGCTGGAAAAGTTTTGAGACACATATTACAGAGTGGAGATTAGACTCTGTTCCTGCGTTCGTCCCTCCACTCTAGAATCAAGCATATAGAAAGGCACCCAAATATGCATTTGTTTGTGTGTGGATCATTTGCTGTGCTGACGTGAATTTATCCATGAAACATTTTTCTTTTGTTTAAATTATATGAAAAATCTGAACTATGTTCAGCAAGAACATGAACAAGAAGTAAGTTTAGCTTCTCTGATCTATAATGTCAAGTTCAGTGGTTATTGTGAAGACCAGGACATTAACTAGGTTCAAAAAAGAGCTAGATAAATTCATGGAGGTTAGGTCCATCAAAGGCTATTAGCCAGGGTGGCTAGGAAGGTGTCCTTAGCCTCTGTTTGTCTGGAAACGAACAGGAGAGGGATCACGTGATGATTACCTGTTGTGTTCCTTTCCTTTGGGGCATCTGGCATTGGCCACTGTCGGCAGACAGGGTACTGGGCTAGATGAACCTTTGGTCTGACCCTGGATGGCCGTTCTTATGTTCTTATATTTTAAATATGTTGAATGCTAGAATTGCCATCTTAAATTCTGAACTATAGGTTACAAGGCTGTATAGTTGGTCCTTTAAATAATAGAGAAGATACATTTTTAAAAGGGAAGTGCAGCTGTCCATCTCTGCTGTAAGGTATTTTTCAACTTATGTGGCAAATCCAATATAAAGGTTTATTGTACGGAAGGCAAAAGATCTTAATCAGGAATTAGTCTCTTCTAATGGGGAGAAATAAGTACCAAGCCAGCAAGAATTATTTCTAAGAGATAAGAATGTAATTGCCTAATGTGACTAATAATCTCATAAGAGCCTGTTTTATCTGATTTAACCCACGGAACTGCTGCTAATGTACAGAATTTAAAGTAATCCCTAAGGAATTCTTCTTATCACAAATGAGATTGTAGAATGATAAAAAGATTCATTGGTGCAGTATTTGTTCTAGACAATTCTGTTCACAAAAAATAAAGTTATGACACCTTGCAATTATACCAGTTTTTGCCCAAAGATAATAATCTGTAAGCTCACAGAGTGCTGGAAAAGTCACAATATATTGCTGACTTTGGAAGACAATAGTAAATGTTAGAATTAGAATTAATTTATATTCTGGATATATTTTAAATGTTATTATTGGGATGCAAACACTTGATTGAGTCACCCATGTAATTGTTTTTGCAAATTTTATTTTTGTATTGTGGGCGTTAAAGTTTATTTAATATATTCAGAGGCATTAACACTTGTCTCATCTAAAATGATAAGATCTAATCCTACCCTATAATGAACTTAATCCTGATGATCATAATCATATTGTAGATAAAAATAGATACATGACAGTCACAGAGTTTATTGATATTATTTTACTCGCTAATGATTTGTGAGATCTTGTGATACCTCATTGCTGCAACAATAGAAGATAGAAGCTCTTGGACTTCAAGTTCCAGGAATTAAACAATAATTACTTATAGTAATTAAATGGACAGTTTTATACTTCAGTCCCACATTTGATAATCTGCAGGGTACCTACTGTTGTATTTGCATAGGTTTGAGTCTTCAGTTTAGTCTGTGTAAAGACTATTTGATATTTATTGCTGTTTCTTTATCTCTATGTCCTGGACACACTAAAATGCAGGAAAATAAAAGCAGTCATACCCACCCCAAAGGAGCTTTCAAACTTTTGCCTTGAGCTAGCCAGCACTTGCTTCCCTTTTTGTTTGTTGGAGCTATTCACACGTGCAAGATTGTTCAAGTGGATGTTTGCAGGATCAAAGCATCAGTGAGAGATAAGGTCACTGGGCAACCCAAAGGTCGAACAATAGCGTTTCTTCTGTTTCATAATTACAAAACTCCCCATTCTATGGGTATTCTGCAAGACATGCTGGGTTGTTTTGTCTTTTAAACATGGAGTTTGTCTGAGTCCAGGCTTGGTGAAATATAAGAGGGAGGTCATTTCCCAATTAAGGGGAAGCTTGACCTGGTGGTTAGAATGAGGGAAGGGAAAGAATGGGCTGTTGAAGCTGGTATTGGTCATGGAGCACCTAGATGTCTAGGTTAATACTATCCTGAGCTAGTCTGACATCTTTTTCAGTACTATATATTTCTCATCAAATGTACATATCCAAAACCAGAGGCACCCACTGAATGTACAGCAGTCTCAAAGAATGCCTTTCCACAAAAATGTGACAGGTGTATCCATTGTGATACCTCTCTCAGTAAAACACATGAATATTAAATAGATTAAAAGCTATCTTTAAATGAATCTGCATGATGATCATTTACTGTTTTACAACAGTGGTCCGACATCCAATAGAGAAGTAGCATCCCTACTGTATGAAGTACTCTGCAACCATATAGGAAGAGACGGTCCTTTCCCTGGGACATTAGGCTTTGTCTACCCTGCGGCAAAAAATATACTAGTGAGGGGCTCATTAACATAAGTAGAAATCTCATTAGCATATTTTCTGCTGTTTCTTTTTGCGCGAGGGGTTTTTGCAGCAGTGTAACAGCTTCCATTTTGCGCAAAACCCCTGTTTTGCACAAGATCCTTATGCCTCCTCCAGAGGTTTTTGGGCAAAACGGGGGGTTTGCACAAAATGAAAGGAGCTCCATTGATTCTTTTTGCGCAAAAACCTCTTGCACAAAAAGAAACGGTAGAAAATATGCTAATGATATTGCGACTTATGCTAATGAGTCCCTCATTAGCATATTTTCTGCCACAAAAGCTCACAGTGTAGACGTAGCCTTAGTCTAATTTAGGACAACATGCAAGAGCACATCTGGAAATCAGAGGGAAATAAGGAAGGATAGGTGATTAAAATCATACCTCTGCAGAGCAGAGACTTTCTACTGCTCTGTGTTTGTACAGTGCCTAGCACAATAGGGCCCCAATCTCATCTTGTCCTTTGGTAACACTATAATAATAATGACTAATAACTAGTTATGTGCACAATACATTGATGTCTAGTTATTTAAATATATGGGAGCTTAATTACAAGATAAACAAATAAGATATCAGGAATCACTACTGACTATTTTCCTACCAGTATAACAAAGATTATAGGGGCATTAATGCACTCTTACATTTTCCAAAGAGATTTGGATAAAAAGTTCACATGCTTACAGCTCTTTTTTAAAATTAAAACCTTTAAATATTTTAATAGTACATCTGTGAGGCCTGGAGAGGGTTTAGGTAAGAACTGATCCTAAGTAAACCAAAAGCAAACACCACAAAATATTATTTAAGTTATAGTTAAGGAAAGAGGCAATCAGATAAAAATATCATAAATTAAATCCAAGTGTAGCCAAATTAGGCATGTGTTACTGCATGATCACTTTATGTTGCCTGGTGAAAAAAAATGATGAGACAACTTTTCACATCTGGAATATTATTTGAAATACATAATTTAGCCGGACTCTGATTCCATTTATACCGGCAGTGCATATCAAGAGTAATTCAGTTAAAGCCAATGGAAAGTCACACAGATGTGACACTACAGATTGTACCTCCCTGGTCTGGCACCCTCAGGATCTGACCCCCCTGGTCCGGCAAATTCCCTGGTTCAGAATGGAAGTCAGCGCTGGCGCCTCTGCTGCCACTGGCTCCCCTTTGGCAGCAGCAGAGGAGCCAGCACTGACCGAGCAGGGACTGGGAGGCGTGCTCAGAGGAAGAGGCTGCAGAGCCCCAGAGCACCCCTCCCCCTCCTTCACTCAGTCAATGCCGGCTCCTCTGCAGCCACCGACTTCAGGGCTGCCCTCTGGCGGCAGCAGAGGATCCGCCATTGAACAAGCAGGAGGGAGGGTGCTCAGAGCAAGAGGCAGGATGAACGTGGAGCTCCAGGAACGCGGCTTCTTGGGAGCACACTGAGCCCTATGGGAGCGGGGTTGCATTCTCACCCCCCGCCTCTAGCTGTGTGGCTGTACTCTTGGCCCCCAGCTGCAGGTTGTGCAGCCACCCTACCTCTTTCCCCAAGTGTCCCCCATCTCCACTCTCTCCGGCACCGGAAGCTCTGGGAGCGTGGCGGAGGAGTTGCTGAGTGGGGAGCAACTTTTCCCTGTGAGTGTTCCAGTCCAGGAGCACCCACAGGGATGCCAGACCACGGAGGGTGCCCAACGATAGAAGTGCAGACCAGAGAGGTCAAACCTGTAGAGTGAGCTCAGAATCATTGTATAATCTTCACACAGCTCAATCATTGTGCACAGAGGACTTAGAGGATGGATCTTCTATATCCGAGGGAGCAACAGAAACAAGTGATGAATTCAAAACATTTTCTTTCAGTGTGAGTTTCTGACTAGACAATGAATACAAGGTTGCTTAGATTAGCTGCTTTTTAAAAACACAATGAAAGAACAACGGTAGTGGGAATAGAACCCAGAAGTCCTGAATCCCAGCCCTAGCATAAATTAATAATCACCACTGAACTGAATATGAATTGCACCCATTTATACCAACACTTTGTCACTAGCTATAAACAAGTAAATTATGCACCTTCCTTCAAAATTAATTTGTAATGGGCTAACAAGAGAGTTACCCAGAGCTTCTAAAGCTCAGTGGTTCTAAAGGTTCCCTTTTTCCAAAACCATCTAGTTATTCTAGGGCATCACCCAGGCAATCAGGCACCAAGGTAATGAGACGTGAGAACCTAAACAAACAACACAATCAGAATCCTGAATTGTGCTGGAAATGGGGTTGTATGTTATATAAGCGGCACATATCCTTAATATGCAAAGTTCCAGCTATTCAGTTCTCATGAATACTCTCTCAACACAAACACAAATCAAATGAATGCTAGCTAATGGTAACACATAATACAAACAAAAATGATAGGATACTTGAAATGTTTAACTTTCTGATGTTATACTCTTACAGTTCCCATTAAAGCAAGCCATTGGTCTCTCCACCTAACAAACTGATATATTCCGGCATAATATGGCATATAAAGTAATTAGCCTGAAAGTAAAGTGTGAAACACAACAAAACACAGTGAATTTGCTGATGCAAGCTGGGAGCTAGCGGTAATATGATGGCTCATTAATTACCTAAATTACTGCAATGTTGTTGTATATTCCTCACTCATTGTTTAAACAGCCCAGCAGCAAGCTGTATAATAAAGTTGACAAGCTAGGGTATGATTCAAGATCATATGATCTGAAGAAGTCCGTTTTGCCCAGGAAAACTCATAGAATCATAAAACACTAGAACTGGAAGGGACCTCGAGAGGTCATTGAGTCCAGTCCCCTTCCCCAGTACCATCCCTGACAGATGTCTATCTAACCTGCTCTTAAATATCTCTCGAGATGGAGATTCCACAACCTCCATAGGCAATTTTTTCCAGTGTTTAACCACCGACAGGAAGTTTTTCCTCATGTCCAACCTAAACTTCCCTTGCTGCAGTTTAAGCCCATTGCTTCTTGTCCTATCCTCAGAGGCCAAGGAGAACAATTTTTCTCCCTCCTCGAGACACCCTTTTAGATACCTGAAAACCGCTATCATGTCCCCTCTCAATTTTCTCCTTTCCAAACTAAACAAGTCCAATTCTTTCAGTCTTCTTTCATAGGTCATGTTCTCTAGACCTTTAATCATTCTTGTTGCTCTTCTCTGGACCTTCTCCAATTTCTCCACATCTTTCTTGAAACGTGATGCCCAGAACTGAGGCCTAACCAGCGCAGAGTAGAGTGGAAGAATGACTTCTTGGGTCTTGCTCATAACACACCTGTTAATGCATCCCAGAATCATGTTTGCTTTTTGTGCAATGGCGTCACACTGTTGACTCATATTTAGCTTGTGGTCCACTATAACCTCTAGATCCTTTTCTGCAGGACTCCATCCTAGACAGTCGCTTCCCATTCTTTATGCATGAGATTGATTGTTCCTTCGGCACCATTTTTCTTACGAAAAAAGCACCATTCCTTCCTACTTTGCATTTGCCCTTATTAAACTTCATCCTATTTACCTCAGAGCTGCATGCTACCCAGCACATCTCCAGGTGGCGGATAGGAGGGGGCCTCTTTTCCTAGGTTTGCTGCAAAATAAGTACGCTTTCTTGTGCAAATATGCAGCCATGGACCAGAAGTGGCAACATTACCAGGGTGTGATGGGACATTGGGTGGTATCCGATGCTCTGATGAAAAGTCAAGTGCCTGATGATGATGTTGTGACATGGCGAGTGCAGCCCGCCACCAAATAAGGCTGCCCTACACCCTTACTCTGTTGATTGAGGGTCTGGCACACTTGGGTCCCTGGTTTACTTTGGATAATCCAATTGGCATATGAACCATTGGTCACCGGCATCCAAGGGATAGGACTCCTTACGTCACCCCAGGGAACAGAAAATTTCCCACTGCCTTGTGGGTAGGTTCAAGAGATCCAAAGGTTATGGGAGTAAACCCAGACAGATAATCCGGAGTGGAGACCCTAAGGCGGTTAACAGTGAGGTTTCATCCAATCTGCTTTGCCGGCATCTCCTGCAGTCACCTCAGTTCCTAACGTATGGGTTTTTGTCTTTCCTTTGGATCTAACTGGGGCGACCGAGAGGGAGATAGTGCCACTTGGGCAATGCACGTTCCTCAAACACTAACCCAAGGCAACGCAGCATGCAGGAGGAGACACTTACCCACACAGCTACTACAGCCTCCAGCTTGGTAGCTAGAATGTGAGGACAATGTGTCCAGGACTTGAACCTGATCATGATCTTACAAATATGGATTCAATACGCATAAGCCATGAAAGAAGTTGCAGATCCAGGCACAACTCATAGATTGTCACTGCCACTGCTTACCACTGTCTCGCGAGAGGAATGGGCCATACATATTTACATCAGACCGTTTCTCCAGTTTGTCCAGGTCATTTTGAAATATGACCCTATCCTCCAAAGGGGTTGCAATCCTTCCCAGCTTCGTATCATCTGCAAACTTCATAAGCATACTCTCTATGCCAATACCTAAATCGTTGATGAAGATATTGAACAGAATGGGTCCCAAAACAGACCCCTGCAGAACTCCACTTGTTATGCCCTTCCAGCATGACTGTGAACCATTAATAACTACTTTCTGAGAATGGTTATCCAGCCAGTTATGCAACCACCTTACAGTAGCCTCATCTAAGTTGTATTTGCCTAATTTATTGATAAGAAGATACTATATATGATACTGTATATATATTTAGTTAGTCTCTAAGGTGCCACAGGACTACTCATTGATTTTAAAGTTACAGACTAACATAGCTACCTCGCTGAGATTTTTAGGTTAGGGTATGGAAGAGGTAATTTTAGCTTTGATGTCTTTAGCATAGCTTTCCTCTAAAATGAAAATGCAGACAGCATTGAAATACAATGAAAAATACAGAGTTAAGGACTTTGTCTTCCATTGCATATATTACACTATAAAAAAATTTCTGCTGTGTGCAAATTAGAGTCAAATCTCACAAAGACTAGTGCATATGAATTGAATAAAGTTTAATGTGTTTAATATTGCATACATATATATTTCACAGCAAGAATAACAGGAGTTCAAAATTTATAGAGGAATTAATACTTTTCTTTTTCTTATTAAGTTTGATTTATTAGATTGGACTAGATAAGTCAGCCCCCCATGTTAATTACACAGTAAGAAAACCCTAGGGACCACATTACATAATGTAGTAATAATCCAGACAGGACTGACTAGTAGACTGAATCTGGATTGCAACATAAGAACCAGCTTTATAATGCTACAGCAGCTTAGAAAGACATAACCCCCATATAATGTTATTAAAAGTGCGATTCCGAAGACTATGGTAGATAATTGGGATCCATAATTAAACCACGCACCAACAGGAGAGATATAGGCATGCTTATCGTTTGTATTCATTTTAGCTTTTATTTATTTATTTTCAAACACAGACAGACATAATGTCACTTGAGGATTATCTCATGGTGATTGAACTCATTAACCAAGTATACATTATTTTGCACTCAAACAATAAGGTCTTTATAGTACTTGCCTGGCAGAAGTGGAAACACATTCCCACTCATCAGAAAGCAGTGACAGAAGCCAACTCTAGAAATGAAAGAGTATTGCCAAAGTCACTTAATCTGACAATAAAATAAATGTATTTATTCCCATTGATTAGATGTATATCCATGTCCTTAGATCATGAGTTTTCAATTGAAAAAACAACATACATATTTAGACACTAACTAGGCTGAGACTATCATGTGTTTATTTCATAGCTCTGGATATGCATGTATAATCCACAAACTCCACGAATTTCTGTTTAGAATGCATACAGCAGTAGTTGTGGGTTTTGCAACCAGAATTTGTCTCTTTCTGAATTATTGTGAACTTACTGACTGCTGCAGCACTTAATGGGGCACAAGGGCTTTGTGTTTTAGAAAAGGTTGACTATCAGTTAATTGCAGTCATACAATTTAATTAGATTCTTCAAACTAAATGTTAGCAGTCCTACCTGGAGAGCAAGAATGAAATTTAAAACCAATACATCATTCTTAAAGAAATCCCTTATATTTGGTATCTTACACTGTATCCCTCACTTTGGATTCAGAGCACCTGTACTTTAATCAGCAGTAATGGTTTGTAGCAAGAAGCTTAGAAACATCTCAAAGTTGTCTCTAACAATCGCATGATAGGATTCCATGTGTATTTTCCTCTCAGTGACTCCATTTTAAGTTTGCTCACTTTACATGCAAAAACATGTGTTTGATAATTTCCAGTTCTGCAAACCCCACCTGGAATCTGAAAGTTAAAGTCTGATCTTTCTGGCTCATGCATCATCAATGATTAGAGAGTCAGCAGACCAAATTCTGCCCTGGTTTATATATCTATGCAGGTTGGACCTCTAATTACAACTTAGATCTTGTTCCCACAAACCCTTATATACGTGGTTAATGATAAACACGTTAGTAGTCCTTTTAAAATAAATAGGACTATTCACATGCTTAAAGCTAAGCATACGCACACACATGTATAAAATCAGGCCTTTCAGACATCTATATCTCAATAGAATTGCTCTGTATCTTACTCCTAAGGCTTTGTTAGCACAGAGATCAGAACACTGGCAAAAGATCTAGAGGTGCTGGGGGGCACTGTTGCACCCCCTTTCTTGAAGTGGTTTCTATCATGCATAGGGTTTGCAGTTTGGTTCAGTGGCTCTCAACATCCCCACTACATAAATTGTACCAACACCTCGAGCACTGTGCAAACTTTTAGCAAAAAGCCTGACCACGTGCTGAAAAGCTTCTAGTTTAAGGCCTTGATCTTGCGGACACACACATGCTTATCTTTAGTCAAAGCGGTTGCTTTTTTAATTTGCTAGGACTATTCATTTTCTTACAGTTAAGCACACACCTAAATGTTTGCAGGATCAGTGCCTAAGTAACTAGATATGACTTGGAGCAGGGCTAGTCAATAAAAAGAGATTTTTCGGGTTTACTTCGTAGAGTAGAATTGTAGTTTAATAATGTATTTTTTTAATTGCATGGCTCCATAAATTTGTTGAACAGTTATAAAAATGTCTGTTCCTTCCCCCTCCCCCCCCTCCCCTCCACACACACACATTTGCTTGGTATTTCTTTTCATTTCCTGCAAGGTAATCAAAGAGATTAAATACAAATTTATGTATACATGTTGATTGCCTAGTGCAATGTCTGTTCTAGACCATACAATGTAGTCAGCAATTCTACAGTGACTGATGCCAATGGGACAGATGAGCTAACACAGCTTTTCCAGTTCTAATTTCTAATGTTACTCATAGCACCGAGGATTTAACTTTGCTTTTTGTTTTGATTTATATTTTCCTAATATAAATGTAACTTGGCTGAGATTTGCATTATGCTTCACCCAGTAACTTGCAGTAAGTAGCCTGTACGTTAATGTTTCAAATCTGTAAACTGAAGGCTGGGAAGGATTTCTCAGCTAAATGTAATAAAGTGATAAGCAAGCAGTCAAATAAGATAACCAGATTTTGATTGCATTTCAAGAAAACTTTACTGCAATTTAAAATGGTTTTGGTTTAGTAAAGATTGTTCTTGAAAAATACAAAGTAGTTCATAGTGGGAAGAGGAGTGCATGTTCTTACCTTTTAACAATGATCAGGGTCATATGGCTAATTAAAATATCTTGGACTAGGTGGGGTACAAGTCCTGCTGCTAGACCATCTGCACCTGCAGTCTGTTCCATTACTGCTCCTTCCACAAATCA
This sequence comes from Pelodiscus sinensis, assembly GCF_049634645.1. Lineage (NCBI taxonomy): Eukaryota > Metazoa > Chordata > Testudines > Trionychidae > Pelodiscus > Pelodiscus sinensis. The sequence goes on along the minus strand of NC_134717.1, from coordinate 7,126,103 downwards.
CATGCTCCTAATAGGCATTGCAGTGCCAATGACAATTACCTAATTATTGTATGCAATGGTGTTGTAGCCATATCCGTCCCAAGATATTAGAGAGACAAGATGGATGAGGTAATAGCTTTTCTCGGGCCAACTTCTGTTGGTGAGAGAGGCGAGCTCCTCTTCTGACCTGGGAAATGTACTAAGAGTGCCACTTCTAAATACAAGCTCAAAGGGACAGTTTAGCATAAGTAGAAAGTACCTATTCCAACAGGCCATTCAAGCTGAAGTTCCCTATTAACACCCTTGTAGTCATAGGACACAAAAGGGGAGGCTAGTGGGTTACAGATTGTTCTAATAAGCCATACATTTAGCATCTTTATTTCGATCATGTTTTTTAGCATCTAGCAAAGTTATGGATTTAAGCTTCCAGACTCATTTTTGAAAGTGTTTACCAGTCTCAGAGGGGTAGCCTTGTTAGTCTGTAACTTTACCAAAAACAAGTAGTCCTATAGCACCTTAGAGTGAGTCTACGCTGCACCTGTAGCTCAAAATAAGAGAGGCAATTTGAGCTATGTAAATTGCATAGTTTATTTCAAGTCAATTTCAAAATAACTTCTTTTGAAATTTGGCACTGTCTACACAGCACTTATTTCACATTAAATTGCTATTCCATAACATCCTTTATTCCTCGTGCAATGAAGTTTACAGGGACGTTGGAATAGTGAGCCCATTATATTTTGAAATAACGGGCATGTTCAAAAGACACAGAATTGCTATTTCCGGATACCAAAGGTATCCCGAAATAGAGCTGCCGTACAGATGTAGCCTCAGAGAATATTAGTCTTTAAGGGAACGTCTAAACTAAATTGCTCCATCGATGGCATAACGGGGCGGTCGACAAACGCTTCCCTTGTCGACCGCGGAGCGTCCAGACTTCCGTGCTGTGCCACCAAACAGGTGATCAGCACAGCACAGCAGCCATTTTGATGTAAATGAAGCAGCGATTATTTAAATCGCCGCTTCATTTCCCTATGTCTAGAAACGTCATCTACATGGCTCCGTCGATGGAGCCATGTAGTCTAGACATACCCTAAGGCACTACAGGACTATTCTGTTTTTGTTTTTATTTTTTAAGTGTTGTGCAGGTTTCCTTCGAGGACGAGGATTGATATGTCAGATAAAGAGAAATCATTCTGTAACTTTACTAGACACTAAAATCATGCTCTTAAGAAAGACACTGGATGCATGGCTGCTTAGAACAATCTGTAAACCAACAACCCTCCCCCGCTTTTCGTCCTATAACTACAGGGGTGTTAACAGACCACTTCATCTTGAATGGTCTCAGAATACGTGCTAACTACTTAAGATAACTGTAACTTTTCTAAACTGGAAGAAGAGTTCTGTGTAGCTCAAAAGCTTGTCTATTTCACCAATAAAAGTTGTTCCAATAAGAGATATTATCTCGCCTACCTTCTCTAATTATCTAATTAGACATTAGAATGTTAATAGCAATCTTACAATCCATGCTAATTGTTTTACCATTTGATGGAATATTTCCCAATAAGTGGAGGATCCTGGATGATTTAATTATATCAGGAGGCAAAATTCTGTCCTTAGTTAAAGAATTTAGGATATGTGTACTGTGGCAAGGTTCTGTGCAGAGAGTGCTGAAGGGAAACCACTGTTGTGTGTTCACACTGTCAGCTGCTTTCACAATAGTGTGTTCACACTTGCCATACTTGCATTGGTATTTGGTGTGGACAGCTCTCCTGCTTCTGCCGCTAAGTACTGAGGGAAGGCAGAGAGGGTTACAGAGCATCCTGGGCTCCGTCGCAATGCCCCATGATGCACTGCTTCCCTTCCCAGCAATCCCTTGGCTTCCGTAGGCATGGTGTGCCATCTTTCAACTAGCAGAAAGGGGTCCTGTGGCACCTTATAGACTAACCAAAGTGTTGGAGCATAAGCTTTCCTGGGCAAAGACCCACTTCGGGTGGTGAGCTTGCCCCAGCCTGGCTGCATAATGAGCTCTCATAATGACAATGAGAGCTGGCTTGTCACTGGAGATGCATGTGGTAATTGCCCATTGGAAGCCGGCTTCTCAGGACTGCTCCCCATTGGTCACTAATCAGTGTGGAATGGGAAAGTCCACACTGCGTGTAGTCAACCTGTGGAACTCCTTGCCAGAGGAGGCTGTGAAGGCTAGGACTATAACAGAGTTTAAAGAGAAGCTAGATAATTTCATGGAGGTTAGGTCCATAAAAGGCTATTAGCCAGGGGATAAAATGGTGTCCTTGGCCTCTGTCTGTCAGAGACTGGAGAGGGATGGCAAGAGACAAATTACTTGATCATTGTCTTCGGTCCACCCTCTCTGGGGCACCTGGTGCTGGCCACTGTCGGCAGACAGGCTACTGGGCTAGATGGACCTTTGGTCTGACCCAGTACGGCCGTTCTTATGTTCTAAAGTCGACTGTTGGACTCGTGTCGACAGAAGCGTGAGGGGCCATTAATCACATCCTACTGTGAGAGGGCAAGACTCTGGGCAACATGGGTGGTGGGTGAACCCTGGCTGGGAGAAGCAGGCTAACCCTACAACCCCACCCCTTCTGCCCAAGGCCTTCCCCCTTCAATGCCCACCCCATTGTGGCCACCATGACCTTCACCCTCATCCCCAGAGTCCAGAGAGACGGGCAGGTGGCATGATCCCAGCTGCCCATAGAGCACTCACTGACAAAGACCTCCACCCAGCTGAGCCTCCAGCAATGAGTGGCTCGCGCCTCCGGTCTCCAGGAGTAGGCAGGAGGGGGCCTAGCTCTGGAGCATGGGTGGGGCCTCACCAGGCAGTTTGGGAAGACAGCTGTTGGGCGACATGCAGAGCATTATAGATGCTCCCCGAACTGCAAAGGGGTGATAGATGGCACAGGTATTCCAATTCTGGCACCAGACCCCCTAGCCTCTGAATACATTAACCGCAAGGCACTTGTGGATCACCGTGGGCATTTCATGGACATTAACACAGGCTGGACCAGAAAGGCGTATGCTACCCACATCTTTTGGAACACTGGCCAGTTCAGGAACCTGGAACCAGGCACCTTCTTCCTGGACAGATCACTGTAGGAGCTGTTGAAATGCCCTCTATGATCCTGGGTGATCCTGCCTAGCCCTTAAAGCACTGTTTCTTAAACTTTTTAAGACTGAGGAACAACAATTTTCTTTTTATGGGGAACACCAAAGATTTTTTTGTTGAGAAATTAAAAGCCCCCAGGAAAAGAAAGTTGTTGAGGAAAAAAAAGGAGGCTTGCCTCTTTAAGGGTAGCCATCCCCCGGGGAAAAGTTGTTGACCAAAAAAAAAAAGCCCACGGAGAAAAGTTGAGCCCAAAAAGGAGGCTTGTCCCTTTAAGGACAGCCATTTTGAATTATGATCTCTCCACGGCACACCTCTGACTGCATTGTGGCACACACTTGAGAAACATTGCCTTAAAGTGTTTTAGAACAACCACTATTCACATACCGACTACTGCCTGGCTAGCCCCCGGCAAGCATGCATGGGCCACAAGACCTGCAAAATGATGAGTAACCTCAGAAGCAGGGGAATTCAATGTTCCAGGACAGTACAGTGCACTCAGCTCTTGGGGAGAGCCAGCATGCAGGGGAGGCATTAAAATCATTACTGTCCCCACATTTTCCACAGGCAGTTTTTGTTGTAGAAGATATCTCCCTGCTGGGGATGAGGGAATCAAGGGTCTTCTCCAACACTGCGGCTTCCACCCAGCCCCTCATGTGGCTGGCCTATTGTGCAGCAGTGTTCCCCTACCATCACTGGTGGATGGTAAAGTGTCATGGGAATGTTACCATTAACGGGGCAAGAAACCAAGCACCTGTGCCAAAGAGTCTGTGGTAGGGGATTGCCCAGGTATCCCCAAGAGAGTTTTGTGAGGTAGATCCCCATGAAGCGAAGGGAAGGTGTCCATCAAAAACCCTGTTCCGCAAGCACATGGCGGTGTGCGCACCATGCAGACACAAGGCAGCCTTCTGCAAATCCCTCTCTGCAAACTCAGCACACCGAAACAAGCCAGCTCTACGCAACCCTCCTCCCACCCAAAGGCACACTTCAGCAATTCCCCATTTCTGCTTTGCCACACTCCAGCCACTGTCATTGGCTAGCCACCACCAGGGTATAGAAGAGCTCCTGGCTACATGCATCTGTGAACACTCAGTTATCTTCTGCCTCTGGGTCTCCCTCCTCACCTGACTTTGTCCTTCTGGCTCAGTCCACTCTTGACTGGGTCCTGAGCTGCCAAAGTGTCCATGGCAGTCTTCGCTGTGGATGTGGAGTCACCTATGAATATCACGTCAAGCTCTTTATAGAACCAGCAGCGATTAGATGCAGCGCTGGAGCAGCGGTTTGCTTCCCCTGCCTTGGATTCTGTAGGCATTCTGCAGCGCATTCTCTTTGACTTTGCACTACAATGTGTCCTCATCATGGCCCCTTTCCATCATGATGTGCGCTATCTGTCTACAGGTAGCATAATTCCTATAGCTGGAGCTCAGCAGCGACTGGTCATCCCTAACTGGTGATGAGGTCCAGCATCTCAGCATTGCTCCAGCCTGATGCCTGGAGTAGCCATGGTCACCTGGAAAGCTGTGCTGAGAGCACTGCACATGTTGCCTAGGAAACCAAAAGACCACTTTCAAAATTCCCAAATAATTTAAAGGGCGGGACTAACAGTTGGTCACCCCTTGGGCAAGGCAGTAGAGTTCAAACCAATGACCCGAGAAGCAAGAACAAGCATTGAGAGACATCTCCAGAGGCCAATGGCAATGCTGTAATAGACGAGTGTGTCTACACTGGCACTGCGGCACTGTAACCACAGCACAGAAAGCTGTACGCACCCTTGGTTTTTTGTTTTTTTCACAGTGCTGCAACTGTGCAGTTATGACACACAAAGTCACTTAGCAGTGTGTACACCTCTGCAGTTGGACCACAAAAAGTTGCTTTACTGTGCAGAAACTTGCATACCCTTAACTAGCTCTGATTGGAAGACTCCAATCATTTGTATACTAAAATAGCAAACTAGCACATGATAAAGCGTGAAAGCAATGTGCAGCCTGTTTACACATTTGCCTGCTATGGTTAAACATAAAGGCAACTCAAACATGAAGTGGAAAGGATGGCCCATATTGAGGCTACTGATTTGTTTTCTGATCATCATGACAAGTTGTCCTTTGATTAAGCTTAGGAGACATCCTAAAATATAAGCACTCAGAAAGGGGAAGGAAAAAACATATTAATGCATCCGTGCTGCTGTATCTCCAAACTTGCCTCGAGAAATGGATGATCAAATTACTCCAGTCATTATAAAAGAAAGTGAGGAAAAAGTGACATGACATAGAAATCTGACTGAATGATGGTCTTTTAACTTATGCTTTGGCAATAACCTTTTGAAAGCTGATCCTGTAGGTGATGGGGATGTGACTGATTTAATGTCTTCAACTTTTTAAAAGGCAGGTACTTGGTTTCCTAGTGCCTAGCACCTGTGGAGGTGATTGGTATATTTATAGTTTACATTATGTTCACTAGTGGCTGTCAGTGGTCTGGATTTTCAAAGGATCTGAAACTTGGGAACATCCTCGTGTTCCTAGAAATCTTGGCACTTAGAAGAAAATTGATTAAATTGCAAGAACAATAATCCTAGAAAGACGCACTTTTTTTTCACAGGGTGCAGGTGAGCTTTTAGATTCCTTGTCAGCAGATTCATTTGTCTCCTGTCAAGAAACCGCATAAATTGCATAAAAAACAAACACTGGGGAAGGGTGGATAAGAAAACTATACTACATGATGGCTGAACTGTTTGCAGTTTTTTCAAAACAATTTTGTTCCCTCTTCCTCTTAACCTCACAAAGAATGCAAACCCTGTAAAGAATTCTGTCTGAAGTTACATACATGAAATAATGCAATGTAGCCTGCAACGTTGAAAGGCCTGTACGTGTCAGATAAAATGCAGCAACCAGCAGGCCAGCTGATGGGGAAGGGAAGAGGCAGTTGCCCCGAAGTCCAGAGATTCAAAGGGCCCTGGAATTTCAGCCACCTCCACTGCTGCAGTACTGGTGGTAGGGGTTGAAGACCTGGAGCCCTTTAAATCACTGTTGGAGCATCACATCATGTACTCCAAGCTGCCCTAAGAACTAGGAAGGGGGCTCCCCTTCCGCCCTTGGCTTTGCAATGCTACCCCCCTTCCATGCATACCACGCCCAGGGGCCCACAGAGGCTGTAGACTCTGCTGGCAACCAGAGATACTGTGTATGCCTTTGTTCTAGAGAGTGCTTGTGTTGAGAGTCATGAAGAGGACAAAGATTTATACTTTATCATTTTGCTTTGCAGAGAATTCCACATTTTTGCTAAAGCAAAACAAATGTGGGATAGATCCTCCGTTGGCCTATATTTTACAGATATAGACATATAAGCAGGGAGAGAAGTACCATCTATTCTCGTACTCAAAGTGATGGATGACTTGTAGCCAGCGGCATCCAAACCAATGTACTCAAACCACTACAGGCAAAAATAAATTGCATAAAACAATGGTTTATGTGGAAGAAATAATACACGGTCAAACTATACTAAGTACAAGATTTAGTAGTTTCAGGGTCAGCTATCATTACTGGAAAAATTGATCAGCCAGTAGCTGAATAATTCCTCTTTAAATCCGCCCCTTTAAATGCCTTCTCAAGATCTATTTCTTCTCTGATGCTCATAAGAAAGCAGCCAATTAACGATGGCTAAGTTGAGGGGCAGATGGGAATTCCAGACTCTTGCTTTATCTATATATAATCTATACAAACTATACATATAAACTTTGTACCTATTGGATTGTATCCCTTTCCTTCAGGTCCTTCTTAAATTACTTGCCTTCTCAAACTGTAATCTCTTTGGATCAGGGACCAAACAGCTTACAGTTTAATGACCAGAGCATCAAAGTGCTTTCTGTAAGTTTGCATAGCATCTAGCAAAAAAATAAAAATAATAAAAAAAAGCAGTGGCAACCCTGACAGAGCATCAGAGTGATTCTGCAATATAAAGGCGAAAATAATAATCGCTTCTGGAAAATTCACTAGAAAATTACAGTCACAAAGCAGTGCCAAAGTCTGAAGAACTTGGTGGAAAAAAACCGGTTACTTACCCCTCGTTACTGCTGTTCTTTGAGATGTGTTGCTCATGTCCATTCTGTTAGGTGTGTGCATACTACATGCACAGATTCCGGAGTTTTCCCCCCGCTCCTCAGCAGTACCCGTTGGGCCACTATATTGGTGCATATATACCTCTGCTGGCCCTCCACCCCCTCAGTTCCTTCTTGCTGGAATTTTCTGATGAAGAGGAGGCGGGTGGATTTGGAATGGACTTGAGCAACACCTCTCAAGGAACGACAGTTATGAGAGGTAAACAACTGTTTTTTCTTCTTCAAGTGCTTGCTCATGTCCATTCCAGTTAGGTGAATCCCTAGCTCTGCCACAGGAGGGGGTGTCGGAGACTAATCTGCAATGGACTGCAACACAGCCCTACCAAAGCCTGCACCATCCCTGGCCTGCTGCACAATGGCATAATAGCTTATGAACCTATGCACCGAGGACCACGTGGCTGCCCTCCAAATGTTGAGAATGGGCACCTGCGCTGCGAAGGCCATCGACGAGGCCTGAGCTCTCGTGGAGTGGACCGTAAGAACGGACGCTGGTCTACTGACAAGGTCATAGCACGTTCTAATGCAGGATGTGATCCATGATGACAAGCACTGAGCCGATACTTGAAGGCCCTTCATCCTCTTGGTTATGGAAATAAAGAGTTGTGGTAACCTAGGAAACGCTCTTGTCCTATTTATATAAAAATGCCAACAGAACTGGGGAAACTTTGGGGAAAAGAGGAGCCTATGCAAGAGCAATGGGCTTTACCTAAGCCAAAAAAGAACCCGATAGTTGGCATTTAAAAGTGTAAAGGCCATAGAGGAGTTTTTAAACTAAGGACAGGGAAAAAGCTGGCAGGTGCAGAGGATTCCAACAGACACCTCCCTCATGGGAGGTTTTCTGAAGGAGAAATGATATATCCTAGTAAAAAGAGGAGGAGAGAAATTGATAAGTCACAGGCAGGAACTGAAGAGAATCTGTCAGATGTAAAAGAGCCCCATTCCATTGCATCACATGGAGGCAGACACCTAAATATTGACAGATTTTATAAGTGCTGTGTACAAATTAAAGATGCCTGAATACTAGGATGGGTGAACTTGAGGGCCTGGCATTAAATGAGCATATTAATAGAACAGGAATCCCAGAAACATGGTGAAATAATGACAAATCAGTGGAACCTTGTCATTACTCTGTATTTTGTATCCTGGTATAGTTGAGTAGGCAATGCTGGTAGGGGAGAGGCACTGTGTGAGAAATAGAATCAAAGCAGAATCAAATAAAATAAACATCTTAAATGAATCAAACTGTACCACCAGATCTCAGGATAGAAATGTCATGCATAATTAGAGCATAGGAATATACAACCAACCACCTGAATAGGATAGTGACTGTGCCACACTCATGGGCTGTGTCTAGACTGGCCAGTTTTTCCGGAAAATCGGCCGCTTTTCTGGAAAAACTTGCCAGCTGTCTACACTGGCCACTTGAATTTCCACAAAAGCACTGACTTCCTACTGTAAGAAATCAGTGCTTTTTGCGGAAATACTATGCTGCTCCCGTTCGGGCAAAAGTCCCTTTTGCGCAAAAGGGCCAGTGTAGACAGCTGAGATTTGTTTTGCGCAAAAAAAGCCCCAATCGCGAAAATGGCGATCGGGACTTTTTTGCGCAAAAGCACGTCTAGATTGGCCACTGACGCTTTTCCACAAAAAGTGCTTTTGCGGAAAAGCGTCCGTGCCAATCTAGATGCTCTTTTCCGAAAATGCTTTTAACGGAAAACTTTTCCATTAAAAGCATTTGCGGAAAATCATGCCAGTCTAGACATAGCCATGGAGATTAGAAAGGCTGCAGAAGCAAAAAACTCAGTAATAATGGGGGTTTCCGCTACCCCCCATATTGACTAAGAACATGTCACCTCAGGATAGGATGCAGCGCTGAATTTTCTAGAAATTTCTAGAATTTTCCATTCATAACTGCTAATTGGAGCAGCTAGTCCTAGAAACCAAAATGGGAACAGCAGTTCTTGAATTAGTCCTAAGTGGTGCAGAACAGCAAGAGCAACTTTAATGTGATTAAACTGAACATGCTTGTAGGGGAAAAAATCCCAAAGATAACCACCCCGGTGGCATTTAAGTTCAAAGAGGGCAACTACACAAAAATGAGGAGGCTGGTTAAACCGAAATTAAAAGGAACAGTCACAAGAGTGAAATGCCTGAAAGTTATCTGGAAACTTTTTAAAAACACTATAATAGAGGTCAAACTATGTTAGGGACATTAAACAGTTAACTGGTAAGCATGAGACTTACTGGTTTGCTTACTGGTTAACCACCCACTGCCAGTGAATTACGGCAGCAGCCAGCCAAGCCATGCAAGAGCAGCCTCACAAGCAAGTTGGAGAGACCCCACAGCTGCAGTGGAGCTGGGCCGGGCAGCAGGCCCGGAGTTAAAATGGTTAACCATTTTAACATTTTATGTATTCCACAAATTTAAAAAAAACCAACAGTAAGAGGATCAAAAATGCCACCATGGCTAAATAACAGAGCAAAAGTGGTGGTTAAAGATAAGATATCCTTTAAAAATTGGAAGTCAAATCCCACTGAGGAAAACAGAGAGGAGCATAAACTCTGGCAAGTCAAGAGTAAAAGTATTTGAAGATCACCTAGCAAAAGCTACAGAAACAGAACAGCACAGATTTTATAAATGCATCTGAAGCAGGAAGCCTGCCAAATAATCAGCGGGGTCACTAGACAATTGAGGTTCTAAGGAAGACAAGGTCATTGCAGAGGAGCTAAGTGAATTTTTTCGTCTCAGTCTTCATGGCAGAGGACGAAAGGCAAATTCATGCACCTGAGACATTCTTTTTCAGTGAAAAATATAAGGAAAAGTCTTGTACTGAGGTTTCTATTGAAGAGGTTTTGGAACAAACTGATAACATAAAACAATATTATGTCACCAGGACCAGAGAGCGTCCTTCCAAGGGTTCCGAAGGAATTCAAATAGAAATTGCAGAACTACAGACTGTGGTATGTAACCTGACGCTTAAGTCAGCCCTGTGGCATGGGAAGATTTTTTAGAGTGGGGATGCTGAAATCCAGGCCCCATACTCCTGTCCATCCTAAGCTCTGCCCCAGCTGAAGCCAGGAGCAAAACCCCAGTGCACAGGGCAGGGCCGCAGACAGGAACCCAGATACAGGGGAGGCAGCCTGGACCCCAGCGCAGGGGGCCGTCAGCAGAGCCTCCAGTGTGCAGGATAGTGGCCAGAAGCTCGGGGGTGCTGCAGAAACCCCCACACTCCTACTTCCCATGCCTATGAATTCACCTCTATGCCAGATGACTGTCAGATAGTTAATCTGAAACTGAGGTTTTTAAAAAAGCTTTAGAAGATAACTTGGCAATTACAGGCTCATAAGCCTAACTTTAGTACCAGGTAAATGGGTTGAAACTATATTAAACAGAATTATCAGGTACTGGATATAAACAAACACAATATATTGGGGAAGAGTCAACATGGCTTTATAAAAGGGAAATCATGCCTTACCAATCTATTAGAATGTTTTGAGAGTGTCATACAGGTGGACAAGGGTGATCCAGTGGATATAGTGTACTTGGACCATTAGAAAGCCTTTGACAAGGATAAGAGAGAAGGTCCTCTCATGGATCAGTAATTGGCTGAAAGATGGGAAACAAAGGGTATAAATAAATGGTCAGTTTTAACATTTAGAGAGTGGTAAATAGTAAGTTTCCCCAAAGATCTGCACCAGGACCAGTGCTGTTCAAAGTCCTAAACGGTCAGAAAAAGGGTAAAGAGTGAGGTGGCAAAGTTTGCATATGGTACTAAATAACTCAGGATAGTTAAGTACAAAGAAAACTGAGAACAGTTACAAAAGGGTCTCTCAAAAGTGGGTGACTGGGTAAGAAAATGGCAGATAAAAGTCTATGTTGATAAATGCAAAGTAATGCACATTGGAAACATAATCCCAATCACACACATAAAATATTGGGCTCTAAATTGGCAATTGCCACTCAAGAAAAAGTTAGTTCTCTGAAAATAATCTGTTCAATCTGCACCAGCAGTCAAAAAAGTTAATAGGATGCTAGGAATCATTAAGATACATGTAGATAAAAAGGCATAAAACATCATACCGCCATTACAATAAATCAATGATAGGCCCACAGCTTGAATACCAAGGCAGTTCTGATTCCGCCTCCCCCCCCCCCCCATGTCAAAAAAATATATAGAATCAGAAAAATCACAGAAAAGGGAAGGAGGAGAGATTTAAAAGGTAAGAACTCATCAGCTTGGAAAAGAGATAATGAAGAGAAGATATGACAGAGATGTATAAAATCATGAATGATGTTGAGAAAATGAATAAGGAAATATAATTTACCCCTTCACATAAGAACCTAGATTGACTCAAAGAAATTAATAGGTGACCGTATTTATTGAAAATATAAAAATACACCCAAAATATGTAATACATTTCAATAGGCATTATATTGTTTAAGAGTGCAATTAATCACAATTGAGTTAATGGTGTGAATTAACTGATTCGTTTTCAGCCCTAGTTATAAGCAGCGGAAAGTAGATTCTAATTATAGGAAGTGTTGGGCAACCTCAACAGTAGGCAGCGCTATCTATAATCTAGTGGTGGAGTAAGCAGTGAATGTTTTTAGACTTGTTCGGTTTTGTTCTGTTGGCTTTTGCTTTAATCCTAGGCAGGACAAAAATGGATAGATTCTGTAGGGAATACTGTATCCCAAGAAAATAATTTTCATTTGGACTTTGTTTCCTTCTGGTTTTATTACACTAAAAGGGAAAAGCTTATTGTAGGTTTGGCTAAAAGGCTAAACTAAATTAAAATACCTGCAAAAACTGGCAAATGCAGTGGCTGCTCCTGGGATTGAAATATTGAGATGCTGTCATGTGAGTAAGGAATGTTTAGCTTTGATAATTCACTGATACTGTACAAAAGCTTTTTGGTTCCTGACATATCTGCTCTGCAAAAATCATTCATGTAAACATACTTGTCATGGACTTCCATAGCCTCTAATTATTAGCTAGTTCTTATGTACTACTCTGGATGCTGGTTAAATTTCTATAGATACATCTAATAGTAATTTGTAGTTCCGTAGTTATTTAATAGCACGTTTATCCCTGGAAGCATGAGGGTTTATATCCCTTACAAATTTTGCTCTATCAAAACTAATTTGGATGTTCTCATTATTCATTGAAGTTTAATCCTTTGAGACCTATGGAGCTTTTGGTCTCAAATTGTATCACAAAAAATATATCACCCTGCTTCGCCATTCACTACAGTAAAGTCTCAGAAAATACTGGGTCAAATTCAAAGTCTTTGTCCTAATTTTCAAGGCCCTCTAAAGATTTGGCCCAAAGTATCAGAGATCTCCTCTAGCACCCACGTTCTTAAGGAACAATGAAGCAGCCATTCTCAAAGGGGAAGCTTGTGAGAGCAGAAGGCCTCTTGCAGAAGTGTTGGTTCTGTACCTAGACCTTTATTACCATGGGAAATCAGAATGGCCATTAAACTTCCAACCTTCACAAGAGAACATTAAACTCAGTTCTGGAGTTTGGCTTTCCCACAAAAACAACTGCATATAAAAAGGTGAGCGAGGAGGAGATAAGAGAGAGAAACTTCATCATGGGGAAGAAGGGAGAAAAATTAGAACACTGAGGTGCAAAGTGTAAGCCTAGATCATCTAATATGGTGCTAGATCATCTAATTTGACAAAACTTCCCAACCATCTCCCACACTAAATCCAACATCTGGAATGACAAAGTATTAGAACTCTCAGAAGACTACATTACTATGTGCTTCTAGCATGGGACAGAGAGAACTGAGGTGAACCAAGGCATGGGGACCCTATCATGGCATGGATTTAATGAAGTGAGATATATTCAGATCATCTTAGCAAGTAGCCTGTTCCTCACACTGCAAAACAAGGCAATCTCCCCACCCCAAGGTCCATTGCTAATCTGGCTTGGGAAGGAATTTTACCCTAACCCCGCTATAAAACTGATAAAGTTGGGGAATGAGTTCCGCAGTGCAAACGATAATGCATGGTGTAGAAAAATATTTTTGCATCCATTTTGAATGTGTTTTCTTTCAATTTCATTGACTGCCCCCTTGCTCTTGCATTGTAAGAGAAAGTAAATATGAGCACTCGATCTGAGTTCTCTGTACCATTTCTTAGCCACACTCGCACCGGCAGCAGTTCATGGAGAGAATGTAACTGTCGAAGACGGAGGTACTGTAGGCAGAATGCCCGCTTATGCGCGAAGCAAGTTCATGCAGGGTCAGCAACTGCTGCAGCCTGTAAAAAGGTTTAATGAGCAGCACTCGGTTGGAGTGCTGACTAAAGTGGAAGCGGGTTATGTCTTGCACTATTGATGGTGCAATGATACCCCACCCTTCTCACGGAGGAATGCAGGGCACTGGCTGCCCTCTGCACATGATAATAAGATGAGCAAAAATATCTCTTCATACTCATGTGCTAGTAGAAGAGACGCCAGAATACAGTCTTCTGTGGGGGAGGGGGGAGGTAGGAAAGCGGGTATTTTATACATAACAATCTAGTTACTGTGAACAGGGAGTATGATGATGCCAACATATTCTCATTGGCTTGGCTCTTCCTTCGCTTGTCTTTATTCATGGATATGGAGCCAGGCCAGAGTCAGCCACTCAGTTCGAGCCAGGATCAAGCCTCCGTTGGCTTGCCCCCTCTGCTCTGGGAGCGAGGGTACAAGCTGTACAATACATCATCTGTTATGTAATTATAACAAGCTAGCAGTTCCGGTTTTCTTTTCAGTGACAGAAATATATTATCAGCTCGCCTTTCCATCCCATCCCTCAGCCCCATTCAACTGATCCAGTTGACGTTTACTAAGGAAATACTGTTACTGTAAAGTAGCTTTGTTACTTTCAGTAAATTTGTTCTTTAAAGTACAGTCCTTTTGTGTCTTTGTGTACCCAAGACTTTAGGCCAGTGTTGGTCCTTTGGTTAGTCTGCTGAAGATAATGGCATTGCACCTGCTTACACCAAGGTTGAATTTGGCCCTTCGTTTCTGTATGTCACTCTTTTTTATTCCAATAATAAAAGAATAACTTACATGTACAGTGCACCTTTCATCACAAAATATTTTATGAAGTAGATAATGGAGAAGAAGATCTTGATTAAAAAAGTCAGGGACACTGGAAAAGTTTGGCTCTGGGTCTGAACAATACAGCAGTGGCCCATTTGTTTTGCCGCTGAAATGCAGTCACCTCTGAGGGAGGAACATGGCTGCCTTATTAACAGTGCAGAGCAAAACCAGGATTTTTAGGGCAGGAAGGGACTCATTTCCTGTCCGATTGAAGCAATGGCTGGAAATGCCCACAAATCCAGATTGCAATATTTAGAGAGATTTCTGCGATTTCCCTGCCTAGAAATTCTCCATGAAAACCTAATTAGTATATTAGCTGTGTCTGAAGAATAAATGACTGAGAGCAGTTGGAATGAATTCCTCTCCTCTCAGTTCAGAAAGATTTTGATATTCATCATAGGCAATTATCTGGAAATCCCAGAAGTACTAATCTGTTCAGTGCAACTGGATTGTCCTCTTATATAGAATGATTTAACAAGTACAGTACCCCAGAGAGGTACCAATTACAAGGTAATAACTTCCTCTTCTCTGAACCCTGGGGAAAACTTTAATGAAATGGCAATCATATCTTTACTGAACCATACATTACAGAGTGCTAAGTCCACATACTCATGACCTTACCTTATTACTTGCACTACCTAAAGATATAAAGTAGGGCTGGCTGGCTGGCAAACAAAAAAAATCAATGTAGTGGAAAAGAATCATTATTTTGACATTGGGTTTTGGACCAAAACTATCCTTTTTGATATTTTTCAAGCGAGAGACTCGGCCCCCTGCACAGCCAATGGGTTGGGGCACTAACCCATGAGCCAGGAGATCCACATTTAAACCCTTGTTCTGCCTGATTCAGAGCAAAGACTTGAACTGATATCAACTGCTTCCCCCATACGAGCTCTAAGAACCATCAGGCTATACAATCAGTCTCTACAAAGTGGAACAACTTCAAGGAAAACATTGAGACACTGACTTGATAGCCCAGTGGTTAGGGCACTTACTTGCCTCTGCCTGATTTATAACATGAATTGAAGCTGAGTCTCTCACAGCCCAGATAGCATCCTAACGCCTGGGCTATTGCTATTCTGGGGAGGGCAAGTCATCTCATTTTGACGAGAAATTCCATCCTGGGCCTCAGAATCCTACCCCACAAACATGTCACTAACACAGATTCATTTGCATAAACTGTTTCATGACAAACTGATTTTCTAGCCAAAATTGCTTCATTGAAAACCCCCTAATGAGCGCCAGTATGAAGCCCCATGGTGTGTAGCTTGCAAATCTAGGACTGCAGGAGCAAAGCAGCAGAAGAACCTCTTTAGCAAGATATTTGCTAGGAAATGGGTTCCACTGAAGATATATATGGACATTGGGTCTTCCTGATCATCCTGTGCTCATCCCTTCTCAGAGGTGTTTGGTGAAGGGTTTAGTAGAAGGGGCTCTGGCCTATGCTTTCCCCCAGACAGAATGCTTCCCTCTCTAGGCCTTAGTAGCCCCAGATAGGAAGGTCTGCAGCAGCCAAAAAAGCAAAACCATAGTCATGAATAAACAATAGGACAGAACAATACTGAATGTACTGATGGCATCTATGGTAAACCCTCACCCAGGCTCATAAACTGGGGGGCATGTGCAAAGGGGGCAGTCGTAATGGCCAGAGCCCTACGCCCCTTAAACAACCACTGGCGCACCATACCACCCACTCTGGTTGGCTTTGAGGGCTGAGGGACAGGGACCATGACACCGAGGGCTGGGGTGTGTGTGGCATGCTTGTTGCCCCTGTCCTGCCCCTTCCATCCAAAGCACCAACCCTCCTGGGAGCAATGAACATCCCTCCACCCACCCCCAATCTGGCCCAGAGGCCTGGCATGGCTGTCTGCTCCTCTCCCCTCACCTGGAATATTGCCTCCAGTGATGGTGCTGGATATCAACTTTGGCACGACCTCACCCCCTTCCTCCTCAGATACCTCATTGAAGATGAGCTGGCCATTGGTTGCAGAACCACCAGGACCCGCATTCTGGCCCACGGCTTCCTTACCACTCCCACCTGTCACAGACCCTCCAAGCCTGCATTCCGGCCCACGACTTCCTTACCACTCCCACCTGTCAGAGACCCTCCAAGCCTGCATTCTAGCCATTGGCTCCTCTAGGATCTGCAATTATCATGGCAACTTAGCATCCAACTGACAGCTCTCCTAACACCGGCAACTGTCCAAGCAACTTTAGTACTGGGCATTTCAGCCAACAGCACTCCTAATAAGGCAGCAGATGTGAAAGCTTCAGTCCCCAGAATTCCCATTCGGTCTACTAAACATAAGGTTTCTCAGGTGCTATGTGACCATCAGGAGAGAGGGCAAAGAACCACTTGCCCTTTCAATTCTCTTCTTTGTAACTTCTCCCTCTGGCAGAGAAAGGGATGAGGCTAGTTCTGCAAATATTTCCTCAGTTTCAGATTGGAAATTATGCAGGCACATTCCTACTATAGAGAAGAGGGTAACTAAATAATCTATAGACACCCCTTGTATCCTATTGCTCTACTTTCAGTTCCACCTACAATCCTTTCTCCTTACTGTTCCCTTTATTGCCTCTATTTCTTGGCTTCATACCTGTCATACTCTCCATGGGCTCGCAGACTGTGAGGCACCTTGCTACTACCTGCCCTTAGCATAAGGAAACTTTGTCTGGGCCTGCCAGGGGTCCGCACCCCAATTTGCAAAGCACAGGCAACACAAGCATTGCCCTGGAGGCCTTGTAGGACCCACTTTTTCACTACAGGTTAGTAGCCCGCCTCTGTTCCACCGGATACTCTCGGTTTTTACAGATTCACAGCCTCTAAAGAAACAGTTTACCCTAGCTTATCAGTTCCAACTTCACAGCCGATCACCACTCCACTTAACACACAGCACTTAGATAGGTGTATAGTGAAATCAAGTATAAAATTATTTAACATAAGGTAGATATTCAAATAATAGCAACAGAAGTATTGAAAAAGGACCCTTATGAAATAAAATCATGCACACATTCTAAAGCCTAGACTTACTTATCAAGACACTCATATCTTGCAGACCATTGCTCACACAATATCCATGCAGCATTTCATAGGCAGGCTGGCTGTGACCCTCCTTACATTAAACAAGCTCGCTGCTAACTTGCCTGCTTGGTAAAGGGTTATGCGGGCTTCCTTGTATCTCAGGAGATACTCAGAAGCATTCTATAAACATGTGATGACTTCTTGTTGTGGTGGGAAGCAGTATGAGAACACATCAGGCGCATGTGGTTGCCCAATCTTGCACATCACTAGAGGAGTATTCACGCTCAAGCAACTGTCATGCATGACCAGAATGGGAGGTATTTCTTTCAGGCAAGAGGTAACAGTTACTTATCCTCACAGCACATCACCTGGTGACTTGCTTTAACTTTAAGACATTACAAACCTAAATGTCAATGTAGCTATATAATTCCTTAAATACTGTTCATGAACACATTTTGCAGTGATTATGATGATCAGTGGGCTACTAGTCTGATGCATGGGGGATCCTTGTAAAACTCTGTGTGCCACCCCATGTTCTCTGCTATTTGGCACCAAGAGGTCCCTGGATCACAGTATCTTCATTACTCCCTCCTATTGTTGGACCAAATTTTCTCGTCACTCACCAATCACTCTCTTTCTGCTGCACTACACCCCCACCTTCAAAGTCCACATCTTCCATGAACCCTTCCTGCTGTCAACTCACCATGAATCTCTCATTCTCAGCCTGAACAGCGCTCTTGTGTCGTGCCTTACCCACAATGCATCAAAATGTAAATCCAAACAGCTTTGGGGGCAACAGTGTTAAACCACGTTTAGACTCATGACTGAATTTCAGCCAATTAAAGATCATTATTATCATAGTAGCACCTGGGGACCCCACCATACACTAAGACCCCCATTGTGCTAGGGGCTGTACAAACACAAAACAAAAAGTCTCTGTCCAAAGGAACTTACAGTGTAGGTATAAACAATATAAAAGTGTATGTGCACACAGGCCCCTGATTTTGTACCCAATGAAGTCAATTAAAAAAAAGCTCCCATTGACCTCTGTAGTTCAGCTCAGGTGCTTATTGTATATAGCTTTAAAATACATCCTAAACTTACTAGCACGTTTATTTCATTTCTAATGTTTGTTATGGGTATTTATTTTCTACTACTGCACAATCCAGAGCATCTATCATCGGGCTCCTCATTATGTCTAGAAAGTTGGCACACAGAAAACTTGTATATGGGTGACTGAACGCAAATTAGACTTTGTGTGTGCAATTATTTATCTTGTACACACAACACAAACTGAACACAAATGTTGTTAGTGCAGAGAAAGTTCAGCTGAAAAATATGACCTTCATATCCAGTGAGAGAATGCAGTAAGTTACCTAATTCAGATTGTAAATGAAGGGAACATGCCCATGTGAGAGCATTATGGCTTAGTAATTTATCTAGATCCATGATACCCAGTCCACAGGGATTTAGGAGCCAAATTAGTGATCCACATTAAAAGCAACAATAGTGTGAGTGACAGAAAAATATTTTGTTTATATGCATGTTATTTTCACATCAAACAAGTTAACAATTTAGTGCAAGTTCATAACTAAACTGGTTAATAACATAGTAAAAGTATCCTGATTGGTTTATAATTAAATCACACCATATTTTAATATCACGTATTGTAGAGAGCCACAGGAGACACAGTAAAGAGACACTTGCCGGTTAAAAGCCATAGTCTAAGTATCATCCATCTTAGTCCTAAGGCCCCCATCACTGTGGTATCGCCCAGGAAAATAATAGCAATTACTCCCTCTTTTGTCCCCAAGCCTAGAGAAGAAATATTTGGATTAGTTTAAAAAGGGAGTTGGATGCTTTCATTTGATTGGTTGGTTGGTTTACTTTTTTGGGCGTGGGAGGGCATTCTAAAGTAGTAGTGTGAGACAGCTAAGTTGAACAAATGAGTTATACACTAAGTTTTCAATGCGGTGAGGCCATTTCGTAGTTTAGTCCTTGGTTCTTAATTGAATTATACAAAAATAAAAACTAACTTATCCTTACCAATTTTATTTTCAGGAAAAAAAAAAAAAACCTTTCATTAGCTAGAATGCAGATTTCCTGATTAAACTGTATGGGGATATAGTAAACCTTCCACACTGTAGAAAATTACTTTCATTTGCAATGAAAAGTGAAATATTTTATCCTGGCCTATTTATGTGCTTGCCAAGAATCTATCTCCGCTATACGCAGGGTCTTTACTGTGCTATCACCATGAAGAAGAGCAATTTCTTGTTGTTATTCTTGGGGTTTTTTTTAAATAAAAAGGCAAATAATAAGCACTGCCAGTTTCCATTGTTGACCTGAATCTAAAGGGTCTGAAATTAATTTATCCTCTTTGGATGGCGTATAAATTTCTCATTACAAGTGTCAGTGATGGACAAGAAACTATTCCAAAAAATGTATTGGGTATGATGCCAAACTCTGTAATCAAGGTCTCTTGCAGAGACTTGGGAGTACACAAAAGGTTTCACACAGTCAGGAGTGTTAGCTATGCATGCTTTCCCGTTGCCCAGGCTCAGCCAAATACTCTGTGAGAACAACACGTATACACACTTTGTTTTATTATGCCTCACAGATGCTTTTTTTGTTTTATATTTCAAGCTTTGTCAAACCTCATGCTTGTTCTTTCATGATGCAGCCATCAACCCCAAAAAAATTCTGAACAGCTTCCTAGAAAGACCCGGTATTGATTACATAAGCAGACTTTCTTGGAAAGTAAGGGGGAAAATTGGGGGTTTCTTCTACTCGAAACCGAAAATGGCAACCGTTGAACAGATCTGGTCAATGACAGTAAGAGAATGAGCCCAGCAGAAAGTGTAATATATTGTGCTACACTTATGCCAACTTGCCAAGTCAAGTCCTTTTTCTCAAGCGCATGTACAGTTTGTTCTCGCTATCCTCAGTTAACTCTGCTTTCTGAATAGAAGAGATGGGAACCGCTCAAAGGCCACAATGGCATGTTCTACTTAAGGTTTCCTTTCCACACTGACTATTGTGGGTAACTCTCTTTAGAACTACAGTCAAGCACTCTCGACTGAGAATGCATTCATTTGAGGGATACGAGGCTACATTTTCCTTATCTTCCCAACGTTCTGTATAATCCACTGCCGCTCTTAATCACAATTTACTTATTATAGGCAAAGTAGCTAGTCTCTGTGTAAAAAAAAAATAAAGCAGCATGAAATCAGCTACATTTCCTTACATGAATTAGAATTTTTCTTATTTAAACTAGCAGCAAAATAGCAACGGAGAGATAATATTGTACAAGAAACATATGCCAGATGGATGATCAATCTGAGTTTCTCTGTGAACATATTGGATCAGACCACTGGCTTATTGAAGCCAGGAGTTTTTCCCCAAGAATCATCAATACCACATGCTGCAGAGGAAGCTGTAGTGCCCACATAATAGATAGCTCTGCAAAAAAATGCCTATGGGGAAGTTTCTTCCTAGCCCCATGAACAAGGAGGGTGGCTGATGTCCTGGAGCATATGGGTTGATTATCCCTTTTTATGGCTGAAGTGTAAACAAAAACTATAGTTGAGGTTGCCAAAGCATTTCCATGCTAATCTCCTGTTTTCAGTCATGTAACTACTAGAAACTAAATTTTCAAGCTGAGTTTTCCAGGCTTGGTGTTTGACAAAGAGTGGATTTTTATCTCAAAGTCTGAGCAAAAATGATTCATACATTTTTTGAGAACAAGAATGGGGGTTGGGGGAAAACACAAATACGCAAAAAGAAATCTTGAACACTTTGTTTGAAACAGCTAGTGTTCTGGGAAAACCTGGTGTTGATTTAGCTGAATTATGGCCTTAATCACAGAATGCTTGCACCATAGGATTTCCAAAAATATAAGAGTCCTTTTTATAATTACCCACTAGTCACAGAAGGACTGTGGGATGCATCTTGTGATCAAGGTAATAGCCTAGTGAAAAACAGAGTGAATTCCATAGGAGTCCTACCTCATTTACTGCATGGTAACTTTAAGATGCAGTAAAACGAACGGTAAGTTATAATAAGAACCTAGTACATGTTTGAGCACTACAATATAAAATGAATAGCAAGAATAATCATGTCTGCATTCATGTCAATCTTTTAAATATTGCTGGTCACAATTCTCTTACAAAATTTGACAGTTTTTCTAAAATGAACATTTTCTTTACGTGTTATTGATTGTTCAGTTTTCAAACATTTTCAGATTTTGATTGTCATTTTTCAGTGTTGGGATGAGGTCTATTTTGTTTGCATTCCCAGTTCCTCACAAGCTAAATATGAGTTAGCAGCATAACATTGATTGGAAAAAAAAAAGCAAACATTATTCTGGGATGTTAGTGTTGCAAGCAAGGCATGAGAAGTAATTCTTCTGTTCCTCTATGGCCAGGTCTGGGCACCACATTTCAAGAAAGACTTAGACAAATTGGAGAAAGTCCAGAGAAGATGAACAAAAATGATTAAGTGTCTAGAAAACATGACCTATGAGAGAAGATTGCAAAAACTAAGTTTGTTTAGTCTGGAAAAGAGAAGACTGAAAGGAGACAGGATAACCATTTTCAAGTATATAAAAGGCTGTTACAGGGAGAAGGGAGAAAAATTGCTCTTGTTAACCTCTGAGCATAGGACAAGAAGCAATGGGCTTAAATTGCAGCACGGAAGGTTTAGGTTGGACATGAGGAAAAATTTCCTAACTGTCAGGGTAGTTAAACGCTTGAATAAATTACCTAGGGAGATTGTGGAATCTCCATGATTGGAGATTTTCAAGAGCCAGTTAGAGAAACACTTCTCAGAGACAGTATGGATAAAATATTAGTTCTGCCAATATTGCAGACTAGACTAGATGACCTCTCAAAGTCCCTTCCAGTCCCATGTTTCTATTATCTGTAAAACTTACAATTTTTTCAAAGCATCTTGATAAAAAATCTGATATTTTTCTAAGCTGAGTGATTGTTCGCTCTTAAAAATTCCCAGGAATTTTTTTTATGAAGTATTTTCTTGAAATACTATGTTTCAATCTGCTTGAAATACTATGTTCTGGTTGTGCTTGGTCTAGTGCTTTCTGATGTTCCTTTTCTTTTAAAAACTTCTAGAAAGTTGTATATAAAAATATTAAAGTTATACTGATGTTGCACAGAGAATAGGCATTTATAAATTAGGGACTGAAAATGCTAAAGCTGTAACTCTTATCTTTGTAGACATAGCCTTTTAATAACATCCTCAGATAATAAGAAAAGTACAAGGAAATCTCTATTTAAATCACACATTACATAGTAAGAATAACTTGGTGTAACAATAATGAAAACAGATTGGCACAGTTAGCCATCTACATTTGCAATTAAATTAACTTCCTAGTTAAGCTCATTCCTGGCATGGCAGTCTGGTGAAATAGTCAGTTAAGACATGTCCTTTAATCATGCTTGGTTTTCCATTATTGAACAAGACACTGACAGAATTATAGGTTGTGCTTGTAATTAAATGAGTTTCCATGAGGCTGGACACTAAAACTATCATCTGGGCAAAAGAAAAATGATAGGTTCCCTCAGCAGCTATTATCCAAGATGGTCAGGGTCCAACCCCATGCTCTGTATGTTCCTGGCTTCTGATTGGCAGAGGATGGGAATGGATGACTCAGTGAGTGTCTGTTCTCTTCGTTCTTTCTGAAGCACCTGGCACTGGCCACAGCTGGAATAATACCAGCCTAGCCACAGAAGGATCCCGGGCTAGACTGACCATTGATCTGAGCTAATATGGCCATTCTTTATGTTCTTCAAATTTTCTGTCCATCACAGGTGTATGCTCTGGACATTCCACTAGAAGCTAACAGGGAAGATGGACTTCTGATTTTCAAGTCACCAAGGTCAGAAATGATAAAGGCAATTCATTCAGGGCATGCGAGGATGGAAAAGAGAGTTTAGAGCCAACAATTTGCTTTGGCCTGATTTCAGTTACACTGGACACACTAGTCTACATATTACACGGGACACTTAAATCTTACCTCTCCTCTGAGAAGCAGAAGGAGTGGGCATACAAAATTCTAATGAGCAAGTGCCATCTGGCATCTCCAAAACCAATGGAGGTTCTGTCCAGTGCAGATGATAGAGAGATTCATCCAACAGGGTCTGACTCAGAAAGTGCTATTTCTGTCCCATGTGATCATTGTATTCAACAGGAAAACTTTACATCACATTTAACCACTGCTAAAGTTTTGTTGCAACTTACAGAAGCAGCAAAATAATAATAATAATAATAATAATAATAATGGAAATTCATTAAGTTGCTCCTGGTGGCTGTGTGTTCAGACACTACAAATCTGAATCCATAAACATGTGTTACAGAGGTAATAGCTGAGTACAGAACTTTGTAGTTACGTGGAAATATTCAAACATATTTGGTTAAAAAATTCAAATTTTTAGTAGTACATCATTTAGTACAATTTCTTTTTGCTTTATAATATAAGGGTGCAAAAAAATGTGGAGCTCGCTCTGACACAGTAGCAGATTATTTAGATAACCATATAAGATAATTGTCTTCATCTGACTGTATAAGCTGCTAGGCTCTTGAAGAAATGCATATTGTCAGCTGTGTCAATCATCTGTCTGTCTAACTTTTAGAATGCAAGTGGAGGTGTTCCAAATTTTTACACAGAATTTTCACCAAATGTTATTTTTATATACACACACACACACACACACACACACACACACACATTTCTATTTTAAAAAAATGAAATTATAGGGTTTCTTTCATTCCTCTTTTCTATCTCTTGTAGTGACCATGCATAAATAAAAGGAGGGGAAGGAGAAAAAGAAAAAGGGAAAGGAAGATAAAGCTCAAAGTTCAGAAGAACCCATATTTCCCTCAAAAACAAATCAGAAATTCACAAAAAAAGTGAATGTCCAATGTCTTTTCCTCAAAATCTACAGAATAAACATCTTGCCATGGTCACAAAACTGCATGAAAGTGCTGCCACGGTTGCACGTTAAACTTTCAAGTGTAGACAAAGCCTCGAGTCACAGCCAGTCCTCTTGGGTACTCTGGACCAATCTTGACAAGTAGGCAAACCTGCCTTTGGTGACAGATGGTTCCTTACACCAGTGTTTCTCAAACTGGGCCACAGACCATAGGCCCGCTTTGAGAAAACTGCTAATTGGCCACTCCAGTTTGTTTATGTAACAGCTCTGAAGCCACAGAGTCTCACAGATCCCATTGGCTCTGGTTTACCTTTTCCAGCCAAGGAGAGGCATGGGAGATTTTTATTCCCTTTTCCCAGAATTCAAGCTGATGGGATGAGTTCACATGCAGGTCTCCTCTTTGTGAGTGGGAGAGAAAAGTGATTAACAGAGTCTTTGTTCTTGATTTTTCACAATGGCTTATTTGGTTTCAGTGGCCTTCTTAGTGGGTAGCACTTAACGCCTTCTGTAAGAAGCCAGCTTTTACAATATGTTTCTTTCCCGTTTGTTGAGTTACATAGTTACAAAGGTTTAGAATGCAAGCACTCAGATCAGGTCTACACTAGACTTGGCAACTCGGCTGGAAGTACGCAACTCCAGCTATCTAGAACATGCGGATGGAGTTGACTTACCTTAAGCCAAGCTGAGCAGTGTCCCCACAGTGGGAGGCTGACAGGAGCTAAAGTTTCTGTCAGCTTCCCTTACTCCTGGCAAGAGCAGGTGTACCAGATGTCGGTGAGGGTGCCCTCTGAGTTTGATTTAGTGAGTCTTAACTAGATACGCTTAATCGAACTCCAGAAGATCGATCATAGCAGCTTTGATCTTCCAGAAGTGAAGACATGGCCTCAATACAGGTTGAGCCTCTAAAATCTGTGACTCCGGTCCAGAAACAACTGTGGTCATATTTTTGAACCAGAGAGCCAGCTTCAGATGGGCAGCTTGGGCTGGGCTGGCAGTGGGGAGCAGAGGGAACACAACCCCAGCAAGGCCAGCACAGTCGGGAGCACAGCCCTGGTCAGGGCAAACAGAAAGAAGCATAGTCCCAGCCTGGGCTGGTGGGGAATGCAGCCCCCACCGGGAGTGAAGAACCTGCAGTCAGGAGTACAGTCCTGGCCGAGACCAGCAGCTGAGTGCACAGCTCCGGCCAAGGCTAGAAGTAGCCAGGCCGGCCCTTGTAAGGGGTTAGAATAGCGAGGGACACAGCCACAGCCAGGGCTGACAAGGTGGGAAGGCTGGAGGCAATGGGGCAGGTGGCACTGAGTGTAGGCCCAGCCAGGAGCAGAACCTACAGTGGAGTAGAACCTCCCCTTGTCTGGCAAACTCAGTGATTTGGGATCACTCAGGTCCCCCAGGTGCCGGACAAGGAAGGTTCGACCTGTATAACCTTATGGCATGGGAGCATGGATGTTATAAGTGATATGAATACATGCAGCATCCTACAAGTATTTCATAAAGTCTAAATGCTAAAAACATCCTTACAAACTCAACTTCTGGTTTAATAATGCTAACACACAAGTGGGCCAGACTGCTTTGCCGCTGTCATTCAGCTGAGGCCTACGGGCCCTGTCATGAACTGGCACCTCGTCTGCCAGCATCACAATCCCGATTTTATATATGAAGAGTTAAGCATCAGAGTTTTAAAACTGGCCTCAAATGTCGGGTCCCCAACTAGTCACATCTTCAGCCAGTGGAGCAAAGCGATCATAAACTTGTCAAACGGCAACATGAGAATCCCTCTGACACAGAGGAATCTCCATGTGGTATTCGGCTGGCATAGTAGCTCAATGCTTTCTCTTCTCATGGCCCTCGTTGTGTGGGCATGGAGAGATCAAGGAGTATGGTGGAACACTGTCACACACTAGCAATCCCTGGCTACTAGAATAGCTTCTGAGAACCCTCAGTGGCTGGAAGCAATTAAGAGATCAGAGCAAGCCCCCAGTCCTGCCCCCAGCCCCACCTCTTCTGCCCATGCCCTGCCTTCCATGGGAGCCAAGCCCCCTCCCCAGAGCACCACGGGGAGGTGGAGCAGTGTGCAGTCCAAGCCGCTCCGGTCCCAGAGCATGTAGAGGGTGGGCACTCGGGAACAGCAACACTCTGTCTCCAGTACACCTATGGTAGGCATTCGGGGGTGGAGAATGGGTGGGGCCAGGCTAGCAGTGCTTCCCCCGGCCTATTATAACTACTGCTCCTAGACTGAAGCTGCTCTAAATTGCTTAGGAGCCTGGCCCTGCAAATCAGGAGTGTATGAAAAGTAGCAGAACGCCACATTTCTTTAATGGACCCTGAATTTAGGACTTACCTGTCAGAGGAGCTGAGCATCCACTTCTCTCATTTACTTAAGTTGAATTTGTAAGTGTTGAGTGCCCTTGCTCATCAGGCCCTGAGGTACAAAAGTTAAGTATCCAAAACTACAGATCACTTTTTAGTGTCTATACAAGATCCAGATTAGAATTCAGGAGTAGAATTTGAAGTAGAGCTATCATAGAATCATAGAATACTAGGACTGGAAAGGACCTCGAGAAGTCATTGAGTCCAGTCCCCTGCCCTCATGGCAGGACCAAATACTGTCTAGACCATCCCTAAAAGACATTTATCTAACCTACTCTTAAATATCTCCACAGATGAAGATTCCACAAACTCCCTGGGCAATTTATTCCAGTGTTTGACTCCACTGACAGGGTACGTCTACACTACAACGTTAATTCGAACTAAGCTAATTCGAACTAACGGATCTAGACTAAAAAACTAGTTCGAATTAGCATTTTGCTAATTCAAACTAGCATGTCCACATTAAGTGGACCCTGAACCGGCTTAAGGATGGCCGGAAGCAGTGCCGGCAGGGAATCAGAGGAGGACTTAGAGCGTGGAGATGCTGTCTCAGGCTAGCCGAGGGCTGTGCTTAAAGGGTCCCGACCCCCACCCCGGACAGACAGTTCTCAGGGGTGTCCCGCTTGCAAAGCAGTCCTGGCTTGGAGTGCCCGGAGTACCCACACTGGGCACATCACAGCATTCGGCCATCAGACTGGCTGCACTTGCCGCAGGCTGCCATCTGGGGACTGCAGGAGAGCTTCCACCCCAAAAGCCCGCAGAGCCAGACCAGTCCTCCCCATCAGGGCGTGTACCCCATTCCTCCCTCACCTCCTTCCACTTACCCTTCCCTAGCCCCTTTTCTTGATGTACAAAATAAAGGACAATTGTGTTCAAAAATGGAATCTGTCTTTATTGAACAAAACTGGGGGAGACTGGGAAAAGGAGGTGGGATAGGGGAAGAGAGAGGCTGGAAGAGGGGAGGGCAACTAAAATGATCAGGGGTTGGGAACAGGTCCCATATGAAGAGAGGCTAAAGAGACTGGGACTTCTCAGCTTAGAAAAGAGGAGACGGAGGGGGGACAGGACAGAGGTCTCTAAAAGCATGAGTTGGGTGGAGAGGGTGCATACAGAAAAGTTCTTCATTAGTTCCCATAAAGAAGGACTAGAGGACACCAAAGGAATGGAATGAGTAACAGGCTTCAAACTAGTAACAGAAAGTTGTTCTTCACAAAGCACAGAGTCAACCTGTGGAACTCCTTGCTGCAGGAGGCTGTGAAGGCTAGAACTAGAACAGAGTTTAAAGGGAAGTGAGATCAAGTCATGGAGGTTGGGTCCATGGAGTGCTATTAGCCAGGGGGTAGGAGTGATGTCCCTGCCCAAGGTTTGTGGAAGGCTGGAGAGGGATGGCACGAGACAAATGGCTTGGTCACTGTCTTTGGTCCATCCCCTCCAGGGTCCCTAGTGTTGGCCACTGTTGGCAGACAGGCTACTGGGCTAGATGGACCTTTGGTCTGACCCAGTACGGCCATTGTAAGCTCAGGGCTCAGGGTCGGGGGTCTTAGTGGACCACCTTGATTTTCATGCACTCCTGCTCCTGGGTGGCCAGGCTGGCAGCTCTCCTGCCCTAGCCGGCCACGTTCCTGTGCCTAGTGCGGAGATCGCGGACGAGGTCCACGATGTCCGCACTAGCCCAGGCGGGTGCCCGCCTCTTGCAGTCCCGGGCAAGCTCCCGGGAGCCGCCAGCCTGGTCCCGGGAAGAGGGGGAGGGCTGGGGGGCATCGGGTGGGTGGCTCGATCTGTGCCAGGTGCAGGGTCTGCTGGCTGGGTGCTGGCAGGCTTGCACCTGGCACGGGCACCGTAGCCAGCGCGTGCCCCTTTAAGGGCTCTGGGGCCGGGAGGGGGGCAGATGAGTTTCCCTGGTGTTGGCCAGAGTGGCCACCAGGGAAACCTGGGGAGGGCTAGCCTCCCACTAGTTCGAATTAAGGGGCTACACAGCCCTTAATTCGAACTAGTAAATTGGGGATTGGTAAATTGAGGATTACCTAGTTCGAACTAAGCGCTCCGTTAGTTCGAATTAAATTCGAACTAACGGAGTGCTAATGTAGAGCCTATGAAAGTTAGTTCGAACTAACTTTGTAGTGTAGACATACCCACAGTTAGGAACTTTTTCCTAATGTCCAACCTAAACCTCCCTTGCTGCAGTTTAAGCCCACTGGTTCTTGTTCTATCCTCAGAGGCCAAGATGAAGTTTTCTCCCTCCTCCTTGTGACACCCTTTTAGATATCTGAAAACTGCAATCATGTCCCCCCTAACTCTTCTCTTTTCTAAACTAAACAAACCTAAATCCTTCAGCCTTCCCTCATAGGTCATGTTCTCTAAACCTTTAATCATTCTTGTTGCTCTTCTCTGGACCTTCTCCAATTTCTCCACATCTTTCTTGAAATGCGGTGCCCAAAACTGAACACAATACTCCAGTTGAGGCCCAACCAGCGCAGAGTAGAGCAGAAGAATGACTTCTTGTGTCTTGCTCATAACACACCTGTTAATGCATCCCGGAATAATGTTTGCTTTCTTTGCAACGGCATCACACTGCTGACTCATTCAACTTGTGGTCCACTATGACCCATAGATCCCTTTCTGTCGTACTCCTTCCTAGACAGTCGCTTCCCATTCTGTATGTATGAAACTGATTGTTCCTTCCTAAGTGGAGCACTTTGCATTTGTCTTTATTAAACTTCATCCTGTTTACCTCAGACCATTTCTCCAACTTGTCCAGGTCATTTTGAATTATGACCATATCCTCCAGATTAGTCGCAACCCCTCCCAGCTTGGTATCATCTGCAAACTTAATAAGCATTCTTTCTATACCAATATCTAAATCGTTGATGAAGATATTGAACAGAGCCAGTCCCAAAACAGACCCCTGCGGAATCCCACTTGTTATGCCTTTCCAGCAGGATTGTGAACCATTCAGAACTACTCTGTGAGTACGATTATCCAGCCAGTTATGCACCCATCTTATAGTAGCCCCATCTAAATTGTATTTACTTAGTTGATTGATAAGAATATCATGTTAGACCGTATCAAACGCCTTACTAAAGTCTAAGTATACCACATCCACCGCTTCTCCCTTATCCACAAGACTCGTTATCCTATCAAAGAAAGCTATCAGATTGGTTTGACATGATTTGTTCTTTACAAATCCATGCTGGCTATGCCAATAATGATTTTTTTTTTTTTTTTGGTTTGCTAGTAGTGCTAAAAAATCCAAAAATCTTTCTGAAGTAAAAAAGTAACAAACAAACAAACAAATGAACACCACCCTTATTTTGGATCAAAACATTTCATTAAATGCAATAAAATCAAAAAATCAAAACGTTCTGTTTCAATGTTGACCATTTACACAGGTTTTCAGTTCTTTCAAAATGTAACTGAAGGAAGTTTTGAAACACGGTGATTTGGAATTGACACGTTTAATCATTTCATTTTGAAAAAGTCTAAAAAAAATGTTTTGATCGGGGGCGATTTTTTTAATGTTATTTTTGGCCAAAACAAATCAGTGACACTGACATGATTTCACAAAAAGTTTCACCAAAACCCAGCTCTACTCGGGTGTTCTTGACTCCCAGTCTTCTGTTATTCTCGCTACACTATTATTTATTAATTATTTTTAATGTGATAGTGCTGAGGGACTCCAAACAGGATTTAGGATCCCACCCCACTATGCACTGTGGAAACAAATCAGTCCCTGTTTCAGAGTCCCTGCCTCAGTCCCTGCCTCAGAGAACCCACACACAGTTTAAGCTCAGAAGAGATGAATACATGGAAAATAATAGGGAGAAAGGACAAAGTGGGAAAACAAAGTAAGAGCACCGTCAGGTACATTAAATAAGTTAGTAGCTGAAGTGGCTGCCATAGTGTGAGATGGCCAATGCTAGATACGACTGATTTGTAGATGTCATAACAAAACTGGTTATAAAAGAGAGATTTAAGTGGCACTCAGTGAATTTTGACAAGGAGTTCTTCTCAAGGATAAGGATGATAGGGAGAAAGAATGAAGATGCTTGCAGAGAAAGTGGCTCATCAAGGCCTATCTGATAGATCAATGGTAGGGAAGGGTAGAGTCAACATTACATTAAAGAGCTAGTTAAATACGTTCAATGCTCTGTATTTAGGTAAGGAGGTGTTATCACCCCATTTTTCAGATGAAGAAAGTGAGCCACAGACAAGATGAGTGAGTTGTCCTGGAACACACAGGAAGTTAAGAGCAGAGATGGGAATAGAACCTTTGTTTTCTGGCTACCAGTCCACTACCATAATCAGTAGACCTCCCCAGAAATGCAGTAATTTGTGACAACTAGTGCTGACCTATTTCATGCATCCCTCCTCTGCTAGCTCTAAAGCTATTAAACCTGAAAATAAGCAAATTGATACTTTGAAAGTTGATAATAAAATGGGAACATCAAGCAGATAATTAGAAATGCACTAGAGACAACTGATTTATTATACCAAGGCATTTTGCATTCCATTTGAAAATGTACTTATGTTTGCTGGTCACGGTATATATTTACTATGCATTAAAAATAGAGCTTTAAAAGAGCTTCCTACCAAACCCAAATTGTTTGGATTTTCTCTCACACCGGCACAGTCGTGCCGACATTGATAAATTCTTACTACAAGTAGCAGTGCTCTCACACTGAACAAGAAAGCTTTTCAGAATGATGGAACTTCAGTCAAAGATATAGCATACCAAGGACATAATTAGCCAGTGCAAACACTTCAGGGTAGTTTGTGAAACTGCCTGAAGTAGGGTACTCTGTTGTTTTAGGGGTTGGGGTAGTCGGTTTTTGTTGTTTTTTTTTTTTTTAAATCACAAGCAAGATATATGTTTACATGGCAGACTTAATTGCTGTTTTCAGAGGACTAATGCTGTGTAAAATCATAGTCATCAATACAGCCATTTATTTCAACTATAATTAACAAATCAAGTCACAGCACGTTTTACTTATTTGCCAATCTGTTGAATATTCACACTGGCCCCTAGTAGCCTATTCATTTAGCAGTAAACACGTAGCCTAGCAACTGAATGTCAATATCAACAGTGGCTGATGAAGTTGTTATTCTCTGGAAGACTGACAGGGTTAAGCCAAATTCTCCTATGCAAAACTTGTATTGTTTAAGACTTACATATGCCCACAAGGATACCTATGTTCCAAAGGCACCATGTCTAGTTCTACTATTAAAATTAAATGAAGTGTGTTGTAGGCAGGAAAAGGCTATGCGCTCTGCCTGCCATACACTGCCTGCCATACACGTTTTGCATGCACCACAGCATCCAGCATTGTGTTTGCAGGATGTATTGACCATTGCTAATTTCCAGAGACAATTAAGGACACTTTTGCATCTGTTCATCATCCTGGAATAAGCGATCATATAAGCATTCATTGTGCACCAGAATATTGACAAGGTCAAAAAAACCACAAATATCTCCTTTGCTATGCAAAGCAGCACTTCAGCTGCAAACATTAAACGTGTGTAGGTATGGATGAATAGTTTTAATGGGATGCAGTGAGAGACAGGAAGACAATGGATGGGTTCAAAAGGGGTGGAGACAGGATTATCAGAGTAGCCAGAGGCTCTGGAATATAATTTAGTTTGCAATAAAGCTGAAAAGGTGAAGGCACTCACTACTCACCCACATAGTGCACTGACTGCACAGCAAGACTGGTTAGATAGCCACAAACGTGGGGCAAAGAGTTTATCAGACCAACAGGAAAATGGATTCCTGTTTTATTTGGCCTGTTTCAGGCACTTTTTTTCCCAAGGGCCTTAAGTATCTAATTGGGTCAAGTCCTACATTGAAAATGTGTTTGTTTCACTTAGGATACATCTACGCAGCACCATAACTCGAAATAAGATCATAGAATCATAGAACCATAGAGCTGGAAGAGACCTCAGAAGGTTATCAAGGCCAGCCCCCTGCTCTAGATACGCAAATTGCGTATCTTATTTTGACGCTATTGCGAAATTGCTTATTTGGTCGTTTGGCACCGGCTATGCAGTGCTAAATTTCAAAATAAAGCCCTATTCCGAAACTTCCCTTACTCCTCGTAGAATGAGGTTTACAGGAACATCGGAATAGCGGGCCCAAAATAAAGGACTTGCTGTGAAGATGCAGGATAGCTATTTCGTGATACTCTGGTATCCTGAAATAGCGTCGCAGTGTAGATGTACCCTTAGATATTAACGATTATGTCAAGCAGTAGCAGGTATGTCTGAAGCAGACAAACCTAGCATGGCAGAAAAGTATTGCTAAAATGAATGTGCTCCTTTACATAACATTTACATCACGGGGATTTGCATCCAACATTAGCACAGTAATATTTGTATTTACACTTCATCGCCCCTTTTAGCTGCACATTTCAAATCATTTCACAAACATGAATTATTATTGGAGTGCTATATGGATAAAAGCATAAAACAAAGTCACATGGTAGAGGAAGTCAGGAATAAGATCCAAGATTATCTGATTCTTAGGCCTTAGGTGAACCACTTACTACTGCTTTTCCAACAGATTTCTTGCAGAAAAAAACATGGTGTTAAAAATATCTTGTATTAAAACTAAAAAGAGCTTGAAATTTTAGTTTCCATTTCACCATTGATGCTATTTGTTCACAGTGTGTGTCTTATTTAGGCATTGATTGCCAAGAGGGCTGTATTTATAAGTATCTACACAGACAGAGCTAGAGCTTTAGATAAATTCCAATGATCACTAAACTATAAGGATCAGATTCAGTTTTGTTGATATTTTCATTTATTTAATATTGTAGATGTATAAAAAGAAATAAAGGTGCTAATTCCAGGCTTCAGGTAGTCTGGAAATTAATTGATCTCCAAAACAAAGACAAAACCAGCCACAAACACGTACCATACTGTATAGTAACCATATCTAACTCATTCACATGCCAAGCCCACCTTCCCCAGATATTTGTTCCTTGGGCAAAATTTTCCTCCCCAAAAATCTCAGTGAAAACAGGAGATTTGCAGAGTGCCTAATGGTGTTTTGGACCAAGGAGTGGGCCAATGCAAAGCCAAGCTCCCACGTTCTAGCTTGACCACTACAGTCATCTCAACAATTGCAATGTATCATTGGAAATGAGGAGGTATCTCACCTAGCATGTTGCAGGCTTCTAGGGCATTATAGGTAAACACCAACAATTAAAACATCTTCCAGAAAATCTCAAACAGCCAGCATAATTGCATAGCACCAGTGTAACAGGCTTGCAGCAAGACACCCCACAGGAGAAGCAGTCTGTTGCATTTGCACCAGTTCAGTTTCAACATGAAGCATTTCAGTAAATTAATCTTAACACGATAAATGCATAAATCAAAACAGCAAGGTCCACATCCTAAAGAGAGACCAAGACTGAAAGAAAGAACTATAACTTTCCGGCCAGAAGAAATGAAAGAAAAAGTTCCTGCCCCAACTGAAATCTGAGCAACAGCCAAGACTTCCAAATTGCAAGCTAAGACAGCAAGCAGTGGTCCCTACCAGAGAGGCAGAAATAATCTTCACTGTGTCTTCTCATTGTTTTCCTCATCTCACCAATGTCATCTCTGGTTTACCAGGAGCTTCAGCCAGCTCATGCTAGTCCATGCCCTTGTCTCTTTGCTCATGTGCACACATGGGGTTTTTGCGGAATACCGCATCCAAGGAACGCGTTTGCGCTTCTGCTTTTTTTCGCGGAAGAGCAAACACACCCTTTCAGGGAGCCTTGTATACCTTGTTTCACAAGGCATAAGAGCTGAGCTGAAAGAGGAGGCTTTTCTGCCATTTGGCCCCATCTAAATGGGGCCTCTTCCGAAAAAAAAAAAAGCAGAAAAAGCGACACAAAATGCAGAGTGCATTTTGCCTAGCTTTTTCTGCAAAAACACTACAGTCTAGACCTAGCCTCATACAAGTTGAGAGATATAAAAACTGGATGCCATTTTGCTTCTGAAGGCACCACCACCATGCTCCCTCACAAACCTTCTAGCAGAATTCCCCAGTCTCTGTAGAACTACCCAGGGAAAAACGGTCATTTTGTGCTCCCTCAGAGGGTCTAGAGGCACCCCCATCTCCTACCTGTCAGATAGGATCTGAAGCTTCAGAGGGGTAGCCGTGTTAGTCTGTAACTGGAAAAACTTCAACAACGAATAGTCTAGCAGCACTTTAAAGACTAACAAAACATGCAGATGGTGCCATGTGCTTTCGTGGGCACAACTACTCGTCGAAAGCTCATGATACCATTTACATGTTTTGTTAGTCTTTAAGGTGCTGCTAGACTATTTGTTGTTTTTTTAAGTTTTTCCAGATAGGATCGGGTCATATATTGGGTCTTATCCACTCTCTCAGTTCAGCCATTGTTTGGATTCACAACATAATAGGGGAGATATTTAAATATTTTCTTTTTCAAATAAACTGAAATGATGGAAACATACATACATTTTCTAAACGAAGCTAAACTGACCATTTCTTGTTTAAGATCAGTAAGCTAGCAATCTCTCTTTAAAGCGTTTTCTGACCAGTTACCTGTTTCAGTGTATGGGACTACATACAGCTCCATGCAACATTTATCCATACAAGAGGTAAACGCCTTTATCAGTTATTCATTTACTCACTTAAAAGAAATTCCATTTAAAAATAGCAGTCTTTCAGATATCATTGCAGCATACATTTGTTCCTTTTGTATAGGTTATTCTATGAAATATTCATTCAAGTGGGTGCTGCTATATTTAGAATGCAGAGACACGTGTTTTATGCACATAGATGCTTTTGTATTCCTGATATGTAGGCAACATTAAAAAAATTCCATGAGTTACACTCCCATTGTGCTTCCATCTCAACCCTTGTATTTTGTCAGGTTCAACCAATAGTACAGAACCAGGTTTTGCTTCAGGGCAAACAACTCCTTCAAAAGAACATCTTTAAAAACCTGGTTGTCCAGTCATCAACAGCTCCTGGATCACATGTGTGTGTGTTTTCAATATCTTCTATGAAGATCTCTCATGTTTAAGTGGAATTGCTATGCTATACAATTTAAATTGTTCAGTTAATTAAAATGTGCCCATAACCTTTAAATAAAGATCTCTGTGTATTTACCAAAAGTTTTAAATGAGTGCAATTTTATTTTAATTTTAGTTCTTCCCTTTATGATTCACAGACCAGACCATCAATGCTCTGGCACCTAGCTAACAGAGCTATCCTAAGCCAAAAATAGGATTATTAACATAACTTTTTGGGAGTGTAATCCTATGACATAGCAGCCTATAAATTAATTGAGCACATAGTAGAAATAAATCAACAGAACATTTAACTATGTAAGTTAAAAGAAGCTGTGGAAATTAACTAATGATAGAACTAGGCGCGGAAAGTAAAAGAAGCTTCTGTAAAGTTAAGACTAATTTGTAGGTTAAATAAAGGCCTGGATGTCCCAAGTGAAGTAATGTTTCCTTTATATAGCCTCTTAGGATTGCCCACTAGAGATGAGCTTTTGACTCAGCTACATTTTTTTTTAAACTGCCATTTTTCTTAACCATAGCTCAGAAAATATAACCGCACAGTGGCAAACAGTAAAATAAATGCAGCAATCAAGAGTGCAAAAGACTGACCAAAATAATTACAGAATAACTGGAAACCTCCTCACTGGAAACAACAAAAGTATCTAGATAAAGAAATCACAGAAAATAGAGATGGAAAGGAACTGGGTTGTCTGGTGCACACTATGCTAGAATATGATAATTTCCTGAGCTTTTTCCACCCCAAAGTTTAATGACTGAAGTCAGAGGTCTTTCAACACCCACTCTATTCTATCAAATGTAAGTGTTAGGGGGAAAGTCAGTCTGAAGAGACGTCCTAAAAGTAATTTTAATCCCACTATTCCTAGTTCATAACACTTTGGACAACTGTAACCAACCTTTTTAATTACTACAACAAGCAAACACATAAAGGGTGTAAATTTTGACCACCCAAAAATACCAAATATCCCACTGGTTACTTATGATCATCTTAAAGCTACAAAGGCTTCAAGACCCCACCAATAAGACAAGAAGAAAAATTTCAGCTTCCAAGCTAAGTAACAGAATGACATTTTGTATGGTTACCTGATCAATGCTGTGATGGTCGATCTTCTGGAGTTCGATTCAGTGGGTCTAGTAAGGACCCACTAAATTGGATGCTGCGGGCATCCCTGTTGACGCAGGAACTTCTACTGCTCACGAGGAGTAAGGGAAGTCAATGGGAGCATTTCTCCCATTGACCTGTTGCTGTGGGGATGGTGCCAAAGCTCAACTTAAGGTACATCAACTACAGCTATGTTTTTTACGCAGTTGGACTTGTGCTCCTTAAGCCAACCTTTGGCTGTAGTATAGACTGGCCTAGTCTGCAGAAGAGTGAGCTCAAAAAGCAGGATAAACAGTGGAGGAGAGAGGAGGTAGTCCTGATGGATTCCACTCCGTAAAGGACTCCGACACTATACTGATAAAGACTGTGGAATAAACTCCTACAGGTAGTAACACCCATCACAAACCTCACAACCATCCACTCCAAGCATAAGGTGTATTTCTTAGACCTTGCCTTCTCTAACAAATACATAGCAACAGGCATATTTTAAAAATAAACACCCTCCCATCAAACAAAAAAAATGAAAGAAAACATTCTACCCAAACAAGACAATTCAGTGTGCACATGCTCCCTCTGGGGAGAGGACAAGTGAACAAACCACACATGACAGATGTTAGTCACATGTCTTAAAGCTAGAGTGACCATATTTCCCATTGACAAAACAGGACACTGCACAAGGGTGGACTTAGCCAACAGGGTCAATGCTGAGGCCCCATGCTCCCTTGCGTTGATGGCCTAAGCCACTTGGCATTGCTCCTTGTCCAAGCTCTGTGCCATCTAGAGCTGAGTACCTGAGTCCCATACCACCTGGGACTGACTGCTCAAGTCCCCTCTACTGGAGTTAGGGCCAGGGTTGACTGCCTAAGTCCCACACTGCCCAGGACTGACAGCTGGAGTCCTGCTACCCCACCCCTTGCGTTCCCCCACCGCACTTTTTTTTTTTTTTTTTTTGGCAAACTGTGCATTTGTTCTATTTGTTCTTGTCATCATCATTTGGCAAGGGCCAATGGGACAAATGCCCATTTTTGCCACAAAAGTCAGGACATCCGGGTCAGGACTTAAAAAGGGGACTGTCCTGGCCCAAACAGGATGCATGGCTTCCCTATTTAGTGAACAGCTGGAATGACAGTGATGACAGTGGAATAAGAACCTCTATAGAAGAGAGGAAAGATTCCAAAGCTCTGAGATTCTCTGGACCTTTTCTTACACACTCAAACATAAGCACATGCCAATCTAAATCTCTGGAGTCCGGTAAATAAAAACTCCAACTTGACACAGCCACAAGCGTTTCCTTCATTACCGAGTGAAGGATGCAGGACATACAGTTCTTAAACCTGCTATGCTTTGTCTACCTGCCCAGAGGCTGCCATTTATAAACCCCATTTTGTCAGGATGCTGTAGAAGACCCAGGAGTATGTATTGATCTCACGTCTGCAAATATATGAGCTTTTCCAATGACTTCAGTAGGATGTGGCCTGAATGTATCACCGATATTTAGTAGCTAAGAGAAGGAAATTGGATTGCATGGTATAAACTGTAGTCAGGCAACTTGTGATTCTTCTTTATCACTAGTTAGGCTATTCAGTGCTTGGGGGCTAAGAATGGGACTATGAGCCCCATATTTGTGAAGGTCACTTTAGGGTAGATGCATTTAAACACCTCGTATCTCAGTTTCCCCATCTGTAGAACAAGGATGACAATTCTTAACTATTTCACAGGCACAGTCAGGGATTAATTTGTTAGAGTATTTTGAAAATGTAAAGTAGTATGGAACAGCTGGGTAGTAATAGCGGGACATAACTGACAGCATAGCCCAGAACAAATAGTGTCACATTTGGCTGAAATTTGAGGCAGTTTCTCACTTAAAAAAAAAATCTAGGAAGAACAAGCAATATGGTTTCTCCAGGCCTGATCTCA
The DNA here is from genome assembly GCF_049634645.1 of Pelodiscus sinensis. NCBI lineage: Eukaryota > Metazoa > Chordata > Testudines > Trionychidae > Pelodiscus > Pelodiscus sinensis. The sequence continues at coordinate 7,087,395 of NC_134717.1, read as the reverse complement.
TTCAAGTCCACTGAATTCAATGGGAGCCTTTCTACAGCAAATTAAAGAAACCATATTTCTAGATAGCACTTATGGTTTTAGACCACAAGAGTATTAGTGGCATCATGTAGAATTCGTTTGTTTGGTTAATGTTGTGCAATACATTGACAATGCAAAGTGCTGCTGTAAATAAGTGCCAAGTATTAGATCATTTGTATAAGCTTGTGTTGTGTGATCTTAGAAGAGGTTAATAAAAGGCCAGTTTGACATGTGATCAAGCCTCAATTTGGTAAAGCCCAAGCAATTTAAGTTTAATGTCATTGGAGCGTGAACTCAAAACAAAGCGTCCCAAAGAGATCTAGGTAAGGTTTAAGGCTGAAGCTGTGGATACCTCCAAGTCAATGTTTATTAAAGTCCGCAGCAAAAGTAATTTAAAATTTCTTATGGGTACTGTCCTGTTGCAATCCGGGTCCCTGCCAGCTTTTTAAATAGCTCCCAGCTGGCTTTTGCCAGAGTTCAGCCAGATCATGCTGGAGCTGCGCACCAGGGTGCACCCCCTTACTTTGACCTCTGATTCAAGTCAGTTGGACCTATGCTTATCTGATCAGAATATCTACATTGTCCTACATTGTCTATTGTACCAAAGATTTCAGCTAAAGTAAATATTAAAGCTGACCCGGCATGGAAACAGGATTGATCAAATAGGCATATAATCGCACGAACGAATGTGTAGAGCAAAAAAGGTGGATTAGGCCACACAGACCATGTCCAGTCCAATGCAGCATTGTTCCTTATAGTAAATGTTCTAGTGTCTCTCCCGTTTGTTTTAATGTTCCAAGTGACAGGGCTTCAGCGCTTTCCTTAGATCAAGCACAGCCTAATGGGTCTCACTGGCATTATGATTTATTCCCTGATACTCATCTTCAGTTTTTCCTTTTCTCAATTTCAACCCTTAAATAAAAAAATATTATTTAGTTTTAAATGCCGTGCCTGCTAAAATGTGTCTGTATATCAGCCTAGCCTGGATGCTTTTAAACAATTCATAAATATAGTGTCCAAGCACAACCTGTAAGAACATTGAAATGCTTTGTACATTTATTTTTCTTTGGCTTGTCATTTATTTCTCTTAGAGCCCATGTCATAAGAATTCTCATGAGAGTTAATCTGAATTAACTAAAGATGTGGATTAGGTAAGCTGCATTAAACCCCCATGTGGACACTCATTTTAGATCAAAGTGGATTCAGTTTGGTTTCATTTACTGATTCAGAATCCTAAAGCCTGCTTTCCTTGTTGCATTTAGTGTACTGTAGCTGTCTATTAAGAGGTTGTAATATCCTTCTAAATATTTCTGCAACGCTACCGGAAAAATTATTTTCACTTTCAACAGCTACAGAGTCATAATCCCCAAATTCAAATGACTCAGCGCGTAACACAAAACTTCAACTTCTACCCTCCCCCCCCCCAAAAAAAGAATGGCTTCTCTGTGCATGGAACACCTCTGTGTTCTATAATACTTCATGAGATGCAAAAGGGTTTTGGGGGTACGTATGGTGTCAGAAACCAACCCTGCCCCCTTATTTCCCTGCTCACTAAACTAAGGCTGGAAAGTGAACCCCTCAAAAGTTTATGTTCTTCAAGATCTGGTAATGGAATATTTCATGGAGGCGATGTGATCCAGTTCATGGAATACTGAACAGAGAAGCCAGAGGCTTTGGATTCTGATTCCAGTTTTGTTATCAGCTCATTGTTTGATCCGAGGCAAATGGCTTTGGCTGAAGTTTCCCAAGGGAAGACTCCAAGGTTGTATGCTTGAACTTGAGACATCAAGGATCTGACACTTTAGGGATGCTCACTCAGCATCCACAACTCTCAGGCTACGTCTAGACTGCAAGCCTCTTTCAAAAGAGACTTTTTCAAAAGATACTTTTGAAAAAGCCTCTTTCAAAAAAGAGCGTCTAGACTGCAACCAATACTTTTGAAAAAGTGAGCCGCTTTTTCGAAAGAGAGCACCCAGGCAGTCTGGATGGTCTCTTTTGAAAAAGCCCTGTTTGCAATACATAGCACCTTTTTTCGAAAAAGCACTTTCAAAAAAAGGCATTATTCCTCATAAAACGAGGTTTTCCGTGGTCAAAAAAACTGCCGCGTACTTTCAATTAACTTTCGAAAGAACGTGGCAGCAGTCTAGATGCAGAGGAAGTTTTTTCGAAAAAAGGCCACTTTTTTTGAAAAAACCCTGTAATCTAGACTCACCCTCATTGACTTCAGCTGGGAATTTGAGATAGGCATTCAAAACCCAGTGATTTGCACATCTGGATCCCTTCAGTTCTTTGGACTATTCCGGCCTTTAGCTGGCTATCAGAACTCTTCCAAGACATTGGGTTCATTCATTGTTCATTCAGAACAAACTCAGTCCTCAGACAGAGGGCCTTACATCTCACTTGGTTGTGCCTACCCTGCCAAGGACAGAATCCAATTCCACAACACCTCTGAAATTAAATGGTAGAGCAGACAACATTCAGAAAGACTAGTCCTCCAAACTAATGCCTACACACACAAAGCTCTTCAGAATCCCTTGGTAGGTTAGGGAGTGGTATACAGATTAGTAACCTTTTATGAAATTTCATAGGACTGCCTGTTTACACAGCAGACTGTAAATGATCTGAAGGAGCTCTTAGGCTCTGCTGGGTAGTTTAAAAAAACACATATTTACACAACACACTACAATAGTTCTTAACGTTCTGATCTGTCAAGTGCATAATAAAAATTCAATGTATGTATTATGACAGAGTCAGGCCAGATAGCTACCAGAAAGCAACAAAAAGCAGGTGTATTAGCCCCAGGTTAAACAAGTGCCTGTTTCCCTGGTAACAAAGCAAGGTCTACCTCAGGTTAATTAAGACACCCGGAGTCAATCAAGAACCTGCATTTACCAGTGGACACAATCTAGAACCTGCTAGAATCAGTTCAGACAGTTTGGCTCCGGGTGTCCCAATCAAACCTATTAAGGACCATCTGGAATTAGTTATAAGCTTCCCCTTTAATTAGTTTAGTTGTGTGCAAAGAGTGGTGGGAGAAGCGTGCTGCTGGGCTATGTCGACACTACAAGGTTTTTGTGCCAAAACAGCCGCTTTTGTGCAAAAACCGACAGAACGTCCACACCTCAAGCGTGTTTTTGCGCAAAAAAAAAAAAGTAAATTGACAGGACAGAGGGCTTTTGCCGGAAGAGTTATTCCTCTCCCCACAAGGAATAACTCCTTTTTGTGCTATAGCTCTTGCTAAAATGGCATGTGTGGCTGCTCCACAGGGGTTTCTTACACAAAAAGAGCCTATCTGAAAAAGCACAGGTGCTCTGATGGCCATTCTGTCCATAAAGTCCAAGAAAAGTAAACCCCTGTTAGATGGGGATAGACTGAGTTAGGAAATTGAGTTTGGTTGCTCCATGTCCAGAGAGGCCAACGGAAACTGAGAGGTTTTTTTCCCTTCCTTTCCCCCTGTGATGCCGACGATGATAGTTGCTAAATCAGACTGTGGCTTCCTCCTGAAGAAAAGGGGTTAGACTGAGGGCATGTCTACACTGGGGGTATGTCTACACTACAAAGTTAATTCGAACTAACGGACATTAGTTCGAATTAACTTTGATAGGCACTACACTAGCGCTCCGCTAGTTCGAACTTAATTCGAACTAGCGGAGCGCTTAGTTCGAACCAGGTAAACCTCATTGTACGAGAACTAAGCCTAGTTCGAAATTACTAGTTCGAATTAAGGGGTGTGTAGCCTCTTAATTCGAACTAGTGGGAGGCTAGCCCTCCCCATCTTTCCCTGGTGGCCACTCTGGCCAACACCAGGGAAACTCTATTGCCCCACTCCCGGCCCCGAACCCCTTAAAGGGGCACGGGCTGGCTACGGTGCCCGTGCCAGGTGCAAGCCTGTCAGCACCCAGCCAGCAGACCCTGCACCTGGCACGGCTCGAGCCAGCCACCCAATGCCCCCCAGCTCTCCCCCTCTTCCCGGGACCAGGCTGGCGGCTCCCGGGAGCTTGTCCAGGACCGCAAGAGGCGGGCACCCTCCTGGTCTAGTGCGGACATCGTGGACCTTGTCCACGACCTCCGCACTAGGCACAGGAAAGTGGCCGTCTAGGGCAGGAGAGCTGCCAGCCTGGCCACCCAGGAGCAGGTGTGCATGAAAATCAAGGTAGTCCACTGAGACCCCCGACCCTGAGCCCTGAGCTTACAATGGCCGTCCTGGGTCAGACCAAAGGTCCATCTAGCCCAATAGCCTGTCTGCTGACAGTGGCCAACACTAGGGACCCTGGAGGGGATGGACCGAAGACAGTGACCAAGCCATTTGTCTCGTGCCATCCCTCTCCAGCCTTCCACAAACTTTGGGCAGGGACACCACTCCTACCCCCTGGTGTCCATGGCTAATAGCACTCCATGGATCCAACCTCCATGACTTGATCTCACTTCTCTTTAAACTCTGTTCTAGTTGTAGCCTTCACAGCCTCCTGCAGCAAGGAGTTCCACAGGTTGACTCTTTGCTTTGTGAAGAACAACTTTCTGTTACTAGTTTGAAGCCTGCTACCCATTCCTTTCCTTTGGTGTCCTCTAGTCCTTCTATTATGGGAACTAATGAAGAACTTTTCTTGATGCACCCTCTTTTCTAAACTGAGAAGTCTCAGTCTCTTTAACCTCTCTTTCATATGGGACCTGTTCCAAACCTCTGATCATTTTAGTTGCCCTCCCCTCTCCCACCCTCTCTCTTCCCCTCTCCCACCTCCTTTTCCCAGTCTCCCCAAGTTTTGTTCAATAAAGAGAGATTCTATTTTTGTCCACACGTTTTCTTTATTTTGTACATCATGAAGGGGGGCTAGGGAAGGGTAAGTGGAAGGATTTACGAGGAATAAGGGGTCTTGCAAAAATGGGTTTTTTTTCTGATATTTGGCCCAGTTTACATGGGGCCTTTTATTGACAAAACCTCTTCCGCAAAAAGAATGGGAAGAAGATATGCAAATGCGAGCGCAATTTGCAGGTCTTCTTCCGCAAAAAACAGCAGTGTAGCTGTAGCTTCAGTGTGCATCTTGCTGCTTTACAGTATTTCCTTCATTGGAAATGAATTCTTTAGGGTCAGAGTCTGACACTGTTTCAAAGGTTCCAGTAGTGGCTCATTCAACATGTAATTCTATTTGTTGCATTGGGTCTACTTATAAAGCATAATTCAATATGACGAAAAATACCAGAATTTGGCCTTAGAGTCCATGGGCTCAGTTCCACTTCCCCTGATCTTCTCCACGGTATCAAAAATGTTAGCCAGTAGAAATGTTAGCAGCTCGATTATTTTCTAGAGGATGCATTTCATAGGTGGAATATGGGGAAATCGGTAATGCCAGAAGAGCCTCATGGGAAACTTTAAAACTTAGAATGGGTCTAACCTGCAGCAGGAAGCATGCATCCCAGAATTGCATTTAGCGCTGCTCAAGCTAATGTACTAAAAATATCCATGCAGCCAAGATAAAAGAGATATAGGTTAGTTGCCCAGCTATATACCCAGAGGCTGTGTCTACAATGAATCATAGAATCATAGAATAATAGGACTGGAAGGGACCTCGAGAGGTCATCGAGTCCAGCCCCCCACCCTCAAGGCAGGACCAAGCTCCGTCTACACCATCCCTGACAGATGTCTATCTAACCTGTTCTTAAATATCTCCAGAGAGGGAGATTCCACCACCTCCCTTGGCAATTTATTCCAATATTTGACCACCCTGACAGTTAGGAATTTTTTCTTAAATGTCCAATCTAAACCTCCCTTGCTGTACTTTAAGCCCATTACTCCTCGTCCTGTCCTCAGAAACCAAGAGGAACAAATTTTCTCCTTCCTCCTTGTGACACCCTTTTAGATATTTGAAAACCGCTATCATGTCCCCCCTTAATCTTCTTTTTTCCAAACTAAACAAGCCCAGTTCATGAAGCCTGGCTTCATGGGTCATGTTCTCTAAACCTTTAATCATTCTTGTCGCTCTTCTCTGTACCCTTTCCAATTTCTCCACATCTTTCTTGAAATGTGGCACCCAGAACTGGACACAGTACTCCAGCTGAGGCCTAACTAGTGCAGAGTAGAACGGCAGAATGACTTCACGAGTTTTGCTTACAACACACCTGTTGATACAACCTAGAATCATATTTGCTTTTTTTGCAACAGCATCACACTGTTGACTCATATTCAACTTGTGGTCCACTATGACCCCTAGATCCCTTTCCGCCATGCTCCTTCCTAGACAGTCGCTTCCCATCTTGTATGTATGGAACTGATTGTTCCTTCCTAAGTGGAGCACTTTGCATTTCTCTTTATTAAACCTCACCCTGTTTACCTCTGACCATTTCTCTAACTTGCTAAGGTCATTTTGAATTATGTCCCTATCCTCCAAAGAAGTTGCAACCCCAACCAGTTTGGTATCATCTGCAAACTTAATAAGCATACTCTCTATCCCAATATCTACGTCATTGATGAAGATATTGAACAGTACGGGTCCCAAAACAGACCTTTGCGGAACTCCACTTGTTATCCCTTTCCAGCAGGATTTAGCACCCTTCCGGAAAAGGGATGCTAATGAGACCAGTCAGAATTGCAAATGCCGCGGGGGATTTAAATATCCCCCGTGGCATTTGCATGAACATGGCTGCCGCTTTTTTCCGGCTCGGGGTTTTGCCGGAGAAAAGCGCCAGTCTAGACGGGGTCTTGTGGAAAATAAGCCCTTTTCCGGAAGATCCCTTATTCCTACTTGCTGGAGTCAGAAGAGACATTTTTCACTTTTGACTCACTATGCATCAGTACTTTGCCATATTTCCAGAAGGATAACTGCATAACAAGCAGTCCAGAAAACTGTTTAGCATCTGCATTTTACTCTAAACATTGGCAAAATAATCACAGAGTCCATTTTCTACTTGAAAATTGTGTGCAGGCAACTCCTCACAAACAAGTACTAGTAAACTTTACTGAAGCATCTGATAGAGGCAACTTAATTCAACAGTCCACAGGTGCAGAGGTGGGGAAGAAAATTTTGTCTCTCAAAGTAACCCCTTCAAATTAAGGTCTATATTTTCAGCTGCAGCCTCCAGCTTTATGTTTACAAAATTGCTTATGAAAAAAAGCACATTTGCATGCACAAATGCAAATTCTGCACGTACAGCTTGGCCCCTGAACAAAATTTCCATGTATAAATTTAGAAGCTAGTGTGAGACCAGATTAATAATTTGACTGCAAGAGCTTTATATAAGTATTTACAAAAAAGCAATACTTGGAGCAGAGCCACTATTAAAAATGTATTTGCTAAAATAAGTTAAGAAAAAACGCCTGTTTTAATAGCATTTGCAGTCCTTTCTAAACATTTTCTATTAACATTGTTTAGGGTTGTTTTGAATCATAAAGCTTTTCATACAAAAGTTTTGAAACACATACATGTGAGAGTGCTTGTAGCAGTAATAAGCTGTGACCTGTCCCTTCCTGGGCACACACCTTGCTCAACACATGTCTCTGGGTCACTTTTTACCCCACAAATCTTCCTCTAAGGCCACTAGTTTGTAAGTATTACATGATACTGATTGGTTTTCCCACCTCTATTTTGAAGGTCCTTCAGACCTCTTAAAAAAACCACAAAACCCTGACTACAACTCTGACATCTGGATTTGAAAAACCACTGAACTGTTATATAATCAAATATACAATAGCTTACAGTAACCCTTCTTACTCCCAGAGGAAAACCCATATCTTATAAATGCCTGTCAGTGCTTCTTTTTCTCTGCACAGTCTAACTCCTCAACTTCGCCTGTGTACCTATTACCTCTTGCTTCAGACACCAACCAACAAAACTTCAAATTCACAGCCTTCAAAGTTCCAAACTAGCAATCTGGGTGGACGTTCCATCCCTGAATCCAAGCTTCTGTGTTTCTGTGTGCTCAGCAGCCTAAGTTCCTTTTGGTCTTTGTCCCACAACATACATCCTCATGCAATTTCACTCAGCACTTAACTTAGAATACCAGATATCAAAAAATCCTGACTAACAATCACTTCTGCTCAAAAGCTCTCTCTCCAATCTGCAGTTTCCCTCCTGTTAGAAATCAGGTGATCCACCATCCCATACAACATCAAAACAACGTTTGGGACCAAATTCTTTTACATAAATTTGCTAAAGCAGCAAGCTGCAAGGTGAACAGTAGATTATACTGCATAGCAATACATCTTGTGACATAAAGCAAATTTTCCTTACAGGCATTTTATAGATCACCATAAGAATGCATGGAATTTATAGTCGGAAACATTTCAGCCACAAAGTTAGAAGACCAATAGGAGCTGACCACTACTAGAGCACATCAGGGGAAATCGACCTGTTCCTCAAAAGGATACGCTGAGAATTGAGGGGAAGGATTAGTATTATTCCTATGAACTTCAGCAAGAATGGCAGATAAGCCAGTAACCCTGGAAAGTTGAAGAGTCAGAAATGAACCAAACATCTCTTGAAAGTACATTCCATTAAAAAAAAAAAACCACCTAAGACATTCAGCTCTGCTTGGAACTCAGAAGTTCTGGGTTTGAGTCTCAGTTCTGCAACCGATTTCCTGTGTGACCTTGGACATAGAATCATAGAACACTAGAACTGGAACGGACCTTGAGAGGTCATCGAGTCCAGTCCCCTGGCCTCATGGCAGGACCCTGTTCCATCTAGACCAGTGTTTCTGAAAGTGCTCCACAAAGCTACTTTGAGAAACACATTAACTGGCCACCCTGGTTTGTTTATTTACTGGCGCCACGGCCACAGAGCCTCGTGGTTCTCATTGGCTCCGTTTCACTCTTTGCAGCCAACTGGAGTAGCGGGAAGTGGTGGCCTGGTCCACACCACTTCCCACAGCTCCCCTTGGCTGCAAAGGATGAAATGGAGCCAATGGGAGCTGCAAGGCTCCGTAGCCACGGCACTAGTAAATAAACAAACCAGAGCGGCCAGTTAATGTGTTTCTCAAAGTGGCTTTGCAGAGCACTTTCAGAAACACTGGTCTAGACCATCCCTGATAGAGGTCTATTTAACCTACTCTTGAATATCTCTACAGATGGAGATTCCACAACCTCCCTAGGCAATTTATTCCAGTGTTTAACCACCCTGATGGTAGGAAGTTTTTCCTAATGGCCAACATAAACCTCCTTTCCTGCAGTTTAAGCCCACTGCTTTTTGTCCTATTCTCAGAGAGACCAAGGAGAACAATTTTTCTTCCTCCTCCTTGTGGCACCCTTTTAGATACTTGAAAACCACTATCATGTCCCCTCTCAGTCTTCTCCTTTCCAAACTAAACAAGCCCAATTCTTTCAGTCTTCCTTCATAGGTCATGTTCTCTAGAGCTTGAATCATTCTTGTTGCTCTTCTCTCAACCTTCTCCAATTTCTCCACATCTTTCTTGAAATGGGGTGCCCAGAACTGAACACAATACTCCAACTGAGGCCTAATCAGTGCAGAGTAGAGCGGAAAAATGACTTCTCGCATCTTGCTTACAACACTCCTGTTAATGCATCCCAGAATCATGTTTGCTTTTTTTGCAACAGTGTCATACTGTTGACTCATATTTAGCTTGTGGTCCACTATGACCACTAGATCCCTTTCTGCAGGACTCCTTCCTAGACGGTCGCTTCCCATTCTGTATGTGCGAGACTGATTGTTCCTTCCTAAGTGGAGAACTTTGTATTTGTTCTTATTAAACTTCATCCTAGACTTCAAGTCACTTTATCTCTCTCTGCGTTAGCTTCCCAACAATAATGGGAACAATAATGCCCCCCTACTTCACAGGAGGAAAAAATTATTGTCTGAGAGACACCCGGATGCCATAAAAACATAAAGACCTAGATAGAAAGAACTGCAGTTTGTGGATGTAGTAGAACTCCAATTAGTTCCAAGTTCCAATGTATTCATGCTACAAAATGTTTCTTGCTATGCTGTTGCAACAACTGGATTCAGAATTCCATGTCGTTCTTATACTGGATGCCGGCACAGTCAGATACTTTGCCTGCTAGACTCCCCTCTTCATTATGTCTGTACTGTTCTGTGATTTAGATTGGTTTGTGCTGAGATTGTTAAGAATATACACACCCTATTTGAGTGTGATGGCTTTTCCCCCTCAATAACAGAGCTCCTTCAACATGTGCCATCTGCTGTGCCAGTGAGACCTGGCATAACAGCAGTGTACAAAAGAACATCACTGACATTTAATGAATATTCATGATTTATGAATATTCATTAAGTTGGCGTGTCTAGGACCAGGCCACCAGATTCACAACTGGAAAGCGGCTATTGTATTTTAATGAAATACCAGATGATTATTAAACACTTACACTTACTAGGATTTAACTGCTATGTGAGGGATGAATATATAGTTCCAAATTTTAAGGTCTACTCTCTGCTGATGAGAGCTGTGCGCGCACACTGGAGCTAAATAAATGCTGTATGTGAACATCCAAACCAGCGTAGATTCACGTAATATAGGACCCTTCAGCATTTCCCTGGGACATAACCAGAGGAGGTTAGCAAAGCAATTAATATATCCATCTTCAGAGAAAGGACCACATTCTTATATGTATTTGTACAGCACCTAACAAAACTGAGTCTGGGTTCTTCTGATACTAAACATTATATTGCAATAATAATGGCATAACAATCTGTCAAATGTAAACAGTGCATTTTCTTTAGATTAGTTACTAGAAAGTATCTAATTAAATGTCCCTTTAAAAAGCTATAAACTATTTTAGAGTTGTACCGCCCTTAAAAGTACTTTAAGCCATTAATGGCTTCCATAATATGGGTTGAATGTTCAGCCTTGAAAACTAGACATACAAGCCATGTTATTGTTAATGTGAATTGTGCCCCAATTTTCACGCTTGGCACTGAAAGTTTACCCCTTGCAAAATATTTACATAATTTGCAAGCAGATTTGTAGTATCTGTTGCATGTTAATTTCACTTCAGTAACTATCTTTTGAAAAAGTTCAACAGCTGTGCTATGAAATTTAACCTTGATGTTTGTTAGAAAGGTACTGGATCTGAAGTTGTCAAACTAGGGGGCTACATTAGTAAATAGATACATGATAAATCTGAAAGAACATCTCAGTTCAGTTAAGTAATAGCTGTACTGTACAGCACAATCCCGTACTGCCAGTGGATGGAACATGATAGGCCTTCGATTGTTTAACATATCAAATTTGTCTGAGTCTGTGCTGCAGTGCTACCATACATATGGCTTACCTCTGACTCAACATTTTTATCATGAATTGATAACCACTTAGTTTTCAATTGATAACTGAATTGATAATGCACTTATTTTAAATCAATATTTTATTAACAAAACCCATCAGCTCTTCTCCCCAATTAGACACACACACAAAATGGGCTGGTTTTCAAATCCCCAGCATCCCCCAGGACTTCATCCCATTACCCAGCCAACATGCATTGTTTGTGATAGGGAGGTGGACTCATGCTAGAGATTGAGAATTTCACACAGCTGATGCTATGCATGAGAATCTGGCAATCTATGTTTCAGGCATCTGTCAAGCATTGGCATCTGTCCGCTGGGCAGATATCATAGGTTGTTTGGGTGGAAATGGATCTTACATGTGCATCCTAAGAAGAAATACGGACGGCCCGTCTGGCCCTTTCTTTCCAGACAGACGCCCTTTCTTTTGCTGCAGAGGAAAAGAACTTTGTACCCACGCATGCACATCCAGATGTTTTCAGCTGCTCCAGAACACTAGCACCCGTATAGCTCTGAAAAAGCAGCAGGATGGAAGAAGTGTTCTGGGTATTGATATGCAAATGAGCACACTAAGCCCTTTCCCAAAGGAAACTCCACACTGACCTTTTTAAATATGAAGTTTCACCCAAAGCACTTGGGGCCCAACTGAAGCCCTACCATGGTTAAAACGCCTATGGAGCTACATAGGAGTTGCATGTAAAGAAGAGAGGTGCGCGAGAGAGTCGGAGCCCACAGCAATTTTAAGGATTAAAAATAAAGTGCTTACTTTTCAGGGCACTCATAGAATCATAAAACACTAGAACTGGAAGTGACCTCAAGAGGTCAAGTTCCGTCCCCTGCCCTCACGGCAGGACAGTACTGTCTAGACCATCCCTGATAGATGTCTATCTAACCTGCTCTTAAATATCTCCAGAGATGGAGCTTCCCGAGGCAACTTATTCCAGTGTTTAGCCACCCAGACAGCAGGAAGTTTTTCCTAATGTCCAACCTAAACCTCCCTTGCTGCAGTTTGAACCCATTGCTTCTTGTCCTCTCCTCAGAAGCCAAGGAGAACAATTTTTCTCCCTCCTCCTTGTGACACCCTTTTAGAGGCCTGAAAACCGCTATCATGTCCCCTCTCAGTCTTCTCCTTTCCAAACTAAACAAGCCCAATTCTTTCAGCCTTCCTTCATAGATCATGTTCTCTAGACCTTGAATCATTCTTGTTGCTCTTCTCTGGACTCACAGCAAAACAGTCCAAGATTTTGGTACACATACGCCACACAGCTGATTGAAGTATTGAGTTGCAATGAGCAAGTGTTTCCAAGTCAATGCCGGAAGGTGGGCAGGACACACTGGCAGGGCAAAAGCTGTGGTTTCGTCACTTTGGACCAGTTCAGTAGGTGGATGGGGGTGCTCGCTCAAACACTATGTTTATTTAGAGGTCTATGTACTAAATTTTGACCACTTAGGTTCTGGTTCCTCCCATTTTCTGTATTTCAAGTTGTCATGGTGAAAGATAAACCTTACAGCTGTCTGCATGCCTTGCAGCCCAGCATCTTCCAACCACCCTGCGAATGAATCATGTAAATAATCTCTTTCTGAATAGCAAAGGTAGAGAAAGGATTTCCTCAGATCAACTTATCCTGCATGCTTATTTGGGCTCCTTTAAGCAGTCATTTGTACAGTGTTGTAAGTTAATGCATCTGAGCATTGCACGTATTACTAAGATAGTTGGTGATTTACAAGCTTGCTCTTCAAATAAAGACTTAAATGGGTATTGTGGGATGCTGCCAAGAGTCCATCCAAATGAGATGGAAATGTACATAGTTAACTTGATACCACGCAACACAAATGAAATTTGTGCACAAGTTAGGGGTCAGATGTGTGCATAGCTAGGCTGGAAATGAAATACAGGCATGGAAAAGGACTTGGTTTCTATAAACAGAGTTCACAGTAAGCAACGTTTTACATTGCATAACGCATATATCTGATACACACCTCTATACTATCTTCTAGACACACACAAGGCTCCCCATCTCTTAGAGCTTGTGCCCACACCAACAACCAAGTTCACAGCAAGCTGTGTGAACCTACCCCATGCTACCTTACCATGCACCGTGTCCTTGTGGACCTTGCTGCTGTGCACTGCCAGTTATCTAGCGTGCTGTGATCTACTCTGCTTTGAATGGGAATAGACTGAAGTGCACGAGGAAAGGTTTTGTGCATGGCAATCTGGTCCATAGAGACACTAAAGTCTGCAGCAGACATGTCTTTGCTGAATCAAATCTCAGTTCCTAAATCCTTCATTTCTGCCTCGAGTCCCCCTTCTGTTTCCTACTCAGTTCTCCAGCCCTTGCTTTTCCTTATATCACCACCACCCACCTCCTCACAAGCTTCATGCTTTCTACCTTCTTGCCCCTATGCCTGGAACAATCACAATTAAGAAACTACTGCCTCCTCCTAACCCCCTTCTCATCATTCCAAATTCTCAGTCCTGAATTGTTGTCCTGTTTCTAGTCCTATTTCACTGGCAAGCTCTTTAGGGCCGGGAATGAATTTTTACCTTCGCCCCTATCCTGTAAAGGTTTAAGCATATGAGGGACCTCATTGAAGTTGCAAGCTTTTCACTTACGTGAAGTTCAGTGCATGTATTGTATGCCTGGATGACATCAGGCCCATGCTTATAACGTGCCACGTAAGCCTATGTTGCTGTTGCAGACAATTATTCAGCAAATAAAATATTAAATAATAAAATAAAATCTGCCACTCCGTGCACACATGCTCCCCAGCTTTATGCAAGATTTACAAACACCCCAACAGAATGATAGCATTGAAAACATGCTAGCCTTTTCCCCAAAGTAAACACAGTTTTCACATTGCTGCTATTTAATACAGGGGGAAAATGTTCACTGCATTGAAAAACAAAAAAACAAAAACCACCCATCTTCTTCCTCCTCCCTTGTACCTCACACTACCCCTTTTAACTTTTACTTGGAGTGTTTGAGGATCAAGAGATCTTCCCCACTCATCATGAAATAAATCTGACATCACACTCAAAGCTTTTCAGCACTTATCCTGATTATCCAGATAGTAAGATGTTCTGAAGTGGGATCTGACAAGGATTAGCTGTTGTTTTCTAGTTTCTCCTGTGTGCTACGTGCTGAACTGTGGCATGCATTGCCTTTTATCGCTCAGGGCAGACAAGAATGATTTTCTCCCGCCTTGAGTTCAGGCTTCTGCAATATAAATATCTCAGTTGTTGCCTTCCATTGCAAAGAATGTGGAGCCCTATTCGTAAACAAAAAAAACCCTAAACCTTTCATTACCATGACAATACTGTGCACTTCATAGCCCCCAGTTGGATACAGTATGTGCTTTAGCAACTCTCTCTTTCTAGGGAGCGATAGGGAGGTTCTTCTTTACAAATATATTCACCTCATCTGAAATTATTGGTGTTACTTTAACCATGTGCATCCAGATCCTTAGTTTGTGTAAACAGAGCTACGCTGCAACCAGATGAGCATTTGGCCCAAGAGCATGTTACTCATATTGCCTTCAACATCTCCTGCCTCAATGCAACATTCTAATACAGGTTGGACCTCCAAAAAATTGGACTCCCTCATCTGGCAACATCCGTGGTCCAATAGGACCACGGATGTCTCTAGACCAGAGCGTTCTGGCTGGGAGCCCCAGTGGCAAGAGGGCTGGTGGCTCGGAGCCATGCAGAACTGGAGCTGGGACCAGGGCGGTGGCACAGACAGGGCCGCAACAGCCCTGGTAGTGGGGCCAGGGACGTGGCATCCACGGAAGCCACAATAGTGGGGCCAGGACCATGGAAGCCCAGCAGGGGGCAGTGGCTAGGGCCAGCAGTGGGGAAGGGAGGTAAGAAGGGGAGGGGAGTGGTAGCAGGGGAACACCCCTGGTCTGGCAAATTCCCTCCTTCGGGACCGGTCAGGTCCTGACGGTGCCAGACCAGAGAGGTTCAACCTGTACCTGGAAGCCAAATAAGAGTCAGAGTGACACACTTCAGCAAATAAACTCACCCTTAATCCGCGGTTGCATAGTCAGACCTTTAACCTTATTTAAACTTCTCTTTTGTGGGTTTACTTCTTATGCTAGAAGACAAAAGGGGAAAAGAATGACAGATTCAGGGAGCTGTATCTACAAGTCACACTTTCTACTGCCACCAGCTAGCCAATCCGAAAATGGACTAGGAACTCCCACGGGATCTAAGAACTCCTTCAAACCCCTGCCCATACCAACTGCAAGGCACTCTTCTTTGACCCTGCCTCTAACAACATGTACACAGCACAGCAGATGTAAAGTCCATCCATTTCATTTAACTTCAATAAATTGGTTTTTCCCTAAGAGAGAAAAAGGAGAAAGAGTCGCTCTGCTTTTCCTGGAAGGAGTTCACGTACCACAGTGACGAGGCTGGTATGAGACCGTGGGGACAAGAGACATCATAGAAAACACGCTGGAAGATCCTGCACACCTAGTCTCATCTGAACGGGTCCTTTACAATTTCATCTTAGATGTATGTGATTTTTAAAAACATATTCAAGGCAAATACTCTTATGGAAATGCTGAAGGAGTTGGAACAGGTTTGTCTGTTCAGGATACTTCATTTTCTCCTCTCACCTCACCCACCTTCCCTTCAGTATCCCTCATCCCTTTTTTTCCTAAGGTCAGCCTTGCATGATTGCCCTTCTCCCTCTCTAGTCCTCCTCTTCCCTCATCTAAACAGGGTCTTTAATACTGCTTAGATGGTCTGTGTCACTTTCAAAATCACATTTTTAACTGTGAGGCTATAATCCTTTGGAATCATCCCACAGTCAATATGGCACCATTCTTCATCACTTGGCATCCTTAAAACAAGACAATACCTCTTTAAGCCACATGCTCCAGCTCAGCCACAAGTTCCTGGGTTCAATGCAGGAGTCATGGGCGAAATTCCATGCCCTCTTTCATACAGGTGTACCCCAGAGTCCCTGAGACTGCTCTGGAGAGTGAGTCACACAGGACATAAATAACCATAATGTCTCTTTTCAGCTTTAAAACCTATAAACTCTCAAAATTAGGGCCCCTCTCTGCCACCTGATGTGGACACGCAAGTGCAACAATTGCAGAAAAGGAAACATGCACGTGTAAGGTGACCATATGTGCCTATGCTGAACACAGGACACCTGGTAAAATTACTTGTATTTAAGCAAGTTCAATGGTTATCAGAACAATGCAGTACAAATGTTCAAACAACATGTTGACTGAGCCCCTGTTAAAGAAATACCACATAGCTGGATTCTTTTTTATTTAACTTCTTATCTTTAAGGCTTTAGGGTTCACACGGGGAGAGGTCACAAACACACAATGTGCATTTCCAAGAGCAGGGGAGGGAAAGCTATGAAAGTTTCTACAGAATCCACACTTACAATTTTAGAAAAAAATTACAGTCAACATTCAAAAAAAAAAACCAGTGAATTTGGCTGCTTCTATTTTTGGATGCCCAACTTCAGACATTTTAAGGGGGTCTGATTTTCAGAAATTAAAGTGTCTCAAATCGAACAACCAAATCACAAACTAGTTTTGAAAATCTTGGCCTACAGAGTTCTAATTTGGAACCTTGCATATGTAAATATTGATAGTAATTTAAAGAGGGTAATACTGAGTCATGTACAATTGCATTATACCGCTCAGTAAAAATGTAGAAAATGAATACTTTGTTATATTCATAACTCTGAACATAGTAGGTTGATACTTCTCTGCATTATCTACATCGTTATTTAAGCAAAACCTTAAAAAACAAGAAAATTAGGTTTTACAGGATGTGTTACATAAAAAAAATTTTTTTTTTAATAAAATGCAAAGGATTCTGGGATACAGAGTCAAAGAGGGTGATTTTGAGGTCATGGGTTTAAAAAAAAAAAAAAGCTTGGGAATCTCCACCGAAGTACGTTTTCCGTCTTCCAATTACTTCAGGAGGGTATAATTAGCCTGCAGCTATATACATGGGTAGAATCTAAATAATCCAGGAATCTGTGAGGTCAAAATATATTGACCATAAATGCAGATACAAATAAGTGTCAACAAAATGATGCGGTTGGACAGTTGTCACTGATGTTTAGAGATAAAGTGGTTTTGAGAAATTTATTGTATTCTCTCCACTCAGTTGTCTCCAGGGACAGTGAGTCTAGATAGTGCTAGGTCAATGCTTGGTCAAGCCATAATGCCTCATGGTTCTTCACACAGCTCTGAAATAGCAGCTTTTACTCCAGAGTAAAATATGCAATTAGCATGGAGGAGATACATGGGGTTTCTTTTATTTATATCTCAATACAGGAGGTTTTCACTATTCTTTATTGCCCTGTCTTCCAAGTAGTCCAATGAGAGTTTTGGACTTCAAAAGTTGGTTAATTTTGGTTGGAAAAAATGTGTATGTGCAGATATGCCTTCAGAGTCTATTTATCACAATATTTATATATTTTAGTCTCTTTACATTTTGTCCATCACAAGATCAAGTTGCAGTATGTACATTAAGTAATAAATTTAATTCAAGTACAAATATATATTCACCAAGCCCTAAAGAAGCCCCCTGAAAAATAGTTCTCAGCCACTAACATGACCTTCATCTCAAATGTCATCATAAATCCCCCAATACTCCTTGAACACTCATATCAATGAGCAGGTCCTGAAAAAAATCACTTTGGATAGATGAAGATGGTTCAAGATAAGTTCCAGGCAAGTAATTCTCCCACAAGCATCCTATGGCTACTCTCAACTCAAAGCCTGAGTGTGCGCATTCACTCCCTACAGTTGGATTCCCTGGCAAAGTTTCAAAAGAAACAGACCCACCATTTATGAGCGCTGGAAGAGGGACAAAAACAACTTTTTAGGGTCTAACATCAACATGGTTGAGGATGGTATTTTAGACTTCTGTTTCTGGTTAGTTCTCAGTGGTGGCATGAAGTCTGACACCCAGCAGCAACACCCTGGGCCAATATTAATTGACATCTATAGGATTTTTTCTACTGATTTCATTGGGTGCCAGATCAGAACCTATACTGGCTCCTATGGAATAGAAGCAACAATAAAGTCATGAATTTAAGAGCAGCCATATTGGGTCAGACCAAAGGTCCATCCAGCCCAGTATCCTTTCTTCTGACAGGGGCCAATGCCAGATACTCCAGAAGGAAGGAACAGAACAGATAATCATCCAGTGTTTCATCCCCTGAAAAAAATTAGGAATAGGGGTTCTTTCGAAAAAGGGTTTTTTTTTTCCAAAAGTCTAGATTGCACTTTCACTTTCGAAAAATCCTTTTTCAAAAAAGCACTCAGATGTGAATATGCAAATGAAGCATAAGATATTTAAATCCGCGCTTCATTTGCACTTTCTATTTGCTTCATTTACATTCCTCTTTCGACAGAGGAATGTAGTTTAGACATACCCTAGGTAATTAAAGATGCTCTCGTTAAGAGCAGAATGGGATTTTTATTTATCCTGTTGGCCTGGCCAGTTACATCACCAATACTCCCCATAATTTCAGTAAAAATAAAATCTCCATGTCCTATCCTGAGCCCTGTTGTATACTTCCAAAATATTTGTTGTATTTCATCCCAAAGCTGACTACACAAGAGTAAGGCTGTGTCTAGACTGGCCAGTTTTTCCAAAAAAATCAGCTGCTTTTCCGGAAAAACTTGCCAGTTGTCTACACTGGCCACTTGAATTTCCGCAAAAGCACTGACTTCCTACTGTAAGAAATTAGTGCTTCTTGCGGAAATACTATTCTGCTCCCGTTCAGGCAAAAGTCCCTTTTGCGCAAAGCTTTTGCACAAAAGGGCCAGTGTAGACAGCTCAGATTTGTTTTCCGCAAAAAAGCCCTGATCGCAAAAATGGCGATCAGGGCTTTTTTGCGGAAAAGCACGTCTAGATTGGCACAGACGCTTTTTCGCAAAAAGTGCTTTTCCATTAAAAGCATTTCCGGAAAATCATGCCAATCTAGACGCAGCCTATGTGTTCCTTCTGCATTTGTATGTTCAGTTTTTTAATATCCTTTTAGTATGAAAAGTGTTGCATACATTCAAGATCATAACTTTATTTAAGAAGTATTTTTTGTAATTTTTTAAAAAGACAACCTTGCCCGGGCATTTCTGGAAGAGCAAATACTCACCTTAGCCGTACTTGGGTGGATGGAATAACTCAGAAAATGTATTCTCTGAGCACAGAAATGTTGCCTCTTTCCAAGTTCCATTTACTGGGTTGTTGAGTGATTATTAATTATGTAACAGTGACATTTTTGTAAAAGGTCATCTGCAGATGCTAGTGAATTGGAAATAAGAGAATGTCTTCCACAAAAATGAACGTGTCAAGCCTGCTCACTGGTTGGTTTGTGGGACATAGGAGATGAGATATAATCATGCAGTCATTACAACAGTGGAAAGTGGAAGGCAGCTTGGATGAAAGTGATTATGAAATCATAGAGTTCATGATTCTAAGGAGTAATAGAAGGGAGAACAGCAAAATAGAGACAATGGATTTCAGGAAGGCAGATTTTGGTAAACTCAGCTGGTAGTTAAGGTCTCATGGGAAGCAAGATTGAGGGGAAAGGCAACTGAAAAGAGTTGGCAGTTATTAAGGGCCCAAAAGCAAGCTATTCCACTGCATAGGGAAAAAAATATGGCAAAAGACTGCCTTGGCTTAACCAGGAGATCTTGCATGATCTAAAAATAAAAAAGGAGTCATATAAAAAATGGAAACTAGGACAAATTACAAAGGATGAATATAGGCAACTAACACAGGAATTCAGGGGCAAGATTAGAGAGGCAAAGGCACAGAATGAGCTCAAACTAGCTACAGGCATAAAGGGAAACAAGAAGACATTCCATAAATACATTAGAAGTAAGAGGAAGAATAGGGACAGGGTAGGCCCACTGGTCAGTGAGGAGGGAGAAACAGTAACAGGAAATGGCAGACATGCTTAATGACTTCTTTGTTTCGGTCTTCACTGAGAAGTCTGATGAAGGAATGCCTAACATAATGAATGCTAGTGGGAAGGGGGTAGGTTTAGAGGATAAAATAAAAAAAGAACAAGTTAAAAATCACTTAGAAAAGTTAGATGTCTGCAAGTCACCAGGGCCTGATGAAATGCACCCTAGAATACTCAAGGAGCTGATAGAGGAGGTATACTAGCCTTTAGCTGTCATTTTTGGAAAATCATGGAAGACAGGAGAGATTCCAGAAGACTGGAAAAGGTCAAATATAGTACCCATCTATAAAAAAGGAAATAAGAACAACTCAGGAAACTACAGACCAGTCAGTTTAACTTCTGTGCCAGGAAAGATAATGGAGCAAGCAATTAAGGAAATCATCTGCAAACACCTGGAAGACAATAAGGTGTTAGGGAACAGCCAGCATGGATTTGTAAAGAACAAATCACGTCAAACCAATCTGATAGCTTTCTTTGATAAGATAACGAGTCTTGTGGATAAGGGAGAAGCGGTGGACGTGGTATACCTAGACTTTAGTAAGGCCTTTGATACGGTCTCTCATGATATTTTTATAAATAAATAAACTAGGCAAATGCAACTTAGATGGGGCTACTATAAGGTGGGTGCATAACTGGCTGGATAACCATTCTCAAAGACTAGTTATTAACGGTTTACAATCCTGCTGGAAAGGTATAACAAGTGGGGTTCTGCAGGGGTCTGTTTTAGGACCAGTTCTTTTCAATATCTTCATCAATGATTTAGATATTGGCATAGAGAATACACTTAAGTTTGCAGATGATAGCAACCTGGGAAGGATTGCAACTGCCTTCGAGGATAGGGTCATAATTCAAAATGATCTGAACAAATTGGAGAAATGGTCTGAGGTAAACAGGATGAAGTTTAATAAGGACAAATATAAAGTACTCCACTTAGGAAGGAGCAATCAGTTTCACACATACAGAATGGGAAGCGACTGTCTAGGAAGGAGTACGGCAGAAAGGGATCTAGGGGTTATAGTGGATCATGCACTAAATATGAGTCAACAGTTGCAAAAAAAGCAAACATGATTCTGGGAGGCATTAACAGGTATGTTGTGAGCAAGACACGAGAAGTCATTCTTCCACTCTACTCTGTGTTGATTAGACCTCAGTTGGTGTATTGTGTGCAGTTCTGGGTACCACATTTCAAGAAAGATGTGGAGAAATTGGAGAAGGTCCAGAGAAGAGCAACAAGAATGATTCAAGGTCTAGAGAACATGACCTATGAAGGAAGACTGAAAGAATTGGGCTTGTTTAGTTTGGAAAGGAGAAGACTGAGGGGACATAATAGCGGTCTTCAGGTATCTAAGGGTATGTCTACACTACCCTCCTATTTCGAACTAGCGGGGTAATGTAGGCATACCGCAATAGCAAATGAAGCCCGGGATTTGAATTTCCCGGGCTTCATTTGCATAAGCCGGGCGCCGCCATTTTTAAATCCCGGCTGGTTCGAACCCCGTGCCGCGTGTAGCATTCCACGAGGAGTAACGGTAGTTCGAACTAGGTTTCCTAGTTCGAACTACCGTTACTCCTCGTGGAATGCTACACGCGGCACGGGGTTCAAACCAGCCGGGATTTAAAAATGGCGGCGCCCGGCTTATGCAAATGAAGCCCGGGAAATTCAAATCCCGGGCTTCATTTGCTATTGCGGTATGCCTACATTACCCCGCTAGTTCGAAATAGCGGGGTAGTGTAGACATACCCTAAAAGACTGTCAGTAGTAGGAGGGAGAAAAATTGTTCTCCTTGGCCTCTGAGAATAGAACAAGAAGCAATGGGCTCAAACTGCAGCAAGGGAGGTTTAGGTTGGCCATTAGGAAAAACTTCCTACCTGTCAGGGTGGTTAAACACTGGAATAAGTTGCATAGGGAGGCTGTGGAATCTTCATCTCTGGAGATATTTAAGAGCTGGTTAGATAAATGCCATCAGGGACAGACAAGAGTCAGGGTTAGAGAGCAGGAGACAAGGGACGGTTGACAATCGCAGCAGGCCAAAGTCTGTGTGGTTGCTCAGACAATTCTGTAAGGCAACCCCTGAGGGCTATGTAGGACACTTGGACGATAAGAGGGTTGCAGGCTACTGTCACTCTGTGTCTTGTGGCACTAACTCTCCATAGTGCTGGTTGGCTGGGGTTCTGCCTCCTACCCCTGGGACACTCTGGGAACATCAGCCCTCCCAGGCTCTGCAGACCTGGCTTCCAGTCCACAAGCCCCAAATCCACTTTTTAAGACATTCTAGAGTACTCAAGACTCTAACTGCTGCTAGGATGTCATCAGCTCCTCCAGAGAACCAATAACGACACTAATGACACCTGCTCCGAAATGTGCAGCGAGTACTCCGATTGTTCAGCACAAACGTTAGCTCTCCAGTCAAGATAGTACTGAATCTGAACCCCAGAGAGCTTTGGGAGCTGCATTGCTGGATTTAATCCATATTTCACAGCTGGTGCCCATCTTTATAATGAACCAGATCTGTAGACTTTAGTGCCAGAACTGAACTTTAAGCCCATCTTAGTTCCCAACCCGCCATGGCCCAGGTGTGCTAGAAAATGAATGTCTCTATTACTGAACTAGCTGTACCTCTGACCCCTTTCTCTGATCTCTTCAAGTGGATCCTCTCAGGTGTCCAGCCTTGTGCCTTTCGGGTGGAATGGCACTTTGCTCATTCAGATACGAGTCCCCTGGGATCAACTGGTTCCCCCAACAAGTCCAACAGGGTGTTTTGCTTTCCTTTAGGAGACTGCAATCAGAAGTAAGTGCAGTGACAAGACAGCCCCTCAAGCTGGAGTACAGTTTAACACTGACAGTAGAAAGAAGAGACAAAAATAAGAGAGTCCTGTGCAAGTCTATCTTGCTTTGAGGCTTGCCATCCCTAGGTAGACCTCCCATCGCTCTCTCCCAAACCCAAACAATTGGTTCTTGACTAGGCAGTCACTCTTATCCAGACCCACCAAAAGGACAACTGCCCTGGGGCCTGGTGATCCACCACCGCACCACTGTGCGACACACTCAAGGCAGTGCTAAGGGCTGGAGCGCTCAGTAGTGCTGAGGGCTGGCTCCGCCCTTCCCCTTCCAGGAGCATGGCGCCTCCCCCATACATATTGTCCAGGGGCCCAGCCTGGCTGCTGGCTCCCATGTTTTTATCCAGTCTTTTGTCTCAGTTTCCCAAGCCATTTGGAGACACCGCTCAAAATCAGTCCAGGGCTCTTAGCAGGGCATTTGAGGTAGACGTCAAAGTAAATAGGTCTTCCCTTTCCCTTGACGTGTTGGTAGATAGATGGCTAGATGGAGCCATTGTACTCTTTCCTGTCTATATGCAGTCAGATGCTTATTGAATTAAACGCATGCATTCATACAGTAAACCCTCTGCCAACAGACATACTGTACATACACTAATTATAGCCTACAGAACAGCACCATACTCTTGGGTTCTCTGGTGAAAATTTTCCAAGGGTCACATTTTGTTCTATGTCAGAGCAAAAACAGCTTTTGAAACCTGTAAAATGTTTCACAAAAGGGAATTGGGTTTTGGTCAACCCTAATATGAAATGCCATAAAAGCCAGACAAGTTCACACTAGAAATAAGATGCACATTTTTACACTTACCAAGTGTTGTTACCAGAGCCGTTACTGGCCCTGCACTTCTGGGGCCCCAGAAACGGACGTCCACAACTGTCCTATGGACCAGAGAGACCCAGGGAGTCACGGGGGCCTGCCCCAGGCCCTGAGCCCCGCTCAGGGTGTCCCTGCTTGTCACAGATTCTCTATCATTGGAAGTTTCAATCAAGATTGGATGTTTTTCTAAAGGCTATGCTCTAGCTCAACCACAGTGACTGGACTTGAAACAAAAATCTGGCCTGTATTATGCAGGAAGTCAGACTATATATATATATCTATATATATATATATATATATAGATATATATATAGACACACAAACTGGACAAACAGAATTCATTCTGTTACATGCTTCAGATAAGAAAACACCGAAGGTTTAACTGCATATTTAATTGTGTGGTGCAGTCCAAATGATGACTTTTATCCATGTCATGAACCTAATACCTGAGCAGTCTGCAATATTGGGAATAACTTTATAAATAACACAGTCAAATAGATTCTGGGAGAATGACAATAGCTTCACACACACATTCATTCTTTAGAATAAGTTGTAACTTTCCAAGATTTTTCCATTATTGGTAGGATCTGACCTACGTGCAGTCATGCCAAATACCAGAATTAACCTTCCAAATCTAAAGAAGATCATGAAATCAAATATCCATCAGGTAATAATCTGCTGTTTCTCTCAAGCACTGTTCCACCGTACATAGGACTGACTGCCATACAGAGCATATTGTAGGATCCAGGCCAGTATAAAGGTCAGACATTTTCTCATGGTGACAGAGTCAGAAACAAAACTCAGATCTCCTGATGCACATCCTGGACTTTAAACACAGGGATTTACTCTTTATTTTTTTTTTCATAAACACATCAATCTGATATATGGTTATTTAGCAAATGTATATCATGAAAATGAAATCACTAAGGTAGAACAATCAATTTCATTGTTTGTTTGTTCCTGTTAATAAATTTTACTTTGCCCCAAGCTCTCTTCGTTTTCTGTTAAATGATGTTTTCAGACATGACAGAATTGCACAAGAGGGATAAAGTCTGTGTTCCTTAAGCTGATTACACTTATGGGAAAGTATGTGCACCAGGCAATTAAAGAACTTCAGTGTTCAGTTTATACAACATTAGCTCACCTCTATCATCTTTGTTAAAGATATCTACAGTTTCCAGCCATCTCTATGTGTCACAACAGCAGGATCAAAGATTAACTTGTCTAGCTTACAGCGTTAGGGTTTTTGTGGGGGGTGTTTTTTTTATTTGAAGGAGAAAAAAACCCCACCACCTCTGAACTTTTACACTCCTGTGTGTTTTAGCTGCAAGTCCTAGATGGAGTCTCCCATAAATAATTCAAGTTCCTCGGTTTCTTATTTTAGCCTGAGCTGTCTAGTAGTACAGGACTTAAAAGAACCTTAGCCCAAGAGTCTATTAAATCCTCTAAGTCAAAGGGGAAACGTAAGAGATTTAATAGAGGATTGTAAAAGAAATATTTTATGAAAATGATGCTAGTTAGTGTGATTAAATGACCTTATTTAGCTCTCTGACTTGTTTTATAATACAAGTTAAAAACTAAAATCTACTCTACATTTGAGGGAGTTTGTGAGCAAATGAGCAAGCCTGTTTGACTGTCTGTTCCTTCAAGAACTCCTCCTAAAAGGTAAGACCTGGATCCAGCAAATTTGCTATGCAGCTTCCTCCTATCATAACTTAAAGCAATATAAGGGCTTGGTTGTGGGGGGAGGGGCTGAAGTGCCCCCCCCCCCCCACACACACACACAATGTATATGGGGAAACATAAAACCATACAGAAGAGACACCATCACTAGGCAAGGTGAAAGAAACTGGCTGGGGATGCACCCCCCCTCACCCTCCATCTAGGACTACCCTAGCCCTGACCCTCCCACCCCTCACAGGCCCCCAGAAGAGAAGGGGGGGCTGCAGCTTCCCCTCCCCCCCTTCCATATTCATACAGGAGTTTTGCTGGCTGTTCCCCTTCATCGGGGAGCGAGGGGAAAGTGCACAGTTTGCAGCATTCCTTAATCTGACTGGGGAGCACAGGGGCAGACAAACCGGGACCTGCCCCAGACAGGGACATGCCCCCCTCCTCCAGCCGTGCCCACTGGAGCAGCAGCAGCCCCAGAAAAGTGCTTCACACCTGGCCCCAAGCTACTGTAGTGAGAGAGGCCTGGGGTTGTCCTCTCTCCCCAGGGCAGCCTGTATCCTGAACCACTCACCCCAGCCCCGGAGCACTGCTTTAAATGAAGAAAAACAAAAATTGAGTTACTGACCCAAGCAATGCCAGGTAAATCTTCTAATTAAACTATAATTAGACAGACGAGGTTTTGAAAAACACCACAGACCATTTTGCAATGTTTCTTCCTTGGGATGGTTCCCAACAACAGCAAAGAGCAAAAGGATACAAAAAAGGCGGGGGGTTGTATTTGTATTACGTAGAGACTATTTCTTCACAAACGATCTCAGAAAACAAATAAAGAACAGTTTTTCTTCCCTTTCATATTACATCATCTTCAGGATTGGGCCAGTTGATCCAGTTTATTCCAAGGAGGAAATTAGTCACATTTCATCATCACAGGCTGATTCAGCTTTTGTTTTTATGTTTGAAAGAAAATACGCCTCATGCAATTTCTAGCCACATCTCTTGAAAGAACTTGATCCTGTTGCTGTTGAAATCCATAGGGCAATTTGCCTTACCTTTACTGGTAGCCAGATGAGGCCCTATAAGAGAGGGTTCTGATACATTTTTAACTATTTTAAGTCTGATATCTGCAAACCTGAATCTTATGGAGTAGTCCTGGGACCCTGACTTAAGTGATCTTTTGGGTACTGCTTAGAGTGGCATTTCTGGGTTCCAGAAGGACCTGTATCCAACCCTCTTCAGAAGCCATGATATATGGGCTGATGATGTATGTAGAAGAAATAGGGCACACGTCCGCCAACAAAACATAATATCTGTGTCTAGACTGGCAAGTTTTTTCAGAAAATCAGCCGCTTTTCCGGAAAAACTTGCCAACTGTCTACACTGGCCGCTTGATTTTCTGCAAAAGCAATGACAATCTACTGTGCGAAATCAGCCGCTTTTCTGGAAAAGCTTTGCTGCTCCCGTTCGGGCGAAAGTCCTTTTTCCGAAAAACTGTTGCCCAAAAGGGCCAGTGTAGACAGCAGAGATTTCTTTTCTGCAAAAAAGCCCCAATGGTGAAAATGGCGATTGGGGCTTTTTTGCGGAAAAGTGTGTCTAGACTGGCCACGGACACTTTTCCGCAAAAAGTGCTTTTGCGGAAAAGCGTCCTGCCAATCTAGACGCGCTTTTCCGAAAATGCTTTTAACGGAAAACTTTTCCGTTAAAAGCATTTCCGGAAATTCATGCCAGTGTAGACGTAGCCAATGATAAAAAGTCCTCTGGATAGGCAATGTACCATCCCGTGGTAACTGGGGAAGAGAAAAGTCTTTAATTGCTCTGCAGAAACCCATCTGGTAGATTCAGCAGCTGGTGAGGTGGCCTCCAGAAAGAGACCTTGATAGCAGAGATGGCGGTCATTACACTATGTCATCTGCAAATGCTTCCTTCTCACTACTCATCCTACTTTTCCAGATCATTAATGAATATATTAAACATAGATCCCAGTACAGAATCTCAAGGCCCCTCTTTTTAACTTTTTTCCATGATGAAAATCGACCACACTTTTTGCTTTTGGTCTCATGGCCAGTTTTGGATCCATGATACTATTATATGTCTAATTCATTACAAGTCAGTTTTTTTAGTAGCTCCTTGTATGCTACCTTGTCAAATGCTCTTTGGAAGCCCAAAATGCATTATGTCAGCTGCTCCTCCTTTATCCACTACTTTATTGACACATTCAAATAATTCCAGGAGATTCGTTGTTATTTTGCTTTTCATTATCATTTCAACCAATTTGTCATATACAGATATAAGGCTTAAGGGTGTAAAATTCTCAGGATCACCTCTGGGCCTTTATTAAGTTTAGGTTCAACATTTGCTACCCTCCAATCACCTGGAACAGGGGCTATTTTAAAAGCCGATTACTTATTTTTGTGTGCAGCTCAGAAACTTCATATTTAAACTGCCTCAGAAATCTTGAAGGCATACTATCGCAGGCTGGTGTCATATTGCTCTTTAAATTATCAATTTGCTCCAGCACCTTTTCTTCTGATACGCTCAGTCACCCAGGGGAACTCACTTTTGTTGTCAAAAGAAGAACAGGCCTGGTTTAGGTATCTACCCAATACCCACTGCAGCAAATACAGGTGCAAAAACAAAATCATGTATCTGATCATCAATGCCTTTATCTATTTAATTAATCCCTTTAAGCCCTCATGGCCCAGCAATTCTTTTGTCGACTACCTGCTTAGGATATACTTCAAGAATCTTTTGCGCTGTGTTTTTACACATTTAGATATTTGTTCTTTTTAACTCAGTGTGACTAATTCTCTTGTTTTTTGTTGTTCATAAGTTTCAGAGGGGTTGCCATGTTAGTCTGGAACAACAAATAGTCCTGCAGCACCTTAGAGGCTATCATGAGCTTTCGTGGACACAATCCACTTCAACAGATGAACGGAGTTAAGGTGTCCAGTTTCCAAAAAAATAACAGAGAAAGAGAGGGGACTGGGGGGAGGGAGGTGGAAAGAGAAGAAAAAAAGAAAGAAAATCATCTGCCAACTCTGTCCACGCATCTATACAAGCAACATCATCACAGGACCTAACCTCATAAACCACCATATCAGAGGCTCATTTAACTGCACATCCACTGGTGTGATCTATGCCATCAAGTGCCAGCAATGCCCTTCTGTCATGTATAGTGGCCAAACTGAACAGTCTCTATGAGAAAGGCTTAATGGACACAAACCAGATTGTTGAAAAGGTAACACAAAGAAACCTGTTGGGGAACATTTTAACTTGCCCAGACACTTATTAATGGATCTCAAAGTTACCGTGTTATTGCAAGCCAATTTAAAAAACCAGCTTGAAAGGGAGACTGCAGATCTTAATGTCATTTACAAGTTTGATACCTGCAACAGCGGTCTAAACAAAGGCCTTGTGTGGATGGCCGTCTACATTCCACATACTAATGACATAAAAAACCAAGCACAAAGTACTTAAGAGCACTGAGCACCCATTCTATCAGCTTTCTTTAGCACAGACACTGACAATTTCCCCCCTTTTTTTCTTTCTTTTTTCTTCTCTTCCAACTCCCGCCCCCATCCTCTCTCTTTCTCTGCTATTTATTTGGAAACAGGACCCCTTTGCTCCAATCATCAGAAGTAGGTTGTGCCCATGAAAGTTCATGATAACCAACTACCTTTTTTGTTATTCTCTATGGTGCTGCAAGACGATTTGTTGTTTTTAACAGTGATAGAAATGTAGCCGTGTTAGTCTGGTGTAGCTGAAACAAAAAACAGAAAACAGGACTATGTAGCACTTTAAAGACTAACAAAATGGTTTATTAGGTGATGAGCTTTTGTGGGCCAGACCCACTTCCTCGGATCAAATAGTGGAAGAAAATTGTCACAACCATATATACCAAAGGATACAATTTTAAAAAATGAACACACATGAAAAGGACAAATCAAATTTCAGAACAGAAGGGGGGTTGGGGGGGGGGGAAGCTCACAGACATTTACCTTTTTTTAAATTGTATCCTTTGGTATATATGGTTGTGACAAAAGCTCATCACCTAATAAACCATCTTGTTAGTCTTTCAAGTGCTACATAGTCCTGTTTTCTGTTTTTGGTTGTTTTTAACAGTTTTTCTCCTCTTATTGATTGCCTGCTGTACTTTATACTCCTGTTTATTGGCGTCCAGATTTCGTAGGACTTCTGGTCAGTCTTGAATAGCCTTCTGCTCCTTGCCTTTTTGTTTAGCAGTACACAACTTCTGAGATTTTTTTTAAATGCCACCTCTAAGAAGTTGCTTTTAACTTTAGGACCTTTTTAATTCACCTCGTTTTACTGACATGCTCCTTTTTGGTACTCTACCTGCCCTTTCCAATGTTTAATCTAATTATATTGCAATCACTCACTTAGTGCCACAGTTATCATGACTTCCTGAATTTATTTCTCTGTGTTACTGAAGACTAAGTCAAGAATAGCCTATATTTTTTGTGTGCACTAGAATTAGCTTTTTATGAGAAATTGTTTCTCTACTTTTGGCCCTGTTGTGCCACTTGACCTGTGGTGAGTAGGTGCAGTCCCTCATTAGAGACATTCTTTTAGATTTTGCTGCCTTTCCTCTCTCAGTATTGTACTCTGAATTTCCTTTAAAAAAAATCAGAAGCTAGTAGTACAGTGCTACTAAAATATTTACATTCTAACAGCTTGGGATTTATAGCCATATAGATTTAAGCATGTGATCCTGTTCGGTGGGACTTTTTAATCACACTACTAGATTTTATGGAATCCTTTAGATACGGCACTTTTTCCTACTCTGCCTTTCAAGGCCTCCGCTGCCCTCCTTTTTGCCATCATTCCATCAAATTTATGTAATGCCTATTATATCAAAGTCTTCATCCATTGCAAGGCATTCTAGCTCACCGATTTTTGCCTTTAAGCTTCTTGCAAGTGTGTATAGACAACTATAGCTTTTATTCTTGACTAAGTGCGTGTTTTCCTTTAATTTCTTGATCTAACATTTGCACAGGATCTTTCTTTAATAGAAGTCTCATTTGTATGCTCGTCAGCTCCAACTGGCTTCCCTTAGTTGTGTGTATAAACATTCCCTCCCCCAAATCTTATTTATTTTACTTGCCAGCAGCCTGGTTCCATTTTGATTAATATGGAGACTTTCCCCTCTGTATCAGCTCCCGTCAAAATATTCTCCTGTGCCTAATAAACTTAGATCCTCTCTAATATATGATCTTTTCAACTACACACAAAGGCCCTAAACTTCTCTTCAGCTAGCTGGATCTCTGCAGTAAAATGAACACGTTTCAGAGAAAGCTGCCACAGAGGCCTTAGACCTAGAAGCACTTCTAGAATCTTTCTCCTACATCACCGATATACACCACGATCACAAGTTCCTTCCCGGCACTCATCAACTTCACACCAGGCTGTTCTCAGTCACCAAACATCCATCTGTAGGTTTCTGATGATGAAGTCCCCCACCAAAATAGCCTCTCCTTGGCATCCCACTGTATTCTATTTCCTGGAGCAACCTTCTCGCATGAGGAATTGTCAGCCTCCACTATCCCAGTTGGAAGAAGGATCCCCTCTAAAAGGCCATGTCCTCCATTCTATCTAACTGTCCTTCCATCATTAGACTGGTTTCCCCAACTGGAGGATTGGAGAAATCTGTTCCGAGGTGGACCCAGTTCATGATGTCCCTCTAGGTCATGTTTAAACATCTTTTTCTCTGTTGCTGCCTGCTCCTCAACTTCTCTGGCCTCATGATACTGCCCCTGGGTGCTGAGGGCTGAGAGCTGCTTGCACGTGTAGGCTACTTGACCACAAACCAAGTTGTCACATGCTCTGGATAACAATCTAGGTAGCACTCACCCTGATCAGTCTGCTGCTATCTTCCGGCATAGTTCGGCTGGCTTTAAACTCCAAAATGGAGATTAATCGAATTTACCCACAGTCTGTTAATTATTTAGAGAACAGGTTTTATTATTATACTTTGAATCCTTCAGTCTGCCAGCCTATTCAGTTACATTTAGAGCCAAACTTCCCCCCTCGGTGCCTAACATCTACTCATTCCAAGTTCCCCTTGCGTACTCCATCTGTTGTCTTCTCCCTCACTCTGGGGCCTCTCCTCACTAAGACAGACTTCTCACTGCCTAGCTCTGTTGCTACCCAGAAAAAAACCCAAAAGCTTCAACTCCTCCCACCCACTTCAGGTGCTGATGATTAGTTTCCTGACATCTGGTTTTCAAGAGCATCGCAAAAAACGTAGAGTCCCCATGTCCTTTGGATTAAATGTTCACTTCCACAAGTTGAATTTCTGGAAGGAAATACATGAAGACATTAGTTCTGGGGGTGGACATAAGAGGATGAATGACTGAAGAAAAGTGAAGGAAGGATATTTATTTAAAACAAGAAAAAACACCAAACATGTGCCTATCACCATACTAATTACAGTGGGTATATTTTGAATCCCTTTCCACTCCATTTGTCATCTTAGAGTACACGTATTCAAGAACACGGATTGTACCTTCCTCTGTGCTTGGAAAGCACATACCACATATTGGATGTTATTGCCACTGAAACAGTAAAAAAAATAATGACAATAGAATTATAGGATACTAGACCAGGAAGGGACCTCGAGAGGTCATCAAAACTAGTTTCCTGCCCACACAGCAGGATCAAGCACCATCTAGATCATCCCTCATAGATGTCTGTCTAACCTGCTCTTAAATATATCCAATCATGGAGATTACACAACCTCCCTAGGCAATTTATTTCAGTATTTAACCACCCTGTCAGTTAAGAAGTTTTTCTTAATGTCCAACCTACACCTCCTCTGTTGCAATTTAAACCCATTGATTCTTGTCCTAAAATAAAAATGGGTTAAATCAGCCATGCTTTGGTCCACTGTATCCAAATCACAATTTGGCAAGAGCAATGTCAGAAAGAACCATCCTCCAACATTAGACCTGCCGTTCCTTTTTACAAGGGGAGGTCAATTGCTTCCCAACAGATAAGCAAGAAAAATCTTGATTATGAAGTCAATGGGATTGATGATGATGGGTGATCACTCATTGATGAGTATGACCATCTTTCATGGGAGCCACGGACCCTCAGATGGCTGATAAGGTCAATTCTTGAACCACAAGTTCTATTACAGTGAGGACAAATGTTTCCAGGTACAGCAGGAGGCTGTTGACCATGACTAGAAGCCAGTCTCCCCTTCCTCCTGCACCTCTTCTTCTCCTCAGTATGTCAATGGGCAAATTCAAAATGCAGAGAGCCGCTGCGTACAGCTTGTCTCCATTTTGAGTGATCCTGAGCTAGAGTCTCCCAACTGTCAATGTCAGTGTTCCACTTTTTTAAGTTATCTTTAGCAAGTCCTTATAATGCTTCCATTGTCCTCCCATGTTATGGTATCCTTTCAGCTGAGAAAACAGGATAGCTCAGGGTCTTAAAGTAAATCACATGCTTAAGTGCTTTCTTGGATCAGGCTCTATCAGGTCTACATGCAGCAAGACTAGTTTTTTTAAAAAAAATAGAACATGTTTTCTTCAAAAGGTGAAGATCTAGTTTAGCATCTAATATGTCATCTACTAGGAGACAATCCTATATTTCATAGGTAATTAAAATAATTTCCTAAGGGTCGCTATAAAAGTTGAAATCAGCTTGAAACATCTGGAGGCTTCTGGTAGGTTCTACTTGGGCCGTTAACGCTAAAAAACTTTCCCTTTCAGTTTGCTGACTTTCAGATGAAAGCTGCAATATGTATATAACTTATAGATGAGGTTGACATCATTTTGTTGTTGTTGGAGCTGGCCAATGCATGATAAACATGTTTTGATATTTGCCATAGCATTGGGCACATTATAGATCTAAAAATGAATGGGTCTGAGGACTTTTAAAATCAAAACTTCCTGAAACGTTACAACATTTACATAATCCATGAACAAGCCAAAATCTGAAAAGCCCTTACTTTGCCAGGAGATGAACTGGGTGGTCTAATAAAACTTTCCCATCTCTCACGAATAGGTATCCGCTCCTTAGTAGCATATGCTCAATGAATCATGGGCAAAATTAAGATTCCAACATTATGGGAAATCTCAGGGCCCAGCCTCATCGGAAAACTACAATTATCTTTTAACACAGCTGTAATGTTTAGTCAAGAGCTATTTGAAAATCTGATGTTGCCTGATATCATATTGAGCTGTCCAAAAAGAGCAAATAAGATTTAAACTGGGGTGTGATCATTTCTGTTTCACTTTCTACTAACTCAAAATGCAGAATGTACTCTGTTTGATTGATCATTATAATCACTGATTGATCAGATGCCCAGCACAGTAAATAGGAAGTTTAACGTATTTTAAAGGTATAGGTAAATATTTTTCCAATCACAATAAACATGAAAGAACAGTGGGAAATTATTGCTCAAAGGTCTACAGAAATGATCTTATAGTCACCACTCTCTCATATGAGTAAAAGGTCACAGTAAAGGGACTTTAATATAATTTCATTTTTCTTGAAGAATCTACCATGATGCCCTACTAGACACATTACATAACCGGTCACGGAGTTATGTGCCTTTAGATCACACTTAATGTCTCATCAAAATTGCATCCCAAAGGAAAGACAATCATGATTTATTAAATATGAATACATGATGTTAAAACTGATTTTAGTGTAGTTGTGAAATATTTATTGTTCTGTAGCTAAGATGATGCATAGGTCATATAAAGATCACATATGACAGGTAGTGTATTTTTATTACACTTGTGTCAGATACATCCATAATAACCTACTTTAAATGTCCTTGTCTCCTTGTTTTAGAAGGCATTTAAATCACAGTGTACAGAGGAGATGTTACATACCAAATAATTTAGAAGCCAAAGGAAAAAGAATTTCCAAGTTTCTCTTTGGAGATCTTGGTTCGGTATCTAAATTCAGGTGGCAGGACTAATTAATGATCTCCATTTCCATTTAGTCTGAAATATCGTATCAGCTATTGGTGCTCCCCTCCCCCTTCTCAATCTACCGTGTATATTCAGCCCTAGTAGACTGTGGAACTGTTTCAACGCTGAAAGTATTTGGTGGTTTCAGCTGACTTCTATGACTATTTTAAGCCACTGCACCAGTCAACATGATCGTCAGAATCCTAATCCGGGATGCAAGGGAATGCAAGAGAGATCAGAGCTGAGGAACATGGCTACAGCTGTGTGGGAAGCTTGCATATGCCTTACTCAGTGAAAAGGGAAAAACAACAACAGGAAATTTGGAAATGGCAGCGGTGCTTAACGACTTCTTTGTTTTGGTTTTCACCAAGATGTTTGATGGGAACGGGATACCTAACATAGTGAATGCTAGTGGGAATGGGGTAGATTTAGAAGTTAAAATAAAAATTTTAAAAACCACAAAATAAAAATTACTGAGACAAGTTAGACATCTTCAAGTCACCAGGGCATGATGAAATGCATCCTAGAATAATCTAGGAGCTGATAGAGGAGGTATCTTAGCCATTAACTATCATCTGTAAAAACTCATGAAAGTCAGAAGAAATACCAGAAGACTGGAAAAGGGCAAATCTAGTGCCCATCTTTAAAAAGAGAAATGAGAACAACCCAGGAAACTACAGACCAGTCAGTTTAACTTCTGTGCCAGGAAAGATAATGGAGCAAGTAATTAAGGAATCCATCTGTAAACACCATAAGATGATAGGTAACAGCCAGCATGGATTTGTAAAGAAGAAATCATATCAAATCAATATGATAGCTTTCTTTGATAGGATTACAAGTCTTGCGGATAAGGGAGAAGCGGTAGACCTCGTATACCTAGACTTAGTAAATCATTTGATACAGTCTCACATGACCTTCTTATCAATAAGCTAGGGAAATAAAACCTCGAGAGGGCTAATACAAGGTGGGCACATAACTGGCTAGATAACTATTTTCAGAGAGTAATTATTAACAGTTCACAGTCATGCTGGAAGGGCATAACAAGTGGAGTTCCGCAGGGGTGTTTTGGGACCAGTTCTGTTCAATATCTTCATCAACGATTTAGATATTGGCCTAGAGAGGATGCTTATTAAGTTTGCAGAAGACACCAAGCTGAGAAAAACATCCCACATGCAGATGGAGTACAAGCTGTCAGGAACAGTATCCCTGATGATGCCACAGTACAACTGGTGGCTGAACTCTGTGAATTTATCCTCACATACAACTATTTCAGATTTGGTGACAACATATACCTCCAGACCAGTGGCACTGCTATGGGCACCCGCATGGCCCCACAATACGCCAACATTTTTATGGCTGACCTGGAACAACGCTTCCTCAGCTCTCGTCCACTTACACCCCTTCTCTACCTATGCTACATCGATGACCTCTTCATCATCTGGACCCATGGGAAGGAGACTCTGGAAGAATTTCACCAGCATGGACCAATCTACACGGGAGGTCCATTTCCTGGACACCACGGTACAAATAAGTGACGGTCACATCAATACCACCCTATACTGAAAACCTACTGACCGCT
Organism: Pelodiscus sinensis; assembly: GCF_049634645.1. NCBI lineage: Eukaryota > Metazoa > Chordata > Testudines > Trionychidae > Pelodiscus > Pelodiscus sinensis. Next base: position 7,051,330 of record NC_134717.1, on the reverse strand, counting down.
ATACTTACCTGCATGCCTCCAGCTTCCATCCCGGACACACCACACGATCCATTGTTTACAGCCAAGCACTGAGGTACAACCGCATATGCTCCAAACCCTCAGACAGAGACCTACACCTACAAGATCTTCAACAAACATTCTGTAAACTGCGATACCCACACGAGGAAGTGAGGAGACAGATTGACAGAGCCAGACGTGTACCCAGAAGCCTCCTGCTACGGGACAAGCCCAAGAAAGAAACCAACAGAACACCACTGGCCATCACCTACAGTCCCCAGCTAAAACCTCTCCAACGCATCATTAGTGATCTACAACCCATCCTGGACAATGATCCCTCGCTTTCACAGGCCTTGGGAGGTAGGCCAGTCCTTGTCCACAGACAACCCGCCAACCTGAAGCATATTCTCACCAGCAACTACACACTGCACCATAATAACTTGAACTCAGGAACCAATCCTTGCAACAAACCTCGGTGCCAACTCTGCCCACATATATACACCAGCAACACCATCACAGGACCTAACCAGATCAGCCATACTGTCACTGGTACATTCTCCTGCACATCCACCAACGTAATATATGCCATCATGTGCCAACAATGCCCCACTGCTATATACATCGGCCAAACAGGACAGTCCCTACGTAAAAGAATCAATGGACACAAATCTGATATTAGGAATGGCAACATACAAAAACCTGTAGGGGAACACTTCAATCTTCCTGGACACACAATTGCAGATCTAAAAGTAGCCATCCTGCAGCAAAAAAACTTCAGGACCAGACTTCAAAGAGAAACTGCTGAGCTACAGTTCATCTTTAAGTTTGACACAATCAACTCTGGATTAAACAAAGACTGTGAATGGCTTGCTAACTACAAAAGCAGCTTCTGTTCTCTTGGAATTCACACCTCCAGATCAGCTGCTAGAAGTGGGCCTCATCCTCCTTGATTGGATCCACCTGGTCATCTCCAGCCTGATCCTGGCCTGCATATTTATTCCTGCCTCTGGAAATTTCCACTACATGCATCTGACGAAGTGGGTCTTTGCCCATGAAAGCTTATGCTCCTACACTTCAGTTAGTCTCTAAGGTGCCACAGGACTCCTCGTCGCTTTTGCAGATTCAGACTAACACGGCTACCCCTCTGATACATGGCTACCCCTCTGATACTTGACACCAAGCTGAAAGGGGTTGCAAGTGCTTTGGAAGATAGGGTCAAAATTCAAAATGATCTGGACAAACTAGATAAATGGCCTGAGAAAAATAGGATGAAGTTTAATAGGACAAAGGCAAAGTAATCCACTTAGGAAAGATCAGTTTCACACATACAGAATGGGAAGTGACTGTTTAGGAAGGTGAAACAAAATACAGGACTATGTAGCACTTTAAAGACTAACAAGATGGTTTATTAGATGATGAGCTTTCGTGGGCCAGACCCACTTCCTCAGTGGGTCTGGCCCACGAAAGCTCATCATCTAATAAACCATCTTGTTAGTCTTTAAAGTGCTACATAGTCCTGTATTTTGTTTCAGCTACACCAGACTAACACGGCTACATCTCTATCACTGTCTAGGAAGGAGTACTGCTGAAAGGGATCTAGGGGTCATAGTGGACGACAAGCTAAATATGAGCCAACAGTGTAACACTTGCAAAAAAACCAAACATGATTCTGGGATGCATTAACAGGGTGTTGTGAGCAAGACATGAGAGATCATTCTTCTGCTCTACTCTGCGCTGATTAGGCCTCAAATGGAGTATTATGTCCACATTTCAATAAATATGTGGAGAAATTGGAGAAGATCCAGAGAAGAGCTACAAAAATGATTAAAAGTCTAGAAAACGAGAGCAATGAGGGAAGACTGAAAGAATTGGGCTTGTTTAGATTGGAAAAAAGAAGACTGAAAGGGGACATCATAGCAGTTTAAGTATCTAAAAGGGTGTTACAAAGAGGAGGGAGAAAATATGTTCTCCTTGGCCTCTGATGATAGGACAAGAAAAGTGGGTTTAAATTGCAACAGGGAGGCTTAGGTTGGATATTAGGAAAAACTTCCTAACTGTCAGGGGGGTTAAACACTGAGATAAATTGCCTAGGCAAGTTGTGGAATCTCCATCACTGGAGATAATTAAGAGCAGGTTGGATAGACATATCAGGGATGATCTAGATGGCGCTTGGTCCTGCCATGTGGGCAGGGAGCTGTTGACTTCATGATCTCTTGAGGTCCCTTCCAATTCTAGTAGTCTATGATTCTGCTCTTGGCAATAGCTGGAAACATGCATTCCTCTATTTCAAAATTACCGAATTTGCCTTACCCTTTTTTCTACTATCCGGAAGCAGACTTAGTGCCATTGATTGAAAGCAAGATACTGCTCTCCTATTTATCCACCAAATAGCTAGAGCACAAGCAAAGCAGTGAAGTAGTAGAGAGTTCTTAGCCCTGCCCCATCAACATGTTTCAGTCTTGACCTAGGTGGTGACAGCAAAATTTAGATTCAACTCCTGGCTTCTGATGGGACTGCCAACAAGAGTGACTGAGGCCTTGTCTACACTACGCGGTGACTCAACACTGTAGTGATCAATCCACCAGCCATCGATTTATTGTGTCTGCTGTAGATGCGATAAATCGATCTCCGAGACCACTCCACCAAAAGGAGAAAAGTATCCGGCATTGATGGGAAAGCAGCCCATGCTGATCTCAGTGCTCTCAAAAAGCTGCAGTAAGTATGTCAGCTTCAGCTACACTATTTGCATAGCTGAAGTAACTCAAGAGTTGCAGGTAAGTGTAGACAAGATCTAATTGTGATAATGCCATATACATTGTCTCCTCTATAATAAAAAAATCTTCAGTGCCTACAGAAAGCACAATAATGGAGTGATTCATTCCCTGGAATATTTTATCTGCATAACAAATTCCCTGGAATATTTTATCTGCATAACAAAAAACCACAGTCAAAACTAATAAACCACAGAAAAAGAGGATGTTCTTGTCCGCATTGACTAGGTCTCTGTATTCGGGGGGGGGGGGGGAGGAACAACTCCTTTGATACAAGCTTACCTTCTGATGGCCATCATCAGGAAGTAGGATAACACAAACTGTGTATCAGTGATGATAACAGTACTTAGTACATACGCTTGCACTGTACACATCAAGGAGTTAAACTTCACAATGCACAGTAATTCCATAGACTTCAAATGGAGAATAAGCCAGGTTGGACTCCACTGAAACCAATGGCTTATTCCCTTTTGAAAACCTTGGGATGCAGAGCGGGCCCTTGCTCCGCATACGCAATGGTGTAACACTGCAGAATTTTACTAACAATGGATGAGCCTCCAAGAGTTTAGAGAATTTGGGGGGTTGATTAATCAGATTAAAGCTTTTTCTTACTGTGAAACTAATCCTGAGCTTGCATTGTTGGGTAAATTTTCAAGGTACCACTTGTTCATGCCCAGTAGTTAATTACTGTATTGTACAGTATCAATGACTGGAAACACAGTCAAAATATTTAAATGGCTTGTAAGCATCAGTGCAAATTCTTTCACCCTGAAGACAGCCAATATGCAAACTTGGGTTATTTATTAATTTTTGGCATCCCTGATTGATATCTTGATTAATTGCCAGAAGGCATTAGACCAGGTGTTAACTATGTGCAGATTGGAGGCACTGTTCTGTGAACTTCATGCTGTATTAGGAGGCACAACTATGCCCAGTTGGAGCAATAAGCCTTTGTTTGATCTGGCAGAATTAGCAATTCCCCGGGGCCAATGCCATAAAGAGGTTTCTGTTAAAAGCAGCAGCGTTCAATGTAGAAAAATTGCCCCTCCAAAATTAGCATAGTACAATGAAGAATGCATAATGTAGGCAAATGACATCTGCTCAGCTGAAACAATAGCTAGAAGATGGCTTTTGCTGAAGTGCTTGTCTCATGTAAATTAGCTTAATAACTGCTTTGAGATAAGAAAAAAAAAACAGTGGAAACCCAAACCCTTAAAATCAATTTATGGATCCATCCTGCAATTCTTGTATGCTCCAATCTCCACTAGTATCAAAGAATGTAGGTTTCGACATTTAATCTGTAGCCTTCATAATCTAGGTCACTAGGCAGCGATGGGGTGAGTATAAAACGGCAGCAAAAAATTTCATCTACCATAGCCAAAATAGCTGCAAAGTATTCAGAACCAAAAGTTAGTTATAGCAATGTAAATCCAGAGTAATTTCACTGATATTGACAAATCTACAAATGCTAACCTACATGGATATGTTGCTATCACCTTCCCAGCTATAGAAAACAAATTCTGCATTAACCATTCTCTGAGATTTCTGACTCCATGTACTTTCACCTGGTTTCTCTCCATTTCTTAGAGCATAAACTGGCAATGTTGATCTCACACTACAGTATGTCACACTCATTTTCTCCCACTAATTTTACTGAAGAGAAAATCCATTGATTTGACAGGGATTATTCCCAGTTTACTCTAGTGTGAGTGGAAAAATCAGGCCCACTGGAGTTAAAACTCTTTAAAATGACATCCGAATTAGACTCCGTATTTCTCTGTGTTTCTTCCACAGAAAAAAATATGCTGGTATTGCTTAACAGATTAGAAATACTAATCAAAATCTGGCCCTGGAATGCAAACCCAACTAAAAGATTGCAATGCACAAAACACCTAACAACTTAATGTTAGAAAAATAATTAGCAATTAGCTCTGTTTCGGTTCATCTGGTGCCAATTTTGGATCTTCAAACCCAGATCCTAAATAATTATAAATGTATCTTGTTAGGACCTCAAAGCAGAATCTGTGGGAGGATTGGGGGGGAGGGCGGTGTGCTTAATTTAACATTGACAAGCACAAGGGTGATCTTTTTTTTTTGTCACGAACCAAATGTGTTGATAGAAAAAATAAATTAAAGCCCTGATGCTTGGACTGTAGAAAGCACCTGATGACAGCGCATGAGGCAACCAGTCAGTGAAAGGAGACAGAACAATCAGTTAAGGGTGAAGTGGGAAGTGAAGGAGAGAATGAAGCATTGGTTTGATTTACAAAGCCTCCCCCGAAAAAAGAATGAGAAGTCCAAAAGCAAACATGATGTTCTGGATTTCTCAGAGCCGGCCCCACGATATTGCAACTGTGGATCATCACATTAGCAATGCGGGAACAGAAAAAACCTGCTATAAAAGGGGAGGGGGGACTTGACAGCAACTGAGGCAATTAAAACCTAAAATAAGAGGTGGTTGTGAAATCTTCTTTGCATTAAGGGCACAGCCAAGAAAAATGTTTACTTTGAAGCACATCAAGCATAGTTGCTTAAATAATAAATTGAAACCAAGGAATTACTCATCACTTATTTGGATATGAAAAAAAAACCATGATGAGGGGACAAAAGGCTTAGCTCTGAGGAGTCCAGCTGCATTTAGAGAGAACTTAGCTTCTACTGCTGGAATTTAAGTTATAGCTGCATAATACAGATATATGTTTCCCACCCACAGCATCAAAAGAAAGGTGCCTCTTAAAGGGATAAAAATAAAAGATAGACAAAAATATGTCTCCTTTAAATCACATACCCTTACCCATAGGACTCTAGACATTCCTCCCCTTTCTACATAAGTATCAGCCATCTGGAAATCTTTATTACTAAAGCAGACTCTATGACACTTATTTTGGATGGCACTTTGGATTATTGACTGTTCCAGATTTGAAAATGCATCCTCTGAATTACAGCTGCTGGGTGGTAGAATTACTACTATGAAATCATGTTTCACTGTGACTATTTAATACCAACTAAAATTCAACATAAAAAAGGCTATAGTTAGCACAATTTCTGAGCTCCTTGAAAACCAGACCTACTCTAAAAATCTCATGAACTTTGAAGTCCCTGAAGTTACACATTTCTATCAATTTGTTGACCTAATAGAAACCACAATTCCAGCATGGTGGATGTGACCTTAAAGAACTCAGTTTATATGGTAAACTGCTATAGAGCTCTCTGAGAAAATCTTTGGGCAGGCTCAAGCCAGAGCCTGTGGATTTTGTAGTCAGCCAACTTACAAGTTGTAGTAGCTTTGATCCTCTTGCCCTGCATTCTATTTGGGAGCCCCCAGAAGGAGTTTAGCTCACAGAGCCCAATTTACAGTTCTCTTGTCTCTATCCCTGGCAGTGCTCCCTAGGATGGACACACACACACACACACACACACACACACACACACACACACACACACACACACGTTTGAAACAGCTCTCTTGGGTCTTTGCTCTTACCAAGCCTGCAGTATCTGACTTCCTCAAACAGGGGATTGATGGAAGAGGTTATCAACTGCCTCAAGCTGAACTCCCCTTACTACTGAAGCTTACTAGCACTCCCTGACAGTATCTCTGTTCCTGAGAAAACTTCCCTTTTCTATGGCCAATCTCACCCTTCTCCAGGTAGTGCACATTCTGCAGGTGCATCTAATCAGCTCTGCCTGAATGCAAGTATTATTAGTAGCCTTTCCACCAGAGGTATGGGAACGTGTCCAATTGTAGGTTACCATTCCAACAAGTATTGGATACAGGGAAATTGATATAGCTCTGTGGATTTTAATCTACTCCAATTTACATCAGCTGGGACTCTGGCAATGCATTCCAAAACAAAATTTTCCAGCTTTATCTTATTCTGTTCTCCCATAAGCATTGCTTCACCTGATGTCATTTAATTTTAGTAGACAGTGAGTTCTGTATAATCCAGTCTTGAGAGAGAGCTAGTCCACAACCCTGTGGGTTAGTGCTACATTGAGAAGGGGCCCAATCCCACAAACATTTCTGGGCTTAGTGCTTGCTACTATGAGTAGATGAATTCACTGGGGCACAGCTGACTTCAATGGGCCAACTCAAAAGCAGTATGTCTTGTGGGAAGTGTCTAAAGGTTAGGGTTCATGGTGGATATGAGAGGAATCTCCAGATATGTTACTACCCATGTCTTTGGGCAAGCATATGAAAATTATTAGCAATCTACTTTACCTACCCATTCACTGAAGTGCATCACTTTTAGGTTTGTCAAGACATATGGAAAAAATGATTACTATAAATACAAGATGAAAACAGAAAATAATGGGAACAATATTGTTACAGTCACATTGCCTTCAATATAAATGAGACTATTGTTCTTAGTAAGTCTCTCTAATAATTTACTACCCTTGGAAATTTTCAAATGCATTTTTTATCTACCAAGTTTTCCCTTTGTTCTTAATATTTAACTAGAGCTCATGCTTTGATAGCATTCATGCAGAAGTAGTTCTAGTCCTGGAAGTAGGTGTATAACTGAATTCAGGACTGCTGTGAGCCTGAAAGAGACAAAATGATCTTTAGAAAGCTTCATACAGAATAAAGTCTTGCCTAGCTCACTCCAATATATCTTTAAGCAGGGAAATACAATGATACTATTTATACCAATGGATGTTGGTCTATCGGTTCTATGGCTTTGTCAGACTAATGCCCACAAAACAGGAGAGAAGTGAGAAGAGGATCTGCACGAACATGAGATGGCACTGTTACATAGACATACTAGTTCTTTTTCTTTGCTTGCAAGCAGAGTAGAATCTTCGAAGAAATGCTGCATTCTTGGTTGATTACTGATGAAATCTGTCCTTGGGGAAACTTGCAAAAAGCAACGGAGGATGTTTTCTTCCCTAGTGTCTCAATCTAGCATCAATTCTTGGGTCAGAGTGGCTTCCTGTGACAGAGATTGGCTCAGATTTCTAAAAGAGGCAATTGCATGGGAACACCTCTGTTCAGGGGCCGGTTACCACGTGGCAGTAAAAATAGACCCAAAAGTCACATCCCTGAATTCTCCTCTAACTCTAAGACCCACCAGAAGTACATTTCTTTTAAGAGACAATTTGTGAAAGTTTGGCCTTTGATTTGTCATCACTGAATGAATAGATGGAGTTTCTGCCTGTCTTAAGGCATCTCCGATTGCTAATGGAATATGGGAACCAGCTCCCCTAGAAAGGGACGACTGGGGCTGCAACTCTTTCTCCTAAAGAATCCTGTGACACACAGCAGGAGTTTGAAAGGAAGCCGACACTCATAAGAGCATAAGAGCGGCCATCCTAGGTCAGATGGACTGATCTATGTTGCTCAGTATCCTGCCTTCTGACCATGGCCAGTGCCAGAGGCTTCAGAGGGAACAAGGTAATTATTGAATGATCCATCCCTTGTCATTCAGCCTCAGCTTCTGGCAGTCGGAGGTTTAGGGACACCCAGAGCATAGGGTCAGGGCCATTCCGAGGGGGGAGGGTGACAGTGCCTGGGGCAACCCCTTTCTAGCGCCCAGGCTTGGGGCAACTCCCACACCACAGGCCCAGCCCCCACCCCACTTCTGCTCCACCCCTCTCCCCAAATCCTACTCCTGCTCTCCTCCCTCGCCCAAAGCCTCGTCCCCCGAGCGATGCGAGCCGGGGGGTTACCATGAGGCCTAGCGTGGGACAGCAGCAGGGATCAGGCCCCCTGCACTCACCATGGCAACAGCACCCAGAGCAACCCAGCAGCCTGCACTGTTCCATCCTGCCGCCCATTTTCCAGCCCGCCGCAGCAGCGGGAAGCGGGGGGACCTAGGGCCAGGGTGCTCCACTTCCTGCAGCCATGGGGAAGTGGAGCACAGCGGGCTGAAAGATGGCAGTGGAGCGGAGCAGGCTGCCAGGTGGTTGCACACCCTCCTCCCCAGCTCCCGCCGCCATGTTTTGTGGAGGGCCAACCCCCGCTCCTGCCCCATGCGAGGACCCCCAGCTAATTGTCCTGGGCTGCCATGGGTTCTGCTAGTCCTGTCCATAAGATAGTTGAGGCAGCCACTGAGAGGCCCCCCCAAAGTGCAGGGCTTGGGGTGGCAGCCTCAAACCAATCTATGGAGGGGATGGCTCTGCATAGGCCTCATCCCAGTCCCTCTTGACTAATAGCTATTGATGGACCTGTCCTCTGTGAACCTATCTAGTTATTTTTGGGACCCACTCATGTTTTTGGCCTTCCCAACATCCCCTGGCCAACATGTTCCACAGGCTGACTTGGCATTGTGGGGAGTAATACTTCCTTTTGCTTGCTTTAAACCTTCTGCCTATAAATTTCATTGTGTGACACCTCCTCCCCAGCATCCTTGTGACGGGGTAAACAACACTTCCATATTCCATATCCCTGCACCATGCATGGTTACACAGACCTCTCATATCTCCCCTTAGTAATCGCTTTTTTAACCAATCCCAGTCTTTTTTAATCTCTCTTTATATGGAAGTTGTTCCATATCTCTAGATCGTTTTTCTTGCCCTTCTCTGTACCTTTTCCAAATCCAATATATTTTCAGGTGGGGCAACAGAACTTCATGCAATATTCTAGGTGCAGGCCATATTGTGACTCCTTGGCACCCCCATATTCACCGCTGTCATATAATTATGATATATGTTGTATAAGGTATGTCTTCTGAGATCATTCTAAAAGTCCTGTTCTGCTTAAAATCTTATTCGATTGTATGTGAAGTTAGGCTCTGTAGGTGCTATTGAAACATGCTGAGAGGTTGAGAACAGCCACGAACAGCCTTTCAGGGACAAGATACAAAAGCCAAACCACATTAAGAGCTTAGTGAGGAAATGCACACAAGCAGAAGGATTTCCCAGAACCTGTGTACAACAGAAACCTCTCAGCAATAGCATGACATCTGGGGAACTATTTGACCCTGGTCATAGCAAAAGAGAGTTGAAAGAAGTTATAAAAGGGAGAGATGACATCATGACTGCACCTCACTCTCCATCTAACAACACAGTTGAAAGTACCAACGGCAAAAGCCTGAACAGGGGCTAAAGAGATTTCTAGTCCATGTATGGAAACTTGCTGAGCTGTGTGCATCATCAGTTAGGGTGAGAGATTATTGATTTGGATCAGATCTAGTATTGTAAGCTTGGTTTGCATTTTGTTTTTATTTCTTATGATAATTTACTTTGATCTGTTTTCTATCACTTATAATCACTTTTCTATCACTTATAAAAGCTCTCTTTCTGTACTTAATAAATCTATTTTATAGTTTACCTAAAACACTGTGGTCATTTGAAGTGCAAAGAGGATAAATCTCAGCTCATGAATAATTAGTACATGTCCATTTTTCTTTATAGAAGTGAACTGGGAAATAAATTCATACCAGTCAGGTTTTGAACACTGCAGGTGAGTTAAGAACATAAGAATGGCTCTACTGGGTCAGAACAAAGATCCATCTAGCCCACTATCCTGTCTGCCGACAGTGGCCAATACTAGATACCCCAGAGGGAGTGAACACAACAGGTAATCATCATATTATCTCTCTCCCATCATCCATTTCCAGAAAAACAAAGGCTAAGAACCCCATTCCTACACATCCTGGCTAATAGCCATTGATGGACCTAACCTCCATAAATCTATCTAGCTCTTTTTTAAATCCTTTTAAAGTCCTAGTCCTCACAACATCCTCTGGCAAGGAGTTCCACAGGTTGACTGTGTGTAGAAAAGCTTCCATTTATTTGTTTTAAACCTGCTACCTATTAATTTCATTTGGTGACCCTCCTAGTTCTTATATTATGGGAACATATAACTTTTCCTAATTCACTTTTTCCACACCAATCATGATCTTATAGACCTCTAACATATTCCCCTTATACTCCTTTTTTCTAAGCTGGGAAAGTTCAAGTCTTTTTAATCTCTCTTCATATGGGAAGTGTTCCAAACCCCGAATCATTTTTGTTGCCCTTCTCTGAACCTTTTCCAATACCAATATATCTTTTTTGAGATGAGGCGACCACATCTGTACACAGTATTCAAGACATGGGCGTACCATGATTTTATATAGAAGCAATAGAATATTCTATGTCTTATTCTCTATCCCTTTTTTAATGATTCTTAACATTCTGCTTGCTTTTGTGACTGCCGCTACATACTGAGTGGATGTTTTCAGAGAACTATCCACAATGACTCCAATATCTCTCTCGAGTAGTTGTAGCTAAATTAGTCCCCATTATATTGTATGTATAGTTGGGATTATTTTTTCCAATGTACATTACTTTATATTTATCAACATTGAATTTCATTTGCCATTTTCTTGTCCAATCAGTTAGTTTGGTGAGATCTTTTTGAAGCTCTTCACTGTCTGCTTTGGTCTTTGGTCTTGGACTTAATATGGGCCCATCATGTCCCAACACTAGCAATATTCCAGGTCTCTCCCCAGCCCCACCTGATACCCTCTTGTACTCCCCCAGGTGCATTCACCAGCCCTGCCTACTGTCCAGTGTCTTCCCGCCATCCATCCATTGGCTTGGTGGACACAAGGCCCAATGAACCTGACAGTGAACACATTAAGTTTGTCAAAATTAATGGGGGGAGGAATATGGGAGGCCAGGACCTTATTTAGACCCCATCATGTTGTATGTAATGTTGGGATTATGTTTTCCACAGTGGTTTACTCTGCATTTATCAACACTGGATTTTATCTGCCCTTTGTTGCTAATCACCCAGTTTGTGAAATCCTTTTGTAACTTTTCACAGTTGGCTTTAGACTACGGATGTAAGTGACTAGTCGTGTCGCTACTCAACTATTTGCTCCCACCCACTGCCTGCTGCCTCTGTATCAGAGGCAGCAAGGGGGAGGGAGCAGGAGCCAGTGCCGGGGGGAAGCCGGCTCAAAAGCCAGTTCCTCTGAGCACCATTTCCATGGGGAGGGGGAACAAGAGAGACAGAGACACAGCCTGAGACCCAGTGCGAGCTGGGACTGAGCAGTCCTGGCTTGCGCCTGGTCCCAAACTACTGTGGCTCTGCTTTTTAAATGTAGTAAGAGCCAGGCAGCATGAGCTTGTCCTGATTGACTATGACAGATGTGAAGTGCTCCTTGCTTGCCCTTGTGCTGGTCAGTATAGGCTGTGATGACTGTCTCGGGGGGAACTGAAGTTCCATGAAACATTCATTCAAGCCGACAAGGAGGCCAGGAAGTGGTGTCAGGAAAGATGTTCTAAGTGCAAATCCAACTCCATGGATCTTGTCTTCATCCTCTGCTTAGCCACTGATAGAACCTTCCCCAGCCACGTTTGAGTTACGAAGTGCTGCAAGAGCAATATTGTCACGGACAGGTTCTCTGGAGACATGAGCTGTTCTTCTCTCAGGTCTTCATGCATCGCCTCCCTCCACGAGGGTATCGACATTCCATGCACCTAGCAAGAGTCTTTTTTTCTTTATTGCTTCTTGACCACAGTAAGATAATCTGCCAGCTGTAGTAGTTGCTGTAGTAGCCTGGTGTTATGGGGCAGGCAGTGATTGGTGCACCTTGTCTAGTTCTCTCCCATAAAAAGGACTGAGAAGTGCTTTCCTAAAAAGGGCTGTTCAGTTGCCTAGGATGCTGCCAAACTTTTATGCTGTCTCAGGCATGGGTCTGACCATCCACTAGACCCAAACTTCCTATCGACAGGATTGTGGCTATAATTGCCAGTGGTCATCGCCATTTGTTGCTTCATGGCGGCCCCATGCCGCAAGATCTGGGTTAATGCTATAATGTTCAGGAGGAGGAGATTTGATAAAACGATGTTAATGGGATGAGATGTCTGAGAAAAACTCAGAAGGTGACAGCACAGTAATTGCTAAGGACTTCAGAATCTGATCTGAAAGGAGAACAAAAACCATTTATGCTATTAGAAGAAAAGCACTGTGGAGAATAAACAAAATAGACCATGCGAAGTACACAGTGACATTAATACTAAGTAATATTTGCATTTATTATTTGGGATTGGATAGGCTAAAATAGATTCTGAGACTGAAAATACAGTGAAACTTTTTGAACACGCTTTTCAAATAGTATCCCTCTGAGCCTCAAGATGTCTGGGTCTGGCCTGCAGCGGCCTTCGGACTTTGGATTGGGCTTCTGTGGACTTTGGATTGGGCCCTACTACCTCTGTTTCAGGAGGAACATTATGGTGCACTGGAAGGATCTGGAATGTAAATATACAGGAGTTAGGATAAAGGTGTTTCACTATATTCTAAATAATCAAATATTTCCTTTGATGATTGAAGCGTTAATATTTGTGAGTCATCTGAATGTCATAGCCCAGTGTTAATAAAAGATAACTGCACCTCCACTTAAAGTGATACAATTTCTGAAAGCACCTTATCAGGTGTGTGACATTTGGCAAAATCTTTAAAGCTTTTAGATAGACAAATGTTCTCCATCTCTTTTGGCTTATCTTATATTTACCCTATTAGGTATACAACTGAATTGCTGCTTCTTCAAAGCAAGGACTTCACAGCTGATTAGCAGTGTTCAGCTGGCTAAGCTTATTAAAGATGATGAATGCCTTCAAGTATGTGCGTTTTTTCCCCCTCATTGGTTCTGTTTCTTGTTTATTATGCTATCTTTTTATATTAAAAGAGATCTCCTGCAAAGCAGAGATCTTCATAATCAGTATCAAACATGATCAACACCTGTTACAGGAGTGCTGCAATAAATCACAACACACTAGCTTGTGGTCAGTTAAGAGACGGAAGAATGTCTGTGGACAACAGAAGTGGTGCTTTGTGTTAACTCAACGAGCCTATGGATCCTCCAAGATTCAGTTAAAAATCAGAAAAATGAGTATAGAAGGGGCTTCATATGTCTTCTCTCTCTGTCATTCTCTATGGCATTTGTGATGTTTACAAGTCAACATACAATTTTCCAAACAGCCAGTTCTAAAAATTCTGCTTGTGTTTGAAAAGTCCAACTATAATCTTTCTGCTTCAGACTTTTCACTCTCCGTTTGGAAAACAGGGGAGGGTTTTGGATGCTCTGTTAGGCACAGTAAGGACCCAGAAATGCAGTGCTGTCTAGTGGAGCGAGTATGAGTTGAGAACAAGGACCTTGTCTGAATTTTCCAACCCCGTGTCTTCCTTCAGCTCACTGTGTGAGTTGACTTAATCACTGACTTTAGTTTTTCCATCTATACAGTATGGAAAATGGTACTTACCAATCTAGTGCAACAGGATGAGAAATAATGCATATAACATATTTCCATTAGTAAAACATCTGATGTATATAATTAACCCAGTGCTAAAAAGAAAAACCTCTTTGTCTTAAGTAATAAAGCAGGCAGCTATACCTCTGAGTCACCCAGAACACGGAGAAAAAAAAATACATTTTTTTGCTCAGAATTAGTGTTTCAAATCTGGTGTTTCAAATTTAAGAAGTACATTTAAAATGTAAGTATTTTACATGGCAGAAGTATGGGCTGTTAAGAGGCTAAATACGCAGCATGACCAATGTATAAAACTGGTACATGAGTTAGTTCTGAGGTTGAAGTACGAATACATATAAAGGATATGTTAAAATGCAGTTTTAGCTATACAGCTATAGGCTCTTATGAGATCAGAAGTGTTGTGGTTTTTATCACGCTAGCCTTCAGTTGAACAGGTGTGAAGAGATTCATCCCAAGATGACTGACCTTCTCTAGTGCTAAGATCATACACGGTCTAACCTCCTGCCTGAGTTTAAACTCATAAATCTGTTTTGCTGAAAGTGCAGCCCACACAAAGGGCTCACGACAGCACCGCTTCCGCCTTGCCTGGCAGCTGCCCGGGGTTGCTGCAGCTATTGAAAGAGCTCACGGCTCCAGCCTCTGCTGGAGTAGCACCATGACTGAGAGCTGTCATGAGCCATTTAAATAGCATCCTGCTGCCTGAGCCACTGCCTGGAAATTCAGTGGCATGGGCAGCAGGATATAAATTGAAAGCAGCCAGATGCCATCTGCAAGCTGGATCAAAGTGTTAGGTGGGTGCATCTTGCCCAGCCCTGGATTAGAGTATACCCTGGAATGTGGAAGACTATGGTTCAACCCCCTTCCACCCCTCACCCCATCGCATGATGAAAAGTAGGGATTTCACACTGCTCAAGTGAGTGCCCTAACCACTTGTTTAGAGAATCATTTTCACTTGGTCTCTGGTCCAACTATTTAATTAATGATGGCACTTTCATATTTATTCACTTCCATCCATGGATCTCAGTGCCCTTTGCAAATATTAAGCCCCATAAGTGTTGGCGACTCAAGTGCTGTAATTCACAGGGTGCCCTATACCTCTGAAAGCCCGTTCCAGAAGGATCCAAAATCAGAGGCCATTTTTGAAAATGTCAGTATAAGTAAGTTGGTCACACAGTGATTTAGGGGCAAAACAGAATCTAGGAGTCTAGTGATTAGAAAAGGGGCCTGGTATTCCCAACAAACTCTCTTACTATATCTTATAGGTAAACCTGTCAAGGCCAAAGTTTTCCAATCCATATACTGATTTTGAGTGGCCAGTATGAGTCAATGTTATCAGTGGACAAGTATGTCGTAAATTGAGGCAGCCACTAAGGCCTGGCATGTTCAGAAGTGTTGACGGTAGAGTTTTGCTACTAGATATTTATAATGTTCCCAGACGCTGGATTTTTGGCCTTAATCATAGCATTATAACTATGATGCTAAAATAAGTGCCATCAGAGACCACTGAAGAAAAATTGAATGGGTTTTGCAGATTCATTGAGTACTCATTAGCATCAGTTTAAACATTCAGCTGTGATTAATTCCCCAGCATAATACTAGCTTAATTCTTAGAGTGCAAAGATAGCATCTATTTATTTTTAGCCATAATTTGACAACGACAACTGCAAGATTTATCTCCCTGCCAAAATCAGTTTACATATGAACCAAACGGGGCATTTGTGCTACCCAACCATATGAAAAATGAAAGTTGGCAAGTAATCTTTGTCCCTAGTTTCTTAACTTTCCTGACTCTATCAATCCATCTTGGAGGGGTAGCCCTCTGAGCTCAATCAGACCTCTCAAGCTAAGCAGGGTTAAGCCAGGTCAGTGCTGGGATGGGAGACAAAGGGCATATCTACACTGCAAACAGAAATATGGATGCAGAATATGAAAGCATACCTTAGCTAGCTTTGCTTACAATAGCAGTGAAACTGCAGCATCACATGGCCGTCACTCAAGTATGTAACCATGGTCCCAGGTTGGCTGGCACTTTGGCTCAATCAAAGCTTGCACGAGCAGGACTCCACATGGTGTTGCTGCCATTACACCTGCGTAAGAAAAAGCCAGGATGCTGCAGCAAGTGGTAGTGGTGATCCATTGGAAAGCGGTACCAAATAGAGAGCGTATTCTTCGTTTCCTGTGAGGAAGTATTACCTGCTGCGTTCTACCCAACTACCCAACTGGTAGCGTTGTGTCGGCGGCAGGTGATCAGATTCTGGTATGGAACTGGTTTCCTCAAAGCTGCGTGGGGACTACATTGATGGGAAGAACTGAAATGCCAGCAGGAAGTTCACTGCTCATGCTGCGGAGATGCATATTGACTATGCTCCATAGCACTAAGATCCCTGGAGAATCAGGCTGAATCTCCCATTAGTGCAGTGTACGATTTCCCCCACTTTTCAGTTCTATCCACGATTCTCTTCTCAACTTAATTCACATACACCCGTTTGGAACATAGGCCTCCTCCAGCTTCACGGGGAGTGGCGCTTTCCCGGTACACACACACCACAGGTAGCATGGCAGAACAAATTGGGTGGTGTGGGGAGGAGAAACAAGGAAACTTGAATCTTGGGTGTTTTCGCAGGACATCTGAGATGTGCTTCAATTAGCCTTGTTCCTACCTAGAAACCACTGTATGTAAAGCCCTTTGGGGGCTTTGAAAGATGCACATTAAAAGTGTGGGGTAGTCAAGGGAACGCCCTTACGTCAATACTTCACTTTGATTTCTGTCAGTCACCTCAGTCTGTGCTACCCTTAGCCTTGGGCCTGGTTGGACTAAGCCCATTGTCGCTGTAATGATGCATCTGCAATGGAAAAGAAAACAATACAGCTTCATTCTAACCCTTTGTCTCTCTCACCTATCACAGCACAGCACTTATCAGTCACCCCCGCCCAGTGAGCTATGAGCTGTACAGACACCTCAGCCTAGAGGTGAAAGTAAGGGCATGCACCCTGGTGCACAGCTTTAGCAAAAGCTGGCGAAGCTCTGGCAAAAGCCAGCAGGGAGCTATTGAAAGCTGGCAGGGATCCAGGTTGCAAAAGGACTGTACCTGCAAGAAATTTTAAATTACTTTCGCCGTGGCCTCAGCATTATATAAATTAGAAGCTCCTTGAGACTTCAAACCAAATACCTCCTGACAACGTAAATGTTCACTGAAATTAACGAGATGATTTGGGGGTTGCCAGTGATGAAACGAAAATCCCACCAATTAAAACATGCCAAACTGCGAGAGCGGTGAATTACGATCATCACAGAGGCAGACGCTACTTAAAACTTGTCTTCTCTTTCATCGATATAAAGGAGGGAGTCTTGAACCCCTGCTTTTGATAGCACAATTAATAATGATAATAATGAAAAAACCCTTCACACTTATTCAGTGCCTCTCTGTCCAAGCGTCTCAAAAAAAAAATCAAATCGCCTGCATTCTGTGAGCTTGATAAGCACATACCAACTTTACGCAGCACACTGCAACAGAGAGACACTGGGACACATCAAGTCACTTGCAAAGCTCGTTAGCAACCCAAGCATCCTGGCTGCCAGTCCTCAGCTTTAACCATTAGACAGTGCTACAATGTTACCTGCCCATCTACTGAAACCACACAAAGAACTTTACATGTACAAAGACCAACAAATTCAAAAATCAGGGTCTGAGTCCACATGTTTAGACACCTAAAAAACTGGCCTGATTTCACAGAAGTGCAGCGCATCCAGCAACTCCCATAGACTCACAGGAACTCAGCCCTTTTGTAAATCTCTCCCCTCCCCCAATGGTACTACAACAGTCCTAGCTAATCCCTTCAATGAGCATTTCTAGCTATCCTTGTGAACTGCTTCTACAATATTTTCCCATGGCTGGATGGTATGGCGTATACCTAGGTGGCTTGATTATGGAATCATTTTCTGAGGGTTTTAACCCCTTCCAAGCCCTCTTCTCCTACAGCTTTTTAAAAAATATACAAGGGAGAGAATAAGGCAGCCTGGGTACCCCTGACAAGAAGCAATGGGCTTAAACTGCAGCAAGGGAGGTTTAGGTTGGACATTAGGAAAAAATTCCTAACTGTCAGGGTGGTCAAACACTGGAATAAATTGCTCAGGGAGATTGTGGAATCTCCATCACTGGAGATATTTAAGAGTAGGTTGGATAGGCATCTATCAGGGATGATCTGGATGCTGCTTAGTCCTGCCGTGAGGGCAGGAGACTGGACTTGATGACCTCTTGAGGTCCCTTCTAGTAGTCTATGATCTCCATAGCTGCAGCTGTAAATCTCCTAGCCCAGGTCAACAGATTCAGGCCGGTGGGATCTGTGGTACGGCTCTAAAAATAGCCGCGTGGACATTTCTTTGAGACTGCAGCTCGGGCTGGATTTGGGGCTATGAAGTGGAGGGAAGGGGTGGGCTTTAGAGCTGTCTGTGAAGGCCTGTCTACACAGCTATATTGAAAGCCCTAGCACAAGTCTTTCTAGCCCAAGTCGTCAGCACAGCAGATGTACCCTTGGGGATTCCTAGGCTGCCCTTCTACGTACCATCCCCCTCTTCTGTGAGGAAGCAGCATCCAGGTGAATGACTTAAACCCTAATTGTGGGCAGTTTTGAGTGAAGCGTTTGCATGTGAGTCAAGACTAAAGCTCAGGCATTTAG
Organism: Pelodiscus sinensis; assembly: GCF_049634645.1. Taxonomy (NCBI): domain Eukaryota; kingdom Metazoa; phylum Chordata; order Testudines; family Trionychidae; genus Pelodiscus; species Pelodiscus sinensis. The sequence continues at coordinate 7,032,680 of NC_134717.1, read as the reverse complement.
GACCCTGGATCCTGGCTGGAGTCAGTCGATGAGATCAGAATCTCAGCTTTCATTTAAAAAAAAAAAAATCTAGTCTCCCCTGGCTGTGAAGAAAAGCTTGAAAAATGTGACATAAGTGTTACCAAGGTCTGCCTATCCCTGCATCCTGAAAAAACAGCTCTGAGAAGCGTGACTCACCCTGTATCTTAACTCTGACACTTACTTCTCTAGGGAAGTGGGGGAGGAGTTCCCAACAATGCCATCCCAGCATAGGACTCTGTGTATGTGAAGAGTGATAGGGCATGGGGCGGGGGGACATGTTTCAGCTCAGAGTGTCCTTCACCCACGGCATCCTCTGCACAGGTGGGCAGGGACCAAGTCTGCCCTCTTCCAGAATAGACCCAAGTCTACCAGAAGATGATAAAGGGTCCAAGGAGGAAGGAAGGACAAACCTGCTAAAAAATTATAAACTGCAAGTCACCCAGCACCCAGCTCTTCTGTGGATGCCCTTGCTACTGCCAAGTCAAAAAGCAAGTGGATTTTGGGGTGGGTTATGGCCATAGCGCAGGAGTGAAGCTTTGGGGAGCTTCACATGCCGTTCTGCCAGGGCCTCATATTGCGTTGCGTGTGTGCACAATGTCATTAGAAACAACAGCGAGTCCTGTGGTACCTTAGAGACCCAACACATTTTTTTATATATAGGTATCATGAGCTTTCATGGACAAAACCCACTCTCAGATGAACTTGAGCACAGAAAAAAAGAGAGGACCCTCAGAATATATAATAGAATAAGAAGAGAGAGTGGAAAAAAACTCCTGTCAATCGTAGTGCCAGTGCTAATGAGGCTGAGTGGGCTGGAAGTGCTTTTGAGGTCAGTGAGGTGTTGACTGTAAGGAAACCTTACTTTATAATGGGCCATCAAATTCAAGTCTTCATTCGATCCCAGGGAAACAGTGTCAAATTTGTATGTGAAGGTCAATTCTGCACACTTTCTCCCTCTGAAGTTGGCTTGTGAAATTTCTTAGTAGAAGAATGGCTACTTTTAAATCCATGATTGAGGGACCAGGCAGGTTAAAATGTTCCCCTACAGTTTCATGTATGTTACCTTTTCTGATATCTGACTTGTGTCCATTTATCCTTGTCAGAGGCTGTCCAATATGGCCAATATACATGGCAGGGGGCATTGCTGGCACTTGATAGCGTAGATCACAGTAGAGGATGTGCAGTCTTACGAGTCCTTGCTGTTGTGGCTTGTGTGGTTAGGTCCTGTGATAGTGTCGCTTGGATAAATGTGCAGACAGAGTTGGCAGTGGGTTTTATTGTAGGGGTAGTTCCTGGATGAGTGTATCTGAGTTGTGTTGTGAGGCTGCTGAAAAGAATTTGCTTCAGGTTAGGGGGTTGTCTGTAGGCAAGGATTGGCCTGTCTCCCAAGGCCATGAGAATAAGGGATTGGTTTCCAGGATCATTTTCCAGGGTATAGATTGTCAATGATGTGCTGAAGGGGTTTAAGCTGGGAGCTGTAGGTGATGACTAGTCTGTTATTTTCCTTGTTGAGCCCATCTTGATGAAACAGATTCCTAGGTATTCATCTGGCTCTGTCAATCTGTTTCTTCACTTAGCCAGGTGAGTATCTAAATTTTAAGAATGCCTGATAGAGACCTTGTGTTTGTCTCTGTCTATGTGATTGGAGCAAATCCGGTTGTATCTTACAGTCTGCCTGTCAACAATCAATCTGGTAATGTGTCCTGGATGAAAGCTAGAGGCACGTAGGTAAGAATAGCGGTCAGTAGGCTTCCGGCATAAAGATGGCGTTAATGTGGCCATCATTTAATTGTACGGTACTGTCAGGAAAGTGGATCTCTTGTCATCAGAGGAATTCCAAGGATTTACACTGTCATGAGCAATCACAACCCCTAGGAAAACTCCCAGAAGGATACTGATGGAGAAGCCATCATGTCTCACCCTGAATGTCCTCAGTGCAAGCATAAAGCTTTTGACCTACTTATTTTGCTTCAGAGGACAGGAACAAACTCATACATGCTTTCTACGTGTGTTAACTTGTTGGTGGATTTGTCAGTATTCTTGCTCAAGTTACCCAGGATTGTTTTTCATATCAGACTAGCTCGCCGACATTTTGCCAGCAATTTCAGGATGGGTTTATTTTGGCCATTAGCAGAGCTGAGCAAATAATTTATAATATAAAATTAATGTCTCTTATGACTTGCCCACAAATCGGTTTGATGTTTTCTCCTATTTACTCATTTTTCTAAGTTACTCAATTATTTCTGTAAAAAATACATCTATGTCTGTAGACTGGTCATGCATAAGCTGATTGTTACGAGCATTCATTATTCAATGCCTGTCAGTCACTTTGATTAAACATACAAGTCACATTTCTATTCTCTGAACATAACTCTAGAAAGTAGGTTCCAGTGCATATGTTCATGTTCACAAATACAAAGTTTCCTCTCTGTGCATACTCTCTAAAAAATGTAACCCCATGTCTGTGAGCATTTATGCCATTAAACTCAATTTAATGTGAAAATGGATCCATTTTTGAGCCAAAGAGAAGGTGATATTTACAAAAATGGGTGAAACTTTGAGGAAAATGAGGTCAAAGTTTAAGGAAAGGTGGCTATGCCAAAAACAATCAAGAAGTCATATTTCTACATATTCTTTAAGCATCTGGCCTTCACCACTATCAGATTCAAGATAAAAGGCCACAGCAATCTGGTCAGACGCCTTCATCAGAAACTTTGGTAAGTGTATTCTGTCTTCTTCCGGTCCATTCCATTTCAAATTTCACTTAACATTTGTGCTCCCCTTTTATGCGGTGACATTCCACCCTAGTAGAGGCATCATTTTCATTTTGGATGAAATTATATCGCTACAAGATATAAATACAGATATGTGGATATATAGTTTGTAAAGTCCTTTGAGATCCTTCAAGATTCCAAGATACATAAATGGAGGATACAATTATATAATTATTATTTTGTTCTAGCCCAGCCACAATAAATTATATATTATAGTTTAATAAACAGAGGATGTTCCTTGGAGAGGAAGGCTAGTAATGTTTACACCTTTTAGCCAAAAATTGATCAGTATTATTTTTAGTAGTTGTTTTTAATTCATCAGTTGTACAGAATTTAAGTATAAATGTAATTTCTATGCAAGCTGAGCCTTAATTTATAGCAATTTAAAAGTTGAATACATCCTTTTAAGTAGATTACTTGCAAGATGGCACCTGCAAAAAGTTTCCCCAAAGGTCAGCTTACTAACCAATGTAAATGAGCTAACTCACTCAAATTATTGCACTAGGATTTCTAGTGCATAATTAAGTTTTAAGAAGATTGTTCAAGTTGTTGACTGGGGATATGCAATGGACCCAGTTTTCTCTGCATGATAGCCAGAGTAGTTGTTACTTAGGGCACGTCTACACTGCAGGGCAGAAGTTGAATTAAGATACGTAACTTCAGCTATGTCAATTGCGTAGTTGAAGTCGAAACAGCTTAATTCGTTTTTTGGCTCTGCCTATACAGCAGGAAATCGAAGGAAGAGCACTCTTCTTTCGACTTCCCTTAGTCCTCATGAAATGAGGGTTTCAGGAGTTAGAGTAAGAAGTCCTCCAGCTCATCATTATTTCAAAATAAAGGCTTGCTGTGTAGACACACATAACGATATTTTGAAATAGCGTCAGTTATTCCAAAATAACGCTGCTGTGTAGATGTGTCCTTACTTCCTCCTGGTAGAATTTCATTAATACTCATGCTTAAGGTTATAGGTCAATGGCCTAATCCTACAAGATGCTGAGCACCCCCTAAAAGATTCTGTGAGCTATACACTCCCAGCTAACTCTGAAGGGGCTGAGGATGCTCTGTCATCTGCAGGATTATGCACTTATCCTCGGGAAAGGTAGGATTTCTTCCCACGGAATCATTTCTGGATTCTTTCCATTTTAAAACTCTCTCAGACAACAAACTTACTGCCCTTTGTAACTGGCCCAGTTGCCATTAATATATATGGTGCAAAATAGCTGCAAAAATATGACTAGATGAGCTGACTGGACACGAGATGTCGGTGGATATGAAACAAAGGTTTACAGTTCCCCTGGGCTTGAAGTTACATATTTCTATAGCTCCAGTAAATCAAATCCTTCAGCCCTGTCACCACACTTAGTATGAATTATTTTGGAGCTTGGAAACTAATTAAGAAAACAGAATCAGGATTCCCGGGTCCTATTTCTTACTTTGTCACAATTTTAGGCCCTAATTCATCAAGGGTCTCCCTGAAAGCAAGCCCATGCATCTGTGCAGAACCCCAGTCAAAACAGCTGTAGAGCCACAGAGATTTCCTTAAGGGACGAGGCCCTTACTCTGTGACCTTTAGTCATCCTAAGAAGTGCACAACCATATTAAAGTGACTGTCTACACAGCACCCTAAACTCGAAATAAGATACACAATTTGTGCTACACACATTGTTCATCTTGTTTCAAAACTATTCTGAAATAGCTTATTTTGAAATTTGGCGAATCAACACAGCGCCAAATTTCAAAAGAATGCACTATTCCAAGCCAACCCTCATGCCTCATGCAACGAGGTTTACCGGGGTAGTGAAATAGCGCCCCTGTTATTTCAAAAAATATTCTGAAATAATGGGCGTCTTGTGTAGACATGGGGTAGCTATTTTGGGATACCTCCGGTATCTCAAAATAGCCACGCAGTGTAGACGTACCCATAGAGAATTCAGCAACAAGATGTGTTTGTTTTCTCCATAGAATGAAAATATGAGATGCAACAGCCTGGTTGGGCAGAATTGTGAAGTCATCTAGAAAGTCTCCACTGGTGATGAGTCAGCATCATGCGGAACTACATAAATCAGAGAACTCTCCAGGAATCTTGGAAGGGAGCTGAATGAGAAGAAAGTTGCAGTGATTTTCTCGGTGATCCTTCTGGTCCAAGTGAGAGAGAGTAGAAAATACGGGAGGGTTAATAGTTAGTTGCATGACTGGTGTGAAGTTGGAGGTTTAGATATTGTGGAACACTGAGTCACATTCCAATGGAAGAGGGATCTGTATCAATAGGATAGCCTGCATCTCACAGATGGGAGGAGTTAATCTTATTTGGAGAGTAACTGCATTGGCCAGGAGGACATTAAACTAACAAAAGATATGAAAGGTGGTAAGAAGACAAATTGAGTGCAATCTCAAACTCAGTATGTCACAACAAACTCAAGTGATGTGGCAAAGAATATGACAAAAAGAAATGTTAGTATTTTATATCAAGGGTAGGCATCTGTGTAACCAAGAGGAATTGAAAATTCTCACCGATCAAAAAAAATTAGATACAACTGGCACTACTGAAACCTGCCAGTATAATTTATGAAGGGATGTGATATATCTAGTTATAACCTGTTCAGATAAGTTAGGGTGGTTATCAAGTTTGGGAGGTGGCGTGCTATATTAAAAGAAGGACCATAAGTGATTTAAAAAATTAATCGCACTCAAACAATAAAGAATACCATTTATTTAAAATTTCTGGATATTTTCTACTTTTCAGATATACTGATTTAACACAAAACACAAAGTGTATAGAGCTTGCTTTATATTTATTTTTTATTACAAATATGTGCACTGTGACATACAAAAGAAATAATACTTTTTCAATTTACATAATACAGCTATTGTAGTGAAATCTACATCTAACTCAGATCTGTCATGAAAGTTGAATTTATAAATGTAGAAATATATACAAAAATAACTGCTTTCAAAAATAAACAAACGTAAAACTTAAGTGACCACAAATCCACTCAGTCCTACCTTTTGTTTAGCCAATCACACAAACAGACAAGTTTGGTTACAATTTGTAGGAGATAATGCCGCCCACTTCTTGTTTACAGTGTCCATACCTCATCCCTCTCAGATTTTGAAAGGAGTTCAGATTCTTAAACCTTGGGTCAAGTGCTGTAGTTATTTTTAGAAATCTCACATTGTTCCTGTGATGAATACTACCCTTTTTCTGGACATTCCAGCCATTCAGTTAACTAAGGGTACGTCTAGACTACAGGGTTTTGTCGACAGAAGTTTTGTCGACAGATACTGTCGACAAAGAGCGTCTACACTACATTCAGTTCTGTCGACAAAGCAAGCTGCTTTGTCGACATGGCAGTGTAGACGCAAGGACAGTTTACATGAAATAACACCTGTCGACAGAACTCTGTCGACAGAAGGCGTTATGCCTCGTAAAATGAGGTTTACCAGCGTCGACAAAACTGCTGAGTTCTGTCGATGTTATGTGAGTTGACGTTCTGTCGACGTTATGTCAGGAAGTGAGTTGGCAGCAGCCAGGAGAGACAAAGGAAACTGTGTATGGCCTTTTGAATGGGAAGCAGTAGCCCTTCCTGTTCCTGTTGTGTGGTCAAAACAGAGCCTGGGAGGACATGAAAGGAGCCAGGGAGTAAGGCATGGAGAATCTAGTGACATCAATGTCTAAGGAAGGCCTAAATCTTGAAACTACAGATATGTGAGTAGAACTGGGATTGTTTAGTCAAACATGATCAGGTTTTTTTCTTTATTTTGGGGTTTGTTGGACTTTTCTGTGCTGAGCACATGTAATTATCTCCTTACACTGTCACTTTCCAAACTGAATCCCAGGAAAATAATTCTCTGTATTTTTTTAATCCTCCCACCTCCCCAGTTGTTTCAGAATACCTAGCATCCAAGCAATGTTTCACCAAGCGGGGTCTCTCTTTTTTGTTCTTGTTAATGAAATCACCCTTTTAAGATCATTATCTGATTCCTGTGTCCTAGAAAGTGGGAGGTTCGGTGTGCACTTGCCCAAGACTGAAAAGCCAAACTACTAAGAGAAAGTAAAGTTTCACACTCTCTTGTTAAAGGGTTAAAAGTGCTTGAGGATACCTCAAAAGAAGGAATTCCCATGTGTGCTTTCCTGGGTTTTCATATTTGGGTGGTGGCAACAATACCAGTCCAAAGCCCAGGAATCTGTGACTTTGGGGAAGCATATCTTCTGGAATGATGGGTGAAATATGAAGGGGGCATGTGAATGTTTTCAGCATATCTGGCATGTAAAGACCTTGCAATGCTGACTATAAACGTGCCATGCAAATGGCTGTTCTTACTTTCAGGTGACATTGTAAGTAAGAAGCAAGTTGTAAACAAACTTATTTGTCTTAGCAATTTACTGAACAGGAAGTGGGATTGAGTGGACTTGTAGGCTCTAAAGTTTTACATTGTTTTCTTTTTGAGTGCAGTTATGTAACAAAATATCTACATTTGCAAGTTACACTTTCACAACAGAGATACTACAGAACTTGTTTGAAATACAATGAAAAAAACAATTTCTTTGTTTATCGTTTTTACAGTGCAAATATTTGTAATAAAAATATAAAGTGAGCACTGTGCACTTTATATTTTGTGTTGTAATAGAAATCAATATATTTGAAAAAGTAGAAAAGCCTCCAAAATATGTACTAAATTTTGATTAGCTTTCTATTATTTAAGAATGTGATTGCTATCAATTTTTTAAAATGTGATTTTTTTAAAATTAATCGAATGAGGTAAGTAATTAAAAATACATTTGTTTTCGTTAATGATCATTCAAAACCATGGGATCTTGAATGCATCTGGATCAATGTGCAATTAACTAAAGCCCAGGAAGGGTCCTGGGGGGGCCTCTATTAAAGACCATTTGCAACAAACTCAAGAACAGGGTGAGATGAGTTTCTCCTTAAGCACACATCTACAGGCTTCCTCCGACTTGCAACGCGATCGGTTATTGGGATAGCATTGCAAGTCGGGGGTGTCGTATCTCGAGCCCGCATTTACGACAGGTGTTGTGAGCCCTCGTAAACGCGGAGCCGAGGACATAAGTTGGGGGATTTTGGCCCCTTCCGCACTTACAGAAAAGGTCGTAAGTGCAGGGGACTATAAATCAGGCCGTCGTAAAGCAGGGGCCTCCTGTATAATACATAAAAGAAAAAATGTATTAAGGGGGACTTGAGTGTGGGAGATGCAGTTTGAAGATCCCATCAAGACAGAAATCTAAGACATCGTTAGAGTTTCTAAAAATTACAGATGATAATTTTCTGACACAAAATATACTACCCCCAAGATGAGGTCACTATTTTTGACTCATGATGACGGATGAAGATGAATTAATTACCGGACTGGAAGCAGGTGGTTTCCTAAGAGCCATTGATCATGACCTGATTAGACTCAATATGGGCAAATAGAGTACAGTCTCAACCAGAAATAGATATATCTATTTATATCTATATCTATTTATCTACGTGCCTAACGTAGTGAATACAAGCAGAGAGAGGGTAAGTTTAGAAGATAGGATACACAAAGAACAAGTTAAAAATCACTTAGGAAAGTTAGATGTCAGCAAGTCACCAGGTCCTGATGAAATGCATCCCAGGATACTCAAGGAGCTGATAGAGGAGGTATCTCAGCCTTTAGCTATGATCTTTGAAAAATCATGGAAGACAGGGGAGATTCCAGAAGACTGGAAAAGGGCAAATATTGTGCCCATCTATAAAAAGGGGAATAAGAACAACCCAGGAAGCTATAGACTGGTCAGTTTAACGTCTGTCCCAGGGAAGATAATTGAGCAGGTAATTAAGGAAATCATATGCAAACACTTGGAAGGTAATAAAGTGATAGGGAATAGCCAGCATGGGTTTGTGAAGAACAAGTCATGCCAAACTAATCTGATAGCTTTCTTTGATAGGATAACGAGCCTTGTGGATAAGGGAGAAGCGGTGGATGTTATATACCTAGACTTTAGTAAGGCATTTGATACGGTCTCGCATGATATTCTTATTGATAAACTAGGCAAATATAACTTAGATAGGGCCACGATAAGGTGGGTGCATAATTGGCTGGATAACCGTAGTCAGAGAGTTGTTGTTAACGGTGCTAAATCCTGCTGGAAAGGGATAACAAGTGGAGTTCCGCAAGGGTCTGTTTTGGGACCCATACTGTTCAATATCTTCATCAATGATGTAGATATTGGGATAGAGAGTACGCTTATTAAGTTTGCAGATGATACCAAACTGGGTGGAGTTGCAACTTCTTTGGAGGATAGGGACATAATTCAAAATGACCTTAGCAAGTTAGAGAAATGGTCAGAGGTAAACAGGATGAAGTTTAATAAAGAGAAATGCAAAGTGCTCCACTTAGGAAGGAACAATCAGTTCCATACATACAAGATGGGAAGCGACTGTCTAGGAAGGAGCATGGCAGAAAGGGATCTAGGGGTCATAGTGGACCACAAGTTGAATATGAGTCAACAGTGTGATGCTGTTGCAAAAAAAGCAAATATGATTCTAGGTTGTATCAACAGGTGTGTTGTAAGCAAAACTCGTGAAGTCATTCTGCCGCTCTACTCTGCACTAGTTAGGCCTCAGCTGGAGTACTGTGTCCAGTTCTGGGCGCCACATTTCAAGAAAGATGTGGAGAAATTGGAAAGGGTACAGAGAAGAGCGACAAGAATGATTAAAGGTCTAGAGAACATGACCTATGAAGCCAGGCTTCATGAACTGGGCTTGTTTAGTTTGGAAAAAAGAAGATTAAGGGGGGACATGAGAGCGGTTTTCAAATACAGGCAGTCCCCGACTTACGCGGATCCGACTTACGTCGGATCCGCACTTACGAACGGGGCTCTCTCGCCCCGGAAGTCGGGGCGAGAAAGCCCCGTTCATAAGCTGCTCCAGTGCCCCTGGTCTGCTGGAGACCGTCCCCAGCAGACCACAGGCACCCAGACTGGAGCGGCAGCAGCGGCGGTTCCCCGCGCCTCTGAGACTTTGCTCTGGCAAAGCCTCAGAGGCGCGGGACCCCCCCGCGGCTGCGGCTTCAGTCCGGGAGCCTGTGGTCTGCTGGGGACGGTCCCCAGCAGACCACAGGCACCCGGATTGAAGCGGCAGCAGCGGCGGTTCCCCGCGCCTCTGAGGCTTTGCCAGAGCAAAGCCTCAGAGGTGCGGCACCCCGCTGCCGCTGCGGCTCTGCTCCCCGTGTCCCTGGTCTGCTGGGGTGGGGGGGCGCAGCTAGTGTGCTCCCCCCCCTCCCCCAGCAGACCAGGCTTTTGTTTTGGACTCTGGGGCAGAGCAGCTGGGGCGCTGCCGATTGGTCCTGCAGCGCCCGCTCTGGGCACTACTGGACCAACCCGGCAGCACCCCAGCTGCTCTGCCCCAGGTCCTGATTCAGCCGCTGCTGGTCAGTTTCAGCAGCCGCTGAATCAGGACGCCTGGGGCAGAGCAGATGGGGTGCTGCTGGGTTGGTCCAGTAGCACCAGGAGCGGCGCTACTGGAGCAACCCAGCAGCACCCCAGCTGCTCTGCCCCAGGCGTCCCCAAGTCAGCTTCTGCTGAAACTGACCAGCGCTGACTACAGGAAGCCCCAGGCAGAGTTGCTCTGCCCCGGGCTTCCTGGAATCAGCTGCTGATCAGTTTCAGCAGCAGCTGACTTGGGGACGCCTGGGGTTCTTAAGTTGATTCTGTATGTAAGTCAGAACTGGCGGTCAGTTTCAGCAGTGTCTGAATCTGGACGCCAGTTCCGACTTACATACAGATTCAACTTAAGAACAAACCTACAGTCCCTATCTTGTACGTAACCCGGGGACTGCCTGTATCTAAAAGGGTGTCACAAGGAGGAAGGAGAAAATTTGTTCCTCTTGGTTTCTGAGGACAGGACAAGGAGTAATGGGCTTAAAGTGCAGCAAGGGAGGTTTAGATTGGACATTAGGAAAAAATTCCTGTCAGGGTGATCAAATATTGGAATAAATTGCCAAGGGAGGTGGTGGAATCTCCCTCTCTGGAGATATTTAAGAACAGGTTAGATAGACATCTGTCAGGGATGGTGTAGACGGAGCTTGGTCTTGCCTTGAGGGCGGGAGGCTGGACTCGATGACCTCTCGAGGTCCCTTCCAGTCCTATGATTCTGTGATTCTATATCTATATCTCTCTCTCACACACACACACACACACACACACACACACACACACACACACACACAGATTCTAAAGAGCTAATTTCCCAAAGCTATATAAAATTATAAGTGACACTGAAGGGGATGAAACAAAACAAATTACTGTATACAGAAAAAAGTGAATGAAAATGAAAGTTCTTTAAGAACGGATAGTGACCAAAATGCCACAATCAAGGACGAGGACACCTTTAGTTAAAAGTCCATCCTAGTTCAGTGGGAAAATGATAGCAGCAGTTAGAAATGAAAAAAGTGCTATACAAAAATTGGGAAAATGGAAAATAGAACAGAATCATAGAATACTAGAACTGGAAAGGACCTCAAGAGGTCATCAGTTCCAGTTTCCTGCCCGCACAGCAGGACAAAGCACCATCTAGATCAGCCCTGATAGATGTCTACCTAACTAGAAGTGACCGGTTGTGGAAAACTGATAACTGATATATCAGGGAATAATCCATGGCTGACAGGGATAAGGTCAATAAGAAGGCATTTTTAAGTATATCAAGAAGAGAAAAAGTGCTAGCAATGATAAAGGCCCATTACTAGGGGAGATGGTAGAATTGTAAACAATGATGCAGAAAAGGCAGAAGAATTCAATAAATATTTCTGTTCTGTATTTGGAAAGGAGGAGGAGGATGGACCTGAATCACATAAAGATGGAGAAGTACTTTCCAGTCCATGAGTAACCAAGAAGGATGTTAAACAACATCTACTAAGGACAAACATTTCTAAATCAGTTGGCCAGCATCCAAGAATACTTAAAGAGTGCTTGGGCCTGGTAGTGTTTCTTTTCAATAAGTCCTAGAATACCACACAAATTCCAAAAGATTGACAGAATACTAATGTGCCAATATTCAAAAGGGACAATCAGAATGCCCTGTGTACCTATAGAGCAGTTAGCCAGACATCAATCTCAGAGAAAATAATGGAAAATGTGACGCGGGACTCAATAAAGAATAGGAATGTAATTAATGCCAGTTAGCCCAGTTGTATGGAAAAATAGGGTCTTGTCAAATAAATCTGATTTCATTCTTTGAGGAGATTACAAGTTGGGGTGATAAAGGCAACTGAATAGACGTAATATACTTAGCTGTGGTAAGGTATTTGACTTAGCATTTGACATGGTACTGTGATTTAGAAAACAGCACTAAACAAGATCAATAAAGCACATAGTAAGTGGACTACGTTGTCAATGAGTCATGTGCATTTTTCTAATTTGAATATGCCTGGCTTTAACTTTTAGCCATTGATTCTTATTATGTTTTTCTCTATTAGAGTCATGCTCAGGTAGGAATTTTTAAGCAAGCCACAGAGAAACAACAGGAATATCCTTTAAAAAAACAACACTTTTTTCCTGGAATTCAAACAGAGTATCTATTCTAGCAACTAGGTATGTGGATGTTTAACTGGTTAACCAATAAGCCTCACCCTTAAGGTTACTGGTTAAGGTTAACCGGTGGGGACTGGAGCAGCTCTCTTCCTGCCATGGGCAGAGGGCTGCTCCAGCCCTGTGGGGTGCCCACTGAAGATAAGGCTCATCAAGACATTGTGAGGCGGGGGATGGAGAGCATTGAGTGGGCAGAGTGGGGAAAGCCCCCCAACCCCAACTGGAGCAGGATAAAAACAGTCTGATGGGCTAGACGCAGCCCTCAGACTACAGTTTGCCCACCCCAGATCTAAGAAGACTGTCTCTCACTCCATGGTAAAACTGTTATAGTACTCCCAGAACTCACATTTGTTACTGGCTTGGTGAAATCTAATTATAGAGCACCCCACCAGTTTGGGATATCTGCCCTGTTTTGGAAAGTCTGCCTTGAGGTCATGAGCCTCTCCAGATAGCGTGACACCATCCTCAAGCCACTGACCACACAACCAAGTTCCTTCAGAAACTCCACAACATTAACAGCCTCGCTTAGAACACCACCCTTTCCACTATAGAGATCCCTATATATATATATATCAGTATCCATCACCAACATATCATTGATGCCTGCCTCAAATATCTACAAATATGGACAATGTTCTGAGATCCTCCCCAAACACGTCACCAGACTCATCCATTTCATCCCCACCCAAAATACCTTTACATTTAACAACACACACTTTGCCCAAACCATAGGAACTGCCATGATTAGTGTGATGGCTCCCAGATATGCCAACCACGTCACGGTCCGTCATGAAGAAGAATTTCTGGACAAATGCACCATGAAACCAATGAAATACCTTAGATACAACCGATGATATTTTCATTATCTGGATGGACAACCTAAACTCCCTCATAGATTTCCATCACAACTTCAGCAACCACCACCGTCCATTAAATGCTCTCTAGAACATTTCCACACCAGCATCAACATCCTGGACACCACAATCAACTTCAGCAATGAAATCCTACATACAACTATATCAAAGAAATTCTCGGATCCCCATAACTACCTTCACAGATCCAGTAACCACCCCAAACACACCAGGAAATTCTGGTATCTGTAGTGAGGCACTCAGCTACCACAGTGTGCGCTCAGAGAAAAGAGCCCACCTTAACACATTTAAACAAACAAGGACACTCCAGCTGAGAAGTAGATTGTAATCTGCTTCAATACAGGAAAAAAGTATCTTTGACCACACACACCTAGTTTTCATCTATCACTCTGTCCACATCATCATTAAACAACTACAATCCATATTTTCCGGCAATCACATACTAAGAGAAATATTTTCTGAACACTACTCTGGCTTTTACACAACCCCTCAACCTCACCAAGCTCCTTATCAAAAGCAAGCTCCATAGGCCAGGACACTACAACTCAAAGCTGTGCCAGCCCCAGCCAGAATAACACACACGGACATCTGTCCGCTGCTACAAGGATCAATACCTTCCACAACACAACTTTCAAGATCCATGTGTCCATAACATACTTATCACAACAGGTGGAGTATTTCCTCCAGCACACTAACTGCCGCCACAACAATTGTCCAAGTGAAATGAGACAATCGTTGTGATCTCAACCAAACTCACACAGAAAATGACAAAAGTCAAACACACGATAACACCTATGCATGAACATAAGAACGGCCATACTGAGTCAAACCAAAGGTCCATCTAGTTCAGTATCCTGTCTGCTGACAGTGGCCAAAGCCAGATGCCCTAGAAAGAGGGAGCACAACAGATAATCCTCATGTGATCCCTCTCCTGTCACATTTACAGACAAACAGAGGCTAGGGACACCATTCCTACACATCCTGGCTAATAGCCATTGAGAGACCTAACCTCCATGAATCTCTCTCGCTCTTTTTGAACCCTGTTAAAGTCCTAGTCTTCACCACATCCTCTGGCAAGGAGTTCCACAGGTTGACTGTGCACTGAATGAAGAAAAACTTCCTTTTGTTTGTTTTAAACCTACTGCCTATTAATTTCATGTGGTCACCCCTAGTTCTTATATTGTGGGAATAAGTAAATAACTTTTCCTTATTCACTTTTTCCATACCAGTCATGATTTTATAGACCTCTATCATATCCCTCCTTAGTCTCTTCTTTTCTAAGTCCAAGTCTTTTAATCTCTCTTCATATGGGACCCAGTCCAAACTGCAGTGCTTTCTCTGTTTTACCTCATGGCCCCTTCCTGCTCATATGGACCCCACAACGAACGGGCTCCACAAACATTAATGATTTTAATTTTACAATACCCCTGTGAGGTAGGAAAGTAATATCTTCATTTTACAGCTGGAGAAACTGAGGCACTGAAAAATTAAAGGCAAGTCTACACTTCAGCAGTGCAGCTGAGCCATGGTAACATTTTGAAGAAGATACTCGAAGCTGATGGGAGAGAGTGCACCATCAGCGTAGTTAATCCACCTTCTCAGGAGGCAGCAGCTATGTTTTTGGAGAAGCTCTCCTGCTGACATAGCGCTGTCTAAACGCAGGGTGATTAGTTCGGTATGACTACATCGCTTGGCGATGTGAATTCACACCCCTGAGCCATGTAGTTATGCAAATATAGAACTGTCGTGTAGACCAGATCTCAGTGGCTTGGCCCAAGTCACACAGGAAGCATCAGAGCCAGGAACTGAACCCAGACTTCCTGAGTCCAGTCCAGCACTGGAAGCTCAAGCTCATGCTTCCACCTCGTATGTTCTTGTCCATGTGAAGTTGGTCAAATACAGAAAATGATGTGCAAATACAAGCAGTAAGATCGGTTCACTGATATTAGTGGAGTCGTCATTAATTCTGTAGAATTACTCAAATGGTTGCTCAGAACAATGTTCACCAATAACAAAGTTTCATGAACCTTAACAAGTTATTCATTTGATAATTCCTACCACAATGTGCATTATTTCACTGCTTTTTGTACTTAAATGGTTTCAGTCACACAGTCAGGGAGCAACAAATACATTGTAATGCTGGTGACCAGGCACCTACCATAAACAGCAAATACCAGAATCAAGAGCTCGCCAACAATCCCTCGATGGGAATTTGCTCACAAGCTCTTTGGCAAATATTTGTAAATTAGAAACAAATAGAAACCAGGACTGGATTATGAAAGATTTGCAAATGGAAAAAAGCTAGAACTGGCAACAAATCATTTTACAACCTTTAGATGCACAAAGAGAGATTTGTGTTTTCATGACCTTTATTCAGCTACTGCTCTTAGAAAGTAGTTTGCAGTTGCTACTTTGTGTTCAATATGCTCAAGGAATGGCACCATTGTTCTTGTCTCCATATGAATTTTTCAGCATAATCATACATTAATGGGGGGGAGGTTCTATCTAGTTCCTGAAGCTGGTCATTTTTCACTTGACAGTTTTATATCCTCTGGTATTAATTCCAATGGGATAGGATCTAGCTATCCTGATAGATTGAGCATTTCATCTACATATCACTCTAAAAACTTGGTCCTAGATTTGTTCCTGGAAACAGAATATTTCTGATCTAATCCTCAGGCCCCTGCTATTGCAATTACATGACCGTTGAAGGCAATGTTGATCATTTTAGAACAGGAACATTACAAGATGATGTCCATATAATCTCCGTCTGGTGCTGGCAGACTGTCTGGCTATTGGGCAGTAATCAGAAATCTTTCCTGATCTCCCCACTTGTGGCTTTCAGATAATCTCTTCACTTCTCCAAACTCACCCTCAGAAGCTCTTCACAGACTAGGACATACCAGCCCAAAGTTGAACCAGATCAGCAGACACAAAAACAGTAGATGTGTTTCCACTGCTGTGATGATCAACACCCCCACAACACACCTTTCAAGATCCAGGGATCCTACACATTCCTGTCACAACATGGGCTGTATCTCATCCCACCTAAATGCCCGAACAACAACAACTATCTGGGTGAAACCAAACAATGACGACACTCACAAATGAACTCACCCAGCACAAGGATGAAACACCATATCATCTGTGGGCGAACACTATTCACAAAGTGGTCACTCAATATCTGAGGGTATGTCTACACTACCCTCCTAGTTCGAACTAGCGGGGTAATGTATGCATACCGCACTTGCTAATGAAGCCCGGGATTTGAATTTCCCGGGCTTCATTAGCATAAGCGGGGAGCCGCCATTTTTAAATCCCCGCTGCTTCGAACCCCGTGTAGCGCGGCTACACGGGGCTCGAACTAGGTAGTTCGGACTAGGGTGCCTATTCCGAACTACCGGTACTCCTCGTTTCACGAGGAGTACCGGTAGTTCGGAATAGGACCCTAGTCCGAACTACCTAGTTCGAGCCCCGTGTAGCCGCGCTACACGGGGTTCGAAGCAGCGGGGATTTAAAAATGGCGGCTCCCCGCTTATGCTAATGAAGCCCGGGAAATTCAAATCCCGGGCTTCATTAGCAAGTGCGGTATGCATACATTACCCCGCTAGTTCGAACTAGCGGGGTAGTGTAGACATACCCTGACATATTAGTCCTCATCTTCAATGCAGAGGTACCCTATATCTCATGAGCCATACATGCTCCACCAGAGCATTTCAGAAGGCTCATGGTCTGCTTCAACACAATATATTAACAGCCGATTCACTTGTGTTTTGTCATCTTCTCTACATCATTTTCACACAGACTCTACATATTTTAATAGGTCACATATTTGGCCCCCACAAAGTTGCATCTAGGTTGACTTAGCCCACCTGTATAATAAACTCAGACACCACTCCTCAAAGGAATCCTGCATAACACTTTCAAAAGACGAGCCTGCAATTCATTACTTTGCTAGCCATTAAAAGTCATAAAATGAACAGAGATACTAGATTTGTGGTGTATTATTATACAAATCTGTCATCCACTAAGCCTCTCTTTTTGTCGGATGGCTGTGGAGAGTTTAAAGAGTCCCTGTGGATGGTCCCTTATAATACGTGCTAACACTTCCACTAAATAATCTCTTGCACTTTACATTCTGTTGTGATGCTTTGGGAGTACCTTCCCAGACCTGAAGAAGAGCTCTATGTGGCTCAAAAGCTTGTGTCTCTCACCAAGAGAAGTTGGTCCAATAAAAAAAAAAATATTACCTCTCCTACCTTTCCTCTCTAATATTCTGAGATCGACAGAGGCTGCAACTACAATGCATACTCAATAGAGCAGTGATTATGAAAGTGATTGTTTTCAGGGAGAGTGAAACTCAGTTTGAGAGAAATTTTCTCTAGGGTTACAACTACATCTCCTGGGGTATGTCTACACAGCAAAGTTATTTTGAAATAACTTCACCAGCGACTACACAGCCAAACCGCTCTTTTGAAATTAAATTGAAATAGTGGAGGGCTTATTTCGAAATTGGTAAACCTCATTCCACGAGGAATAGCACCAATTTCAAAATAGCTATTTTGAAATAAGTGCTGTGTAGACACTTATTTCGAAATAGGGGGCCTCCAGCCCTTCCCAGGGTGCCCTGGTGGCCACTCTGGGCACAACCAAGAAAACTCCTCTCCCTCCCCCTCTCCCCGGAGCCCTTAAAGGGGTAGACTCTGGCCACAGTGCCTGTGCCAGCTCCAAGCCTGCCAGCCCAGAGCCAGCAGTCGCTGCACCTGACCCAGGGGCCCCGGCATGATCCAGGCAGCCAGTGCCAGGCAGCCAGTGCCAGCCAGCCCTCCACCGCTTCCCCGGACCAGTCTGCCAGCTCCCAGGAGCCTGACAGGGGCCGTAAAAGGTGAGCGCCTGCCTGGACTAGTGCAGAGATCAGGGACCTAATTCACGTTTGGGGGGAGGCCTCCAACATCCATGATCTCCACACTAAACAGAGGAACGCAACCGTCTACAGAGGGATGGCTGCCCGGCTGGCCACCAAAGGCCACATGCCAACCCAGGAGCAGGTTTGCATGAAAATAAAGGAGCTGCGACAGGCCACAGGGGTCAGCCAGGGCCACAGGGGGCCGGTCCTAACCTGGGGCAGACCCAGATCCCTGCCCCTATTTTGATGCCATGGACTGCATCCTGGGGGGCAGGACAGTCCCCCCCCCCCATTCCCTTTGCTGCCTCCCGCTTCTCCAGCCCTTGCCGCCTCCCCAGCTACTGCTCCTCCTCCCACTCCTTCTCCCTCTCCTGCTTCTTCCTCCCCACCCTCCCCACGCCCACAGGTATGCCGAGGCCCCCGCACTGGTGGTGCTGGGAGGCAGTTGGGCTGGCGAGAACCCCAGCCCTGATCCCTGAGCTTCTCCTCCCCTTTCCTCCCCCTGCCAGCTTCCTCCTCCCAGGTTTCCCCCTCCCCTCTCCCATCCTCCCTCCTCCCCCTCCCACCTTCTTTCCCCAGTCTCACCCCCCCTCCCACCCCAATTTTGTTCAATAAAGAGGCTTTTTTGTAATGAACACGTGTCTTTTATTGTACAGCAGGAAGGGGGGTAAGGGAGGGGTAAGTGGAAGGACGTGAGGGAGGAATGAGGCACAAGCCCCCAGTGGGGCACACCAGGGAGACAGTTACTGCCTGCAGAACATGCTGCCAGGCTCACAGCAACACGTCCAGGAGAAGCACCGGAGTGCCCGGAGGCAGCTCCAGCTCCGACGCCAGCTCCGGCTCCATGTTGCAGGGTGCTGTGGTGTCCTGAGTGAAGGCAACCAGAGCACGCCGAGAAAAAAAATGCTTTGCTGTCCCTCAGTGAGGTAGGCAAGCAATCAGGGAAAGCTTAGAACCAGCTGTCCGGGGGTGTCCCTTTAAGCACAGGTCTCAGATAGCCTCAGGCAGCAGCCACACAAGCTAACCCTGACCTGATGCCCTGCCAGACCTGGTTCTGGCCGGCCTTAAATGTGATTCAGCATCCTATCAGTGTGGACGCGCTATTTCGAAATAGAAAAATGCTATTTTGAAATGCATTTTGTGTCTAGATACGTTGAAATAAGCTATTTCAAAATAACGCTGTAGTGTAGACATACCCTTGGAGTACCCCACTGTCTCATAAGCAGTTGAGCTGTTGGCTTAATCAAATCTTGCTTCGTGCACAAATTGTGAATGAGAAATTTTCCACTAGTAACGATGCACACACACACACAGGGAATGGGGAAATCCATATGTTTCCCATAATGACAAATGTGAACCAACATTCCAGATCCAAAAACTCCCACAACTTTGGCACAGCCACCCAATATCTGACCTGAATGTTTCTATTAACATTTTAGATTAAAGACATACATGCACACACACTCTAAGCCCTCATTGTTATCACTGTTTAGTACCACAGATAATCTTGAAAAGACAACATTTAGTGTTTTCCCGACAGAAGAACATGTTGTTGTATTGGAGAAGATTATGCTGTTATGTCTGCAAACTAGTAACCGGGCACTGGCTCAGACTTAGCAAAGTCCCCCAATCCTTTGCACCAATTCTGAGGTGCATTTTAACATATTTCTGCAACTGGTAGCTAATCCACTGCACTTTATGAGGATTCTAGGCACCAACAATACCAGCTGACCCACGTAGGAATCTGTCTATTGCCCAGTCAGTAGGATCCATGCTAAACTTGTCTCAGCTAGAAATCTCTCGCTGTATGTAACATATGCATTTATATGCCGATTTCTAATGTACTCTGATACTACAGAGAGGTACAGACAGAAAGGCAGGTGTATATGGCTTCCTCCATCTATGGCTCTCAAACTACTTTTCAAACCACAAACCTCCCAGACTCCCTGTGAAGTAAGCTCTAGGTTCTACTGTTTGTAGTTACATATTTCACAGACTTCTTCAATGCCTCAGGGAGCCCTTTACAGAGCTGGGATAGTGTGAAAACTGGGCTTCTGGAATCTGTCTCTGGACCGTGAAAATGCGACAAGACGGCCCAATCTCCTGTTCAGTTTAGCCTCATGAAAGGTCTCCGAGGCGCTAAAAAAAAAAAAAAAAAAGTCTACTGAGATTCAGGCTTTATATGGGTTTGCTCTGCATACCCTGTTTCAGCTTTATTGGAGTTCCCCCAGGAGCCAAGAATATTGCCTTGCTGAGCTAGTTTTACAGACCAGGAAACTTAAGCGCAGAGGATTGAATGGATTTGCTCAAGGTCACAAAGGGGATCTGAGGCAGAGACTGGAATCAAATCCAGTTCCCCACCACCACTGCGCTCTGCCACCGACAGCCGCCTCAGTGCCCATTCATTTCCATATCTCACAAGCATCTCTGTGTCATCTCCTGGGACTTTTCTTAGTCTTGAAATACCCTGCTAAAAAAATCTAGTTACCAAGCATCATTCATCACCTCAGACAAACCATGCATGAGACACACATACCCCCTCGCTAGCAAATATTGAGGGCCAAATCCTTACACGCTACAAATAGGTGTATCTCTACCCATTTCGTTTCAGCAGTGCTCATTCACACCAGTTGAGGGTCTGGCCCTCTGCATATACATAGAAACAGCAGACACCCAGGGCATACACATGAACTAAACTCAGTCAGTAGGTCTACAATGGAGTGGTGGAGGTATAAGTTCCAGCTAGAGGAGACATACCTGTACTAGCTCTGACTGAGCTAAAGATACAAGTATCCATAGCAGTGCATGTGGTGGGAGCAGCTAGCTGCCTTGAGTACATACCTAAGGTCCCAGAGAGGATCATATTCTAAGCAGCTACCCTCTCCTGATACACACACCACTGTGTTTTACCCTTCAACGTTTAGCATGCTATTGGTCAATGCTAACACAGGTATGTTTCCTCTAGTAGAATTAACACCTTCCAGCTTTTGTGTAGACATAACCTAGATCCCTGCTTGGCCCTTAACCCATAATCTGTATCCCTCCTTGCCCCTTCCCATTCCTAGTCTGTATTATATCCTCCCTGTCTGTCAAGTCCATTATTTAGAAAGTAACCATTCTGGGGCAAGGACCCAGTCTCTGAGCGTATCCTATGACAAACCGAGAACAAACAAAGGCATTATACAATTACACACCGGGAATCCCATTGGGCAGCTCAGAAAGCACAGGAATAGTTTCAGACAGAGGTTGACTAAAATGCTGCAATAGCAAGAAAGCAAATGGAAACATTCTGTTTTGAAAATATGATCTCTTGGCATTTTCCCATGGCTGGACTTATTTTTCTAAAGGGTGTTTGTCTCAAAAGAAGTTAAGCTTTCCGAACTTTTCCCAAGACTAAAGGAAGCCTATCAGTGCAGCTTTCCAGATGCTAGTAGCCCCAGTGAATTTTTTAATTCTACCCCTAGCCTGTCTGACCTCTTCCCTCAACTCAGCCAGTTTGTCCTGAACTGAATTCACTCTAGTCTGTAGAGATCAGAGGTACTCCATGGTCAAAGCTACTGTCAGAAACACTGCACTGGGTTTTTAAATATGCTAAGAAATAAAGGAGGGATTCCTTGTACTGGAAAAGTGAATATAAAGTACTGTTCTCAGACTTTTCACTGCCCTTGGAAGAAGTATACAGTCACGCAATGTCACAGTTCACCTTCATTCTCAGCTACCAAACAGAAAGCCTCAGCACTTCTATTTGTTTAGCACAAAGAAAACTAGAGAAAATGGATCATATTCATCCCAGGTGTAACTCCACTGAAATGTGCTGCTGAAATAGAAATAAAACTGAACAAGTAACTCACCAGAAACACAGTAGGCTGACAATAACTCTTTTACCTTTGCATACTGTTTTTTTTCATTATTGCCTTGAGTTCCCAACACTGTTCAGAAGAACTTGCAACATAAAGAAACAAGACAGACAAAGAGTAGAAGATAAGAAGTATTATGATCCGCTCGCTATATACAAGAACCTGAGGATTTCAAACACGGGAGTTACAAATTGACCAGCCAACCACATATCTCATTTGGAACTGGCAGTAGACAATCAGGCAGTAGCGCGCACACACACACACACACACACACACACACACACACCACAGTATTGTGTTAAATGTAAACTACTAAAAATAAAGGGAAAGTTTAAAAACGGTTTGCACATTTCATTTAAATTAAGATGGTTAAAAGCAGCATTTTCTTCTGCATAGTAAAGCTTCAAAGCTGTACGTCAGCTGTGTATGTCAACGTTCCGTTTTAAACTTTTGAAAGAACAACCATAACATTGTGTTCAGAGTTACAAACAAATAACCGCCATTCCCAAGTTGTTCTACTGTATGTGAAAATGAGGCAAAAGAAGACTATAGCTATGTCTACACAGCCGGTGCCAGCAAACCTCTCAGTTTAGGTCGGCACCCTACAGCACTACAAATAGCTGTTTAGAATTATGGCTCACCAAAGCCAGGATGTCTGCATAGCTATATCTAGCCCTGTAGCACAACCTCAATGAGTCTGACAGCGTCAGGCCACACGCTGTGTAGATAGATCTTAAGTGACTTGCCCCAGGTCACACAGGAAATGTTTGAGGCAAGTATCTGCACCATATGATTGGATCTGAAACTGTATTTCTGTGCTGTGATTGAATGACCTAATGATCCACCCAAACTAAATTTGGCTTCACCAAATGAATGGAAGTTGCATCAGAAAAAAACTGATAAGCAATTGCAGCATTGCTAGTGACACAAGATTGAATCTGACCACTAATGGAAAACACATTATTATGCAGAACCACATAAACTTCTCGGAGACCTTGGGAACAGGGTTGGGCAATAAACAACCCACAGGCCACCAGTGTTAGCTTCCAGACGCTTTATTTACCTGTGTGTCTGCTAGGATGGCTGGCCATAGCTCCCATTGGCTGCAGATCGCTGTTCCCAGACAATGGGAGCTGCAGGAAGCAATATCCTGGTTTGTGTCACCTCCTGCAGCTCCCATTAGCTGAGAACATCAATCCATAGCCAATGGGAGTTGCGAGTGGCCATACCTGAGGACATGCAGGTAAATAAAGTATCTGGTGGCCCACCAGTGGCTAACCTGGTAAACTGCATCAAGCCTGCAGGCCGCATATTGCCCACCCATGGCTTAGAACCACTGACACTTAGCCAGAACTCAGCTAATCATTTAACCAGCACCCTTCTCAAGGTGCTAACTTTGGTCTCCAGAATCTCAACTTAAATTTTTTCAAAAAGTTTATGAAGAAATCCTAAAAACATGAACTGAGCATACGCGATGCAGTCTGTAGAATCTGGAACCATCGCTCTGAGATGTGTGATCTATCCCATTATAATCAGGGACATATTAAGACAGATGACTACTGGTAATTACATTTAAATGTCAACGCTGTTACCTATTCCATTACACGTGCAGAAAGGAACAATTGGCTCGCAATTGGGGAGTGTATTTGGGTGGCATTTGGGAACCACCATGACTTGTTAGTCCCCCAATTTAGAAGGAGCCACACCCAAGGAGTCTAGAAGGGCCCATGTCTCTGTGGGATCCCTCAAATTAGTAAGATTTCCCTTTGGACGTCTACAACTGATGAGTGCGTAGATGAGAAATTAGGCCAGTTCTGGCAGTGGGTGCACGAGGACTCTATCTCCATTGGTGCTAATACCAGCAGTGCTGATGCAAGCCCGGGCACACACTGTATGTCAGGCTCTCTGATCCTCTTCATGGAGATGTTGTTGATCTCAAAGTGTCAGGCACCATTTTGGTGTTATTCCTCCAGGTTACCTGATACTTCACCTACTTCTCCCACGTGTCAGTATTTTACCAAGGTGTTCTTAAGGACATCCCAGTAATGCTTCCTGTGCCCACCACAAGACCTCGTTCTGGTCGTCAGCTGAGTGTAGAAAATCTGTTTAGAAACCAAGGTATGTTGTCATCCCCAAAAAAACACCACAAAAAGAGGGTTTAAGGGACACTCAGATAAATCTTATCCTCCAGCAAAGCCTTAGCGACAAGCTATGTAGCCAAGATCCACCAGAGGATTGTCTCCAGGAATGGTTCTTTCTGAAAACTGCTATCCTGGAAACCCTTGGTTATACTCAGTGAAGGAACCAGAACTGGTTTGATACTAACGATAAGGAGATCCAGGACCTAGATTATATTAAAGGGCATTCAAAGCATGGAAAAGCCACTCTTCATCTCAGCAGAAGAAACATGATTATAAGCTTGGCAAGGCCGAAGTACAATGAAGAATTATAGTCCTTTAAAACAACTAGTGGAGAGACAAAGCAAAGGAAATACAGGCCTATGCTGACTCCGCCAATAGTCGTAAGTTCTTCAGTGCTGTTAGGGCAAGTTATGGACCGTCAAAACAGGGTGTCACTCTCTTGCGATCAGCAGATGGGACATCGCTTACTGAGACCAAAGATGGCATCAACAGCCAGTGGCAAGAACACTTCAGCCATCTGTTCAACTGAGACGCAACCATTGACGACAACATTTTCAATGGGATCGCCAGCTGACCTGTCCATGTCGATATGGATCGTGAAACCTCCATCTGCGAGATCCAAGCAGCTGAAAAAGTCAAAGGCAAAGCCCATAGGCATATTCAAACCAGATAGCTGACCTCAGGGAGGTCAGAGGGTGCACACCAACATGCACCGTGTTGCTCTTCTAATTAAAGCAATCAGAGCTTGTACTGAAGATTTGTATTGAAAGACCACATAACTTTCATAACAGAAGCCAGCACCTGCAGCTCGTTCCCCATCTCTGCAGTTCAGAGCCAGCCTTCCAAGGTGGAGGTGACCCTAAGGACCGCCATGCCTCTAGCCTTGCACAAAGTACCCAGTCCCTTACCAATGCACAGTGAGCAGCGGCTCGTTTTGGCAATTCCTTCAGATGGAGCTTCTTTTGCAGATGACAGAGTAGGAGTAACGCCGCCCCATTTCTCCCCCAGTCTGACCCCTTCATTTAGTAGGTGTTGCGCCATTCCCATTCCTATTGCAAATAATGGTTAGTTCAGTCATTTCAACCCCATCCTGTTCTCTGCTTCTGAGATCCACGTTAGCAAGAGACCCTTGCTGCATTAAATGCTATTTGTAAACAAGTTTCCCTTTCCACAACGACTAACGAGCCTCAGGTATTTGCCTTGACCATGGGCTCCTTGGCGCTACATATATAAAAGACCCAGGGCTGGCCTGAGCCAACTAACTCAGGCTCACCGGGTTTGGCTTGCAGGGCAATAAACAGTGTAGGCCAGGCTCTGAGACCTGGCATGGGGGCTGGGCCCAATAGCCCAGGCTTCACCCCAAGCCTGGAGCTCTGCACAACAATCTGATAGCCCCTCAGCCCAAGGCCTGCAAGCCTAAGTCAGCTGACCCGGCCTTTTGCCGCAGAATGAGCAACATAACGCTGATGCTTGCTGACTCCTCCGGAGAGAATGTGCAGAGCAAAGCAGAGTAAAGCAGACTGCAGAATGTAGTCGTGGCAGGGCTTGGGCAGCTGAGAGTGGGCAGACGGTTGCAGGGAAGAGAGGAAGGTGATGGTGCAAGTTGTAGGCGCTAAAACCATAAAATAAAGTCCCTCTGAATTAGCACACAATGTCCTGTCACCTTGCTGTGGACAGGCTGCCAGGGAGAGTAGCAAAGTTGAGATAGTTATGTGAGGAGTAAACTCAGTGACCTTTGCAAGCTCTGGGTATGGCTGGATTGCTTCCAAAGAGGGGTCTGAGTCACCAATTTCAGATCCCGAATCAAGTCTCAATCCGAACATCCCTAGGAACGAGGACTGTGAGGAGTCAGTGTTCTGACTCAGTCCATGACAGACCGAGGTCTGAGTCGTCACGTTCAAATGTGGATGGGAACGTCCCCAAAGCTCCAGCAGGAGAGTCAGATCTGGTGTTGCAGACGGAGCCCATTTCTAATCGCCTCAAGAAAAAGTAACAGCGCCAGTACAACCCAGGTAAGCCGTGCTGCCCCAGGCACTCTGCCCAATGCCAGCTTTCTACAGTAGGATTTGCAAGCAATGCCAAATATCCATGAGCCTAGTTTAGTGCAGGAAGCCATATGCTTGCGCTAATGTGTCTGAGGTGACGGTCCCCGACTTACAGGATGGAGACACGGATAGTCATAAATACTGTGCATATTGTATCAGCACACCTAGGATGTGTCTAAATCTCAAGTTAGCACATGTCTGGGTGATTCTCCAATACCATCACTCAGGGGAACAGACAGCCTTGCCAGGCACCTGAGCAAGGCTGGGGGGGAGGGGAGAGAAGACACCTCTGTGCTCCCCTCCCAGAAGGGGTGGGGCCTCAGGTGGAAGGAGTGGGGCTGAGAACAGCAGGCCCTTAGCGCCCCCCAGATTGTGCCAGGCCCCCCTGCCATCAGCACAGCCTGGAGCATGCCCCACCCCCAATTCCCCAGGCAGTCACAAGAGTCACCCAGAGTGCACTGTATTGCACTCCAATGGTGATTTATAAGAACCAGGCCTCCTGGCACTGCTGATGCTTGGAACACCGGGCCCCAGAGAAATTACCTCCTTTGTCGTCCCCCCTCTGCCCCTCAGGGGCCTTCCATCACTGTAAAGAACATTAGAGTCTCTAGCAAGGGACAGGTCACCCAAAGAACAGTACACACCCAACCCACACCTAACTCCATTGTTTTTTTCATTTCAAATTGCAAAGCCAAGCACTCCAAAGTTAGGAAATGCCCCAAATAAGTCCACCTGCCTTCATTTAGCCCAGTTGTGCATAATGCTTTGTGATACAATTTTCAATGTCTCATTATTCATCACTACAGATAGATGAAATTTAGCAGCAAAAGGTAATTTCACTAATAAATCCAGTTTCAGCACAATCAAAACTGTTCACGAATTTGAGAGAAATTTGGGGAATAGTTTCCACCAAATTTATAAAATAGGAGTTTAAAGGAAAAAATCAGAACATTTGATAGTGGCATTTCGTTTAGAAAATGTTTATTTGCTCAACCCAAAGAAAATCTTTCAGATTTTTGTTTCAACCAGAAAAAGATGAAAAAAAATCAGTTTCTGTTCCAACAGTTCCCATCCACCTACCTGGAAAAAAAATCAATTATTCATTCAGTTCTATTCATAACTGAAACACAACTACCGCTTGATTGGAATGCAAACGCTATTTAACAGTGCACAGCAGCACTGTATCACAGTTTACAGAGGGAGAGAAGAAACTTATATGTAACTGAAAATACAGGGGGAGTTTATAGCATGCAGTCAGAACAGAACTATCTAAACTGCAATATGAATGGAAGCTGGTGATTGTACCCCTCACTCCTACAAATGCACTAAAAAAAATTACAAATTTAGTTGCAAATGATTAACAAGCATTAGAGGTCAGTTCCTCAATTTTACATCTGACAAGATATTTGGCATTGAACCCTTTAATCCTATGAATTACATCATTTCAGTAGCTTCAGAAGGGTAGCCGGGTTAGTCTGTAACAGGAAAAACTTAAACAACAACAAATAGTATAGTAGCATTTTAAAGACTAACAAAGCATGTAGATGGCATCATGAGCTTTCGTGGGCAGATGACTGCATAGATAAAGAAGAACATCCCAAATGTGCAAAAGAATGAATGTAATTATTATTTTATTATTTGTAGTATAGTAATGCCAAGGAGCATAACACTACTACAAGAGGTACTATACAAACACAGAATAAAACAGCCCCTACCCCACAGAGCTCATAATCTAAAGCCAGGCCTATACTATAGTGGAAGGTCGAATTAAGACATGCAACTCCAGCTATGTAAATTATGTAGCTGGAGTTCACGTACCTTAATTCAAGTTTCCACGCAGTCTCCACAGCGAGAAATTGATGGGCACAAACATTCCTATTGGCTTCCTTACTCCTCACGAGGAGCAGGAGTACCAGCGCTGACAAAGATGCCCTCTGAGTTTGATTTAGCAGGTCTTTACTAGACCCGCTAAATCAAACTCCAGAAGATCAATCACAGCATCATCAATTGTCCCTGTAGTGAAGACATGGCCTTAATCTATGACAAAAGACAATGGAAAGAGAAAGACTTACCAATGGGAGAGCAATTGGTCACTATGATAACAGTGGTTTCAAGAGCCTAACCACTGTCAAGATTCTTGTAGGTATCATGGAGAAGGAGAGTTTTAAGGAAGGATTTGAAGAGAGATAATGAGTTTGTTTGGTGGCTGTTCACAGGGTGAACATTACAAGGCCAAATTGGTCTCAAAATTGAAAGATTATATCTGGATCCGAAGGAGAATTTTTCTACAAATTCAAATAAATTGCCCAAAACATATGGTCTTCACTTAAATGTTGTAAAACTACAGATAGTAAATACAGTTTCAACAGTCTCCACATACACATTTTGTAGGGGGAAAAATCTGAAAGACGTAGAGCTAAATTTAACTTCTCTGGACTCTGCTGGCAAAGATCTAGTGTCTTTGACTAGGAGATTGAATATTCACAGCTTTGCCAACCCAAAATATTCAATCATCATTCAATCCGACCCTAAAATAATCATGAGATTGGCTTAAAATCATGATACTTCAACAATTATTAATAGTAGATCTTCTTATTTGCTTTTTGGTATACGAGTCTTTAGGGTGAACTCTGCTCCCATTTTCAAGCTTGACCCACAACTATGAGAGCTAGAAAACTGCTTGTTTAAATTAATGCTGAGATTTTCATGTAATAAAATCAATTCAGGAGCTGGCCCTTTAAGAAAAAAAACAAAAAATGTTGTGAGACTAATAATTAATATAATGGGTGTTGCCAACATTGTAAAGTAACCTCACAAAAAAAGTTGTTATATTTTCTAGTACGTTGTTCTCTTTGGTTTATATGCCTCCAGAAAAGGGACTTCTCCAACTTCCCTAAAGAGACTGTGCACCAGTTATGTTGATTTCGCTGTCAGGAAGATTTTGTTCTGGTTTCTGGTTATTCTCCATAGGACTGGTCCTAGAATTTCTGGAGCTTGAAATTAACACCCTTTTGTTTTCACCTTTTTGTTTGTTTGTTTGTTTGTTTACTTCCTTGAACCTGCACCAATTTCATTGGGGATGTCTACACAGCTTCTGAGGGGTTCTTAATTAACTTATACTCCCTCTGCTGGCTATACAATGGTGTCGCAAAAAGCACTGAAATGTAATCTCTACAAATTGGTGTGGATTGTCTTAGATCTCTTGGCAAGTATGAGGGCTGAGTAATAGTTTGGGTGATGGGCTTTTTTTTTTGTTTGTTCTAGTCTTACCTCTCTAAGCAGAAAATTAAACTCCAGGAGAGCTTCCTCATCAGATTTTAACAAGTTCAAGTAAGGTCAAATGTTTAGACTGAAGCAACTGCAGATTGTCATTGATGTACCTCTGTATTTAATTATGTGTCCTGAACAAAACAAGGAGAATTCATGGTTCTTGAAGTATCAGCATAATGTATAACAGCAGACAGCTGCTCATCCTTCCCAGACACCTTGATAGCAGCAGCAGCTATGGATTGCACATATTCCAGCCTTGGTGTATATACAGAGTGTTGCATATTGGCTAATCTGGCATTATATAGATGAGTTCACTCTGTACCTAGGAGATGTTGTGTGGGAGACATGTTAAGGGTGTATCTGAAACATCTGAGAAGGCATGAGGATATTAGAGACTCCCAGGACTTGGGAGTGGAAAACAGCCCTTGGTTACCTCCTCCTTTACCTGATTCTTCAAGGCAAGACATTTCTGAGTGTGTTTCTAGCCTGACTTCACCATCCCACTTCTCCCGAGAGGCTATTCCTGAGTCTAACATTGATTCCACAATTAACAAGCTTTCTCTGATATTCAGCTTGAATATCTCTTTGTTTCATCATATTTCCCCAAGACACACCAGTTCCTCCCCACTAGATATTCATGTGGCAAAGTGTTTGTCCCACACTAGACCACATTCAGCAACATATTACCCAAATTTTGCTCATGTCCATGCCTTCTCCTCTCCCTGTAAGCCTTCTGACCTAATGCATTCTTCTTTGGTTCCCTCCTCTTTCTCCATTTAATTATAATCTGATACCCTACCGTGAGATGCTGTGATTCTCTAGAATTCCAATTAACAAATGAGGCCTGCCTGGCTCATTCCTAGTACAACACATTTCTGATTCAGCCAGTGCTTCCAGGACATTTTGAATGAAACTAAGTGAACAGTGAAGGAAAAGGTTTCTATGGGTATTTGTCTGAGTTTGAAGGTGAATTCCTGGTTCAACATGTCCCTGACTTCTCATTCACTTTCTGTGACTATCTGAACACTCACGCTTCATCCTTTTGAATATTCTTATGTAGAGAGCTTAAACATACAAATGTTCACCTGCAGCGAATTCCAGGGTGTTTTTAATATGCAGTGTTGGTTAGTTACATAAATCACATGGTATGGTTTCTGTTCTCTCACTGGATACCGTAATTAATTAACACAACATAAATTGTCAACTGTGAAAATTACAAATGTACAATTTGAAATTCATGCTGAAATTTATGTGGGTTAGTCGCTTGAAAAAGTTACATAAGTTACCACAGAGATTGCCTGTGGCCAATGATCTACAGACCAATAAATTAGTCACTGAAGAAATTAGGGAATATTTTCACATGATTAACATGAGAATTTCACAATTTGATCTCTTCCCCCCCTCCCAAGCAAAGTGAGTCTGCCTTAACGATCACATTTCAATTAGTTAGAAGGGCTGAGAATAAAAGTCAAGAAAATAATGCAACAAAACATGCTAGATGGTCTTTATACAACCTGTGTCTGTAGCTTGGGTTTGGATGCTGTATAAAGGGTGTAAAAACAACACAACTACTGAAGGCTTTTAAAGACAAAGAGTTTATGTACAGAACCTCTCCATAAAGACTAAATCAATAATAAATGCAACTTCTCATCTTTAACCATAGCATTATCGGTTCCTGATCCTACAAAAAAAAGGTGTAACTAGATAAGATTACTTTCACAGGTAACATTACACAGATGCTTAATTCTTTGCAGGGCCAGAGCCAAGTCCATGTCTTTGAGTGCCTAGAACTATGTGGCCTTGATCTGTTAGTTTCTCTGGGTGTGACTGTAATTATTACTCACATACCTACTGGGTGTGGTTCACTGTCCTATGAAGTGGCACTTAGACCACTTACAGAGAGAGAGGATCTTGGGATGTATTAGGCGAGGTATTTCCAGTAGGGATAAGGAGGTGTTAGTGCCATTATACAAGGCATTGGTGAGACCCCATTTGGAATACTGTGTGCAGTTCTGGAACCTGTCTTATGAAAGGAGACTCAAGGAGCTTGGCTTGTTTACTTTAACCAAAAGGAGGCTGAGGGGGGACAGGATTGCACTTTTTAAATATATTAGAGGGATAAATACCAAGGAGGGAGAGGAATTATTTAAGTTTAATACCAATGTGGACACAAGAACAAATGGATATAAGCTGGCTAGTAGGAAGTTTAGACTTGAGATTAGACGAAGGTTTCTAACCATTAGAGGAGTGAAGTTCTGGAACGGCCTTCCAAGGGAAGTAGTGGGGGCAAAAGATCTATCTGGTTTCAAGATTAAACTAGATGGGTTTATGAAGGGGATGGTTTGATGAGATAACATGATCTTGGTAACTAATTGACCATTCATTATCAGTGGGAAATAGGTCAATGGAGGGATGATAGGAGTTACTATAAAGAACTTTCTGGGTGTCTGGCTGGTGAGTCTTGCCCACATGCTCAGGGTTTAGCTGATTACCATATTTGGGGTCAGGAAGGAATTTTCCTCCAGGGTAGATTGGCAGAGGCCCTGGAGGTTTTTCGCCTTCCTCTGTAGCATGGGGTACAGATCACAGCTAGAGGATTCTCTGCATCTTGGGGTCTTCAAAGTATTTGAAGGCTTCAATATCTGAGATATAGGTGAGAGGATTATTCTAGGAGGGGTGGGTGAGATTTTGTGGCCTGCACTGTGCAGGGGGTCAGACTAGATGATCATAATGGTCCCTTCTGACCTTAAAGTCTATGAGGAAGAGTTTCCTTTACAGACTTAGTTGACAACCAGCTGGCTTTTAGGTCAAGCTGAAGGGGCTCGTAAACTAAGCTCCAGAGGTCCCAGGTTTGGTTTTACCTATCAGCGGGTATCTAATCACTAAAGCCATAAGAGAAAACAAGTCAATGGAACTAGCAAGGGCTGTGAATATTACTGCACCAATCACTTGCTTATATTGGTATTCCTTTCTCCCACCCTTCAGCTATATTTTGACTTAACTTATCATAGAATCATAGAATCATAGGACTGGAAGGGACCTCGAGAGGTCATCGAGTCCAGCCCTCCACCCTCAAGGCAAGACCAAGCTCTGTCTACACCATCCCTGACTGATGTCTATCTAACCTGTTCTTAAATATCTCCAGAGAGGGAGATTCCACCACCTCCCTTGGCAATTTATTCCAATATTTGACCACCCTGACAGTTAGGAATTTTTTCCTAATGTCCAATCTAAACCTCCCTTGCTGCACTTTAAGCCCATTACTCCTTGTCCTGTCCTCAGAAACCAAGAGGAACAAATTTTCTCCTTCCTCCTTGTGACACCCTTTTAGATATTTGAAAACTGCTATCATGTCCCCCCCTTAATCTTCTTTTTTCCAAACTAAACAAGCCCAGTTCATGAAGCCTGGCTTCATAGGTCATGTTCTCTAGACCTTTAATCATTCTTGTCGCTCTTCTCTGTACCCTTTCCAATTTCTCCACATCTTTCTTGAAATGTGGCGCCCAGAACTGGACACAGTACTCCAGCTGAGGCCTAACTAGTGCAGAGTAGAGCAGCAGAATGACTTCACGAGTTTTGCTTACAACACACCTGTTGATACAACCTAGAATCATATTTGCTTTTTTTGCAACAGCATCACACTGTTGACTCATATTCAACTTGTGGTCCACTATGACCCCTAGATCCCTTTCCGCCATGCTCCTTCCTAGACAGTCGCTTCCCATCTTGTATGTATGGAACTGATTGTTCCTTCCTAAGTGGAGCACTTTGCATTTCTCTTTATTAAACTTCATCTTGTTTACCTCTGACCATTTCTCTAACTTGCTAAGGTCATTTTGAATTATGTCCCTATCCTCCAAAGAAGTTGCAACACCACCCAGTTTGGTATCATCTGCAAACTTAATAAGCGTACTCTCTATCCCAATATCTACATCATAGATGAAGATATTGAACAGTACGGGTCCCAAAACAGACCCTTGTGGAACTCCACTTGTTATCCCTTTCCAGCAGGATTTAGCACCGTTAACAACAACTCTCTGACTACGGTTATCCAGCCAATTATGCACCCACCTTATCGTGGCCCTATCTAAATTATATTTGCCTAGTTTATCAATAAGAATATCATGCGAGACCGTATCAAATGCCCTACTAAAGTCTAGGTATATGACATCCCCGCTTCTCCCTTATCCACAAGGCTCGTTATCCTATCAAAGAAAGCTATCAGATTAGTTTGGCATGACTTGTTCTTCACAAACCCATGCTGGCTATTCCCTATCACTTTATTACCTTTGAAGTGTTTGCATAGGATTTCCTTAATTACCTGCTCCATTATCTTCCTTGGGACAGACGTTAAACTGACCGGTCTGTAGTTTCCTGGGTTGTTCTTATTCCCCTTTTTATAGATGGGCACAATATTTGCCCTTTTCCAGTCTTCTGGTATCTCCCCTGTCTTCCATGATTTTTCAAAGACCATAGCTAAAGGCTCAGATACCTCCTCTATCAGCTCCTTGAGTATCCTGGGATGCATTTCATCAGGACCTGGTGACTTGCTGACATCTAACTTTCCTAAGTGATTTTTAACTTGTTCTTTGTGTATCCTATCTTCTAAACTTACCCTCTCTCTGCTTGTATTCACTACGTTAGGCACACCTCCAGACTTCTCGGTGAAGACCGAAACAAAGAAGTAATTGAGCATCTCCGCCATTTCCAAGTTTCCTGTTACTGCTTCTCCCTCCTCACTGAGCAGTGGGCCTACCCTGTCCTTGGTCTTCCTCTTGCTTTTAATGTATTTATAAAAGGTCTTCTTGTTTCCCTTTATGCCTGTAGCTAGTTTGATCTCATTTTATGCCTTTGCCTTTCTAATCTTGCCCCTGCATTCCCATGTTGCTTGCCTATATTCATCCTTTACTTAACTTATAGCTAGTTCATCTGCTCAGAGCACTGTGCGTTCCTTTAGGAACCACACTTAGCACATTTTGGGTGCTATCTTACAAATGTATCATAGAATTCTAGGGCTGGAAGAGACCTCAGAAAACAGATCACTGGGGATAAGCACCATAAGGTTTTCTGTGTTACACCATTCTGACCACAGCACCGAGTAGCCTTTAAACAGTGTTCACATATACCCCACAGTACATCACGCAGCTGTATTTTTGTCAGGAAGAATTGATGATATTCTAAAGTGCAAAAGAGTTAATACAATGCCTTGTTTGCTTATGTCAACAGAGCCCGAAGATAAGACGCTTCCAGAGTCCGACAATGTACGCTTTGGGTGGTGTCTAGTACGTTTGTTATGCTATAGACAAAAACAAGGCTAGCTGCTTCCTTCTGTTGAAGTGGCATTCCCTAGTTTCTCACCAGCACTAAAATACCACTTGATAGCATACCAACTTCAATTCACTTGATGACAATACTTGTTTTCTAATATTTCCAGCCATGCCATTATTAGTGGGAAAATACACATGAACTTTAACCCAATTATATGGCGGACCATCTCCACGACACAGCATGCTGCCCCCGCCAGGTACTGGCATATGCCTGGGGACATCCGCACCTGTAACTTTGTGGTTCTCCTGAACATCTGTACACACATACCATGATGACAGCTGCTAAATATCTATCTCTAAGGGCACAGGAATAGGAAGGGTTCCATGAAGTGCACAGAAAGCAAGAAGAAAGAAAATACAAGGAGAGTTTGAAATTCTTCATACTGCATAACGTAGAGAAGACGAATAAGCAAAAATACATGTATATAAAATAATCACTTATATAAAATGTCATGCATGCCCTCCTATTTGCCCTTTAAACCAAGACTGGGTGTCTTTCTGAGAAAGAGAGACAACAGCTCAAAAAATGGTGGGTTTGGTGCAGAAATTACAAGGTGAGGAAGTCAGAACAAATTATCACAAAGGTCCCTTTTGACCTTAAAGCCTGTTATTCAGCCTTCCCATATAACTACTAGAGCAAGAGGGCAGAATGGTATTTGAAAGGCAACACACTTAAAAGGAAAAGATTAACATGATTTTAAAAACCCACAAAGTTAACCAGTGGAATTCATTGCCACAAGAAATTAAAGGAACCAGCTGGCCACTGTTCCAGTATCACCAGCCTTGAGCAATCAAAACCTATATGAGTAAAGCCCACCAGAACCACCAGACTGGTATACATATTGTAAGACTAAATATAATCATACCTATGGGTTCTTTTTAATTTAAAGAACCCATTGTGATGAAGAAAGCACTAAAGGTTCTGAAGTCATCATTCTTCATGATCAGGCTATTTGTTCACTGTCTGGAATGGAAAATAAACTTCCCTATGCCTATCATCAGATTTCTGACACCTTCCTCAGAGGTGTTTAGTGCTGGCTACTGTTGGAGATAGGACGTTGCCCTGAATGGTTTCAGCTAGCTGGCAATTTCAGTTTTTGTTTTAATGGTCTGTCTTATTCTATTTAAAAAATGGTGAGTAGCTTGTGTGAAAGGAAGATTAAAGAATTTAAAATAATGCAATTGAAAGATGGAATCAGATTCCAGGAATCCAGCTAGTGTAAGATTGTTACCCAGAACATATCTGAGTAATTCTCACCACATGGCTATTGCCACACACTTGCAAAGGTTGGAGATTTAATTAGACAATCAGATAGGTGCCTTCAGGCCAGCCCTTTTTCTTACACTGCATTATTAAAACAACAGGAGCAGCACTGTGCAAGGCAGCGATTTACTTTGGATAGCCTCGTGTTCCCTTATCTTGTTTCCAGATTAATTTCCTGAGCAAAGCATGTAAAACCACGCTGGTTAGACAACATGTGGCAGCAGCCACGTGCCCAATGCAGACTTGAAAAGGAGAAAAGGAAACCGGCCTGGAGATTAGCTTGTTTTGTTCTGCTTTCCTACTTCTCTGGCTTCCCACTTCCAACCATGCCTGCATTAATGCATAGGCATAATAAATATGTTCCAACAGCCCCAGCTCAGCCTCGACACAGACTCTCAGCTTCCTTTCTTTTTTTTTTTAATGCTCTGATGGATGAAGAGAGTGGCTTGAAAAGTGTAGCTGACATCTGTCTCACACAATACCTCCAAGAGGTGTGAACTTACCTTAACTTTGAAGCCTGCTGCCATCCCAAGGAGGGGCAGAGTCCAGGAATGAGGGTAAAGCCATGAGGACAGCATGTAGAATGTGCCAATGATCTCCCTCTCCAGTCCCCTCAGGAATGTTAACACCTTTTTGCGTGTGAGAAGGAAAAGGGTGAGGGGAAGGACCAAAAATCTATTTGTGAGCCATTGCTAGAAGGTACATCAAGAAGAGACCACAATTGAGATCACTGAAAGAACGGAAGTAGGAGGTTTGGTGTGACATCAACCCAACTAAAATAGCAGATGACTATCCATCAATATCACCTCATCACTTGGTTGTCTAGAGAGCAAGGTCTTGTGGCGAAGGCCCCGGCCTGGGATTCAAAAGGTCTGAGTGTTACCGCATTCTCTACAACAGACTTTCTGCATGAACACGAGCAAACCACAGGCCATCTGTGCCTCATCACTCTCTGGAAAATGGAGCTAATAATACCTAAGCCTGATTCTCTACTGCCCTCGCTTGGCATTGTCATTTACACCTGTGCAATGTGAGGATAAACTGTGGCCCTATCAGAAGGGTGCCAATTATTTTGCACAGGAGTAAATTACATCACCAGGCAGTGGGATATCAGGCGGCACGTTCTCACCTGCGAGGATGTGCACAGCTCCGTTTCACCTAGCTCTTTTCACTCCTCCACTCTGTGTTTCTTTTGCTACCCTCTCTATGGAGAGCACCCTCCTTTTTCTTTTTCTAAGCAGCTGGGGGTATCCCCACTCCTTCCTTCCAATCCCCCCTCTGAACCCACTTTCCTTGGCTAGTTTCCCCACTCCTTCTCCCTAGCTCTGCCCTCTCCAAGAGCCTGACTTTCCTAAAGGGAGTCCAATGATACTATTTCATAATACAATGTTTAAAAGCCTCTGTGCCATGGTCTGGAATCCAATATGGAACAGCGACAAATTGCAAGACTCCAAATCCGTGCATTTGGATCTCATTATATTTAGACTCTGAACAATTTAGAGGCAAGGAGCATAAGCAAAATCATGGCCCCATTGAAGCTGACAGGAAGTTTACCCATCCTTCAGTGGGGCCAGGATTTCACCCTGTGTCTTGTTTGTAAATATGGTACCATGGACTCTGATTAGACTCTTCCTAACCATGTGTGCCACCAGTGAGCAGGGGGCTATGGAGAAAGCAAGGTACAGCAGAGACTCTCTTGGCAGTGGCTGAGAAAGCGGATGGACAATAACTGAGCTGAATGAGCTTAAGAAACGCCATACGTGTAGTGCACTAAGCCCAGAATGGAGAAAACCGATGGCTGGGATAAAGACAGCCAGCATGAAAAAGGAGAAAGCAAACTGGCCTATGCAATTACATCTGACCCAGCAAAGAGAGACCCCCCCCTTAAGATTCCACAGTAGGACACTCACTCAGCAGTAGACTGACTGAGGCTATACTTGACATAAGTTCTATCCTGCCCAACACCTGTTGACTGAAGAAAACACCTGGCTCTGTATAGAATGAGAACCGCTCCAATGTGCATCATAAACCTCATACTGTCAACAGTCAAAGCCCAACGAGCAGGGTTTTGGAACGGGAGACCTACCTGGGTTCTATTCCTGCTATGGCCATGAATGTCCTGAGCTGCTCTAGCGTGTAGCACAATGATAGCACCGAAGCCCTAGACAGCCATTCATTTGTTACAATATTTGCCAGCGCCTGGAGGCTTTCATTGACAACTCAATGTATATAAAGAAACCAATAATGTTTGTGCTCCTTTCAATAGGACCTCTACCTTCAGCCACATGATGAAGGCGCCCCCTGAGAATGGGGGGAAAACATGCCATCTAATCTTGTTCTTTGTGCCTTTGAGTTTGCAACTATCTGATTTAGCTGATGGGGAGAGGTGTTCCCTTCCCCTCCCCTTCCTTTGTGCTGGCCAGAAACAGTTTGCCAATGATCCATTTTTTCCTGCGATGATTTCTCAACATTTTCAGTGCAGTTCTTTCTCCTGTATCGTGCTAACATATGATCACCTTCACATGTAGGCTTCTCCAGTTAATATCTTATCAGGCATGGAAGCCCCTGCTGTTTTGCATTTTGCACCTTGAATGTCATAACAAGCCAGAACAAACGGGAGCTTAACCTTAAAACAGCCTTTGGAAATACGGAGTCTGAAACGCAGAGCTGCAGCAGAGACATAACAGAGATAATTTTGCTGCTGGCATTCTGTCTGGGCAGGAATAACAGTGGACAAAGGATAAAAACTGTATACCTACGTCTCAAGTGCTTGACTTTTCAACCAGCACTCCCTCCCCCATCAGATAGCACCATCGTTCATGCCATGGAAAACATATGAAAGGAAATATTCAAAGATGCAAAGAGAGAGAGCAGTTAGGCAACAGCAATGAATTTCTCCCCCCACATTCCTTATAAAAGAGCGGCACCCCCATCAAGATTGGGCTTTCCTTGGACTGGGCACCATGCAAACACATCAGCTGAGCTATTTCAAGCCACTACGAATTTAGGCATAGAACATCCTTCCTTTTCATGGGAGTTGGGCACCTAAATCCTCTAGTCATTTTTGAAAATTCCAGACACATAAAGGCCTGGTCTATACTTAAAAGGTAGGTCAATATCGCTATGGTGCTCAGGAGATTGAAAAATCCCCATCCCTGAGTGCTGTCAACTCCATGCCCCCAGAAGAGGCAGGGCCTCAGGTGGAAGGGGTGGGGCTAGAACTAGGCCCTCAGAGCCTCTCCAAGCCCTCTGTCCTCCCCCACTCTGAGCCTTCAGCAATTTAAAGGGCCCAGGGACACTTGCTTTTGTATCCCCAGATCCCCTTCCCCCTCCCATCAGTGAGCCTGTCCATAAGTATGCCTGCAGCATAGATACAGCTGGGTCAACAGAATAATGCTTCTATCAGTCTAGCTGCCTGGGGAGGTGGAGTTCCTACAAACTACGGACAAACCCCTCCCATTGCTGTAGAAAGCAGCTACACCCCCATTCTTCACCTATCAGACTGTAGGGCAGTGGTTCTTACATTTTTTAAGACCGAGGAACACCAAACTTTTTATGAGGAGCACCAAGGATATTTGGTGGAGCAAAAAAAAAAAAAAAACCCTGGGGAGTTATTGAACAGAAGAGAAAAAAGTGTCAGGGGGAAAGTTATTGAGCAAAAAAAAAAGTTTGCCTGCCCCTTTAAGGGCAGCCATTTTGAACTCTGTTCTCCATGGAACACAGTTTAAGAAACACTGGTGTAGGGGAAGCTCAGGACCTTAGCCTGGCAGCTGGGTGGTGGTATAGGGGATGAGATAACAGATTGCAGGCTATTAGAGAGACAAGGCGGAACGCACCTGCCAGGGCTCAGCAAATTGGTAAGTTTGGCCACCCCTGGTCTGCCCTACAGGAGCATTGTGATAGCAGTGAAGCTATGTCACTGAGCCACCCATAATGTAGACAAAGAGACAGCATCTATGCAAGGAGCATTCATTCTTAATAGACAAGCACTCAGAAATATGCTTCCAGAGGTGAAAGCCACCAGCCCTGGGTTCTGCAGCAGGTCTGAGTGACAGATAAGCTACTGAAGTGAGATCTGGTGACTCCCAATCGGTGGCCTCTCCACACTGTTTCTCTCATGCGCTTAACTTGAAAGTCGATTTCTGAAGACTGCTCATGAATTTCGCAACTAGAACTATTGCAAGCACAGTAGAATGTCACCTTAAAGTGACAGGTGACCTACATACAATAGCTATATCCCAGGGGTGGATACTTCTGAGATTCCTTAGAAAAATGTGCAGTTGGAGAACATTTTTCTTGCTTTATTTTATTATAGTTGCTTTCTCTTCCTTGGACACTTTGTTCAAACTCTTTGGAGTGTCCTGTGAATGCCCCCCTCCCCAAATGACAAAATGATCATATCTATGGTAATATCTTTAATTGGCTCAACTTCTGTTGGTGAGAGAGATGAACTTTCAAACTGCAGCACTCGTCTTCGTGTTTGGGAAAGACACTCGGAGAGTGAAAGCTAAATACAATATCAGACAAGTAGTTTAGCACAAGTAACTAGCACATATTTCAAAGGACCATTCACTGTGGAGTGGCCTGTTATGACTACAGAGGTGTTAAGACAAAAATGGGGGTGAGTGGTTGACAGATTGTTATAAGCCATGAATCCAGTGTCTTTTACCTCATCCATCTTTCAGAGGGATAACCGTGTTAATCTGCATCTTCAAAATCAGAAGTCCTGTGGCACTTTAAAGACTAATAGATTTATTTGAGCATGACCTTTTGTGAGTAAAAATTACTTCATCAGATGCCTCCGATGAAATGGTTTTTACCCATGAAAGTTTATGCCCAAATAAATCTGTGAGTGTTTACGGTGCTACGGTACTCCTCGTTGCTTATCCACTTTGTGTCTCTAATATCCTGGAGCTGATATGGCCACAACACCACCGTATAACCTTGGTAACATTCAGGGTCTGAAAAGACTCTGGACACATTTGTGTTTCCCTTTGCTATTATACAGAAGAGCTAGTGTGCCAAGTCTATTTGTCTTTCTCCAATTAAATCAGTTAATTAGTGAGGTGCAGTTGCACTTACTAACACAAGCACTAGAAGATGTTTCATGCCTCAGTCTTTCAGAGGTAGAGAAGAAAGGGCCTGTAAAATGTTCACTGTGGGCTTCATCTGCTTCTCTCAGACTATATGCAAAATGTGTTACTTAACCTGTGACATAAAACTTACAGTCTGTTTGTATGTTGAGTCTTGGGTAACTCCCAGCAATCAAACACTTGGTTTAGCAATTATTCTGCCACCCAGTTAAATCTTGAATTAGGACATGGTACCAGTCAATACATCTGGAAATGTATTAGAAAAAGCCAGAAGATATTTATTCCTTCTTGAAGACTTTGTGACCAGCTCAATCCTGTGACATTGGGACTAACCTGATAACTTTGTTAAATGTAAGTGTAGCAGCACTGGTGTAGAGCGGAGGACTGGGACGCAGGCTCCTGGACTCTAGTCGCCATTGATTAAATGTCTCACTGTGCAATCTTACATCTGAGTCACATTCTCTCTGCAACCTACCCTCCCATACAATGGTCATAATCGGATACGGACTTTTGCTGAAGTGAATATCAAGCTGTTTTATCCAGGTGATAAATATTGACAGAGAAAAAATAAATAAATGTCAATATTCCCGAGAGCAGGAAGTCAGTAAAAACCATCCTATGTGAGAGCTCACTCGCCCAAGTTAGAATGATGGCTCCTGATCATAGACTCATAGAATACTAGGACGGGAAGGGACCTCGAGAGGTCATCGAGTCCAGTCCCCTGCCCCCATGGAACACAGCGCTGCTAAAAGGGAGCATTCATTTCCTATCTCCCCAGAGCTGAAGTTAAATGAAGTACAAGGCAACGATGGAGATTTATCTGCAGGAACAGTACAGCAGTGCCTTTTTATCTCATCTAGGCTAGCCAGCAAACAAAACCAGTTTTGCTTTTAAGCCCTTTGCTCATATTTCCTTCAGTCCAGCAGGGGCTCCTCATGAAAAATATACAACTGACACCACTGTATATTGCACCTTCTGGGAGCATTGGGGTGCAGCTACAGTGATAGCTCGACATAAGCTACGTAATTTGAGCTACACAAATTGCGTACCTTATTTCAAGCTTATTTCGAGATAGTCTATTTTGAAATTTAGTGCTGTGTAAACAGCACCAAATTTCAAAATAGAGCACTATTCCGAGAAGTCCCCTAATCCTCGTGGATTGAGGTTTACTAGGATGTCAGAATAGAGCACCTGTTATTTTGATTATATTTCGAAATAACAGGCGCGATGTCAAGATACGAAAAATTGCTTCTAATTAAAGTTTGAATTCTAGAAGCCTCTGCTGATTGGCTGAGCCTTGGTAGGGGGAGGGACTTTCAGGCAGTCCAGGGCTTTATAAAGCAGTGGGCAAGTGACTAAGGAGCTTGCGAACAGGTGAGTGCTAACAGGGAGTTTAGAGAGGGAGTTCTCCAGGTAGAGGAGAAGCAGATACAGGATTCTTGAGGGAAGTGTGTGTTGTGTTTGGGGCTTTCTTGCTGTGTCCTGAGCTTGTGTTTCTGAGTGAGAGTTGGTTGGTGTGTGTGTGTGTGTGTGTGTGTGTGTGTGTGTGTGTGTGTGTGTGTGTGTGGTTGTTGTTGTTGTTGTTGTTGTTTTCCCTGTGTTTGTGAGTGAGGCTTTTTTTTTCCCCTTCTCCTTTCCCCTCCCTCTCCCCCTCATGGAGTGTGTGCTGTGAGTGGCAGGTGGAAACTGTTGGCTTCTAATTAAAGTTCCTCATACAATGAGGTTTACCAGTTATTTTGAGAGAAGGGTTTTTTCTCGAAATAACCGTGTCTTAACAGCATCTGTTATTTCGAAATAGCACCATAATTTGAATATGCAAATGAAGCTCAGGATATTTAAATCCCAGCTTTATTTGCTATTTTGAATTTGTTCATTTGCACCCTTCTCTCAAAAGGGGGTGCAAGTGTAGACATACCCTATCCTTGCTCTTACCCAAGGGCTTCATCTCAGAGTCCTAACATAGTCGTCTTTCCCCTCTCCCCAAATCTCCAATAGGTCTCCACACAGAGCTGTCCATGCTAC
The DNA here is from genome assembly GCF_049634645.1 of Pelodiscus sinensis. Classification (NCBI taxonomy): domain Eukaryota; kingdom Metazoa; phylum Chordata; order Testudines; family Trionychidae; genus Pelodiscus; species Pelodiscus sinensis. Next base: position 6,989,514 of record NC_134717.1, on the reverse strand, counting down.
TGCTGCTCACTCTCTCTCTCACTCTCTCTCACCCCATCCCCATCCTCATCCCCATCCCCTCACACCTGATCTGCACTCCTTGAGAACTCCAGAGGCACTGAGCTTACTCTGGTCCTGACTCCTTTTATAGGGTCTCCCTGGCCCCTAACTGGCTGCTACCCTTGCAGCCACTCTAGCCTGCCTGGAGGACATTTCTATTGTCTTTTTCTGGGGCAGAGTGTGGCAAGGCCATAAGCCTCCCTCAGGGAACTTTGATACCTGGTCGACTGCACCTCATCTTAATTTAAAATGAAACAAGCACAGAAACAGTTTCCTTATCTGTCAATTTTTTTAAAATGTTCCCTTTATTTGTAGTAGTTTAGGTTTAACACAGTACCGTATTTGCTGTTTTTTCCCTTTGTCTCTGTTGCTGCCTGATAGCATACTTTGGGTTCCAAATGAGGTATGTGGTTGACTGAGCAATCCATAACTCTGGTGTTCATACTCTAGGGCTACGTCTACACTGGCATGATTTTCCAGAAATGCTTTTAACGGAAAAGTTTTCCGTTAAAAGCATTTTCGGAAAAGCGTGTCTAGATTGGCAGGACGCTTTTCCGGAAAAGCGTGTCTAGATTGGCAGGACGCTTTTCCGGAAAAGCGTTTTTTGCAGAAAAGCATCCGTGGCCAATCTAGACGCACTTTTCCGCAAAAAAGCCCCGATCGCCATTTTCGCGATTGGGGCTCTTTTGCAGAAAACACTACTGTGCTGTCTACACTGGCCCTTTTGCGCAAAAGTCTTTCGGAAAAAGATTTTTGCCCGAACAGGAGCAGCATAGTATTTCCGGAAAATCACTGACGATCTTACATGAGATCGTCAGTGCTTTTGCGGAAATTCAAGCGGCCAGTGTAGACAGCTGGCATGTTTTTCTGGAAAAGCGGCTGATTTTCCGGAAAAACTTTCCCGTCTAGACACAGCCTAGTGGTATCTCCATTTTACTGCTGGAAAACTGACACACAAAAAGATTAAGTGTCCTGCCCAGCATCACGCAAGAAGTCAATATAAAAGTGGGTAGGTAAACCGAAATCTCCCAGTCCAGTCCTTCAATCAAAAGACCATCCTTGCCCTCAAGATACTAGGCAAGTGCAAATGCTAAATACTACTGAGAATATTGAAGAGGCGCATATAATATTCCCTCCCCAAATTGCTCCTGAGCTCGAGAGTAACTTTCCCTTCATCTGCAATTTGTCCCCCTCTGTGGGCCGTGAGTATACATTAGCGGATTGCTTTATCATTGCTGTGTTTTTGGTAAGTCTCCAATACAGGAGCTTTGTCGGGCTCCCGTGTTTGCCAGCAAGAGCATGGTCAGCTCTTGTCAGCTGGTTTGGTGTCAGGATGTGGGGGTCTCTGAAGTTATGAAGGATGCTAAAGCTTTCTTCATTTTACAATCCTGTGGTTCCTTCCACCAAAGATCTGAAAGTGAATGAATGAATGAAGGTCCCAAAACCCTTAGGAGATGAGTAAATCTGATTATTCCCATTTTAGAGATGGAAAAACTAAGGGTTTAATTCTCAGTGTCCAAGTCCTGTTTTGTAGCCATTTCTACTATCTGTCAGCAGAGCCCACAGGATTGCCGGGCTCCTGAGCATTGTGAGGATGGGGGGCCGGCTTCATGCTCCTGGAAAAGGTGAGGCCTCAGACAGAAGATGTTGGGTTAGGACAGCCATCCCCAGCACTGTCTAGATGATACAGCACCGCCCTCCCCACTGCCCCTGGCCCTCAAAGCTGGCTGGAGTGTGCCATGCGGGGCTCTAGAGTGCACAGCGCAGTAGCCATGAAGGCAGCCCCCTCAGCCCCTTTAGAATCTCTAGGCCCCGCAGCAACTGCCCCCTTGGCGCTGCCCCCTGTTGGCAGGCCTGCCACCCGAGGACAACTTTTGAAGTGCAACATGTCAGGCTGCTGAACTCCACAGGTTACCATTCTCACCAAACCTGCCTTCCTCCAACTCCTCAGACCCATGCCCGTTTTACTCATTCCTTTGGAAACATAAGAGCAGCCTCTATGCCATCAGAACAACAGACCCTCTAAGCTTAGACTCCCATCTCCAACAGTGGCCAGTAGCAGATTCTTCAGAGGAGAGCAGAAAAAGAAAAGATTTGGATTGGTCAATTATAATAATACGCCTTTAGGGAGAGCGGCTCAAAAACATATTGCTCCAATTATGCAGACAAAAACGTTCATTTCACTATACAGGAAATAATCATTGTGAATTGCACTGCTCTTACTGCTTGCCTCTTTTTAGGCAGCCAGCACATACAATGTCTCTCACACCACGCTTGATTCTCATCACACCAGTGACAGACAGGAGCCATTCCAGTGGAGTGGAAGACAAGTGTAAATGGGGTCGGAATCAGGCCCACTCCCTGGTTTAGTTGGGATTGGTTCTGCTTCGGGCTGGGGGCTGGACTTGATGACCTCCTACGGTCTCTTCCAGCCCTAGGATTCTACGAGTCTGTGATTCTTTTTTGTTCCCGTGTAGGCCTTTTCCCCCTGCATAAACCCCATTACTTCAAGTTCATGGGGAATGGCTGTAATATTTCTATGGTATCCTCAATGGTGTGGCAAAACGTAATTACAGAGCCCAGAGAAGCGAAATAACAGTGTTGAATCGGTGGGTGGTCTAATGTCTTGAACAGCTTCTGCGCGCTTGCGTTCTGGGTGGGAGACCCCCACTTCGCACCCTAGGTAATTTAACTGCTCTCTGCACCACTGGCCTTTTTGTCTGGGACATCTCGGCACCAGCATTGCATCGATATACCTGATTTCTTTCAGATGGTCAACCAATAAATTTGCTCTTTATGAGTTTGCCATTCGTATCCACCAGGTTTCCTCCACTCAGTTGAAGGCGTGACTTTTATGCAGAAACAGATTGAAGCCTGCAGGAAGACTTTATCAAAGGCAGCAACTTCACCTCCACAGACTTTGGCCCCAGGTAAAACTAACTTCAGCTTCTTCCCAAGGCTTGCTTTTAGAGTAAAGGAGCCATTTTTCATGTATCGAGTGAGGAAATACTTTGCCCCAGCACATCTGGCCTACGCGAATGATGCACCAGTAAACAACTGTGTGATTAGTTTTAATTGAAGGCTTCGGGGCAGCTGAAATGGGTGAATTAGAAAGTTATATATTATAATATATCATAAACATGTTTATCCCTCTGGATACCTTAGGTCCCCAGAACCATTGCATCTGAACAACTTTAAGTGCAATCTTAACTGTATTGAGACGACACCTGTGTAGAACAGAGGAGTGCTTCTATCCTCTTTTTACAGATGAGGAACCGAGGCACAAAAACTAAATGACTTGACCAAGGTCACACAAGAAATCGGTGGCAAAACAGGAGCTAAACCCAGGTCTCCCAAATCCCATGTGAATGCCCTAACCACTGAGTCATCCTTCCTGTGTTATATGCCTCCACCCATAAAGATGACTAATATCTCTTGGGGTGGCTAGTACTATGTGGATATTTTTTTCTGCTTCAAACACTAGGCGAGCCAAATTCAGACCTAGTATAATCAAACATCCCACACTCTGTTGCATTCATTTACACGAATGTTTAAGTCAAGCCTAGTGATAGAAATGTAGCCGTGTTAGTCTGGGGTAGCTGAAGCAAAATGCAGGACTATGTAGCACTTTAAAGACTAATAAGATGGTTTATTAGATGATGAGCTTTCGTGGGCCAGACCCACTTCCTCAGATCAAATAGTGGAAGAAAATAGTCACAGCCATATATACCAAAGGATACAATTAAAAAAAAAAATGAACACATATGAAAAGGACAAATCACATTTCAGAACAGGAGGGGGATACAGGGGGGAGGGGGGGAAGGAAGGAAGGTAAGTGTCTGTGAATTGATATTAGAGGTGGGGAGAGTGGGATGTTTAGCCTGGATCTGTTGTTGGAACAGTAGATTTTGTGGCATTATCTACCTAATACGGTATCTAATGTATGAAGCCCCTGGTCACCATGATATTTTGGTGCAAACAATGGTATAACAAAACTCTAGCGCCAGTTTCTCATCTTTTACTTACCCATGAAAAATCCTCAACGATTCAGTTATTTTCTTCGAACTGACCTTTCTTACATGATATGTAGGCATAAGTGTGTCAAAGGGAGCCTGCAATTACTCAAGACAAGGGGCTGGATTTACCCACTTGCCAGTGGACCAAAGATTACGGACAGGGAGCAGAAAGGCCCCCAGGAACACAGCCACAACACTGCACGCCACCCCCCTGAGGAAACAGTGGTGACGCATAGTTCCAAGAGTAATTTGGCCCCCCTCCCACTGTGACTTAGACCTTCAGATAGAGTTTAAAGCTGGCCTCCACTGGCAGACCCCTCTTGGAAGCTCAGCGACCACATCATAGGGTATGTCTAGACTACATCCCTCTGTCGCCAGCGGGATGCAAATTAGACATACCAAAATTGCTAATGAAGCGGGGATTTAAATATCCCACGCTTCATTAGCATAAAAACGGCCACCGCTTTTTGTCACCACGGAGCTTTGGCGATGAAAAGTGGCCACCTAGACACAGATCTGTCGCTCACTAAAGCCTTTGATGACAGATTCCTTATGCCTCGTAAAATATGCCTACAAGACATTGCCCAGATAAAGAAATTGAGGGTTTTAGTTATTAATCTTCAAGATCAAAAATCCCCTTTGGTACAGCACAGTGGGTAACAAGGGAAAGTATTCAGTGGAAAATGTATCAGGAGCCAGTGAGCTGCGCTTTGTCGGCATGGTAATACAAGGTCACTTCCTCTCCCATTGAAATCAAAATTCCCTGCCTCCCCCAAAGATCAGACCTTGTTAAGTTTACTCCTGTAATTCACTCAGTTTGTACCTGTGAGTGCCCCCTTTAAGTCAGCCACATAACTAGGGAAAGCAAGATTCAGCCCTTCAAAAGCTGCCAATGCCTAACAGTGGTGAAAAGCCTCTGGATGTTTTCAGGGATGTGAGTGGATTTCTTGAGTGCTAGGGGGCTGTGCCCACTGCTCACCAACCTCCCTCTCTCTGGGGGTTGGTGTCTGGCTGGGAGGAGGGGGCAGGAGTGGGCTGGGGGTGCAGGGTCTCGGCAGGCCGGGCTACCCTGGGCCTCCCCCCCCCCCTCACATCTGTCGGGAGAGCCAGGTTTGCCCCAGCTCTGCCTGATTTTACCCCCCCCCCCCCCCGAGCCACTGGAAAGACTTGGTTCTTCCCCCAGCTAGGGCTGCCAGATGTTTCAACAACAATACCGGACACACTTGATGTGACATCACAATCGACGTTGCATGTTATTTAGAAAATCCCCGACATTTCTATTTCCTCAATTTGTTTCCCGAACGGAAACCTCAAATACTGGACTGTCCGGTTCAAAACCAGACACCTGGCAACCCTACCCCCAGCTGCCAGGGAGGGCCAGGCCAAGGTTGCAGCATGACAGCTCTGGCTTTTCCCTCACCCTGAGGCTCCCCCAGCCCTTTCCCCTCCGTTGCTGGGTCAGGCCCAGCCCTTCACCCCTGGTTCTCCCTCCCTCCCCCCCCATCCCAGCCACAGGGGAGGGCCTGGCCGTAAGGACACTCTGGCTCTTCTGGACACTTTCTTCCCCCCCCTCCCTCCCAGCCATGTTCCAGCCCCTGCCCTTTCTCCCCCGCCCCCACTCCTGCCACACCCGGCTCAGCTCTGCCCCCAGCAGGGAGGCAGGGGGAGGAGAAAGCCCTGAGGCGCCACGCTGGATCTGGCTTATGGGGAAGTGCACACTGCTCCCCTCCCCACAGCAGCACACACACTTCCCCGCACGCTGGATCCAGTGCGACACCTTGGGGCCTATTCCACCTCCCTCCCCCACAAGTAGCCAGCACTGGCACTGTAATCCTGGAGCACTGGGCGGGTGGTGGGGAACCCCAAGCCTTGGCCACAGCTTCCTCTCCTGACTCTGCGGAGGCTGGGGTGATGCAGAGTGACGTTATGACATCACTCCGTCATCCCGCAGGAAAAATGTTTTATATAGAGAAATATTTGCATGAAAACAGCATCCATCTTACTTAAGAGTCCATTGGCTCCCTGCACCTGCTCGTGTTATTCCTCATCTCAGTTCATGTTAGCGATGCCGGGGTTAGACTGAGAGTAAGCCTGGGTCTTGAGAGATCTAGATACACTCTCCTGCTATGCCACAGATTCCCTGTATGACCTCGGGCAAGTTTCTTAACCTCTGTGTGCCTCAGTTCCCCTTCTGTAAAATAGGGATAACAGCACTTCCCCTACCTCGCGTGGGTGTGATGAGGATACTCACATTACAGACTGTGTGCCGCTCAGATACCATACTAATGAAAAAACCACATGAAGTGCCAAAAATAAAGCACTACTCCCTGCCTGTGATCTGGAAACTACGACCTGCCAGATGATCTCATTCCTTTCCCTGCCCGTGGAAGACAGTTTGTTCAGTACTGCAATCCGTAATATTTTGACCAGTCAACCAGTAGGTATCCTTCCACATTCCTTGAGGACAGAGCAGAGCAAATAATTCACACACTTATTTATCTGATGAATTCTACCTCCTTTTCTGCTCTGGGGCAGTTTGCAGTACCTCTTCCTTGGTTGTATTTATGTAGGGAAACCCTACAGTTTGCTCAGCAAAGGTCTGGCTGCAAATATAGGCTAGGAGCATCCCAAGGAATCAATTCTCTTCCCTTAATTGAGGGAGCCCACAGGCACGCCTGATGCAAAGACTCTCAAATGGAAGCTTTGAATTCACTAGATAAACGGTTCACTGCAAACTGCGGCGTGTCAGCGGAAGACGTTGGTACAGAGATGCCACTCATTAACCCACCGCCCGATAAGCCCCATGTCGATTCCCTTCCGTCAGAGAAGCAGGGGACATATTCTGACCCAACGAGCTCAAAAAGGGCCCTATAGGTCTTTTCCATCTCAGTCCATTCTCCTCACAGGAGAAGTGTTGTGCACGCTCCTGATTCAGACAAACACCCCTTGTTAAAACAACAGAGCGAGAAATGCACATGCCAGTCCATCAGCAGAACAGATTTTAGAAGGCGAGTGCGGCAGCAGGGTCTGTGAAACGCTGGTGAGTCTTTCTAACCCGTTCCAGAAATGTTCTCTCCCTCCCTGCTATGCACCCCCCTCTAATTCCAGTTTAAAAGCTTTTTGACTCAGAGGCAAAGAGATAACGGGATTTAGAAACAGATACAAATAGTAAAATGAGGGCTTTGTACACAGTCCGATAACTACAGTGGATGGGGTTGACCAAACACAGGCTCTACTAATCCACCAAAAAATGCCCTTAAGACCTGTTCAGAGTCAGACTTAAACTCATAAAATCCAGGAAATTCAAAGATAAGCCTGGATAGCTGGGCTGATGTTCTGTCCTCGGTTCACCTTATTGAGCAAAGGCTGATTAATTCATTCATTAATTCCCCATTTGGCTCTCACTGCAATCTCCACAATCAGATTGGACAGGAAGAAAAGAGATAGAATCATAGAATACTAGGACTGAAAGTGGCCTTGAGGGGTCATCAAGTCCAGGCCCTGCCCCCACGGCAGGACCCAATACTGTCTAGACCATCCCTGATAGACATTTACAGCTGGTCCCCAAGAGGCAAATGGTCAACTTACAACCGTTCGCATTTATGACCGAAGCTGTCGTAAATGGCAGATCCCAAGTTACGAACACGATCCGCACTTACAAACAGAGTGGTCGTGTGTAACTCTACGGGGGTCCGAGTTATGACCGATTGCTTGGTCCGTAACCAGTTCATAAGTTGAGGAGAGGCTGTATCTAACCGGCTCTTAAATATCTCCAGAGATGAAGATTCCACAACCTCCCTGGGCAATTTATTCCAGTGTTTCACCACCCTGACAGTTAGGAACTTTTTCCTAATGTCCAACCTAAACCTCCCTTGCTGCAGTTTAAACCCATTGCTTCTTGTTCTATCCTCAGAGGCCAGGAAGAACAATTTTTCTCCCTCCTTGTGACACCCTTTTAGATACCTGAAAACTGCTATCATGTCCCCTCTCAGTCTTCTCTTTTCTAAACTAAACAAGCCCAGTTCTTTCAGCCTTTCTTCACAGATCATGTTTTCTAGACCTTTAATCATTCTTGTTGCTCTTCTCTGGACCTTCTCCAATTTCTCCACATCTTTCTTGAAATGTGGTGCCCAGAACTGGACACAGTACTCCAACTGAGGCCTAACCAGCGCAGAGTAGAGCGGAAGAATGACTTCTCGTGTCTTGCTCACAACACTCCTGTTAATCATTTTTTCTTTTCTAGTTGTGATAGAGTCACACAGTATCATTTGCTCCTTGTCCTGGTACTGGTTTATCACCCCTACAGAACAGTTCCTTTCAAATCTCTAAAGCTAACAAGCATCCGCCTTGTTAGTATTTGGATAAGAGACTTCTAAGGAAACTCCAAGCTATTACGGGACATGAGGTTGGTTATCAACAGGCAGCGGCATGTCCCCTGCACCAGTACTGAACCAACGTCCCAGCGTTGTGCTTCACCATGAATTGAACCGAGAACTTCCAGAGCCAAGAGCCTGAGACTAAGAGCCATGATTCAAAAGGTATTTAGGCACCAAATTTCCATCCACCTCCATGGAGGAGAGCCACCTAAATACTCTTACGAATTTGGCCCTCGGTCCCCTGGTTAGAAACTGCAGATCAGGCACACAGAACACATACAGACTCATGAGTTAGACCAGCCTGGTGTTCTTAGAGGACACGCCGCTGCTAGAACTGCCATATTTTGGATGAAATATTAAACCACTTGTATCTAATTGAGGCACTTATACCCCCATTACCATGGTATTTGAGTGCCTCACAATCTGTAATGTGTTTATTTTCAACCAGGCCCACCGATGGGGGGTGCAAAGGGGCAGTTACCCCGGGCCCAGAGATTCAAAGGGGCCCACTACTCCTTTAAATTGCTGTCAGAGTGCCATGCCACACACTCCAGGTGGCTCTGGGGACCAGCATCATGGCCCAGGCAGTACCGCCTGCCCCACCCCTTCCGCCAAAGGCCCCGCCCCTTCTGGAAACATGGAGCTAGACCTACCACACAACTTGCCCAGGACTCCCAGAAAGCTTTTGGGCCCCCTCTCTTCAATACATGGGGGTCACCCCTCTTCCCTATTTCACAGAGAAGTACAAAAAGACACAGAGAAACTGCCTGAACTGTGATCTTACAGGAAATGTGTTGGCAGAACAAGGGACTTGGTCCAGGTCTCCAAAGCTTCAGGCTCCTACCTTAACCATCCTTCTTTTCTGGTAATTGAAGTTCCTAGGATAGTTCAGGATTAGCAAATTAGCAGCACAACCTCTTCACCCCGTTGGCCAAATTCCAATTTGGGCAGTACCATTCTACTTGGTGGCAGTTTCAAATGGACACACTGATTCTTTGCTTCTGGTCCAAAACTATTTTGCAGTGCAGTTTGTTTCAGCCTGGTGAGGACTACATTTCAGTGAAGCAACCTGATGGGCAAAATAAATTAGGTCCCCACAACGTTAGAAACCCACAGCTCCATCTGCGACCCACCAAGACAACTGCCTTCCACTCAATGCCCAGAGGTGCAGACACTCACGTGCAGCTCCCAAAGCCCAGCACAAAGCAGACCAAGGCTAAGCAAAAAGAATCCTCCATCAAGAGTATTTGCCTCTGGAATGAGCTTCCAGCTGAGATTAGATGAATCCACAGCGGGACCATGCTTAGAAACCAGCAAAAATGTCCTGTTTGGTAAAGCTTTTCCACCATAACCAAAATGACACTCACAGCCTCAACCATTCCCTCGTCTCCATTGCCGGAATAAACACAACAAAAAACAAACGTGCTTTGAGCAGCTCATGCTATCACCTCAGAAGGAAGAGCGGCCATAGATCTTGCTACTGCCAAGCTACAGTGATGTGCAGCAGCACAGATAAAACTTACACTGCTGTCCGGATTCACCACTCGTGAAATGGGCACAATTCCATGGAAATTAGCAGAGTTGCACCTGCATACACCAGCTGTCGATTTAACCCCTGGCTCTTATAATGCACTTCAGAAAGGAAGATGCTATTTTTAGGTACCTTAGTATTGCTGTGTAGACATTTTCATAACCCCCAATTATGTGGGGGAGGGGAGGAATTGCAAGCTCTGTAGTATTAACCGGATTGGATACATATATAATTAGAGAACGTTTCAACATGTAGACTCTTGACACTAGCAGCTCGATCAGCAATTTCTACTTTTGTGATCCATTTTGCTGTTATTTTAAAGCTGTTTCTGTCAATTATGCCTAGATATGCTCGGAGTGCCCATGGCCACTGTACACACAACAGTAAAATGTACAAGTAACACATAAGTAACATCCTTATGCTATGTAAAGAGAACTTTACATTGTTGTTATATAGAACCCATCACATGTGAGGAGGTAAACTGCTCAGACAACATCCCTGCCTCAAAATGCTTTTAAAGCCTTCGATGGGCTCATGTCTTCAGGTGGGAAGGGGTTCAGATGAGGGCGTACTCCAAACTCAGGCTGTCTAGACTACAGGCTTCTTTCAGAAAAAGCTTTTTTTGGAAGAGATCTTCTGGAAAAACTTCTGAAAGAGAGCCTCTACACTGCATAAGTGCATCAAAAAAGCGATCTGTGTTTTCGAAAGAGAGCGTCCAGACTGAATGGACGTTCTCTCACATGTAAGCTGTGATTGCTATGGTCAGAATGGCCACCAGGGCACCTGTGCTTTTTCCTCTTCCCTCTTCTTCTGAAAGAACTCTCTCTTCCCCATCCACACTATTCTTTTTGCAAAAGAACTCTTTCGCATAAAGGTTTCTTCCTTGTAAAATGAGGATTACCAATGCCGGAAACCCCCCTCTGTTCTTTCGATTTTCTTGCAGAAGAACATAATCTCAGTGTGGACATTCCTCAAGTTTTGTCAGAAAAATGGCTGTTTTTCCAACAAAACTCTGTAGTGTAGACGTACCGCCAGAGAGCAAAGGTTACTGTTCATATTCTCTCTCATGTTGTCTTTCTCATCGCCACCCCCGGACTCCTGGACCAAAGGCACAAGTTCCTGCAAGGTGTTGGTTAGCCAGAAGTGCAGAGCCATGGGTCCTTTAAGTAGATGTCCCTCCTTTCCGGTAGATCACTACTATGCACAAGTATCTTAGAAGGAGCTCTAAGATGTTCTATAAGATGTTCCATAAGTTGGCAGTGCCAGGATGTGTGAGGCCCTAAAACAAACTAGAATTGGCTAATGGCAAAGAAAAACACAGAGATTGCCTTTGTGGGACAGGGAGGACAAAGGGGGTATGTCTACACTACAAAGTTAGTTCGAACTAATGGACGTTAGTTCGAACTAACTTTCATAGGCGCTACACTAGCGCTCCGTTAGTTCGAACTTAATTCGAACTAACGGAGCGCTTAGTTCGAACTAGGTAATCCTCATTCCACGAGGATTAAGACTAGTTCGAATTTACTAGTTCGAATTAAGGGCTGTGTAGACCCTTAATTCGAACTAGTGGGAGGCTAGCCCTCCCCAGGTTTCCCTGGTGGCCACTCTGGCCAACACCAGGGAAACTCGTCTGCCCCCCTCCTGGCCCCGGACCTCTTAAAGGGGCACGGGCTGGCTACGGTGCCCGTGCCAGGTGCAAGCCTGCCAGCACCCAGCTAGCAGACCCTGCACCTGGCATGGATCGAGCCACCCACCCGATGCCCCCCAGCCCTCCCCCTCTTCCCGGGACCAGGCTGGCGGCTCCCGGGAGCTTGCCCGGGACCGCAAGAGGCAGGCACCCTCCTGGGCTAGTGCGGACATCGTGGACCTTGTCCACGATCTCCGCACTAGGCACAGGAAAGTGGCCAGGTAGGGCAGGAGAGCTGCCAGCCTGGCCACCCAGGAGCAGGTGTGCATGAAAATCAAGGTGGTCCACTGAGACCCCCGACCCTGAGCCCTGAGCTTACAATGGCCGTACTGGGCCAGACCAAAGGTCCATCTAGCCCAGTAGCCTGTCTGCCAACAGCGGCCAACCCTAGGGACCCTGGAGGGGATGGACCGAAGACAGTGACCAAGCCATTTGTCTCGTGCCATCCCTCTCCAGCCTTCCACAAACTTTGGGAAGGGACACCACTCCTACCCCCTGGCTAAGACTACTCCATGGACCCAACCTCCATGACTTGATCTCACTTCCCTTTAAACTCTGTTCTAGTTCTAGCCTTCACAGCCTCCTGCAGCAAGGAGTTCCACAGGTTGACTCTTTGCTTTGTGAAGAACAACTTTCTGTTACTAGTTTGAAGCCTGCTACCCATTCCTTTCCTTTGGTGTCCTCTAGTCCTTCTTTATGGGAACTAATGAAGAACTTTTCTGTATGCACCCTCTCCACCCAACTCCTGCTTTTAGAGACCTCTATCCTGTCCCCCCTCTGTCTCCTCTTTTCTAAGCTGAAAAGTCCCAGTCTCTTTAGCCTCTCTTCATATGGGACCTGTTCCCAACCCCTGATCATTTTAGTTGCCCTCCCCTCTCCCAGCCTCTCTCTTCCCCTCTCCCACCTCCTTTTCCCAGTCTCCCCCAGTTTTGTTCAATAAAGACAGATTCCATTTTTGAACACAATTGTCCTTTATTTTGTACATCAGGAAGGGGGGCTAGGGAAGGGTAAGTGGAAGGAGGTGAGGGAGGAATGGGGTACGAGCCCCCGATGGGGAGGACTGGGCTGGCTCTGCGGACTTCTGGGGGTGGAAGCTCTCCTGCAGCCCCCCAATTGCCTCCTCTCCCCAGATGGCAGCCTGCGGCAAGTGCAGCCGGGCTGATGGCCGAGTGCTGTGATGTGCCCAGTGTGGGTACTCAGGGCACTCCAAGCCAGGACTGCTTTGCAAGCGGGGCATCCCTGAGAACTGTCTGTCCGGGGTGGGGGTCGGGACCCTTTAAGCGCAGCCCTTGGCTAGCCCGAGACAGCAGCTCCACGCTCTAAGTCCTCCTCTGATGCCCTGCCGGCACTGCTTCCGGCCATCCTTAAGCCCGGTTCAGGGTCCACTTAATGTGGACATGCTAGTTCGAATTAGCAAAACGCTAATTCGAACTAGTTTTTAGTTCTAGACGCATTAGTTCGAATTAGCTTAGTTCAAATTAACTAATTCGAACTAACTTAGTTCGAATTAGCGCTGTAGTGTAGACGTACCCAGGGAGAGTATTTCCTTTTAGTGTCAAAATAATCCCTATATCACCAAAGTTAGAAAAAGAATTCAACCAACTTTCTTAACTCATTTTTAAAAATCATGCAGATCTAGGATTTGCATTTCATTTCTGAGTGTTACTGAAGGGAATAGTCCGTATTGCCTCAATTGCCTGCACATAAAGGGTTTGGGGGGGTTGTTTGGTTTTTTGCTAGGGGAGGGGCATTCTTTCCTACTTGGTGATAAGCAACTGGATTGAATCGCCAGATTCTGATTTTAAAAAGGTTTTGTGGGCCCAGTTTTCTCGTGCCAGTTTCTAGCCCCATGAGAATCTTGAAGGCAGGAGAATGGGCAGAACAATAGAAAGAGACAAGCATGCTGCTATAGTGAAACAATATGGCTACTATAATAATCTTCTAAACAAAGCGCTAATAACGATATTATAGCAGGACTCTCAGGCTAGGTCTAGACTACAGGCTTCTTGCGCAGGAAGCTTTCGGTGGAAGAGATCTTCCACAAAATCTTCTAGCATAAGAGCAAGTCCACACTGCAAAAGTGCATCGAAAAGCACTGCGCTTTTTGTGAAAGAGCGTCCAGACTGCATGGATGCTCTCTCGAAAGGAAACTCTGATTGCTATTTGCAGAACGGCCACCAGGGCACCTGCGCTTTTTTCGATTAGCTCTTTTGGGGCAAAAAAAAAAAAACCCTTGTTCCCCGTCCACACACACCTTTTCTGTGCAAGAGCTCTTTCTACGAGGAAAAACTCCTTTTTGCGCAAGAGGAATACCTGCACCAGAAAAACCCCTCTGTTCTTTCGTTTTACTTGTACAAAAACATGCTTGAGGTGTGGATACTCCACGAGTTTTTGCGCAAAAACGGCTGGTTTTTCACAAAAACTCTGTAGTGTAGACATAGCCTCAGTGCTCAATGCCATGAAGATAGTACAGAAGAGAACAATAGTAGCTATCATTGAATATGGAGCCATAAACAAATATAATACACGAGACCCTAGTGCTGGCTGATTTAAAATGGGATTCTTGCCTTCACACCAATGAGATACATTTACACCTGGTTTAACTGGGTGCCACTCAGTTGAAGACAATGGAGCTGTAGTCTCAGGAAACTGCCAGGAAAAATTATAGGCTTTGCTCACGAATACTCTGCATCTTGTGCAGCCATGTACAACAGTACAAAATGGTGTGAAATATCTGCATGCCACACCAGTCACATTCCCCTCCCAGCCACACGATGTGCACACACTGATCATGACAACATGCTGCCTGGTGATCACTGTGCATAGGCACAGCCTACACGTAGGTGCAGAGAAGGGGGGGAAAGGCACATTTTCACCAGCAACTGGCAAAGCACGACAACATCCAGCCAGGGCAGTTAAAAACCAGGCAGGTGGCAACTTACTAGCATCCCTTGGCACAGGAAACATACCTCGGTAATAAGTGGTGAGGCCAGAGCACCACTGGACTCCGGATATTCTCAGTCATGCAACCCACCCTTAGGATGATAGGCACCTAGGCGGAATACAGAGGCCTTGAAGTTTCTCTGCCCTTCCCTAGAGACTGGACCAGTCCCTGATTCATCTCAAAATGAGGGACAAGCAAAGGTGGTTTGGCTTTCTCTGTGGACGCTGAGCTGACTGGAGCTGAAATTTTATCCCGCTGCCTTCTCTTCAGCCATTTTACAAGCACGTACACACCATATACGCAGTGCTACGGGGAAGCACTCGAGAGTCAGGAAGTGCCGACAAAAAGGCAAGGCGGACCATTTTAACTCTACCCCCTCGTGCAAACACATTATGCTATTGTCACCGAAGAGAAGAGCAGGTGATGGCTACCACAGAACACAACCACCTGAGTTCTTATAGAGAACCACACACTCTGTGGTCCTGTCTCCATAAACATTAGCTAGTCATTATATATGTTTACATACACAAACATGCCGTCTAAAACGGCTGAAGTGAAGATCAAGCAAAATACACAAACCCACGCCCATCTAAAACACAAACACAGAGCCCCATGAGTCATTAATAACCACCTCATAAATTGCAGGGTTTTACAAAATATCATGCTGGGGATGATTCACTCGAATGGACCTGAAATGCACATACATAACTCCCATTAGTAGTGATAAGAGTGGTTGGCTTGCCTTCACTCGGGACTGGAATCCCAAGGCCTGGATTTACAGATATGCCGAGGGCCCACGGCCCCACTCAGCTAGAATCGGGGGAGTGGTGGGTTCACTGCACTTCTGAAAAATCCAATCCAAAGTTTAGCTGGAGAGGACTAATACCTGGTTACTGTATGCAGGCTGAGTAATGAAGGCAGGCCTGCTATGGGTCTCTTCATGGGGTAACTACAACAGACCCAGGTTGCTGACAGGCAGGACTGAACCCTCATTTGGGGCTAAAGCCATGAGCCTCTACCATCAGCTAAAAGCCAGCTGGCAGGTAGCTAAGGCTGTAGAGCAGACTGCACCTCCCCTTTCCATGGTCTGAGGGCCTCTGGGCTACCATGGTCTAAGGCAGGGGTGGGGAAATCTACAGCCCGGATTAGGCCCAGGAATGCCTATCCCCCTCCCCTCCAGCCTGGATCAAGGCAAGCTGTAAGCAATGCAGGGAAACTCTGTCCCTTCTGTGGCTTGCAGGCTCCAGCCCCATCACTTCCATTGGCCAGGAAACCCAGCCAATGGGAGCGAGGGGGTGGAGCCTGCAAACCAGAGCCACCTGTACCCCCCCCCCAGCTGTGCCAGGTAGGCACCCCCATCCCCCCCTCCTACCTAGACACTGCACCCCCAGCCTACCTCTGCAGCCTTCCTCCTGCCCAGACCCTGCACTCCCACCTGGCTACTAAACCCTACCTTGCCCAGACTCTGCACCCCTGGCCTGCTCCTCAGCAGGCCCACAAAATCTACAACCCCCAGAAGAGTTCATCTGGCCATGGGGGAAACCCTCAGGGTTAGAGTGTGAGGGGAATCCTGGCACCCCAAGTTATATGAGTGAGGTGTCTCTTTTTTTTCCTGCTTATCAGTTGGGGGCCACATCTGTGAGGTGTTTTTTTGTGGGTGTTTTTTTGGTTTGTTTGGGGTTTTTTGCTTTTCACTGTGGGTGGCCCCCAGTTGATTTTTCCATGGGTCAGTGGCCCCAAGCCATAAAAAGCTCCCCAGCCCCAGCATCAGGGGTTCAAGAATCCATCTCTCCCTCCATATCACAGGGATGTGAGAGCCACCTTCTGGCCTCTGCTGCAGCCTCTGGGCTGCAGGTAACACCTACGATTCCTGAATCACCCCTCCTGGAGGGAATGACTAGTTGAGCTACACCATTCAAGCTCCGCTGGCCCTTCCCCCAGTCCTCTCACATTGCCTCACCAGCCTCGAGACTCTCCCCCTACACTTGTCCTGGGATATTGTGAGCCCCTCGGCAATTATTTTCTTGGCACTAAGAGAACACGGTCTTAGCCACCCGGATTCTGGGCTCAGTGTAAAAGCCACTCCCTGCAATGGGTCAGGATTAACACATTTCCCCAGATGCCAATGAAACCAAAATCACAGGCAATGAGCTCAAACCTGCACACTCTCCTTAAGAAAAATACTCACAGGATGCAGGATCGGGCCCCTCTGACCGATGTAAGTTCTACACAGGGTGCTGCCTTGCTTAGACGTATGCATAAGTTTGCTCTTCTGCAGCGTCTTCTTTCCCCTCTGATGAGTGAAGTCACCTCCATAGCACTGTCTATCATATTTTTCCCTGCAACATGGTATTGAACAGGTCTCCTCGAAACCTAGAGGCAAACCTACCAGGCTAAGTCTGCTTGCCAGCTGGAAGGAAGGTGCAATCAGCAGCAGCTAATTACAAATTGGCCATTTTAGGGCTGCAGCTGCTTCTCCCTGCCAGATTTTAAAAGCCTCCGAAAGGCATGCTGGGGGAAAGAGGGCAGCCCTACAGTAAGTGGGAAGCAGGCAGTCGCTAAGAAAAGCTTTGCAGCGGTGTGTATCACCATCACACTACAGTCTTACAAGTGTATGCACACAGCCCCCCTATGAAGCGTGCCTGGGTCACAGGTGGATATTTCATTACATCAGTTCAATCTGCGGCTGGATGGTGCAAGGTGTGGAGTCCCCTGAACTTCCCCCAGGTGCCTAGGAGCAAGCCCTTAACTGGGAGAAGCAGCCTAGGTCAGGCCATGTGGAATGTACCTGAGACTTGGAAGCTCTAGGCTTTTGTCCTGGGCCTTCTGCTAGAGCGTGAGACCTAGGGGCGATCACATCACTTCTCTGTGCACCTCTTGCCCTTTCTACCCCGTGTCTGCATTACTGTGTTTAAATTGTAAATGCTCCGGGGGTATCATGATTATGTGCAGTGCCATAGGAACCTGATGGCACTACCATCAGACAGATACCTCAGTATAACAGCTGGGCCTTAAGCCGGCACCTGTCTCTCCACTGAGCTCATGGCAGGATTCAACCCTACAACTAACAAAGCACACATGATAATAAGAAATATGTAAACTGAGCCTTCAAACCTCCTGCATATGGGCCTTCCCTGGAAGACAATGGGAGTTTGGTGAATGAGATCAGGCCCTAGACTTCATACTGAAAATGGGGGAGCCCCGAACCTGAGGCTACAGCTCATGTTTCACAAAGATTTTAAAATATGGCACATTACACAGAGTGGTTATGTGAATCCAGGTAATCACACCAATTAGGTAATTTGATATAATTGTGCTAATTACTGAAGTACCCAACAGTGCACTAAATGTTACTCCAGAAGTTACACTGGAAGACAATGAAAGAGCCTAATTCTGTTTTCACTTATGTTGGTGTCACACACACACACACACACACACACACCTAGTGGGTGTGGGTCACTGTCTCATGTAGTGGTATATAGATCACTTACAGAGAGCCTTAGCTGAGAGCCAACTGGCTTTTAGCTCAAGCAATAGAAGCTCATGCACTAAGCTCCAGATGTCCCAGGTTTGGTGCAATTGTAAAAGTCCAGGAAAATCCATGGTTTGAATAGAGATCTTGACCAGTCAGATAATTAAAGACCCTGTGGTACTTTGCACCGGGCAGATGCTCTTTCCTGGTCAAACCCCAAGGCACATAAGAAAATTGCCCAAGTATTGAACTTTTACTTCTTCATTTTAAAGTGATAGCTAACATTATTGTACTCTGTTAAACAGTTGCTTATTCCAATCCAAAAGGTGGATGCATTTGAACAGTGGACCGAGTGTGTGTGTGTGTCTGTGTGTGTGTGTATGTGCACGCGTGCGCTTACCTGAACTCATGTGTATCCCTGGAGTTCCTCCAAGCTGACACCAACTTTAATGAGAGCAAAAATTGCTCTCAGAGAAAAATCTTTTGCTTTATGACAGAATCTTGAAGCATTTTTGCAAAGTGTTTCACATCCCTTTGGGCAGAAAGCCACTGTCCAAACTTAAGTTATCATTAATAATAGTAAATGTGTGAAGTATAAAGGCAGGGATTTTCAAAGGATCAGTCAAGTGCCGGGCACCTCACTTCCTTTAGTGCCTTTGCAAAATCCCAGCCTAAAGCCTCAGTGCAACGACACAATTATGCTTTTTTTCTTTTAACAATTACTACAGATCTGTAGCCAGTTGCAGCAAATGATGTATATTTTAACCTTTGTTTTTCAGGATGTCAGTTCTGACTTTCATTTTGACAGATTATTCCTGTGGGAGCAGGCTATATGACAAACACATCATTAACTTCCATTGTTGACTTCCCCTCTCTCACACGTGGCAAAACAATGCAGGTGAATCTTGGAAGATTTCTGAACAATTATCCATTACCAGTGGAAATGCACAGCATGCAAAGCTGATCAATCTTGTGTTCTGTGGCTGCATGACATCATGGCACACCTTTCACCGAACACCCATTAACACCAGTAGGAGTTTCACGCAGGGAACTTAGTGTTTACTTCTGTTTGACTATTGTAAATGATAAAGGGGCATGGAGTTCCAGGTCCGGAACCTCATTGCACCCATCGGGCTGAGTAATAATTTTTAGCATGTACAGGACCTAAGCCAAAAGCACACTGAAGTCAATGCAAACAACTCCTGTTGATTGCAGTGGGCTTTGGATCTGACCTATTGTGCAATTCTGCCAACATTAATTCATCTTTGCTAGGTGCTATTCCCATGTTATAGAGAGAGCAACCTGAAACAGAAAGGCAAAGACCAACATTTCCAAACGTGGGCTCTCATTTTGGGTGTTTGACTTGAGAGACCCGGGGTCTGCTGCTGAGAAGTGTTGAGCCCTTACAACTCCCGCTAATGTGAACGGCGTGTGCTCAGCACTTGTAAAAACTAAGCCCATAGTGCCTCAAACTGGCACTCAAGGTCAGAGCCCACTTTTGGAAGTGCTGGTCTCAGTGATCCCTGGATTGAGGCGTTCTCAGAGCCAGCATTAGATTTCAGGATTTATTAGCCCCCAACTTTGGGCTAAGACCAGGAAACCACTCCACCCCTAACAGCAAAAGAAAGACGTTGGGTAAAACATTAGAAAAATTTCTTATATGACTGGGGAGCCCCAATCTCTTTTTCAAAAATGAGCTAGCCTCAAAGGCACATAGGTGCTTAATTCCCACTGATTTTAATTCAGATCCCTAAATAGCTTTGACGATCTGGCCCCAAGTCATTTTTGTACATCTTCATTACAGAAGCCGCTCCGTTCACAACTGACTTGTGACCAGTCCTTAAGAAAGGCTTGAAGACAGATTTGAGGGCACACAAACACGTGAGCTGAAAATACTGTCCGGACCCAGAGGTGCCTGTCAAGCTGCAGAAGCAAAAATACATGATTTTTCCGGTCAAGATGGGGCCTGACCCCAGACTTTGCTGCAGTAACTGACATTTAATATCTCAGATCACTCTTTCCCTCCCCCACCCCGATTTATCTAGAGAGTTATAAATTACATTAACCAAGCTCCCCAGGAGGTGACATGCATAAAAGCTCATCCAGTTTTTAATCTTTTTATTTACTTAATCTGTACACAAATGCAAAATACTTCAAACAGCAAATCTAAGTGGAACTTGTTTGGTTTTAAATTACTATGGAACAGAACCTAAAAAGGAACTTTATTAAATAAACATAAAAAATGGATTTAAAGGATGTACATATTGTAATGTATTCTACAACAGTCGTTTTTTCACTCTACATTCCATGTGCGTACGGTATAGAAAAGACATTGAATAGAACACACAGAATCCATTTTGTACCCTGAAAGAATCGGTAGGCCTTGTGAGGGATTGCTCAGAACAACTACATGACATATGATGGCTTTGCCATCGCATAAAAATTATAACTAATATGTTGGCCTCTTTGGTTCCAAAATTTATGTATAATACATTTTTTGCTGCTATAAAAATAACTTTTTTTTTTCAAATGGCAGTTTTTTTCACTAATCATGCAACTAAATCAGTGCAAACATTAAAAGCAATCATTCGCTTTAAAAAAGAAGCAAAAGATTTAATTTCAAGTATAAAAAAATATAAAAAAGTCATATCATAAGTCCAGTTTTGTCTAGTATGGGTCAACACTTTAAATTGCATAGCTCATGCGGCACTTGTTTACCTAGATAGTGAGCAAAGATAAGTGCACTACCAAGTACCACTTTTCAAGGCATTGAAATCTGCAAGTGCTATAATACGTGCATTCAAGCAGTTTGCAAGTGCTATGCTGTATCTTTATTTTCTGATCTGTATGGCCATCCTTGACACTTCCTGGTAAAGAAAACGAAAGCACTCTCCTCTCTCCTCCTTTGCAAGACTCGTTAAAGTGTTCTTCACCTATTATTAAATGCACAGCATTTTTTTTTTCAGAATGTCTCCACCGCTTTACTGTAATTCCTCTTAGGCTTCATTGGTTTACGTGTGGTAACGTTTGTTTTTGTTTTCTTTTCTCCCACATTACATGTCCTTGCGGAGTCTCCTGCCGAAACACGGATTGCAACTTTGATTTTTGTTCTTAGAACAGCAAGATGCTAATTGTCAGCACAATCCAGATAGAACAGAAAAGCCCCTTTTCAACAGCACAACAGAAAGAGCTGGCCATGGATTTCTAGCCATCAGTTAAAGCATCAAATAATGCCAGCTACACACGGGGTTTAGAAGAATACAGCAACAGTCTCAGAATTACAGTCGCTGCTTATGTGGATCTCTCCCTTTCTCTCCGATGTTATCATATGGTATCCCTGACTGGCAGTGCTGTTGGAAAATAAGGATATAGGCGGTGTTTATATTAAATTAAATTAAGAGGAAGTGATCACCTGTCTCAGCAGATGGTCTGCAGCTTCCCTTTGGACCTAAGAGATGATGGTCATTTTTAGGTTTGGTGATTTTGACACCTGTGTGCAAGAATACATTATGTTCTTTCTGTGTGTGTGTGTGTGTGTGTGTGTGTGTGTGTGTGTGTGTGTGTGTGTGTGTGTGTGTGTGTGTGTGTGTGTGTGTGTGTGTGTGGGTTTTGTATGAGCACACAGAGCTCACTTCAGTCTGACTTCCCTGGCAGGTGGAGGACCAACTGCTTAGCCATTCACTTGTACTGGCAGGCATTTTAGTTACATTGTCACTGGTGACTGACTTCCTGTTGCTTGTATCTCTTTCATGTGTATGTGTGTGCATGTGTGTGTGCGTGCGTGTAAAATATTTCATAGCATTAGTTTATAAGTGGTAGAATATTTTAAATGTCCAAGATCCACAAACGGCCACTGTCCTGACACCAAAATGTGAAACTTTTTTTTGGGGGGGGGGGGAGGCCAGACTTTTCCGCAGTGACTCAACACCGATGCCTGGATACACAGTGAAACTTCCTCCAATACCATCTAGTTCGGGACTGTTCTCTTTCTGCTCCGCCCCTCCCCCGAAACACCCCGTAAATCAAGCGCAACCACATTCTTCCACAATCATATTGGGAACGTCCCTTTTCACAATGTTGTATTCGTCGTCGAAGTACAGCATGGACATTGTGCTAAGTTTGGTCGGGATGCAACAGGAGTTTACGGTGCCTGGATTCAGGCCTCGCATGCGGTACTGATTCACGACAGCCGTGTGAAAAGAGGAAGCTGACCCTGGGACTCCAGCCAAGTAGGCTGGGCAGCTGCCTTCACAATAATTCCCATAGTAACCTGATGGCGCTATGATCCAGTCATTCCACCCAATGAGTCTAAAGTCAATGTAAAACTGTTGCCTGCAACACAGATTGGTCCTGCCATCACATTCCAGGCCTCTTTTCCGGATCCTGTGTTTGTTATCAGTGAGCCGGGCTTGCACCACTAAAAAAGGTCGGTGGGATTCCTCCGTAGGGTCCACGTAAATTGGCAGCACTGAATACTCTTCGCACCCCTCACACTGAACATCCAGGTTCAGTCTCCTTTCTCCTTTCTCAAACAGAGCCTGGATCGCCTCTGTCATGGGAAAAGTGTGCCAACCGCTCCTTTTGAGATCAACTTTCTTTTCAACCATATTCCACTTGTTGCTAGTGTCCAAGTCTTGGAAATAGACTTTGACTTTGACTTTTCGCCTGCTGCCTTTCTCTAAGACATACGGAAGCAGTTTCAAATAAAGCCACAGGCTGGCTTGAACAACAAACAAGTTCTGGTTCCCTTCATTTGAGATGAAGAAATAGAGGCGGACTCTAGAGGAGGCCAGATCATCTGCAAGATAAGGAGAGATCAAGCAACATTAAATCAAGAAGAAAACGGGCAATTCTGGATTCAGAAACAATAATTGATCTGAAGAGCTGGGAGAGTGTATTTGGCAGAAATAATGCACTGAAATAGATATCCAGAATTTGCAGTAGAAATACATTAAAAAGTTACTTTCCCCAGCAAAAATCTAGCCAGGCTATTGCTGAATAGATTAGATCCACAGAAAGCAATGCAAATTCTTCAGAAGAACGGCTGTTTAGAGAGATTCAAGCCAGTTATGAGAGTACCCTGAAAAATCACAGGATTCGTACCTTGATAGCTACTGATTAATTTAAGCAAAGGGTCTCTCTGGTTTTCACAGTAAAGGCTTTTTAATAGCCAGAGAAGCTTCAATGGCTAATAAAGTATTTTTTAAGATTATTTAGCATATGTGAAAATTGAAACAGATTGCTTCCTTTGGAGCTCTGGATGCTCTCTCGAAAGATGTCCACTTACACTAATGGTTAAACTAATCCCATGCCTGCTCTTCTTAAGTAGCAGGGTATTTTGATCTCTGCTTTTTTACCCCCCATAAAGATAAATTCTGAAAAGCAGCCAAATGAAGTAGCCGTGATTGTCTTAACTGCTTTCTCGTTGACTGTTCTTAATGTCAGAATTAAATGAGAAACTGTCACTGGTATTCCACCCAGTGTCTAGCTTTAATACATTGTTTGCAACCAGAAAAGCTCACTGCATGAAAGTTACCAGAACTACAAGCATCTGCTGGAATTTTGTGCTACAAGCATCATACAGCTGTGCTTTAGGTGATAAATGTCCACACTAGTCTTTATAACATTCCTGTAACCCCAGTGTTCTAATACATTCCCCTGATTGCTATGTAAAATTATTGGATGGACAGGTATTCCAAATCTGTTACAATCAGTTCGATTTTTCTGTATATTGTCAAGCTCAGATTTTTATCCCTTTTAGTTTTCTAGGAACCTTTATTCTTTTTTGGCCGCCTATGCATCTTTCTGTTCTGTACAGTACAGAATCTTAGTGTGTCATGCCAGACCCTTTCAAAAATATGTCTTGTAGGGCCAGGGCCTATAGTGTTTCTGGTACCTTATGTATATTATGTTCCTATGTACTTTCTATAAATACAGACTTGGAAGGTGTTGCAAAAATAAATGATTATTAATCAAGTACTAAATAGAACTGCAACCCCAGCAGTGATGTCATAGCATTAGATTTTTTAAAATGGTAAAAAAAAACCCAACCCTAATAGACAAAAATCAATGCTAAAAAAATCCTATTACATGTCAACACACAACTTTTCTATAAACTGATCACAGTGAACGGAAGTCAACAGTTTAGTGTCATCAGTTCATATGTATACTCACACATTATCTAGGTCATATGAGCACTTAAGAGATACATTATTCATATGTAATTTATAGACCTATAAACATTTATGTGAATATAAACAGCCAAGCATGTATCCATTTTGCTTATACACAACAGATACTGAAACTGCATGTGTTTTTGATAGGCAGACAGACAGCCAGTATATAAACATGGATCAATTTTGTAGATGGATGGGTAAATATATACTCCAGAAAAATAGAAAAAAAATTAGTGATACAGCAAATTGTTGGAGGCACTGAGGGAGACAACAGAAAGACAGAAGTGTTCCTATGGTAGATCGACAACATAGATAGATTTGTAAAGGATCTAGTGAATGAATACAAGGATGGATCCTGTGAGTTGGATAGACAGCTACAGTGAATGGAGCAGAAAGATGAACAGATGCAGTGGCTGGATGAACAGGACTGATATGGGTGATGGACAGGTATGATGGATGGACAGACACAGTGAACAGGTAAATGGAGGATGGACAGCCAGAACAGATGTACCGACTTCGTATATAAAAGGCTGCACACAGTAGAAGATGGACAGATAAAGTGGAAAGATGAAGCGACAGAGTGAGCGGATAGATGGAAAGCATGTGGATGGAGGGATGGATGAGGTGGCCGGGTGGAGAGAGGAGGTGACGGATGGAGAGAGGAGGTGGATGTGTACAGGAGATGGATGCAGCAGAGGAGGGATGATGGAACAGACAAGGCTGCAAGGCATGATAGTGGGGTGTGGATGGATGGAGCTGGGAGGACTATAAGGTACTTGGAGGGGCAAGGTGAATCAATCTAGCAGTGGGGCTAGAGGGTGTGGATGGATGGATGGACGAGTACAACAAAGGGAGTTAAAGGAAATGGTGGCTAGATGGGTGTGTGTAGCAGGAGTTGGAGGGTATAGAGTGGGATGGATGAGGGTTGCAGAGGTTGTTGAAATGCAAGTGGAAATGGATAGGTGTGCCAGGCAGAGGTGATGGATGGGTGAATGGGTGTAGCAGAGGGGTTGGATGGCTGTAAAAGAGAAGATGGGAAATGAGGTAGCAGAAGGGGCTGAATGGCATGTGAGATGGGGAGAAGAGGCTGGACAGATATACAGATGGATGTAACCGCTTGGTAGAGGAGTGGATGCAATGGTGTACTAGAGGGATGGATGGTCTTGGGACGGCAGATGTGATGATGTAGCAGAGAGGTGGATACCATGGGGTGGGCGGACAGAATATTGTAACAGGCGGATGGATGACATGGGGTGTCCAGACGGTATGGTGTAGCAAAGGGTGGATGGCACAGTGCGAGCGGATGGCATAGGAGGTGTGAGTGGAATGATTTAGCATGGACGGATGGGCGGATGGACAGGTGGGCAAAGCAGAGGAGTGGCTGTTTGGGATGAATGACTAGGTGAAGAAGAGGAGCAACCAGCATGGTGGGATGGGTGAAGCAGAGGTGTAGATGGAGACATGGACAGGTGTGGGGGGGTGAAGCAGATGGGTGGCTACCATAGGATGGATGTTAGAAGCAGAGGGGTGAATGGATGGGTGAAGCAGAGAGTTATCTGCCATGGAGTAGATGGATGCAGCATCTGGCATGAAGAGATGGAAGGATGGACAGATGGGTGAAGCAGAGGGGTGGCTGGCATGGGATGGGATGGACAAATGGATGGAGAAGTAGAGGAGAGGATGCATGGATGGACAGATGGCAGAAGCTGAAGGTAGCCGGCCATGGCTGGGTGGATAGATGAATGGACGGGGCAGAGGGGTGGAAGGGATGCAGTGGCTGTTGTGGGGCAGGTCAATGGAAGGCTGAAACAGAGGGGGGGGATGGAGAGAGGGGTACACTAAGGAGTGGTTCACATGGGGTGGCTGAGACAGATGGACAGAGATGAGAGGAGAAGAGAGGAGGTGGGCAGATGAGAGAGTTGGCTGACTGGGACAGAGATGGATGGGTGGTGAGGCAGAGGGGTGGTTGCTGTGCTTTGAATGGGTGCGTGGGCAGCTAGCCTGGATGGACAGATGAGTGGGGGAGGCAGAGGACTGGCTGATGTGGGATGGCCAGCTGGCTGGCTGAAGCAGAGGTGTAGCTGGCATGGGGCAGACAGGAGGGTGGGTGAAACAGAGGTGGATGGATCAGTGGGGAAGCAGGGATGTGTCTCACCTGGGTTGGATGGATGGATGAGTGGATGAGACAGGCCTGGGCAGGCTGGCGGGATAGAGGAGTGAAGCAGAGGGGTGGTTGGCATGGGGTAGACAGAGGAGTGGGAGAAGCAGAGGTATGGCCAGGGTGGGCAGGTGGCTAGCTGGAAGGTGTAGAGAGAAGTGGCTGGATGAAGCAGAGGGATGGATGGCATGGTGTGGATGGACAGATCAGCGAGACAGACAATTGGCTGGAGGGTGGACCGACGGGTGGAGGAAGCGGAAGGATGGTAGGCCTGGGGCGGGCGGATGGAGGAGGGTACTGGACGTGTGCGTGGGGCAGGGGGCCGGAAGGATGGATTGGTGGGGCATGATGTGGACAGACCAGAGGTGGAAGGAAAGGGGCAGCTGCAATGGGACAGATGGACAGGTGTGGAGGGGTGGCTGGCACGGAGTAGACGGACGGCTCAGTGAGGCGGACGATTGGCTGGGGGGTGGGCAGATGGGACGTGAAGCAGAAGGGTGGCTGACCTGGGGCGGATGGATGGATGGGTGGGTGGGAGAAGCAGAGCTGTGGGGGGGGGGCGGCTTGGTGGGGGATGTGGACAGACTGGAGAGCGAAAGAGAAGGGGTGGCTTGCACAGGGTCGGTGGGCAGATGGATGATGCAGAGGGGGGGGCTGGCTGGGACGGATGGACAGGTGTGAGGGGGTGGCTGGCACACAGTGGGCGGATGGTTGGAGAAGTGCATGAAGCAGAGGGGGGTCTGGAATGGACATATACAATGGGTGGCTGGGTGGCATAGAAAGGGATGGGTGAAGCAGAGGGGTGACTGGCGGAGATGGATGGACAGACAGGTGGGTGGGTGGGTGGGACACCTGGGCGGTGAGGCAGGAGGGTGGGTGAGGCAGGGGGGCGGCTGGGATGGACAGACAGGTGGGTGGGACACCTGGGAGGTGAGGCGGGGGGGGGGGGGTGAGGCAGGGGGGCGGCTGGGATGGACAGACAGGTGGGTGGGACACCTGGGAGGTGAGGCAGGAGGGATGGCTGAGGCAGGGGGGCAGCTGGGATGGACAGACAGGTGGGTGGGTGAGGCAGGGGGCGGCTGGGATGGACAGACAGGTGGGTGGGTGAGGCAGGGGGCGGCTGGGATGGACAGACAGGTGGGTGGGATACCTGGGAGGTGAGGCAGGGGGGCGGGTGAGGCAGGGGGGCAGCTGGGATGGACAGACAGGTGGGTGGGTGGGTGAGGCAGGGGGGCGGCGGACACGGGGTGGATGAAGTGGAGGGTGACTGGGACAGTTGGATGGAGGATGTGCCAGGGTCGGGAAGGATTCATGGAAGGAGGTGGCAGAGGGGCGAATGGAATAGGGGTGATGTGGAGGGTGACTGGGACTAATGGCTGGTGGGGGAGGGGGAGGGGTGGCATGGACAGATGGCCGGGTGGCTGGCATGGGGACGACAGGTGGAAGGAGTAACAGAGTCTGGTACAGACCAGGGCACGTACGGGCTGTGCAGGGGTGGCTGGCATGGAGCAGACAGTGGAAGGCGATGGCCCTGAGGGGAGGCTGGTGCAGACCGAGGCGTTGGTGGGTGGCATGGGGCAGACATGGGAGGAGCGACACGGAGGGGAGGCTGGTATGGACCGAGGTGGGGATGGGTGGCATGGAGCAGACATGGAAGAGGTGCCATGGAGGGGAGGAGGATACGGACTGAGGCAGGGGTACAAGCAGGGGTGGTTGGCATGCGGTCACTGGTGGAAGGGGTGACACGGAAGGGAGGCTGGTTTGGACGTGGACGGGATGGCATGGAAGGAAGGCTGGTACGGATTGAGGCAGATGTGGAAGGAGTGGTACGAAGGGGAAGCCAGTACAGCTGGGGCGAGTGGCCTGGGGCAGATGTGGAAGGGGTGGCACAGAGGGGAGGCTGGGGCAGGTGGCATGGAGCAGAGGTGGAAAGGGTGACAGGGAGGGGAGGCCGGTACTGCCGGGGTGGGTGGCATGGGGCAGATGTGGCAGGGGTGACAGGGAAGGGAGGCCAGTACCGCCGGGGTGGGTGGCAGGGGTGGTACAGAGGAGAGGCCGGGGCAGGTGGCATGGGACAGACATGGCAGGAGTGACATGGAGGGGAGGCTGGTACCGCCGGAGCGGGCGGCAGAGGTGGTACGGAGGGGAGGCTGGGGCAGTTGGCATGGGGCAGACGTGGAAGGGGTGGCTGGGGCAGGGCAGGTGGGGCAGGTGGCATGGGACAGACATGGAAAGGGTGACAGGGAGGGGAGGCCAGTCCCACCGGGGCGAGTGGCAGGGGACAGATGTGGCAGGGGTGGCACGCAGGGGAGGCCAGGGCAGGTGGCAGGGGACAGACTGGAAGGGGTGACAGGGAGGGGAGGCCGGTCCCGCCGGGCGGGTGGCAGGGGACAGACTGGAAGGGGTGACAGGGAGGGGAGGCCGGTCCCGCCGGGCGGGTGGCAGGGGACAGACTGGAAGGGGTGACAGGGAGGGGAGGCCGGTCCCGCCCGGCGGGTGGCAGGGGACAGACTGGACGCGGTGACAGGGAGGGGAGGCCGGTCCCGCCCGGCGGGTGGCAGGGGACAGACTGGACGCGGTGACAGGGAGGGGAGGCCGGTCCCCCGGGCGGGTGGCAGGGGACACACTGGACGCGGTGACAGGGAGGGGAGGCCGGTCCCCCGGGCGGGTGGCAGGGGACACACTGGACGCGGTGACAGGGAGGGGAGGCCGGTCCCCCGGGCGGGTGGCAGGGGACACACTGGACGCGGTCGTGCGGAGGGGGCAGGGGCCGCGCGGGACGGGGGACGCGGCGCCCACCTGTCTCGGCGAAGCTGATGATCTCGGACACCTGCTCGTGCGGCGGGGGCCCGGCGCTGGCCTGCCCGTCCAGGCTGGGGATCTCCACGCGGCCGTCCTCCCGCACCTTGCCGGCGTGCAGCTTGCGCAGCGCTGTGACCATGGCCGCCTTGGGCACCGCGTGCGTGATGTTGGGCCGCTCCCGCATCTGCAGCCGGCTCAGGATGTGCCGCTTCACCGCCTCCAGGAAATCCCCGTCCACCTTGCCCGGCTCCTCGGGCCGCCGGAACCCGCAGGACGTGCAGCTGTCCTGGGGCGCGCTCCCCGCGGCGGGCGGAGGCGTCGGGGAGCCCTCGGCGCCCAGCGCCAGCCAACAGGTCACCAGCGCGGCCAGCAGCCCGCTCCACGCCGCCCCGTCCATGGCGGGCACCGGGCGCTGCAGCGGGGCTCAGTCCCGGCCGCCAGCCGCTCCGCTCAGGCCGCTCCGGGGCAGCAGCGCCCGGGGCAGGGGGGCGGGGGCCGCCAAGCTGGGGGGGAGGGCGGGAGCCAAAATGGGAGGAGCAGGGCGCTACGGTCTAAACTAGGGACAGCAGGCTGGGCAGAGGGGTGCCAGGCGAGCCCCGGGGGGGGGGGGGACACGAGGCTGGGCAGAGGGGTGCCAGGCGAGCCCCAGGGGGGGGGGACACGAGGCTGGGCAGAGGGGTGCCAGGCGAGCCCCAGGGGGGGGGGGACACGAGGCTGGGCAGAGGGGTGCCAGGCGAGCCCAGCGGGAGGGTCCACAAGGCTGGGCAGAGGGGTGCCAGGCGAGCCCAGCTGGGGGGGTCCACAAGGCTGGGCAGAGGGGTGCCAGGCGAGCCCAGCTGGGGGGGTCCACAAGGCTGGGCAGAGGGGTGCCAGGCGAGCCCAGCTGGGGGGGTCCACAAGGCTGGGCAGAGGGGTGCCAGGCGAGCCCAGCTGGGGGGGTCCACAAGGCTGGGCAGAGGGGTGCCAGGCGAGCCCAGCTGGGGGGGTCCACGAGGCTGGGCAGAGGGGTGCCAGGCGAGCCCAGCTGGGGGGGGGTCCACAAGGCTGGGCAGAGGGGTGCCAGGCGAGCCCAGCTGGGGGGGTCCACGAGGCTGGGCAGAAGGGTGCCAGGCGAGCCCAGCTGGGGGGGTCCACGAGGCTGGGCAGAGGGGTGCCAGGCGAGCCCAGCTGGGGGGGTCCACAAGGCTGGGCAGAGGGGTGCCAGGCGAGCCCAGCTGGGGGGGTCCACAAGGCTGGGCAGAGGGGTGCCAGGCGAGCCCAGCTGGGGGGGGTCCACGAGGCTGGGCAGAGGGGTGCCAGGTGAGCCCAGCTGGGGGGTCCACGAGGCTGGGCAGAGGGGTGCCAGGCGAGCCCAGCTGGGGGGTCCACGAGGCTGGGCAGAGGGGTGCCAGGCGAGCCCAACGCTGGAGGGGTGCGAGGCTGGGGGAAGAAGATAGCGAGGGAGCCCGGTTCGAGGGAGAAGCAGCCCCCAGGTGTGGACGAAGCAGGCAGGGGGCTAGGGCCGGGGAGACGGGAGTCTGTAGGCAGGGGCCAGCCGCTTCCCCGCGGGCAGGGGTGGAGCAGACGGAGCCACTCCTGCGCCCGGCTCACTCCCAAGCGGGCATCCCCGGGGCGAGCCGAGCCGAGCCGGGCGGGGGCCTGTCCGGTAGCGGAGGCTCTCAGTCCTGCGGGTCCCGCCGAGCTGGGGCCGAGCTCTCAGTCCGGCGTCATGGGGGCCGGCCGGCGGAGGTGCAATCCAAGGGCTGCCCCGCACCCCGCCCGGCCGAGCCACCCCGCGGGCGCTGGGTGCAGGGCTCCGGGCAGCTCCCCTGGCGCCGGCGAGTCTCTAGCGCGCCCTGGAGCCAGCGCCGAGCGGCGGCATCAGACCCGCACACGGGCCGGGCTGGGCTCTAGCGTCCTGCCAGGCTGCCCCGGGGGCACCGCTCTAGCGCCCCGCCGATCCGCCGGCTCAGCGCTGCGCCTCCGCTCGCTGGCGCGCCCGCGTCCTCATGGCGAGCGCGGCTCCCTCGCCGCGGGCTGCCCTCGGGCTCCACGCCGGCTGCAGCGGGGCGGGCTGGGCGGGCTCCCGGCCGCTGGGGGGAAGCGGCGGGCTCCTCGCTTATCGGCCGCTGGTCTCCGCCTGCTCCTTCCCCCCGCCCTGCAAAACCACACGACATGGGGCCACTTTCTACGGAAACTTTTATACCGGCGTGAGCACCACGTGGGGAGCGCGGCGCGCACCGCCCGGCGCGGAGATTAACCCTGCGCTGGGGCTAACGGGGCCGGTCCCCTCCTCCCCACACACCCCGCCCCATAGCACAGGGGCTGGAGTCAAAGCCGCCTCCGGCTCGCCGGGACCTCCGGAGAAGTGGGGGGCTGGGGTCAGTCCCCAGCCTAGGGCGCCTGGAGCCCCGCGGGGCAAGCGTCCGCCACACGGCGCGGGTGCTGCTCCGGGGGAGAGGCCGGAGGGGAAACAGAAGCAGCTTTGGGCACGCACCGGCGGCAGGAGGGGAGAGCGAGGCTGGCACCGGGCTGGCTGCCAGGCGCAGAGAGGCGCCCGACCCGCAGGCTCGGGGCGGGGGGGGAGCAGCAGCGGGAGGGTCTCTCCTCTGGCTCCTCAAGGGATCCCGGTAACCCCCGGCGACCGCTCCGGGAGCCGGCCCCTCGCCAAGCGCACGCCTCGCCGCCCCCGACCGCGAACCCCCAGCCCGCCCCACCCGGCCCGCGGCAAGCTCCCCCACACAGCCCCGAACCGCCACCCAGGAAAAGTAACACAACATACACCCTGAGGGCACAGCGGAGCTAGGCTCCCTGCTCCGCTGCCCTGGCACAACACAGCTCCACACCTGGGTAACTGCACCCACCAGTCAGCTGCGGCACGCACCGCACTGCACAACTTCATACCTGGGTAACGCACCAGAGCAACTGCAGCATACACACCACAACTCTACACCTGGCTAACGCAGCACACAGCTCAACACCACACCAGGGGAACACACTATCCACCAGCACAGCACAGCTCCACAGCTGGGTAACACACCAGCCAGCAGTCTGCAGCGCACACACCGCAGCACACAGTACAGCCCCCACACCAGGGTAACACACCAGCACACAACTCCACCTGGGTAACAGCAGCCAGCTGCCGCACACACACCCCAGCACACAACTCCACACCTGGGCAACACAGCAGCCAGCTGCAGCGCACACACTCCAGCACACAACTCCCCACCTGGACAACACAGCAGCCAGCTGCAGCACACACACCCCAGCACAACTCCCCACCTGGGCAACACAGCAGCCAGCTGCCACACACACACCCTAGCACACAACTCCCCACCTGGGCAACACAGCAGCCAGCTGCCGCACACACACCCCAGCACAACTCCACACCTGGGCAACACAGCAGCCAGCTGCCGCACACACACCCCAGCACACAACTCCCCACCTGGACAACACAGCAGCCAGCTGCCGCACACACCCCAGCACACAACTCCACACCTGGGCAACACAGCAGCCAGCTGCCACACACACACCCCAGCACACAACTCCCCACCTGGACAACACAGCAGCCAGCTGCCGCACACACACCCCAGCACACAACTCCCCACCTGGGCAACACAGCAGCCAGCTGCCGCACACACACCCCAGCACACAACTCCCCACCTGGGCAACACAGCAGCCAGCTGCCGCACACACACCCCAGCACACAACTCCCCACCTGGGCAACACAGCAGCCAGCTGCCGCACACACACCCCAGCACACAACTCCACTCCTAGGCAACACAGCAGCCAGCTGCAGCACACACACCCCAGCACACAACTCCACACCTGGGCAACACAGCAGCCAGCTGCCGCACACACACCCCAGCACACAACTCCACTCCTAGGCAACACAGCAGCCAGCTGCAGCGCACACACCCCAGCACACAACTCCACACCTGGGCAACACAGCAGCCAGCTGCAGCGCACACACCCCAGCACACAACTCCCCACCTGGGCAACACAGCAGCCAGCTGCAGCGCACACACCCCAGCACACAACTCCCCACCTGGGCAACACAGCAGCCAGCTGCCGCACACACACCCCAGCACACAACTCCCCACCTGGGCAACACAGCAGCCAGCTGCCGCACACACACCCCAGCACACAACTCCCCACGTGGGCAACACAGCAGCCAGCTGCAGCACACACACCCCAGCACACAACTCCCCACCTGGGCAACACAGCAGCCAGCTGCCGCACACACACCCCAGCACACAACTCCACTCCTAGGCAACACAGCAGCCAGCTGCAGCACACACACCCCAGCACACAACTCCACACCTGGGCAACACAGCAGCCAGCTGCCGCACACACACCCCAGCACACAACTCCACTCCTAGGCAACACAGCAGCCAGCTGCCGCACACACACCCTAGCACACAACTCCACACCTGGGCAACACAGCAGCCAGCTGCAGCGCACACACCCCAGCACACAACTCCCCACCTGGGCAACACAGCAGCCAGCTGCAGCGCACACACCCCAGCACAACTCCACAGCTCACCTGGGAAGGTGCGATCCTAGCGCATCCGCCAGGGCTCGCTCACCTGTGCCGGGCCGGGCAGGTGCTTTCCCCCGCTGGCTGCCGCGCGGGGCTCACTCGGCGGAGCAGGTTCAAGACGCGCTGCTGCCGGGCACGTTGCAGGCACCTCCAGCCTATGGGGTAGGCGGCAGCCTCCGGCGCAGGAAGGCTGGGGAAAGGGCGCCGCCTATCGCTCGCGGCTGGAAACGGGCCAGCTGGCCCAAGGCAGCGAGGATGCAGAGGGTGAGGATTACACACAGCAGCCCGGAGTAAGTGTTACCTTTCAGTTAATTAGCGTCTTGCGCGCAGGCCACCATCCTTCCCTCGGCCAATTAGCGCCCTTCAGCCAAAAGGCCCGCCGGTATTTTTTGCAGAGGTCGAAACTGCAATACAGAGGAGGCAAGTCCACCCCCACTTTGCAGACGTGGTCTCTCAACGTGAGTGATCCATTTGAGAGACCTGGGGTCTGCACAGTAGGGAGCCTCTTTCAAGCCTTCCCCATGGCGGAGAAGAAGCCATCTAATATTTAAAGGCTGGGACGAAGCAGCACAGCACAGAGCAAATTTTTTCCTCCACCAAAGGAGCTTTGTTGTCACTTTGCCAGAGATACAACAAATGCCAGGTATGTGTCATGAGGTAATTGGGTCAAGTGTAGTTGCCCTCCCTGTCACAATCTGGGCTAATCTCTGCCCAGCACTGAGTCTGCTCAGCTGACAAAAACATTAAATCACATCTGAACACCCTATCCCTTGCCAGCAAAAAGAGGGCTGGATATTGGGGTTCCCATAATGCTGTTACAAATAACTGCATGGACAGCTTACCCCTCCAGCAGGTTCTGAGAACTGCAAGTCATTTGTTTTAATTCCATAGTCTGTTTCTGGGGGATTTGGGAATGTTTTGCTCTTAACATATTCTTAACTATTACAGTCAATAACTTGATCTTCTCCTTTGCACTTCA
Source organism: Pelodiscus sinensis (assembly GCF_049634645.1). Lineage (NCBI taxonomy): Eukaryota > Metazoa > Chordata > Testudines > Trionychidae > Pelodiscus > Pelodiscus sinensis. The sequence continues at coordinate 6,954,812 of NC_134717.1, read as the reverse complement.
TATTACAAATACAAATGCTAATGTTTTTGAATAGGTGGTATGGAGAGGCTATATCAACAGTTTAGCATAATCATTAGAAATGCTTCAAGGTTTTTTTGTTTTTTTTTTTTTGTCTGTAAAACTGGCAACATATTTACCTACTACACACTATTAATGTTTTAAACTATAAGGAAGGAATAGTCCTTTGGCACCTTAGAGACGAACAAACATATGTGAGTGTGTAGTATCATGAGCTTTCGTGGACAAAACCCACTTCTTCAGATGAACTTTTCCCCACTCAAGCTCATCTGAAGAAGTGGGTTTTGCCCATTCTTTATCTCTGTTAGTCTCTAAGGCCATGTCTTCACTGCATGCTTATTTTGAAATAACCCATGTTATTGCTGTCTATACAGCAAGCCCGTTATTTCAAAATAAAGGGCTTCTTACTCCAACTTGTGTAACGCTCATTTCATGGGAAGAAAGGGAAGTCGAAGGGAGAGTGTTCTTCCTTCGACTTCTTGCTGTATAGACAGCATCAAAAACTGAGTTAAGCTCCTTCGTCTTCAGCTACGCAATTAACGTAGCTGAAGTTGCATATCTTAACTCGACTTTAGACATACCCTAGACATACCATACCCAGTGAAGACATACTCTAAGGTGCCACAGGACTATTCTTTTTAAAGTTAAACTAACCCAGCTATCCCTCTGAGACTTTATAAGGAAGAAGGGTACTCTTGTGATTAAAGAAAGAGATGATCTGGAATTTTTCAGTTCAACTTTTTTTTTTTAATGTCAATTAATCGAAACTGAAACTTTTCAGGGAAAGGTTTTAGAGAGATAGCTGTGTTAGTCTGTTTCAGCAAAAACAACAAAAAGTCCAGTGACACTTTAAAGACTAACAAATACCCTAATAAATCTGTTAATCTTTAAAGTGCCACCAGACTCCTCATTGATTTTTCAAGGAAATGTATCCATTTGGACAAAATCTTCACCCAATAGGTCTTTCACCTCCTATAGTGGAATTTCTGGTCAGAGAGACTCATCCCTGTGGTTTTGGCATTCACCTGCATTGTGAGACCTTCATTCAAACCCCTGCTCCCTGACTGATTGCTAACACTTAGGTCTCCCACATTCCAGGCAAATGTCTAACTGCTGAATCTAAGTGAGTCTCTCTCAATCTCTTCTGTGGGAATTATTCCACTTTGATTAATTAATTGTACATCCAGTTAAGCCAGGGAACCATCAGGCTACAGAGTTAGTCCTTCAGTCCCAAATTTGGAGCAGAGATTTGGACCTAGATTTCACACATAAATGCCCTAACTACTAGGCTACTACTTATTTTAGATTCTTGCTTTGTTGGGAAAATATTTGGAAAAGCTTATAGTTCCAATACAACACCAAAACCAAGTGTCAAAACCACAATATTTATCACAAAGTGGAATGCTTGTTTGGAGCCAGCCCCTAAATTAGAGCACAGCACTGGGACACAGGAGAACTGTCACAATGCTGCCACATTTTTCCAGTGACCTTGGTCAAGTCACAAACTCATTGTGTCTCAATTTCCTATTTCAAAAGAGGGGCCATAAAACTTTTGTATGTTTTGAGTATTTGGGGCAGGAACTGTTTTCTATTAGGTATATGTACAATGCACAATAGTGTCTTAATGGGCTGGTTGGAGGGTCCATATGTTACTTTTAGGGGAATAAATAATTTTGTCATATCGCATGCTTTCTGCCTGTTGTTCGACACCATCAATTAAGAGAAACACTTGTTTCTGTAATTCAGACACATATTGCAACCTCGGCCACTTCCTTCCTCATGTATTTAAAGTTAACAGTCTGATTTCAGTTATAGCATCGAAAAGTAGGAGTAAATCCATTAATGGAAATGGAATGACACCAGTGTAAAACTGCTCTGAGATCCAAATCAGGTGTCTCCTCCCCTCCCCCATCAGTTTTTGAATGGAAGAACCTGGAATGTAAAAAAAGAAATAATACTAAAAATCCAATCACTTTAACATCTTGTAAGCTAATAAGAGAACATTAATGCAACAAGCTTAATCCTTCACCATAATTAATTTGACAGCAGGAGCTAAGGAGAAAACAACAGACCCATCATTAATGACTCGTTCACAGAGGTCATTTTCAAATGTAAAAAGTGTAAATATTTTGGAAAGGCTCTACTTTATACTCAGGGGAAGGTTTCAACTTGAACCACAGACCCTGACTGTCTGAAAATGTATTATTGTCATTGGCCTACTGGGAGTGAAATGTAAAAAAGGAAAACTGTATCTTCAGTGGATATAATGAAATTCAGAGGTATGAATTAAGCCAATAATCTGTCACCTTCATGGTGCGTGATAGTGTTTGTCGTCTGCTTGTTTTGTCAGTTGAGGATATTTTACTTATTTTAATATTGAAACACTCCAAGGTATATGGGAATTACTTTCTATATATTAAACAATATAATCATTTAAAACATGTGGAACAATAAATCTTGAATACGGGACCTTGAACAATCAACATCCTCTGGGTTACCTTCTGGATAAGAATGCAAATGACTCATGGATGTGTTTAGACAGTTGATAGAAGAAAACCCTGCAGAGGAAGCAACCGAGGTTATAGAAAGAAAAGTGTCATTAGAGGCCTAATCCCACTCTGAGAGCACTGCCTACTGATTGATTCATAAAGCTCGGTTAATTTCAAGACGTCTCAGATTTCAGCACTTTCCCTTGGGCATAAACTTGTTGTATATGCACAGACACTGAACTATCAGCAGGATGATTTCTTCACACTGCTGAGTTTTCGCTTTCTCTCTCCTTGGTTGCTGGTTGTTCAGAGCTAATCTGAACAAGGATGAATTTTCACACCCACCTACTCAAACTGGCTTGTAGCCAGCTCATTCAGAGTCATGCCTTTCCCATACATTAAATGCAGATTGAAAGGCAAGAAAACAGTAACCAAAAAAAAGGCTTCCTATAATTATGAGACCATGGAATTTCAGATTTAAAGTGCTGAAATAATAAAATTTGTCATTTTTTTAAAATCCTATCACCGTGAAAATGACAAAAATGGACTGTGACTTTAGTAGGGCCTAATAATAGACCTCTAAACAGTCAGCTCAAATGTCTTTCGGTTGTTTGGGCATTCCCCTTCTATGAAATGCGGGGCAGTCCCTATCTGTAAGGCCAGCCACAGCCCTGAGCCAGGCAGCAATGTTTGGTGGGCAGTGATTTTTCCACTTGTGCCAGATTAATTTTCTAGTAATAAAACCTCGACATTGGACCCATGCTTCTTTGTTACCAGGTAACCTCTACTTGTCACCAGAATGAAACTTAATGGGGAGGGTTCTAGCTTTCCTTTGACTCTCCTCCTACCAGAAATTCTGGATACCTGTGCACTTAATCGGCATTTGTAAATGTGAGTTTTTTATGTTTGCTCCCACCAGAGGCAAATGTCCATAAACTGATCCATATGTAGGCTAGCCACATGAGTCTTATTTCCAGAGTCAGAATCCCAGTGGATGGGAATCATAGAATCATAGAACACTAGAACTGGAAGGGACCTCAAGATATCAAGTCCAGTCCCCTGCTCTTATGGTAGGGACAAGCACCATCTAGATCATCCCTGATAGATGTCTGCCCAACCTGCCCTTAAATATCTCCAGTGATGGAGATTCCACAACCTTCCTAGGTAATTTATTCCAGTGTTTAACCATCCTGAGACTTAGGACATTTTTTCCTAATGTCCAACCTAAACCTCCCCATTGCTTCCTGTGCTTTCACCAGAGATTAAAAAGAACAATTTTTCTCCCTCCTCGTAACACCCTTTTAAGTATTTGAAAACTGCTATCGTGTCTCCTCTCAGTCTTCTCTTTTCTAAACTAAACAAACCCAGTTCTTTGTCTTTCTTCATAGCTCATGTTTTCTAGACATTTAATCATTTTTGTTGCTCTTTTCTGGACCTTCTCCAATTTCTCCACATCTTTCTTGAAATGTGGTGCCCAGAACTGGACACAATACTCCAACTGAGGCCTAATCAGTGCAGAGTAGAGCGGAAGAATGACTTCCCGTGTCTTGCTCACAACACTCCTGTTAATGCATCCCAGAATCATGTTTGCTTTTTTGCAACAGAGATTCATGTTTAGCTTGTGGTGCACTATGACCCCGAGATACCTTTCAGCAGTACTGCTTCCTAGACAATCACTGCCCATTCTGTATGTGTGAAACTGATTGCTCCTTCCTAAATGGAATACTTTGCGTTTGTTCGCATTAAACTTCATCCAACTTCAGACCATTTCTCTAGTTTGTCCAGATCATTTTGCATTATGACCCTGTCCTCCAAAGCATTTGCAACCTCTCCCAGCTTGGGATCATCTGCAAACTTAATAGCTTACTCTCTATGCCATCATCTAAATCATTGTGGAAGATACTGAACAGAACCGGTCCCAAAACAGATCCCTGCAGAGCCCCACCTGTTATGCCCTTCCAGCATGACTGTAAACCATTAACTCAACATGGCTCTGTTGACATCAGTGTTGATTTATACTTGGTGAGGGGCCACTCTGTGATCATCAGCAGAATATAGGACCTAAGATCTAGTTGTGAGTCTTGAAATCCCCACAAAAAGTGTTCTTTCGTAGGTTAACACACATTACCCTCTCATAGTAGGTTTCCCTCATTAGATACAAATTTGCCCATCTAGCATCACCAGCAACAGTGCAGCAGTAAGGATGGTATGGCATGGGACTGTCCTCTTTCCTTCTGCATTGCTGTCTGCAAAGCCAGGCCCTCAGTTAGCAGATGCCACTCTCCAGCCATCCAGCTTGGAAGTAAGGTGGAATGGTATAAGAACATAAGAGCGGCCATACTGGTCAGACCAGAGGTCCATCTAGACCATTACCCTGTCTGCTGACAGTAGCCAATACCAGATGCCCCAGAGGGAGTGAACAGAAACAGGTAATCATCATGTGATCCCTCTCCTATCGTCCATTTCCAGCCCCTGACAAACAGAGCCTAGGGGACACCATTCCTACCCATTCTGGATAATAAGAAATTCATGGAGGACAGGTCCATCAATAATCTAGGTCTTTTTTGAACCCTGTTAAAGTCCTGGTCTTCGCCACATTCTCTGGCAAGGAGTTCCACAGGTTGACTGTGTGTTGCGTGAAGAAAATCTTCCTTTTGTTTGTTTTAAACCTGCTGCCTATTAATTTAATTTGGTGACACCAATTCTTGTATAATGGGAACAAGTAAATAACTTTTCCTTATTCACTTTCTCCATACCTGTCATGATTTCATAGACCTCTCTCCTATGCCCCTTCATCTCCTCTTTTGTAAACTGAAAAGCCCCAGTCTTTTTAATCTCTCTTCATATGGGACCCGTTCCAAATCTCTAATCATGTTTGTTGCTCTTTTCTGAACCTTTTCCAATGCCAATATATCTTTTTGAGACAAGGTGACCACATCTGTAGGCTGTATTCAAGATGTGGCTGTACTGTGGATTTATATAGAGGCAATTAGATATTTATTCTCTGTCTTATTCTCTATCCCTTTTTAATGATTCCTAACATTGTTTGCTTTTTTGACTACTGCTGCACATTGAGTGGATGTTTTCAGAGGACTATCCATAATGATTTCAAGATCTCTCTCGAGTCATTATAGCTATATTAGTCCCCATCATTTTGTGTGTGTAGTTGGGGATTATTTTTTCCAGAATGCATTACTTTGCATTTATCAACATTAAAATTCATTTGCCATTTTGTTGCCCAATCGCTTAGTTTTCTGAGGTATTTTTGAAGCCCTTCACAGTCTGCTTCAATTCTTAACGGTCTTGAGCAGTTTAATATCATCCGCAAATTTTGCCACCTCACTGTTTACCTGTTTCTCCAGATCATGGATAAATAGAATTGGTCCCAGGACAGACCCTTGGGGGACACCACTAGTTACATCTCTCCATTCTGAAAACTGACTACTTATTCCTACCCTTTGTTTCCAATCTTTTAACCAGTTATCAATCTATGAGAGGACCTTCCCTCTTATCCTATGACAACTTTCTTAAGAGCCTTTGGTGAGGGACCTTGTCAAAGGCTTTCTGGAAATCTAAGTACACTATATCCACTGATTATAAATATGGTATTGCTGCTTACTTCAGTGTTGCTGCTAATGGGGTGCTGTTTTCAGAGCCGGGTGTCCGGTCAACATCTGCCACACTCCGGCAGCATCTATGAAGAGAGTACAGAAGTAAGAGTGGCAACACTGTGATACCTCCCCTAAAATAACCTTGTGACCCTCTGCAGCTCCCTTTTAGGTCAGCATCCCCAATTTGAGAAACACTGGTGACTCCCATGCAGTCTGAATAGGATCGGGTAAAAGCACAGAAAAGGTGAGATTTCACAGTCTGTGACGTGTTTTTAATGGCTATGAATTTGGTGGGGCCCTATCTATGATGAATGTAACTCCTGGAGATAGATATGTTGCTTCCCTTCCCACTCTTTATCCTAACCTTCTTTACTTTGTGCACGATGACGAATCTGGTATTTTGGTCTATTTATTGCATTTGGAAAAAAAAAAAATAAAGGCAGATTAAGGGCAATTCTTCACCTTTCGGAATGAGTAGGTGGTTCAGAGAACCGATACCATCGCAGGGGAAATCCTCAGGCAGTGTGAAATTATCAGAGCTAAAAGTGTGGAGCTGTGACAATTTACAGCAAATGAGAATCTGTTCCATGTAGTCATAGTGCACTTTTCATGCCAAGGCTCTCAAAGCAAGAAAATTCATTATTGGACTTTCCTAACTCCCCTCTGAAGTAGGTATTTAATTCATTGTATGGCGGGGTAAACCGAAGCATGGAGGTTAAGAAAAGATAATGCATCATACTCTTGCTGGCCTGATTTACAGTGGAAAATGTTTTCTGGGGTGTCAAAGAGAGCGTTCTTGCAGGTATCGATTTTTTTCGACATGAAATAAACTACACTGACAAACCTTTGTGGTGGCATTACTGCATCTATACTAGGGATTTTACAAGAATTCCACAACAGTTCTCCTACCTGACATTTACAATGGCAAAAGTTTCTAGGGTAAGGCGGAGCTAAAAGCATTTTCTCAGGAGAGGAGCTTGCTGAACAGTTTGAGACACTGAGGTGGAGAACTAGATAAATTCATAGATAGATAAAAAGAACTATCTATGGGAGTACTGGTGAAGGAGTTTGGAGTGCAGGTGGTATTCTCTTCTATCCTTCCTGTCAAAGGTAGGGGCCCGGGCAGAGAGAGGTGCATCCTGGAGGTGAATGCCTGGCTGCGACGATGGTGTCACCAGGAGGGATTCGGCTTCTTTGATCACGGGGTGCTCTTCCAGGAAGGACTGCTTGGCGGAGATGGAGTTCACCTTTCCAGGAGCGGGAAGGCCTTGTTTGGACACAGACTGGCTAACCTTGTGAGGAGGGCTTTAAACTAGGTTTGTCGGGGGCAGGTGAGCAAAGCCCACAGGTAAGTTCTGAATGTGTGGGACTGGGAGATGGGTTGGAAATGGGGGGGACTACGGCCTATAATGGCAAGGAGAAAGGAGGGTCAGGGTACAACAGGGAGGCAAGATCAAATCAGTATCTTAGATGCCTATATACAAATGCGAGAAGTATGGGTAATAAGCAGGAAGAACTGGAATTGCTAACCAATAAATAAAACGATGATATCATTGGTATTACAGAAACCTGGTGGGATGGGACGCATGATTGGAATGTTGGTATGGAAGGGTACGACTTGCTCAGGAAGGACAGACAGGGGAAAAAAGGGAGGAGGGGTTGCCTTGTATATTAAAAATGTACACACTTGGACTGAAGTGGAGATGAACGTAGGAGATAGCTGTGTAGAGAGTCTCTGGGTTAAGCTAAAAGGGGTAAAAAATGAGGGTGATATCATGCTAGGAGTCTACTACAGGCCACCTAGCCAGGTGGAAGAGGTGGATGAGGTCTTTTTTAAACAATTAACAAAACTATCCAAAGCCCAAGATTTGGTGGTGATGGGGGACTTCAACTATCCAGACATACGTTGGGAAACTAACACAGCGAGGCACAGGCTATCCAATAAGTTTCTGGACTGCATTGGAGACAACTTTCTGTTTCAGAAGGTTGAAAAAGCTACCAGAGGAGAAGCTGTTCTGGATTTGGTTTTAACAAATAGGGAGGAACTAGTTGAGAACTTGAAAGTGGAAGACAGTATAGGGGACAGTGATCACGAAATAATAGAGTTCATGATCTTAAGGAAAGGTAGAAGGGAGACCAGCACAATTGAGGTAATGGATTTCAGGAAGGCAGATTTTGATAAGCTCAGAGAACTTGTAGGTAAGGTCCCATGGGAAGCAAGACTGAAGGGAAAAACAACTGAGGAGAGTTGGACGTATTTCAAAGGGACGTTGTTAAGGGCCCAAAAGCAAACAATTCCGCTGTGTAGGAAAGATAGAAAATATGGCAAAAGACCAGCTTGGCTTAACAAGGAGATCTTGCACGATCTCAAAATAAAAAAGGAGTCATATAAAAAATGGAAACTAGGACAACTAACAAAGGATGAATATAGGCAAGCAACACGGGAATGCAGGGGCAAGATTAGAAAGGCAAAGGCACAAAATGAGATCAAACTAGCTACAGGCATAAAGGGAAACAAGAAGACCTTTTATAAATACATTAAAAGCAAGAGGAAGACCAAGGACAGGGTAGGCCCATTGCTTAGTGAGGAGGAAGAAGCAGTAACAGGGAACTTGGAAATGGCGGAGATGCTCAATGACTTTGTTTCGGTCTTCACCGAGAAGTCTGGAGGTGTGCCTAACGTAGTGAATACAAGCAGAGAGAGGGTAAGTTTAGAAGATAGGATACACAAAGAACAAGTTAAAAATCACTTAGGAAAGTTAGATGTCAGCAAGTCACCAGGTCCTGATGAAATGCATCCCAGGATACTCAAGGAGCTGATAGAGGAGGTATCTGAGCCTCTAGCTATGATCTTTGAAAAATCATGGCAGACAGGGGAGATTCCAGAAGACTGGAAAAGGGCAAATATTGTGCCCATCTATAAAAAGGGGAATAAGAACAACCCAGGAAACTACAGACCGGTCAGTTTAACGACTGTCCCGGGGAAGATAATGGAGCAGGTAATTAAGGAAATCATATGCAAACACTTGGAAGGTAATAAAGTGATAGGGAATAGCCAGCATGGGTTTGTGAAGAACAAGTCATGCCAAACTAATCTGATATCTTTCTTTGATAAGATAACGAGCCTTGTGGATAAGGGAGAAGCGGTGGATGTCATATACCTAGACTTTAGTAAGGCATTTGATACGGTCTCGCATGATATTCTTATTGATAAACTAGGCAAATATAACTTAGATAGGGCCACGATAAGGTGGGTGCATAATTGGCTGGATAACCGTAGTCAGAGAGTTGTTGTTAACGGTTCTAAATCCTGCTGGAAAGGGATAACAAGTGGAGTTCCTCAAGGGTCTGTTTTGGGACCCGTACTGTTCAATATCTTCATCAAAGATGTAGATATTGGGATAGAGAGTACGCTTATTAAGTTTGCAGATGATACCAAACTGGGTGGGGTTGCAACTTCTTTGGAGGATAGGAACATAATTCAAGTTAGAGAAATGGTCAGAGGTAAACAGGATGAGGTTTAATAAAGAGAAATGCAAAGTGCTCCACTTAGGAAGGAACAATCAGTTCCATACATACAAGATGGGAAGCGACTGTCTAGGAAGGAGCATGGCGGAAAGGGATCTAGGGGTCATAGTGGACCACAAGTTGAATATGAGTCAACAGTGTGATGCTGTTGCAAAAAAAGCAAATATGATTCTAGGTTGTATCAACAGGTGTGTTGTAAGCAAAACTCGTGAAGTCATTCTGCCGCTCTACTCTGCACTAGTTAGGCCTCAGCTGGAGTACTGTGTCCAGTTCTGGGCGCCACATTTCAAGAAAGATGTGGAGAAATTGGAAAGGGTACAGAGAAGAGCGACAAGAATGATTAAAGGTTTAGAGAACATGACCTATGAAGCCAGGCTTCATGAACTGGGTTTGTTTAGTTTGGAAAAAAGAAGATTAAGGGGGGACATGATAGCGGTTTTCAAATATCTAAAAGGGTGTCACAAGGAGGAAGGCGAAAATTTGTTCCTCTTGGTTTCTGAGGACAGGACAAGGAATAATGGGCTTAAAGTGCAGCAGGGGAGGTTTAGATTGGACATTAGGAAAAAATTCCTAATTGTCAGGTTGGTCAAATATTGGAATAAATTGCCAAGGGAGGTGGTGGAATCTCCCTCTCTGGAGATATTTAAGAACAGGTTAGATAGACATCTGTCAGGGATGGTGTAGACGGAGCTTGATCCTGCCTTGAGGGCTGGGGGCTGGACTCGATGACCTCTCGAGGTCTCTTCCAGTCCTATTATTCTATGATTCTATGAACTAGATCCATTCGTGGAGGTTAGGTCCATCAATGCTTATCAGCCAGGATGGGCAGGAACAGTTTCCCTGGCCTCTGTTTGTCCATCTGATAAATCCTTGTTCTGTTCACTCCCCATTAGCCACTGTTGGAAGACAGGATAGTGGGCTAGATAGACCTTTGGTCTGACCCAATATGGCTGTTCTTTTGTTCTTCTGAGGAAAGACTGGGGGTAGGTGGGATCCAGGGAAGGAGGGTAGCTCACATGACATTGTGTATGTAGCCATCAGCCTTCTCATTCCCAATTACACACAGCCCTTTAAAATGCAGTGCTGATGGGATTGTCTAAAGCAGGGCTACTCAGCTTTGGAAGCCTGGGGGCCGTGCCGAGGGCTGTAGCTTAAGTGCGGTTGCATGTACATGGAAATATATATGCAAATAGCTTCTTTCACACTGACAGGCATGAATACAAAGATTAAGGCAACATTACACAACACAGAGGCCCCATTTAAGTCAGTTCTGCTATATTAATAAAATGCAATATGGACCCCATTTCCACCCCTATGTCAGCACTTTTAATGAGCAATGACAGTCCAGGAATTTAACTCCTAAAACGCATCTCAACCCAAACTGCACAGTAAACCCAAACTGCACTGCGGGCCGTGGGCCGCATGTTGAAGGGCCCTGGCTCAAACGAAAGCATCTGAATGATTTAGGAGCATGAGACTCTAATGCAAATGCCACCCTAAACTGCCTGGGAACTTTCCAATTTGTCAGAAAGAGAACTGCATGACACACAGCGAGTAACAGCCAGCATGCCTTAACAGGTGCCTCCTCAGTGTGCTACTGCAGCTTTCAGGGGCTTCCTGACCAGGGGAGCCAACAGCCATGGCCGGGCCCCCAGGCAAATTGTGGGGGTGTGAGCTCTGCACTCCTGGAAAGGGCAGGGCTGACAACAGCCAGCCCTCAGAGCCTCCTGGATTCTGTTGCCCCTCCCCTCAGCACTGCCTGGAAAAGTGTTTCTTAAACTTTTAAAGACTGAGGAACACCAAACAATTTTTTTTAAATAGGGAACACCAAGCATCTTTTGTTGGGGGAAAAAAAAAAGGTTTGGGGGGAAAAAGGGTCCAGGGAAAGTTGAGGGAAAAAAAGAAAGGTTACCTGCCCCTTTAAGGGTGGTCATTTTGAACCCCATTGTTCTCCTTGGCACACTTCTGACTGCCTCGTGGCATACCGGTGTGCCGCGGAACACAGTTTAAGAAACACTGGCCTGGAGTGGCTGTGCAGCGCCCCTGCCTCCCCAGGCAGGCCTAAGAACCATCCAGAGTGCACCATGCGGCAGCACCCCAGTGGCATTGAAAGTGCTTGGCTCCGAGCAACAGCCAGCCCCCTCCCCCCCCCCCCCCACCACCAGGCTCCTGTGAATTGTGAATTACTGGGCCTTGGGGCAACTGCTTCCCTGCCCCGACAGGCCTATTCCTGACAGATGACTGGACAGTGTTAACAGGCCTTCCTTCCTTCCACAACAAGGCCTCAAATAGGGTTGCCAGATGGTCTCCCAAAAAATACCGGACACGCGGTATTTTTTGGTTAAAAAAAATAAAAATAAACACACACCCCACCCCGCAGGCTAATATGCGTTCCTGGTATGGGGGGGGGGGGGGGGCGCAGCGGCTGGAAGGTGGGGCCACGGTCAGCACTGGGAGCCTATGATTGCACAGAAGCCTGGCCAGACACTCCCCCCACCCCAGACAGGCTTCTACGCAATCACAGGCTCCTAGCGCTGATCGTGGCCACGCCTCCGGGCTGCTCCCCCTGCCCACGCCAGGCTTCCATCCAGTGCGCAGCTGGAAAAATCAGAGAATACCGGACATTGCACAGGTCTGATATTCTGATTTTTTTTACCAAAGAGCGCAAATACCGGACTGTCCGGTAGAATACCCGACACCTGGCAACCCAAGGTGTTTGGGCTAAGCAAGCAAGGCAGCCATGAGCCCCACATTCTGCCTTGACAAAGAGCCTCAGCTCATCCATTTGTTTGGATCCCTAAAGGACTGGGATTGTTACCCTCATGAATGCCTCTGGAGAGCTGCCATTTATGATGTTCAAAGAGCAGCGACACACCCTTTCCTGTTTTGGTTGATGATGGGCCATGTGTCACGCTTGGTTCCAGCTCGCAAAAGCTTACACCCAGATAAATTGTCTTCAAGGTGCCACGGGACTCCTCTTTGTTTTTTGTTAAAACAGACTAACTGGCTACCCCCCTGAAGCTGGAACATGGGCCAAAGACACAATCAGTTTTCAACTGGATTTTTTTTCCCTTCTTCACTGCAACCCAAACCTGCAGCCGACAGCCCGGAAAAACTTTGTGAAGCCTGTGACGGGGTGAGGCAACCCCGCACTAGAAGGGCCCCCCCCAGCGAGGCAGGGGAAAGCGGCGCGGCTTGTCTCGCCGCCGCCGAGGACGCGTCCGGTGGGGTAACCGGGACACGCCGCTCGGCAGGCGGGCGAGCGGGCGGGACCCCGAGCAACACAGGGGAGGGCGGTGACGGGGTGAGGCAACCCCGCACCGAGGAGGGCCCCCCCGGCGGGGCAGGAAGAGACGCCACGGCTGGACCTGCTGCCGCCGGGGACGCAGGCAGCAGGGCAGCCGGGACATGCCGCCAGGCTGGCGGCTCCAGGGACGCAGCCCGGGACAGCGCGGGGGAAGAACCCCCCCCCCGGCAAGGTTAGTGGGGACAACCGGGCAGGGACGGCACCCCACCAGCCGCGGGGCGGGCAGCCCCGCGGGCGCCCCAGCCGGCCCTATGCCCCACAGCTGCAGGAGAGGGAGAGAACGCTGGGGGTGAGGGGAAACAGCTGGGGAGGAGAAGCTGGAGCCGTGGATGAGCACAGGTGTGAGTGCTCTGGAGGGGCGGGGCGGCACCTTCCCCAGGTATAAAGTCAGGAGAGGCAGAAGCAGAGGGGAGGGAGGAGAAGGAGGACGCTGGAGGCAGAGGCTGAGAGACACCGAGGAGGCGGCGAGACCAGCCAGCTGGTGAGCGGACGAGCGAGGGCGTGAGGAAGCAGCCCAGGGCGGGTGTACTGGAGCCCAAGGGTTGATGCGTTGCGGCTCTGTGCCCCATCAGCCAGGTCGGGGGAGAGAAGAGCATCTCCCCCGCCTTAGGGCCCTGGGCTGGGGTCTGGAGAGAGGGAGGGCCCGGACCCCCCTCACCTCCTCGCTCGTGGGATCCTCTGGGCAACCACCGGGAGGGCCGACCCGGCGCCGCGGCACCGAGACTGGGACCTTCCGGGGCGGCAACCGTGGGAGTGTGACTGCCCAGGACGGGGTGGACTCACGGACCCCGTAACACGTGGTGGAGAATGTGGGCACCGGGCCCCCGTACGGAAGGGGGGCGCTAGCGGAGCAGGGGTGGCTCTTGGGCACGGATAAGGGTGGAGGTTTGTGGTCTTCTCTCTAAGGGGGCCGCCCAGATGGAGCCGGCAAAGGTGTTGGAGTGGGTGATGGAAAACCAGCGGCAGCAGCAGCACCAACAGACGCAGATCGTGCAACAGCTGGCGGCGCAGTTTCAAGAGCAACAACGGCAACTGGTTAGAGAGCTCACGGAACACCAACAGGCGGTAGGGGCCCGACGAGGGAGAGGGGAAGCCCCCTGGCCAGGGGAAGAAGACACAGCGGGAGGGGTCCAGCCGCCCGTTCGTTTAGCTAAGTTAGGCCCAGCGGATGACGTGGAGGCCTTCCTCGTAACCTTTGAGCGAGTGGCCACGGCGGCAAGATGGCCGGAAGAACACTGGGCGACTATAGTAGCTCCCTACTTGACCGGACCGGCCCAGCTGGCATATCGGGGGTTGCCCGCGAGGGAGGCGCTCCACTACTATAAAGTGAAGGAGGCCATATTAGATCAGGTAGGCATAACCCCCGAAACGTACCGCCAGCGGTTTCGGCAAGAACGATACCGACCAGGAGACCGGCCCCGCGCAGTGGCCCATCGCCTGAAAGAGTCCGGGATGCGGTGGCTGGAACCCGAGCCCAAGACGGGAATGCAGGTGGCGGAGATTGTCATTTTGGAACAGTTTATACAGGTGCTCCCGGGGGAAGGACAGAGGTGGGTTCGGCGTCACCGGCCCTCCACGTTAGCTGAAGCAGTAACGTTGATGGAGGATTTTATGGCCGCAGAAAGAACGGAGGAGCGCGGGAAGAATCCGGTGAGTGGTCCGCCCGGGAGAGCGTCAATTGCAAGTAAGGGCCCCGCCGGGAGGGGAGAGCGAAGGCAGTCGGCGGAACCGGGGCCAGCCTGGGGACGGAAGTTAGCACCCGTGTGGCGGAACCCAGCAGAAGAGCCCAGGGCGGAGAAGAGGGGGCCCGCCCCCGAGGGAGACAACGGACGGAAGGTGGGGCCACCTAATAAGCTGGTCTGCTTCCAGTGCGGGCAGGAGGGCCACTTCCGCCGGGAGTGCCCTGTAATGGACTGTACTTTCGGAAGAGTGGTGACCTCGGAGGCCCAGAAGGAGAAACCCCTGCCGAGTAAGGTGATGGCCAGGGTAAAAGTGGGGGGCCGTATTGTGGAGGCACTGGTGGACTCCGGCTGCGGACAGACGATGGTACGGGCAGACCTGGTCGAAGGGGGAGCAGCTACGGGAGGGCCCATCTGGATGCAGTGTGTCCACGGGGACGTCCGCCCTTATCCGACGGCTTGGGTCCAGATAGAGGACGGACGGCATACAGAGACGTGGCGAGTGGCGTTAGCCCCAAACCTGGCGTACCCCGCCCTGCTGGGATACGACTGGCCGGGCCTGGGCCCCTTGCTCCGACAATGGGGGCAGGCCGTGACATCACCCGAGGACGACCCCGGGGAAAGGGTGCCGGAGGTGGCGCTGGGGGAAGAAGCCCAGGCCCCGACTATCGGGCACCCTACGGGAGGGGCTACGCCGGCCGGTACCGGAGAGGATACCCAGCTGTCTAATCTGGAGGTAGACGAAGGGGACTTCATCCAGCTTCAGCGGGAAGACCCCTCGCTTCAGCGAGCCTGGGACCAAGCTACGGCCCCGGGTGAAGGAGACGGGCCTCAGGAGACCTATGGCCAGAATCCCCGATTTGAGGTACGCGGGGATCGATTATACCGGGTGACCCAGGAGAGGGAGGGGCGTGAGACGGTCCGCCAGCTATTAGTCCCCACCCGGTATAGGTGGCGGGTCTTGGAATTGGCGCACGCCCACCCCTGGGCCGGTCACCTGGGGCGGGAGAAGACCCAACAGCGCGTGCTGCAAAGGTTCTTCTGGCCAGGGGTATATCGGGCTGTCCGGGACTTTTGTGACTCCTGCCCACAGTGCCAGCTGACGGCCCCAGCAGGGATCCCGAGGGCCCCGCTCATCCCGCTCCCGGTGGTGGGTGTCCCTTTCGAGCGGGTGGCTTTCGACCTGGTAGGGCCGGTCGAGAAGTCGGGACGGGGGCACCAATTTATATTGGTTTTAATAGACTACGCAACTCGGTATCCCGAGGCCGTCCCATTGCGGTCCACCACGGCGTCCGTGATCGCGGGAGAGCTGGTAAAAATCTTCGCGAGGGTAGGGCTACCTCGGGAGGTGTTAACGGATCAGGGCCCAAATGTCACATCCCGGGTAATGAGCGAACTCTGTCGGATGCTGCGGATTAAAACTTTACGCACCTCCGTGTACCACCCCCAAACGGATGGCCTAGTAGAACGATTTAACAAGACGCTGAAAGCAATGATAAGACGGTTTATACATGACGACCCCCGGGAATGGGATAAGATGTTGCCGGCCCTGTTGTTTGCTGTCAGGGAAGTGCCCCAGGCCTCCTCGGGGTACTCCCCATTTGAATTGTTGTACGGGCGGCAACCACGGGGAATATTAGACCTGGTGAAAGAGAACTGGGAGGAGCAAGAGTCGAGGGCCCGGGGGACAGTCCACTATGTGCTGCAACTCCGGGAAAGGTTGAGAGCACTGGGGGAGTTAGCGAAAAGCAATCTAGAAAGGGCTCAGGAGCACCAGGAAAGGCGCTACAACCAGGGGGCCCGTTTGAGGGAATTCGCACCAGGAGATCGGGTCCTGTTACTATTGCCAGACCGAGATTCCAAGCTGATGGCGAGGTGGCAGGGCCCATTTGAGGTTCTCCGGAGGGTTGGGAAGGTGGACTATGAACTGAGGTTACAAGGGAAAAGGAAGGACACCCAAATATACCATGTAAACCTCTTAAAGAGGTGGAAGCCCCGAGAAGCACTATTGGTGGATCCGCGGCCCCTCGAGTTAGACCTCGGCCCTTGGTGTGAGCCAGAGGAAAAACCCTGGATAGAGGGAGAACTGGCACCCGCGCAGAGGAAAGAGATGGAACAGCTGCTACAGACATTTCCACACGTACTAACAAGCCATCCAGGTAAGACGACCCTCGCCGCCCATGAGATAGACACGGAACCCGGGAAGAGAGTCCGCAACCCGCTCAGGCCATTACCACGGAAGTTATGGGAGCCCGTGAAACAGGAGTTACAGCTGATGTTACAGTGGGGGGTGGTAGAAGAATCGCATAGTGACTGGCGGAGCCCGATAGTGCTGGTTCCAAAGGCAGACAAGACATTACGGTTCTGTATAGACTTCCGGGGGGTGAATGCGATCTCACGCTTCGACGCCTACCCCATGGAGGAGTTGCTCGAGCGTATTGGAGAAGCCCAGTACCTCTCCATGATTGACCTCATGAAAGGCTACTGGCAAATTCCTCTGACCCCCGGAGCCAGGGAAAAGACCGCCTTTGCCACTCCCTTTGGGCTGTACCAATTTGTGACGATGCCATTCGGGCTCCATGGCGCCGCGGCCACATTCCAACGGCTCATGGACCGAATACTGCGGCAGCACCAGGCCTTCGCCGTCGCGTATATTGACGACATCGTCATATTTAGCACAACCTGGGAGCAACACCTGAAACATGTGCAGGCCATCCTCAAAACCTTAGCGGAGGCGGGTTTAACAGCAAACCCAAAGAAATGCAAATTCGGACGCCGGGAAGTGTCATATCTAGGCTACACCGTGGGGGGAGGGCGCCTAAAGCCCTTAGTCGACAAGGTGAGTGCGGTACGGGATTGGCCTTTACCCACAACCAAGAGACAGATACGTCAGTTCCTGGGGTTAGCAGGGTACTACAGACGATTTATAGCCGACTTCGCCACCCTAGCGGCCCCGTTGACAGACATGACGCGGAACAACCAACCCCAAAAAGTAAGATGGACCGAAAGGGGCAGGCAGGCATTTGACACGATCAAACGACGCCTGGTGTCCGCCCCTATATTACGACAACCCGACTTTTCAAGACCATTCATCCTGCAGACGGACGCCTCAGAGGTGGGGCTCGGGGCAGTGTTAGCGCAGGAAGTCGAAGGGGGGGAGCATCCCATACTATACCTGAGTCGCAAACTGTTCGATCGGGAAAAGAACTATGCGACTATTGAGAAAGAGGCCCTGGCAGTTAAATGGGCCATTGAGGCTTTACGTTATTACCTTCTAGGGGACCGGTTCCTGTTGATCACAGACCACGCACCGTTGAAGTGGATCCAGTCGATGAAAGAGACTAATGCACGAATAATGCGGTGGTATTTAGCTCTCCAACCATACTGTTTCCAAGTGGTACACCGCCCGGGGGCGGCGCACCAGAACGCGGACTTTCTATCGCGAAGTATAAAGGAGGCCGAGGGGACGAAAGGACCCCCAGAGCTCGACTTAAGGGGGGAGGTGTGTGACGGGGTGAGGCAACCCCGCACTAGAAGGGCCCCCCCCAGCGAGGCAGGGGAATGCGGCGCGGCTTGTCTCGCCGCCGCCGAGGACGCGTCCGGTGGGGTAACCGGGACACGCCGCTCGGCAGGCGGGCGAGCGGGCGGGACCCCGAGCAACACAGGGGAGGGCGGTGACGGGGTGAGGCAACCCCGCACCGAGGAGGGCCCCCCCGGCGGGGCAGGAAGAGACGCCACGGCTGGACCTGCTGCCGCCGGGGACGCAGGCAGCAGGGCAGCCGGGACATGCCGCCAGGCTGGCGGCTCCAGGGACGCAGCCCGGGACAGCGCGGGGGAAGAACCCCCCCCCCCCCCGGCAAGGTTAGTGGGGACAACCGGGCAGGGACGGCACCCCACCAGCCGCGGGGCGGGCAGCCCCGCGGGCGCCCCAGCCTGCCCTATGCCCCACAGCTGCAGGAGAGGGAGAGAACGCTGGGGGTGAGGGGAAACAGCTGGGGAGGAGAAGCTGGAGCCGTGGATGAGCACAGGTGTGAGTGCTCTGGAGGGGCGGGGCGGCACCTTCCCCAGGTATAAAGTCAGGAGAGGCAGAAGCAGAGGGGAGGGAGGAGAAGGAGGACGCTGGAGGCAGAGGCTGAGAGACACCGAGGAGGCGGCGAGACCAGCCAGCTGGTGAGCGGACGAGCGAGGGCGTGAGGAAGCAGCCCAGGGCGGGTGTACTGGAGCCCGAGGGTTGATGCGTTGCGGCTCTGTGCCCCATCAGCCAGGTCGGGGGAGAGAAGAGCATCTCCCCCGCCTTAGGGCCCTGGGCTGGGGTCTGGAGAGAGGGAGGGCCCAGACCCCCCTCACCTCCTCGCTCGTGGGATCCTCTGGGCAACCACCGGGAGGGCCGACCCGGCGCCGCGGCACCGAGACTGGGACCTTCCGGGGCGGCAACCGTGGGAGTGTGACTGCCCAGGACGGGGTGGACTCACGGACCCCGTAACAAAGCCACTTTCACCTGGGTTGGATACAAACTGCTGCACCAAGCCCTATGTAGATCAAGGAGAGGAAATGACTCTGATGGCATGAGACGTTCTTCACACTGCATGTTAGAAGAAGAGCTTGCTTGTGGTAGACTTTTTAAATACACTGTCAAAGAACATGGCAGTTGTATTAATATAGGTTCATGGGAAATGCTTCAAGGGGCAGTGAAGTGAAGAGAATCTGCTTTTAAGAGCTAAGCACACAAGCTAAAGTTGCCCTCAGGTAATGTAACTACGGGGCTGAAGGGAATTATTAAAAACGCAGCCATTATATTTTAACCATGCTAAAGCGGTGACACAGCAAACACATCAGGAAATTCAGCAGTAGGGCCGATTGCTCAGTGTTGCTTCAAAGCCAGCCTACCTCAGAAGAAATAACAATTGCTAGCATCTCTGTAAAAGATTATGTGAAATGTTTTGGTAGCTCTGGATGGACAGCTTTCAAAAACTGGTACCTAGTCTTAGCAGAAAGAATAGAATGGACCATGGCGACTGAATTACCCTGTCTCCTAATTTCTGTCTCCAGGAAAAGGTTGAGGAAGCGTTATGGTGTGAAAGCCTGCATTGCTGCTTGCTGTGCTCTAATTATTGTGGGGCCAGAGGACCTGTAGCCAGAACTGCATTCCTGCCTTCTCTGTGCCTCAGTTTCTCCATCCATAAAAAGGAAGTGATACTAGAGTTGCGTTAATAACTGATTTCCCAGCTTGTTGGCTGTTCTACAAAATTGGGGAGGGGAATAAATTTTTGTTTTGGGTTGATCTGAAATTGTCAAATTTTACCATCACACCAAAAAAAAATCATTTTTGATCCAAACACACATTTCACTGAATCTGAAACAAAATGATGTGTTTCCGATTTTTTTTACAATGCCTTTAAAAATTAGATAAAATTGAAATATATGTTGAGGCAAAAAATTTTGAAAAGAAAAATCAAACTCTTTCATTTCAAAAGTGTATCTTTCTTCCTAGGTTTTTCTGGACTGAAATAACCAAACCATGTTGACACAAATGTGTCATCCCGCATCTTTATTTCTTTACGAAAAGAGTTTTGACCAAAACATTTAATCCAGCTTTAAATGACGTTGATATCTTTGGTAAAGTATTTTGAGAGCTGCAGGTGAAAAGTACTACTTAAGAGCTAGATAGCCTCAATTTTTCACACACAAATTTTACTCTCTCCTTCCCTAACTTATAGTAAGAATAGCAAGTCAGCTTTAAGATGTGGTTTCCTGATGTACGTCATGCATCCCCTAACATAGTTCATGCTCTTTCACACGTTTGCATTTCCCTATTTTGTTTTTTTGTGTTATATCCGGTCAAAACATCAGTAATGTATTTCTTACTGGAGACAGGCATACACGGAGAGAGAGCCTACCAGATGGCCTTTGGTTAGTGAGAGTTATTTGTATAGAGTAATGCCTAAATCCATCACTTTGAATGGGTACAAACTATGGAGATATAGGAGACAGGATAGCTCTACTGCAGGGGTGGCCAACCTGTTACAGATGAAGAGCCAAAATAGCGGTGGATATAGTGCAAAGAGCCGAGGGAAAGAAGTTGTTGAGCCAAAAAAAAAAAAAAAAGCTGCCCCTTTAAGAGCCGCATGTACCCCAAGTAGGCTTCCGTCTGCTGCAGGAAAAAAGGTCAGAGGAGGGGACAGTGAGAAGAGCCATGAGTGCGGGAGCCGCAACTTTTCCTTTGAAGAGCCACATGTGGCTTGCAAGCCGTGAGTTGGCCACCCCTGCTCTACTGCAATCAGTGCGTCGGAGCCAGTTTACACTAGCAAAAGATCTGGTACATATGATTTAGTAGACATTTGTCTGACACGTTTTGTCATCTTACATTTTTAGCAAGTACATTTCACCTCCTTCATCCTTATTTTCTACATCCAGATTAGCTACAAGCAAATTTTTCTACCATCACTACCATTCCCATGTTACTTAATCTTCTCAAATGGTTTATTAATGATGCTTGGAAATGCCTTTTGGCCTGGACTATGTATATGATTTATACAGCAGAACTATTTGCTCCAATCTTATTAGGGATTAACTAAAATACACAGTGGGATTAAAGACCAAGCTGCAGACTGTGAATGATTTGAGTGCTGAAATCGGTCATTTGTTCTTACTGAAAACCTAAGTCCCCATGCATGCCACACCTTGTACATGCCACACCCTTGGCTGTCCCTGTAACGGAAACAGTTCTCAAAGATGTGTTTTTAAAAAGTGAGACGACTGAAATCTCCAAAGTGACTGCTGGTTTTTGTTCTTAGTTACATGGCTTTTATCCATTCAGAACTTCATTAATTAATGAATGGAGGAAGCACCCAAAAGCTCCAGATTGGTCCAAATAGCATTCTTGCAGTGGTTTAAGTCATCATGACTAGAGTATATTAAAGGGTAAATTATAGTATTTAGGACCATTCCCAGGCCTGCCAACAGCAATTCTAGGACCCACAGGAGAACAGTCAATGGCCCCCCACAGATATGGGCCACTGACATTTGAGCAAGGCTATGTCTGCACTGGCTGGTGCCGAGTTGCCAGCTGCATTCCCAGGCACCAGGGTTCTCTGGTCCAACATTTGTGATCCTGACAGACCATAGATATTGCTAGACCAGAGAATCTAACCCTTTCCAGAATCAGAGGGGTAGCCGTGTTAGTCTGAATCAGCAAAAGCGGCGAGGAGTCCTGTGGCACCTTATAGACTAACGGAAGTGTTGGAGCATAAGCTTTCGTGGGCAAAGACCCACTTTGTCAGATGCAGTGGGTCTTTGCCCATGAAAGCTTATGCTCCAACACTTCCGTTAGTCTATAAGGTGCCACAGGACTCCTCGCCCCTTTCCAGAAATGTTCTCTCCCTCCCTGCTATGCACCCACCTCTAATTCCAGTTTAAAAGCTTTTTGACTCAGAGGCAAACAGATAACGAGATTTAGAAACATACAAATAGCAAAATGAGGGCTTTGCATGCAGTCCCATAACTACAGTGGATGGGGTTGTCCAAACACAGGAGCTGTGTCTCCATTGGTGCGATCTTGCGCAAAAGCAGCCGATCTTGCGCCAAAACTTGCTGCCTGTCTACACTGGCCATGAGTTCTTGCGCGAGAACACTAATGTATGAAATCAGGGCTTCTTGCGCAAGAACTATGATGCTCCCGCTCAGGAATAAGCCTTCTTGTGCAACTGTTCTGAATCATGAATTTCTTGCGCAAGAAAGCCCTATGGTTAAAACAGCCATCAGAGCTTTCTTGCACAAGAGAGCGTCTACACTGGCATGGATGCTCTTGCGCAAAAGCACATCTCTTGTGCAAAAGCACATGCCAGTGTAGACGCTCTCTTCTGGAAGAGTTTTTGCACAAGAACTCTTCCGCAAATGAGTACTTACGCAAAATCATGCCAGTGTAGACGTAGCCAGGCTCTACTAATCCGCCAAAAAATGCCCTTAAACCTGCTCAGGGCTTCCACATGCCTGCCTGGCTGCCTTCACTGCCACTGGTACCATCCCGCACACCCTTAGGAGACCAGCAGCCCATCTGAACAGTTGCCCTCTTTACCATGCCAGACCACTACTACGAAACACTGTAGCACTATCCTGTTGTATATGAAAACAAACCCAGACTCTGATTAGCTAACACTTACATACATGGCTAATATTATGCTCTGGCATAGTCCTATTAGTTAGGTGTGTATTTAAGTACTTTCAGGAGCAGGGCCCCCAAAACATGCATTGCGGTAGTTTGGTTGCCTCTAGTGTGAAGATGAGTGTGATTGCCTTTGGGAGGGACCATATGAGAACTATCAAGGGCAAGTTTGACATTTTTGAGGGATTTTTCTCACTTCAAACACCAAAGGGCTGGACATTTCTAGCAATGAAAGTAACCAAGCTCTGAGAAAATTCTGCTTAAACATACTAGATTTCAAAAACAAACCCCAAACAAGAACAAAAAACCAACCAAACTAACGAATAGTCCTGCAGCACCTTAGAGACTAACCAAAAATGTAGATGGTATCATGAGCTTTTGTGGACACGACCCATACATGTCCACGAAAGCTCATGATACCATCTACATTTTTGGTTAGTCTATAAGGTGATGCAGGACTATCCGTTGGTTTTTCAGTTACATACTAACAAGGCTACCCCTCTGAATACTAGATCTCAGTATTTGGTCAGGAGGAGATTGGGAAGCTGGCTAGCTTCCAGGTTATCCCGTGCTTCATTTGCACAATGGCAGCCGCCACTTTTTTCAAAATGGGGCTTTTCGAAAAAACCAGCAGTTTAAATGGGGCATTTTCAACAGAAATGCCCTGTTTCGAAAGATCCTGTACTCGTCGAAAATGCCCCGTCTAAACTTCTGTTTTTTCTGAAAAGCTCCATTTTGAAAAAAAGCGGCGGCCACCATTATGCAAATGAAGCACAGGATATTTAAAGCCCGGCTTCATTTGCACTTTCGATACATCTAATTTACATCCCTCTGCTGACAGAGGGGTGTAGTTTAGACGTACTCTTTGTGTAAAAACGAGTTCCGGTAGTCCTGTGGCACCTTAGTGGCGTGGTGTCCAACACACTAGCAACTAGCCACATGTAGCTAGTTGGCTTCAACAATGTGGCTATTTGGCCGGTTGAATGTGGCTAGTTCACTACATCAGTAGCCACCATTCACAACTGGTTGGACACCAGTAAGAGGTAGAGACTAACACAAAATATAAAAACACCAGGTAGAGACGAACACAAAATATAAAACCACATTAGCGTAAGATAAATTGTTCAAACATATTAGTTTGGGGGGGCTTTTTGTTTGTTTCTTTTCTACCCAAAAGAACATTCCTATATTCTGCAATAATAATCAAAGCCACTAATACGTATTCTTTATAAAAGTTATAATGCATCTACTCACGTGAGTAAAAACGTGGCAGGAGCAGCTCCTATGTTTACATCAGGTAGTGAAGGACTGTCTTTCGTTTACTAGCTAGCTAATTTTTTTTAGTAGCCTTATAGTTCCTCAGTCTCTCTGTTGGATGTGGTATGTGTTTTGTGGTTTTAATAATTTTTTAAAATAACTCCCGGGGAGGGAAGGGTGTGTGAACAAGCAGATAAAGATGATGAAAACATACAGGGGCTGTGGAGTGGGCCCGTGAAGTGATATAAGCCCCAGCTCCTCTCTGCCTCCATGTGTCAATGCATCAACTTTAGTACAGTGAGACTTTCAGCCCTAGGTGGAAATTCACACATCAGAAAGAGGCGGTGGAGGATTTCCAGATGGTCAGACCTTGGGGAGGGAGGAAGAAGGAGAAAATTGCTGGAGGGAAAGCAGACCTGGTCACGTCAGTAATTTGCAGCTGAAAATGAGAATGGCATATAAAAATAATCCCATACTGTAACCAGGTGCATTCAGGCTTTTGGACATTATGTATGACAAATCCTCACCATCCCTGGTCGTTAAGAGATCCCAGGGATATAATGATTTGTTTATTTGTAACAATCAAGGTGGGAGCTGTGTGTTCTTGGCCAGATGCCATCCGGGGGTACCCCACCTTGGATCCAACTAGTTACATCATTCCTTACACACACACCCTACCCTAGAGTTAGTGCAAATACCCATTCTGCAGTGAGTGCTGTGCCAACTTAGCAGAGGCTGCATTTGGGTGCTGTGGAAAATAATTCACTCTGCATGTCACACTGCCTCTCTGGCAGCAGCAAAGACATGGAGGTGCAGTAAATGCAGGATTGCGGGCCAATGGTTCCCCAAAAATAACATTAGCCAGGCCCGCACTTCCCCAGTAGGGGAACACCAAGCCAGCAGCTGCTAGTACACAGCTGGGCTTCTCCAGTTAGGCCTCATTTATGGCAGTCTTGTTCAGGGAACTGGGCTATAATCCATGATCTAGAGTTCATGGAGGTCTGGTCCTTCAGGAGGCGAGGCACTATGGCTGCGTAAAGATTTAGTCTGAGATGGCACATTGTGCGGCTATCGTGCATTCCAGCTGGGACTGTGAGAAGAGCTTTAAAGTCATGACTGATGACTTCAGCATCCCAGCATCATTTCCCAGGGTGGGACAGATGGATTGCCCTCCCCATGTTAAGGGAATGAAGGTGAAGAGACGTGCCCATGGTCACAGCATAAAGTGGTAGCAGAGTCCAAGAGAAGACCAAGTCCTGGGCTTTAACCACTGGCCCAGGGGTCAGCAACCTATGGCTCTCGAGCCAAAGATGGCTCAGTATGGATCCAAATGTGGCTCTTTCGTCATTCCCAGAACACAGGCAACTTTTTTAATTAAAATGAAAACTCAATTCAAAATTTTAGAAACGCGTCGTTACTCATGTCAAGAGGGTCCTTTTTTGGGTCTATTTCACCTTTAGCCAGAGGTGAAAGGAAGGTGGTGCGCCCCAGTATTACTGGGGCACGTGCGCGTTTAGTGGGCCAGCTGAGGGTGCGCTGTAGGGGTGCCCGGGCATGCTCCCAGCTGGGATAGTGAGAGGGGCTGCCAGGGGCAGATGCCTCCATCTGGCCACGGTGGCCCATCCCCAGCCCCCATCTGACTGCCACAGTCTGCCCCCAGCCACCGTGCTCCTGGGGCAGACCCTGCAATCCAGTCACAGCAGCCCTGCAACTGCTGCAAGAGCCTGGCCAACAAGACCCTAATCAGGGCCCAGCCCCCATATGACCGCAGCGTTCTGTCCTGGAACAGGTCCTGAGGTCTAGCCCCTGTCTGGCTGCAGGAAGGGCTGATGGTAGCCCGTCTCCTGCTGCAGCATAGGTAGGAGAAGAGGCCACAATCTGGCTGTGGCGATCCTGGCCCCAGCCCCTCAGCCAGCCACTGCAGCCTGCCCTGCCTGCTGCTCCTGTCACACACCCCAACCCTGAGCCCCTCATACACCAACCCTGACTCCTGCACCGCCAAATCCACAAACTGCACCCCCAGCAGCAGCAGAAGTCCCATTAAATTAAGTCCATGAGTACGTTTCATTTACGCTATTATTAACGATCATGCCAATTATCAATAATATTACATCGTATATTTGCAGTCATGCAAATGGGTGGGCACGCTTACACTGGCTCTTTGTTAACCGCTTGTTCTGAATTGTAACGTAGTTTGGCCGTGTGGTTTGAAAAGGTCCCAACACTAGTCAATGTTTCTTCTCCCTGATAACTCAGGAGCAGCTAATCCTAGTTACATGACTCACTCATTGACATCAATAGCATGAATAAGGCAAGCAAATTGTGTCATACAGTATTTCCAAAAGGTTCCTCTGCTTTACTCCTCTACAAAGTGCTTTTCCCACAGTACCACTGATGTCACCCAAATCCGTCTCCAAACAGTGCAACTGGGGAGGCAGACCCAGAAGAATATATTGTTCAATAGCTCCTGATGAAATGGCACAATACTGCATTGCATCTTCAAGGTGATGAGATGCTTCATAGCAGGTGAGCATGAGGGCTCTCTACCCTCCAGCCTAGCCCTGTGAAAGTCTAGGCGACTATGGACAGTTCTCCTGGTGTCAAATATTTTTCAGAATGGATCCCCCATTACAACAATTTTCAGTATAAACTCTTTTATAGGTACTGCTCAGGAATGAACTCAGAGTAACAGGAGTCTCTTCCGTTCTAAACTATTTGCACGTATTCATCTCCAAATTGGAAGAATCACTGTTTCTATTGGATGTTGAACGCCCATTGAATTAAATACGCGTTTATGTTTTTAAAAAAAATCTCTTAGTGTCAAGGACTAAGGCTCTTTTTCTGCTTTCAAAATGAGTTCTGTAACAAACTAAAGCCACAGTTATCTCGCCGAATGGCAGATTAGACACCTGCAGAGCTCCACTAGCTCTGCAGTAAATGAAATTGATACTGCCAGCAGCATTAATTTGTATCTGCCTACAGGTGCTCAGTTGGCAGGAATAGGTCAACATCTCCCACTAAAAAGGGATGAGGAGCTGAAAGTACTTGGCAGCTTGCAGGAATGAGCTCTGGGGCAAAATTCAGCCCACGTAACTTCCTTGCCTACAGCGTATGTACCAGGCTGAATTTGTTCCTCACATCAAGTGGCTGTTAGGGGGGGAAAAAAACAAAAAAAAGGACAAAAATGGACAAAAAGGACAAAAATTTATTGTGGATTTAGACATGGGGATGTGATTACAAATTAGAGTTATTTAGCCTGGAAAAGAAACAAGAGTTAGAGGGAGTTGATGGAGGCATTCACCACAATGGAGGAAGAAAACAATTGCAGGGTAGAGGGATTGAGTATAATTTTCAGCCACTAATGATTATCGCTATGCAACATAGAATAATGATAAGGTGTATGCTTCAGAACATCAATTAATTGTCTGGACTTATCAGGCTGGAATTCTGCCTTTTGCAAACCCTGTTGCTTAGTAGACTAGATACAGAATTTTTACAACTTTCAACTAGGAGCATCAAGAAAAGGCCATCACCGGTCCCTAATCTGATGCAGTGCTGAAAATTCTGTTCTCACTGTGAACTTTTAGCTTCCAGACCTTATAAGCAGTGGGATCCTGGCTCAACATACTCTGCCCTACATACTGGGGCTGTTAATAGCACCAGGGTAACCCCCACTTTGGGACTGTCTTGCTTAGGTAAACTATGATCAAGATTTTCAGACATAACTACTGAGAAGTGTGAGGGAGTCTCAAACTGGGCCCTCAGCATCACAAATCACTTCTGAAAGTCTTCTCCCCCCCCCCCCCCCCACAAAAAAAATACTACCACCAATAGTGCAGAAGGCCCTTTACAGGCAAGTATAAAAAGTTAAGATCTCTGCTACGGGGTGCTTGTGATCTGAACAGAAAACAAAGAAGAAATAAGGAAGTGACTGAGTATACATCATACCACCCAATAGTTCTACTTGTACATTGGTTAGCACTTGGTGCAGTGCGGAGGGGGAGGTGTTACTGGCAGGGGCGTGGGTGGAAGTGGGCCTATACAGGGCTGTAACCTTCCTTCGGTTAGTTTTACAAGGGTGAGGATAGGGTGCCAACCCCTCTGATTTTTATATCAAGGCAGGTGGTCTCTTTCCACAGAGATTTCTTGCTGCAAAATCATTCGTGTTCAAAAACATTATTTCCCCTTCCCCCCAGCATTGCTTATTGATTGACAGTTGGAACGCTTCAAACCTAATTTAGTACACCCAGCGGCTTTACTGCCTCTTGGCCTGATGAAAGCCATTTCCTCTCCCGTCCCCCTCAAAAAAGTCAGAGTTCTAACTCTGTGTTGCAACATTCGCCCCACCCCCAGCACAGAGCAACTTTGCAAGCACATGTACAAAACGTGACACGTAATTTTCACTTAGCTCCTGTTTTGAATAATCCAGAGATAAGGAACAACAAGGCAAGACGCGTCTCAGCAGCAAGTGTGAACTTGATCTTGAAGCCACAGCCTTTGCCATGCCTGCTTAGAGATGGGTTGTCAGCATGAGGAGTAAGAAGGTAGGTTACAGGTGACAAGATTAAGAGCTTTTCGAAAAAAAACCTGGTTCTTAAACTAGGTGGACAGCCTTCTGAAAGCTCATCACAGCACCAGAATTGAGTTGTGGCCGTTAAACCCACTTCCAGCCGTCAATGGAATTTAACACGTTGAATTTTAGAATATCCATTTAACTAAAGGTAGGGAAGTGTCAGAAGCAGCTAACCTCATCCTCATCTCCCAGGCAACAGCCAGAATTAGACCCCACATCATCAACTCGTTACACCTTTTCACTTCATAGGGAAAAGCAAAGACTTTGATACAATCAGAGGCCAACACAAGGTGCAGCTAAAGGGCTAAATGCAGGTCCCTGCTACCGTCTCCAGTGTGGGAAGAGCTTAAATGAAAAGTGGGGTGCAACAGACTCAGAGGTTTCGGCACCCACATAGCTCTCCTTTCACACACATCCTGCCAGGGCTTTAAAGCAGTTCACTGCCACACCACAAAATCCTTGTGACATTCAAACAATATTTTAAATGAGTACAATTAACCAGTGTTGCTCAGGTCCTTCAGGAGGGACTCAGGGCTGGGGAGTGGGGAGGGTCTCTGGGCAGGGGTCTGTGTGAGGTGAGGGGGGAAGGAAGGATGGGTGAGGGAGCCAAAGACCCTCCCCCAAAGATTCTTACCAAGGCTACTTGCTCTTCCCCTTCCTGACACTGTCAAGGAGCAAGGGCAAAGTGCACAGCTTATCTGCCCCCTGCACTCCCCAGCCAGAGTGAGAAATACAGCAAACTGTGCACTTTCCCCATGCTCCCTGAGGGAGGGAAACAGCCAGCAATCTCCCCATATGAGGCTGGCTGGGGAGAAGCTTCTCTCTCCTCCACCATCCTATGGAAGAGAAGTTGGGGCA
The DNA here is from genome assembly GCF_049634645.1 of Pelodiscus sinensis. Classification (NCBI taxonomy): domain Eukaryota; kingdom Metazoa; phylum Chordata; order Testudines; family Trionychidae; genus Pelodiscus; species Pelodiscus sinensis. The sequence continues at coordinate 6,925,331 of NC_134717.1, read as the reverse complement.
GTCCTGGTTGGGGCAAGGTGCCCCCAGCCAGCCCCTTTCACCTGCCTGGTGATTCTGTCTCTCTTCCATATGGTTTTATGGGAAGCAATCCCATTACAGGCATATCCCATTTTCCTGGCACACCCAAGCCCTTATCACGCTTTAAGTTATGACAAGCAGAAGTTGTACACCAAATTTGGTGGTCCTAGCTCTTACCATTTAGGAGGAGTTCTTGAATAAACAGACCGACAAACTCTCTCAGATATATAGTAGGTACAATGAAAGCTGTCTTTCTTCCTTGAGCTTCAGGGGGTAGCCGAGTTAGTCTGTAGAGGATAAACTTAAAAAAACAAGTGGTCTGGTAGCATTTTATAGACTAACAAAACATGTAGATGGTATCATGAGCTTTCGTGGGCACAACCCACTTCTTCAGATGAGATGAGGATCAGCTAGGAGTCCCTTTTAAGTGTGGAAACTTACAATCTAAGTCTGTCCTTCCGTTTCTAGTCCCAGAACAACACACACATTCCAAACACTTACTGGTTCCAGGGGCATGTGGAGTAAGGAAAGCAGGAATCCTTCACCCTCAACTGCTCCTTTGAGACAAGCAACCAAACACCCCAAATTAAATTAATGGAGATTGCCTAGCTCCTAGAACTGGAAGGGACCTTGAAAGGTCATCGGGTCCAGTCCCCTGCCTTCACAGCAGGACCAAGTACCATCCCTGACAAATTTTTGCCCCAAATCCATAAATGGCCTCCACAAGGATTGAACTCACAATCCTGGGTTTAACCGGCCAATGTTCAAACCACTGAGCTATCCCTCCCCCCCTGCTGACACTGGGGATTGAACCAGAGACTTGCAAACATAAAGCATTGACTTTAGTGTCCGCTGAAGCTAAAGTACCAAGCTTTGGGGAAACGGACCACAAACTAACATCCTTCATAGATGGGACACCAATGGAATCACAACCGGGAGCAACAGGTTTACACACTTCCCCTGAACACAGGACACTTCTCAAAATGTTTGATGTCCACAGTAGTTTGGATCAATTCTCTACAGTAGTTAACAGAATGAGACGTCAAACTGATATTCACTATTTTACACATACTCCCTCCCCTTTGGCCTCAGCACTCTACAAGGTGTTATGTTGTATTGATTAATAAATAGATCCTGACTGTGCAAGGACCTTCCGTACATTGAAATGAGAGAAACTTCACTTTGAGTCGTGCACGAAATAAGTAAAAATCTAAGTTTAGGTACCAAAAAGTTCTCAACAACATTCCAGGAACTGAGGTAGCATTACTTTTATCATCAGTGAGTTGTGTTACTAAAACAAGGATCATCAAGATTTGGGAGGGGTGGGGGGGAAAAGGGGAGAGAGAGTAAATAAATCTGGGTTCTATCCAAAGAGAATTCTATTCTATCCTGCCATCTGCCACTGTGTTGAGGGCACACACAAACACATGCAAGTTTCTGTGCATCCAGAATTTATAGGCCAATAAATGCCAGTATTTACACTGATTTGTTAAATACACAGCCTTCAGCAGTCTGAGTGCTTTTATGAGCTATTAAAAGCAACCGATGAATGAAAATTGCTTACATAAAAATAGAACACAACTCCCAAAGAACAATCCAGTCACTGAAGTAGTGGATTCTTGGAGTCAAACTGCCTTGATCAGAACAAAAGTAAATCCCAGATCAGATGGCCCCAATTTCACCTTAACATTCTGCCTCCAGTGCTCTAGAGTTAAAATCTCAGGGCCATTAACTTCCATTTCTACACTGCTCTTTGACTACAAGAATGGTAGCAGATAATTTTTAAATGGAAGATATCCTAAATGGTGGGGGGCCAGGGTTTTTTGTGGTGAATTTAAATCAGTGCCTTAAATTACCCCTAGAAACAAATGCTTGTGAAATATTACAAAATCTTGTTGAGCGACACACTTCCTTCTTCACTGACATACAAATCAATCAGTACTTGCTAATCAGCACCCATTTCCACTTGGCCAGACTCACTAGTTTAATGCCACAGAAACCTTACTAAAGCCACTATCCTCATAAGAAACTGAAGATTCTCTTGCATAAGGAAATTCTAAAGCAGGAATTCAGTGTAGTGTTTGTATGGCAAAGGAAGTTTTTAAATTAAAACTAGGCCTTTTACTGCATTGAGAGTCACCATAAAGCAGAATATCCAGAATAAAAAGCATCCTCTCTGTGTGGCTCTTTATGGGTGATTCAGGTAACAGACTCAATGCATACTTGTTATACTCACAAGAGCAATTTCAAACAGTCTCTCTCAATAGTAGCTTCATATCCAAGTTCTCATCTTTGAGGCCACAAGGTGGAGCCAGCTCTTTTCAGGAATAGACTCAAGTGTTTATCCTAGAGTACCACAGAAATAGACAGCACTTTGTGCGCAGGAAACAATCACACAAGAGAATACAATGTTAAAGGTGAGGCAGAATACAACACAAATAGGAAGGCGGAGATCATAACACATGCACAATGTGCTGATGGTGGAAGACCCAACAGGGCATATGAAGTGTTCATAAGGTTCAGCTCTGCTGCGTCTAGACATTCCTAAAGGAGAAAGGAGGTAGCTGTATAGTAGAGATGTCTGCTATCTACTTTATGTACAGATTAGAGCTTTCAATGATTCAAGTCAACATATGACACACACAGCTGGGATGTTTGTTTCTACTGTCCATCCTCCTTCATTCCCTCCAGTTGTCTGGCACTCACTTCATCAGAAATGCAAGTCTGGAAGTGATCTAGAGAAGTCATCAAGTTCAGCTCCCCTTGCCATAGCAGGACCAAGAAAACCTGTCCTAGAGTATCCCTCACAGGCCCAACCTAGTCTTAAAAACTTCCAATGATGAGGATTCTACAACCTCCCTTTGAAGTCTATTTCAGAGCTTAACTATCCTTACAGAGGCCCTGTCTCCACTTGCCAAAGGATCAATGCTCTGGCAGTTGATCCTCTGGGATTTCGTTTAGCAGGTCTAATAAAGACCCACTAAATTAAATGCTGAGGGTGCCCCTGTCAGTGCTGGTACTCCTTGCTGTTGCGAGTAAGAGAAATTACTGGGAGTGTTTCTCCCATTGACCTCCCACTGCAGGGCCATCCCAGAAAATTGGTGCAAGGTACGTCGACTCCAGCTATATAATTCACAGAGCTGGAGTTGCATATCTTGCATCAATTTTCTAGGCCAGTGTAGACGTGGCCACAGTAACATGTCTTAACCTCTAATGCAAGTACTCCTTACTGCACATACAGCATATTACTGCTTGTCCTATTTTCAGTGGATATAGAGAACAATTGATCACCATCCTCTTTATAACAGCCCTTAACATACCTGAAAACTTAAGAGATCCTTCATCATCTTTTATTAAGACTAGACGTGTCCAGTTTCTTAAAACTTTCATCCTCTATCAGGTTTTCTAAACGTTTTATCATTTTTGCTTTTGCCCTATGGATTGTTCATGTTCAAATCTTTCCTCATATGTGCATCCAAAACTGGGCATAGTCACATCTTGTCTTAGATTGTAAACTCTTGAATTCTACCATGTAGTTGTAGGTTACTTAGGGAAACAGGGCCTCGATCCTGAGTGAGGCTCCAGACACCATTGAAATAGTAACAGCAGGTTCACCTCTTGCTCTCACTTGAAAGTCTCTTGTTTTGATTTTCATCACCTTTGTATTGTCAGGTGAATAGATGTTTTTCTTCAGTAAGGAAGAAATCCATTAGGAAAAGGCCACTTTGTAGACCAAAAGGGACCTGAAGTACAGCACAGAGTGAAATCCACCTGTTCAAGCTGTTTTTGCAGTATTTTGAGTAAAGACATACACTACGACCCTTCTGTCATCAAATGGCACCCAATTTTTGAGGCCCTGTACTTTAGGATAGCTTTGTGAGTGTTCTTGCATGACTGGAAAACCAGAGAGGACTGTCTCCACAAGTTCCTACTGTGCCACTAGTTTACTTAATCAACAGTTGCTTTGAGCCAGGTTACTGGGCAGGGGGAATGGTCTTGAAAGACTATAGCCCAGGGCAAGCTAACCAGATAGATAACTGTGGGATGTTTGCCAAGACAACTGTAAACACATAGTAGGTCCAGTAAGGAGGAGCGAAGGCGTGACAATACTACTAATAACCAGCAAAGCAAGCAATGTATTGTACATATTTCTCTTTTTATTAACAATAGTAATACAAATCAGTTGGATTAGCATGATAATGAATACAAAATGGCTAAAATACATTTTTATGAACATTTAAAGAAATGTTTGTGCAACGTTTGAAAAAAAGATTTTTTCTTGATCTACAGAAGTAAAGTAGAATTTACACTGTGTAGTACAGCATACATAATTGAAAAAGGCAATTTCTTTTTAATCCTTCCTGTCATTAGTATCACTTCACTATGGTATACATAGTACTTGAGGCTCCAATAAAAAGGATGTTTTCTCCTTTTTTACCCCAAAAGTAACTCCTACTATTCCTGTGCGGTCTGAAGATTACACTGGAAATGCTATTGGAATGAACCATAGGCCTGGACCTTGGTGCAAAAGTCTAAGCTATATAGCAAACTCAAGTCCCATATGGCAACTGCTATAATAAACATCAAAAATTCACTTTCCTCAGTACTTTAATGAGCTAGATAACCGTTCATGGGAGGTGATGGTGGGAGGTAGAGTAATTCTGTTGGCTCTTGCAAAACCACTGATTTAATTTTGTTTAGCTTTCTTTTTTAAATGGATTTAACACAATGTATATTGTGTGGTTTGGGTATGACAAGGATTTACCCTTCTTATATCTGAAGAAAGATTAATGTTTTGTGATTTTAATGCCTAAGGTGATTTTAATTGGATTCTTTTCTAAAATGCAAAACAAACAGCTTTATAGGCTACAATTGGAACGCCGATTGGCTGCCATTGAAGTCATACCAATATCTAACGCCCAGTAAGTATGCAGGTGTGCCCTTCTGCATGTTGCCTAAAAAACGCCATGTGAATTTGTTCAGGGCTCTCAGAGGTTGAATTAACATATCCAATATACGTCAATCCATAGAACATGTAAGTAATGGACAGCAACAGGGAAGCTTCTCTCCTCACTGTTTTAATGGATCTCTGACCTGGAGAGATCCCTGTAAGGTTGAGGGTCAGGTCAGTTTCTTTATTATATAATCTGTGGCACCTTTCAGAGTTAGAATTCAAAGGTGCCCATTAATACTAATGAGTGGTGAGTTGCCTCAAGGATAACTCTACACACACTAGAAATGAAGCCTGATGTGCTAGACAGCCTTCAGAGTGTAACCATGCTCTCTACTGAAGTGGATCGTATTGGTACCACAGCAGAGGAAAGAGACTGTCTATCCCCATTCCCATGTAAGCCAGTTTACCCCCAATTTTAATACTGAAACCACATTTTGCATTAGTAATATACTCAAGTTCTGGCATTCTAGTCCTGCGTGACTATCAGACTCACGTTTTCACAAATATTGTTCCATGCATCCAGGTTTTAAGGAGAGCGGACAATCATTGGAAAGATCTGTCATGGTAATCTGATGGGAACGTTTCTGACTGTGACCCCAATCTTGCTTAAACCTGACCTTCAAAAGCTGCAGTTTTGAACCTTCAATTGCTTTAATTCACATGGGTAGTAGGATATATGTGTTTGCTAACCTACCAAATTCTCTCCACTTTCCACACTTGATTTATGATTGCACATCTAGATTAGGATCAGCTCAGAAAATGGTTCATTTCAGCCCCTTCTTATGGGCCCCCAACAAGAAAACATAGTTCTTTCCTCCATCCTTTAACTACTATCGCAGTCTCAACAACCCCCTCTTGAGTTTATGTATCTCCAGCCAAACAGAACTGGAAATCACCTGAGGTCACTCTGGTACTCCCTCTACTTGGGAGGACAGAGAACAGCCAAGTGTGAGGCACTTCCCAAGACAAGGAGTTTAACACACCACCACCACACAACTTCCAGGCCAGGAATGCAGTTTATTACCTGGCTGGTATATTAAAAATCAGACTAACAGTTCTTCACACAAGTATTTTTGAAGATAAATGTTGGCCACTTACGAAATTTTGTTTGAACCAAAGTAGCTACCTTGTTATGGAGATATACCTATTTCATAGAACTGGAAGGGACCTTGAGAGGTCATCGAGTCCAGTCCTCTGCCCTCACGGTAGGACCAAGTACCATCCCTGACAGATTTGCCCCAGATCCCTAAATGGCAAACTCACAACCCTGGGTTTAGCAGGCCAATGCTCAAACCACTGAGTTATCCCTTGTTCACGGACAACAAACTGAGAAGAGATTTCCAGGAAAGTTCTCTTTTCTGCATCTGACATAACTGAAACGTAGAACTGAAAGCTGCTGTCTCAAGTTCGTAAGTTACTTCTGGGTTTTGGGAAAGAGAGACACACTGAAAGCTCTCACAGAATGTTCTCTCAAGCTGTCTGCCCCATTGATGCAAATGCTGTGATGTTTGGAAAAGTGTTAATGAGTAGTGATTAAAGAACATAAAACTGCTAAGTATCTTCCTCACAAGCAAGTCTAACTCAAAAAGACAAAGCAAGTTTTTACTACTGTTGAAAGTCACTCGGAGTGTCCAGTTCTCATTGTACATTAAAAATAAGAACTACTCTGCCCGCAGTGAGTCTGATGGGGGTTACAACACACAGGAACACCTTGTGCAATAACAAAATATCTGTTTTGTTTTTAAAAAGTGTTTCCTATCACATAATACAAACGTTCTAAGAAGGTTAATGGGATCTTTAGGTATTAGCACAAAATGCATACCTGTTTCCAGTTCTAAATAAGCTGCCTGTTTGAGACTCTGGTCAAGTGCACTCTGATTTATAAGCAACTTAAATCACTTTTTAATTAAATGTTACACTCCAGTGAACCTTGATGAGACATATTTTATATGCTTGTTTTTCCTCTCAATGCTATTCAAGAAAACTGGAGGTCAACATGATACATTCTTACAAGTCTAAGTGCCGCTAAAATTTTAGAGAGGTTAGGAAAAAAAGATTTGGACCAAAAATATATATGCTATTTAAAACAACTTACCAATACCAGTGTTCCCATCAATCTTTCTAAAACGCCACTGAGAACAGTTTCTTCCAAGAATTAAGATTTACCAGCTATATTTGCAGTAAAAATACTGAGGCACTGTGCTTACCTATGAGAATCTGAAAGGGACTTACAGAGAGACTATAAACAGAAGTAAAACTGACTAGCCTATTTTCATTTTTCAGATCAAGAAATGCAGAGTGTAGACAATGAAAAAAGTCAGACCTACTACAAATGAAAAGTTTAAGCATTAAGATGCTATGAATGACACTGTAAAGTGTGTAATAACATCTCATCCAAACGCATCCCTTTATGTTATATGACATAACTACACCCACTACTCTTGCACGGGGTTTAAATAAAATAGCTGTAAACAAGGGTTTTTTGTTTTTAAAGAGCCAAATAGCTCCTACATTTTCATGTTTTTATGCTCCGGGTCAATCTAGCTTTGTAATGCCATTCTGACCCTAACTGTCAAGTTTTAAAGGCTAACGTTTTCAAAGTTCTATCGCTCAAAAAATGGTCAACCTAGAACAATATCGTAATTTAAATTAACAATAAAATAGATTATAGCACCCTTGATTTAATACGTGATTCTCCCTCTCTGATATGGCACTTGACAAGTAACACCACCAAGACATGGAATACAATGAATTTATAGGATAGGAAACTCCTCAGTCTCATAAGGTCCATTGTATATTGAACTTTATTTTCCTTTTCAAATCTCTAAGTGGAATGCACAAGTGCAGCAATCTAGAACAATTGATAATAGGAATATACTTCAGTAATCCTAGAGGTTAGCTACATTTAGTATTGGAAGAATTTGATTTTTATTGATAAGTGTTGAAGTCACGACACAAACAGATGAAAAAATATTTCCACCAATGATAATCAAAATTGCAGTGGCAGACAAAGAAAAATGCTGTTTAAGAACATATCAGAATTTGATAAGGATATTTATTTTGAATATTTTAACATGGGATGTTGACAATTTGAGTCTCCTGGTTTAAAAAACCCTAACTTCCTTGAATCTCAATGTCACTAAATAATTAGTGCCTGACCAGTCCTCAAATTCCAGCAATTGTACTTTAAAAAAAGAAAAAGAAAAAAATGATTTAAAAAAAAATAATGCTTAAGAACTGATCTGTCAAAATTATTAACACACACATATTTGGCCATGCCTAGATACTTCATTAAATTTTGAATTAAACCCTTCCTGCCTCTGCTATGCTCCCACCCATTTAAGGATTGAGCTAACAATATTAGTTTGTTTAGCACTTACGCATCTTTCATTCCACAATGTATTCTTTTCTCGGCGTAGCTGCAGTTGAAGTAACAAATCAGACAAGCTGAAAAATTATTAGTTTTCGGATAATATGCATCTACTTGTTAAAAATTCAAGGAATTTTTCTGTACTTCATTGGGAAGCTCTATAAAATGTAATCCAGAAGCAGGATAATTATAAAGGTGATAATTTCTGCTACTGCAACAAAATGGAAATATATTTTTTGGAAATGGTACTTGATTGAAACCATTAAGTTGAAAAAAGTATTTAAGTGAATCTCAGAGACAAGAACTGCTAAATACTGATGTTTCCCATATACTTCTTGCATTTCTATTCTAAGGTAGTTGATTATTTAAGACTATTCAACTGCGGCTTTGACAGAAAAGCTCAGCAAAAATGTCTCCATATTTTAGATAAATGTGCAGAGGAACAGTACACTAAAAATTAACAGCAAGTAACATAATATATAACAGTTGCCTAACGTCATTTCAAGTTTGTTTTCGACATTTAGCAACTTACTTACTAGCCAAGTAACTGTGTCAAGTTGCGAGGTAGCACAAAAGCCTCACATTCATTCCACTCTCATGGTTTTGTGATCAGTGCTCCATGTCCTCTCTCAAAAAGAAAAAAATGTTTGTTTTCAACAAAATGGAAAGCAGAGGCATAGTAGTTTGTAGATCTACAAGACATGAATACATGTTTTTCAATATAACAAAATAGATAATCTACACTTTAAACAGCTTAGTCCCCTTCCTCAAAATCATTATCTTAAGAGCTGATGAAGTAGATGCAACTGTATGAATCTAGCCTCAATACAGAATAATAATAATTAGGGGAGAGGGGGGGTTGTTATTTATTTCCAATTTGTTTCCTTTCTAAAAAAATTATAAATACAGTTCTGTTTTAGGTCTCCTCCCCACCCACCAGATAATTGTTTTTTGTTGTGTTAAAAAAAGCCTCATGAGAGGAAACAAGCCAATTGGAAATACAACTAACCAGCATTTAAATACCAAATGTTACATTACCAAACTAAGTCAGATTTCAGTCAGTAGGCTTGATTCATGAATATTGTATTGATTAATAATTGAACAGATACTAATTTGCTTTTGAGTGACTACTCCCAAAACTTCAAAATGTTAGCGGCCAGATAGACTTGTGACAGTCAGAATATATCAACAGCCACTTAAAGATTGTGAGAATCTGAAAAAGTCTTGCCAAATACTGGTTTGTCTATATTTATTATTAATAAAAGAAACCCCATTTAAGTCAGTGAGTGCATAGATAATGAAAAATTCAGTTGAACTTAAGACAATCAGAGATGTTTGGTGAGGCCAAAATAGGTTTGATGGGAAAAGAACAGATTCAAAAGGACAACAAGAAGCTATTACTTTGAAATTGACATAGGATTACTTCCTGCGGACAGAAATAAAATGCCCAAAGAGCCATATTTGCAGGTAAAATTCCAGCTTTGAAACTTGCTGACAAGGTGAGTCCATTTCAGTGTACACATCCTCGAGTTTCTGTTGACTAATTCATAAATTAAATGTTTGCATTTTAAAAGGCGGTTAAGTGAATAAAAATATGATAAGGGAATCAATACAAACTTCCTTTCATGAATCCAGCCCTATACCATTAGTGGCAAGTCTTATTCATTCCATTGATAGATATTTACAGTTCCTAAGGATCACAGTAAACAACATCTTTCTTTAAAGCTTTTCTTGTTCTTGCCACTTTTCTTCCCATTCTTGTCTTTGTTTTCTGACATTTTCTTTGCTCTGATTTCTCTCATTAGATCAAAGAATACCTGGAAAGTTAAACATATTGGAGATTAAAACAACAGTTCTGACAGCAGAAAATAAATTGGTATATTGATGCATAAACTAGAGCATTTGGCAAACAAAAATGTAACACAAGAACAAAGCACCTAATAAAATAAAATGAGTAATCTAAACATAGATCCCAATGCTACTAATTTAACACCTGTATTTATGCAGTACATGAATCAGGGGAAGGGAAAAGGACTTACCTAGCTACTAAGTCATTCGGCAGCCTGTTTCAAAATGATAAAAGCCTTTTTTAATGAGTATCAACTTAATTGTAGCAAAGCAATATGCAGTGTTATGCAGGGTTTTTATAGGGATCTATGACATTTATACTAATCATAGGAGAATGATTACAATTAACTCAAGAAAAATGAAGCCAGGAGACAAATAAAATAGCCTTGGATAGTACCTTCAACACATTATGGAATTAATACGTCACCTTAATATTAACCTTATTTTATGGAAGGAAAAAATTTAGAGATTCTTAGAAACAGAATTTAACTGAATACACAAAGATCACATGTCAAGTAGAGACTACTCCCAATCTCTAAACCTATATGCTAATTGGGGGAAAAAAATCTTCCTCAACTAAAGCTAGAACACAAAAGGAAAAAGAAATTTTAAAAGACAGCCAGGATCAAACCTGGGTTTTCTTCTTACACTGTATACTAAAAATTCTAGATGCACAAGAATATGCTTTTTAAGAAAGTATAATTTTACTCAATTTCAATGTTTAGATGGACAATAAAATACCAGCTGACCTGTTAAAAAGATGCTCTATGCCTAATCTATAGCCTATAGCTAGAATAATGGAATTCTCAGGATTACAGAAGTCTATTGGAATAATCCTTTTAATAGTTAACTTGTGTGTGACAGTGAGCTCTTAAAGTTCCCCAAGTAGATATTTTATTGGATATAATAGACAAATAATTGAGACATAGCAAGAACATGACCCTCAGACGCTGTATCTAAAAAGCACAAGTACGAGATCTTTCCCAAAAGAAGAAAAAATGCTTCATTTTACTCCAGACAAGGAGATTTAAATAAGACCTAGTGATTCCAAACTAGCACGTGTTGCAATTCACACACTTCAAAGATGTTGTTTACATGGCAAATACAAAACTCATTTAATTTAAGCCACTGCTGTTGCAGGAGTGCCCCTAACCTTAAGAGATGTGAAGGGCTAGATCGGAATAGTCTATACAGGATGACATTTTCTCTCTAGAAAGAGAAAGGGAGGAGAATAGGCAGCCCAAAGGCCAGTCGTGGTTCACCAGGTTTGGCCCCCAGCAGGCTGCCAGATGATTTACCTGTGTCCCCACAGGTACGGCTGGTCACTGCTCCCAGTGCCTGGGAATGATGAACCGCAGCCAACTGGAACGGCGAGCAGCCATACCTGAGGCTGCATTGGTAAATAAAGAGTCATCAGCCCACCAGTTGTTAACCCTGGTAAACTGCATCCATCCCCCGGGCTACTTACTGCCCATCTCTGAGACAGAACGTAGTAGTAACAAAATGCAGTAACTACAGATGTAAAATTCCGTTTAAAATGTTAATTGGTTAAACTATGTTTAACTGGTTAACCGGCCCAGCACGTTGCACTGTGGAAGCTCATGGGAGCAGCCCCCTTCCACAGTGCAGTGGGCCTGGGTGGGCTGCTCCAGCTGGGGCATGCAGGGCCTGTCACACTGCAGCCACTGGGCTGCTCCAGCCAGGCCAGGAGCCAGTTAACTTGTTACCTCCATAAGCATGCCGGCAAGACAATGCTTACTGGATAACCGGTTAACCAGTTACCCCTCCACATACCTTGCATTTATAAGTAATATGGTCAATATACATCTATTTCCAGACTATTCGGAAGCTGAAAGATACCAGTAACATGTTTGGAGAAAGTTAAGCCTTTGATTTTTTCTTTAATCTCATCTGGAGATCCAGGGTGAATTTACAAGGGAAGTGCAGTGTGCTAGGCACTTTCCAAATGCAGACGAAGAGTCACTAACCCAAAATACTCAAAATCTGCAACATTATCGATCTGATTTTATAGATTATAAAACTGAAGCACACACGTCATGCTGCAAGTCAGAACTGGACTCAAGAGACCAGGTCTCCTGGTTTGGTTTCCCATGCTTAAGCTGTGCTTCCTGAAATACGCCTTCAACAGGGCTACTCAGGGAGTAAAGTACTCTTCAGACAAAGGCTTAAAACCTTTCTCCTACTACTCCTTCCCCCATCACTTCCATTGTTAAACCAGACTAGGGAGATATGTATTACTTTAGCTTGCTCATCAAGAAATCTGAAAATGTTACCTATAGGGATGTGAGGTATCAGGCAACTTAATAGTTGAGTAACCGCATGAGTTCTTATTAATTACTTGACTATACTATAGTCCCCAGGGGCGGGACCAGGAGCCAGTGCACTCTGGCCTCACTTCTGGGGAACTCCTTGCTACCCCATGCTGCTACCTCTGTACCAGTTTAAAAACCAGCTCCCCATGCAGACCTGCTGCCCTCTGATACAGAGGCTGCAGTGCGGGGTGGCAGCAGCCCCTATAAGTGGGGGGTCTGAGCTCCTTGTGGACAGAGGCTGCTCTGCCTCCTTCAGGTCCACCTGGGCCCTCCACATACAGAGGTTATCCACAGAGGGTCCTGCTCCATGGGAGCCTCTATCGGAGCTGAGTTCAGACCCCCTGTGAACAGGGGCTGCTTTGCAGCAGCCTCCTCTGCCGCCTCTGATAGAGGCTGCAGGGCGGAGTGGGAGGGACAGGTGGCACTGCGGAGCTGATGCTGGGGAGGGGGCAGCTTTTAAGAGCCCACTCTGAGACACAGCAAGGGGGGATGGGAGGAACAGGAACCGGTGGTGGGGGCAGCTGGCTGAAACTGTTTTATAATGGGCTGAACTTACAGTTAGTAACTCTCTACTGAGCATTTCAAGATGTAATATAAATGAAACCCTGCACTTCGGTGAATTGAGAGCACAAAGAAATCTACTATACTTCAAGACATCGCCTGAAAGTTTGCCATTATACAAGGGCTCACTACACTTGTATCTATACAAAGCAAATTAAACGGGATTTTGACATGTTACATAGATAGAAACAAAACACAAATGTTTACTTTAATGTGCAATATATTCATTAACTGAAACATTACTAGTTTAGGCTATTGAAAGAGGAACAAAAACCCACCTATCAATTGTGCCTTTGTCCCAGAACATAGTAAGAATTAGTCTCTCACTACTGAATGACGAATTCTACTGCAGTACAAATTAAGCTCATTGCCTTACCTTATCTACATTTGCTCTAGTTTTGGCAGAAGTTTCTACATACTGCACACCCCACTCCTCAGCTTTACTTCTGGCCTCTTCTACAGGCACCTGCCTGCGCTCCTCCAGGTCAGATTTATTTCCCACCACAAGCAAAGGGATTTTGTCCTCTTCAGCCTTCACACGCAGGATCTGTTCCCTAAGTCATCAGATATTAAAAACGGAATAGCTGAGTTAGCTTCCTGAGAGCATCAAAAATAAAACCCTTGACACCAGGAATAAGCAAACAGTCTTCATACTGTGCCAAGGAGCACCACATCGTCCTTCTAAAAAACATTTCAGAATGGCCTCATGCATACATGCTAATGGGTAAAGGATTCCAAATTTAGAATGGCAACATTGCAAGCTCAGAGCCAGTGCTGCCCAATGAAAATAGGAACTCAAACTGTAAACTATAGGAAATGGAGATAGCTTACTTGCAACTGGAAGTTCTTTCAGATGTCTGATCCCAATGTGTATCCCAAATGTGGGATCTGTAGGTGCACTACACACCTGAGACTGGCAATTCTTGCAAGTATTGCCAGTTTATCTATGTCTGTGCCCTGGATCTCCTTGCGTTCAATACTGAGGGTATAAAGGGGAGATGCAGAGGGACCAGGTCTCTATTTTCCTCTCTACCACAAATCCACTCATGAGGCAAATCAGAGGGGAAGCAGGTCGGAGAGTAGAATTCAGATAGGGACTACACATCAAGAATCGTGTTACAGATACGTTACTTTCGTTACCATTTTGAGCACTAATCCCCAATTGCATTCTACATATGGGTGAATGTCAAGCAATAGTAAAAAAAAAAGACTTGGACTAAAGCATAGTGCTTCATGAAAGTATAGACAGTGCTCCAGGTTGCTATCTTACAAGCATACAGCATAGGTACTTCCTGAAGAAATGCACCTCAGGTTGCCTATGCTTGAGCAGAACGGGCCCTCACTAGGAATGTAAAATCCCATTGAATTGGTTAAGTGGTTAAACATTCTGTTTAACCGATCAAAGGGGGTGCGGGCAGAGGGGGCTGGAGCAGTCTCAGTCTACAGCAGGCTCACTATGTCTCCCTCTAAATTGGGAAGTAGTATCCTCAACATTACTGAAGGGAAAACTCAGGGTCAGAGGTCAGGGATTTGTGGAAGGTTACATTAAAAAATCCTGCTCCAAAGGCACAGGGTACGTGATCTAATCACATAGCAATCCCCTCCTTCAGAAGGAAGTATGTTTGCTTCTACTAAAAGATTGATTAGAGCATTTTGAGGCTCAATGAAATATGTTTGGAAGGCATCTTGTAACCACTGCAAGTTGATTTACTTTACTTTAACCTTTTAAAATCAATAAAAAGAAGCGCTTAAGACAACAGCTGGCAGCATAATTTTCCAAGGTATTGTATAAACATCCAGGAAGCTAGTTAAAGTTAAGAGTTCCTGCCAAAACTAAACAAGGAAATCTTGTGCTACCAGCAGATGCTGAGTCAACTTGCAATATAATCTTCTAGGAAATGAAGTGTGCAGTTAGCTCGTTTTTCATATTTCATTTTGTGACTGAACAATATGTAATAAACACCCACAAATGTGTTTTTGCAGGCAATCAAATTAATATGGTATCAAATCTAGCAAGATTAGGAAGAAAAGCCAGTAAATGTACCTGCTTACGCTTTATTTTCTATTAAAAGCTGATTGCATTTAACAGATGCTCCAATTAGGGTCACTTCAAATGCACAGTGTTTTACAATTGAAAAATTATGTTCCTAAATACAACCAGCTATTAGAATCACAAGATACTAAGGGTTAGCATTTGTGGGTCACATAGGCAGGTAAAATGACAAACCAGCAAATATTCACATTAACTATCAAAATCTGACTATCAGCAGGATTTCTAGCCTGACTTGAAATAAAGCTCTGATAAAGGCTCTGACAATAGTTAATCTAATAATTATTTAGATGAATTTTGTTGTGTCGGTGCTTTTCTATACAAATTTCAAAACCTCATATATAAAAGTTGTCCAGTAGTTGTGGGCATAAGATTTAAATTAGTGTTTTGTATAATGAGATGGTGTAGTGAGGCAGCTGCCCCTCTCTGACTGGAAAGGACTAAAGCAGGCTAGAGCGGTTGCAGAGCACTGGCCAATTAGGGAGAGGATTTTAAGAAGCCCGTCAGAGGGCAGCTTGCTGGGGTAGCCCTATAAAGAAGGAGCTGCTCAGAGGAGAAAGACAGCAGTTGGGTCCTGACCAGGGAGGGTGCAGGACTGACATGTACCAGGCTGCAGGTCTTGATGCAAAGGCCAGGAAGGTGCAGGGGTTACAGAGGAAGTGGCCCAGGAAACAGGAGGCAGTAGAAGGGAAGAGAAGGAGGGCACAACAAGGCTGCCACCAGAGGGTCGCTGGGTTGGGACAGAGTAGTAGGCAGGACTGGGTCCCCTCTTCCCCTTTGTGCCATACCTTGCCAACTGAGGAGTGGCCTTCAGAGACTGTGGCTTGCTCCTGAAGTAAGGGGCTAGAATGAAGTTGCAGTTGGCCACAGTGACCAGTGCAAGACTGAGGAACGCTGATATGATACCTCTGGAAGGGGGTGAGAGGCCAGTGGGGTGGGAACTTCAGGTCCTAAAGAGGACACCATGTTCCTGGGTCATGGAGCAAGGGCAGGAAACAACTGGAAAGATGTGCAGCAAAAAAGGGACTAATTGTTCTTTCTACCTCAGACTTTAAAGAAAGAACCACACACAAATCTGAATGACAAGTGCAGTTGGAGACTTCTTGCTAATGGAATTCCAACAATGCTGAATACTGCCTATGTACTGTAGATGAACCTTGTAAGTTCCCTCAAGGTAACCACCCCATCCATCCATCAGGGTATTTAATCCACCTCCATTAGAGGTGCTAAGTATATCAACAGGACAAAAATCTTCCATCAACATATTGCTGTCTACACCAGTGGCCAGGCTGGAGTAACTATGTTGCTTAAGGGTGTGGATTTTTTGCCATTTGACCAACACAGTTACACCAATGTAAGTTGACAGCATAGACCTGACCTCAGAGAGCAGATTCAGTATTTTTAGCTCTCAGGTACTTTTATTAATTGTTAAGAATCAAAAGCTCCTGTATCATATGCCAAATTATTGCTATATGTTTATTGCATATAGGTACAGCATTCCAATTACAGATTGTTAATACTGTTAACCACAAGGCTTTTCAGCTATCTTATTTGCTACCGAAATATCACTTCGAGCTGAAGGCAGTTATTTTTAAGCAACTATTTGACAGAACCAAAAACCAATATTATAGTCTCTTTCCCGGCTCAGCAATCAGAGACATTGTCATTTCAAAATATGTGGTGTTAAGACGCTATAAATGGAAGATGTTCTACAGAAGTGAGAGATGCTCCCGGGATAACATTCCAGTGGAAGACAAAGGTCAAATCAATATCAAAATATACCACAAACTTTTTAGATATGAGGCAAAAATACTAACAACTAAAGCATTTAAAAGATCATTTTTACCAACAAGAAAAAAAAAACACCAATCTGATCAATTATTTAGCAAAAAGTTACCAAAGAACACTTAAGGCTTCAGAACAAGAGACCTAAGTCACCAGCTCCAAACAAGAAAATAGACTTTTTGTTTCCCTTCTCAGGTAGGAGGAACATCTAAGTGACACTCCAACTTCTGCAAGGTGCAGAAGAAATAATGGGCCCACACACCTTAAAGAAGTGGTGGGTAACCTCAGGCCCCTAGCTTAATTTAATCCAACTCACAGCAAGTCTCCATGCAGCAGGCTGGAAGCCCCGAGTCTCGGCACTCCCCCTATGGGGCTGAAGCTGTGTGTGCTGACTCAAGGCAATCCAGGAAGCTCTGGTGTGCTGCGCTTGCTTACAGGCGCTGCCCACAGAGATCCCACTGGCTGGGAACCACAGACAATGGGAGCTGTGGGGGCGGCATCTGTAGGCGAGGGCAGCGTGCAGAGCCACCTGACCCCTGACACAGGGGCACATGCTGACTGCTTCTGAATCCAGGAGCTGCTGGAAATAAGCATCCTCTCCTGCAGTGGCCCTGAACCTACTCCAGCCTCACAACTCCCACCCAGAGTCTGCACCTCTTGCCTGACCCACCTGCCTAGTTACGCGAAACCTGTGACCGATTTTTCCTACGGATCAGTGGCCCCTGGTAGGAAAAAGGTTTCCTACTCCTTCCTTAAAACAATGCTGACATCAGTGTTTCTTGTGCACAGACTACAAGATTTTACCATACAATATGTTGCTACACAAAATGTATCTGGGTAAAAGAGGAATATTTTTGAATTTGCAGCCACTTTCAGATGACCTATGCCAATCTAGATGCTTGTGTTTCAGTTAGAGGTAGCTCATTTTAGTCGTCCATCTGTTAGTTGAGAAGACTTGGTGGGCCACTTTTGTCAATGAACATAAGCCGACACCACAGACACAAATAATTCCCATTTCCCCTTTCTACCAAACACCCAAATGAACCCACTAGGTCAAATATGATTTACATTTCTCTAGTGCTTTTCTGGCCTCTAATTCTTTATCCTATTTTGGAATCTGCGTGGGAACAGTCTCTAAAAGCCAAATTCTGCCAGTCTTTAGGTGAGTTCCTTACTGTAGGCATGTAGGTATCAAAGCAACTAGGTCTATGCTCCTTTGCAGTTTTTGGGACTGAACAGAAAGGTGCAATTCATCGGTATGGAAATTCATACAATCTCTTTAAGAGCCTTTAGCTCTTCAAGACTTCTGACCAATCATTTTGTGACAAAAACAAATTCTATAACAATAAAAATGGAACAGTCGTAATCCTAATTCTAGGCTCATCTGGAAGGGGTGCAAGAGAATTAAACACCAAGCTCAAAGTCCCAAGCAGGAACAAGGGGCAGATGATAATGTTGCCTTCATGGGCTCAGATTCAGAAACCTCAGTATCCGATTAGGTATTAAATTTACCTTTTCTCGGAATTCTGTGACTTTTGGTTTAGACTTTAGTTGGTTAGCTGTTAGCTGTCTGTTAGCCCAGCCTGAAAAAACTCTAGGACACCAGTGCCAGAGGTCTACCTTTGCCTTATTACACCAGAGAGAGAAGGATCTCCAAGTATTGCCATGAAATTAATTATTGCCAGACTATAAGATAGCTGGTATCTTAGTTTGCTAGGCCTCTTCTTCAGGCTCACGTACACAACCGTCAGGCCAGAAGGGTAACTCCTGTATGTTGTCATTAATACTGTTGACAGCCGCTGAACTATTCATGAACTTATTCAATAATGATGGCCTCCTCTTTGATGTGATCTTCGGGGCTTGCACAGCACATCCCAGGGTGGGAACCTGAACAAGTTCAGAAATTTATGGTATGGTCCGGCTATCCTCAACTTAGTACAGAATGCTTACTTTGGCTGGATGCTTGGACCAAGAGTGATTCAGGGATGATGGAGAATAGCTAAAGCAAAATGACCTATAAACAAGTATTTAGATCAGGCTTTTCAGAGGAAAATGAGGTGTCAGAATGACACAAACTGCCAAAGACATATCTGTTAATAGGATAGGCAGATGTAGCAGTTAGGAGGCTTACACACACTCAGCTGAGTTGTATGAATGCTCTCTAGGTCACTCATGAATTATATTCAGGGAAACTCCATAATTATCCCCAGCCTTACACTCCAGTAACGTCTCATTCTG
This sequence comes from Pelodiscus sinensis, assembly GCF_049634645.1. Taxonomy (NCBI): domain Eukaryota; kingdom Metazoa; phylum Chordata; order Testudines; family Trionychidae; genus Pelodiscus; species Pelodiscus sinensis. The sequence goes on along the minus strand of NC_134717.1, from coordinate 6,906,174 downwards.
CACTGCTCAAGAGGTTCTCATGAACAATGCAAACTCAGTAATTACTTCAACACTTCAGCCAAAGATAGTCAATATTCGCTAACCTTTGTAATCTGAGCAGATTCCCCAACCACTTTAGACAAAACCACTCACCAGTAAGGATAAAACATTAAAATAAGATTAACAACTATAGATAAGTATCAGAGGGGTAGCCGTGTTAGTCTGAATCTGCAAAAACGAGAAGTCCTGTGGCACCTTTTAGACTAACAGATTTATTGGCGCATAAGCTTCCGTGGGCAAAGACCCACTTCGTCAGATGCATGTAATGGAAATTCCAGAGGCAGGTATAAATATACAGGCACATGAAAAGAAGGGAGTACCAATCAAGAGCAGCTATAGGTAGATTTTAAGTGATTATAAACATTAAGCACAGAGATCAAAGTTGGATACAAAATGAAATTGCAATCTAAATCCTACATTTATCAGAGTAACATTTGAATCAAACGGTTTCTCAGCCCACTGGATGTTCCAGGCAATTTGTAGTTTTTAAACACACAGGCTGAACTCTCTTCCAATCTCCCCAGTTCAAGAAAGGAATTAAGAGGGCTAAGATGGATGCACAGGAGTGAGTTAGACTGAAATAGCCTTGAAAGGAAGAATGAAAAAAGGCTTGAAAGTGACATGAAGAATCCTTAATGGGACTGATACTATGGCTAATCTCTTACCTTGGAAGGACTCCTCACACGGATCCCCTTCTTCACAGTCTACAGCACTACACCACTGGCACTTAATGCAAGGTGTTACAATGTCTCCATGCACAGACTACTAGGCCTGTTTTGCTTTCCTATGGGCAGCATGCCTTCTGGATACAACTGAAATCAGAACGGCTATATCTTTTTCGTAGAGTTACGATGTGGGAAATGAGGAAGAGAGGGGCAAACAGAACCTGAATACTAAGCCATCTGCTGGCTTTGAAAAGCTTGTCTTTATTAGTCCAGATACTTGTACGACAAAATAAAAGTCACTTTCAAGCTACTTGGTAGGGGAAAATGGAGAATTATCAAACCATAATTAAAGAATTGTGAAGAGCTGCTGACTGTCCTAATGTGTAAACTGAAGTTAAATAGGAAAATGGGTTAGTTCAGATACAGATTTCTGGTGTTAGGAAGTCCTGCAAATCCGCAGATATCCATTTTATATCCACGGCTCATTTTTGCAAATATGTATACAAATTTTATATCTAGAACCCTGAAAACGTATGGACATCCAACTTTATATACACTGGTATCCACCGCTGCAAATGTGGATGCAGATATCCACAGCTCATTTTTGTGGATACAGACGCAGATACAAATTTTGTATTTGTGGAGGGATCTATATATAAACAGAACACTGAGTGTGTTTATGAAAATCAGGAGCAGTAAGTTTACCTTTTCATCCTTTACCCATTACTGAGCCTCAGAACAAACATTCCTTATTTACCTTATCAAACCTATACAGATCTATATAAATACATGCAAAATATCAAAAAAGCATCCTGAGGAACTGAATCTATTTTTCCCTCTCCATCCAACTACAGTGCTTACCTAAACTCTGCCGTTGCTGTAAAGGATTCGTGTTCTGTTATTGAGAAGACAAGGAGAAACCCTTCTCCACTGCGGAAGTAGTTGTCTCGAATAGCTGCATAATCTTCCTGTCCTGCTGTATCCAGAATGTCTATCTGGACTTCTTCCCCATCCAGAACCACTTTCTTTCTATAACTGTCGGCTTTCGTAGGTTCATAGTCTTCCACAAACTGAGGAACATAAGAACAAAAATCTACAGTACCTCTTTTTCAGGTGTAGCACTCTTTTCTTTGGACATTTACTTTGGTGCAAACTTTTAATGGCCAATGTAAAGTATTTATATCCCTAAAAGGCCTTTTTATTTTAAACACTGTTGACTATTTAATGCCAGGTTTTTCGCTTTAGTATTTTAACTATTACAGACACACAAATGGGAACTGGATTTAATACCATTGCGTCAGTTTAGAGTCCACATTCCAAGAAAACGCAGCCAACAGAAGAAGCCATTGCTACATGATAACTGATAAACTATGAGTTTACTCCAGAATAAGCTAGCGGCTAGATGCTCCACTGGTACAGGCTGCACCTCCCAAAACAAGGACTCTCTCATCCGGCCGGACCACTGACATTCCTGAACAAGAGAGCCCCGAGGGAGGAGGGCCAGCAGCTGAGAGCTATGCACACAGCGAGGCTGGTGGTAGCTGGGCCAAAGCCTCAGCAGCCCAGTGGCAATAGTGGGGCCATGTTAATGGGGCAAAGGCAGCCCGGCAATCCAGTCCAGCAGTGGAGCTGGTGCTGGGGCAGCTCAATCACTGTTGCGTGCAGGGGCAGAGCCACTATAGCCTGGCTGGCCGTGAGACCGGACCATGGCAGCCCAGCAGAGGAAGCCTGTCAGGGGCTGTGGCAGTGGAACCAGAGCTGCAGCAACCCAGCTAAGGCCAAGGCAGGTCAGCAGCCCAATCAGGGCTGCATGCCACTCAGCAGGAGAGCTGGTGCTGCCGCAGCAACTTGGCTGGGACCAGGGCAGCTCAGCCAGGGCTCATGCTGCCCAGCAGTGGAGCTGGTGCCGTAGCAGTGGGGCTAGGGCTGCATGCTGCTGTGCTGCCAGAGGCAGCAGTTCTGGAAGGGGGGCAGCTGTGTTGCCCATCTGGCAGCAGGGCCGAAGAAGCCAGTGGAGGGGAAGAGTGGCAGGATGAGGGGGCAGGAGACTTTCCCTGGTTTAGCAAATTCCCTCATCTGGGACCGTTCACGTATCGAAGGAACCAGACCAAGGAGGTCCAACCTGCATAAACCGATAACACAACAGAAGTTGTGACTTTCTCTCAGATGTAGACTTTGGCATGGCTATTGTCTTTGTCAGCTCACAGTTTGAATGCTGCAGTGCTGTCTGAGTAGGAATATACCTTAAATCCATTCCAAAACAGAAGCATGTGCACAACACAGCAGCTCTACTATTAAAGGATGTACAGTGTTGCAACTATATACACATCAGTGCTCTATAAACCCCAACAAATGGTTAAAAAATTCTAGGTGGGGTTTACAGTACTAGGTCTGACTGACAAAAACAGAAGTAACAAGCAATTCGGTGGCACTTCAAAGACTAAAATGTATTAAAGCATTAGCTTCTGAGATATACAACTCACTTCCTCAAGCATGTGAGGAAGTGAGTTATATCTCACGAGAGCTTATGCCCTAATAAATTTGTTAGTCTTTGAAGTGCCACCAGACTCCTTGTTGTTTTGGCTGAAACAGACTAGCAAGGCTACCCCTCTAAAAACAGAAGTGATTCAGATATGCAGTATCAGGCAGCCATACTATTCCAGGCATATTTTTGTACCAACTATGGTCTGAGGTGCTCCAACCAAGGGTCCCTGCACATTAACGAAAAACAAGTTGCCGCCAGAATGGTTACTAGGAGAACAGCTTGATTCTGAAACTTACCCCCTCCTCCCCTGACTTGATACAAAAGAGTCCATATCTGTTGACCTTTAGAACAGACTCCAAAGACCATCTATTGATGTAATTTTAGTGTATTATGCTTTTCTTGTAATGACTTGTCAGAGTGCTTAGAAATGGCCATAGGCTACTTAGAACAGAACTAGTGATTGCATTTTTCACATATTTTCTGACATTTTCATCCTGTCTTGTGACAGTTGCACATGTCTGACTAAGTACACTTTAGAATATTAGCTACAAAAACTTAGAAAAGGATTTACAGGACATCCATCAACAGGCTTGTGCCCAGTATATTAGCACTAAGGAATTAGCATGAAGGGAGCTGGCAATCTTCTTGGTATTGTTTCTTTATTAACATAAGTCTCAAAAATAGATAAGCAGTATGCTTACTTCTACTTGAATCCTAACTTGTCTCAAAAAACTTCACAGTTTTACTGCACCAGCCACACTTGAGACTGAGACCTTGTCTACACTGGCGTGTTTTGTTGCTAAAAGGCAGTTTTAGGCAACAACACAGTGAGCGCATTTACATTACAATGTGACTAGTCAGGAAAAACACCCAGTTTTGGTGACAAAAAACTTCCACCCCGGGAGAGACTTTTGTTTTTTCCCCTCCCTTTATTGTCAACGAAGAGCAAGCGTGGCCTCTGCTGTCTGTTTTGTTGAGAGAACTGGCTTCCACCAGTATCCCATAATGCCTGCCCTGAAGGCTCTGCTCAGTGTTTTGTGATCTCTGCTGCCCTGTGGGTATGCACCCCTCCTCTTTCAAGGCTCTGGAAAGTATCTGACAGCTGGGGAACAAATCATTGGAACGCTTCCTTTCTCCCCGTACTAGGAGTACAGCAGCAGGCAGATTGCTACTGCATGGGGAGGGCTGGAGAGACTGCTGTGCTGCTTTGACATTCCTTAGTATGGAGAGCTCACAGAGCCACAAGAGAATTCCAAGAGGTGCAAGGATCAGCTCTGCCTTCTCACAACAATGCACTGTGGGATGCTCACCCACAATGCTTTGCTCTACCTGTTGTCAGGGTGCTAGAAATGTGGTCATGAAGTGTCAACAATGGGAGGCAGAAAAACTAGTTTGACCATTTTTCACTTTTGGCGACTTCTGCATGTCAACATTACTTGTGTCACCAAACCTTTCCAGTGTAGACACGTGTGGATGGACTGAAATGGCTGTCAACAACTACAGAAATGCCTGCTTTAAATACCTTGCATTCCTCATTCAATGCAATCTTTGCACTTTGTCTTTAAACGTTATGGAACCTGCATTTATCTTCTGGATAGACAGCATCAGAATTTTCTGATGTTCCAAACAACGTTAAAAGAAGTTTACTGATTGCACGAGAAAAATCCAGCAAAATGACTGTTGATTATTCGTGGAGCTTAATCAACAGATTGTGCTAACTTGTCTTACCTCATCATACATGAACTGAAGTGTAAGTGCTGACTTGCCCACACCTCCGCTGCCAACCATGATTACTTTGTGCAGGACCAAAGAACTCTGGTTCTTGTTCTTGCTGGCAGCCATCGTCTTGGTTATCTATAGTAGTTGACTGCCAATGAACAGGTGATTGAAGAGCTGCAGGAAAAAATACTGTAGTCACATACACGAAGTACACAATTGTTTGTAAGTCTGTACATCCTTGGTGTTACAGAGACAAAACCACTCCTAAAACATTTGTTTAATTGCTAAAGTTAGCACATTGGAAGAGTCTGCATGGCATGGCAGATAAATACCGGTCTGCATATTTTCTTGAAACACTACATTTCACTGTCATTTATTGTAAGCACACATAAGAATGGCCATACTGGGTCAGAGCAAAGGTTCATCTAGCCCAGTATCCGGTCAGCCAACAGTGGCCAATACCAGATACCTCAGAGAGAGAGATCACAAGTAATCCTCACGTGATCCCTCCCGTCTCCCACTTCCAGAGAAACAGAGGCTAGGGACACCATTCCTACCCATCCTGGATAATAGCCATTGATGGACCTAACTTCCATGAATCTATCTAGCTCTTTTTGAACCCTGTTAAAAGTTCTAGCCTTTGCCACATCCTCTGGCAAGTAGTTCAACAGGTTGACTGTGCGCTGAGTGAAGAAAAACTTCCTTTTGTTTTGTCTGCTGCCTACTAATTTCATTTGGTGACCGCTAGTTCTTATATCGTGGGAATAAGTAAATAACTTTTCCTCATTCACTTGTTAGAGTTTCAGAAACAGGAATTAGAATTATAAGCCTGTTGACAACAAAGTCTCAGTCTGAAAAGAACATCTTTCAGGAAGTGGTAAGTCTCAATTCCAAAATTTGAATAAAAAAATCTCAACAGGGATTACACATGAGATTTTCCTCTGTGGAGAGGAGACTTTTGCCCTTCCCCCTAAAAGGCAGAAGACTGGTCAAGATCATGATTATAATAAAAATATTATTATGACACTATTAACACCTTCCTAAAGTATTCCTTGTCAGTGTTTTGCTGTTTGAAAACCTATAATCTGACAGTAGTGCTTATGGTTTACATCTCCTTAAAAATAATGGGATTACTTTTGCTGTTTCTACCTACAGACAAAAGCAGCCAAAGATCAGCTGCATGTTTTGGCATACATTTTTTTTCTGCCTTGTGTATCTCAACATCTCTATTAGCTTTGACATAACACTTGGTTTTATGTAAACATGTCTTTTCTTTTTGAGATCTCTTTGCTTGTTTGATGATGCAAGTCTAGTTCTTCATTTCCAGGTCTTTCTTGTAAGCGGCAAGAAGGAAGTGCCAGTCACAATTTCCATTCCTTTTCTAAAGTGGCTGGCTAAAGTAAGCCCATAAACAAACCTACATACTTAAACATGGAGAAGGTTCCCTCCTAGACACAAAACTACAAGCAGAGTAAGTACTGTGCATAGTGCAAACTGCATGTTTAAGACTTTCACATGTTTCTTTGATTAATCCTATTTTATCACAGACTAGCCAAAAGGAAGGGCAGACACTAAGGTCATGCCTCCACCACCCGGAGATCGATCTTGTGGAATTCGATTTAGCAGGTTGACTTAAAACCTGCTAAACTGAACACTGAGGCTGCCTCCAGTTGGCATTGGTACTCATTGCAAAGGGAAGCCAATGGAAACATTTGCTCCTGTTGCCTCCTAATGTGAAGATGGTGCCAAGCTCAGCTTAAGGTAAGCCACCTCCAGCTACATATTTTACATAGCTAGAGCAGTGTACTTTAACCCGACCTTCCAGGTCTAGTGTAGAACTGGCCTAAGCAGGGATGTAAAATCCCAGTTAAAGTTAACTGGTTAAATATGTTTAACTGGTTAACCACGCTGCAGATGAAGGCTGATTTGACTGAGCAGGGTACCAATTAACCAGTTACCTCAGTAAGCATTCCAGTAAGGCAAATACTTACCAGGTAACTGGTTAACCCTTTACATCCCTAATACTAAGTCCCACCATCTCCTGACTCGGATGTCGCTAAAGGTTACCATGTGCCAAAAGGGAGCAAGAGGTAGGGGGAGGAAGAGACGGCTGAGTGGCTACAATTTCTTAAACAGGATGTAGCCAGCATCTTCAGCTTCATGGAAAGGCAGGTATCTGATGCTAAGCCCAACGACATGGTACAGATGCAGCTCAGAGAAAATCCTAGATGTTTCTGGCATTGGCTATCAGCCTGTGGAGGGTAAGCATCGTGGAAGTTTGCTGACAGACCACAGTTCTGAGAGACTCCACGTTGAACCATTTGGAAGACAGGGACATGCTGATTTAGAATCCAGCATGAGTAACTTGCTCACAAACTGGGAACCACCAGGTTAATGGAATACATATTTACATGGTCTAATAGGCAAATACAGGACCATAGAGATACACAAGGACAACAGGGTCCTTAGGATGACTTTAAAATTAAGGGCTTGATCCTTGAAGTCAACGAAATCACTCACTTGAATAATGGCTGGAGGGCCAGGCCCTAAGTCAAGGGACATAATCAATGACACACCATGGAAGAAGGTAAGGAGAAAAGAAAATGGAGATTTCAGTGGAAAGCAGTTCCATCAAAATGAGGCTGGTGTAGCCAATTTCATTGCAAGAAGTTTGGAAACATTGCTTTGGCAAGAAATAGGTTACATCTCCAACCAGGTAAGTCACGAACCAAACAATTTCAGAATGTCATATCCAAAATGGCAGAATAACGAGTTCCCAGAAGACCAGCATACAGCAAAACAGCACGAAAAAATGACAGACTAACAAACTTTATGTTAATGCAATAGGAAACCTGGATCAAGTAAGTTTTAAGGCCCCCAGGGATGTTCTGCTATCTGATCAAATTGCTGGACAGACTGAAGAGTTCTAACCCTACAAGGGACAAGTTATTCCACACTCTGAAACCAACTGTCCTTATGTTGCTTAAGAAGTGGAAGTCTTGCTTTTAAATTGAACAATTAGTTTGTATATGGGTACCCTTATAAAACTGTACAGCATGTAGTGTTTTGAAGACACCTCTAGATTCGCTTTTAGAATGGGACAGCTTGTCATGTCTCCATACTGTGTTTTCCACTAACACCCTGTTCATTGTACTGTTATGTTTTTGTTTGGTACAAAAGAAATGAATTCACCGAAACAGAATTCTGTTCCAGCAGAAACCTGAAACATCAACATTTTCTTTTCAGAGTTTTTACAGCCATATGTAAACCAGATGTCTGGGGCCCTTGGGGGGATCACAAGGTGGTTTCTGGGGAGAGGGATCTTCCAAACAGGGCCAGCATTAGACTAGGGCCCAGAGTAGAAAGCTGAAGCCCGCTGCATGAGGCTTTAGCTCAAAGCCCTGCACCATGCCACCTGGAGCTGAAGCCAAAGTCTGAGCAATGTAGCTAGAGAGGGGGGCTGTGGCCCCAGACATTTGGCCAGCTTACTAACCCCCTAATACTGGCCCTAACTTCCATATGCAGAAAACCAGTTATTGTGGCACAGATGGGCTGTGGAGTTTTTATGGCATATTGGGAAGTCTCACAGAAAAAGCTAGAGAACCCCTGTTTTACACTAATATGTTATATGCAAATAGGTTTACAATATTTATTTTACAGCCAGCCAATCTGGTAGGTGAGTGTGCACCTTTTATCTAGTGAAAACCTGCTTATTAATTCTGCTTTGATTCAAACTTTAAAACATATTTCCTGTATCTATGCACACATAGCTCCTTAAATATCATCTGTACATATATCTCACAATGATTATGAGGATCTCTAGGACATAAGCTTTCACTGGAGATCGCACATGACTCTCTTTAGATAAATAATATTAAAGAAATGTATTGGGTATAGTGAATTTGTCACTTGTCAGAAATTACTGTTACGGAACAGCAAACCCTTCACCAGTTGGCACTGGGAATTCTTAAGGTCACATATGTAAAAAAAATCTCTTGTCCACCACATTTGTATGGCTGAAGCCCAAATCCCACCACTTGGAATTGAAACCAAACTTGAGGACTTCAGTCCTGAGCGGCAGGGCTCTGGTTACAGGCTTCTTGCCTGGGATTGAAAGCTTTGGGCTTCAGTTTTGCTCTCCCAACCCCACCTGAAGTGACAGGATGTAGGCTGACTCAGGTTTCACTTCTTTCTCCTGGGGTCATGTACAGGGTTGCCAGGTGTCCGGTTTTGAACCGGACAGTCCAGTATTTGAGCTTTCTGTTTGGGAAACAAATTTGAGAAAATATAAATGAGAAAATATAAAGGTCTGGTATTTTCTAAATAAGATGCAATGTAGATTGTGATGTAATGTCAAGCATGTCCGGTATTTTTGTTGAAACCATCTGGTAACTCTATCATGTAGTAATTTTAGTTGACAGAAGGGGATCATGGTGCGATGAAGTTTGAGAACCGTTGAAGAGGCCTAACCTACAATCACTAATGTAAGAGACTGCTAAATGCCACTGCACTTGTGCTATTTCTGCAGTAAGGTACCACACATGATGTCCTTATAGAGATACATTTTTTTAAGTTGTTTGGCATTAGAAAAGAGCCCTCCTCTGCACAAATCTAAAAATACAACCCAGCTGAAGTATTAAATGGCAATTTAATGCTCAACCATGTAAGAGAAGGGCTCATTAAAATGTTTGCTTACTTAACTTAGCAATTTAGGCTAAGAGAAGTGTCAGATAAGGTTTTGGATTTCATACATTTTCTCAACATATCTGACACACACTCCAAAATTCAGTACATGCAGCTCCAATTCACGGCAACATGAGCCACGAGGATGCATCATAATAAAACTTCATAATAAGAGATCCCGTTCTCTCCCTGCCCACCAACCTCAAGGAAGTCATTCAAGCTTTTAAAAATTGGATTCCAACTTTGTGCACGGAATTTCTATAGTTGTTCATGTAAATTGGGCAATTACAAGAGGCTGGTTAAAATGGGTAACTATTTACAATCAAAATCAAGGTATTTATTGCCATAGATGTTTGCACCCACAATTACATGCCCACTTTTTAAAGAAAATTATTAGAGCCACTGATTGTATGGCTCTTTACAGCCAAATATGGGCTCTTTACAGCCAAATATGAAGAGTAGGCCCTTGCTTACAGTGCTTAAACTACTAAAAAGATTCTTGCCATCTGCAGAAAACTGTACTTCCAAAGAAGAGAGCAAACCATTTCCTCAGAAAACTGAGGGGGGACATAACAGTTTTCAAGTACCTAAAAGGTTGTTACAGGGAGGAGGAGGAAAAAAAAAATCTTCTCCTTCACCTCTGATAATTGAAGAAGAATCAATGGGTTTAAATTGGAGCAAGGGAGATTTAGGTTGGACATTAGGAGAAACTTCCTGTCAGGGTAGTTAAGTACTGGAATAAATTGCCTAAGGAGGTTCGTAGAATCATAGAATACTAGGACCGGAAGGGACCTCGAGAGGTCAGAGTCCAGTCCCCTGCCCTCATGGCAGAACCAAGTACTGTCTAGACCATCCCTGATAGACATTTATCTAACCTACTCTTAAATAGCTCCAGAGATGGGGATTCCACAACCTCCCTGGGCAATTTATTCCAGTGTTTAACCACCCTGACAGTTAGGAACTTTTTCCTAACATCCAACCTAAACCTCCCTTGTTGCAGTTGAAGCCCATTGCTTCTTGCTCTACCCTCAGAGACCAAGATGAACAAGTTTTCTCCCTCCTCCTTGTGACACCCTTTTAGATACCTGAAAACTGCAATCATGTCCCCCCTCAATCTTCTCTTTTCTAAACTAAAGCCCAATTCTTTCAGCCTTCCTTCAAAGGTCATGTTCTCTAGACCTTTAATCATTCTTGTTGCTCTTCTCTGGACCCTCTCCAGTTTCTGCACATCTTTTTTGAAATGTGGTGCCCAGAACTAGACACAATACTCCAACTGAGGCCTAACCAGCGCAGAGTAGAGCGGAAGAATGACTTCTTGTGTCTTGCTCACAACACACCTGTTAATGCATCCCAGAATCATGTTTTCTTTTTTTGCAACACCATCACACTCTTGACTCATATGTAGCTTGTAGTCCACTATAACCCCAGATTCCTTTCTGCCGTACTCCTTCCTAGACAGTCACTTCCTATTCTGTATGTGTGAAACTGATTGTTCCTTCCTAAGTGGAGCACTTTGCATTTGTCTTTATTAAACTTCATCCTGTTTACCTCAGACCATTTCTCCAATGTGTCCAGATCATTTTGAATTATGACCCTATCCTCCAAAGCAGTTGCAACCCCTCCCAGCTTGGTATCATCTACAAACTTAATAAGCATACTTTCTATGCCAATACCTAAATCATTGATGAAGATATTTATCCAGCCAGTTATGCACCCACCTTATAGTAGCCCCATCTAAGTTGTATTTGCCTAGTTTATAGATAAGAAAATCATGCGAGACCGTATCAAATGCCTTACTAAAGTCTAAGTATACCACATCCACAGCTTCTCCCTTATCCACAAGGCTTGTTATCCCATCAAAGAAAGCTATCAGATTGGTTTGACATGATTTGTTCTTTACAAATCCATGCTGGCTGTTCCCTATCACCTTACCACCTTCCAAATGTTTGCAGATGATTTCCTTAATTACTTGGTCCATTATCCTCCCTGGCACAGAAGTTAAACTGACTGGTCTGTAGTTTCCTGGGTAGTTCTTATTTCCCTTTTTATAGATGGGCACTATATTTGCCCTTTTCCAGGCTTCTATAATCTCTCCTGCCTCCCATGATTTTCCAAAGATTTTTCCAAAGCTAGAGGCTCAGATACCTCCTCTATCAGCTCTTTGAGTTTTCTAGGATGCATTTCATCAGGCCCTGGTGACTTGCAGGCATCTAATTTTTCTACGTGATTTTTAACTTGTTCTTTTTTTTATTTTATCTCCTAAACCTACTCCCTTCCCAGTAGCATTCACTATGTTAGGCATTCCTTCATCAGACTTCTCGGCGAAGACCAAAACAAAGAAGTCATTAAGCATCTCTGCCATTTCCAAGTTTCCTGTTACTGTTTCTCCCTCCTCACTGAGCAGTGGGCCTACCCTGTCCTTGGTCTTCCTCTTGCTTTCAATGTATTTATAAAAAGTCTTCTTGTTTCCATTTATTCCTGTAGCTAGTTTGAGCTCATTCTGTGCCTTTGCCTTTCTAATCTTGCCCCTGCATTCCAGCGTTGTTTGCCTATATTCATCCTTTGTAATTTGTCCTAATTTCCATTTTTTATAGGACTCTTTTTTTATTTTTAGATCATGCAAGGTCTCCTGGTTAAGCCAAGGCGGTCTTCTGCTATATTTTCTATCTTTCCTATGCAGCAGAATAGCTTGCTTTTGGGCCTTTAATGTCCCCTTGAAAAACTGCCAACTCTCCTCAGTTGTTTTCCCTCTCACTCTTGATTCCCTTGGGACCTTAACTACCAGCTCTCTGAGTTTACCAAAATCTGCCTTCCTGAAATCCATTCTGAAATCCGTTCTCCCTTCTACCCTTCCTTAAAAGGTTGTGGAATCTCCATCACTGAAGATGTTTCAAGAGCAGGTTAGACAAACACCTGTTGGGGTGGTCTTGATGGTGCTTGGTACTGCCATGAGTACACGGAACTGCACTTGAGGACCTTCTGAGATCCCTTCCAGTCCTATGATTTTGTGATGTCTGTAATCACCATTGCAACACCAAATCCGCAGGCTTAGAGAGCATGTCTCCCCACCCCCCTCTCTAAAATGGTTACATAGTTTCAGAGTGGTTCCCGGCTTGTGAGGCACAGCATTCAGCTCAGCTCCTACCACAGGAGTCACTAGCCTGCGGATTGCAATCCTGGGGCCTCAGCCAGTCGATCGTGATTTCTGGGCCACTCAAGTCCAGCAATGCGGCAGGGCTTGGACAGGCTGCCGACTGCAAGCTCATCTCTGTGCACCCCTTGAGGGGAGCGGGACAGCATCTCTCTGCAAGTTGCATGCGCCTGCAACTCCCATTTGCCAGCTCCTGGCTAAGGGGAGCTGTGAAAACGATGCTGGGGCTAAGGACAGAGCACAGAGACATGCAACACTCTTCCCGCAAGGGGAGCACAGAGATAAGCCTGCAGCCAGCTGCTTCTGGGAGAGGCAGGCAGTCTGCAAGCTCTGCAACAGCAGCAGGAGCTGGGGGAAGCGATCCCTGGCTCAGTCCTGGTGACAGGAAGCAACTTGCAGCTGCTGCTCATGGAGAGTCTGGGTCCAAGCTCTAGGACGATCCCTGAGCTCTGGTGGGGGCTGCTGTGGGGTCTCTGGAGCCTGGGCTGCAACCAGGAGGGGGAATCTCCAGCAGGGCCAGTCTCTCTGCTCCCCAAGAGCCGCTCCCAGGGCAGAGCTCTCAGACTGGCCAGGGAACTGCCTGGCCCAACCCTTGCCCCAGGATGGGCAGCACTTGAGGGGCAGGTAAGAGACACCTCTTTTACCCCAGAAGCAGAGCCCCAGGTGCCCCGGGGATGCAAGGGGAGGGTTTGGCCCTGGTCTGTTCCCAGCAGAGCTAGCTAAGATCCCTGCCTAGGGACCAGGGAAGCTGCCACCAACTCCCAACGTATGCTGGGGAGCCAGCCAGCTGGGGTGGGGGGAAGGGATTGGAAGGGGGCTGAAGAGGGACAGGGGCAGATAAGGGAGAACAGGGATGTGAGAGGCAGGATCAAGAGGGGAATGGCAGGAGATACTGAAGGGAGTTGAGAGGATTCAGGGGAGACTTATGGGGCAGAAGGGAGCAGGGGTGCAAAGAAGGGAAACTCTGAGGGGGGGTCACAGGGAGGGAAAAGGGGGATGCAGGGAAGAAAGGCTGGGGGGAGACTGTGGGAACATGAGCAGCCTGGCTGGGGAAGGGAGAAACACAGGGCAGGGGTTGTACAGGAGATCGGGGAGATACAATGTCAGCTCCCCAACCCCATGGGGCAGGAGAGGGGGAGGGCAGAGATGTCTGGTGATAGTACTTGGGGGCACTAGCTCCTATGCCCCTGACAATGTTTCTAAACAGGGTGCCCCACATGCCACCTGCCCCTGTGGGTGCCCCTCCCTCTGCAGACACCAGTCGCCCTGGTAAAGGGACTGGCCCACCCAGCAGCCAAAGGGGAATCCTTTCTGTGGATTTTTTTTAGCACTGTAGATATCTGCAAACTCTGATCCGTTACAACATGTACTGCGTGCATACAGACACGATGTAAAATAACATATGACCTCTTAAAATTGATTACCATAATGAGTATGCAAATATGCATATAAAATGTTACTGGTCCACCAAAAGTTTGTGAATGGGGTTGCCGGTCCATGGTATAAAAAAAGCTTAGGAACCACTGACTCAGACCACTTATCGAGAGAGACAATGAGTTTTGCTCATTCATGGCCTTAGCAGAGCGCCAGCTGGCTTTTAGCTCAAGCTCTGGAGGTCCCAGGTTTCCTTCTGCCTGTTGGCATTACACCTGCACCTCACACCAGCTCCTGGACCCCGTCCTAGACCTGACCTCCTTCCCAGAGCCAGCACCTCATACTTCCACCAAATCCCAACACTCTGCCCCTGCCTGGAGCCCTCTCCTAAAGCCAACACCTGCTTGTCCACCAGCTCCTCTTGCATCCCAACACTCTGCCCCAACCTTGTATCTTCTCCTGCACCCAAACTTCCTCCCCGAGCTTACACCCCTCACACTTTCCTGCTCCTGAACCTCTCAGCCCTGACCCAGAGCCCCCACCCTCTGCCCCAGCCCAGTGAAAGTGGGGGAGGACGACTTTGGGATAGGAGCAGGGCCCCAGGGAAGAGGGTTGCCCTTAAATTTAAAAAAGCGATTTTGGGCATAAAAAGGCTGGAGACCATGTCCCCTACTGAATAGCTCTGCAGAGACCATTTTGTGAGAGCCTGTATTTTGAGTCATATTAACTTGCAGCACCCCCTTTTAATTTATTTTTACTGAAAGACTAACCTATAGCTCCCTAAGCATAAAAACCTTCCAGAAATACAAAAGCTTTTCTTTTCACCAGAAGTGTTCACAATACAAGTGCAGAATATTTTCTTTCCAAATACTCAGCAGAAAATAAGGTGAGAATTTTAAAAAACGGGATGCTAAAAGCATAAAAAAAGTTACAGTAAATGCCCCATGTTTTACTATATTTATCCCACATAGACCATTGTAAACATGTTTATAGCCTCGCTAAAATAAATCTTAGCCTTTGTTCATTTTAACTTTTATTTTCTGACATAAGTCCACACATTCATATAAAAAAATCTAAATAAACAGATAAGTACAAAAACTAAGGTACAGCTCTAAAATTCTACTTTTAGTGTCTGTGTGCAGTGGGAGAAACAGCCAAGATTAAACATCTTAGAGGGGTAGCTGTGTTAGTTTAACTAAAAAAAAAAAAATTTAAAAAAGACAACAATGGTCCTATAGCACCTTAGACACTACCAAAAAATGTATAAATAGTATCGTGAGCTTTTGTGGGCACAACCCACTTCTTCAGATGACAAATATTAAGGTTATTAAACTTGCTTTTGTTTGCTTGCTATGCAACTCTTACTCTTGAATGTTTCCTTTTGTTGCTACCCTGTTCTGAAACGCAGCTATTCTATGGGGGTTTTATAAAATGGGAATCCAGAACTGCATGGCCCGTTGACTCAACAGAAGTGCTTTGTTAGATCCTTCCAATACCTAAGCTCCTATTTGAACATAGGATGTTTAACCCCTTCGCTCCAAGAATAAAGATTTCATGACATCCAAAACAAGTGCTACAAAGAAATTCTCAATTTCTACTACTGCTATCAGTTATCAAATCTTTGCACAATTATAATACTTAGTTACATTAGACTAAAAATAATCAGGTTATGTAGCACCACTAGTTGGTGGGTCATTCACAGGTTAAATATGCCAAAAGCTATATAAGAGAGAGATGCATATGTCTTGGCGCTCAACGAAGCACAAGGCCAAACCTGGAATGCCTCTACCATACGAGAGCTTTCTATATGCCGAGCAGTGCATTCCATAGCAATTTTAGAACATGCTTGAGGAAGTTAACTTGACATGTCAGGTAGATATCTTTTATACCAGGAGACATCGTTTACAGTAAAAGGCTAGAACACGGGTGGGCAAGAGAGCCTCCTCAGGTCAGATCCAGAATAATTGGCTGTTCTCTCTAGGCCTGGAATGGCAAAGGCTTCACGAGCTCCCCCTACCCCCAGCCAATCAGGGTCTGTGGGCAGGGAGCACAGAAGTGTTCTGGATCCACCTCTTCTGGGGTGGCCCAGGACCTCTTAAAAATTTGTGAAGTGACCCCCTTTTAAAATTATTGCGCACCCCTGGGCTAGAATATACAAACTGCAAGAAAGCTATAGTTATGACTCATGAATTAATCAGCTTAGTTCATTTAAGCAAGTGCTGGTTAAGGAGAAAGAATGATTTTTAAAGTGCCACCATTAAAAGAAACTGTTAGCATAGCCAAGTTGAAGTATTCACTCTCTTTTTTCAAGAAATCAAATTTTAGAATACATTAATATTTTTAAATATTTTATATAAATTTATGATCTTAACACAATAGTGGTTTCACTATGATCACACAGGATTATCTGTGTTCTACTTTGCTGTCCTGCAGATTAAATTTAAAAAATAGAAATCTGCAAAATTCATAAATATTTATTTTGGAACTGGACTTTTAATACTCCATTCATCTGAAGAAGTGGGTTGTACCCACGAAAGCTCATCATACCATCTACATGGTTTGTTAGTCATTAAGGTACTGCTAGACTATTCGTTGTTTACGTTTTCCCATGTATTCCACCAGTGACTTGGAATCTGAAGCAGATACACAAAAATTCAGTACACCTTTAATGGTGAACTCAATCTCCTGTGTCAGACTCTAGAACTAAAGTCTTTGTAGACAGTCAACAAGACCCCTTCTGAGTTCTGACAGTTGGATAGTGCCCAGTTTCTCTTTCCATAATTTTATAGACACTGACTCAGCTGGAAATCCTTCAGAAAAAGTGGGGAGTCTTTTGATAGAGGCTAACGCTAACATATGTCCTGCTCAGCAGCAATTATTCAAGTTAAGCCAATTGTCCTCAGGACCCTTCTCCCCCCACTATTTTAACAGTGTAAGTTAATAGTAAGAGATATGAAGCTCTGTTGCTTTTTTTTATAGCCATGTAATAACTGTGACAGTCCCAAATGACTCATGGATTCAAATAAGCTGCATTCCTTATATCTTGTTTTATATCAGATTGTTAAATTGGCAGTTACTTCACTGATAATTAGAATATTTGAAAGACTTACAAAGTTGGAATCATCTGCTCTTTCTGGAAAGAGCATCATTACATGGGTACAACAGATAAACTTAGTCAATGTGGATCCCCAAATCTGGGTCATGAAAGAAAAGCTACTGTAAGTACAGTCATAAAAATGCTGGGATACATAGGTAACATCTACCCTTGGAAGACTGAAAGTAAATGTTCTTTATCTAGCCAAGAGATTCACAACACAGTTGAGGTGCATCTGCACAGCAACATTATTTCGGAATAACATGAAACAACAATGTGAGTGTCTATACAACAATTCCGTTATTTTGAAATAATTAAAATATAACGGACAGCTTATTGCGAAATCTGTAAACGTCATTACACGCGGAATAATGTTTATTCCGAAACCGCTATTGCAGAATAGCAGTAGTGTGGACACTCCATTGCTGCTATTGCAAAATAGCTCCTCCCCAGGGCCACTAAATGTAATTATAGGCAGTCCCCGACTTATGAACGGGTTACATTCCGAACACCTGGTCATAACTCGATTTGGTCATAAGTCTGAAATACCCTTAAACATGCTGCCCATGTTGTTTGAAAAACTTGACGTACATGGTTCTCAACTTTAAAATATTATAATGGGGTTAATGGGAGGTTGGTCGTAAGTATGGATGGTCGTAAATCGGTGTGTTCATAAGGTGGGGAGTGGCTGTATTCCCTAGTGCCTCCTGGGGCTCTGATTCGAGGTAGCAAGTCCACATTAAGGAATCCTGCCTTGGACTAATTTTGAGTCGTCCCTGTAGAGTAGACGTGCTATTTCAAAATAAGCTATTTCAGAAAAAATATTCCAAAATAGCTTATTTTGAAATAAGCGTGCTGTGTAGATGTACCATTAATGAATTGACCACACTGCTTTACTTTTAACCCAGCAGTACTCTTGAATTTTACTGAAACTATTTAAATCCAATTGCTTAACATTCCATGATTGCACCCAAAAATAGATCCATTTCTGCATTAAACAGCACAGTATATTCAGTCAGCATTTTCCCATCCTGAATGCAAGCCAGATTTCATTAGAAATCATGTACTGAAAGAGAGATAATCTCGCTATGCAGGAGTGCCATTAAAATTCAACAAAGTATAGAACAGATAGCAGCAGGCATTTACTTAAGAAAACAGATTCATAAGAAATCAAAACATCAGAAGAATTGCCCATTCCCTCTGTTAATCATGCAAGAAATCAAAAACATATGCCAAATTCTGAGCAGCAGCTTCCGCATATAATCTTGAAAATAGATTACAACAACCTATGAAAACTACAGTCATACAAGATATTCAGAAAGATTTGGTAACGGTCTGAATCAGAGGTCTACATTTAATCATTAACTACCTCTCAGGTTCTTGCTGAAGCATTCCCCCCACAAGACTCCTGCACCAGTGGAGGCAACAGAATTGATGCTGCACACTTCCCTTTTGGAACAGCAATGCAGCCTTGTTACCACTGATTCCCCAAATTAAGATGCACATAGACGGGTGCTGTGAGACACTGATGTATACATCAAAACCGTGGTTTTAATCAAACACAAGCTTTTATAAAAATCTCTTGGAATTTCAATTTTAATAACCCTACACCTGTATGTTCACATCAGTAATTTGTTTTCATAGCTTTTTTTAACACTTAGCCCTAAGAGCTGAGTGTTACTGAATTTTTGATTTTTTATATGCATTCACATCACATAAATTGAGTAGAAAATAGAATTGCAGATATAATTTCAGTGGATTAAAAGAAGCACAAGGACACAGTCATTAACATTTTTACTAGCAAAAATTACCAGGTTACTCCAAAGTCAGTTACAATTTTCTCCAACCTTACAAATTATTAAATAAAAGTTAATTAACTATATTCTGCAATTACTCTTCCAAGTACAGTTAATTTATCACTGTCTCAGTAAACCAAGATACCATTAACTTACAAGTCAGTATCGGAGACACGATATTGGGCTAAAGGGACATTTGATCTGACCCAATATTACTATTCTTATCGCAGAAATAAAATAAGACAGTAATAAAACACATCTTGTTTTTTCAAGTGTAACATCTCTGGTTTGATATGTTGTAGTATGATTATTCAGCATACATATAGTGAAAGTTACTAAAACGACCATATGCTTTTTCCATGAAGTGTCTGGACGCCTCTGTTGTTTTAACATGCGAGGGTTTCCGGTACTGATCCCAATTTGTTTAAATCTCATTTTAGTGAATGGATATTTAGAGGAGTTCAATAGCTATTAGCCAGAGGGTCAGGACTGGAACTTCATGCTCTGGAAGCCCCTAACCTTCCAAATGCCAGATGCTGGAACTGGATGACAGGGGGGTGGAGGAGGTTGGTTCACTCCATAAATTGCCCTGTTCTGTTCGTTCCCCCTAAAGTACTTGGCCCTGGCCATTGCCAGGAGATACTGAACTACGTGGACAATTGGTTTGACCTAGTATCACCATTTATATGTTCTTACATATATACTGAGACAATCTTATATTATATTCTTAGACAAAAGATACTTCAAGAAGTTAGATGTCTCCAAGTCATCAGGGTCAAATGAAATACATCCTAGAATACTCATGGAGCTGACTGAGGAAGTATCTAAGCCATTAGCAGTTTTCTTGGAAAAGTCATGTATGATGGGAATGGAAGGACAATCGGAGTCAAACTATAGATGAGTCCACTTAACCTCAGTACCAGGAAAGATAACAACAGCAAGTAAATGGTCTGGTAGCACTTTATAGACTAACAAAACATGTGGATAGTATCATGAGCTTTTGTGGGCACAACCCACTTCTTCAGATGACCGGAGTTATGATTAGGGGATAAGGAAACTCGAAATAAATAGGAGGGGGGGGGGGAGAGAAAGATGTTCTGTCGCCCACCCCCGTACCTCTATGCATAAAGTATCAAGAGAAAGGGTGCTAAACCTGAGTAGATAAAGGTCAAAGTCAGTGGATGGATAAAGCAGGAAGGATACTACTCAGAAAGTAGTTAGCACTTTCATTGATAAAAGGTTCCACCAGACCAAATCTTGATTAAGTCCATAGTAACTGAATTGAATTTGCATATGAATTGTAATTCCAAGCTTTCCGTGTGGATCTGACTTGAGGAACTAGCCTGTGACCAGCATGGATTTATCAAGATCAAGTCACACCAACTTAATAGCTTTCTTTGACAAGGTACAAGCTTACGGACAAGAGTAAAAGCAGTAGATGTGGTACATCTTGACTGTAGTAAGGTGTTTGATACTCTCTCACATAACCCTCTCAAACTATGAAAATACAGCCTAGATTACATCCACTATTAGGTGGACGTATACATGGTTCAAAAACTGTTTCCAGATAATAGTTATCAGAGGTTCACAGTCAAATAGGATTCCATAGGATCCTATGTTCAGTGTCTCTCTCAATGGCAGAGAGAGTACTTTTATAAAGTTGGCATATGATACCAAGCTGGGAGAAGTATGAGTACTTTGGAGGACAGCATTAGAATTCAAAATTATCTGGACACACCGGAGAAATGGTATGAAAAAAAAATGATGAAATTCAATTAGGACCCATGCAAAGAACTCCTCTTAGGAAGGAACAATTATTTGCACACACAAAATGGGAAACGACAGACTAAGAAGGAATACTGAAGGAACAGATCCAGTGGTTACAGTGGCTCGCAAGCTAAATATGAGGCAACAATGAGACAGTAAAAAAAAAACCATCATTCTGGGATGTATTAGCAGGACTGCTGTAAGCAAGGCATTAGAAGTAATTCTTCCACTCTACTCCACACTGATTAGGGCTCAGTTGGAATAGTGTGTCCAGTTCTGGGTGCCACATTTCATCTGAAATCTCATTTTTCTACCTTGGAGGTTGCACAACTTAATTGACTCCTATTTGTTTTAGGCAAAGTGGAGCCTGTTGCAAAAAAAAATAAATAAATAAAATAAAAGCAGCAAACATGATTCTGGGATGTATTAACAGGAGTGTTGTGAGCAAGACATGAGCAGTCATTCTTCCGCTCTACTCTACACTGATTAGGCTTTAATTGGAGTAATATATCCAGTTCTGGGCACCACATTTCAAGAAAGATGTGGAGAAATTGGAGAAGGTCCAGAGAAGAGCAACAAAAATGATTAAAGGTCTAGAAAACATGAGCTATGAGGAATGACTGAAATAACTGGGTTTGTTTAGTTTAGAAAAGAGAATGCTGAGGGGAGCATGACAGCAGTTTTCAAGTATCTATAAGGGTGTTACAAGAAGGAGGGAGAAAAATTGTTCTCTGTGGCCTCTACGGATAGGACACGAAGCAATGGGCTTAAATTGCAGTAAGGGAGGCTTAGGTTGGACATTAGGAAAAAACTTCTTGTCGGCGTAGTTAAACACTGGAATAAGTTACCTAGGGAGGTTGTGGAGTCTTTAAGAGCAGGTTAGACAGACACCCGTCAGGGATGATCTATATGATGCTCGGTCTTGCCATGAAGCCAGGGGACTGGACTCAATGACCTCTAAAGGTCCCTTCCAGTTCTAGGATTCATTGCATTAGTTAAATACATATTCTGGGGCATGCACTCTTTTGGAAATGCTGCTCTGTTTTATACCTTAAAGGCCCTGATACATTTTTATTAAGGCACCTTAAAAAAATCAATTTTTAACAGAGCAAAAGATCATTGGATTAATGCTTATGCACTACAACTAATAAATTCATACATACGGTATTAAATGCATTTTGGAAATGTGCTGGTAGAGTATTTGGTGTGCATGGAAAGTCAAAGGGAGGGGTACTTCCAAAAAATAGTTGGAGATACTCTTTAAAACTTATCTAAATTTCTACACAGCAGTTTACAAAAATGTCATCCAATTCCCTCATGTAGACTTTTCCTTAGAGAGGAAGGAACCTTCTTGTATTTTTAATTGAATGTTGTTTAAAAGCATTTCATTCACTGCCACTCCATCCACCCAACGTTGTCCTACTCTATATTCTATTTCTTTAACCCTGCAAAATTCAAAGGCATACAAGAGAACAGATATTTGAGGAGATCACAAATCTGACACAAACTGGTTTAAGAAAAGTTAGTTATTTGCAGGTTACTAGTTTCAAAAGCATCTCTGTGTGCTAGTTTTGATTAACTGAAATACACAATCTGATAATCACTGGGCAAATCTGAGTAACTCAGTTATATTTCAGAATCTAAAAAAGTCATTATTGAAACCCTAATATTTTGGGAGGTTACTATTCTGCAACACTTGGTCCAAAACTCAGTAGGGTCAGCACAAGAATTGCCTGAAATGCTTTTGATTCTATTATATTATGTTTTGAACTGCCATCCTGGACTTTCTTTAATTCAGAGATGAGGTCGAGTGGTTTTAGCACACTTGCCAGTGGACAGGTGTTCCCATTCAAAAGCCATCTCCACTGATAGTCTTGTTCACAGATTCAGAATGTGTCAAGATCTGAATAAACATGGAACCTGAACTACTCTGTCACCCTTGGAGGCTGTTCTTACTGGTCAAGGTTGAGGCACAAGAACAAAATTCTAATAAGAAACACTTAAACAACAACAAATAGTCTAGTATCACCTTAAAGACCAACAAAACATTTAGATGGTATCATGAGCTTTCGTGGACAAAACCCACTTCTTCAGATGACCAGAGTTATATTGCTCAAAAATGTTTACAAGTCTTCTCTAGGTTACTTCACAACACCCCCTATAAAATAGATGTTGTTACTCCCATTTAATAGCAGTGGAAAAACACACAGTTCACCAAATACCACAGAAGATCTTAGAACCAGGATTAGAATTCTATATTTCACTATCCCCAGTCAGCTTTTTCAATTATTAGGCCACTCAGTGTCCTGTTTGTGTAACATCTCCTGTGCACTGCCTGACTGTAGTGCAAATCCCACAGAGAAGGAACGATTGTTATGCAGCATTTCACATAGCAACAAGCGCACAGGCTCTCAAACAAATGATTGCAGCATACTTTTTTCATTTGAAAGACTGGTCTATTCACAAAGCTAAGGGATAATGTAGATAGACTCAACATGTCAGCCATGAAACGGCACTTAGATGTAGTAGTCATCCCTTGAGATATATCAGTTCATTACTGCCTTGAACAGAAGTGAAGTGCCTATAGCTGAGTGTTCTTTTATGCAGACACCCTGTACACTAAGGACATAAAATCTCATGCAATTGGTTAACCAGTTAAGAATGAAGTTTAACTGGCTCTTAACCAATTGTGGGGGGCAGCCCCTGCCTGCGATTTGCCTCTGCCTGTGACATGCCTAGGCCCACCATGGACAAAGGCTACAGCAGTCCCCGACCCACAGTGGGCTGGGACCCGCACCAACCTCCACAGGTTAACCAGTAAGCATCCCATTAAGGGTAATGTTAACCAGTTAACTGGTAAGCCTTTCACATCCCTACCATGCATTAGGGATGTAAGGGAGTAGTCAATTACTCGTTCCCCTCCTCCCCCCCCCCCCCCCCCGCTGCCTCTTTGTCAGAGGCATTAAGGGGCAGGGGAGCAGGAGCCAGTGCTGGGGAGAGCCGGCTTAAAAGCCTGTTCCCCCAGCACCGTCTCCATGGTGCGGGCAGAGCTGCAGTGTTCCAGAGCTGGCATGAGCCAGGACTGTTCAGTCCCAGCTCACGCTGCCCCGCTGCAACTCTGCAATTTAAATGTTGTAGGAGCTGGGCTGTTGCATGCCCAGCTCCTACTACATTTAAACTGCAGAGTCACAAAAGTAACGAGCACCCCCCATCAACTAACTGAGTAGGAAATTCCATCAACTACTTGATTAGATGATTAACCTCAATTTAATATCCCTACTGTGCATCTGAACTGATGTTAAAAATCTGACATACCGGTTCGCAAATGAAATACACAAAAAGGGTACTGGCAGCTCAAATTATGCCCCAAATTGAGATTTTTTTAAAAAAATAAGCTTTGTGGAAATGCACAATTAGTATTCACATTGAATATATTTAAAAATTCCCCTGCAATATGCATGAAACAAACATGTTATTGTATGAGAAAATGATACTAAAGTTGATAAGATAATAACTAGAGTTAACAGTATGAAACTGACCTATTTTCATTGTATGAGAAGAGAAATGTAGAAAGTGTTAAAAACAGGGTAAATTCAATTCAATTAGTTTAAATAAGCCAAGATATTATTTATAATATAAATAAATATTCAGTCACCTTTCATCAAATATTTTCAAGAAAGGAAAAATAACTAAGCAACTGTTTTACAGGAATTTGTGTTAGAAATGCCTTGTTTGTACTGAACATTTCCTTTATGATTTTGACAGATTATCATGATTCAGGGCTTAAAAGTTTTATTTACATCAATGCTGTCCTTGACCAATCCACCACAAATTAATAGTGTAAATATGTTAATACCACATAGAAGACAATAAAAACGTATTTGGAATTGTTGTACTTCAGTCTTCTAACACCATTACTCAGAATTGGTCCACAGTAATGCTAAAAAAGTTACACTAGTTCAGTTACGCAAGTTACATAACTGAAGTCCATATAACAGTGTGGCATAGACACTCCTCCTGTAAGTCAACCTTAGTCTTATTGACATAGCTTCAACCCCTGGAATACAAACAACAGGAGAATGCTCTCTCGTCAACTTAACATGTCTTTATAAGACTCACTACATCAAAACCACTGTATTGACTGCAGAAGTGTCAATTTGGCTGATAGTGTAGATATGGCCTCATTTATCAGCCAACCACAGCAGTCTGTCCATCTAAAGAATTATCTACAATTACAATCCAAACTGCACCTCTTATTCCCTCTTACTGCTTTAACTACTGAGATGTTGAAAATGTAAGAACACCAGATAATGCACTTTTTGAACACAATCCCCAAAATTTCATAATGCTAGTTACCCAACTTCCCAGTTTTTTGGTGTGCGTGGGACGGGGATGATCAGACCTGTCTCACTGCAGCAGATGCTTAAAGCAGGAAATATTAACTATTTCAAAGGTTTTCTTGACCAACACCTCCCCCTAGATACTATAATTGGGCCTATTTGCAGTAAGGATCTAAAATCATGGCTTTGAATTAGAAAAAACAGGAATGGTACTAAACACTTGTTGAATCTGTATGCCTCCCTTCCACCACCCAAACACACGACCCAAAAAGGAAGAACAACTGACTATATCTGTCTTAATTATTTCAAGTTGCCCCATAAGGCCTCAGGTCCCACTCCTTAGAAAAAATGGTAAACTCTAGCCTAACCTCCAGCTCAAGTTGCATAATTTGGCTGATTAGTTTGTCCCACCTCTCACCCTTCCTTTCTATAGCAATACATTTGGGCCCTGCGTTTTTCAACACCTATACCAGTAAGGTTTCAGGGACAAAGAAAGCATCATTACCAATTTGCAACAGGTAAAGAGAACCCAGCCATGTATGACAAAAGAGGTCAGGCAATGTCCCATTCTGGTAAAGACAATACACCATCTCAAACGCCCAGTTCATCTTGCTCAGCTTTCTGAAGTGCTTTCCCACGCTTTCCCACAGCAGTTTGGGAAAAATAAAAATCTCTGCACACATCAGTGTGGAAATGGCAGCTTAGCACGCAATGCACAACTCCCAGGGGGCTCGGAAGCAGCATCAGTGATGAAAGCCAGTGGGGTATTCATAAGCCAACAACAGCAAGGCAACCTCACCCCAAATTTTGTGTTTCACACAGGCCCAAGGAATTACATCTAATCTCTAAACGAAGCTGAGTCCCCCAGGCACTAAAGACACCCCCATCTCGATTCCAGGCAGCTGTGGTGTTACAGGGCACCCCAGGCCACAGCCCAACACAGGTCGGGGGGGGGGGGGGGCCGGACACTTCCAGCCAATGACTTCTCCAGAGATGGGCTAGGGGATGCCCCGCTCAATCCGTTACTCCAGCAGGGAAAAACTTGCAAACCCAGCAGCACCGCAGAGACTCACCGGCCGGGGAGCGGTGCGGCGGGGGGCTGTGGGGGGGGGGGGCTGTGTGTGTGGGGGGGGGTTAATAAGGCGGGGGGCCTGGGGGGGGTTAACAAGGCGGGGGGCCTGGGGGGGGTTAATAAGGCGGATGGCAGATCCTCTCCCGGAGCACGTTCCCACCCAGCCGAGGGGCGGCCCCTCAGCCTGGGCTGCTCCCTGCTGGCGGGCCATGGACCCCCCCCCCCCGGCGGGGCGCCCCCGCGCGGCTGGGCCCCTCCCGGGCAGGCGGGGGAAGCGGCTCCCCTGAGGAGGCGGGAGGGGGACCCCCCCGGGCAGCCAGCGAGGGGGGGGGGCCCTGGCTGGGGGGGGGGCGGACCGCGCTCAGCGGTGACAGGTCCCGGCCCGCCCCTTACCTGGGGCTGAGACCCGGCGCCTGCCCCCCGCTCCGCCGCGGCTCCGACCGCGCCCGCGCATGGGGGTTCCGCCGCGCGCGCCCGCGGGGCACTTCCGGCCACGCGCAGCCCCCGCCCTCTTTCACGGGGGTGGGGCGGAGAGGGGGAGGGGGGTCCGCCTCCCAGAGCGCGGCAGGGCCGCCCGCTTCCGGGTCACGTGGCGCGCTCGGGCCAATCGCAGCGCAGCTGCTGGAAAGAGCGGGGGCGGGGCTGGGGGGGTTGGGATGGGAGCCTGGGGGGAGTATTGGGAAGACAGGGGTCAGAGGGGGGGCATGAGTGGGGGAGGGGAGATTAGGGCTGGTGCGGGGGTGGGGGCATGAGTGGGGGGGGGATTAGGGCTGGTGCGGGGGTGGGGGCATGGGGGGAGGGGGGATTAGGGCTGGTGCGGGGGTGGGGGCATGGGGGGAGGGGGGATTAGGGCTGGTGCGGGGGTGGGGCATGGGGGGAGGGGGGATTAGGGCTGGTGCGGGGGTGGGAGCATGAGTGGGGGGGGGATTAGGGCTGGTGCGGGGGTGGGGGCATGGGGGGAGGGGGGATTAGGGCTGGTGCGGGGGTGGGGCATGGGGGGAGGGGGGATTAGGGCTGGTGCGGGGGTGGAAACATGAGGGAGGGGGATTAGTGCGGGGAGGGCTGGTGCGGGGGTAGGAGGGTTACACAGGGAGGAGGCTGAGGCAGGGCTGGTGTTGGGAGCGGAAGGAGTTGCAATGGACATTGAATCCTAGAACTGGAAGGGACTTCGTGAAGCCATCGAGTCCAGTCTCCTGCCCTCAAAGCAGGACCAAGCACGTCTAGACCATCCCTGACAGGTGTCTGTCTAACCTGCTCTTAAATATCTGCAGTGGTGGAGATCCCCAAACCCCCTAGGCAATTTATTCCAGGGTTAAACCACCCTGATCATTAGGAAGTTTTTCCTAATGTTCATGATGAGTGGAGGTATCAAATCCTCAACAAGCTGTGAAACCTTGTCTCAGGCCAATGCTGCTGACATACACTCAGGCCTATAAAATATATTTTATTTGAATTAGGGTGGTAAGAGGATAGGGATGGACAGGAGATGAGATGAAAGGAGATGGTTTTGTTATGAAAAGACAGAGTTGCTGAAGATCCAAAGTTCATTCTCTCTCTTTCTCTCTTCACCTAATGAATCAGATAAGCTTGCAGAGTTTTTAAATGCAGTCGGCAGTTGCCTGCATATTTAATCCAAAGAAGTAACCTATGGAGATAGTTTACAATATATCACACTAGATTAACCTGGATAAACTTTAAAAACAACAAATAGTCTGGTAGCACTATTTGTAGTTTTTTAAGTTTATCCTGTACAGACTAATTTGGCTACTCCCTGTAGCTTAACCTGAGCAGCCTGCCACGTGGAGACTTTGCTGTGTGTCTACACTCCAGGTAGGATCATGTATCCCAGTCTGAACAGACTCCATTAGCTGCTAAAAATAGCAGTGTGAATGTTACAGCTTGGGCAGCAACTCTTAGCCCAGCCAACCCCTAGAGTCTCAGGCTGGTGGATAGCCCAAGTCTCTGCTGGAGCTGCAATATCCACACTGCTACTTTTGCATGTTAGCTCAAGCCTGTTAAGCTAGGCTTGCTTCCAGCTGCAGACATATCCTGCAGGTCCCAGAAATCGTTTCTCCATCTGAATGGCCCTAGCTCATAGCCACTAGAGGTCTATCATAGTGCTCTGATCTCAAACTGAGTCATATCTTTCTGTTAAAGATGAAGGCAACATACATGTGTTCCCGTTTATGCGGATTCATGAGAAGTTGCCAAGCGAGCCAAAATTTAAGTGTATGTGAGGTCAGAAAAAACAAGCTTCTTTCTGTCCCATATTTATTTGAAGCCAATGAAGTTTAATGCATTTAAATTATGGGAAAATTTGGCCCATTTCCTCTAAGTATAGCCACTGGGTTAATGGTCTTATTGGGTGAAATCCTGAGCCCACTCCAGTATGTCCTTACTCTTCTCAGCCTTGTCAAACTGATGCTGCAGAATGGTATTGCAGTTACTAGCCCTGCATTAAAAGATGGCCATCTAAGACCTCTTATCCATTTGAGGTCATGCACCCCACGATCACAAACATTTTAAGTAGGCAAAGAAATATTAGTGCACATAGAGCTGAGTATTATTATTTAAAGCAATTGTTAAATTCTGTTAGCAAGTATCTTTAGTGATGAAACTGAGTGTTTGGTTGTTTTTGTGGCACATCTGTGTGTGCACGCATGTGTACACAAGCTTAGAAGGAACCTAATACAGTAAGGCTATATCTACACTGGCACCCTTTTCCGGAAATGCTTAAAACGGAACAGTTTTCCGTTATAAGTATTTCCAGAAAAAGAGCGTCTACATTGGCAGGATGCTTTTCCGAAAAAGCCCTTTTTCCGGAAAAGCGTCCGTGGCCAATGTAGACGCGCTTTTCCGGAAAAAAGCCCCGATCGCCATTTTCGCAATCGGGGCTTTTTTGTGGAAAAGACTACTGTGCTGTCTACACTGGCCCTTTTTCAGAACAGTTTTCCGGAAAAAGGACTTTTGCCCGAGTGGGAGCAGCATAGTTTTTCCGAAAAAGCAGCTGATTTCTTACAGTAGATCGTCCGTGCTTTTCCGGAAATTCAAGGGGCCAGTGTAGACAGCTCGCAGCTTATTCCAGAAAAGCGGCTGATTTTCCGGAATAAGTAGCCCAGTGTAGACACAGCCCATATGTCAATTTGGACAATTTCATATATATTTTTTAAACTACTTTTTCCCTGGTCCATTATTCAGATTCTCCCAATGACAAAACATGACACCGTAGCTCTCATATGACTGATAAATTTGTCTCATATACCGAAGTACAACATTTTGAGCCAAATCAAGTCTGAATTTCAGTAAAGGTAAAGATTTGGCTTTTTTCAGATAGAACACTAACAACTGGTTTGGTTCCCATGACACAGTGTTGCCACTTCCTCTTCCTCCTTTGAGTAACTGATAGGTGTGACAGATAACCACATCTATCCTCCATCTATTGGACAAACATGATGGGGAAATCTATACTTGTAAAGTAATCCAGGCAGGTCAAAGAATATTGTTCGATTTGAATCAGGATGCACTGTAACCAGTATAAACTGCATGGTTACCACAGGAATTACAGAGTATATGTTTGTCTTGATACTTTGGAGAGGAATTTTACACATATCAATTTAGAGGAGAGTAAGTTCCTTTATGTTGTTATTTGCATAGCACCAACTGTATTCCAGATGCTTTACAAACAGAAGACAAATTCCTGCCTCATAGGAATTAAAATCATCGATAAACTTCCATCTGTTTGAATGTTATTTCCAACTTTTCTCTCTCATCTATAGATAGATAGATAGGTAGATAGATTGTAAGTTCTTTGTGACAGGGATTGTATTTCCTATAGCTGGGTGCAGTACCTACCACAGTGAGAACCTGACTGAGTACTTTTTGTGCTACAGCATTAATAATTATAAACACAATATCTTGTGTGACGGAGCAGTAATTATGCCTTTTTTTCCAGAGGAGGAATAAGATATATAGGTATCTGAGAACAACAACAACATAATGTAAACAAACTAATATCTGGGAGAATGGCAATTGGGATGAAGGAGCTTAGCTATCAGAAAGATGAACATGATAGGAAAGTTAGATTTGCTAGCAGTGAAATGAGTTGACCAAAAGAAGTTGGCTTTCAGGAGGAATTTGAAGGAGGGTGAGATAGAGTGGCATATGGGTTCAGGGAGAATGTTCCAGGTAGAGGAGGCAGTATAAGAAGACAATGTATTGAATCATAGGACTGGAAGGGTCCTCAAGAGGTCATCAAGTCCAGTCCCCTGCACTCATGGCAGGACCAAATACTGTCTAGACCATGTCTGACTGGTGTTTTTCTAATCTGCTCTTAAAAATCTCCAATGATGGAGATTCCACAACCTCCCTATGCAATTTATTTCAGTGCTTAATCACCCTGACAGGACATTTTTTCTACTGTCCAACCTAAACTTTCCTTGCTGCAATTTAAGGTCATTGCTTCTTGTCCTATCCTCAGAGGTTAAGAGCCATCATTTTTCTCCCTCCTCTTTGCAACATCCTTTTATGTATTTGAAAACAGTTATTGTCCCGTGAGGCATCTCTTGAGCCTGATTCTCCATCACCTTACCCTCCCTATCCCATGTTGTCATTTACACTTGCAGAGAATGGGCATGAAACTTCAGAACCTGTATGAGTGGAGAATTCTCATTTGGCAATGTTTTACACACATTCGGTCTTCGCCTCGGACAAATGCAAATGACTACACCAGAAGACAGGCAGTGGTAAATCAGTCCTTTGGCTTCACTGGGAGTGACACCTGCTCATATCAGTTCTAACGGGCCATCGTGTGTAATATAGAGCTCCTTATACGCAGCATTTAATGATAATGATTCATTGTGTTGAGACTGAATGCCTTCTGTCACATTCCAGTTGCTCGTCACTGTCTGGGATCACCTGGAACAAGGGATGTGAAAGTATACGTAGTTAACTGATGAGCCTGTGCGTAGTTAATCTTCACGGTTACACGCTAGGCTCCCCTCCCCAGCACTGCTGTCTCTGAGAGGCAACAGCACGGAGAGGGCAGATGGGAATTGATGCCGCCCCCCGTGTGTAAATGTGTAGCCACTGAATTGCCTAAATACATGCATTTTGACATCCCTACCTGTGACTATACCTTATAATGGAATATTGATAATACTGAATATTGATTGGGTGGATCAATGCTGCAAGGTCCCTCCAAAATTTTCCATCTTTCCATTTCTTGCATTTAGTTTATTACTGTTGCTAGCATATCTAATAAGCCAATACTGGTTTTTGTTTTATGGAGCGTGGGATTTTGTAAGAACAGACCATTTGTGAAAAGAACCATTTATGACATTTTGAAGAGAGCGTGCTTATAATAAAGGCCTTCCACCTGTAAAGTTTAGAAACATCTGTCCTTTCAGGAGTTAAATTCTTGAGTGCCATGTCCAGGTACTGGTGTTTTACTGACATTCTTGGCTTGGATCTAACGCAGTGGTCCCCAACACAGTGCCTGCGGGCGCCATTACGCCCACCGGGGCATTTATGTGCGCCCACCGAAACATCTGGGCTGGCCCCACCCCCACTGTGCAGCATATGCATGGTGCCGGCCCCGGGCACGTGGCGCATGGGCGGCCCCTGCCCCGGGCGCGCAGCACATGCGCAGTGCCGGCCCTGGGCTCAGGGCACGTGGGTGACCCCTACCCCAGGCGCACGGCACATGCGCGGTGCCGACCCTGGGCTCGGTACGTGGGCGGCCCCCACTCCCGGGCACGCAGCGCTTGCATGGCCCCACCCCCGGAAGCGCAGCACGTGAGCGGCCCCGCCCCCGGACACCCGGCCCGTGAGCGGCCCTGCCCCTGGGCACCTGGCAGCCACGAAAGGTTGGGGACCACTGGTCTAACGCTTGGATCTAAATTTCATCCTGAAGCCCTGGCACAGACAAAAATCTCATTGATGTCTTTAGCAGTGTGCCAGCATAAGGGCTTCAGGATTCATCCCTGTTTGACTTTGAATCATAGGTACTAATTTTACTGACATGAACAAATTTGTTGCCATGGAAAATTATTATACAAGCTAGGAAGAATAACTTGCCTTGGAGAGTATCCTCAATGTAGTTGTCAGCTAAGCAGCAACTGCAAAATCTTTATAACCGAGGTTTGATCTGCAGAGCCTCATTGCAGTTTGCAGCACTGACGGTTAGAAAAATAGGGCAAGATTCTTTCCTCTGCTAAGATCTAGTCACTGGAAGGGACAGTCGGTTTGGGAGCCAGTTACAACTCCCTGGTTCTCTGCCCTGAACAACTCCAGCCCTAACCCGGGCATAGAGTAGATTGACCATGGCATTGCGCTGGTCTGTGCTAACTGGCAACAATTCCTAAGGGACTACAGGACATCTTAGAAGTGAAGGAACACAGCTGTGATCCATCTACATTCCCAGGATGTAGACTAATCAGTATAGTTTCCCTCCACTCACCAAGGGTATTCACAGTTGGCCATATGTTGCCAACATTCTGCAGTGCGAGAGTAGCAAAAAAGGGTGATCAGGGAAGATAATGAGGCTCATCATTTATTTATTAATCTAGCAAAAGTCATAGCCTGATTCTGACCCCACATACAATCCATGTTAAATTATCATGAAAGTCAAAGGAGTTACACTAGTGTAGAACTGGCGAGATCAGAATGAGGCTGAAGGAGATAGAGTACAGTTAAGATGCCATTTATTTTTAAAACAATCTCTTTTCAGATTCTGTGCAGCATGTGGGTATGAAACGTTGATGCCCTTTGCTTTCAAAGTATTTAGCCCACCTTTCATGTGCAGAGTTTGTCAGCCAATTTATTCTCAGATAACCTGATGGAAGAGTCAGATACATCAAGGCTACGTCTACATTGGCATGATCTTGCGCAAATACTCTATAACGCAAGAGTTCTTGTGTTAAAGTATTTGTGCAAGAGAGCGTCTACACTGGCATGTGCCTTTGCGCAAGAGATGTGCTTTTGCGCAAGAGCATCCGTGCCAGTGTAGACGCTCTCTTGCGCAAGAAAACTCCAATGGCCATTTTAGCCATCGGGCTTTCTTGCGCAAGAAATTCACGTTGCCTGTCTACACCGGCCTCTTGCGCAAGAACAGTTGCGCAAGAGGGCTTATTCCTGAGCGGGAGCATCATAGTTCTTGCACAAGAAGCATTGATTTCATACATTAGAATGTCAGTGTTCTTGCGCAAGAACTCCCCGCCAGTGTAGACAGGCAGCGTGTTTTTGTGCAAAAGCGATTGCTTTTGCGCAAAATCACGCCAATGTAGACACAGCCAAAGTCTGTTCACTCACATAGTCTTTTTTTTTCTTCCTTTGCTGTTCCCTCCATGTAAAACAGCACAAAGATCAGTTTGGTCTTTGTGCAGGGAGCAACATAACACTAACCACACTGTACAGATGGTTTTGGCCTCTTAAAAAGATGGGACTGGCTCTGTCATGCTCTGCAAACTTCAGGATTCAAAAAGTTGAGGTGGAGTAAACTGAAATAGTGGCTACATGTGGGAAGCAACTCCTTGTATAAGAAATATAACTGCTTTTGGCCTCTGAGGAGTTAATGGCTGTTTGATTTCCTCAACCATTTCCTCTTTGCCACGGGCAGCAGAAGTCATCACAGCGAAACAGGCTCTCAACAGAAAATCATCTTGCAGCTTCAGCTAAAGCAAAGATTTGTGACAGGATAAAACTTCGAGGTAATTTGTAAGGAGAAGATTCTTAATGACCTCTTCCAGCTTGTGAGGTAAGGGATTTCACATTCCAAGTGGTTTAAGAGTCTTGCACTTGCAGGTCAGCATTATAATCAGTAGCATGACAAATTAGGGCTAGATCTTGAAACCTCACATGAACTATCTTTACTCATATTTGCAATCCCACTGAATCTTACCCTAACCCCCTTAACCAGGGCCTGATCCTGATCCCATTGAGGACAAATAGTATTTTGCTATCAATGTCCATGAAAACAAAACTTGCTTAGGAAAAACTAAGATAGCAAGTTTTTTCCTAAGGAACAATAGAGCAGACACCATTAAGGATGTTTATTGACATTACTCCTGTGGTGTCCAACATGCTAGACACTCTCTTTCAGAGAGACCAGGTCAATATCCTCTTCTAGAAATAAAAACCATAGCTTTTTATGCATTAAAAAGAAACCTGCATATTTTGCTCTAATTAATGTTTAATGCATGTGACTATTTGGCCAGTTGAATATAGCAGTGGCTACTGCTTCTGAACTGGTTAGACACCACAGCACGAAATAAGTTGAGTAAGGGATAAAGGATTTGAACCAGTATGGAAAATGTTGCATAGTAAGAGAGGATCAAATAATTGTTTCTTATTCATAAATCTCCACAATAAGGAACTCACATTAAATTGTCCAGATTACACTATTGATGTATCAGTTAACAACATGAGTAACTGGATGTGATAGCAACCAGATATCTAATATGACATGATCAATATTTCAAACTGAAGCCTTGTCAATGCAAAATACATTAAGAAATCTCAAAATATCTTTTTCTGTATATAGTATCTAATTAAATGGATTTATTCTCTTACAGAGAGACCAGGTCAATATCCTCTTCTAGAAATAAAAACCATAGCTTTTTTATGCATTAAAAAGAAACCTGCATATTTTGCTTTAATTAATGTTTAATGCATGTTTTTCTTTTTAATTTTATAAATAGATATTGCAGATATTGTGGGGTATGAAGGCCTTTTATCCAGCTTAACCGAGGAGGATTTTTTTCCCGAATACAGGCAGTCCCTGGGTTACATGGATCCGACTTACATCGGATCCCTACTTACAAACGGGTGAGGCAACCCCGCACTTGCTGCTTCCCCCCAGCAGACCAGGGAGACGCGGAGCTAGCGCCCCACTCCAGCAGATGAGGGAGACACAGAGCGGCTTTTCTCAGCAGACACCTCAGCTTGAGAATAAAGGACTGAGGGAAGTGAGGTGTGGGAGAATAAAACTGAGCTCTGGAGAAATGTTTGGCTAGAGTTTCCCCTACAATATGTACCAGTTCCGACTTACATACAAATTCAACTTAAGAACAAACTTACAGTCCCTATCTTGTACGTAACCCGGGGACTGCCTGCAACTGTATTTTACACAAGATCAATTTTTCAATCTACATTCATTTGGTAAGTTATAGTTGGCTATCTATTAGGCTTTCATTGCATTATTCATGTCTCACAGAATCACTATGACAGTGCCTGAAAACATATGTGAAGTACACAACTCTTTGTATAAGTCAAAAGGAAACCATAGTTTACACTCAACCTGCAACAATACTATTCTGGAATATGATCTTTCTTATTAGATCTCCTAGTCTAAGGGTTAGTCTGTACTTGACAGGGGAAGCTTCCTTGAAAACCCAGATGCTGCAGAAAGTGACTGTTGTGATTAAGTAAATTTTGTGCTTTTCTCTAAGTCATTTCTGAGTCATTGTCCCAACCAAGTTTCAAGGAAGCACCAAACTCCCATCTATGTAGCCTTTTGCGTGAGCTGTGAATCCAAGGACCAGTATGCTGTCATCTTAAAAGCCCCTGGCACTTTTACCAAAGGTAAAAGCATTAACCCATGTGTACTGCGCAAATTCTAGTTCGTATAGTTATATTTTGTATGCTTAAATTCCTCCTGAAAGTTTGCTTTGCTATAGATTCTTCACAGAAGTGGCAATCTAAGCAATGTGCCCACCTGTTGTTATCTCTCTCTTTTGATTAGCTTGGGAAGAATGCTTTGCTTGAATCTGCTGGAGGATCTTTCAAGTCCTTCAGACAAAAGACTCAGCAATGACTGTCGTATTGGTTTTCTGAAAACCTCTCAGGATTTTTGGGGAAGGTTTCAATTCAGCAGGAAATGGGTATACATTCAGGTGGGATTTTTTTAAAATGAGTTTGTCTTTTATTAATCTTTGTCTGATATTAGCAGAGATGGGCCTGAGCTATCATGTGCCATTATGATCTTTCCTGTATTGTGGTGGGAAAAGTTGCAGACCCAGAGCCAGCCCAAGCTACGGGCTGACCGGGGTGCCCCATTGTAGGGGGTTCCGCGCGGGGCTGCCAGGCAGGGCGGGGGCCCGGGGCCACGCATGTGCCGTGCGCCTGGGGCGGGGCCACGCATGCGCCAGGCACTCGGGGGCGGGGCCAGGCATGCGTCGCACACCTTGGGGCGGTGCCGTGCTTCTGAGGACGAATGGCACGGGCTGGCCTTGTGGTTTGGTTCTGTCCATTACAAGAATAAAGTGATATTTTACTTCCCCTTCTCAGTTACGTTGTTTATAGTCCAAGATTACTGCAACCAGTTGTGAATCAGCTGGAGTACTGTGCACTCTGGCTTTATCCTTCGTTAGAGTTCAGGACTATTGAGATTTGGAAGAAGGCCTCACACTCATCTTTGATATTTAGTTGACATTGAACTGAAATTTATAATTTTTCCAGAGTGCGTTGATCCGGGAGATACTTACTTTCTACTAACTTCACTATAAGAATGAATTATTCACATTTTCCCACTCTGTGATTTCAAGCATCCTCTTGTTGCAAACTTTGTTTAAAAAGAGAAAAGAAAAGGCCGGTGTGCTTCATTGCATGAAAGTTTTTTAAAAAAACAGGTAAATATATATTTTGGAAGAAACCAAAAAAATTAAAATTTCAAAATTGAAAATGGGGAACTTTTTGGTATGGAAATAAAACATTTGACCCCATTGTCTATAGCTGGGACTCTTCTGCACCCCCACAAATCATCTGTATCAATTAAAAGATAAACATTTTATAAATTCTTGAATCTGTGTTGGTCATTGTGATGGCGTGTCGGGGTTCCCCTGATCCTGCAGCCCTGAAGCAGCAAGAACAGACTCTGCCAGCCAGTAGAATAGAGAGGGTTTATTGCTTCTCCAGGATACAGCACCACATAGACATGATGTGGCTACAGGAGTCAGGGCCAGGATGCCTCAGACCCCTTGAGATGGGGTGCCTGGGCCCTCCTTAGTCTGTCTCCTTCATGGTTCCCACCAAAGACCGCCCCCTCCCCTAACACTCACTTCCTTTGTTCCATCCCTTCCTTTAACCAGTAGGACCAGATCCGTCACTGTCATGGGGGCCCTTAAGGCACCCCCCGCTGGGCAGTGCTTACAGACAGAGGCCAGTAGGGGTCATTCACAGCCCACATCCCAAGCATAACACTACATCACAGTCATGCATTCTAATTCTAGCATATGTATTCTGATACAACCTCAGTTATGCTACTGTATTTTGGTTAAATGAGAATGAGATTTATTTCCTAACTGTGGGAAACAAATTCTCCTCTACCTCCAGAGCTTTGCAAGTTGATTTAAAGCTGTCTGCATCCTCATATGGTTATAGCACATGGAACAAGTTTTCTGTACCTCATGACTGAAGTGTTGATCCCTGACACAGCTATCACAGGTGAACTGTCTTCTAATTACTGGGTCTTGTTTCACGGTAGCAGGTATAAATTAAAAGGAATGTGTCCTGTCAGTTCACAGAAGCTCCAAGTGTAAAAACAAGTGGATGTGATTGACATGTTTTTGCCCTCCTTAATTGCTGCACCTACAACTTACAGCATCAGTTTCACCAATTTCTTTCTTCTCCCTTCAGTAGAGAAATCCCTGAACTGCAGAGTAAGCCCTTTTCTTTACCTCCTCACCTCACTTCCTTTTTCTAGAGCTGATATTAAGAGGGCCAAACCAAGGCAGTTGTAATAAATCTTTGGCTATGAACACTTCAGTCATAAATAAGCGCGACATGGCCTCGTGGGCACCAAGGTCATAAGTTGGAGGTGGGGGTGGGCAGAGCAATTATATAGTGTGAGTTTTCTCACCAAGAGACAGGCCTCAACCACTTTAGCTAAAAATATGCCTCTATTGGCTGACAGGGTTATGGTAAATCTTATTATTATTTACAGACCAGCCACTAAATGGTGACACACTTCATGCAGTACAGGGCCATACAGTACTCAAAGTGAGGGGGGGAGAAGGAAAGGTGCTGCAAGGGGTCATAGACCCAGCAAAATAATTTTACTGGGAGTCAGGTTGATAAGGGGCACACTTTAAGCACTGTTTTATCATAGCTACTTCGACTTTAAACACTGGGGCCATGCTATACAAATGCACCAACCTGAACATTACAGATAAAGTCATATTTGTCCCTTTTCTTCCATCTATATAATCCCACCTCCCCTAGTAAAAACAGCCATGCTTGCAGTTTTTTCCTGAAGATTTTGAGGGGTAGCTCCCAGATCACAGTGATGCTTTTCAACAGCTACTATAGACGAAGTGAAAATGCATTCTCTAAGACAGGGGTGGCCAACCCATTTAACAAAGAGAGCCGAAACAGAGGCGGAAAAAATGTGAAGAGCCGCCCCAGAATTGTCGAGGAGAAAAAAAAAGGGAAGCTGTCCCTTTAAGAAACAAGCCTAAGCTTTTTGGCCATATCAGGCGCCCAGGGACGCCTGCCATCTTGGGTACCATTTTGAATGGCCGCCCTGGTGAGCACAGGGCAGCTGCGGGTGGGGGCTATTTGTGGGGGGTGCAGGAGCAGCTTTGCAAGCCTCACTTTTGGGGGAGAAGAGCGGCATGTGGATCGCGAGCCGTGGGTTGGCCATCCCTGCTCTAAGACCTTTAAGGTGCTGCCAGCTGAACAGCAAGACATATGAGATTGCAACACATCGCTGGCTATTCCGCAGTATGGACCAGTCCATCAGTGAAATGGTTAAGGGCTGGGTTTTGGTTCAAACCTGGCCGGGCACAGTGGGGAGTGGAAATTGTTACCCTCACAAAAATTACTGATGCAATTGACACTTGAGCAATATAAACAGAAGCAAAGGATTGAATTGGCTCTGAAACTGAACACCACTCTGTCCTCAGGTCAGAATTAAAATATATTGGCATTGCACTGTGAGGGCAGTGTTTGCTGTTTCTGCCTTGTTTGTGGATAAAATACAGACCTTCAGCTGCCAAGTGCTGTCACCTGTAACCAAAACTCAGTATATTTAAAATTAACTAATAAAATGCAGCAGTTGTTTAACAGTAGGCAAAAATGCTCAGTTATACCTCCCCAGAAAAGGAAGTCAGGACTAACTTCTTCGCCTGAGGCGTTTTGTGGATGCAGGACATAAATATGCAAGTTGGAATCTGCCCAAGAGACCGTGGCTAACAACCTACAAAATGCATGATGGGATCTCTGATCAATATCAGTGGTCAATACCTCAGTTTTGCATCTTCTGTAAATAGATGAACGGTTCCCAGTGAATTAGACTGAAACCAAAAGAGAACATTGCTCAACACAGCTCCGCTGCCATTTCCCAGCAGGTGCTGGCCATGTGCCTACCTCAGTGAGGAAGGTACAAGCACTTTTTCCATAACTAATACTAGCTTTGCCTGGCTGATTGAGTGGGCAGGATGCCCACTCTTTCCTGTGGGATAGCTATGTAGCAACAGGAAGCATTCTCTTCCTTCCATAGCCTCAGCTTGCTCCCTCAACAACAACCCCTGCCTATGCTGGCAAGATATTCAAACCAAATTCCAGTACAAGTAATTACACTCTGTCTGCCTGAACATTTCCCTGCAGTTTCAGAGGGAGAAAGTTGTCCTATATCTTCCCTCCCATAAGCTGTTTGTGTAGCACTGTTAACCAACTGCCAAGTTTCATCCCAGCAGTAGGTGCATTTCAGTTGTGGGAGAAGTGATCACCATATAATTTTATTATGTTGTTGATGTGTATGACTTCTAAACACGCTGTGCACCCATATTCTTTGTAAAGCGCTATGATACCTTTTGATATGAAACGAGCTATGCTAATGTAAGATATTTTTTTTTAATTTTCATTAATAACAGAGTATGCACTCACAATTTTTGTTTTGCTTTTTTAATCCCAATTGTGACATTTGTCCATGTCTGGTCCCTATAGCTATGGACATTTTCCTCCTATTGAAAATGGAGTCTTCACTTACCCTCTTGCAGACTTTAAACATTGCTATTAGGTGAGAAACATGCATGCGCCTTACTCATGACAGTTTTTCGCACCCTATTGCAGGAGGCAGTATAGAGGCAGCATAGTCGAATGGATTGAACACCAGATTAGGAGCCTGCATGTCTTATCCTGGTTTTTGCACAAAAATCTGCAGAGCATCCACACCCCAAGCATGTTTTTGAGCAAGTAAATTCACAGTAAATCAAAAGAAGAGAGGGTTTCTTGTGGTGTAGGTATTCTTCTTTCTACGAGGAATAACTCCTTTTTCTTCAAGAGCTCTTTTTGCGGGCAACAGAGGGGTTTTGCGCAAAAAGAGCCAATCGAAAAAAGCACAGGTGCTCTGGCGGCTATTCTGTGAATAGCAATCAGAGCTTTCTTTCAAGAGAGCGTCCATGCAGTCAGTAGTGTGGACACACTCTTGCGCAAGAAGTTTTTGTGGAAGATCTCTTCTGCAAAAAGCTTCTTGCGCAAGAAGCCTGCAGTGCAGATGTAGCCTCAGAGTTCAACAACTCAGTTTCCCCATCTTTAAAATGAGGATAGCGTTTACACCCTATTTCACAGTGTGTAGTACAGATTATTTAATATTTGCACAGCACATCTAAGATATAAACTGCTAAGTATTACTACAATAGACACGCACATGTGTCAGAGTGTGCAGTACTGTGATCACCATTAGCATCCTTGCTATGTGGAGACTCACAGTCATGGTCTGCTCTTTATGACACCAGTATGTAATCTGGATTTACACCTATATAACCAAAAGAAGAATTTGCAAGCTGTTCCTGGCGAGGCTAACTTTCATTGTAAGGGAGCCTTTTTGCTTCCTCCTTCGTTTTTATTGATTTACCTCAATACACAGACATGCATGGTGCCCAGAGGTACATAAACATACCTCCCTTTCCTGCAAAGATTACAGTAAAAAATGAGTGAACGCACAGTAAAAAGAACAACACTTGCCAACGAGCCAGGGAATCTTGCCCAGGAAGTATGCTTTTCCAAAGACCTGACTGAACATGTATTTAGTAACTTATCTGTGACTGGACAGAGTTAAGTATTTTTAAGAAGTAGATAGCA
This sequence comes from Pelodiscus sinensis, assembly GCF_049634645.1. Taxonomy (NCBI): domain Eukaryota; kingdom Metazoa; phylum Chordata; order Testudines; family Trionychidae; genus Pelodiscus; species Pelodiscus sinensis. Next base: position 6,864,911 of record NC_134717.1, on the reverse strand, counting down.
ACGCCTGGTGGTTAAGCACAGAAATGCATTCTAGGAGAAATGCATTTTAAGGAATAGTAATAGAAATGTAGCCGTGTTAGTCTGGTGTAGCTGATCCATCGTCTATAGCCAAGCCCTTCAATACAACCGCATCTGCTCTAATCCCACTGACAGAGACCAGAAGCTTCAGGATCTCTACCAAGCATTTATAAATCTCAACTACCCACCCGGAGAAATAAAAAAGCAAATTGAAAGAGCCAGACGAATACCTAGAAACCATCTACTTCAAGACAGACCCAAGAAAACCAACAATAGAACACCACTTGTCATCACCTACAACCCCCCAACTTAAACCTGTCCAACACATTATCAATAAACTACAGCCTATACTGGAACAGGATACCATACTCCAAGAGGCTCTGGGAGACAGACCCTTAGTCTCCTATAGACAACCACCTAACCTCAAAATGATTCTTACCAACAACCACAGGACATACCACACTAATACCAACCCTGGTACCTTCCCTTGCAACAAACCCCGTTGCCAGCTTTGTCCACATATTCATTCTGCTGATACCATTATTGGACCTAACCAAATGAGTTATAAGATCAAGAACATATATTCCTGCGCATCCAGAAATATAATTTATGCTATCATGTGCCGAAAGTGTCCGTCTGCTATGTACATTGGACAAACGTCTCAGACACTTCGCCAAAGGATTAATGCCCACAAAACAGATATCAGACAGGATCACAAAGAAAAAACAATTTCTTGCCATTTCAACCAGAAAGGACACTGTCTCAATGACTTAACCACCTGCATTCTGCTACAAAGACCTTTTACATCTGCACTTGAAAGGGAATCCTCTGAACTGTCATTCATGCTAAAATTCGACACTCTCCCGGGGGATTGAACAAAGACCCCAACTACCTTACCCATTACAAGGATAGCTTCCCCAATTATCACCTCTAATACCATTAGCTTACAGACATCTTCCTTTCCCCACCTCTAATATCATTAATTCACAGACACTTACCTTCCCCCCTCCCCGCATGCCCCTTCTGTTCTGAAATGTGATTTGCCCTTTTCATATGTGTTCATATTTTTAATTGTATCCTTTGGTATATATGGTTGTGACTATTTTCTTCCACTGTTTGTTCTGAGGAAGTGGGTCTGGCCCACGAAAGCTCATCATCTAATAAACCATCTTGTTAGTCTTTAAAGTGCTACATAGTCCTGCATTTTAAGGAGGCCTTTTCATGAAGAAAGCTGGATTTGTTCAGAAAGACTTTTCAAGATTTGCACCAAATAAAATAACTCACAGCCTTTTACACCAAGGTTGCATCTAGACTGGCAAGATTTTGTGCAAAAGCGGCCACTTTTGCGCAAAAACTTGCCAGCTGTCTACACTGGCCACTTGAATTTGCGCAAGAGCACTGACTTTGTAATGTACAAAATCAGTGCTTCTTGCGCAAATACTTTCACGCTTCCGCTCGGGAAAAAGCCCTCTTGCGCAAGAATACTTGCGCAAGAGGGCCAGTGTAGACAGGGAAGAACTGTTTTGCATAAAAAAGCCCGATGGCTGAAATGGCAATCGGGGCTTTCTTGCGCAAAATTGCGTTTAGACTGGCCACGGATGCTTTTGCGCAAAAGCACTTTGTGCTTTTGCAGAAATACTTTTAACTGAAAAACTTTTCCATTAAAAGTATTTCTGCAAAATCATGCCAGTCTAGACGCAGCCCAAAAGTTATTTCTTGAGGAATGAGAGTATAAGAAATAAATCATCTTTTACTATAGTATATTTTTATTATTAGCAAAGAGTGCTCTGAGACATGGTCTGGAGTGATATTAGCAGACACTGGCTGCAGTGTCTTTACAGGATTACCTGTAGAAAATCCCCTGCTATTATCAGACATGCTGACAAAAACAGATATGAGTACTTCATCCAAAGAGGAAAAAAGTAATTAGCTCCCATCCATCAAAGTAACAAGATGAACTTCATAACTGAGAGCTATTGTAGTTTTCCACTGTGTTAATTGGCTGCCTGCACTGAAACCAAGACACAGATGGATCCAGTATCAGTTCTGCGTCAGCAGAAGTTTCAGCTGAAACTTACATCTCTCTCAATCAAGTAACAAAAGAGTTTCCCTGAAGATAAAATAATTGTTTCAACTTGTATTTCTGTGACTATGTTCATTTGGTAATTTATACGATGTTGTGAGGACCAAGACTTTAACAGGGTCCAAAAAAACTAGATAAATTGATGGATGTTGGATCCGTCAATGGCTATTAGCCAGGATAGGTAGGAATGTGTCCTTAGCTGCTGTTTGTCAGAGGCTGGAAATGGATGACAGAATAGGGATCACTTGATGATTACCTGTTCTGATCACTCCCTCTGGGGCACCTGGCATTGGCCACGGTTGGAAGTCAAGATACTGGGCTAGATGGACCTTTGGTCTGACTCAGTATGGCTATTCTTATGCTCTTATGTTCTTATACCTAAATCATCATATTTACACTGCTACTTCAATTAAGATTCTTCTAAACAACTCTTAAGTTTTGGACTATCTTAGGCTATGCAGTAGTAACAGAGAGGTAGCCGTGTTAGTTTGATCTTGGTAAAACAACAAAAAAAAAGCAGTCATTAAGTACTTTAAAGACTAACAAGATAGTTTATTAGGTGATGAGCTTTTGTGGGGGGAGGGAGTGACAAGGAAGGAGGAAATTGCTTACTGTAAGAGTCAATTAAGTGGCTAATCTGGGGTCACTGCAAATATCAAAAGCTGGGGAGGCTGTGGATTTTTTCTTTTTGCGCAAAAAACCCTTTTTCCGCAAGATCGGTATAGGGTTTTTTGCGCAAAAAGAAAACGTCCACACTGTTTGTTTTGCGCAAAAACAGATCAGCAGAAAATATGCAAATGAGATTGCGACTCATGCAAATGATCCCTCATTAGCATATTTTTTGCCGAGAAAACTCGTAGCATAGACGTAGACCTATACTCTTACATGATGCTGGAGCTATTGGCTTCCAGTAGAAACCAACAGAGATCAGTCAGAGTCATCTGAAGATGGGAAGTGCAAACTCTTAATCCAACAATTAAATTTAATCAGCTATCTTATTCCTCAGTTCCCAGAAGACGTCTAGTTTGTTCTTATGACTCTTCATATGCTAGACTGAGCAGCCAGAGCACACAGCTCAAAATCAGGAATGGAATTCTAGTTTTAGCACCGCTGATTATTTATTCTGTGGACCTGCCTACCGTTGAAATGCTACTGTAGCACGGCTGCAGTGCTGCTGCTGTAGCGCTTCTGTATAGACACTTCCTATGCTAATGGGAGAGTGTCAGGTAGGTAAACCACCTCCCTGAGAGGTTCTTCTGTCCATCTAGCACTGACTCACCAAAAAGATTAGGATGGCCTAACTACATTGCTCGGGACTATGATGTAGCAAGGTCAACCCAACCTTTTAGAAGAGACCAGGCCTGTCACTTAACGTCTTAATTTATCCATCTATAGAATAGGGATAATATTTTTCTACCTAATCCTCAGGGATCTTGTGAGCATTTATGATTAATAGTTGTAGAGCACTGTGGAGAAATAAAGCTTCTCTATTAAACTGCTTATGATTATTACTAATAGTGGGGTTGCTTTCTTTCTAATTGTTGGTAACCACACCCGTGGGCTCCTGCCCTGCCTCTTTCCACAAGGACCTACCTCTGCTCCACCTCTTCCCTCAAGACTCCATTCCCTTCTCTACCTCTTCCTTTGAGGACCCATCCCCATTACATCGACTTCTCTCTTCCTCTCGTCTTTGCTGACTGGATCATCTCAACAAGCCTGCCTGCAGTTTGGAGGCAGCCTCAACTGAGAAGTGGTTGGTGCCGATTAATAAACCAGCACCTCCCCCTACCCTGTGGTAACCTGACTTTTGGTTCGGGCGCTATAAATTAGGGTTGCCAGGTCCCTTTTTGACCAGACTTTTCAGTCGAAAGCCGGGAAATGGCATCAGGAAACAGAAGTCTGGGTAAAACTCAGACCAATGGCAACCCTAACTATTAGGACTTATCTCCAGGGAACTATCCTAGCTAAACATAAACAATATATTAACATTGCTAATAGTGTTATTGGATGTATAGAATGTATCTAGGTTCATTGCTATGACAACTGTCTGCCCTTAACATTCCTTGATCCTGCCAGAATGTCTGCTACTTCAGAAATAAAGGTTAATTAAACACATCCGCCCATTAAAGCAAGGTGCAAACACTGCTCTGTGGCCCAAAGCTAGTCTTCTAAACTGTCATTGTTGAAACCCAGCCACAGCTGGAAACAAATTAGTCCTCAAGCAAAATAGCTTCTGTTGAAACTCATTTGTTCCAACAAACACAAAAGGCTTCCCCCCAAGATTAACAGTTTCATCTTGTATTTGTATAACTGTATCCAGTTTCTGCAAGAAATATTCCAGTTGGAATTTATATGTTGTAAGATCTAAGATATTTTAAATGTTTCCTCAGAGTGCTATGATTAGCACATGATAATGGAATGCTGGGGGAACCGATCTTGCCTACCTTGTTAGGTAATTAATGTAATTTAACATAATGAGATAATTCATCTTTCCACATCTATGTTGTTTATTTACTTGGTGCCTTTCACTCCGTTTTCACAATGAAAACAGGCCTGTCAATTCACTTTCACTTAGTCTCAGTTTCTTTGCAAATTCACTTTCTCATGTACTAGTAACAATGTTGCATTTGCATTCTTAATTCTGCAGAGAGAGTTCAAGGACCCTTTCTGCAACCATGCATGATCCACAGCTTATCTTCTCAGAGCAAAGATATGGCTGTACCTCTGTTTCTTTTTCACTGTCCTACAGGGGCAAAGGGATATTTTCATATCATTTCCCCCAGCATGCACTGCTGCCATGTCTACAACTCCCATCACTCCTAGGAACTGCTTATCCCCAGAATGCTTCCCTTCTGTGCTGAAACAATGCAATACAAGAGCATGCAGGACCTCTTTAACAGCAACTATTAATGGGACTCTATGAGTCTCGATTACTCAAGTTTTCACTGTAACTGTTTTTTAAATAAATTTGAGGCTTAAAGTGAAGTGACATGATGTCCTCTTAACCTACAAACTTCTGTGACTATCTACTCCTTAGCTCTGTTCCCCAACGGATGAGAATAATTGTGTGTCCCACTGTCTCCAGGACCAAAATAGAAGCCCCATTTCTTTGCCAGTGCTTTGTCTACCTAATAATAATAAATTAAACTCCCTTCCTTCTTGTTCCGATTATCCATGGGCAATTTTCTCCAACTGATAGATTATTCAGATATTTGCTGAATACATTTCTGTGAATATATTTCTTAGTCTATAGACTCTTCATGCACAGCTCTTTGTGACTATTCAGTGGTCGAAATTCTACAGGTTGGACCTCGCTGGTCTGGCACCCTCAAGACCTGACTGGTCCCGAACAAGAGGATTTGCCAGACCAGGGGAAGTCCCTCTCCTCCTGGCCGGTGCTGCCACTGGGTTAGGGTGCCAGCTTGCCCGCACTCCTGCCTCTGCCCCCTGGGGCTCTCTAGATGCTGCTGGTCCCACTGCTGCCAGGGCCTGAGTACCATGGCTGGAGCTCCACAGCTGGGGCAGTACTCTGCAGCCACCTGGCTCCGCGGCCAAGACTGGAGCGTCAGAGCTGGGGCAGAGCTCTGCAGCTCCCTACCTGGGGCTGGAGTGCCGTGGCTGTCCCTGGGGTTGGGGTAGGGGCTGGAGCTCTCCAGGCGCTGGAGCCAGAATGGGGTTAGGGCCGGAGTTCCATGGCCGGGCCCAGAGCTCCCTGGCTACTGCTGGGACTGCAGCTTCATGGCCACCGGGGCCAGAACTCCCCACCATGCTGCCCACTCCCTTCTACCCCCAACACTGGGCTCCCCGCTGAGTTGCCGGTGCCTCCTATGGCACACTCCTGCCCTGCCGCCAGACCTCTCTGTTCCTGGGCTCGGTTGCTGGACCAGAGAGTCCCGGTTAAGGGAGGTACAGCCTGTAGTTCTCATTAGTTTTTGTCAGACATATTGGCCACGTTGTGTTTCCATTTCTGGATTAGATAAGTAACTCAGACCTGGGTTTCTGTCAGAATACTCACATTCATGAATCCCAATTTGCTTTGTACAAATATTTTCAAGTAGTGTTTGATTAAAAATTGCAATTTTCACAAACATTCCTTCTGGTAAACTTGTTTGCTAGATTACTCATAGCAATTGCACACACAAGGAGCACAGGCACAGCTAGAGTGATTTATTTTTGAGCAAATATTCATGGAAAACAATTTTTCAGTTATTTACTTAGCTTTATTTGCCTCTGATCCAAAATCGACTGAATCAAGGGGAGACTTTCCATTAACTTCAATGAGCATTGGATCAGGCCATTAAATACCATCTGCACAGTACTGAGCAATAGACAAGAGCCCTAGTTTTAACATCATTTTCAAAAGACAAAATACAGGATTATGTAGCACTTTAAAGACTAACAAGATGGTTTATTAGATGATGAGCTTTCGTGGGCCAGACCCACTTCCTCAGATCAAATAGTGGAAGAAAATAGTCACAACCATATATACCAAAGCATACAATTAAAAAAAAGGGAACACATATGAAAAGGACAGAGTTCTGTCAACAGATGGTGTTATTGCATCTACACTGTCCTTTGCGTCTACACTCTCATGTCGACAAAGTGGCTTGCTTTGTCAACAGAACTGGATGTAGTCTAGACGCTCTGTCAACAGAAGCTTTGTCAACAGTATCTGTCGACAAAGCCTCTGTTGACAAAAGCCTGTAGTCTAGACATACTCTGAATGTCTCAACCACACAGAATTTGAATTTGCATTCTGTGGTGAAGCAGCTAAACTTTCAGTTTATTTTTCTGATTTACTGCTGTGCCAGTTCACCCCTCCCCCACCCAGGCTTTTTGAAAAAGACTTATGGACATAAATGCACATAACTCAAAGGTGCTCTGAGCAAATTACTTCATGTCACAGATCAATCTTCGTGTCTTAATCCACTGGATCTGTTTATTTGATTTTGGCGTGTGTATCATTCTTTAGACGCAGAGTAGTGGATACTTCATGGGTTTTAAATGTGTGAATGAAAGCCATCAAGGGATGCCTCGGTGTCTGGGCAATCCTATGCAAATAGCCTTTTGTCCTTAAGTCTGAGCAGTGGTTGGTAGGGACGGGCCAGGTGACTCCCCATGCAATAAGAGAATCTTTAAAAACAATAGAAAAGTAGGAGTCGTTGGCTGGCATACCCGAGGGAAGGAACCAAAGACCCCAGTGTGAGGAACAGCCCTGGTTTTGGAAGGCTTGGCCAGGAAAGAAACAGTTTTAAGATGAATTTGTAGTAAGTTTGTAATAAGTTCGTACTGAGGATTTGGTATTAGAAGTAGCGAAGCATTTTCTGTTACTTTTCATTTGTGATCTACTTTGCTCTGCCTATTCTCACTTATAGCCACTTAAATCCTACAGCTTGTACTTAATAAAACCACTGATACTTACTATCAAGCCCTGTGTAAATAGTTATTACCGGGGGGGGGGGAACAATCAGTGTGTACATCCTCCTTTCATTGCGATAGGGGGCTTACCCAAATGATTAATTGGGGGGTTGATCCTATGTGGGGAGTGGCATCCTAGGAAGCTGGGCCCTAAACTACACTTTCCTTGGACCTGAAGAGGTTCAGTGTCTGTACTGCTTCTGGGGGGCAAGGGGCTTTGATCTCAGCTCAGTGACTTCGGTTGGGGGAGACCAGCGGAGCTGGCCCAGCAGGGTCAGGTGGTGAGAAGCCCCAGAGAATGGGAAGGCGAGTGGTAGTGGCTTTGTCAGCACTCCCGGAAGCCCCCCGAAGGGGTCTTCTGTGACCTCACCCTATCACAACGGCCAATTAGGTTAGCAGGCTGTTTTCAAAGCCTTGCTCTGCATGTGTGATGTTATATGCAACTTTTGGGTGGGGGGAGGGCAAGGGAAGGTCAGGAGGTAGTTTGGTTTATATTGGTGCCCTGTAGGTTAACATAGTTATTGTTGATAACAACCTTGGTGCCATCTGCCTTGCACTGAATTCCACATCACAGGCATGCCTCCTGATACTCAATGCTATATGCAGGGCCTTTTATTTATACCAGTGTAGCTGAAAGCAGAGTCCTATTAGGGTTGACAGATGGTTTCAGAAAAAACTCCGAACAACAGCAACAACAAAAAAACCACACCAGGAAAAAGTTGGTTGAGAAAAAAAAAAAAGCACTGTGGTCCCTTTAAAAACCACGCGGTGAGGCTTTTTGGCCCTAACAGGCTGCTGCCGGCTGCCTGCTATCTTTGCCTCCTTGCGCCATGCCGAACAGCTCCCCTGTGGAACCTGGTAAGCACTAGGATTGCCAGGCTGCATCCATATTGAGCCGGACAGTCTGGGATTTTTGCCTCCTGGCTGGGAAAAAATCAGAACGTACCAGACATTTTAGGTGACTGGTATTTTCTGAATTTTTTTTTACGAGACAGGAGGTGAAAATAACAGATTGTCCGGTTCAATACCGGACACCTGGCAACCCTAAGTCCTATACCTAGTAAGACATGTGCTTGGCACTTAATAGAGCAATGAAAGAATTCAAATGAGTTCTGATTCAGGCATACATGTTCAGTCTAACAGCTTCCTCTGGGACTTGGGAGCATGCCAAGGTGCCACTAGTCCCTCCCCGCACTCCAACCTACACATGTTTTTGGCCCATTTTTTCTTCCTACTACTAGACCAGAAAATGAAGTCTATAATCCCTTGTTAGCAGTGTGAAAAGAAAGCCTCATGAATCCAAAAAAATATGCAGAGTATGCTCAACACATCTCTAAAACTTGTTATGACTTGCCGGAAGCATAATGCCTAGGCAAGATTCATTTAAACCTGTTTTCAAAGATTGTATCTCTTTGGGCACTGCTTTGTTCAGAGAGGATACCACAGAATTGCACATCCAAGCAGATACTTCTTAAAGAAGCAATTATTCTCACATGCCAAAGGCAACATTTCATTTAGAGAGAACATAGCCAGCAGCAAGATCTTTTAGGCTCCAGGGGGCAATAACATCGTTATGCTCCATTTGTTGAAGTTATGTGCATTATTATGTTAAACTGCTGCAGAGCATAGAAAGGGGCATTGACTTGTTGTCAGTAAAGAGACCAAAATATGTTTGAAGTGTGTCTCTAGTTTGCCAGCAGAGATCTGTTTGAGAATAATTATTTGGAGCTGGTCAGCATTATTACAGGTTGGACCTCCCTGGAACAGCACCCTTGGGACCTGATCGGTCCCAATCAAGGGGGTTTGCTGAACCAGGTGTGAAAGGAAAGTATTGAGGCCTACCCAGAATATGTCAAATGAGCACCAGTTTAATTGTAAGTATAAAGGAAAGGCAGCATTGTGAGATACAGGAGATGCAAAATAAAAACAAAATTTGATTGGATGACCAACAATAACCCCGCTTTTAGGGAAGTAAGTAACTCAGACAGCAGTATGCAACAAAGTGATGATTACCCCAAATGGAGCAGATGAAAGTTTTTGTAAGGGCAGAATGAGAGAGCAATTGTCAGGCGAGTGGAGGAGTACCAAAATACCAAAACAGGGTATATAAGGTTGGATGGAACAGACCAAGAGTGGACGGGCTGCGAATCCAAAAAGCTAGGTCTGATCAACCAGAGCTCCCTACCCGGCGCTGAATCTCGCTGCCGCACTTAAGCTGCGAAAGGGGAACAACACCGGTCGTAAGTTGCAATGAAAAATCCCCAAAAAGGAAAAACATAAAGAAAAGAATATCTCCTGAATCTAAGCAATGCTTCTATCTTTCTTAACATGAGTATTATATATTTGTTAACTCCATAAATTGTTTAAAGGTAAATCAGGAGGGTATATCTGTGGGAGAAGTTATGTCTTGGTTTTTTTTAACTGTACTGTTTTTCTACTCTTTCTTTGTATATTATATTGTCTTAAAAGAATCAAAAATAGTGAATTAATTTAAATGAAAAATTAATTATAAAGTAAATAGAAAAAATAAAAAATCTTTGTTTAACCTCAAAAAGAAGTATTCCTCTGTCTGCGGTTTCAAATCCTTTAAAGAACCAAACCCGGTTACCAAAACAGGGGAGGTCAATTCTGGCCTTCTGCTGCTGACCTCAATGCCCTTCCAGGGAGCCACCGGCCTCTTGGCTAGGCTCCCTTCTTGGCCATCTATGCCACTGACGGCCCTGGACACCAAGCTCTACTGTCTGTCCCAACTGGGCTCCCTGGCTGCGGGCTGCCAGTCCAGCTTCACTCCTAGCAGCTGCCATGGCTCTCTGGTCCAGAAATATCAGTGGCCTGGTATGTTGCCAGACCAGAGAGGTTCAACCTGTATGAGCAAAATTTGGCAAACTGAAGTGGGGTCTGTTGCGTACATGACAGGGAGATGAGACTGAATTCCCATTATAACTTGGGCAATGACTCAGTTATATGATGTTGGACAATCTTAAATGACTCGGTTTCCCCTTGCCACTCTAAAGCAGGGGTAGGGAAGTGAGAATACTGACCTACCTCACAAGTTCTCTGTGAGATTTGGTTAATGTTTGTGACATGCTTACAAGTATTTTAATGGAAGGCAGTACAGAAGTTATTAAACATAGAGATGAACGTGATATTATAGGGTCACATCAGCATGGCTTCTACAGAGGAAAGTCAGGTCACTCTAATCTATTAGGCTACGTCTACACTGCACTGCTATTTTGGGATATCAGACTATCCCAAAATAGCTATCCCGTGTCTTTACAGCAAGCCCATGATTTCGGGCTTGCTATTCCAATGCCCCTGTACCATTCTGCGAGGAGTAAGGGACGTTTCAGAATAAGGCTTTATTTTGAAATTTGGTGCTGTGTAGACAGTGCCAAATGATGAAATAAGCTACTTCGAAATAACATCGAAATAAGATACACAATTTGCGTAGCTCAAATTGCGTATCTTATTCCGAGATACAGTGCAGCGTAGATGTACCCTTAGACAGTAAAATAGTGGAGAACAGGCCAACTGGTCAATGAAGGCTCTCAGGGAAGGCTATATAAAGAAACTTGGCAGTCATGTCTAGACTACAGCAAACAGAGTAAGGATGAATGGTCAATCTTTGGTATGGCAAAATATAAGAAGGTAAAATGACTAGTCCTCTTGTATTCAGAAACAAGGTGATATCCAATGCAATTGAAAGCATCAAGTTTAAATCTGGTAATATGAAACTGTTTTTATCAAAATACATAATCTTTGGAACTTATCGTCCTCACGATTACTGGGCTAGTAGCCAGGAGAGAAGCAGAAGATGTAACATATCTTTATTTCAGTAAGACAACATAATCCCAAGTATTTAACTTAGGGAAGAATAATCAAATGTACAACTGCAAAATGGGGAAAAATGGGCTTGGCGGTAGTGATGTTGAAAAGTATCTGGGGGCTATAGTGAACCATCAAAATGTGATACAGTTGTGAAAAAAGCTAAATATTCTGGGGTGTATTATCAAGAGTGTTGGATGTAAGACATGGGAGGACATAGTCCTGTGCTTGATGCTGGTTGAGGCCTCCGCCGGAGTAGGGTGTCCAATTCTGTGCACCACACTTTAGGAAAGTGAAGTGAAGGCTAGGACTATGACAGAGTTTAAAGAGAAGCTAGATAATTTCATGCAGGTTAGGTCCATAAAAAGCTATTAGCCAGGGGATAGAAAGGCTATTAGCCAGGTGTCCCTGGCCTCTGTTTGTCAGAGGCTGGAGGGGGATGGCAGGAGACAAATCGCTTGATCATTGTCTTCGGTCCACCCCTTCTGGGGCACCTGGTGCTGGCCACTGTTGGTAGACAGGATACTGGGCTAGATGGACCTTTGGTCTGACCCAGTACGGCCGTTCTTATGTTCTTATATTCTAAAGATGTAGACAAACTGGAGAGTGTCCAAAGGACAAAATGTATACAATTATAAAAGATTTAGAAAACCTGACCTATGAGGAAAGCTAAAATAATCCTGGCCATGGTTATTCTTGAGAGAAGAAAATTGAGAGGGGGACCCAATGAGAATTTTCAAATATGGTAAGGGCTGCTATAAAGACAACCGTGATCAGTTCTCCATGTCTGCTAAAGGTAGGACAAGAAGTAATGGGCTTAATGTACAGCAAGGTAGATTTAGGTTAGATAGTAGAAGAAAAACTTTCTAATTATGAGGATATTAAGTACTGGAATAGGTTATCAAGGGATGTTGTGGAATCCCCATCAGTGGAGGTCGTGAAGAACAGGTTGGACTAATACGTCAGGAGAGTCTAGGTTTGATTTGGGTGTGGACTTCTCAAGGTCCCTTCTGCTTCTACATTTCTATAATTATATGCTACGATATCATGTAGTCCCAGAGCTTAGTAGGTTTAAAAAAGGGGTTTGAACATTTACATGGAAATGAGAATATCCACAGTTACATCAGATGAGATAAAATGGGTATAAACCCCCACACTTCAGGACATAAGCCAGCCACTAGCACACAGCTTGTAGAGAGAATATTCCTCTAGGAACAATTTATTCCTTACATTTTCCACTACAGGATTTCTTGCATCTTCCTCTGAAGCATCTGACACAGGATTCTGCAGCAGGTTGACCACTGATCTGGTCCTACATTCCTAAGTCTAGATCCAGCAGCATGCAGGAGAACATTAGACAGACACAGTGGAACTAGATGCACTTATCCCCCCGCTTTTACCAGCATGCTTCGATTCATGCAGAGAAATCTCTTTTTTCCCCTTTTCCTGGTTTTTTTTTCCCCACTGGTGTCCTAGCTGCACTGAAGAAGCAGACCTTTCTGGGTAAAGTCAAGCATGTAAGAGCTTCTAGAACTGAGAGGAACTATTAAAATGGAGGAGCAGACAGAGAAATAATTATTTGCAGTGGAAGATTCTCCAATAGAAAGCTGCCGTTAGGCCCACCGACAAGAATTCTGGGCCCTAGGACAGAACCATCAATGGGCTCCCTGTGTCCCTTCTTTGGCTGGAGTCAGAAGCATTCCCCCTCCCCCCCGCCAGAGAAAGCCAAAGTGCCACCCCTTGGGCAGAGGACCCCCTTGTTGGTCACATTGCCATCCCTCACCTGTTCGGAGGCGGCCCCCACCCTGACTAGAGGATCCTCTGGCCAGTCACAGTCCTGTCCCTCCTTTGCCTGGAGGAGTCCCGGCCAACTGCAGCCCTGCCCGTTCCAGGCCCAACTCAGCATTATTTGTTACTCAGCTGCCTTGAAACTTGCATGGGGAGTATAAAAAATGACTTTGAAAGAGACACTTTCCCCCAGAGCAGGTGGGTCTGGGGAAGGGAGGGGAGGCTGCAGCTGGTCTGAGGCTTGTTTGGCCGGGGTAGAGAGGCAAGGCACAGCAGTAACTGGGGCTCCAGGATGTTTTCTTGGGCAATTGTGCTCCTCCCTGCCCCCTCCATCGCAGACTTGGCTGCCTGTATGACAATTCTAGGCTCTTTACTTTCTGATTCTTCTCTGGAAAACTCACAAGATAGAGGAGATGAGAGTAGATGAAGACCCTTTCTACTGTTCTCCTGCTCAGGTGCTGCTATGTATGAGTTGATAAAACTACAGTAATTGGAGGAATGATGGATAAGAAGTGCAACAGGAAGGTGTTGGAGGATGCACGCAGGTACCACATAATGAAAGATGTGCAGTTCCTTCTAAGTTCTGATACTGATCAGACTAATATACTAATACAAGGACCCATTTAAGAGCATTCACTGTGCAGTTGGCACACATCACTGAAGAATCTGGGGAACCTAGGACACCTTATGCCTATATTATTAGCAAGTCGAGCCACAATTATTGGTCTCACCCTTTCATTCACAAAAATATAGCCATACTTTCTGTAGGTCTGACTCAAAATGAAGTGCATGCATGTGGGTCACAGACACAGCATATTACTGGTGGTGTGTCTTCTAGAAATTGTAACTATTTTTTTAAAAGAACACTTTGGAATCAGACTGGCATTTATTAGTTTAATAGAACATCTTTTGCACGCAATTAGGAAGGAGGTTGTTTCATGAACTAGAAATGAGGGGTTGATTTGAATGTTTTATCCGGCAGTGATACATTTTTTTATTGAATGCTGATATTTTACATTTTGGGGAAGGTATGAGTGACATAAAATCTAAGTAATAGAGATGTAGCCGTGTCAGTCTAGTCTTGCTGACTAACCTTCCCCCCTCCGCCTCTCCCCTCCCCCCCATTCTAAAATCTGATTTGTCAATTTTATGTTGTCACGTTATTGGATTTTGAGGGGAGCAGCCAGGTCGCTGCTGCACCCATGGGGGGGTGTTCACCCCAAAAGTCGGTACAAAGGGGGCCATGTGAGGTATAAAAGAAAAGCTTACTTTCTATTGCTTCTGGATATGCTCTTCATATATCTGTATAATGCCTGTATGTGGAGTTATGAATATGTACTCTATATGGAGACTGGAAGTTTCTCTGTATGTGGTTGAGTAATGGGCTAGGAATGTTTGCCTATGGACATGCTAATGAGCAAGTCTCCAGGGAACAATGGATCTCTGGAGGCTAAAGATACACCTCACCACTGGCCAAGTGACTCTAGCCAGCTTGGAAGGAACCAGGAAGGAGATAGAAAGATGCGATGTGGCCAACTCCATGATATCTCCAGATCTGCTCCTGATCCCAGATGCGGCCTCGCAGGGATTCATGAGCCGGGAAGAACTGTGGACCCATCCTGGCATAGGATGTGCACCAAGTACTTTTAAGCCAGCAATTATAACATCTCTGCTGCAAGCCTGCATCGAGAACTGGGAGATTCGATGCATGTAATGTATGATACTTTAACAACCTTACTCTCATGCGTTTCTTTCTTGTAGTGATAAACCTTTAGATGGTAGATTCTAAAGGATTGGCTCAGCGTGATTTGTGGGTAAGGTCCAGAGTGTAAATTGACTTGGGAACTGTGTCTGGTTTCTTGGAACCGGACAGAACTTGTTTGGGGTAGGTGAGATTGGGTTCTAAGACCCCTCACCTGTGTATGAGGCCCGGGGTCATGTGGGGCACAGATATTGCTGGGGTGTCGGAGGGGTTTTACTCGTGAGGCTTCTGGCAGGCAACTGAAGTGCTCTGTGGGACTGGTCTGTGGCCTATTTGGGAAGGTCTCCAGTCGGGGGGCTGTAAGGAGCCCCAAATTTGAGCAATTCGCCCTGAGCGGATGCCCTCCGCTGTGCCCAGACCCGACTTGGTCTGTCACATATGTGTTCACTTTTTTTGATTGTATCCCTTTGGTATATATGGTCATGCCAATTTTCTTCCACAATTTGATCTGAGGAAGTGGGTCTGGCCCACGAAAGCTCATCACCTAATAAACCATCTTGTTAGTCTTTAAAGTGCTGCATAGTCCTGTCTTTTGTTTCATAAAATCTAAGGGCCAGATTCTGCCACTCTTATCAAGTAGTACCTGACTGTGAGCAGTCCCTCTAAAGTCAGACTATGGTAAGACTCAATGTGAGTAAAGGATGGCAGAATCTGGCCCTATGTTAAGAGGCTGCTAAGGTAAGTGAAATGTGAAAATTGACGGTAGCCTTCTAAAATAAGGCAGCTTCTGCGTAAATGCATAACTTAGCTTGCATCTGCAGAACCACATTGTACAAGGCACACTGTAGATTTGTCTTCTCTGTCTCCCTTTGCACTAAACTGTAGCACTAGAAACATATAGATTAGTGCAGAAGGAGCAATAACATTTGGTAGTTAGGCTAAGGAGTGTCAATGACTCACTATTGAGAAGTTTGCTCAGTCTGTGTGCTTTAGGGATCAGCCGAGATTAGCAGAGGAAAATGGTCTTTCGATTCCCTTTATATTAAGCTTACTGCCATCTAGTATTGTGATGCTCAGTAAGTCAAAGGAGATACAGCAAAAGTAAGAGGTACTTGTCATACAACATTACTGCAATATCAGATTTTCATTCACAGTCATGTAAACAAAGTAGTAGTTTTCCCTCGTTATAGTTCCACAGCGAGTGCTACATTGCCTCTTACAATATGCTTTGTTCCATCTCTGCCCCCCACCAGTGATGTAGTTTTTGTACACTAGACAGCCCATCTGCTGCCCCTTTCACTCCAGCTGTGCCAGGAAACTCATCTGTTCCACGTTTGCTTCACTGATGGAAACTGAAAGTGAGGTGTCATCCTTTGGGTTGTATTAACTTTCCCAGGGTGTTCACGCACTTTTCTTGCGAAAGCAGCTTTCGGATTTAGAGAAATTCATTAGCTGATACTCACTGTGCTCAGAAGGGCTGTTCGTCTTCTCGCTGCTCTGTCTTACAGCACACGCATGAAGCAGTCTGGCAATCGCAAAAGCTCCACACAATCAGCTACAGCGTTCCAGGCCAGTTCACACGTTGACTGCGACTGGACTCCTCCTAGTGCTTCACAGAGCAAGGAGAAAAGGGAAGGGCTCAGGATGTGATATCATACATCCAGGAAACAGAGAGAACTGAAATGTCAATTTTTCAGAGCCCCGGGATGCACAATATCTCGGGCCTCCTCCCCCTGCCTCTCTCAATACAAGATACAACAAACAGAAAAGACTAGTTAGAAGAGACAATGTAAAGTACCCCAGGCTCAGCCTGAAAAGTGGATAACCACCCGGCAACCCCAGGGGCTTGCTGCTTAGGTCTTTGTCCCCCTTTTCTGCTTCCTTTGTTTGTTGCCGCCATTCATGATACTATGAGCAGTAGGTCCTGATCTTGTGATCAGAGCCCCACAGGAAAATCCTTGCACCTACACAGGCCTCCACTGCCTCCAACAACACACACGCAGGGCACAAGAGTCCACGTGCACTGATCCAATAGCAGGACCAGGACCCTGTCTTAAATTCTTTAGTGTCGCAACCATGGGCACAATTTTAAAAAGCTTTTCAGTAACTGGGGAGCCTCAGCCCTGCTTCCAGCAGTGACGGAGGCACTTGGGTTCCTCAATGTCGTTGGAAGTCAAACATGCAAGTTTGGATCCAAACTCTAGTCTTGGTGTCTCAAGCCAGTCTGTAATTGTAATCCTTTGTGAAACCAATCAAGGCCATGTCATTGTGAGTCAGTTTCTCAGATTACCACTTAGATTCTTTAAAATAGGAAAGAGTAAGTCTTTGGAGTTAAGCAGATGTTCTAAATTAACTGACACCCATTTTCCCCCTCATTGTCAGGATACCCCCTGCTAATACAATGAGCTCAAGTAGAGTCAGGAGAAAGCAATATAATGTCATTACACAGTCTTTGAACACATACAAATGTTTTCCATGCTGTTTGCTAGGGCCAATTATTGCTTCATTGCATCGCATGCAGACACTCCTTCCAAATCTCCTTCCAAAGATTACAATTCCCCATTTGCTTCCACGTAGTTATCCCTGGGCTTCAGCTCCTTCAGGATTCAGAATCAAAGCTACGCACTGGGAACAGGCCTCCACAGCACACAACACAGTATCTCCTATTTCCATACTCTTGTGTCAGTCTTCTGTAGCTTTCCAGGCATGAGTAGCTGGATCCTTGGGATATTTCAGATTTGTTAGAGCTACCCTTCATTCTGATCTGCACAGCAGGGTGTTCCCTTTTCAGTTCCAGTATTTAAACGCGTCCTTAGGTGCCATTGTTGTTATTCTGCTTGTGCTCTTTGCCAGTAGAAGTCACAGCCTTTCAATATCAGGAACTCAACAGTTTTATTTTAAGAAGAGAAGGAAGAACAGTAGTTTACAGCCTGCTAGCAGCAGCATCTGGTAAAATGTTTATTTATCAAATGTTGTTATGGTTCCCAAAGAAACCTGCCAAAAGAGCAAATAGCCAACAAAATAAATTGAAACACACAAACATTTTGGCTCTAAAGCTTTTATGGTCACATTGTGGGACTTTTCTAATTGATTCCGCTTGACAATTAAACACCTCCAATAACTATGGGTGTTGTGAGCACTGGTGGCACCTGAAATTGGGCAGGAAAATCAGATGAACTAAGGTCCCCCAGTACTAGTGTGATGAGTAGAGTAGGAACCTATATCAACAGACACAGGCATTGCCTATACAGGAAGGATGAGCTCCACCTAAGCCAAGGTGGATCCAGACTTCTGGCACTAAACATTAAAAAGTCGTAGAGCAGTTTTTAAACTAAGAGAGGGGGGAAAGCCGATTGGTGCGAAGGAGCATGTGGATCAGATGGAGACTTTTCTTAGAGGAGAGTCCATTCATGGAAATTCTCTAGGTTTCAGTCAGAAAGAGAGGAGGGGAGATGGTAAAGTATGGGCCAGATCAGACAAGAAACAATCACATATACAAGGGAAGGGAAGACAAATAAACAGTGGTGATTTTTTAAAGTGCATCTACACAAATGCTAGAAGTCTAAATAATAAGATGAGTGAACTACAGTACCTCGTATTAAAGGAGGAGATTGACATAATAGGCATCACAGAAACCTGGTGGAATGAGGACACTCAGTGGGACACAATCATACCGGGATATAAAATATATCGGAAGGACAGAATAGGTCGTGCGGGTGGTGGAGTGACACTGTATGTGAAAGATAATGTAGAATCAAATGAAGTAAAAATCTTAAATGAATCAACATGTTCCATAGAATCATTATGGATTGTAATTCCATGCTCTAATAACAATATAGCAATAGGGATATATTATTGACCACCTGACCAGGATAGTGATAGTGACATTGAAATGCTAAGGGAGATTAGAGAGGATATCAAAATTAAAAACTCAATAATAATGGGTGATTTCAATTATCCCCATATTGACTGTGTACATGTCATCTCAGGATGAGATGCAGAGATAAAATTTCTCGATGCCTTAAATGACTGCTTCTTGGAGCAGCAGGTACAGGAACCACAAGGAGAGAAGCAATTCTCGATTTAGTACTGAGTGGAGTGCAGGATCTGGTACAGGAAATAACTATTACAGGACCGCTTGGGAATAATGACCATAATATAACAATATTTAACATTCCTGTGGTGGGAAGAACACCTCAGCAGTCCAACACTCTGGCATTTAATTTCAAAAAGGGGAATTACACAAAAATGAGGAGGTTAGTTAAACAGAAATTAAAAGGTACAGTGACTAGAGTAAAATCCCTGCAAGCTGCATGGAAACTTTTCAAAGACTCCATAACAGAGGCCCAACTTAAATGTATACCCCAAATTAAAAAACATAGTAAGAGACCTAAAAAAGAGACACCATGGCTTAACAACCATGTAAAAGAAGCAGTGAGAGATAAAAAGGCATCTTTTAAAAAGTGGAAGTCCAATCCTAGTGAGGTTAATAGAAAGGAACATAAACACTGCCAAATTAAGTGTAAAAATGTAATAAGAAAAGCCAAAAAAGATTTTGAGGAACAGCTAGCCAAAAACTCAAAAAATAATAGCAAAATCTTTTTAAAGTACATTAGAAGCAGGAAGCCTGCTAAAATACCAGTGGGGTCCCTGGACGATCGAGATATAAAAGGAGCAATCAAGGACGATAAAGCCATTGCGGAGAGACTAACTGATTTCTTTGCTTCAGTCTTCATGGCTGAGGATGTTAGAGAGATTCCCAAATCTGCACTCTCCTTTGTGGGTGATAAATCTGAGGAACTGTCCTGGATTGAAGTGTCATTAGAGGAGGTTTGGGAACAAATTGAAAAACTTAACAGTTACAAATCACTGGGACCAGACGGCATTCACCCAAGGGTTCTGAAAGAAGTCAAATGTGAAATTGAGGAACTATTAACTGTTGTTTGTAACCTATCCTTTAAATTAGCTTCTGTACCCAAGGACTGGAAGATAGCTAACATAACGCCAATATTTAGAAAGGGCTCTAGAAGCAACCCCGGCGATTACAGACCAGTAAGTCTAACATCAGTACCGGGCAAATTAGTTGAAACAATAGTAAAGAGTAAAATTGTCAGACACGTAGAAGAACATAATTTGTTGGGCAAAAGTCAATATGGTTTCTGTAAAGGGTAATCATGTCTTACTAATCTATTAGGCTGTGTCTAGACTGGCATGATTTTGCGGAAATACTTTTAACGGAAAAGTTTTTCCGTTAAAAGTATTTCTGCAAAAGAGTGTCTAGATTGGCACGGATGCTTTTGCTCAAAAAGTGTTTTTGCGCAAAAGCATCTGGGGCCAGTCTAGACGCTCTTTTGTGCAAGAAAGCCCCGATCACTATTTTAGCCATCGGGGCTTTTTTGCACAAAACAGTTCTTCCCTGTCTACACTGGCCCTCTTGCACAAGTATTCTTACGCAAGAGGGCTTTTTCCCGAGCGGTAATGTGAAAGTATTTGTGTAAGAAGCACTGATTTTGTACATTACAAATTCAGTGCGCTTGCGCAAATTCAAGTGGCCAGTGTAGACAGCTGGCAAGTTTTTGCGCAAAAGCAGCTGCTTTTGCGCAATATCTTGCCAGTCTAGACGCACCCTTAGAGTTCTTTGAAGGGGTTAACAAACACATGGACAAGGGGGATCCAGTAGATATAGTGTTCTTAGATTTCCAGAAAGCCTTTGACAAGGTCCCTCACCAAAGGCTCGTGTGTAAATTAGGTTGTCATGGGAAAAGAGGGAAGATCCTTTCATGGATTGAGAACTGATGAAAAGACAGGAAACAAAGGGTAGGAATAAATGGTAAATTTTCAGAATGGAGAGGTGTAACTGGTGGTGTTCCCCCAGGGTCAGTCCTAGGACCAATTCTATTTAACTTATTCATAAACAATCTAGAGAAAGAGGTAAGCAGTGAGGTGACAAAGTTTGTGGATGATACTAAACTGTTCAAGATAGTCAAGACCAAAGCAGACTGTGAAGAACTTCAAAAAGATCTCATCAAACTGAGTAATTGGGCATCAAAATGGCAAATGAAATTTAAAGTGGATAAGTGTAAAGTAATGCGCATTGGAAAAAATAGCCCCAATTATATATACAATATTATGGGGGCTAATTTAGCTACAACTAATCAGGAAAGAGATCTTGGAGTTATCATGGAGTGTTCTCTGAAAACGTCCACGCAGTGTGCAGCAGCAGTCAAAAAACTAAATAGGATGCTAGGAATTATTAAAAAAGGGATAGAAAATAAGACAAAGAATATCTTACTGTCCCTATATAAAACTATAGTACACCCACATCTTGAATATTGTGTACAGATGTGGTCTCCTCACCTCAAAAAAGATATTTTGGCATTAGAAAAGGTTCAGAAAAGAGCAACTAAAATGATTAGGGGTTTGGAACAGGTCCCATATGAAGAGAGGCTAAAGAGACTGGGACTTTTCAGCTTAGAAAAGAGAAGACTGAGGGGGGATATGATAGAGGTCTATAAAATCATGAGTGGTGTGAAGAGGGTGAATAAAGAAAAGTTATTTATTTGTTCCCATAATATAAGAACTAGAGGACACCAAATGAAATTAATGGGTAGCAGGTTTAAAACTAATAAAAGAAAGTTCTTCACACAGCGCACAGTCAACCTGTGGAACTCCTTGCCAGAAGAGGCTGTGAAGGGGAGGACTATAACAGAGTTTAAAAAAGAGCTAGATAAATTCATGGAGGTTAGGTCCATAAAAGGCTATTAGCCAGGGGATAGAAATGGTGTCCCTGGCCTCTGTTTGTCAGAGGCTGGAGAGGGATGGCGGGAGACAATTTGCTTGATCATTGTCTTTGGTCCACCCCCTCTGGGGCACCTGGTGCTGGCCACTGTCGGCAGACAGGATACTGGGCTAGATGGACCTTTGGTCTGACCCAGTACGGCTGTTCTTATGTTCTTATATTATGTTCTTATGCCTCTTAGAGACTATGAAGTCCCCTCCCCCAGAAAAAATGGCAAATTTCTGTTTCTCTTCCCTCCACCTTGATTTTTAATACAAGAAATCACCTTTATTAAGCAACCTCCTATCTGAAGAAGCTGCCCCAGAGTAGCTCCAAACATATTGCTCCCAATTTTGTTCTTAGCTCCACACTGATTTTTCACCTGTGTGTGTTTGACCTGATTGACTCCAGTGTAAATCTACATCCCTAGAGGTTTTTAAGTCCCAGCTTGACAAAGCCCTGGCTGGGATTATTTAGTCGGAAGTGTCCCTGCTTTTGGCAGGGGGTTGGACTATTCAATGACCTCCTGAGATCTCTCCCAGCCCTGTGATTCTAAACACGATGGCTGTGTCTAGACTGGCCAGTTTTTCCGGAAAATCAGCTGCTTTTCCGGAAAAGCTTGCCAGCTGTCTACACTGGCCCTTGAATTTCCGCAAAAGCACTGATGCTCTCATGTAAGATTGTCAGTGTTCTTGCGGAAATACTATGCTGCTCCCATTCGGGCAAAAGCCCTTTTGCGCAAAACTTCTGCGCAAAAGGGCCAGTGTAGACAGTCCAGATTTGTTTTCCACAAAAAAGCCCCGATCGCGAAAATGGCAGACAAGCGTGTCTAGATTGGCACGGACGCTTTTCTGCAGAAAGTGCTTTTGCAGAAAAGCGTCCGTGCCAATCTAGACGCTCTGTTCCGAAAATGCTTTTAACGGAAAACTTTTCCATTAAAAGCATTTCCAGAAAATCCTGCCAGTAGCCGATTAGAATAAGGCCCACAATGTAAAATTCTGCTCCACTTTTATTAAGCCAATTTGTTGTGCTACCAATTTCTGCTGGTCCCTTCCATGGATTCCTTGGGGGGGATTCTCGTGCTCTTTACTTTGTCAGAAAGGCCTGTTTCTCCAAAATGCTTGCAATTTTATTTGATTTTTAAACGCCTAGTCCCTTCAGCTCTTCCGATCCAGCTTAGCCCACGGCGTCTACTGGCCACGGATCTCCATTATTGATCAATGGGAGCTGCAGGAGTGGTGTCTGCAGGCAAGGATAGCATGTCCTTTCTTGGGGGCTGCAGGGACATGCCAGCCACTTCCAGGAGCACAATTACCACAGGGATAATTACTGCAGACCCTTGATCTTAGTTCTGAACCTTGTCTTAATTTAGAAGTTAACTTTCATTGAACCTTCTGACTCCTTCATTGTAAAGCACTGAGGCTCTGCATGGATTTGACATATGTTGTTATTATTGATATGGCACTGTTGGTACGTCAGGTGTTTCCTGCATAGCGATTCAAGAGTGTTTGAAGCCAGTTCATACAAAAAGGGCCTCCCTTCTCTGGAGTCAGTGTGTCTTCTCACATTATCAGACAGTAAAAATAGATCTGGATACTCTGGGAGATGATGGGTCATAGGTGCTGGAGAAGGCCATGAGAGAGAACCACAGCTGGGGAGAATGAAAGAAAGAAGACTTTAGTATTGTGGGGGGCATAGGAGAGCGGGATGGTGAATAGGAGGTAAAGGCAAGTGATCAGGGAAGGAGGAAGCCACCATGGATATGAAATTCACAGGCGTTGGGGAGTGACAGGAAGTCACTTAGAGGCAGCAGGACTAATATTAAAATGCTACCATGTAAAAATTAGTTATAGCTTAGGTACCTGTCTCATTCCTAAATACAACCTCCAGAGTGTCTTGACCATGGCTGGCACTTAAATTAATTTACAATTTTCTACTTCCTTAGGTTTCCAGATAATTTCACCTGTATATTCATTCTTTGCTCCTAAATTACTGCAAACAGTTGCTGTGAACTATTAAACAGCTGCTGTGTTTTACCCCAAAAGAGGCTGCCTTTCAATACTCGCTGTTGTGATTCCTACAATGCATGTCCACACACACATACAGAGGATCTGCTTCTCGTTTCATTCCTGTGTAAATCAGGAGAAACTCTCTTGAAGCCCGTGGAGTTGAGGCATGCTTTTCCAATATGCACTGCAATTGCTATTCTAGGATATCATGACTTCCTGCAGAAATTAAAAATTCTAAATATTTAGCAGTAGGAGGTGTTAATAATACCAAGAAGCCAACAAAACTAATGGTGTATTAGGGTGCATTTGGAGGAGCATTATGATGAGCTTTACCAGCAGATCTAGAGAAGTGATTATTCCCCTTTATTCGGCACTGGTGAGGCCACACCTGGAGTATTGCATCCAATTCTGGGGCCCCCACTAGAGAAAGGATGTGGATGTATTGGAGAAAGTCCAGCAGAGGACAACAAAAATGATTAGGGTATTGGAGCACATGACTTCTGAGGAGAGGCTGAGGGATCTGGGTTTATTTAGTCTGCAGAAGAGAAGAGTGAGGGGGGATTTGATAGCAGCCTTTCACTATCTGAAGGGGGGTTCCAAAGAGGAGAGTGAAAGGCTGTTCTCAATGGTGGCAGATGGCAGAACAAGGAGCAATGGGCTCAAGTTGCAGTGGGCAAGTTCTAGGTTGGATATTAGGGGAAAGTATTTTACTAGGAGGGTGGAGAAGCACTGGGATGGGTTCCTTAGGGAAGTAGTAGAGTCTCCATCCTTAGAAGTGTTTCAGTCCCAGATTGATAAAGCCCTGCTTTAGTTGGGATTGGTCCTACTTTGGGCAGGGGGTTGGACTCGATGACCTTCTGAGGTCTCTTCCAGCCCTAGGATTCTATGAATAATTTCCCAACACTGAAACCAACACAAAAGCATACATTGGAAAAGGAATCCTCTGCCTTTACTTACTATTTCCGTGCTCGGGAGAATTCAGTGTGATGGTGTTACAATCACTTTCAGGCACCCAGAGGCAACAGAGTCAGCAGAAAAAAAGTTAAGTGGGATGCAGATGCCTGAAAATAGCATAGAGAGCTTAGCTGTAGGTCCTGCAGTGAGTGTATGGTAAATCCCAAGAGGTTTAGAGCAGGCAGGAAATGCTATGATTAAGGATATTTGAATAATAGATCATACTTAGTGCTGTAAACACATTAACTAATTAATCCTCACAATACTCTGGTGAAGTAGGAGAGGACTGTGTCTATTTGACAGATGGAGAAACACAGCTAGCAAGGGGCTACATCCTGCCACTCTCCATGCCAGCTTCTCCAGAGTAGTTTCTAATGGCAGAAAGCCTGCAGCTGCACCCGGCACTGAACTTTTCCTTCTGCTATCACGGGGAGGGAGAGAAGGTCAAATCTGTTGCACAACTGGGCCATGCTCTGTGAAGCCTCCACTCTTTAGAAATCCCAGGGGAGGAGAGGCAGTAGCAACCCAACCTGTCCCCCTCTTTGTGATGAATATCCTGCTTCCCCCCGATCCCCAGTCCAAAGTGGGAGATTCCACCAGGAGGTGCAACGTACACCTTCCTGTGCCAGATTCCGGGAGATTGCAGCACAAGTGGAAGCCTCAAGGGGTTGTAGCTACCTGGCTCTTGCTGGCTCAGCCCCACTGGAAGTTACAGCAGTAAAAACTAGACTGGCCCCTCTGCTTTAGTGGAGCTTCTGCCTGCAGAGAATCAGGTGGAGTGGCGCTTGGCTCCCCCACTCCCTGCTCCCACTCACACGCCATCCCTGACGGGCTTCCAACGCATCCCAGGGGTGGGGGAAGCAGTTGGTAAAGGAGTGTCAGGTATTCTTAGCTCCTAGTTCTGTGGTCAGCTTGCCACCAATGGATATCCCTTTCCACAGGGGAAAATTCTTCGGTCCAAATCTTCGCCAGCTTTAAATTCACTTTGTGCTGCCCTAAGTAACTAATCACTTGTCCATAAGTAGCCAGGGCCATGCAGTGGCCAAGCCCAGTATAGATTTCAGAAGTTCTCTAGCTCCTAAACCTGCAATCATCTATAAGACCATGTTGCCTTTCTGACTGGTACCCGTATGGGCAGCATCAACTATCTAACATGGTCATTGCTGCCTTGGTTTTACTGAAAGATATTCTCCAAATCTCTGTAGCTGAAATAATTTGATTACTTCACAATTAAAACCAACCCAATCAACACCCTGCCTAGACTGGTAGCCATGTAGTTTCAGTGGTGTTCTGCCACTCAGAAAAAGGATTTCTATGCAGAGAGGCTAAAAATACCCCAAATGAGAGGCCACAAAAGAAGTGCCCCTCTGGAAACTCCCTTCATTATAATTTCCGTTTTTTAAATGGCACAGTACTGCTATATCAAATCCACGGACACCTAGGCTGTCACTGTACCACATACCACAGCCCCTCAGAACTCACGATGACTGCAATGACTATATAACTTACCGCTTTCCTGCTCCAAAAGCACTTTTGCTAAAGGAGAATCTCCATTAATTTCTAACAGTCTAGGCACTATGACATACAGCTGTTCAGTTCTGAATTCATCCAATACCATTTATAGAGACCCTTTTCCCAACATGCCTTGCTGAAACCCTAGACCACAACTTTTGTGATGCCCTCAGTGCTGAGGAAGAGGGAGTTTCAACCCACCCTATATTTTGGGGCACCAGTCCTGGGCCCCGGATGAAGTTCACAGCTGAGGTTCACTCCCAGACAACAAAGTACCATTGCAGACCCTCCTGACCAGGTGCCAGCAAACAAAGTGCTCCTCATTGTTTGACACAAAGGCAGGTTGGGCACTGCAAAGATACTAGCTTGCTCCGGAAAGGCGGCATAGAACACTACAGAACTTAGGGTGTTTCTATAGTTTGGGGCCACGACGCAGGTGTAATCAAAGCATGAGCAGTTCGTCCATTCTGGGCAGTGTAGTGCAGATGAAGGCATCATTCACCAAAAAAACCCCTCTGTAACTGAACTATCCCATTTCAAACCTCTCATTGATAACAACCCGCTGCATATATACACTGCCTGACTTCAGAGGCTCTTAAAGTGCTATGCACCATTCAGGAGCTATACTGCTACACAACCCTGTGTGGCTGAGCAGGTCTTAGTTAATCAGAGCATATATTGTCTGGAACAGGGCAGTTTATTGGCCTTCGTACCAATACACATCTGAAGTAGTCGTACTCCCAGGTCCTGGGGAAAAGGCTGTCCAGGGATTTTATTCAAAAGGGATCAAACTCTTCAGAAATTAAACAAACAGGGTCGACTCAGGAAACTCCTTGCAGCTGCCAACAAGCAGCCGGACTCCCTTTTCCTTTCCAACACTATCTGCCTTCAGCAAGCTTCCTCTACGCACGCAGACCTGTCCTTCCTTAGGTAATTTACAGCCAACCCCATCCGCATTTTCCAAGGCCCTGCATCAGTAAAATGCTGCATCTCTACTTCAATTTTGGAAATGCTTTTCCAGATTAGGACCTACTTCCTGCATGCCTTGACCTGGGTGGATTGGGAAGGAAAAGATTACAGCTTTTTAAAAAAATCAGACACATGCTATCCCCTAATCACATTGGCTTTCCAATATGAGTGCAAACGATACAAAGTCAGGGCCTGACCCTGCCACTACATGTGTACAGGGGATCCCAGTGCCTGTATGGAAACTATAGGGTTCCATTCCAAGGTACAAGGCTCTGCTTGAGGGACTCCTGTTGTAGGTAATCAACTACTCTGACAAAAACACTCAGGAGAAGACAGTAAGTATTTCTTTTGCCCCGTTTTCCCTGAGAGATTATTTTCCTCCCCCACACTTCATAGTACAAACAAGGAATTTTGCACCTTCAACACTGCTGGTCTCCTAGAGCTTTAGAGAGAACAGGGAACCAAGGACCAAAGAAACTAAGGGAAATATCTACCCTGCGTCTACAGAAGCTGCCCATTATTTCAAAATAACAGGCATTCTATTTTGGCATCCAGGTAACCCTCATTCCATCAAGATTAAGGGACGTCTCGAAATAGAGTGAAATTTGGTGCTGCGTAGACACCCCAAATTTTGAAATTCAATTGAAATAAGATACGTAATTTTCATAGTGCAAATTGTGTCTCTTATTTCGAGGGTAGGGTGCTATGTAGTCACACCCCAAGTAATTTGCACTAGGCCACAGTCTGTGGCAGAGCTAAGAACTGAACTCAGAGCCTTAGGCTACGTCTACACTGGCCCCTTTTCCGGAAGGGGCATGTTAATTTCAGAGATCGTAATAGGGAAATCCGCGGGGGATTTAAATATCCCCCGCGGCATTTAAATAAAAATGTCCGCCGCTTTTTTCCGGCTTTTAGAAAAGCCGGAAAAGAGCGTCTACACTGGCCCCGATCCTCCGGAAAAAGCGCCCTTTTCCGGAGGATCTTATTCCTACTCCTGGGATCCACTTTGAAGTAGGAATAAGATCCTCTGGAAAAGGGCGCTTTTTCCGGAGGATCGGGGCCAGTGTAGACGCTCTTTTCCGGCTTTTCTAAAAGCCGGAAAAAAGCGGCGGACATTTTTATTTAAATGCCGCGGGGGATATTTAAATCCCCCGCGGATTTCCCTATTACGATCTCTGAAATTAACATGCCCCTTTCAGAAAAGGGGCCAATGTAGACGAGCCCTTTAGAGTTTCACTCCAGTGCCATAATCACGATTATTTAATCTAATGTAGCCACGCTGTGCAGTTGTTTAAGGTAGCTCTGCTGTGTAGTATCTCGTCACTAGTGCATGTACCTCTGGTGTATGAACAGCAATGCACAAACAAATTAGTGGTAAGTGTGCTAATGTGCTCTCCATGTGAAAAAGCAGAGAGTGTGAAATGCATGGCACTGCTGAATCCTTGAGCACGACAGCAAGAAATTTCCAGTATCAGAGGGGTAGCCGTGTTAGTCTGAATCTGCAAAAGCGACAAGGAGTCCTGTGGCACCTTATAGACTAACTGAAGTGCAGAAGCATAAGCTTTCGTGGGCAAAGACCCACTTCGTCACATGCATGCATCTGACGAAGTGGGTCTTTGCCCACGAAGGCTTATGCTCCAACAAGAAATTTCCACTTTCCCATTCCTAGAATACTTTGGAAATGTATAAACTCCTGGGATCCACATTTTGTAATTTTCAGTGCAGACCAGAATAACATCTGTAAAATGTGACCCAGGAGCATCTGTTTTTCCATTCCCGAAACACTGAGCTAAAACAGCCTTTTTTTCTGCCAGTGCTGTTCGAGCAGTTCCATAGGTCATCCTGCTCTCTCCTTTTGTAAGCTTCCTGTGAAAAAGATGGCGAATAACAATAGTGAGAAGCGGAGTGAAGCTGCTATGTAATGTAAACATATTTCCAAGGGAAGCAAAACAGTTAACTGCAGGCCAAAGTCTGGTAATGTATCTGAGCTGGATTATTGAGCACCAGGAAGTATCCTGATGAGTGTATGTAGACAGGAGATCTAAAGCCCAATAGTACTCCCTTTTATATTAGCAGCAATAAACAATCTGATCTAAAGCCCACTGACTCTATTGAAAGACTCCCATTGGCTTCAGTGGGTTTGGGATTTGGCCCTAATTGGTGAGACAACTAGTGTATGGTAGGTGCCAATGGATTAACAGCTGTATTTCTAACCCTGCTCAGAGTAGGTCTAGAAGACACAGTGTTTGAAGAGCCAGGGTCCCTGATGCACTGTGTACATGGGGGCTCCCAAAAGTGCTGCCACCTGGAATTCAACTGATACAGCAATGATAGGAAATTGTAGCCATGGGAAAAGGCCTAGAATAGAAAAGGCTGTAGAGTGTTGTGAATACAAAACAGGAACCCTGACTCAAAGTCTGCTACTTTAACCTGTAATTCATTTGCCTTCACTTCCCCATCAGTAAAATGGGGATAATAATACCTCCTTTGTCTGCCTTATCTATTTAAGCTTGTAAACCTTTCAAGGCATTGAATGTCTCTGGCTATGCGTATGTACAGGGCTTAGCACAAAGAGACCTTAGCTGAGATCAAGAGTCCAAGATGTTACAGGAAAAGAAATAATAAAAATAAATGTACTGTGGGGAAACAGTGTAAAGAGCTATAAGAGCCCCATGATGAGCTGGGGGCGAGAAAATTTCCCCTGGCAGTCACTAGGTGAGTCAGTGGCAGCCTCCCAAACCTGTAAGTCCTCCAGTGTAAGGAGTGGGACAGCAGGAATGTAAGGGGAGTGTTTGGAGCAGGGTCCTAACTTCCAATGCGAAGGCCACTCTAAATAAATCCAAGATGCACAGCTACTCATATACTGCCCAGGCAGGCCTACCAGAGCTGTTCTAAATTACGCAGAGGACCATTCTGATCCTGAAACAGCCCAGAATCAGAAGGGCTTTGAAGGTGGCTTTAAGTCACCTTTGCCTACCTTTCTCAGGGGCAGTGAGTTTTGTTCAGTGCAATCTATACACATAGCACACTTACAGACATTAATCAAGCCCCATAGAACCCAGGAGGTTTGCAAATATCATCAGAACTATAGTTATGCTACAAAGAGATAAGCTAAGTGGCAGCAAGCCACTGATATCCAGGAATAGTACCCAAATTCTTGGACCAGCATAACAGACTTCTTCCAAGATTTACAATACTTCCTGCTACTGGTTAGGCAGATAGATCATGAAAACAACCTTTCAGTGCTTGGGCTCTTCTACCTCTAGCCTTGGCTGGAAACCAGAAGTAAAGAAATAACCCTAAAATGGGAAAAGTGCTTGTTTGTTTGTTGGCAAGTATGGTGGGCATCTTCTGCCTAGCTCAGATTAGCTTGGGCAAAGATAACTGGTTTTAGTCATTTTTCCACAATGACGTGGTTTAGACACAACTTTTAAATTTGCTGTTTGTTTAAAAATAACTATGAAGATTAAAAATGGGTGAACCAAAAGGCTCAGAGTTTAGGTTCAGTGGTACAGACAGTCCCCGGGTTACATGGATCCGACTTACATCGAATCCCTACTTACAAACGGGGTGAGGCAACCCCGCACTAGCTGCTTCCCCCCAGCAGACCAGGGAGACGTGAAGCTAGCACTCCCCCCAGCAGACCAGGGAGATGTGGAGCGGCTTTTCTCAGCAGACACCTCAGCTTAAGAATAAAGGACGGAGGGAAGTGAGGTGTGGGAGAATAAAACTGAGCTCTGGAGAAATGTTTGGCTAGAGTTTCCCCTACAATATGTACCAGTTCCGACTTACATACAAATTCAACTTAAGAACAAACCTACAGTCCCTATCTTGTACGTAACCCGGGGACTGCCTGTATTGTTATCCTGATGTATTAAATACTGTTCTGAGAATAATCTGAATATATTTGGACCACAAAATGTGTTTCACAAGAACAATTTCAGGTATGAGATTCCTGGTCTTTCTGCTTCTGGTGCTGGCCAGAAACCAAATGTGAAGAAATATTTATGTGGGAATGAAAAAAAAAAGTCGGTGCAAGTTCCCCTCTAAATAGCTGACAGTTCAGAGGGCAAGAGAAAAGGTATTGTTTACAGCTGGTCCCTGAATTGCAAACGGTCGATTTACGACAATTTGCAGTTACTACAAAAGCTGTCGTAAATGGCGGACCCCGAGTTACGAAAGCAATCCGTGCTTGTGAACAGCGTGGTCGCATGTAACTCTATGGGGACCGACTTACGAACAAACTGAGTTACGACCAATTGCTTGGTCCGTAATCAGTTCGTAAGTCGGGAAAAGGCTGTATTTTAATGACCCAACCTTCCCTGTTAAAAATAGTGACCCACATTTTAAAAACGAAGGACCTCCAGGACTGCAGGTGCTCATTTTAATTCTACCTCTGTGGGTGAATGCTAAGTTGTGACAAAGAATGACACTCTGCCGGCACCCCTTTAGGTGCCCAGCTGCCAGATTTCCAAATATCTAGTGAGTACGAAAGGAGGGCCAGCGATCCCTGGTGGAATTCCATTTGAGTCAGTGGAGATCTTCCAAGGATGTGAATTTGGTCCATTAAAGTACGTTTGTTCAGCTTCCAAACAATTCTGGTAATAGCCACTTACTTGCTGTGGAAGGTAATAATCCACTTTAATTTTTCTCTCCAGTCTGCAATGCTTCCCTTTGTAGTTATCGGCATCTCTTGCATTACAGCAGCATTAAAATGATTCATGAATTTGTTTGACTGAATTGCACCTTGATTAAATCATTTGGTGCAGTGTTCCTGTCAGTGTTCCACATTCATCTTAGTTCTTAAATGAAATTCAATTACCCGGGGTCCTGAGGTCAGAGCTACAGATGATCCTGGTAAGGCAGAGAGTTGGCTTCGAGAGACATGCAGTGTCTGCAGTGGATTCTCTCAGCAGACAGAAAATGCTTGTGAAAGGAGCATTTTTACATCTATGTAAAACCCATTTTATTTTCTGCACTGATAATAATTCAGTTTAGAAGCCAGCAAACAAGGATCCCATCCTGGTTGTGACCTGGAGCAGCAGACTGGGGTGCAGGAGGAGGTGCAGGGTCTGGGAGGGGTTATGGGTGTGGGTGCCAGACAGGACTTATCTTGGAATAGGGGTACCGGAGAGGGTGCAGGATCTGGGGGGGGAGGGGAGGACGGACTGTGATTTGGGGCAGAGGTGCAGGAGTTGGGTTGTGTCCTGGGTGCTAGGTGCAGACTCTGGCCAGGAGGCACTAACCTGAGCAGCTCCTGACCAATAGCCCAGTGGGATCCTCAGGTAGGCTTCCTGCCTTCCACACCTCCATACACTGCTCAAAGCAGCTGTCTGCCAGAGCCATGTGATCTCTGAGTCTGAGTGCCATGAACTCAGTGTGTGTGTGTATGTGCGCATGCTGCTGCAAGTATGGCCCAGGCAGCTCCTGTTGGCTGGTTTCTGGCTAACGGGAGCTATGGGATTGCGCTGGGGGTGGGGATAACATGCAAAATCCCCCATCCCTGAGGCTTGCAGCACACAGAACACACATTATGCTTATAAGATGCACACGGGATCTTTTTCAGGGGAAAAGCAATACGCCGTATTTATTGAGAATACAGTAGAAAAGCAGTTAGCATATGCTTTATAAAGACAATCCCCCCCTCCACACACACACACACACACACACACACAAAACACACAAAGTCTTGTCGTTGCTTAAAATTACCAGTTTGTTGCTCAAATTAACTTACCGTCCACGCAAGTTAAATGTGAGGGGCAGGAGCGGGGGCTTCTCTCGGTCTGGACTGATGCTCCGATGTTGACAAGACCTGGAGATTGGTGCAAGACATCCCATCTTTTATAGGACATTTCTCCCATTCAGGTCTATGCATTTTGCTTCATCAGCTCCTAATCAATCACCATCCGTTCTGCTTAATATCTGTTTATCTGAGAGTTATTCCTTTACTCTGACATCAGAACATAACATAAGAACATAAGAACATAAGAATGGCCGTACTGGGTCAGACCAAAGGTCCATCTAGCCCAGTATCCTGTCTACCGACAGTGGCCAGCACCAGGTGCCCCAGAGAGGGTGGACCGAAGACAATGATCAAGCGATTTGTCTCCTGCCATCCCTCTCCAGCCTCTGACAAACAGAGGCCAGGGACACCAATTTTGTCCCCCGGCTAATAGCCTTTTATGGACCTAACCTCCATGAATTTATCCAGCTTCTCTTTAAACTCTATTATAGTCAGTAAGTTGGTGTCTCCTTTCCAGTGTTATTTCAAGGCTGTCTTGTTTGTAAAAGGGCACTTGCTTCTTAACACTCCAAGGCCATCCATATGGTCTCCACTGGCCAGCGTTCTATTGGGTCCAATTTATGGTACCTTGACTGCTCTGAGTTTCCCTGCCCCCTCCCCTCTTCCACTGTCTGGACTCTGAAACTGTTGAGCCTACAAGTTGTTATCTCTCCAAACAATCACATTCCAAACTCTCTCACTCCCTCTCCCCAGGAACTACACAATCATTTCACATATGGGAAAGGGACACAATTGTTCATACAAAAGATATCAATCTAATTCCTAATACAAAGCTTCTATTAGAACAAACTTTTAATTCATTATATTTTCTTTAACACAATCTATTTTCTACTTACTCCTAAGAGCAACGGTGTGATCATGCTGAATCACAAGGATCCTTCTGATCTTTCTGTCTTGGCATGAGATACAAACACAAGGGCTACGTCTACACTGGCCCCTTCTTTGGAAGGGGCATGCTAATTTTGAAAGTGGGAATAGGGAAATCCGCGGGGGATTTAAAAATCCCCCGCGGGATTTAAATAAACATGGCCGCCGCTTTTTTTCGGCTTGGGGAAAAGCCAGAAAAAAGCGTCTAGACTGGCCCGATCCTCCGGAATAAAGCCCTATTCCGGAGGATCTCTTATTCCTACTTCAAAGCGGAAAAAAGCGGCGGACATGTTTATTTAAATCCTGCGTGGATTTCCCTATTCCCACTTTCAAAATTAGCATGCCCCTTCCAAAGAAGGGGCCAGTGTAGACGTAGCCAAGCAGTTTGCTTGATGGATCTTTATTAAGGACCTAGAAGACTGTTCTTTCCTGCTAAGCAGAGAATGGTAGCTGGCAGAGTTATAGTTGTTTAACATTTATTCTCACATTACCCATTAAGCATATTACATAAAACATTATAAAACTCTGTGGTCTACACACATGGCCTCCACAGCTAGCTGCTTTGAGTGGCGCGCGGGGGCATGTAAGGCAGGGAACCTGCCCAAGGCTTCTGCTGGGCCGTGGGACCATGGCAAGAGGCCAGATCCGCCCCAGTGCTACTGGCTTCAAAATGACAGAATTTTTGCCAGACTTCAGTGGGAGCAGAATCATATTCTTAGAGAGGAATTTAGCTGGTTGTGTTTGAGTAGTTGGACGTTTGTCATGACTTGCAGGGCCCCGGAATTTCTCAACATCACATTTAATTTTGTTCTAGAGAATGCCAAGTTATGCACCCAATTACACTAAAATTGTTTGATCGTATTTTAACTAGTGATGGATCCAAACCAAATTTTCATATCCAAACACCTCTAAAATGGAAAGGAGGATAAAAAAACCCCAAACATTCTCCATGGAAGAACAAGTACTTTCAACACTGAAACATTGTTTAGTTCCTCTGGACTAAAATTAATACAATCTGACCTAAGCATGATAGCATAGCATTTTGATATACCTGTATAGTAGGACAGTACATTAGCTCTTTCATTTCCTGTGACCAGGCATATTACAGTACCAAAAAAATTAAAACTGTTGTTTTAAATCAACGCAGATATTACTAATGTGGGGTTAGATACAAGCTATGCTCATGCCACCTACAGTGCAATCTGTCATTTTTTCAAATCTTCAGAAGATCACACTTAGCCTCACGCTTAAAAAATAAAATCTATTCCCTGATTCTGAAGACAAAGACAATTTCTGTTGGATTAGAAGAATTGTAAGTCATTACATTACGTCTGCCGAAGAAGCCCCAATCCTGCAAATACTTACTCAGGTGAATTACTTTAGATGACTTCATTGGATTAAATAGTACTTGGGTACAATGTTGCTCCATGTGGCATATGTAGGCGTGCCGACAGAGGAGGGGGCAACGGGAGCAGTTCCCAGGGTTTGGTAATTCAAAAGGCCTCATGGCTCCCAGTTGCCGCTACTGCTTCTTGGGCACCAATGGTGGCTGGAGTCCTGGGCCTTTTAAGTCACTGCTGGAATGTCACACCGCTCAGCTATGAGGATGGGGTGGGGGTGGGAAGCTGACTGACCAGCCTGGCCCTGCCCCTTCTGGGGGCATGGAGCTGATCTCCCTGCAGCTTGTCCAGGGGTTAATGTTTTTTCAGAAGGAGATTTGGAGCAGAGATGGGCTATAGAGCACATCAGGCTGCTATGTCTGAGATACTACCTGGTGATTATGATCTTCTACACCCAGCAAACTGTTTAGAAATAAACGTAAAATCTTGCTGCATAGACTCCTGCCTTTGAGGGCAAGAGAGACTTAGAATCGTTACCGAGTCCACAGAAAGACCAGTCGGTCCACAACACAGACTTAAGGGCAACGTGGATGTGCACCCATCCAGGACACTGGCGCCTCCAGGGATCAACCTATACTGAACAGCAGAACTGCTAAGATTGCACAGGGATTGGTTAGGTAGCTGGTCCAATTCCTAGTGAGGGCCAGGTATCCTCCCACCATGATGCCTGAATCCATCTTTTACTCTTTTGTTTAAATAAAGTGCTAAAGAAATGGTAAAAGTAAATACTGATTCATCAATGCCAAGAAAACTCTAGTTCTTACATAGCAATCGCCATTATTAGATGGACCTCTAAGCTCTTACAAAAGACATCTTTGTTCCTGTGTTTGCTGGGAAAACAGACACAGAGGCTAATGGCTCACACAAGTATCCTATCCCCTCACATGGATGGTTATCTTGCTAAAGCTTTCTGTGGGGGCTTCTGCTTTAGCAGAAGGGATTGCTGCTGCCCCTAAGGGATTGCTGCTGCCACTGAAATCAGTGGGCAATCAGCCAGAGTCAGGAGTCCTTCATGCACAAAGAGTTGAGAGCCTCCCTCATGCTATGGAATGACCAGAGAATTATTTTTGTGTGAGGAGCAATTCTGTTGTTTTTGTTGTTGTTTTGACCCCATAGTAAGAAGAGGGATCGAGGAAGGTTCTGGGCTGATATTCTAGAGTGACACAAAGAGAGGCAGACATACAGGTGGCAGG
Organism: Pelodiscus sinensis; assembly: GCF_049634645.1. NCBI lineage: Eukaryota > Metazoa > Chordata > Testudines > Trionychidae > Pelodiscus > Pelodiscus sinensis. The sequence goes on along the minus strand of NC_134717.1, from coordinate 6,828,592 downwards.
TTTAGTGGTACTATCGCTACACCCTCTTGGCCCTCTGCCCCTTATGTTTTGATCTGCAACCCACAAGATGGCCAAAGTCAATGTATATTCTACAGTCCTTTTCTGATGTGTTGCCTGGGTAAGGAAAATTAGAGCAATTGCTTGTCAAAATGGAGTCTTTTCAGACTCCATCTTGTTTTCCTTTCTTCTTCCTTTGCCACTCCTTTCCCGCCAAAACATTAAGTGCACACCGCACTATGCTATGTGCACCCCTCCCCATAGTTATGCACTCAGCTCAAACTGTGCACTAGGCACTCAAATGAGCTGCACACCACTCAGAAACTGTGCACTCCTCCCTCCTCGAATGTTGCACACAGCACCATTTTGTGCACCCAACCCTTACCACCTTTTCCCGCCTTGAAGAGTTTATAAGCCCTGACCAAAGAGGGCTTCGGGTTCGCCACTGTCCGTCTGTGCTATTGTCAGTCAGTCACTGTCTACCGTTTAGAGTCCTGTCAGTGTTTGTCTGTTTCCCATAGAGCTCCATTTTGGTTCGTGGATATTGGTACAAGGATTTAGCTCGTGTTGTGGGAATACCCCCATTTAATTGGTTGCTGGCTTCTGCCACATGGACTTGGACTCTATTACCATCATCCTTACCTACTGGATTGGGCTGTGAGTCGAAGGACTATCGAGTGCCAACCCCTGAAGGAACTTACCTTTTCCGCTGGAGGCGAGGATCCACCTAGAGGAGGACCTGTTTGACTGGACTGATTCCTGTCAGCAAGGGACGTCCTGCTGTCCTCCCCTAAGGCTTCACATTAGCCGCAGGGTGGAAAGTCGCAGGCCTCAATTGCCGCCTCTGATATTGTAAAGTATACGCCTTGTGTATTCGGGACCTATCTATCGCCTTTCTTTTCTGGGATAGGGTGGGTTTATACCGTTGTTGTTGTTGTGCGTTTGATTTTTCAAAATATATGGTTTGGCCCTAAACATTGGTCTCTCGCCTGATTTGTGGTTACCCAATCCAACAGTGACTAGATACGTAACACCAGGCCAAATATGGCTTCTGTGTGTGTGTGGGCAGGGGGTGGGGCAACCTGCCATAGGCCTTAGGCTTCACTACAGGTTTTGGCTTCCACAGTAATTGTTTACCTAAGTCCCCAGGTAACAGATGAGTCGGTTCCCGGAGTGCGTGGTGAGGAATAGGGAGGTTGTCCAGTCCTTTTGTGTGCTGTAGACTAGAACAGGTGGAGAACCACCAGTCTCGAGTGTGGGGCATAACAAGGAACGTGCTAGAAGGTCTAAATAGGTGAGGACCAGAAGAACTGAGCTTGTGCTTCAGTGAGCAATCTGAATGAACATAAGGGAAGGGTGTGAAGGGCTTGGCGTTAGTTGTAGATGCTATATAGATCACAACCTGGGGTCATGACTAGCGGATTGAGACCCTCTTTATTCCTAAACAGGAAAGGGGGGAGGGTGTCCTGAACTTTTTAACATGAGGTCACAATGCAGGAAAGTTTAAAAATCACCTGAGAGATTCATAGTCTCTTTATCTGGATGGGGAAGGAAATAGCTGAAGGAGGCAGGCGGTTTGCAAACCCCATTTTCCTTACCCATCAGACCAGTATCTGAAAATTCTTTCCAAATTGCCTTGTGTGAGGAGTGACAACAACAAATACACATGAAGCAAAACTATTTTAACCTTTTAGAAGGGAGGGGAGGTAAGGCAATTTATTTACCCATTCTGTGCTACAGAGTTCCTCTTTCTGACAAAGTATTTGCATAGGCCAAGAGTTTCTATTGTTGCAAGAGACTACAGCTGGATTTTCTGTAGGAACCCTTCCAAATACTGGAAATAGAAATTATAATTACCCATTCACATGTAATTGCATGCAATTAATTAATCACATACACTTAATTTATTACATGTAATCACATGTAATTACCCATTCACATGTAATAATTTCAATTTCTTTTTTATGGATAACTTGCTAATGATCAACTATTACAGCACAGCAGTTAGAATGAACCCTAGTTAGACTAACATCACTAACTAAAGACTGAAGTAACAGAGGAGTTGCCGTGTTACTCTGGATCTGCAAAAGCGACAAGGAGTCCTGTAGCACCTTATAGACTAACAGATGTATTGGAGCATAAGCTTTCGTGGGCAAAGACCCACTTCCTCAGATGCATGTAGTGGAAATTTCCAGGGGCAGGTATAAATATGCAGGCCAGAATCCGGCTAGAGATAACGAGGTTAATTCAATCAGGGAAAATGAGGCCCATTTCTAGCAGCTGATCTTGAGGTGTGAATCCCAAGAGAGGAGAAGCTGCTTTTGTAGTTGGTTATTACAAATCAGAGATCTCCTTTCACACAGGCCCATGCCGAGTGTTCTATTGACAATTCAATAAAACATTCAGCTTTATTGTGCAACTGGATGTTTCAGCAGCCACATAACTGCAGGTATACACAACTTCAAAGAAGAAAGAAAATAATGACTGTAGCTATTAGAAACCGTGTGTGAGCCTGATTCAGTGCTGTAGACATTTGGCCTTCAATCTATAACTGCTTCTTTATGGTATTTTCCCTGTCTCAGTTCCATGGAGTTCTTTAAAATTACAGGAAACTGTAGCCACAGATCAGTCTGGATTATCCATCGTATATTCTCCCTGCAGGAACAGGCTAGACCTGACTGGAGCTCTACTAGTCAGGGCACAGGGCCATGCCTTGCATCTCAATAATAGATGTATTCACACAAAGGCAACGGCCCTCCTTACTTAATTCTAAGATAACACTTTAGAATAACCAGCATAAGGTACCAGCCAGCCTTTCAGGCAAGTAGCAAGCTTCCCTATCCCCTTAGCTATCACCCACAGCTATTAAAAAATCCTTATTTTCCCTTCTTGGGATGAAGGATGGTAGAGACACCTTAACATACAACTGCTACAGACCAATAACGCCCAACTATTCTGTAAAATAACAGGATACTGTATTGAGATGCAGTTCTCAAATAAGTCTGGGTTTCCCTTGGCAGTTCCTATGCATGCAAGTTGGGCTGGATCCAATTTGTGCTCTACCTGGCTGGCAGTTTTATTCCTCTGAGGCTGTGTCTAGACTACATGCCTCTGTCGTCAGAGGCATGTAGATTAGACACATAGGCAAAGGCAAATTAAGCCGCGATTTAAATGATTGTGGCTTCATTTACATTTACATGGCTGCCGCGCTGAGCCGACAAACAGCTGATCAGCTGTTTGTCCGCTCAGCGCGCTAGTCTGGATGCTCCCCTGCCGACATCAAAGCCCTTTGTCGGCAGCCCCGTTATTCCTTGTGGGATGAGGTTTATCGGGGCTGCCGACAAAGGACTTTGATGTCGGCAGGGGAGCGTTCAGACTAGCGCGCTGAGCGGACAAACAGCTGATCAGCTGTTTGTCAGCTCAGCGCAGCAGCCATGTAAATTTAAATGAAGCTGCGATCATTTAAATCGTGGCTTCATTTGCCTTTGCCAAAAAAACAAATCTACATGGCTCCGTCGACGGAGCCATGTAGTTTAGACGTACCCTGACAGACCTTGCTACGGATGGCCCAGGGTACTGGGCTAGATGGACCTTTGTTTTGGTTAGTATGGCCATTCTTATAGAATCACAGGGCTGGAAGAGACCTCAGGAGGTCATCTAGTCCAGCCCCTGCCCAAGGCAGGATCAGTCCCAACTAAATCAACCCAGCCAGGGCTAGTCAAGCCGAGACTTAAACACCTCTAGGGATGGAGATTCCACCACTTCCCTAGGGAACCCATCCCAGGGCTTCGCAACCCTCCTAGTGAAATACTTTTCCCTAATATCCAACCTAGACCTCTCCCACTGTAACTTGAGACCATTGCTCCTCGTTTTGCCATCTGTCACCACTGAGAACAGCCTCTCTCCATCCTCTTTGAACCTCCCTTCAGGAAGTTGAAGGCTGCTCTCAAATCCCCCCTCACTCTTCGCTTCTGCAGACTAAACAAACCCAAATCCCCCAGTCTCTCCTCAGATCATGCGCTTCAGCCCCCTAATCATTTTGATCGCCCTCCGCAGGACCCTCTCCAATGCGTCTACATCCTTTCTATAGTGGGGGACCCAGAACTGGACACAATACTCTAGATCTGGCCTCACCAGAGCCGAATAAAGGGGATTAATGACATCTCTTGATCTGCTGGCAATGCTCCTCCTAATGCAACCTAATATGCCATTAGCCTTCTTGGCTACAAGGACACACTGTTGACTCATATCCAGCTTCTCATCCACTGTAACCCCCAGGTCCTTTTCTGCTGAACTGCTACTTAGCCATTCAGTCCCCATCCTGTAACAATGCTTGGGATTCTTCTGTCCCAAGTGCAGGACTCTGCACTTATCTGGTGAGGTTCAACAAGGACTTCTTTTCGCCCAATCCTCTGATCTGTCCAGGTCACTCTGGACCCTATCCCTGCCCTCCAGCGTATCTACCTCTCCCTCTAGCTTAGTGTCATCTGCAAACTTGCTGAGGGTGCAATCCATCCCCTCATCCAGTTAATTAATAAAGATATTGAACAAAACTGGCACAAGAACAGATCCACTAGAAAACAACTGCAAACCTGACATTGAGCCGTTGATCACTACCCGTTGGGCCCGACAGTCTAGCCAGATTTCTATCCATCTGACAGTCCATTTATCCAATCCATACTCCCTTAACTTGTTGGCAAGAATATTGTGGGAGACCGTATCAAAAGCTTTGCTAAAGTCAAGGTATATCACATCCACTGCCTTTCCCACAACCACAGAGCCAGTTACCTCATCTCAGAAGCTAATCAGATTGGTCAGGCACGACTTGCCCTTTGTGAATCCATACTGACTATTCCTAATCACTTTCCTCTCTTCCAAGTGCCTCAAAATGGATTCCTTAAGGATCCCTTCCATGATTTTTCCAGGAACCGAGGTAAGACTGACCAGCCTATAGTTCCTTGGATCGTCCTTCTTCCCTTTTTTGAAGATGGGCACTACATTTGCCTTTTTCCAATCATCCGGGATCTTTCCTGATCTCTACGAGTTTTCAAAGATAATGGCCAAAGGCTCCGCAATGACATTTGCCAACTCCCTCAGTACCCTCGGATGCATTAAATCCGGGCCCTTGGATTTGTGTACTGTTAGCTTTTCTAAATAGTTCCTAACTTGTTCTTTCCTCACCAAGGTCTGCCCACCTCCTTCCCATACTGCAATCCCTAGTGTATGTGTCTGGGAGCTGACCTTGTCCATGAAGACAGAGGCAAAGAAAGCACTGAGTACTTCAGCTTTTCCCACGTATTCTGTCACTAGGTTACCTCCCTCATCCAGTAGGGGCCCCACATGCTCTCTAGTCACCCTCTTATTCTGACATGCCTGTAGAAACCTTTCTTGTTACCCTTCACATCCCTTGCTAGCTGCAATTCCAAATATGCTTTTGCCTTCCTGATAACTCCCCTGCCTTCAAGCAATACACTTATACTGCTCCCTAGTCATCTGTCCAAGTTTCCACTTCTTGTAAGCTTCCTTTTTGTGTTTAAGCTCATCATGGATGTCTCCGGTAAGCCAATCTGGTCGCCTACCACATTTGCTTTTCTTGCTGCGCATTGGGATGGTTTCTTCCTGTGCCTTTAATAAGGCTTCTTTAAAATACTGCCAGCTCTCCTGGACTCCTTTCCCCTTCATGTAAGCATCCCAGGGAACCCTGTCCATCAGTTCTCTGAGGGAGTCAAAGTCTGCTCTTCTGAAGTCCAGGGTGTGTATTTTGCTACTCTCCTTTCTTCCTTTGGTCAGGATCCTGATATCTACCATCTCATGATCACTGCTTCCCAGGTTGTCACCCAGCTCTACTTCCCCTACTAATTCTTCCCTGTTTGTGAGCAGCAGATCAAGCTGCACATGACCCCTGGTCGGTTCCTTCAGCACTTGTACCAAGAAGTTTTCCCTACATCATCCAAAAACGTCCTGGATTGTCTGTGTACTGCTTTACTGGTCTCCCAACAAATGTCAGGGTGATTAAAGTCACCCATGAGAACCAGGGCCTGTGATCTGGAAGCTTCTCTCAGTTGTCCAAAGAAAGCTTCATCTACCTCATCCACCTGATCTGGCGGTCTATAGCAGACACCAATCACAACATCACCCCTGTGGCTTCAACCTCTACATTTAACACACAGACTCTCAACTGTCTTTTCTCCAAGTACTGGAGCTCCGAGCAATCATACTGCTCTTACATACAATGCAACTCCTCCTCCTTTTCTCCCCCACCTGTTCTTCCTGAACAGTTTATACCCTTACATGACAGTGCTACAGTCGTACAAGTCATCCCTCCAACTCTCCATTATTCCAATCAAATCATAGTTCTTTGACTGGGTCAGGGCTTCTAATTCTTCCTGTTTGTTTCCCAGGCTTCTCACATTAGTGTACAAACACCTTAGATAACCAGTTGATTGCCCTGCCTTCTCCATCCGAATCAGGGGTCCTCCTTTGTTGCTCGTTCCTCCTTGTGATTCTTCGTGGTGTCCGACTTCCTCACTTACCTCAGGGCTTTGGTCACCATCCCCCAACAAACTTAGTTTAAAGCCTTCCTTGCTAGGTTTGCAAGCCAGCCCACGAAGATGCTTTTTCCTCTCTTGGTTAGGTGGATCCCATCTCTTCCTAACAATCCTTGTACCCGGAACAGAGTCCCATGGTCAAAGAAACCAAAGCCCTCTCTCCAACACCATCTGCGCAACCACGCATTTACTTCCACAATTCGATGATCCCTACCCGGACCTTTTCCTTCAACCAGAAGGATGGACAAAAACACCACTTGCTCTTCAAATTCCTTGATCCTTCTTCTCAGTGCTTCATAATCTGCTGTGACCTGCTCAAGGTCATTCTTGGCCGTATCATTAGTTCCTACACGGAGAAGCAGGAAGGGGTACTGAACCGAAGGTTTAATCACTTTCGGAAGACTCTCGCTCATAGCCTGAATGTGAGCTCCCAGTAAGCAGCACACTTCTCAAGATTGCAGGTCTGGACGGCAGATGGATGACTCAGTCCCTCTTAGGAGGGAGTCCCTGACCACCACCACCTTTTGAGGGTAGAGATCATGGAACCCCCACCCCTAGAACTATGCATCCCATGCCTTCCGGTAGATGGTGTTCCCTTCTGATTTCTTCCCTGGCAAGTCCCTGCCAAAGCATTCTCCACTGCAGTGCCTGTGGAGAGAGCCTGAAAGCGATTACTTACTTCTACAGGAATGGGGTATACCTGAGTTAGAACATAAGAACGGCCATACTGAGTCAGACCAAAGGTCCATCTAGCCCAGTATCCTGTCTGCCGACAGTGGCCAGCACCAGGTGCCCCAGAGAGGGTGGACCGAAGACAATGATCAAGTGATTTGTTTCCTGCCATCCCTCTCCAGCCTCTGAGAAACAGAGGCCAGGGACACCAATTCTATCCCCTGGCTAATAGTTGGCTTTCTTCTCATTCTAGAGGTTACATGCTGCCAGTTTTCTTCCTTGTCCTGTTCTGCCCTGACTGGCTCTTCAGCCTGCTGTGCCTACAGGATTAAACGCTGCCTTCTATGGAGGAAGTCTTCATCCTCTCTGATAGAACATAGGGTTGATACTTGGGCCTCCAGTCCTCTAATGCTGTGCAGGTAACAACAGAAGACCTATCACCATCCATATCTACCTTCCTTCCTTCTGAGAGATTCCTCAGTTGTTATTAAACACCTCCTTGAAGGGAAGGAGTGTAGTGAAAAGATGTTAAGGAATGGTGAGTGTATCTTACTCCCTTCCCAGCTCCCTCTCCAAACTCCCTGTTAACAGCCCCTGGTTGCTGACTCACTCCTTTATAAAGCACTAGACTGCCTGATAGCCCCTCCCCCTGATTAAGGCTCAATCAGTGAGCAGAGGCATCAAGATTTCAAACCCTGATTAGAAGCTCACAGCTTCTACCTGCCAGCCACAGAACACACTCCCAGGGGAGGGGAGAGAAAAAACAACAGCTAAACACAAGCTCCGCACACAGCAAGAAAACCCCAAACACAAACACACATTACAGACCGACCACTTCCCTCAAGGGTCCTGTATTCGCTTCCTCCTTTATCTGGAGAACTCTCTCTCCAAACTCCCTGTTAACAGCCCCCGTTTGCAAGCTTATGTATAAATTAAAATTTCATGCAATGACTTGTTTATGCAGCTCTATATACTATATGCTGAAATGTCAGTACAATATTTATATTCCAATTGATTTATAATTAATGGTAAAAATGAGGGATTTTTGCAAGCAGTTTTTTAGTGATGTGAACTCCTGAAAGGAGTGCAATTGCGTGGAAAGATTTAGAGCCACTGCACTATCTCCTACCTTGTCTGGGCGCAAGTAGAAACAGTAGCTGTAATTACAGCAAAAAGCCCTTCGGTGAAATAAGAAAACGAAATCAGGGTTATACTATCATGAGTCAACACAGTGAGCACAAGGAGGAGTCTAAGGATTGAGGTGTGTGACTGGTAGTGTCCTGCATATCTGCAGATAACTGCTTTGCATCTGCAGATATTATTTTACATCTGTGGACCGTTTTTGCAGATTGGCTGCGGATACAGATTTTGTATCGGCACACTGTTCTAGAGACTGAAAATATTGTTCTAGCATTTGATTAATACAAATACTTACTATTATTACATCACTGCAAGCACTACTACAGCTGCTCTATTGGGTTTATCATTCTAGTGTTTAACTATTATTTATTCATTTTTTATGGAATGCACCATTATAGTCCCTCTGATGGCTCCACTGTTTGATTATCAATGATACGTTCACTTCACACCTTGCTGCCATACTCTTGGGTTTACAGTACGAACACTTGATTTATGATTTCCTCATTACCACATGCACTGTTTCAGCTGCTATCAGGGTTATCATTCTAATATTTGACTACTACTGATTATAATACGATTGCATGCACTATTACAGCTGCTATTGAGTGTATTGTTCCGGCATTTGATGATTAACGATGAGTCTGACATTATTACTTACAGCTATGGGGGGTTATCGTTTGACCAGTTGCTTATTAAGTAACATTATTGCATGCACCATTACACCATTACAGCTTATCAGGCCAGGGTTTAATTATTAATGACAATGATACTATTACTGCACTATTGCGGCCACACGATCAGGGCTGATTGTTCCAGCGTGTTTGCTAGCGAGGATCAAAATGTGAACAGCTGCACTACTACACAGTATTGCTGTGGATTTATTAACCCCATCCCCAGTTATTACGCTGTGCACAGGTTACATTACCTATAGCATGGGCCTTGCAAACTTGCCTGGCTACCATGTTCCCCTCCATTCCTGATGGGCAGCTGGGCCCGTGACCCTGAAGGCAGTGGGGCCCTGCCTCCCCACATGTGCCCAGCTGCTCAACCAAGGAGACCTGAACAACATAACAGCTCCTACCCCTGCTCCGGCCAGGCACGCACCCTACAGTTCCCAAACTCACTGCTGCATTGGGGGACCCCTTGTCGGGGAGGCTGCTGCCCCGGGGAGCATTGAAAAGGAGGGGTGCGGGGGTTTGCCCCGGGGGGGCAGTTCCAGAGCTGTTACAAGGAGGGGAGGCTCCCCCTCTGGTGCGCGCAAGAGAGCGGAGGGCAGTTCCCCCGCTGGGTATTTGGGGGAGCTTTGCCCCCCCTTTCCTGCAGCTGGGGTGCCGGGGGGAGCCCCAGCGGGGGTGGGGGGGTGCAGAGAGCGCGGCCCCTTTAAATCTTTGCCCCGAGGGGGGGCGCGGCTCGCTGCGCAGGCAGGAAGCGCGGGGCGGGTCCGTGCGCCCGGAGCGCCAGGCCTGGGGGGACCGGGCTGGAGCAGCTGCGCGGCGGGGCGGTGAGCGCGGGGCGGGGGTCCTGGGGGGGGGGGGGTTGTTGCTGGCGCTGAAGCCAACCAGGAGCCCGGCCCTTTCCCGGGGGGGGGGGGCTGGGGGGTGCATTAGCTGCTGTACTGCGCCCCCCCCCCCCCACGTGCCCATTTCCCTGCCCTGTGCTCGCCTACTAGTGAGGGGGGTGAGCCAACAGCCTGCGCATGATTCACCACGGGCTCGTCCCTTAATCCAAATAACTCCCCCCCCAGCCGGCTTTTATGCCCCCCCCCCCCCCCCCGCCAGCACCGGGTCCTGCTGCGCTCCTGCCCTCTGTGTTGCTGCTGACAGAGGCAGCAGCATTGGGGGGGCGGGAGCTGCACACCTGGGAAGCTGGCATTCAAGCCCTGCTCCCTACCTCTGTTAGAGCCCAGGGAGCCACTTAACCTCCCCGGAGCAATTTCTGTCTGCAGGGAGCTCGGGGGCTGCTGCTTCCCCAGGCTCCTGTCTCTGTGTCCCTGGTCTGTAACTCAGGGCCCCTTCGCTCAGCTCAGCTCAGCACCACAAACTGATCTCTGATTCATCAACATCGCAGTGCAGAGATGAATTTAACAACACAGCCTAGTACCCAGAATCCCCCTGCAGACCACACTCCTAGGCCTTCCCTGCCTGAAAACATTTCCTTGCTAGGGTGTGTTCTGTGCATTCGCAGACATTTCTAGAGTATTTCACTCCCACTCCATAGTGGTGGTTAGGTTCCCGGAGCATTTCTCATGCTGTAGCTTTCTGTTGCTTTTCATTGGGGAATAAGTGCTCAGCTGGTTCTACTAATTAAACACCATCTCATTCCTCATCCCAGGTGGGACAGGCAGGAATAATTGGCCAAGGCTGGCTGATTCCAGACTTCCAACCTTTGGAAGGGGCAAGCCACCCTATCCGGGCTCAAGGAGGCTACAGCATTTCCATTTATAAGGTGAGAAGAGTTTGGCAGCTCTCTACTAAGGAACAGGCAATGTGAGCATTTCAGATGGCAAGTGGCATATGTAAGCCAAAATAGCGTCTCAGTGTTTTCTTACACTAGAAAAGTACATTCTCTTCCACATCTTCATAGGGGCCAAAAATAGCCGAGATTACCAGAATGGATGACAATGTCCAGAAGCACCAACTGAGATCAGGGCATAGTGCACCCATTACAGTATGTATACATAGTAAACAACAGTTTTTGCCTTTATGAGAGAGACACAAAAGGTGAGAAGAGGGAAGTCTTCGTTCCATATTCTAGATGGGGAACCAAAGAAAAGAGAAATAAAGTGACTTACCCGTCATACATGTGAAGTCTGTGGCAAAGCCAGCAATTGAAACCAAATCTTCTTAGCCTTCATTACAAGACCATACGTTTTCCTTTTTCTGACTTCCTCCAGCTTCCCTTCTCCCCATCCTGCTTCTTGTCTGAGATGACGCTTGGACAACTTTAGTTATAAATAGTCTCAGAGGCGTAGCCGTGGTAGTCTGTAAATTTAAAAACAACGAGTAGTCCTGTGGCACTTTAGACACAAACAAAGATAGTATCATGAGCTTGCGTGGTTAAAACCCACTTTATCAGATGGCTTGGAGTGGAAAACTATAGAATCCAGGGTATATGGGAGAGTCTCTGGTCCTGGACCTTATATAATATGAGGACAACTTGCCACCTCTTCTTCTAGCAAGTCCTATTAAGTACAAACACCAGGTGGATCCACGTGAGTAAACCCACTGAAGTTGTTGGGATTATTTGTGTGGGTAGATGTCATTCACATCTACGCATGAGCGCCTGTCACTGCAGTCTCTATTACAGAGATACACATAATGCACCTTGAGGTTAAAGGAAATCAGCAGCATCCTTAAATGCAGCCCTTGTATTTTTGGCTAAGAACAAAGCTAATCAACTGAAGTGTTTTTTTCTTTTTAATTGCTGGTGCACTGATATAATAAGCCCTTGTCATTTTGATAACTTTAGCCTTTTCCTATCTGGCTTCTCCCCCAGCTTGTCAGGTGTCTCCAGTCAAGTCAGACCATATCCATCTGTTTGTCTCACCAGTTCAACATGTTACTTCCCTCCCCACTTGAATCTCCCATTTGGCTTCTGTCTCTTTTGTGTAGTGTTTAAACTCTTCTACCTCTGTAAGGTCCTTACTACTGACTATTGTCCCAGGCTATGCCTTAGTTCTCCTTTTGTTGTCTTCTCATTCCCTACACTTTTCCCCTTTGTGCCATACGACTCCTTTCTCCCATTGTCTTTCAGTACTTTTCCCAATCCAATATCCGGCTCGTTTGGAGAAGCCTGGCCCAGAGGACCTGGCCCCCAGTCACCGTGGGCAGGGGGACTGCTCCAGTCCCTGCCAGTTAACTGTAACCATCACCCAGTAAGAGTGCTGTTAACAGGTTAATCATTTACATCCCTAGTCTAGAGAAGGAGTTGGATTGGAATTGAGCTCCAAAGTCTATTTTTGGCTTTGTCTCAGATCCTCTGTGACCTTGGGCAAGTCTCTCTCTCTCTCACTATGCATCTATTTCTCCATCTGTAAAATGGAGATAATACCAGTTCCTTCTCCCACCCTTTGTCTTATTTTAGACTGTAGACTCTTCAAAGTGGAGCCTGTCAGTGTGTCAGCATCTAACACACAGGAGCCCTGACTTTGGCTGGTGCCTCTAGGGGCAACTCCAATTTAAAGAAAGGATTAAAATATATGTAAGAAGCTCAAGTTTCTTAAGTGCTTAATATTGAGAGCTACATCAGACTTCATTTTGCATTTTGGGAACTCAGCATCTCTGAAAATTAGGCCTTATATATCCTGAGAAATGTGGTATGAGTTTAATAGAACTACAATGTAAGAATAATTACAACTGCATCCTAATGATACTGAAATTTGTAACAGAAATATTCAGGCATTGCAAGTAACTGTGATATAGTAGAGCCAGACTTCTGTAGGGACTGTCAATTAATTCTAAATAGATGGTCTTTTAAGTGTAATACTTCCTAATTCCCCTTGCATCTCAAAGTTCATAGTCCCATCCTTTCTTATGCAAGGAACCCAACAGGAATATTTGCACAAATAAGACTACTCACTGGACAAAGGGTTTGCAGTATAAGTTCTTGCATGAAGTTCACCAAAAGCTGTCATGTATGTATAGTTCTCTAAACAGTGCCACCACTATAACGTCAAGCTCTCAATAAACACACAACAGCACCATTTGCAATGAGAGCTCTGGGGGGAAAGGCTGCAGGATTGCATGCATAAGAATTTGAATATTTAAAACATTACAAGAAAAAAACTTTAGCTGACATTTTGTGTGTGTGTGTGCACATGAAACATACATGTTGGGATGAGAAATTGATAGTTCTAAAGTTTTTGATTCTCTTGGTTTAAACTTTTCTAAGCAGCCTATTAAAATAGAGGAAAATGAATCAAAAGCAGTGCTGAGAAATCAGCTTGTATATTTCAATTAATTAATACTTTATTACAGGAAACCTGAGCTGCTCAGGCTGCTTGAAAAATCATGTTCTAGTAAATATACAGATAGCTATTTATATGAATTTCCTGAAATGATTTTCCCCCTGTATTTCCTGAAATTGTTTCTTAATTTTTCTATTTTGAAATACCAGTGGGACAGCATTAATGCACAAGTGTATTCTGTGCTATGGTTAACACTTTGTGTTGTAGCCATCATGGTAAATGTTCCTCTCCCCTCACACACTGTTGTCCAATGTGCAGTTGGATTGTGTGGAGTCAGCTCCTTGCACGAGCCACCTGCCCCTCCCTCCCCCACCTCCCAGCAGCGTGGTGGGGCAGGTGGGAGCCAGCATGCACAGGGAACCTGCCCCGTGGCTGCCACCCACAGAGGCAGTGGGAGGGGCAGGCAGGAGCCGGCTCGTGCAAGGAGCTGACTTTTAAGCCATCTCTCTATGCTGCCTGCCCCCCCTTTGCTGCCTCTCACAGTGGCAAGGTGGGAGCCAGTGCTCAGGAGGAGCAGGCTTAAAAGCTGGCTGCCTGCAAGCAGAGGCTCTCACCTGGCCCCCCCAATCGCATGTAAATGCTAAAATTTCAAGCCGTTACACGCACAAATACCTGATAGTTAACATCCCTATTCCATAAAAGCAGTGTCTTTAAACTCTGTGTTGGAGGAATGTTTAAAAATATTTCAATGTAGCTATACATTTCACCTTATTTTATATAAAACAGATCAGTGCATTCTAAGTAACACCAGCTATGGAAGTTGCATTATAGTACCAACGAGAGGCTCTCAGATATTTACTGTTCAGTGGATTTGCTCTGGTTTTACACATGGGAAAGATGAAAGGGCTTCATGTCATCCAGTGTGGCAGTCTGGGGTTCCCTCCAGTGACATCAGAAATAAATTGAAGGTGTTACACATTTTGCATTCCATAGCTACCCTCATGTAACTAGTTTTTCCTTTGTCTCTTTACTTCTTGTTCATTAGATGATCTTAACATTAAAATAAACTGAAAAGAAATCAACCAGAAAGCTTTCCCATAATCAAGACAGTGTGCGTTGGCCTCAACCTGTAAACACTTATTAGTGAGTTTAGTCCCATGAACTGCATGGTGCTATTTAGTAGGTACCACTAAGTTGACTAGTACAGGAGTTCAGGCCCTTGCGCTACACTGCTGTTACTTTTTTTGTTGAGAATTGGAATAATAAATAATTTGAGATTTTTTTTTTGTTTTACTATTCTAACAGCACCTATGCTCTAAATCGGGGCCTGAACTATTGTGATCCCCAGAGTCAGGGTAACACTTTATGTGGTGCAATAGAGATTCATTTTGTGCCCCATATTTCTTGTCAACTGCATCCTGAACTGTTTTACAGGTGCTTCGGGGGGAGCTGAGTTAGTCTGTGCAGGATAAACTTAAAAAACAACAAATGGTCTGGTAGCATTTTATAGACCAGCAAAATATGTAGATGGTATCATGAGCTTTCGTGGGCACAGCCCACTTCTTCAGATGACGGGTGTGTTGGATGTCCAGAACACTCCGACACTATAACCGACACTGGACATCAAACACTCCAGTCATCTGAAGAAGTGGGCTGTGCCCACGAAAGCTCATGATACCACCTACACATTTTGCTGGTCTATAAAATGCTACCAGACCATTTGTTGTTTTACAACTAATGAAAGTTTGAAGAGAGATCAGTAACAGCAGAGAGAGACTGAGGTATAAGTAAAGGGGAGGAAGCATAGGGATTTTATTTGAAATGTCAGGTGAGATGGATGGTTGATGTCAATTGAAAAGATTCAGGAAGGTGATGACAGGAGCTGCAGAGAAGGAAGCTAGTGCACTAACACCAGAGAGACTGTTTGAAGGGCCAAAGAGGAAGAGGATTCTTATCATAGAATACTGGGACTGGAAGGGACCTCGAGAGGTCGAGTCCAGTCCCCTGCCCTCATGGCAGGACCCAGTACTGTCTAGACCATCCCTGATAGACATTTATCTAACCTACTCTTAAATATCTCCACAGAGGGAGATTCCACAATCTCCCTGGGCAATTTATTCCAGTGTTTTGACCACCCTGACAGTTAGGAACTTTTTCCTAATGTCCAACCTAAACCTCCCTTGCTGCAGTTTAAGCCCATTGCTTCTTGTTCTATCCTCAGAGACCAAGATGAACAAGTTTTCTCCCTCCTTTCACCATCATTCCCTCATGAGTAGAGGGAAGAAGCAGAAAGTCGTGGATACAAGTATGGACCATGAGATTGCTTGGAATAAATCCATGGAAGCTTTTTGTTAAAACCAGGACAGCCATTTGTAATTGGTTTTGAAAGTGAATAGGGGATCTAATGTTTGAAGAAGTGAGGTTGTACTGCATAGGGCGGTGAAAGGTTGACAGGGTGAGGCCTATAGTGAATGAATACTGATAACCCTATTACACCACAACTGGGGTTTGAATGTAGCAGTGAAATCTAAGGTACTCGGTAGCATTTCAGAGGGGAAAGAAAGAGGGTAGATTTATTCTAGGCTGTAACAACAAAGGATTATGAAACCGGATCATTCCTGACTTCCGGATCTTATTCCTCAGCCAACATGTGTATATGAACACAGCCACTTTACAAAATCCATCTGTGAGCAGGATTTTCTTGTGTATTAGAGTTCATTAATCCTTGAATCTAGTACAGCATCACTTTTTCTTCTATAACAGCATAGGAACAAATAGCCACTTCAGAGGTCTAAAGTTACTTTGTAGTTAGTGTGACTGCATAGCTCTACTTCTGTAATCAGAGCTGTGTGACCTCACTGAGTTAAATATAGCTAAATATGGTTTTAGATCATCCGCGTGTATACGCGTGACAGAAATACCCAAATTTAGGCCTAAGAAGCTTGCCCTTTAGAATCTAAGACTAGCAATCACTGTGCTTGCAAAGTGCCCAGAGCAAACTCAATTGACCCTCTGCAAGGATCCAACCTTCTTTCTGGAGAGTGGATTCTAATAAAAGAAATGTGTGTGTAACAATGCGTTGCTATTTATATTGTGTCCGTGTGACCTCGCTTGCATGGATGAAATTCGTGTCTGTGTATGATAACAGTTGGACACAAGGCTGATATTAAGAGAGAAGAGCTTGCTTCCCTGCTGCAAAGTACTGTTTTAAAACCACTCCTCCTCGTTCCACTTCAAGTTTTGGAGCGAGAGCAAGCTAAAGAAACAGCTCTTGCAATGTGAGTAATTTGGATAAATGCACTTCCAGCTGTATCACTGCTCTGATTTAAAGAGGAGTTTAATGGGAGGTTGCCCTCTGCCAATTCATAGATATTTCTGATCTGACCTGCTGTTTTCACTTTGCTTGTTGATGGAGGTTTCCTGGCAGCTTCTAGTGCGATTGCAGCTCGTAACATGCCTGCCTGTTTAGTTATGTTGCCTGTGAAGCCAAACGGAATGCCTTTGTTAGTTCTGCAGACAGGAAGATATAAAGAGTAAGTCCTGTTGCTGAAAGGATGTCGAATGGTACTGCTACAGCTCTATAATTTGAGTGAGGCTAAGGCAGGTTCAAAAACTTACCAAGCCCCAATTATGGTGGTGTCCAACACTCTGGGGATGTTAAGAGGTGGGTAACTGGGCAATCCTGTAGTTGACAAGGGAAGGCGCTGCCCCTGATGCTGCTCTGCAGTTGGAATGTAGCGTGAGATGGGCATGCAGGCAGCCCAGCTCCGACTACGTTTACACTGCAGAGCCGCAGCAGGGGTAGCTCCTGGACCCAGCGCGAGCCGGGATTGAGCCGAGCTTGCCCAGTCCTGGTTCAGGCCGGGTCCAGCAGTCCCTGTCTGTGGGAGGTCCCAGAAGGTGAAGGGTTGGGACCCCCTGTGGACAGGGACTGCTGCTGGAGCAGCCTCCCCCCTGCTGCACTACTGCCTATGAGAGGCAGCAGCATGGGGGGTGTGTGTGTGGTGGGGGGGGAGGGGAGGGAGCAGGACTGCGGAGACAGTGCTGGGGGGGCGGAATCAGCTTTTAAACCGGCTCCCCCCAGCACCAGCTCCTTCTCCCTCCTTGCTGCTTCTATATCAGAGGCAGCAAGGTGGGGGGAAGCGAGTAGTCGACTCGACTCCTCATTTACTTCCCTACTAGCCACTAGTGGCTATTTGGCTGGCTGAGTGTGGCTAGTTTGCCATAGGTGGACACCACGGAGCTATTACAGGATGAGGTTTAATAAAGAGAAATGCAAAGTGCTCCACTTAGGAAGGAACAATCAGTTCCATACATACAAGATGGGAAGCGACTGTCTAGGAAGGAGCATGGCAGAAAGGGATCTAGGGGTCATAGTGGACCACAAGTTGAATATGAGTCAACAGGGTGATGCTGTTGCAAAAAAAGCAAATATGATTCTAGGTTGTATCAACAGGTGTGTTGTAAGCAAAACTCGTGAAGTCATTCTGCCGCTCTACTCTGCACTAGTTAGGCCTCAGCTGGAGTACTGTGTCCAGTTCTGGGCGCCACATTTCAAGAAAGATGTGGAGAAATTGGAAAGGGTACAGAGAAGAGCGACAAGAATGATTAAAGGTCTAGAGAACATGACCTATGAAGCCAGGCTTCATGAACTGGGCTTGTTTAGTTTGGAAAAAAGAAGATTAAGGGGGGACATGATAGCGGTTTTCAAATATCTAAAAGGGTGTCACAAGGAGGAAGGCGAAAATTTGTTCCTCTTGGTTTCTGAGGACAGGACAAGGAGTAATGGGCTTAAACTGCAGCAAGGGAGGTTTAGATTGGACATTAGGAAAAAATTCCTAACTGTCAGGGTGGTCAAATATTGGAATAAATTGCCAAGGGAGGTGGTGGAATCTCCCTCTCTGGAGATATTTAAGAACAGGTTAGATAGACATCTGTCAGGGATGGTGTAGACGGAGCTTGGTCCTGCCTTGAGGGCGGGGGGCTGGATTCGATGACCTCTCGAGGTCCCTTCCAGTCCTATTATTCTATGATTCTATGATTAGCTAAAGCAGCGTTTCTTAAATGCAGCCATCAGGGGATTTTCTTGTGGCCCCCGCCGGTTAACCAGTCACCTCCCTAGTGGCCAGTGAGTTCCCTGCTTTCTGGGAGCAGTGGGGTCAAGGTTCAGTTCGGGGGTGAGGGCTGGCAGGCTCCCGTTGCATGGCAGTGGCTTCAGGCTTCTCACCCCTCCCCATTGCCCTGTTTCCCAGTGCCTCCTCCAGCCTCGAACTTCTGCCTGTGAGAGCTGGTTCCGGCTTCGAGCCTGGGCTTCCCCCCCCCCCATTATCTCGCCAGGCCTCGCTGCCTTCTCTGTCCCTGGCACCAAGCTCCAGCTCCTAGCCACAGGGACCAGAATCCAGCTGCAGGACTTTTGGCTCAGGCACCAGGGCTCTGGCCTCCATCCTCAGCCATGTGGTGGCAGGTGCCTCCTCTGACCCCTCCCCCATCACCCCTGGTCATCACTGCCTCCTTCTGCAGGGCTTAATTTGCCCCAGGCTTGTTGGGGCTGAGCAAGACTCCTGTGAAGGGCTGTTAGTTAATATCACCTTTCACAGCAGAACCGGTGGCTAGCTGGGAGGCCTGTGAGGAATGATAGTAAGATACAAATACCGTCACTAGCTAAGAGCAGCCACCAGCAAGTTGGCCACACACCCGGGCCCTCAAAAATTGTATGGTGAGAAGCCCTGAGCTAGAGAATTGAGTCATTACGCTAGAGCATATGGGTCGCCATTACATTTCAAAAGGGTTGCCACGTGTCTCTGCAGGTGGCTCTGCTCTCCCCCTGTTTTTGAGCTGCCCTGGGTCACCCAGTCTTCCCGAATTGTCAAAACAGGTCCCCCTCTGGGAAAGGTTGGGAACTGCTGCCCTCGGCGTAGAAATGCAACGCCAGGGCCTGCTTTTGCTTCCGCAGGCTGCCAAGCACGACGCTGACGGTTTCACTAACTGGCCACTGTTACGAATAGCTGCTGTGGATCGTTTCCGCTCTGCCACTGCTCAGTAAAGCGGGGAGCAGCAACAGAGGCAAAGGAGCTCTCTGGTTACAGGCTCAGGGGGTGGAATTGCTTTAGATGCAAACCTCATTCAGATTTATATTGCGCCTCTTATCCCCTGGGATGCCAGAGCGCGTCATGCACTGCACTCAGAAATAGCATTTCTTGGCACTCCACTGCAGCTCCTGTTTCACAGCACATAGTAATTGTACAACACGAGTGGACAGGAAGGGAAGGGGTAGCTACTGTCCTTTATAATTCAACCCAAAGGTATTTATGGCATCACTACACACATTCAGGTTCCTCAGTGTGAAGTGATAAATCCAAAAATATTGGTAACACAGCAGTAGTTAAAAGTCCAAAAATTATCCCCATAAATGAGATTAACCAGGGCTCTATCTGCTTTTCCCATGGATTCTATTCATATAACTCGCAACCTTCTCCCTTCAACAACTTAACAAGGAGGGGGATCTGTATTAAGGGGTCCTTGAATTCTGCTCACTCTTAATATTTGCCTTGGAGAGTACAGACCTTTTCTTCTTCCGCTGACACCAGTGAAAGTCCTTCCTCTCTCTCGCTCTCTCTTTTCTGTGTGTGTGAGGGTGTATAGGTGGTGGTGGTGTTCTTGGAGCATGCCTGCTCATGAGGATAAAAGTTTATCATGAGGATAAAAGTTTTCAATACCTGTTCTCTGTTACTTTGCTTCATCCTTAAACTGAATGGCTGCATCTAGACTGGCATGATTTTGCAGAAATACTTTTAACGGAAAAGTTTTTCCGTTAAAAGTATTTCCGCAAAAGAGCATCTAGATTGGCATGGATGCTTTTGTGCAAAAAGTGCTTTTGTGCAAAAGCATCCATGCCCAGTATAGACGCGCTTTTGCACAAGAAAGCTCCGATGGCCATTTTAGCTATCGGGCTTTCTTGCACAAAAAATTAAGGTGCCTGTCTACACTGGCCCTCTTGCGCAAGTATTCTTGTGCAAGAGGGCTCATCCCTGAGCGAGAGCGTCAAAGTATTTGCGCAAGAAGCACTGAATTCTTACATTAGAACGTCAGTGTTCATGCGCAAATTCAAGCAGCCAGTGTAGACAGCTGGCAAGTTTTTGTGCAAAAGCAGTTGCTTTTGCACAAAATCTTGCAGTCTAGATGCACCCAACCAGTCTAGTCTTCTAGCACTGAAGAAGTCAGGCAGTTTTGGCTGCCTTTTCTCAAGTGTTCAATCGGAACCATAAAACAGAGTGGGAGGGATAGCATCTTATTGAGCCCTCTTATTAAGATGTTTCTTCTTCCATAGTCCTTTACTTCCCAACTAGATTAAATGTAAAGGCAAACTTTTTTGCATATGAGTGGAGGGTTTTTGTGGGGGTTTTTTGGCTTGGCATATTTATCTTGTGCTATTGCTCTAAGTCGCTTTAGGATATTTCCAGATCCTCACTCACTGAAGAGAGATAACATACCCTGATTTTTGCTTTGTAATTATAATATTCAAAGCAGATGCCCTGGGAATAGAAAGGGATAAGGATGTTAACTTGCAGTTATCTGGCTAACCGTATAATTTGTAACAACTGCACGATTGGTCGATAAGGGCTGCTCTGCAGAGCCGCAGCAGGGGCAGCTCCTGGAGCTGGCTTGAGCCAGGACAGAACAGTCCCCGGCACGTACTGGCTGCGGGAGCCACCTGCGCTGCAGAGCTACGTTGTAAGTGGAGTAAGAGCCACTGGGCTCTTACTACATTGAACATGCAGAGGCGCCGCGTCCCAGACCAGCGCGAGCCGGGACTGAGCCCAGCCACCCCTGGCCGTGGGCAGGGGCTGCTGCTAGAGTAGCCCCGGCCATGGCCAGACCTGGCTTCCGAGAACAGAGGCTGCTCCAGCAACAGCCTCTGTCCATGGGAGCGCCTAGCTCCCCACGGCTGCCAGAGCAGCCTCTGCCCATGGCCGCTTCGCAGCAGCCTCTCCATCCCTCTGATAAAGGCGGCGAGGGGTAGGCAGCACTGTGGAGACGGGGCGGGGGGACTGGCTTTTAAGCCGACTCCCCGCAACATTGGCTCCTGTCTCCCTCCCCCCCTTGTTGCCTCTCTCATACGGCTCGACTACCCGATAGGTGTATGCTACGCTAGTCGACTGCTCGCTAACCTCCCTAGTCCTGGAGCAGGGCAGATGGTTTTCCAGAGCACTAGCTGTGCATAGACGACCCGACTTTCACTGACTGTTGTTTTCAAATGTGCTTTGCCTGCCCTTTGTGATCTGTCATCGTAGATTTCCCCCTTGAGCCTTTTTAATTTTTTATTCTGAACTTGGGCCAACAGCAGAGTGTCCGGTTGAACAAGGCAGAGTCAGTTTCAGACTGGTGTGTCTTTTCGACGGTTAGCTGTGCTACCATTAAATAAGCGGCCTTTAAGCCCGGGGTGGGCAGTAACGTGGTGGGGGTTCACCAGGGTGAGCCCCCGGCGGACTGCTGCCTCTACCTGCATGGCAGCAGGCTTCAGTGATCGCAGCTCCTGTTGGACGCAGATTGCCGTTTCCAGCCAATGGGAGTAGTGGGAAGTGGCATGGATTGGGACATGTGCCACCGCTCCCATTGGCTGGGAATGGCGATCGCTGGCCAATGGGAGCTGCGATGGCTGGGATCTGTGGCTGTACAGGTAATATAGTGGCGGCGGCCCGCCTCAGACCCCATCGACTGGTATTTGCCCACTCCTGCACTAAGCATTACCCGTGACCCAACACAAAGAGTTAAAGGAACAAAAGTAGATGAATGCTCTTGCTGTTGCTCTCTTTGCAGAGAATACAGTGACATCTTGTGGCAAAGTAACAGAGTCTGTTAGGCTGATCTTGGTCAAACAAACAAACAAAAAAAGCCATCAGGTAGCACTTTAAAGACTAACAAGATGTGAGCTTTTGTGGGGCAGTGGGTCTGCCCCACAAAAGCTCATCACCTAATAAACCACCTTGTTAGTCTTTTAAAGTGCTACCTGGCTGCTTTTTTTGTTTTGTCTTGTGGCAAATGAGACTAAAATATTATTTTCTCCAGCACTATCTTGATTTCAGATGCCTCTGAGGATGGCAGTCTAAATTTAGTCTGGGTTATACTTAGTGTAGTACTCCACTTCCATCTCTGTATTCCATCTTCCCCACTATGTATCAGACTGATTCCAAGAGGAGGTAAGAGACCTAGCCTCAGTCCCTGTGGCTTTATTTTTGCACCCCTTTCCCACGCTGTCACTTGTCTTTATTTGCAGTTCTTCAACCACTTGTCTGTCACAGACATCTTAGGTTCAGATGGGTTAGGAAAGGAAGATTTTGCATGTCAATGTATCAAGATGTTTTACTCAAGTCCAAGTCTATTATGATCACCATGTTACACAATTGATCAAAGAAGTGGTGTAAGCTGTGAAGTTCATTGACCATTTCAATGTTGTTAGGTTTGGTGGGGCAGGAAGGAAACAGGAACATTTGGTGTCATAGGCCTTCATCAGTGTTCTGACACTTGATTTTTAAATCCTCCCTCACTCTCATTCACAGATCTGTCCCAAGATGAGACGGAGTCCCTGATGTTTTGGGTGAATCTCCCGAGTACAACTCCTATTATAGAAGACCATGGATTTGGCAAGAACCCAGGTGTAGGGATGAGAAGGAAAACTGCAGAATATCTATGGAAACCGGTACCCCAGAACAAGCCTTCTCCATGTAATCGGTTCAAACATGCCTGCAGCGTCTGTAGAGGGTTTGTCTATCTTTATGGGGGCCGGTCCAATAGCACCCTAAGTGACTTCTGGCGGTACAGTATGGGTAAGCTTGTCCTTCCGATATACATCCAAATGCAGACTCACATGGATCATTGTGAAATCAGAGCCACTCCACAGCTAATTCTCAAGGTCACTGTGGCACGTGAACCATTACAGTTTGGGAGCCAATCTTAAAGATTGTAAAGTGAATAGATGGACTATCAAGTTCACGTACCACATTTACCTTATCGATCCATCAAAGATGTTATTGTGCCTCTCACAAGTGGCAGCACTGAATGGTTGTGACACAGGTGAAAAGCCCATAATAGTTAGCTAATTATGCAGCGATATGTACATATGTTCTTGTTATTAGATGCTGAAGCATAGGATTTGTTTTCCCTCAATTATTTTAACTTCCAATTAATGCTCTCCCTTAAAATACTCTTAATTCAAATTGCATATTAAAAATAAACATAACTACTGCAACAATTTAGTACAGAAACAAATGCTTGGATTTTGTAAGGCTTGATTATCAAAATGTGCAATGTCCATTACAAAGAAATTAAAACACTTTTTTGTGTGAAGTTCATTTAACATCCTAGTGTTTTATGCTCCCATTCTGGCCCCGTTAGCATCAGTTATCTAGCATGAACCCCAGGGCTATGCTGACATTGATGCTTGTGCGATACCAAGGACTTGGGGTATAATACATACAAACCTGCAACAATTTGTAACACTTTTCAAACTGAGAAAATTGTTTGCCAAATATAAAAGTACGAACCTATTTTGTGGGAGGAAATAATTCAACCTTCCACGCTAATAGAAAAAAAAATGGAGAAAAAACAATCCCGTTAACGTTGTTTACGTTTTCATCTTCCTGTGCCAGACAAGGGGGAAAGTGTGCTTGACCCGAATATCAATCTTGAGCTCATTTTAGAAGATGCCTCCTTCAAAGCATCTCGATTTCACCCTCCTCTGACTTCCATGTGGTTTCAGTGTATCCATTTTTAGCTCTCCTTTTGTTTCCTAGCAAGCAATGAATGGGAAAAACTGGATTGTTCAGAAGGCCCAGAAGAACTGGAAGAACATTCAATGGTGGCTTATCAGGTGAGTTTAAATTAGCCTGCCCCTACCAGCTGTTTTTCTTTTGTACAAACTGTTGAGAGGCATTGCTGTGTCTTGTGAAACAGTTGTCACTTTTCTCCCAAGACATGGTTGTATTTCAGTGGTGATCTTTGTGTGGTTTGTAAAATATTGTGAAAAAGGTACTAAATAAATAAGAATTAGTGTACCATCACTCAAACACACAGCTTAGTGGCACGTCTGTTGACTGGTTAAGATTGGCTGTGCGTTTTGGTGTGTTTTATTTGGTGATGGAGATTATTTATCTCTACAAAATTATTTTTAGATTTTTTTTGTACTATACCAGCTGGTGGTAGGTGATAAATGTTTGTTCATCATTGTGCTTGCAGGGCACCCTCTATGTTTTTGGTGGGATGGTGGATTCGGCTTTTACGCAGCTGAAGAGCCCTCTCTGGATGTATGACATTGGTATGGAAAAGTCTGGTTATCTTGTTCCAAAAGGCACCAAAAGAGTCTTGCTCCATTACGCAGTAATTCCACAGATTACAATAAATTGCAAGAGCCTAGTTGTGTTTGCTCATGTATTTGCACATCCACATCTCCCTTTGGCTTCAGTGAGTGTTTTACATGCAAAACCAGATAGAATTTTGTCCTAAAAATTAGGCCATTAAACTGCCAAACAATCCATTTTTCTTTCCATCGGGGAACTTTTTGTAGCAACATTTCTGTATTCAAGGTTTTCAGCATTTTCAGTAGATTCCTTATTTTGAGAGCTTTATGAGCTGATCTTCAGAGTTCTTTCACAATGAAATAACAGGCTTAGAGCTTAGGTTTTTTTTTTTTTAAATAAATTATGTCCCATGGCAAAGTCATAATTTTGTCTATTATGGGAGGAAAATAGTAACATTTTGCACTGAGAGAGAAATACAGAGATAGATTGGTACTAGCAAAGATTAAATAAAGTAGAAAACGACTTGAAATGAAAAAAAGGGAAAAAATGAAAACATTTAATATTTTTTCTTGACTTGAAAAACCAACATTTCTATTTGTTGTATCACTGATTTAATTCCAATAAAGGCAGTAGTAAATTTATATATATATCTAATAATTTTTATACATTTGTCACTAGGAAATTATAGTATTTTAATAGCATATAAAATTATTTACTATTAATATTTCAGTATAACATTAGATAAGCATATTATATATTTTTCCCATGAGGGATAGCATAGCTAGTAGCTAACAGGTTAACCCTCTCGGTCCCATGAGGCAGCAGTGTGGGGGACAGGGTGGGCTGGGCAGGCAAGAGCTGATGCTTGCAGGAAGCTGGCTTAAAAGCTGGCTCCCTGTGAGCACCGGTTCCTGATTCTCCCTCTTCCCCCATGTGTAAACATGTAGCCACTGAAAAATTCAGCAGTTATACATTTAGACAAATACACACATTTTAACATCCCTATGTAACATAGAATAGTCCATGGCGAGACAGACACACACACCTTGGTGTAGGTTGACCGTAATATAATATTTTCTTAGCTCATAGTCTGAAAAGACAAGTTAGATATTGGCCATTAGCAGAGCTTGACAAACCCTGGCAAGAACTACTCACCAGCCCCGCACTGCGCATGCGCCAAGCGCTGGTGAATGGGGCGCATGGAGCGACCAGCTGAAATCTACTTGCCACAGGCGAGTAGATGCAGTGGTTTGTCGAGCCCTGGCCATTAAACTATTCCTTCTGTTAGCTCCCTGTACTGCTATGTTAGGCTATGTCTAAACTGCACCCCTCAGTCAGCAGAGGGATGTAAATTAGACGCATCGAAAGTGCAAATGAAGCCGGGATTTCAATATCCTGTGCTTCATTTGCATAATGGCGGCTGCTGCTTTTTTTCGAAATGGGGCTTTTCGAGAAAAATCTGGCAGTTTGTTTCAAAAGATCCTGTACTCCTCAAAAAATGAGTACAGGATCTTTTGAAACAGGGCATTTGTCGAAAATGCCCCGTCTAAACTGCCGTTTTTTCGAAAAGCCCCGTTTCAGAAAAAAGCGGTGTCCACCATTATGCAAATGAAGTGCGGGATATTTAAATCCCGGCTTCATTTGCACTTTCGATGCGTCTAATTTACATCCCTCTGCTGACAGAGGGGTGCAGTTTAGATGTAGCTTTAGTGTTATGTGTTTCATCCTTGCTATGCGGTAAATAACATACCAAGATGACACTTACACAGAATTGCAATTTGAAAAGGAACAGTGTCCTCTTGTGGTCTTAAATATAAACTACACTTTGTTTTAAAACAATCCCTTAGATTCAGCAAGATGGACTGAGTGCAGGCACGCAACAGGGAAGATTGAGGTAAGGAACAAGTGAGAATGCGTGAATCATACGCATGTTGATTAAACAGATTGCTTTAAAATGTGTTCCCCAAAACAGTTCCAGTCTAGATTCCTAGCAAGGGACATGTTGCTATAAAGTATCCTGCTGTATTTCCCTGCAGTTTCAATACTGGGGGTTCCACCTACTTTTGCAAAACAGTTTGACTCTAGGATATAAATGCTGAATGTCATTACCTCTACTGTTCTTTTAAAAATACTTCAATCAAGAGGGAAAATATTAAGTGTAGGTTGCCAATTTGCAACAAGCTTATTATTCTCTTAAAACTAGGCTTTAAAATATTGACCATATTCATAAACCTCCAAGTTTGTGAAAAACAGAACACATAAATCTGGCAAGATTTTAATTTCTTCACTGTAAATTAGAGACTTGTTTGAATAAAAGTGAATCAGTAAGTACAAACAACATACCCACTTTTCTCTTTGAATGAACACATCAGTGTAGAGGTTGGCTTTTTTTTTAAAATTTGAGATCAGTGAAGATCTGAACTTTAATGTTTCAGTGCAAACGTTTCTTTCATAAAATCTGGAATATGAAATCACCCAAATTGAAATTACTAAGATTTTCACCCAGATATCACTATGTTCTCTTCTGAAAAGTAGGTAAAAAGTGGTGCGGAGATAAACCTATATAAATCAAGGATGTCTGTCAAAGTTTGTAAGTGATTTTTCATTTCATTACTTAAATGTTTTCAGATCATTGCTCCAGCTAACAGAAAGGGCCATAGCGCAGTAGTTTACAGTTCCAGCATGTACATCTATGGGGGATACTTCGACCTCAAAGGGATTTCACAAGAGTTTTGGGCTTTACGTTTTGGTAAGTTCAAGCTTCTCTTAGGTTTGATCCAATGCCTAGTGAACTTAATGGACAGCTTCCATCATGATTGCGGTGGGAGGTGGACAGGCCTCTTAAGCAGCAACTTTTCAAGAGCAGTGGTACAGAACCCTGTCCAAACCCTCTGATTTTGCTATGGGCAGAATTTCATCTTTCATTTTAACCACCCCACCTTCACATTCTGATTGCAGAGAAAACCCATGTTAGGCTGGAATTAAAACTAGTTGGGCAACATAGTTCTGGAGCAGTCTGCCTGTTCTGCACTAGTCCCTTGGGCTGAGGTCTCCAGCAGCATTTCAGAGTCCATTGTGCAGAGATCAGTTGATGGCTTTTGCTCGCTCTCATTTTTCAAGTTTTCAAACAGGATTACTAAAAACCATAAGCCTCAGCTGCACTGAGATCTTCCCTGATTTCACCCATCAGTGGTCAGCTACCACGCAACTGTACTCAGTACCATACGACCGTATTTGCGTTATCCTTTGTTCCTCCAAATCACTGCCAGCAGAGGTACTAGTAAGCAAGAGTGCACGGTGTCTGCTAGACTACCTCCTCCCTGTGTTTCCAGCTCAGGGTTGATGCATAGGAGCAGTGTTAGGAAGGATGCAGTACTTGCTTTATAAATAAATGACTCCAGGGTTGCCCATATGGAACTTTCGTTTCCACTGACATGTCATAATAAGTTTTGGGTTTGTTTGTTTGTTTGTTTTTACCATTGTCCTTTAGATGTAACATCTTGCCATGGCATCTCATGCCAGATTAACTAGGAAATGGAGAGGAAATAAAACTATTCCCAGAGCTACATCTTCCTTTGTTCTTTAAACAAGGTGGCTTTCTGTAATCAAACATGCTTGGTAGCTCTAACATTACTTTTTGCTTTCAGATTTGGGGGAATGGTCACAGGTACCTCCCCTGTCTTGTGCCACTGGTCCAGGGCCCCGGCATGGTCACTCAGCTGTGGTTCATGGCACAGGCATGTACCTGTTTGGAGGACTGATGGGGCTGAGTGAACAGAGGGATCTATGGAAGTGGGACTTTATGAGCTGCAAGTGGTCTGCTATCAGAACAAGGTAAACCTCATCCGTTGCCGAACTAAATATATTAGAGAGAGAAGAGTGAGTCCCTCCCTATGGCACTGTAATCAGGCAAGCGGAGTTTGAAGCTCTGGAAAGATTGGAATCTTTGAAAATCAGACAGCGGACTAAGGAGTAGAATACCTGGGACAACTGTTCACCTGTAGAACACACGGGAAGATTTTTGCAATTGCAGTGATTGAGGGATTTCAGCTAATTGCATTGGATCGGGTTTTACACGTCCTTGGATTTGAATTTGAGTCAGAGGGAACTAGAGCAAGGATGGAAGAGACGTGGTTTCTGGCCGCCCTTATTTGTATAGGAAGAGATAGGCTGCAGGGACTCTTGTGGCCAAGTGGGATGTTGCCATTTTAATCTCAGTAAAATCTGCCCATATTGAGAGGGAGCCTTGTGCCCTGAGACCTCTGGTCTCTGTCCCTGCCATCTCAAAGATGAAAGTGGCCGCAGTCTGCTCTATTTTATGGCAGAGTAACTTTGGCCTTTGAGCAAGGTGCCCAGGCAGTTCTCAGCTGGACAGGTTTCATGCCCTGGGGCCAACCGGAGCGTTATGACCATTTTCTTTTCCAGCCAAAATGGTATTAGTTTGTCATTCTTCTTACCCACACTAAGTGTTGCCCGTCCTTGTGTTGATAGCCAGGGACCTCCAAAAGTGGTGGGACACTCTTCTGTGGTCTTTCAAGACTCCATGCTGACTTTCGGTGGAGGGATTTCAAGCTCCAGGCCTAACAGCAGCTTGTGGAAGTACCACTTCAGTTCCCAGAGGTGGGAAAAACTGGCTAGTACAACAGAGGTAAATCTTTCTTCTAAACGGTATCACTGCATCCTGGGAGTTGGTGTTGGTTTCCAACAGATGCCAGTTTTCTCTAGTGCATCCCCCAGCAATCACTGGGGTCCAAGGGGGAAAGAGCCTCAAAAGTTGCTGGCTGTCTCCAAGCAAGCATTCAGCAATGGCAACGAAATAGAAATGAAAACCTTCAGCCAGCCCCTGGAGCTGCCGGGCTGTTGCTCAATCGAGACCCCTTCAGAGGCAGAACAGAGCATATGGTCTAAGAATGAGCATCTCTCCCATCTCATCTCTTCCAAAGCACAAGGTCTCCCTGAAGATATAGCAAACAGGAAAGGAGCTGACGCCCAGCTCGTGCAACCTACAAGCTTGGCAGCTACCAACGGTCCTGATGTGTTACTCCTGATTGGGGGCAAGCCATGGGCCAGCCTCTGTGAAATTTCACTATGGCAAATGGAGCTGAACAGCATTTAAATTACCCCACGTGTAAGGAGGGTGAAGACACCATGCTGCAGGCAGCATACGTGGCCACGGAGAAGGTAGAATGTAGCTCTGCAAGTTCGATCCTAGGACTAACAGCATGCTAAAAGGCTTGGACGTTTTCTCCCTGGAAAAGGAGAGAACTTTTAAGTGAGCTTTTTGGTTGAACAAAACGGACTGAGAAATCGTCCATGTTCAAAACCTGGGGCCACAGTCAAGGGGAAAGGCCACTTTCTAATTTCTGCTTTAATCCATCAGCTCTGTTATTTAAAAAAAATTGATTCCACGTGCCTTAAAATAGGAAAATGCGTGCACCTCACACATTTCCCCTCTACAGCGAACTCAAAGGGAAAACCGGAACATCTCCTTAGATCTCAGAAGGGGCTCTCCTCCGAATGCTGGGTAAAGTCGAAAGGTGAAAGTACTGAATGTACACATTCATACTACTGAAAAAATGTTTTGCTGGACTGGAGGCTGCCATCTCATGGCCTCACTCTGAAGTATTTGGAGCACCCTTAACTGCCACTGAAGTCCAACGGGACTAGGGATATTCAGCATTTCTCATGCAGTTCAGGACCTTGCAGACTATTTTTCTCAATTTCATGATGTTTTTAATCAGTGGTCATAAAAATACATGGATGTGTAACTTGTAAATGAAGGCCAATTGTAGCATACATCAACAAGGTGCAAGTATATGGCAAAGGATTTAGTGTGTTTAAAAAAAATCTCCCATCTAGTTTCATGAAGTGGATGTGTAATGTTTTAAAATACTGTGGCATAATATCTGCCTTTATTATATTGTGCATTTGTCAGCATTGCCCAGAGAGCTATTTGATATTTCCATACAAATTAACTATGGAATAACGTTTAAAATTTTGATGTCAGTAATGAAATGCTAGGATTAATGATACTGGTAGCAGTGTTATCTTAAGGCTAGGTACTTATTCAGGCAAGTTGAGTAGCCATGGAATCATTTCAAATTGCTGTGAAGGTAGCTGGGATGAAAATTAATTCCTACATATCTAAAAAGAACAGTTCTAACGACACCAGAGTACAGCAGAGCCTCAGAGTTACCATCAGTTCGGAAATGGAGGTTGCTTGTATCTGGGAACAAAACATTCTGGCTATTTCAAAACTTTACAGCTGAACAGCTTAGAACCTTTGTTATGCAGAAGACAAATGCTGCCTTCCCTTTATTTTTTTAGTAGTTGATCACAGTATCGTATTTGGGTTTTTTTGTCTGCTGTTGCCTGATTAGATCCTTTTGGTTCCAAATGAAGCATATGGCTGTCTGGTCTGTTGGTAACTGACATTCTGCTGTACAAAGCCTGCATTACTTTTCTACACTTTAATTCATGCTTTTTTACTACGTGTTTTCTAGTTTCAATCATGGTCTGACTTTTACACGTTATAAACACCAGAACTTACTTCTTCTGACATGGGCACAGGAACAATTCCAACCAGCGATTAGACGGTAGAAGTTCCTGAGGCCTCCAATTGATTACCCCCACCAAACAGTCTCATGTCTTCAGTGGAAATATAGGTGCTGTCTTTTGGGTTGGCGTGAAGTGACTGGTCACGGTGCAGGCTCTGCTTGAACCCACGTTTCTGATCTCATCATTGGGCTCAGTGACATCCAAGCTAAGTGTAGACGGAGTATAGAAATCTTGAATCCGCAGCCCGCTGGCTACCCGATTGGTCTGTTGTCAGCCAGAGGCAGCACGAACCATACGGACTTGTCTTCGCTAGGGTTGGTTGGGGGAGGTAGGAATGTAGCTGCAAAGGGTTGCTGTAGAGCACTCTCCCTTGATGCCAGCTAAGATTGTTCATTTGCTGGCTGACTTGCTTCTACATCTTTCAAAGCCAATGTGACTTAGGCCTGGAAGGGGAGGTTTTGAAATTCAGAGGAATCAACCTTGCTTGTAACAATCACTTGCACACAGGAGCTCTCCACTGCTGGGGCATCTGAGTGTCTTTTTGCCCTGAATATTTGTATTTTTAGCCTGCTGCCATAGCAAGCTTGAACTCTTTCAGCACTGCATTCCTATCACTGGGGCCGCCTTCCTTTAGGACTAACACTTGCTGGGGGAATGTTTTCCAGGAACTTGAAGAGCATCACCAGTGCCTCTCGTTATGTAGAACATTTTAATGAAAACATTTCTTTCTAAAAGGAGGGAGTTAGCCGACGTGAACAAAACACTCCGTAACCCTGTTGCATCTGCTCACCCTATCTGATGAGCTTGGCAAGGATTCAGATATTGTCATAGTTTAACTCTGGCCCAAGTCAGTAATTACCAAAAGTCATCACCATCTGGTGGCACTGCAGTGGTCTGTGTGAAATAATCTGTGGATTAGCTCCAGTTAGCAGCTATCACTGCCATTAGCATTTTTGTTGGCAAGTCGGGCAGAGAAGGGACTCATTTCTCCACTGGAGCTGCTCACTTAAGCACAGGGAGCAGGCCAGCATGGGAGCCGCTTGCATTGCTGCCATCTGTCCTGTACCTACTCACTGGCGAAACAATACTATTGTCCAAGGCTTCAAACATTTTGTAAGTAGTACGCTCACTTTATAGAGTGAAAGGATATAACCGAATGATGTGTCTTAATCTGCTCCGGACCTGCAAATGTACTGTTATTTTGAAGAGTGTGACTATTTTAAAGTAGTCTATTTATAGAATTAAGATACAAAACCAAATCTGTCCTTATTGATTTACAATGTTTTATAACCTACAGTAAATTTATATTTAGTCAAAATATTCTGATTCATTGTTTACCATTTGCTACTCCTGAACAACAGAAGAAACTGTGTTTATCAATTTCGGGGTAGGGAGGGGGATTAGCAGCGAAACAGACACTTTTTAAAGGCAAATTTACTTTTTCTAATTCAATAAAAGTATGTTAAGTTGACCTGTTTCATGATTTTATTGCAAACTTTAGAAGCAGGCTTGAAAAAGACAGTTGAATTAAACTATGTTGACGCCTTTACTAGAGCTCTTCACTTCCTTTTTGTTTTAACCCACCAGAGCAGTCCTTAGCCATACAGTGTGTGGAGTTGCATAGAGCATACGAAAATTTGGGGCACCATTGGGTCGTCCTATCCCTGTTCCGTGGCTCTGTTTCCTCCGGAAAGGATCTAGTTAGAAGTGAACAAGCCTGCCAGACCTGTTAGCAGAACACTGAACCTGTGGAAGAACCAGTCCATTGGTAATGAGACCATTTAACAGGCATTTGCCAACCCCAGGTATGTACTGTTAGTTTCCAAACTCACGGTGTTGGTCTACAGGACCTTAGTTTAACCCACTCTTCGCTTTAAGTTTATATGGCTAGAAGACAACATTCAGCTGCTTAGCTCTCTCATTTTCTGGTAAGAGGAAAGCAGATGCTCCTTCTAGGGAGCCATGTTCTTAAATGGATGTAAGGAGTGAGCAAAAAATAATCCCATTTATTTTGATGATTGACCCATATTAGTTTTTTCTCCGCATAGGTCTTTCTTCCCCTAGGCCCTTTCCCTCCCTTTTTGGGGATATCTCCAAGTCTTTGCCTTGGGATTATGAACTAGTAATAAAAAAGTGAACACTATGAAACCATTAAAATTCTCTAGGATTTTATCTTATCTGTGAATAAGATTCAAAATAAGCTGCCCTACCAGGAATCACTGTCATGAGTTGATTTTGAAGGAGTTTAATGTTCCTGGTATGCGCTATTTTTAAGAAGCTGTGAGATGGGCAACGCAAAGTGGGTTTTCCAGCTGAAAATTAGTGTGTATTCACATGGTTTTTGTGTAAATTTAAAAAACCCAAGAGTTTTAAGAGGGAACTGCTTAGAGTTAGTCAAAGGACAACACTACCTATATAGTATAAAATTACATTTTAGGGGCTCAGTGGTTGCAATTAATTAGTCAACATTAACAGCTATCAGCGTGTGAGGGAAAAAAATAGAATTTGCTCCTGTATCTTAGAAAACATTGAATTTTCAAGAGCAACCACTCTGTGTCTGTATTCAAGTAACGAACTTCCAACTGAGCTATACATTTAGGGACTGATAGGGTGTCTACTCCCACACAAGACCAAAAGGGATTCCAGGTGAGTCAATTCCACAGGCTATTTCTAGAGCAGTGGCCAAGGAACAGGGAATTGATTGGGCACAGACTCAGTTGGACAGAAACAGGAGAGGCTTGTGTAAATCCCAGCAGCTGGCAACAGAAAAAGGTTGTAGGGAAGTAAGCTGGAGTCAGGGGGCTGGTGAAGCCAGAAGAGACTTGGGAGAAAGCAGGAAGGCAGGTCCCAGCTGCTGAAGGAAGGGCTCCTGATCTGGAACTTGGAGTAGAGGGTAAGGATGTTAAATTGCAGTTAATTGACTGCTCAACTAGTTGATACTGGGGCTCTTGTACATTTCAAAGGAGGAATGCAGAACTCTGCGTGCAGCCCAGGGTCAGCGGGAAGTCCTCCTGACTCTGGGCTGCATGCAGGTGTGGCTTGCTTTGAAATGTGTAAGAATTCCCAGTGGGGGCTTTTGTGCATTTCAAAGCCACAGCGCCCTCATGTAGCCTGGGGTCAGCAGGGGACTCCCCAGCTGATTTCAGAGGGGGCAGTGCTGCTACTTTGAAGTACCCCTTCTCCCCCCTCCCCCTTTGCTGCCTCTGATGGGCGGAGGGCGGGGGGGGGGGGGGAGAGAAACTGATTAGTTGACTGACTCTCCGGTAAGTATTTGGAGAGTAGACTAGTCGTCAACATCCTTAGTAGAGGGCTGGCCCATATTCCCCTATCAGCCATGGAGGATTTGGCAGCAGCAGGCAGAGGCCAGTGGACTGCTTGATTGATTGTTGACTTTGTTGTTCCCACCCCCATTTAAAAATCTGGCACTTAATGCTCTGACTTATCCATGTTTTAATGTGTCTGTCTTAAATTGCACTTTAGTTTTAGTCAAACAAGTCTGTGATGGGAGGGGGGGAGAAGAAGAGCAGGTCAGAGTCTTGTTTAGCAAAGTATGTGTTACATCTTCCATGAACAGAGTAGAGTATTTTCAAGCAGCACTCTCAAGGATGGGCTTCCACTAAGGCTTAATATTTAGGGAGAAAAATGTGGCTTACAGTGGGTAGGGCTAAAACTTCATTACAGACAAGAACCACAGCAAAGATGGAGTGTTTTCACAGTCCCAAGGTTTACCTACAAGTAGCTCTTTTGCTTTGGTTTCAACCCCAAATGGGTAATTTCCTACCCTGACTCTTCCTGCCCTGCTGGCATCACTTTAGCTGCCTCGCAATTCTGTGGAAGTGACGTTCGAAGGAAAGATGGCTCTGGCAGACCATGTTGCACAGATGTAATGTATTTAAGAGAAAACTACAGTAGCAACAATTCACAATTGATTCTGAGTGGACTACAAATCACAGTTCTTGTTCCCATGTACAGACTCAATGCGAAACTCAGTGCAGTGCCTCTAATACAGTTACACAGTGGCTATCATCATGAAGCAGGAGGGTGCACTTTATAAAAACAAATAAATTATACGTTGAGCTAGTGTCAAGCTTTACATATAAAATGTAAAAATACAATCGTTGGTGTGATTTTCAAGGGTAATTAGTTGTGTGTGTAGGAGGAAACCAAAGCAGGAAAGTGCTCAGCCAGAGAGTAAAATGGCTGGGAACATCAGACTCCTACAATGCCTGCTCTCCCCCTCATTTGATGGTGCTTCAGCACTTGAACTGAAGGGGAATATTTTGATGCCCAGTGTCCCAATGCTAATGCCCAGTGCTCTAGATCACAGGTCTCAAATGCAGACTAACTGCCTGCCTGCTTTCTAACCATAAAAACCTAGTATGCCTACGAAAGTCATTTAACTTCAACTCAGTTGAGTGAGCAGGCATGTAATTAGAGTCCTAAGAAAGGTTCAAATTGAATGAGGATTATTCTGGGCCAGAAAACCACTCCCATGGTTTAGCAGACAGTAATGTATTTCTGAGCTTGTCACATCTTCAAATGGCTGTTGTGTTAGAAATTTTTAAACATGCATCTGTTGGGTCTTCTTATGTGACCTAAGCACTCTGCTACTCTTAGTGTTGCAAGCATAACCCAGTTTAACAAAGGCCATTAACAAGGATTTTTTTTGGCTACAAATTTACTGTTGTCCAGCTACCTGTGGAAAGCCTTGGGTGGGATTGTGTGGTGCTAACAGAGCTGGGTGCTAATCCAAGAAGTTCTTATAAAACATCTATGACGTGACAAGCTGAACCTTAAATGCTAGTTGGTCAAAAGACACAGGTGCTAGCTCACTGTCCTAACTTGTACTGATGGAAATATAAGTTTGCTACATGACAACATAGGCCTGTACTTCTTGCAAAGGGGAAGGATGACCATGTAGTACAGCATATCTCCTGCAAGAGTTTACAATGGGCTAGAGATAAAGTGGTGTGTGCAGCAAGAGGAGAACTAGACTGAAAGAAGGAGGTTTGTGGAAAGAACTCCACATTTAAACTGGAGTATTATCCAGAGTTTTTCCTGGAGCAGCAAGTTTTTCCCTTCCCAAGTTACTTGATCAGAAAATGTGTCCAAAATAAAGTCCTACTGTGCTACATAGGCTAATGCTTATATTTATAGAAATTGATACATACATCTGTACTGCAACTGGCCAATGCGTACATATTGCTTGCAACTGCCTGTCCTACTAATTAGAGCCATATTCCTTTTGGTCTCCAAGATCCTGCACTCTAAATCTTATGCTGTATGTATATGGCATAACACAGCATATGATGTAAGTAGCTATGGAATTCACTATATAAGCATTTCAATGGAAATTACTAAATATTTTAGACTTCAACCTGCTTCTGTAGTGCTCATCAAAAGATCAGCGCTGGAGCTTCAAGAGCCATCACTTCTAATAAGGTTAATTTCTATTTACATTCCATGATCAAGGTGGTCATGTGGTCCAGCCATACTTCTGCAATGTTTTTACAATAGTCACATTTTAACAGCAAAGTGTTTTACTAAACTCTGTTTCATATCTAGAAACTAAAGACCAACACAGTAAAGGGGGAAGAGGTAAAATGTAACATTTAATGAATGGAATTAAAAATTAGTAAAGTAAGTGTGTGTGTGTTGGGGAGGGAGGGGGGAAGGGGATTAAAATCCTTGCTCCTTTAAGTTGGCAGGAATTTAGCCATTGACTTCAGTGGGGCCAAAATTTCATCCCAAATACCTGAAGCTGAACACCCAAAAATCCAAGCATCTAAACTCACTAACTACTTTGGGGAAAACCCCTGCCACAGTACTGAGGGCTTTAAAAGATCACACTAATTAATTCAGGTTTTTGCCACTTTAAGTTATTTAGATTTAGGGCCTCAATACTTTCACCACCATGTATAATTTACTGGGCACAGATCACTAGGGAAGGATTGCACATCATATGCATAGGGCCCTACCAAATTCACTGCCAAAAAACCATACTGGACCATGAATTCTGGTCTTGTGTGTGCTTTTGTCCTATACTGTACAAATTTCACAGGGGAACCCAGCATTTCTCAAACTGACATCCTGATCCAAAAAGAGGTTACAGGGGGGTTGGGTGGGAGGAGGGTGCACCAGGTTATTTTGGGGGGGGGGGGAGGGGTGTTGCAGTACTAACACCCTAACTTCAGCATGGTCTTCAGACCTGGGCGGCCAGAGGGCAGCAGCTATTGTCTGGGTGCCCAGCTCTGAAGGTGGTGCCCTTCCAGCAGCAGCACTGTAGTAAGGGTGGCAATACCATACCATGCCATCCTTATTTCTGCACTGCTGCTGGTAGCAGCTCTGAAGGCAGAGCTGGCTTCCTGGCCAGCAGGCGCTGCTCTCTGACAGCTCAGCTCTGAAGGGAATGCCACCAGCAGCAGTGCCAAAGGGAAGCAATACCACAGCTCCCAACTCCTTTTTGGGTAAGGAGCCCTAAAATTATAACATCATAAAGTTTTGGACTTAAATATCTGAAAAAAATGTACAGTTGTTAAAATCCTATGACTGAAATAGACCATAATGCTCTGTGAATTTGGCAGGGCCCTAGCTACAAACTATGCTTCACTATTTTATTTTCGTAAGAGGTGCCTGAGGCAAGCACACAGTTCACTTCAACCTGCTGCATCAACTAACAAACTGGTCTTAAATTAAAATTCTGACCTCACCAACAGATCTCTCAGGCAGGTGAAGCTGCTGAGCAAATGGTTCAACAGGAAGTGCCACGTTTCTCCGTCACAGTAATGGCTTTGTTCCTGCAGCAACCTTTTTGGGCAAGTGTATTAATCCAGACTAAAATCTGAGCCAGAAAGCCACATGCATCCTAAACTGCAGCAAAGCTTGGAAGGAGCAAACAATCCAAAGCTCTACTGCCGTGGGTACAGTTGAATGGGAGTGAGGGGAAGTTGTACTGGAGTCAGTGAGGACTCAATACCTCTCTCAATCAGTGCAGTAGAGTGTGTGGGAAAATCTGCAATACCAGTCACAGATCCCCGGCACTGGATCCTGTAGCACTGCCTGAGAACCACTGTCCACACACCATCACAGCCTGGTCTTCCAAGCCTCACTGCTACTCATGTTTTCTATACTTCTCTACACAAGGCCTTTGAGGTAAGGGAGGGGAAGAGACCGAGGAGTGGCCATGTAGGATCAGCAACTCCTTCCTTAACAAGATCACTCTCGATAAGGATCTTGCAGAACCAGCCATATTCAGCAGCAGAATTCTTATGCTGAGGGAAAAGCCAACCCACAGCTAACCCACTCTTGCATCCCACCACAGTGGCTTAGTCCAGTTTTTATTTTCCACATTTAGATAGGTGCAGAATTTAGTTAAAAGTTTAAAAACTTTCTTTAAAATGTTTCCACTAACACTAACTATCTGCATGTAAATATAAAACATGGCTCTACGCAGGGGCCAGCTTCTGGCCCCGTCACAAAAACAGAAGCCTAGTGCCCTTGCAATTTCAATTATGCATTCCTGTCAGTCTACACTAATGATAATGAAGGGTATCAATCTATGGTCCAACTAGGCTCCTTCTCCTTCCTTTGGCCTTGTGTTAATAATCTTCTATATCACTCATCACAGGACCTAAATGATGTCTGCTGGGAACCCTGCTGCCTGCAGCCCTAATAGTCTCTTCAAGCTGACCTACTGTTCATATCCTATTCCATGCTGGCTAGCAGATACTTTCACCATTGCTACAGGAAGGCCAGCACTTTGCAATGGGTAGTCTGGTCAACATTCTTGCTTAAACGCTCCGACCTTCCACCTACAGAAATGCTGGGGAACTGCCATTAGGAGACATTGGACCCTTGATCCTCTTTCTGTTCTCACCTGATCTCTTTCCATTCTTGCTCCCACCCACACCTGCTATCAAAGTTTAGAACAGAATGCAGGGGCCTATTAACTCTTCTGTTTGTGCCACTAACCAGTGAGTTGATTATTCCTAAACAACAGCAGCTGGAAACATGCACAGAACCAAGATCAACAGTGAAAAATCCCTTCTAGCCCTAAAAAAAAAAATATATATAACAAATTAGAGAGGACCAGCCTGTAGAGTGTCCCCATGTTCATGCCCTTCATCCTTAGGTCTCTCTTTCTCATCCAAACTAGGGTGCATGTCTATGGCTTAAAATATATTTAAACAGGGTCGCTAAGTCTTCTAGGAAATGAAGATGTCTGGGACAAAATATGGGCCCTCCATACCTTTCTCTAGGAATGCTAAGCTGTTTGGCAGAAGAATTCTTCCCTTCTCTGACTATGAACAGCAGATGAAACGCAGTTATGAGGTAAAGGGGCACCCATGGGCTGGCTTTTCAGTTATTTCCAAGTTCTGTGAAGAGAAGATGCAAAGACTACAAAGAGGGTTAAGGCCAAGAAAACTTGTCCATGTTGATACAAAAGGAAACAAGCAGAGGGGACACACATACACAGAGAAAAGAACAGCCTTAACGGTATAAAATTGTCACCGTGACTATTAGCCACCATTTATATTAATGACCAGCAGGTGGCCCTAAAAGTTCTTCTAATTTCTCCAAGTGTCAAGTTATGAAGCCCTGAACCATGATTTTCCACAAAGCTAAGGGCTGATATCACAGTGGACACCTTCCATCTATGGAGCAGTAAAAGGTAAAGAGATTAAATCAAATATGGATAAAACCCTCCTAGATTTTGTTATTCATGCCCAGAACTGGTTCCAGTGTATGTTTCCATCTCAGAGAGAAGCTCATACTTCCTTGGAGCTTTAAGTCATAATTTACACTCAAATTCTAGCTCAACTGCAAATAAGGTGAGTTTCCCCTCCAGAGTCTCAGCAAAGCAGCTGATTGTTTGTGGCCACCATCCAGCAAGAGCTTAATTCCAGGAAGGTTCTTTCCAAGGGCTCCTTGAAGATGCTAGAAGATTGGAGTTTTCAGCAGATTGGAAACACTGAAGATCCTTCCTCTCAGAGTTCAGTGGTGAGTAAACATTTCGGCCTTATCGCAGGATCCTCCGTGATGGGGCTAGAGAGGGAAAAGCAAAGTGAAGATGCTGTAAATATGCTCTTCTGTGGAACAATCTGCTGGGAAGTATGCAGGATGCTACTACTAGGGCAAAGACCATGAGTTTAGCTGGGTCCCAACAAACTATATGACAGCTGGAGCGTAAGCGCGCACAGCTATGGAGGAGAAAAGGACACAGTCTGCTGCCTAGAGTACACCCAGTAACTAGCCTACATGCTCGACTGCTCAAGAGCAAAGTGCAGAAGAACAATTAGCAGTTGGTATGTTTACACTGCCCATGTTACAGCACTAGGATATGGGCAGTGTAGTCACACTAATCGCTGGGGAGAGCTCTCCTGGGAATAAAGCACCGTCTATACTGGTGCTTTTCAACACTAAAAATATTGCTTAGGGGGTGTTTTTTCACACCCGCGAATGACTAAAGTCTCCAATCTCCTTTTCCTCCACTGGGGCGGGGGGGGGGCAGAGAGAGAGAGAGAGAGAGAGAGAGAACATGGCATGTTATTAATCTGGAATCAAAGGAGTTTTCTTTGGCATAAAGCAGGGGTGGGCAATAATTTTTAATGGGAGGCCACTAAGATTTTGTTAAGTGGTCAAGGGCCACACTTCTATGGAGGAGGAGCAGAGCCTGGGGTGGCAGGTGAGGTGCAGAAGGGAGCTGGAGATAGAGGACTGGGGTGAAGGAGGGGGTGTGGTGTCTAAGGGAATTTGGGTGAAGGAGGGGGTTATGATCTGGAGCAGGAGCTTGGGGTGCAGGGGTCTAGGAGGAGGTATGGGTGCAGGAGAGGAGTCTAGCCTGCAGGAGGGGGTAGGAGAGGGTGCAGAGTCTGGCAGGGAGTTGTGACCTGGAGGAGATGGGGAAAGGGGATACAGAGGGTTTGGGTGGTGACCTAAGGCCCGAGGGGGCAGTGATCAGGGGCAGGTAGTTGGGGGAGAGAGAGGAAGAGGGGTGCCAGAGGCAGGCTGTGGCTCAGAGACAATCTTAGGTGGTTCCCAGCCAGCAGCCCAGCAGGAACCCGAGACAGCCTCCGCCTGTCTACTACACATGGCTCTGCTCCAGCCTGGGAAGGAGGGAGAAAGGAGGCTTCGCTCTGCCCCTGCCTCCAGTAAAATTTCTCAGATCTTATTGGCCAGAAACTGGCCAATGGGAGCTGAAGGATTTTGCTGGGGGCAGGGACAGCACACAGATTCACTCATCCGTCCCCAGCTTGCAGAGCAACCAGCAGTCAGCTGTTTAAAACAGCATGAGCTGCTGTGTAGTAAGGGTGCTGGCGAGGTGGCCATGGATCCAGAGGGTTGGTGGGCCAAATCTGGCCCTGCTAGCCACCTCTTGCCTACCCCTGATGTAAATAAATAAATAACCTTATTTAGTCAGCATTACCCATGGTCAGAGCAAAATATTCAGTTTATTACAAAACATTTTCAAGGGTGGGTAGACAGACACTATCGGGAGCAGAATGGCAATATAGGAATTCTTTTTTAAAGGTCAAAAGCATGGGGCTTTTACAAGTTTGATGATACTCAGCAGATTTTATTGCCTTGTAAATTGGAACAAGACAAAAATGAAGTCAAGGGCTAAAGAAAGTATAAACTCAGCTGAAAAATTTCCAGAAACAGTTCTGACCAAATATCTAATTATGCCATTTATGTTTCTTCTCATTTCCAAAATGTTTGTTTGGTATTTAATCTCTCTTTTTTTGGTGGGGGACCCATTTCAAATGTCCCTGTAAATGACGACGTGTTTGTCTTTGATGTCTTTGAGGTTTTTAAACCTGCTGGGTATGTTGTTCTATATTGGTCCACTGGGATGTGGAAGAGATTTCCAGAAATTCACAACTTCTGTTTCCTTTTTCATGCAGAGCTAACTAAATTGTTATGTTATTGGAAGACTTTATGATGACAGATTTACCTCTGAGCTCTCCAACTGCATTTCTGTTATTC
Organism: Pelodiscus sinensis; assembly: GCF_049634645.1. NCBI lineage: Eukaryota > Metazoa > Chordata > Testudines > Trionychidae > Pelodiscus > Pelodiscus sinensis. The sequence continues at coordinate 6,786,491 of NC_134717.1, read as the reverse complement.
GTTGTGCTTCACTTTTCTTGTCAGCATTTTAAAAATAAAGCTTTGTTTTTTGTATAGTGCTTTTCATCACTTGCTCTATCTACCTCTACCCAAACTATAGACAGCAATTACTTAAACACAGCAGTGTAAGGTGAAATGAAACCATAGTACAGCCACAGTGCCCGGAAGCACAGGAGAGGAGGTGAAACATACCGTACCCAACTGCAGGAATGGACAGAATGTAACTACTCCAGCTGATATTTGAACAAGACAACATTCTCCCAACCTCCACCCAAGGCAACAGGCGACAGCTGGGGAAGAGCCCTTACCTTGCAAGAATTTCAGCTGTCTGCTGTGATGGAGAGCCAGCTGAGAGCGACAATGCTTCCGTGCTGCCTTTCACTGCCTTTAGAGCTAAAACATCATTCCCCAAAGGCCCGTTGGAAATCATTCCACTCTGAATTTGGGAGAATAGAACAGGAAACTAGGGTCAAAAGCACTGTGTTGAGGGGACAAGTACATTACCAGTAGTGCCTAAGGGTACGTCTAGACTACATGCCTCTTGTCGCCAGAGGCAAGTAGATTAGGCTACCAGACATAGTAAAATGAAGCGGCGATTTAAATAATCACCGCTTCATTTAAATTTACATGGCTGCTGCGCTGAGCCGACAAACAGCTGGTCAGTTTCACCACCTGGATCCCAACAGCCCAATATTAATGAATATGGCTTTTGAACAGAGTGGGAAGGATGATTAAATCTCAAAATCCATTTTGAGATCTTTCTAAACAAGCTGTGCCAAAAAATAGCTGCCTGTATAAAATTTAACACAAAACTAAACTACTTTTGAGAACATACCATTAAATCTCCACTCTGAATTTCAAATAAACAAAAAGTATGTTTGAATAACTCACTGGCACGATCCACCTGGGTGTAACTGTGGGCTGGGAAGACACCTGCCAAAGGAAAATCAACATGCTGGAAAAGTTTCAATGATATGCAAAATGCTTTCGAAACATTGTTTCTTCAAAACAATTTTTGAGTCAAAAGTTAATTTGCTGCTAGCAGCATTGTCATGCTTTTATATCTCGTCAGCCTGCACCATTGCTAAGGGCTTTGAATCGAGATGCTTGTAAGAGTGATGGACTCTAAATAGGATGTGTGTCTGCAGGCTGCGTGGCTCATAACTGATTAGTGCAGTGGCCAGCTGTGATTCAGCACATAGCTGCCTTGCAATAACCAGTTTAGCCCACTGCTTTTTGAGGTGTGGATCAGACCCCTTTTCTACACCTGGTTTGGCAGATCATCCTCCCCCCCCCCCCCCCCCGTGCAATACAGACATTGCAGAGTACACTGCCCTGGGTGCTGCTTTGGGAGCATGCCTTCCCTATCCCTGCTGTGGACAGAAAGCTGCTACAAACTAAACTATGATACTTGTAACCAAGTCAGGTGACATCGCTGCTGGTTCACAGCCAGACCCACTGATGGAGGGAGGAATGAGTTAACTACCCCTGGGCCCAGCGATTCAAAAGGGCCTAGGGCTCCCAGCTGCTGCTGCTGCTACTGCACAGGCCCTTTAAACAGGAGTCGCCTGAGGCTGGCTGCAGCAGCTGGCGCCCCACGTGGGGCGTGCGATCGGCGACCCTACCTGCAGGGCCATCAATGGCCTGACGTCATCAGCGGGCGCCCTGTGACATCATCATCGGGCAACCCGGGCGGCGGCGCCCTAGGAGGTGGCCAAGTCCGCCTATAGCCATGGGCCGCCCCTGCCTTTAAGTCACCACTGGAGCGCCGCACAACATGCTTTGCATGGCTCTGAGGGCCGGAGGAGGGGGTGGCGCTGTAGTCTGGGTGGTACTGAGAGCTGGCTGTCCCTGACCCCGCCCCTTCATCCTGAACCCCTTCCAGGAGCACAGAACTTCCCCTTCACCTTTCCCAAAGACCCAGCATGGCTGTCGGCTCCCCTATTCATATCCATAATGTGGAGAGTATCCATATAAACCCCCAACAGGTCAGAGCAGTCACCTAAGGCTCATTTGGATTGTTATTAGACCAGCAGCCATGAAATTGCTGCTACATCTCTCACAAATCCAATGGACAGATGCCAAATGACCAGTTATCTATAAAGAGATTACATTTTCCTTTATAAATAGTCAACAGTTGAATCAAATCTACGTTCTTTTTACAAAATTGCTTTTGAAACAGTTACCCGAGGAACGGCTTCTGTAAAGTCAATTAGATTCTCCGCCAGTGATATTAACGAAACATCAAGGTCATCTGGACTGCTCTGTAAAATAACCCATTATTATTATTATTATTATTATTATTAATATAATATAGTAGCCCAGTGTCTGAGTCTGTAATGCTGAAATGCTGGCTGTTCCCTCTGGGGGGCGTGGTTGCCTGAAATGCTGGCTGTTCCCTCTGGGAGGCCCGTGCTGCATGGGGAGCGCAGGGCCCAAACAGCCACTTGCGCTGCTTGCTCCCCCGCGGTGGCCCAGCTGAGCGGCGCAGAAGTCAGCCAAGCGCCACAGCGGGAAGCGAAGGGGGACGGGGCGGTGACGTGCGGCGTTACAGCGGCTCCAGGCCCTGCCCCCTGGACGTGAACGTCATGCAGCACGGAGAGTGCGGCGCTCAAACGACCATTTGGGCTCTGCAGTCCCCTGAGTGAGAGGCAGGAAGGAGAGGAGAAGAGAAAGAGAGAGACAGAGAGAGAGGCAGGAGGCGGAGGAGAGCTGAGAGAGAGAGGGGGGGAGACAGTAGGAGGAGGAGAGAGAGACCGGAGGCTCAGGAGAGAAAACCTACGTGGAGGAGAGACCTGAAAATCCCATCTTATGATAGGCTAATTTGCTAGTTATTAATTAAATCCCCATTAGTCACAAGATGGAGTATGCTAGTGGTTTCTTGATTTCTGAGCACCATCTTCAATTAACAGTCCCATTGCCAGGCCTGAGTTTTGTTAATTTTTAAACAGAAAAGATTATCATCAGATGGTCTTTACTAACATGCTCTTCTATTCTCAGCTCCCCAGCCTAGGTATTGTGCTCACTGATTTTACACCCACATTGCTGTGTAGATGTAAAATCATCCACAGCACTTGTGGATAATACAATAGGTTAAGTGGAGTCTCTGCATTAAGGATCTATACTTGGGAAAAGCAGATGTAGCTGTGCACGGAAATTGGCAGCATAATATTGGTTAGAGGCCAGCTGCTAATAAGTCCTCTGTAATGAGAATTCAGAATCACATACAAAGCCCCTTAACCTAATGTAATATCACAGGAATCCCATGTCACTGTCATTTAATTATCTCGAGATGGAAACACAGTGCTCACTATGTCAAAAATCTAAGTAACAAACACTCCAGACCCCAACCCTGCCTTTACTATTGACTTCAGTGTGAGGTGCACATGTGCATTCAAATGGTAGAATTTCACGTTTAGTATTTGTTCCTTGAGACACCAAAACCATTGGATAAAAACAGATTCATTCAGGCGATGAGCTGGCCAGCCAGTTTAGAAAATACTGGCTAGACAACACAAAGGGACATAGCCCAGAGTGGGGTTTAAAATGGGGTCACAATTTGGTAAAAGTGTGAGACAAGTATGCTGCTGTAAAGTTTAATATTTGCACAGAGCCATTCCTTTTGTATTAAACTGATAAGTGTCAGTGCTTTAGTGTGAAATGAAGAGCTGCACACGTGGACAAACAGCTGGTGCAAACCTTTAAAACTGCAATCTCCTCTGCGGAAGCCAGAATAACTGGAATCGGTGATTCTTCAGGACCAGAGGTGGCATTATCTTCCTCTAGTGCATGCCTGAAAGAAGAAAACATTCTTATCCCACCGCAGAGGCTGTGTGAAATAATCAGCACTGCTTTTATGACAGCTTAGCCTGGAAACACAACAAATCAATATAGAGCAAGGAGGAAATTCATGTATATGAAGAAAGATGCTGATGTGATTGCCAAGTGACCTGTAGCCACCTCAGTACTGGCCACTGTAGTCTAGTGCTATGTGGCATAGATTCCTGAAAGCCTAAGTACTACAGACATCCCAGGCAGCAAACAGTATCCTCCCAGAGGAGATTTTTTGCAGTGCCCATCTCAAGCTTGCATACAGAGATGAAGCAGTTACCCACCTTGTGCAGTTAACGATGATTCTTCAAGGTGTCCCCCCATGGGCACTCGACTGTAGGTGTGCTTGCGTGTTCCCATGCTGCTGATTGGAGAATTTCAGTAACTGTGTCTGTTTGGCCTGTATACCCAATGTCCCCATCCCCACCTTCTGCTCTGCCACAACGCTAACGAGTGTTACGTAGGCAAACCCTCCGCAGTTCCCTGTCTACAATAGAGCATGAGAGGAGAACTCTGAAATAGAGTGAAGGAGGAGGGGGTCAGAAAGCACCCACTGAGGGACATACCTCAAAGAACCATTGTTACTGCACAAGGTGAGTAACTTCCACTTCTTTATGTTGTGTCCCTATGGGCGCTCCACTGTAGATGAGTCCTGAGCAATGTCTCCTACTGGAGATCGGGGCTTCAGAGTTGAGCCTGTTATGGATGAGAGTATCGGGGAGCTGAATCTGGCGTCTGCAGCGGAGTGCCTCAGGATGGCACAGAGCTCTTAAAGGTATGCGCAGGTGCTTGGGTAGCCATTCTGCAGATTTCTGATACAGGGACACCCTTGAAGAATGCAACAGGCGAGGAAGTCTATCTAGCAAGTGCACATGTGTATTATAGACAGAGGTGCTAAATTGCAAATCCAATAAGAGTTTGATACAGTTTGAGACCCATTGAGAAAATCTTTGAGCTGAAAACACTATGCTCTTAGTCCTATCTGCAAGGGAGAGGACGAACCTAGCAGATTTTCCAAAAGCTTTTGTCCTGTCCAAATACAAGGCCAAGATTCTCCTTATGTCGAGGAAGAAGATGGCTTCCCTATTATCCTGGTGAAACTTGGGTTAAAAGTGAACGAGTTGGTTCATGTGAATTTGGATGTCACATTGAGTGTGAACTTTTAGATGCGGTCTGAGCATGACTGTCAGGGAAAAACACTGTGAAGGGGAGATGCACAATCAGAGCTGCTATCTTCTCCATCATTCTTGTTGAGGCAATGGTGATTAGAAATGCTGTCTTCATGGAAAGGTGAGATGGAGATCAAGTAGCCACAGGTTCAGAGGGCAGGCTTGTCAGCCATTTGAATACTAAATGGAGATCCCATTGTGGGATAGGACGTCTGGGTTGGAGGAAGAACTTCACTATGCCTTTGAGGAACCTCTGTGTATTCGGAGGGGGGGAGAAAATTGAGCACCTCGTCTATCTGTTGGTAAAAGGTTTCTGTGCTTGTTTCATTTAAATTAAGATGGTTAAAAGCAGCATTTTCCTTCACCATAGTAAAATTTCAAAACTGTATTAAACCACTGTTCAGTTGAAAACTTTTGAAAGTACCACCCTATGCTTTGTTCAGAGTTACGAACCATCTCCATCCACCATAATGCTTTGTTCAGAGTTATGAACAACCTCCATTCCTGAGACATTCATAACACTGAGGTTCTACTGATCTGGAAAAGAGGGCATGCAGTGAGGCAGAAAAATCTGCAGATGGCTATTCTGCATAACTGTGTCAAGTCTAAAGACATCTGTCAGGAACTTTAGAGTGACCTAAGTAAGGTGAATAGGCAACATCGATGGCAAATGAAGCCCAGTGTTAATAAATGCAAATTAATTAACATTAAAAGGGAAAAATTATCTACTTGGACTCCTTACAGTATTCCAAATTAACTGCATCAACTCAGGAAAGAGACTTGGATGTCACTGTGAACCCAATGAAGACCTCAGCTTATGATGAAAAAGCAAACAAGGATGCACAAGTAGTAGCATAGAGAATAAAGAGATTATAATACTTAGTTTTGTGTGGAATACAGCGTGCACCCCCTCTCACAAAGGATATTGCAGAATTAAAGGGTTCATAGAAACAGCCACAAGAATGATCAACGACATGGATACACACTTATGAACGAGTTTGAAAAGACAGATTTGTTTGCCTTACAAGAGAGGCAAATAAAAGGGGATGTAATAAAACAAGGAGTGCTCTAGAAGACAGATCGGAAATTTCAGTTTTCATTGTTTCACAACACAAAACCACAGGAGTTAATGAAAGTGAAAGATGACATATTTCAAACTGATAAAAGGAAATACTTTTTAACACCACATGTAATGACTCTGGAACTCGATGCCACTAAGGATAAGAATTTACTGAGACCAGTCTACACAACAGATGTAAGAGAGTAGTCAATTAGTCAACTGCTTAAGCTTATCGGGTAGTCAAGTCGATTACTCACATTCTCCGCCCGCCCCCCCGCACTTGGTGCCTCTATATTAGAGGTAGCAAGCGGGCGGAGGGGTGGGAGAGGAGGGCATCAGGAGCCAGTGTTGCCTCTATCAGAGGGGAGGAGGGGCAGGGAGAGGCTGCCAATCCAGGACCAAGTCCCACTGCAGCTCTGCAATTTAAAATGCAGTAGGGGGGGGGAGGGCATGATGTCCGGCTCTACTGCCTTTTAAATTGCAGCGTCTCTGTGGGGTTTGGTCCTGGCACAAACCAGGACTGAGTGGGACTGCCTTCCCCTATTGAGTAGCTGATAAACATTCTATTGACTATTGGTGCCCTCTGAGTTTGATTTAGCGAGTCTTACTAGACTTGCTAAATCGAATCCAGAAGATCCATCACAGCAATACTGATCTTCTGCAGAGTGAAGACATGGGCTAAGATTCAAAGAGAGATTGGACATTTATATGTTGATAAGAATTTCCAGAATTATTACAGTTAGTGCTAAGAGAAAATTTGGAATGGATATAAAACCATGGTGCTTCTGGATTTCGGCCAGTTTCTAAGGGATCAGAATGAGACCTTCATAGGTGGATTTGCCTATATCTGCTGACTGTGGGATTCTTGCACCTTTCTCTGAAAAATCTGGTACTGCCCACTGTCAGAGAGGATATTGGGCTAGACAGTTCATAGGACTGATCCAGACTAGCAATGAATATGTTCCTAAATGTTATTCGTACAACGAGAGAGTGCAGACAAACTGATTTAAGTATAGGAACAAAGACGACAAATCATCCTTGTCCCCTATGGAAATCTCATGATTATCTGCTCTCTCAGATTATATGATTTTCTGTTTCTGACATGTTGTGCTACTGACACCACGTCAGCAAGCTGAGCAAACACTCACCAGCTCTTTATGTTCGTATTTGATAGGATTGGAAAAGACCTTCAGAAATTAAAGGCACTACAGGCAGTAAATCACAAACAATGCTAATTCTTCTCTGGGAACAAGAGATTAAGCAAAGGAAGAACCATGTGAATATATATTTTGCCCCTCAAATATATGTGCAATTATAGTATTTAGTCCATGCACAAGGGAAGTCTATCAAGGTAGCAGCTCAATAAATAACATTATAAATGCCTCCTGAAAATCTTCATTGACACATTGATTTCCATGGAGGCTTTAGAGATGTGATTAGAATGAAGCTTGTGTACTAATGTGTCTCAGTATATCAACAGAACCATTTATAAAAATGACACCGCCAAGATAAATACACTAGGGGCCAAATGCTGATGTTAGCGACACCTCTATTTTGAGAGCAGGATTCAGAGTAATCTAATTGGGGAAGAAACAATTACACATGTCACTAAAATTTAATGCACCTTTTCCATGATTGATGCTGTTTGCTTTTTTGCATTCCACACAGGAAGGATAGTTAAACTACAGGTTGGACCTCCCTGGTCCAGCACCATGGGGACTTGAGCTGTCCCAGACCAGGGAGTTTGCTGGACCAGAGGAGGTCAGTGCTCCCTTGCTGGCTGCCCCGCTCCCGGGCTCCTCTCCTTGAGGTTCCCTGCCCTGCCGCTGGCTCCCCTAACACTGGTCTGGCACAGCTCCCCTACCCTGCTTCCCCAGGCTCTCAGCAGTAACTGGTTGGCTACTGCCGGCCCTGCTGCTGTCGGGGATTCCCCAGCTGGAGCGCCCAGCTGTCCCACCCTCCTGCTAGGGCTGGCCCCACTGCTGCTGGGGATTCGGGACGCCCGCCTCCGCCAGCCCCACTTCAGCCGGGGAGTGGAGGGAGGCTGTTCCCTGGCAGAGGCTGCCCAATAACCCCGGCCCTGCTGCCTCTGGGGGTTTGCCAGGATTCCTGGCTGGGGCCGCCTGACCACAGGCAGCTCCACTGCAGCCAGGGGTTGCCCAGATGTGGCTGAGACTCCTTAGTCACCTGTCCCTGCTAACGCCAGGGTTCTTGCTGAACAATGGATGTTGCCAGACTAGAGAGTCTCGGATTTAGGAGGTTCAACCTGTAGTAACTCTTAGCACAGGTGATGCTCTCCAGGTACTGGAGGCCAACTACTGTCAGAATTTAACTCAACTCTACTGGAGGAAAAAAGTGGTTTAGGCACTAGACTGGGAATCTGGGTTCTGTTCCCACTGTTACCGACATCCTGTCCAACTATGAGTAGGAAAGTCACTCTTGCTCTGAGCCTACCTACCTCATCTATAAAATGGGACTAATGCTTCCTTGCTTCACATGTGGGTTGTGAGGATACATTACTCTGAGTGGCTCACATGCTATAGCCCTTAGTGCCAGAGAAAAGCCTGCAAATAAAACCAATAATGACTAGGGCTGTTGCTACACTTCAAAGGTGAAAGCACTGCAGGGACTCAAGCAGTTCCCCGCTGGCCCCGGGCTTCCTGCGGCGTTTCAAAGCGGCAGTGCCGCATGGAGCCCAGGGTCAGCGGGAGAGTCCCCAGATGGCTCAGGCTGCACACAGCATTTCAAGGTAGCAGCAGCATCGTGTGGAGCCTGGGGTTTGGCCCCAGGCTCTACACGGCACTGCCGCTTTGAAACACCCCCTCCTCTTTTTTGCCCCTCCCCCGCTTCTTGTCTCTTTCTGACAGAGGCAGCAAGGTTGGGGGGAGGGGAAGTGACTAGTTGACTAGCGTGTCAACTAGTTGTTCACATCCCTAATAATGACCATGCTTAGCACTTGTCATCCATAGATCTCAAAGGACTTTACTATAGTGGGTAAGCATTCATCTCTATTTTACAGACAAACACTAAGGAAGAGAGGGTCAATGATCCAGGCCTTAACTCCAGAGTGGTGCTCATTTCTAGCTTAATTTCACTCTCTCATATATCCGTTCTGAGGCACTGCAGTTGCATTTAGATTCACACAGGAACAATTGCATTAAAATACCCTGTTCTCACAGTAATCTAAAATACCTCAAACACACTAGTATTTCTATTCTATTTAGGTATTTTTTCGATCACTTCCTTGATCAAATTCCTTTTAGCTACTTATTTGATTTTAAATAATTTAAGGGGTAATTTCATAGGCTAAAGGATAATGTTAAGAGCAATTATCTGCACATTCCGTGGTATTATTCTGCTCTGTTGCTATTTAATTTCATGCACTCTGAAGATCCTAATGAGTGTGTGTGAAAGAAGAGTCAGCAGATGAAGCCAGCCAAGCTTTTCTTCTCCTCCTCTTCCCGAGGTTTGACTGCTCCTTCTGCTAGCTAGCAGCTGTTTCTCATCTTTCCCAGGCTAATCTCAGAGCTGTTTCCTTATCCCGGTAACATTCCTTCCCAGAGCACTTACGGAAGGAAGGCATTTGAGGCAGGGATTTCTTTCAGCGCCTCTCTTGACTCCAGAAATACTGGGTTGGTGGGCAGCAGGCTGCTCTGTGCTTTCCCTGAGATCAGGCTGCTCCTGCAAAAAAAACCAGGTACAAATCCTCATTGCCAGTTCTTTATCCACCTATCAGGATGGAGATATTTTCTTCCCTGCTAAACTCTTGCCTAGAATTTGATTATGCAAGTGTACTGGGGCCTGTCACACAAATATCTCAAATAATTTGTCACAAAGTTATTACTTTAACCTCTGTGTACCTAGTTCAAATCTAGCCATTCTGTGTGAAATGAGATGTTAGTTTCTTGCACACAGGCATTCACGTGATTAAAAACTCCTTTGCTGGAACTCTGCGCAGTGTGGCCAAAAGGTAAGCCATTGAGACTAAATTATTCACTGTTCCCTGGAACAGAGTTGAAATATTCTAGTGGGGAAATGTGGAACATCATGCATAGTCCCTGCATGTACTGTGCTTGTTCCATGTATCACAATACAATTTCATTGTCTCAGACTGCCCATGTAGCAACTTTCAATATGATAAATTACCTTAAAAAAGATCCACGGGGTAGTCGAGTTAGTCTGTAACTGGAAAAACTTAAAAAACAACAAATAGTCTTGCAGCGCCTTAAGACTAACAAAACATGTAGAGATGGTATCCTGAGATTTCATGGGCACAACCCACGTCTTCAGATGAAGACATGAGTTGTGCCCACAAAAGCTCATGGTGCCATCTAGATTATTCATTGTTTTTTAAGTTTTTCCTAAAAAAGGTAATGTTATTGCTGGATTAAAGAGGAAAAAGATGGAAAGCTCAGATTATGAGTATATGAATTCTCACACATACCAAACAATACTTAACAAGTACAGTGCATAGCGATGTTTATCTCTGAAGTGTTTTACACATACTACCCAATTAAACCTTACAAGATATTAAATTAACAGATGTGGAAACTTATTTCTCTTTTCACAGCTGGACTTAAATGACTTGCCCTAAACCACTAGTAAGGCCAAGTCTATACTAGACCTAGAAGTTCGGCTTAAGGTACGCAACTTCAGCTACATAAATTACATAGCTGGAGTTGACATACCTTGGCTTAAACTGAGATATACCATCTTCACAGCGGAAGGCTAACGGAAGCCAATGCTCCCCTCAGCTTCCCTTACTCCTTGTGACTGCGAGGGTGCCCTCAGTGTTCAATTTAGCGGTCTTTACTAGACCTGCTATATCAAATGCCAGAAGAATGATCTCTGGCATGTAAGTATAGCCGTGGCCTAAGAACTGATATAGGAGTATGCCTGCAGCATTGCAGATTCTCGGTCCTATGCTCAGGTCATATAAGCACACTGCTTCTTTCCCCTAGTCCTATGCAGTACCTGGCAGAGGCATCCTGATTATTGGAGTTCTTGTCTGAGACGCTATCCTCCCTTGTGACCTAAAAGAAAATGAATATAAAAATAAGCTTCCAACATTTAATTCCAACTTTGTGTCCCTGATGAGATTCATGGAGAAGCCTGGAGTTTCCGTTCCCAGGGTGTGTGCGTGCCACGTGTCTCTTACTCAAACAAAGCAGTGTGAATTATTTTTTTTCCTCGTGACACCTCAGTGCTAATGCAAAATCACCCAGCCAGGTCCTCAAAGAAACAAATACTATTTCTTAACACAGCTGCTAGCAATGCAAGCACCGTGCTTATTCAGCTCTTTATCTCTGTTGAAAGGAAAAACTGGGATATTATAGCTCAAGACTGGCACAGTGGTCAGTGTATCTGAAGGGCAGAAAGCAATTCCACTCTGCCACGGTTTGACCTCCTAGTTACAGAGTCTTCATAGCTAAAGACTAGACCAGTAAACCAGCCTCTCCAATACAGTGGTGTATCATGAGAGTCAAACTCAAAGCAGAAAGGGTTATGCTTTGAGGCTTTCTGATAGTGATCCTTCTAGCCAGTCCCAAAGGGAACACCAGAGAATGGCAGAATCCTTCTTAGCAAAGTGTGTACCTTGTGTGCTGCCTCTGCCTGTGCCTTCAGGATGTTGCTCTTTATGTCTGCAGGAAGACGACGCTCTGATGTTGCCGCTGGGCTCTCAATTGCGTTATTAAGACACTTATCTGTCAATTTCACCACATCATCCTAGAAATGGAAAACATTCATGAGGAGCATCCGCTCCATGACAAAGCCTGGGCTGGGCTGAGGCAACAAACACTCTCAGTACCACAAGGCTTCAGCGGGGAAAAATATCAGAAAAGGCAAATGTTCAAAGCACAGGGAAACAATTTCTGACTTTTTTTAAAACAGTAGTTAAAGGGTTAACTAGCAAGGGTCTGATCCTACACAGCGCGGGGGTTGAGTGTTACAAGAGGTGTACCACAAGGGACTCTGCCCCCTGCCCCTGTAATGAGCCTACCACTGCACCTCCTGACTAATAGCAGCAGTGAGGTGTCAGGGGAGCACTGAGTGAAATTCTTCATTACCACATTGAGGAACATGTTTCAGCCCATGTCTCCTTGGGCACATCCATTTGTTAGCTCCACCTGGCCGTCCTCCACTTGGCGCACATGGGAGTAGGTGCATAATGGGGGTGATAGACTCACCCACTGCTCAGTGCAGATGATTGTGCTGGTGTTGTGTGCAGCGTCAATAGCCTTACTTGTGTTACGTGCAGCTTCTGTCTTGTTGTAAAGCAAAGCCCTTGTGCACACTACTGGACAGTACACAAGGACAGGCAAAACGCTCTTCAGATGAAATGTGCTAACTATTCTAAATCCTATTGTTAGAAAATAATGTGTTTTACTAATAGCATGTTGGCAAAGATCTGCTTGTACCACCCTGTGCACATAATGCTTTGTAGGACTAGAAAAGCTTTTAAAAACAAGGAGCTCAGAATTTACATGAGCAATGCTCAACCTTCCACACTATGACACTCGGTGAATGTAGCCATGTGGCATTGGGGGGGGAAGGGGGGTGTTGAATCCTAGTTATTTAAACAAGAAAGTATCTTTCACCTTAAACCAATTTATCCTAAGTAGGCAGCTCTCACGTGCAACTTCAAGAGCTTCCCCCCTTTAGGCCCAGTAGTATAGGAGAGGCAACAGCCAGACACGTAATGCTACCACACTACTTTTCTCACTAAATGACTTTAGAGTAATGTACTAGTCAGACACACACTAGGATCAGTCAAAAGCTGCAATATCTATTCTACAGGGGTTTGGGATTTTTTGGTTCTATGTTCTTCTTTCCTTAATTGCACAGTGTTAATCAAGTTTTCAATCTGCTAATTGCTATTTGGTGAGTGACAGATGCTGATCGACCGAGTGGAAACTAAAACGTTACGACCCTTCTCTCAGGGCGCAACACAGCAGGGGAAGTTTCAGAGCCCCACATTCCTCACCATATACTTAATCACTTGAGAAGCAAGACTGATTCTTCTTCAAGCAAATCTTCTCCCCCCTACAGTGTTCAACATATTGCCAAAATCCTGCTGGCCTTAGTCACAGGAGAACTCCCACTGAAGCCAGAGCTGTTGCTGGGCATTGAAAGAGCAGTATTTGGCCCATAGGCTTGTAAGCAGAAAGCATTTTAATACTCTCTGTGCTCATCACCAAAGACAACAAGGAAAAGGATGACCTTTCTAGTAACTGGAATGACAAATGATGAAGATTTTCAGTAAGAGCGGATGGATGTTCAGCACTTATTTAGGTTTCTAAGTATGGACATATAAACCTAACTTTAGACACACAGATGTGAAAATATTCACCTATCTCAGCAATATCCAAAGGCAAAGGTTGTGCCAACCTTAAACAGCCACTGCCAATGTAAAATAGGTTGTTTTTAATTGAACCAGTGCTGCCAATAATTATGGCCAACAAATGTTGGGGGTGAAGGGACACTGTCACTGTAAATATATGAAATGCTAATAAAAATACAGTAAAAATCTTTGTTCTCCACCATGCTGAAGGTATGGAAGATGCAGATTAATTAAAAATTGTTAACTAAGAGTTATACTTTATCAATGGAATACGAATTTTCAAAGAATTAGAATACAATAAAATGAATGAAGTATAAAATACTACACAGATACTCACCAATCCAGTATAATACTGCACTGCAGAGTATCTGGTTTCTCAAGGCACTTACAGGTAAAGTTATCTTAGGACACTACATAGCAGTATGAGCAGCACAGGGCATACACCCAGATCACTACACAAACATTAAAGCTACACTGAACATAATTTAATCTTTCTTTGATGATTCAGAAGGTACTTCAGGATCTTACATTGCCTCAGGGCCATCATTATCACCACCAATTACCAGCGTAGCTTTAGAAGGTGTAGCAAATTGGACTGACTCTAACGACCTAAGACACACCCTGGGAGCTGCGTTATTTAACAAATCCCTGATAGCAGCTTGCTTCCTTGTCTTCTGCCTCTTTTGCATAAAAGAGGAGTGCAGAATGTGCAACTGCATAACCTCCTGGGCAGTCCACTAGTCTTGGTTACTAGATTGAAGATTTGTATTGGGAGGTATCAGAAGTGCAGGTTATTTGAGCTTTCCGGTTGATGAAGTGCCAGATAACACAGCATTTACTGTATTTAGCAGATGTTTGTAACTACATGGAATAGTTTAACAACAAAAACAAGCTTCTTATTGTACCAAGTAATTAACCCTTCTCATTAATTCCTCTCCATATCATTGAGATCTTTTCTTCCCTTCTTTGTCTTTCCATTTCTCTAATATCTTTCCTTCTGGGAACCCTTCCTCAGTGCTATATGGCAAACAAAGGGGGAGAAAGCTGGAATATTTAGATATTAGCTGCATCTCGACAATTTTCCAGCTCTAGCTAGAGTGTTTTCTAGATACAACTGATGATATTTGACAGGAGAAAGTATATAAAAGAATCACATCCTGTCATTGTTCTGAATCCTCCACTGCTTTGACTTTATTAGAGACTTTATTCTGCTGAAATTCCAACCTCACTCCTGTGAACTATCCTTATAAATTAATCCAACCACACTGGACTTCAGAGTTCATACCTCACTCAAAAGAACAGGAGACATTTCTGACCTCTCAATTAAGGACCAAATTTTCTGACATGCTCTGCATCCAGCAGCTCCACTTCTTTTTAATGGGAGCTGCCTCATTTAAATGCTTAAATCAGAGCTGAGCTCTTTTAAATAGCTGGCCCCAAGTTTATCTGCAAAGCAAACTCATAAGAACATCAGAACGGCCATACTGGGTCAGACCTATTGTCTACCTAGCCAGTATCCTGTCTTCCCACAGTGGCCAATGCCAGGTGCCCCAAAGCAATGAACAGAAGAGGTGGTCATCAAGGGATCCATCCCCTGTTGCCCATTCCCACCTTCTGTCAAACAGAACTGAAACACACAATCCCTGCTAATCCTGCCTAATAGCCATTGCTCCACCCAACCTCCATGAATTTATCTAGTTTTTTTTAAACCCTTTTTGAACTCACTACATCTTCTCTGCACTGGTTCACATTTAGAAGGTTATTGCTGAAACCAGATTGTTTTTATAAATGAAAGCTTTACATTCTGCAGAAAACACTGGAAATATTAAAAAAAAATCCAGAGAGACTCTAAATCTGTACTGTAGTATGGAATTTCTACAATTCATTGTTCCATGTAACAATGTTCTATCAGTAACTTGGACTATTAAAACTAAAAATATAGGCATATTGTTTATTTTTCACTATTCTGTGGTTTATTTTTCTTGCAGTTTCCTCAGAATCTAGCCTACCACTTTCACTCTTCTTTATCACTAGTTTCACTTTCTGGTTCTCATACAGTAGCATGTGTGTAGGGAAATATTTAAATAAAAACATACTGTTGCTTTTCTTTTCATGCCAAGAAAACATTTCTATTCAGATTAGCATACATCTCCCTGTGCCAGTTTTATTCTGTGTTTAAGGAAAGGAGAAATGGTGGAGGATAAAAGTAATTGGCACATGACATCTATTAACAATATCTAAATTATATGACAATTAATGTGGGTAGTTGGCAAAGAGATCTAACTCAGGTCTGCAAATATCCAAAGTCTGAAAGTGTATTTAGGAACTAATTGCTCTCCTTTGTTAGGCTCCTGAAATTTGGCCAACGTGCTAGTCAAAAGTTTGGGAATGACAAAATTACATACTTCCATTCAAACAGATTTTGGCAGCGAGCAGCTAGGCAATGCCAGGACCAGCCTAGAAGAATAAAGCCATTCATTTTGGAACTCTCATTCCAAAGAGATTCTGCCCTTTCTAAGGGGATGGATAGATAGGTAGATATTTTCCTACCAAAGAACCAGTTAAAAGTGATGCTGAAAAACAAGCTCTGATCTTTGGAGAAGAAGTTCGAGTTTTTCAGCTAACAGAGCTGATGAACAATTCGCTGGCATTTAATGAAGCTTCTCTGCTCACTGGTACCAGACACAGCTTTGCTTTCACAAGCAGAGAACTACTGACCCATTCTGCTGGCAGTGCAATTTGTCATGCCTCTGACAAGCTCTTGCCACATACATTCCAGCTCTTGTACAAGGCAAGAGCTGGAATGCAATTTGTATGCTCGTGTACAAATTGTACGTATGCACTTTGTAGCAGATTTTATGTATGGCATGTACACAGGATTTTTTGAAGCAGCTTTCAGAAACAAGATAAAAAAGGGAGAGGAGGGAAAGCAACTCCCATACTGTTTTTAAGTATTCTTCTTAGATCACTATTTTGAGGATTATTTCATGAGAAACATTTCATCAACAAGCTGTGAATTTCCAAGGGCACGTCTACATAGCAGGGCTAAATCTGAAATAAGCTATACAATTTGAGCTGTCAATCTCTAGTTTTTTGTTTTTACCCATCTCTCTCAAATTACCACACGCTTAGACTCAGCAAAGCTTGAAAAGCTTTACTCAAACAATTCTCTCCTATAGGAAAAATACTGATTCAAATAGCATTTACACACTACATTTTCACAACTCTGTTTTAGAATGTTACCCACAGGTCCTTAGCAAAAGACATCTTAATTTATGAAACTAAACAATCATAGTACAATTCAGCTTTCATTATCTAGACCTCAGCTATGTAAAACTCAGGTAAACAGCATTATGATGCCCAATATCTATTAAATTTAAAAATCTGTTGATTATCCAGAACTCCCATTATCCAGTTATTCAGTATCCTGTGCGATGTCTGCGCAATCATGTCTGTACTGTACAAGTACCCATTTGTTAGACTAGTTCATTACATGAGTCTCATATTTAGTTTACCCTAGCATAACTGAACACTATGAACAGTGGATTTCACTCTATTCTCTCGATTTTAATTACACAATTGTTTACCTTTTTGTTTAAAGCCAACAGGGAGATGAACAATCAAGATACTCTCAAATAAATTGTGTTCATTTGCCTTTGTTTACTTTTGGCATAACAGGACCCATAGCTACCCACTAATCTTCTTAGAGACTTGGTAATCTTTGTAATGCAGTCACCATACAGAAAGGTACACCAGGCATCCCTGTTATCAGCCCTTAAAAGAGACATGAACACAATATGTAATAGCTATGAACATGCAGAAGCAACAGCGTTCTCTCAAAATAAGGAGGAAACGTGGCAATGGGCTCATCAGTCACACAAGTCAACCTACTTATGTACTTCTCCAAACCTTTAATAGATCCTGATCCAACTTCACTGAAAGAGACAACTCCAGTGACTTCAATGGGAGATAGAGCAAAAAACCCTTAGCCTGCCTGGGCTAATCCTGTGGTGTAGTAAATGTCATTTTGCTATTGCTTCCTATTTAAAATACAATGAGCATTCTGGGTTTGTAACATGAGGACTGAATTGCTTTTAATCAGATCGCTTTGCAGAAGGAAAAAGTAGCCCACATTCTTGGGCAATCCCAAAGAGCTTGTAAGACTTATATAGGCAAAGGATGAGAAGCCAGACATAGGACACTGCATTCTATGTGACTTGTCTGTTTACAAACACTTTTTATTAGGCTAATGCTTTATAGACCATGGCTCCATGCCATGGCCCTCATGGCACCTTTCCTTGTATTTGCTCAAAGGGCAATACTAACTAACAAAAAAATTCATATGTACAACTCCCTTGTAAGGAAAATGAGCACAGTGAAATCTGCACTAAATCTCCATTCAAAGAACTGATAAACATAAGTTATTTGACGGAAGTAGACTCCTGACAAGATGGAATGAAGTTATTATTCCTCATGTAATAATATTGTTTTGCAGACAGTAACCATGAAGTACAGTGGGGTAAAATCCTGACCATACCAAAATCAGTAAGCATTTTGCCAGGATATTTAATGAACCTATGTTATAGTGTATTCTTTGTTGTGTGTTGGACTGAGAACTCTATTGGAAACAATAGAATAAAAGGTTAAAAAACCCTCTTGCCTTCCTCCCCCAATTCTGTTCTTGTATGAAATTGACTAGTGCACTAGATTGTGCACCATTTGTATACATGGAAACTGGGTGTCTAGACATGTTTGAAAATCCCATTAGGCACCTACTTTTTTATAAATCTGGCCTTTAGCTAATTTTCCAGCACAAATTATTCACTTAACATACAAAATAACTCCGTAAAACAAAGCATATGCATTTGATTTGCTTCAGTTTCCAACATCATTTATAGACATTTTCAAAAAACCTGCAGGTGAGACATGTAAATCATAAAGAAAAAGGGTTCCCCAAATCATCACAACATGCTCAGTAACTTGCAGGAATGCAACCAGAGTACCTGTTTGTTGATATTGATGTTTATGTTGGAACAGGGCACTGACATTGGGCTGGCTTCCATTTCCAAATGTTTCAGTTTCAACAATGTGTTTTCAAATGCTGAAAAAGGCAGACACAGCCTGAGGTCCTGTTAATGCTGGCATGGCATTATCTAGCATTTCACCTTTACCATGCCTGATTACTAATTAGCAAAAGATCAAACTATCTGGCTGGTATGAAATAAAGCTGCTAGTTCACACTTGAGAAATTTAACTTCCATGAATTAGTCTTGTACGTGCTGAATCCAAAAGGGAGGGAGTCTTGAATGACAATTAAGTTCAATACGAGTGTGGGAAGATAAGTGAATCTCTCTCTCGGGAATTAGTTGGTTTCAAAGTAGCTCCTCAGAAAAGTGTGCATATATACCATTTAGGGGTTCTTGTAAATCCCGTAAAGAACCATTATATTTTCTCTTGGTTCTGCACTCATACACATTTGGCTTGAGAAATAAATTGTTCCCAGCTGAAATAACTATCAAGCCCCACCTCACTCTGCTGTCCTAAACAGTCACACTAATATTTACATGCAGCCATAGTTATTCATAGCAAAAAGATTACAACAATTTTTTAAAAAAAATCTGAGTTACTCTCTTTAAAGAGGTAGTCTAACACTGAGCAGCCATCAGGTCAGCAGCTGGGGTGGTGCTGTATCCTAAGCTTGGTATTCTCTGTGCTGTGTAACAGTAAATTCACTCCCCATCAGGCCACAATTACTTTGTTCACAAAACTATAAATACATTGAATATGTGAGGCACTGAGGTAATGGGAGCTATTTAAATACCTAAGGAAGGTAGTGAGAGATAGATACACCACTCAGAATGCCATGATTCTAGTAGTGTCAGCTAAGATCATTGTATTACCAGTATTCTAAGCCCTGATGCAATCAGCACACAGTATGGTTGAAAAATGCAGGCAATGGAAAAACAAAGCAGTAGTATTTGTGCTGTTCCTAAATCCTGAAACATATTTTTCTCCCGTCATCAATATAGTTATACACCATGTTCTATCTACAAGGATACAAAATAATTCCAGTGTCACATACCACTCTCTCTATATGCAATAATGGCAATGATTCAGTACGTTTCCTTACCAGCAGGATCTGTTTTTTCAGCAGCTCTCTCCTGTGTGTCAGCAGGAAGGAAACTAAGAGCCATCTCTTCTGGAACTCCTGTTGTCAAACTAGGAACAGGCAAGCCTGTTGCTTCGTCAATGCAAGACTCCAGCAACTCCTTGCTCTCTAGTAAATCAACAATCAGAGGCATGCTGCAAAAGTAGGAAGGTGGACAGACATAGGTAGAGTCATTTCAGAAAAGCGACAACACATGGCAAGGATTTAAAATAAGCAAACCTCAGGTAAAAATGCAGGTCACATCTCATTTCCTGTGGGGTGTGATCATAAGCACAGCATGACCAGACTGGAAGCAAAAAGCATCTTCAAACAATCTCACTGAATTTTTTTCTATGGATAATGCATGCGCACACAGGACATGGGAATGGCTGCATCATGCAACAATTTTATTTCTTATAATAGCCAAAGAGCAAATCCAAATCCTTCCTTGCTAAGTGGAATCTGAAATCCCAAACCAAAACCTAGATCCAAGCTTTATAAAGCAGATCTATCCATTGTTTTAAAGGTGGACATGCAACTAACTATTTGAATTTAACTTAGGCCAAATCCTTCAGTACTTTTTAATACAATTTTAAAAACTAAGATAGAATGCATCCCTTTGCAAAAAAACCAAACAAACTCCACAACATTTTCCCCCTTTGTAGTATTATTTACACAGAGCTACAGAGGCGCATGGCACTTTACAGAACAAAGTTGGGTTCTCCCTCCCCAGCAGAACTCACAATCTAAGTTAAGAACTGAACACCACAAGGAAAGGAAGAGAACAGGGTAAGACAAGGTAAAGGTAGCAAGACTACTACTACTCTATGCCCAAAGATCTAAAGGCACTTTGTCAGTCTCAGAGTAGCTCTGTAATGTAGATATTTGTTCTCATTTTGCAGATGGGTTTGGAGATTAGAACCTGATTTTCAAATATGGGCTTGTACAATTGTGTTCAGAATCTGTGTGGAAGCACATCATCTGCTGATAGAAATCAAGTTTGCACTAACATGCCTAGTTAGATGCATGGCAGATGTCTTAAAAGAGTAAATATTTCCCAACTGATACCACAGATCTGAGATGCCTCAGATTCCCTGAGGCTTTGAATTAAAAATAATGGTGGTATCTCAGATTGGATTTTCATGTCAGCTGAAAACTGATGACAGGGCCAAATGAAGTCTGTGCATCACTTTCGATCTTGTGCCAGTTTCATTCACCTTTAAATCTTTTTGTTCTATGCTATTCTTTAATGACATCCCACCCATCCTTGCTCTTCCTGGATTTCTAAGTTCCTTGCACTCTGGTACGTACCATCATGTGTAGAACTCTTTCTGGATCCATCTCTGACACATGGCCAAACAATTGCAGTAATCTTGTTGAATCTTCTAAAACAGTGCTAGCACTTCCTCTTATTTATTTTCTGAAGTCTTGAAACTCTCAGGCCTTGCCTACACTGAAAGATGGTCAATTTTCTAGCATCCAATTTTGTAAAGTCAAAGGTGCACGTCTCCACTGTGCACAAGAATTCGATTTAGTGCATCCCGTCGGGTAGCTACCATTGACTTTGAGAATGATGCACTGTGGGTAGCTATCCCACAGTTCCTACTACCCCTTTGCATTGTGGGTTATGCTCCCAGTGCCCAATGGGACCAAAACGGTGTAGCGGGTCATTCCAGGTATGTCAGCACTCCAAATGCACTCATCTTCCCGCCCCTTCCCCCCCCCACTTGAAAGCAATGTCAATCAGCCTTTTTGCACCCTTCCTCCCCACCCCCCCACTAGTCATCTGTGCAGATGCAGGATAAGCATGGAACCCATCATGGAACAGCATAAGTATTATGGCAAGCATATTAACCATGGTGTGCCTTATGATGGAGTATATCCAGAATATCATAGAAGCATAGGGTTGGGAAAGACCTCAGGAGGTCATTGAGTCCAGGGTCCACCAGAATGAGGAAGAACACCCTCTTCTACGTAGCACTCGAGCTAAGTGACTGGCAAATGCCGCCGGCATTCGATCCTCTAGACACAGCGGAACATTGGTTCTGGTGCCATAAGACATACACAGACAAGTGGAGTAATATAGTTATGCGGCTATGGGACAACAAGCAGTAGCTGCAAAACTTTCATATGTATAAGGCCACTTTCATGGAAGTTTGTGAATTGCTTTCTACTCTCCCCCCACCCTGAAGCACAGGAATGCCAGAATGAAATCTGCTCTGACTGTTGAGAAGTGAATGGCTAAAGCCCTGTGGAAGCTTGTAACACCAGACAGTTGGGAATCAATTTGAAGTGGGGAAATTTACACTGGGGGCGACTGTGATCCAAATAGCCAAGGCAATCAATATCCTTCTGCTACAGAGGGTAGTGACTCTGGGCAACATGCAGGACATAGAGGAGGGTTTTGCTGTATTGGGGTTCTCTAACTGTGGTGGGGTGACAGATGAAACATCTCCCCATCTTAAGTACATAAACCACAAGAGGTACTTCGCAGTGGTGCTACAGGATCACAAAGGGCCATTTCACCAACATCAGCATGGGATGGTCGAGAAATGTACATTGCTCACACACATCCTTAGGCACGCCTGACTTCAAAAAGCTGCAAGCTGGAACTTTTTTTGCAGAGCCAAAAATTAATATTGGAGGTGTTGAAATGCCAATAGCACTCCTTGGAGACCCAGCCTACCTCTTGCTTCGGTGGCTTACGAAGCCGTACACAGAAAGCCTGGACCACAGTAAGGAGCAGTTCAACTACAGGTTGTGCAAGTGCAGAATGGCGGTAGACTGTGCTTTGGGGCATTTAAAGGGAAGGTTTCACTGTCTATTAACTAGGTTAAGACCTCAGCAGAAGCAACATTCCCATGTTGTGGCAGCCTGCTGTTCCATAATATCTGAGAGAGTAAAGGGGCAAGTTTTATGGCAGGAGGGGAGAAGGGGCCAAGGCACAGTGCCTAGCCAGTAATTATGAGCAGCCAGACACCAGGGCAAAAAGAATACAGAGAGGGGCACTGCAAATCAGAGAGGCTTTAAAAAACTGCTTTAATGAATGGCCAGACTGTGCTATGAGTCATGCATGAGATGCCCCTGAATGAAGTGTGCTTGCCTGTAAACCCCCACCCCTCCCCAACACAAACAATAAAGAGACACTTCAAAAATCACGCTTTTTTATTTAGGGAATACAGTAGGGACAGAAAAGGAGTTCAGGGTGGGAGCTATGGAGAGGGTGACCATGGGTGTGAGGACAACAGCCTTTAGTTCTGGAGCTGAGTGTGAGGCTGCGCTTGCTCTCCCCCCATCCCCACATTCTAGGGCCCCTGGGAGAGGAGGCGATGGAACTCGGTGAGGAGGGAATGCTGGTCCGCAAGGGCTGAAGGGGGTGCCTGTGCATGTAGCTGTCCTGGAAGGCCACCATGTGGCTCATCATGTCCACCATGGCTGTCAACACACTCTCCGGGTTCCTCACTTCAAGTTCCCAGCATGCTCTCCTGTCCTCATGCTCTGCCTGCATCTCCTACAGCAGTGTATTTCTCCACTCAATCGCTCCCTAAGTGGGCAGACTGCATTTGCTCCTTGAACATGTCATCCCGAGTATGTTTTCCCCTTCAGTTTTGTGCTAGCTGGACAGCTGGTAGAGACGGGATCATGCAGCTTGCTCACTGCTGCACTTGCTGTAAGAACAAAAAATTAAAGGGCAGACTTTACAGGAGATACGTTGTCGTTGTCGAGTGTAAAACCTAATCTCTTAGGATAAAAGGAAGGTCTGTCTAAAGACTATGTACAATGTGTTCTGTATAAGGCCACATTTACGTTTTTAAGTGTCCACTATGCAGCTGGTACACACATGGACCTTAGAGGAACAGCTAGACTTGGTTTGGAGGCAGGCATGGCAAGGGAGAGGTCAGGGCTTGAGCCAGCCAGGGGAGAGGGAGTCTGACCATGGTGGCCAGGCAAGTCAGGGGCTCACACAGTGACCGAGTGTTCAGTGCCCTGTTTGCAGGGAGAGTGCAACTTTACCTTCCCACAGGAGCATACGGGAGGAAGGAAGGAAAGGTATGGGCATGTTGGCAGGGCATCTTAAGCTGCAATGCCGCCAGACCACTTACTGCTGGCTTGGCATGAAAAGGTGCCCTACTCAGAGGTGATGTATGGGAGGGGGTGCATGTAGAGCTACATACACCCCCCCGAAGTACAACCCCTTCAGTGCGAAACAGGCTGGCCAGCGGCCAGAGGGGGGTTTAGCAGCAGCAGGCATCTGTTCCTCCCTTCCCCCCTTTGCACCAGCAGTGAGTAAGGTACAGGCCAGGCAGCTCCCAGCCACACTGCACAAGGGGAGGGCGTGACCACCCCAGCACTCCCTGGAAGCAGAAGCTATGCCACTTCTGCTTCTGGGGAGTGTCAAAGCAGTCCTGATGCTTCCTCGAAGAGGTGCCTTGTGAGCTGTAGCTGCCCTGCCTTGCTTTCCCCACTGCCACCCCTGAACGTGGGGCGGCACCATCCCCCGGATGGGGCCTGGGAGAAAGGGGATTGGCCCAGTCCTTCTGTGGATGGAGGGCTTCTGTCCCCCCCCATCCTCATCACTAGTCGCCACTGCCTATTCTGGAGGACAGAATAAGGCAGGCCACACCAGAATCCCCGGGAGAAGGATTAAAGAGTTCCTCTATGAGAGCTTTATGGAGCTATGCAGGGAGGATTACCACTGCATCCAGACACATTAACAAGCTGTTCCAGGGAGCCCTTGCTGTGTAGGCACAGTGGCTGCAACAGATCACACGTAATTGCCTTAACCCACTTATAGCATGGTAAAAAAAATGTGAACTTACCAGAAGTGCCCTCCCCGACATCAGGGACAGGTTGTGAGAAGTCCTGGGAGGAGGGGATTGTCTCCAAAGTTATAAAAAAGTGCCTGGCCATCAGTGAGATTGGTTGCCCTGCTTGCCTGACCTTTCTCCTCCTCCTCAACTCTGCTGCCTGAGGCGTGTCTTGGAAGGAATCCACGGACTGGCTAGGGAAGGCGGCCCGGTCCCTCTCTAGGATTGCATGCAGCTGCTCACAAAAATGACATGTTTGCGGTGTTGATCCTTTGAAGTAGGAATAAGAGCCTCCGGAAAAGGGCGCTTTTTCCGGAGGATCGGGGCCAGTGTAGACGCTCTTTTCCGGCTTTTTTAAAAGCCGGAAAAAAGCGGCGGACATTTTTATTTAAATGCCGCGGGGGATATTTAGATCCCCCGCGCATTTCCCTACTACGACTGGTGAAATTTACATGCCCCTTCCGGAAAAGGGGCCAGTGTAGACGTAGCCAAAATGTTTCACTGCCTTTCCTTATACTCCAGCATTGTCATACTGTAGTACTGGCATGACAGCTGCCTCATAGACACTGATTTTTATCAAAATGTCTTTAAGCCTCCCAGAGTTTGCTGAACCTTCCAAATGGAATAGCAGCTAGTCTGCCACACTGTTGTGTAGGGCGACCATATTTCCCTATGTTGAATACGGGACACCTGGTAACATCACTCATACTCAAGGGAATTCACGGCAATCACAACTCTGAGGTACCAAGGTTCAAAACAACATGAAGGTGACTGAGGGCTTAACCCCTTCCTGCCCGCACTTTAGCAGAGAACAAGAGGTGGCTGGGTTATGTCAGTGGCCAGCAGCAGCTTGGAGACAACCCTAAGAAGAAATAGTGTATAGCTGGAGTCTTTACCTACCTTCTTAAAGCTTGCAGAGGAAGAACTGAAACACACACTCCTGAATACCTCTCACATGGGAGTGGGACTGACTAACCTTCCCCACCCAGTGGTTTCCACCCTTCATGCCTGCTTAGGCCCCCGGGACAGATCCACCTTTCCTAGTACTTGGTGCTGTGTCTTCTTTAGGCAACGTATGGGGAGCATGCAGGGTCACAGACAGCCCCTCCATAGATTTCTGTTAGTGTTCACACCAGAGCATGGCCTTTCAACACTACAGGAGGGAAGGGATGAAGCTTCCAGCTGTGGGGAGGTGGAAGTGGAAGTAGGGATGACGACCGGGCCTTTGTATTTGAGAAGTCATCTCTTTCTTCTTGCCCTCCCCCCAGCCTCACTCCCTTCTGGCTGGAAGCAACATGTCCCTGCCTGCCTGCACAGAGCTGAAAGGCAGCTATAACATCTGCAAGTTGCTGCTGGCCACTGACATAACCTGGCCACCTCCTGTTCCCTAGCTGAAGCGTGGGCAGGAAGGGGATTTAGAGCCATATATTTAGATCCATGCAATTCTTACTGACTTCAGTGGTAGCTGCACTTGCAGACTACGGATAGTGCAGTTCATAAGAACATGAATCCAAAAGAATCATTCACAACAGAAACTCATTTTCAGGCAGTTGACAGTCTCCCTTTAAGACTGAAATAAACTGGTTGGCTCTAGAAGAGAGACTGATTAAGATGACCATCCATCTTACTGGAGAAAGTCATTTAGTTCAGGAATAAAATGGGGATTTAAAATATGTGACGGCAATTTTAATTACAAAAAGCAAATGCAGATTTTATTTATTACACATGAGGTTATCTAGTTCGTTAAGATGCATAAACTTAAATAAGACACCTAAACGAGGAACAAAACACTAAACAATAATTCCACCTTTTAGTACATGGGAAGTCTTCATCAACACACTGAAAAAAAAAATCAGAGAAGCTATTGCAGGATTTAAAAAACTCCCCAATTTAAGATTTTGCCAGTGTTAGGACTTTACTACTGAGGGAATTCTGTACCACTGTCTAGAGCATAGAATTACCATGGCCCCCAGATTTCTTTGCTTCTCTGCAGCACAGTTCTGTGGGGAAGCAAAAGAAAGCCACAAGAGTACTCACTCACCTTTCACCAACAGCTCCGAGCAGACAAGAGAGACATAAATTGGAGGGAGGGGGGTGTTGGACGTGAACGGGAAGGTGTCAATCACTGCCAGGTGGGACTGTGTAGCACTTTAAAGACTAACAAGATGGTTTATTAGGTGATGAGCTTTCGTGTGCCAGAGCCACTTCCTCAGATCAAATTGTGGAAGAATAATAAACCTAATAAGCCATCCTGTTAGTCTTTAAAGTGCTACCCAGTCCTGTTTTTTGTTTCAGCTAGACTAGACTAACACAGCTACATTTCTATTACTATGCCAGATGGGGACATGGCTCAGCAGACAAGCAAGCAAATAAGAGAGACTGTCCTTCAGTCTCACCATTGCTGCATGCCTGGCCTGGGGACATGGGCTTCAGGGTGTTTGGAAGGCAGGAGGCAGGATCTGTCCCCCACAGACAGAGCAGCCTGCCTGTTTAGCTATTCTCGCTGTTGTGAGTGTTCCCCATTCTTAATGCATTCCCCCCAGGAGCAGAAAGCAGGTATAAAGTTTTAAGGCCCCTTAACATTGCCAGAATGCTGTACAGAAGCCTTATTGTAAGTGCCGGTGAGACTTATGGTGCTTTAGTGGTTAGAAATGGATTTTTGGACTGAAAAATGTTCCTATCAAAACATGCTCCATGAACTGTTTACTATTCACCTTCTGTGAGTGAGTCCCCAGCCCCCACTTGCTCTTCACTTGCATCTCATGTAATACTGAGCATATGGCTGCATCTATTTGTTGATTACAAGTAGAAATAAAAAGTCAAAAATTTAGCTACACTAATAAACAAAGGTGGGGGGCTGGTGATTTCATCCAATGCTCCTGACTAACCTTCTCCATCCATTGTATTGTAATAAATAACCCAAATAACAAACTTACATGACTGCATTATGTTATTCTGACAAAATATGCAGAATTAAAAAACACCGTGCACAGAATTAACTTTTGGTCCAGAATCCCTGCTGGGGTATTGGCTGTAGTGTTTCATGCTCCTCTTTGACCATTAAATGTATTGTGTTTAATGTAATTGTATTGTAATGAATGCTGTCATGATTATGAGGGTTAGCCAGCAGCCTGGGGATTAAGGGGTTAACTACATCTAGCCAGGTGGAGTGACCAGTAGGAATGTAGGTGGGACTTTCAAACTGGGACAAAGGAATTTGGTTTTTTTCCTTTCTCCCTTTTGTCTCTCTGGGTGTGTTCTCTACAGCTACAGAGAGGGACAAGCATGTCTCTCTCTCTCTCTCTCTCTCCAAGACACCATTCTTCATTTTCTGTAAGTAGGGTAAAGTTTAGGTAGTTTCGTTAGGCTTTATTGTTTTAAGGGTTGGGTATGGGATCTGATGTCTGGCACTGCTTAAAAGATGTTTTGGGTTTTCTTTGTAACTAAGTTCTAGGCCCATTGACTTTCTCCATGAGTATATTTTGTTACCTTCCCATCTAGTCATTATGCCTGCAACAGGAATGTTGTTGTAATAATAAAAGTCTTCTCTTTTCTTTTTATTAACCTGGCATTGGTTACTTGTGTGCCCTGATTTTTATAATAGGAGTGAGCTTTCCCAAATTATCTTTCCCCTGATTTCTTTATCAATATTTGGGTGGTGGCAGCGGAAGTTTTATTCCCAAAATCTAGGTTTTTTTAAGATTTTGGGGGAAGTTTTATACCAAAGCCTAGTAGATAAGGCTTTGGGGTACACTTGCTGGCCCCCACATCTGCATTTATCATGCCAGAGTGGGGAAGGAGCCATGACATATGCCACTAAATACAAAGTGTGTAATGTAACTAAATTAAAGAGAACTGTGGCTTTTGAAATTTCCTGATTCTGAGTGGGGCCAAGAACCAGCCAATCATGAGACCTAACTGGGAAGGATTCAGATACCTATGAAGCAAGGGTGGGCAATCATTTTCGCAGGGGGGGCGACAATGAATTTTGATAGATGGTCACTGGCCGGCTCAACCCCTGGGAGGGGCGGGGCCTGGTGTGGAAGGGCCTCTTTTCAAGAGTTATCTGGGGCCAGAGGTTTTGAATTAAAACCAAAGGGCTCATAGCTTCTGGCCCTGCAGCTGCTTTGGGCTCCCAGTAGCTGTGCTATCCCAGCCGGGATCGGAGTCACAAGCCCTGCTGCCAGGCAATGCATGAGCCATTTAAATTGCTGCCTGAGCCACCTCCTTGAAATTCGGTGGCAGAGACAACCTTTGTATATATAAAGGATATAAACAGGAAGTGACCAGATGCAATCTGTGGGCAGGGTCCGGCCGCAGGGCTGCATCTTGCCTAGCCCTGCTGTAAAAGACAAAGAGCTCAACTGAGAGGAACAACAGGAGATTCCAGCAGTAGTCTCTTGAAGCAGGGGGACTGAAGGGAGGTCCTCCTTTTAGCACGGATGGGGAAACCCGTGGAGCAGCAGCCTAGTGTCGGCAAAGCAACTGCTTTTGGTTTTGGAGTTTTTCATTTAGGAATAGGACTATGCCCAAAAGGGGACTAGAGCATGGCAGTGAATCCCTCCTGGGATGCTCAGGAGATACAACCTGAAGGAATAAACTGAGGCCACAACTAGCCAGAAGCCAGACCAGGTAGGTAGCCCTGTTACACACTGCAAAACAGCAGCATTAGTGCCACGCACCTCAACTCCCACATTCTGAAGCCAGGCTTATGCCAGAGCAGAGTGACTGGGAACTGACAGAGCTCTTGTAGTTGAGGTGGAGAAAGACAGATGGATTTAGATGCATCACATAAGCCAGGGACCCAGGCCCACATTAGGGGCACATAGACCAGGCTAGGGTGCTGGGCCCAGGAGCCCATGTCTGTCTTTTCCACCCAGCTTCAAATCCTAATGATGTGATAGATGAGGGTTTTTACAATTAGGGTTGCCAGATGGTTTAACAATGAATACCGAACACCGCCCCCCCCTCCAAAAAAACCCACCAGGACAAAATTCTGTTGAGGGAAAAAAAAGGGGGGAGACCAAAGTTGTTGAGCAAAAATGTGGCCCCGGTAAGAAATACTTTTGCAGCTTTTTGGCCCTAACAGGATTTTCGCCTCCTGGCGGGGGGAAAAAAAAATCAGAAAATACCAGACACCTGGCAAACATACATACAATAGCGCACAACAGAAGGGGGTTTGATTTTTAACCCGTTTCCTTTGAAATAATTAGAAACAACATGCAAAAATGTTAAAAAGAACAGTAAGATACAGTCAAGGACTTGAAAATTAGGAATTGACAGATTTGCAGTGGCTTGTGTAACCCTAATTCAGCCCTCATGTGTCCTATGTATTTAAAGAGGTGCTGTGGAAAAATTACATCAATGTACAGTCATAATGCATATGCACAAGTGAGCCAAATTAAGACTGAAATGACAACCTCAATTCTGACATTTCTTAGCTTCTGTGTGCTTGACTTTGCAACTTAATGGTATTTCAATGAAATTTTAATATGAGCCAGGGAACTGAAAATAAAATACTTTTAACTCACTGGTTCAAATTCAGCCATGCTGATACAGGTTAAACCTCTCTAGTCCGGCAACATCTGAGTTAGCCAGATGTTCACTTATCATGGGCATGGCCAAGTTTCCTATGGTCAAGGGAGTTACTCACTTATGCAGTAATGACTGTTCTTCGAGATTTGTCCCCCTATGGGTGCCACTGTTGGTAACAGGTCCCACGGAACCACAAATCAGAGCCAAACAAAGCAGTTTCCCCTATTAGGTCTATTGCAAAGAGCATAGCATTTGACTATGCAGGTCGATATCCACTTAGAAATATGCTGGGTTGAAATTGGTGTACCTTTGGAGTGTTCTACAATAGAGATAAAAAGGAGCTAAGAATTGTGGAAGGCTCACATTCTCTCTAAGAAAGCCAGTGCTCATCGAATGTCCAAAGTGCGCAGCATCGTGTCCCGGGGAGGAGGGAGGGACACATGGGGCTTCGGGTAGAAAGTAGATAGCACAATGAGTTCATTAACATGAAATGAAGTACAAGTTTTTTGCAGAAAGGAAGGGTGCAGTCTCAACGTAACTTTGTCCTTTGTAAAAACCATATAAGAGGGATGTGCCACGAGGGCCTCAAGCTCATGGACTCTCTTTATGGAGATGATGGCTATTAAGAAGGAGACCTTCATAAAAAGGAAGGGGAGTGAAACAATGGCCATAGGCTCAAAGGGAGGACTGGTCAAGCAGTCTAGAACGAGGTAGGTATGCTAGGAGTGTCACCTGGTCACAACTGCACCAATTCCACAGACAACTTCCACACACAGGGATGAAAATGTGCACCTCCTCATCTGTTTATGTAGAACTTTGATGGACAATATTTCAACAAGATCCTGACACTGTGGTTGATAATTTTGGAAGCAAAGTGTGCACAAGTGTTACTCACTGCTCTGAGCTCCAGGAGTATGATGTCCAGGGAGCACCTGCCTTGAGCCACATGATCGCGCAGTTGGGTGCCCCAACCCAGTAGAGACGTGACCATTGTGATCTGCACTGCAGGCTGGGGCTAACAAAAGGTGACCCTGTGAGAATATTGTTGGCGGACGTCCACCATGGTAGAGAGAGAACATCTGGAGGTACAGTGACTTTCTTGTGTAGTGCGTGACACAATGAAATGTAAACAGACGCCATCCAATGCTGTGGGGACCGGAAATGTAGTTGGACATGTCGGACCATGCAGGTAGTTGCAGCCATATGGCCCATCAATTGAAGGCAGGTGACTATCATATTGGAAGAGCTCATGGACAGAATGTCTATGAGATCTTGAGTGGCTTTGAAGTGCTGCTGAGGTAAATATGCCCGAGCTGAAACCAAGTCTAGCTGAGCACCAATAAACTCTACATCCTGCGCTGGTTGTAGGGTAGATTTTTGCTCGTTGATAAGAAGGCCGAGATGACCGAATATATTCTTGGTCTTGCATATCATGGAGGTGGTTTCCTTCACGACTGTCCTTTTACAAGGCAATCAAAGTATGGAAAGATGATTATGTGTTGTTGACATAAATATGCTGTTGCTACAGTGAGAACCGTTCAAAATACTTGAGGGGCAGAGGAAAGGCCAAAAGGTAGGACTTTGTACGGATAATGATCAGCTCCCAGTGTAAAGCAGAGGTAATGCCTGTGTGCTGGGTGTATGGTGATGTGGAAATACACACCTTGTAGGTTGAGGGCTGTGAACCAGTCTTCCTGGTACAATGCTGGAATGATTGTTGTTAACGTGACCACCTTGAAGTGCAGTTTGCAGAGAAATTTTTTCAGTTTGTGGAGATAGAGGACTGGTCTCCAACCCCCCATTCTTTTCTCAGTGAGAAAGTACTTTGAATAAAACCCTCTTCTCTGGAATTGTTTGGGTACCCTCTCTATGGCTCCCAAGAGCAGGCGTCGATTGATCTCCTGTCTTGGTAGGCTCTCATGGGAGGGTTTAGGGTAGGGGGAAGGGAAATAAAGGATGACTTATCCAGTATGGCTCATCTCCAATATCCAGCAGTCCAATGTTATGGACTCCCAGTGTTGTAAAAAGGTGGGTAAAAAAAAAAAGGCATGCTTTTGAAGGCACTGAATCATGAAGGAGGTCATGCAGACCCTCAACCACAGCCTCAAACCTGCTGTTTTGAGGTCTGAGTAGCAGAGGAACAGCCCTGGTTAGAGCATCTCCACTGTGGTCACTGTCTAGATGGTAAGATCTTTGTGGTGGGCAGCTGCACTGCCTATCCCTGTTAGGACTGTATGGAGCGTACCACTTGCGGCGATAAGGCAGGGTATACATGCCAAGGATACGACGGGTGGTTTGTGAGTCTTTGCTGTTGTGTAGCACCTCATCAGTTTTGGCCGCAAACAGTTTATCAAATGGGAGATCTACTTTGGACTGATGTTCTCAGGGAACCCCAGAAGCCTACAGCCAGGATGCTTCGCGCATGACAATGGCAGTAGTCGTATCTCTGGCAGCAGTGTCTGCAATGTCTAGCAATGTCTGCAGGATTATGCAGGCTACATTGTGGCCCTCATGGACTATGGCCTTTAGGACATGGGTTTTTTTGAGTCGGAAGGTGTTCCATGAGCTCCCTCAATTTTGAGTAATTATCAAAATCATGATTTGCAAAAAGGGCGAATAATTATCAATTCTGAGTTGTAATGTGAAGAAAGAGTATATTTTTCTTCCCGAAAAGGTCCAGCTTCTTGTGGTCCTTATCATGATTTCCAGCTCTATATTGTGGCAGCTTAGAACTGTGCTGTGCTGATTCCATCAAGGGATGCGTGAATAAGAAATCCATGTCCTTGGCAGGAATAAAGCATTTCCTGTCAGCTCTTTTGCAAAGCAGGTTGAATGCACGCAGGAGTTTGTCACAGTTCATCTGATGTCTCCATGATTGTTGGGTCAATGGGCAGAGCAATTTCCCCATGCGTCCTGGGTTGTAAGTTGTTGAGCAACTGGTGCTGTTTTTCCTGCACCTCTTGAAAAAGAATCCACCGGATTGCTGCCACTCTTTTGAACAGCTCCTGGAATTGTTTAAGGTTGTTGGTCAGGCACATGTCAGAGGGCATGACTGCTCATCAGGCGATGAAGAATATCTGTTGGGGGTGTGTCTGGAGCATGAGGGTCCAGATCCCTGTCATGGAACTGTGCCCCCCTCCTCCTCCGAATCGTCGGGTGGAGGGAGGGCATGAGTGGGGATGGGCATTTTTTAGCCAGAATTTAAGCTGTAGTATATCTGTGCCTATACGGGCCCCAGTGTTCCCAGGGCAGCCACTGGGGTGGGTAATGTGGGGGAGGACATGATCAGTGTGGGTACCAGACAGGATGACTAGGTTTGTTCTGGTAGTAATATGACCGAAAGCCCATGGAAGAGTGCTGCAATATGAACATACTCCTGCAGTCATCATTGGTCAGGACACTGTGCTGAGACAGTGCCGGAGATTTAATAAGACCTGGAGAGGTGTGGGTTGAAGATGGTGGTAAGGATGGGTTCCTGGAGATTGGATGCAAGTGGTAGTGCCTGCCGTGTCTTCCCGGTGCCACCCGTACCAGGTGATGGGGTCGGTGCCGTGGGGGCTAAAGGTGGCGGCATGGGGCTCGGCACCAAGCTTGTTGGTGCTGGTCAAGTTGACTTTGGCGATGCTTATTTAGCGGGCGGTGCCAAGTCTCAACAGTGCTGGAGCTGAAGATTGTGGGGGCTCTTTATGGCACCGAAGAGGCACTGATTGGTGGCGGGGGCGGTACCAGTGGTGTGGAACCACAGCAGAATTTCTTGATGCCATGGTACCGGATGTACTCAGTTTATCACCCCTCCTGCTGACTCTTGGGAAAGAGGAAGGAAGGAGAGAGCATGCTGAGGAAGCTCTCTTTTTAGAAGCCTTTCTAGGCAGCGGTGAGGCGGTTCTTTTCTCGGCCAAGCCCTCTTGTGACTGGTAGGGATGTTGTTCCTCCAAAGGCTGCATGGCTCTTTTGAGTAAAATCATTCTGAGATGGAGCTCTTGCCGTCAAGCTGCAGCAGTGTTTGCATTTTTGCGGGATATGGACTTCTCCCACAAGAGCGGGTGGGTGGGTAGGGGTATGTGTGTGTGTCTAAGACTGAGCGATGATCTACCAGAGACTGCAGCTTGTTTTCTTTTTCTCCTTTTTTCAAGCTCTATTAGGGCAAAAGAGCTTGGGCTACCCCTGGGGAAGGAATTCAAGTGTTCCTTTCTGGGTTTTTTTAGGGTTTAAATCACTTAATTTGTTTCTCTCAGAGCCAGTTTATCTGTGACTCTGGGAAGTTTTTGTAAACAGGGCTTATTGAGGCAAAGTATTTAAGGTCTCTTGTGGGCTCCCATCTTCTGCACTCCGAGTGCCAGAGTGGGAAACAGCCCTGACACCATCATCTAAAAGATTGTTGATGGCCAATGGTCTTCAGTTCTAAGTCTACTAGCTCGGGGCCTCAATCTTCTGTCACTTACCCTCATGAAAATCAGACACAAATCCACTGAATTATGCCAATATAAATATGGTGACAGAGGAGCATTAGGTTCTTAAGAAGCAAGTGAGATTCAAACCCAGCTAGCATTAACATGTAATATATACAATGCTAAGAATAAATTAATTTCCAGGCTAGTCCATTCCAGGACAACATCAATCAGAGTTGATTTTTCACATTTGAATGAGTAGGGTTTATATAATGAATATGAAAACCAAACTTTCATAATTCAACTGTAGCACAATAGTCACCTAACATGCATTACACCACAACCCGCTAGATGAGGTAGCTAATTTCTTCATTCCACCAAGTGCTCCCTGTCATCTGGATTTCAGTCAGTATCTGCAGTAACCTGAACCAGCATTCATGTTGGAGCTAAGCATAGGCTCTTGGACAGCATATGGAATAAGTATTTGTCATTATGACAAAGCTCCAACAATACCTTTTAAAAAAGAGGGATGTTTTGTCATTCCATTACACACGCATACAAACACACTCCATCTCTAGTGAGTTCTTTCCCTCTTACTCATAGTATATCTAGCTGGCAAACAAAAGTTCTGTACCTGCTTGGAACTTTCATCTAAGTTCTTCTAGTACTCCTGAAATGCAGAAACTAACACAGAACAGTAGTTTTGCTTTAGTAAGAAAGCCTTTGTCTAAACCTACCATCCACTACCACAAAGCAATTATGCAAATAAACCTAAAAGGAGTCTGAGTACTCTAGTCATCTCCTCTCACCTTATGGAAAATGTATACACGGCAATCATATTTTAGTACTGTGGGGGAGCCTGGACTACCCTGCCTTGGTAATAAATGGTGACTCTGCCTTATCCAAAGTGTGGATTTCTGGCCTGTTTCAAGTCCAGTGCACTAAAGCGCGCAGGCAGGGCCAGAGTGTCAGGAACTGTTTTGCATAACAGTGCAGATGAAGCCTGGTACGCGAGACCACGTCAAGAACACAGGACAAGTGGCTTGTGCTGGTATTTGTTTCTGATAAGCAAAAAGTACAGATGCAGCCATAAAACTGTCAACTACACCCTGCTGCTCAGGATGTTGCTGCTAATTATGTACCCCAAATAGGGATACTAGGCATTTTACATAACCTACACACTACGTAATCAATTGGTAAATATTACTGGAACGACCAAGTCTCGCTTAGCTATAAATTGGGCTTAGTAAGAACAACTGATGGGATGGAAGGGTTAGGATTGACCCACACGTCCTGCTCTATGTAACTAGAAGTAATTAGACCCCTCACACCGGCGGCCCAGTGCATGGCGTTCCAATGGGTGGGAAGAAACGGAACCACGACCTCCTGTCTGGCACTGAGGGTAGCATATGGGTGAAGTGTAAGTGAATTAGGCTTTATTATTGTATATAGTAGATCTTATAGTAATTTCTTTTTCATTGCTTTGTGGTGTATTAATTGCTTTAGAATTTATAGTATTTAAGGTTTAAATTGTATAGTAATTGCTCTTAAGGCTTGTAAAACTTAAACAAGTGTATTAAGTGTATTGCTTAAAGCTTGCAATAAATCAGACCGTGGTTAAGTAGCCCTGGTGTGTCCTGGTTTCCCATGGATCTAAAATAAATCAAACCACACAATATAATGGAAAACGGAAACTTAAATTTAATCGGTAATCTGATTATCTCCCCTTCTACACTACTGCCAACATATCTAAGGAGAAATGGCAATTATGCCCTGACTACACCTATTTTGTTAGTACTATCCATGGCTAACACATTTTAAAGGTAAAATTTCCTTTTTAAAAACATTAAATTTGAAATCAGCAATTTGAAAATTATTCATAAAACAGTATTGATCAAATATATTCAGCAACACTTCCTACTCTGAAAGATGAATAGTGGAGAATTTTTTAAACACCTGTGTGTCCATTTTACTCTTTGGATTTTGACAAGAGAAAGTGAGATTTCCTGTTCTTCAGAGAGTTCCCATACAAAAAACACAAGTAAAAACAAATGCTGCAGCTTTGACTTTTCAACCAACAGCCATCTCCATGAATATTTGGTAGAATGCGTAGCCTTCAGACAGCCTTCTCCAACTCATCTAGAGCAGTGGTTCCCAACCTTATTATGCTGTGGGCCAGCAAACTCATTCAGAAACTTTTGGTGGACTGGCACTGAAACATCTGCATATTCATTATTGTAGTTAAAACAAAAAACAGGACTGTGTAGCACTTTAAAGACTAAGAAGATGGTTTAATAGGTGATGAGCTTTCGTGGGCCAGACCCACTTCCTCAGATCAAATAGTGGAAGAAAATTGTCACAACCATATATACCAAAGGATACAATTAAAAAAATGAACACATATGAAAAGGACAAATCAAATTTCAGAACAGAAGGAGGATGGGGGGGACGGACACTTTTGGCACGATTGCATAAATTATATTTCTGGATACACAGGAATATGTGTTCTTGATCTTATAACTCACTTGGTTGGGTCCAATAATGGTATCAGCAGAGTGAATATGTGGACAAAGCTGGCAACGGGGTTTGTTGCAAGGGAAGGTACCAGGGTTGGTGTTAGTGTGGTATGTCCTGTGGTTGTTGGTAAGAATCATCTTGAGGTTAGGTGGTTGTCTATAGGAGACTATGGGTCTGTCTCCCAGAGCCTCTGGGAGTTTAGTATCCTGTTCCAGTATAGGCTGTAGTTTATTGATAATGCGTTGGACAGGTTTAAGTTGGGGGCTGTAGGTGATGACAAGTGGTGTTCT
This sequence comes from Pelodiscus sinensis, assembly GCF_049634645.1. Taxonomy (NCBI): domain Eukaryota; kingdom Metazoa; phylum Chordata; order Testudines; family Trionychidae; genus Pelodiscus; species Pelodiscus sinensis. The sequence goes on along the minus strand of NC_134717.1, from coordinate 6,749,403 downwards.
GTTGTTGGTTTTCTTGGGTCTGTCTTGAAGTAGATGGTTTCTAGGTATTCGTCTGGCTCTTTCAATTTGCTTTTTTATTTCTCTGGGTGGGTAGTTGAGGTTTATAAAAGCTTGGTAGAGATCCTGAAGCTTCTGGTCTCTGTCAGTGGGATTAGAGCAGATGCGGTTGTATCGAAGGGCTTGGCTATAGATGATGGATCGTATGGCGTGTTCTGGATGGGAGCTGGAAGCATGTAAGTAACTGTATGAGTCAGTGGGTTTTCTGTAGAGAGTGGTGTCTAATTTTCCATTGCTGATTTGTATTGTCATGTCCAGGAAATGGATCTCTCGTGTAGAATGGTCCAGGCTGAGGTTAATGGTGGGGTGTAGGTTGTTAAAATCTCTGTGGAATGTCTCCAGTGTTTCTTGGCCATGTGTCCAGATCATAAAGATGTCATCAATGTAACGTAAGTAGAGAAGGGGTAAAAGAGGACGGGAGTTGAGGAAACATTGTTCTAGGTCAGCCATAAAGATATTAGCATACTGTGGGGCCATGCGTGTACCCATGGCTGTGCCGCTGATCTGGAGGTATAAGTTGTTCTCAAACTTCTGTTCTGAAATTTGATTTGTCCTTTTCATGTGTGTTAATTTTTTTAATTGTATCCTTTGATATACATGGTTGTGACTATTTTCTTCCACTATTTGATCCGAGGAAGTGGGTCTGGCCCACGAAAGCTCATCATCTAATAAACCATCTTGTTAGTCTTTAAAGTGCTACACAGTCCTGTTTTTTGTTTCAGCTGCACCAGACTAACACGGCTACATTTCTACCACTATTATTGTAGTTAATTTGCATATTGATGGTGGTAATTAATTTTAGGCAGTCATGTGTTATTTTACATTACATCTGTATGCACACAATACATGTAATGTATTGGCCTTAACCTATGTGCTGATTCCTATGCACTTAATAATGTAGTTTAGTTTTTTAAAATCTAAGCTAATATTGATTATTTTTTCCCCATAGTTTTATCTGTGAATGCAGAGTTACACAGTAGGAAAGCCGGGCACTAGTGAAGTATCCCTTCCCCAAATAATGTGGGGTCTAAAGGCATAAAAACATATAGTGTGGAAGATCAAAATCATACATTGCGAAACAGATGGCATGCTTTTTTGCAGAACAGTTCTGGTTTTCACTAATTTGTGGAGAAGCCTCATTTTTATAATAGCGATCCAAACACTTCTGCTAGAACAGAAATATTCCTCCAGCTGGAATACTAATCAATACACAAACTACTGAAGATTCTTTGAGCTTCTTCTAAGAGCTGCATGTGAAGACAATGCAAGATAGCAGTGTTTTGGAGCGTGGTAAATCTTGGCTTCTCTTTGAGTGGGTGGTTAAGAGTTAATGATTTCTAAGTAATCCATTTTGGGTAAAAGTTGTTCATGGTGAAAGCAACTTAAACCAGCACATTTACTTCAATGTAACTTATTCATGCATGAATATAAGTTTCAACATATTTCAGTATTTTTAAAGGTATTTAGCCCATGGTATATCAGGCAAAGGAGGGGGGACATGATGGTTAACAAGAATTTGAAAAACTGCTGCGCACACACATTTTAAATCAATAAAATAGTTGCTAATACTTTTTATTAAAGAGTATTCTCCAGTCCAAACTTTTTGCCTCAATTGGACCAGAATTAGAGGCAGTAGTTAACAGGTCTGACACATTCGGCACATTCGTATTTTCCAGCTTTGGCACTAAGGTCAGGAAACTAGGGATGTTAAATTGTGGGTAATTAGCTAATCAAGAAGTCAACAAAATTTCCATTGACTACTCGATTAGTTGAAAAGGGGAGAAAACTGCAGAGCCAGGACAGGGTTAGCCCTCAGGCTCTTTATACATTTAAAAAGCAGAGGCTTATCAGGTAGTCGACTAGTCACTTACATCCGTACATGAAACATTGCAAACATTTTTGCCACAAGAAAATGATTGAGCAACTCTGCAAAGGAGAAAATGGGATGAAAGGAAAATCTCCCTCTGCTGGGAGCCAACCATGGCTTTGGCCTCGGGATTATTTTAAAAAAGGAAAGGAAAGGAAAACTTTAATGCAACGCAGCAGGAGTTTCGAAGGAGTCTGCCACATTCCAAAGAGAGAAGCAAGGGGGTATAGCAGACAGGGCAGGAGAAAGGGGGCTGTGGCCAAAAGGAAGAAGGGAGGGGAAAAAAGGGGGACCAAGCTGGGGAGAGGCTGGGCTGAAAGTGGCAGAGCAGTGACTCCAGTCTTGTCCTCTCACCCCATCCCAGCCGCCTGGGTAGTGGTGGCCCATGCTCAGTCCGGGCCACCCCATCAGGAGGTTCCAAACCAGCCTCCACGGTTTAGGGCCATATGGCCCAGCCACCCCCAGAGCATCCCTTCCCCAAGAGCAGCCACAGAGCAAGAACCAGGGTCAGCTTCACCGCGGCTCGGCTCCAACCACAGCACACCCAGCTGCCCACAGCGTCACTCACCGAGGTCGGGTGGGAGGACAATTTTGTGCATGCATGCAGGCATGCATCTTATAGGGAATGAAGGTCCCCAGCAGGCAGAGGTTATTAGCAGCTAGGGGCATGGCCTGGCAGGGTGCTGCGGCCCAGCAAGCAGGGGTGTGAAGCCCTGGTCTGTGGACTGGTGGTCGGGAACTGCTGATCTAAAGCACAGCAGCAGGGACCAGACAAAGCACAGAGGAAACAACATCACAGCTTTGCATTAAGATATGTTTCAGAGAAGATACAGGTTAGCCTGGAGAAAAATATAGATTTGAAATAGTTCTTAAATACCTGAGTGGTCTTTTGACTCTGGAAAGAGAGTCAATGAGACAACTCACATGAGGAAAGAGTACAATATGAAGTCCTCATAGCTTCATGTCTCTCACAATTCTACTACTGTTTTCAGGTAAGAGAAAAAGAAAAAATTAATCATGAATATGTTTTCTGTAAATCCAAATGAATTTGGGACTCACTCCACAAATTTCCGGAAATATTCACATCCCCTTGAAGCTAAAATCATTATCTGGAAGCATCAAGTGTGACTTTGGAGACTCCAAACTGCAACAGCATCTGGCTATAAAACCAACAAAATTAGGGCAGGGTCAAGATTCTCATTAAGCCAGTAAACTGGGTTATTTGTTCAGACATCAATAAGTGGCTTTTTAAAGAAGTGCATTTCCTAATTGCAAGACCACAAACAACGGAAGATCCTTGCAATTTTTAGGGAAAAATATCCTTTTTTGGCAGAATGGTGAACATAGAGCTATAGATCTTATGGCTTGGCAAACCCCCTTTATACCAAAGATGGTGATATGTCATGACCTTCAGAACCCATAGATCCTATTCCTAAATCAGGGATATAGCAGAGTAACAGGCAGGGACAATGGCCAGATAAGGAAAGAAAATCTGTGATTCAACGTAACACATTATATTGATGACAATCATTGTAGAGCAAGTTTAACATACAACACTGCAGTGCTTAGTAAAGTGTAACCTACACCAACATGAGAGCGTCTCATCTCCCATAGGTGTAGGCGTAGACACTCCAATTCCCCAAGGGGCAGTAGGCTCAGTCACCAGAAGCTCTTCTGCGGCACACTGCAGTACACAGCAGGATTGAAGTCAGTACAATTGCATTGCTCATGGCTGTGGATTTGTCACACCTGAGTGACTCAGCGATAGCCAGATTCTTAATGCAAAGAAGTTTTGTTTTTCTTCATTTAAGTCATTGCTCTGGGGTGGGGCTAGAGATGAAAGCGTGCAGACTGCTGCAGGGAGAGGGGACAACCCAGCCTTCTACCACTGCAGCAGCTTAGGGATAGGTGAGAAGCACGTGTCCAAGGCCGCTGCAGCAGGCAGTCAATGGAAGGTTGGACAGACAGACAGACAGACTTGCTCAAATATATAGTAGATAACTGTCTCTTTCACCATCCCTGCTCCCTACTGCCCAAATGGGTTTAGAGCAGTCCTGGTCCTCAACTCTGGCCCCATGCTGCCCCCCCCTGTAGTAATTCAGGATACCAGAGCCCTCCCCTTCTGTTTTATGAGAAATAATGGCATTCCAGCCACATCCCATTGTGCTCTACTATAACCCTGGTTTAGGAATACGATCTATGGGCTCTAAAGGTCATGGCATATCAACAGCTTTAGTATAAAGGGAGTTTGCCAGGTGTGAGAGCTATACTTCTTGCTCTCCCATCCTGAATAAAAGATTTCCCCCCTAAAAAACGAAACCCTTACTTTGCTTTAAAGTTATGATACGAGGAAGCTGGATACTGAATTTGGTGGTCCTGGCACTTACCATTTAGGAGAAGTTCTTGAACAGATGGACAGACTGACCAAACAACAAACTCTCAACTATATAGTAGGTAAGTCTGTGTGCAGACCAAGTCTAAGTACTCACGCTCTCTTCTCTCTCTCACACACTTACTTCAGACTGTTCAAAATGTATTTGTGTGTACGAGATCAACTCCCATGACCAAGTTCAGAGAATTAAATGGTGTTTTCCGAAAGTCAAACCATTTTCCAAACTATTGCTTCAAACCTGTTATTTTAGTATCAATAAGCAAAATATTAGGGAGCTAAAAAACTCACTGCGGTCTGTGCTCTGGAGGAGCAGTAACGGTGTTTATCCAAACAGACTGGGGCAAGTGTTGTTAGGACAATGACAACAGGAGTGGGATAAAGCCTTTGGTTCAGTGTATTAAGAACTGAGCTGTTCTTAAGTGTACGTACAGATATGGACTGAGCTGTTCTGCTAATAGCAAAAGCCTTCAAGCCTTCTGTACAATGAAAACTTGGGAAGAAACAAAAGAAGAAAATTCTCTTCTGCACCTTTTCAGATGTTCTGATTTGTTCTGAGTTTTTAAAATGAAATTTCATTTAAAATCTAAGAAACATTTTCAAATAAAATAACTACAGCTCCTGTTACCCACAAAGCGATTGAACTGTAAGTCACCCATTTCTCCCATGCCTTTTAAAACAAATAATTATGGCCCAAGAAGAAGGGCAGTTACATATCACTGATAGATTTCTAAACTCACACTTAATACCACAGGTACAATACCCAGCTGTGTTACAAATATGAACTCCTCCAGGGATCCTCGGAGTTACAAACTAAAATCATTTAATTGTTAAGAAAAATCTTAACACAATTAAAAAGATACACATACTCTTCAGTAAAAGAATACCTGGGGTAACAAACTAGTAGTGTGTATGCTATTTTTTTCTTTAAAAGATTCTATACAACAGCACCATATGCAGGGGCTTGGGCACAAGGTCTGGGTTTTTTTAAACAGCTCTGGGTCCTTTGTCCCTATCTTAAAGTCAACTCAGAAAATGTAACATTTCAGACTGAGTTACAGAGCAGCCTCAAGCTCCAAAAAGGATCATGTCTCATAGATCAGTCATGGTCGTTTGGACAGCATAACCAATGGCATCACTATGAATTCCTGAATTCTTCACATTGCGCTCATGGACAAAAGCAGTGTAGTGTCTATCCGCAGAGTGGGTCGAGGACGGGGCCCATGCGTTCCACACACTTCCACCATGTTGACAGCGGTCGGCAGCATCAAGGGGCCTGGATCATTGGGGATTGGGAGGGGGCACAGTTAGTAATTAGCAATGGAAGGAGAGGGGAGCAAAGGACAGTAGGTGGTGAAAGGAAGGGAGGGAAGGAAGAATGATGTGATAAAAGAGAGCAATAAGAAAGAACTAAATTGCTAAAATTGCTGAATGGCAAATGCCTAGTAAAGGAAGTGTGTAAGGTCATACAATAAGATTACTAAAATGTCAAATTAACCCCTTCATTGCTGCTGCAAGATTGTGTATGTTGTTCTTTAAAAACTTCAAAATGGAAACTCAAGACTTGTTACACTCATAACTTACATATTACAGATGTTATCCCCATTTTACTGATGGGAAAACAGGCAAAGACAAGAAGGACTACATCTTGAAAAAACAGTGCTTTACATATTCAGCAGCATTAAAAGGGCTTGAATGACATTTCTCAATGCACAATGGAAACAAACTACTACATGCAACAGGAAGGTTCAAAGATTAAAAAAGGCAGATTCTCAAGGCAAATGAAAAGAGGGGAAAAGGAAGAAAAACTATATAATAAAAACAAGCTTTATAGTGAAAAGGGGGAACACTGCAGCACATCTCACATTTCATTAGAATTAGTCATTACTGAAGCACCTGATCATAGCTGTACATGATAACTTGAATATGACAGGAGGTTAATTATTTTAGGAAATGGCCAACACCTGGTCTTCCAATTTGTTTGCTAAATGTACAAGATAATTTTGTATGTTAATATAAAAAGGCAGTATAACAAAAAAGTGACTGTAGATAGCAAGTGTTAATGCATTCCACACTGGGAATAAAGCCCTCAAGAGGTCAGGAAGAAAAAACTAACAGGGTGCCACACTATTCCTGACATTAATATATTTATGCATGTCTCAAGCAATTCTTCTGCAGCAAACAGTTAGGACTTGGGATAAATAACTTGCTCCACTGAAACAGACATCTGCATGATATGATTTTAGAATTAAGCATTTTCTTACAAACAGCTTCAAGATGGAAAAATGAACACAAGAGACTGCTCCAGAATGGTTCTCTCTAACCGATTCAGAACCCTTCATTATAATGGTTTACATGAGAGGCTGAAGTAAACTTCTGTTAAACGTGCTCCCAAAAAACAAGCTCTCTTTCTCCAAGCTATTCAAGGGAGCAAATTCCTAAAATATCCTCCTTTAAATATGGTAATTTTAGATTCAGTCATTTAGTTTAACCATAAACAAGTGGATCATCAGATACAGCTACAAAGTGTTCAGATTTCATCAGTTCTCAAGTCCCACTAAGGGTAGCTTAATACTTTTAACCACATCAAACAATCGAGCAGGCAGAACACTAGCTAGAAGATCACATTAGCCAAGGAAGCAGAAAGAAACATGCAGGATTCATAAGGGGAAAAGACAGTCCTCCTTTAGAAAGAAGATTTGCCTGACATTCACTCGCAGGTGCTCAGAATTTTGTTCTTCACAATTCATATTGTGAAGAAATGGCATATGAGGTCCAAAGAATAAAAAAAAAGCTATCAAATGGTTTATTTTTAAGTTACTCCTAATTTTCAACATTTAAGAAACCAAGCGAAAAGCTGCTCATGGTAACTGGCAGTAAGACATGTATGTGCTCCATGACAGGTAAATAGAGTTGCTAACCTACTATTGCGCCTGTCTCCATTTTATCCCAGAGGTATAAGTCCAGCACAAAGCTAGAAAGATGCTGCTTGTGTTTGGGGACCTCCAGTTTTGCAGCAAGTACTGTTTTCATTGTTTGATGGTTACTGTTGTATTTGTATGGCCAAAAGGGTGAAGAAACCTCTTTTGTTATTGAGGAATTTAAACCATGAAGCAGAGAATTTCAAATCAGAAAAGAGAACGCTGAAAATCCTCCTTATGATCTGGCTCATTTTTACTGACACCTGCAAAGTCCAATTTTAAAATTAAAGGAAGGGCTGTTACAGAGCCAGTAGAGGTATCAGCAAGGAACACCACCCAGAAACGTACAGGTTAGATCCTTTATCCTAACCCCTTCATCCCCACCAACACTATAAAAAAAACCCTGAAATATTTCTGTCTTTTCAGCTATCCATGGACATTATCTTTCAAAAAGATGGACTGTTTTTCTGTGACAGAAGCCAAAGCCAGTTCATGCAGAAAAAGGACAATTTAAGGCAGAGGGCAGCTTAGAAAGATAAACCATTAGCTGCAACAAGACACCAAGCTAAGTCACAGCCCTTCAACTAGACACATACATTCCTGCAATGCATCCACCTACCCTGTGAAACCTGAATGCAGCACACATGGTTGACAACACAGCTCCAAACTGTTCTTTGTTTCTCTATTTTGAGGCTGAGTTAATCCCTTACCACAGCAAGTAGAACGACTGCTAGCTAACCATGTTAAAACCACATTTCCAGGAAAAAAAAACTGCCAACAATATTTTATATATAAAACACACAAAAATGTTATTTTCTTCTGAGTGAATATTAAAACAGTGTCAAGTAGGAATGGATGTTTTCTTGGGCTATGTTACAGTAGGTAACAGGCAGGTAAATTTTATATCCAACCACCCTCTTTTCCAGACAAACCTTCCACAGCTGAATCTAGCAAAGAAGCCTAGATTTCCTGACAATGTCTGTCAGCAACACAGGCTCAGGATCTTAATCCTAACACAGGCACACTGGGATCAAAACTGCCACAGATGGGCCTGCAAGTTCTCTCAGCTTCTGAACAGAAGTAGTGGAACTTGTAATGTTCAACAGAAGCCTTAATACTGCTATGTAACATTATTGCTTCCAACAGAAACACCTACGTAGAGCTGTTTGGAGCTGGAGTCAAATGTTCCGAACAAAGAAGTTACCAGATTCTAGCAAGCACCTTGCAGTTAGACTGAGTAAATACAAAACAAAATCATACTGAGAAGTCCGAAAGAATAAAGATACAACCACCTTTCACCCACCACCACCACCAAGGGGAGGAATCGATCGATCAACGAGATCACCAGACAACCTAGAGATTTCAGATACTAGGCAAATCAAGGGTAAAAGAAAAAGAGAAAGCACCATTTCATCAAACGTTTTGAAGCAGAGATACAATGCAGCACATGCAGAGCAGAATTAACCTCTCTCTTTAAATCCAAGATCCAATATATTTAAAAAAACGTAATATGTAATTAGATTAGTAGAATGCATTCCTTTGTATCAGTGTTGTCAGATAACCATGTTTTTGTTTTTGAGACACACAAGAGAAATAGAATAAGATTCTAGCCAAATGGAGGACCTTTTGAAGAGTGAAACCGCTTAGGATAAGAGCTTTAAATGCATTGCATCCCATCACAGCTGCTCCTCAAAGTCTAACAAATCAGAGCTTCCCTTCTGAGATTACTGCAGCCCCCTTTGAAGTCACAGCCCATACTACAGAATACGATGGGCTTACAGACTGAGAGCTACAACCTGAATCTTGCTACACACCCAATTCTGGAGCACCAAGAGCAGACATTTTAATTAAAATGAAAGCACGCTCTTATCTTCAACCATTTCAGTTTCCCCAAACAAACTCCTCTCTCTGCACTGCAGAGTCACATAGCTGAATCAGTTTGCCTACTTCATAAGGTTTTTGAGAAACTTCCAGAAAGAGCTTGGATTTATGATTTTCACATTTTCCCCAGGATCTAGGCAGCCATTCACTAATCTCTGCTCCTAGTCCACATGCCTCCATGTTCTGGGTTACAGAGACTATGTTGACTGAAAAGGGTGGAACATCTCCCACTAGAGATAGAAAATGGTCCAGCAGATTCCTCCATTACAAATAGCAGCAAAGGTTCCCTCCTCAGAAGCTAAGCAGGTTGCCATAGCTTTACACCCAGCCTAGTCTCAAAGCACTGACCCAGCTTCATCACCACTAATCTGGCCCACAATTCATTCTTGCCAAAACACTATACAAGTAGTTTAACAGGAGCTTAACTAACAAAACGGGTTTTCAAAGAAAAACTAGCAAGGGTCTGTAGAACGCACCATTTCTTGTCTTGCAGGCTGGCTCCAGGGCTCCTAGGAAGGTTTTCTATTTCCACTAAGACTGGGCCCGATGAAGCTGTCATGACAGGCAGGGTCGGCTTTGCATTCCAGCTCTTGGGAAACAAAAACACAAGCAAATCATCTTAGATGCTTTCCTACATGACACCACCACATGGAAAAACACAACTCCTCCTCCTGCCCAAACATGAGGCTTGACAAGAATTCTCCTGTAGATACTTTCCTCCATTGGAGATGCATGTCCCGCTTTTCAAGTGCCAGTAACATAGAGCTCATGCAGGAATCAGCACTGTTCTTGGATTTGCACAGGCACCAGCTACAGCTCCCTTTTTCATTCCTGGTTTGACTTGGATTCATTAACTGTTCCCTTCTGTGACTACCCAAAAGCTAGATTATTGCAATTCATCTACCCCCGAGTAAGCACCTGAAGCATCAGATGGTGCTGAATGAAGCAGATCAGAGAGTAAGTGGAATAAGTCGTTATGAACAAAGAGCACCAACGCAAAATTTGCTTCCAGGTGAGGCTGAAGAAATTATACTTTTAGTGGCCTAGAATAGCGGTTCTCAAACTTTTTGGGTTCCGGAGCCCTTTACATACGTAAAAATTTATGCGGCGCCCCAGCGGCCCACTGATCGTATGTATTGTACCTATCAACGTTTCCAGTTTGTCAACCTCATGGAGCCCCTGGAGATGCCTCGTGGAGCCCTGGGGCTCCGTGGAGCACAGTTTGAGAAACACTGGCCTAGCAGATCACCCCCAATAGCGATCTGTCTGTGGTATCCTGCTCTGTTGTACTGCCTGGCTGCCCCTTCGGCTGACTTACTCCAGAACGGGTGGCAAGGCATTCCCATTAAAAAGCCCATGCATCTGGAACCTGACCTCTCTGATGTATCATTCTAGTAACTGGAGAAGGATGTTTTGGCAATGGTTGTTTTCAGCGACACACAGCACCTACTACACACAAATGCTGAGGGGATGAATGCATCAAAACTTTTATTCAACGCACACAATATTAGATTTTGCCAGTAATTTATTCTTGATGTAACAGAAGTACATTGCCCTTACAAAATACTAGAGCAATAGTGCAGAACACTGGTAATAGATGGAAGCAAAACTACCAGAAGGCTCTGCCCCTCCTATGTATGCAGTTTAGCATATAGATCATTAGTATAGTTTTGCCAATTACTATCGTACTCAAAGATCATACATAGCTAATCGTTTTATGTACAGTTTGTTTACATGGTGGTGGTGTGAGGAAATCTAGAAAAAAACTCTCCATGCCAATGATCCCACTTGTCACTGTGTAGCTGAAATAAAGAGTCTAGTTGAACGTGTGACTCAGCAATAGGTAACTGGGCTAGTCAGTGAGCTGCATGAGTGGCCTACCATCGCAGAGGTCCACAAGACCGTGGTAACTGAGGTGGTCTCCTGGGATAGGGTAGTTTTGCTAACTGTGTTTGCGTACCTAGAATTTGCACATGTGCTGTATGAATTGTAGCAACACTTGGATTGGATGCAGAGCTCAGCAAGACTCTCACAGTCAATGTGTGCAATCAGCATGCACCTCACTTCATGGGTCCTTGCTTTACATGGATATCACTTTAGTAATACTAGGGATGTAAAAAGTCATTTTAAAAGGTAACCGTGTAACCGCTAAAAATCTTAGCGGATTCACGGTTACACATGCTGCAGGCTTTTCAGCATAAAGCTTAGCTTTGTATTGCAGAGCCCACAGCAAAGCCTTCCCAGAAGCGGGCTGTTAGCTCGTGTAACTGGCAGCATGAGGGGGAAGGGACGGAGGCGGTTGGCTGGCATGGACGGGGGTTGCTCCAGCCCCTACTGGTTAACCAGAATCGGTAAGACTTACCCATTAAGGGTGAGACTTTCTGGTTAACCGTTTACATCCCTAATTAGGATTAAGGATCTAACCCATTCATTTCTGGATGGTGGTCCTTGCTGATACCCCTACTGGCTACATAACAGCTCTTCCTTTAATTTAAAACTGGACTTTTGTTCTGACAGACCAGCAGGGGAAGTGGGAGAAGCCAGCCTAAGTGGGAGAAGCCATGGGAGAGAGAGAGCGGGGAAGACAGAAAATACAGGATAATTTGCCTGTTTTTCAGAAAAAGTTAAGACACCCGCGGGGGAGAAAGGGAGCCTTAAATAAAGGGCTTTCCCTTTAGAATGGGACATCCAGTCACTCTAGTCAAAGGAAGCTACTGCATGTAAAAAGGTAAGCACATGGCTGCAACCCTGAAACCTGTGAAGACCTACGATGCTTTGGTATTTACAGAAAAATCTCAGAAATGAATGACTTAGAGATTGCCTTACTTGTGATCCATTATTTTGATTTAAGACGTTGTTTGGAATGCTGAAAAGCAAGAAAAATTTAAGTCAGAATCTTTCAGGGATCAAAATAAATGTTTATAAATGTTGTGGGGAATCAAAAATCAGACTGATTTCAAGTACAATACCAATTCATTAGAGGTCTTTCGATTGCATTCAATATAAAAATCACTATCCAAAGAAAGTTAAAAACTCTACACTTGCAGTCAGCAATAGGGACGTGGAAGTGTAACCGGTTACCTGGTAAGCATCACCCCCGTCTCCCCTGCCTGGCCCTATTCAATAAGTTAACCGGTTAAACTTAATGTTTAGCAAGTTAACTAATTAAACTGGATGTTACATTCCTAGCCAGCAACCTCATTCCAAGGAGAGCAGGGCTACCAGACTCCCAGTTGATTCAGGCTGGAGTTTCACTATACACGGTCTCACATTTTCCCTTCACATTGCATCTTGTCTAGTTGGATTACATGAAATCCCCTTAATGAAAGGAGGACACTAAGCAGGCATGCCTTTTAACCCTTAATGCAATTTTTGCATATACTGAACTTAAACATTCAACACAAGACAGATGGGGAAAATATCTTTCTTATTCATTACGGTCATATGTTCCTGGTATAACTTTGGACAGAAAATGGCTGAGATTGCAGAACTGCTATTATGTGAAGCCTCATGAAGTTGCTTGGAAGGAAGGTTCTAAAGCAATGATTCACACTGTTTACAAGGCTACTCTCCCTAGAAGCACCAGAACTCAGAATCTTCTAACCCCAATCAGATATTCAAAAATAATGAGTCGGGCTATCAAAAACATGAGTTGTTTCTGATTTCGGAATCAGTAGCGTGTGCACGTCAAATTTTAGGCCTTCTTCACAATTATAAGGGATAGAAACGTTATATGTAAATGAAAGCTGATACTCAAGTATTCACGACTCTAAGAGCAGGGACGTTAGGAAAAGCCACCAAATATCCTTGGAGATAACAACGCTGACTCCAATGCATTTAAACGTGAGAATCCAAATGTGTTCCCCCTCTAACCTTCTTCACTAGATAGATGGCAGCTGCAATGAAGGGATGTTAGCTATTATGTAACAGAACAGTTGTGTAACCGCGCAAAATATTATTGGTTACATGACTATTTGATAGTCCCTGGCAGCAGGGCCAGCCGTCAGTGTGCTCCCAGCTCCACTCCCAGGGAGTCCCGTGTCACCCTGTGCTACTGCCTATCTATCAGAGGCAGCAGTACGAGGTGGCAGGTGGAGCCAGTCTGTGAGGGGAGCCAATTTAAAAACCAGCTCTGCTTGCAGACTGGCTGTCTGCTGCCCTCTGTCCATGGAGGGCCCTGAGGTGGCTCCTCATAGGGACAAGCTCCTGCTCCCCCGCTTGGGGAGGGGAAGTATGTGTAGTCAATGAGATTAACCGATAAGTCTAGGCTTACTGATTAATCATATAGTCGACTACACGTTGACATCCCTAGAGGGGATGCTGAAGGAATTAAGGGGGCTGTCTCATAGGTTTTCCTCACATGCTAGTTATGGCACAGAAAGACATGGAATAGAAAAACACTATAATACACATATACATGCCATTATGGATTATAACCAAAAATGATAAGAGTTGGTCTAAAAGAAGCGTCTTTTCCAATTTTCCATTTAAAAAAAGCTTCACCCAGGTTTTATTAATTCAATTAATGCCCAGTTGCTTCTGGCCTGGGACAACTGCTATCATTTGCATAAAGCAGCGATACTGTGAGCCTGCTGAGCAAACTAGTTTCGATATTTCTGAAGTCCTTTTAATTCAGTAGTCCTGTAGGTATAACACCACCACCAAAGAAGTTGCACTCTGGCTGTTCTCTCACCACACTCTCTGAATGAGAAGTGCAGAACAGTGTTACAGGCACAGAGTACTGCACCTTTAAAAAATACTGAGGAGTGCTTGTACAAGCAAACACATTCTTCACCAATGAGTTAACACAAAAGAAAGGAACAACATGCATCTTTCATGATGCATTTTAATTAGTGAAGCTTGAGTGTGCAGTTTCAGAAACAGCACTGATTGCTCTGGGAGTGAATGTGCCATGACAACACCAAGATGAGTATCAGAAAAACTAAAGCCTTCATCACTGGCAGGCAAGGAAATTGTAGTGAGCTCCTCTTCCTACACCCAGCCTGGTTTCAACCTGAGATTCAAGTAAAACAGCATACTAACAAAATGTGAAGAGCAATTATTAGCACTAATAAATAAGCTACACATCTAACGTCCCATCAGAGGATTTCAAAGCCCTTTGCAGACTTTAATTAAATTTTCCAATATCCTCCATCACTAGGATCAATATTAACCTCATTATACAGATGGACAGCCCTTTAACCAAATATTACTAAAACCCTGTCCATCCAGATGGAACAAAAGCAAACTTTGCTCTCTGAAATCTATCAGCTTCCTTGTCACTTTCACTTCAACCTGCTCTCCGTGACTTCCTATCTACACAGGCACTTCCTCCAGTTTGGTCTTCAGTTGCTATTACTCTTCATATCTTGAAGGAAGAAGGGATCTCTCTCCCCACCCAGCAGTGGCCAGTGTAGCTTAGTGGTTCTTAACTTTTCCTGACTACTATATCCCTTTCAGGAGTCTGAAACCTGACCCTGCTGCTTGGGACTCAAGTATTTAAGGGTACCGTCTAATACGCCGACAGCTTTTAGCAACACAGCTATGTCAACACAACCATGTCACTAAGAGTCAGGCAATGTAAACACTGCTGTTAGCACTTTTGCCAACACCCCCAAAAGCTTTTGTTTGGGGCAGAGGGGGGGTGGGAAGAAGGGGGAGTGTTTAAGCACTCATGAACAACAACAGCTCTGTTGTTCAATTGCCAGTGTAGACAAAGCCTAACTTACCTTCCTGGGCCCCTGTGGTGTGGGGCTCTGGGAAACTGCCCTACTTGCCACCCCCTAACGATGGCCCTGAATGTTTGACCGCCCGATGCCCAAATTTATTCTGCAACCGCCAGGTTGAAAAACCCTGATCTAGGTGAGCTGACGTACCCCTTTCAAGACCTCTGTGTATCCCCAGTGTACTGCTTGTTAAGAGCCACTGGTGGAAGTGGTTTTCATACCATTCAAGTCTCAGCTTCAAACACCCCAACTTCCTCCTTGCTGTGACATACCATTTATTCAAAACGCCTATCCTTTCTCCAACACAAATTTTCTTTACAAACTCTTCCCTCTCTTCCAATCCTACTTTCACCCTGTTTTCTTTTAGCATTCCTGACACAGCATGCATTTACACTTTTACAGATTGTAAATTTCACCTGCCTCTACACACTGAAGTTGCCAGATCAAATATCCCTCAGCATCAGTGATTACTGAACAGCTAAGAATAAAAAAACAGCTCTCAACAAAACATACTGAGGATTTTATTATGTTTTTAAATCTCATGTAATACTTGGACAGCGGGATTTTAATAGGTGGCTGTCAGGCCAGGGAAGTGACAGCATTCACCCATGGTTTCTCATCTCTGCTCTACCCATTCAGTCCCAGCTACTAGTGCCTCCTAATGGGCTAGATTTGCATGGAGTTATTAAATGAAACCCAACTAAAAAGCAGGGTAGAATGTCCAGGAACAGGAAGAAACAGAAGAAAAATGAGGTCATTCCAGTCACTCTGAAACACTACATTCAATGAGCTAAACAAACCTAATCCCCCTTGCGTCATGGAAGAAAAGCCAATAGCTTGTTTTAGTCGCCCTCAAAAGGAATATGTTTTTGGCACTGGAAACAGATGATGCTCCTATGGAATGTTATTATACAGGAGGCACTGTGGAGAGAAGAATGACCTGCCAGCCTCATACTGGAAAATATCCCAGGCTATGTACCATGGGAAGTGGAGTGCAAGTACACTGATGTGCTTGAGCAAGTTAATTGTATTTATAAACGTATGAGACCTTAAGCACTGGAGTATTCATACCCTACACAATACTAAACTGATCTCTGTACAAAATAAGTCTTGTGAGGGATCATCTAAAAACTAATATTTCACTGACCATTTATATTCTTGCGTAATGCACAAAGTTTGTATTAAGAGTTATGGCTGCATGTTGGAATTATAACTCAAGTGTGTTTAAATTGAGGATATCGGAGGAGCTGGTAACCTGATCTCCCTAAGACAAAGGAACGTGTACTTGATCCTCTGACTAGCCCGATTTTCAGGCAAGACAATGAAGGTCTGTTTTTTTACACGGTGCGTAAACAAAACTATAAAGCTAACAAGTGGGGGGAAGAAAGAGCATGGAGCTTCCTTCACTTACAGACTCCTCACAGCCTGCATAAACTTTATTTTGAGCATAGCCCTCAGAAAAATCACCTTTCCAAGACATACTGGTGTACAAAGATAGCAGGCTGGGGGTGATGGAGGAGGGTGTGCTGAACCTCAACTGTCTCAATTAATAGTATGCAATATTACAGTATTATAAAAGTATACAGAGGTCAGGTCTTCTCTGGAACAAATGACAATGGCAATGTCAATAAATATCATTGTAAAAATTTAATTATATAAAGAAATGTAATGGGATAAACTAGTCCCGGAGACCTCCTTCTAGAGGCATTGTGGTCCTGCTACACCCTACTCCAGAAAAAGAGCAGTAGAGAGGTCCTCCAAGCAGGCTAGAGTGGCTGCAGGGGAAGCAGCCAATCAGGGCCAGGAAGGCCAAATAAAAGGTTCTGCAAAACAGAACAGCAGTTAGATGCTGCAAGGAGCAAAAACTGGGTGACTGGCTGGCTAGCTAGAAGAGTAGCAGTTCTGCTGACAGCTCAGTGTAGGGAGCGCATGGCAAGAACCCTGAGGTAAGGGTGAAGACAGCGCAGGGCCATGGGGGAAGTGGCTCTGGGAATTAGAGCAGCATAGGAACAGACATAGAAGACAGCTATTACCTACACCGTCCCTGGGCTGGGGCCCTGTGTTAGGGGTGGCACTGGGTCCCCTGCACCTCCCATTAGTCACTTGGGGAGGGCGGGGGAGAAATGACCTGTATCTTAAGAAATCATAGAGGATGGGGAATTGGACCATAGTGAGCCAGCCAAAGGGTTGGAACCAGAAGAGCCCCTGAAAGGACAAAGATGTTGTCTCCAAGAAAGAAGCACTGGGAGGCACTGATCTATTCAAACAGAGGTGAAGGATAAGACTGAGGCACAGCCTCTCATTTTCAATCTATGCTCCCCAAGCAGAGTAGTTCTGGGAAGCTTTTAGCACTTGCTGGATCAAGTGCACACAGTCTGGCACAAAATTTGGTGTCTTGATCCAGCAAGGGCTACAAGCACTTCAGAAGTCCTGTGCATAGGCAGGGATAGGAAAACTGAGGGGTGTGCCTCAGACAGCTTTCCTTGTGACCCTTTCTGGCTGACAGAGCAAAATGCAGCCCCTAAACTGGAGGGCCTTTTATGGTAAGGCCTTTTATGCAAGGGAGAGAGGTGAGAATCATGTGAGTCCAAAGGCTTGCCACCTTTGGTGTACATTTTGCAACTCCTTTGGGTTGGCAACAAGGTGGTTGGCCCGTATGCATCTGGTGTCTTACTTTACAAGTTACAAGGATCTGAAGCCTGAAGCAGAGAAATGTCACATGAATGTTCACATCCACAAGGAACAAGTGCAAGGATACGCTACTGGTACAAGCTTTAGAAACGTGCATCACTACTACATTGATAATAAAATCCTGGAAGACCCCTTTCAAGAAGGAAGAGGAGGAATTTGAAGTAACGGAACAGGTTGATTTTTAAAGTGTAGAAAGAATTGGTAACTGGAGAATATCACTTACTAGAAGATTTACTCTGCATTAATCGGGTTCTTAACTCTAATACGTTTTGTTTTTCTTCATTTAAATCACTGTTCTGGGCTGGGGAAGAGGGGTTCAGTAGGAAGGCTGCCCCCGGAAGAGAAGACACTCCCAGCCTTCTCTCACTGTAGCAGTTTGGGCCCAGGCGAGAAGCACCTGTCCCTGGCTTCTGCAGCAGGCTCAGCCAGAGGGGTACACATCCGCCAGCTTGAGGACAGACACACAGACATTCTCTCTAAAATATATAGTTGTTCTGGTCCCTGTCTCTGGCCCCTTGCTGCCCTTCCCCACTCCCTCCCCCATGGCCATTCTGCAGTACAGTAGAGTCCCTATTACCCGACCTAAACGGGACCGACACATGGTTGGCTTACCGAATATGTCGGATGATACTGAGTCTACTGTAGAGAGCAACGGAACAGCTGATGCCGCTCCTGCAGGGACGAAGCGTCCCCAGCACAGCAGTATCAGGGACAAAGCGTCCCCGGCAGAGCAGTATCAGCTGTTCCGTTGCTCTCTAGGAGCAGCTGCTGCTGCCAGGATGCTTCCAGGCAAGAGCAGCAGCAGCTTCTCCTAGAGAGCAAGGGAACAGGTGATGCCACTCCTGCCAGGATATCCGCCCCTGCAGGAGCGGCATCAGCTGTTCCCTTGCTCTCTAGGAGACGCTGCTGCTGCTGCCGCTCCTGCCCCTGCCTGGAAGCGTCCCAGCAGCAGCTGCTCCTAGAGAGCAACGGGGCAGTTCTCCCTGCCTATGCTGTATCCCACCCTGCAGCTCCTGGGGAAAAGTCCCCGGGAGCTGGAGGGTCGGATAAAGCAGAGTGTCAGATTACTGGGTGTCAGTTAATCCGGACTCCACTGTATAAATATCCCTCCCGCCAGAATCCTCCCTTTCCATTTTATAAGAAACAATCAAATTCCAGACACATCCCATTTTTCTGGCACAACCAAACCCTGCCCTTGCTTTAAGTTCTGATAAGAGGAAGCAGCAAACCAAATTTGGTGGCCTTAGAGGTTACTGTTTAAGAGGAGTTCTTGAACAAACTGACTCTCAGACGGATGGACAGACACATTTCTAAAATGTATAGTAAGATTTATCTGTATTGCAGTAGTACTTAAGTCTCAGACATTGGGCAAGATTCTACTGAGCTAGATGTTGTCCAATGCAGAAGAAAATTATAGACTCACTTCAAGTGTTGGTCACTTTCCCTACTGATTATTATTACAGGTCAAGGCATAAGTGTAAAAATGAAGATCATTTTGTTTGAAATGTCTAGTTCTACAGTATTCCTCCCCACTCCTGAGTTCCATTAGCTTTGCATTTCAATCACATCACAGCAGAGGCACATCAGCAAGAAGAGATCATCTTATTCCTGTGTGCTTGACTCTCTTACAAGGCATGACAGAACAATCCTCATCAATACTTGAAAGCAAGCGAGGACGACTGGATTTAGTCATAAACCTACCACCCTAGAATTCAAAAATATTTTTGCCTGCTAGGAAGAATGCTCGGCAAAATCCTCCAATATGACAGCACCCTTTCCACAAGCAGCTTTCCACTGAAAAAATAGCAAGGAATTACCCAAACTGAAAAGCAACTTTCACCTCCTGTGTTATTTAGGAGGTCACAGCAGACAACCAAATGGTCCCTTCAGATCTGAAAATCTAAATTAATAGTACTCCTTTAGACCTGAACTAACATTACAGCTGCCTCCATTCACACACGACTAAATGCAGACTGAACAGAAAGGAAATTAAGCAGCAGAATGTCTCCTACCTTGTTTCTTCCGGTTTTGCAACGTTTGCTGCAAAAAAATTCCAGATATCAATTACAAATTTAATATACATTCATTTTGTTATTGTCTATATAGCGCTAGGGATGTAAAGGTTTAACCAGTAATCATTGCCTTACTGGTATGCTTACCAGCATAACTGCTTCACTGGCATATGGGTCGGCTACAGCATGCATTCCCACCCCTCATGCAGCAGGCGGTTACCCGGTTAAACCTACAGTTTAACTGGTTAACAATTTACACAGGATTTTACATCCCGATATACCACCACAAATATCCATGACACTCATATGTATGAAGCATGAAAAACACATTTTTAATCTGGAGATTAGGATTGATGAAGGGATCTGAAAACATACATGAAACATTCCAGGGATAAGCAATCATGAGGAGAAACAAAGGAGATATACCACGGCAAGAACTAGCTGCATTTAGGTCACAGGGTGGGACAATGGCTGAGAAGCAAGCAGGGAAAGAGTTGATCAAGGTCTTGCAAGGATGAAGAGTTTTAAGATAAAGAAAGAAGAGACAGAGCAAAGGGATTCAACGAGGGATTGTTCTTTACTTATTGGACCGGTTATTTTTCTATATAAACATCTTACAATATTCACAGGTGACTTAGCTGTTAGGCAACTTCATAAAAATATCAAAAAAACCCCTTGAATTCATCCAGTTTATTAAGCACACTGTGTTCCAAATAGATCCCAAGAGAAATGACTCAAAGGCAAGATGGATCGTTATAAAAATCATGCTCCAAGATGAAGAGAAACGCAAAAATTCCTGTCTAGAATTAGCACGAGATTTTACTCTACTCGCGTCTCACTGTGGCTACAATGCATGGGCACCCACTTACCTTTCATTTGTAGTGTTCTCCTTGAATATCGCTTGCTGGGCCTCCTTTCAAAGGATGCTGATCTTCTGGCTTTGTTGGTCTTGGTTGTCTGATATTCTGTTTTCCCACTAAAAATGCAAGTTAAGGTACACAATGATGGGATAAAGCACTTGTTTACAAGGGCAGAATGTAGGCATAACTGGGACAAAATAACTTGTCTGGCTTACTTGTAGATGTTTGCTTTAGGTCTCAGCAAACCTAACTTGCATAGAAATAAATATTACGCTCCTATGGTGCCTTTCATCAGAAAGGCTCAATTATGCGAACATTTTAATTTCATCCTCCACTGAGGAAGGTACTATCATCCCCATTTCCTGAAGGGGAAATTGAAGGCACGATTCCTTAAGAATGAGATTCCTCAAAATACATGCCTTGTCATTCCACTGGTGTCCTATAGGAAGGCTATAATAGAGAAAAATTAGAAATTGTATGTGCTGACTCCCAATCCTGAGTGGTTTTATTCAAGACCTGTCTTCCTTTTTAAAGAGGAACCTGATGGTTTATAAGATTGGAATACAGAGCCTCCATCTCTTTTGCTTAAATCCAGCACAGCTCACAAGTGATTGTAAGTCGCTACCAGCTCACTGTAGTTTAGTGAACTATACATAGGAGATGAGTCTGCAGATTCTGTACAGTTCCTAGTAGATAGGAGGAACCCATATAAAAACTATACACATTGCTGGCACCTTTGCTGGAGCTCTTAGACAGGCCAAGGATTGCTGAGCATCTGAACCAGCTGCCTACTCACACAAGGCAGCATATGGTGACTCTGGACAGCCGCTGCTTGTACTCTGTTTGTGGATATAAGTCACTTTGTTCTCTGGAGCTAATAAGCCAATGGCTTTTCACATGCCCTGCATTTATTTCTTTAATAGACCTGTTACATTTTCTAGAAGTTCTGCTGAAACTGCAGATGACACTATACAAGTAAATTACTTCTATTTGACAATGTCCTTTGAGTGACCCTCATATCTTTTACAAATGTTGGTAAAACCTAGATGTATTATATTTTTCAATTTATAAAATGCACTTATCACAATATCTATTTGTAGACAGCGTGTAATTGAATAGTCATGAAACCACATCAAATTTTAGCAGTTACACAACTATTCGATAGTCCCGCAAGGGTGAGGGTGGCTGCCAGTGCACTCCTGGCCTCTGCTGCAGCAGTGCAGGGTGGCAGGCACGCGTCGGTCTATGAGGGGAGCTGGTTTAAAAACAGCTCCCCACACAGACCGGCTCCCATCTGCCCCTGTCTGTAGGGGTATGAGCTCCCCATGGACAAGGGCTGCTTCGGTGCTGCTGCTGCAGAGTAGCCTCTGTCCACGGTGGGCCAGGCTTGCCATGGACAGAGGCTGCTCTGTGGGATGCTAGAGCAGCCTGTCTGCAGGAAGCTCAGACTCCCCGCAGCCCCCCTCTGCTGGGATAACAGCATGTGGGGGAGATGGGGGAGGCAGTGGCTTTTAAGCTGGCTCCTCCCAGCACCAGCTCCTGCTCCTCTCCGCCTCCCCCCGTCCCACTGCCTCTGTAGGAGACAAGCGGGGGGGAGGGGGGGAGAGGAGGGCAAGCAGGTCTGCCTTGCTAGCATGCATGGAGAGCTGGCCTACCCGCTTCCATGCTGCTGTCTCTATCACCCCATGAGCACTGGCTCCAGCCTCCCTGCCCTTGCTGCCTCTGATACAGCAGGGGGGAGGAGGAGAGAACGGGAGGAAAAAAAAGGTGTGTAGTGGACAGGATCAACCGATAAGCCCATCGTGTAGTCGTCTGCACATTGACATCCCTAATATGTATGCAGATGGCTTTCACATAATCAATACACCAAAATGGTAACTGACACAGGTCCCAATAAAGAGCACTTAAAAAATCCCCAGACAAACGAAACTAAAACTGCTTCCTCTAGCAAGGCAACCCCAGAAGTAAAAGATGGAGCATCTTCCAGAGCGCTTTTTAGGACAAAGGCAAGGCCTCATTATATGCTTATGCAGTGTCTGAAACAGCAGGGCCTGGATCCTAACTGGGCTTTAACAAAAATAATATCAATTCCAGAGTCAAAAGCCTTGTCTGCCATCAAATGTGTAAGTCTACAGCGTTTCAGTTAAATTAACCATGAAGTAGACTCTCAACCAGAACCAAAGTTGCAGGGCTTCATGAATCAAAACCAACCACTTGAATTGTATTTGGAAGTAAATGGAAAGCTTGGGTAACGTACAGAGCACATGTATAATATACTGTACTAGATTTACTAAGCATTGCTCAGGTCCTAAACTCAATTTTGTTTTTTTGGAAAACAAAATGTAAATGCGCACACTTCATTTGAATCATTGCTCTGGGGTGGGGCTGGGAGGAGGGGTTCAGGATACAGGCTGCCCCAGGGAGAAGGGACAGCCCCAGCCAGCGCAGCTTGGGGCCAAGTGATAAGCACCTCTCCAGGGCTGCTGCAGCTTCAGCAGACATAGCTGGGGGAGGGGTGCACGTCCCCCACCTGGGGTATGTCCAGGATCCTCTGCCCCTGGCACTCCACAGACAGAGTGAGGAATGTAGCAAACTCTGCACTTTCCCTTCCCTTGCTGAGAAGGAAAACAGCCAGCACTGTTCCCGTACAAAGGGGAGGGGTGAAGGAAAGCTTCAGCCCCTCCCCTCGCCTTAATGGGTGCCTGCGGGAAGGGAGGATTGGGGCTGTGGCAGTCCCAGGGACAGGGGCTGTGCCCTTAGCCAGTCCCTTTCACCTGCCTGGTGGTTCTGTCTCTTTTCTATATGGTTTTATGAGACGCAATCTCATTCCAGGCACAGCCAAACCCTGACCATGCTTTCAGTTATAAGAGGAAGCTATATCCTGAATTTGGTGGTCCTAGCTCTTTCCATTTAGGAGGAGTTCTTAGACAGACAGACAGACAGACAGACAAACTCTCCAAATGTACAGTAGATATAAGAAACAGGAAAACCTGTTGGCGTAGGGCAGGGGCCAGCAACCTATGGCTCAGTACGGAACCAAATGCAGCTCTTTTGTCATTCCCAAAATACATGCACCTCTTTAAATTAAAATGAAAAAAAAAAAAACATTCAAAATTTAAAAAATGCATAATTACTCACGTCAAGATGGTGTTTTTTGGTCTATTTCCCCTTTAACCAGAGGTGAAAGTAAGGAGGTGTGCCCCGGTAACAGCTGGCTGCCCTCCAGCAAAGGCCAGCTAGGGGACTCTGCTTGCTTAAAGGGCCAGGTGAGGCATCCTGTAGGGGATGCGTGCACGCTCCAAGCTGGGACATCCAGCTGCAGTGTCCTGGCTCCAGCCCCTATCTGACTGCTGCGGTCTGTCCCCAGCTGCCATGTTCCTAAGGTGGCCCCACAACTGCTACCACAGCCCGGCCATGGCAGCCTGGCCAACAAGGCCCCAATCAGGGCCCAACCCCCAGCCCCATCTGGCTGCAGTGTCCTGGCCTCAGCCCTGATCCTGGGACAGGCCCCATGGTCTGGGCCCCGTCTGGCTGCAGGAAGGGCTGGCGGTGGCCCCCCTCCTGCCGGGCATGGTTAGGAAGGGAGGCCACGATCTGGCTGTAGTGATCTTGGTCAAGTCCCTCGTCTACCCACTGCTGCCTGGGTGCAGTAGCCAAGCCTTGGCTAGGTAAGGTAATCCAGTCCCAGCCCCCCCCCCAATACTCTACTCCCCAGCCCCAGCACCCTGCACTCACCTCCCACACATTCTAACCCCCTGCCCTGAGCGCCTCATACACCACTAACCATACACCTCCTCATACACCTGCATGCCCACATCCACAAACTGCACCCCCAGCAACAGCAGAAGTCCCATTAAATTGTCTGTATGTTTCATTTATGATACTATTAATCATCATGTCAATTATCAATAATATTAAATGGTTTATTTTCAGTCATGCAAATGGGCACCCTTATACTGGCTCTGTTAACCACTTGTTCTGAATTTTGACGTAGCATAGCTCTTTGGTTTGAAAAGGTTGCTGACCCCTGGCTTAGGGAAACTTTCCCTAGCACATTTTACTGAACAGATCAGAAAAAACCTAAGTTCAGATAGCAAATCTGGAATGGATTTTATTAAACTAGTCAAAATAATGCACAGTTTTTAACAGCCTAATTTAAATAATTTATCTAAATGCAGTCTGTTACATTCTCTCTTCTATACACTATAGAAACTGGATACCACTTTCCTCTCTTGTGCATTACCCAAGGGAATGGAAACGGGGAGAAGACACATCGAATGAGAAATTATTCTGACCTGTATCTGAACCGTGACCCCAGTCGAATGAAGCTTGATCGGCTTGAGCCTTTTTGGACAGGTCCCCTGAGGCGGAAGAAAGCATGATGTTCCACTGCACACTTCCACAAGTGTTTGCAGGCTTTGGGGTGATCCAGCCTAAACACAAAAGTGTGCTCCTGCTCCTTCCCCTTAAAGCACACAAAACACACTGTGAATCTGAACAGCCTCATACAGGGCAGAGTTCCCCACAATTTAATAAATGCTGAATACAATTTATATTCCTTTGTGCTGAAAAACCCCTCCCCTTTATCTCTACCTGACAATAGATGGATGAAATATTGCAAATACAAGTGCAATAGCTAAAGAGAATATCTGGTATTTTTATCTCCAGGAACAAGATTTGGCCAATTCTTTTCCATGGAATAAATTATTGATTACATATACCTGTTAGTGCCAGGATGGCTCTGTGCTAGGAGCAACACATCAGGGTGTCACTAACATCAAATAAGATTTGATTTTAACAAGTTAGCATATAGCACTGTAACTACACAATGCATTCGCTACATATGCAAGGCATCTTAAAAGGGTCACTGTCCATTCTGGCTTGCCCAAAACATATACACAATAGAGATGTGATTGTGGGGCAGCAGCATTGAAACGGTTTATTAAAATTCACGTTAGCAACTCCACATTCAAGAGACGCTACAATAACAGACTTGTATGTAAGCTGCACGTAAAACGTTACACAGGGATGAAAGTTCCACAGCATGGCTGCATCTAGTCCAGACCGTGGCTCAGTCTTCAGGGCCAAAAGTCATGTAGAGTTTTGGGCTTAGGCTGGAGCCTGAGCTCTGGGTCCCTTTACTGTCAGAGGATCCCAGAACTGAATGTTTACATGCAAAGATTAGCTCTGCAAGCCTGAGTTAGTTGACCAGGCCAGCCATGGGTTTTTATCCATCTGTAGTCATACCTTAGAGGCCAAGCTCAAAACAACTATAGACTGATGAGAAATCTCTTTATGTTGGAATATTCCCCCTGTGGCTGACTGGTGATTGTCTCAAATCAGATTCACCTCCGTGTGTTACCAATACTCGCTTTTTTATAATATGCTCAACTCAGAGCAATTTTTTCTCCTGGGGGCATTCCTGGAATCTGTTTAAGGAAGGAGTTCAAACTAGGGATGTTAAATTTAGATTAATGGGCTAATTTAATAGTTGTTGTTGCTACATTTCAAAGATGAAAGCGCTGGCCCCGTGCTCCCTGCGGTGTTTCAAAGCGGTAGCACTGCATGGAGCTCCATGTGGCGCTGCTGCTTTGAACCACCCCCTCTTCTTCCCCTCTGCTTGCTTGCTGCCTCTTTCTTAGAGAGGCAGCAACGGGGGTGGGGAGGGAGGGTGTGTGTGCGCGACTAGTCAACTAGTCGTTCACATCCCTAGTTCAAATTGGATTCTTTCACACCATGCACCAAAGTGCACCTGCTCTTTCCAAACTGTCTGGCCCACACTAGTTAAAGAAAGCATCGCCCTTTTAAAATACAAAGCAAATCAGACACACTGCTAAATTTCTTTGACATAAACACTTTACTGTCCTCAATAAGTCATAATTAAAAACACTCCAATGCTGCCACATTACTCCTGCAAACTTAAGTATGAATGAGACCAGGAGGAACAAACTAGAACCCTTAAATCCTAGTAAAGCAGCTAAGAGAGCCAATAGCAAAATTTAACTACCTGCTCATCATCTTCAACAACTACTAGTGTTAATTTGTTCTTCTTGAAGTCCAGTCTGGTTATCTTTGGCCTGTCAGATGAACAATAAAAGAAGTGTGTGAACACGTTTTTGTTGGTCAATATATTAAAGTTATATTCAGTGTTCAGCTCTAGGACTCACGTTTTAAAAACGGAGATAAACAGAGTGAGCCAAACTGAATTATCCGAGTAAGGTGTGTTTAGCCAGTGTTTTAGGACTTTATTGTTAAGAAGTTATGAGGTGAAGCGATTTCAAAATCTATAGCAACTTTTAAAAAGATGAAGCTTCTGCAGGGAGTCTTAAAATGGACTTTTAGCTGACATCAGTACAGTCTATTGTTTCTTGGCAAGAAGATGGTAGTTAAAACAAACTGTGTTTTGAACAAAGTCTCAGAGGAGTAGCTGTGTTAGTCTATCTTTAAAAACAATGAGTAGTCCTGTGGCACCTTAGAGACTAACAAATACAATAGATCATGAACTTTAGTGGGTAAAACCCACTTGATCAGATGAGTTGGAGTGGAAAATACAGAATACAGCAAAAGGAGTTACCTGTCAAATGTTGGACCCATGTTAATGAAGTTAATTAGATAGTAGCTATGAATGGGACACATCCAGCCTGATGTGAAAACGTGAATATCAAAGACCGAGGAAATTGGCTTTGTAGTGCATTAACCAGTTAATATCTTTATTCATGCCCATATTAACTGTGCCAAACTTGTAAAAACTGGTATTTTGTACAATTAGATTGTATCCAAACAAACTTCCTGACTAACAGGATTTCAATACTTGACTTTTTTCCTATCCGTACCCAGCTAGCAAGATAATAAGCATGAGAAATAGGAAGTAGGAAACATGGAAAATAACTTTGGATCCTTATACCTTATTTAAGCCTACACCCAAACCAGAAAGTGAATTCCCTTCTTTTGCCTGCTTTTCAACCATATGCAACTGTACAAGTCCTATGGGACTGCTCCAAATACCTCCTACAAAAACAAAACAACATACCTCTGGTGTTATCCCCCCAAGAGCCTCTGGAACAGAACTGCAAGTGTTGGTAAGCATTTTCACACTCTTTACCACACTTTATGGTTATGCGCTTTTATCTAAACTTGAACTCATTTCTGTGGTATGTGTGGGAGCAGAAATAGGGCATTTCCAAAAAAAGTGTAGAAACCAACCCTGAGGATGTTTTGCACTCAAAGGGTTCCAGTAGCCACACCCCCCAGAAAAGAAAATCACAACATTTGGTGTAGTTTAGGGATCTTCGATAGCATGTAATTGAATAGTCACGTAACTGCATCGAATTTTAGCAGGTATACAACTATTCGATTGTCTCTGCAGGCGGACTCCCAGCCAGTGTGCTCCAGGTCCCACTCCCAGGGAGCCTGTATGCTCCCACAGCTCCACTTCCGGGGGAGCCCCCTACCACTGTGTGCTGCTGCCTCTGTATAAAAACCAGCTCACTGCACAGACCAGCTCCGCCTCCCGCCTCTCACTGCTGCCTCTGATACAGAGGTTGCTCTGCAATAACACTCTCTGTCTGCAGTGAGCCCGGACCTGCCGTGGACAAAAGCTGCTGTGCAGCACTCTTCCTTGCTCCCCTGTCCATGCTGTAGCAGTGAAGGGGGGAGAGGGGAGAAGAGGCGGCATCCCAAAGCCAGTTAGAACCAGCTTTTAAGCTGGCTTCCCCCAGCACCAGCTCCTGCCTGCTCCCCTACAAAGGCAGTAGGGGAGGGGTGGTGTCCGTGGAACTGGCATGCACAGAGAGCCACTTAAAAGCCAGCTCCTGCCTGCCCCCTCACCCTCCAAGCTGATGCCTCTCTATCAGGTACAGAGCCAAGGGGTGGAGGACGGGTGTGTGTGTGCGCGTGGAATGCATGTAGTCAACAGGCTTAACCAGTAAACCTAAGCTTATCAGGTAATCGTGTAGTTGTTGATATGTTGACATCCCTAGTTTAGTTGCCAGCTTGGCTGGTCGAATGCTTTCAGCTATCTCCCATGTAGCCAGTAATAAATACATATACAATGAATCCAATAAAGCAGCAGAACAACTTGGGAAGGCATGCTTGAAAAGAACAGCAATGCTGTACTGGCTTCATATATGTCATAGGAGAAAGATGAAAGCACACAAACCTACTGACATGTGTCAAGGATGTTAACCAAGGAAAATAATGTTTTGGACACTGAAAAAGTCTTTCATGTTAAGCTATGAAGTATATTGCAGATTACTAATATTGATAAATGGTCGCAGCCACTAATGTTCAAGAATTTGGCTAGTGTAAGAGAGTTAAGAATATGCACTGTAAAATACCTAAGTCTTTCAATTAGCCATCTCACCAGAAAAAAAGACCAATCTTCGTGTCACCTTCAAACACCAGAACTCCTGTCGGGGTCAGTCCAAGGCTGTAATCATTGCCATCCCTTGCCTAAGTATCACAGACCAAAAGAGGTTATGTTCAATTGCACATGGAAGACGCCATACACGTATAAATCATTCCAGTGTACAAAATATCCATCCCTTCATTGTTAAGATGAAATACTAATCATTATTTTATTACAATAATAAAACTTTCACGAGATATGGTTGTATTAAAAAACCTTCCTAAATAGCTTACTCTTATCCACAACTTTAGAAAGAAATCAGGATAAAGGCAGGAAGGTTTTCTTTATATGCTTATGGGCTAAAGACCCTCCTTGTGTTTTTCTCTATCCTTCTTCCTTTACAGTCTATTTAATCTTTCTATACAACAACCATAAAGTGATACCATATTAAATCTCAATCCAATTTTGATTTCATTTACTCTGATTTTTACACAGGTTTCAGGCTGATTGAAATCTGAAGCATCTATCTCATATTTAACACACAATATAAATATAGACAGATGAAAATTACAGTCTCCAAAGCTCTGCGCTTTAAAGGGGCAGCGCATTAGGAGCCTGGGATCAGCTGGGGACTCCCAACTGATCCCTGGCTCCGTGTTGCTAAGCCCCTTTGAAGTGCCGCTCTGGCGCTCCAAAGGGGCAGCGCAGCATTAATGCCTGAGATTAATGCATTAATAAAATTAACATGTTAATCCTATCCTGTGTTAATCACAGGCGTTAACGCAGGTCAATTGACAGCCCTATTAGTTTTCCTATACAACACTTCTAGTTTTGCACAACACTTGGAACATTTGACCTGCAAGAATAACCATTTCCAAAGCGGTCATCCTGTGGGCAATCTTACCTTGACTATGTGCATGTCCACCCCATACATTTCCAGCCACTTAGCTTTGTTCAAATAGTTAGTTTCAGCTTGGGCTGGTGTTTGGCCTCTGAAATAAATTTATTTATAGTTAAAACAGAATCCTCTAAAACTATGAATAAGGAAAAGAAACTAGCATATAAAGGGAAAAAATGTTTGTGGGTCAACAAAAAACAAACATTGCTGTCTCTCTCAAAGTTACATGAGCATCAAGGTCACCTTTGCTAATTTTAACCTGAAATGCTGACTGTTGCAAAAAGCAATGAATTACAAGATTAGACAAATTAATGATTTCACTGAAACTATGGAATTTTACCATTCATGGACAGGAGTAGAATTTCATCCAGGATTGAAAAGGCAGACATGTAAAAATACCAATTTTCACTTTACATTCTCAACCAAGAATTGTTAGCTTTAGTTTCTTATGTTCTATGATGGAATCACATTAAGATTACAGGTGGGTGAAAGATCATATGGAAAAGTCAGCATCATCCCCGTTGTATCATATGCTCTACTCATGTAAGAGTCAGAAAGTTGATTTGGCACACATGGATCAGGAGCTATAGTACCTGTATTCCTTCCACTTCTCAAAAATGGCCAGTTCCATCTCTTCAGTTTGAGTGGGCACAAACCTAAACTCAGACACCAGGTCAGGAATATGTTCAGCGGGATCATAGTCTCCAAGTTCAGCTACAAAGAAAAAACACTGTCAAGTGACATTCCATTCAAAAGCAATAGCATTAACAAGACC
This sequence comes from Pelodiscus sinensis, assembly GCF_049634645.1. Lineage (NCBI taxonomy): Eukaryota > Metazoa > Chordata > Testudines > Trionychidae > Pelodiscus > Pelodiscus sinensis. The sequence goes on along the minus strand of NC_134717.1, from coordinate 6,718,979 downwards.
TGGCTTGAGCTGAAGAAAATCTACCATGATTTGTTTACTTTAAGTGTTCCAGACTTAAAAATTCTCCCACTCTCTATGTCCTTTATTTATTGTTTCCACCTGTTTTGATGTGGTAGCTGCAGGCACTGACAGATAGCCTTACAGCCTAAGTTCTGAACAGAACTTCTGCATCTGATGATGAAATGCTCTTAGTAGAGCTTCTCAAAATTTTTCCTGCAAAAAGGTTTCCAGCAAATAAATAAATAAATAACTTTAATAAAATGGAACATCTTGTGGAAAACTGTCAACATCTTTGAACTGTTAAGATCTTTGACTCTCTTGCAACATTTTTAACAACATGTTAACTATTTAAAAACAAACAGTATTTCAGTCACAACTGTAAACTGCTGATTTTTTTAAAAAATAGAGAAACTTGTACAATTTTCAAGAACAGAGACCCATTTTGAATCCTGTAGAAGGAAATAGTTTTAAAATGATTTTTTTCTTCATTTTTTCATCTGCAACACACACAAAAACAAAAAACCAAAATGGCCAGTGTCATGGCTCCTTCCCCACTCTGGCATGATAAATGCAGAAGTGGGGGCCAGCAAGTGTACTCCAAAAACTTATCTACCAGGCTTTGGTATAAAACTTCCCCCACAATCTTAAAAACAATCTTGTGAATAAAACTTCCGCTGCCACCACAGAAGTATTGATAAAGAAATCAGGGGAAAGATCATTTGGGAAATCTCACCCCTATTATAAAAATCAGGACACACAAGTAACCAATGCCAGGTTAATAAAGAGAAAAGAGAAGACTTTTATTATTAGAACAATATTCCTGTTGCAGGTGTCAACATTATGAGGGTTAGCCAGCAGCCTGGTGATTAAGGGGTTTGACTAGATGGGAAGGTAACAAAATATACTCATGGAGAAACTCCATGGGCCTAGAACTTAGTTACAAAGAAAAGCCAAAACATCTCTTAAGCAGTGCCAGACATCAGATCCCATACCCAACCCTTAAAACAATAAAGCCTAACGAAACTACCTAAACTTTGCCCTACTTTCAGAAAATGAAGAATGGTGTCTTGGAGAGAAAGAGACATGCTTGTCCCTCTCTGTAGCTGCAGAGGACTCACCCCGAGAGACAAAAGGAGAAAGGAAAAAAAACCCCAAATTCCTTTGTCCCAGTTTGAAAGTCCCACCTACATTCCTACTGGTCACTCCACCTGGCTAGGTGTAGTTAACCCCTTAATCCCCAGGCTGCTGGCTAACCCTCATAATCATGACAGCCAGCATAGGGTAGAAAACTATTTTTTCCCCTCTACCATTGTAAGCACACTAGTGTCACAATGGCTGAGCATTCTTAGAGAACTGGCTCCTTTTTCCACAGCTGCTAATACTTAAAAGGCCAACATTTTCCAAACATAACTGCCCAAAGAAGAGTGCTTATATCTGCAATTAGAAACATAAATTAACATGGTCTCACTGTCAGAGGAGAAAAGCAGTCACCACCTCCAATGACTTTAAGGGAGTAGCTGGTGCTTCACTCAGCTCTGAGAATCAAGAAAAGAACGATTACTTACCTGTAATTGTTGTTCTTCGAGATGTGTTGCTCATATCCATTCGAAGTAGGTGTGCGCGCCGCGTGCACCACATCTTCTGGAGCGTTTTCCCTAGCAGTACCCGTAGCGCCGGCGAGGCGCCCCCTGGAGTGGCGCCGCCATGGCGGGGCATAAGTACCCCTGCCAGCGCTGCCCCACTTCAGGTCCTTCTTGCCGGACGCTCCAACGAAGGGGAGGTGTGTGGGTGGGGGGGGGGAGGAGTCGAATGGACATGAGCAACACATCTCGAAGAACAACAGTTACAGGTAAGTAACCGTTCTTTTCTTCTTCGAGTGATTGCTCATGTCCATTCGAAGTAGGTGACTACCAAGCTAACCCCACGGAGGAGGGGTCGGAGCAGTCATACCAGCAGAGTCATGGAGAGAGGTGAACAATAAACAGATTTGAACAATCCAACACTTATAAGGCACAAATTTACAACAATGGCAACAGGACATTATTAACCTATTTACAGTACCGACTCGAGGACTGCAGAACCCACACCTGCATCCTCCCTAGCTTGCTGAGATAGCGGGTAGTGCGCTGTAAACGTGTGGAGGGAAGACCACATGGCTGCCCTGCAAATTTCTGTTATTGGTACCTGGGCACCAAAAGCTACCGAGGACACCTGCGCCCTGGTGGAGTGTGCCTTCACCCTGGGTGGGGGTTTACCAGCCAGTTGATAACACTCTGCTATACATTGCACCACCCATCTTGATAACCTTTGTGTTGAAATAGGCGAACCTTTCCCCTTATCCCCAAACACAATGAAGAATTGTTGGGATTTACGGAAGGGCTTGGTTCGGTCAATATAGAACACCAGCGCTCGCTTGGCATCGCTTGGCTCCTTAGGGGAGTCGTGGGGTTTAGAGAAGAACACCGGTAGATAAATCTCCTGGGACAGGTAAAAAGGTGAAACCACCTTCGGGAAGAAGGTCGGATGAGGCCGTAGCCTTACGTTATCGTGCGAAAAAACAAGGTAGGGCGGTTCTATAGTTAGCGCCCTTAACTCTGATACCCTTCTAGCAGACGTAATGGCTACTATGAAAGCAACCTTCAATGAAAGGTGCTTCAATGAACATGTAGCCAATGGCTCGAAAGGAGGGGACATAAGCCTGTGTAGGACCAGGTTGAGGTCCCAGGCAGGGTGTGGAGCCCTCACCGAGGGGTACAATTTCTCCAAACCAGTAAGAAACCTTTTAACCACCTGGTTAGAAAAAAGAGAGGCTCCTGCCGTACCAACATGGAAGGCGGAGAGAGATGGCACATGGACTTTGATAGAAGAAAAGGACAGGCCACTAGATCGGAGTTGAAAGAGAGAGTCGAGAATAGTTGGAATAGGGGCCGAGGACGGGCGTACTCCTCTCTGGGATGCCTAAGACGAGAAGCGCCGCCACTTGGCAGCGTACGACCATCTAGTAGAGGGCTTCCTGCTGCTAAGGAGCACCATCTGTACTTGTTGGGAACATTCCCTTTCTGGTTGGTTCAACCATGGATAAACCAGGCCGTTAGGTGAAGAGACCGGAGATCCGGGTGAACCATTATCCCCCCGTCCCAAGGTTCAGTTAGCAGGTCCCGAACTGGAGGGAGTGCTATAGGGTCTTGGGTCAGCATGTCCACCAGGATGGGGAACCAGAACTGTCTGGGCCACCTGGGGGCTATGTGGATGATCGAGGACCGAAAAGTTCTTGCTCTGGTCAATACCCTGGAAATTAGGGGAAACGGGGGAAAAGCATAGAGAACGCCCTTTGGCCACGTGGTCGTTAGGGCGTCTCCCCTGGAGAATTTCCCCAGCCCCAGCAGGGAACAGTAGTTCCTGCACTTGGCATTGCGTGCCGAGGCGAACAGGTCTAGGTGGGGATAGCCCCACCTGCGGAAAACCTGACTGAGGACAGAGTCCTTGAGCGACCACTCGTGGGCTCCAAAGGATCTGCTCAGTGTGTCTGCTAATAGGTTTTTGCAGCCGGGGAGGTACTCCGCCTGAGGCGTGATATTGTGCGTGACTCACAGGTGCCAGAGACGCAGGGCCTCCTTGCAGAGGGGTGGCGAACGTGCCCCACCCTGCTTGTTGAGGTAGAAAACCGCTGCAGTGTTGTCCATACGCACCAGGATCGAGCGGTGAAAGAGCCTCGGCAGGAATGCTTCGCAGGCCCTCCTTACCGCCCGCAATTCCCGGACGTTGATGTGCAGGGTCCATTCAGAAAGGGACCAGAGGACCTGAGTTCTGTGGCACCCAAGGTGTGTTCCCCATCCCAGGTCGGACGCATCGGTGACCAGCGTCAGTGAGGGGGGAGGGGCGTTGAAGGGAACCCCGCTGCGCACCACGGTTTCCTGGGTCCACCAGAGTAGGGAGTCCAGAATGTCCGGGGGCACTGTTACTATGGAGTCCCAGAGACCCTTGGATTGGCAGAAGACCTTCGCCAACCACGCCTGCAGAGGTCTCATTCTCATCCTGGCATGTCGCACCGTGTATGTACATGCCGCCATATGGCCCAGGAGCCTGGAGCAGACCCGAGGTGTCGTGATGGGGGACTGATTTAGCCCTGAGATCAGCTCCACTATGGAGAGGAACCTGCTGTGGGGCAGGAACGCTCTTGCCACCTTTGCATCGAGGAGGGCTCCCACAAATTCTATCCTCTGGGAGGGGGTCAGGGATGACTTCTCGACATTTATCATGAGCCCTAACTTTAAGAAGAGAGCTCTTATGAGTGTTACATGAGCTTCTACCTGCTCTTACGAGCGACCTCGGATCAGCCAATCGTCGTGGTATGGGAACACACGTACCCCTCGATTGCGCAGAAAGGCGGCAACCACAGCCATACATTTTGTAAATACCCTTGGTGCCGTACATAACCCAAAGGGGAGTACCGTAAACTGAAAATGGCAATGGCCCACCATAAACCGGAGGAACCTCATGTGACTGGGCCTGATTGCCACATGGAAGTAGGCATCCTTTAGGTCGAGAGTCGCGTACCAGTCGCCCAGTTGTAGCACTGGGATGACTGAGGCCAAAGTCACCATTCTGAACTTGTGTTTTACAACCGCCTTGTTTAAGAATCGCAGATCCAGGATAGGACGAACTCCCCCTTTTGGTTTCGAAACAACAAAGTAACGGGAGTAAAACCCCCTGCCCTGCAGATGCAGAGGGACCCCCTCTATTGCTCCTTTTTCGAGGAGCGCTGCCACTTTCTGAGACAGGATGTGTTCGTGAGGGGTGTCCCTTACTAGGGACAGAGTAGGGGGTTTTGAAGGCGGTGGGCCCAGGAATGGGATAGAATAGCCCGTATTTACAATGTTCAGGACCCAGGCATCTGATGTTATCAGGGCCCATGCCTGGGCAAAACGGGATAGCCTGGCCCCAAACGGGGGGCCAGGATGGCAGACTGGTACAGGACTCTCGAACACGGCGTCAAAACTGGGGCTTGCCCTGATGGGAAGGGCCGTGGGGACCTGCCTGCTGGGGATCTGACGTAGGGCGACGTCGTCGGCCCCTAGGCCCTTGAGGGTGCGCAGCCACCCCGGAACCTCCACCGGAGGCCTGGGAGCGGCGCCTCCAGAAATCCCCACGGGGGACCTGGGGCTGCACTCTACCCTGCTGCCTATAAGGCAGTTGTCGCCGCTGCGTGGCTGGCGTATGTACGCCCAAGGACTTCAGAGTTGACCTCATGGCCTTTAGGGTATGGAGCCTGGAATCGGTGTGCTCCGAGAACAGAGTCTTCCCCTCAAAGGGCAAGTTCTGGATAGTGTGCTGCACATCCGAGGAATCCCCGAGACGTGGAGCCACGCCCCGCAACGCATAACGACGCCAGTCGCCATGGTGCGGGCTGCCAAGTCCACAGTGTCCAATGACGCTTGGAGGGCAGTTCGTGTTATGGCTTTACCCTCGGAAACCATAGCCGCAAACTCTTGGCGGTCCTCCATCGGGAGTCGGTCTCTAAACTTTTCGACAGCTGCCAGGTGTTAAAAGCATACCTGCTCAGCATCGCCTGCTGGTTAGCGATGCGGAGCTGTAGAGCACTTGTAGCGTAGACCTTACGGCCCAACAGGTCCAGCTTCTTAGGCTCCCTTGCCTTTGGAGAAGGCCCGGGCTGGGGAAGCCTTTCTTTTTGGGCCACGGCCTGCACGACCAAGGATCCCGGGATGGGCTGGGAGTAAAGGAATTCATGCCCCAACTGCGGGACGAAATAACGCCTCTCTACCCCTTTTAGGGTAGGGGTCAAGGTTGCTGGTGTTTGCCACAGGGCATTAGTAATTTTGGAAACAGTTTTATTGAGCGGTAAGGCAAACTGCGTAGGGGCGTCCTCCGTGAGGATGTCCACCATCGGATCAGTGTCCTCAATTATGGGCTCCACTGGAACAGCCAGGTTGGAAGCCATGCACCGCAGGAGATCTTGGTGTGCTCTGGCATCCACTGATGGCAGACCAGGTGCTGGGTCCGCTAGTGCCTCATTGGGGGAGGACGACGACGACGACGACGACTCCTGAAGTGGCACAGGAGCGGTTGTGGCCAACTGCAGGGCCAGTTGGATGGCCTGAGCTTCCGCTGGGCCTGCCTCCAGTGCCGGTGGTTGCGGTGCCGCAGGATCATGTTGCGGCACCCGAAGGGGGGAGGAAGGCGCCCTGGACAGGGACGCCGACGGACGGGAACAGTGCCCTGAAGCCTCCGACCCCATAGATGGTGGCGGCTGACCCTGCCACTGATGATAGGCCCAGGGAGTCCAAAAAGGCCACTGCGGGTGTGTGACGGCGCGTTGGGGGTCCCCCGTCTTCTGCACCCACGGAATGGCACGAACAGACTCCACCAGCCCGTAGAATAGAGGTGGTTTATTGCTTCTCCAGGATACAGCACAGCACAGATGTCATCAGGTTACAGGGCAGGCCTAGGATGCCTCAGACCCCCTTGATATGGGGTGGGGTCTCGGCTTCTAAACCCCCCAGCCTGTTGCTGAGGCTGCTTCCTCCATGCTCCCAGACAGAAACTAACTCACTCTCCTCCAGCCCTGCCCCCCAGCCAGGGGCAGCATCCACCTTCTTTTGTTGCTCTCCCTGGGGGGTAGCTGGTCAGACAAATTGAGACACCCTCTCTGCATAACGACTCATCGCCTGTCTTGCTCAGTGGTGCTACAGACAGTAGCCAGTGAGTTAGCAAGTTACCCCCCACTACGTCACAGGGTGCGGGGGCCACATCTGCTGGTTGTGGCCCCTCCAGTGTCTGGATCTGGACCTGTGAGTCGAGGATGCTCCCGAGGACCCCGACCGTACCGACACCGTGTCCGAGTCCGAAGAGCAATCAGACTCTGGCCAAGGCGGAGACGACGAGGAGTGCGGTGCAAACTTGGCCATCGACTCAGGTTTGCCCGCATGAGCACGGCGAGGACGTGCCGTCTGCGGCACCGGGGGACCCATGCCCGGTGTGGCGAATTCTGCCAAGTGCGAGACGGCCAGCGGTGTCACCGGGGTGCCGAGGCCCGGTGCTGGTTGCGTCGTCAGCTGTGTCACCGAGGTGCTCAGGCTCGGTGCCGGTTGAGTTGTGCCCAACTGAAGCGGCACCGGGGTGCCCAGACCAGGGTAGACCACTGGGTCGATGCCGGTGCTGATGAAGGCAGGGAGACGGACGCTGACTCCTGGGAGTGCCTGGATGCCACATGGCCATGGGGGTATGGCACCGGTACCGGCAGGCGGGGCCCTGGCAAAGCGGTAAGCAGTGACCTGCCATGACTCGAAGCCCCCTGAGACTGATGACTCGGCGTTGTGAAGGGTGCCACAGTAGCAGTGGGAACCGACCCCACCGGGGGTGGTCCCGACGCATAAGCCACCTTAGCTTGCTGACTTGGGCCATGCAGGGGAGACGACGGTGCCCGCCGAGCCTCCGACGAGGGCGACCTCGACCCGTCCAAGTCGACCGAAGATGGCAGGGAGGTCGTGAGACTAGGTCCTGCACTGCTTCAAAAGTGTCCGGTGTGGACGGACGATGAGAGGGCAGGCGACCAGGACTAACCAGGCCCCCTCGGTGCCGACGGTGCACCGGAAGGGAAAGACGCACCAGTGAACTGCCGCTGCGGTGCCTGGCCGAAGTTGGCTTCTTTGACGGAGATCTGCCCCGGGACTTCTTCACCCTCTTAGACGGCGGAGAATGAGACCGGTGCCAGGATCTCGATGTCGGTGCCGGTGTGCGGCCTCGCGCGTGGAGGCCGGTGCGCTGCGCACCGCAGGCTGCTCTGGCGGCACCGGTTGAAGCGCCGTCTCCATAAGGAGAAGCTTCAAGTGGGAAACTCTTTCTTTTCTCGTACGGGGCTTGAAAGACTTGCAGATTTTGCAGGCAATTGCCAAATGAGCCTCACCCAGACACTTAAGGCAGCTGTCGTGTGGGTCGCCCCTGGGCATAAACTTCCCGCAGTCAGCGCACGCCTTGAAGCCTAGCGGCCCTGGCATTCCTTACCCCCAAGGGGGAAGGAACAAAACAAAAAACCTAACTAACTACACAAACTATTTACAATGTGAGAAACGGGAACCATTGACTATCTAAGCCTAAGCAGACAAAGAGAGAGAAACGCTCCAACGACCGTCATGGCGGTAAGAAGGAACTGAGGTGGAGCAGCGCCGGCAGGGGTACTTATGCCCCGCCATGGCGGTGCCACTCCAGGGGGCGCCCCGCCGGCGCAACGGGTACCGCTAGGGAAAACGCTCCGGAAGACGTGGTGCACGCGGCGCGCACACCTACTTCGAATGGACATGAGCAACCACTCGAAGAAGAACATAACGTTTGGCTCCCCAAGTTCCAGTCAAAAGTGCAAGCAGGAAATGGACTTGCTGCAACAGTGCAAATCTTTTATGTAAAAATAAAAAAGGAAAAATTTGGGGGAAAAAAAGGAAAAGCCGACTTAATATATAAAATATCAGAGAGGTGCAAAAACTGAGTTAATTAACTATTTTGTTGTACTATTTATACACAAATCTATCTCTAGGTGTTCTGAACACAATACCTTTAAAAGCCTTTTCATACTTTTTTTTTAAAAAACTTAACAGAGGAAGTTTGTAGATCTATAGTAATTTACTCCCACTATACCGCCTGCCTCTTTTGAAAAGAATGTTGTCAAAGCCTGCTTAAGTTCCAGCTGATTTAAATAAAATCTGCTCAGCAGTCAACCAGACAGTAAGATTAAAGCACTGCCATAGACCTAACTTGGGAATTAAGAACAGTTCTGAAAGTAGAAAGAAAATGCCAATATTTAAGAGTAGGATATATGACCTATCAAGTTCACCATGCATTTCTAAACACTTCATTTATTGTAGTATTAGATCAAAAGCATTTATCAATGCCACCTCAGAATGGGATGCATTCTAACTATTCAACCAAAAGGCAAAAGCAACAGGTTTCTCTGCAATGCACTCCCCACCCTACTGGCTCCAATATCTACACTAGATCCTACAGCATCATTCATATTTAAGGCGAGCAGATGTTTTCTAAAATACCTAGGAGAATAAAAGTTTTTAGTGATTGACTTAGCTTTGTTAATGACTCACAGCAAGAATAAGCACAATACCAAAGAGGTTTTTATATGACATTAGGAATATACAGGGCAGGACATTTTCCAGAGTGCTACATGGTACATTAAACACAGAACCGAAAATTGAAAAGAATTTCCCTGCACAATTCCCTTTGCACCAATAAAACAAACTAAAGCTTTGCATTTCTGGGTGGATCCCATCCTCTTTAGAACAGTCAACACAACTGGAAGCAGAAGGAAAAAAGACAGCAGCATGTTCCACGTAGAAGTTACACCAATGTAGTTACATTTAGCGAGAGCTAAACCCACAGGATACAAATGTAAACCAATTTGGAGTGTCCATATACAAAACTGCATTGGTTTAACTAGACTGGTGCAGCATTAGTTTAAAGGGTGCAATGGTTATGTAAACAAACCCTGTTTGGAGCCACTGGAGTTTGGTGTGTGATTCCATGAGAGCAAGGATGGCACTTCAGACGGTGATGACACAGTCACCAGGAGGACAGCTATGTTCCTGCATAAGCGCAGTTCAAGCAGTGAACACTGTCTGAAAGTGGACACTTACAAGTCTGAGAAAAGTTTTTATTTTCCATTAAAATGTTCTAATTTGTACAGTTCATATTGCATTATGCAAGTGCCTGTTGACAATTATATTTTAGCCAAGGAAATGATTTCTTCAGAAGCTCCTTAAACCCCTCCCTGACACGACAAAGCGGTCTGTAATATATGACGACAAATTAAAGAGTCAAGGAAAATACATTTCTCCATTTTAGGATCACTCAGTCCCGGGCAAAATGAATATCCTTGCACCACAGTGGCAGGAAGAAGGAAATAAGACCACAAGGAAGAATATAATAAATTCCTCCATCCCACTCACCTTGTAAAGTATAAGCTGCCAACTGGACGGTTGTGTCAAACGGGCATTCCAATCTGCCATAGGAAAAACGGTTTAAGTAGACAAATCTCTGTATGATTGTGTTCGCAAAAGAGACAACATTTAAGCATTTGAGAGCTGAGGAGATGCAAAGGGTTGCAGTGAATGTTGGCTCTTTGGTAAATTGATGCTTGAGATAAGCACTAATATTCAGGCTACTCTAATGTGGTTCTTTGAGCCAGCACATCAAAAATACTTATTTGCTTATACACAGAAAGTATCAATGGGAAAAAAAATTCTTATCACAGTGAATGCTGGGTTTCCTAGTTTTCCTAGAAACTGTGTTGTTAAACCTCATGTTAAAACACACTGTAATTACCTGAGAGACTTAATGTAGCACACATACCAATACGTACTTACTTTCCACTGAGAATATCCTGTTTTAGCTGAAGAACAAATAAATACCTAAGAAGGTAAAAAAAAAAAAGGGACAAAACCATCAATTAGAGCAGGGTTTCACAACCTATGGGTCGGGACCCAAATATGGGTCGCCATTACATTTCAAAAGGGTCGCCAAGTGTCTCCCTAGGTGGCTCTGCGCCCCCTCTTCCCCCTGTTTTTGAATTGCCTTGGGTCACCAAGTCTTCCTGAATTATCAAAATGGGTCCCCACCTGGAAAAGGTTGGGAAGTGCTGAATTAAGAGCTAGCAGTTCTAATGTCAGTCAGCAGATGGACAGAGGGAGCCATAACCTGACCTGTAAGAACTCAATAAGGTGAAACTTAAATTTAAGATGCTGTACACTGATCTTTCAAGGCCTCTCAATCTGACTGTGTGTAGTTTGCACACTGTTCAAAGGAGGATAAACCCAAATGACGACTTACCAGAATTCCGATCAAGGACCTAAAGGAGCAAGAAGGTGGTGCTGCAGGATTAGCCCTGCTTATTCCTCTAGTTCACCACAAGGACTCAGTAATGCATCATGTGACAGTCAGCACCACACATCTTTCAAAAGTATTGTCTAAAATTTTTCCCAGAACTGCCTCTCCCTAGACCCCTTCCTGAAAACCAGCCTCAGAAGAGTGGAGCTGGAAGAAAATAAAGTGGCAGGTTATAAACTTGATCTTCATAGGAAGGCCCTGCAGAAAATCTTGACTTACAGACTGCTCTTCCTTTGGGTTGGAAAGGAACCAGGCAGTGAAAAACAGAACTACCCTTTTATTCTCCTTCTGATGGGTGTACTTCAAAAAGAAGCTACACAAAAAATGTCATTTATTATACAGTAATTGTTTCTTCTAGATACTCTAGACCAGTGTTTCTTGAATTGTGTTCCGCGAGGCAGTCGGAGGTGTGCTGCAGAGAACAATAGAATTCAAAATGGCCATCCTTAAAGGGCTCAATAACTCCTCTACCCCGACCCTTTGTTTGTTTTTTTTCGCTCAACATAAAATCCTTACTGTTCCTCAGCCATCCACAGGTGTGTACAGCAGAGTACAACTTTCTACCAAATAAACAGAGCCTGTTGGGGATAGCGCTTACTGGACTTCAACTTTTCTTGTATTGCAAAGAAGATTAGGTGAGAAGAACATAGAACACTCGGATTCCATGGGAGGCATTTAGTACCTTTTCCTGATTCATTTCAGAGTGCCAGTTTGTACCACAGCTAGTGTGGCAGGACCAAGCAGTTACTCATGTATAGGAAGGGCAATACTAGCTGGAACTGCAGGCAGACAAGGAATAAAAAATGCTTGTGGAATTTCTCCATTATGACTGATGTCTTGAACTCTAAAGTCTCTGCCATCATCCAAAAGAACACCTGGAATGCTTTTTTATAGAGTTGTCTGCTGCTGGTCCTGCTGCTGAAAATAGTGCTTTACCAGGTGATGAGAATGACTAGTCCCTTCATGACAGTACACAGCATTGGTACTGCTGTGCCCTTGGACACTTTCTGGTACTCTGGCCACAGATGCTGATGAGGTGTATCCTCTTCCTTTTTCAAGAGAACAATGCCTAAGATGGCAGGCTCCAGCACCCCAATGGGGCAATAGTGGTGTGCCATAAAAGTAAGGCTGGCTTGTTGTATACTGGCCAATCCATACCCATTCCCAATGAACTGGTGGAAGCAGAGCCCTGAAGGGTAAGCTGACAGGACTACCGGCAGTGTTGACAGCTGACCTTGGCTCTCTATTGGAAGATGGAGAGAATGCATGTCCCAGTGATGGTGAGGACCCAACCTCCCCCAGGGGCAGCACCGAAGAGTAAGGTGCTCTCAATACTGGTTCAAGTCTGCATCATGGTACCAACACTAATCTTGCTTCTCCTCTCACCACACCTTCCTGAGTCTGTTGATACTGATAGATGAGTTACTGGAGCCGGGGTCACTGCTGGAGGCCAAGTTAGAAGCACCCCTTCTCCTCAATCCTAGATGCCATGTGGGGTTTGGATTTATCTTCATAGGCTTTATGACATCTGTCCTTCTAGGAAAACACTGAGCTCTGTTTGGCGCCTCTGCCTCAGTGTTTGAGTGGAGTGGCACTTCTGTGTACAAGACTGACACCAGAAGTGTTGGTGAGGAGTCATTCCTCACTGCTGTTATTCTGTACCTATTCTGGGCATCGCTTGTATGGTAGATGGGGCAGAAGATGAAGCTGGTTTGTCTGTCAGCAAAACTCTAGAACTGGTCTCCTCTCTGACTGATGTGACCTTAATGAAAGGTTCTAGAAGATGGAACTTTAGCCTCAAATCTTATGATTTACATGTTCTGGTAGAGAACAATTTGCAGACTAAGCATCTGCTCAGTACATGAAATTCCCCCAAACAGAAGAATCAATAGCTGTGCTTACCAGTCTGGATAATTAGTTCATTAGGATGGACAAGGCTTAAAGCCCTGAGGATAAGGGGCTGAGACAGGTTTTGAAACCATCATGCTAAGGATCCCTCTTCAGGAGGTTCTGATTGGCAGAGTTCAGCTCAGACAGAGAGCAATGGTTCATGGTGTCAGATACAGATCAGAAGTAATTATGAAGGGTTTGGGTTTTTTTCCAAAGATTTGTAGACATTTAACCTGAGCTAAGAACTAACTGCTAGGACAGTTTTCAGATTCAGTGTTGTTGCTATAGGAAGTAAGAGGCTTGTCGCCACCCTGTCCTTTATGTCCTGGTATAGGAGTACAAAGCAACACAAGGTGCATGAGCTGCTCCAGATGCTGCTATTAATAAAAAAATCTAGTTCACACAAGAGGCAAACATGCATTTAAACAAAGATCTACACTGACACTTTTTGAACTAGCAATGCACCATTGCCTTGCTGATGAGTAACAGTGGATCCGCAATGCTTACAATTAATGGGAATAGGTGAACATTGAGTAAGAACTGACTACTCTTGCTGAGACAGTTTCTCCACTAATAGGACTGATCCACACTGCAGAAACAGAATGGTCTTCTACAAATAATCTCTGTTGTTCAAACCTGGAAAGTTTCACCCTTCTTCTGAACTCGGCAGGGAAAAAAAAGACCCATGGTGTGTGTCTATTCATATGCAGGTTAGTCCCAGATGAAAAGGGATTCAAAAATGCTCTTTTCTGATAGGAACTCATGTTTAGACATGACTTATATCCTGCATTAAAAACACCGGGGACTTGTATCTCAATATGACGGTGAAATAATCTTCACTTTGCTAATGTTTTGCATAGATCCTGAAAGTGATGGGGCCTAACTGAATTCATTTCTACCGGAGAGAAATCCTCAGTTACAAATACATTTTTTATGTTTTTCTCTCCAAAAAAAACCATAGATATCACATGGCTTTAAATTAACCATAACCCATAAAAGACTGAAGACAGGAGTGTCACAAAACATAAGCTTCCCTTATAAGCTCAGAACCAATGCCATCCTATTAACAGAGTTTATTAAAGACTGGGGCAAAAAGGAAGAAAAAAAAGCCAAATGTATTAAATGAATATTGGGGAAGGAAAAAAAAAAAAAAAAAAAAAGGACAATGAACACATTAGCCAGTAAATCCCAACAGCAGCCAAACAGCTCTGCAAACAGAGGCTAGGACAACAGAAACATATGCCCTGCAATTACGTAGATCACACTCAATTTACCTTGTTAACTCTTCACGGAGATTGTTAGGTTCAGAGGAGTAAAACTTTACACGAAGATGCAGACAGTATGGTGGGCCAACTGCAAAGTAAATGAATTTAAGACACTGATAACAAGAGACCTGAAGAAGGTCCAAATGTATTAACAAAAAGCAACACACATAACAAAAGTCTGCCTATCAATGGTTGTGTCCTACCACAACATGTTCAAGAAAAGAATTCCCTTATGACAAGAATGTTTTTTTCTATTACACGTTAACAGACACTAATTACAAGTCAACCCAGCTGTCATAAACCATTAAGTTGATTTGTCTTGCCAAGAACAGACAAATCTAGGTTAATCCTAATATTTAAGCACTCTGTCCATCACGTAGAGAGCCATGGATTTTGGCTCTATACTCAGCCAAATTCTTAGCAACCGTACTGGTCTGCATAAAACACTTGCAGAGCTCTGGGAGTGCCTGCTGTTGATGGGTTGTGCCACCATATTCCACAGATTTTAGACCTAATTTGGTGCACTTTAATAGTCCCTCTGTGCATCATCTTTCTAGAAGGCACATAGTTAATCCAAAAACTGGATTAATGGTTCTTTGAAACTGCAGCGCTCTAGATGGATTTATGCATTGAAACTAGGATCCTTCCCTGACATCTCTTCCAAGATTAACATTTTATTAAAATAGCATCTCAAGATCCTAAAAGACTGTACAGTTATCAGCAAAGCTGCTGCTGAACAAAGTCAAACAAAATTGACATACTAAGGCCAGGTCTATACTATGGGAGAAGGTCATCTTAAAGTACGCAATTCCTGCTATGTAGATAATGTAGCTGTAATCAACATACCCTAAGCCAAACTTTGGCACCATTCCCACAGCAGGAAGTCGATGGGAGAAATGCTCCAATCAACTTCCCTTACTGGAATAGCACCCTCGAGGGTTCCTTTATAAGCTCAGAACCAATGCCATCCTATTAGCAGAGCTTATTAAAGAATGGGGCAAAAAGGAAGGAAAAAAAAAGTCAAATAGCAGCACCCTTGGGAATTCCCTCGGCATTCGATTTAGCGGGTCTCTACTAGACCCACTAAATTGAACGCCAGAAGATTGACCGTCGCAGCATCTATCTTTCTGCAAGTCTAGATGTGTCCTAACATATCCAAAGTTATCAGCATGCTCTTCTCTGAATCTATCCAATGAGCTACTACCAAACTTTACATCAGATGTGGTTATTTGATAGGCAGATCACATGTAGATTAAGGCATTCTACAACCCATCAAGCTGAGGTGATTATGAAACAATTAGGGAGGACAAGGCTCTACAGCTAGTGAAGAATCTCCAATGGCTATTATGCTAAATAAATCATTTCACAGTTAATGATCCTCTGGCGTAAAGAAAACTACATTATATTAAGTAACAGGAATCAGGAAGTGTTTTTAAGTCACCATTAGGCATGTGCCACGATTTTACCACCACATCATCCCGTTTAGAACACAGCCTGCTCCTGCCACGGTGTCTTCTAACATAGCAAATACACTCGACTACATCCCCACAATGTATACTGATACTCAACTGGCCTAAGAAACCCCAACAACTAAAAGGACACTTACTTTTAACTTGTTTTTTAATGCTCTTTGTGTTATCCAACCAATGCTGAAAGACACAGAATCCTTGAGTTGAAATTTTTTTTATCATAAAATATATCTTTACAAAAAGAAACAGATGTACAACAAGTCACAAAAGTTCACGATGCATTAAAATATTTAAAAATACAGAGTAGCCCCACTAAAACAAAGCGTAATCTGAATCCATTACGGCTAACAACCATGTCATCTTATGAAAGCATTTTATTCTAAATTATGTGGATTAACCCAAACAAAATGTGTGTCACAGAAGAGACTTTTTTAGGGGATAAATGAGCATAGAAGGACAACATCATATTGCATTACAATAGATCATTTTAACTGGAAATCAACTCAAGACAGAGAGTTTGCTTCAAGTGACTACAGAAGACCGTATCCATTCAGCAATATAAACATGCAAAAGTCAGTCCTCAAAGAGCATCAGTTGTTTGGAGTACTGATATACAAACAATCCATGTTAATGGACCATAAGTTCTTCCAGAACCCACCACAGACAGTGTGATATACATTCATATCACATTAAATAAGGATTTCAATGTCTGATATTGGCCTCAGATTGTGATATACCCTTTGGAAAAGGGGGGGAAATGAAGGAATTATATATATTCATTAAAAATAAAACAACTTTTAAAAATGCTGAAAATGAAATAGTAAAGTTTAAGAGGTAGGAAAAAAGCAGGGGGAGTAGAAAATACCACAACATTTCAATAAGTCTAGATACCACAGTTAATTCTTAGAAGGGAAAAAACAGTGACTCATTTTATGTTGGTAAATAAGACCGACAGGAGAGAAAGCTGCATATTCATGAGTTAAGAAAGAATCCTGGCACAGGCACATATGCAATATGTCCAGGACTCATGCAGCCGTACTCCCTGTAAAACAGAAGTTGTCCCATTAATTGGCCAGTGACAGAGCTGAGCCCACCACATACCCATGTCAGAGGGGAATGATCTGTCCAAAACATGTGACATGGGCAGGTAACAGATGCTGCATTATCCTAGAAGTGAACTACACTGACTCAACAGCTAGAACATGGTACCACGTTTTGGCTGGAATGTGATGCTCAAAGAGGCACCTAAGTCAGCTGACCTCCGATGTCTCCTTGAGTTGAGTTTCATAAGTCAGCAGTGCTCCCCTGATTAAACTAGGGGCCACATTCCTCACACAGGGGCCTGCTGGTTCAGATAATCAGAAAAGGTAAGATAGGGAGGGAAGGCCATTTTCAGACCTCAGGACTGCGTGCACATCTGTTTAATCTCCAATCTGTTTTCTTTCATCTCCTCCACATTCCAGTGGTAGGCAGTTAAGAGGCCCGAGGCAGGCACTGACAGCACTTTACTTGACTCAGCTCCTATCACCAATGCCTCTAGGAGTTCAGTTTGAATGGTAAAGGGGGAGGGGACCATGGAAGAAGGGGGAATAACGTAACTGCTTTTATACACAGGACATCTTGGAGGGACAGGGAGGAGGGAAGAAGCTGCTTTTATTCCAAGCGATTCAGATGAAATCCAAAAGAGGCTGATGAAAAAATTTACACTACACACTCTAGTACCTTTATCCAAATCTAACAGTCACAAAGAATGACTCACTAATGAGCAATGAAAACAGCATATTGAACAAACAAAAAGGTCTAGAAGTTATTCCTAAAACAATTTGGAGTGGATTACTTTGGAAAGGGAAAGCAAATAAATATAAATAGCAGCTTTTTAAACAAAGTGATAAGAATAAATGTTGTTTGACGGGAAGTAATAGCTTTTCTCTTGCTATGTGGAATTAACTGCTCTGTAATTTAGACAATGATATCCAAGTCATGTGCAGCATTAAGAGCTACTGTATCTGAAGTATTATGCTATTTTTGTTAAATACTAGCAATTTCATAACCCACTAACATTTGACTCACTAATGATAAGGTAATTAACCTAACCAGTCTCATGTCATCTTTACTTTCCACATCGCTAGGCTGGGTTAGACTGTTTGACACTGACCTGATATATAAAGCTATTTGAATTCAACAGCAGCCTACCCACTGACAATTTGAGCTTTGGGCCCAACTGCTGAATGTTCTAGAACAGTGGTGGGCAACCTGTGTCCCTTTGGGGTTCTGTGTGTGGCCCCAAAGACATTTTGTTTACGGTTGCTCACATGCAGGCTTGCCAGATTCTGCTGGTTTCCATCACTGTAGTGTTTTTCCTCTACTAGTATTACTCAAGTGACGTGTGCCTACAGCAAGGGCACACGAACTGAGTTGCATGCTGACTGCACACAATACAGACTGTAAAAGCCATGCACTCCCTCTGCGTCCAATCAAACCACTGCTACGGTTCAATGGACACACCCACAAATTCTTGGTATGCAAGTGCAGTTAGCAAAACTACTCATTGTTGGTTACTACAATCTTGCAGCCCACTGAGATGAAGGAGGACCACTCACTAGCCTAGCTTGCTCATTGATGCTCTAGAGCAGTGGTCTCCAACCTTTTTACACCCAAGATCACTTTTTAAATCTCAGAACAAGCAAAGATCTACCACCCCATGCTTCCCCTAAGATCCCACCCCTTCCTTGAAGCCCTGCCCCCTCTATTCTCCTCCTCTCCATCACTTGCCCTTATACACTCTACACTGCCACTTTTTTTCCCCCTCCAATTCTTCTGTTGGAAGAGGTTTTTCCAACATTTGGCCTGTCTAGACTGGGCCAAATGTCAGAAAAACCCCTTCTTTTGGAATCCCCCTTATTCTTAGTGGAACAAGGAATATAGGGGTTACCAAAAGAGCATGTTTGCTCTTCCAGTAAAAAAAAGCAGAAGAATAAATGCATCCCTGGA
Source organism: Pelodiscus sinensis (assembly GCF_049634645.1). Taxonomy (NCBI): domain Eukaryota; kingdom Metazoa; phylum Chordata; order Testudines; family Trionychidae; genus Pelodiscus; species Pelodiscus sinensis. Next base: position 6,700,459 of record NC_134717.1, on the reverse strand, counting down.
TGCAGAAGAGTTTTTCCAGGATATCTCTGGAATCCTGGAAAAGCTCTTGCAGTCTAGCTGTACTCTCACTGGGTTGAGACAGGATGAGTGGGGTCTGGGGTGGGAATGAGGTATTTGGATGTGGAAAAGGGTGAGAGGTGCAAAATCTGGGAGGAAATTTGGATGCAAGAGGTGGAGGAGAAGGGGATGCTGGCTCAGGGAGGGGGCTCCAGGCTGGGGAGTGTTGGGGCCAGATGGAGGGTTATGGTACTAAGCAAGCCACAGGCTTGTGGCTGTGAGGGTGCAGGAATTTGGGTTGGGGTATGTGAGGGGCTCAGGGCAGGGGTTTCCAGTGTCTAGGCTTAGATCTAGGGTCTGGGGGGGGTGTTGCAGGAGTGTTATAATGCTGCAGCCAGATGGAGGCTTGTCCCCAATTGGGGATTTGTTGGCCAGGCTTCATTTTTAAATAAAATACTATGTCAAATACAAAAAGTTAAATTAAATTAATGGAGATTCCAGTTCTAGGAGATAGGCAAGGGACCTTGAAAGGTCATCGAGTCCAGTCCCCTGCCTTCACAGGACCAAGCACAATCCCTGACAAATTTTTGTCCCAAATCCCTAAATGGCCTCCACAGGGATTGAACTCACAACCCTGGGTTTAGCAGGCCAATGCTCAAACCACTGAGCTATCCCTCCCCGCAGTTTCTGCATTGTCTTTATTTATGAGAAGGGCGGGGAACCTGTTTTGAGTCGGGGGGGTCACTGACCCACAAAAAAGTCAGTTGGGGCCACACAAGGGAGATGCAAACTAAAAAAAACTCCTCCCAAAATCCCCCCAAGCCTCACTAATGTGACCCCAACTGTACTGGTGGGAGCAGGAGACTTGGTACTGGGGAAGGGTGCTAGTGGGTGCTGGGGCAGGAGACAGAGTGCTGCGGTGGAGGCAGGGTTCTGCAGCAGGGCACATGGGAGAAGGGACAGGGTGCCAGGGGGAGGGGACAGGGTTCTGCAGCAGGGGACATGTTACCAGTGGGAGTAGGGGATAGGGTGCCGGGGGGAGGGGACAGGGTGCCGGGGGGAGGGGACAGGGTGCCGGGGGGAGGGGACAGGGTGCCAGTGGGGGCAGGGAGTCCCCTGTGCCAGCCTCTTCCCAGGACTTCCCCCCGCCCGCAGAGGAGGGAAGCCCCTCCCCCGTGTGCCTCCTCCAGGGCCAACTCCCCCTCCCGCAGCGCAGGGAAGCGCCCGCACGCCCCTCCTCCGGGGCCAACTCCCCCTCCCGCAGCGCAGGGAAGCGCCCGCACGCCCCTCCTCCGGGGCCAACTCCCCCTCCCGCAGCACAGGGAAGCGCCCACACGCCCCTCCTCCGGGGCCAACTCCCCCTCCCGCAGCACAGGGAAGCGCCCGCACGCCCCTCCTCCGGGGCCAACTCCCCCTCCCGCAGCGCAGGGAAGCGCCCGCACGCCCCTCCTCCGGGGCCAACTCCCCCTCCCGCAGCGCAGGGAAGCGCCCGCACGCCCCTCCTCCGGGGCCAACTCCCCCTCCCGCAGCGCAGGGAAGCGCCCGCACGCCCCTCCTCCGGGGCCAACTCCCCTCCCGCAGCGCAGGGAAGCGCCCGCACACCCCTCCTCCGGGGCCAACTCCCCTCCCGCAGCGCAGGGAAGCGCCCGCACACCCCTCCTCCGGGGCCAACTCCCCCTCCCGCAGCGCAGGGAAGCGCCCGCACACCCCTCCTCCAGGGCCAACTCCCCCTCCCGCAGCGCAGGGAAGCGCCCGCACGCCCCTCCTCCGGGGCCAACTCCCCTGCCGCAGAGGAGGGAAGTCCTGGCACACGCCTCACCTGGGGACCATCCCCCTGCAAGTTCCGGCACGCCACAGACCTGAGGAAGGGAAGCAGCCAGCGCACTCCCGGAACCCCTGGAAGTGGCGCGCAGCTGCAGGACTTCCGTCCACCCCGCAAGAAGCCGGCACTACCTCCATTTTTGCTGGAGGTAGGTAGTGGGTCTTCTCAGGAGCGGGGTAATGGGGGAGGGGCCCGAACACCTCACGATCGACTGGTCAAGCCCTGGTGATTGACAAATTGGTGACCATGGCTCTAGAAGCTGGTGCAAACACTCCTTTTGGCCAGCATGTCTTTTTATAGCCCCAAAATATTCCTATCCACTAAACTAAAAATGAATACAGAGGAAAGGTGACCAAAATAAGATATTCCTTCACTTCACACACAATTGCAAAACCTTAGGAAGAGCAGTTAGTAATTTTATTTGCCAACTCCCCTCCCCCACAACTCTAATGCATTTATCTGTAGACCAAGGCCCAGGGCAACTAAAATTAAGAGTGAAATTGCACCTACTCAAGTCATTAGTGGTCTTAAGGATCAAATGTTCATGGTCACATTTTGCTAAAGAAAACCCCTCTCTGCACTACAAGTTAAGTGTGAAGACAGATACATGGAGACTGCTTTAATATAGGGTACCACCATGATATACAGGGATTTGGGAACAGCTCATCCAGAATCTAGAGAGGCCAGCCGATCTATCTGATGGCCGAGTCTCCCAGGAAAGCCCCTCTGTGCATCACTGCCTATAGAATAAAAGACTGGGCTAACAATCTCAACCAGTTCCTCATTAGTAAAAGAACATTGCTGCAAAAGGACTTCATTACCATAGTACTTTGGTCCAATGATTGGCCTGACTTTAAAATCAGAAAGCAGGCACAAGAATGGGTCAGAAAAGTGAAAGGCAAGAATATGTAAGGAACTATGCTGGCCCATATGGGGTTGATTAAACTTTTATATGCTCTACAAAGTAACACACAAACTATTTGCTTTTTGATAACATGTTGATCTGTCACAGTAAAGGTTAAGCTTAATAATTTACTAAGGGGAAAAAAAGTCTCAGTTACTTACTGCCACTTGTGCAGAATCCATGAACCTCAGCCCAAAGTAGTCATTTTCAATGAGGTCCAAATGGTACATGATCTGTTCAAACAGATGTTGGCCTTTGGCTTTTTTCTGGAATTGCAAAATAAATCAGCCTGTAACAGGTAGATTTTATTACTTCCTTTACCTTTTCAAGGCTAAGAATATACAAACTGAGTATGCCAAAAAACGTTTCAAACACAAACTTGGCAACATCTCTACAATAGTAGAGTTGCTGGCATTGGCAGAGAACCAAGTAAATGAAAATGCCTTCAATTTAGTACATGAAGATTTTTAAACCTATCTTTAAAAGTAGCCAGTGCCAAATGCCAATTATTTGGAAGTATTCAGCACTGCACTCTACAGCTTTGTTTCCTCCTACATGCCACTGAAGGCACTTTATACCATGAGATTGGAAACAAAGGTAGTTTCTGAGACTGCCTAATGCAGAGGTGGGGAACCTAAGGCCTGGGAACGGGATGCAGCCACTGAGGCTCCCACTCAGTAACAGCCCACGCTGGTGGTGCCGCACCCTCCTCCCCCAGTCCTCCTGTGGGGCTGGAACACACAAAAATCTAGTAGCCTTGCCCGCCCTCCCCCACCCCCCAAGGCTGTAGTGTGCAAGGAGAATATGGAGAGGGTCTTTGTCCTCCTCAATCAGGGGCCATATTAGTGAGTGTTTGGGTTTTTTCTTTATTTGCTTTTTGCTTCTCACTTCTGTGCGCCCCCCCGACTGATTTTTCTTTGGTCAGCAATCCTCAATCCAAAAAAAGGTTGCCCACCCCTGGCCGAATACATCAGGCAGTTTTCAAGGACACACATAGTGAAATGCTTAAGAAATACCTACTATTTGAAATCCAATATTAAAATCTTCACCTTTGAAGCAGATAAGGAAAAACACATATGAAAACTATATACTCTACAGTCACTCAGTCATCAAATCATTTCAAATGACAAAAGCAAAGCTACTCAAGCTACATTTCTCTTATGCACAGTGGAGTCTCATCAGCAAGTGATTTTACAACACTTACAAACATAGTGGAGAGATGTATTGTTTATCAACAGAAATATGTACCATTCACTCCTTGAATTGATTAGTTTGGTGAGTCATTTCATTATTTTTTTAAATTATTATCTCCATTACCAGCATACACAAAAACCACTGGCAAAATACCAAAAGCTACTCTTTAAAGAAATAGCTCAAGTTGCTAAGAGACACCAGTGAACATTACTTAACACATCATTTATAAAACCCAATCACTTCAAATGTCAAATATATACATAATCATAGAATAGCAACCTTATCTCTGATTCCAAATAAATACCATATTTCTCTAATACAAAGTATAAACATAAAACATCACTGAAAAAAATCAAACCTTTAAATTCCACATATTGGTGTCAGGTGATAAACTTCAAACAAGTCAAATTTTCACATATGTAAAAATGCGACACTCTCTCCCTATTAAATTCCTTTAACAATAATATTCTCAAGGAAATGGCGTTCATATGCAAATCTGACAGCATCTCCCTTGGCCTGAACAAGTTTGAACTTACTATAAAACTGGCTTTCCTTACATTCAAATCCTATTGACATCAAAAGCTAAATATGCAACAATTCCAGCCCGCTACATTAGCGCCAGGACTGCAAATGACAGGTAATTTTCTTTTTCCCCCTCTCCCTTCTTATTCTGAGTCTTTCCCTTCTTTTCTCCACTCAAGATCATCTCATCTGAAGAAGTGGGTTTTGCCCATGAAAACTCATGATATTATTATATAGGTGTATATTATCTGTTAGTCTCTTAAGAGGCCACAAGCCTACTCATTTTTAAAAGTTACAGACTATCACACACCTCCCCATACCCCAGATTATCAACATTTATTATCTGCTCAATCTTAACAAGTATTTCTCATTTATCCCCTGCAAGAAAAAAATATTTAGCTACAATATCAAAATAATAAAAATCCATTGGGAAAATCCATAGCTAAGAGTTAAGATTCTGATACTGTTGTGAAAGATATATTATTTTTATCAAGTACTAGGGGACAGTGCTCCCTGCTCGCTATGCTTGCCAAACCCCCTCTCCTGGGGTAGGCAGCCCCAGCTCTTCCCGCTCTGGCCACCGGAGGTGAGGGGGAAGGTTGGGCTGGACCCAGGCCACAGCTGGCCCAGCTCCCTCCCTCAGGCCACTGGGGAGCAGGCGTGGGGGGGAGAGAGAGGTTTGGGCCAGGCTGAGGCCGCAGCTGGCCTGGCCCTTGCCTTCTGGCAGGGAGGAGGAAGGGTGTGCAGCATCCGGCTCTCTCCCTCTGACCACAAAGAGGGAGGTCACACGGCTCCGGCCCCGCTGCCAGCAAGAAACAAGGCCACGTGGCTTCCACACACCCCCTTTCCCCCCAGACCACCATGGTCACTGCACATGTCCTATATGTCCCCCTTCCCCTCACCCAAGCCCCCACAAGGCTCTGCGGCTCCCATACACCTCCCCATACCACCAAGGGCACACAACTCCAATGCCCACTTTCCCCCAGCCAAGCTCCCACACGCTCTCTCCCCTCACCGAAGCCCCTATAGCTCCCATACCCTCTCCTCCCCCCTCCTTTACCCAGGACAGCCGAGGAGCCGCACAACTCAGTTTAAACTCTGGCAGCTGCCAGCCTACATGGCAGCTGCTGGAGGGACATCCAGTCCTGGGTCAGGCGCCGGCAGTGGGGGTGGAGGCTGACGGCAAGGCCTGTGGCGGGGTGCAAAGGGCCCTGCTGCAGAGCCCCAGTGTGTGTGGGAGGGGTGGGGGAGAGGGCCAGACTGGGGAGGCACCCTGGCCTTTGAGCCAGAGAAAAACATTCAAATGAGCTGATCACAGATAAAAAGCCACTGAATACAGTCTAATAATTTCTGCTACAAAATTGTCTTTGTTTTTAAAATAATTATTGAGAACTAGCTAGATTTCTTATTTGCAGAATTTCCTCCATCTCTGTTTCAGCCACTAAATTCCATACTTAAAAGAGCAAGCAGACTTTTTACTACCCTGTGGTACTCTGATCTTTAAATACCTGGCATTTAATTAAAACTGTAACCATGGTCCTGGGTTAAACGTCTCTTGCAATATGATTCAAACCTACATTATATACAGAAAGCTTAAGTTAAATATGACAGAAGCATACACCAGTGGTCCCCAAACTTTTCAGGGTCATACCCCTCCTTGCCCCTGTGCATGCTAGGGATGGTAAGAAATATTGTCAACTACATGATTAATCGATAAGTGGTAGCACTGCTACCACTCAATCCCGGCTCCTGCCAGGTCCGGCAACTAGCCCTGCTGCAGCTCTACAACACTACAAGCACTTGTACCGCAGAGCTGCAACGAGGGTTGATGCTGGGTCCCGGCACTAAGAGCTGGCACGTGGACAGGCTGGCTCAGTCCTGGCTCGTGCTGGGACCCAGCATCAACCCCTGCTGTGGCTCTGCACTAAGAGCACTAAGGGCCGGCAAGGGAGTTGATGCCAGGTCCTGGCGTGAGCCAAGCCAGCCTGCTAAAAAATTTCCTTGCTGGGGTGTGTGTGTGTGTTGCATGTAGTTGATAACGTTAACTGATAAACACTTGCTTATCGGTTAATTGATTACACCAGGGGTTCTCAAACTTTGTGATACCACGATCCCCCTCTAAGTTGCTCGCAACCCCCCCGGGGGTTAGGACCTACAGTTTGAGAAACGCGGGATTACACTATTACACCCCTAATAAATGCCCCCCTCCAGGGCTAGGTGTGAGATTGTGGATCCCAGGGTGGTGGGACGTGGACGTAAGGAGCCTGAGGCTGGGAATGAGGCCATGGCCAGGAGCTGAGCTGGGATGGAAGTGAGGTTGGGTGGTGCTCCCTCAAACATTGTTCATGCCCATACGGGTCACACCCCACAGTTTGAGGCTCTCTCACCTAGACACTAATTTCAGGCCACCATGCACTTTCGTAACTCCTTTCTTACCAAGTCTCAGGACATGGAACAGCAAGCAATCTCACATATATGCACAGCAATAATCAAGTTTCTTCTGTTTCAGATAATAAGATTCACTACCACCAAAAATGTATTAAACATTGATAAAATTGCTCCGAACAACTTGGTTAGAATTCTTGAACCAATTGTAAAATACTTTCTTCCACATTTAATATATTTGAACCAAGGTCCTTTCTTCCAAAACAGAACACCACTAAGTTATTTATATTGTATCTTAACAAGTGGGTGTTTTCTGCTGCATAAACAACAGGAAAGACAGGCTCAAAGTGGAATAAATACAGCCTTTGGAAAAGGTGAAGTTACCAAAGGCATCGGCTCACACAAGGACCTTGTGCCTGGTCTAAAGCCAAGGGAAAGCTTCCATGTTCTTCCATATATATATTTTTAAGCTTTATAACTCTTACAGCTGAATGAACAGGTAAGGAGAGCCCTTTATCTAAGATGTCAGTTTGACTCTGGCTCAGGTTGTAAAAGCTTTTACTGAGCAAAAGCTACTCAGTGACACTTGAAATTCATGGATGTTTATTTCCCAGTGGATGGATTCCTACATCACAAGTGGCATCTATTGTGCCAGTCTAAGCAGGTAAAGACCAAATGGACAGAGACAGAATTACACAGGAGGCAGTCCCTCTCTGACTTAATCACTGGGACTGTCAATCCACCATCCCTCACACACAGTTTCATGTAAACTTATACTGAATACATAAATGGGTATTTTACTTTCATAAAAGTTAAACAAATTTTGAAGTTTTAGTTGAAAACTACATTCCTGGGAGATACACCTACATTCCTAAAGGATGTAGCTGTCTATATTTAACTAATGGAGGCCAACCCATCACAAAACTCTGCAATAAGTTCCTTTTTATGGGTTTACATAAACTTACTTGTGTTCAATAAAACTGTCATTTCCAGCACACACTAAAGAAATCAAAGATGCATTTCCATTTAAGAGACTATAGGGTAACAATTCAGTTGTAGAAAACACTCAATTTTGTATAAGTGGTATTTTGATCTCACTGTTATCTTGTGTGTTTTGGCAGAGCTGAGTTTACCTCAAAGGACAAGCAGTTAAGCACTTTCAAGTTGCTTAATGATTTCCAATAAAATATTAACCATCTAACCCACAAACAGACCTAAATTTGTGACTGGTTCTGCCTCCAGGGGACAAATTAACCTCCTCATGCACATGTAATTGTTTGAAATCCCAACACTTGATTAATGTAGATTATTAAACTAGGCTGGAGGTAAAAGGAAAAAAAAACCCTCTTAACAGCACGGAATTCGGTGTGTGGGCTGGACTAATATAAATCTTTAAATGTGCAGAGCGTCTAAGGGCTGGTCTACATTTGAAATTTATCAAAATAGCTATTTTGGAATACTGTTCTGTGTGGATGTGCCTCTTCCAGAATAGAGTGCCTTTTACTGCTTTGGGTTAATCCATCCAGGGCAAGGGTGGCCAACTTGTGACTCTTCTGAAGTTAATATGCGGCTCCTTGCTCAGGCACTCACTCTGGGGCTGCAGCTACAGGTGCCAACTTTCCAGTGCTCAACTCGTGTCTCCACCTCCTTCTCCAAGCATATTGCGCTCTTGCTCCTTCCCTCCCCAACAGAGCCTTCTGAGTGCCATGAAACAGCTGATTACAGTGGGCAGGAGGCATGGGGAAGGAAGAGGAAGCACTGATCAGTGGGACTGCTGGTGGGGAAAAGATGCTGGAGATGGAAGGAGGCGCCTGATGGGGACTGCTTGCAAATTACTGTAGCTCTTTGGCAATGGACATAGCTAAACTGTGGCGCCTTCTCAGGCTCAGGATGGCCACTGCATAACACTTTTCAGTATGGAGTAAAATATATGATCAAAAGACCTCTGTTTAAGACCAGTTAATGCATATGAAGTTTCAGGAAATAAAGTTTCCACTCTTCCTCTTCCTGTCAGAAATACAAAACAGTCTAACAGTGATATGTTCTAGAACAGGTTTTATCTCCTCCTCCACAGCCACTCAACATGTAGGAAATCCCATGCTGGAATTTTAATTAGACTAAGGATGTCAAGTATCAGTTAATTTACTAGTTGAGTAGTTGATGGAATTTCCATTGACTACTTGCCTAGTCGACAGGCACGTCCGCTTTCCTCCTTTGAAATGTACAAGAGCCCCTACTTGGTCTTTTGAACATTTCAAAGGAGGAATGTGGAACTCTGCATGCAGGTTGGGGCCAGCAGGAAATCCCACCGACTCCGGGCTGCACGCAGCGTGCCAGCTTTGAAATGTACAAGTGTCCCAAGTGGGGGCTCTTGTGCATTTCAAAGTGGCAGGGCAGCATGGAGCCCGGGGGTCAGTGGGAGACTCAGACCCTATGCTGAACCCATACGTTCTCCACATTAAACTAGTTCAAATTCTTCATTCCAGCCTGCATTTCCACCATTTTCTTTCTTCCCTAGCAATCAAAGGCAGACTGTTAGAAGCCAGAGAGTCCAATAAGTCATCTGAAGAAGCCAATGAGCAGTGTTACTGTGGAAAGCAAGCACTTGTGCTAACTGCCAACAGCACCCTATGAATACTACACATAGCTGCAGAAGTACAGTATGGCCATCTGCAGTTACTGTTCTCCTGGACAGAGTGACTGTGATGGTGACTTGGACTAAGGAAGCACAAACACTGGAAAGTTGATAAGTCATTTCTTAAAAGGTAACAAAGTAACTTTCCTGGCTAATAATGAGAAGCCTGTAAGAGTGTCTCAAAAGAGGCAAGGAAGAGGAATAATAGATTTCTTCTGAAAAGAAAAAAAAGTAACTTACACCTTCACCATTACATTTAGGCACCTGGTTGATAAGTCTGACAACTAAGATTAATTGAAGTTCCTCATAGAATCAAAATTGTTATTATAGGCATTTGCCTGTAAGGCCAGCACCAGCTGCAGAAAGACTATTGTTCTAGTTGTGTACAGACACTATATTTTATTATTTCCCATTTCAGCTATGCTTATGAAGTGTGTAAGTGGGGGGGGGGAGCATTTTTGGCCCCAGGTAAAGTATCTTACACACAGAACAGCATTGGACATGTTAATTATATTATTTCAACAACCTTTACAGAGGCGCATTATTTTACCACTTGTTCTAAAAGTCTTTAGTCATTTTTGACATCTTTATAAATGCAATATTTCTAATATTTAAAAAAATCAAAGTAACTCTGTCTCAAATATTGGAGAAGGGATTATTCTCCACCCACATTCTCTCACCACTGCCACAATACTCTACACTCAAGCAATCTGGGGCTTTCCCTAGACTGCCCAATGCGATTTTAACATTCTTAACATCTATAAGAGAAAGTTCATTTACTTTAAGACACAAGATGCAGAGCAATCACTCTTGACCAGTGGCTCCAACCTGATGTACTGTAAAACAATTACTAAAGTCAGCATCTCTCAGGATCTAACCATATGTTAAGAGAGTTTCAATGAGCCATGGTTTTTAAACCTTGGGACTGTTCAAACTCAAACCAGCCATCACTGGCATAGCTAAGTACAAACTAAAGGGAAGTGAATGGCAGCAATCACCTCCTAGACACGGAAGAGTGGTTCACTGTGTGGTGGGAGAGCTGCATGGAGCCTGGCACAGCAGTCTTACAGCAGCCACAACCCAGGCAGTAGTGCTCAGCTGGCAGCTGGCAGGCAGTGCAGGGCTAGATGAGGGGAGCGGGGTAGGCACTGGGGGTTGGGGGAGCAGGGCTAGTGCTGGGGGAACCCGGGGGTTGGGGGCTCTAAGAGGTGGGGGCTGGCACTGGGGCATTCAGGGTGGGGAGCTGGCACTGGGGGGTTCTGGGGATGGGGCTAATATTAGGGATTGGGGGCTAGCACTGGGAGGGAGGAGAGCAGTGGGGCTCTGGAAACAGGAGGCTGGCATTGAGAGGTTCGGTGGAGGTGGGATCTAAGGGGTGGGAGGCTGGCACTGAGGGGGACTGAGTACAGGGGACTCTCGGGTCAGTGGCTGGAGGGGGGGAGGGGGTTGAGAGGTGGTGGCCTCTAGGGGTTAGGGCTGGCAACGGGGGGCCAGCATGTACTAGCCATACAGTGACTGCTGGAGCTGAAGCCAGCTGTTTGCGGCGTCCCTGGGGGCCGGGGCTTTTGGTGGACCAGTAACATTTTATTTGCATACTTATTATTTGCATGACAACTGCAGAGAACTGGAAACATTTTATTTGCATATTTGTTATTTGTATAATGAATATGCAAAAGTGCAAATAAAATGTTACCAGTCTGCCAAAAGTTTGTGAATGGGTTTGCCAGTCCGCAGTATAAACCAGGTTGGGAACCGCATGTCTAGTACATGCCAAGAGTACTCTCTCTTCTCATATATCAGATAGAAAGCTGCTCAGTGAAAAGGTAGCCAAATTTCAGAAACCATTCTCATGTCTTTGTATATCACTCCCATTAACTGAATTAAATGAGTTTAGCTTCTCCCTCAATTTGCATGCATAGGACACTGAAATGAAAATATGGGTGTTGCTAAGTTAGACCTGCTCTGCCACCACACACTAGCCCAGTGAAACACATTTAATATTTACAGCACAATGATATTTCTATGAACATGCTAAGTGAAAGCACTAACCACTGCATTATCTTTTCAATTAGAGACTAACAGATCTGGGTTAGGAGCTATGACAAATAGGCATAACTTTACCCAGCTCTTACAAAATAAAGAACTCAACCTGACAGATGCAAGTCAATAGTGTTTAAAAAGCAGCTGTCTCTTTCATACCGGTAAGTCCACACTGACATCAGTTCCATCCAGCAATGATACTCGACAAGTGATGATGGATTTTGCATCTCCAGCTGCAGGGATGTGGGTGACAGCTCTTTGGGCCTCTCGCAGTCGCTCCTTCTCCACATGCTTGCGCATAGACCGACGTCCCAGCGTTCGTCGAAAGAAACGCAACATCTTTGCTACAGAGCCCCAAGACAAAGAATGAAGAGACAGATGTTAACACTTCAAGAAAGTGAAAAAAATTAAGACTGCACTTAAAGAAGTCTTCAATTTTCCAGGGGTCACAAGGCAGTTACAGACTCAAATTCAATTGAATTGCTTAGGAATCTGGATGCCTAACTCCCTTTTGCTCTTTAGGAAATCCCAATTTAGTGAAATGCTGACCGTTTCAGAGATTGGTTCCCAGGACCATATTATTTAGACAAAGTGCTTTAAGCGGTGGTGAACAATCTGCAGTCTGCCATGTTGCCCATCGGGGTGTGGCCCACGAGACATTGTTTATCAATGCCCAAGAGCAGGGATGCCAGATTCTACTAGTTTCATCCACATAGGTTTTTTCCTACCAATATTACTGAAGTGGCACACACACAACGCAAGGGCATATGAAGCGTGTGCTGATGCACACAACACTGACTGTGACGAGTGTACTCCCACTGCATGCAACCAAAATGCTGATATGGTTCAATAGGCTCACCTCACAAATTCTAGGTACCTAAGCACAGTTAGCAAAACTACCCTATCTTGGGAGACTGTCTTGGTTATTACAATTTTGCAGACAGTTCACAAGCCTAAATTTCCCATCACTGGCTTAAAGTAAAGTATTTTAGGAAGCCCAATGACTCCTTTTTCAGGACTCACATAGTTAACAGTCGTCTTGTATCAGTGGCCACCAACCAGTAGATCGGGACCAACCGGTAGATCTCGGAGCCTCAGATAGGTGATCCTGACTGGTTTGGCCGGGAAGCTACCAAGCGCTGGCACTACAGTTGCCCCTCCACTCACTGTCATGCTGTTCCTGCCCTCTGCCTTGGAGCTGCCCCCCTGGAAGCTTTGTGCTTGCTGTGCAGGGTGTGAGAGGGAGAAAACGGAGGGCACTGATGAAAGGGTATCCCTCCTGCCCCACTTCTGTACCCTATCTCCACACAGAGAGAAAGAGAAGGAGGGAGCTTGGCAATGCAAATCTCTGTCACACTCACCCAGTGTGTGTGTCTGTCATTCTCACAAACACACACTGTCCTTCACTCTCATCACCAGACCCAACAGATCCATGGGGGGTGGTTGTTACTTCTTTTACAGCTTGCAAAGTGGGTTATTTTTGGTTTTGGACTAGTCTGTGCATTTCATCATTTTCATTTCTCTCTTATGCTTACATTTAATTTGTTGAGTACTGAGTTCTCAAATGCCCAACCTGTCATGGCTGGAGTAATTATCCCAATGGTAACTGCTGCTCCTGGAAGTGGCTGGCATGTCCCTGCAGCCACTGAGAAAGGCAGGGCAGGGGGTCTCCACATGTTGTCTTTGCCAGCAGACACTACTCCTGCAGCTCCCATTCATCAGGGAACCGTGGCCAGTAGAAGCTATGGGCTCAGTGCCTGTAGATGAGGGGCAGCACATGGGGCCATTGCTGTACATGCCAGATGCTTTCAGGAGTGGTGAAGGGCCAGGGCAGGAGCAAGTCTGCATTAACCCCATTGCTCCACCATCCAGAAGCTATCTCAGTTAAATGGTGCCCAGCCAAAGCCTGCATCCTAGACCCCTGTCATAGACCTGAACCCCCTCATACATCCAACCCCCTGCCCCAGACGTGAGTGCCCTTCCATCCAAACTCATTCCCAGAGCTTGCACCCTGAAAGCCCTCCTGGATCCCAATCCCCCACCCTGGGCTAAGCCTGGAGCCCCTCTCACACTCCAAACTCCTTGGCCCAAGACCAAGCCTCCTTGGCCCAAGCCTGCACCCCGGCCCTCTGCCCCAGCCTGGCGAAAGTGAGTGAGGATGGGGGAGGAAGGGGCATGGAGTGAGCAGGGTGAGGCCTCAGAGAAAAGGCGGATCAGCATCAAGGCCTCAAAGAAGGGGCAGGAAGGAAGTAGGGCAGGACATTTGGGTTTGAGGTAGATCTTAACTTGCACTTAAATTAAAAAGTGACCTTGTGGTTTAAAAGGTTGGAGACCACTGTCTTATATCCATGGCACTCCAACTTATTTGATGTCCCTAAATTAGTTACACTTTCTCCCAGGCTATTTTCCTGATTGATATACTCCCCCTTTTCATGAGGAACAAATGACGGACAGTTCTTCATAACATTCTTTGGATTTAGTGCAAAATTCCAATGTATAAACAAATGAGGGTGTGTGCACACATTTACCCCCTTTCACTCACAGAAACACCTGTTTAAGGTGGGTGAGTGCCTAAGCCTTTTGAACTGGCAAACCCCACCTAGGCTGCAAGCTCCGATCTATAACACACACACAATCCCCTCAGGGACTTTGGTCACAACAGAGAATTTAAGTTAATTGTAAACTTGGGCCTCCATTCTGTAAGCTGATCTGCAAGGTGGAAGCCTGAACCTTAGCACAACCCCAGTGACTACAATTATGCTCCATGCAGGGATTTAGTAGTTTGGAGCCAAGGAAACCTAAAAGTCAATCCAGTTTGTAGGATGATCTGGACCATAAATCACATGAAAGGTGTAGGCAATATGCAGCATAGGTAATCGCCAGTCTATGCTACAACGTGAAAACGTTTGTAACTAGTTCATGATATAAAATGCAGGACAATGTAGCACTATAAAGACTAACAAGATGGTTTATTAGACGATGAGCTTTCGTGGGCCAGACCCACTTCCTCAGATCAAAGTGGGTCTGGCCCACGAAAGCTCATCATCTAATAAACCATCTTCTTAGTCTTTAAAGTGCTACATTGTCCTGCATTTTGCTTCAGCTACACCAGACTAACAGGGCTACATTTCTATCACTAGAGTTCATGCTATGTCTCCTCTGCAGACAGGTTCCATAGCGTTTGTATCAGCGGGGTCGCCGTGTTAGTCTGAATCTGCAAAAGCAGCGAGGAGTCCTGTGGCACCTTATAGAGTCCAGGGGTGTCCAAACTTTTTTCCACGAGGGCCAGATTTGATGAAGTGAACATGCGTGAGGGCTGACCATTTTGCCTGACATTCTTGGAACCATTAAAATTAAATGCAAATTAACTATTTTAGGCAACGTTTATTGCAAACGGCATACTTTTCATTTCGTCCCATGGATGACCAATCTAAACAGGTGTTAAATCACTCTGCCTTTCATATCTGAAGGCCAGATGAAAAAAAAAAATCCAGGAAGCTGAAATATATGTCAGGAACATTGTAAAGTACATGACATATTATTGGTACTAAAGGTTGTCTGTCAACTTTTAAGTTCAAAAAATATGAACAGGAACATAACACCCAGTATCCATGTTGTGTCCAAATATATTTATAACTGATTGAGACCAACTGACATTAACTGAGATGTTACAATGTATTCATCTCAGTACGTATGGATTCGTTGGGGGCCATAAAAGATAGATATTGCCCAATTACCCGGGGGGCCGTATGAAAGCGGAACACGGGCCGCAGTTGGCCCGCGGGCCGGACTCGGGACCCCCCAGTCAGTGGGTGACACGGTTGTAACACGCACCAGCCACGCGCACCCTGCACGAGTCATTCCTGAGCCAAAGCAGCCGGCTCCCCAGCCGAGCGCGCGCCCCGGGTCTCCTCTGCCCGGGCTTGCCCGCCGCGAGCTTCCAGGTGCGCAGGGAACCCCGCGGCGGGAGAGCTTTTCCACCCGTGACCCCCCCGCTCGCAGCCCCGGGGGGGGGGGGGGCCCGGCTCGCGCTGTGGCAGGGAACGCGGCGCTCGCCAGGCGGGGCCGGGGGAGCCGCGCAGGCACCGAGCCCTCAGGGGGCGCCCAGAGCCCGGGCCGGACACGGGGGGGGGGGGAGGGGCGCTTTCCTCAGCGCGCCCCACGCGGGCCGTTGGCCCCGCCCCCACCCGCTTCTCTCCCGGGATTACCCCCCCCGCGATGACGAGGCCGGGGGGGGGCGCCCCCTACCATGCGGGAACCCGAACCCCCCTCTCACCTGCTGCCCGGCTCGGGAGCGGAGGCCAGCCCGGCTGCGGCTCCTCAGCACTGGGGGGGCGGGGCGGGGCGGGGCGGAGCAAAAATGGCCGCTCGGCCCCGCCCCCGCCTCCCTTAAAGGGACTGAGCCCACCCGCCCGAAAGTGTCAGCTCGTCCTTAAAGGGGCAATGCCGCACTCTCCGGGACCCAGGCAGCGTCCCCTCTCCTTAAAGGGGCAATGCCTCACTCTCCGGGACCCAGGCAGCGTCCCCTCTCCTTAAAGGGGCAATGCCTCACTCTCCGGGACCCAGGCAGTGTCCCCTCCCCTTAAAGGGGCAATGCCGCACTCTCCGGGACCCAGGCAGCGTCCCCTCTCCTTAAAGGGGCAATGCCTCACTCTCCGGGACCCAGGCAGCGTCCCCTCCCCTTAAAGGGGCAATGCCGCACTCTCCGGGACCCAGGCAGCGTCCCCTCTCCTTAAAGGGGCAATGCCTCACTCTCCGGGACCCAGGCAGCGTCCCCTCTCCTTAAAGGGGCAATGCCTCACTCTCCGGGACCCAGGCAGCGTCCCCTCCCCTTAAAGGGGCAATGCCGCACTCTCCGGGACCCAGGCAGCGTCCCCTCTCCTTAAAGGGGCAATGCCTCACTCTCCGGGACCCAGGCAGCGTCCCCTCCCCTTAAAGGGGCAATGCCGCACTCTCCGGGACCCAGGCAGCGTCCCCTCCCCTTAAAGGGGCAATGCCGCACTCTCCGGGACCCAGGCAGCGTCCCCTCCCCTTAAAGGGGCAATGCCGCACTCTCCGGGACCCAGGCAGCGTCCCCTCCCCTTAAAGGGGCAATGCCGCACTCTCCGGGACCCAGGCAGCGTCCCCTCCCCTTAAAGGGGCAATGCCGCACTCTCCGGGACCCAGGCAGCGTCCCCTCCCCTTAAAGGGGCAATGCCGCACTCTCCGGGACCCAGGCAGCGTCCCCTCCCCTTAAAGGGGCAATGCCGCACTCTCCGGGACCCAGGCAGCGTCCCCTCCCCTTAAAGGGGCAATGCCGCACTCTCCGGGACCCAGGCAGCGTCCCCTCTCCTTAAAGGGGCAATGCCGCACTCTCCGGGACCCAGGCAGCGTCCCCTCTCCTTAAAGGGGCAATGCCGCACTCTCCGGGACCCAGGCAGCGTCCCCTCTCCTTAAAGGGGCAATGCCGCACTCTCCGGGACCCAGGCAGCGTCCCCTCTCCTTAAAGGGGCAATGCCTCACTCTCCGGGACCCAGGCAGCGTCCCCTCTCCTTAAAGGGGCAATGCCTCACTCTCCGGGACCCAGGCAGTGTCCCCTCCCCTTAAAGGGGCAATGCCGCACTCTCCAGGACCCAGGGAGCGCCCCCTCCTCTTAAAGGGGCAATGCCGCCGTCTTTGAGGCCCACGGGGAGCCACCCACCAGCGGCCCACAGAACAGAGGGTCCCTTAAAGATTAAAACAGAGTGTGGTGACCCTTTGAAGAGCAGCCACGTTCATCTGGAGATAAGCCCCCCGAGCTGCCCCTCACTGCAGTGCCTGAGGGGAGCTGGCCGGAGCTTACAGCCTAGCAAACGAGTTAGTCTTTACAGTGCCGGCCGCCCCCTCCTTGTTTCTGCTGAAGCCGACTTGCAAGACTGCCCCTCTAATTCCTTCTTAAAGCTAGCTGCCCATTAAAGGGGCAATGCTTCTAGCTGGAGGGCCCACCGAGATGATTTCCTTAGAGGCTGTGCCACTCCCCAGAGGATGCCTAGAGAGCAAGCTCCGTTTAAAGGAGCATTGCCACCCCCACAAGGGCCCCTTAAAGCACCATACAGTGGTTGGGAATAGGAGGTAGGTAACAGGTACCTGCTCTCTTAAAAGGGCCCTCATTGTAGCATGCTTTGAGCAAGACAGGACACCAGCCTGAATCACCTGAGAGAGCATAAGAGTGACCACACAAGCTCAGACCAGAAGTCCATCTAGACCAGTACCCTGTCTGCCAACAGTGGCCAATGCCCCGGACCCAGGGGGAGTGAACAGGGAAACTTCAAGCAATTCTGCTCGTCACTCATTCCCAGCCTTGGGCTGGCAGGGGTGGTATCCCTACCTTCTGTTTACCCTGGCTAATAAGTGTTGGATCTAACCTCCATGAATTTATCTAGTTATTTCTTGAGCCCTGTTAAAGTCCTGGCCTTCACCACCTCCTCCAGCAAGAAGTTCCACAGATGAGGCTGTGTGATGAAAAATTTCCTTTTGTTTTAAACCTGCTCTGTATTAAGAACTAAGGGTCACCAAATAAAATTAAGTTATGGGAAGGTTCTTACATTATGAGAGTCTAGAGCAGTGCCAGTAGTGCTGGGGAGAGAGACTGGAGGAGCAGGGGGCACTCCCTCCTTTAGATAAAGGTCCCCTCCCTTGGGTCATGCCTCAGGCTTGCAGAGTCTGGGAGAAGGTGCTCTCTCCCCTTTAGGCACATGTTAACTCTGAAGCCTAATTAGGACACTTACAGCTGTCCCAGTGCACCTCCCACTTCTCTTCCCTCGCTCCACCCTGGTGGCAATGACAGCAACTCACCATTGTTCATGTCCAGAAAAAGCAGATAAGCAGCCTGAACAGAGCTCTCCAGTCTCAGTTAGACATGGATCAAAGGAATGACAATAGACAGCAACATCAACCCCATCCATTCCAAAACCATGAGTCAGGCCACAATAATTACAAGTTTTTTTTTAAGAAGGAAAGAATGTTTTAAACTTACCTTCTTCCTCTTGAGTCTTTAGGATTCTCCTTCCCCTCATGTGGGTTAGATACTTTAAAGAAAATAAAATGAAAGCCGAGATTCTCACATAGTCATGTCTCCAGGAGCTGGAGCTTTAAGAAACACGCCTTATATCAAAGATGGTAATACTGATGGTGGGATGGGGGAAGGATCTGCCTTCTCTCCTCCCCCATCAGGGTAAGCAGGTTTCTCTCCTCTACTGCTTGCATGAGCACATCCCCTCTGATTCAAACTACTTTAAACACTGGCTTTTAGGCAAGACAGTGACCCACATATAAGGATAAGATTGTTGCAGAGGCCACGGATCCTTTGACTTTCAGTGACCTGTGACATTTTCCACTTCAGCAGATGACAGGGGGTACCCAGAGCTGTCAGCCACCATGAGCAGCGGGGAGACCCCAGATACTCAAGCTGCCTCACCAATGGGTGCTGATTCCCTCTTCTTTTTCTCCTCCATTGCTTGGGCTTCACTCATCCCCTTCCCCAATTATTTTCAGTAAGAGAGAGAGGCTTCTGTGAATTTTCATTCATTGCCCATGACCTGTCTGTGACTTTTACTAAACATCATGACAAAATCTTAACCTTACCCATGTTCAATGCAGCAGAGTTGGGGAAATACCCTTTGCACCCCTCCTGATCCCTCTACTTTGCTTTCATCAAAGGAGTGATGCCTTTTGTGGAGTAGAATCAACACCCAAAAGAACGACATTGCTCAAACAAGAGCACAGGAGCCTCTGTTCTCTCTCAAAAATGCAGTGTCACTGAAGGTTGTGACAAACAATGAGCAACAGGCCACAGATCCTGTTAAAAGGGTGGAAAGGGGGTTTAGAGTATTAACAACTCCAAGCTGATTGATTTATAAGTGCAATGTCAACCATACATTGGCCTTGAGGAGATTTAGTGATACAAAAGGCGGTCATGAATTCAGGCCTATTTTCATCAATGACTTGGATAATGTAAGGGAGATCAAGCTCATAAAATTGGTGGATGCCACCAAGCTGGGAGAGGGGGCAAATGTTTTGGAGGCCAGGATTAAAACATTCACAAAGACCCTAGTAAAATGGAGAATTGGTCTAAAATCAGTAACATTAAACTCAACACAGACAAGTGCAAAATACTGTGCTTGAGGAAGAAAAGTAATGCGCCAACACAAAATGGGAATATCTGACACGAAGGGGAGGACAACATAGGTGCCTTCCTCCTGCCCTACTTACTCTCCTCCTCCATGGTCTTTTCAGTCTCCTCTCTCTCACCTGCCCCCTCATTCCTCTCTGCCATCTTCTTCTTTCATGTTTTGCAACTGCTCTCGCTTTCCTCCCAGACTGCTTTCCAACCTCCCAATTCCACCAGTTCCTGCTGACTCCCTCCCTCTCTCCCCCCCAATAGACCAGAATCATTTCATCCATAGGATGGTTCAGGGCAACTGCCCCAGGCACCACGCTTTGGAGGGCCCCGCAGCACCACAACTGTCCTATGGATATGCCTGGTACAGTGCGGCAGCAGGGTGCCCCCCCCCCACTCACCAAGGTGGCAGGAGCTGGAGCTGCCCGACAGCCTGCTCTGGCCACCACCCTTTCCCAGCATGCTGCACTTGGTGGCTCCACAGCAGCAAGAAGCAGAGTGCTTCAGCCCCAAAGCACTCTGCGTTGCAGGAGCAGGAAAGGGGTCTGGCAGAAGGGGTGGAGTGGGGAGGAAGCAGAGGTAGGGCAGGGCCTGTGGGAGGGGTTGCATCAGGCCCCATATCTTGGGCACGGGGGGACTTTCCCCAGACCCCGCAGCCCCTAGGAACACCTCTTCACTAAACAGCTAGGTACCTAAAAGGCCCTCAGAACTGTAGTTGCTGGGCCCTTGCTGCATGAGTTCCCTTAGAGGAACTTTTTCTCGGGGCATCAGTATGATCACGGAACACGTGAACAGACGAATTGGGGAAAGGGGGCTGCAGGTGAATTTAACTTCCTTAGAGGCACGACCTGACACTAGAGCTGTGTAAAGGTAAATGCCACTGGGAGCTGGCCATTTGCCTCCCATGCAAAAGTCAGCTCAACCTCAGTCACCACATTTTAGATGGATCAGCACTTTACCCTCTTTTTTTTTTTTCAAAGCACCAAATATTAACCAGTGAATAGGCCTAAGGAATTACATGGACATTCACAGCCACAGAAGGTTTGTGTGCCATTTACTAGAGCTGGTAATTGCTCCAAGAGGCCTTGAGGGTAAGAAGTCTTGCAGCTGACTTATTTGTAGGGTGAAAGAAAAGGAGTCTCTGAAACAGGAGAATGGAAGCATCCGTCCATGCTGCAATTAAAACCCACGTCTGGCCTGTGCCAGCTGACTCAGGCTCACGAGATTCGGGTGAAGGGGCTGTTTAACTGAGGTGTAGCCACTGAAGCTCAGGCTCTAGGACCCTATGAGGCACCTGAAGCTGGTGCCCGAGCCCAAACATCTGTGCTACACATCTTTACCGTAAGTCCGAGCCCTGCAAACCTGAGTCAGCCAGCACAGGCCAGGTGTCTGAGCAGCAGATGTATCCTACATGGGGGCTTACTTTGCAAGACAAATACAAAGATATATTCTCCATTTACGTGCTACATAAGACCACAAAAATACGAAGTGTTACCCAACATAAAGCCATATGCATCAGTGTTTATTACACACACATTATGTAATGTATGAATGTTGGGTAATCCACTGCTACCTGGAATGTGGTATCCAAATCAAGGTCAAGGAACGTACAGGATGGGAGGGAACAGAAAGTCTAGTGCAGGAGTTTTCAAGCTTGGATTGCAGACCCACCAGGGAAAGCCCCTGGCAGGCTTGTGATGCTTTGTGTACTTTAAAGCTCCACAGCTACAGAACCTCACAGCTCCCACTGGCTGCGGCTTGTCGTTTCCAGCCACGGGGAGATGGGAGAAGCAAAAATCTTCTGGTCTTAGGTGCATGGAACACATGTGCACCCACAATGGGATGCACATAGGAACTATTACCTGAAGCAAAACTCTTCTGCTGAATCATATTCATGTCAGTCGCTAGAAAAATGTATAAAGTTGCAAAATTTCTGATAAGACATGGTCTTGTGTATACAAACTAGGATAGGCTTTTGGGAAGGTCTCTCTGGAGACAGGGACCCAGAAGCTAAGACAGAATGGTCCTTCGGGCAGAAATGGTAGGAACAAAGCAAACGACTGGGAAGGGGGGGGGGGGGGAGGAGTAACTTAGGCTGACATTTTTGTCATGTTATTTCAGCAATGAAGCAAATCCTAGAAAGGTGATGCTTCCTGGATGCTAGTATGCACTTTGTACTGAGTGAAAGGGATGTGGTCTGCTCACACTGCCCACAGGAAACACACGCGCATTTTGAAAACTTGAATGGGAGGAAAAGGGGAAACCCAGTTTCTCCATGGCTGTGTCTAGACTGGCCAGTTTTTCTGGAAAATCAGCCGCCTTTACGGAAAAACTTGCCAGTTGTCTACACTGGCTGCTTGAATTTCCGCAAAAGCACTGACTTCCTACTGTAAGAAATCAGTGCTTTTTGCGGAAATACTATGCTGTTCCCGTTCGGGCAAAAGTCCCTTTTGCACAAAACTTTTGCACAAAAGGGCCAGTGTAGACAGCTGAGATTTGTTTTTTGCAAAAAAGCCCTGATCACGAAAATGGAGATCGGGGCTTTTTTGCACAAAAGTACGTCTAGATTGGTACGGACGCTTTTCCGCAAAAGCGCATCGTTATAACACGAACTCCGCGCCAATCTAGATGCTCTTTTCCGCAAATGCTTTTAACGGAAAACTCTTCCGTTAAAAGCATTTCCGGAAAATCATGCCAGTCTAGACGTAGCCCATGAGAAACTAATCAATTTCACTTTGCTCTGTAGTTCCCAAGTCATCAATAAATGCAGAGCAATTGATTGATCCATCATCTTTGCAAAAACACAATGCTTTCAGCTCACAGGTATCTAGACCACACAGCTGCTACTCTATTTGCACTCTGGCATACATCTTGGCATGCCATATCTCACAGAAGACAATGTCCTCCTAACACCAGCCCCCCTTTCAATCTCTCCCAAAACTGAATCCCTTCCTAATGCCTCTCCTAGTGTCCAATCTCCATCACCACTGACAAATACTACAGTTTTCATTTTCCCATCTTATGACATTTAAATTTTCCCCTTCCACATCCAACCTCTTGCTAAATCATAACACTGATTACTCTGTCATATAATTAAAATCTGCTTTCCTCACTATATTCACTCCTCAAACCATTTGTCAATGAATTGACCAGTAGTTACTCTTCCTACTATCCAGCCTTCTCACTCATCTCTCCCTATTCCAGTTCAAACAAAATATTATTTAAAATTATCTCATGCCACTCCCCCAACACTAAATGCCTTCAACAGTGTTTTTTACTTCGATCAAGAACTTGTCATTGTTTTCATCCATAATCTCTTCACCTACAAAATTTTATCTTTTCAGGCTGTAAGCTCTACAAACTAATTGTTTTAGCTTGAAAAAAAACCCACAGAATACTTTATATAAAGGATGAATAAGAACATAAGAACAGCCATACTGAGTCAGAACAACAGTCCATCCAGCCCAGTATCCTGTCTGCCAACAGTGGCCAATACCAGTTGCCACAGGATAAGGGAACATAACAGGTAATTCTCACATGATCCCTTCTGTCACCCACCTCCAGAGAAAGAGGCTAGGGACACCATTCCTACCCATCCTGGCTAATAGCTATTGATGGACCTAACCTCCATGAATTTATCTAGCTCTTTTTTGAACCCTGTTAAAGTCCTAGTCTTCACAACATCCTCTGGCAAGGAGTTCCACAGGCTGACTGTGCTCTGAGTGAAGAAAAACTTCCTTTTGTTTGTTTTAAATCTGCTGCCTATTAATTTCATTTGGTGACCCCTAGTTCTTATATTATCGGAATAAGTAAATAACTTTTCCTTATTTACTTTTTCCACGCCAATCATGATTTTATAGATCTCTATCATATCCCCCCTTAGTCTCCTCTTTTCTAAGGTTAAAGTCCAAGTCTTTTTAATCTCTCTTCATATGGGACCCGTTCCAAACTTCTAATAATTTTTGTTGCCTTTTTCTGAACCTTTTCCAATGCCAATATATCTTTTTTGAGATGAGGCAACCACATCTGTACATGGTATTCAAGATGAGGTTATACCATGGTTTTAGTGGTAGAGGTCTGGTTCTCCCTAGTGTAAAACTGAGGTACATACGTTGTCTGGAAAGCATGGAAGAAATTTTTGCCTCCACTATTAACTTTCTACTTGTTCTATAGACTGAAAACTTCCTTCATTAATTTAGAATCTTTACTAGCATACAGTTCACACACAAAACCCCTCACCTACACTAAAGCAGAACAGTATTTGCGGTAATACTACATCATGTTAAAAACACAGAGTTTATGCAGGAATGACATGTCAAAACCATGTGTATAGTAGGTAGAAAATCTCCAAAAAAAAAAAACTTATACTAAAGCACATCTTTATTTTGCAATTAAACAATTAAGATTCACAAGTAAACTATATATTTTCAAGTTTGTACCTAGACAACTATTTGTCAATTGAAATTAAATATATCCACAAAATATGTATAACAGCATTTATTTCACATAATAGAATGAAATTGTTCTTAAGACTAAAACAAGACTTCTTAAATGTTAACTAGCATATTTATACTGGGAACTGCTGGTATTCTGTAGAATGTTAGTGTATCATATTAATGGCAAGAACTTTCATTTTACCAGAATGAGGACAAAAGGCTCTTTAAAGCATATAGTAGCTGCAGTGACAAAAGCTGAATTTCTTTTCACATTGTCCAGTGTTGACCAAATTCAAGTTTATTTTTCAAATGAGCATCCTAGGTGCTCAACCTAGATGATGTGCTTTCTGAATAGGTTTATCTAATGAGCATTTGCATAAATTCATAGGCAAAAATCTACTTGTGGGAAGAGCATTTTTAAACATTAATAGAAAGATTTTAATAGAATTGGGATAAATAAAAGAGCTATTCAACCCTGGGGGGATAATTTACTTACACATTCATAGTCAATCATTGAGCAGTATGAAACCCAAATGAAATCAGACATATGCAAAGCTGCAGCAGAGAAAACAAACTTATACTGTAGGTAATTTGCAAATAAATACTGCCACCAATGAATGTGAATATAATCCAGACAAGATTTTTCCCCTTTGTATTTACACACATAGCATAGCACCTGTTACAGAAAAACACACAAGAATAGCTTTGCCAAATTCACTAGTTAAAACTAGATCACTGATAAGTGAGCTATCTGAAATAAAGTTACATGTAGATATAGGAAATTAAAGCCTAGTTCTTATTTGTTAAGATGATGTTATTATGGATTGTTACTGTGGAGTTCTAATATACTGAGATAATTGCACTGGGCTATTTGTGGATATATTCTAATTAATAGACAGAGAACAAAACAGCTTAATGTAAACTGTGAATCCTTTCATTCATGTTTCAAGACTACTTAGGAGTAAAAGGGTTACAACTTTTAAAATCTTACTATTGTGCATTACCTACTTATCTTTAGTTATCAAAACTCAAAATAAGTTATAACACAAGTACAAAAAAAGTAATACCTGATTTCCAGGTTATTCACCAAATGTTAAAATAATGCTAAGCAGAGATACTTACAGTAAACATAGCTTATTTGTAGCTAGCTGAGAGAGAACAGAGATGAGTTCAAGAGTACCCTGTAGTTTGTTTTTGCACCTTGTGTTTAGTACCAGACTTTAAATTATAACACAGTAAAACAGAGATTACAAATTATTAAGACTTGTTTGATAGTGCCAGAGGCACTTGAAGTAAGCCAAAAACTGTTAGAAAACGGTAAAGCATTTGTACCAGGGTGCGATCCAAATCAACTCTGTACAGAAATCAGTTAAGCCTCTCTCTCCAAGCCCATAATTTATTTTGTCCAATAGATCAGTCAGTAGTAAGCATGACATAAAGTGCTACTATTTAGGATTCAAGAAACATAAACATATTAAATCTTGCTAAATATGAAATAATGCAACAAGCAAAAGTTGTCAGCCAAGGTCTGTGAAGCAAGAACTAATGTTGAGGAATACACAAAATGATGCATTTTGGTTCTTTTGTGTTCTTTCAACAACTAGCCCAAAAAAGCAAATAACCAGAACATTTTATTTTAACATGATGAAGCGTCAACATATCCACCACTCTTGTTTTTAAAAGAATTCAACGATTCATTCCTCTCCAATTTCTCTCCACCCAGATCACAGAGAGTGAAATTCACCAACCTGCAAGGGTCAGATTAAAGCCTATGCACCAGTTTAACCCATAAATTGGAAAAAATCCTCTGCAGTGGTGAATAGGTCTGTACAAGTTCTTCATGGGGGTGAATTTAGCATGTTTCATCTAACCTAGCCATCTCTCCTCTGCAAGCCAATAACCCAACAATTTCAGCTTTGGTTTGTAATAATAATGCAACAATATAGATAGGATAAAATAGGTTTATTAAAGCAAATAAATCCCTTTCCTCTCCTAACACCTTCCCTATTGCCATTAATATACTTATCTTTGCAATTTCAACAAATGAGATGAGACACTCCCTTACACAATGGATATATTTATTGGATTTTTGCACTGGACCCTAGCAATGGAATATAAACAAATGAACACTCTGATCCTATTTTTCTATTTTAAAAGAAAGGCTTTACTTGTTTCAAAGACAAGTTAGGTACTGGAATGAGCAAGACACAGGTAAGCTGACATAGCTGTTCTGATGCAACATAATGTATAGCAAACCGGAGACCTGGAATTTGTGATGTACATGAGATTATAAATGTTTAATCATAGGTGACTTTAGGGGCTAAAATTCCTGTCACGTATACAAAGTTTGGGGTAAACAAAATTTGGATAGTCTCACAAGGGTAGCTGTGTTAGTCTGTATCTGCAAAAATGGGGAGTCCTGTGGCACCTTAGAGACTAATAGATTTATTAGGGCATAAGCTTTCAAGGATAATATGAAGTGGATTTTATCCACAAAAGCTTATGCCCTAGTAAGAAGTGTTAAGTCTCTAAGGTGCCACAAGACTCCTTATTGTTTTTGCAAAATCTGAATGTAAAACCAGAATCTTTCATTGCCTCCTCAGAACCAAGGCATGGGGCACCTGCAAGCAGGTCTGCTGGCTCTCCTACAGCACACGGGTTGGATTTCCTGCTCCCTACTTGGAGGTTTGTAGCTGTTGGATCCATACACTTCACTGACGGAGAGGAAATGCCCTTGCAAAGTCCCTTTACTATTGAACACTCCCGTGCCTCATACATATGGTAACAGCTGGAATACCGAGCAATTCTACTCCACTGCACCCAGGGGGCTACAGCATCTTCCTGCATGACCTTCTCTACTTTCTGTCTCCTTGCATGGTGAAACTGCAGCAGTTCAGCAACATTTTAGCCTTCCTTTGGGTTTTGCAAAGTTATATGCTCATTCTCAAGGGAAGGTGACAGTTTCGTGGTTCCACGGCAGATCTTTCTCGGTCTCTTCAACTGCTTTTTTAATGTTTTTTGTGATAGAGGATGGCAGAATGAATAAGACATGCTATCAAAATGCTGTTGCAGAAGGAGACATGTAAACTACAATAATTTCAAATTGTAATTTGTGGAAACGTGGAAGAAACATGACCTAATGCTAAGTGTAAGGGTCTGAATAATCAAGACTTCTGTTATTAGTGACTGGGGCAGAAAATTTTGCAATAATGAGCATAATAGTTGTAAGTTTTATTGCTTAAGAATAATGTACTTGAACACTAAAAAATGCCTCCAAATGCAACATAACTGAATGCTGATAAATCACATTTGGCTGGCTTATCTAAAGTTACTTCTCAGAGTGATTGGCTGACATTTCTGTAATGCTTCATGAAGATAGCTGTATATTACTTCATATTTAGCAAAAACAAACAAAAAAAATCATGCTTCTTCCCTCGAAACACTCAAAAAATTCAAGAGCCCTAAATTTCTGCATTAAAAAAAAATCCTTTAGCAAAGATACTTGAAATAAAAAATGGCAATTGCAGTTTTCAATCATGAAGCCAAAACAAAAAGAAAAAAACCCCAAATCTGTAACATTATACATTGGCACAAACTCTCATAATATTGCTGTTATTTACAACCAAAGCCACTTGATTTAAAAAAAACTGCATTAGTATCATGGAAGTGTTACAATTTTTTTTAAACACTTTTTCCTTTCTTCCCCTCCCACCTCAACTTTATTTTAAACAAATGGTATGAAAATAATTATCCATAAAATCCAAGTCATAACACTAACCACTTGTATATTATTATGTCTGAAATATACATTCACATTTTGTACAGCATGAAACAGGCTTTTTTTTTTCTTTTGAGGCTAATGATACAGCTCTTCATAACCCAAAGTAAAACATTTAACAGTTTTGACTATTTGCAGACATAGAAAAATATTTTAAGGCCATTCATACCACAACAGGTAGACGTTTTTTTGGAACTAACATTCTATGGTGCAATAAGGGCTTTGATGCTTTTCAATGCTGCCCAACAAAGTCTTAATTGTCACCATATATGTGCCTTTAAGAAAGCTAAAAAGCCCCCTCACATTTGTCTATCAACTGGTAAAACTGGTAATTTCAGCTAATATACTGATACTTTGAATTTTTCCCCCCACTGTAACCGGTCAGTACACTAAATCAGTTTAAGTCAATGCAGATGAAGACTTCTAAGAAACCTTATATTCTTGTCTCTATCTGAAATCAATACATAAAACAGTCAATAATATACACTCCACTCAATTGTGGTATAAATGGATCTTGTGAACTCAGACTGCTTTGGCAACCTTACATAAGAATATTTAAATATGTAAAATACCAGTATTACACAATGTCACTATTAATTCTTTATTCCTGCTTTCTCTCAGTAAGAGTATGAAAAAGGGAAATGCCATTATTTTCACTTACAACTTGGTTATGAACATAAAATATCTTAATATAATAGATGTATATTTTAAAATTTAATTTTTTAAACATTAAGTGCTTAGTTAAATTAGCCTTCGAGCTAGCCAATATTATGACTCAAAGTGCTGCCACGTAGAACTCAAAGCTTGAAAGCTTTCCAAAGTAGTACAGGCTAGGGTAACAATTTTGTTGCAGATCGCTTAAAACAAAACTAAGATTAAAAGCAGTTTATTACTATTATTTTTCAGTCTCACTAATTGAGATAAAGTATTCATTTTGTATGGCCATTAAAATAGGAACAGCTACTTTTGGCTTAATATTCAAAGGTGTTTTATCACATACTTAGGTATCTAGGTGTAAGATGACATCCTGTGATTTCATGTTCTGTTGACTACAAATGGACTACTGAGGACAGGGATTTTTTCAATACTTCCATGGAAAATGTCTTCCTGCCATCATCCGAGGTGTTAAAACAACAGCCTATACTGCAAATCTTTTTTTGCTACCTGAGTGATAGAACGGCAAAGTTTCTGAAACTGCACCAAAAGGCTCCAATCCTACAAGGTGCTGAGTGCCTCCTTCTGAGGTACAGAGCACCTATCAGGATTACAAGTAGTACAGCAAATACAGATGGCAATCCTACAGGCTGGAGGATATAAACTGAAGGAGAATGTTCTTGGCAATCCATTCTGATTAATAAATCCTCAATTTAAACTTGGATAAAATTACTACCTGTCCACATTAATTTCTCTAGGCATATTGTCAGTTACCTGGCAGTAGTAGTTTACGCTGAATGTTGAAATAGATAAACCTGTTCACAGGGGGATGATAATATTGATTTGAATGTCAACTCTAGAAATATACATAGCAGAATTTCTTTGTAAATAAGGGCTATAGCCCACCTAATATTCATTATGCTCTTTTCATTTCTAAAAATATTTAAAACTCTATGTCTCTATTTGGCATCATGATTCTTGGTGTTTACAAATTCATAAACCAGGACCTCAATTAACCTGAATTGTTTTTTAAAATATTTTATAACTGCGGTCTCTTCTAAATGAGCACAGAAGAGAGCATATTAAATAAAAGAATGTTACAATATTTAAATTCTCTCAGTCTGGAACTTTTATCTCTTAATTCTACACTTTATATAGCTAATTAAAATCAAATAGATAATTTCCAGGAAACAATAAAACAACAAACCTCTTAAATACTGGGCATGTAAAGTTAGGTTTTTCAGGGTAGTCAAAAAAGTGACTGAACCCCTTTATTAAGCTAGACACCTTGCTTATCAGTTGGTTTCTCCCAAACCAGAAAAAATATTTAAAAGGGACAAGATATACACATGCTTACAATGAGCTCAGATACTGTATCAAACAGACAAACTGCTCATTACAAAATATGCTAATGACTTAAATAAGAAACAACACACACAAAATGGAACAATTTAATTTTATACAAGGATAACAGAAAAAATGACCGGGGTCATTAAGAGATTAAAATAAAGTTTTGGGGCAATCTGACAGTGTTTTATTCCTTACTTTAGTAGTAGTAATAATAATAATAATAATTAAGAAGTCCAGTACGAACATGGCTTGAAATCAACTGATGAGGCCTTAGAAAAATAAATGGTTATCAGATAATGAAAAAGGAATTAATCACACTTGATGGTAAGTTTAAGCTTAAATATCAGTGCTATTAAAAAGTTATAATTTAATTAAATGAGACAGATTTTCTCAATGGTAGGGTAAAACAAGTTCTAACAACCTACTTTTTCAGTATCTGTTGCTAATAAATTACCAATTGAAAGGAATGTGTTAGGATTTCCATATAATTTCACAGCAGCAAACAATGCTCACACATTAAGTAGGCAGAGGTGCAATTGCTACCCACAGTAGTATGCAGGTATTTGCATAAGGAAAAAAGGGAATGGTATTCTGTGACCCCTTGAAGTACCATATTCAAAGCACCAAGGGCCATGTTTTAAAATATGAACCCATTAAAATAAATATGACGGGATAATATCTCCCCCATAGGGTCATGTGAGTGCCTTTTCATTAGACATACACTGTAAGTCTCAAGGCACTTAAGGGGTTAAGACGCAATGCATGCACTAGTTCCCATTATGTAATCTTAAGTCACATGATTTGGAATACACCAGTGTTATGACACAGAAATAAACTGTGCCATTAGTTCAAATAAATGCAGTTTATATTTTACAAGATGCTGGTAAGTGGCCATTACGCAGCTACTGCTGGGTTAAGATTCCAGTTTTCCTGTAATAACCAGCTAGTCCCTAATAGGGGTAAAGAGCAAAGTGTGCTGCATCAGTAGGCAGTGTCTCCCTATCTAATATTGGCAATATTGCTGATGTTTTAAGAAACAAAAGTGAGGATCCATACACAGTAAATAAATCTAGCACTGGAAGAGGCCATGGCTTAGTGTAGGTTTTTGTTATGTTTTTAAAAGATGCAGTTGTATACCAGAGTGAAGTAATTCCAAGCCTTGTTTGTAGCAATTCAACCAGAAGGGGGAGCATATGGCACTACAATGAGATCTCATAATTTACCCTGAACACACTCAGTTCATTCAATTTATGGTTTGTTCGGAGCAAAGCGTGAAAATAATTGAGTCTTCAAACACATGTAAGTAATAGAGTTTTTGAGATTGATTTTTGTTTCAACATAAAGTGCAACAGTGCTGAAGTTTTCAAAGTCCTTTGTCAATTCTTCATTGTTCTCTGATGCCATTTCCTGCAAGCAGAGTTATGGCACAATGAACAGTGCCAGTTTTTTTTTTTTATAGAGGACAGGATACTTCAATATGAATCCTAGCCCTTGTACTCTTATTTATGCAGCGATGTCTTTAAAGGTTTAACAAATCCTTCTTCGTAGACCTTCAAAATAGCTTCGCAAACAAATCTGTATTGACTCTGAAAAGAAAGTTGATTAAGTTAATTGAGGAAGAAACATAATTTAATCATGTAAGTTAGATGACCCATCCTATCTTGACAGGGCAGAATTGTGCCTCATCAAAAGCAGTACTTTGCTAAATATCTGCATTGAGGAGTGTGCTTAGACAAACAAAACTATAGTGAAGTTATCCTAAGAAAGAAAAGCAAAAGATGGAACAGACTGTATTTTACTGAAAGAAAAAAAAAATCACATCCACAAATTTTAACATCACTCATTTAAATTATAACTAATTCAAAGTTTCACTCCAACCCAATGGTTTAACTAGTTTAGGTTTTTCTACCTCTAATATTTTAAGAAATATTGTATTTAAACCACTTAGGTGTTTATTTCCTCATTATATTGATTTTGACATTAGTTGCTCACATCTCAAAACTTCTAGAAAAAGAAACCAGTGCTTTATATCAAAGCTAGAATCCTGGCTTCTTAATTTCTACCACATTCAATTTTCAACTACAGCGGTTCTTGAGATACAAGTTACTAAAACCATGTCTCAACTAAACAAAAAAATGCAAAACAATACTCCAGATCAGGCTATAAAATACGGCCATTATCTTTCAAAGTTTCACAGATATAACAATTGCCGTATAACAATATGTATTACTGAAAAGTTAGTATTTTTATCTTTGCAGTGTCTTAAACCATTTTTATCTAGGCCTGGTTGTTGAACAGATGATAGATCTAGTTATGTAGATTTAAAATGTTAATTGTTTATTGTTCATTACAAGTGTATCAGTATAGCTAGATTTATATATATCAGTATATTTTGCTGTTTTTCTGTTTGAAGATCTCACTAGAAAATCAACTCTTAGTTCTTTTCACTTACTACTTGGAAAGCATGAACATGGCATAGTGCCACCTTGTGGAAAGTGCATGTATCAATCCGGAATTGCAAAGGTAGGAGGAAAAAGTCTAAGGAAACAATGACGACATGCAGAGTTTATGCTGTCCTTGAGTAAAACAATGAATCTTATTTAGTCTGCTATACTGCTGATGTAATAGTTAAAAGGAAGCATTTCACTGAAATTTTGTTTATGTCTATTAAGCTCAACTATGAACAGCTGTCAGATGTAACTTACGTTACAAATGAAAGCTCTTAAACAGATTCTCAATCTATTCCCCAAACAAAAATTACCTTAAAATAGAGTAAAGTAGAGAATACATATCAGTAATTTAGGCTAAAGTACATTATAGGATGTTGCAATTATCCCCAAACCAAGCATTATATACCTAAGAAAACCCAAACATGCTAAGATATGGAAACAGATAGATAAGGCATCCAAAATCACTTTATGATGTGTCCTCTTATGATACTATGAAATACTTTATGTTCCCAATTTAGATTAAATTAATTTTTTAAGACACATTAGATTTCTTCTGTTCAGTCTCTCTATTGTGTCACTCTAGGGCGGAGTTCAAGTTGTTTTATGTAATGCCAGAGCAGAATTACACAGCTGGATTGTATCATCCAGCTTCCCTTGTAATTCATCTCATCCAAACTCCTGTTTCCTGGTACTTTCTCCATTTCCCTTCACACATGCTACAATATTTTGCTCATTTTTGTCACCTTCCCTTCCCACACCTCTAGTTTCACCTCCCTACTCTCTCCCTTCATTGAGCAGATCTGGTGCAACAGACTGCTTCTAAAACAAAATGCTTAGAACGAACAGAGATTTTTGCCATTTATTTTCATTATTGAAAAAGTATGTCTGTCAGCAGTAGCTGTTGCAGAGAAACTCATGAAAAATCACACACTTTCAAAATGCCTGAGATATCTTATTGTTCTCAATGGACCAAGGCCATAGCATGCTTAGTTAAGCTGCACTCTTTCAAAAAAATCCAGCACTTGTTACTGTTTTCAGTGAGAATGAAACTACGGTGTAACATGAGACTACTTTTCTATAAATATGATACTCACGGGTGTTTGGATCATCATGGCCCTTTGATCTCTCATTGTTCTCACAATATCTAATGGATAAACAGGCTGATTGCACTCAATGAGACACATCGCTGTTTCCATAGTGATAAGAACTCCTGTCCGTCCAATCCCAGCACTAGAAAAGAAAAATGTGTCATTTCAATAAACACCTTTGAATTCTCTCCTTTTTAAAATGTTACAAAAAATTAACATTTAAATCTTCAATACCTAAATATACTCAAGAGAAATGTATGATTGTTTCAATTGAGGGCTACTGATGATATTCTACTATAAGAACAGTGTTTCTGAATAACAGTGGACACACTCTGTCTTTCCTGGATAGGAAAACACGGTAGAAAATTTTCATAGCATTTGATGGATTTCTTATCTTCTTGAATAAGTTTTCCATGCATTTCTTTCTCTTCCTTGAAAAATATCAAGATATTTTGCTGCAGTGTAAATGATCAATCTATTTTTAGGGGGTTACCAAAATTCTCAATGGCTGGAGAGATATTCAGCTCATCATAAGAGCTCAAAAGTCCTGCATAAAAAGAAGTTACTCACTTCCGTGCAGTAACGATGGTTCTTCGAGGTGTGTCCCTGTGGGTGCTCCATGTCTGGTGTCGGGCTGGTCCCGGCGCCACGAATCGGAGCTTGCCAGAGCTGTGTTCGGCCGGACTGCGCATGCTCGAGTCGGTTTCGCGCCTTTCATGTGCCGCGCGCAGTCCGGCGCCCGCCAGTTTCCTCTCACTGCCCCTCTGCAAGACAGAAACAGAGGAGATTCCGTAGCGGGGAGGAGGGCGGGTCGTGGAGCACCCACGGGGGACACACCTCGAAGAACCATCGTTACTGCACGAAAGTGAGTAACTTCTTTTTCTTCTTCGGGTAGTCCCCGTGGGTGCTGCATGTCTGGTGACTCCAGAGCACTAATCTGAGTTAGACGTGGGCTGTAGAATCACGATTTTGGTGGCTAGGGAGTACTGCTAGAGCCACTGCTGAATCGGAAGCTAGGTGCTACGTGATTGCATAGTGCCTTGAAAATGTGGTATTGGAAGACCAAGTGGCTGCCCAGCAGATGTCGCGTAAAGGAACTCCCCTAACGAATGCTGCTGACGTCGCCACTGCTCGCGTCGAGTGGGCCCTTGGCTGCGATGGGAGTGGCTTGTCGCGAATGGTGTAACAGGTGGTAATGCAGGAGACGACGAGTTTCGAAATATGCTGGGCCGAGAGGGATTGGCCCTTAAAGCAGCCTGACGCCGAAATAATAAGGCAATCTGTTTTCCAGATGTTGCGGGTTCTATCTATATAGAATGCCAATGCCCGACAGACGTCCAGGGTATGCAGGAGCGCATCCCGCTGAGAGATGTGAGGCTTTGGATAGAAGCATGGCAAAACGATTGGCTCATTAATATGAAATTCTGTGCAGACCTTAGGTAGGAAAGCCGGATGAGATCTCAATGTTACAGATTCCTTACTAAATACTGTATAGGGGGGCAAATGCCATTAGTGCTGCCAGCTCGCTGACCCTACGCACTGATGTTACGGCCAAGAGGAAGAGTACTTTCATTGCCAGTATAGGCTAGGGTACCGTCGCCAAGGGTTCAAAGGGAGGACGCGTCAGGGTGTCCAACACAAGGTCTAGGCTCCATGCAGGTGGTGGGGGCCTGCTAGGTGGATTAAGGTTAGTCAGGCCTTTAAGAAATCTTCTGACCATGGGGTGAGAAAAGATTGACCTGCCCTCTACCGGGGCGTGAAAGTCCGCAATTGCTGCTACATGAACTCTGAGTGATGATATGGAGAGCCCGGCAACCTGTAACTGAAGGATATAGTCCAAGAGGACATGCGGTGGTGAGAGAAAAGGGTTTAGGCCCTTTGGAACACACCAACGTGTGAACCTAGACCATTTGGACAGGTAGGTTTTCCTGGTAGAGTCTTTCCTGCTATGCAGCAATACCCATTTCACCTGGTCCGAGCAAAGACTCTCGGACGCGCTGAACCATCTATCATCCATGCAGTTAGATGCAGAGTGTTCAACTTCGGATGCAGAAGGGCGCCGTTCTGCTGCGTCAGGAGGTCCGGTTGATGCGGGAAGCTGTATGGTGGTCGCGTGGACAGCTGCAGGAGAGTTGAGTACCATGGCTGTCTGGGCCAGGCCGGAGCTATGAGTAAGACTCTCGCCTTATCCATGAGGATCTTCTCGAGCACTCTGGGAATGAGCACAACGGGGGAATGCATATAACCATGATGTTCTCCAGTGTCGGAGAAAGGCATCTCCCAGGGAACCAGTGCCTGCTCCTGCTCTGGAACAGTATGCTGCGCATTTCCTGTTGGCCCGAGTGGCGAAGAGATCTATCATCGGACAGCCCCAGCGACGGAAAAGAGGTAGGAGGACTTCCGTACTGACCACACACTCGTGATCGTGATGAAAGTATCTGCTCAATGCATCCGTGATGGTGTTGTTCGCACCGGGTAAGTATGATGCGACTATAATGATGTCGTTTCGAATGAACTACGTCCATAAGCGGACTGCCTCCGCGCAGAGGGACCGGGCGCCTCCTTGTCTGTTCACGTAATACATCACGACGATGTTGTCGGTGAGAATTCTGGTTGTCGTGCCTCTTATATGCGTCCTGAACTGTCTGCAGGCATGGAACACCGCCCGCAACTCGAGAAGGTTGATATGTAACATCCATTCCAATGAGGACCAGCGGCTCTGAGCTGTTTCCGTGCCGATGTGAGCACCCCATCCCACGAGAGAAGCGTCTGTTGTTAGCTCCTTTGACGGTTGTGTCGCATGGAAGGGGACTCCTGACAACATATTGTTGGGGTTGGCCCACCAATGGAGGGACTTCTTTACATGTACGGGTAGAGCCATGAGTTTTCGGGTGTTGTGTCTGACGGGGTTGTACACCGTGCTCAACCAATGCTGCAGGCACTGCAAATGCAACCTTGCATGCCGCACGATGATCGTAGTGGCTGCCACATGGCCTAGGAGCTGCAAATATACCCGTACTGGGAGTGTTGGAGCTTGTAAGACTGTGCCTATTAAGTCCTTTATGACTTGGAAGCGCTCGACCGGAAGATGAGCTCACTCTGAGAGAGAGTCGAGTCGGGCTCCTATGAAGGTTAGAGTTTGTGTCGGTTGCAGACGCGATTTTTGCATGTTTACAATGAGGCCGAGGGAGTCAAATAGATCCCGCGTTGCGGCTACCGTGTAATGTGTTTCCGACTGCGTGTGACCCTTGATGAGGCAGTCGTCGAGATACGGGAAAATTGAGACCCCTGTTTTGCGTAGATGGGCGGCCACCACTGTTAGTGTCTTTGAGAACACTCTCGGGGCCGATACCAGGCCGAAAGGGAGCACCCTGTATTGGAAGTGCTCGTCTCCCACTACGAACCGAAGAAAATGTCTGTGCACTACGTGCATCGTGATATGAAAGTATGCGTCCGGTAAATCTAGGACTGCGAACCGGTCTCCCTTGTTTAGCGCCGGTATGATCTTGGCCAGCGTGGTCATCTTGAAGTGCTGCTTTCGAATGTAGCGATTGAGGCCTCTCAGGTTGAGGATAGGCCTCCACCCCCCCGGACTTCTTGGGGACTAGAAAATACCTGGAGTAGAAGCCTTTCCCCCGGAACTCCGCAGGTACTCATTCTATGGCCCCGATCTGTAGAAGGTGGTAGACCTCGTGTTGAAGAGCGACCCCATGAGATGGGTCCCTGAAAAGGGACAGGGTGGGTGGGGTAGTGGGGGGAACTGAGGTAAAGGGGATCGTGAGGCCTGATGATATCACTTCCAAGACCCATCGGTCCGAGGTAATGCTGGCCCACTGATGATGGTATGGCCTCAGCCGATGATGGAAGAGGTTGTTTGCAGGCTTCTGTGTGATGACAATGAGAGACTTGTTCGAGTCCTTGACATGGGAGTCAAACCTGCTGCTTAGAAGCAGGCCGAGCAGATGTTCGATTCTGTTGCTGTCGCTTGCGCTGTCTAAATCTGGACTGGTCAGGTCCGCGTTGTTGCTGTTTGAAGGATGAAGAGTCGTACCTACTTTGGAAGAGGTAGTATTGTTTACACTTGAACCGAGGGGTGTACATGCCCAAGGTTTGGAGGGTAGTACGAGAGTCCTTTCCTGAATGTAGAATCTCATCGGTCGTGGAGGCAAACAGCTTCTGTCGATCAAATGGCAGATCTTCGACCTTGGACTGCAATTCTCGAGGGGCTCTGCTGACAGGAGCCAGGAGGCTCTCCGCATGGCGATGCCCGTCGCCATGGCTCGTGCAGCCGTATCCGCTATGTCTGCAGCGATTTGAAGTGATGTTCTACACGCGGTATACCCCTCCTGGACAATAGCCTTTAAAAGAGGTTTCTTGCAGTCGGGAAGGTGTTGCATCAGATCCGGAAGCTTGAATAGTTATCAAAGTTGTGGTTTGATAGGAGGGCCGCGTAGTTGGCGATTCGGAGAAGGTTGCGGAAGAATATATCTTACGGCCGAATAAGTCCTATTTTTTAGAGTCCTTCTCCGGGAGGGAGGTCTTAAAATGGGGCGTCTTAGCTTTGTGGCGGACAGCATCTACTATTAAAGAATTAGGCTGTCGGTGATTGAAAAGAAAGTCTAGGCCTTTGGAGGGGATGAAATATTTTTTGTCCGCCCTTTTATTCATAGGTAGTATAGATGTTGGTGTCTGCAAAATCTCCTCAGCTACCTCCATGATAGCCTCATCTATAGGAAGGGCGATCTTCCATTGATGTTTAGGATGTAAGTTCTTAAACAGCTTATGCCGTTTCACCCCAGCCTCCGTGAGTTGTACCTCCTGAGATTGCGCCACTCGTTTAAAGAGGTCTTGGAACTCTTTAAGATCATCTAGGGGTGATGTCTCGGCCAAGGTTACTGCTTCTCCCAGCGCGAGCGCGGAAGAGCGAACACTAGGAGACATATCCGGTTCCGTTTCGGAGAGCTGGCCCTCTTCCATGTCTGATTGTGGATGAGGCGGTGGGAAGCGTGGTGGTAACGTAGGTTGGGGCAGAGATTGATTCCGA
Source organism: Pelodiscus sinensis (assembly GCF_049634645.1). Taxonomy (NCBI): domain Eukaryota; kingdom Metazoa; phylum Chordata; order Testudines; family Trionychidae; genus Pelodiscus; species Pelodiscus sinensis. The sequence continues at coordinate 6,662,023 of NC_134717.1, read as the reverse complement.
AGTTCAGAATGCATCAAGCGCGGGCTGGTCGATCGACAGGAGCATGGTGATCTGCAGCGAGATCGCGAGCGGCTGTGATGGTGTGACCCATAGTAATAGGATCTATGGTAATGCATGGAATGTCGATCAGAGGCTGCAGGTGATGAACATCTAGAGGATCCCACGGTGCCGTGCCTGACATAGTAAGTGCTGTGTGGCACGCGAGTTGGGGAATGGAATCGCCTTGACGGGGATTGACATCTGGAATATCTATAATGTGAGCAGCTACATTCCCTATAGTGATGGTGGCGAGAGGATAAGCTTTGCCTATGATGCTCCTTACGCCCCGCTGCATGGTGTGCAGACGTGGAGGAGTGAGGCGATGGCTCTGGAGGGGACACCGGGGAGGGGGAGAGGGAAATTTCATAGATGTTTGTCCTTGGTGCTGCACTAGTAGAAGCTGCTTCTAGCTGCTCAGAGATTGCAGGCTGCAAGCTTGGAGGGTCAGGTGGCTGTGCTGACAGAGTCATTTGTTCAGTGCTGGGTACAATGGGTGCAGGGGGTGCTGAAGACAGCTCCCTGTGAGCACGGGCTGTCTTTAAAGTTGAAGTGCCCGGCTTATCACCTGCGCTCACCCGCTGCTGTGGGGCAATCTGCAGGGAACGAGCAAGAGAGGCTTTCTTCCTCTTAGGGGAAGACATTCGGTCGGGTCCAATGCGGAGGAGCCTGGAGCGCTGGGAGGCAGGAGAGCCTTATCAAAGAGGATCTCCTTCAGCCGTCTTTCCCGCTCCATGCGGGCTCTTGTCGTGAGCTTTGCACAGTGACTACATTTTTTGGGGATATGTGCCTCCCCAAGGCAGCGGACATAAGCCGAATGTCCGTCAGAGACAGGCATTGAGTCCCTGCGGGGGAGCCCAGCATACCAGCTGTCTGAAGGGGGTTTACTCTCATTTCACCGACTGCCCCTTTCTCTCTCCTTTAGGAATTGTAACTAAGCCTATTTTATTATTTGAGTCTTGTTCTCCTCTCCCCCTTTACGTGTATGTGTATATAACTATGTTTGAATAAAGGGTCCGAGAACTACTGAACTTAGCTCAAGCGGAGCTAGCCGGGTAACAATGTAACTCTTCTTACTTTTTTTTTTTTTTTTTTTTTTTTTTTTTTTTTTTTTTTTTTTTTTGAAAGTAGGAGTTGTAACAGGAAAACGTCTGTAGAAGGCAACAATATAACTATATAAAAATGGTAACTGTTTCTTTTGCTATCATTATGATGCCTCTCTCTCTCTTTTTTTTTTTTTTTTTTTTTTTTTGCCAGAGCCACGGCTCTGAGAGCTGCGCGGCGGAGACAGCTGAAACCTTCAAATATAAGTATAAACAGCTGATAACTCTATAAAGGTATTAACTTAAAATCAGGAACACATTAATGAACTTGAAATGTAGTGAAAAAAACAGAAGTTTAAATCGTTTTGAACTTTCCCTCAGGAAGCCTGAGGAGAGGAAGGGGAGCTCCGTCCGTGACCAGGGGCAGATTAGAGGAAACTGGCGGGCACCGGACCGCGCGCGGCACATGAAAGGCGCGAAACCGGCTAGAGCATGAGCGGTCCGGCCAAACACAGCTCTGGCAAGCTCCGATTCATGGCGCTGGGACCAGCCCGACACCAGATGTGGAGCACCCACGGGGACTACCAGAAGAAGAACATTCAATATTATTTTGCTGAGAACAAAATCTTCAAGTTCAAACAGGAAGTTCCCTCCAAATTATTTCTTTTGAAAGGACCATCAAGCCTAACAACAACTTTCTTTCTTTACCCCAGTTAATGGCCTATTTCAGAATTGTCAGGCAGAGAGAGGGTACCTTCAGTCCACAATACCCCATTAAAAGCTTTTTACTGAGTGACTTCTGTCCCAAATTAAGGCAACATCAGTCCCAATTAGCTCGACTGCTGTATATGATAACTGAACAAGTGCAGTCTTCAATTAACCCTGTGAAGCTGGCAAGCTTGGGTAGCTGATGATGCTGAAATTAACACCATGCTGCTGCTTCTATGCACATATAACTTGAAACAGAGGCCAGAGCATCTGTCACTGCTTAACAAACAGCTGTCTCTTTGGAGGCCAGCAACTGCTGAGGACAAATTTTGGCTGGTCAGAGCAGATGTCTAAAAATCCATGACTACTCTGTGTGGTATTATGTTATTTAGACAATCACTAAGGACTTATTTAACACCATAGTCACATAGCAGGGCATCAGAAGTGAATTCCCCACTGAGATTACAATTTGTAATATTGAAGAACTGAAGATAAAGAGTCAGATTCTGTGTTCCATTTTCTGCTGCTTAGATGGCATTAAATGTCCCTACACTTGCTGGAACTGGCTTGCAAGACAGTGTCAAGGGATGGCATGCCACTCTTGGTCCCCTCCAATCCATTCTGCACTGAACATTGCTCTTAAAGAAGCAAAGAAGCCAGCAGAAAGCCTTGATTTGTAAAAACAATGCATAATCTAGCACATTGAAACACGATTCTGCCTGTACCTATGAAGAAATGGCATAGTTTTGTCAGCCCCAGTCCACTGTTTTAGTCATGAAACATTTCTGGCAGAGATAATAAATAGGACATGTGAAAACCAAAATTTGGTGACAAAATGTTTAAATAAAATAGTCTTCTACTAGGAATCTCTGCTTCAAAAGGTAAGCATTAGCAATATCCTGCTTGTGTACACTGAAAGGCTTTAGGGATGTGTCTACATAAAAAGCTACTATCAATGTATTTTAATAAAAGGGAAACTGAAACATGTAAGTTCCCAAGTGGCAAAATAGTGAGAAGTCCTACAAAAAGGATATTTATTAAAAATTAAAACCAAAAAGGCACACTTTAAATTTCTTTAGGCACGTGTACACACTTTTCCAGAGTTAGCAGATCTCAGAAACTGAGGCAATTTACTCTTTAAGCATGATAAAAAATGTTGTTTTAAATTAAGACGTTTCATATTAAGACAAATCACAAAGAATACATTTGGTATTATAGGGGAACCAGTGTTTTCCATTTATCAATATGATTGGGAACTCATATTTGTGTCATATGTATATTAACTGATACAGTTTGAAGGGTTCATTCTAAGGTGAAAATGTTTGCTTTTAAGCAAATTGAATCTTATAACCACACATTAACAAACAGTAACTTACCTTAATCCATTTTATTTTTATATACAATTCAGAATTATATTACTCTAAAAATGTTAGCATGTTCTTTTATAATGTTGTCCAGAAAATGGCATGAAAATACCATATTTGAACAGAACTAAACAGCTAGGAATATACTCAGGATTTTTATGCTCCACCTATCAAGATAGATATACACTGTACCAAGATTTACAGGCAGTCCCCGGGTTACGTACAAGATAGGGACTGTAGGTTTGTTCTTAAGTTGAATCTGTATGTAAGTCGGAACTGGCGTCCAGATTCAGCCGCTGCCGAAACTGACCAGCGGCTGACTACAGGAAGCCCGAAGCAGAGTTGCTCTGCCCTGGGCTTCCTGGAATCAGCCGCTGATCAGTTTCAACAGTGGCTGAATCTGAACGCCTGGGACAGAGCAGCTGGGGCGCTGCGGGGACCATCCTGGCAGCACCCCAGCTGCTCTACCCCAGGCGTCCCCAAGTCAGCTACTGCTGAAACTGATCAGCGGCTGATTCCAGGAAGCCCGGGACAGAGCAACTCTGCTTCGGGCTTCCTGTAGTCAGCCACTGGTCAGTTTCAGCAGCGGCTGAATCTGGATGCCAGTTCCGATTTACATACAGATTCAACTTAAGAACAAACCTTACATACAGATTCAACTTAAGAACAAGCCCGGGGGCCCCAGCAGACCAGGGAGACGCGGAGCAAAGCCGCGGAGGACCCGGGCGGCGGGACCGCCCAGATGCGCCGCCGTCCCGCTGCCCGGGTCCTCCGCAGCTTTGCTCCGCGTCTCCCTGGTCTGCTGGGGGGTGCCACCCAAGCAGACCAGGGAGACGTGGAGCAGCATTTCTCGCCCCGGAGGATGCGGGCAGCGGGACCGCGGCGCGTCTGGGCGGTCCCGCCGCCCGCGTCCTCTGGGGCGAGAAAAGCCCCGTTCGTAAGCCCCGTTCGTAAGAAAAGCCCCGTTCGTAAGCTCTGGGGCGAGAAAAGCCCCGTCCGACATAAGTCGGATCCGCGTAACCCGGGGACTGCCTGTACTGTATCCTTCATTAGACAAATTTAAGTTATTTTAGAAAATTAGAAAAAATGTATCCAACCCTAAGACACAATGAGTAGCCCTTATAATTCAGCTTAGCACTAGGGTTACCAGATGATTTCAAAAAAATACCAGACACACAATCTCAGATGTTGGGGAGGGAGGCAAGGAGGAGTGAGGCTGGCCAGGGGAGGGGAACCAGCCAGCGGGGAGCAGGGCTGGCCAGGGGAGATCGGGGGGGACTGGGGAGGGAAAGGATTGACCGGCAGGAAGCAGGGCTGGCCAGGAAAGAACCGGCCAGCAGGGAGCGGGGCTGGCGGGTAAGGGACCAATCGATGGGGAGAAAGGGGGGGGACCCGAGCACACACAGATCCCGGGGTGCTGCCCATCCTGTGCCCTGGTGGGGCACATGGGCGAGTCCAGCCCCAGGGATTCCATCCCGCCCTGGCCTCGCCCCCTCTTCCCCACACTGTGTAGTTGCGTACTGTCTGGCTGGTGGACATGCTCACGCAGCGAGGCAGTATGCAACTATGTACTGATACTCATGATAATAATAAACCTTATTTAATTAGAAAATACCGGACATTTATATGTCCGGTATTTTCTCAATTTGTTTCCCTGACAGAAGGTTCAAAACCAGACACCTGGCAACCCTACTTAACACTCACTTTCAATTCCCCATGTTACTGCTCTTTGATGATAAAACAGAAAAAAGGAAGTTAGCCACTTCGTGCAGTTATGATGGTTCTTCAAGCTGTGTCCCCCTATGGATGTGTCACTGTAGTTATGCTTGCATCCCTGTGCTGCTGATCGGAGAACTTTGGTAATAGCAGCTGTAGGCTGCACATGTGCTGTCCCCCATTAATGTTCTGCCACAAGGCTAACCAGAATTGCACAAGGGAACCCGCTCAGTTCCTACTCTATCACAGAGTCTCTGGGAAGAATTCCTAAGTAGAGGGGGGAAGGGTGCATTGAGCAGCATCCATAACGACAAAGATCTCAAAGAACCAGTTACTGCCCAAACTGATTAACTTCCTCCTCCTCTTCAAGTAGTGCTCCACTGTAAGTCATTCTCAAGAAGTACTGCCAATGGGAAGCTCGGGCCTCCAGCCTCACTCCAGCCTCACTCCTGGGGAGCCCGCTGCCACTCTGTGCTGCTGCCTCTGTATCAGAGGCAGCAGCACAGAGTGCCAGGTGGGAGCTGGTCCACAAAAGGAGCCAGTTTAAAACCCAGCTCCCCTCGCGGACTGACTGTCTGTCACCCTGTGCTGCTGCCTCTGATAAAGAGGCAGCAATGCGGGCTGGCAGCAGCCCCTGTCTAGGGGGGGATCTGAGCTCCTGGACCCGGCACAAGCCAGAACTGAGCTAGGTGGCCTGCCCACCTGCCTCCTAATACACTTTAAATGCAGAGCCACAGCAGGTATAGGTCCTGGACCTGTCATGAGTCAGGACTAAGCCGGGCAGCTGACCAGCCTGCTAAAAAAATTTACTGGCAAGGAAGATGGGAGGGAAATGGGTGTAGCCTATAGCATTAACCGATAAGTGTTGGCTTATCGGTTAATCGAGTATATATTACATCTGTAGTTCAAAGGCAGCCTGGTTTGGTGAAGATTCCCATCTTCTGGATGAATCTTGATTGGGGGGGAGGGATCTAAAGATAGAGAGCTGCCCCCATTATAAATTGTTGATAAAATTACAACCATGGATACAATCCTCTCCACACTTCTGGGCTGTGTCTACATTGGCATCCCTTTCCGGAAAAGGGATGCTAATGAGACACATCGCAATTGCAAATCTGCGGGGGATTTAAATATCCCCCGCGGCATTTGCATTTACATAGCTGCCGCTTTTTTCTGGCTTGGGGATAAGCCGGAGGAAAGCGCCAGTCTAGACATGATTCTCCGGATAATAAGCCCTTTTCCGGAGGATCTCTTTCAAGTAGGAATAAGAGATCCTCCGGAAAAGGGCTTATTTTCTGGAGAATCACGTCTAGACTGGCGCTTTTCTCCAGCTTATCCCCAAGCCGGAAAAAAGCGGCAGCCATGTAAATGCAAATGCCGCAGGGGATATTTAAATCCCCCGCGGATTTGCAATTGCGATGTGTCTCATTAGCATCCCTTTTCCGGAAAGGGATGCCAATATAGACACAGCCCTGGGGAATATGGTTTTCCATGTGGCAATAGACACACTATGAAGCTAACATGAGGAAAGGAGTTCAGGAAAGCTGGCTGTATTTTAAAGTCTTATTGAGGGTGCAGGAATGTACCATCTTGATACGCAGAAAGAATAGCAAAGCTGACAGGCGACCAGCTTGGTGTAATAGGTAAGTCTTTGGTTAGCTTCAAAATAAAAAGAAAGCTTACAAGAAGTGGAAACTTAGATGATTAGGGAGGAGTATAAAAAAATATTGGTTGTGCATGTAAAGGTGTAATCAGGTAGGCCAAAGCGCATCTGTATTTGCAGCTAGTAATGGATGTGAAGAACAACAAGAAGGGTTGTTATAAGTATCTTAGCAATAAGAAGGTGGTTAGGGAAAGTGTGGGACCCTTACTGAATGGGGGAGAAAACCTAGTAACAGATGATGAGGAAAAAGCTATTTTGCCTGGGTCTTTATAGACAAGATCAGCTCCCAGACTGCTATATTGGTCACAACAACGACGCCGATGGTTGCATTTGACACCACAGAGGAGGGCACAGGTCCCTGCCACTGGTGGTAAGCCCACGGCATCCAGAAGGGCCACTGTGGTTGGGGCGGCCAAGTCTGCTGCACCCGCAAACGATCACGTCAGTGCCGGGAACGGGACCTATGAGCTGAGGACGCTCCCGAGTACTCCGACCTGAATGATGCCGCATCAGAATCCGACGAGTAGTCAGACTCTGACCAGGGAGGCGCAGATGACGAATGTCCTGTCACCGATGGAGGGGCAAACCTGGCCATGGACTCGGGTTTGCCTGCGAGTGCCCGATGAGGGCGTGCCAGCACCGGGAAGACCGGTCCCGGTGCCGTTAGTGGTGCCTGTTGCAGCACCGGGAGAACAGGTCCCGGTGCTGGGAGTGGAGTTGGTTGTGGAACCGGGAAAACAGGTCCCGGTTGCGGTGCCGACATAGAGCATGGCTGCGTTGCAGAAGCCGGTACCGATTGGGAGACGAACCCCGAAGAAGCCGATGTCACCGTCGATGGCGGTACCGGCAAGGTCCACAGGGCCGATGCCGGTGCCTGCGACAGTGCCAAAACGTGTATCGGTGCTGAAGAGGCTGATGCTGAAGGGCCCGGTGCTGACGACAGGAACGGCACCCCGGAAAGCTGCTCAACGCCTGCGTCGATGATGACGGTGCCGTAGACATTGCCACAAGCACCAAGCACCAAGGAAGGTCGAGTTCAGTGCCGGGTGAAGCCTGGTGGCCTGCGTTGAGATCGGCACTGATGAGGAGGCAGGCGGTACTGGTCCCACGGGACGGTCCCGCTGCATAAGTAGCCGTAGCTGTCCAGTCATGCTGGTGCAGAGGCGAAGCCAGAGCCAACACAGCCTCCGGCGTATGCGACCTCGACCCTTCCGCTTCAACCGATGACGGAGGGGAGGTAGTGAGGCTAATGAGGTCCTGTGCCGCCTCAAAGGTGTCTGGCGTGGAAGGGCGGTGCGAGGGTAGTTGCCCTGGACTGGACGGACATCCCGCTCGCTTATGCCACACCATGGAGGATGAGGACGTGTGCACCAGTGACTCGGCACCGCGGTGTAGGCTCGACTTGGATTTCCGGCTAGGAGACCTACCACGTTCTTGACCTCTTCGGTAACGGAGAGTGAGACCGGTGCCGGGCCCTCGAGGCCCGGCCTCGGGATGGAGCATCTCGTATGGACGCTAGTGCACTGCGCACTGCAGAGTACCCAGCCGTTGACGGCTGTAAAGCCGCCTCCATGAGGAGAAGTTTTAGACGAGAGTCTCTCTCCCTCTTAGTGCGCGGCTTAAAAGACTTGCAGATCTTACAGGTGTCTGTAAGATGGCCCTCACCCAGACACTTCAGACAACTGTCGTGAGGGTCTCCTTTGGGCATGAACTTTGCGCAGACAGCGCACGCCTTAAAACTTTGCGGCCCTGTTTTTTCCTTCTCCCCCTTCGGGGGTGAGGAATGTCAAAGAGACACTAACTATCTAACTAATTGAACTATTTAGAAATATCTACAATGCTAAGAGAAACGGGAACCATTAACTGATCTAAGAGAGAGAGACACGCTCCAATGACCGTCACGGGCGATAAGAAGGAACTGAGGTGGGGCAGCGCCGGCAGGGGCACTTATGCCCCGCCATGGCGGCACCACTCCAGGGGGGGCGCCCTGTGGGCGCTACGGGTACTGCTAGGGAAAACGCTCCGGAAGACGCGGTGCACGCGGTGCGCACACCTAATTCGAATGGACATGAGCAACCACTCGAAGAAGAATCTGAGAAACTACAGACTGGTCAACCTCACCTCAGTCCCTGGAAAATTATGGAGCAGATTCCTTGAGGACCTATCTTGAAGCACTTGGAGGAGATCAACAATCAACATGAATTCTCCAAAGGCAAATCATGTCTAACCAACCTGACTGCCTTCAATGATATAACTATTGGCTTTTGGATATGGGGAAGGCAGTGGATGTGATATACCTTGACTTTAACAAAGCTTATGATATGCGTTGTGAGCAAGACACGAGAACTCATTCTTCCGCTCTACTCTGTGCTGGTTAGGCCTCAATTGGAGTACTGTGTTCAGTTCTGGGCATCACATTTCAAGAAAGATGTGGAGAAATTGGAGAGGGTCCAGAGAAGAGCAACGAGAATGATTAAAGGTCTAGAGAACATGACCTATGAGGGAAGGCTGAAAGAATTGGGTTTGTTTAGTTTAGAAAAGAGAAGATTGAGGGGGGACATGATAGCAGTTTTCAGGCATCTAAAAGGGTGTCATAAGGAGGAGGGAGAAAACTTGTTCATCTTGGCCTCTGGGGATAGAACAAGAAGCAATGGGCTTAAACTGCAGCAAGGGAGGTTTAGGTTGGACATTAGGAAAAAGTTCCTAACAGTCAGGGTGGTTAAACACTGGAATAAATTTCCTAGGGAGGTTGTGGAATCTCCATCTCTGGATATATTTAAGAGTAAGTTAGATAAATGTCTATCAGACAGTATTTGGTCCTGCCATGAGGGCAGGGGACTGGACTCGATGATCTCTCGAGGTCCCTTCCAGTTCTAGTATTCTGTGATTCTATGGTCTCCCATTGTATTTTTTCTAGCAAGTTAAAGAAGTATGGCTTCAAGGAATGGATTATAAGGTGGCTAGACTGTTGGGCTCAAAGGCAGTAATCAATTACTTGATTTCTAGTTGACAACCGATATCAAGTGTAGTGTCAAAGGTATCAGCTCTGGGGCCAGTTTTATTCAACACATTCATTAATGACCTGGATGGTGAGTTGGATTTTTCCCTCAGCAAGTCCGCAGATAACACTAAGCTGGGGGGAGAGGTAAATATGCTGCAGAATAGAGATAGGGTCCAGAATGACCATGATAAATTGGAGGATTGGCCAAAAGAAATCTGATGAGGTTCAACAAAATTAAGTGCCGAGTGGGGAAAAACCCAATTTCCATTTAGATCATTACCATCCATAAGCATTTTAATTATATGAAAAACTTTGAAAACTGCTACCTCGAATGTAACGTTAGTATCAAAAGGTGAGGAGAATTATGAGTAATTGATTAATTCAAATTTTAAATCCCTTTCTCTCTTTCAAGAAGAGCACAAATGAAATATATATCTGAATATAATAGGAAAGGGTGAACAATAAAAGATGAAATAAAATCCAGAAGAAAGTGCTAGTTGGAAAGAGGCATTCAGTTAGACTATTTAGGAAAATTAGAAAAAACAAATACCTGCAATGAACAACTACTGGTTCTTCTCTGCCAGCCCTCTTTTTTCGTACAAGACACACAAAATCCAGGAAGTCACTGGAATCATCAGGAACCCCATGGTCAGGCCATGCTACATACTGGATCTGGGTGAGCTGACGGGTTTCATTTTTCTAATTAGAAACATAAAATTTGTTCAAATGTAATCAAAACTTCCAAATAAAAGCCACTGATAATCAAATATACGCCTATAATTACATCTCAAAGCACACTTTATCAATACTAATTACTGGCCAACACATATTTTAGAATCCTATTAGGGATATAATATCCCATTAATTGGTTAATAGGTCAAACATTATGTTTAACCAGTTAACTGACTAAAGGGAGGGGGGTGCTCCAGCTCAGAACTGCTCTGGCCAGCCGGTCTGGGCAGCCCCTGCCTGTGGTGTGGAGGCAGGGAGCAGAGGGAAAGCCAGGCCTGCCATAGAGAGGGGTTGCTCTGTCCAGTTGGAGCAGTCCCTGCCTGAAGTGGTGCTGCCTGGGCCAGACTTGTCACAGACAGAACAGCCTCTGCCCACGGCGGTCGGGGAGCTGCTCCATTCCCTACCAGCTAACTGGAACCCTTTAAGGGTGAGACTTACTGGTTAACCACTCTTCATTCTATTTGTGCTTATAATCAATAATAAAAAGGCACTAATATGTCTTTGTAAGAAATGTAAAAAGTACATCTCTAGAACAGGCACACTATGACTTTGGCTTTTCTGCTGAAGTCTGTTTTAGAGTTACCTAAATCTTTTCAACCCACTCCATCGGTCTAGGAAACATTCTGGGGAAACTGTCTTACTTTGTTATTTGTCTGTATAACGCCCAGGACAAAGAGCCCTTGATCCCTGACTAGCATTCCTAGACATTACCATAATATAAATACAATGCATTAGAAATGGGTTGGAATACATTTCTAAAATTCACTACCAAAGTGCACTGTAAAATCAACATGAGCAATCTGTACAGAAATACATAAAGTATATAAGAATGGCCATACTGGGTCAGACCAAAAGTCCATCTAGCCCAGTATCCTGTCTGCTGACAGTGGGCAATACCAGATGCCCCAGAGGGAGGGATCACAATAGATCCCCACATGATCCCTTCCGTCACCCACCTCCAGAGAAACAGAGGCTAGGGACACCATTCCCACCCATCCTGGCTAATAGCCATTGATGAACCTAACCTCCATGAATCTATCTAGCTCATTTTTGTATCCTGTTAAAGTTCTAGCCTTCACTGCATCCTCTGGCAAGGAGTTTCACAGGTTGACTGTGCGCTGAATGAAGAAAAATTTCCCTTTCCTTCCTGTTGCCTATTAATTTCATTTGGTGACCCCTAGTTCATTTATTGTAGGAATAAGTAAATAACTTTTCCTTATTCACTTTTTCCATACCAATCATGATTTTATAGACCTCTATCATATCCCCCCCCTTAGTCTCCTCTTTTCTAAGCTGAAAAGTCCAAGGCCCACGAAAGCTCATCATCTAATAAACCATCTTGTTAGTCTTTAAAGTGCTACATAGTCCTGTATTTTGTTTCAAGTCTTTTTAATCACTCTTCATATGGGACCCGTTCCAAACTCCTAATCATTTTTGTTGCCCTTTTCTGAACCTTTTCCAATGCCAATATATCTTTTTTGAGATGAGGCAACCACATCTCTACGCAGTATTCAAGATGTGGGTGTACCATGGTTTTATACAGAGGCAATAAGGTATTTTTTGTCTTATTCTCTATCCTTTTTTGGAATGATTCCAAACATTCTATTTGCTTTTTTGACAGCCGCTGCACACCGAGTGGATGTTTTCAGAGAACTATCCACAATGACTCCAAGATCTTTCTCTTGAGTAGTTGTAGCCAAATTAATCCCCATCATATTGTATTATATTGTTGGGATTATTTTTTCCAGCGTGCATTACTTTACATTTATCAACATTAAATTTCATTTTCCAATTTGTTGTCCAATCAGATAGTTTGGTGAGGTCATTCTGAAGCTCTTCACAGTCTACTTTGGTCTTAACTATTTTGAGCAGTTTGGTATCATCTGCAAATTTTGCCACCTTACTGTTTACCCCTTCTCTAGATTATTTATATATAAATTGAATACGATTGGTCTCAGGACAGACTCTTGGGGGACCCCACTAGTTACCTCTCTCCACTCAGAAAATTTATCGTTTATTTCTACTCTTTGTTTCCTGTCTTTTAACCAGTTATCAATCCACGAAAAGACGTTCCCTCTTATCCCATGACAACTTACTTTACTTAAGAGTCTTTGGTGAGGAACCTTGCCAAAGGCTTTCTGGAAATCTAAGTATACTATATCCTCTGCATCCTCCTTGTCCACAAATCTGTTGACCCCCTCAAAGAACTCTAGCAGATTCATAAGGCATGATTTCCCTTTACAGAAACCATGTTGCCTTTCTCCCAACAAATTATGTTCATCCATATATCTGACAATTTTCCTATTATATTTTTACACTTAATTTGACAATGTTTATGGCCATTTCTATTTTCCTCACTAGGATCTGACTTCCTCTTTTTAAAAGATATCTTTTTATCTCTCACTGCTTCTTTTATCTGGTTAAGCCAAGCCATGGTGGCACTTTTTTGGTTCTCTTACTGTGTTTTTTAATTTGGTGTATACATTTAAGTTGAGCCTCTATTATGGTATATTTGAAAAGTTCCCATGCAGCTTGCAGAGATTTTACTTTTGTCACTTTACCTTTTACCATATATCAGATCAACAAAGAAGCAAGGAGACATTATTGTAATTAGAGATGTAAGCATCTAGTCGACTACCCGATAAGCATGTGCTTATCGGGTAGTCGAGTAGTGACTCGACTAGTTGCTTCCCCACTCCCCAACACTTCCTGCCTCTGTCAGACTCAGGCAGACATAGGCAGTCCACTGTCAGACACAGGCAGCAATGGGGGGGAGCAGGAGCTGGTGCTGGAGGAAGGCGGTTTAAAAGCCGGTTCCCGACAACACCATCTGGGGGGGGGGCAGAGGAAGCAGAGGCATAGCTGGGTCCGGGCGTGAACTGGGTTATCAGCTGATTCCTGGCTTGCTCCCAGTCCCAGACGCTGGGCCTCTGCTTTTTAGATGTATTAAAAAGCAGAGGCCTAGTGTGGGAGACCAAGTGGGAGCCAGGAATCAGCTGATTCCCAGCTTGCAGCTGGTCCACCTGCTATGCCTCTGCCTTTTAAATATGTTAAGAGCGTAGTAGGTCCCGGGAGCTAAACCCCACTGCAGCTCTGCAGTTTTCCCCCTTATCAACTAATACAATAGTTTTTAACATGATTAGCTGATTACATGCAATTTAATATATTTAATTATAATAATACATAAGAAAAAATCACTTTTAAAATGCAGAAATACGCTGAAAAGTCACTTTCTAAAAATAAGACTATGGGTTGCATTTTTGCTACGCCTTAATGGCAGATCACATTTTTCCAGTTTTAAATTGAAAAGATTTTTTTCCCACTAATACCCAGTATCTGATAGTTAGCTATGGGTTTTTTTGTTTTTGTTTTCTTTTGGCGGGGGAGGGGCACAGGGAGAGGAGCTCACACATCATTAGAAATAAAAGGCTCTGTAACAAAAGTTTAATTATTCTGATGTGTTGCAGAATAGAATCTAGCTAACACATTCTCAACTCTGCTGGCTTTGCAGGACTAACAAGGAACATATATTTTTGCATATGCTCAGGGATCAAACCTGTTGAATAAGGAGGTATTTTTGTGCTCTCTTTTCTAACCTTAACCACAACGGGTAGCCTAAAATTATTATAATTTCTAATGTAAATTAAAAAAAAAAAAAATCAGGAAATTAGGAGAGCCACGTGTGTGGAAAATAAACATGACCTGGTGAAAGTGGACTGCAGTCAGTGGTAGAAACTCTATCTATATGAGAGAAAACTGAAATAACAGGAGGAAGGGGAGTGTGTGGAAAAGGCAAACGGGGAAGGAAAAGGGCTATGCAAGCAGATGGGTGATGGAAATAGAAAGAGAGGGACAATTAGATCGGAGTGTATCCGACTATAAACATCTGCAGCTATATGTGGTATACACCAGGGTGTGAAAGACTACTGAAATGTAGAGAGATTGGCCAGTAGTGGAACAGGAGAAGCAGCTATATAGTAGGAATATTTCAGCCTTCTGAAATACTAGGTAGTTTCTGATACAATAATTAAATGCTCAGTCAGGGTTTCAGAGTTACATTTTAATTTATAACAAACATAGTTAAGCTCTTATTACATAAAAAGTACTATAAAACATACAGTAACCAAGATGTCCTCCAAAGTCTATAAGCCTAGCCACAACTTTGTTTTCTACCCTTACCTTATTTGATTTATTGAAGGCCTTCCCCACACAAACACGTCAGATGCCTGCTAGACCAAAGAAACACTAAAAATATTGCAAAAGCGACGAGGAGTCCTGTGGCACCTTATAGACTAACTGAAGTGTAGGAGCATAAGCTTTCGTGGGCAAAGACCCACTTCGTCAGATGCAGGACTCCTCGTCGCTTTTGCAGATACAGACTAACACGGCTACCCCTCTGATACTAAAAATATTGTCAGATTTCTTCAGCTTTAGGAGGACTATGGGTAGGCCTCAAACCCTAAAATTTTGGAAGATACTGCTATATTACATCTTCAGATTCTTGTAACCCTAGACTTCTCAAAAAAGAAAAATACAACTGTTCCCTTTTTGTGAAATTACACCATAACAGCCATTTGACTAACAGCCTCCATTAACTATGACGTAATTTCTCTTAGGATAATCTTATTCTTTCTGATGTCGTTCTATGACATATTATTCACTTTTATGTATAACATACTGTTTAGAACACTGGAAGAATAGACCTAGTCTATGAGTAAGAGCCCTGCAAATCTGCAGACATCCACTGTTCATTTTTGCAGTTGCAGATGCAGAAGCAGGTACAAAATAGCTTGTATCTACACAAGGCTCTATGAGAAGTTTTACAGATAACTGACTGTTCTTGATAATTCAGCCTAAGGAACCAACATTAACTAATGCAAAGAGTACAGTTAACAGAAGATTTTGGTTAGTTGGGGAATCACACAGTTCAATGTTTTAAAAGACTGGGGGGGGGGGGGGGCTGTGCCCCCTGCTCACTACGCTCGTCAACCCCCTCTGTCTGCTGCAGCCGGATGATGGCCTCTCCTCCTACCTGTGCCGCAGTGGGGTGGGGGAGGGCGCCACCAGCCCTTTCTCTGTCCAAATGGGTGCTGAATCACAGGGCCTGCCCCAGGATTGGGGCTGGGGAAAGGATGCTGCAGCCAGAAGGGGGCTGGGTCCCGATTGGGGCCTTGTTGGCCAGGTTTCATTTTAAATCAAGTAAAATATGTCCAACACAAAGAAATTTCAACATTTTTATGGCAAGAGTGAGAAACCTTTTTTAGGTCAGGGACTACTGACCCACAGAAAAATCAGTTAGGGATCACATGTGGGAAGGAAAAAAAGCCCCTCCAAAAACCCCCTACCCTCACTGATGTGGCCCCCAACTGAGACACTTCACTTCCCTGATACTCCAGCACTATGGGGTGGGAGGCGGGATTGAGGTTCAAGGCCTCAGGACAGATTAATTCTTCTGGGGTTCCATGGTTAGTGGATTTTGTGGGCCCCCTAAGCTATGGGGTAGGGCCAATAATGGGTTCAGTGTGTGGGACAGGGCTGCCAGAGAGTGGGATAGGAATGGGGGTGCAGGATCTGGGCAAGAGGTAGGATGCAGGAGGGGCTAAGGGTGCAAGTTCAGGGTGGGAAGTTGGGTGCAGGAGCAGGCTGGGGGAGGGTGTCTGGCCAGGAGGGAGGGTACAGGAGCAAGAAAGGGTGAAGGAACAGGCTGGGGGTGCGGTTTCTGGGTAGAGGGCAGGAGCCGGGGAAGAGGCAGGAGTGAGCTGACAGGTGGCTTTGTTGTAGCTGAACAGTGTCCAGGTAGGGAGCCTATGCGAAGATGGAGCCTGTGGACACAAAGTGACATGATGACATCACTCTGTCGTCCCACAGGAAAAAAATTTATATATATAAAAATATGCACACACACGCGCGCGCGCACACACAGAGGTGATCACCTGCATTCTGAATTGCACCTGGAAATGAAAAAGCAACCAGTGAATAACTCTGAGCACAGATGCTATAGTGCTTACTGGGATAAACTCTTTACTTAAGGGGTGAGAAATGGAAGCCTAACTTTTCTGTCATTAGGTGATAAGTGTCAAAATTATAGATAACGTATTTTGACTAAATTTGGAAGAACGGGGGGGGAGGGGATAGCTCAGTGGTTTGAGCATTGGCATTTAGGAATCTGGGGCAAAAATCTGTCAGGGATGGTACTTGGTCCTGCTGTGAAGGCAGAGGACTGGACTCGATGACCTTTCAAGATCCTTTCCAGTTCTAGGAGATAGGCATCTCCATTCATTTCATTTCTTAACTGTAACCATTTCACCTCAAACAGAGCCATGTTTGAAAACATTCATCTTCTCTTGTTTTCCAAGTTACTAGGAATTAGTAATACTGCAAATCCTTTTTCCTCAAGTTAATACACGAAGGATACTTTTATCTGTAACCATAGTTTTTTGTAACATGTATTCCCATAATTTAGAATTGCCCTCATATATTTTGCCACCATATATCAAAAACACAAGCTTTAATTTAAAAATATGAAGCTTAAAGCTTTAGAATTATCTTGGACTTAACAATTCTTTGATAATTAACACTCATCTCGTATGACTGATGTATTGCGCTGTATCCATTAACAACCAGATTAAATCTCTATCCAATTCTCTGAAAAGATGCCACTAAAACTTTGTGAACAAAAGGTATGTACTGTATTCATCTTATAAATATTTCCGAAAGTAAAATATTTGTCCCAAAAGATCTCTGAAACTGTAAGAGCTAGAAACACCAAATTTTGCACGGATACTACTAATTTCCTAACTTAAATACCTGGATTGGTTCCATCTCGAAATCGGTTCCCCTGGAGCCCCAATTGGGCCCACTGATAATTAGCTTTTAGTAGTGCCTGATCATAGAAACACAAAATTTTGCACGGATACTACTGATTTCCTAACTTCAATAACTGGATTGGTTATATCTCGAAATTGGTTCCCCAGAGCCCCAATTGGGCCACTAATTAGGTTTTAATAACACCTGATCATAGGCATTTGCTGGACTTTTATGTGTGCCACATAAACTTCAACTACGAGATCTTTTCCCTATAACAGAAAAAGTACTAGCTATGTTAATTTCTTAAAATAATGTACAAGAGAAACGTATTTCCAATAAAATATGCTATGTTAATGTCATTGACGTAGTTCATTCATCACACCTTTTACTATATTTTACCCAGGCGACACTACTAGTAAAAAATAAAATACTTAACACAAAATAAGATTTTACAAATAGAGAAAAATCTCATTTTCTATAGGATTTTAAAATGATCTATTAAATAAATACACTGAATAGTCTAACATGTGGACGTGCTTTAAAAATGGAAAGCATGTCCACAGTTAGGTAATTCTACTTTGAGGATTCCACAGAATTTGAATAAGTATAATATAGTTTTACCTCAAGGTTAGTCAATGTCATCTCTCTGAAGACATAAGCAGGATTTCCTTCCTCTGAATGGCAGGCAATCTGGAAATTACCATATGATGAGCTTCCTGTAGGCTCTGGCCAGTACTGATGGCACTTAACCTGAAGTCAAGAGATTTTCAAAGATGAAAGCCTTTAGAATCAGAATGTTATTTTCCCTCCTTTCAGGATTCAACAAAGTTCCCTTCTGAGGACGTTGTAATTACACTAACTTGGTTACTGAACATACAGTATCTGTTTATAACTGAAAATGTGCTATTAGCTGTGTAACTGATATAAAAATTCAAATGAGCATAACTGATATTAGCCCTAAGCAGATGAATACACTTAGCTACTTTCAACTATTTTGCTCTTATGACATAATCAAAGGACCAAATGCAAGAAACTCCATGCATATCTGAGGGCAAAATATGTTTAAATTAACATTGCAGGATGTGCAGTTGCCATTCACCTTGCAGGTAACAAGCTTTTCATCTGATCTAGCTATGTAAGTATTATATTATTTCCTTCACACAGGCACCAACTCTTGAGTTTAGTGTAATTGAATAGTGATGCCTTAAATTTTGATAGTATTTCTTTTTAAGTATCCACTAAATGTTCCATTTTGACACTGTAGTGATAGCTGCTACCTGAGATCCACATCTAAGTTCTAAAATCCTACAACAATCCTTCCTTAAGGCAGATTTATATGAAAAAGAAAACACATTGCTATAGTGTGAAAGGAGGAGATGGCCAGTAACCAATGACTAAGACTGCTTCATTGTTGGACAAAATAAGATGTTAGGGTGGTGGGTTTACTAACAGTCTTTATAGTTAAATGGAAACTTTAAAGACAACCAACTTTATGACAAACTGCTTAAATGCCCAAATATAAAGAGAGGATATTTCAGTTCATGAATACATTTTATCTTGCTAACCCACCTGTAAGAGCAGCCATATCTGCAGACTTCCTGCTCTACTGAGACACTTGGTATGCAGTGGGACAATGATATCAGTAGCCCCATGCTCAGCATTGGAGCAGGGAGTCTGGTGATGGGTATAAGATAAAGTCCTTTTATTTCAATATTTAGCAACTCCCCAAAAATTCTATAAATACCAATATTAAAAAACCTTAGAGAACTGCTATTGTGGATCTGTTCTTAATAGATCAGCAAAGAAAATGAAATAAAACTAAAAGGGGACTTGAACTAGAATTCCCTCTAAATATGTCATTTGGGAGCACATAGTATCATATAGTAAAACTGATTCACTGTAAAATAATAAAAACATTAATACACCTAACATTTTAATACCATATATTCTTGTTTATAAGCCCACTGTGAAGAGCGGGGGTTGGTTTATAAACTGATCAGCATAAACAGTGAACGGCAGTGACTGGAAGTCAGATCCCAATCACTGCCAATTTCCATTTCGGGGTAAGGGGAGCGATGGGAAGCAGCAGCCAGTACATCCCTTGGCCCATGCTGCTGCCTCAGTTCCTACCCCCTTCATCCCCTGCCCACACAGAGAGGGGGCTCAAACAGCCAAAGGCAGCTCCTGCCCCAGCACTCTGCCAATGGCTGGGCTCAGAGCCCTGGAGAAGGAAAAAACATCAAAGAAATGGAAAAGATACATTCCGCCAGGTGATTCTCGCTTGGGGCTCAACATTTGTGACCAGCCGCATGCACACTGCCTCCGGCCCTTGGGATGCGATATTGATACCCTGGGAGGCACCATCTGCCCTCCCGCTGCCAGCTGCACCGCTGTTTACACTCCAGCCGCCTTCCCCATCCCAGTCCTGAGGTGGGCCCAATCCTTATTTTTCTTTTTCTTTTCTTTTCCTCCCCTAGGGCTCGGTGCCTGGCCAAGGGCAGAGTGCCAGAGCAGGAGCTGCCTTTGGCCACGAGAGCCCACTCGCTGTATCCTCCGTGGATGGGCAGCAGACAAAGCAGGTGGGAGCTTAGGAAGCAGCGCTGGCCAAAAGATGTGCTGGTGGCCGCTCACCACCACTCCCCTTGACCTGGAACGATGAATGGCAGGGACTGGGGGCTGACAGGCTCCGAGCCTACAGATGCTCTCCATGGACAAAACGTCCCAGTAGTTTGCTCTGATGGGCTGGGAAGTGATCCTGGGAAGTGCTGCGGATTCTACTGTACTCTGCTGGCATATTTGTTTGCTTGCAGGGCACGGAGCCTCTCAGCTCCCAATGGTTGTGAACAGCAAACTGCAGTCAATGGGAGCGGAGAAGCTCCATGCACGTCCCTCAGCCAGTGCTGAAGCTGAGGAGCTACGAGTGTACTCCTGAGTCGGCTTATAAATGGGTAAATGACTTTTTACTATTTTTTCTCTAAGTTTTACAGGGGGGAGGCTTATGAACAAACAGGCTTATATTCGAGTATATATGGTATATGGTTATTTTAACAAGAATGCACACACAGTTGAAGTCTGAATTAATGTGATTATCTTCAACACAAACCAGTTTTGCTAGCCAGGATGATAGATATCTACTATAAAACCCTCTAAATAAAACATAGAATGATGATGAAATACTATACCAGCTGTTTTATGAAATACACCATGTATATGCTAATTTTTAAATGGTACTTCAATGGAAAGAAGAAACACAATGGGCAAAATTATTAAGGAGAAAATATCAACCAGAGTTTCAGATGTAGCTGACTTTCCTTTGTAAAATTAGGTGATGCCATTATGGCAATGTACACATAATTACTTATTTATAATTTATAAATATGCAGCTAACAACATGTAACATACCATCATTTTGAATTAAAAGTAGCATATATAAAAATGGAGTTAAGAACTAACCTGACTGACTAGTCAGAAATAAATCTCTTTAAATAAATGATTGCCTGTGCTGTAGTCAATTTGCAAACATTAATGATCTTTCATTTGATTAAGCAAATACCCAGAAGCATTACTGCATTGTGTGGAGGTACAGCTTGAAAATAATGCTGGATTTAAAGCTGACCCATGGATCTGGATCCAATTCTCCAAAGAGCTCCACAGTATAACTGGTGATTGTTGTGATATTGCGACCTCGCAAGGCTAATTTATGACATTGTAAAGCAAAGAATACAACACTGGTCCAAGCCTCTTTACAGGATTAATTCATCCGTGTGCAGAAACTTTAAGCTAGAAAAAATTATGAAGCTTTTTGAGTTGACGGAGCTCAAAAAAAAAGAACACACTCCAAGCATGTAAACTTTGTTTACTACTTCATTGTAAAAACAGACAGATTAAGTCTTTAAAAATTCATTTATGAAATATGAGAATCAAGACAAATAAATATAAATGTATACTATGTGTTAAGACAAGCTTCATACCCCAGAAAGAAAGGGTTTAAAATTGGAACACAGAAGACAGCTAACAGTAGCAATGCTTGTGAACACCACCATAAAAAAGAAATTCCTGAAGGCCCTGTTCTTGCCATAAATGGGCAGATTCAAAAAGGAATTTTTAAAATAGGTGATTGGAATTTAAGTCAAAACTTTTACTTACTCTGCCCCGTTCAACTTGAGTGGTCAACATTACAACCATAGATGAACCTTGTTCCCAAGTCATCTGCCAAAAATCAGGGCAAGTGTTCGGTAATGGACCCTGACAAGCAATGTACTGGTTTATTATGCTGGAAGAAGGGATTTCCATCTAAAAGAAAACAAAACGATAATTATTTTTTCTGTTAAACAATATTCAAGTTGCCAATACATCAATTTATGCACCATAAATTTAGTCTTTACTATATAATTTAAATTAAACTTACAAAAAATGAAGAATGAAATCAATAAAAATTTTACAATTGTTACAGACCACAGTTAAAAAAAGCACACAGAACAAAACAAAGTCTGTCAACTTTGAGAAAAACTGTATTTAAAACCATAAAGAAATCCAAATATCTTTCATTTAAATAACTGACAGACTTTTGGCGCCAAATACCTGAGCTATAAAAAACCACAGGTCACAATGAAGGCATATGAAAAAATGTGACAGTTCAGCATCAAAATAATTTGAGTAGACATATACGCATTAAATTCACTGTTTATAATATCTGTTAATTAACTACTAATCCTGGAATCAAATAATTTTTCCTCTGTATTTCTAAAGTGAAAAGTTAGCTGTACTTTCATTTTTCCTGGCAACAAAGAACTAGCAAGCTGAATTTTACTAGTACTGAAAACTGCTACAACAATGTGCACTGGGTTACTCTGCACTACTTTTAACTCTAGATCAGTGTTTTGTAAACTGTGTTCCGTGGCACATTGGTGTGCTGCGGAGAACAGCAGAATTCAAAATGGCCGCCTTTAAAGGGGCAGGTGACCTTTCCCCCTCTCCCCCAATAACTTTCTCCCAACCCTTTTTTCCCCCCTCAATAACTATCCCCCTGGCCCTTCTCCCCCGCCCCCTCCTCTTTTTTTGGTCAACAAAAAATCCTTGGTGTTCCTCGTACAAAAAATATTGTTTGGTGTTCCTCGGTCTTAAAAATTTTAAGAAACACTGCTCTAGATCAGTGTTTCCCAAATGGTGTTCCGCAGAACCCAGGGATTCCTCAAAATGAACATAAGGGTTCCACGAGAAAATTCCATTACAATAACATTTTATGATTTAAAAAATATTTTTGTACACATTAAATGTGAGTTTTGTTTTTAATTATGTGCAATTAAACTAATTGTAGATCTCATTATCTTGTTTACCATTTGTTTATTATTATCCTTACTCATTTGTGGTCTACTTTTTCAGCTCCATAGCTAAGACTGTTATTAGGGGTTCCACAAAATTATTTTGAGTTTAAAAAAGTTCTGTGGCCAAATGAAACTGGGAAACACTGCTCTAGATATTTACTTTCTCCCAACAATGACCCCATCTGAAATTAAATTCAGGATCTCATTGCTCCACATAAAATCTCTCAATTTGATGGAGCGTTATTAGGAAATTATCAACCACTGTCTTTCAGATACATAAACTTACTAAATATTTACACCAATTTATGAAAGTACTTCCCATCCAAGGTAGCCCAGGTTAGATTTGAGAAACATTTTCAAAAAGAGTAAATTATTTTATTTTCATATTTTCCGTGAAAAGCTGCAGTAGCAACTTATAACCATGTTCCCTGTAAGATGTGCACTTGCATGGCCATTCAGGAGAAAGTCAAATGCCGCCCAGCAGACTAGCAGAGTGCCCACAGTTAGTTTTTTTGTTTCAACTGGCGGTGCACATTGGCACATGCATCGAT
This sequence comes from Pelodiscus sinensis, assembly GCF_049634645.1. Taxonomy (NCBI): domain Eukaryota; kingdom Metazoa; phylum Chordata; order Testudines; family Trionychidae; genus Pelodiscus; species Pelodiscus sinensis. The sequence continues at coordinate 6,639,078 of NC_134717.1, read as the reverse complement.
GCACATAAAAATATTCTGCACGTGGATGGGAAAATCAGCACATGGATGGAAAAGATTAGAGAGAACTTTGCTTATAAATCAGTTCTTCTCCAGAAGGTTGCCATGCTTTTCTTATAATATGAATGACATAACATTCAACTCACATTTATATAATTTGCATTGATGTAGTCATCATTACTCTTCAAAATGACCCGTGTAGCATCATCTGAAAAATATTTAAAGAACATGTGGTATTTCTCTACCAAGTACAATTAAATATTTTAACTTAAAAACTTATACATATTCACAAACTTACAAGGCGAAATGTCTCTGTATCTATTTTTGGAAATGTTTTGAGGTAATTTGGCACAAGACATTGTCATTCCAGGCTTCTTCCTATATAGTTGCTAAAAGGAAAAAAGATGGTCAGATAGTAACAGGCACAACACAAAGCTTGTTGGCTTTCAGTTTTCTACAGACATTTTAAAATAGGATAAAACAAACATTCTTTTCTATTCTTAAGCAAAATACAGCATTCATTTCGTTCTTTTACAAGATCACTCAAACAGCTGGACTAAATGTTCCATAAATTTGATCAAAAGCATAGGCTGAGAAACTGATTTGAAAGCTGGGGCAGCATGCACGTATATGGACAAAGTTCAATGCTACTAGTTGTGTGGCAATAGCAAAGAGAGTCCATTGTAAGGATGTTACATTTAGATTTGTCAACTAATTGAATAGTTGATGTAATTTGCATTGACTATTCAATGAGTCAATAAGGGCACCTCTACCTTTGAAATGTAGGAAGAGCCCCCCTGGCTCAAGGAGTCCCCTGCTGACCCTCTGCTCTCTGCTTTTGAAATGTACAAGAGCCTCTTGCACATTTCAAAAATGAAGTGCCACCAGGAGTGCGGGGCAAGCAGGGGACTATTTGAGTCCCCAGTTCACCCCATGCTCCCTGAAGTGCTTCTGCTTTTGAAATATAGCAAGAGCCCTGCTCTTGATACATTTCAAAGGCAGAAGCGTCACCAGTTCACTGCTGCATCCCTGCCCCTTCTCCCCACAGAGACAGTGCTGGGGGGAAATGGCTTTTAAACCAGCTGCCCCAGCACTGGATCCTGTGCCCCTCCCCTCGGCTCCCAGGACTCTGCCAGGCACCGGAAAAGGTGTGTGCTGTCCTTGCTTGGGGCAGAGATCCTGGCCCTACTGGAGGTATGGGGTGAAGAGGAGACACTCCAGGATTTCCACTCCAGATGGCGAAATACCAACATATGGCCAGAGGGCTGAGACCCTGGCCATGAGGGGCCACCACAGGACTCTGAAGCAGGTCTGCAGCAAGGTCAAAGAGCTCAGACAGGGCTACCCCAGGGTGAGGGAGTGCAGCTGGCCAAACACTTCCCTTGCCTGCTTATCTGTGGGATGCGAGGGTGGAGGGGGGACATGGAAGCAGGGCCCGCTGTCCAGGCCACACATGGCCTTTCTCCCTGGATATCACCGTCCTCTGCCCTGAGAACTGTTGCTCTCGGCACGCTGATGAGGGCAAGGCTTCAGGGACAGTGTCTCCAGGAATGACTGACCACCTCTCTATTCAGCCGGACCAGCTGTGACTGTGGGGTGATCACCAGCAGCCCAGTCAGCTGCCCGACCCCGTGGGAACTGCAGGCATCGGAGGGTCCACGAGGACCTGATGAGGGACATGTGTCTGTCCTCCGGGACATGCAGCAGATGCTGGCCAAGAGGGTCTGGGACAAGGCAGAATGGCGGGACCAGATTGGACCAAGCTGCTGCAGCAGGGCCTCAACATCTGCGCCACTGTATGGGAGACGATGGCGTACCCAACACCAGTCCCAGTCCCTGCTCCAGTACCCATCACCCCCCCCACCCTCCATGTCAGCCCTGACCCGCCCGCCAGCTGTTTATCCCTCTCTTCCACCAGGACCCTCCAATTCCCGAGATCGTCGAAGTCCCTGGACACGAGGTAGACAAACCACTCAAACTACGTGCCAGTCTGAGCCCCAGATTTAAGCCTCTCCTCTCCAAGATTTTCACTCCCCCTCCCCATATCCAGATTCTCAGCTTCCCCCCTCCCTCCCAGTTACTTTTATCCCAAATAGAAAAACAGGGTTTTTTTGTACAAAACCATTGTTTTTATTGGATCTCTGGGAAGGGCAGAAGGGAGGGGTTGTTGGAAAGGCAGAGAGGGTCAAGGAACAGGCCCCTAGTGGGGAGGTCCTGGGGAGAGTTACTGAGGTCCTTCAGAGAAACTCTCTCTCGGGGCCTCCCGGATGCGCACCCCCACGTGATGGGCCTGATGGATAGCAACTGTGTGTGGCTGCTCGAAGGACCATCTCTCCCAGCCAGCCTCTGCCCCCCACTCCAGAAGGAAGGCCTCCCCCTTCCTTCCCACAATGTGGTGGTGAACACAACAGGCTGACAACACCTGGGAGATGTTATGCTCCCTCATATTGAGGCAGGTCAGAGGCACCTGAATCGTGCCTTCAAGCGTCCAAAGGAGCATTCCACCCAGATGCAGGCCCTTCCCAGACAGGTACTGAAACGGTCCCTGCTTGTGTTCAGGTGGCCGGTGTACACGCTCATCAGCTACTGCATCAGGGGTAGGCCGCGTTCCCCACAAAGGACAGTGGCATTTCAACGTTCCCGACCCTGAAGTTGTGCTTGGGGAAGAATATGACAGCCTCCAGCTCCTGGTAGAGACTGGAGTTGTGGGACACGGGTGTCATGCGTCCTCCTTGACCAGCCAGTTAAACTGTCCGAACTGTCCATGGTGGTTGACCAGGACCTGCAGGACCATAGAACCACATGGCACGGTGGTTGGGGTCACGGAGGGGGATGTGGGTTCCAACTATTGCCCCCCCTCTTCTGCAGTTGGGGAAGCCCAGGGCAGCAAATCCGGCCACAATGGGGTGCAGGTCTCCCAGGCAAATGACTGCACAGCAGGATGGTGTTTATGGCCCCCGTCACCTGCAGAAGGAGACAGACACAAAACAGAGAATCAAAGGGGGTCCCTGAGCCCTTGGGAGGTCCCTGCGCTCTGCCTCCTCCACCCCCAAACACCCCAGGAGCCACTCCCTATGAAGCCACCCCTGCCCCTGCAGGGCCGTGTGAGGGCAAAACTGCAGAGCCCTCTCCCCCCACAACACTGGACGAGGATTTTCCTCCCCCGGCAATCCTAATCCCCCCTTTCCCTAGGGTCTCACTTTCCAGTACTCCCCCACCTACCCTCTTCCAGGGACTGCAGCCTGAGAGTGCCTGACCTCCATGAAGAGGGCCCTGATGTGGACTTTCCCACGCAGAACTGGTTGCTCACAGGCTGGTAACTGTCTGTCACGGCGAGCTTCCAGACGGCAATGGCGACCCGCTTCTCCAGGCAGGTGGCGGGTTGCATCTGGGTGCCCCATCAACGGAGGGAAGGGGTGAGCCAGGATGTCTCCTTCCTCATTCTGAAGTTGTAGAGCCACTGCAGGCTGTCCCACCACTCCATCACCAGCCGGCCCCACCAGTCAGAACTGGTGTCCAGCCTCCAAAACCATCTCTTCACCGTAGGGTGCGGTTGCAAGGGCATTGCTCCCACACACAGGCAGAGGTTCTCGCAGAGGACCATGAAGGCAGCCTGCAGAAACTGCAGCATGGCATTGTGGGGCCATCGCATGCCCGGAGGCAGCTCCGGCTCCATGGCAAGGAGTGCTGTAGGGTCCAGAAGCCGGGCAACCAGAGCGCACAGTGCAAATGCTTTGCAGTCCCTCGGAGAGGTAGGCAAGCAAGCAGAAGAAGCTGAGAAATGGCTATTGGGGGGGGAGGGGGGGGCCTTTACGCATGCATCTGAGATAGCCTAAAGCAGCAGTACCCAGAAGCAACTGCTGACCTAATGCTGTGCCTGAACTAGTTTTGGGTGGCCCTAAATGTGAGGTAGACTGTCCACACGCAAAAAGCGCAACAAAATAGTGATTTACTATTTTGAAAGATAGCATCCACACTGATTGGACGCAATCTTTCAAAATAGCAAATCACTATTTTGTTGCGCTTTTTGCACATGTACGCTCTCTTTCAAAATAAGCTTTTCCAGAAGATGTCTTCCGGAAAAGCTTATTCTGAAAGAAGCTTGCAGTGTAGACGTAGCCTGACAAAGGCAGCGGGGAGGGAGGGCGTGGGGGGAGGGAACTTACATACTCAGTCCATTGTACCTTAAACGTGGTATGTTTCATTTAGTTTGAATCAAACTACAAATCACTCAAGAGAAACTTTGGAACGACACTTTCTGTATTTTTCTTCAGCTATTGCATTTCAATCAAAACAAGCATGGAAACAGGATTTTTCTTAACAATTCATTTGATTACTGCTTTTTAATCCTTGCTTGAATACCTCAGTTCCCAACATCACATCTGGGATCTAACCAGGGCTTGTCGAACGGTGGTGAAAGCCGCTCGCCAGCCCCGCACTGTGCATGCGCAAGATCCGCAATGAGCATGCACGCCGCAAATGAACGGGACACCAGGCTGAAATCTACTCGCCACGGGCGAGTAGATTCAATACTTTGTCAAGCCCTGGATATAACCACCACAAAAACTGATAGCAAAGCAATCTATTTTTATGACTGCTGATACCATAATCATTACTTTAAATCAGGGCTACTCAATATGTGGCCCGTGGGCTGCATGTGGCCCACAGCCCATTTGTTTGTGGTCCGCAGTGCAGTTTGGATTTATATAGGGCTCAACACGTGGCTTGTGGGTGGGATCTTTTGAACATGGGTTCCACTGGGAACACGCTCCTCAACGGTGAGGCATCTCCCAGGTGGGGTGGGCAAACAGAGAGGCTGGCTGGAACAGACAGGTACAGGGTGTTGGCGTTTTTAGCCCCCAGGAAGGAGATGCCAACAGCGCCGGGGCATTGTGTGAAAGAAGCTATTTGCATATATATTTGCAACCACATTAAAGTTGCAGCCCTCGGCATGTGCTGTGGGTATCATTGTGGCCCCCAGGGTTTCCAAAGTTGAGCAGCCCTGCTTTAAATCATTAAGGAATTTTTTCTACATCACTTTATGCTTCACATAGACTTATTTCAGAGGCACAGTTGACACATTAGTTGAAACATAGTTTACAATCACCTACTATTTTGCTAACACAAAACTGCATGAACCATAGTTATCCATTAGTACAGTAAACTTCCGATAATCCAACACCTTGAGGACCCAGGGGGTGCCAGATTATCAAATATGCCGGACTATCAGAAGGGGGGGCTCTGAGGGGTCTGGGGTGGTGTGGAGGGGATGCCACCCCAGATCCCTCATAGCCTCCCCTTCCGATAGTCCGGCTCTGCCCCAGGAGTCCCCGATTCAGCCGCTGATGGTCAGTTTCAGCAGCAGCTGAATCAGGGATGCCTACAGCAGAGCAGCTGAGGTGCTGCCAGGTTGGTCCGATAGCACCACCAGCTTCCTTGATTCAGCTCCTGGTCAGTTTCAGCAGCAGCTGAATTGGGGAAGCTGGGAGCAGAGCAGCTTCAATTGTCCGGCTGCCCAGAGCACTTCTGGGTTCCTGATGGTGCCAGACCATCAGGAGTGCTGGAGCATTGGATGCCGGACCAATGGAGTTTTACTATATATTTAAACATAAATTTACCATTTTAATGTTTTGGGCTAGCAGATACATCCTGGTGAATAATCTGACTGGCTACGCTATTATTACACCCTGACCCTGCCACAATAATGCTCCTGCACTCCTACACAGTTTACTGTTGAGGTTAGGCAGGTACAAATCGTCCATTGGAATCATACTCATTTACTCTAGAGTAAATTTTGCCTTAGTAGAACAAAAAAAGTTCTAATTCTGCCTCCATTTACAACTGAACAAGGAGCAAAAGATCTGAAAAGTGAGCTTGAATACGATCACAATGGTACCAAAAGCTATTTAAGTTCCTGCATAAAATTAAAAGGAATGATAAAATAATTATTTTATGTCATGCAAAACACATAAATGATTTGAAATGCAGTATTTCCTCAAAGCATTAGGTTTAATAGTTCTACATAAAATTAATGACTAAAGCCAACCAATTTTCAGTAATCTTAGTTTTAATTCAATAGGCTTAATAAGGCATTGCTTTAGTCTTAAAAATTTTCAGTTTAAAGAAGCACAAGATTAATAAACCAAAATTTGATTTTTTTTTTGCTTTTTTATAACTATTTGCAAGATGCATGCATTTTTGTATCATTTAGTACAAACTGAATGCTTATTTTTTAGAAAACAAGAGGTCTATTATATAGTGAAATGAGTAACCCCTAGATAGCTAACCACTATATAAACATGGGATGAAGGAAAGAGTTTGTCAAGGAAAAAAATTCAAGCTTCCAGGGATTTACTATAGATACCAAGCAATAAAAGTGTCAACAGCAATGAAAAGTACTCTATATAATTTACTGAACACAAATCTATGGTGTTTCAACACAGAAGTTATATGATACTCAACTGTTCTTTCTTTACGGCAGATGAGTCAGTAACCTTGCTGACAGAGTCTAAACTCAAGCCAACGCTATTCAAGCTTGTTCTGTTGAAGCTCACTGTTACCAAGAAAGAGGGTGGGGTGCGCATACAGGTTGTACATTACTTACATCAAACTGAGCCAGAATAGTTCCAGTGATAAGCCCCTCTGAGAGCTGAATCATAGATTCCCTCAGAGCATTGTCATCCTGATGGACAGCGTCCAGTGGGGATTTCTCAGGGATGTACTGGAAGTCAGGCTCACTTTCCAACTTCTCTTCCACCACATCGTAGACAGCTACAATAAATAAAGGTAGGAAGGCTGAGAGAGGTTCTAATCTTGCATGCTCTTTGGCTGTAAAAAGTGAATGCTCATCTTTTAAATTAAGAAAAATGGCAATTCAGTATTTCTCGTACAGGAAAATCTATGTTAAGAGCACCACTAAGAATCTGGGACTTTAATCCATAATCAACAACAAAAAATCAGCATTGAAACCATTTTGCACCACCTAAAACTACACTGTTTATTGTTGAGTAAGAAATGGATTTTCACTTAAGACTGCTAAAACCCTTTACCCTAAACTTAGTCATATCTTGCCTCGTTTACTGTAGTTTTCTCCTCTCTGGCTTCCCAGATTCCCATTATCACATCCTCCAAGTCACTCAAGTACCAAAGTTTATCTTTTTTGTCTTGCATGTCACTTTGCATGGAATTAATTTGGCAGATCACTCTCATAAGCCCTACTACAATTCTACAAACACTCTGTGCGACAGTCCTGCCTGTAAACACATTGTATTCAAATATACACAGTAAAGTACATACCATAGCACACAAGCATATGCTCTTCAAAAAGTTTGCCTATAAAGTGGAACACTAAAAATGTGAACGAAGAGCTACATAGATTCATGGAGGTTAGATCCGTCAATGGCTATTAGCCAGGATGGGTAGGAATGGTGTCCCTAGGCTCTGTATTTCTGGAAATGGATGACAGGAGAGGGATCACATGAGGATTATCTGTTGTGTTCCCTCCCTCTGGGGCATCTGGTAATGGCTACTGTTGGCAGACAGGATACTGGGCTAGACTGACCTTTGGTCTGACCCAATATGGTCGTTCTTATGTAAGAAATTACAGCTACTTTTAAATTCTGCATGTTAACGCTATTTATTTAAATCGCAAGTATAATCAACTCACAAAGGGGTATTAACTTGATAAATATGTACACCAATTTAGCAGAATGTATTTTATATGAATACGACAGATGAAAAAAATATACAAAAACAATGAAATGGCTTAAATGCATACAATGGGAAGTAACACAAATAAAGGATACCAGAATAATTTGCCAGTTGGTAAAGGTACTATGGTGGAGTGATTTCAACTATTCCAATTATTTCTCTGCTACAATTATTTTTCTGTTACATAGCTCTTTATTGTGATTGGTTAGTGAAGCAGAATTAAACCGTCAGCAGCTAAGTCTTGGCAACATTCCAACAGTGTATATGCTATGAACAAACTGTACAAGCTTGTTTTCTTTACCCATCTTCTTTTATTAAGCCACCTCCAGTAGCAATGTTACCAATAACTCTCAATTACTTTGAAGACAAAAATATTCTAAGTCCCTGAATACCATCTCACCCATGTGACAATTTCCAAAAACATCCACAATTGCCATTTTGGGATAGACTACCCCTCCACACTAGAACCAATCTGCATACTTATCTGGCTAGTTTGTACCTAATGTGATTCAGACAATTTTAAGTAAAACCTCCTGCTAAGAACACCTGATTATTTTTTATATCCCAATTTCTGGGATTTAAAATTTGTTTTGAACACTTACTATTACAGGCACAAATTGTTTGCAGTACAAAATTACTCCTCTGTATGTGTATATGACTGAAATACTGACTTGTTATTGTACTCTTATATGCATTTTTCTAAGGGGAAGCTCCTTTTTGTAAAGAGTATTAGTATCCTTATTCCAGGACATAATGCAAAGGTTCAAGAGGAGAGGTTAGATTTGCTGTGTTACATATAAATCACTCACCATTGGGTCGAACTAGGAGCACAAGTTCCCCTGAGTGTCTCTCACAGCTCTCTTTAATAAACATAACAACTTCATCGTGGGTATGCTCCGCTATATCCCTGCCATTTATCAGAACAACCTGGTCCCCTTCATTCAAACGAGGGACACAGAGGTCAGCCTGCAACATTAAGCAAATTAAGTTTTACAAACACAGCGCAGAACAACATAAGAAACAGCGTAACTGTATTCACAAATGTGGATTCTGTCAGACTCATTGATATGGTTGCCACATTGGATCAAATGATATATGAAGTGTTACACAACACAGCAGACAGTGCCATTCATACGAACATTTCAATTCACAACTGAGAGGAGGATCTGTCATTTCAACATGTCTTTCTGTTACTGTTACTCCCTAATCCTTGTATGCACGCTGAAGCTGAATGGTTGGATAAATTCTCCATTATCTGAATTATATTCTGCATTAACACTGGATGCAGGACAAGCTCAGATATCTCATAAGGCAGGGCAGTAGCATGTCAAAACATTGTCCAGTTCAATTTCACAAGCCGAAGGGCTGCACACTTCTAATGTCATTTTCATGGCAATAAAAAGATCGGGGCCAAAGGAAACGCAACAAATTCAGGTAATCTGAGTGAATAGAATCAGCAAGTGAAAGTGCTATTTAAGTTACAATTTAAGCATGGTATTCATGGTATTTATCATCACCACAGCATTGCTAGATATTTAATTCATTTATCCAAAATTAACCGCAATATAAACTAATTTGAGATACAGAAAATAAAGTAAGAAAAACTAATTAATTAGGATAAGAACAAACTAACATAACGATGCCAACATATACACTTTAATTAGCTTATTTAGATGAAACTACTTTTTATTAATGTAATCAAATGTGTGTCTTATTCTACTGATTTCTGACAGGCGCACAACAAAGAGCTGGCATCACAATGCCTGAATACCAGGTAATTATTTCTGGCAATCAACCGCCACAATATTGTGCCTAGTTTTCAACACCAGAAAAAAATAACAGAATCAGACCTAATGAATGATTCATTATGTCTGATTTAATCTAAATCTTTGCATTACCCACAACTGCACGTTTCAGTAAAAACAAAGGGATTTGCAATTTTTTAACAGCATAAATGTTTTTCTCGGTATAATTTGACACAAAATACCATGAATGTCTAAATTAAAAAAATAAGTTAAATAATGTTTTAGGATAAGTGAGGCATTATCTATCAAGGTTCAAGAAACAAGCATTATAACACATTGCAATGACTTGCAGTGATATAATGCTGTACAGTGATTTTTTTATTATTAAAGCATGGACCACACTAAAATATGAACTCTTAAGTTTCCTTAAATAAATAAAAAAGGACAATTCACAGACGGCAATATAAGCAGTTTAATTTATTGCAGGAATTTGTAGAAGAATATGTAAGTGACATTGGGGACACTGTATTCTATCTTTAGTTTATTTTCATTCCATTGTTCTCATTTAATTAGCAAAAGGTATTTTAACGTCACATTTTAAATGTGTTTAATTCCAACAATTTATCAAAGAACAAGCTGTCCAAAAGGTATAGGAAATACTATACTAAAGTGAATATGTTAGAATAATTTTATTCCTAGCAAGGCATGGCAGAATGTTCTCCATCAAGGAAAACGAACACACAAAAGAAAGGACATACCATCTTGTCTAATAGTCTGGAACCTTCAGGGCTACAACAACACTGCACAAACCTAATTAAACACCACCACTTCCAAATTACTCTTATAACTTACTGGTGTTCCTGGAGCTACCCTGGACACTATTACAGGCATCTTCTGGTCAGATCCTCCCTTATAAAAAACCAAAAAAACAAAAACAGCAAGTCACAAATCATGAGTGTTGCTGAACAATCTTTACAAACATGGATACATATCTATTCTTCATTACCTTTACATTGAAGCCAAATCTTCCATTTTCATCTGGTTTCATTCTGATCAAAACAAGATTGTCAGGGGGAACACCACCATTGGGCTAAACAAAAAAGAAGTATATAACATTACATGTAATTTGTCCTGCTTATGCATGCTTAGGGGAGGGATAGCTCAGTGGTTTGAGCATTGGCCTGCTAAACCCAGGGTTGTGAGTTCAATCTTTGCGAAGACCATTTAGGGATTTGGGGCAAAAATGTGTCAGGGATGGTACTTGGTCCTGCTATGAAGGCAGGGGACTGGACTCAATGACCTTTCAAGGTGCCTTCCAGTTCTAGGAGATAGGTAATCTCCATTTATTTAAAAATTTATTTATGCTTCAATGAAAGACTACTCTAATAAGACAGCTCTTCCATACATCCTCATCAAATGTCCAATTGCTACTAGGCGTTGAGAAAGCAGCAGCAGCAGCCATGCAAGTAGTCTCTCTCACCCTAGTTTGATTTGGGGGATAATGCACAGCTAATTTGTAAATGTGTTCTCCTGGTAGCAAGCTGGTAAAATAGGGAATGTCCCAAACCATAAACTAATAAAATTACAAGTTACTGAATATCAAATGGAGATGTTACAAATTGGTGGTGCCTGCAGTAAAAATATACTGTTATATAGCTCGGGCTGATCGCATAATTTGTATGTCTTAGTTTGCACTAGTCGCAACTAGGGCTTAATAACAGGGGTTAGTTTAGCAGGGAGCTGCTGGCCCTACATCCCACCTGTCCAGGAAGAGTTTGAAATAGTAACGTGAGGTTTATTACGCATGCTCCTGGGTTGTGTGGAGAGGAATATAAAGTACCCTATGCTGATAGAGGTTGGTGGTGATGATGATGATGATCATCCCCCCTCTCCTCCACCCTCTCATGTCATTTATCTGATTTATGCACCTTTTCTGTGTGTATATTCAGTTCTTTCAGAACAGAACTGACTCATGTGGTATGGCATAGCCATCTGTGGAAGCTGACACCTCAATCTTGTGCCTTTCAACAAGGTGCTGTTCCAATGGCTTTGAATATGCTTGATCTAGCCTTAAAATGCAGCTTGCGAAGCCTCTGCGCCCTTAGAAATGGCTCTCTCTGCTTACTGGGTGCAGCGATTCAAAATGGAGGTGGCTGACGGGCGAAGGTGTAGCCAAAGAGCCTTGTCTTTTTGGCTCAACTTTTTTTTTGGCTGAACTCTGAGGGGTGGGGTGGGAGAGGCTCTTCTTTTTTTTTTTAGCTCAACAAAAATTTCTGAAAAAAAAAAATCTGTTGCGGTTCTTCGCATTTTTTCCGCCACTGTTTTGGCTCTCTTTGTTTAATGGATTGGCCACTCCTGATCTAGCCCCTCATACTTATCCTCTCTCCCAGGGTCTGAGGTGGATTATTCATTGTACATCATTTAACTGTGTTAAACCTGCCCCTCTACCACATAGGATTATTTTATCCTGGTAAAGTTCAACTTGCAAAAGAACTCTGAAGCATGTGGTTGCAGGGGCTAGAAAGTTGACCAGGAGAATCCATTTGATGAACTCGAACCTTCAAAAGAAACCTCCTGCCTGCAAGCCAGTTAACCTGTCCCTGACACGCTACATAGTCTAACTTATACTGTTTCTGCTAACTATATGAAGGGAAGTCTGAACTCTCCAGCTGTGTAAACCATCTCACTTATGCAGAAGATTTTGTGTCACTGCATACCAGAGCGTGTGCACATGCACACGCACACACAAACTATTAGGAGAAGAGCAGTTTCTACATATTTGAAAAGCAACCCCTGCGGACTATCTTGAGTGAAAATTCTAGTTCTAGAACACTAAAAGGGTTCTTTTCAAACTGGTTCTAGGTATTTGTGGGGATAACCCAGGTGTCTCAAACTCCTAGCCCAGAGGCCATCTACAGCCTGAGCACTTCCCTAATCTGGCCCGCAAAATTCTTTGAAAAAGTTATTTAATCAGGCCCTCTCAGTTGCCAGCCCAGGGAGTAGGAGGGCGAAGGTAGAAACAGCGCACTCAGACCCTCAGCGCCCACATGGTCCTGACTGCAGAGGGTGCTACTCTGTCCAGGAAGCCATGCTTCCTGCCTCTCCTGCGACACAAACCTTTCAGGCCAGGGAGCTGCCTGAGCTGATGTACTTCTGCAGGGCAGGGCCAGCAGGTTTCACTGTTGGTCACACCAGGTAGGGGTAGGAAATCCTAGTGCAAGGATGTGGATGTCACCGAGGGGTGAGGAGCAGGCAGGATTCCCGCATGAGGAGATGGGGGGTGTCAGGGTGAGTGCTCAGTATCAGGTCTTTTGTAGGATCCGTTATCAACTTGCATGTACTGTACTGCTAACCTCAAGTCTTCAAAACTCATGAATCAGCTCCCCCCACCCCAAAAGAGAATGGCATATTCAAATCAGATGAAAATGCACTTGGAGATCTTTTTATTTGGCATCTCATGTTTGATGTCTTTGGCCAAATAAGGGCATATTTTCTAGTTTTTTTTTTCCCCCACAAACCATGAGACCTAAAGTCTCCCTTTAAAAAAAAAAAAGGAAAAAAGAAAAAGAAAAACTGGGATTCTCTTCTAATACCATGTACCAACAAACAAGCATAATCTATTAAATCAGAGCAATCACAGTTGATAGTGGTGCATGAGGCATGAGATAAAGAAAGGAAGGGGCGTGTGCTGGGCTGGTAGGAGAATGAGAGAACTGGCACTGACCCTATGGCAAACTGAGTTGGAGACCCCGGCATAACTACTTCAAAAGACTCCTCAATTGAAGTGATCATCAGAGGGGCTTTTAAAGATCTTGCAAATCATGTGAAAAAGCACTTGTTTTAATATTTGCTCCTAAGACGTTTTAATTGGGTCCATTACATATGAGAGAGATTAAGGAAATAAATGGATTAAAGAGGGGGACGTGGGGATTTGTCCTTAAAATAATATTCTGAAATGCAGCAGAATGAGAGAAGAAATTATATCTGTTGAAGAACTTTAAGTGTGATTCTACAAGCAACCTCTTCAAAAATATATGAGTCCTGTGTTTGTATCTCCAGGATTTTTATATCAAATACTTTCAGGTTTTTAAAAGGAAAGATGCTTTGTGCAACTGCAAGCACTGCAAATTTAACATGAACCCATTTTTTTCCTATCCCCTGATATTCAAATCTAAGGGCTCAGTTCACCAAATTAGACCTTCAACGATATTTGTGCAGTTTCATTACCTGTAGTGGTTGAACACAGATTTAACTCATTCTAGCTTAATAAACATCTTGTATGGGTCCAGCTGCTATTGATGAGAAAGACAAGCATCTGTGTTTACACACAGCTCTTCTTCAGGTCAGCTCCAGCCTGAAGCCAGTCTAAGCAGCAATGAAACTCTCCCAGAGCCGGAGACCAAAATCAACTGCCAAGAGCCAGCCATGGATTTCCCTTTGGTGTTTAGACATACCCTAATATCCTGGGACTGACATGGCTACAAGAACACTGCATACAACAATGGAAGAGGATATTTTTACGTAGTCATTTTTCAGAGCAGAGCCACAAAAAGGACTCAAAATTCTGTGTCATGGTTTAATTTAAACAAAATATATGTAGTGTTGCCAACTCTCTCCATTTTATTGCAAGCGATATCTGGTATTTTATTTAAAGCCCCAGCTCAAGAATCATGCTTCCATTTATAAAAGTGTTTCTAGCCCTCAAGATTGCAGATACTCTGTTGAAAATGTGACCTAAATGAAACCCTCAAAGCTCAAAATTCACAAAGAAAATAACATTTATTCTTTTTAAAACTTTAAATTTTGGGACTCTGACTCATGATTTTTGCACGTGAGAGACTGGCAATACTTTTTATATAGTAGTTCACATTTTCCTTTTTTTAAACCTATGGACAAATTCACTACCAAAATAGGAGGTTCATTAGAAACATCTGCAAGTATGGGAAAAATAAGTATCAGAGGGATAAAGAATGCCCTTACAATGTCTTTGTGTGATATTCCAGTAATTTAGTTTAGTGAAACTGACACACAAAAGGAAAGATTGACAAAAAAGGAAAGATTAATGGGGGATCAGTGAACAAATCTGACACACTCCCCCCGCCCTCCATGCATAAGGACCTCATCCAGAGGAAAAACAAGATGATCAAACTTGACCTATCGCTTACTGTAGATTTTTCAGGTGATGAGGAAACATCAAATGTTTCATTAATATGGTTATCCAGTTCTTGCTGGGAGTGTGAATAATGAATTTGGTTCCAACTGTTCTTCTTAGATTGTTTGGGTGGTAATGCAGGAGGCTGCCCATCTATAGGGGTCTCTTGGGATCTATAGATATAAAAATAAAATGGCAGAAGGAGAACATTTTATTTGAAAATTCTTACGACACCAGGTAAATTGTATAAGTGGCTAAAAGTATCTCAGAGTTTGAGAGTTACAAAAAATCTGACATTGTTATCTGAAGGGTTCAATTTCATGGATATGTTTACTACAGTGTAAATGCAAATTCATGTGTTATGTAGAGTGTATTTCAAAAAAATCATTAACATTCAAAGTTTGATTCAGCTAGAGTGTTCTTGTATAGTGTATTGTTTCTTTTAAACCGTTTACCTACTCTTTTAATTTGCTTGATCAATATACTGGAGAATCCTTTTATAATTTCACACATACCTAGTAATATACTCTATTTGTAAACAAAATATACATCATTTTATATTTTCCCAAGAAGAAAATCAATTTACATCTTAGATAGCTTTATTTTTAAGGTTTAATTTACAGGCAAAATCTACTTTTGAGTAAATTAGCACTTGAATCTGACAATCCTAATTTTTTGTACTTTTAACAGCAAAATGATTTCAAAATCGAAACCAACATGAAAAAAACATCACACTGTCCATCAGCGTCTCAAAACCACATTTAATTGGCAAGTACTATACATATAATTATGCATGCAATTCACAATTTTGCATTGTCTAATTTGTAATTAAGTACATATTATTTAGCAGGAAGTTTTTAAATATGGCCTTGCATACCAAATTTAGCCAAAGAGAAAATACGTACAGTGCATTTTTTTCATAAGGCATTTTTATCATGGATTTATCTGAAGGAACAGTACCATTAGACGTTCATGTTAGGTTTTAGACTGCAGTGCTGTATCTTAACAACATACTAGTTTATGCCATGCATGTATTTACTATAGTGGCTGCTCCCTAGTGTGACCGTATTTCCCTATGCTGAATATGGGACACCTGGCAAAACTTCTCGTATTAAAGTGAGTTCAACAACAATCAGAATGATGCAGTAGAGATGTTCAAATTAATATTTAGTTGTTTGAGGCCCCATTAAAAAAATAGTGCATAATTAGGATTATTTTTATTTACCTTCTTTAAGGCTTTAGGACAGGGGTGGGGAACCTTTTTTGAGTTGGGGGCAGCAGACCCACAGAAAAATCAGTCGGGGGCTGCACACAATTGAGAAGTGGGAAAAAACCTCTCACTGTGGCCCCTGAATGAGAAAGACACTCCCCACATTTCCCTTGCACACCAGAGCCTATGGGGGCCCAGCCTAGTAGATTTTGTGCGCTCCAGCCCCACGGGGAGGCAGCAGGGAGACTGGAGTGCCAGCTCAGGCTCACCAATATTGGGTGGGGCTGAGCCTCTGGGGCCAGATCCAGACAACTGAGGATTGCATCTGGTCCTCGGGCCTGCAGTTCCCCACCCGTGGCTTTAGGGCTCACACAGGGAGGGGCGACACACACACACACACTCCTAGCTCCCCCTCCCAATGAACATGGGGAGAGGTGACACATGCATTCCAATATACCTCTCTCAAATGGGAGGCAGGGGAAGGTGACCACCTCTGCCTGTCTGGGCCTCTGGTGGACCAGCCTCTTCCTAAGGCAACACATACGCAGAGTGCATAGAAGGGCACATGCCCCCTGCTCCCAGACTTCTGCCAGAGAAGGTGACCAGCAGCAGCCTTTTGGCACTGTGCAGGAGGTCAGGGATGGGACAGAATCTGTATTCAGATGTAGGAAAGGGGCAGAGGAGAGATGACCTAGTCCGTCTTGACAGAGCTCATCTCTTCTTCCTTCTCTCCCCCCCCCCCCAACCCACGGCTGGGATCCACTTTTCCCTTGCCTATTGACACTGTGTGAACAGAAACTAACACCCTCAGGCTACTGCTGGCCACAGACATAACTCGGCCACTCCCCCACTCCAGCATATGCAGGAAAAGGTTCAGCCCTAAAGACGCAGTGTGCAACAAGGCCCAGGGAATCTGACTACAGGGACTTCAGCAAATCTCCTGGGAGAGGAAATGTAGGAGACAGAGAAACCTTTTGTTCCCTAGGGGCAGGACCAGTATTTCCTATAAGCTGTGCACTTGTGCGGCTCCTCAAGAGAGATGCAAATGCTACCCATTGATTATCAGTGTGCCCACAGCTAGGTTTTATGTTTCTACTGGCGGTGTACACTGGCACAAGCCTTGGGGAACATACAAAAGTTTATTCTACACATGGATGAAAAAGATTAGAGGGAACATTGGGCAGGAACCAGAGCAGGAGGTGAGCAGGGTGCTAAGTTACTGCCCCAGGGCCTGCTGTGGAGCTTGCAAAGTTGGGGCAGGAACAGGCTGAAAACTGTTTCCTCCCTGCCAGGCAGCAGCTTGCCTGAGGGGCAGAGAGACTTACCCATGCTAGTGCTGAACAGGGCTTTGATATATGCAGGGTTCGCTTCTCCCTGCCCAAAGCCCTGGGCCAGAGAATCTTGGACTTTCCTGGGGCACTGGCCCAGCCAGAGGCACTGAGGGAAGGAAGGAGCCTGCTAGCCAAGTTGCTGGTGAGCTGACTGCGCCAATCAGGGGCTGGTTTTCCACCCAGCACTGGGAGCTCGATGCACTCTCCGCTGGGGATATGGAACAGCAAATGGGCTCAACAGGAAAAAGGGGCAAAGCAAGGAGAGGATAGCGAGAGGGGGAGCACATAAAGTGCTGATCGGTGGGCTGCAGAGGAGACATGTAACTGACTGCTGCTTGGCACCTGCCGGCACTCATCAACCACTGCAGTTCGCAGCCAGTGCTGGCCAGAAATGGGATGGAGTACAGGGCGTTGCTGGTCAAGAGCCCACATGTAGTAGGGGAAGCGGTTGCAGCTAGCCACACAAGCTGCATCTTTGTCCTGCTATCAGTCTTCCACACCTACCCCCACTATTGGTCACTGGATTCCCCCCCGCCATTTACCACTTGTGGGCAGGCAGCTGTCAAGCTTGGATCTAGCCAGGAACAGAACATACCAGTATTTATGGAGAAGGGAGGGGCTAGTGGGGAAGACCAAAAATACAGGACAACTTGCCTGTTTTTACGAAAAAGTTGGGACACTTTCAGGAAAGGCTTAAATACAGGATTGCCTCTTTGAAAAAATGAGATCTGGTCATCCTGCTATTCCCATGCCCACCTTCTATGGCATTGGAATTTAACTGCATAATTTTCTTATGACAAATGTAGGACTCATCTTTTATTTTAAGCATTTATACTTACAAATGAAGGAGATTTTTCAGAGGTAAAAAGGAGCAGTCAAGTGCTTAAACTCCCCTGACTTTAAAAATCAGCCCTAAACACTAACAGTAGTACAGTCCTTCTTATCCACCAACTACATTAAAACTAGGGGTGTGAATAGGTAACTGGTCAACCATCTACCCAGTAAGTATCACCGTCAATGGATAATGCTTACTGGGTAACAGTTAACTGGTACCTGGGAGCAGCCCCCTGCCTGCAGCAGGCCACGGACAAAGGGCTACTCCAGCCCTCCCAGGCAGGGCCAGGAGCTAGCTCCCAGTCCTGTGTAGGGCCAGAAGAGCCCCCTGCCTGCCCACCCTCCTTGGTTGGAGCATTCACCCCCACTTTAATCAGTTAACCAATTAAACAGTATGTTTAACAGGTTAACCAACTGAATGGGATTTTACATTCTTAGTTAAAACCTGTTTTTATTAAGTACCTACATATAACTCAGATGGAGTACTACAATGAAGACAGGGCCTAACTTTGAAAACAATTAGGCACATAACTTTACCTATGTGAGTTTTCGCACTTACTTGGTCTGATCACATACAAGACTTATTTTGCTAACCGTTAATTATGAATCTCAGAGGGTAGCTGTACTAGTCTGTAACTGAAAAAACTTAAATGGTCCCGCAGCATCTTAGAGACTAACAAAAACGTAGATGGTAAGCTTTCTTGGGCACAACCCACTTCGTCAGATGAATGGAGAAAGGAGTCCAGAGGTACAAATAAATAGCAGAGAAAGACGAGAGATGGGGAGAGAAAAGGAAAAACAATCTTGTCAAAAAAGTGTCCATGCTAAAGGAGGCTACAGTGGGCTGTAAGTGGAGCTTTTCATGTCATTTGAGTGTTGAATGTAACAGCCCATCCACTTCAAGTCTCTACTCAAACCTTGGTTAAATGCGTCAGATTTGTATATGAAGGCAAGTTCCACAGTTTCTCTCTCCCGCTTTTTTTTAAATTGCTTTCTAAGAGCATGGTCCACTTTTTGAGCCATTGATGAGTGCCTGGGCAAGTTGAAATGTTCCCTAACAGGTTTGTGTATGTTACCATTTCGGATATCTGATTTGTGTCCATTAATCCTTTGCCATAGACTTTGTCCAGCTTGGCCAATATACATGGCAGAGGAGCATTCCCCGCACTTGATAGCGTAGATTCCATTATAGTGAATGTGCAGTTGTATGAGCCACGAATGTGGTGGTTTACATGGTTCAGTCCTGTGATGAAGTTGCTTGTACAGATGTGTGGTCAGAGTTGGCACTGGAGTTTATTGCAAGGATGGATTCCTGGGTAAGTATGACAGAGGTGTGTTGCGTGGTTGCTAGAAATAATGTATTTCAGGTTAAGGGGCTCTTGGTAGGCAAGGATTGGCCTGTGAGAGTGAGGAATTGTTTTCCAGGATAGGGTGTAGATTGTTAATGATGTGCTGCAGGAAGTTGGGGGCTATAGGTGACGACCAGTGGTGTTCTGTTATTTTGTTTGTTGGGCCTACCTTGAAGAAACTGATGCTTGGGTACTTGTCTGGCTCCTCTGTTTTTTCATTTCCCCAGGTGGATATTAGTTTTCAGAATGCCTGACAGAGATCCTGTAGGTGTTTGTCTCTGTTTATGGGATTGCAGGTCATGAGATGCAACCAGATTTGCTCCAATCCTATCTACATTTTTGTTAGTCTCTACAGTACTGCAGGGACTATTCATTATTTTTTAACTTTTTTCACTTAATTATGAGACATTGTAACATTTTAACTCGATTTTTGGCAAAATCTAAAGTATCTTGGACAGCCACATGTGAAATTCAATACTATATAATTTATTTAATTGTATTTCAAGCAAAACGTAAGTCGCAAGGCAATGGTCATTAGGTAAAAATGAAAGATATGGCAGTTGTTATCCTAGTAACAGTTAATAAGGGAACATAATACATATTTTCTGACTAACAAGTCACTGGATATCACTGGGAATGATTCCAATGGAACAGGGGTGCACCCATTAACCTGCAGATAAAGACCTGCAAGGGTTTGCATAGCACAGATGCAGTGGTGATGGAATAGGGATGGGGAGGCATGGCCGCCCCCCCCCTTTTCCTGTTGGAGGCCAGGCCCGCAAGGCACCCAGTCAGAGAGCCTGGGGCATTGTGGGAGCCATACAGACCCCCACCTGCCTGTGGTTGTGTGGGGGGGCTGTGTGTGTTCCTGCCCAGCCCAGGACAGGCAGAAGGTCCATGAACGTGCACTGGCTCACCACAGCTACCTGCATGGGTCTCCTAGAACTTGGCTCCAGCAAGGGTGAGGAGCCTTAGAGCCATAGTCTGACCATAATAAAAGTTGCATGGGCAGCTGTGAACACTCGGGGCTGAGGGCAATATGATGCTCACCCTCCTGCACCTGGAGCAGGGGTCAGTCTCCCTGGCCCCACTCCATCTTGGCCAAGGGTGAGGTCTTCACAGGTAAATCTTTGGGGGAAGGGCTTCCTCCCCCATACTTTTGGGAAGTCTCCAGTGCCTTCGCTCAGAGGAGTGTTTGAATGGCTGTGGAGCAAGCAAACTCTCACATCCCAGGCAGCGAGTAACAAGGTGATTCTCAGTCCTGGGTAAGCCAAGAACTGTAATTGCAGCAACTGGCCTTAGGGCACAGAGCTCCACCTACTTTCTCTGCCCCACAGACCCTATGCAGGAAAGCTAATGGGATCTGGCTGAACAAATGGCAGCAGGAAGGAACTCAGTGTTACAGGGATAAAACAGTCTTTGCTGCCCTCGTGACCTCAGCTTTTCAGCTTTGTTCCCTTCCTCTACATTGGCGGTAGTGGATGTGAGTGGAAAATGAGGAAGACAGAGAGCAGGTTCCCCACAGAAGAGACCACCTGACCACAGCAGAAAGGGGAATAATTCTTCAACTGGCACATGGTGAATATCCCTTCACATTAATTTTCAGGTTTTTATCAGTTTTTAAACAAAACCTAATACATTTCTAGGAAATTAAACAAGAAAACCAAACAAATAAGGAAAAGAAAATGAAAAGATTAAGCATAATAAAATGTCTACTTTAAAAGTATAAGCTATTAGAAACCTCAATCTTAAGTCATGTTGACACCTTCCTTGGCAGACTTATTATTTCTACATTTCATAGATTTTGATGCTTAACTTCCAAATTTTATCAAATTACAATTTTTGCACCAACAGGATGGTTGAAACACCCCTCCATCCCGCTGGCAATTATTTGTTCAAACTGTAATGACTGCAGAAGCTGAGACTTATAACAGAAGGAAATAAAAACATATTAGGAAACATGCTTATTCAATAGCAGCTTCCACAAAGAACTTGGTAACTTGTTCACTCTTATCAGAAAAGGGCAACATGTGTTTTATTTTACCCTCTCTGCAAAGTTCCAACAGCAGCAATGGAAACAGTTTTTCATCAGTTTTTGTGGAGAGAGAAAAACTGATTACTAACATTTACTAATTAACTTTCAAGGCAGTTATACATTATTTAGGCACTGGCCCATTATAAGTGCTTAGAATTCTTTTAGTTGAATATTTATTCAATTAACACTCTGGCTGACAGTTTACTCATCTTTTAAAAGGGATAGGTAAGATATGTCTTTGTGTAAATGTTAACGTCTGGGCAGCTGTGATTTTAAAAGTTCAAAAAACATAAATTATTCCAAAAACAAAGTTAAAAAAAAATCATCTTTTTGGCTATCAATATGCATGTACGAGTTAATGAATCCTATAGAAGATAGGAACTTATAGCAAACATTTGAAAAAAGATACTTAAATGAGCACTTTAGTATTAACAGTGTAAAGGACAGTAACATATTAGCATAATGAATTGTGAGAACTAATAATCAGCTCTTGGGCAAATCCTTCATTGCTTTATATTTGCTCAGTCAGCTCTGAATTTCCTTATGAATGCTTAGACAATGTCACTGAAAGCAGCCTATTTTGCAGTCAAAGCAGCTTTGTGTTACCACATTCAACAATTTGCATAACAAAACATAACAAAAAACCCCACACTGACAAACTTTGCATGTACTTGTTATAAATATCCAGTTTGCCTTTTAATATTCCAACAGAAATAGTTTCATATTTGTAACATGAATTTATTAAATTTAACACCTGCCATGTATTTTTAAAATTAACATAGGAGGTATTTTAATTATCTCAGGAAATTACAATCAAACATGTCACCAGACTATGAAATAGCTAGAGGAACACGAGGACAAACAACATGCTATGGTCACAATAAATGTCTGTTATTCACAGTACTTCAAATGTCTGTTATTCACAGTACTTCACTATGAACACATTTCTACATTGTTCTGCAACAGATACTTTCCTTTATTTGCTGTGGAGGATAATGTGTCAAAAGGAAAATCTGGCATGTTATATGTAAGATATGAAAGTTTATTATCCAGAATACAGGAAACACCTGTAATTTGCACTGATAGCCCAGCTGTGTCTGCAATAAAGTAAGCTAGGTCAAGGATTCATTGACCCCAAATACTACAGGTACCAGGATATACAGTCTCTAACTTTGGAATTAGATTTAATTTTATTTAAAAACCTTTTACCATAAATATGCACTGAGCTGTATCTTATTTACAGACCTTTCCATTCTGCTAAAAGAAAGTGCAGTGATCTCAGTATCTGTTATTGCAAACATTCCACAATAAAAGTAATCAAAACACAATTCAGCAAACCCGTTAGTTGTAGTTGATTAAAACAACACAATAAAGAATAAATCTTTCTGGCAGCGAAAAGTATATTCTTCAAATTAAAATTAATTGAATCTGTAAGTAACGCAAGGCTCTTCTGGAATATGCCACATATAAGCATGCTTAATACTACAAGGATCCCAAGAGCTATAACCCTCTTAGTTCCTTAACGTTAAGCTCTCTGTTTACAGTCCAAAGAAATTTTTAAACATAAAAATCACTTTTGTATTATGTATCTTTAATACATAAAAGTGGTCTGCAACATGTTATCCAGACTCTAAGTTGGTGCAAAGTGATTTAAAACTAATTTTTTGTCCACAGGTTTTTTTAAAATAATGATTTCTCTGTCCTTTTATAGTTATCAAATCCTGAATAGGGACGTAAGCAAGTAGTCAACTATCCAATGAGTAAATGCTTATTGGATAGTCGACTAGTGACTCGACTAGTCGCATCTCCACCCCTCACTGCCTCTATAAGAGAAAGGGGGGGGGGGGGAACAGGATCTGGTGTTGGGCGGTAGCCAGCTTAAAAGCTGCTTCCCTCTAGCACTGTCTCCAGGGGGAGAAGTGGCAGGGGCACAACAGGGAGCTGGTGGCACTTCCACCTTTGAAATGTAGCAAGGGTTCTTGCTATATTTCAAAAGAAGCAGCGCTGCCGGGAGCATGGGGCAAGCTGGGGACTCAAACAGTCCCCCGCTGGCCCTGTGCTCCTGGAGGCACTTTGCTTTTGAAATGTGCGAGAGTCTTCTCCTCCCTCCCTCCCCCCCCCCAGCTCTTGTACATTTCAAAAGCAAGGAGTGCAGGGCCAGCAAGGGACTACTTGAGTCCCCTGCTGGTTGTGCTTTCCAGGCCCTTCCGCCTTTGAAATGTAGCAAGAGCCGGTGAAGCTCTTGCTACATTTCAAAGGTGGAGGCTCCCTTATCGACTAATCATATAGTCGATGAAAATTACATCAACTGTTTAATTAGATATTAATCTAAATTTAACATCCTTAATTCCAAATCAATAATATTTTGGCATTTCAAAGAACCAATAAAGTAAACATTTCATAAATGCATAAATGATTAGAAGCCTAGGTTCTATTTTCAAAAGTGACATACGTCACTCATGTGACATACTACATGTTTTAAAATGGAACTTAGATACCTAAAATTACTGTGTCTTAGGAACAGTGTCTTTCCACTTTCCTCCATGCCACTTTTTATACAAGGAACATCCATGCCTGAAATGATCTGCAAAGCCACTATCCTTTCCAAAAAGGGCTTTTCAAGACTAATTTCTGTGACCTTTACAAGAAATCAGCTATTTAACAGAACAAGGGAGAATTTGAGAAAGAGCATACAGTTTTTGACCCATAAGAATAATGCAGCATTTCCAAACACATCACTAAAACCTTTACATCATACTACATAATCATGTATTATCCTTTTTGCAAAAAAATCTTGTGTATTAAGAGTGATACTCTCATACTTTGATTCAGATGGTTTGATGGAGTTAAGACATGAGTAAAATCCTATACCACCATAATGGTTGAAGGATAGGTTCTTATGCTAGCAACTTATCTTTTTTTTAATCAGATAAATATATATTACTGCCATCTAAAAATACTTATTTACAAATTATGTTTTCTGGTCCTGGTTTTATTGATAAATACTAAAGGGAACTACATAAACTTTCCAAGGTAAGAACTATATCAGGGCCTCAAATGTGCTACAGCAATAAAATAATATAATTGCTGAACTCACGGTGATGATTCCAGAATGATGCTATTAGCCTGGGTGGAGGATGGAGATCTGTGATTTGCAAAAACTTCACTTGGTGAAGTGTGAACGACATGGTCCACCAAATGTCCAACTGAAGATGGACGTAAACGGGCTCTCTCTTGAGTAAATGCAGAGTTGCGACTAAATGTGAAAAGAATAATTAAGCATCTAGAAAATTCTTCTATTGACACTTTTAATCTTCACTGTCCTAAAACTATAAATGCACAATTTAAAAAAAAGATTTACTTTACTTCTAAATGTAAGCATACATTCATATACATTTTACTGAAGAACTTTAAACAGTGAATTGTAATTCCATTAATTCATTTTCATTCAATTCCATTATTTCAAATTCCCAAACTCCTTTTATTACTTCAAAAATACTGAAACCAAATCAGAGAGAAAATGAAGAATGGTTTATTTATCATTTTGTAAAAGGAATTTTTGAAAAACCCTCTCTTGCCACAAATACTAAAAATGTGAACATGCCTCCCAAACTTTAAAGAAAGAAATTTTGCTTATAACCACATGAACTAGTGGATAGACTTGACTGGCAGTCGAGAGGATCTGAGGCGGTATCTTGCCTCTAGTGACGAGAATGGCAAAACTCTCATTAACTTAAATAAGGCCAGGATTTCAGCCCTGCATTCTATTCCAAACAGTCCTCAACCTTACTATGTAATCCCATGATAGTCACACTTCAACTTTCTGCTTCTGTTGTCCCATCTGAAAAATGGGTCCATTTATATTTCATTCATTTTTAAATGCTTTGAGATCAATGAGTAAAATGTACAATCTAAGCATTATTATTAAATATTTTAAATATAAAATGTTTCAGATATTAGCATAACAAGTTGGAATAAATGTTCTGAAGATGAGGCACATTCAGTAAGAGGTCACTGTTTATGTAATATACAACTACAGTAAACTTCCGATAATCCGGCACCTTTGGGACCCAGGAGGTGCCGGATTATCAGATTTGCCGGACTATCGGAAGGGTGGGGCTATGAGGGATCTGGGGTGGGGGGAATGACACCCCAGACCCCTCATAGCCCCCTCTTCCGATAGTCCGGCTCTGCCCCAGGCGACCCCGATTCAGCCACTGCTGGTCAGTTTCAGCAGTGGCTGAATTGGGGACGCCTGCGGCAGAGCAGCTGGGGTGCTGCCGGGTTGCTCCGGGTCACTGTCTTCGGTCCATCCCCTCCAGGGTCCCTAGGGTTGGCCGCTGTCGGCAGACAGGCTACTGGGCTAGATGGACCTTTGGTCTGACCCAGGACGGCCATTCTAAGCTCAGGGCTCAGGGTCGGGGGTCTCAGTGGACCCCCTTGATTTTCATGCACACCTGGTCCTGGGTGGCCAGGCTGGCAGCTCTCCTGCCCTAGACGGCCACTTTCCTGTGCCTAGTGCGGAGATCGTGGACGAGGTCCACGATGTCCGCACTAGCCCAGGAAGGTGCCCGCCTCTTGCGGTCCAGGGCAAGCTCCCGGGAGCCGCCAGCCCTGTGCCGTGCCAGGTGCAGGGTCTGCTAGCTGGGTGCTGGCAGGCTTGCACCTGGCACGGGCACCGTAGCCAGCCCGTGCCCCTTTAAGGGGTCCGGGTCCGGGGCCGGGAGCGGGGCATAGAGTTTCCCTGGTGTTGGCCAGAGTGGCCACCAGGGAAACCTGGGGAAGGCTAGCCTCCCACTAGTTCGAACTAAAGGGCTACACAGCCCTCGTAAAATGTCCTCGTAAAATGAGGTTTACCTAGTTCGAACTAAGCGCTCCGCTAGTTCGATTCAAATTCGAACTAGCGGAGCGCTAGTGTAGCACCTATTAAAGTTAGTTCGAACTAACGTCCGTTAGTTCGAACTAACTTTGTAGTGTAGACATACCCCAGGTGTATCCAAGTCAGCCGCTGCTGAAACTGATCAGGGGCTGATTCCAGGAAGCCGGGGCAGAGCAGCTCTGCCTCCGGCTTCCCCAATTCAGCCGCTGGTCAGTTTTATCAGCGGCTGAATCGGGGAAGCTGGGGGCAGAGCAGTTCCAATGGTCCGGCTGCCCGGAGCACTTCCGGGTTCCTGATGGTGCCGGACCATCAGGAGTGCCGGACCATCAGATGCTGGACAATTGGAGTTTTACTGTAGACAGTTCTCATTCAGCATCACTTTCAGCATTCTAAAAGAACTGCTTTGCAATTTTGTTAAAAAAAACAACCAAGAATTCTTTTAGTTCACTGAATAGAAAACAAGAAGCTTCATGAAGTTTGGAAAGTTAATTTTGCAAGGAACAAAAGAAATGAAGAAAAACAGGGAAATTAACCCATTAGTACTTTTTATAGCCTAGACGTAGAATACATTTTAAGATGAGGTATTGTATTATAGAACCAATATGTTAAATTATAAAAAGATTCCTGAATAAAATAATTATACAGCTGAGTTTTATTAATGTCATCTTTTAAAGCCATATTTATCATCTCTCATACTATATAAGCACTGTCAGATATATTAGATGTATTGTAATTCTAATCTAGCTTTTAGCTATCATTCCAGAAAGCTTCTGGAGAAACTCTTCAAACTATTTATTGAAAAATATTTATTGAAAAATATTTATTTTTATAGGTTAGATGCTTTGAGATGTGTCTAGAATGATCATAAACCAAAGAATGTCAGCAAAATCAAAACTTCAAACACTGAATTCCACATGAAGAGCTGTTAAGAGCTAATTTGTAGAAACTTCCTCGTTGAAAAGACCCCACTTTTTTGTTAATGAACAAATGTTTTGTTTTAACATAGCAATAAGGGACAAATAAGAGGTGAACAGACCATGACGACTGCAGACAGGATACTCTACTTACTGATTTGGGGTTCCAGGTGGAGATCGTGATGGTAGGCTCTGTGTTTCTAATCTGTCATCAGTCAGTGAATTCCTACTTACTACCTCCCAGTCCATCCCACTCATCAATTTCCGTGCCAAGGGTTTGCTTGGGGATCTACAAGAATGAAGTAAATAACTGATTTGAAATTGTATCAGGATACTGAAAAATTACACAACAAAATTCTGGAAGTTCTCTCAAAAATCCGAAGATCATGGGAGGTGGAAAGATAAAGATAAGATTACATGGGGGAAAATATAGTACTTTCAATATGATTTTATCATGCTGTATTTCCTGTTTTTGCTACAAGAGAATTTACCTTTCCCTGCGTAATATAATAGCTACAAATGAATATTACTTTACATTTATTTATTTAAGTTAGTAAAACAATTAGGATGACATACTAGCTGGTATTAGTAGGATTTGCTAAGATGCTTTCCATAGAACTAAACATAGTAAGGTATTTGGTATAGATGTATTTCACACTAATGCACCTTGCTTTCAAGTTAGTGTAGTACAAAGATTTCGAATTTGGCACAAAAGTAAGTATAAAGTGCAAAACACTTTGATGTTCTGAAGAAAGCTATGGAAAACTAACAGATGGAAATCACAAAAACAGAAATTTTATAAACTAAACACAAAAATGTATCAAATTTTGAATTAGAAAAATGTGATGCTTCATTGCAGCTAAAAATCTGAACATTTAAAACAGAGTTAGAGGCACAACTTTTCACATTCACAAGTGTGTTTGAATCATTTTAAAAAGGAGTATATTTTAGGACTTCATGACATTGATAATTTTCACCTCTTTAAAACAATATTGCTCTAACTACCCAATCTTCAGATATTAAACTTTGAAAACATTCCTCCACTTTTTATAGGCAGTAACAGATGAAATAAAGGTGAATACAACTTTCTCTAAGATAAAAAAGCTCATGTTTTTTAATCTACAAACAGTGTCACTCAAGGAAAAAACTCACCTTATTTTTCTACACTCAGGTTCTGATCTCTTTGAATACTACTCTCTGCTACCATCATATACAATTGCACCAGCAATGTTTAACTTGAAATATTTTATTTTATTAACAGTTCTAGCATCAGTGTCACACCCACTTATGTTTGTTGCCTCCATTTCCTGTTCTTGTGGTAACTTTTTCTTCGAAATTTCCCCACTATAGCATGAGCTTTTCGATGGTGTGGCTTTTTGGTTTCTGACCCGAGTGCTAATTTTTAATCTCTATGTCTAACTCTACACAGTCTCTCTTTGGATAACTTTTAGGTATAATCTAAAATATTTTAAGTATTGATTTAGTTTTTCTTCTACATCACTTTAAGTGTTAAGATTATTCAAAATAACTTTCTAATGAGGGGAGGAAGTAAATCACCAAGCCATTCTGAATGATTGTATGGCCTTTGAAAGCTCCCTTAGAATTCTCAATCTAGATGCATCAGTGGATGAGTTTTCTTCTCTATTAAAAAGAATAGCCATCTGTAGTGAGGCAGAGTGGCCTCCCTCTAGACTTGAGAAAGAGACCTCTACGCTGGCCCCTGGTGGCTGGAGCCAGACCTGCCCTACCCCACTCACTGGAAGTACAAGGATGGGGCAGGAATCATAAAGAGAGGGCCCTGCAGCTCAGTTGGGCAGAAATCTCTGAAGGAAAACAGACCTTTCCAGTCTGCTGTCGACCACTATTACCTGACCCCACACAGTGCAGTGCCCTGCCTTTGGGGGCAGACCAACCCTAGGGAGAAGCTGCTGGAACCGTCATCAACATTGTGTCCTGAGGAGACAGAGGCCTCAGACTGAAGAATCCCCTCTTCAGAATGTGGTAGAAGTTCCTCCAGGAAGCCAGACATTAGTCCAATTTTGTTTCTGGGGCAGGGTTAGCCACTGACCCAGGGATGGCAGGTGGGGTGTTCCTGGGGTGTTGGCATTTGCCCCCATAAGCCAGAAAGCCTTTGCTTGGTTTGTGGCTTCTGCTCAGAACCCGCCACAAGCGTGTGAGCCTATAACTGTGTGTTTGCTGGCTGCCTTAGCCAAGAGGTTCAGGCTAAGTCCTACTCCCTGCTCTGTCCCATCCAAAAGGCAAGAAGCTAAGACTGTTAATTACTCCCAGCTAGAAGGCTGGGCCTAATCATTGCTCACAGCTGTGTCCCATCCAATGGGGTGAAAGCATCAGACTGCTGCTGCATGTTACTATGCAGCTACAGCTCAGCCCTGACAGTGAGACCTGAGCCCAAATGCTGCTGCCTGATACAGTAAACTGGGTTGGCCTCCCTTCCCACTTGAGAGCAAGGGACCACTACACCATTTAGCAATACACTCATTTTAAGATTTAATCCCATAGTCTAATCAATCTGCAGAATCAGAGATGCTACAAGGTCCACGGAGTTGGGAGAAGGCACTACCTGAACAGGAATAAGGACTGACTTTTATACCTGCCCAGCCAAACACATAGGCAGAGGTGGAGAAACTCAGTATGGTAGCACAGCATGGAGGAAAATTAATAGCCAAGAACATTCAGCGATGAAGACATTCATTATATACAGTAGACTTCCGATAATCCGGAACCTATGGGACCTAGGTGGTGCCAGATTATCAGATATGCCGGACTATCAGGAGGTACTGTAAGATGGTTACATATATACTGTATACATTATATACTGTATATAAAGTGTTCTTAACCCTTTTTATTGTACATACTGTATACTGTAATGTTTTAGTTTTTTTAAGCCTTTTTTACCCTTTTTGCTCAGTTCAGCTGCTGCCGCTGTTACCTTGTGACTCATTTTTTGCTGAAGCTCACTCACTCGGCTCTTGCTGTTTTGATGCCAGACTATCAGGAGTGCCGGACTATTGGAGTTTTACTGTATTATAACTGAGGTGAAGCTATAAAGCTGCTACAACTATGGATGTTAAATTTAGTTTAATCAACTAATCGACTAGTCGATGGAATTTCCAGTAGGCTCTTAATACGTTTAAAAAGCAGAGGTGCAGTGTCTAGGGTGGTCGAACTAATCGCTGACCAAGAGGCTGCCGAGGAGTGCCCTTGACTGAAACCCATATTGATACGACCACACACTCGTCCAGGGGGGAGAAATCTCCCCCCAGCAAAGAATGTCCAGTACTCCTAATTTAGCTCTCTCTCTCTTACAAGTGTAAATTATTTCAAACTCCCTTGTAAGAACTGGCACCACAGAACGGACCAGTACAATTTGGCATCTTAGATAAGAAAGAGGATACGGGCCCCTAGGGGGTATAAAGATGGGTCCAGCAGCGCACACACTCTGAGCGTCAATCTACCATCTATCTGCTGGTCAGGTTAGGTGTTTGACCTCCCGAGGTTCCATGGGGACGCCCACCTCGTATTTGTCTTTCCGAGGAATTGAGGGACCGACCCTGGCCTGATCCTCTGGAGTCAAGAGGCACAGAAGGGGGTAAAAATTGTACCTGTATGTGTCCTTTGTTTAAGTATATACATAGTGTTAGATCTCTTTAAAGATTAAGCTATCACTTGGTACCATTATTTTCTATCCTCCTTTTTCCTTTGTAACCATTTTAAGATCTATATTTGCTAGCAGTTAAGAAGTAGAGCAATAGCCATTGTAACCACATGCTTTATAAGCCTTTTTAATAAACCTGTAACTGATTAAGTTTTAACCTGACTCCTTCAGTTGCTGTAACAGAACCAAGCACAATTTAAAAGAACTTCAACCGGTCATAAGGGACAGGTATAAGGGGAGCTTGAGCGTTGGATCGTGTCGCTTCCAGAGGACAGATCTATTGGGGCATCTCTCAGCCTCTCTGGCTGCCCACTGCAAAGGGATCATGTATCCTAGCAGTTAAAATCTGAGATGTAATAAGCTCTTCCTATAAACTCTGGGATGTCTGTCAGCCTGTTGGCTGCCCTCCGCGACGGGACTCCGGTCCTAGTGGTAAAAGACATGGACGTTAAATTCTGGGGCGTCTGTCAGCCTATTGGCTGCCCTCCACGACGGGACTCCGGTCCTAGCGGTAAAAGACACGGACGTTAAACTTTTCGGGGCGCCCTTCAGCCTCCTAGGCTGCCCACTGCGACGGAACCTTGTGTCTCAGCAGTTAAAGACTTGCGTGTGAGTCACACACACACACACACACACACACACACACAGCCCTGACCATCAGCTGACAGGGTGGCAATGAAAGTGTTCAAGTTAGCACCATGCATAGGCTTGGTACATCAAACAGGATCAGAGGATAATGGGTGCTGTCTGTCTGTGGTGGGATTCATCTGTTTCATAGCTGAAGAGTTTTTGATTGTCACAAGGAAGGCCCTCAAGTGTGGTTTGGACTTCCT
Source organism: Pelodiscus sinensis (assembly GCF_049634645.1). Lineage (NCBI taxonomy): Eukaryota > Metazoa > Chordata > Testudines > Trionychidae > Pelodiscus > Pelodiscus sinensis. The sequence continues at coordinate 6,607,413 of NC_134717.1, read as the reverse complement.
TTGGGAAACAAACTACTGGATTTAAACAGGAGTCACATTGATGAACTAGTCTAAAATCCAGGGAATGGGACATAGTATTAGTGGCATTGACTGCTGCCTGAAGGTGACTAACTTTGTTCTCATCCAGATGGCACTAATGTCCTATATAGCGGGGGCAGGAAGACTTGAAATTCCTCATTTTGTGTAGGACAAGAAGTCCTATTTTGCCAGAATGATCTGGTAACCGGCAATGTGGAACTGTAGACAATCAGAGGAACAGACCTTGTGGCCAATGAGGTCAAGGTTTTTCCGGCTCAGTCTGAGCAAGTGAAATGGAGATATTCCTGGTAAACACAATCTGTGGTTGCCCAGACTACCAAGGAGGTTGGAGGTGGGAGGGAACAAGAAGTTCCCTTAGCTAGAACAAAATACCTGCACTTGGCCTGTTTTTTGAGTGGGGGTGCAGGAGGCTGTGATGGACCAAACTGCTTGTGCCAGCTGGAGAATGCTATCATGTATGGGCAATGCGGTTCAGGAGTGCCCAGCAGGCTGCAAAATGTCTAAGAATGGATTGTGGCGGTCCTTGACCTTTTCCACGGGGACAATGAGCACCATCGTCATATGATGGAAAAGGCTCTGGTATTGGACATGGTCCTCCAGAGGAGAGTGTACAGGTGAGATGATGGCATCATGAGGAGACAAATAAGCCCCCGTCAGGTCTGAGGGAGCTGTCAGTACAGGACAGAGGGTGCTGGAAAAGTGGGGACTTTGCAGGGATCCCCATCGACAGAGAGGGGATCAGTGGGAAGTAAAGATGGTCGGTGGTGTAGGCATGAGGTGCCACAGTGGCAGCAGTGTCCCAAGCAGACTAGAATGGCCAAATATAGGGGTTGTCTGGCATGGGCGGTCCATGCGCGTAGGTAAGCTATGAGTTGGCTGATAAGCCAAAGTGAGACAGATAGGTTTGCTGGTGCCAGCTGTCATTCTGACAGATCAGAAGGGGCATGTGTCTGCATTGCTTCTTTCATCGGGAATATATGGAGACAAAACTTCTGAGCTTCTTGAATCCAGGACAGAAAGGAGCAGCATACAGAGCAGTGAGCTGGGATATGCGCTTTGCCTGCACAATAAAGGCAGTGTTGGTGTTAGCTGCTTACAGAGGAGCGAAGGCACGCATGAAACGAAGTACTTAAAGCCAGCTTACTTAGTCCCAGGTCAGAAGATAGTCCAGCACAGGAGAAAACCAATGAGGGACACTTAGCTATCTAAAACAGACAACTAACTATGGTTATAAAAGAAACAAATGATATATGAGGCAAAAAGGAAAAACATAGTACTATTAAGCAAGCTAGGAGCACTGAAGAACAGGGGATCTGACTCTGGCCATGCAGTTTTTAGAGGGAACTAGAACGCCATCAACATGTGCAACCTCTTAAAGCCCTGGACACGCCACATAGTCAACACAAGGTATCAATGGACACTACAATGAACTCTCTGGCTCTGGAGCATAAGGCACATTCACACCTATGTCTGGAATCCACAGAGAGACCAACACTTAAACAACAATCATTAGTATAAGGCAATCTACATACTACAGCAGAATTGGTGATACCTGCCCACTACCAGTATGCTCTTATGCCATAGTGATAGACACAGTATAAAATCCTAGACAGATGATTTACTCATAAATCTCAATTAGATGGATGGATGAGGTACCTGAATTGGATTTAGGGCAATGGAGACAAGTACTCTTCCATACTGATGCCAGGGAATACATGTCAGTGTCTGGGGCTTTTAGATGCTATTCACAATATAAATATTACCTTTGCTTTTGGGCCAAGCAATGTATTTTGATGGTCCACCAGAGATTAATGAATCTATGTATTTTCTCAAGGGTTGTATGGACAATATACAGCCAAGAGATCACTCAATTAATAGTTTTCAAGAACTTTCCAAATAATTTTGTTCTCATCTATTGATACTGTTGCTCCTACAAACTCTATTTCTCTGCTTTCTTTTTATAGGTCATTATGGTTGATGGATGTCTTCTGACAGATACATTTGAAGGAAAGATGATGCAAATGTTAGTGGAAGAAATCTTGTACCAAAGCTGAGCAACTGCAAAGATCTTCTAAATACTTACGCCATTGCTGTGCAAAGGTAAAGAATCAGTATCCACACTATATCTGTTACAGGTAGTAAATAGTCTGATTAATATAGGTGCCTCCTCTTGGTAGCTGAATTAAATTACTGGCAAAGGATTTTTTTTTTTTATTATTTTACCAATAGTTTTTGGTTGTTGCAATTCTTATCAGATATTAAGAATGGAAACATCCAAAAGTCAGTGAGGGAGCACTTTAACCTCCCTGGGCACAGAGTTTCGGACTTGCTAGTTGCCATTCTCAGACAGAATCTAAGACTGCAGAGACAAACTGCTGAGCTGGAATTCATATGCAAATTTGAAACCTAGAAGCAAGGACTAAATAAACACATGGAGCGGTTCTCACATTACAACAGATAACTTGCCAGTCAGGTACTTTCACCTTTTCACCACTGTTGGAGAGGAGCTACATCCACTCTGATTTAATTCACACTGTTGTCACACGAAACAACTCAGCACAGATAATCTGACCAATTCTTAACATGTATCAAGTCTTCCTTTTACAAGTGAGACAGCACTCAGGAAGCACATGGAAAAAAAAAGTCTAGTTAGGTGAGGAAGAGAAGAAAAGAGTGAATGAATTGGGGCATGAATAGCAGTGACCAAAAATAAAAATACATTACAAGTTTATAAATGTTTCCTTCTCTTATCAAGCTAGCTACATATGGAAGTAAGTACCTCTCTCAATATCTTCAGCTATTTAACAAAACTGCTAAAAATTACGACAATATACACTGTATTTTTCAGTTTGCTCAACAAGGGTAAGATATGCACTAATATTGTAGTTACAAATTTGAGGCCTAGTCCCAAGTCCACTGAAGTCAGAGAGTCTTCCCATAGGCCTTAATGGACCTTGGATCAAGTTGCATAATTTTGAAGCAAAATTTCATGCAGAAAGTACAGCAATTATTAGAGGTTTTTATACATGTATGTGGCAAATTTGGTATTCTGTATTTGAACATTAATTATCTAGATCAGCCCCTTGCACTGAGTCAGGACCAACTATAAGCAGGTGTTTTTTAGCCTGTTTTTAGAAACCTCTGCTTATAGAAGGGTTTCCCAACCTATGGGTTGGGACCCAAATATGGGTTGCCATTACATTTCAAAAGGGTCGCCCAAGTGTTTCCCCAAGTGGCTCTGCCCTCCCTCCTCCCCCCGTTTTTGAATTGCCTTGGGTCACCAAGTCCTCCTGAATTGTCAAAATGGGTCCCCATCTGGATGTCCAGTGTTGGATATAGGGTCGGAGTGTTCTGGACATCCAACACTCCAAGTCATCTGAAGAAGTGGGCTGTGCCCACGAAAGCTCATGATACCATCTACATGTTTTGTTAGTCTATAAAGTGCTACCAGACTATTTGTTGTTTTTTAAGTTTATCCTGAACAAACTAACTCGGCTACCCCTCTGAAGCTTATAGTTAGAAAGATTTTCCTAATATCTAACCTAAATCTCCTTTCCTGCAGATTAAGCCTCTTACTTCCTGTTCTCCTTGCCTGCTGAAGATAGGACAATCACACAACATCCTTTCTATAAGAACATTTTCATTATTAGGTGTACTCAGTCTTCTTTTTGCAATGGTTCACACGCTGTTATTTTTAACCTTTCTTCATAGGTCAGGTATTTTAAACCTTTTATAATTGTTGCTCTGCTCTAGACTCTCTCCGACGTGTCCATATCTTTCTAAAGTGTGGCATCCTGAATTGGGCACAGTATTCCAACTGACGCTCACTAGTGCTGAGGACAGCAGGACAACTACCTCCCAAGTTTTACATACAATGCTTCTATAATTCATCACATCATATCAGCCTTTTTTGCAGACACACCACATTTTTCACTCATCCTCAATATTTGATCCTCAATATTCGATCCATTATAACCCAAGTTCCTTTTCTGCAGTACTAGCACACAGCTACTTGTTCCGTATTTTGTAGTTGTGCATTTGATTTTTCCTAAGTGTCGTACCTTTGTGCCTTTCATTATTGAATTTCATCTTCCTGCTTTCAGACCAATTCTCCAATTGGTGATAGTTGTTTTGATTTCTACTCCTGTCGTTTTATCCCATCCTGTACTAGCAACCTCTCTTACAGCATGATGCCATCTACAAATTTATAAATCAACTCTATATTCCCTTACACAAGTCATTAGTGTTACTAATGCTGTGAGTGTGTCACAGGGATCACCGATTCTGTGACTTCTGCAGCATCCATTACAACTGACCAAGGGGGCCACCTGAGGAACTCAGGAAGCCCTGAGTCATCAGCACCTGAGTTTGGGATTGGGAAGGGGTTCATGGCTGGGGTTTAGAGCAGGAAGCCTCTAGGCAGTGCTTACCTCAGGAGGCTCCCTGGAAGCAGTGGTATCTCTCTCCCTTAGTGCCTCAGTGGATGCACAGTCAGGCAGCTCTGCACGCTGTCTCTGCCTGCAGGCACCACCTCCGCAGCTCCCACTCGAGTGAGGAAGGGAGCCTGCCAGCCCTGCCAACCCTCCCCTGCTCCAAGTAACAGTGAAGATACCAAGCCGTGCATTGTCACTGCTTCCCCCCAAACATCCACTGCACTCCCAGGCTGCCGCTCTTCCCCTCCCCACACACACACGGTATCCCTTGTTCACACCCCAAAATTTAATCAGGGCATATAGTAGAAGTAAAGGTCAGATCATGTGCTGTACATTTTTATTTACTACCCATGATCTGTCCATGCTTTTACTAAAGATACCCCTGACTAAAACACAGCTTCACATATTACCTTTATCCTCTAGGTGCTTACAAATTGATTAATACCTTAGATATTAAATACTACATATTCCACTGCAAGCAGCCTATTATATCATCCTATAGCATCTTTCCTAATATTCTTGTTTTCATAACACACAACAACACAAGCCTGCTTTATCAGAACCAACTGTAATATTAACAGAAATGTTAACTGCCAACATTTAAAAAAAAACAGATCTATATAAAACAAAAACAAAAAAAAGTCTAGTGAGGCTCAAAATTCAGAAGAGCAAGTTATAGGAACAAAATTCACATAACACCAGCAAAAGTATGTGATCAAGAATTAGCCTCTATATTAATATGAAGGAACGAAAACTCAGTATTATAGTTTGGCATTTAGATGCACAATAGGTAAACGATGCAAAGATATAGGTCTCAGAGGAATTGTTTGTCAGCCCTTTGTACATATGTAGTGTATTTTACAAACATCTTAAATTTCGTATAACTTTTCATTCTGAGAAGTCCCAGTGCACCTTACAAATTAATATGCAATCAATACATAGATTGCTTTATTCACCAAAAGCAAGTCAAATCTAGGATACAAGCACCAGATGTTTATCTGTTAAGAACAGCCCTGAAACAGCTTAGAATAGATATGAGGAAGAAAGTTGCAGTCAATTGAAACTGCAGGAGGGAGTTTAGGTTGACACCTGAATTAAACAAATCTATTCTTATGAATAGAAACTCAACAGAATGTTGGAGTAATCATACTCCTGACTTCACATTTAATCAAAAAGATAGCTTCCCAAGCCACAATGCCCACAGCACCCTGAGGCATTCGTTATGGAATTGACTCAAAGAGAAGGGTGCTGTCTACTGAAATTTCAAGAGTACGACTCCTCCAACATTCTGAGGCATCTATGTTTTCCTGGAGCCAAATACAGTATCTGCTGAACCACACTTAGCTTCTGAGATCTGATAAGATGACAACAAAATATGAACGGTGTGTAGTTTTCAACTGGTCAGAAATTTCTAAAAAGTAGTAACTGCACAGATGGTCTTGTACACAGTTTTACTCATTCACTATTGGTATTCTTCAAAATAAAAATCACATGTTAATAGACAAAAAAGCCACTAGAACACAAAGCAAAATGTTCCTATAGAGGTAAGCATTTAAGTACACAGATTGCAGTATTAGTTCTTCCCCCAAAAAAACAACCCACTGTAAAGATGTGCATTTATAAGGAGCCCAGTAAGAAACAAAAACAAAACACAGAGAAAGGGAAAACCTAAAGAAAAATATATTTAAGCCATACTACTGTTTCTATATACCAAAAAGAACATGGAAAAAATGCAACCATGGGAAAATATAAGCATGGTACAATGGTATATGTAATGAAGATCGCAATAAAATGAGTGGGAAATCAAATTATTCAGTTAATCAAAACTTACAGCAGCAAAGTTAATACAAAACAATTCCTTTTTAGGACAAATTTATTAGCCTCATTTATAAAAATACTTAGATATTAGTTTAGTAAACAAATTAAATAGACTAATTTAAAGATCTAAATATTTGACTGACTGATTACTCTTATTCATTTTAAAAACAAGTTGGCATCTTTTTCTATTAGGCCTTTAAAAAGACAACTCAGATTCTGAAATATTATGAACAGAGCTTATAGCGACATCTATAGTTAAGGCTACCTAACACTGTTAACGATAGAGGTTGATTATACCTTTCTTTAACTGTTCACACTGAAATTTCCCATGCCTTTTTCTTCCCCAGGCTGATTTTTTTAATCTATGCAGGAAGTTGCAAGCAAAAACATTTCAGTCATCTCAGAGTATGAAATTAGCAAAAAATAGTTATTTCTGTGAATGTTAATTATTTTTCTCATGTCCGTGTTTTAAAAGAACTCTAGAGTCTCAAAAGTTTCGGAGAAGGTACTTGAAATTGGTTCCTGGATCAGGATGATCTCTTTTGAGGATCTGTGAAAATCCACTCAGAATTGGCAAAGTTCTAAGTTTCTGAAAATTGTTGTCTACACAATCAGTACAGTTTATCAGAGGCTAGCTGCAAAAATTTTGAACAACTGCTCTGAGCCTCATGGAGCTACCTCTGTAGTGAGGAGATTCCCTGCCCAACACAATTCCATGAATGCCAATTGCACTGGATGCTCCTAACTCACAATGATCCCATTAAATTCTAGGCATAGATCTAGAGGTCCTGGCAGGGGGATTCAGTAGTAATTAGTCATCTCTTCGACATAACTTATGTTGCACTGTGCTGTACAATTCAGAATGAAAATGCCAAGTTTAAGGCTTGACTGTACTCTCTAACCACTAACCACAATTTTCCAGGGTCTGATGTACACAGAGGATAACAGCCTACCAATGCTATCTGCTTATTCTTTTGTCTTGAGGGGTAAATGTTTATCCTTTGGATCTAAAGACCTAGTTTCCATATTCATCATGACTCAGGTCCATATGGTTCCACATGATGAAATACATAAAACATAAAAACAAAAGAATGGCCATTCTAGGTCCATCTAGTCCAGTATCCTATTTTAAACAGTGGCCACTGCCAGGTTCCCCAGAGGGAATGAACAGAACAGATAATCATCAAGTGATCTACCCCATGTTGCCCATTCCTTGCTTCTGACAGAGACAAACAGAAGGACACCATTCCTGACCATGTCTAAATAGCCATTTATCTAGCTCTTTTTTGAACCCTGTTAAAGTCCTGGCCTTCACAACATCCTCTGGCAAGGAGTTCCACAGGTTGACTGCATTGTGTGGAAAAAGTTTTTCTTTTTATTTGTTTTAAACCTGCCACCTATTACCGGTAATTTCATTTGATGACCGATAGTTCTTGTCTTAAGGGAACAAATAACTAACTTTTCCTTAATTACTTTCACCACTTTTGTCATGATTTCATAGACCTCTATCGTATTCCCCCTTAATTGTCTCTTACAAGCTGAGAAATCCCAATCTTATTAATTTCTATTCGTATGCAGCCACTCAGGACAGGAGCCTCCTTCTAGAGCCAGCATCCATATCATACCCCCTTCTACACTCCAATCCTCCTCCTGAACCACAACCCACTGCCCCAGCCCAGTAAAAGTGAGTCGTCATGTGGATGGAGTGGGCAGGGCAGGGCTTTGGGGAAGTGGCGGGGTAGATCTTGAGTTGCCCTTAAATTCTGAAAGTGATTATGGGCATAAAAACATGGGAGACCAATGGCCTAGAATATGGTGGTCATTACCGAATCCAGCAGAAAAATAATTATTAGAATTGCACTTCAGCTGAACATTTTGTAGTCAGCCAATTATGTTATAATTAATCATTTCTGAAGGCATTCGCGAGAGAAATCATAGCAAAATTATGATAGTATCAGGAAATAGTGCTGAAGCACATATTAGAAGAGTCTGACATTTTATGCAAATATTTCATAGGAAATTAAAATTTTAAACTATTCCAATAAACACATAAATACCCAAAAGAATGACTGAAGGTAAGAAACTCCTTACAGTAGGGTTTATTATTTATACTGAGCCCCTCCCTGCATTGTGCTAAGTACACTACAGACAAGAAGTCAGTCCCTATCCTGAAGAGTTTGCAATCTTTTATTTGCAAACACACAAAAATGAAGACAAAGTATCTTTTTTTCCTGTTATGAGATTCCCTGCCACGTCTTCCTGCCTGCCTCAGATAAAAAGATATGCTTTAGTATTCAAATTATAACTCCACAGCATAGATTAAACTTCACCAAAAGAGCAGCTCACAAGAGATAAATCCTGCATGTCCATTAATTTAAAAAAAATAGAGAAAAGTAGTTTATCTTAACATCTCCATCCAAATATACAGGTACTGGGAGAAAGCTTACTGAAGTGCACCACTGTGTCAAAATTATGACAAAGCAACCTTCTAAAATGCCTAAGTTGAAAGAAGTATTAATTACCACATCATTAAATTCCATGCAAACAAATGTAAATGGCTTACCTGGCAAATACCCTGTCTTTGTTTGCTTTTTCTTTACCATACTGCACAGACTGGACCTCTGTCCTCCCACTGAAAGACAATTACAACATTGGAAATGTAAAAGAAAACTTCTCCACTTAATAAATATAGGCAAGCTGTACTTCCCTTGGCCTAAATGCTAAATTTAACTCTCAGTTACATTCAAGCCATCCCACTGACTTCAGCAGGTTTTAACTAAGGGTGGAATTTCGATTTAAGTATTCAATCCCAAGTCTCCTCTTTCACATTATAGAGTATGTTTTGTAACAGATGTGGTAATATTCATTCCATCTACAGAATAAAGCTTTATATCCTTTCCATTATAACGCATCCAGAGAAAGGAGTCTAAGAGTATATCTAGACTACAGGCTTTTGTCAACAGAAGTTTTGTCGACAGATACTGTCGACAAAGCTTCTGGCGACAAAGAGTGTCTAGACTACATCCAGTTCTGTCGACAAAGCAAGCCGCTTTGTCGACATGACAGTGTAGATGCAAAGGACAGTGCAGATGCAATAATGCCTTCTGTAGACAGAACTCTGTCGACAAAAGGCGTTATTCCTCGTAGAATGAGGTTTACAGCCGTCGACAAAACTGCTGAGTTCTGTCAACATTATGTCAACAGAACTCGGCGGTAGTGTAAACGCAGGTATAGTTTTGTCGACAAAAGTCCAGTTTTGTCAACAAAACCCTGTAGTCTAGACACACCCTAAGTCACATATTTCCACCCTTTGCAGGCACTTAACACTATAAATTCTCCCTGCCACAAACACTAATAAAACAAAGAGCATGCTCTCTGTATTGCTCCCTACTTCCTTTAGGGAGCCAGTCTAGAGTTCATGCTTAGATTTTAGATGTGCACATGGCAGGACTCCAAGGCAGGTACTTCTGTACTTAGCAAAAGAGATATGGCCCTATTCACCATTCGGTACTGCAGTTAGCTATTAATAAATAAATTCAGATAGTAAAATGATTGGTATTAATAATCAAACCAGAACATCTTGCTAGTTTAAAATAATCAAACAAGAGAAAAACATTGTTTTAGGAGTCAGATAAGCATTTATGTTGACACCCATAAATGCTATTTTAAAAAACCAGGAAATTATTTGCCATTGTGAACACTTTCGTAAAAGGTATCTACTGACAATAAATCACCAACTTGTGGATCATATTCTGAAAATGAATGTAAGTCAATTTTTTCATAGCTTGATGGTCCTAACAGTTGCACTGTCTGATCATTAGAGGAATACATTTCTGTCTTAGTTACCCAATGTACAGTAACTTCCCTACCTCTAATCCTTAAAAACTAACAAAATGATTCCACAGAACTCTGTAGGCAAAGTGGCTGAGAAAACAGTTATCCACGTTAAAACCATTTTACCAGGGAGGGAAAAAAGATCATTCCTTATCTCTACAAAATGAGACACACCCCAGAGCCTCGAGCTGCTGTGGAAGGACCCCAAAGCTGGCTGTTGCCACAGGCGGCAGGAAATCCCTAGTTCAGAGCTGTTGAGGCTGCTCCCCCCACAATGGTAGTTGCTAGATCCTCCCCTTCACCAGCAGGGCTCAGGTTGTCTTTACCCCAGCCTAGGCTTCAAATATCATCAAAACCCCTGCCCTTATTTTTAATGAAAGTTATGGAAAAGTCGGTGTTCTTCATGAGTTTTTATTACCTACAACTTGTCTGACTTTCACTAAAAATAATCATGAAAAAGATTAAACTTAATCATGACGGTGTCTTCTGGCCTTAAAGTCTATGAGGCTCAGGCCCGTAGCATTTTGAACAGCTCATACAGAATAGCTTTTCCATGCTGGGAAATTAGTTTTGAGGGAACAATCTGTCAGTAGGGCTCAGCAGTCAAAATGCAAGTTGTCAGAGCAGGGTGGGAAGTGCACAAAGGACCATCTGGCAGTTTGCAACAAGACTGATAGCCAAAAGACGTGCCCCTTATACTCTTAGGCTGTGTCTAGACAGCATCCCTTTTCCGTAAAAGGGATGCAAATTAGACACATCGCAATTGCAAATGAAGCGGGGATTTAAATCCCCCCCGCTTCATTTGCATAAACATGGCTGCTGCTTTTTTCCGGCCCGGGGCTTTGCCGGAAAAAAGCGCCAGTCTAGATGGGGATCTTTAGAAATAAAGCCTTTTCCGAAAGATCCCTTATTCCTCTTAAAAAAAGAAATAAGGGATCTTTTGGAAAAGGAATAAGGGATCTTAAAAAAAGGAATAAGGGATCTTTCGGAAAAGGCTTTATTTTCTGAAAGATCCCCGTCTAGACTGGCGCTTTTTTCCGGGAAAGCCCCGAGCCGGAAAAAAGCGGCAAGCATGTTTATGCAAATGAAGCGGGGGGGATTTAAATCCCCGCTTCATTTGCAATTGCAATGTGTCTAATTTGCATCCCTTTTACGAAAAAGGGATACAGTCTAGACACAGCCCCAGTGTGAAGCAGGAGGAGAGCAAGGGTACAGTTTAGGGATGATAGCGTATAATCATTTAAACAACGGATAAGCCGAGGCTTATCGGTTAAAGCTAACAACTACATGCACACACACCTTCCCTTGCTGCCTCTATACAGAGGCAGGAGTCAGTTCCCGTGAACCATGCACTTTTCTTTAATATGCCCTTCTCCGAGCAGTGAGACTCATTATTAGGGAGAGCTGCCCTACAGGAAGGGTGAAAAACCCTGATGAGGGCATCCCACTGGAAAAAATTATCCAACTGGTAATTAAAGGTACAAAAAAACCTTAAAAAACAACAATGGTCCTGTAGCATCAAATATGTGTCACCTGAAGAAGTGGGTTGTGCCCACGAAAGCTCATGATACTCTTTTATATTTTGGTTAGTCTCTAAAAGTGGTCTCCAATCTTTTTGATACTGGGGACCAGTAAACCCATTCACAAGCTTTTGGAGGACCGGTAACATTTATTTTCATATTCATTAAGCAAATGATGAATATGCAAATAAATTGTTTCTGGTCCTCCCAAAGCCCCCAGTGCCAACTTTAGCAAAGCTTTTGATACCATCTTCCACAGTATTCTTGCCAGCAAGTTAAGGAAGTATGGATTGGATACATGGACTTTAAGATGGATAGAAAGCTGGCTAGACTGTTGGACCCAGGGTTTCCCAAACTTTATATAGTTGGAACCTGGTTTTTTTCAGTACCTTTTTTTGCGGCCCAAAAATATAAATGCATAGAAACTGTGTTGAGACAGGAGGTGCGGAGCTCTGGGGTGTGAATGAGGGATTTAGGTGTAGAAAAGAGTGAGCGGTAGAATCTCTGGGAGGGAATCTGGATGCAGGAGGATGTGGAGAAGGGGATGCTGGCTCAGAGAGGGGGCTCCAGGCTGGGGAGTGCTGGGCCCAGGTGGGTGCTGATCAAGCCACAGGCTTGTGGCTGTGAGGGTGCAGGAGTTTGGGTTGGGGGTGTGAGGAGCTCAGGGCAGAGATGTTGGGAGTATGAAGGGCTCAGGACACAGATTTGTAGTGTGTGAATGGTGCAAGAGTGTTATGGCAGAAGATTGAGGATGCAGGAGTTTGGGGGATGTGAGAGGCTTAGGACAGGGGGTTCCAATGTATGATAGGCTCAGATTTGGAGCCAGAGTGGGAAGTACAAGAGTGTTAGGATGCAGTGGCCAGATGACAACTTGGCCCCAATTGGGGGCTTGTTGGCCAGGCTTCATTTTTAAATAATATATTGTCAAACACAAAAGTTGTCAGCATTATCTTTATTTATGAGACGGGTGGGTAACCTGTTTTGAGTCAGGGGTCACTGACCCACAGAAAAGTCAGTCAGGGCACAAGTGAGATACAAAAACACAAGCCCACAAACTTCAATAATGTGGCCCCAACTGTGCTTGTGGGTGCTGGGACAGGGTTCTGGTGCAGAGTACCAATGGGTGCTGGGGCAGAGTGCTTGTGGGGGTCTGGGTGAGAGGGGAGGGGACAGGGACTGATACCTAGGGATCCTGCAATTGCACGCCAAGGCCCAGGAAGTGTGTGGGCTGCTCCTCTGTTCCCCAAACAGCGGCACAGTAACTGAAACGCTGGTCTGTTGCATGCCTGATGCCTGCACGGGAGGAGGGGGAGTCCTGGACTGTGCAAGCCACAACCACTGGGGCAGTGTGCGCCTTGCTCCTCCACTCCCCACCGCAGCACGTGCTGCCCGAGCAGCCGAAGCTGGTGCAGTCCTGGATCCCCATCTCCTCCCCAGCACACGATGGACCTGCGTTTCAGGTACCACGCTGGCTGTTGGGGGTGGGAAGCAGCCCGTGAACTTCTGGGACCTGGCGTGCAGATGTAGAACTGCCCTCCGAGCCCGCAGGAAGCCTGCGCTACCTCTGTGGTCCCTGCAGGTAGCATCAGCACGGCCGTTCCCCCTCCTGGCCCCAATCCCAGCCGCTTTATCAGGCGACGCCGGCTCCCATTCTGCGTCGGTGCGCCTGGCCTTCTCCCTGGGTCCTAGCGCCCACCAGATCTAGCCCCGTCGCCCAGAAGCATGCCCAGCAGACACACCGTGGGTGGCGGGCTCTATCCCAAGAATCGTGCATGCAAATTTTTCTGAGGACCAGTATTTTTTTTTTTCCAAAGGACCACACTTTGGGAAACACTGGTCTCTAAAATGCTACAGGATCATTGCTCTTTTTTTACATTTTTTAGTTACAGACTAATACAGGTACCTTCTGTGACTTGTAAAGGTACAAAGTCACAAAGAGCTGTGAAGACAAATGTAAGGAAAGATCACACTAAAAGCTCCAAAGCTAGCTACAGGTAGTTAGGAGGTTGGGCTGGTGCTGCGCTTATATAGCTATGGGAGGGACTATGCAGTGAGTGAGGGGCACTGAATTCTGCACAAGGAGCAGGTGCTTGGAGCACAGAGATTCAAGACAGCTCATCATTCACCTATAAGGACAGATAATAAGTGTCTAGAAATAAAGCCACCAGTCTTTGCATGGTTTCATGAACAGCTTATGACGCATACACAAACTTCAACACTGATCCCAGCTCCAGTGACATACTCTGGTTTTGATGCACCTCTAGGATGTACAAACTAGTACAGATCCCATTACAAAGAACATATGCAGCTGAACTGCCCCCAGAGTAGATCTATTCCTCATCTCGTCTTCAGCAGAGAACCCTCTCCTCTGAGGTCCGTGATCAATACCACAGCAGGATATACTGGCTTTCCCATCAGAGCTTGGACATTGTGAATTCATCAAGAAAGATGCTGGCCTGGCCCAAAGTATACAAGTGAGCCATATTTCATTATGGCACCACAGCCCTATTGGAGGTACTGCAGTACGCCACACTCAACGAGGTCACCGTCTCTAGCCAGATTGCCTAAGCCAGATCAGGAAGAAGGGGCCAGTAACAATAACAACTTACATCACTTCTACAGGTCCTTTTCTCCACTGCCTGATGAAGTGGTACTGGTACCAGATGACTTAAAAGCATTCCAGAATTTCCTTGTAAGGATTGCTGAGTTCTTCTTCAAGTATTGGCCCTTATGTCCATTTCACTGTGGGCACACATGCACTCCATGCGCCTGAGACCAGAGAATTTTGACAAGCACTGTTGATTTAACCACACCTGTAGTAGGGATGTTAGTAATGTGTTTTGGTGTAAATGTGTAACTGCTTGAATTTTTAGGCATTACACATTTACACAGGAGGAGAGGGCGGGCAGGAGCCAGTGCTCTCAGGGAGCTGGCTTTTAAAAAGGTAGCAGCATGGGGGAGAGAAGCGGCAGGTGGCTTTGTGGGAGCCAGAAGGCACAGGGAAGCCTGCTTGAAAGAGGGCTTCCCGCGTGTACCAGCTCCTGCCTGCTCCTCCCACCTCCCCCCGCTGCCTCTCTATTAGAAGCAGCACAGCATGGGGGGAAGGAGAGGGAGAGGGGCAGGCAGCTCTACAGGATCCAGCACTTGTGGGGATCCAGCTTTTAAGTTCTAAGTCCTGTGAAAAGAGGATGCAAGTGGCTAAAGACTTAAAATTGAAGTAGCAGTTTCTCAAGCAGGCAGTGAGACCAGTTGTGGCATTGGGGACTGCTATGGACTGTCAGTCCCATCCAGTGTTTTTTTTTTTGAGACAGTACTGCCCAGTATGCACTACCAGCACCTCCAGACGCAGAACTAGCACCTTAAGTGAGAGCTCAGCAACTCTTCCCCTGGAGTACCAGCACTACTTCTTTTTTTTTTAAACACACAAAAAAAGCACTGGTCCCGTCAAAGTGTGCCTGAGCCAGTACAGACAGGTACTTCTCAAGTGAGCTCAGATTACTTGCCCACAAAGTAGAGACATTGCTTCTCTTCATCAGGCTGCCTGAGAAAAGCAACTCACGAAACAGGCTGAAGCAGTTTAAGAGGTCAGAGAGATTCATCCGCTCTAAGAGAAGTGCAAACTAAGACCCTCGAGCTCCTGGTATGTGGAACATATGGGGCCATTGACATGCTCTGTGGTACTGAGGCAGGATCAAGGGGAATCCATCGCACTAACTCCAGTACTTTTGTCTGTGGCACTGTCAATTTCCATTCCAACTGCGTATCAGGAAGCAGCAGATTGGTTGTCTCTGCCTGTCCCTACTCAGTGCTTATTCTGGATCTGACTACAGTGACATCATTCTCAGCCAATACCAGATTGATGTCACACACTGTCATTGCCAGTACTGTCACCTGTACTACAGTTTATCCACAGAGGCTTGTTTCAGACTTTTTGCTCAGCATTGAGGGCATCAGTGTGAACGGAATTTTAAGTACCGATGCTGACTACAAGAAAGTCTGCACCCGCTGGCCCATGACACCTTAAGTTTTCAATAATGATGCCTCTTCTTTTGGAATTTTCCAGGATGAGTTTGAGGCTAGAAAATTCAAGAAACCATCAACTGTTCCTCTGATAGTGATGACATGGTCAGGTTAGGACATGGATGACACTAGATGCTCCATTTAGTATTTGCCCCACTGTCACCATCAAGCTATTTATAGAGATGCTCAAGTCAAGCTCAGAGGCATCTCCCTCCCCTTCTCCATCTCACAGGTTATTGACACACAATGGATATCAGTGGACACAAGGATTGATCCCTTCCCCATAGTAGAGACAAGAGAACTGGACTAGTTCTGGTGGGCGGCCAATTCCTTATCTTCAATGGCATCAGTGGAATCCCTAGGAAATCCTTCATTTGGAAAAGTCCCAGTTGTCTACTGATTCTAGTGACCAGCTGTACCTCCAGAAGGCTCCCTGCATAAGCCACCAGTCCTGCAGACACCAACAGAGGAGGTTCCCTCTGCATTAGAGCAGCTTGAACTTTGGGGGCCCTCAGACATCATTCCTCAATCAATTACATTAGTCCCAATTGCATGTTACTCCTCATCACCAGATGACACAACAGCACTTGAGTACTCATCCCCAGTACCAGAAGACTTCATGTTATACCAGGATTGGCTCAGATGCATGGCATTCACTTCAAGTAGTCAGACTGAGTTTTGTGCAGGAAACATCCACACATTGGTGGGCATTCTCCAACAACTGGTTCCTGGGAGAGTTGCTCTCCCTATCAACGAAGCAACACTAGAACATCTAAATCCCTGGGAAATAAGCCTTCATTTACACTTTACAACACACTGACAAAAGATGCTGTGTGCCACTGAGGGGCTGCATTCTGTCCAAACAGAACATCTATGTACACAGAAATATCAATACAATCTTGCTGGGAGATGGTGTCAAAGCTTTGCCTGAGGTGCTTATTAATTTTCTCACAGAGATTCCACGGCAGGGCTGCCATTTCCCCACCACTGTGGTACGAACCATTCCTCATACTGTGCTGCCAGAACAAAAGTGGCCCAGAGTTTGGCTGCATAAGGAGTGAGTCGTCCCCCCACTCACATCCAGAAGCCGAGCCTGGATTTTCCTGTTAATCTTCAGCAAGGGTATTTCAGTAAGAATAATGGCAGCCTGTGGACAAGTGTAGGATTATTACAAATTGTTTCCATAAACACCTGCTGCACAAGCATTGACAATACTTTCTTGGGGACCCATGGCCAACCCTCCTCCTCCCCTATTTCTCCCACCTTTAAAGCTCACCACGATGAGAAGTTCTGCAGAGATCTGTGTTTGATCTGGGGTGACAAGAAAAGTAGCAAATTTTGTTCCCAGACGTGCATGTTAGTGAAGTATTACAATCTTTATCATGAAAAGTACAGTCACTCCATTGTTAATGGTTACTTTTCCAGACCAGACTTTGAGAAGACAGGTATGCTCACCAGCAGATAGATTGTCAACTAAGGAAAAACCTCGGAGGACAAGCTGAAGGATGTGTTGTATCATTCAAGAGAGAAAAGGGAGCAAAGAAGAACTGACTCAGGAAGATGCAAGTCAGAACAGAAACCACTGAATGCAATGGTAAAGCTCGCTGAAGACCAAAGTGAGATGCTAATGTGTCTTATCAAGATGCAGTGTGAACAGAACCAAAGGCCTCACTATCAACACACACAGAACTCTTTTCACAGCAACTGTTCCTCCACGCCCACACATCAGCCTCCATGGTCACGCATGTAAAATTCTTTAATCAGCAATCCTCCCTCTATGCCACAGACACCCCTCCATCTCTCTTTCAATTTGCCAAAGACACATTCAACAACCATGCAGCATCAGCTTAGCCTGCTGAACCATTCCTTATTACTGTCCAGGTGCACTGTGTAAGGATTTGCGAGCCAGGACTGTAAGGAGTAAATCGCATCACCTAAGAACACTACAGGCATTTCCAAAAACTATGGTACGCCCACATCTTGAATACTGTGTACAGATGTGGTCCCCTCACCTCAAAAAAGATATTTTGGCCTTGAAAAGGGTTCAGAAAAGGGCAACAAAAATGATTAGGGGTTTGGAACGGGTCCCATATGAGGAGAGGTTAAAGCGACTAGGACTTTTCAGTTTAGAAAAGAGGAGACTGGGGGGGGATATGATAGAGGTCTATAAAATCATGAGTGGTGTGGAGAGGGCCGATAAAGAAAAGTTATTTATTAGTTCCCTAAATAGAAGAACTAGAGGACACCAAATGAAATTAATGGGGAGCAGGTTTAAAACTAATAAAAGAAAGTTCTTCTTCACACAGCGTGTAGTCAACCTGTGGAACTCCTTGCCAGAGGAGGCTGCGAAGGCTAGGACTATAATAGAGTTTAAAGAGAAGCTAGATAATTTCATGGAGGTTAGGTCCATAAAAGTCTATTAGCCAGGGGATAAAATGGTGTCCTTGGCCTCTGTTTGTCAGAAGCTGGAGAGGGATGGCAGGAGACAAATCGCTTGATCATGGTCTTCGGTCCACCCTCCCTGGGGCACCTGGTGTTGGCCACTGTCGGTAGACAGGATACTGGGCTAGATTGACCTTTGGTCTGACCCAGTATGGCCGTTCTCATGTTCAAATCCCCTCTAATTTTCTGATCTAGAAAGAACAATCTCAATATGCAGTTTTCTGTACAGGCCACTGTTCCTGAAGATGCACAAAGCAATGGCAACATGCTTCTTTACCAAGAGAAAGCAGCTCTCATTTGAGTGTCCTGGCACTGCAGTTGAGGCCAATTGTCATCCGCTTTCAAATCTTCCTTTTCTGCTATTAATTACATAAGTAGCTCTGCTGCAATGCATGATGCCCTAAGCACATTGATCACAACATGGGAGAGAAGTGTAGGATCCAGGATTTCTTGCAGTAGATGCTGGAGTTTGCAGCATGCTGACAGCACAATCGTCGACAAACCTTTCCAGTGTAGACATAACCTACCAGAAATGTTGCTCAGTTTGACCATTTATTTCTAGTAATTAGTCAACAACGTAAGCAGCCATATGCTCAGTACTACATCATCGCCAACTAACAAGAGAGGGATGGTGAAATCGAACTCAATTTATACTGGCTACTGACTATCTCCAGAAAGGTCAGTAGCAAATAATACATGGAGCATATTTTGATAGGAAATTATTTCAATCCAAAAAATTAGACCAGTTCTAATAACGAACACATTGTAAGCATTTATAAGATCACACTGTCCTTTACACTACTCTGACAATGTAAGGGTACCTTAAAACATTTTACACTTACTTGATACTCTTGGGGAAATTCACATAGACCAAGGATGGAGAACCCTACTTGGGTAGGGTGCCGCTGACTCTCAGAAAAATCAGTTGTGGACCGCTCAAAAGTGAGAAGGAAACCCCCTCCTGTCGTGACACCTCCCAACTGAGGAGAAAGACACTCCCCACAGAGACAGCAAGGGAGGGGGAGCAGGCGGGAACTAATGCTCAGGGAGAGGCGCTCCTCCCCACCCACACTGCTGCCTCTGTATCAATGGGGTGGCGGAACAGCCTCTGTCCACAGGTATCTCAGGCCCCCAATGGACAAAGGCTGCTGCCACCCCATGCTGCCGTCTATGTATCAGAGACAGCAGCATGAGGTGACAAGTGGGAGCCAGTCTGCACGAGGAGCCTGTTTCGAATAATTGTAACTGATGAGATTTGGTGCAGTTACAAGATTATTGACTAAAACAATATCTAACAACCCTAGTTCAGTATAGTTCTAATTTTATTTTTAGTGATCACTGTGCACAATGTGCTGCCCATAGTAATATGTAGTATAATAAAATAATCTACTGTATAGAAAACTTCACCTGTATACACCTAAGTCTTCAAGAAACCAACCATTCTGCAGTACAGCACTACTATTGGATTGGTGAGTATCTGTATACTATTTTATATTTTATTCATTTTAGTGTATTCCAATTCTTTGAAAATTGGTATTCCTTTGCTAAGTATAACTCTTAGTTACCAAGGATTTTTGGTTAACAGGCATTCCTCCCCTCATTTTCTCAACATGCCAGATAGAGCTATTAGTTAGTGGGTGATTGAGTTAATATATAAAACTGGTGTTTTAAAAAGGCAAAATTCACAAAGCTGAAAATTATAACCAAATTAGCTGCAAAAATAATTTAATCAGAAAAACGTGAATGACAATTGGGAATTGTTTAAGAAAACTTTACCTAGATGCTCCAACAGCCACAATCTAAGAATTGTGGAAAATATTCATAACTATTGATTTTCTTTTTCTTTTTCTTCTGTTCATTGTTACTTTTGTATTTGTATAGCTACTTTCAATTATCTTCTGAACTGGTTAAAAAATACCCAGTTCAGAAGAGAATTGAAAGTAGCTATACAAATACAAAAGTAACAATGAACAGAAGAAAAAGAAAATCAATAGTTATGAATATAAATCTGAAGTTAGGAATTGCAGAAATTTGATAAGGGAAGCAAAGGAACACAAGGAGACATCTAGGGCCAGTACAATTAAGACCAAAAAAGTAGTTTAAAAAAAAATATTTTAGGAATAAATATATTCCTAAACTATAGTATTGGTCCATTACTAGATAGAAATTCTATAAGCAAACAAGCAAGTATAGTCCCATCAAGCTGACATTAATCCTGGTAAATGGACTCTTACGTATTACATAATTAATGCCAATCAACGTAGGTTTACGGAAGAGAGATCCCGTCAAACTAACGATGTCTTTTCTTTGTTGATATTACAAATTTGGTTGATAAAGGTAACAATTTTGATGCAATACATTTAAAACTTGTATAAAAAATCTGATTTGGTATCACGCAACATTTTGATTACAAAACGATGACATGAAATTAATATGGAACACATCAAATGGATTGAAACCAGACACAAATTGTAAATGGGGAATCACCATTATGCAGATGTTTCTAGTGGTGTTCCATGATGATTGGTTCTCAGCCCTATGCTATTGAACATCTATGCCTTGGAAGAAAAAAAAGTTTGTAGATGACACAAACATTGAGGGAGAGGTAAATAATGAAGACAGAGCAATCTGGATCAGTTGGTAAACTGAGTGAAAGCAAGCAATATGTTTTTGAATAAGGTTAAATGTAAATATATACATTTGTGAACAAAAACTATAGGCCATATTTACAGAATGAAGAACTCTAATCTGGGAGCAGCAACTCAGAAAATGGTTTGGGGGTCATTGTGGATAATCAGCTGAACATGAGTTTTCAGTGCATTGCATTTGAATGCATAAATAAAGGAAGCTCATATAGGAGTAAGGATGTGCTAGGCAATGGTACAACTGTTATTGGGATTACTGTTTTAAGTTCTTGGAGCTACAAATCAAAAAGGATGTTATAAATTGGAAATAGTTCAGAGAAGAGCTACAAAAATGATAAAGCGATTACAAAACATGCCTTTCAGAGACATATTCAAGGAATAAGATCTATTTAGCTTAGCAAAATGAAGGTTAAGGATGACTGATCACAAATTGTAAGTATCTACATTGGGGACAAATATTTAGTAATGGTCTCTTCAATTTAGCAGAGAAGATCTATTAAACTGAAGTTGGCTGGAAGTTGTAACTAAACAAATTCAGACTGGAAATAAAAAATTACAGAGAGGGTAAATAATCACTGGAACAATTTACCAATAATGTTGGCAGATCACCACAGGCAATCAAGATTTTTTTCCTCAAAGATATGCTCAAGGAATTATTTTGGGGGAGTTCTATGGCCTAAGACAGGCCGTGATCATAACGGTCCCTTCTGGCCTTAGAACCTATCAATCTATGATCCAATAATCCATCTTCATCCTCTTTGATCTGTCAGTTGGTTTTGACACTTGACATCATGCTCTTCTTGGCATTTTGACTTCTCTTATCTTCCACCATTTTGTCTTCTCCTGGTTCTTCTCCTCTCTCACAATTCCTCCCACCGTGTGTCCTCCTCATCTTCCTTCCAATTTCTCTGGGGAGCTGCCATTTGTGTTAAGGATAGAAATGGAAGGATAAGGAGCACCATAGTGTAGAGGAGTAGGGTAGGACTTAGCAAGGTTTTGAGGTATTTGTGTGTTTTCATACTATAAAAAGTAACGGATAAAGTGCTCATAAAGTCTCTGGTACAATTGTCACACTCAAAGTATGTGTAAGCAAATTCCATGAGATGTGGAAAAATTCCTGAATAGTACCCTCCCCATCAATCCATCCTTTCAATGTATAGCAGTGGCAAACATTCACAACCCTTTGAATATTTCCGGCTGATAATATACCATAATTTAGTGCTATGCTTACATTCATTTGCTTTAACTTTGATTTTGTAACATAGCTTTCTTGAATAATTCCGTGTGATACAACACAAAAAATATAAGTAGTAGGGGGATTAATTTTAGAAACTAGTCTATGTTAAAAAGAATATTTCATGATTTTTTGGAAGGAAACATTTTCTTGCCAATCTAGTAACAAATAGCAAAGTAGATGTAAAACTGACAGATACATACCTGAAACAATTACTCTTAAGCACTATACAAGCAACTAGGCTATTTTCAACTACAAGTTCAAAATGACCCAATGTTAACACCAGTTGCTGGTAATTCATCATTTATCTACCGTAGACAAGACTTCAGGGAACACACTTGCCAGGATTCTAAAGAGAAGTTCTGTTAACTTCACATGCCAATTAATGTGAAGATGTGTCAGAAGATATTTTAAGAATATTGCAAGAGATAAGAGATAAGAGTGTTCCCTTTTAGTAGCCAACAAAGATGTACAGCTTGCATGTGCAATCTAATTTAAATGTCAGTCTGATCCTAGTTGTTTATATTATTACAAAATTTCCAAAACATTTTAGATAAATATTTAAGAAAAATCATTACAGATGAAGTGAATATCCATTTTTTGTCACTTCCACAAGCTTACAGTGTCTAATAAGCAATGCTAATTGTTAAGTTATTTTTTAGGACACCAGAATATTATATAGAACACTAAGCTCAATAATCACTAGTATTTGCCTATTTCTTTTACTTTCTGATAGTAAAAATATTAAATGTAAATGTACTCTAAAAAGTTTCAAACTATCTAGCAGAACTATGCATATGTGAGGATAAATATCAATTGTGGAAGCCAAGTTACTTCTGTTATGACAAATTTGATAGAGCACACCAACAACAGCCTATTTTTATTGTGTTGTATTCCCTCCCTCTCCTACCATCTTCTACACAGAATCATAGACGTGGAAGGATCTTGATAGGTCATCTAGTCCAGTCCTCTGCACTCACGGCAGAAATAACATCTACACCAGTGTTTCTTAAACTGTGTTCCGTGCCGCGAAGCAATCAGGGGTGTGCCACTGAGAACAACAGAGTTTAAAAATGACTGCCCTTAAAGGGGCAGGCGACCTTTTTTTTCCCCCCTCAATAACTTTCTCCTGACCCTTTTTTGTTTTTTAACTCAACAAAAATATCCCTGGTGTTCCTCAAAAAAAAATTGTTTGGTGTTCATCTCTTAAAAAGTTTAAGGAACACTGATCTACACTATCCCTGAAAAGTGTTTGTCTAATGTGCTCTTAATCTCCAATTATGGGGATTCCATCACCTCCTTAGTCAATTTATTCCAGTGCTTAACCACCTTGATAGTTAGGAAGTTTTTCCTAATGTTCAACATAACCCTGCAATCCTGTTGCAATTTAAGCCCATTTGTTTCTTCTCCTAGCCTCAGAAGTGAAGGAGAAATATTTGTCTCCTTCCTTGTAACCAAAGTTTATATACTTGAAAACGTTAGTACCTTTTCAGTCTTCTCTTCTCCAGACTAAACAACCCCAGTTGTTTTAATCTTCCCTTATAGGCCTTGTTTTTTAGCTCTTTAATTGGTTTTTTTTGCTCAAGTCTGGACGTTGTCTACATCTTTCCAGAAACAGGGCATCCAGAACGGGACAAAATACTCCACCTGAGGCCTAGTCAGCATGGAATAGAGTGGAAGACTTGCTTCTTGTGTCATATTGCAATACTCCTGCTAATACATCTCAGAATGATTTGTTTTTATTCTTGAAACAGTGTTACACTGTTGACACCCATTTAACTCAGATGCCTTTCTGCAATGCTCCTTTCAAGGCAGTCATTTCCCATTTTGTAGGTATGTAACTGATTATTCCGTCCTAAGTAGAATACTCTGCATTTGTCCTTACTGAATTTCATCCAATTCAGATCATTTCTCCAGTCTGTCCAGATTTTGAATTTTAATCCCATCCTCCAAAGCACTTGCAACTTCTTCCAGATTTGTGGTATCTGCAAACTTCGTAAGTGTATTCTCTACACCATTGTCTAAATCATTAAAAGAAGATACTGAACAGAACCAGCCCCAGAACTGATCTCCATTGGACCCCATTAGATATGCCCTTCCTGCTTAACTATGAACCACTGATGACTGTTTTCCAACCAGATACGCACCCTCCTTCTAATAGTTCCATCTATCTTATCTTTCCCTTATGTACTTGTGAGAAGGTCTTGCAAGCATCAAAAGCCTTACTAAAGTCAATATATACCACATCTACCACTTCCCCCATCCACAAAGCATACACCCTATCAAAGAAAGTTATTAGATGATTTTTATATGATTTGTTCTTGACAAATCCATACTGTTATTTATCCTCTCCATTATTTTTCCAGGTACTGGAGTTAAACAAATTGGCCTCCAATTCCCCAAGTTATTTCCTTTTTTATAGATGGGCAAAACATTCTCCTTTTCCCTGTCCTCTGGAATCTTTCCCGTCTTCCATAATGGATCAAAGATAATAGCTAATGGCTCAGATGACTATGCCATGATATATTTCATCAGGACCCAGTGACTTGAAGACATTAAGTATTTTTTAACTTTTTCTTTTCCTATTTTAGCCTCAGATCCTACCTCCTTTTCACTGGCATTCACTACATTTGACATTTAATCACTAACATTTTGGTGAAAACTGACAAAGTAATTTAATACTTTGTCATTTCAACATTTTCAGTTATTGTTTCTCTCACTGATTGAGAAACAGTTCTGAAATGTAGAACACGGAGCTAGAAGGGACCCTTGAGAAATCACCCTCCTGTGCCGTGGCACAACCAACTAAACCGAGATCATCCCTGACAGGTGTTTGCCTAATGTATTTTTAAAAACTTCCAATTATAGGAATTTCTTAACCTCCTTTGAAGCCTAATTATCCTTTTAATTACAAATTATAAAATCTTTCCTAATATCTAATTAGTAATGACCTGGATGGGGAGATTGATTGCACCCTCAGCAAGATTGCGGATGACACTAAGCTAGGGTCATCTGAAGAAGTAGGTCTGGCCAATGAAAGCTGATCACCTAATAAACTATCTTAGTCTTTAAAGTGCTACCTATTTTTTCCTTTTGTTTTACTAAGCTAGGGGGAGTGGTAGATATGCTGGAGGGCAGAGACAGGGTCCAGAGTGATCCAGACAGATTAGAGGATTGGGCCAAAAGAAATCTGATGAGGTTCAACAGGACAAGTGTAGAGTCCTGCACTTGGGACAGAAGAATCCCAAGCATTGTTACAGGCTGGTGACCAACTGGCTAAGTAACAGTTCTGCACAAAAGGACCTGGGGATTACAGTGGTTGAGAAGCAGGATATGAGTCAGTGTGCCCTTGTAGCCAAGAAGGCTAATGGCATATTAGGTTGCACTAGGAGGAGCACTGCCAGCAGATATAGAGAAGAGATTATTCCCCTTTATTTGGCTGTGGTGAGGCCACATCTGAAGTAGTATGTCCAGTTCTGGGCCCCCCACTATAGAAAGAATGTGGATGCACTGGAGAGGGTGCAGCGAAGGGCAACCAAAATGATTAGGGGGCTGGAGTGCATGACCTATGAGGAGAGAGAGAGGGATTTGGCTTTGTTTAGTCTGCAGAAGAGAAGAGTGAGGGGAGATTTGATAGCAGCCTTCAACTTTCTGAAGGGAGGTTCCAAAGAGGCTGGAGAGAAGCTGTTCTCAGTAGTGATGAATAGCAGAACCAGGAGCAATGGGCTCAAGTTACACTGGGGGAGGTCTAGGTTGGATATTAGGAAAAACTATTTCACTAGGAGGGTGGTGAAGTATTGGAATGGGTTACCTAGGGAGGAAGGTGGAATCTCCATCCCTAGAGGTTTTTAAGTCTTACCTTGACAAAGCCCTGGCTGGGTTGATTTAGCTGGGATTGGTCCTGCTTTGGGCAGGGGGCTGGACTTGATGACCTCCTAAGGAGGTCTCTTCCTGCTCTATGATTTTATAACTTCTCTATCTAACCTAAACCTCTCTTTCAGTCCCTTCTTGTTCTAGCTTTACACCCTGTTAGCTTTTATCAATTTATCACAGCCAACAGTTACTTACCAGTACCGGAACTTTGAACCCAAAGTAAAATAATGTGCAAAAAAGTTCTTCTGAGGTGGCAGTGGTCTGTCCAATCGGAAAAATGTGTGATGCTCAACACAAGCTTTCCACAAATTCTTACATGCTCGGTAATTCACCATATTGAATCCCAGTAACATTTCTCTAGATTCATGCTAAAAAAGAAAAATATTAATTTATTTTAGAAATTATGATTCCTTATGTTTATGTAATGTATTTTAAGATTATTGTTCACTGATAACACTGACATTTTCTAAAAGAGTACAAAGCACTCTCAGAGTATATTTCAAGTGTCACTCTAGCTAGTTAAATTAACTTAACACACACACACTTAATTTTATATCCATTTTTTCTTTTTAATGATCCTGCTCTCAATTTAGCAACAAGGTCTCCCCACAGGTCTAATGACCTTGGAAGAACTCACAGCTGCAGAGAAGATGTTGCTGCCAACAGACCACCTCTCAGCTATTATGCCTGGGTGCTTTGAAGGAGGAAAGAGAAATTGCAAAAACCTTGCCTCTCTGTTCCAAGATTCCAACAAGAGTGAAGGGCGTAAGCATTAGCACTAATGGTTTAGAGAAGTAGAGGAAGTAAGGTGCAAGCATGTGCACATGAGAGAGAAAGGATGGGAAGAAGGTACTACCATTGTTAAACTCAAGGACAGCTGTCATTCAGTTCTGTGTAATTAACATCTTTATAGTGCTTACTAGTAGGAACAGCAGAACAAGGCTAGCAGGTACTGGACAAGCTGGCAAATTAGGAAGTTTGTACTAGCCAGGGTATTTAACACAATAACCAATGCTAACTTGGCTCTCAAACAAAAGATTGGCTTCAGTACATTTAATCTGCCATTGTTTATCAGTTGCAGTATCCTCCTTCAAAGTTGCTTGCTGGTTAGCTTCCTCTCCAATCAACTGAGACTCATCCCCTTTGACCCTTCTTGGAATATTGGAACAGTTTAATCATGCAGAGGGTGATTAGAGTATGGGACTGAACAAGCAATAAGCCTAACAGTCTGTGATACTCCCTGAAGTCTCACAGTGCCACATGTGGAGAGCTCGCACAGTTGGGCCCAACAGCTGCAAGTGTAAACATTTTCAAAAGAAGGTAGTATGCAATGATTTTTTCCTCTATGAACTAGTTACAAAACTGGACAGACTCTGAAAAGGTTCATAACAAATTTTATCCATGAACATCCTATGCGCAACTTGAAGTACAGTACATTTTAACATTCTCTCAAAAAAATTTAATATAGAATTTGTAATAATTGGAGTTTTAACAGAGAAAATGCTCAGCCATCATAACTCCCTTTCAATGATTTATTTAAACACAGATAAAGGGCTTGTCTACACAGCATGGCAAAGCTCTCCAGAAGGAGGTGATTTATACAGCATATTAATTTGATATGCTCTAACTTCCCTGCATAAATCCTGTTAGGGCATTGTAAAAGATATGACAGGATTACAGATAGATAAATTTAAGCAGTAGTGTGGACCTAACTTACATTGTTCCTGGGTAAGAAAAAACACATCCCCCAGGGACACAAGTTACAGCAACTTAAGCACTGTCTACTCCAGTGCTCTGTCCACAGGAGACCCTTTGCCATCAACGAAGTGGCCACTTCTCACAGAGACACAGTGATTATGCTGATGGGAGAGCACTCTTCCATGGCATGGAGCAACTTCACCAGCTATGGTATAGCAGCACAGCTGTGCTGAAGTAGCACTTCTAGTGTAGATCTGTGCTATGTAAAAGGTAACTAGATAACTTTTAGAGTGTGTTAGCACAATCTACCTGGGCAGGTAGAGCACAGCATGTTAGAATATATTACAAAGCACACTTCTTTAGTGGCTCTGCCAGCACCATATAGACTTAAAGCCCACAATCTCTTAAAAGCGGATGAACTATTCTTTACACATGTTGATAATGCACAGCACTGACATCAGAGATGATCAGACCAATTAAAAAACCTCCAAGTTGTTAAATTAATTTAGATATTTAAATTGGAAGATTTTTGGATTGGCTTTGTCCATAAAAAGTCAGGCCCCTATGCACACTGAGGGCATAAAGCTACCATTCCTTCTTTAAGGCGTGTAGTTTTGGACAGAAGATAGGCAGATGTAGAGGCTGACTGAGGTGGAATTGTGAAACCACCTTTGGCAGAAACTTGGAATGCTGTCATAGCGAGACCTTGCCCTTTTGCCATCATTGTTCCTCGTTGTTTAACCATCCTCACTGAAGTAATGATGACAAAGAAAAGGACTTTCCTGGGGAGGGCAGAGTGTGCAGGATCCCAGCACTTCAGAGGGAGAGTTCATTACAGAGGTAAGGACTAGACCGTAAGATGGGTAAAAATCAACTGACTGCCACATGATGATGGAAGGAAGTAATGGTGGCTGAATGCCTTCTGATACAGCTAAGAGCAAGATTCATGATTTTCATGTGGAGTAAAGAGGGAATGCCCACAGCTTCACGGTCAAAACTTTAATGTTGGACCCAGCAAGTGAAACATTTCCATTTGACCTGAAAGAATCAGGTGGGGAGTCCTTTTGGCTACTGGAGAGGATATCTTGCACCACCAATAAACATTCTTGGGCTAACAGAGGTGTCCATCCAAAAACCATGTTGTCAGATATAGGATGGTTTGGACTTTGCATCTGGTAAGATAGTTGATAAGACAGCTCAATTCAGTCAAATGTTCTATGATGCACCGTGCATGACAGCATAACGTGTCTTCCTTGCATATGCCTGAATGGGGACATTGTGGAGAAATACTATGGAAGTGGACTTGGATCTAGTAGAATGTGCCTTGATTGCTGCAGGAGGCTGGACTCTTTTCAACTGGTAACAGATGTATGCAGTCTGATATCCATTTAGAGACTCTCTGGTGAGGGGAAAGATTGCTTTGCCCTTTGATTGCTGAGTGAGACATAAAAATACCTTAAGGGTCTGCCTAAATAGCTTTGTTCTATCCAAATAAAAGGATAAGGTTCCATGAACGTTAAGCATGTCCGCTGAACCAAATATAGCCTCAAGTATGGACGTAGCAACCAACCTGCATTCCTGTAAATTGTTTGGAATAGAATCTGATTCTGCTAAAGTAGCTTATCTGGAAACTGCTCAAATTCTGGCCATAGATTATAAAGTCATACTTGGCCAGCAGTATCAAGTAGTTAGAGATCCAGAACTGTAATCCTGCCAAGGCTCATTATCTTACACTCCCTATCTGTGAGGATGGAAGCATGGGTGTTGTTTGATGTACTATGACACAGCCTGTATTACCAGAGTTATGCAGAGAATGCAAAACAGAAAGGTATAAGCATGGGAGAGGTATAGCACCTTTTATCAGCCTCCTTTAGGGTTGACACACCCAATGGCTTTTTTTTTTTAAATAAGAGAAAATGGTGCTGGTACTCCAGGCTCAAACTTGTTTGGGGGGGAGGGGAGGAACACCTCACTGAAATGCCATGTTGGGAGCTGGAAACAAAAAACGCCTCATGTGCCAAGCAAGCGTCCATCAGGAGACAAGCCGCCCCAGGAAAATAGGTGCAGGTACGCATGGGGGAAATATAATTTCTTTTCTATGTGCTGGGAAAATAGGTTACAGTACGCCATTCCAGGCCCTACCATCACAAAAAGCGCAATGGGAGCATCCTCAGCTGGAATATACCGTTTATTGTGTCCTGCTGAAAAACGGCATCACTAATTGATATGGCCACCCTTTTCAGTGCCAATGAGAGCAGAATGTCTATTTTCTATGGAAGTTCTTGAAACTGACAGCAGAATCATAGAATCATCGAGAATTGGAAGGGACCTTGAGAGATCATCAAGTCTAGTCCTCTGCCCTCATGGCAGGAGCAAGATCTAAGATCATCCCTGACAGATGTCTATCCATCCTGCTCTGAAATCTCCAATGATGGAGATTCCACAACCTCCCTAGGCAATTTAATTCAGTGTTTAACCACCCTGACAGTTAGGAAGTTTTTCCTAATGTCCAACCTAAACCTCCCTTGCTGCAATGTAAGCCCATTGTTTCTTGTCCTATCATCAGAAGCCAATGAGAACAATTTTTCCTCCCTCTTCCTTGTAACACCCTTTTAGATACTTGAAAACCACTACCATGTCCCCTCTCAGTCTTCTCCTTTCCAAACTAAACAAGCCCAATTCTTTCAGTCTTCCCTCATAGCTCATGTTTTCTAGACCTTTAATTATTTTTGTTGCTCTTCACTAGACCTTCTTCAATTTCTCCACATTGTTCTTGGAATGTGGTGCCCAGAACTGGACACAATACTTCAATTGAGGCCTAATCAGTGTAGAGTAGAGCGGAAGAATGACTTCTCATGTCTTGCTCACAACACTCCTGTTAATGCATCCCAGAATCATACTTGTTTTTTTTTTTTTTTTTTTTTTTTTGGCAAGTGTCACACTGTTGACTCATATATAGCTTGTGGTCCACTGTAACCCCTAGATCCCTTTCTGCAGTACTCCTTCCTAGACAATCACTTCCTGTACTGTATATGTGAAATTGCTCCTTTCTAAGTGGAGTACTTTGCATTTTAAACTTCATCCTGTTTACCTCAGACCACTTCTCTAGTTTGTCCAGATCATTTTGAATTATGAGCCTATCCTCCAAAACAGTTGCAACCTCTCCCAGCTTGGTATCATCTGCAAACTTAATAATCATACTCTCTTTCAGGGCTACTCAACTTTGGAAGCCCCGGGGGCCACAATGATACAGCACACACCAAGGGCCGCAACTTAAGTGTGGCTGCATATATTAATAAAATGCAATATTTACCCAATTTCTATCCATATGAAAACTCTTTTAATGAGAATGACAATCAAGGAGTTTAACTACTAAAATGCAGATCAACAGAAGACCATTACATTGATTACTACTTTATTTTGGCTCCCACCCACGGGTCAAGTGTTGAGCCCCACGTAAAGCCAAACTGCACCATAGGCCGCATGTTGAGTAGCCCTGCTCTATGTCGTCATTTAAATCACCGCTGAAGATATTGAACAGAACTTGTCCCAAAACAGAACCTTGCAGAACCCCCCTTGTTATGCCCCTCCAGCGTGACTCAACAGTTAATAACTACTCTCTGAGAACAGTTATCCAGCTACTTATGCACCCACCTTATAATAGCTCTACCTAGGTTGTGTTTCCCTAGTTTACTGATAAGATGGTCAGGCAAGACTGTATCAAATACTTTATTAAAGTCTACGTTTACCACATCAACCACTTTTCCCTTATCCACAAGGCGTGATATCCTATCAAAGAAAGCTATCAGATTGGTTGGAATAGTAGTCGGCTGGTGTGATTGGAGCCAGGCTGATTGGTACATCATATAGCCCTATTTCTGAATGTTTCTTGTAAGAAGCATTGGTTGTTGAAACAGAGTTCTCCCAAGCTGAACTTGAGACTGTTCCAAAAGCACATGCTGGGGTCACAAGCTTCAATATGGCTAACTCAGTTGATCCTGCAGTCATTGTATTTGTGGATACCAGCTTCTTGGGTAAGGAAAAAGAGGAAATTGCCATGGAGTCATCAAAACCCTCAAGTAGTCATGATTCTAGAACAGAAGCAGTGGACTACGCCAACCCTCCTGGTCCTTGGAGTCTTGTGTGTATGGCAGTGCTGATGGAGCTGTCAGAATGTGATGCATTAGAAAGATGCAGCCAGCAAGAGGTAAACATAATGCAAGAGAAAGCCCTACGCAGAGGTGAATGCCCTAGAACATGTGGAGAACTTACTTCTTCCAAGGTTAACAGTTCATGAGGCCAGGAGCACTTCCAATTCTCCCCGAAGTAAATGGTATCAGTTTATTGATGGGAATGGATCTGGTAAAGTGGCCTGGTCTCAGCACCAGCATTTCACAGTATGCTGACATAGCTGAGGCATAAGGAGTAAATGGATCTAGCATTGAAGGTTCTGCTGAGCAGTGTGGCCTCTTATGCTTGTTCACCTTGGAGAGTGCAGCAACTCCATGGCTGGAACTTGTGGATGATGCAGTGACTTACTCCCATACATATGTGCATGCTTCCATAGCAAGGCCCTAACATGGGTCTGTAGCTTTGGTACCAGCAGACCCAGAGGGAGGTTCTGCTGAAGCACTCTTGGATTTCTCAGGCCAATGTAAAAAGAAGGGAGATCTGTGGCATGGTTCTGACTTCAGGACTATGACTACTTCTATGAGATATTTCTTGAAGCAGAGAATTGGCCTTCGAATAAACAGGCAAGGAAGGAGGCGTAGACACTGCATGCAGAGGCAATGTGGACTTCCTTCAAACAGTACAAATTGCATTGGTTTCCACTGCTGATGGAAAACGAGCAAAAGCAGGAAGCACAGACTCTGAATCCTGGCATCTTTGGCAGAGAGGGCAAGATGGGGATATGTTTGGTGGGAAAAGCTACCAAAGCAGCATCCAAGATCCTTATTTATAAAAACTGCTACAAATTACCAAAGTACAATGAAAAACAAAATCCTAACTATAAATGAAAATAAGAACTGTTTTTGTCAAATATTTTGGAAGTGCTTGACTAAGAAAGGCATATCAGTAGAAGCTCTGATTCAGACCATGCAACAGTGAGAAGGAACGGAAGAGATGGCCAAACAGCCCCTCCCTTTATTGCCTTGGGACAGCAAAGCAATACTGGCCTTTGTAAAGCTCAGGCTCCTGGCACATTATGCATGTCCATTACCAGGGCTCGCCGAACCATGGCGAGGCCCGCTCGCCAGCTACGCTATCCGGCGATCTGCTACGCTGTCCAGCTCTTCTGGGTTGCAATCTACTCGCCATGGGCGAGTAGATTGCATTATTTGTCGAGCCCTGTCCATTACCTTCAGTGGAATACTTCAGGAACTGTATCATTCCATTTCCCATGCCCATTCTCTTCCTCAGTGACCTCTCTTACCAATTTAGATTGTAAACTCCTTGGGGCATGGACTAGGTCATTACTCACCAAGTTCAGTATCATTGCATACTGATGTCAAGTAACCGTAATCAGCAGAATACTTATTCTTTATAGAAAACACCAATAACTGTTCAAATATATTTTTAAGAAGGCAGACGTCTCTAAAAGTAATAATATTTCTATATTATGCTGGCTAGAATTATTAAGAAATTGTCATATTTTCTATTTATATTTAAGTGGGACAAAGCCAAACTATGTTAATAAAGTCAGGAATACAGATAAAAACATAACTAAGAGTTTACTTACAAACTCAAAAAATTACAAATAAATGTCAAGCATTACATTTAACTTCAATTTAGCTTGATTTCTGCCATAACCAAAATTAAAAGTAAGACCATGCTGTATTTTCTTACTGCTGATTTTAGCTAGTCTACGCAGACAGAATTAAAAACATTTGAATATTCAAGCCAACTAATTCAAAATAAATTAAAATCGGAAGTGTTTTAAAACAGATAAGTTGCCCTTTGGATAACTAATGAATTATATAGCAAGCTGGTGGAACAATGTTTTATCCTAGATAAAGATACACTAATTCTGTAACAGGAAAAGTATAATGCAGCCTTTTCTTAATGGGGAAATTTCATTCCTATTTTTCAGGAGATCAAAATTTAAGATGAGTACTCACCAATTCTTTCCTAAGTTGAATAAAAAACTGTTTGCACTTAAAAGAAATTTTTACAATCTTCAACCTAAATGAAAAATAAAATCAGAATATTTATACACTTAGGACAATTAAACCATTAAAATTATTATGGTACATTTATTGAAATGTAAATTTTCTACAGAGAACTAAATTTAATTCCTATGAAATTTAATTTGGCAGAAAATTGCTAAAAGACAACAGCTATACAGGCAGTCCCTGAGTTACGCGGATCCGACTTATGTCGGATCCGCACTTACGAATGGGGCTCTCTCGCCCCGGAGCTCGCAGGCAGCGGGACCGCCCAGAGCGCAGCAGTCCCGCCACCTTAACCTCCGGGGCGAGAAAAGCTGCTCCGGGTGCCCCTGGTCTGCTGGGGACCGTCTCCAGCAGACCAGGGACACCTGGAGCAAAGCCGGGGAGGCAGAGGGGTCCCGCGCCTCTGAGGCTTTGCTCTGGCAAAGCCGGGGAGGCACGGGACTCCGCCGCCGCTGCGGCTTTGCTCCCCGTGTCCCTGGTCTGTTGGAGACGGTCCCCAGCAGACCAGGGACACCTGGAGCAAAGCCACAGCGGCGGCGGGGTCCCGCGCCTCTGAGGCTTTGCCACAGCAAAGCCTCAGAGGCGTGGCACCCCGCCGCCGCTGCCGCTTTGCTCCCTGTGCCTCTGGTCTGCTGGGGACCGTCTCCCGGAGCAAAGTCGCATGTGATCTAGGACGTGAAGGTGTGTGTAAACAGTTGTAACAGGAACATGACATACACTGTCTATTTTATTGCACAGGGCTTGAAAGCGGTGTAGGGGAAGAAGGCCCTGGCCATCACAGCAGCTAATGACGCTCTTGATGAATTCTATTCTCTGGGTAGGTTCCAGAGTGGATTTCTGTAGTTTTATGAGCAGACCCAGTCAGGAAAAAAGGTCGCCTGTAATGTTTGTCGTGATTAGCATTTGTTATGAAGTTCCTTTGATCAGACAGTCATCTAAGTATGGGAATATGATAATGCCTTGCTTCCTGAAGAAGGCCATCACCACTGTCAGCATCATGGAAAAACATGTAGTGCTGTTGAAAGCCCAAAGGGAAGGACTAGTTATTGATAATGGTCATTGCCTACCATAAACTGGAGGAACCTTCTGTGAGAGGGGTGTATAGTTATGTGGAAATATGTGTCTTGAAGGTCGACGGCTAAGAACCAGTACCCCTTGTCCAAGCGCAGGTATGATGATTCCTAAGGTCACCATCCTGAATTTGTGGTTGTGGACAAACTTGGTAAGTTTCCTGAGATCTAATATGGGCCTCCATCCTCCTGTTTACTGGCAGTAAGAAAATTGTTGGAATAAAACCCTCTTGCCTGAAATTCGGGTGGAACCTGATCTATCACTGCCAAGTCGAGTAGTTTTTGAACCTCTGCTTGTAAATGGGACTTCTAAGAGGTTTCCTGAAGAGGAATAGGGAAGGGGAGTGTTTAGGGGCACAGAAATAAAGGCAATCATATAGCCTATTCAGATGATCTCAAGGACCCATTGGTTCATAGTTATGAGGTTCCACTGATGGTAAAAAGGGCCTCAGATGGTGAGGTATTATGTGGATGGTGCACTGGTTCTGCAGGGAGATCGCTCAGGCCCCTGACCACACCTTCAAATTACTATTTTGGTACCAATGAATGAAAGGTTGATGACTGGGCTCTTCTCCTAGTAGGCTACTGTTTAGAACTATGATCAGTCTCTGATGGGGTCTTTAATATGGGGTGTATCTCCTCTTATTAGGCCGTGTGTACATACCTAGTGTTCGAAGGGTTGTACTTGAATCCTTCACTGAGTGAAGGACCTTTTTTCAGTTTTGACTGCAAAGAATTGATTCCTGTCAAAGTACAGAGCCTCTACTTTTGTCTGCAGTTCATGGGGGATACGATATGCAGCACATGACAATCGCTGTTACTGTTGCCCTGGACACCATGTCTGCTAAGTCTATAGATGCTTGAAGTACCATTCCAGCGATGAATTGGCCCTCTTTCTTAAACTGTAGCTGTGGCCTCTTCTATTCAGGAAGGTTGTTTAAAAGTTCCTGCAGACTGATGTGTCACAAGGAGGGTGTCACAAGGGTGTCACAAGGAGGAAGGAGAAAATTTGTTCCTCTTGGTTTCTGAGGACAGGACAAGGAGTAATGGGCTTAAAGTGCAGCAGGGGAGGTTTAGATTGGACATTAGGAAAAAATTCCTAACTGTCAGGGTGGTCAAATATTGGAATAAATTGCCAAGGGAGGTGGTGGAATCTCCCTCTCTGGAGATATTTAAGAACAGGTTAGATAGACATCTGTCAGGGATGGTGTAGACGGAGCTTGATCCTGCCTTGAGGGCAGGGGGCTGGACTCGATGACCTCTCGAGGTCCCTTCCAGTCCTATGATTCTATGATTCTATGATGTAACTGACAATCATAGCTGGCGAGGAGAGTCATATAGTTGGATTTTCTGAATTGCAGATTGGCGGAGGAATAAACTTTCCTTCCAAAAAGGTCCAGTCTTATGTTCTTTGTCCTGGGACATTGATTTAAATTGTGGCTGCCTGAAACGATGGTGTACAGAATCTACCACCACGGATTTCGGCTGGGGATGGGAGAAAAGAAAACCCATCCCCTTAGCCGGGACAAAGTATTTTCTATCTGCCCTGCAATTAATGGGGGAGGGAGCTAGAGGCCAGTTTCTATCAGATGGTTCCATGAGAGCCTTGTCAATTAGTGGTGCTATGTTGGAAGATGTGGTGGACTATAAAATCTTCAGCAACGTATTCTGCTTTTTTTGTACCTCCTGCAGAGCTATGTTTTGGGACGGTGCCACCCTCAGGTCATCTGCAGGGGAGAGGAAGAAAGAAAGAAAAAGACTCACTGAGGGACGAAGAAGTCTGGAGAAGTGAAGAGTAACTGTCTGAATTGGATTGAGGTAAGTTGTCATCCTCCTTTGCGGAATCTGTTGAGTGGTAGCCAAGAATGATGGTGGGGGATAGGTTGGCAAGGATTAAATAGCAGTCGTAGGAGACCACATTGTTGTGTGTGCCAGGGTTGCTATGGCTGACTCTCATGATCGGTGCTGATGTGAAAAGTAAATATGATATTGTCTCCATGGTTCCCAGGGTGACCACTGGGGTTGATATTGCTGCAGAAGGTAAGACCACGGGTGGTTAAATTAAAAATACTGTGGGCGACAGTATCGTGGTTGGTGCCTGCTTGAATGCCATGAAGCTACTGATGAATGTTGTTGGTAATGCATGCTGGGAGGAGAACATACTCCTATGCCTGGTGCTGGGTCTGGTGCCCAGACAGGAGAACAAAATGTTCTCAGAGGAGCATCAGTGCAGACTAGACTCCCTGATTATGGGAGAATGAAGTGAGTTGTTTGTCAGCACCAGTGATGATGGCACTGGTGATTGTGGTGTTCAGTACGGGGACTCTGTTGTTTTCTGGGCTTTCTACTGGTGCCAGTTCATGCTTAGGTCCTAGAACACACTGCGAGTCAGAAGACTGTGCCGGTGCCAGCATATCCAGCGGCACCAGTGGCAGCATGTCCACTTTAGATAGTGCCAAATGGGAAGTTGCAGACAGTGCAGAGGCTGGCTTTTCTCTTTGGCTCTGACTCCAACCTTTTCATCAGTTCTGCGTTCCACTTTTCCGCAGTGCTGGAGGTGGACACACCAGTGAGCTCATGACATGAGATGTTAACAAAATAGCTGGAAGGAACCGTTCCAGAGAGAACCGGGATCTACAGGAGTCCCTTATAGGTGATGAATTGGCTCTTTTGCTCAGAGTTAGTGGTTCTGAAGGTGCCACTGTCTGACTGTATCAGCTAAGGGGATTTCTCCCACAGCAAGTTCTTGAGCCTCATCTCCAGGTCTTTTCTTGCCCTGGCAGTCATATTGTAGCAGTGTGGGCATTTCTGTGCCACATGGCCTTTGACAAGGCACTTTATGCATGAGTCATGCCTGCCTGAAGTGGGCATTGAGTCTCTGCAGGAGTTGCATTTTTTTAAAGACAGGAGAAAACGGCATAATGAAGAAACTGGGGTATAGAGAACTTTTAGAAAGAAAACTGCAGAGCAATGCTTGTGGGGTTTTTTTTTGTTTTGTTTTTTTTAAGAAAACAAACTAAGGCTAACTAACAACTAATAAAACTACTTTTAATTAATTTTTAAAAAGTCTTTTCCAGTCAGAAGAGCATTGCTCGGAACTTGTCTTCTGCCAAGGATGGTAGAAAAGGAACTGAGAGGACCTGTGTTGCACACACAGCTAACCGACTGAAAGAGCGTCAGATGGCAACTGTGTATATGTGACATGGGGAGGCACAGCTAGGCTAAATATCTCTGATTGCCGGTGCGAAGACGTACTGACACCTGATTGGAGCACCACAAGGACAACTCTCAAAGGAGAAACAGTAGGTTTATGCGTAATGGTGTTTCAGAAGGGGACAAACAGGCCTGTGTCATGAGGTTGCACAGGTATACTCTCCTAACCTAGTAGAGAGGCATCAATTTTGAGTATCATCCATGGAGGTGGCCTGTGCAAAGGGAAGACCTGTGCAAACGTTGTTTGGTTGTGTCTACCAAAAGATGGATTTTGGTGGGTTGGTTGTGGTTTTTTGGTGGGTTTTTTTTTAAACATTTTGGCTGGAATTTTAAGAGATAACTAAGAATTACTTAAGTAATCATTATATTAATATATAATCTATAGATCAGGCCACAGTTCCCATCTTGTCACATCTCCTGTATGTCCCAGTAAAATACAATTTCAATTAACAATTATGTGACCTAACTTCTATACTAATTTCACATGCTGAGATTACTATTCTGTTGTGTTGTAGCTTTAAACACAAATCTATACTTGGAATTGTTGATTGCCTGACTACCAAAGACATTTCTGTGAGGAATCAAACTTCAATGAAAAAGGACTTAGTCCAGCCTTGCAAGGCTGATTTATTCCAGTCACAACTGTAAGGCAGACAAAGCCCACTCACAGTTCTGTAACAATACGTTCAATAAGATGTGTGATATAGGTTACAACCTAAACTGATTCTACACAACAGAAATAATTGAAAAATGACTACTAATAAGAAAAATGGAAATATGTTTTAACATTTATAAAAGTTTGATAGCAGTTACTTTAATTTCTAATACAACAAGCCATATTGAGTAACAAATATATAGTCAGTCACTATGCAGCAAGGAATCTCAATACCCAAGGAGAGAAGAGTACAGAGATAAATGGTGTTGAGCTACTAGGATGCGCCCCCTAGGCTCTGGTATGTAGGAAGAATGTAGGGTGTCTCTTTCTCCTCGGTTGGAGGCCATGTCATTGAGGGTGGGGGGTTTTGTTTGCTTTTTGTTTATTTTACACTTCTCATGTGTGTGCGGTCCCCAATAAATTTTTCTGTGGGTCAGCAGCTCCCGACCCAAAAAAGGTTTCCCTAAAGACTGGCCTAAAGACATTTGAGAAGGAAAAATCTTCATTCATAAAACATCTGCATGCAGTATCCAGTACATAATATATGAAATGAATCATTTATACCCGCGATACTTAATAGTGAACAATTTTAAGTCTCTTTATCTACATGAAAGTGCTTGTAATTAATTTGGAAAATATTATGAAATAACACACAAAAGCATTTGTTGAAAACAGTTTTCCTTACCACAGAAAGGTGTTAATTCGTACCCTGTTCTTATAAATTAGTATTCCTCCGGACATCACTCCAATCATAATTTCATTGTTACTTTGATCCTTTATAAGAGAACAAAACAATAAATTCAACACAAAACAATTACACACACACACACACAGTCGAAACCCATATATGACCATCCACATCCCCCTCCATGCGCATTCACTCTCTCTCCCACCTCAGCTAAGTCATATCTTAATTTAATGGGACAAGTTTTTAATGCAAGACACATTCAATGGCATAGTTCCTATTAACCTGAGCTAAAAATTTACCCTTTCCCCCCTTCATTATTAAGTACTGTCCTCACAAATACAGTTCACATCTTTCCTTTTCCACCAAACCTTCTGTGCTCACTGTTAAATATCTGCTTCATGCCCTTTTTACTTACCTGTAGTACAGTAAAGGTCTCCCTCACTCTATTCTAGACACAATCTAGTACATGCAATGCCCAACAACTAAAATTATCTCCTTTGCATGCCTCTTGAATCCTATGACTCACTACTTTAAATTCCTTCCTCATTCAATACTAATTTTAAAAACAATACGTAGTCCTATGGCACCTTAGAGACTAATATTTTATATATAATATCATGAGCTTTCAAAGGCAAAACCCTCTTCCTCAGATGAGATAATCTTGAATCTCAAAGGCATGCAAAGAAGATAATTTCTTGATTCTCGAGATCATCTTATCTGAGGAAGTGGGTTTTGCCCACGAAAGCTCATGATACTATATCTATATATTTTGCTAGTCTCTAAGGTGCTACAGGATTACTCATCATTTTTAAAAGTTGTTTTTAAAGTTACAGACTAACAGTTACCTCTCTGAGGCTTTTTCCAAATTCAACATGAAATTCCAACTTACCACTTTTAAGATTATACAGTAGTGAAACCCCTATTTATATCATAGCCTTTGCCTCTTCCTCCTCACATAATTCCAATTTTTTTATGTTAATGATAAACTGAAGAGTGCTCAAGTGAGAGAGATTATTATTAATTAGTGGACCTTCTAAAACTAAAAATCCAAGATTCTTAGCTTTGACAGGCTCGAAAGGGAAAGTGCACATTCCTGCAGTTTGTATCATAGGCCTAGTACCCTTTTTAGATGATGACACTTAATATTGATTTAGTAATTTAAACAAGAAATCCATTCTCTGGAAGAATGTATCTATTTCAGTTTCACACAGATACTCCTGTGTTTATGTTCTAATGCAATTATCTGCTTAAACGCCTTGAAATAGAAGGC
The DNA here is from genome assembly GCF_049634645.1 of Pelodiscus sinensis. Taxonomy (NCBI): domain Eukaryota; kingdom Metazoa; phylum Chordata; order Testudines; family Trionychidae; genus Pelodiscus; species Pelodiscus sinensis. Next base: position 6,566,788 of record NC_134717.1, on the reverse strand, counting down.
AACTTATTCAAAGAAATGCCAATAGTGAAAATTACCTAAAGAAATGTGTTACACCAGTGGTCTCCAACCTTTACACCCAAGATCACTTTTTAAATCTCAGAACAGGCGAAGATCTACCGCCCCGACCCTTCCTTGAAGCCCCGCCCTCTCTATTCTCCTCCTGTCCATCACTTGCTATCCCCAGCCCTTACTTACACACTCTGATAAACAGTTTATTTTTAAATTATGCGATACATACGATTAAAATCACGTGTTTATAGTTATGAAATAAATGGTCTGTTTTTTATTCATGCTATTTAAATCTAAAATGAAGCATTTATAGTTATACATTTTGTGGGAACAGAGTTCTGCGGGTGGGGGCAGGGGAGAGGGAACAGGGTGCTGGCAGGGCAGAAGACAGGGTTCTGCAGCAGGGGACAGAGTGCCAGTGAGGACAGAGTTCAGGGAGTGGGGACGGGAGTGGGGACAAGAGAGTGGGGACAGAGTTCGGGGAGTGGGGACAGGAGTGGGGACAGAGTTCGGGGAGTGGGGACAGGAGAATGGGGACAGAGTTCGGGGAGTGGGGACAGGAGTGGGGACAGAGTTCTGTAGCTGGGGCTAGGGGAGTGGGGACAGTGTTCTGTAGCTGGGGACAGTGTTCTGTAGCTGGGGACAGGGGAGTGGGGACCGGGGAGTGGGGACCGAGTTCTGTGGCTGGGGACAGGGGAGTGGGGACCGAGTTCTGTAGCTGGGGACAGGGGGCTGGAGACAGGGGAGTGGGGTGCCAGTGAAGGCAGAGAGTCCCCTGCATCTCCCTCCTCCCAGGATTTTCCCACCCCCCAGGGAAACCAGCGCGTGCCTGCCCCGGGGCCGACCCCCCCCACCCCCATGCAGGGAAGCCCCACACGCGCTTGTCCCGGCGCCACCCCTCCCCCCCCCGCGCACAGAAGCCCCGCGCGCACACCTGTCCCGGGGCCAACCAAACCTCCCTCCCCCCCCCCCCCGTGCACACCGGGAAACCCCCTGCATGCCTCCCGCGGGGCTGACTCACCCCTCCTATGCGGTGCAGGAAGCCAATGCTCCCTCCCGCAGTACACCCGGCCGGCAGTGCAGCTAGCGCACTTCTGGAATTGCCGGAAGTAGCGCTAAGCTGCAGGACTTCTGAAGCCAACACTACCTCCGTTTTCTCTTGAGGTAAGTGGTGAGGCTTCTGGGGGGTGGGAGGGAAATGGGGGCGGGGCGGACAGGACGCCTCGCGAGTGACTGGTCGAGGCCTCGCGATCGACCAGTAGCTCACGATCGACCTGTTGGTGACCACGGTGTTACACAATATAACCAAACACAGATGATTATGAATCATAAGCTCAGTCAACTGACTTGACAGCAACCCAACTGTGAACTCAACTAATGACTTATACTTTTATATAAAAGGTAATAACATTTTAGCAATTATGGTACTGTCTACACTAGTAAAATTTAACCAATGACAAGGCTACCCCTCAGACATCTACACTAGTGTTCCCTATAAGATGTGCACTCGTACGGCCACTCAGTAGAGAGTCAAATGCCATCCAGCAAATTAGCATAGCACTCACAGCTAGGCTTTTTGCTTCTAGTGGTGGTGCACATTCACATATGCCTTGATGGACATAAAAAAAATCATTTCACACATGGATGGAAAAGATTAGAGGAAACACTGGTCTGTACTACAGTGACACCGCACAGTGCTGCAGTTACGTGTTTGATATTTACTGCAGAGAATAAAGGGGTTTTTATTAGGGATGTAAAAGTTGTCAATCAGTTGATTACACGCATTTCCCCACCACGCACACTTTCTGCCTCTATATCAGAGGCAGCCAGGAGAAGGGAGCAGAAGCTGGTCCTGGGGCGAGCCAATTCCTTCTAGCACCATCTCGGCAGAGCTGCTGGCTCCGCCCCCCACATTACTTCCTCAATCAGAAGCAGTTGTGCAGGAGGGCCAAGGGAAGCAGCTCCCCGGTGGGACCCCCCCGTCGACAGGGGCTGTTGGACCCGGCACGACCCGGGACTGTGCAAGCCTAGGTCAGTCCCAGCTCATGCAGAGTCTGGGACCTACTCCCACTGCACCTCTAGTTTAAATGTAGTAGAACCGGGCTGCCTGCATGCCCAGCTCTTACTACATTTCATCTACAGAGCTGCAGCAGGGGTAGCTCCTTCTGAGCACCTTCCCTTATTGAATAATCATGTAGTAGATACAAATTTTATCAACTACATGATTACCCAATTATCCGCCTCTTAACAACCTTAGTTTTTATACCTCTAAGGTAAATCCACCCCCTTAAAAAAGCAGCTGTTAGGCTGAAGGAAGAATTCTTCTATCATTCTGGTTGCATCTACTGTAAGGGTTAGACTGATCTATGTCTCACAGGGCACAACATTTTTACATATCTGATTGAAAGAGCTAGGTCAACTTAAGTGTTAGGCTTGGAGGTAGTAGATCGTAGCACAAATAGGAGTTTTGCTATTTCACACTGTACTTTTCTAAAATGCTTTACACTCTAATCATAGCAGATCCTACTATATCCCAACATCTGTTGGATTGGTTGCATCTGTGTAATGTAAACGGTGTAAGTACCTGAAAACCTACTTAGCAAGTTTCTTTATGTAGAATTAAGATCAGTAATCTGAACACAACTTGTTTTGAATAGAAGAATACAAGCGGTCTAAAGATTAGCGTTTTAAGTGAAATGTAAATCTGTGTTGGGGGGCTTCAAGAAACAGATGGGAAATTCTTCCTATGAATGACTTACTTACAAATGATACATTTCAACATACTTAGAACTGAGATAATGATGTCTCATATACACACTTGGATACTGACCATAATCTGCACAGTCCAAAGTGCATTAATGCCCTGGTTGCAATGATGTAACCTTCACAATATTTAAACTATACAAAGCTTTGTGAAACTTGCAACTCAAGTGAGATAGTGAACACAAGAACTTCCCATTCATTTTATCAGGATATTAACTGAAGCTAAATCAAAACCATTCAGAAGCCAAAAGTTCCCTACATCCAAAGACACATTCTATAAGCACATTTATCCAATATGATTATAAATACTTGGCCAAACCTGATGCTCAGACTGAGCCTAAGTGAGATGAACAAGGTACTTAATCCTTTGTGAAACTTTAAGCATGAGCAGTCCCATTGAGGTCAAATAAGGGCTACTCAAATTGCTGAAAGTTAGGCCCATGACTAAGTACTTTGGAGCCTTGAACAATATACTCAAATTGTAACTAACCTGTTCCTGAAAATATCATGAATCTACCTATATATTACAGTATGAGAATTCATTCAAACTTACTCTTGCATAGTGCAATTCAACTCCATAGAGTTCTAAGGTACGTGCAGTATTGAGATAACTGAATTCTGCTTCTGCAGGAGACAAGCCTCTATAATGACAAAGATGGGTTAAATAAGAAGCAGCCCAAAAGTACATAAAATATCCAGAACCCTTGGTTAACTCAGGCAAATTTAAAAAGACACTACTTTAACCCCATTTTTTTCAGATAACCCAATTCCCCCTTAACTCCACTATCTATACTGATGGACATGCAGTAATTTTGGAAGCTAGAGATTCAAGCAATTTCCTCACAGACACTTCTTAATTAATTGCAAGAACAACGGGGAGTCCTGTAGCATCTTAAAGACTAACAGATTTATATGAGTGTAGTCTTTAAGATGCCAAAGAACTCCTTGTTGTTTTTGCAGACACAGACTAACACTGCTACCTCTCTGAGACTTCACTGATTCGTCTTCACAGATATGCACTCAGAATTCTGTAACTTCTGCCCCCACACAACAAAAATGTCATTAAATGAAGTCTGCAATGTGTAATTAACATATATAGGTTGTATTTCAAATGGCTCAGTGATAGGTGCCTTAAAAAGTACCTAAAACCTTTGGGTTGGCAGAAAAGTCTCTAGAAACAGCTCTTGAAATTGTACTATATTTTGAATTAATATCTTCACTGCAGGATCCACCCTAGATGCTAATAACTGTGCCATCACCAAGTTCAAATTATTTAATTTTCATTACTTCCCCACCTCTCTACTTTGCTATAGGTTTGACCAAAACTAAGCAATGTCAAGTCAATCACTAATTAGCAATTTTGGTAATTATTAAAATAAGCAATACTCCCTATCTGTAATAAATCTGTTAGCAGAGTACAACCAGTTAAACATTTTACTGCAAATTTCCTGACATACTAATAGAGTCTTTTTAACTGAAAGTTTATCCACTGTATATTATTACAAATTAGGGCATACAATTCAAAAGATTTTTTTGTCTTTTATCCTTTTGGCTCTAAGTAAAGAGTCATATAAATGACAAAATGATGAATTTGAAAACTCATTTGCCTACTTCTAAGAAAGACAAGGCAGTGAGGTAACATCTCTTGTTGGACCAACTTCTGTTTCTGCAAGATCAAGGTTTTGAGTTTTTTCTGGTCTAGAGAAGGGAACTGAGCTAATTACAAAATGGGATAAATTATTAAGCATAAAGGGATTAATATGCTAAGTGTAGGACATCACTTAAAATGAAGTGGTTGATTAAGGGTTAGTATGCAGTGAGAAGTGTTAAAATGGTTGTACTGAGCCCTAAAACTAATCTCTTTGTTCACTTCATGCTTTTAGAGTCTAGCAGAATTATGAATAAGTTCCCAAGTTTGCCTTTTGAAGGTTTCGTTTGAGGATAACTACTTAGAGGACCAATATGGAGTCATCATTTCATGAAAAGTGTTCACTCACACATGGATGACAGGATATTTTTATTTTATCATTTTTCTGTGAGGGTTCATTCAAGAGCATATGGATTGTCTGGTTTCACCAAAGTTGTTCGGGTTAGGTTTCTGGTACACTGGATGAAGACCATCAAATGACACACACTGTGATGGGCATGTGCAAGACCCATACATTTTGAAAGATGTGTTGTGAGGATAATGATCATCAGAGCACTAGAGTTTTGGCTGTAGCTGAAGTTCTGCATCTTCTGTTTTGGCAAAGTGTTGTGCTGCTTTGAGATGGTGGGTGCTGCGAGAGCTTGCTTCTGAAAAGCTTAGCTAGGTGCGAGGGTTCTTGGAAGGCCAGAATAGAGGGATCAGGAAAGATTTCTTTCAGGATATGCTCCCAATCAAATGAGTTGTAACTATTTGATGATATGGGTTACAATGTGGAATGGTAAATGACAACGAGGGGTATGCAGTGAGTGGGGTATTTATTTCTGCATTGAAACAGATTTTCCTGGAGTATGTGGTTGGGCCACTCCATGAGGTGATTTACATTTTTGGTCGAGTGTCCTTGTTAGGCAAATGTGGTTTTAAGTGTATTTAGCTGTGTATCCTAGAGTTTGTCAACAGAGCAAACACTATAGTATTTGAGTGCTTGGTTGCAGATAACAGATTCATTTGCATGTCTGGGATGATTGTTGCATCTGGGGACTGTGTAAAAGGGGTGATCTATAGATTTCAAGCAAAGAGTTGTTTGTAGGATTCCACTGTTGAAGTTGATTGTGTTATCCAGGAAGTTGGCGCTAATGTGGGAGTTTTCAGAAGACAGTTTGATTGATGCGTGGTGGTTGCTGAAGTTGTGGGGAAAAATCTATCAAGGAATTTAGGTCATCTGTCCAGAGGATGGAAATATCATTGATATATCTCAGGCATGGCTTTGTGATGCATTTTTCCTGAAATTCTTCCTTGAGATAGGCCATGAAGAGCATGGCATATTAGGGAGCCATCTAGTATTCATGGTTTGGCAAAAGTGTTTGTTAAATACACTTTGGCAGTGATGCCGTCACTGTGAGGGATGTTGGTGCATCAGAAGATGTCATCTATAATGGCAAAAGCCATTCCGAAAGGCTATTTATGTTGGAGTTTTTGGAGAAAGTTAGCAGTGTATTGGAAGAAGATGGCCTTTTGATGAATGGTTTGAGGATGGTTTCTATTGAGTCCTGATATTCGTACCACGAAAATGTCATGCCCAGATAATGATGAGTCTGTCTGAGGTTGGGGTTTGGTTTTTTTAATACATTTGTGTAGAGTTTTTCTTGGAGTTGTTGGGGAAAGGACTTGATGTTATCTTCTAATCCCTGTGTAAACTGTAATGTGAGGCCTTCTTCGAGTCTTTTATGGTAGTTGGTATTAGAATCATGTGCTGGCCTCATTGATGTAACCATCATGATTACAGACTACAACGGCACCTCCTTTTCCTCCTGGTTGGATTTCAGAGTGGTAGAGAGATTTTAGGGCAGGAATGGGGAACCTCAGGCCCGGGAACCAGATGCAGCCTCTGAAGCTCACGGCTCCTCCCCCTCCGCTCCCAGCATTGGGAAGCCTGCGCTGGTGCTCTAGCCCCACCCCCTCCGCCATCCCACAGTGCGGCTGGAGTACACAATGTACTAGCCTAGGCCCCCCTAGGCTCTGGTGCGCAAGGAGAACATGGGGAGTGTCATTCTCCTTCTCAGTCAGGGGCCACCTCAGTGAGGGGTTGTTAATTTTTTTGTTATTGTTTTTCTCACTTCTACATAGCCCGCAACCAATTTTTTGTGGGTCTGCAGCCCCTGACCCAAAAAAGGTTCCCCACCCCTGTTGTAGCGATATAAAGCTTTTTGAGGAATTCAGTCAATTTTTCACCTAAAGTAAGCAATGTAATCATCGTGTATGGGGTTTCATCTGCAGGTGAGTCTGTGGGCAATCTAGAGAAGTTAAATTTAGTTTAATTAACTAATCGACTAGTTGATGGGTTTTTCATTGACTAGTTAATTAGTTGATAAGTGGGGGTGCTGCAGTGGGGTTACCTCCCAGCCCCAGGAGCTAACCCTGTTGTGGCTCTGCCTTTTAAATGTATTAATAGCTGGCAAGCCAGCCAGGGTCCGGGGCAACAGAGAGCCCAAGAGCATCCATGGCCCTGCTGTACCAAGGATGTTGCCAGACCAGAGACTACTGGTTTTTGGAGGTGCTACCTATACTACTATATAGAAGTCTTGATAGGTTTATGATGTTGAGTGTTATGTAGTGCTCTTGTGATGTGGTTATGGTGTCACTCAGAAGTAGTGGTGTCAGTTGTGGAATTGTAGTTGGCTTCACTTTTGGGTTCTGTGTTGTTGGCTTTCATTGGATTTTTTTTTTAATAGTTATTTGGGGTTTCCTGTTTTTTGGTTTTTTTTTTTAATACCAGTGTGGGAGAGCATGTGATGATTTCTTGTTTGAAGTTGTCCCTTCTGTAGTATGTGAAATTCAGGAGATGGTTCCTCATTTCTCTGCAGAACTGTTCAGCATATTTGGAGTCTTGAGCAGTTGTCACAGGATTGTGCATGGTGAATCCTCAGAGAATTATTTTGTTTATTGCATCTGCACAGGAAGTGAATATTGCTATTCACTCTGGCTTCCTCCTTCTCTATGTTGTGAAGGTTCCATTTTAAATGGCAAAATGGGGTATCTTCCTGAGTTACCTGCAGTGTTATTGTAGCTATCTTGGTCCCGGGATATGAGTGACACAAGATAGCAGAAGCATCTTTTATTGGACCAAATTGGTGGCGTTACAAACTTTTGAAGTTCACATAGGTCCTCTTTAATATACTTCCGAATGTATGCATACACACACTCTTCTACAGTAATTCCTTGATACTCGTAAAGGCAACATATACAGAAACCTTATGAAGAGATCATTAGGAATGAGTGAAGATTTTTCTTAAAGAAACAAAAATGTCCTATAAAAATCCACACTATCAATAAATAAGGTCTTATATAAAGCCTATCTTCAAACCAATTTCAAGATTAGCACATTCATTCTCAATCTTCCTCCTCCTCCACACTGTGTCAATACTTAATATTAAGACATGTAAAATACTGCATCATAAAAATTCACCTGTTAAGTTTAAAAAAATGAAACATCTATAGACAATATGACAAAGTAGGGGTAATTTTTTCTGTAAATTCTTACATATGCTGATGATGTAATTTTGCTATTTCTTTTTCAAAGTCTTGAGGCTGGCTAGGGATGAAAGAGTAGTCTGAGAGGTAGCCTGGCAAGTTTTCTGAATGGCTGTAGTCTCCCAATTCGGCTAAGAGATTGAAGGGAATGATTATTACTTATCAGTGCAAACAATATATTCAGCATTGTACAATACCCAAAGTTGAATGCAGTCCTGACCCCAAACAACTTATGATCTAGAAGAGACTAAGATGACAAACTCGAATTCACCTTGTTTCTTTCACATGAGATACAAGTGTTATGGGTATCAGAGTAGTAGGGTTGGTTTTTTTTAAGGCCTGAATGACAAGATGGTGCTGACTTGGCAAAATGGTTTATGAAATATTCATGTTGTAATTTAGTTCACATACTTATTGCCTATATAATGATTAACCCTAAATAAACAATTGTGCTGCTCCAGGGTATTTCTGTAATCAACTACTGTGTGTGTGTATCCATGTTTTCCTTTTATTACGAGCACTCACTTTTTCAATCTTTCTAAAACTTGTGCTACTATAATTGTATCCTATAGAATGTAAGATCTGCAAAAATAGCTTATGCATTCTTGCCAAGGTTTTCCAAAACCACAAACTGCTTATTTTTATGTCAGCTCAGATATATCATTTTATTCAAAACTGAAGACTAAACATGTATTACAATTTTTCAAAATCTATTTTATTATTGTACATTAATATCACAGAAACATCAAATCTACTTCAGATCTTTTAACTGGTTTATTGTTTTGGAGAAACAACACACTTATTTAAAGATTGTCTGAATACCATTTCCTTGTAACTATTGTGTATACACATATACAGGCAGTCCCCAGGTTACATGGATCCGACTTACATTGGATCCCTACTTACAAACGGGGTGAGGCAACCCCGCACTAGCTGCTTCCCCCCAGCAGACCAGGGAGACGCGGAGCGGCTTTTCTCAGTAGACACCTCACCTTGAGAATAAAGGACTGAGGGAAGTGAGGTGCGGGAGAATAAAACTGAGCTCTAGAGAAATGTTTGGCTAGAGTTTCCCCTACAATATGTACCAGTTCCGACTTACATACAAATTCAACTTAAGAACAAACCTACAGTCCCTATCTTGTACGTAACCCGGGGACTGCCTGTATAAAGTATCTCACAGACTAACGCCTCTAGGTATGCCATAAAATATCTCACAAACATAACTAAGAACCTTAAGGTTGTACTTTTAAGCATTCAAACATCAGGCATTGCCAATAATATGACTGCATGTATATCTACCATAGCTTGATCCTGGAAGAAGGCATTCTTAGGCTAAGTGGGATATAAACACCACCTCTCTCCCCTCCATACATACATTTCTTGGATGAGCAGGAGGGAAATGCAATGTCCTTCTCCTGACCTGACCCCCAACTGTTTCATGCCTTCCTATTTATCTCTGTAAACTTTGCCCCATCTCCCCATCTGCTGTCATGGAGCCCTTAGAAGGGAGCCCCCTCTTTTCTTACAAATAGCCAAAGACCTGCTTAACTTGCAGGAAGGATAAAGTGGGTACATTCATTACAATATACAGTAAACTAGGTTCGTCGGGGGACGGTGACCAAAACCCTGAGGGGAGTGGGAAAGTCTGATACCGGGAAGAAATGCAGAGAGGAAGGGGCAAGAAAGGAGGACCCATGTTTCGAATGGAGAAGATAGGACCATCAACTGGTTACCTGAAGTGTTTGTACACTAATGCAAAAAGCCTGGGCAACAAACAGGAAGAACTGGAGGCCCTGGCCCAGACCAAGAAATATGATTTAATTGGGATAACAGAGACTTGGTGGGATGACTCGCATGACTGGAGCGCTGTCATGGAAGGGTATAGACTGTTCAGGAAGAACAGGCAGGGGAGAAAAGGAGGAGGAGTTGCACTATATGTAAGAGAGCACTACGATTGCTCTGAACTCCAGTATAAAGAGGGAGAAAAACCTGTTGAGAGTCTATGGGTTAAGTTTAAAGGAGCAAACAACAGCATTGATGTTGTGGTTGGTGTTTGCTACAGGCCTCCGAATCAGGTGGATGAGGTAGATGAGGTTTTCTTCGGACAACTGAGCGAAGCTTCCAGATCGCAGGCCTTGGTTCTCGTGGGGGACTTTAATCACCCTGACATCTGCTGGGAAACCTATACGGCAGTACACAGGCAATCCAGGAAGTTTTTGGAGAATGTTGGGGATAACTTCTTGACACAGATGCTGAAGGATCCGACCAGGGGCCGTGCGCAGCTTGACCTTCTGCTCACAAACAGGGAGGAACTAATAGGGGAAGTGGAGGTGGGTGACAACCTGGGAAGCAGTGATCGTGAGATGCTAGATTTCAGGATCCTGACCAAAGGAAGAAAAGAGAGTAGTAAAATACACACCTTGGACTTCAAAAAAGCAGATTTTGACTCCCTCCGAGATCTGATGGGCAGAATCCCCTGGGATGTTAACATGAAGGGGAAAGGAGTCCAGGAGAGCTGGCAGTATTTTAAAGAAGCTTTATTGAAGGCACAGAAAGAAACCATCCCGACGCGTAGCAAGAGAGGCAAACATGATAGGAGACCGGACTGGCTTACAGGGGAAATCCTTGGTGAACTTAAGCACAAAAAGGAAGCTTACAAAGAGTGGAAACTTGGACAAATGACCAGAGAGGAGTTTAAAGGCATAGCTCGAGAATGCCGGGGGGTTATCAGGAAGGCGAAAGCGCAAATGGAATGGCGACTGGCTAAGGATGTGAAGGATAACAAAGGTTTCTACAGGCATGTTAACAAGAAGAAGGTGATCAGAGAGGGTGTAAGGCCTCTAATGGATGAAGGAGGTAACCTAGTGACAGAGGATGTGGGGAAAGCTGAAGTACTCAATGCTTTCTTTGCCTCTGTATTCACGGACAAGGTCGGCTCCTGGACTTCTGCGCCAAGTGACGCAAGATGGGATGAAGATGGACAGCCCGTGGCGGGTAAAGAACAGGTTAGGAACTATTTAGAAAAGCTATACGTACATAAATCCATGGGTCCGGACTTAGTGCATCCGAGGGTACTGAGGGAGTTGGCAAATGTCATTGTAGAGCCTTTGGCTATTATCTTTGAAAAGTTGTGGAGATTGGGAGAAATCCCGGATGACTGGAAAAAGGCAAATGTAGTGCCCATCTTCAAAAAAGGGAAGAAGGATGATCCAGGGAACTATGGGCCGGTCAGTCTTACCTCAGTTCCTGGAAAAATCATGGAAGGGATCCTTAAGGAATCCATATTGAGGCACTTGGATGAAAGGAAAGTGATTAGGAATAGTCAGCATGGATTCACAAAGGGCAAGTCGTGCCTGACCAATCTGATTATCTTCTATGATGAGGTAACTGGCTCGGTGGACGTGGGTAAGTCAGTGGATGTTATATACCTTGACTTTAGCAAGGTTTTGATACGATCTCCCACAATATTCTTGCCAGCAAGTTAAGGGATTGTGGATTGGATAAATGGATGGTAAGATGGATAGAAAGATGGCTAGAAGGCCGGGCCCAGCGGGTAGTGATCAATGGCTCGATGTCAGGATGGCAGTCGGTTTCTAGTGGAGTGCCCCAAGGTTCGGTTCTAGGACCGGTTTTGTTCAATATCTTTATTAATGATCTGTATGAGGGGATGGATTGCACCCTCAGCAAGTTTGCGGATGACACTAAGCTGGGGGGAGAGGTAGATATGCTTGAGGGCAGAGATAGGGTACAGAATAACTTAGACAAATTGGAGGATTGGGCCACAAGAAATCTGATGAGGTTCAACAAGGACAAGGGTAGAGTCCTGCACTTGGGACGGAAGAATCCCAAGCACAGTTACAAGCTGGGGACCAACCGGTTAAGTAGTAGTTCTACAGAAAAGGACCTGGGGGTTACAGTGTATGAGAAGCTGGATATGAGTCAACAGTGTGCCCTTGTAGCCAAGAAGGCTAATGGCATATTAGGTTGCATTAAGAGGAGCATTGCCAGCAGATCCAGAGATGTCGTCATTCCCCTTTATTCGGCTTTGGTGAGGCCGCATCTGGAGTATTGTGTCCAGTTCTGGGCCCACCACTACAAAAAGGATGTGGACGCATTGGAGAGGGTCCAGCGGAGGGAAACTAAAAGGATTACGGGGCTGGAGCATATGACTTATGAGCAGAGGCTGAGGGACTTGGGTCTGTTTAGTCTGCAGAAGCGAAGAGTGAGGGGGGATTTGATAGCAGCCTTCAACTTCCTGAAGGGAGGTTCCAAAGAGGATGGAGAGAGGCTGTTCTCAGTAGTGACAGATGGCAGAACAAGAAGCAATGGTCTCAAGTTGTGGTGGGAGAGGTCCAGGTTGGATATTAGGAAAAACTATTTCACTAGGAGGGTGGTGAAGCACTGGGTATGGGTTACCTAAGGAAGTAGTGGAGTCTCCATCCCTAGAGGTGTTTAAGTCTCGGCTTGACAAAGCCCTGGCCAGGTTGATTTAGTTGGAATTGGTCCTGCCTAGAGCAGGGGGCTGGACTTGATGACCTTCTGAGGTCTCTTCCAGTTCTATGATTCTATGATAACTTCCAATAATCCGGCACCTTTGGGACTCAGGGGGTGCCGGATAATTTTATATGCCGGAGTACCGGAAGGGGGGCTAGGAAGGGTCTGGAGGGGGGAGGGGAAGGGAACTGCGCAGCGTGGGCAGCACTCCAGAGGCTCTGCTCCCGGCTTTCCCAAGTCTGCCACTGCTGGAACTGACCAGCAGCGGACTTGAGGAAGCTCTGCCCCCGGCTTCCCCAAGTCCGCCGCTGGTCAGTTCCAGCAGCGGTGGACTTGGGGAAGCCGGAGGCAGAGTAGCTGGGGTGCTGCTGGGTTGGTCCCGCAGCGTCGCTCAGGTGAGGGGTGGCGCTGCGGGACCAACCCGGCAGCACCCCAGTTGCTCTTCCCCTGGCTTCTCCAAGTCCGCCGCTGGTCAGTTTCAGCAGTGCCAGACTTGGGGAAGCCTGGAGCAGAGCAGCTGGGGTGCTCTGCCCCACGGCTCCCCAAGTCCGCTGCTACTAAAAGTAACCAGCGTCGGACTTGGGAAAACCGGGGGCAGAGCAGCTCCAATTGTCCAGCTGACCAGAGCACTTCCGGGTTCCAGTTGGTGCCAGACTATCGGAAGCGCTGCATCACTGGATGCCGAACAACTCGAGTTTTACTGTAGTCCGATTACATGATAATTTATTATATTTCAGAAACATTTTGCACCTTACCCATTTTATATTTTTAAAACATTTTCACTTGATGTATTTCATTGTTGTGATTTATATAGTAAGCTCTTTTCTAAAGTATTTATTTTAAAAATGTTGACAGCATTTTTGTACTATATATTTTATTTACAACCAGAAGCTCAGTCTTTCTTAAGAGCAATGCATATGAGAAGGCATTTAACTACAAAGTTAACTGAGTTGGAAACGTAAGTGAGCCAAATATTCCTGCAAATTTTGTTACTAATCTAAGCTATATACTTTATATGTAATATATGTCATTAAAATAGGCTTAGCTGTGTATAAACTGTATGAACTGGAACTATTCAGCTAGACACTACTAGAACACTACCTTGTTCCACACACTTTTGGATGTGCAAAGTAAGAAACATCATTTTCTATGTCTAAAAACAGCTTTAGCCTTATTACTGAGGAGGTAACCCATTTTAGAGCATAGAGAGACTTACAAAAAGCATTACTATACTATAAACATTAATATAAAGAGGATATGGAAAGTTAGGGACTTACGGTAAAATAACTTCATGTCCACTTTCGTGAAAATACCATAAAATGGATGAAAGAAAAAGATTTACCTTTCCTCACTGATGGAAAAAAATACTACTATTTTTATACAGATTTAGGTCTCTCTGATCGCACAAATCCATTTTATATGCTTACTACTATTCATTAACTTACGGTGACTTAACTGATCACTGTAAAGTCAGAAAAATAGAAGGCATTCTTTGAAATAAGTGAGTAATTATACTTACACTGAACAGAGTAGGAAGCCAAAAGAGCAGCAGTATTATAAGGACAGGGCAATCTATATTTGTTTTTTAAAAAGAAAAAATATACACCTGATGTGAATTATGACCATTTTAAAAGTCTTAAGATTTAATTTATTTGCCACACACAGATATGAACAGTAAAGCACAGGTTTTTCTGAATACATTTTTATTACAAATATTTCCATTTGCAGGTACTTAAGAAAAAGAATGATTCTATTTTATCATCATTTTTCAGCAAATTCTACATGGCTAAAATTTGTATATAAAATTATTAATTGCTAAAAGTTAAATAAAATATATTTTACTCATTGCAAACTGGTCATAAATTGTATATATTGGTCAACATAATAAAAGAGGCTTACCTTCCAGTAAGAATGTCTTGTTTAATTTGCAAAAAATATTGGTACCTTAAAGAAATAAAAATACTAAAATTGGTTGATGAAATGTGATTGTATTTTTAGACAGAACTGTCTTCCTAATTTAACATAAAGCTGAAATATTTGGTGCCATTTTGGGGCCTACTGCATTACAATAATTTCATCAGATGTAATTATTTCTTAAGATTCTAAGAGATAGCTGGCAGTTAAAGTCATGTATATATACACCCACAAGTTTCAACCGTATACTTCTGTAGAACATCCAATTTTATGTTACATTGCATGAAAACATCACACCAGTTACTGAAATTTCACCTAAAGAAAGAAGCGATAGAGAAAAGAGGAAATGCTACCTTGTGAAAAATTAAATAAAGAGAACAAAACTATCAAATTTTAGTGCTGTAAATTAAGTCACACAAAGTTGAAATTCAGGTACCCAAGTAAAAATTGCCTACTGTTCAGATGTATTCAAGTATTTATAAGTCTCATATGATTGTAGAGATTGAGGCTTTTACTTTTAGGCACCCAATTTGAAGATTTTAGCCTGATTTGGCTCATACAGGCAGTCCCCGGGTTATGTACAAGATAGGGACTGTAGGTTTGTTCTTAAGTTGAATCTGTATGTAAGTCGGAACTGGCGTCCAGATTCAGCCGCTGCTGAAACTGACCGCCAGTTCTGACTTACATACAGATTCAACTTAAGAACCCCAAGTCAGCTGCTGCTGAAACTGATCAGCCGCTGATTCCAGGAAGCAACAGAGCAACTGTTGAGCTTTCAGGGGCCAGACCCACTTCCTCAGATCAAATAGTGGAAGAAAATTGTCACAACCATATATACCAAAGGATACAATTAAAAAAATGAACACATATGAAAAGGACAAATCAAATTTCAGAACAGAAGGGGCATGGGAGGAGAGGAGGGGGTAAATGTCTGTGAGCTAATGATACTAGAGGTGATAATTGGGGAAGCTATCTTTGTAATGGGTAAGATAATTAGCTTTTTTATTCAAACTTGAGTGTAAAGTGTCGAATTTAAGCATGAATGACAGTTCAGAGGATTCTCTTTCAAGTGAAGTCTTAAAAGGCCTTTGAAGCAGGATGCAGGTAATCAAGTCGTTGAGACAATGTCCTTTCTAGTTGAAATGGCAAGAAACTGTTTTTTCTTTGTGATCCTGTCTGATATCTGTTTTGTGGGCATTGATCCTTTGGTGAAGTGTCTGAGAAGTTTGTCCAATGTACATAGCAGACGGACACTTTAGGCACGATTGCATAAATTATATTTCTGGATGCGCAGGAATGTGTGTTCTTGATCTTATAACTCACTTGGTTAGGTCCAATAATGGTATCAGCAGAGTGAGTAGGTGGACAAAGCTGACATTAACTCACAGACATTTACCTCCCTCCCCCACACCCCGCAATCCCCTTTCTGTCCTGTTTTTTGTTTCATGAAAATGTAGGGATTTCCTGAGAAATGAAATACTTTACACATGATAAGTTTTAACATGGACCCATAATGTATTCACCCAAAGGTTATATATACAGTAGAGTCAGGATTATCCATCATTCGGTAATCTGACACTCCACTTTATCCGGCCCTGCAGGTCCCGGGGACAAAGCGGTGCTGCGGCATCAGCAGCTCCAGGGCACAGAGTGGGAGAATGGCCCCGCTCGCTGCCCTGTCGCTCTCCTGCTGGCGCCGCTTTGTCCTTGGGAGCTGCAGGATCGGATAAAGCACGGGCCGAGAGAACGGCCCCGCTTGCTGCCCCGTCGCTCTCCTGGAGCCGCTGATGCCTACATCTCCCGGGACGAAGCGGCACTGGGGCCATTCACCCGCTCCATGCCCTGGAGCCGCTGTTGCCGCTCCTGCCAGCGCCGCTTCGTCTCCGGGAGCTGCAGGCATCAGCGGCTCCAGGGCGCAGGCAGGGAGAACAGCCCTGCTTGCTGCCCCATAGCTCTCCTGGAGCCACTGATGACAGCAGGTAAAAAAAAAATCATCAAGGAACGAATATACAAAATGAATGAAGAGTTAGTATAATTCCAGAGAAAATATGAAACTTTCAGAAATAAGACAAGTATTGGTTAAAAGTATATTTGTACCCACCGATAAATGAGAAAAAGAAAAACGTTTTTTTAAACGTTTCCTTTTTCCTTTTCCTATTTCCACCTGAACAATGTTTTCTCTGTGAGATTATTTCCTATGTACACTATATTTTTACAATATGTATTCAAAGGTCCCATTTTAAAATTTCTGATGTAGTTTGTGTGCTTACAGCATGTGAATTTTAGTTATCAGCTAAGGAAAATTCCACACACATTAAAAAAAAATTAATTAGTGTGAAAGAATTCCAATAATCAATGCCTTCAAAATTAATTATGTTTTATGCTAATACTTAGTTCTACTTCTAAACTTCTAGAAGAGTTTTGCAATGGTAATATCTAAACCTACCTTGTATATTCTTCTTGGAGCTTGTTAGGGTCACTTACAAAAAATTTGACTCTGAAGTTTAAACTGTAAGGAGATCCTCCTGGAATTAATAAAAGCAGTAATTAGGTTACTTTTAAATCCTTACTCGATAAAAATTATATTTGAAATAGACCAAATAAATGTATGAGCTCACTTTTTAATTGTTTCCTAATTGGTTTGTTTGGATCCAGCCACCTCTGGAGAAAAAAAATAGATGAATTATATATGTATATATATTTTAAGAAAGCAACACTTATTGTACAAATTACAGACTGACATGATCGTGTCAAGAAACATTTATTTTCTTGTTATTTAATATTTGAGCTTCTTATGTAGAAATGGCCTTTCGGCATTCAAAATTCAGTAACTGTCTGAAAGATCACAGGTTATCACAGACATATTCAATTACTTCCTCTTTGGCATCTGTCCCTGTATACCTTATGGAACTAAGGCTGCCCCCAACTGCCTACACATGTGGTTGCCTGCAGCTGAGCTGGCTACTTAGAGAACCCATCATTAAGTGTTTTCACATTTATATTTTAAGCCTTATAAATATTAATTCTCATTACTAGGGGCTGCTAGTTAATGTGCTATGGACAAAGCAAGGACTGACAACATGGAACCACAACATTCTAACTCTGGCTCAATTACTTAACCTTTCTGTCTTTTTTCCACCATCTGGAACAGTGTTTCTCAACCTTTTTTTTTTTTTTTTTTATAAAGTACCCTTTAAAAAAATTGTAAGTACCCCCAGAACCTACAGTTTTCAGGCACACTTTTTTCTATCGTTGCAACATAAGAACGTACATAAGAACGGCCGTACTGGGTCAGACCAAAGGTCCATCTAGCCCAGTATCCTGTCTGCCGACAGTGGCCAGCACCAGGTGCCCCAGAGAGGGTGGACCGAAGACAATGATCAAGCTATTTGTCTCCTGTCATCCCTCTCCAGTCTCTGACAAACAGAGGCCAAGGACACCATCTTATCCCCTGGCTAATAGCCTTTTATGGACCTAACCTCCATGAATTATCTGGCTTCTCTTTAAACTCTATTATAGTCTCCCCCCCCTCCCCCCCCCCCAGTAAAATGTCTAGTATTTTCAGTTTCTCAGCTGGAAAGCCACTTGGGACATTCTTCCCCTGCCATGTGGAAGGAAGTGTGAAATGTAAAGGTGCCATGATTTTTTGGAGGGGCAGGGGGGGGGGAGGGTGCTTGTTTTGCTCAACATTTGGCCATCTTCCCCCTTTTTATTAATGCAGATTTTTGTTTAAAAATGAATTAAAATATAATTAAAATAAAAATTATCTAATTAAATTAAGTTTCTATCAAATTTACCCAATTCACATTTAATATGAAAATAGCTTCAATTTCACCTTTGACGCCTTTTTTCTATTTTTTCTCCAATGGGGGTGGGGCCCACAAAATTGACATTCTTCCCCCTGCCATGGTGGGGATGGGGAGTGTGAGATTTAAAGGTGCCATGGTATTTTTGGGGAGGAGGGTGGTTTTTTTGCTCAACATTTGGACATCCCCCCCTTTTTATTAATGCAGAATTTTTTAAAAAATGAATTACAATATTAAAATAAAAATTATCCAACTAAATTAAGTTTCTATCAAATTTACCCAATTCACATTTAATATGAAAATAGCCTTCAATTTCACATTTGACGCCTTTTTTTGTTGGCGCCCATCACACTCTTCTGAAAACATGAATGTGCTATTGGCCACAAAAAGGTTGGGGACCACTGATGTACTCGATACAAATTGTATCGAGTACACGATTAGTCAATTACCTACTTCTTAGCATCCTTAACACTAATCCTCTATTAGTGAATTATACTATATAAAAGGTGGATTGATCTCCTTGTGGCGTCTCAGAAAAATCGAGGGAAGGTTATCTGAGCTCTGATGGATTGTGTTCCAAACTGCATGAATGAATCTAACCTAGCCAACTCATAGCATGATTTAATACTATTAGAGACCCATTTAAATGATCTTTGGGTAGATACTGCCTGATCCTTATATCAAGGTGATTCTTTTCAGGAGACCATAGACCCTGGGTTTGAAAGTGGTGCAGAGCTCTGTAACCTAGCACACAAGTGTCTATTAGCAGTGCTTTGGTGACAAGTGGAAAAAACAGTATCCCCTTTACATACCCGTAAAAAGTACTTTTACACGTTTAACTATTAGAGTATTCAGGGGATCAATACCCCCATGTTCATGTGATATTTGGTAGATACACCATTTTCAACTGTATTTGTAAGGTAGGTGTAGTCTTGCATACCGTGTGATGTAAATATAGGAAACAATGTGATCAAGAAAACCAAGGCAAACTCTCACATCTAATGGTGAACATGCAGCTGGTTGATGAGGCCTACTATGGTAAAGACTCTGTTTTGGGGGCACTTAAGCTCTTGCTGTTGTAGAGTCTGACACAGCACATTTAATAATCTCTCAAGGGACCCCTAAAGGGATAAGGAAGAGGGATAAGTGTTAGGAAGGTTCTGAAACTGAATGGAACACTCACATTCTGATGATTCCTAAGATTCCACGGTGATGTGATTTCAAGTCACTATGTTTTCTCTTTCCCTTCTTTTCTTTTAGTAGTTGCCTTTTTTTTTTTTTTTTAAAGGCATTCACACAAAAGCAGAACACTAGAGGGAGTTTGGATACAAGAGACAGAAAGGAAAGAGAAAATGGCAACTGCCAAAAGAAAGGAAGAGAAATAGAAAAAGTAAATAGATCTGTTAAATCAGTGTTTCTCAACCAGCAGTACGAGTACCTTAAGGGGTACTCAAGAGACACCTGGGGGGTACATCAACACAACTAAAATTTGGAGAAAACTGAATTTTTGTTTTAAGTTTTACAGCGCTTTATTATTTTTTACTTTTTACACCCAAAAATTTCATCGCCCACCCAGCTACAATTAAGTTGTTTAAACAAATGTGTTGCAATGGTAGAAAAAAATTGTGTGCGTCTGAAAACTATAGGTACTGGGGGTACTTTATAAAAAAAGTTTGTGAAACACTGTGCTAAATGCTCCTAGTGGCTTTTGACTAACATGTCAGATTTGTTACTTTGGGATGTACACAGAACAGCTATGTAAGAGAGCACTATGTAAGAGAGCACTATGATTGCTCTGAACTCCAGTATAAAGAGGGAGAAAAACTTGTTGAAAGTCTATGGGTCAGGTTTAAAAGGAACAAACAGCAGTGATGTTGTGGTTGGTGTCTGCTACAGGCCACCGAACCAGGTGGATGAGGTAGATGAGGCTTTCTTCGAACAACTGAGCGAAGCTTCCAGATCGCAGGCCCTGGTTCTCATGGGGGACTTTAATCACCCTGACATCTGTTGGGAAACCAATACAGCAGTACACAGGCAATCCAGGAAGTTTTTGGAGAATGTTGGGGATAACTTCTTGGTACAAGTGCTGAAGGATCCGACCAGGGGCCGTGCACAGCTTGACCTTCTCCTCACAAACAGGGAGGAACTAATAGGGGACGTAGAGGTGGGTGACAACCTGGGAAGCAGTGATCATGAGATGGTAGATTTCAGGATCCTGACCAAAGGAAGGAAAGAGAGTAGTAAAATACACACCTTGGACTTCAAAAAAGCAGATTTTGACTCCCTCAGAGATCTGATGGAAAGAATCCCCTGGGATGTTAACATGAAGGGGAAAGGAGTCCAGGACAGCTGGCAGTATTTTAAAGAAGCCTTATTGAAGGCACAGAAAGAAACCATCCCGACACGTAGCAAGAGAGGCAAACCTGGTAGGAGACCGGATTGGCTTACAGGGGAAATCCTTGGTGTACTTAAGCACAAAAAGGAAGCTTACAGAAAGTGGAAACTTGGACAAATGACTAGGGAGGAGCTTAAATGTATAGTTCGAGAATGCCGGGGGGTTATCAGGAAGGCGAAAGCGCAAATGGAGTTGCGACTGGCTAAGGATGTGAAGGATAACAAGAAAGGTTTCTACAGGCATGTCAACAAAAAGAAGGTGATCAGAGAGGGTGTGCAGTCCCTAATGGATGAAGGAGGTAACCTAGTGACAGAGGATGTAGGGAAAGCTGAAGTACTCAATGCTTTCTTTGCCTCTGTATTCACGGACAAGGTCGGCTCCTGGACTTCTGTGCTAAGCGACGCAAGATGGGAAGAAGATGGACAGCCCTTGGTGGGTAAAGAACAGGTTAGGAACTATTTAGAAAAACTAAACGTACACAAATCCATGGGTCCAGACTTAATGCACCCAAGGGTACTGAAGGAGTTGGCAAATGTCATTGAGGAGCCTTTGGCCATTATCTTTGAAAAGTCGTGGAGATCGGGCGAAATCCCGGATGATTGGAAAAGGGCAAATGTAGTGCCCATCTTCAAAAAAGGGAAGAAGGACGATCCAGGGAACTATAGGCCGGTCAGTCTTACCTCGGTTCCTGGAAAAATCATGGAAGGGATCCTAAAGGAATCCATTTTGAGACACTTGAATGAGAGGAAAGTGATCAGGAATAGTCAGCATGGATTCACAAAGGGCAAGTCGTGCTTGACCAATCTGATTGGCTTCTATGATGAGGTAACTGGCTCAGTGGACATGGGAAAGTCAGTGGATGTGATATACCTTGACTTTAGCAAGGCTTTTGATATGGTCTCCCACGATATTCTTGCCAGCAAGTTAAGGGAATGTGGATTGGATAAATGGACGGTAAGATGGATAGAAAGATGGCTAGAAGGCCGGGCCCAGCGGGTAGTGATCAACGGTTCGATGTCAGGATGGCGGTCGGTTTCTAGTGGAGTGCCCCAAGGTCCTGTTCTAGGACCGGTTTTGTTCAATATCTTTATTAATGACCTGGATGAGGGGATAGATTGCACCCTCAGCAAGTTTGCAGATGACACTAAGCTAGGGGGAGAGGTAGATACGCTTAAGGGCAGAGATAGGGTCCAGAGTGACTTAGACAAATTGGAGGATTGGGCCACTAGAAATCTCATGAGATTCAACAAAGACAAGTGTAGAGTCCTGCACTTGGGACGGAAGAATCCCAAGCATAGTTACAGGCTGGGGACCAACCAGTTAAGTAGTAGTTCTGCAGAAAAGGACCTGGGGGTTACAGTGGATGAGAAGCTAGATATGAGTCAACAGTGTGCCCTTGTAGCCAAGAAGGCTAATGGCATATTAGGATGCATTAAGAGGAGCATTGCCAGCAGATCCAGAGATGTCATTATCCCCCTTTATTCGGCTTTGGTGAGGCCACATCTGGAGTACTGTGTCCAGTTCTGGGCCCCCCACTACAAAAAGGATGCGGACGCATTGGAGAGGGTCCAGCGGAGGGCAACCAAAATGATTAGGGGTCTGGAGCATATGACCTACGAGGAGAGGCTGAGGGACTTGGGTCTGTTTAGTCTGCAGAAGCGAAGAGTGAGGGGGGACTTGATAGCAGCCTTCAACTTCCTGAAGGGAGGTTCCAAAGAGGATGGAGAGAGGCTGTTCTCAGTAGTGACAGATGGCAGAACAAGGAGCAATGGTCTCAAGTTGTGGTGGGAGAGGTCCAGATTGGATATTAGGAAAAACTATTTTACTAGGAGGGTAGTGAAGCATTGGAATGGGTTACCTAGGGAAGTAGTGGAGTCTCCATCCCTAGAGGTGTTTAAGTCTCGGCTTGACAAAGCCCTGGCCGGGTTGATTTAGATGGGATTGGTCCTGCCTAGAGCGGAGGGCTGGACTTGACGACCTTCTGAGGTCTCTTCCAGTTCTGATTCTATGATAAGGGGATGGTTGGATGAAATAACATGATCTTGGTAACTAATTGACCATTCATTTCCAGTTGGAAATAGGTCAATGGAGGGATGATAGGAGTTGCTATAGGGAACTTTCTGGGTGTCTGGCTGGTGAGTCTTGCCCACATGCTCAGGGTTTAGCTGATCGCCATATTTGGGGTCAGGAAGGAATTTTCCTCCAGGGTAGATTGGCAGAGGCCCTGGAGGTTTTTCGCCTTCCTCTGTAGCATTGGGCACAGATCACAGCTGAAGGACTCTCTGCATGTTGGGGCCTTCAAAGTATTGGAAGGCTTCAATATCTGAGACATAGGTGAGAGGATTATTCTAAGAGGGGTGGGCGAGATTCTGTGGCCTGCACTGTGCAGGGGGTCAGACTAGATGATCATAATGGTCCCTTCTGACCTTAAAGTCTATGAGTCTATGAGCTATAGAGTGAGTCTCCACCACTGAAATTCCAATATATTTTCTCCCAATTTAAGAGGACCTAATAAACAGTACTACACATTTGTAAATTTGAGGAAGAACAGCTCTTCCTGCCAAATAAATCTAATGGCCAATCTTCTAGGCATTACGGTATATAAAATGTCAAGTAGTCCAAGTGATTTTTCTTGCACAATTTCCACTAGAATCTCAAGGGCATTCACCATTCAGTGCAGCAGTTCTTGGAAAGTCTTGTAATAGTCTGGTAAGGGACATGTACTAGGGACTGCTACCTTGGTTACTGGAATAAGCTGCTCCTCAATCTGAGTGTGTTCTTCCTCTTCTCCCCACCCATCTTGCTAAGCAAGATAAGTGCCAAGTTTGCCTGAATGATTTTGTGAATCTGGAAAATGTAGCCTTTCTGGAATCAACAGAAGTTGGTTTCCACGCTGAGGCATGCCCCAAGATTCCCCAATCAGGTAAACGGGTGGGAATGCAAAAAGTAATAACACAAATCCTAAAAGTAATGATAATTGAATATTCTACAAATGCATACACCACCACCATTGAGCTGTTTGTTTCATTCTAGTTCTGACATGCCCCTTTTATGGCATGTAATTATCTTCTCAAAGCCCAAAAGATTTCAGAAGTTAAAAAAAAAAACACTGTAACCTTTTAATCACATGCTCACTAGATAACTGAGTCTCCCTCTAAGGAAACTCTGCAGGGCTTCCTCTTAATTACAGCTGCTCCCATTATTGCACCTCTGTATTAAATTAGCATTATAAATACACATACAGAGCAGAACACTAGAGGGAGTTTGGATACAAGAGACAGGAAGAGAAAATGGAAAATAAGACGGCCACAGCAGTTGAAATTTTGACAGTCCTTTTGAATAAAGAATCTGGTTGAAATCTACTAGCCTCTTATTTAAATCTAAAGACAGCTTACTAGCTCTCCCACAGCCACATTAATTTCCCTGTTATACAAGTCTTTTTCTCCCCATTATGCTCATTTCTTGAGGAAAGCGTCTGGAATGAAGAGGTTAAATCTGATTACTACCTTGATAGTATCCCTACCAGAACTACTTACAAGTGATATAATCACGGACAACCCCTCCACCTCCGATTAAAAGACATCTAAAATGTGCTGAACAGCTTTATTTGGCAATAAACATTGAGTTCTGGTTTAACCATGGGCTGCTAGGAAGAGGCGGGAAAATAAATTTAGAAAAAAATCAGTCAACATCATAGTCAATGTATTGTGTTATCACATTCCAGGGACAAAAGTATCACAGAGATAGTTCTCAATAATAAAACAAATTAAGATACATTATTATAGCAACCAGTGGACTTCAATCTCTTAAATACATTAGATAAACGGTAAAACAGAAGAAAGAGAAAGCTTCAGAGAGGAGGAGGGAACATAAGCCAGTATTCCTCCTTTTAAATTGTTGCTTTCCTTTGTGAAACTATGGAAGCCCAATTCTTTCTATCCATACTAAGGAACAAAGAGCATTCAGTGTCCACTGAAAGCCAAAGGGGTAGATTACTGACTGTACACGCAACATTCAAGAATTGCTTTCTAGGTCACTGATTTCTTTTGTTCATCCAATGCACATGTTGAGAATAAAAATGCTATCTTGTCACAAAAAGGGTAGATTCTCTAAGTCTGGACACAAGAGTCACACACATAACCTCAGAACAGAAAATCAGAAGGAATAGTAATACTACAATCAGTAAAGTCTAGTTTTAAAATCATTAAATATTTTAAGGGATGAAATGAAAAACTCAGACCACATTAATGAAATACAATAAATAAATAATAATTGTTTATATAAAATGTAGGACATACATTTCATAATGTGTATTTTTTTTTTACAAAAGTGTGAATGAGATGACTATTTTAATGTGAATATGGTAAGTTATTTTGGAGGATTTTTAATATATTAAATATATTTTAATAAAAATGCAGGGACATAAACATTTATTATTAAAGAGGCATTCACACATAGTCTTTCTTTAGAAATTAAACCTAGGTCAATTTCCCATTTAAACTATATCACTGCTGTGCTTTTTTCCAGATTAATAAAAATAGTTTCAAGTGAAAACTTACTATTTTTAATATTCTATATGGCAGTCACTCTGTCAACCTGTCCAGCCTACTTTTCCCCTTTCAGACATACAAATGAGACAACCAGACAAAAATACAGAAGTATCACATCACACTATTACTAAGAAATTATTCACTTTCATTTTTGCCATATAATCAATTTGAATATAAACATTTTATTTACATTTCAGCATATAGTGTATACAGAGCAGTATAAATAAGTTATTTCATGAAATTTTTGTTTGCACAGACTTTGTAGTGCTTTTTGTGTAGCCTGCTAAATATAGGCAAATGTCTGGATGAGTTCACATACCCCCTGGAAGACCTTTGTGTACCCCCAGGAGAATGTGCACCCTAGTTTAGATCCACTGCTATTGGCACCTTACCAATTTTAGCAAAGAAACCTCACGTTCTACCAAGTTCAAATTAGCCCCAAAGGACAGTTAAGAACAAGGATCTGTCTTGTCCTTATAGGCTGCTTCTGTAATATATAGAAAATCCTACCAAACCCATATAAGATACAGCTGGAGAAGATGACAGTACTGGATCTAATTATTCCTCTTCACCAATCACCAGTGTGTCATGATAGCAACCGGTCCTCTTATTAAAAGTTTCTCACCTGTGGACACCCACAAGGATCTATTCTGTCTTCTTTCCACCGCAAATATCTACATGAGACCCCTTGGAGAATTTCTGAGGTGCCACAGACCCCTCTGTCATCAATATGCTGATAACTAAAGGTATATTTTGTTATCCAGACAACAATCAACATGATACACATGTAGTAATGACTGCAGGCTATCACCTGAATAATCTAAATGATCTGGGGAAAGGAGTAAAGAGTGAGGTGGAAAAATTTGCACATGATACCAAACTGTTCAATGTAGTGAAGTCCAAGGCAGACTGAAGAGTTTCACAAACCAGTAGGCAACAAAATGGCAAATGAATTTTAATACTGATAAATGCAAAGTAGTATATATTGGAAAACATAATCCTAACTATATGTACAAATTGAAGGCGACCAACATATTACCCTTCAAGAGAAATCTTTGAGGCATTCCAGCTAGTTCATCAGAGTGTTCTCCTTCTCCATCTGGGATCACTTTAGTCTTATTTGAGTTGTTTGGGTTAGGTGTTAACAACATAAGAACAGCCAAACTGAGTCAGACCAAATTTCCACCTAGCCTGGTATCCCGTCTTCCAACAGTTGCCCCAGAGTGAATGAACAGAACAGTTAATCGTCAAGTAATTCCACCTCTATCACCCATTCCCAGCTTCTAATAAACAGTGACTAAAGACACCATTCCTACCCATCCTGGCTAATAGACATTGATGAATATCCTCCATGAATTTCTCTAGTTCTTTTTTTGAACCAGTTGACGTCCTGACTGTCATAACATCCTGTGGGCAAGGAATTCCCCAGGTTGACTGCGCATTTCATGAAGAAAAACTTTCCTTTGTTTGTTTTAAACTTGTTACTTATTTATTTCATTTGGTGACCACTAATTCTTGTGTTATGGGAACAAGTAAATAACTTTTCCACAATAGCCATGAGTTTATAGACCTCTATCATATCCCCCCTAGTCTCCACTTTTCTGAGCTGAAAAGTCCCAGTCTTTTTAATCTCTCCTCATATGACAGCCATTACAACCTCCTAAACATTTTTGTTGCCCTTTTCTAAATTTTTTCCATTGTCAAGGTATCTTTTTTGAGAGGAGGTGACCACACCTTCACACAGTATTCAAGATGTGAGCATACCACAAATTTTTATAGGGGCAATAAAATACTCTGTCTTATTCTCTATCCCTTTTTAAATTATTCCTAACATTCTATTTCCTTTTTTGATTGATGCTGCACATGGATGTTTTCAGAGAACTCTATCCACAATGACTCCACGATTTCTCTTGAGTGGTAATAGTTAATTTGGTTCCCATCATTCAGGAGATCCTGAACCTCGCTGAGAGAGAACAGGAATCTGTCAAGGCAGAACTATGGAGTAGCAAATGAAACACTGATAACTATGCCAAGATCGCAAAGGGCATGAAGGAGAAAGGATGCAACAGGGACGCCCAGCAGCATCACGTGAAATAAAGGAGCTAAAGCAGGCATACTAGGGATGTTAAGAACTAGTTGACTATCCGATAAGCCAGTGTTTCCCAATTTAATTTGGCCGAGGAACCCTTTTCAGCTTTTCAAGGAACCCCTAGGTTTGTCAAGTCAAAAAAAAAAAAAAATAAAAAAAAAAAAGCATGAAAATCACATTCCTTCCCCAAGACCCCCACCCCCCTTCCTTGAGGCATCATCTGCTCTGTTCCCCTCCTCTCCATCACTTGCTATCCCCAGCCCTTATACACTCTCACTAGGTTGAGACAGGAGGTGAGGGGTGGGAATGAGGGATTTGGATGTGGGAAGGGGTGATAAGTACAAGCTCTGGGAGGGAATTTGGATGCAGGAGAAGGGGATGTTGGCTCGGGGAGGGGGCTCCAGGCAGGGGAGTGTTGGGCTCAGGTGTAAGGTTGGGGTGCTGAGCAAGCCATGGGCTTGTGGATGTGAGGGTGCTGGAGTTTGGGCTGGATATGTGAGGCACTCAGGGCAAGAAGGTTGTGAGTATGATGGGCTCAGGACACAGATTTGCCATGTGTGGATGGTGCTGGAGTGCTGCAGCAGAAGACGGAGGATGGGGGGATGCAGGAGTTTGGGGATGTAAGAGGCCCAGGACAGGGGGTTCCAGTGTATGATAGGCTCAGATTTGGGGTCAGATGGTGCAGGAGTGTTATGATGCTGCAGAGAGATGGGGGTTTGGCCCCAGTTGGGGGCTTGTTGGCCAGGCTTCATTTTTAAATAAAATATTATGTCAAACTCAAAAAGTTTTAGCATTATCTTTATGAGAGGGGTGAGGAACCTGTTTTGAGTCAAGGGTCACTGACCCACAGAAAAGTCTGTTGGGGCCACACAAATGAGATGCAAAAAAACCCCAACAACCCTCCAAAGACCCCCAAGCCTCACTAATGTGGTCCCAAATGTGCCGGTGGGAGCAGGGGACAGTGTTCTCATGTATGAAATCAGGGCTTCTTGCGCAAGAACTATGATGCTCCTGCTCAGGAATAAGCCCTTTTGTGCAACTGTTCTTGCACAAGAGGGCAGTGTAGACAGGCAACATGAATTTCTTGCGCAAGAAAGCTCTATGGTTAAAATGGCCATCGGCACTTTCTCGGGCAAGAGAGCGTCCACACTGCCATAGATGCTCTTGTGCAAAAGCACAGCTCGCACATGGCAGTGTGGACGTACTCTTGCGCAAGATGTTTTTGCGCAAGAAACCGCCATTGTAGACATAGCCTAAGAGTTTCCTCGCATAAGCAAAATGAATTTTGTGTTGTGCACCAGTACTGAGTTCATGTGGCTTGTTTGGATGTGCCACTGTGGCACCCAAGTTATTAATAAATATTTGTAAACCTTTACCTTCTCTCTCTGCTGCCATGTCTCCTCCCCATGTTCCATTAGCTCCCCTAGTGCCTGCTGCCTCCCAACTCCTCACCCTCCTCTGCTGTCCTGACTCCTGCCCTTCTCACAGCCCTCAGCTCTCCTGCAACCTGCCCCCCTCCACCAGCCCTTCTCTTCTCCCTGTGCCCACTTCTCCAGTAGCCCCA
Source organism: Pelodiscus sinensis (assembly GCF_049634645.1). Taxonomy (NCBI): domain Eukaryota; kingdom Metazoa; phylum Chordata; order Testudines; family Trionychidae; genus Pelodiscus; species Pelodiscus sinensis. Next base: position 6,538,028 of record NC_134717.1, on the reverse strand, counting down.
TTCTGATCATGTGAGCTACCCCTCCTCATCCCCTCTTCTAACACCTCCTTCTACAAACCTGCCCTGCATCTCTCCTCTGGTGGTGGTGGTCCCTCCCCTGCAGGTGTCTGCCCTTCTGCTTCACCCCCAGAATCCCCTGGCACTTGCACCTTCTCTTACACCTGCACCCTCCTGTTGCCTCCCCCTTCCCCCTTTGCCCTCTTTTTCCCTGATGCCCACCCCCTCATGCCCCTGTGCCCTCACACATGACTTGCTCCATCCCAGCCTCCCTCATGCCCACCCTTTCTTTCAAGCTTTCTCCCAGCATCTCCTGTCCCCTCTCTAGCCCCCAATGCCTTTACCCTCTCCCCTCCCAGCATCACTCTGTCCCCCTCCCACTGAACCTCCCCTCCTGCCTTTTTCCTCATTGTCTGCACTTGGCCCCCTGGCATGTGTCTCTCCTCTACCCTGTCCTTTTGGTGCCTTCCTCTCTCCTCCCCCTCCGCACAAGCCCCTTCCTTCCCCAGCTCTTCCCCTTCCCCTACCTTCTGCCTTCCACTTTGTGGGGCCAGAGTCTGCACTCCGTCCCCGGACTCCAAACCCGCAACTCAGCCATACGGCACAACGCAGCACCCAGCAGTTTTAAAATCCCGGGCCGTGACATTACGTCACACCCGGGCATCTCCCCGCCTACCGGTTTGAGCACGCTGTGCAGGGCAGCAGCAGCCAGCAAGGAGAAGCTCAGTGAAGATTGCGCACGGCGGGGACGGGCACGGGGACAGGGGAGAGATGCTCTGGGACCGGGGTGGGAGGACGCGTGGGGGGGCCGGGGCCTGCTCCAGTTCCAAATATTGGTGGAGCATGGGCACCATGAGCCCATACAACTTGCTGCCCATGCCTCTGCTGGCTAGCCGGCTCTCTCTCTTTCAGAGGGGGTGGGGGAGTGCCAGCTCCTCGCGGAACCCCTAGTTTTGCTTCGCGGAACCCCAGGGTTCCCCGGAGCACCAATTGGGAAACACTGAGATAAGCAAATGCTTATGGGATCCTCAATCAACTAGTCAATTCCCGCCCACCTTGCTGCTTTGATCAGATAGAGGAAGCCAAAGGTGGGGGGGCTGGGAGGGAGGGACAGAAGGGGTACTTCAAAGGGGTAGCCGCACAGCTGATCCCTGGCTCGGCTGTGTGGTGCTGTCCCATTCAAAGGGGGCAGCGCTGCACAGCTGAGCCAGGGTTAAGCTGTGTGGCTCTGCCAGTGTGGAGCCCAGGGTCAGCTGGGGACTCCCCAGCTGATACCAGGCTCCAGTGTGGCATTTCCGCAGAACCCGGGATTAGCTGACCCCAGCTCCACATGGCATTTCAAATCGGCTGCGCAGCATGGAGCTCGGGGTTGGCAGGGGACTCTGATTCCCCTGCTGACCCTAGGCTCCATATTGCACTGCCACTTTGAAATTACTTCCCACTGGCCCCAGGCTGCACACGCAGTTCCGCATTCCTCCTTTGCAAGGGCTCTTGTACATTTCAAAGGAGAAATGCAGAAGTGCCTATTGACTAGTCGATGGAAATGCCATCGACTACTTGACTAGTAAATTAACCATTACTTAACATCCTTAAGGCATACCAGAAGACAAAGGAGGCAAGCGGCCAGTCTGGGTCATCATCCCATATGTGCCACTTCTATGAGCAGCTTCATGGAATTCTATGGGGGACCTGACCAGTTTTCCAAGCAAGTCTGTGGATTCCTCCCAAGACATTCCTCAGGCAGCCTTAGGAAGCACCATGGAGGACAGTGTGGATGAGAAAGAGGAGGAGGAGGAGGAGAATGGTCAGCAGGTGAGCAGGGCATCTCATCTCAGCGATAGCCAGAATCTTTTTATAACTTTGGAGATAATCCCCTCCTGACAGGATGCCCCACTGCTGGGGCCTGATGTTGGGAAAGGCATTCTGGTGACTACATTTTTTAATCATGCTACAAATGGGTTAAGACAATTGGGTGTGATCTGCGGAGGCCACTCTGCCTATACAGTGGGGATCACAACAGTGCCCCACTGTAGATTCCCCCCTCCAAATTGATTCCTAACTGACTGGTAGTTCTCTGGCATTGCAAGCTTCCACAGAACTATTGCCATTCACTTCTCAATTGTCAGAATGGGCCTTTTCTGTATTCCTGCACTTCAGGGCAGGGAAGAGCAATTCAAAAACTTCTATGAAAGTGGCCTTGTGCATACAAAGTTTTGCAACCACTGCTGATCATCCAATAGCTGCATAACTATGCAGTCCCACCAATCTGTGCTTATCTAACGGCACCAGAACCAGTGTTCTGTGTGTCAACAGGATCAAATGTTGGTGGCATTTGCCAGACACTCAAGTGCTTCACAGAAGAGTACATTTGTGGTCTCCCAGGGAAAAAGGGTGCAAAAAGACTGTCATTGCTTTCAAGCAGGAGGGGTGGGAGGAGATGAGTGAGTTATAGGATACTGATGATATGTACCAAGAGCAACCTGCTGAACAGTTAGCATAGTCCTGAATGCAAAGGAGCAGCAGGAACTGTGGGATAGCTACCTCTATGCATCACTCTCAAAATCAACAGAAGCCATCCTTCTGGGGATGTACTACATCGAACTATGTTGAATTCTTATGCACAGTGGGGACATGCACCTTCAGACTTTAAAAAATGGTGTGCTAGAAAACTGACCTTAATAAATTCGACCTTATCTCTCAGTAAAGACAAATCTTCAGACACAAAAAATAGTTTAGGTATCTCTTCAGAGAAACTCCAATGTTCTCTCAGAACCTCAATAGGCCTCTTAAACACTCAAAAAAAAGTTTACTCCAATTCTCACATTTTGAAACAGAGCTAGGAGGAGAAAATAAGTACAACCATAATTTAATTGTTTGGGGAAAAATTATTTCCCAGTGTGAGAGATACCAAGTGAAAACTTCCACCTGTAAGAATAACTCAGACAACTTTATATCTAAACAACAGACTAGAGGTGGTCCTTAAGAAAAGTTGCATCATATGTCAGATTTATTTAAAAAGTCTGCTGAAAAAATTCAGCTGTCATGGACATAAGAATTAGATCAGAAGTTCAAAACAATCAATTTGTGTGAAACAGGATCCCTCAACTCTATGAACGAACGCACGCACGCACACACAAGCTTAGAAAACACACAGAACTTACTGGGTTATCAGTGGAATCGTCAGCCAGCTGTAAACCAAAGTAATCCCTCTCCGTCAAATCGAGATGCTTGAACACTATATCCAACAAAACTTGTCCTTGATCGTGTTTCTGGAAGGAGAAAAAAGTCACTGTTTAAAATCAGAGAATTTCAAAGGGACAAATTGTTTAATGCATCTACAATAGCTATAGACTATTTCAGAGGTGTTCATAAAATTTACAAGCCAAAACCCACAGAATTTCTCCCCAAAAATGTACATTTTAAAAGAGATCCATTCTCCCATGTTCTTTGAGATGTGGTGCTCATGTCAAAGTTGTTTTCTTCCACAGTGGTCATCACATGCACTGGTGCCAGAAATTTCTCTGAGCACTATCTGTAGAACAGTGAGAAAACTTTAACAGCAAATAGTCTCTAAGGTGCTGCAGGGCTAACAAAGTGCTGATGGTATCATCAGCTTCCATGGGCACAATCCACTTCTTCAGATGAAGAAGAGTGGTTCTGGTGATCCCTGAAATGGCACCTTCTTAGCGCCATCTGAGGAGTGGCACATGCTCCCCCTCCACCCTCAGTTCCTTCTGGATGCAAAACTAACAGTGGGGAAGGAGAATGGGTCATGGAATGGACATGAGCAACAACACATCTCAAAGAATACCAGTTATGAAACAGGTAACTGTCTTTTCTTTGTTGCGTGCTTGTTATGTCCATTCTACATTAGGTACCCACTCAGTACCCAAGGAGGTGGATATGAGTTCACAGCCGCTTTGATGGCAGCACTGCTCTACAAAACTCAGAGACATCTCTGGCTTGCTGGGTGATGGCATACCAAGACATAAACGTATGGACCAAGGACTATGTTGCAGCTCTACGGATATCCTGGATTGGCTCATGCACCAAGAAAACCACCACCAACACCTTACCTGTGGTTGAATGGGCCCAATGATATGTGGTGGAGGGACCTTTGCAAGCTTATAATGCTCTGTATGCACTAGGTAGTTCTGTTGAAAAGTTGTTGCTATGCTTCCTATAAGCTGAGCACTTGGGCGGCCACTCTGGGGAAATTCAAATGCTGACCAGCTCATCAGCAAAGCACCCACCACCTCCCATAGCCAGCAGCATGTTTTTCTATTGGTGGTGCACATCAGCACATGCCTATGTGCACATAACTAATTTTTCCAACCATGTGTGGAAAAAAATTTGAGGGAACATTGCCTGGCAGGCTTTTCATCCTATCAGCTGTAGTGACAATGAGCTGCCGTGACAAATGGAAGGGCTAAGTACCTTTGAGGTAGAAAGACAAGGTCCTTCAGACACCCAGACCATGTACATACCCTCCTCTTTTTGGGTTGAGACACAACACAGGCAGGAATATATCCTACTTCACATGGAAGGAGAAAACAACCTTCAGCAGGAAGGCTGATGGAGAAATGTGCCAGGCCCTGGCTCCTGAACTATAGCAGGAGGTCCAGAACAGACTGCATAACTGTATGTATACTGATCTTTTAACCAATTCTTCTTTTTTCCCTTTTTAAATAAATGTTAGTCTAGTTAATAAGAATTGACTATTAAGTGTTTATTTGGGATAAGGTCTGAAATATTTATTTACCTAGAAGGTAATGTATTAGATCCTTTGGGATTGGTAGAACTTTCTATTTGACTAGGGTGTCTAGGTGAATGACTATGGCTGAATACTTTAAGGGAACTTCATGGTTTGGACTTCTGATTGACCAACAGAATAATACAGAAGCTGTTTAGTGTTGGCTTGGTAAATAATTATTTCTTGCAGTGCACCCTAATTGAGTCACCTCAGCTGGAGTGCTCCACCACTGCATGATGGTAAATACTGGTGAGGGAATCATGGCAACTTTGTCCAAGTGATCGCAGGATTGGGAGTAAGCTGATGTCAACCATTGCTAGAGAGGTCGAATGTGGAGCCTGGTGTAGTACAGGCAGATCCTAACTGTGGTCTGGGGAATGCACTCTTCAGCAATGAGGCATATCAGAGCCTGAAACCTGTCTAGGGGGAGGAACATGCTTGCACAGGTTGAGTTGAGCACCACTCTAATGAACTGGTACTAATATGGACTTTTTGTTCTTGACTGGGAATCCTAAGGACTGGCAGGTGTTCAGGAGAACCACTATGTAGCAGCAGACTTGGGTCCTGGAGCTACCCCTGACCAACTAGTTTTGGAGGTAAATATGGACACCCAGATACCTAAGGTAAGCCACCACCGCAATGCACTTGGTAAACACCTTTGGTGCCATAGCCAGACCAAAGAGGAGAACCATGGATTGGTAGCGCGTGCGCACGCGCACACACACTGAAGAAAACGTTTGTGACCTGGAAAGATCACCACAGGGAAGTATTGTTCTTCAGAGAGAGGGAGACATACCAGACTCCTGATTCCAGAGTGGGAATGATGGACAACTGATGGGCAGGATCCCCTGGGATGCTAACATGAAGGTGAAAGGAGTCCAGGAGAGTTGGCAGTATTATTGAAAGCACACGAAGAAACTATCCTGATGCGCAATAAGAAAAGCAAATATGACAGGCAACCAGATTGGCTTGCCAGGGAAATCCTTGGCGAGTTTAAACACAAAAAGGAAGCTTATAAGAAGTGGAAACTTGGACAGATGACTAGGGAGGAGTATAAATATATTGCTTGAGAATGCAGGGGAGTAATCAGCAAGGTGAAAGAGCAACTGGAATTGCAGCTAGCAAGGGATGTGAAGGGTAACAAGAAAGGTTTCTACAGGCATGTCAGAATAAGAGGGTGATTAGAGAGCATGTGGGGCCCTGACTGGATGCACACGGTTCAAAACCTTTGCACTCCGTACTATGCCCTGCAAGCGCACCCCTGCTTATGCACACGACCCCTTTTTCTTATGCACCCAGCCCACAATCATTGCACACCGCTCGCTAGTTTATTTTCCCGCCTTACATTCTTTATAAGTTTCCTTTGAAGAACATTCGTGTTCTTTGGCTCTTCTATGTCCGTGTATGTGTGTCATCACTGTACCCCGAGGAGGCCAAGGTTCCAGCCTACGATCGAACCGAGACAGCCCATATCTTGGGATATTATTTTAAGGAGTAAGGGAAGCCTTCTTCTACTATATTTCGAGACCTTGGGACTTATAATCAGACATCTAGCTCTATTGCACTTTAACATTCGGACAAGATCCGGTGCTTATCCTGAGCAGTAGATCGGGTGAGGCGAGGGCCCACGCGGTTCCAAGATCCGGACCAACAACGAACATCAAAGGATCTCTCCATTAGTCCTCCCTTAAAGCTTTAAATTAGCTGAGAGGTTGTAGGTCACGGACATCAATCGCCGTCTTATGTAATGTATACCCTTGTGTGTTTGGGACTGTACTATCTACTCTCTTTCTTGGGTTAGGGTGGGACAGTTATAGTTGCTGTATTTGCTGATGTTTGTTCTTTATACTTAAAAATATATGGTTTGGCCCTAAAATATTGTCTGGCTTGTTCATTACTAAATTTGTTACCTGGTGATTAGATACAGGATACCAGGGCGAATCTGACTTCTGTGGAGAGAGTACCTTAGGCTTTAATTAATTGCCCACAGCAATTGTTTACCTCCGCTCTCTAGGTAACAGAACTATTTAGAAAAGCTAGACGTACACAAATCGATGGGTCCGGATTTAATGCATCTGAGGGTACCAAGGGAGTTGGCAAATGTCACTGCAGACCTTTGGACATTATCTTTGAAAACTCGTGGTGATCGGGCGAAGTCCCGGATGATTGGAAAAAGGCAAATGCAGTGCCCATCTTTAAAAAAGGGAAGGAGGACAATCCAGGGAAAGTACAGGCCAGTCAGTCTTACCTCAGTCTCTAGAAAAATCATGGAGAAGATCCTCAAGGAACCCATTTAGAAGCACTTGGAAGAGGGGAAAGTGATCAGGAATAGTCAACATGGATTCATCAAGGAGCAAGTCATGCCTAACCAATCTGATTAGCTACTATGATGAGGTAACTGGCTCTGTGGACATGGGGAAGTCACTGGATGGGATATACCTTGACTTTAGCAAAGCTTTTGATACGGTCTCCCACAGTATTCTTGCCAGCAAGTTAAGGAAGTATGGATAGGATAAATGGACTGTAAAGTAGATAGAAAGCTGGCTAGATTGTCGGACCCAACAAGTAATGATCAATGGCTCAATGTCTGGTTGGTGGTTGATTTCAAGCAGTGCGCCCCAAAGATCGGTTCTAGGGCCGGTTTTGTTCAACATCTTTATTAATGACCTTGAGATGGGGATGGATTGCACCCTCAGCAAGTTTGCGAATGACACTAAGCTAGCGGAAGAGATAGATACATTGGGGGTAAGGGATAGGGTCCAGAGTGATCTAGACAAATTGGAGGATTGGGCCAAAAGAAATCTGATGAGATTCAACAAGGACAAGTGCAGAGTCCTGCACTTGGGATGGAAGAATCCCAAGCACTGTGACAGGCTGGGGAGCAAATGACTAAGTAGCAGTTCAGCAGAAAAGAACCTGGGGATTACAGCGGATGAGAATCTGTATATGAGTCAACAGCGTGCCCTTGTAGCCAAGAAGGCTAATGGCATATTAGGTTGCATTAAAGGGGTGAGCAGTGCTATCCTAAAGAGGGCTACTCAGGTGCTTAGCTTGCTGATGAACTTCTCTGTTGCCCTGGAAATGGAGCTGAATGGCCACTGGGCCCAAAGCTGCCTACACAACCTTTTGTATTGTGGTTATGACCACAGTGCTCATCTCCACATGTTGCTTCTCTGTGCCCCCTTCACCTAAAAGACCCCTCACCTAGTTTAGCCCTCTTGTTGAAGCGGTTTACTGCGGTGTGGTCACTGTCATGTACTTGCAGCCACAGGTCAGAACAGGGTGTAGGTGGGGACCAAAGCGTATTAACTATTCTCTAAAGAACACAATATATTTTTCCTAATATCCCCTGTACATTCCCTACAGAATACATTTAGAATGAATGATTTAACAAGCAAAAAAACTTAATGGAAAATAAAATATGAAATTATTTGGAGCAGGCCTCTGGTATTCTGTAGTGGGAATAGCTTTTGGCTACAGACGTGCCTTTTCTTTGAACTATGATATTCTGCTGAGCTTCTGCTGAAGTAGAAATGATTAAAATGGCTACATCCCTGGTGTTTCTCAGGAAAATTTTGGTGGGATGCCAAAAATAATCAATCTGAAGTAGTCTAAGGAATACCTGATGCTGTGTCCACAGCAAAAGCAGCATGCTGTATTGAGAATGTCCGTCTGAGCAGAACTTGAGCAGATGTAGCAGGCTGGACTCTCCCCTTGCAGTCTTTTGAAAGCAACACACTGCCTCAGTGGCCTGTCTCCACCCCACAGCTTATCATGTGGGTCAAGAGCTTTCCTAGTTCCCAACATAGGAGAGGATGAGAGAGAGCGCTCCAGACCAGACAGATCTCTTCTCCCATGTATACCCAGCACTGGAATCCAGTAATCCATCTTTTGTCTGGACAGGTGGCCTGCCACCTGCTGATATAATTAGTCTTCTGGTTCAAGTGTTAAAGGTCCATCAGTATTGCTGAGGGTTCAAAGTATTCAAATAAAATACTGCACTATTCCTCATTTTCAAATATATTAAAATTCAATACAAATCACATACCTAGGGATTGGGAATTTCTGAGTGGTCTAGAGTCCTAAATCCTGAAAAATGAATTTTGTTTCATGTATAGGGTAGCTATTAAGTGTGATACTACTGAAAATTCCAGTTCAAACCTTTTACTGAAAGATCTTCAGATTCATATGGGCTGACAGACTTTCAAGATTACTACACAAATATGTAAGATGTGATTAAAGGGAGGTCTGGTTCTGCCAGAAATTACCTTAATCTCATATTAGATGCAAAGCATTGTGTTGACAGAAATTGCTTTTGAAAAGTTCCCACTTCTGCATATTTCAACTTTTCCTCTATTTATTATATTCATTTACTGTCCCTAATACAGAATAACCCAATTTTTACTGCTTGTGCTCTACCTCCAAGAATGCACAGAATCAAAATCCTTCCTCTATTCATCACCTATCATGTCACATGGGAACAAGCACAACACTCTATAGTAATAATTTGAGTCTACCCATGTTCCAAGCTTTTTATATTCATTGCGTAGGTGATATGCTCACAAAAATAATATTTTGTTTCCCCCCTGGGTTTTAGGCTTACTTTCTTCCTATTACTGCTGTGTAAAACCTTCACCCAGTCCAGTATAATGTGAATGAAAGATGCAACTAGAAAAGGTTCCCTAAACATTGCCTGCCCCATAATATCTGGTCAGACTACTATGGATAGTAGATCATTTACTGAAGTCAAAAGACAATAAAGGAAAGATTCATTCTAGGAGCATGGAAAGCCCATACCCTTATGGATGGAGGCAATGTTCAAAGGCCTGAGAGAAGAACAGCTAATTGCCAAAGAAATGTTCCATTACAATATTGATCTTGCAGTACTGAGTGAGACTCAACTGGCCAGAGGTGGTTTCATCAGTGACTTTTTAGAAAGGAAAAGCAGAGGATGAAGACAGAATCCAGGGAATTGGATTTGCAATAAGAATGTCTGTCCTGAAATAATTCCTTTACCTCCCTGTTGTCCTGAGTAAACAGCTCATGAAATTTCCATTTCCCCCGAATCCTTACAGCGTATCACTCTCATCAGTGCCTATGCATGCACTGACAAGCACAAAGGAAAGCCAGGAGCAGTTCTACTCAGACCTGGATTCCATTATCAGATGAACCCCTGTGTATGACACGCTCATCCTGCTGGGAGACTTGAAAGCTAAATCTGGAGTGGCAGCAGTGACTAGAGGGGTGTGATAGGACACATGGAGTGGGAAAGATGAAAAGCAATGGACTCCTCTTCAGGAAATGTGAAGAACATAAGATTGCTCATTTCTCACACCATCTTTAGGGAAAATAATAAATATAAAACAATATGGGTGCATCCATAGTCCAAACCATAGCACCTGATTGATTATGTTATCACCCACCAACGAGACATCCACCATGTAAGAATTAGAAGAGCCATGAATCACAGAATACCAGAACTGGAAGGGACCTTGAGAGGTCATCGAGTCCAGTCCCCTGCACCTCACGCTAGGACCAAGCACTATCTAGACCATTCCTGACAGATGTCTGCCTAACCTGCTCTTAAATATCTACAGTGAGAGATTCTACAACCTCCCTAGGCAATTTATTCCAGTGTTTAACCACCCTGACAGTTAGGAAATTTTCCCTAATGTCCAACCTAAGCCTCCCTTGCTTCAATTTAAGCCCATTGCTTCTTGTCCTATGATCAAAGGCCAATCAGAACAATTTTCCCCCTCCTCCCTGTGACACCCTTTCTGATACTTAAAAAATGCTATCATTTTCCCGCCTAGTCTTCTCTTTTCCAAACTAAACAAGCCCATTTCCTTCAGCCTTCCCTCATAACTCATGTTCTCTAGACCTTTAATCATTTTTGTTGCTCTTCTCTGGACCTTCTCCAATTTCTCCACATCTTTCTTGAAATGTGGTGCCTACAACTAGACACAATACTCCAACTGAGGCCTTTCAGTGCAGAGTAGAGTGGAAGAATGACTTCTCGTGTCTTGCTCACAACAACTTCTGTTATTGCATCCCAGAATCATGTTTGCTTTTTTTGCAATGGTGTCACACTGTTGACTCATATTTAGTTTGTGGTCCATTATGATCCCTAGGATCCCTTTCTGCAGTACTCCTTCCTAGACCGTCACTTCCCATTCTGTATGTGTGAAACTGATTGTTCCATCCTAAATGGAGTGAGTGCTTTGCACTTGTCCTTATTAAACTTCATCCTATTTACCTCAGACCATTTCTCCAGTTTGTCCAGATCATTTTGAATTATGACTCTATCCTTCAAAGCACTTGAAACCCCTCCCAGCTTGGTATCATCTCCAAACTTAATAGGCATATTCTCTATGCCATCATCTAAATCAATGAAGATATTAAACAGAACCAGATTCAAAACAGACGCCTGCAGAACCCCACTTGTTATGCCCATCCAGCATGATTGTGAACCGTTAATAACGACTCTGAGAACGGTATCCAACCACTTATGCACCCACCTTATAGTAGCCCCATCTTAATTGTATTTGCCTAACTTATAGTGCAGAATTCTTGACAAACCACAGATTGATAAGAGTAGTGGTTAATCTACATGGACTCCCTCCACAAAACAAGCTTCCCAAATTTAACAGAATAGCCTTTAACATTGCAGGTGCATATTCAGCTGTCACTTGATTACAAGATTTTTTTCATGCCCACCAATCACTGGCAACACAACAGAAAAATTGAACCAGTTCAAAAAATGTGGCTCAGTTCACATATTTGGGCAGTATCATCTCAAGTGAGGTCCCTTGATAAAGAAAGTGCTTCCAGAACTAGTAAAGCCTGCCAAGCCCCTGTCAAACTCCAAACAAAACCAATACAGCATTTGTTTCTCCACCAAACTAAAGATCTATATGCAGTAGTTCTAATGTCTCTCCTATAGGATTCTGAGACATCGACTCTTTACAGACATCACATTAAACAGCTTGGGCAGTTTCAGATACACTCCCTCTGCTCAATAATAAACATTCGCTGGCAGCACAGACTAACCAACATTAAAGTCCATGAAAGAACAAACACAACTAGTATTAAGAGACTGGTACTGAAAGCACAACTTAGGTGAACCAGACATGTCATCAGAATGAAAGACCACTGTCTCCTAAAACAGATCTTGTATAGGAATTTCAATTGACTACTCAACTAGTCGATAGGCACTTCCGCATTCCTCCTCTGAAATGTACAAGAGCCCCAGTTGAAATGGAGAGGAATGCAGAACTCCATGTGCAGCCCGGGAAGTCCCACTGACTCCGGGCTGCACACAACATGCCAGCTTTGAAATGTACAAGAGTCCCCCACTGACTCCACGATGTGCTGCCGATTTGAAGTATCACGCGGAAATGCTGCACTGGAGCCCGGGATCAGCTGGGGAGTCCCCAGCTGACCCCGGGCTCAGCTGTATGGCACTGCAGCTTTGAAGGAACCCCTCTTCCCTAACTTTGCTGCCTCTGATAGAGGCAGCAGTGGGTGGGGTGGGGAATCCACTAGTCAACTATTCAACAAGCATTTGCTTATCGGATACACGACTAGTCCTTAACATCCCTAGCTGCCCATAGAAGTGTTTCAAAGATCATCTGAAGAGCAGCCTACAGGATGTTGGCATCAATCCCATAGAACTTGAGCAAATAGCTCAGAATAGGACTCACTGGTAGCCTCTGACAAGATCAGCATGTAATACTCCAGAGGGAATTCTGTGCCAAAATTGAAATATTCTGCAAAATTCTGTATTTGTCCAAATAATACAATATAAATCACACCATTTTCAAGTATTTACTGACAAGTGTTATGAAATAATTTACCAAAATATTTGAAAATAGTGATTATATTGTTATGTTTGAATTATTTTGACACATTTTAAAATTCTGCTGTCAGCCCAATCCCTGTACACAAGACCGCCCCCCTTACCTGCACCCTCTGTCCCAAAGCTTCACCCCCTCCCACCTGCAAGTGCAGAGCATCCTACAGCCAGGAGACATTCATGAAGCTTGAATTGAGTCCTAAGGATGTAAAATCCTGGTTATCAGTTAACCGGTTAAACTGTGACAATATTGTTATCAGTGATGGACTAACAACAAATGTATATTAAGACAGTGGAGGGTTATTGAAAGTAGTGTAAGTTCCAAGTGGTAAAATCTAACAGATCATGTTAAAGAACAAATACTAAAATAAAGCCAGATGCCTCTTAAAACAGTTGGATATTTTGCCATAATGAGGTTTCTCAAAGAAGTCACCAAAGAAGCTACATGTCAGGGTGGAGTTAATATTACCTTTATAGAGAAGTCCTGTGAACAAGACATTTACAGATACGTGCAAGTGAAATGAATGTCAACTCTGAATGCAATAGGATGACCTAAGAACTCTGCACAGATTTCTGAATTGGTATTGGCATCCCCCCCGCCCACTCTCTGGCAATCTCACAAAAAAGGAATTTGAGGTAATTCTGGGGAAAAAAAACTGAAATGGAGTTTTTTGAAATATTACCAAGCAATCACTCTCTGGATTATCTCCTCTTTCTGAATTTTGACTTCACCCAAGAGTTAAATGTCTCCTCTGTACACATCACCCTTATTACGCATGTTAGGTATTGTGTAACTGAATAGTTGTGTAACCGCATGAAATCTTATTGGTTACACAACTATTTGATAGTCCCTGGGGGTAGGGGTGGCAGCCAGTGCACTTCTGGCACCACTCCCGGGGCGCCCCCTGCTACCTCACACCAATGTTTTTCTACCAAAAAGGGTGGCAGGCGGAGGCAGTCAGCAGGGGGAGGGAGTGCATGTAGTCGACAGGATTAACCATTAATCGTTTACTTGATTATATGCTAACATCCCTAACAATGATTATCATGCCACAGTGAAATCAGGCTCTTAAGTAGAAGAGTTCCTCAGGTGAAAGATACTGGAGACCCAGACAGAACATCTTTCCTTGGTCAAGGAAAAACACATTTCTCTTTTTTGAGCCTGCTTTTCTTTCAGGGTAAAACTGCTGATCCTAATGTATTTAGGGACTCATGTGAACAAGAAAGTTAAACCAGTTTGATTTAAATAATTTTAAACCAATGTAAATTATGGATGTTAGATATTGTGTAACTGAGTAGTCGTCTAACCACATGTAATCTTAGTGGTTACGTGACTATTTGATAGTCCCCATGGGTCTCTATCAGAGGCAGTAGCAAACTGTGAAGGTGAAGCAGCTTCTGTCGGAAGGGAACTCCCACGTTGCTTCCTCGGAGAGAGACAGCAGGACGGTATTTGCTAAGCTTGTACTCTTGCACTTCCTGCAATGCGATATCTTGCGAGCTTGCAACCCATTTGAACAATTCCTGCAATTGTTTCAGGTTGTCTGCCAGTGGAAGAGGAGGAAGGGAAGACTGCCTCATCAGGAGAGCATGACAACTGGGGAGCCAGGGAACGATCTTCTGTATCAGACTGAGGTAGGTCATCCTCCTCCTCCATTGGGTCTGAGTCATCGCCAATGGTGACTGTGGCAATTGAGCTGGTGGTGAACAAGCTGACATACAATCTGGAGTCGAGGTTATAGTCTCTTGTGAATGGTGGCGATGTGTGCAGCATTGGGCCCTTTGAGGATGTTATGGTTGCGGTGGGTATGGTCACTGGTGACTAAACCAAGGGTACTGAGGTCAACGTTCGCAGGCCCTCTGCTCGGTTGAACGCCACTGAACATGTGGGAGAGGAATGCTGGTATGAAAACCTACTTCCATGCCCGGTGCCGGGACTAGTACCAAGGGAGGACAGAGTGGGTGAAAAAGAAATGTCTTTAGATTGATGCCAGCGTGGGCTAATCTCCGTAAGCGTGGGGGAATGCAGCAATCAATCATCAGCCTGCACTAGTAGTGGCGTTTTCAGCACTTGTGTTGTGCGGTGCCAAGATTTAGACCTCTTATGGGTCTTGGTTGCTGTGGTCTCAAGTGCTGGCGTTTGTTTAGGTGTGTGCATTGTGAAGAGGCAGCCTGAGTCAGTGCTGCAATCTCCGTTGGTGCCAGGGAAAGCGGCATATCTGCCTTGGTCATTGGTGCCGGGTGAGAGCCTGTGCCGGTCAGTGAGGAGGAGCCCAATTTACTCTTTGGCGCCAACTCTGCTCTCTTTGTTGGTTCTGCTTTACACTTTTCGGCAATGCTGGAGGTGAATGAAACCAGAGAATGGGCGGTGCAGGATGTTGTCAGCACTGCCGGCAGTAACTGTGCTAGTGACACCCTGGACAGAGGTAAGTGGGCTCTTTTCCTCAGAGTCAAGGGATCCGCTTACACCAATTTATTTGGGTCTGACAGTTGAAGAGACTTCTCCCAGAGCAAATTCGTTAGTCTCATCTCCCTATCTCTTCTGGCCCCTCGCGGTCATGCTTTGGCAGTGTTGGCATTTCTGCACCACAAGTTAATGGCTACAGGTGCTTCATTTAGACTATAGTAGCCTTTTGTAATCTACAGGAAACCACATCTTACCTAGCCTTGGGCTTATACATCTCTCCTCTGACACTGTAGCCCTGCTGTCTCAAACCATGAAACACTTACACAATAATTTGTGGTTAAATCATGATTTTTACTTCTACTTTCCTGGTAAATTTTGTTCCTTTCATTGTTGTTACTCCACTGATACTCCCAACCCTGCCATTGTTTGTTTCATTCACTTGTTGTGTTCTGTTTGATATGCAAACGGCAAGCTCTCTGGGGAGGAACAGTCTTCTTTATTATCATCAGTGCAGCACAATGGGGCCCTAATCCTTGACTGAGGATCCTGGATGCTACCATAATAAAAGCCTTGTCCTTGATTACACATGTCATTGTATAAGCTTCTGTAATATGTTCCATTGTGGATTGCATATCAAACAGAAGAGTTACTGCTCGCTCCCATAAGCGAACAAAAAAAAATACCTGACAGATGTATTCCACAATGACTCTTTATGTAAGTATGGGGTTTTTATTATTCTGAATTAGATAAATATATTGCATTTTGTTATGTCCTTAAAATATCTGCGCTCACTTCTTCTACCACATTGTATTAAATCTTCTCTAATAATACATCCAGCTTCACCTTTATTAGGTATCTCTTTCCTTCATCTACTCCAACTTCTCTCCCCCTCCTCCCAAGTTCTTGTGTACATCTGGTCCCCACCTAGTTTAGTACAAGATAGCTACATCACTCACAGATGCAAACAATTCACACCTCTGAGTGCTAGAACTATGCTCACCTAATCCTTTGTGTAGATACAGCTAAGTCTATGGAGGAGTGCTTCTGTTAACCTAACTACTGCCACTTGGAGATGTGGATTACTTATAACAATGAAAAAACTATTTGCAACACTGTAAGAAACTTCTACACTATAGCTCTCCAGTGCTCTAACTGTGCCTGTCCTGCGAACAAGCCCTCAGCCACTCCCTTTAACTCTTTCCCCCATTCTGAAATTTTTGCCATCCTGTACTCTTTGCCTTTCAGATATTTTATGCAAAGATTCCTCATTAGTTATCTGGTAAAATAAATGCTAAGGACCAAAAAGTTCATGAAGCACTCCCCCATACAATATTTTTCTGCATCGGTTCTATATTTTATGGTTTGTAAAGCACATTCTTAAAGGGTTAGATCCTGTCCCTTAAGTTCTTAGTTTGTTTTCTACAACTCTTCTATGGTAACACATTATTTACACTTATCACATTATATAATTAACAGTGAAATACATCTCTTTTAATAAGTTATTACAGCCAGTCACAAAATTTATATCCAAAAAGCTTTACCTGTGCAAATCAGGCATGTATATGCAAACAAAACCACCATCACATAAGGACAGAGGACATTCTTTTAAGCATATTACAACCAAGATAGGTAGGTAATGCTATACTTAGATCAATTTGGCATTCCCACAAACTTTGACACTCCGATGTACCTGCACCCAAGTAGTGCTCCAAAAAAAAAAAAAAAAAAAGCCACAACCCCACCCGTGAAATCTTGAGTGAAAAAGCCAATTATTTCCTATTTCATTTTTACAGAATATTTCATTGAAATAGAGAGTACACCTATAGAAAAAAAATAAAAACTGTGATCCAAGTAACTGATTACCATTAGCAATCCCTAAAAGTCAAACTTCAGTGATAAATTGCATTTATTTTCATAGACGTGATGCACATTTTGGTTTATTGAGGTCAGCACGATTCTTTGCTTTCATTGATGGAAATTTGGTGTAACAGATTCATTGTCAGAACACAAAAAATGCAGTAAGTTCTGCAAGACACAAAAGGCCTTATTCCATATTCTCACTTCCAACACTTCATTTATAATGTTATAAAATGGATTTCATTCTATAATCAACACACACACAACATACCACACACACACGACATCCTCATTTATTTATTTCATTGCAAACATACATATTTTAACGCATATGTTACTATTTTGGCATCCTTTCAAGCTACCATCAGCCTAAAAGTAATATTAAAATAAATGAGCTAGCACTATTACTGAACTCTTAACATGTAAAATTGTATTGTAGTTAATGTCTCCTACTACATTGTTTAGCAACACTTGTGAAATGGTGACAGATTAAATCAATTCATAAAATATTTTTGTTTCACATGGTAAATTATGCTCTCCTTTAAATAAATAGTATCTGAAATACTATAATGAATGCTATGCATTCCATATTTTTATTTATGTCAGTGTTAAATCAGAATTCTACAAATTTAATTTATATTTACACTTACACTACGTTAATCCTCACCCAGGTACCTTGCTTTGGAACCACTCATTCTTGACCAACTTCTCACCTCCATATCAGTAAGTAATTCAGTGCAAACCACAATCTCCTCTCTTAGTTATTCTAGTAAGAGGAGTTTTAGCTGTCCATCATTACCAAATTCATTAAGTGACTGGTGATCTTATATATCTTATCTCTACATCCTGAGTAATACACTCTTTCTTTTGTTGTGTGACTCTTGTGTCTATTTTATATTCCCTCACCAAAAAAACACAATAAATGAAAATAAGGTTGAAAATACGTCAGTTACTTAAGGTTAAAATACATTACAGGGATATCAGCAAAAGTATTATAGATCAAGGAAATTCAGACTTAAGATTACACTTTAAAAACCCCAAACACACTAGAAGGAGGAATGCAAAGTTAAGGCATCCACACAACCTAAATTCTGCCACGTAGAAAGATCATGCAGTCATCATACAATTATAATTAAGGTATTTAGAGTTTCTGCGCTCAGACCAGATTAAACATGGATTTTACATCTTTTCTCTTGAGGCATAACAATGTTAAGACTGTTGGATGCCTTACTGTGAATTTCTTAATGTCTTGATTTCCTTTAAGTGTAAACTTAACTCTGAATTTCCAGGATGTACAGTACTTAGTTTAAGGATGATTACAATATTCCTGTAACTTTTTTCACCACGAATTACTGATGCCTATTTTCAGCCATAATTCCATTTTAACATGGCCCCTGAGGGAATTTTTAGTTTGTTAAAAATTATTCAAAAAGTAGTTAGCAAACCCTGATCAAGCAACCTAAAGAGAATGCTACAATGAGATATTATTAAATGATTTGGAGATGTGTACTATCAGTTTTTTCATTTGAACATTAAAAACAGATTTCACTAGTACACCAGGTCAGTCACTGCAAAATGGTGACTCAGTTTGCAATTGACCTATTGGTTTCAGAAGACTGCACTACTGAGAACAGCAATATGTGAAGGAGATCAGGGAAAGCTCAGATCCCATATTACAGAGACCAGCAATATGGAAAGAGAGTCAAGTCCCAAACCAGTAACTTAAGAGATCCACCTGCTCTCCTGCATCACCTCCCCTGGCACTACTGCCTCAGCTTCCCCAGCACCACAGCCTCAGAGAACATCAGAGGCAAGGCCACAATGCCATGGGAAGACTTTGGAAAGAATGGTTACTTATTTTGTAACTGTTGTTCTTCGAGATGTGTTGCTCATGTCCATGCTATATAGGTGTGTGCGTTCAGTGTGCACACATCGGAAATTTCTCCATTAGCAGTACCCGTTCGACC
The DNA here is from genome assembly GCF_049634645.1 of Pelodiscus sinensis. Lineage (NCBI taxonomy): Eukaryota > Metazoa > Chordata > Testudines > Trionychidae > Pelodiscus > Pelodiscus sinensis. Next base: position 6,519,192 of record NC_134717.1, on the reverse strand, counting down.
AGCAGGGGAGCCCCCTGGAGTGTCGCCGGTATACCGGCTAATATATATCCCTGCTGGCCCTCCACCCCTTCAGTTCCTACTACGAGGCAGGGGAGGTGGGATTTGGAATGGACATGAAGAACATCTCAAAGAAAAACAGTTATGAGGTAAGTAACTGTTCTTTCTTCTTTGAATGATTGCTCATGTCCATTCCATCTTAGGGTGTGTCTAGACTACTGAGTTTTGTTGACAAAAGTGCACTTTTGTCGACGAAACTATACCAGCGTCTACACTACCACTGAGTTCTGTCGACATAACGTTAACTCAGCAGTTTTGTCGACGCTGGTATACCTCATTTTACGAGGCATAACACCTTCTGTCGACAGAGTTCTGTAGGGTTGCATCTAGACTACAGGGTTCTGTCAACAAAGCAGCTTGCTTTGTCAACAGAACTCAATGTGTCTGGACGCTCTTTGTCAACAGAAGTTTTGTCGACAGATACTGCATCCTCCCTTGCCTGATGTGTCAGTGTATAATGGTTAGCGAAGACCATTGGACAGAGGACCATGTGGCAGCCCTGCAGATGTCCAGGATTGAGACCTGAGACACAAAAGCTGCAGAGGTGTCCTGTGCTCTCCTAGAGTGGGCCATGAGGGGAGGAGTTGGGACCTCCGCCAGCCCGTAGCATCCCCTAATACATGCCATGATCCAGGAGGAGATCCTTTGCACGGACACCAGCTGCCCTTCAGCTTGCTCCACAATGGCAACAAAGAGCTGAGGTGACTTGCAGAAGGGCTTTGTTCTCTTTAAATAAAAGGCTCAAGCCCTTCTAACATCCAAAGTGTGTAATGCTTTACCCGATGTTCTTTACCCGATGCTTGGGGTAAAAGACTGGCAGGAAAATGTCCTGAGACACGCAGAAGCTCAACACCACCTTGGGCAGGAATGCGGGGTGGGGGAGTAACCTGACTTTGTCCTTAAAGAAAACTGTGAAAGGGGGCTCTGAAGTGAAGGCCCTCAGCTCGGACACACATGATGGACACCAGCAGGGATACCTTGTAGAAAAGGTGACACATTGCTAAGAGTTTGAATGGAGGCCCCCATGAGTTTGGACAGGACCAAGATAAGATCCCACTGGGGAACGGGCTGCCGAACATGCAAATAAAGCCTGTCCAGGCCCTTAAAAAAACCTGTTTACCATTGGGTCCGCAAAGAGGGTCTTACTCCTGGCACCCGGGTGAAAAGCGGAGACAGCTGTTAGTAGACCTTAATCTAGGAGGATAACCACTGAAGCTTAAGATCCAGAAGGTAGTCCAGGATCAGGAGGACTGGGGAGTTCATAGGAGGCACCTGCCTCTGGGTAGATCAGATATAAAACCACTTCCTCTAAGCCAGATAAGTAGCCCTAGTGGAAGGTTTCCTGCTCCCCAGCAACACCTCCTGCACATGGGCCAAACACTGAAGCTCCACCGCTGTCAGCCATGGAGCTTCCACACCATCAGGTCCAGGGATCACAGGTCCAGGTGGCGAAATCTGCCAAAGTCCTGCATGATCAGGTCGGGGACTAGCGGGAGCGCGACTGGCCTGTCGCACAACAGGCTCAGGAAGGTGAAAAAACCAGGAGTCCTGTTCTCCAAGCCATTGGGCCTTGCGGGCATGAAAAGGATCAGAGATGCCCTGAATTCCTGCACACCCAGGAGCACCCGGTGGATCAATGGGAACGAGTACAACCACTCCTTGGGACGAGTACAACCACTCCTTGGGCCAGCGAATTAGCAATGCATCTCCTAGAGAGCCCCTTCCCAGACCCATGAGGAAACAGAACCCCAAAACACTTCTTGTTCTGGCATGTGGTGGACAGGTCTAGACAGGGAAATCCCCACCTGCCGAAGATGTCCACAGCTACATTGCCCCCGAGGGTCCACTCGTGGCCAGAGAAGGACCTGCTCAGCCAGTCGGCCAGACTGTTCTGGGAGCCCAAGAGATAGGAGGCAATCAGGTGGATAACTGCTCCGATGCAGAGGTCCCACAAGTGAAGGTCCTCCCGACACAGGAGAGGAGAGCCCACCCTGCCTGTTGATGTATGAAACCGCCAACATGTTGTCGGACAGGATGAGGATGGATTTGCCCGAGCCGGGGGAGGAAGGCCACACAGGCGAGGTGGACTGCTCGCAGCTCCCTGACATTGATGTGCAGGAAGAGACTGTCCCTCGACCACATATCTTGCATGCACATGTCTCCGAGACAGGCCCCCCAACCGGTATCTGATGCATCCATCATGAGCCGGAGGGTCGGTAATGGCTTGGAGAACAGGACTCCGGCACAGACTTCCTCCTCCCGGATCCACCAGTCCAGAGAGCGAAGGACATTGAGGGAAACTGTCACTACCCTGTCCCACACATGAAAGGATGGATTGTGAGTCCGCAACAGCCACATCTGCAGTGGGCGCATGCGGAGCCTGGAGTGCTGTATAACATAGGGGCACATGGCCATTAGGCCCAGGAGGTGTATGCAGGCCCTGGCCATGATTATCAGGAACGTGTGCATGTCCCAGACAGCCAACCTGATTACCAGGAAGCAGGATCTGGGGACGGAGGCCTTGGCTGTCACTGAGTTCAGATTGGCGCCCACAAATTCTGGTGCCTATCCCAGTAATAGAGTCTGATTGGGCACATTCAGAAGCAGACCCAGCTCCTAAAAGAGTCCTTGAACCAGAGTGATGTGGGCCCATACCTGGTTGGTGGAGCGCCCCCATAGGAGCCAGTCATCCAAGTATGGCAACACCTGGATGCCTCGTTTTCTGAGAGCAACGGCCATGCACTTTGAGAAGACCCACGGAGCCGTGGAAAGCACAAAGGGGAGGGCCGTAAACTGATAGTGGTCCCTGCCCACTATAAAATGGAGGAACTGACAGTAATGGGGCACAATAGAAATGTGAAAATAGGCATCTTTTATATCGAGGGCAGCATACCAGTCTCCGGGGGTTAGGGAAGGAATGATGGATGCCAGAGTCACCATCTTGAATTTCTTCTCAACGATTAAGGTGGTGAGATCTCGGAGGTCCAGGATGGAACAAAGCCCACCCTTGGCTTTGGGGACCAGGAAATACTGGGAATAGAAGCCCCTGCCCGACAACCCCAGGGGAACCACCTCTGCAGCCCCCCGGGTGAGGAGCTGAAGCACCTCCTCCCGCAGGAGAAGATCATGAGAGGGGTCTCTGAAGAGGGATGGGGCAGGGGAATGGGAGGGAGGGGGAAAATGGAAGGGGATGACATACCCCCTTCCTACCATTTCTAGGACCCAATGGTCCAAAGTGATAGTTTCCCAGGCCCAGTGGAAAGGGAATATACAGACAGTCCTGGAAGAGGAGTGGCAAGGCTGGTAGGCTGTCCTCGGGCATACCCTCAAAACCCTTGGCGAGGTCCCAAGGATTTACTGGGTGGACCCTGACTCTGGTCCTGGGTCAGCTGGGAACTGCATCTGCCATTCCTGTTACGGCGACAGAAGTTGGGGTGTGCACCCTGTTGGGAAGATCTAGGGGCGTTCCTGCCTCAGAAGGAGCGCCGCTGGGTATTCACACCCCAAGTACTTTAAGGTGGCCCGGGTATCTTTGAGGCCGTGAAGACTTTGGTCTGTCTGCTCGGAGAATAAGAAAGGACACTCAAAGGGGAGGTCCTGTATTGTGTTCTGTAGTTCAGGGGGCACCCTGGACCCCTGCAACCAGGAACTGCGGTGCATAACCAGCCCCATAGCCATGGCATGTGCAGCCGTGTCAGCCGCACTGAGGGTAGCCAGGAGCACAGCCCTAGAGATTAGAGCCCTCTCGGAGGAAGGCAGGGCAAACTCGAGCCGAGAGTCCCTGGGGAGTAACTCTGTGAACTTAGCCATGGAGGCCCAGGTGTTATAGGCATAGCAAGACAGCAGAACCTGCTGGTTCACTATGCAAAACTGTAGGCCTCCCGACATGTAGGCCTTCCTGCCTAACAGGTCCATTTTTATGACGTCCCTATTTTTTGGGGTAGCCCCTGGTTGTCCCTGTCTCTTCCTTTGGTTCACCACCTGGATGACTAGGGACCCTGGTGAGGGAGGGGAGACAAGATATTCATTCCCCTCCTGAGACACAAAGTACCAATGCTCAGCCCTCTCATCAGTTGGTGGGTAGAAGCCGGGGTTTGCCAGAGAGACTCAGATATTTTGGCCACCATTGTGTTAATGGGGAAGGCCAATCTGTTGGGACTATCAGACTGCAAGATGTTGACAGATGGGTCAAAGTCCTCCGACGCCCTCTCACCCTGGACCCCCAGGCTCTGGGCCAAGAGTCCAAGGAATTCCTGGTGTGCCTGAGTCCATGGAGGGCATGGAAGGGAGTGTGTCACCAGGGCCTCGTCAGGGGAGGAAGATGACGATCCCTTCAGCCCCATCTCCACAGTGGCCTCAGCCTGCGAGAGGACCTGAGAGGTTGCCAGTGAGGGCCCTGTGGGTGGCTGGACCACCTGGCCCTCAGTCTCCAAGGGCTGTTGGGAGGTTTGGTCTGGGGGAAGTGACTGCCCCGACATGGGCGACCGGGTCAGCGGGGTTGCCGAAGGGGGCGCCCTGGACCCAGAGAGGACAAACTCTGGCCTAGAGGGGCCCATGTCCTGGCTCTAGTAGCAGGCCCATGGGGTCCAAAACAGCCATTGAGATGGGCGTAGAGCCTGTGGGGGCCACAACTGCTGCATCACCAGTGCCCATGGATGCTGTTGCTGATGAGCAGGGGTACTCCAGTGCCATGATTGGTTGAGTGGGACTGGTGGCGGGATTTGGACCTGGATCCCCTGGATGACCACCTGGACTCCATTTCTGAGTCGGTTGTCTACTCAGACGTGGACCATGGTGGGGCGGAGGCAGACGCAGTTGGTGATCTGGCTAATGGGGCATTCTGAGCCATCGACTCCAGTTTACCCCGGTGCCAGTGGGGAGGGGGAGGAGGAGAAGGCATGGCCAGGCCCAGGACCGAGAGGCCCTGAATGGAGCCATTAGTGGTGGTACCACGCTCGGTTCCTGTCGACATCCTTGCCCAGATGCCGGGTCCGATTCCAAGGCAAGGGCCAGGATTGAGGTCACCGTTGGTGACAGCCTTGCAGGTGGTGCCACACTCAGGCCCGGAGAGGCATGGGAGCTGACCGTAGCGGAGTGGTGCTTCTTAGGATCCAGTGCCAGGGTGCTTGGTGCCCTAGGCTCTGATCAATGCCACCCGGGGTCCTGATCCTTTCCCGAGGTTGGTACCGGAGTAGAGAGGGAGACAATTCAGTCAGATCCCTGGCCACCTCGAAAGCCTCTGGAGTCAAGGGCTCTGGGAAGTCCCCATTGGGTTGGCGTAACGGTGCAGACTTGGTTGCTTGCTCGACTGAGACAGTCCAGACTCGACGCCTGATGGTGCCACATGCCCCACTCGAAGGTGCACAGAGGGCACGCGCCGTGGGGGCAACCTATCCCTGCTAGATCCCTTTTTCTTGGGCACCGAGGACTGGGAATGGTGCCAAGGTCTGCAAGGTGCCGGGGAGGTGCGCGAGTGGCCTGACGCCTCCCGCACCGAGTCCAGTGCACTCTGTTGCTGGGTCCGATGCCGGTGTCAGACAAAGCCCCTTCCATTAGAATGATTTTCAGGCGTGACTCTCTCTCCTGCTTTGTCCGAGGTTTAAACGCCTTACAAATTTTACAGGCCTCAGACAAGCGAGCCTCTCCCAAGCACTTACGGCAAGCAGAGTGTTTGGGTCACCACAGGGCATAGGCCTCTGGCACTTTTCTCGGGGTTTGAAGTCCTGAGGGCCGGGCATGCCTCGTGGAACCTGCGGAGCAAGGATCACTGTGGGCCCTTAGTGCTAGAAAACAGTACTTAACTACTTAGAGAACTGATAAGAACTGTAACTGTTGAAACTAGAACAAAGAACTTTAAAAATGAGTAACTGCTAAAGGGCGCTTGCTAGGGGAGAGCAAGAGCACGTTCCAATGACCATGATGGGTGGTAAGAAGGAACTGAGAAAAGACTGGAAATGATTTATTGCCACTTGAATCGTGAAAGAAAAAAATCAGTTTTTATTCTGTACTTTAAATGAAATAATCAGTCAGTTACATGATTCTGTCTTATATCCAAAATAACTTCCCAATTGCCAAACTGAACAGCTGTTCATGTTTCTTAAAAAAAATTCTCTGCTTACAACTTCCTCAAAACATTCCAACAGAAAAAAAATATTCAAGTCCATCCATGATTCACGAGAGTGAAGCTCCTCCTCAACCCCACTTCACCTTTATTCCCTGCCTGAAGTCCTGCTTCACAATCAACCACCATCCTGCTTATATATCTAACTCTCCAAAATCTCCAGTATTTTCTAGTCTTGATTAATTGGAATAATCATACCATCAGCAAATTTTGCCACCACGTTGTTCACTTTTTTTCCCAAATGACTGAAATATAAACTGAACATCTGTCCTTATAAGAATGAAGCACTGCAATGCTACCCTTTTGCCATGCTAAGAATATTTTTTCTTTCTTAACAAGTTTCTAATCCACAATAGTGCTTTAGCTTTCATTCCATGACAACATCTGTGTTCTTGGATAGCCTCTTCTAAGGGTCTTTGCCAATGCTTTTTTCAATCTTCAAAGATAGATATGCGTGGGCTCACTGGGGCAGGAGAGCCGTCCACCAGCGGCAATTCAAAATGGCATCCACAAGATGGCAGCGGCCAGTGGGAGCCTGCTGTGGCCAAAAAGTCTAAGCCCATGTTTTTTAAAGGGGCAGCGTCTTCTCCCCCCCCAACAATTCTGGTGAAGCTCTTTGCATTTTTTCCACCACTGTTTCGGCTCTTTGTTAAATGGGCTGGGCACCCCTGCTCTAAGGTATGCACACGCGTAGCAGCACACAAACAACTCTATGCCCGCCCACCTCCTTTGCAGAGTCACGCAGCAGCACTTACTTTCCTGCTGGAAGGTGAGCAGCACAGTGCATTCCTGCTCGGGTGGCAAGTGGGGCTGCATGGCCGGCAGCTGCCCCATGAGCATGGCAGGACCCAGGGCGTGGGGAGGCTATCCCTGGGCAGCCTCACCATGGCTTCGGTTCCTGCTCTAGTGGCAGCCACAGGCAGCAGCCAGCGGAAGAGGATTGCTCCAGGGGCTGGACTGCTCCGGATGACACTGAGCCACGGCTGCTCCAGGCATGGGCGGCAGGTTAGTATAGTTCTTGGTGGTGCCCCATTAGCCACACCCCCTGGCAAACACCTTCCCCCTACGCCTCTGGAGGTAACACACTCGGGGCAAGATGGACACATGACCAGATGTAAAAGGTGTCATGTCACCCCTCTCGAAGGGCTTTTCCCACATCCTCCTACCAACAGGGATTAGTTTGGCCCCTACCAACCCTCCCCCCCCCCCCCGCATGCAGCTATCCTGCAGTTGCATTAATCCAATGTGTGAGACAATAACTCGGCGGCAGAGAGCTGGGGGAAGAGTTCCCTCTAAGGCTATGTCTACACTCACGGCTTCTTGTGCAAGTACAGGCGTTCTTGTGCAAGAAACCACAGAGCAGTCACACTGCCCGCCTGCTCTTGCGCAAGGAAATCTACAGTACGGCGCAGTAAGAGAGGGAGTCTTGCGCAAGAGCTACGCTCTTTTCTAACAGGTGTTAGCTCTCTTGCACAAGAGGGCAGTGTGGATGCTTGTCAGGGATTTCTTGCGCAAGAAACCCCTATGTCTAAAATGGCCATCAGAGCTTTCTTGGGCAAGTGAGCGTCCACACTGCCATGGATGCTCTTGCGCAAAAACACAGCTCGCACATGGCAGTGTGGACGTGTTCTTGCACAAGACTTCTTGCACGAGAACCCTTGTGCAAGAAACTGCCAGTGTAGACATAGCCTAAGTTTCCTCCCATGAGCAGAATGAATTTTGTGTTGTGCACCAGTACTGAGTTCATGTGGCTTGTTTGGATGTGCCACTGTGGTACCCAAGTTATTAATAAATATTTTTAAATCTTTGCCTTTTCTCTCTGCTGCCATGTCTCCTCCCCTTGTTCCATCAGCTCCCCTAGTGCCTGCTGCCCCCGCCCCAACCGTTCATCCTCCCTGCCCTTCTCACTGCCCTCAGCCCTCCTGCGACCTGCCCCCCTCCATCATCCCGTCTCTCCCCCCTGTGCCCACTCCTCCAGTAGTCCCACTCTGATCATGTGAGCTACCGCTCCTCATCCTCTCTCCTAACACCTCCCTCTACATACCTGCCCTGCCTCTCTCCTCTGGTCCTGGTCCCTTCCCTGCAGGTGTCTGCCCTTCTGTTTCACTCCCAGAATCCCCTGGCACCTGCACCTTCCCTTACCCCTGCACCTTCCTGGTGCCTCCCCCTTCCCTTCCCTCACTGCCCCTGCCCCCTTTTCCCCTGATGTCCACCCCCTCACCACCCTCTGCCCGCATTCCCTTCATGCCTCTGTGTCCTCACACATGACTTTCTCCATCCCCACCTTCCTCATGCCCACCCCTTCTTTCAAGCTTTCTCCCAGCACCTCCCCCTCCCTCCTCTAGCCTCCAGTGCCCTTACCCAGTCAGGCACTCCTTCCAGCGCGGCACAGCCCCGCCAGTGGCGAGACTCCGGGGCCCCAGCACTGACAGGGTAGCTCTCAGGCTTGGGGCGCACGATCGGGTGCTGGGGCGCAGGCAGGCGAGTGGCACTGGCGAGACAGGAAGCTCAGCTGCCCCCCTCCCACTGTGAACGGCTCCTTTGTCGTCGCCAGAGCTGCACCGGAGACGGCAGCCGGCAGTAGGGGGTACAAAGGCGGGGGGGTGCCCACAAGCGGGGAGGGGGGAGTTGCAGGGGTGCGCACGGGAGGGGGTGGCTGGCCGCAGGGGGCACACGGGCGGTTGGGAGGGGTCTCACTCACCCAAAGGCCTCCTGCGTTCTCCACCGGCTTCATGGTGTGCGGCCCCGGCTTTTGAAGTGCCTGGGGCCGCCGGAGCACGCGCAGCAGCGCCGAGGTGTGCCGGGCTGTGCAGCTTCTGACATTGCAGCCGTTGGCGTCTTCTTGCAGGGGCGGGGAGGACAGGCAATATTCAGAACTGGGGGAGAGACCCAGCTCCAAATATTGGTGGAGCAGGGCCCCCGGCTCTAAATATTGCTGGAGCCTGGGCACCACGAGCCCATATAACTCGCCGCCCATGGCTCCAGGGACCAGTGGGCCATGTGGCAGCGTGAGACTGCTCCAGAGGCAGCGCAGCTCCAGCCCCTTTCCATGGCTGGAACTGCAGCCAGGGCCGCATGGTGGCTGCCTGGCTGCTCCCTGGGTGGGCTGCGTGGCAGGTAGCTGCTGAAGCTTGAGCCGGGGCTGTGGTGCAGCTGCTCCTAAGGCTGGGGCTCCCTGAACACCTCTCTCCCCCCCCCCACCCTCTGACGTTCAGAGCCCCCTGCCCCTCCCACTCTCTGGCAGCTCCCCATATGTTGCTGCCCCACCTCCGGCATCTCACTGCCTGCAAGCTGTGGGCGCTGTCAGCAGCTTCCCTCTGCCCCAGGTGGGTCTTGCAGCCAGCCCTGCGGAGGGCAGCCCCTGCCCTGCACACAGGCTGCCCTGGGGACAATGCTCCAGTACAGGGGGTATGTCTCACCTTCTCCCCAGCAGGTGGGGGAGGGTGTGCTGCTTGGGAGCAGGGCTCAGGGCCGTGGCACACATCTAAACAAGCACACATGACCTGATTATGGGCACAAAGGAAAAAACTCACTCTGCTCATGGATGGAAAATCTAAGAAGGAACACTGGTATGCAGTATAGGAGCCTTAAACAGAAATAGGACCAGCTAGCAGAAGATTATGCTCTTAAACTCATTTCTCAAATGCAAGCGTTTGTACTATATTTGTAGAGGACGACAAAACTGATGAGATATACAAGATGGCTAATTATATACTTGTGTAAGTATGTTTGTTCAAATATAGTCTCTACCTTTGTTACGATATTTTTGACATTTAATATGTTTCATGTCTTGTTTGGAAGTCAATCTTATGTGAGTTCAGTAAAGAAAAGTACTTTGTACATACAAATTAAGAGACGCACACGGTGAAATTGTTACTAAATCAAAAATATAATGCTGTACTTACATTAACTCTGAAAGCTTGTACAGTGTTATCCAGGAGAAGAATATTGCAGACCACCTCTGTATGTTGTCTGTCTCGTGCCAACTCAGATGCTCGTACATTGTAGGTTCTGCCAGCAGGCAATCGGAAACGTGCGGTCATTACTGTCCACACAAGGTCTTTAGAAAAAACAAAATTGAAAGAAATCCTGTAACTGACAGAACTTTAAGAAAGCAAAAATGCTTGACTTAAAACAGCGTTTCTCAATCTTTTTTTAATTAAAGTACCCCTTTTAAAAAAAATTATAAGTACTCCCAGTACCTACAGTTTTCAGACACAAGGGGGGAGAGGGGCGGAGCAGGAGCTGGTGCTGTGGGGAGCTAGCTTAAAAGCCAGTCCCCTCGGCATATCTCCATGGGAGGAGGCCACAAGCTGGGAATCAGATGAAGCACAGCAGGGAGGACTCAGCGCAAGCCAGAACAGCTGATTCCCAGCTTGCACCAAGTCCTGCCCACTGCGCTCCAGTCTTTTTACATTTAAGGCTGGTGCGCAGCGCAAGCTGGGAATCAGCTGTCCTGGCTCACGCGGAGTCCTCCCCACTGCATTTTAGCCTTTTAAATGTAATACGTTTTTAATAAAAAGTAAAAGTAATACATTTTTAATACACTTAAAAGGCAGAGCCGCGGCGGGGTTAGCTCCCGGCCCTGGGAGCTAACCCCGCCATTGTTCCCCCACTCATCAACTAAATTTAACATCCCTCCCAGAGACTGCAAATTTTTTGCTCATATTTTCTATTTGGTCTACACAAGACTACTTTTGCACCTGTTATTAAAAATATAAAAAGGGGTACAGGACCAACCACCACACCAGTTCCTTCTCTATCATGGTTTCCATAATATTACAGAGGAATTCTAAAGCAGAGGAGAAAGAGGGAAACTCATGGAATACACATTTGAACAACATCTCAAAGAACTCGTTACTTAAAAGTTAGCAGACCATTACTGTAGAGGGTCACACTCCCTGCCTCCACCCCTGGAGCCAGGGCCAAGAGCAGAGCAGTGACTCTGGAGGAGGAAAGAGTGGGTAGAGAACACCACACAGGCCAGGGTAAACTGGCCGAGGCTGGGCCCCCGGGGGACCAAGTGTGGACCTGCTCCAAGGCTGGGGATAATGTCAAGCATGGGGCCGAGATCTGGGGCCAGAAACTAGAGCTGCAGTGGGGAGCCTGTGTAACTCCCACTAAGACTTCCTACAGGAAGTCTCCTTTGAGGAACAGGCCCTGGAAGTAATCATAGAATCAGAATACTAGGACTGGAAGGGACTTCGAGAGGTCATCGAGTCCAGTCTCCTGCCATCATGGCAGGACCAAATACTGTCTAGACCATCCCTGATAGACATTTATCTAACCTACTCTTAAATAGCTCCAGAGATGGGGATTCCACAACCTCCCTGGGCAATTTATTCCAGTGCTTGACCACCCTGACAGTTAGGAACTTTTTCCTAATGTCCAACCTAAACCTCCCTTGCTGCAGTTTAAGCCCATTGCTTCTTGTTCTATTCCTCAGAGGCCAAGATGAACAAGTTTTCTCCCTCCTCCTTATGACACCCTTTTAGATACCTGAAAACTGCTATAATGTCCCCCTTCAATCTTCTCTTTTCTAAACTAAACAAACCCAGTTCCTTCAGCCTTCCCTCATAGGTCATGTTCTCTAGACCTTTAATCATTCTCGTTGCTCTTCTCTGGACCCTCTCCAAATTTTCCACGTCTTTCTTGAAATGCGGTGCCCAGAACTGGACACAATACTCCAAACGAGGACTAACCAGCGCAGAGTAGAGCAGAAGACTTGCTCACAACACACCCTCATGTCTTGCTCACAACACACCTGTTAATACATCCCAGAATCATATTTGCTTTCTTTGCAACAGCATCACACTGCTGACTCTCATTTAACTTGGGCAGAGCACCAGTCAATCTTGCAATCTGTTTATGAAAGGTGGGGGGATATCCAGACAAACAAATATCTGTAGCCTTGCTTCCATAGACTCCTTGTGTTCTTCCACAGAACAATTTGCACACGCTGCATGTAGTGGGAACATACGACTTCCCGAATCAGGAAAGGTAATCAATATGTTCACCTTTGAAGAGAAAATGTTCCTTCACAAGACTCTCAAAATACCAATCCAGGAGATTTGGAACATTACAAAAAAACCCAGAAACCTCATTTTCTAGAAAACAGAATGAGTAGGGGCGTTATGGCTGTCAAAATATAACTACAATTTAAATGCCAACTGTAAATTTTACACTACCCTGCACTACATGAGAACAATAGACTAAAAAAAGTATTTTAAAATGTGCTACAAAATGGGGTTTCTCAGGCCAAGAAACTTAAGTGGCATTTAGTGCTGCACCACTCTCACCCTAAGGTCGTATGTGTGGCCCAGATGGACATGGCTAGCAAAGTATGTGCTATCTCTGCCAAGTGCACACCTAAAGTGGAATTTATATATGGTTAAGCACTTGAATAAATTTAGTATCTGTATTCAAAACTGCATTTTCATTTTGAATTTTTTTTGCAAGTAGACATTATATAGCTAATACCATCACAATTACCAATTTTCCAGGAACTCAACGTCTCAACTAATTGAAAATGTGCTATAAAATAGCAAAACACAAACTTCTTTAATCAAATATTTTAGAGAGAAATTTCATGTGGAAAAAAGCAGCAAAGGCAAAGAACAGGCATATGCAAAAAACAAACACCCATAATCTCTTTTATATTGTAAACTAATACCTAAAAGATTTTAAATGTCAGTCATAAGCATTACATCAAAAAGAGGAATCATGAGGTATTGTAACAAAACTCTATTTCACAGTGAGCCCCGCATTTCTGAGTAGCAGTAGGTGCACCTTCCTCCCATCACTCCTAGCATGCCACAGAATTGACAGAAGGGGAGGCTTTTAACCAATTCTTTTTAACCAATTGTTTGGGACAGGTGTCCAAAACAACCTGCCTCAACTGGTTCTAGCATTTTCTTGATTGTCTCCAGGTGTCTTAATTAATGTAACTGCCTCAACTGAGTTCTAGGAGTTTCTTAATTGACCCCAATTGTCTTAATTAACCTTAAGTAACTGCCATTTGGTTGCCATGGCAGTCAGGTTTGTTCAGCCTAGGGCTAGTATTATTTGTCTTGTATTACTTTCTGGTAATCATCTAGCTTTTCCTCATCACACTACGTACTTTACTTTTCTATAACATTTTAAAAACTGAAACCCTACCAGAAGCTAATCACCTCCAGCTTGTATAACTTACTCTCATACCTGGATTGTTTCTGTTTTGCACTACAACATTTTTCAACTATTCCAAACAGAAATATAGAGCAAGCCAAAAACTATCCATTTGGCTAAGTACTAATAAATGGAATACACATCTTTCATTCTTATTTTTGTTTTTCAAAATCAAATTCTTACACATTACACTTTTTCAGCTAAATACTTATATGTATGTTTTAATTAAGCAATCAGTCCTCAACTTCATAGAACAAATTGCAAGATTAAAGTTAAACACATGCTTATGTACTTCGTTGGATCAGTGCCTGTGCAAGCCCTATAATTCTACACTGACTTTGTCAAGTATTTCTAGATCATTAGATAAGGAAGCTATGCAAGTGAAAAGTATTATAATTGAAGTGGACCAAGAAAACTGATGGCGAAAATTTAGTAACTGAATATTGGAACAGGTGATCTACTTAGAAACCTGAAGGTAATATGGTAGTACACAATTACTGAAGTGTTTGAGTTGCTCTAAGCAAACTCTAGCTTCCAGAATTTAAACTGTACGCCTTGTTACATGCGCAGATATAGCATGGTATTCACAGTGTTTCCAGCGGCATCTTCAATGGAGAAACAGAAATCAACTGAACACAGCAACTAGAACCTAAACTTATGATTTTGCTGTCATTGTTTTATCATGTAATGTGAAATTGCTTTGTGAACATTAAAGAAACCACTGCAAAGGGTATAAAATAAACCACTACATTGTAAACTTCTGAAAGAAACTGTCTCAAACAGATCTTCAAAATGCAACTGAAGCATACAGATGTAAAACAAAATTCTGGCCACTGGTGGATATATAGCTCAATCTCTGCTCTACTATTTTTATTCACAGTAGCAAGAATGCTTGCAAGACAAAAGGAAGCATTACTGAACAGGGGATAGCAATTCTGATTGTACCAGCCAGTACAATCTCCTTAAGATTTTGGGTAAGAGAAACAAAAATGGGAACTCACACTTTGGACACAGACCCATTCCCCACTCTGTCACAGACAGTACCTAAGTGTTCATTTTTCCATTTTACTTTCACTGTCTGAACAAACGATAAAAACTTCCCTTGTTATGCTTTTTCCTTGTTTTCTTGGATGGCTTCTTCAGGAATTTGAGCACAACAGTGTAAAATTTTATTTTCATAGTGGAATCAACAGTTCCAAATAGGAATTTTAAAATATGCTATATTCATATAGATGTTCCATAGCACCAACCATTTCAAAAATGAAAAAAGTCAATAAAAGTCTTAGGTCTAAAAATATCTTTTTTCAAAAACCTAATTATTTCTAAAGTATGCATATATGTATTATTACAAAATTTAGTAAAGGGTGTTAGAACCCCCGCAGAGAAAGCTAGAGAGTTTATATCAGAACAAGTATTGTACTCCAGTAATATTTGCTTTTAGTCCCCACATAACCTGTCTCTATCTTCTGTTTTGACTAAGTTTTAAAGCCGCTTCATCACAGTCTTTTCTCCTCATGCAGAACTAAGATCCAGTACTGGAAGGAACCACAAGCTACATCAGGAAAATATCTTTCTAATTACATGTCAATACTCAGCAGTTAGAACTAACGCATGATGACTGGAAAAAACAAATTCCAAAAAAAGCCTGATAGAAACTCAAATATTTTCCCTACACAGTTCAGCAATGTAGCAGTTTGAAAAGGCCAGAGGCTGATCTCACCCCCACCTGCCCGCCCCCAAACTGCCCTGATCACAACTTCTGAGTAATTATGAAGACAGCAAGGGACAAAGATTACCAAGATGAAGATAACTATTCTATGTGGTAATTTTTCCTTGATGCCACAATTTAAAAGTAATACAAAAAGTAGCCAATGAATCACTTTGTTAACATCTTTGTCATCAATTTTAAACCTATTTCCTAGTCTATGTTTTATCATTATTCACTTACAGGATGTATCTGCTCAACCCTCCTACATCCAAGTCTCCAAACTGAACAGCCTTAGCACACTGTGAACAAGTTTCACCTCTCACAAAAGTAAATCTATATACCTATCTGAAATGACTCCTAATATTTGGATCAGATTCATTTTAAAACACAATAATGCTTTCAGTCTAGTTCAAAGATAACCCACCAAGTTTCAGATCTAGATGACCAACCACAGCAGTATTGTCAAAATGTTAAAGACAGACTTAGGGCAAGGAGGAGTCATATTACATTTATTACTATTTTTAAAATATAACTATCACTACATAAGAACTGTTCTTAAATGAAGCAAGTTGAATATTATTTTATAAACTCGAGATATAGAAGTTTAATCCATCTTGTTCAGGAATTAGAGTTGCCAACTCACGATATTTGGGGATTTTAAAAAAATGTCTTAGGATTTAGAGATTACTAGGAGGAAATACAAAGTTTTGCTGCCCTTAGTTAAAATGACTGCAGAGAAATGGCAGCATTACTGATAGCCATAATGTTGAATCTGCAGATTACTGCCTCCCATTCATACCAATGGGACCAGAGTCAGGCTAATCCCACTAGGGATGATAAGTACCATGTAATTTAATAAATCGTGTAACTGCACCAAATATTATTGGGTTACATGTTTATTCAATAGTCCCCCCCACTAGGGACGGGGAGGGAAGCCAATGCGCTCCCGCGCCCATTCCCAGGGAGTTCCTTGCCACCCCATGCTGCTGCCTCTGATACAGAGGCAGCAGCACGGGGCTGTGCCAGCATCCCATGGAGAAACCTCTGTCCACAGTGAGCCTGGGCATCCTACGGAGCAGCCTCCTCTGTCTCCACCCTCCCCCCCCCCACACACACACACCCCCGTTGAGAGGCAGCAGTGCAGGAGGGCAATCAACCCTCCTGCAGGAGCCAATACACAGGGGCAGCTGGCTTGAAAGTGAGCTTCCCCTGTGTACTGACTCCTGCCTGCCCCCCTCACCCTCCCCACTGCTGCTTCTCTATCAGAGGCAGCAGTGTGGGGATGCGAGGGGAGCAGGCAGCTCCGCAGATCCAGTGCTCGTGGGGAGTCACTCAAAGCCAGCTCCCCATGGGCACCAGCTCCTGCTCCCTCCCACCCCCGCCTCTATATCAGAGGCAGCAAAGTGAGTATAGTTGACAGGATTAACCAATAAATCCAGGCTTATCAGTTACTTGTATAATCAACTACATACTGACAATCCCTACACCCCACTGAAGACAGCTGCCTCACATGGTGTCAGACTAAAAACCAGCAAAGTGGAACTCCTCTGGAATAACCTGCACATCTTTGCCTGATTCATCAGTGCCTCCCTTTACTCCTATCACCCACCCTAGTCAGCTCATGTTTCACACCTCACACTATTTTTTCCATATCTTCCTCTTTCCTCGACATAGCCTGGGCATCAAATAGGCGGAGCACTGAGAACCCCAGAAAGCATCATCTTGCTCTCCATTCTGGTGCCCTATTCTATATATGATTGTCTAGCATCCAGAAAAAGCAATGGCAGGAAAAGTCCTGCTCAGTACCAGTAGGCCTAGACTGGAATACACTCAAGTGTACAGTAGACTTCCAATAATCCGGAACCTATGGGACCTAGTTGGTGCCGGATTATCAAATATGCCGGACTATCAGGAGGTACTATAAGATGGTTTTTTATATACAGGCAGTCCCCAACTTATGCGGATCCGACTTATGTCGGATCCGCACTTACGAACGGGGCTTTTCTCGCCCCGGAGCTCAAGGGCGGCGAGTCGCCACCCGTGTCCTCCGGGGCGAGAAAAGCTTCTCTCGGTCTCCCTGGTCTGCTGGGGGGGTCCAGCAAAGCCGCTGGACCCCCCCAGCAGACCAGGGACACCCAAGCAAAGCCGCCGCCTGGGCGGCTTTGCTCGTTTTCCCGGGAGCAAAGCCGCCCAGGCAGCGGGACTCCCGCCGCCTGGGCGGCTTTGCTCCTGTCCCCCTGGTCTGCTGGGGGGGTCCAGCGGTTGGTCCTGTGGGAACCTACCGGGCAGCGCCCCAGATGTTCTGTCCCAGGCTCCAGATTCAGCAGTTGTTGAAACTGATCAGGCTGATTCCAGGAAGCTGGGGGCAGAGCAACTCTGCCTCCGGCTTCCTGTAGTCAGCCGCTGGTCAGTTTCAGTGGCAGCAGCTGAATCTGGAGCCAGTTCCGACTTACATACAAATTCAACTTAAGAACAAACCTATAGTCCCTATCTTGTACGTATCCCGGGGACTGCATGTATGTATGTATGTATGTGTATATATATATATATATATATATATATATATATATACACACACACACACACACACACGCACACAGTATACATTATATACTATATATAAAGTGTTCTTAACCCTTTTTATTGCACATACTATATACAGTATACTGTAATGTTTTAGTTTTTTTACCCTTTTTGCTCAGTTCAGCTGCTGCCGCTGTTACCTTGCGACTCATTGTTTGCCGAAGCTCACTCACTAGGCTCTTGCCATTTTGATGCCAGACTATCAGGAGTGCCGGACTATTGGAGTTTTAGTGTACTTGGATTTTTTGGAAAATTCAGCTAAATCTACCAAGCATGTGCAAACAGCAATTGCCAGAAGCTTATGAACTCAGACTACCATAAAACTTGGATACCACCTTTGGCATTAAGACTGGATGAGGCACAGCTGAACTATGTCCCTGCAGAACATCAAATAAAGGAATTCTGAAGTTAGGGCCTTAATCTTGGAGAGTCGTCTTGCTACTATGATGGCTACAAGGAAAGTGGATTTCCATGATAGATATAGGAGAAAGCACAAGGCCCCAAGCTTAGAGGGAGAACCAGTGAGCCTGTAGAGTACCAGTTTTGAAATCCTATTGTGTGAACTTGTTCCCGTACCTGTGGGAAGAGTTTTTCAAGGACCTAAAGCAATCTGATCATCAATGCATTCAAGAAGACTGATCCACCTTGAATGAGAATGTCAAAAGCAAATATCAGAGGGGTAGCCGTGTTAGTCTGAATCTGCAAAAGTGGCGAGGAGTCCTGTGGCACCTTATAGACTAACTGAAGTGCAGGAGCATAAGCTTTCGTGGGCAAAGACCCACTTCGTCAGATGCATGCACCTCAGGTGCAGGTGCCACAGGACTCCTCTCCGCAAAAGCAAATATGGTTACCATGCGCACTTTGATCAAGTGCCAGACCTTGGTGCTTGTGATAGAACAGGTATTCCAGGATGGATTGTAAAGACTGAGCTAGAGAAAAGTTCTGTTCAAATGCCTAGCAAGTGAAACATTTCCAGTTAGGCAGGTAAGCAACTCCGATGAAGTTCAGCTTTAAGGAAACCTGCTAAAAGCTGTGTGGAACAGACCTGTTCAAAGTTTTGGCATGCAGCATTCATGCTATCAGGTGCAGGGAAGCAAGGTTTGGGTGCAGCAATCTTCCATGTTCTTGAAAAGCAGGTGAAGATAGTTGGGAAGCATCCATGGGGCTGCCACAGCTAAATCCATGAACTAGCCCCAACAATGTTACCATAGCTGGGCCTCTCATGGATGACTAGCACCTTGTGCCCCTTTTCATCTCCAGGAAAACATTGCTGATGTGGCCTTGGAGGGAAAGCACATCTCAGATTGCCTGCCCATGACTGGATAAAGGCATTGGATAACAAACTGCTGTCAAGACCTGGCAAGAAGCAAAATTGGTGACATTTTCAGTGATGCCTGGATGCCTACAGATGCACTTGTGAAGTTCCACACCTCTGGAAGATGGTCCTTACGACTTCTGGTTACAGGGACCATTTGTGGTGAGTGAAAAAGGACTTTGAGGCGATCTGCCAGTGTGTTCTGGACCTTGCGGAGATGTGAAATGTCCAGTTGGATAGCAAGTTGGATACAGAAGACCCACAGCCAAACAGCTATTCGGCAGAGAAATAATGACCATGTTTCCCCTTTCTCGTTGACATAGAATATCAAAGCAATATTGTCTGTCAACACATGTACTACCTTGTGAGAGAGCTGAGGAAGGAACACTTTGCAAGCTTCCGGGATGGCCCTGAGTTCTAGGACGCTTATGTTTAGCAACAGCTTGTGTCATATCCGCAAGCCTGAGCTCCTAAGGGTACGCAGATAGGCTTTCTACCCCAAGTAGGGATGTTAAATTTCAAGTAACTGACTAAGCGAGTAGTCAATGCAATTTGCATCGACTATTCGATCAGTCCAGGGATGGCCAAGCTGCGGCTCGCGAGCTGTATGCAGCTCTTCAGCCCTGAAAGTGCGGCTCGCGAAGACCCCCCCCACCCGCGGCTTGCAAAGCTGCCCTGTGCGCCCTTACAGACCCCAGCTCCTGTGCTCACCGGATGCAGGGGAGCCATCCGGCACGGCAAAATGGAGGCAGCAAGATGGCAGTGGCTGACAGGAGCCTGATGTGGCCAAAAAGCCTAACCCACAGTTTTTAAAGAGGCAGCGCCCTTTTTTTTGGTGCAACAGTACTGGTGCGGTTCTTCGCATTTTTTCTGCTGCTGTTTTGGCTCTCTTCGTTTAATGGGTTGGCCACCCCTGGATTAGTCAATAGAGCGCCTCCGCCTTTGAAGTGTTGCAACAACCCTAAGGGATTCCCCTGCTGATCTCGGGCTCCATGCGGATCTGCTGCTTTGACATGCCATGGGGAGCCCAGTGTCAGGCTGCATGTGGTGTTTCAAATTAGCAGCGCTGCATGGAGCCTAGAGTCAGGTAGGAACTCCCCAAGTGACCCCAGGCTCCATGTAGCATTGCTACTTTGAAATGCTGCGGGGAGCCCAGTGTCAGGCTGCATGTGGTGTTTCAAATTAGCAGCGCTGCATGGAGCCTAGAGTCAGGTAGGAACTCCCCAAGTGACCCCAGGCTCCATGTAGCATTGCTACTTTGAAATGCTGCGGGGAGCCCAGTGTCAGGCTGCATGTGGTGTTTCAAAGTGGCAGCGCTTCATGGAGCCTGGAGTCGGGTCAGCGGGGGAGTCCCCTGCTGTCCCCGGGCTACATGCAGCGCTGCCACTTTGAAACGCCATGGGAAGCCCAGCATCAGGCTTCAAGTGGTGTTTTCAAAGCAGCAACACTGCATGGAGCCTGGAGTCAGCTAGGGACTCCTTCGCTGACCCCAGGCTCTACACTGCGCTGCCACTTTGAAGTGCCCTCTCCTCTTCCCCTCCCCCCTTGCTGCCTCTATCAAGGGGAAGTGACTAGTCATCTAGCCTGTCAACTATCCAATAAGCATTTGCTTATCGGATAGTCAACCAGTCGTTCACATCTCTAACCCCAGTCCAAGGTATCCAACACCAGGGACACCATAAGTCGTGGACTTAGAACTCATTCTGTTACCTTGTACAGGTATGATCACCATGCAAGGGAAATCAGTATTTGCGGTGAGATTGTGAGGATCTTGCCTAAGTGATGCATGGCTGAAAAGTAAACCAACACTAACCACATCTCCAGTAGTGTCAAAGACAGTTTTGTGTGCTGAACCACATAGGCGCATGCTACCCTCTGCCCTAGCAGCAAGAGGTATAGTTGGGCTATGATGAGCAGATGGGTTGTGACTCCGGCAACCAGATCTGACATTGCCCGGAATCTGACTCCTGGTAGGGAATCTGACGACATGCATCTGACCAAGTGGATCTTTGCCCACGAAAGCTTATGCTGCACCACTTCGGTTAGTCTATAAGGTGCCACAGGACTCCTTTACCACTTTTCCAAAGGTTAAGGTTTCCAGACACATGTGTAAGTAGTTCTGAGTGTGACACAAAATCATCTTGCAGCCCTGCATGTGATGGTCCCACCAATGCCTCATCAGGTGAGGAAGATGAAGAGGTGAGACCATGGAAATGGACAGGCTCCGCTTCCCCAGCTGGGGCAGCCTCATCCAAGGCTAGTGAAGACTCCTACATATCATGAACTATTCCCTCATCTGAATCAGGAGGAAGGCAGGAGATACCCCAGAGAATGAGATACACACAAGGGACTCCATGACAGGGGGCCCTCAAGGGTTCCAGAACTGCCAGAGCATTGGCCACAGGTGTTGATGCCATGCACCTGTTGACAGCCATGAGGGAAACCCCACTCCTTGCCTTCAGAAGCAGAGGAGGAAAGGTTTTCCCTCGGCAACCCCAGGGCAGTGTCATTTCTGTCTCCGTTTCACCACTGTACCGGATGGCTTGTGAGGACAGGCTGAGGGATTTGGTCTTATTTAGTCTACAGAAGGGGAGGGGGTATTTGACAGCAGCTTTCAACTACTCGAAGGGGATGATGAGAGGCTGTTCTCAGTGGTGACAGATGACAGAATGAAGAGCAATGGTCTCAAGTTACAGTAGGGGAGGTGTAGGTTGGATATCAGGAAAAACTATTTCCTTAGAAGAGTGGTGAAACACTGGAATGGGTTATCTAGGGAGGTGGTGGAATCTCCATCCTTAGAGGTTTTTAAGTCCCAGCTTGATAAAGCCCTGGCTGGGATAATTTAGTTTGGACGGGTCCTGTTTTAAGCAGGGGGTTGGACTCAATGACCTCCTGAGGTCTCATCCAACCTTATGATCCTATGGCCTGGTGTTTCACATGTGAGAAGCAGTAACAAGGCTCTGCAGTGCCATGCCACATGTCTGATGACCCACAACAGTATTCCAGTGACCATGCCTCAAGCTCAGGGAGCGGCAGTAGCACTCTAATGACTGGCAGAATGCCTCAGGAGGCCGATGCCAAGTGACCAGTTATCAGTGCCACTAGTCTGGGGACCAGTGCCAGGAGTCCAGAGATTGCTGCTGGGGATTCAATTGGGTCTCTAAAGACCAATAGCACAGTCTCAGAGACTGGCATGGCATCAACTACCGCAGTGTCGGGGAGCAATACCAGAGTGATGGAGATCACTTCAAGGTCCCAAGTGCAGGTTTGCTCCTAGAGAGGACCACGTCTTCTTGAGGTGTCAAGAATGACAATGTCTTTTGTTTCCTGAAAGGACTCCATAGTAAGGAAGTGGATGGGAGGTGGGTCCTAGAGTGGTCTAGAAAGTCAAACAGGCGAGGCCGCTGCCTGTTATACTCTGGGGAGGACAAGCTGCCCACTGTGGGTTTGTGCTCATCTCTGACCTTCCCATTGTCCTTATGAGATAGCAGGGACCTTCCTCTCCCACTATGTTTCCTGTGCCTTTTGGTAGGCAGTGGAGATCAATGCTGGACAGAGGTCAGTGACAGCGAAGCACTTCTCACTGAGGTATTTGGCACTGAGTCTGAGAGGACTGGCTTGGAAGCGAGTGCAAAATCTGACTTCATGAGGAGCGCTTTTAGGCTCATGTCCTGCTTCTTTTCAGCGCAAGACTTTAATCCTTTCCAGATTCTACACTTGTCAGGCATATGGGTCTCCCTCCCACCTCCACCCCCAAGCAGCTCTGAGAGGATAGGGTTTACTGATTGTCTTGAGCTTCTTGCACCGCTCACAGTTTGAAGCCCATAGATCAGGAAATGTGTCCCATCTCTGGGCTAAGTCCCTTAAAGGACTTCCTCACTTATTCCTAATTATTAAAACTACTATATATAAACTGAACTCAATGTGCAGTGGCAGTGTTAGGAATCATTAAAAAAGGGATAGAAAATAAGAGAGAATATCTTATTGCCTCTATATAAAACCATGGTACACCCACATCTTCAATAACATGTGCAGATGTGGTTGCCTCCCCTCAAAAGATATATCGGCATTAGAAAAGGTTCAGAAAAGGGCAACAAAAATTATTAGGGATTTGGAACAGGTGCCATATGACGAGATTAAAAAGACTGGGACTTTTCAGCTTAGAAAAGAGGAGACTAATGGGGAAAATGATAGAGGTCTATAAAATCATGATTGGTGTAGAGAAAGGAATAAGGAAAAGTTATTTACTTGTTCCCATAACATAAGAACTAAGGATCACCAAATTAAATTAATAAGTAACAGGTTTAATAAAAGAAGAAGTGTTTTTTTCCCCACACCGTCAACCTGTGAAACTCCTTGCCAGAGAAGGTTGTGAAGACCAGGACTTGAACAGGGTTCAAGAAAGAGATTGATAAATTCATGGAGGTTAGATCCATCAATACTTATTAGCCAGAATAAGTAGGAATGGTGTCCCTAGCCTCTGTTTGCCAGGGGCTGGAAATAGATGACAGGAAAGGGATCACTTGATAACCTGGGGCATCCGGTATTTGCCACTATTGGAGGTCAGGATACTGGGTTAGATGGACCTTTGGTCTGACCTCATATGGCTGTTAAAAAACAAACAAACTATATACACATTTTGAAAGAGACCCACTGAAATAAAACACTTGCTAAAGGCAAGAGGATGTTCCAACACCGTCACAGCACTCGGGGCAGGATGGGAGCCGTTTATACTGCTGAATTCACATGCAACTCCAAAGGATGCCAGAGCTAGCCCTATAGATACCACTAGGTCCCTGATTTAAAGGAAAGACTACTATGGGTCATACTGAAAGGCAAACTGACAGGCTAGAGCAGAGGTGGACAAGAGGGCCTCAGCAGGCCATATCCAGCCCTCTGAGGCCCTGCCACTCCCCCGCCCCCAGGCCAAATTTCTTCCTCCCTGCCAGAGCCGCTGCACACTCCTGGCAGGGCGGGAGAAGGCGTTGCATGCTCCTCCTCCCCCCCCCAGCCCTGATTGGCCTGGGGCAGTGCACGAAGTTTCCTCTGCCCTGCCCCTGCCCCTGCCCCTACCCCGCGAGAAGCACGTGGCACTTAGAGGTGCCGCGCGCTCCTGGCTGGGCAGGAGGAGGCTTCCATGTGCTCCCTCACCCACAGGCCCTGATTGGCCTTGGGATAAGGGGGCACGGGACGTCTCCTCCCACCAACAGGGGTATGGGTGCCTAGGAAAAGGGGCTCCCCCATGCCCAGACCAATCATGGTCTGTGGGTGGGGAAGCCCAGAAGTATTATGGCCCCTCCCCTTCCGTTTGAGGCCCCCAACCCTTCCAGAGAGACCCGGGGCCACTTCAAAAAAAATTATTGCCCACCCCTGGGCTAAAGAGGTTACTAGTGGAATTCCACAAGAATCTGTCATGGGACCAATCATATTTAACAGTTTTATTCATGACTCAGGCACAAAATGTGGGAGTGTGCTAATAAAATTTGTTGATGTCAAAATTGGGATGTACTGCCAATACACAGGACTAGAATATGAAACGAGATGGACAACCTTTGAAAACTGGAGTAATAGAAATGGGGTAAAATGTAATATTTCAAAGTGCAGGGTCATGTTCTTAAGGACCAACAACAACAATTTTTGCCATAAAATGAGGCCTTATCACTTGGAACAGGAGAAAGATCAGGTGTGTTGGTTGATCACAGGATGTTCATGAGCTGCCAATATGATGTAGACATGAAAAAGGTTAATGCAATCATAGATGAGTTATTTCCTGTGGAGAAAGAAGTGTCAGTACCATATTACTCCTGGAGGAATTCCATACAACAGCACAAGCACAGAATTAATGTCTCACTCAGATTTTACTCTTTCCCTATTGGAATAATTGATTTATATGCCTCTCTGAGGCAGTGGTCTGAAGCTAGCATCTGGTTTAGGTGTCGGGAACAGCCAGGGAAAACATAAATCACTGCCAAGAATGGGAGACTACCTTCTAGTATCGCAGTGCACCTAAAAAGGAGGGGCAGGCTCAAAAGTGTTTATGAAGCAGTTCCAGCCTTTCCTGTGTGTTAGGATTGGGTGCAGCCTCACTACTAAGTCTGCACTCTGGAGGGAGAAGGAGGAAAGGGAAGAGACCTGCATGGTGATCTCTACTTTTGTGTAGGCAATGGCTTGCACTCACCACTGCCATTCTGGAGCTTCCATTCAAATTGCCCTTCTAATCTACTGTCTGCAACAATTTCAACTCTAAACCAGTGACCATACACATGCTACCGCACTACTTAGCCATGCGACTCACTAAGGCCAGCGACTGGCAAAGAAGTAGTTTCAATGGGGTTACTCAGCTGCTGAACTTCATACATATATTTAAGTTCTATGACATATCACGGCCTAATTTCACTCCAGAAGACGTGCTGCCTTTTAGGGCAAGTCTACACAGCAAAGAAAACCTCATGGTTGGCCATGCCAGCCAACTCCATCTTGTGGGACATGGACTATGAGACTGTTCCACTATGGTGCAGGATTCTAGACTAGAATTAGAGCCCGGGCTCTAAGACCTTGCTTGACAGGAGGGTGCCAGCATTTCAGCTCCAGTCTAAGCCTGCAGACCTGCACTGTAAAGAAAGAGCCCCACAGCCTTTGCCCCTGAAGCCTGAATCAGCTGGCACTCATCAGATATGAGTTTATCTTTGCTATGAAAACATACCCTTAAAGTCTTCTGTGCTTGACATACATGGAAATATTAGTATTACTGCCTGCCCTGTGGAGCCACAAATATGCTAATTGGCCTACTAAGGAATCTATTTGTCAAAAACTATTTCCAGAATCTTGTCATCTGTATTGTTACAGACATACTTGCTGTCAGGTATTCTGAAATAAATTACCAAAATAATTCCAAATGACATGATAATATTCTGCTATTTTGACAAAATATGCAGATTTTTAAAATATGCACAGAATTTTTTCCAGTATAGAATTCCTTCAGAAGTCATCATTATACAAGGCATTGGTAAGACCTCATCTGGAATACCATACATAATTCCCATTTCCCATGTTTAAGAAAGATGATTCAAAGTGGAACAGGTGTAGACAAGGGATACTAGGATGATCAGAGGAATGGAAAACCTACCTTATGAGAGGACACTTGGAATTTAACTTGTTTAGCCTAACCAAAATAAGGCTGAGGGAATATATGATTCCTCTAAAAACATAACACAGAGATTAATAGTAGGGAGGGAGAGGAGTTATTCAATTTAAGGTCAATGTTGACAAAAGAACAAATGGATATAAACTGACCCGTATCAAGTTTAGGCTTGAAATTAGATTTAAGATTTCTAATCATCAAAGGAATGAAGTCCTCAAATAGGTTTGCAAGGGGAGAAGTGGGGAAAGAAAAAAAAACTAACTGGTTTCAAGACTGAGCCTGATAAATGTATGGAGGGGATGATATTGCCTATAAAGGCATATAGCCAATATGCCACTGGTGGTAGCAAATACTCCCAATAGTCAGTGATGGGACGCAAAATGGGAAAGAAGCTGAATTACACAATTCTTTGCCAGGCATCTGGCTGTTGGATTCTTGCTGAAATGCTCAGGGTCCAACTGACTGCCATATCTGGAGATGGGAAGGAATTTTCCTCCAAGTGAGATTGAGATCCCCGAGCGGAATTTTGCATTCTTCCATAGCATGGAGCATGACTCTCTTGCAGGTTTAAACTCAAGTAAATGGTGGACACATTGTACTTGAAGTCTTTAAAATCAGAATTCAAGAACTTGAGTAATTCACCCAGAGGTTATGCATTTATTACAAGAGAAGGCAGTCAAGGTTGTAGCTTGCAATGTGTAGGTGGTCAGACTAGTTGATCATGGAGGTCCCGTCTAGCTTTGGAACCTATGAGCCAAAGTATCAGGTGATAATGATATGGTGGACACTAGTTACCCTGCTTAATAGGGATGTAAGCGACTAGTCGACTATCCGATAAGCTTACGCTGATGCGACTGGTTGCTTCCCCTCACTCCCTTGCTGCCTCTATCAAAGAGGCAGCAAGGGGAAGGAGCAGGAGCCCGTGCAGGGAGAAGCCAGGTGAAGGCATGATTTTCCTTTACAGAAACCATGTTGACTTTTCCCCAACAAATTATGTTCATCTATGTGTCTGACAATTTTATTCTTTACTATAGTTACAACTAATTTGCCCAGTACCGATGTTAGACTTACCAGTCTGTAATTGCTAGGATCACCTCTAGGGCCCTTTTTAAATATTAGCGTCACATTAGCTATCTTCCCATCATTTGGTACAGAAGCTGATTTAAAGGATAGGTTATAAATCACAGTTAATAGTTTCGCAATTTCACATTTGAGTTCTTTCAGAACTCTTGGGTGAATGCCATCTGGTCCCGGTAACTTGTTACTGTTAAGTTTATCAATTTGTTCCAAAATCTCCCGTAATGACACCTCAATCTGGGACAATTCCTCAAATTTGTCACCTAAAAAGAATGGCTAAGGTATGGGAATCTCCCTAATATCCTCAGCCACGAAGACCGAAGCAAAGAATTCATTTAGTTTCTCCGCAATGACCTTATCTTTAGTCTAACATCGGTACTGGGCAAATTAGTTGTAACTATAGTAAAGAATAAAATTGTCAGACACATAGATGAACATAATTTGTTGGGGAAAAGTCAACATGGTTTCTGTAAAGGAAAATCATGCCTTCACCTGGCTTCTCCCTGCACGGGCTCCTGCTCCTTCCCCTTGCTGCCTCTTTGATAGAGGCAGCAAGGGAGTGAGGGGAAGCAACCAGTTGCATCAGCGTAAGCTTATCGGATAGTCGACTAGTCGCTTACATCCCTATTAAGCAGGGTAACTAGTATCCACCATATCATTATCACCTGATACTCTGGCTCCTTTGGTATATCAACTGATCAGAGGCCCCACTGGTTGTTTAGCAAGTTTCCTGTTTCTCATGTATTTAAACATTTTGCTATTAGTTTTTGAGTTTTTGGCTACCTGTTCTTCAAAGTCCTTTTTGGCTTTTCTTATATTTTTACACTTAATTTGACAGAGTTTATGTTCCTTTCTATTCTCCTCGCTAGTATTTAACTTCCACTTTTTAAATGCCTTTTTATCTGTCACTGCTTTTTTTACTTGCTTGGTAAGCCACAGTGAATGTCCTTATTTCCCTTTTTATAGATGAGGACTATATTTGCCCCTTTATAGTCTTCTGGAATCTCTTCCGTCTTCAATGACTTTTCAAAGATGATAGCTAATGGCTCAGATACCTCAATCAGCTCCTTGAATAGTCTATGATGCATTTCATTAGGCCCTGGTGACTTGAAGACACCCAACTTTTCAAAGTACTTTTTAACTTGTCCTTTTCTTATTTTAACTTCTGAATCTATCCCAACTCAACATCATTCATCGTGTTAGGCATCTCATCACCACCAACTTTTTAGTGAAAACCAAAACAATGAAGTCATTAAGCACCTCTTCAATTTCCACATTTTCTGTTGTTTCTCCCTGTTCACTGAGCAATGGGCCTACACAGTCCTTGCTCTCTCTCTTGCTTCTGTTTATAGAATATTTTCTTGTTACCCTTCATGTTTCTATCTAGGCTGAGCTCGTTTTGTGCCTTCCCCTTTCTAATTTTGCTCCCACATACCTCTGTTACTTGTTTATATTCATCCTTTGAATTTTGTCCTCATTTCCACTTTTTATAGGACTCCTTTATTTTTAGATCATGCAAGATCTCCTCATTAAGCCAGGGTGGCCTCTTACCATACTTCTATCTTTTCTATAGAGTGGAATAGCGTGCTTTTGCACCCTTAATAACGTCCCTTTGAAAAACTGTCTACTGTCTTCAATTGTTTTTCCTTCCTTTTGCTTCCCATGGGATCTTAGTAAACTCAGGGAGATGGTAGGTAAAGTCTGTGTTCTTGAAATCTATTGTCTTTATTCCTTAGAATCTACTATTCCTTAGAATCATGAACTCTTACGATTTCATGACCACTTTCACCCCAGGTGCCTTCCACTTTCAAGTTCTCATTCAGTCCCTCAGTTTGTTAAAATCAAATTGACAACAGCCATCCCCTTAGTAGCTTTCTTCACCTTAGGAAATAAAAAATGGTTTCCAATGCATTCACACATAATAAGCTATTGTCCACAGAACTCAATAACTTACTATCTAAAAAGGATTAATAAAAATAAATAATTATTGATAAAGGCCACAATCGCTCACAAAATATACATTTATCAAATAATGCTGAAAATAGAAATTTCATTTTTAGGGTTAACTGATAAACATGAGCTTCTCAATTCCTGTAATGCCCACAGCAAGGAGAAGCAGCCAGCTCCTGGGAGTGGGGCCCAGAGCCGGTGTGTAACTGTTACAGGAAACGATATGCTTATGTTTCTCAGTTAACTATTTCAACGGTTACACTGAGGTGTCTCAGTTGGAGGCTATGAGTGAGGGTTGGGGGTTTTAAGAGGGTTTTTGTTTTCCTTCTCACTTGATCCCCAAATGATTTTTCTATGGGTCAATGGTTCCTGACTTTAAAAAGGTTACCCACTGCTGCCATAAATAAAGATAATGTTGAAACCTTGCATGTTGGATATAAATTTTACTTTATTTAAAAATGAAGCCTCACCAACAAGCCCCCAATTGGGGCCCAGTCCCCATCTGGCCACAGCATCATAACACTCTTGCACGCCCCACACACCCCAGCCCTGAGCCCATCATACACCTGAATCCCTGCCCTGAGCTCCTCGTACCCTCACATCCCCAGACTCCTGCATCCCCACATCCTCAGTCTCCTGCCGTAATACTCCTGCTCCCTCACACACCAACCCTGTGCCCTGAGCCTATCATACACCTGAACCCCATCCGGAGCCCCTCATACCTCCACATCCACAGCCTCCTGCCATAAGATTGACAGAAGACAGCCTGAATGCATGCATGAAGCTGGATTTGACCAGTTATGATGTAAACTTCAAAGAAATCTGAGAGAAGATGCAGCAGAATCCCATTAAATACAGTCTGTGAGTATAATGTTTCATTTATGTTATCACTAATCATTGTCAATTATCAATAATATTAGGTTGTATATTTCAGTGATGGAAATGGACATTCTTATACGGCTCTTTGTTGACCACTTCTGAATTCTGATGTAGTTTGGTTCTTTGGTTTGAAAAGGTTGCTCACCCCTGCGCTATTACATCCCTAATAGCATTTTACAAAGTTTCATCTTAGCCCAGGAGGGATGGTGATAGATTTTGCCCTACGATGCTCATGCTGTCTGTAGCATCTGTAAGGGTAAACTACTGGTATGTGTGTTATTGGTATGTCAGGGTACAGTTCAAAGAACACAAAGTTAAGGTTGCACTGTGAAGGCGGATTGTATCTTTACTTGGTTTTCAGAAATTAACGTGCTTTTCTAGAATAAAAAAGTAACTTACTTAACCTTTGAGTTAACTACAATTTTGGGCACCTAATATATTATTTAAATAATTTCTTAGCATCTCCATGTACCCCAGTCCAGCTCTACTCCACTTACTGCCTCTAGCTCCTTCTCAACAAGTACCCAAAAACAGAACACACTGATTATAGAGGTTGGTCCTTTCACTGCCCATTTCATCTCTTTATTCCCATGCCTTTTTCATGCATAGCAGAACCTTGTTCTCAATCCTCAGCCACCCTTCCTTCGGAGAATTAGGTGTCAGTATAGGTCCCACAGGCTGAAGAGAGAATGCAGAAATAGCACAGGGACTAACATGGAATCAGTGGGGTTTTCTTGAATGTGGCTGATATCATGGAGTTGCTATGTTTTAACGAGATCTGTAAGTGCATCTTTTACAGGAAGAACAATTTTCTACAAGGAGGCGGTGTGTAGAATGTCCAGTAATTTGTATTGGGACTCCGGAACCTCCTGATAATTCTGGGTGAGATCCAAGACTCTCCTTGTATGGACTTATGGGTCTGGGGTACTGTCACCTATATTTCCTTCAGGGTCTCAATAGGGCCACTGAGTAGGAAATGGCATAGGCAATGGCAGCCCTCTGATGAGATTTAGACTGCACAGATGTCCCCAATGCTATAGTAGATTGGATGAGAAAGAGTGGTGAGCTAAGGCACCCTCCTTGCCTTTGGGCCTTACATTTTCTAGTGGGGAGGTGGGTTGACACAGTGCTGGACACAGTGGGGAAACATTGGTGCTAAAGAGGTATTCTGGTATCAATGAAACATGCAGGTCCATAAGGTATGAAAAAAAGTGCAGAGCTGACGGTTTCAGTACTGTGATGGTCTGTGCTAATGACACTGGACTTGGGGCTGCGATTATTGACATCCAAGAGCTCTGCCCTATTGGGATGGGAGACAATGCCATACCCAGTGTAGAACATAGTGGTACTGCATCTCTATGTGGCTCTGTCGATGCCATAGCAGAAGGGGTAGGTTTCAGATTGCTTTTTGTGGGGTCCCTGGCTTCTCAGTCCACATGGTAAAGATCTGGGTAATCTACAAGTACTCAGGTAAGATGTGGTCAGTAATCAAGGATATAAAGTAGGCTACAGAGTGCATCTTTTTGGTGGCTCCTTGGAAGAAGTATATCTAACTAGGGTACTACCCAAATATTGTGAGCTATTCTGAACATTAAGTATAGCTTTCAGTCTTAACATCACTGGGAGCATTGTCTCAGGCTAAGGAAAGTTGAGAAGGAACTGAGGAGGTTATAGCCTCTGACAATGGTGCAAGATAGGGAGAGTGCACACATGACCCAAAGGAACACTGTTGTTTACATGGTCCAATCAGATGCACGGGAACACACCAGAACCTGAAGTGGAGCATGCACAGGGACACTCCTAAGAGAAAGTATTTTCCCATTACATTGCCTTTGAGATGTGATGTGATGACAAGAGAGACATGGTAGTTCTTCTGATTGCAATTGTTTGTCAGAGCCTGGAAATGAAAGACATGAGGGGGATGATTGATGATTATGTATTCTGTTCATTCCCTCTAGGGCACCTGGCATTGGCCACTGTTGGGAGACAAGGTACTGGGCTAGATGGACCTTCGGTCTGAGGGTGTCTCTAAACTACACCCCTCTGTCAGAGAGATTTAAATTAGACACATCGAAAGTGCAAATGAATCCGGGATTTAAATATTGCACACTTTATTTGCATAATGGCGGTTGCCGCTTTTTTCCAAAAGGGGGTTTTCAAAAAAAAAATGGCAGTTTAGACGGGGCAGTTTCAACAAAAATGCCCCGTTTTGAAAGATCCTGTACTCCTCATTTGCTATACTAACTGTAGTCTGTATTATGAAAGTTTGAAAACAGGATTTAACATAAGAACAGAACATAGGAACAGCCATACTGGGTCAGACCAGAGGTCCATCTGGCCCAGTATCTTATCTCCCAACAGCGGCCAATGCCAAGTGCCCCAGATGTAACACCAAAAAAAAAAACAAAAAAAAACAAAAAAAAACCAGGTAATCAGAAAGTGATCATCTCCTGTTGCCCATTCCCAGCTTCTGACAGAGACTAGGGATATCATTCCTGCCCATCCTAGATAATAAGCATTGGTGGACCTATCCTCCATGAATTTATCTAGCTCTTTTTTGAACCCTGCTAAAGAGCTGGCCTTCACAATATCCTCTGGGAAGGGGTTCCACAAGTTGACTGTGCATTGTATGAAAAAATACCTCCTTTTGTTTGTTTTAAACTTGCTACCTATTATTTTCATTTGGTGACTCCTAGTTCTTATGTTATAGGAGCAAGTAAATAACTCTTTCTTTCTTCATACCAACCTTGATTTTATAGACCTCTATTATATAGGGGATTTTAAATTTTGTTTAATTAACTAATCAAATTGATGATGGGATTTCCATTGACTACTTGATTACTCGATAAGGACTATTGTGGCTCTTGTGCATTTCAAAGATTAAAACGCCACATGGAGTCTAGGGCCAGCAGGGGATTTCCCAGGATGTTTCAATCTTTGAAATGCACAAGAGCCCCTACTAGGGCTCATGTACATTTCAAAGCGAAGAGCTGCATGGAGCCTGGGGCCAGTGAGGAGTCCCCTGATGACCCCGAGATCCACGTGGCACTTCCGTTTTGAAATATACAAGAGCCCCAGTGGAACTCTCATAAATTTCAAAGTTGGAACGCCGCTGCGGTGCGCCCCGCCCCGCCCCCTCCTGGCTTAAGATAGAGGCAGCACGTGGGGGGGGGGGAAAGCAAATAGTCGACTAGTGTGTCGACTATCCAATAAGCTTTTGCTCATCAGATGGTCGAATAGTAGCGTATATCCCTATATCCTATCCTCCCTACTTGTCTCTTTTTTAAGGTAAGTCTTAGTCTTTTTAATCTCTCATTATGACATTCATTCAATACTCCTAATAATGTATGTCACCCTTTTCTGAACACTGTCCAATGCCAAAATCTCTCTTGAGATGAGGCAACCAGAGTACTCAAGATGTGGGCGTACTATGGATTTATATGGAGGCAATAAAATATTTTCTGTCTTATTATCAATCCCTTTTTTAATGATTCCTAAACATTGTTTGCTTTGTCTGCTGATGCACATTGAGTGGATGTTTTCAGAGAACTATCAACAATGACTCACTCCAAGATCTCTCGAGTTATAATAGCTAATTTAGATCCTATTATTTTATATGTATAGTTGGGATTATATTTTCCAATATGCATTACTTTGATTTTATCAATATTAAAAAGTCATCTGCTATTTTGATGTCCAATTACCTAGTTTTGTGAGATCCTTTTGAAGCTCTTCACAGTCTGCTTTGAACTTCTCTATCTTGAGCAGTTTAGTATCATCTGCAAATTTTGCCACCTCACAGTTTTACTCCTTTCTCCAGATCATTTATGGATATGTTGAATAGGATCAGTCCCAATATGGACTCCTGGGGGAACACCATTAGTTACCTCTCTCCGTTCTGAGAACTGACCATTTATTCCTACCCTTTATTTCCTATCTTTTAACCAGTATAAAACCCCTTACAATCAGAAATGCAAATGAAAGGTCCAGGTTCAAGTTACCTCATACCAAATTCTCCCTCTGACTCGCAGAATTCCGTTTATCTGCTTTAACTCTGAGCTTCAGCTATTGGCCCTGCCTCATTACTCCTTTCTTTATACCAGTAAGACAATTCATGCCTTGGCTGCAGTGCTCAGAAAGAACCTCTGCATCTTATTGTAGCCAGATAGAGCCCCCCCCATCTCATCCATCTTATTTGTCTCTCTGAGGTTCCTGAAGCATACAGGACAGAGAAGGAGCAATAAAATCAGCATAGTCTATGCTGGCTCATCTGATCCTGAGAAGCTGAAAACATAGATATGAGGAGAGAGCGGTTAAGGCAATAAGCTGGCCTCGAGGCTGCGAGAAGTGCCCGGCTGGCACCCATGTTGATACGAACACACAGCCGTCCTTGGGAGAGGAATCTCCCACTGAGAAAAGAAACTCCAGTGCTTCCAATTTAATCCTCTCAACTCTCTCTTACAAGCGTAAATTAAGTTCACAACTCCCTTGTAAGAACCAGCAGACCAGCACTATTTGGCATCACAGATAAGAAAGAGAAATACATGACCCCATGGGTATAAAGATGGGTACAGCAGCACACTCACTTTTGAGTGTCAATCTACCCTCTACCTGCTGGTCGGGTTAGGTGTTTGACCTCCCGAGGTTCTATGGGGACGCCCACCTCGTATTTTCGTCTTTCCTAGGAATTGAGGGACCGGCCCTGGCCTGACACGCTGGAGTCGAGAGGCACAGAAGGGGGTAAAAATTGTACCTGGATGTGGTCCTCTGTCTTAAGTGTACACAGACTTAGAGCTCTTTAAAGGTTAAGCTGTTACTTGGTACTATTACAGGCAGTCCCCGACTTACGTCGGATCCGCACTTACGAACGGGGCTTTCTCGCCCCGGAGGTCGGGGCGAGAAAGCCCCGTTCGTAAGCTGCTCCGGTGCCCCTGGTCTGCTGGAGACCGTCTCCAGCAGACCAGGGGCACCGGGCGGGTTCCCGCGCTTCTGAGGCTTTGCCAGAGCAAAGCCTCAGAGGTGCGGCACCCCGCTGCCGCTGCGGCTCTGCTCCCCGTGTCCCTGGTCTGCTGGGGGGGGGGGGGCGCAGCTACTGTGCTCCCCCCCCCCCCCCCCCCAGCAGACCAGGCTTTTGTTTTGGACTCTGGGGCAGAGCAGCTGGGGCGCTGCCGATTGGTCCTGCAGCGCCCGCTCTGGGCACTACTGGACCAACCCGGCAGCACCCCAGCTGCTCTGCCCCAGGTCCTGATTCAGCCGCTGCTGGTCAGTTTCAGCAGCGGCTGAATCAGGACGCCTGGGGCAGAGCAGATGGGGTGCTGCTGGGTTGGCCCAGTAGCACCGAGGAGCGGCGCTACTGGAGCAACCCAGCAGCACCCCAGCTGCTCTGCCCCAGGCGTCCCCAAGTCAGCTTCTGCTGAAACTGACCAGCGCTGACTACAGGAAGCCCCAGGCAGAGTTGCTCTGCCCCGGGCTTCCTGGAATCAGCTGCTGATCAGTTTCAGCAGCAGCTGACTTGGGGACGCCTGGGGTTCTTAAGTTGATTCTGTATGTAAGTCAGAACTGGCGGTCAGTTTCAGCAGTGTCTGAATCTGGACGCCAGTTCCGACTTACATACAGATTCAACTTAAGAACAAACCTACAGTCCCTATCTTGTACGTAACCCAGGGACTGCCTGTATTTCTGTTTTTCCTATCTTTATCTTCTTTGTAACCATTTTTAAGATCTATATTTTGCTAGCAGTTAAGACATAGAACAATAGCCATTGCAACCATATGATTTATAAGCTTCCTCAATAAACCTGTAACTGTTTAAGCTTTAACCTGACTCCTTCAGTTGCTGTAACAGAACCAGGCACAATTTAAAAGAACTTCAGCCAATCTTAAGGGACAGATATAGGGAGAGCTTGGGCGTTTGGATTTGTCACTCCCAGGTGGCAGATCCATTGGGCCACTTCTCAGCCTCCCCCAGGCTGCCCGCTGCAAAGGAATCACAGATTCTAGCAGCTAAAATCTGAAGTGTAATAAGCTTTCCCTGCAAACTTATTGGGGTGCTCGTCAACCTCCTCCAGATTGCCCGCTGCAAGGGACCCCAGTCTCAGCAGTTGAAGTCTCGGATGTATAGCACACACACACACCACTCACTGCCCTAACTGTCGGCTGACACTTATCACATCAACGATCTAAAAGAAGAGCAGAAAAACAATCCTGGAAAGGGAACCAACAAACCACGTGTAAAAATCAGAATTCAATATGCAAATAAGTTATTTTGATAGCTGATGCATAGCTGATCAATGACATTGGCATACAGCTTTTTAGAGCTAAACTTTGTTACCTGAAAATCAAAAATTCAAGTCAGAAAAACAATAGCCAGTCAACAGTATAAAAAAGTGTTGACTAGTATCAGTGTTCTAGCATTGTTTTTGTTGTTTTGAAGTTCTTCACAGTCTGCTTTGGACTCTTAAGTCTCATCCTCTTATTTGCAATGCCTTCCACACATTTCCTCATTTTAGCCCACACAGTATATCTTCCCATTTTCCTGAAGCAACTACTGCTAAAGCCTACTTCCTACCATCTGCATCACACATCACAGAAACTGAAACCCCTATCACATAGTTATTTGTTCCTCTCTAAAAGCAAAGGCACAGTGTTGTTACAAAGCAATTTTATTCAGACAGAAATAGACTTAGAACTCTTCAAGCAGGTTTTGAAAGCACAAACCTCTGAGACCATCTCATTCTCAAAAGCTTAAAGTGAGAGAGAGAATATTATTCCTTCAAACCCGATACATTTTTCAGGAATACAAGTTCACTGGTATACAAGATTTAGGTGAACAACCAATGTAATAAATCTCACATACAATAGCTTTATTGTAAACCAGAACATTAACAGTGTACACCCTTCTGGGTTGTATTATCCTTAGAATAGAGCAAAGGCTCCCAAACTGTGGTAGGTGTACATCTGGGGATACAAGAGACATCTCTAGGGGGGGTATGTGGGAGAAATTGTGAAATGACGTATTTAATTTATTATTTATTGCATTTTCATAAACTAATCAAAGCTTTAAAACTCTGTGGGAATTTATTACATAAATACAGCAGTTTATTTACTTCAAGGATGCACCAATGAGAACACAGACACACAAAGACATTGATGTACAGAGCCCTTACCTCCAATTACCAAACAGCACTGCTTCAGTTACCCAGCAACAGTGAAATCATACTGAGCTCAGAACTTGGGGGGAGGGGGAGACTTCGGTTGTACATGTTGCACTTATATCCATACGTAACAGTGAAATGCGGACAGATGGCTAACTACAGGTAATGTTAAGAACACCACACGAAGTGACAGTGACATGAAGGGTAGGGATATGTGGGCAGCTGGTAGATCTGGATTCGGTATGCAATAAGAAAAGTTTGGGAACCTCTGGATCAGACAATATTAATAAAAAAAACTTAATTTTTCCTCCCTAATTCTGAACACACTAAATTGATGACTAATAACTATTTCTCTTAAACCCTGTTTATTCTGAATAAAATGACTAATGATATGATTAATTTACTGTGATAATACTGACAGCAAGGAAGCACTTAATGTAGTTCTTGAACAAACCTGGGTCCAAGTGTGAATTTATATGAGGCAGTGAGAAAGCAGTTCTGGAAACACAGGACACAAATGACCATGGCTGCTTCTTTAGCTCCTAAATCAGAAGTTTTCTGACAACATTCCATGACCACTCTGTCAAAAAGGTCCCAAGGGAGACAGAATCTAAGAAGCAGCCCACTTGTTTAAGGATGTGAGCAAACTGCAAAGTCACCTCATCTTTTCCAGATATCTGTAAAGCACCTAGCACATTTGGGGAAAAATAAATAAAAAATAGAGACGGGAGCAAGTAAACTTAGGATCATCAGAATAAATTAACATTGCACCCATCTTCTTTACCCCTGACGCCCATGCTCAGCCATGATACAAATTTACTGCAATATTCCTGTAGGAATTGCATTTATAACATACACTTTAGATGGGAAAATATGATTAGCGAGTGAGCATGGCATAAGTTAGTTTAACAATATAAACCTAATTTTCAATACTCATCTTGAAATTTCACATACTATACTTTAACTCACTTTCTTTTCTTAATTGGGAAGTTTGGATAAAACATGAGAAAAGAAAAATAAATAGTCTGTATATGTTCCTGAAGTCCCTCTCTCCCCCCTTTTACTTTGGGGGTTGGAAGGTCTGGCCCAGAAACTCCAAATTTGTTGGCTTTGCTGCGAATACTCTTTTGGTATTTTAGTAGATATGAACAGTGGAAAAACTATAACTATTAGAGAGATAAGCTCTATAGGGAACCTACAGACTGGGGGATAGATCTAGCCCCTGGCTTTCCTGTATCTAGCTCCACGGCTCAGGGCTCTGAGCCCAACACCGGGGAGCCACCGCTGGTGCTCCAGCCCTGTGCCCCACCCCCGTGGAGCTGGAGTGCCAAAGCCAGCTCCCTGCTGCGGGGGACAGGGGAGCCACAAATCTTGCAGGATGGAGTGAGGAAAGCCAGGACCAGATCCAACTCTGAGGCCCTGGGAAAATGGCAGCACAGCAAAGAGAAGACTGGAGGCTCTTCCCCCCACCACTCTGATTGACTGCAATTACGAACAATAGGAGCAGCAAGGGGTGATGCCTGGGAGCAGTAAGGGACACAGAGCCGTGTGCATCCCTAGGGAGCTGCGCCAGATAAACATTCCCCATATCGTCCAGACTCTGCACATCCACTCCACTCTCGTACCCCCTCCCACTCACATCCCACATCACTCCTGTACCCTATCTCCTGCCCAGACCCCGCAACCCTTTCATGCACGTCCCTCCACTCCTGTACCCTACCTCCCACCCACAGCCCTGATCACAATTTCTAGCCTGCTCCTGCACCCCTGGCGGCTCTTACTACATTTAAAAACCTGAGCAACAGCAACCCCCCCTTATTGACTAGTCAATGGAAATTTCATTGACTACTTGATTAGCTTCCTGACCACTATTTAACATCCCTAAGACTATAAAGCAGAGCTGGAAAGTCCAGGTTGTAGCAATATTGGGGTTGGATAAATTACCATGTCATGCCATCCTGACAGCTCCACACATTCCTGCTGATCAGCCTACTGCTGTGTCTTAACACAATATTTACTAATAGTATTCTTGGAGTGAAATTGGAATATAATTAGAATAATTCACTTTGTTTATGATCTCAGCCTGATTTCGGCACAGAAGTCTCCATAAACGAAAGACCATTACACTAAACCACTGTGACAGTCTTTGGCAAATCATTGCAGCCATTCTCAATAAAGATTACAAAGTGAAGAGTCCTGATTTGAGTTACTAAAATAATAAAACATTTTATTATAAATTGTGCAGCAGGGGAACCAGTTTCCTTTCAAAATTAAATTGAAA
The DNA here is from genome assembly GCF_049634645.1 of Pelodiscus sinensis. Taxonomy (NCBI): domain Eukaryota; kingdom Metazoa; phylum Chordata; order Testudines; family Trionychidae; genus Pelodiscus; species Pelodiscus sinensis. Next base: position 6,479,760 of record NC_134717.1, on the reverse strand, counting down.
ACTACTGAGGACTTGAAAACTTAGAAAAAAAATCTGAATCCAGTAAAAAGCGGTCAAAAGAAAATTTCTATTAGAACTAAAAGACACACACTTCCAAATCCCATTCCAGACTAAGAACAAGTATGATTTTAAAAACTGAAATCCTCATTTCATGTCCAACAAATACAAACGACTCTTCAAAAAAAAATTGAGAGAACATCATTATTTTTGAAGAAAAACAACACAAATATTGAAATAATTGAAAAATTGCACAACCTTAGCAAAATTCCAACTACTGCTCTTAAAACAGAATTTCTGATTTGAAGCACACATGGAGTGGGAAAGAGAACAAGGATAAAACAAAAAAAATACCAAGATGGACAGAAGAACCAGCTATGCAAAAATTCATGTCTGACAATATTTCTGCACTCCTAACAGCAAATTCCTACAGGAGAATTTCATTCTAAAGATTAATTAAATAAAAGATTAGAAACTCTCAAGACAGTTGTAAGCTATTTAATGGAACTGAAGTAAGCAATTAAAATATTCACTGTTAGTTATCAGCACAAGCACTGTAACTAACCAGCATAAGACAGGCACTTTTTTCACAACCTATAATTACATAGTCTTTTTATATAATTGGAATTAGAAGATATGTGTAGCTTATTAAAACCATGCAACTTCTCTGAAAGGCTTTTCACAAAATCCATAAATTTTGAAAATTATAAAGAAGATATAAATAATGCACTTCAGAGTTTGGGAAAATAGGGATGTGAACAGTTAACCAGTAAGCATCACCCTTATATTGGGTGATGCTTACAGGTTATGGTTAACCAGCAAGGACTGCTCCAGCCTGGATGGATGCTCCCCAGCCCAGCCAGAGAATGCCTCCCGCACAGCAGGGCACTGCTCCAGCCCAGCTGCGGCAGTCCGGGGGAGGCAGGGCACAGAAGGGCGCTCCAGCTCACTTGCCCCCGTTAAGTGGTTAATTGATTAAATAGATAACTGGTTAAAAATATGTAAACTGATTAAACAGGATTTTACATCCCTATTAGAAGCCCAAGTACAATCTTAATGTTATACGAAGACATTCCACATCTAATTTGAAGGTAGTACAGGCAGTCCCTGAGTTACACGGATCCAACTTACATCGGATCCGTACTTATGAACGGGGCTTTTCTCGCCCGGAGGACGCGGGCGGCAGGACCACCAAGACGCGCCGTGGTCCCGCCGCCCACGTCCTCCGGGGCGAGCAAAGCTGCTCCGCGTTTCCCTGGTCTGCTTGGGTTGGGGGGGCTGCTCTGCCCCAGGCGTCCCCAAGTCAGCCACTGCTGAAACTGACCAGCAGCTGACTACAGGAAGCCTGAGGCAGAGTTGCTCTGCCCCAGGCTTCCTGTAGTCAGCCGCTGGTCAGTTTCAGCAGTGGCTGAATCTGGACACCAGTTCCGACTTAAGTACAAATTCAACTTAAGTACAAACCTACAGGCCCTATCTTGTACGTAACCCGGGGACTGCCTGTATAGGACTATGAATTGTCATTATGGTAAATAGATCTCTATCTGCACATCAAGAAAAAAAAAAGTATGATCAGCGTTGTAGTGTTCCACAAAACTGAAATAGTAAACTTTGTTCAGAAAAATTATAATAGAACAGCAATCTTAAAATGAACATATTGAGGCATAAATTGCATGTAACTGTTTTATAAGTCGTACAACGGAAGAGCACTACAAGTTTTAGGGAAGGATTTTTTAAAGCACCGGGCTAACTGCTCGGACTGATTCAATAGTAAAACTGCTAATGGCTTCAAAGACACAGGTCAACATTGAGTCCTTCAGAAAACTTATGAGGACTTCAAGGTACAATTTATCAATAGACTTATCTTGTCCTGCTATACAGCCTGTGTAAACTACATTTCTCACTTAAGCATTAAAAGTTTATTTCTTAAACTCAAACAATGAGAGAAAAATTGATCGCTAGTTGTCGGGAAAACAATGTAGGAACGCTAACAGGTAGGTAAGAATAGTTAATTGAAAACAGATTTTCTTGCATATTGATTTGAGTTTCATCAATTACCACAAAAATGTTTGACAGTTCTATTTGAAAACTACTTGTTTACATATCATATTCCATAAACATGTTTTATTTTCTCTGTCAGCCTAAGGTAGTATTAAGTTGCATAATAATATTATTAACACTAGCAAGTTTTTGTATGGAATTTAAGACAAATCAGAAAATAAGCCAAACACAAATACTTGCTTTGTATAGCTCCTACATCTAAATAGATAGAAATATACTATAAAAACAAAGGCTAATGTGGTAGAGTTAATGAGCTATTTTGGCATGGACTTATAAGTTTGCAGCATATATAAACATTCTATTTAGGTATTTAGGGTCCACAAACACGTTACTGAACAGGACTTCATTCATCCTGTCACTGATTTTTCATAAGATTTTTTTTAAATATTCATTGAAAATCAATAGCAATTCTGTCATTGCAAATTATAGGGTGCTACATATAACTAAAATAGAGGAAGGCTCATTTTGATGCTTGAAGATAGGGAGTGGGACAGTAGAGAGCTTGCCACAGAAATAAATGGCCAATCATGAAATCTGGTTTACCAATTCAGCTTACAGTGCCCCCCATGTCAAGTCAGGCTACCTCAGTAAAAGCAAGTCTGCTGATCTCAAAGCCATTTTAGGTGGATTACAAGAAATGGGATGGTTTTAAAGTTTGAGCCCATTTCAGGCCTTGAAAAATCAGCACTTTTTTTTTTAAAACAGATCTATAGTGGATGTGAAGATAGCATACAATGTACTAGGAATGTTAAAACGTGTGTGATTTGGTAACTATGTAACTGCTGAAAATTTCAGCAGTTACACATTCACATGTGGGGCGGCAGCCAGGGTACGCACCAGCTGCCCGTCCATGCTGCTGCTTCTATATCAGTGGCTAATACAGAGAGAGCCAGACTGGGAGTCACGTGTAACAGTTTGGGTACACATTTAAACAGGTACACTCTCACACTCCTATAATGCACCAGCATAAGGTGAACTCAGTAGCATGCTTTACCAAACCAGTGGATGGCACATGTTAAATTAGATGGTTTCTGCAGAGTTTTAACAAAATGTTACAGGTAGAACGTTCTAATAGCCCAACCTGAATAAGGGTCAAGCATACAGATATCATCCCTGAGGAAAGGGGACTATTAAATAGTAACTTTGGAATCACTGCTGTTATTCTGGTGTCCAGAGACAGAAATGTGCCCAGACAATTTAGAAACATATTAACTTTAAAAAAAAAAAAAAAAAAAAAAAAAAAAAAAAAAAGCATCAGCAGCTTTTAAAGGAAGATTAAGTCAGAGCTTCTGCCATTTCCTCAAAGCACTTCCTTCATCCTATCATTATTTCTGTCTTATACAGATTGAACTTAAGCCAGCTGCTTTTTATCCAGGTAGTTAATTTATTGAGGCATTCAGACAGCTAAATTATGGTAATGGTAGCAATTCAGCCATATGTCAACATCCTGTTGCCTCTGCAACCTGTAATATCTCAAAATTTCATCTCATGTTCAACATTGGTGGAAAAAAGGACGGCAAGTGCTACAGCTGTAAATGTAAAGCCTAACACCAGAAAGGAAAAGGTGTACTGAGGTTTTCTTAGTGCAATATGCTTTGGCCTCCACTATGCCATTAGCAGAGACAGACTCTTCAGGTCATGACATCCTAATAATTGTACTAATGTCAAGTTTGACACAAAGAAACAACAAAGGGCATCAAAAGAAGATCAATTTTTTTCTATTTTAATGGATTTGTTAAAGGAAATCAGTTCCATGGAAGAAAGACCAAGTTATCACATTAGTCATCTCATTTCCACACTCCTGAGGTGCATGGAACTCATGTACATATGAAGCCCAAATATGATGGTGAGGGGTACAAGAGAAACAAATAATTGTTTAGTTTTCTATTTGCTTATAACTTCAGTAGGTGTTTCATTTTATGACAGAATTCTAATTATGATGACATGGAAGTAAGAGCAGATGGTTAGTGGTTGAAGGAAAAGATCATGTAGAACTGTAACTTCCTTATTTTCTGACTCTTAGCATGGTTGGTGCTCTCTTCAGTCTTCTTTGGTGCCAAACAAACAGGAAAAAATACTAAGCATTCCAAAAATTCTCATTTAGAGAAAATGCTCAGACACGAGCTACAAGCCAATGGCTCAGATTCTCCACAGATTACTTTATTAAAAAACAACTATTTATAAGATGACAATCAAAATAAATCTTCCAACTTGAAGGCCCAACAAGAGATTGACTTACAAAGAGCTTCCGTAGATTGGGAGTGATTGGATGGACTGCCCAGACCAAACACTTACCCTATCAAAAGCATAGCAAATTAATCATAAGAACATAATCTCTTATAGCATGCTCTAAAACTCACCAACTTCCATGTTTGAGGGACACAAGAAGCAACATCCCCAAGATCATGAACTGCACACTGAAAAATCCCTTTGCCAGTACTCACATACTATGGTGATGGTGGCCTATCACAATTGTCATGTCCCATGATGCCTACATTTGTGCCACATAACTGTTTCAACTAGTCTCTCTCCTTAGAGAGTCTAGTTTATTGGTATGATTAAACAAAAAATACCCCCTTCACTCCTAGATCTGGGCTTCCTAGGTCTTCTCTTGACTTTTGCCTGAAATTAATCATCATCCTTGCATCAGAGATTCTCACTAATCTTGCTTCTGAACTCATGCTTCAAGTTACTTCAGCACAGGGAGCTTCGCCAGCCTCCAATTCTAGATCTTTCACTGCTACACTGCCACCCAGACAACTATCTTGCCAATAGCTGTAGGGAAGCTCATACCAAGTCTTTCCCAGTCCTCAGTTTCTCCTAGACTGAGCCAATAAGTCTGCTTTAAATCCCCAACGACTAATCACATTTTCCTGTTACATGCCCTTTTTCTTCATGTGCTCCACCTGGAGATTATCCATGCAAAACTCAGCCTTTAAAGGGGTTCTGTTTGCCTAACAGCTGTGTTGAGACAGCATTTGAACTTCCAAAAATCAGTACTGTGTTACAGTTCTAACAAGAAAGCATAAAATTGTGGCATCTAAAGCAGATGACTTAGGGAACAGTTGATCTTACACATAGCTAAGTCCCATAATAATTAGGACCTTATAGACTCAACAACCCCAGAAGTGCTCTCTGAAGTATACATATAATCAGTATAGATGACAGATGCCAACCAGATGGCACCTCACCTATGTAAGAAACACCCCATAATACTGCATAATTGAGGATGGGTGCTTTCCATGGGAAACTCCAACTAGAGTGCAGTGCATTGCAGTAGCCTAACAAGAGGTTACACCTTCCTGGTTCAGCGTTGCAAGTTCTGAAGGTGAATACCACCAGGGTTCTCAATCTTTTTCTTTTTGAGTATCCCTGCCCCCTCTCCCAAACACACACACCTCCAACATGCTATAAAAATGTTACAGTTCAGCTGTGCCACAGCTGGTTTTCTGCATATAAAAGCAAGGACTGGCACTAAAAGGTAAGAAAGTGGGAAAACTGCTTGGGAACCCACAAACCTAAATTACTGAGCCTTCAACCCCACATGGTAGGCCTCAAGGCCCTGCAATATTCCTTGCAGTCTGCCCACAGCTTCCTAAGGAGCCCTGGACCTCTGGTTGAGGACCACTGAATAATGTGACAATGCCTGTGTGAATGAAACAGTAAATGAATATATCACATGGAACAACGATAGTAGACACATCTATTAGGGTGCCATATTGATAGCATTCATCTTCTGTAATATCTCCATTAACGATCTGAAAAAGGAAGTATACAGCATGATGCATTATTATATGACACTGAAGGAGATGCTGCAAACGTCAGAGGACAGAAATACAAAGTGATATTGAAAATACAGTCATGAAATCAAGGAAGATTCAATCAGGAAAATTACAAACAACATCTGGGGATTAATCCCAAATATAAACATTTAGTGGGAGGGAGGAAGAGACTTAGGGACAACTATGGTCTGTCCAAGATAGGTGGAACTGGTAACAATACTTGCAATTAAGATTGCCTTCCATCTTCCATTAAATTCCTTTTCAGTTAATTACCTACAACATTAGCACTAGTCTCAGCTCTTTCACTGACAGGTATTAGTTCTGTACACTATGATTGACCAAAGACTTTTTTTCTGCATCTTAAGAGACAGGTAAGCACTGCTGCCACTATTTTACAGATGTGGTAAAAGACTGAATAAGATCATTCTTTAGAGAACAAAAGATAGAACCTAGGTTTCTAATATGGTGCAGTTGAATCACATTATCATAAGCCACACTGCCTTTCGGTACGTATCAAATCTTTGTGCTGTCTGCAACCACTACATCACACTTCGCTTCCAAGACTAAAGCCTAGGAATCCTCATTAACTTTCCTCTGTTGTCAAGTAAAAAGCTGCATAAATCATAGGCTCGTGTACTGTCACATTAGTGAAGATGCTAGTCTATTTAAAAGCTAACTTACTATTGCTTTAAGCTACTTCTTGAGCTCAAGTTTTCTGCTGTGGACCTAAAAGCCTTGGTTTCAACTCCTGCCGATTTCTTTTTCAAATCACGTGTGTGAAAATGACAGTTACATGAATCCTTTAAAATTAGTACCACAGAAAAATTGTTTTTCTTCTTGGTTGTTCACTATGTTCTTTGGATATACCTTGTGTATAACCGGTTTCAGTGTTTCTCCTGTGTAGTTATTTTCATTGATGCAGGTCTTTCACAGAGTAAGAGAGAATAAATTTTTAAAGGACATAGCGGGGAGAGATGTGGGAAGAGAAAAGCATAGGAAAAAAGATTGTAGAACCACAACACCTGGCCAGGAGTACTCATGAGTATGCATAAGTACATAAAACTCCATTTTTTAACTTAATGCCTCTAAAGTTAATGTTTTCCTTTTAGAACTGGAATGACAGATTTAGTACGAAATATTAAAATAAATATTCAGAGTTTGGCTAAAATGGGACCAAAATGGGGAAATGTGACAACTTTATACACATACACATTTGAAGTGCATAAACACTAATGGAAGTAGGGATGTTAAATTTCGATTTACTAATCAAATAGTTGATGCAATTTCCATCAACTATTTGATTAGTCGATAAGGGAACCTCCACCTTTGAAGTACAGAAACAGCCCCAGGGCTGTTGCTATACTTCAAAGGCGAAAGCTCTCTGTGGAGCAGGGGGCCACCAGGGCAGTCCCCCACTGGCCCTGTGCTCCACGTGGCATTTCAAAGCAGCAGTGCCCTGTGGAGCCCAAGATCAGCGGAGTACTCCCCCGCTGACCCTGGGCTCTATGCAGCGCTGCCACTTTGAAACACCATAGGGAGTCCAGCATCAAGCTCCATGCGATGTTTCAAAGTGGCACCACCGCACAGAGCCCAGGATCAGTGGAGGAGTCCCCAGCTGATCCTGGGCTCTGTGCAGCGTTACCACTTTGAAATGAAGCAAGGAACCTGACAGCCACAGCTGGCCCTGGGCTGCACAAGATATTTCAAAGCAGCAGCACTGTGTGGACCCAGGCTCCATGCAGCACTGCCACTTTGAAGTGCCCCCTACTCTCCCCCCCTTCTTCCCCCCGCTGCCTATTTGTGATGGGGGGGGTGGGGAGAATGACTAGTTGTTCACATTCCTATAATGAAGAAGGGCATCTTAGGTAATACATTTATGTTACTATGAATAATTAAATGAAATTAAACTGAAAATTTCAGAAGAAAATAATATTGACAGTTACAAGGACAAGATGGTATTCACCCAAGAGTTCTAAAGGAACACAGATTTGAAACTACAGAACTATTAACTGTGGTATGTAACTTATCTAAATCAGCTTCTATACCAGATGACTGGAGGATAGCTTATTGCTACTTAATTTTTTAAAATAACTGATATTTTTAAACTTAAATCAGACTTATTTAAAAAAATATGAAATTTCTCGTTTAAAAAATAATTTGCAATTAAATCTCATCACAAACATGCTAAACGTAAGTTTACAGTCTCATAAAAATGAACTAATGGCTCTAGTCTGTCCAGCCTACCTACCAACTCTTGGTTCTTGAAAGTTCTGGGTTTTCTATTTCTCAACAAATTAAAGTCACATGTGCAAAGAGACAGACAGGCTGGATAGGAATTTTCTTTTCTGTACTCATGTGGTGGTGGACATACTCCAAGCATGGAAGAGGAATTAGTTAAAACACTGCCTTGGAGGCAGAGAAATAATATATAAGGAAAGGACAGAGGTAGCATAAAAAGGAACAGTGCAGTGGACTGGGGAGAGGGGAAGACATTATTCGGCTTCCTATATTCCCTCACGTTTTTGCCACAGGAAAACTGTCATTGCTTCTGGACGTAAGAGGAACCCTATCTGGGAATATTCTGAAGAAATTTGTTCCTTGCTGGAAAAAAAAAAAAATCGTGTCAAATGTAAGCAGTGCAAGAAGGAAATGCATGACCTACTTGCAAGAATGAAACATAAGGAAAATGCTTAGCAAGAGAAAATGATGTGGATGAAGATGCGGATATTTCTGAAGAACAATGTGGATCGACTGGTTAGTAACTTAAATAATTCACTTTGTAATGAATTATTACAAATGAAGTCTTCTTCAAGACCCTCTCTATGCCTTTTAGTAGAGTGCAATTTAACATGTAAATTGCCAAGCTGTTTGCTATATTTCTAAGGGGAAAAAAGTTTAGCTTAGCTAATCCTTATAGCACCTTAAAGACTAACAAAACACGTACTGTAAATAGTATCATGCACTTTCGTGGGCACAACCCACTTCTTCAGATAACTGGAACATTAGAAGTCCAGGTCCAAAAATAAATAAGGGGGGAGGGGGGAGAAGAGGAGAGAGAAAAAAAGAGAAAAAAAAAAAGAGAGACAGTCAGTAGATGGTTCAAATAGTAACAGGCTGATAAGAACAATTAGCACCTCCAATTAGCACTACTTCAAGACAGGCCAAAAAACAGAAAAACGACAAAATTCCACTTATCACCTACAGTCCACAACTTAAACCCCTCCAACGCATTATCAACAATCTACAACCTATCCTGGAAAATAATCCCACACTCTCAGAGGCCTTGGAGGAAAGACCAATTCTCGCTTACAGAAGACCCCCTAACCTCAAACAAATTCTTTCCAATAACCACACAACACACCTCCATCATAATCATCCAGAACCCACCCCTGCAATCAGCCCCGGTGCCAACTCTGCCCACACATCTACACAAGCAATTTCATCACTGTACCCAACCACATCAGCCACCAAATCAGAGGCTCATTTAACTGCACATCCACTATTGTGATCTATGCTATCAAATGCCAACAATGCCCCACTGACACGTATACTGGCCAAACCGGACATTCTTTACAGGAAAGAATTAATGAACCCAAATCAGATATCGGAAAAGGCAATACACAAAAACCTGTTGGAGAACACCTTAATCTGCCTGGACACTCATTAATGGATCTCCACGTCACCGTTTTGTTTCAGGCCAATTCTACAAGCCAAATACACAGAGAAGGATTGGAACTTAACTTCATTTACAAGTTTAATTCTTATGCAAATGGTATGAACAAGGACATCGGCTGGCTCACACACTACCTTCCACATCCTAACGACTTAACCAACCAAACAAAACAATGGAGGTGCTAATTGTTCTTATCAGCCTGTTATTATTTGAACCATCTACTCACTGTCTATTTTTTTCCTCCTTTCTCCCTGATTTTTTCCTCTTTTTTTCCCCCTCTCCCCTCCCTCTTTCCCATATTTATTCTTGGATCTGGACTTCTAACACTCTAGTCATCTGAAGAAGTGGGTTGCACCCATGAAAGCTCATGATACCATCTACATGTTTGTTAGTCTTTAAGTTGCTACTAGTCTATTTGTTGTTTTTTTTTAAGTTTTTTTCCTGTTACATACTAACTCAGCTATCCCTCTGAAGCTTTTAATCCTTATAGTTTGTTTAACTAGTTAACTAGGTTTAGAATCTACCTCTCCAGTATACAATACAGAAAGCTGCATTAAGGAGAAATCTAGAGTTTCCAATTGCCACCATCAGTTTTTATTTTATATTACATGCCCCTTATTTTGGAACTTAATTGTCACAGACCATAAAGATGATGTTCACTATTTTGTTTCAGCATAACTGAGCTTTCCCAAGGGAACTCCATCTTATTTTTTTTTCTTCAGAACACAAATACAAGTGCTAGTGAGTTCTGGGTATGTCAATCTATAGTCAAATATATGATTAAATGATAAGCCTGTATCACAGGCAGCAAGGGGGGAAAGCAGGAAACAGTACCAGGGGGAACTGGCTTAAAAGCCAGTACCCTCCAGCTGCATGGTGCCACCTGCCCTCCCCCACCTACACTACTGCCTCTATGAGAAGCAGCAGCAAGGGAGAAGGGACGGAAGGGGAGGCTGCATGAAACACCCTCTGTCTGTGGCAATCCTGGGCCCATCACGAGAAGAAGCTGCTTCATGGAAGCACCCTTTGTCTATGGGAGGTTGGGGTTCCCCACAGAGGCTGCTCCACATCCCACAGAACAGCCTCTGTCCGTGGGGAACTTGGACCCTGCACGGACAGGGCTTCTGCCACCTCTGTATCAGAAGCAGCAGTGCAGGGTGACAGGCAGCAGGTCTGCATGAGGAGCTGGTTTTTGGAATGGCTCCCCCTGCCACCCTGCGCTGCTGCCTCTATTAGGCCAGCCTCGCTCCTGGGGACTATCGAATAGTCACTTAACCACTAAGATTCCATGTGGTTACAATACTATTTAATTACCCAATATCTAACATCCCTAGTGAGTTCAAAGGAGCGTACGCTAAAATTAAGCGCACTCTAAGCTCAGTTAGTCTTAGCTTTTTAGGTAATTTGGAATCGGATTTGCATCCTTGCTGGAAAAAAAAATGCAGCCAGAAGGTGGGTGCATAACTGGCTGGATAACCGTTCTCAGAGAGTAGTTATTAACAGTTCACAATCATGCTGGAAGGGCATAACAAGTAGGTTTCCGTAGGGATCTGTTTTGGGACTAGTTCTGTTCAATATTTTCATTAACGATTTACATTATGGCATAGAAAGCATGATTATTAAATCTGCAGATGATACCAAGCTGGGAGGGGATGCAAATGCTTTGGAGGATAGGGTCATGATTCAAAATTATCTGGACAAACTGGAGAAATGGTCCGAGATAAATAGGATGAAGTTTAAGAAGGACAAATGCAAAGTACTCCACTTAGGAAGGAACAATCAGTTTCACACAGAATGGGAAGCAACTCTCTAGGAAGGAATACTGCAGAAAGGGATCTAGGGGGTCACAGTGGACCACAAGCTAAATATGAGCCAACAGTATGACAATGTTGAAAAAAAAAAAAAAAAAAAAAAAAAAGAGAGCAAGCATGATTCTGGGATGCATTAACAGGAGCATTGAGAGCAAGACACAAGTCATTCTTCCTCTCTACTCTGCATTGATTAGGCTTCAATTGGAGTATTGTGTCCAGTTGGAGAAGGTCCAGAGAAGAGCAACAAATATAATTAAAGATTAAGAAAACATGACCTATGAGGGAAGACTGAAAGAATTGGGCTTGTTTAGTTTAGAAAAGAGAAGACTGAGAGGGGACAAGATTGTGGTTTTCAGGTATCTAAAACGGTGTTACAAGAAGGAAGCTCCTGTGCACAGGAGATTTTTGATCGCTTTGTTACTTCTGCTCACCGCTTTGGACTCAGTGAACCTCAGAAAGATAGAAGTTATGTCTCAGCCTGTTTGGAAAGAGCCCAGCACTCCAATGATCACTGCTGCTGGTACAGTCCTTACGGCTGTTTACAAGTTCTGCTACCTAGGAAGCGTACTGTCTTCTAGCATAGTCGTGGATCATGATGTATCTGCTCAATTGGCCAAAGCCAGCACTGCCTTTGGAAAACTAACCAAACGCCTATGGAATGACTATGGTATCAAACTCCATAACAAGGTAGCTTTTTAACAGGCAGCTGTCCTGAATATCCTGCCGTATGGCTCGCAGTCATGGACAATATATCGTCGCAATGTTTTGAAGCTTAATCAGTTCCATATGCGTTGTCTGAGGAAGATTACCCACATGAATTGGTGGGACAAAATTCCTAACATGGAGGTTCTTAAGCTGTGTGGTGTGATGGGCATGGAAGCAATGCTTGTGAATAAACAGTTTTGCTGAATTGGTCATGTTATGCGGATGGATGATACGTGCATACCGAAGATGGTCTTTCTATGGCCAGCTTGCTCATGGAAAACACTTTATCGGTTGTCAGTATAAGTGCTATAAAGACATCTTAAAGGCCAACGTGAAGTCATGTGGCACATCTCCCAATGATGGCGGAAAAATCATTGCACTGGCTCTTAATTGCTTTGAGAATCAGTGTATCCAGGCATTACAGGAAAAGTGTAGGATCTGAAAAGAACATACTATGCCTGCGGTTGGCGGTTATCTATGTGACATCTGAAATTGGCTCTGCCGATCAAGGATTGGTTTAGTCGCTCATCAGTGGCATCATAGAAGATGAGATCAGTTGATCGACGGCTCAGTTCAGAAGGGAGAAGGAGAAAAATTGTTCTCCTAGGCCTCTGAGGATAGGACAAGAAGCAATTGGCTTAAATTGCAGCAAGGAAGGTTTAGGTTTGACATTAGGAAAAACATCCTGTCAAGATGGTTAAATTGCCTAGGGAAGTTGTGGATTCTCCATCACTGGAGATATTTAAGAGCAGGCTGGATAGACATCTATCTGGAATCATCTAGACAGTGCTTGCTCCTGTCTTGAGGGCAGAGGACCAGACTCAATTACCTCTTGAGGTCCCTTACAGTTCCAGTGTTCCATGATTCTATAAAAAGCATTTCTGAATTTTTGTAGAATCCCATTTAAGCATGAGACTTAGACTGTCTGCAATAATTTCAAGGTCAGTAATTTGGTACTTTTAGCAACAATGTTTCAACTAAACGTATTTCAGACAACAAAGCATCAGTAGTAAGCAGAAGATTTCAATCATCCAGTAGGGATGTAAAATCCCAATTAATCAGTTAACCCATTAAAATTTAGGTTTAGCCAGTTAACCAATTAAGCAGGAACCCACTCCCACCCCAGCTGCTCCCCCCTCCTCCAATAGGAGGCTAGCAGCAGGAGCCAACAGACCAGCTCATGGGGTGGCTGGCTCCCAATCCCCACAGGCTGAAGCAGCCCTCCTCCTGCAAGGGGGGGCTGCTCCTGGATACCTGTTAATACAAAGTGATGCTTACTGGTTAATGAGTTACCTATTCACATCCCTATCATCCAGTAAAATCACCACCATGGATGGATTTGTAATAAGAACAAGCAAATACCAACAAGACACCCTAGATGAAAAGACTGCTCAATTCATTTATGTCACAAATTCTCCGTTTTGAATTGTTAATAAACACTTTCATTGACATAGTTGAGCCTTTAAGACTAGGCTACAATCCTACCACTGGAGCAGACACTTATGGAAGGTTGCTAGATACAGTGTACAAGAAGGAATTTTAACAGTGTGCAAGAAATACTTGGGGGGAAAGGGAAATTTGCCAGTATAATCTATAATGGGTGGAGCAATGTACACAATGATCTAGTAAGGTGTGGCTGGGTGACAACAGAAGATGGGGTTACCTCTCTTTCAGAAACAATGGATACATCAGGAAATATCCTCACAAAAGAATATTTAAAAGAAATGGCAGTGAAAGCTATAATGTCTCTCTATATGTATATTAAAAACATTCCTGCACAGCCCCCTAGTCAACTATGATCCAACATTCAACTTTCACATGTGCAGATAGACAATTCTGCAACAGTGGCTAAGACACGAAAATACTCAGAAGAAAAAAAAAAGGAAGGATGCCCCTTAACATATGGCCACAGTGCCCGTTTAAGGCATCTTTTCATCAGAGACTTAAGTACGAATTCTCTAGGAAAAAAGATGATGTCACTGAAGTCACAAAATGCTTCTGTGCCAACCATTTTGCTTCAGCTTCAGTGAAGACAGCAGGTAGATCCAAACTAATTCTCTCTCTCAAGAGGTTTAATGGAATTCTGTGGTTAATTATTTTTAACATAAACACATAAAACTGGGGGGAGGGAGGACACAATTAAATAAATGCAAATATCTCATGCAAAGTATCTAACATTGGATAAAAGAGGAATGTAGAAAATGTGCTCATTATCCATCACTGGAGATTTGTAAGATCATGATGCTTGGTGCTACTATAAGTGCAGGGGGACTGGACTTAATGACCTTTCAAGGTTTCTTCCACTTCTCCTTCTATAGCCTTAACAAACTTCAGAGAAATTGCTGATACACTTCAAGAGACATTGACAATAAAAACTCACCAGAAAGTTCAACTAAAAGTGAATGGATCAAGCATTAACTTCATCTTATTTTCTTGCTAACATTCTTGACCCCAGGTATAAAGGTAGATGCCTAACTTGTGAAGAGGATGATGCTGCCATAGCATGGAAATCTCAAAATTACTCCTTAGTCATGCCAGTCATAATAAATTTCAGGGCTGGAGAGAAACCATGTAATCAGTACATGTCTGTTGATGCTATTTTGAAATCAAGAGTAATTTCCAAAAGACTAGGTTAAAACTATTACTGTGCTACAATTTTAGTCTGAACAACATGGAGGTCACTAAAGGGGAAGACAAGACTTCGCTTCCATTCCCAAAGAAATATTCCAGATTAAAAGATCATCGAGAACATTGATGGGAAATACTATGTTTGATCCTGGTCTTCCTCTTCATGATTTTGACTTCTACCATCCGTTCACACGAATAATTTTTACTACCTCTTCTCTCCGCCTTCAGTTTCCCTCCACCACTGCAAGCAATTACACTGTACTATTACTGTGCACACCACTTTCACAGAACTGCAAACAGAAGCATAGTAAAAAAAACTTATGAGAACTTCAAGCCCTTCCATCAGTTTCTGAGCAGCAGTAGCATGAGAGTGAAAGTGGTGTATAAAGAAAGCACATTCATGTGCATATGCTGAAAGATTCTCCAGTTTAATAACTGTTATGGTTGATATGGGTGCAAATGAGATGGTACAGAAGCAGGATGTGAAGGCATGCAATACATTTGATCTTGCCTCAAATTTAAAGAAAAGTGGGAACAGAAGATAGATGCACCATACAAACCAATTGTTAGCAGCATTCTACATAATAAAGTAAAAGCTTATTTTACATATCAGTATTAAACAATACACTAATAGGGTATTTTATTTATAGTGATAGAAATGTAGCCGTGTTAGTCTGGTGTAGCTGAAACAAAAAATAGGACTATGTAGCACTTTAAAGACTAACATCAAGACTAATAAACCATCCTGTTAGTCTTTAAAGTGCTACATAGTCCTGTTTTATATTTTATGTATAGCTTTACTTACTTTTAAATCAGGTTTCAATCCAATCTAAACATTCACTTTACATTTTTACCCATACCAGCTTTCACAAGTAATTTAAGCTCTCCATTAATCTTGATCTGCCACACCCACTGGGTTAAAACACAGGCTGCACCTCTATAAACCGTAACTCTCTGGGGTCTGGTAACATCTGTGGTCCATAAGGACCACAGATGTTCCAGGGTCAGAGTGTCCCATAGTGCAGCAGTGGGGGCTGGGAGCCCGGCTCTGTACAAGGAGAGGGTAACATGGGGCCCAGCTGGACTCAGGGGCAGGAGCTGGTGCGCTTCTCAGTTGGGCTGCACGGGGAAGTGGGGGGAGGAGAGAGGAGGAGTGACAGGAGCTAGCACACAGCTCAGCTGGCAGCCCATAGGGGGAAGGGGGGAGTGGTGTCTCATTCAAATGGGCTGCAGGGGAAACCAGGAAGCCCTATGGGGGGAGGGGGGGAGAGAAGAGGCAGAAGCAGGGAGCCAGAAATAACTTTCCCTGGTCCAGAAAAGTCCGGGCCCAGTCAAGTCCTGAGGGTCCTGGTCCAGAAAGGCCCAACCTGTGCCATCCTACTTTACTTCTCACCTGCTGTGTTCAGATCACAGAACTTAAAGCAAAAAGCCTTCCAAAGAAAGGGCCACCATCATGCTAAACACCACCTGCCTAATGAGATGGTGGCATGATTAACTTTAACTTTGACTTTGATTTTTGTTTTGAAAGTCCTCCACTCCAATATATTTATAGCTTATGGCAGTGACTTTTTGAAAAAAAAAATGCTCAAAGACTATATATGAATAGGTTTCCTTAAAAAAAATAAGCATGTGTGAGATACTCAGATCCTCCTAGCTACAGAATTAAGAAATAAAACTGTGTTTATACTCTAACTAGATATTGGCTCTGTGATATTTTAATTGACGTGTTTCCACGACAACCAACCAACAGTGTCAGGATCCAACAATAGGCTGTGACTGGGACTTTGGAGCACAATTTAAACCAGTAGCTCTCAACCTGTCCAGACCACTGTAACCTTTTCAGAAGTCTGACTTGTCTTGCACTCTCCCAGATTTCACCACACTTAACTACTGTCTTACAAAACCAGACGTAAGAATACATAAGTATCGCAGAACACTATTACTGAAAAATTGTCTACTCTCTCATTTTTACAATACAATTATAAAATAAAGCAACTGGAATATAAATACTGTGCTTACATTTCAGTGTATAGTATATATAGCAGTATCAAGTTATTTTCTGTATGAAATTTTAGTTTTTACTGACTTCACTAATACATCATAAGCTTTTTGTAAAAATTGGCAAGTATCTAGATGAGTTGATGGGTCTCCTGGAAGACCTCTACATACCCCCGGTTGAGAACCACTGATTTAAGCAACAAAAATAAAAAGTGGCTACAACATTACTTTTTGAACAACTAAGTAGTCAATGTACCTAATCTTTTACACACCTCAAGCTTTTGATTTTAGCTCTCTAACTCCAGGTTAGTCCATGACTCCAAGTAGGCATAGGTGTTAAACATGACCATTCTCTAGCAGCAAATGCTCACAATAAATAATGGCCCAGTCTTTCTAGAATGAACATTAAGGCCCTAAATGCTGCAATGTTACTTCAGTGTAGGTGGAACCCTTGCCTGCACAGAGGTCATTGCATAATCAGAACAAAAATACAATACTTGGGGAGGCGTACACTTGCCATATATTCACCACCACCATGCTAATTAAAGTGACATTTTAACAGTTAATAAATAACCCCTCTATCCCATATTAGAGATTCATTCACTGAAAGCAGCAATTAACACATTACTTTTAACAGGCTAGGGTTTTGTTTTCTTATTTTTGTTTCATAAATACAATCGCTAATAATAATAATCTGTAAATACTTATTAAAGAAGGGCAGTTCATATTAACTTTAGCATGAGAACATTTCAAGTACATCCAACCCTGAAAGTATTTTCAGCAAGGGTGTTCAATCAATACTGTCTTTACATTCAGCCTAAATTAGGAATTAGAAAGTTAACAACTTTAAAAGAATGCATATATTTTGTGGCGCTAGCTACCTAATAAAAGCAGTAAGATTTATTCCAAATTCATTATAAACCACAAACAAAGCAGAATCTAAGTACACAGGGAATGAGCCACAAAGAAAGCAATACACCAGCACATTCACGTTTTTGAAGAAGGTTCATAAAGGTTTCAATTTTTGCAACATCTTCAAGCAGGCAAAAGAGATGACAAAAGACAAGAAAAAAATTCTGAAAAAATGCAAGGAAACTGAAAAATTAAAGATAGTAAAGAGGTTTGGTGGTTTTTTTAAACATCTATTTTGCAATGCCTTGTTCACGTTAAAATGTTTAAAATTGATACTCAAAATCACTTCTTGCTATGTAAACAAAGTTGCATTTCTGAGATTGTAAACCATAAATACTTCTGGGATTGTGTATATATTGAAGTGTGAGCCCTCCCCAAGGACTGCCTGCTCAGTTTGATGATGAAGCATAACAAATTTGAGATTTATGCTATAAAAAACAGGGAGTGGAAAAAAGTAACTTTTTAGATCAATGAAGCAAGAAATACTGTAAAAAGTAAAGCACCCACAAAATGTTTAGTCAGCAAACTGAAAAAGCTTTGGCACAATACAACTATCTTACAAGAAATCTGGTTTTAAAAAAAATCCAATTTAAATTATACTCATGAATTACTACAATACATTTAACGTGAAATTAACTCAGAACCATCCAGCACATCAGTAACTCCTTCCATTACAAAGCATTTCTTTACCAGTATCAATAGTTAAACACACACACTTAATAAAACCTCACTACCATTCATATCAGAGTTTAGTTCAGGCAAGAGAAATACACAAAATGACAACATGCATGGGCTATTGTAGCTTCGCCACCAGTGTCTAACTTAAAATCATCCTCTACTAAATTTGTAAAGTTAGGTTCTTTAAATCATCCTTTACTAGTACTGTAGGAACAGTGGCACAAAAAAAGTGGTCATTACAAACACGCACTTGCTTAAGCAACTGGAATATTTCGTGTAAACCAGCAACTAGCTAGTTTTAACAAAAGCCTTGCTTTGAAAAAAAAAACCCAGCAGGCAACATTCTTCCTTTCCCAAATGGCAGTGCAATGAGTTCGTGAGTTTTCCATCACCAGCAAGAATAAAAGCTTCCCTTGCATGCAAGATGTGGGAGATTATAAAGGCTTTCTGCTCCAGGGAGAGACTAAAAAACACAAGGGACGGTGGGAATGAAAAGACTGCACCCGAACGCATTTTTCCTGTCCAATGAAACTTACCCGTGCACCTAGGAACTAGGACAGTTTTCAAGATTAAATCCATTCCAAAGCTAAGAATTCCTGGTTGCAAGAAACCTCATGAGCTTCCTGCACAGCTGGATCGCTGAGAAACACACGCCCCGATCCTCCTCATCCCCCCCTTTTTCTGAATGGCGTTTCTGAACCCCCTAGTGTGCCGTGGAGTGTGTTGTGTGTGGGGGGGGGTTAAGCCTTCTTCCGAAATCATGAGGCCAGGTAGAGGAATTGGGGGAGCAGAACCACGCACGCTGGTGAGCTCTCAAGGGGGCGGATTTCCATTCGCAGCTGGGGTGTTGCGGGGGGGGGCAGGAGAAGGAAAACGCCCCCCCCCTTCGCTAGCGCCCCGCGCGCCTCTCACCTTCACATAACAGCCGCGTCCTTCCAGATGAGGCGAGAGGGGCGCGGAGGAGGGACCCGCGGGGCTCGGCTCGCCGCTGCCGCCCCACGACCCCCCCACCCGCGCGCGCTCCCACACGCACCCCCCGGGGCGCGCTCGCCGCCTTCACGGGAGCCGCCGCCGCCGCCGCCCCGCTCCCAGCCGCAGCGGCGAGGAGCACATCGCGTCGCGGCGGCTGGGCCGAGGGAGGGGGGCCGAACCCCTCCCCCCCTTTCTCGGGCGCCCCCCCAACCGCCGCCACGGGGCGGCACGAGTGCGGGGGAAAGGGGCGCCGCCCGCTCAGCGGGGGGGGGTCTCCTGTGGGGGGGTGAACGGAGAGAGGGCGGAGGCAGCAGGCGTGCGAGCGGGCTCTCTGCCGCTGTGAGGGAGGCTGCTTGGGGAAAGGGGGGGGCAGTAGCCTCCTCCCCTCAGGCCCGGCCTCCCTCCCTCCTCCTCCTCAGAGGCAGCATAGCAACCAACATGGCGGCTGCGCAGTCACCCAGCGAAGGGAAGGATGATCTCGCGAGAGCTGAAAGAACGGCTCCCGCCTCCTGCTCCAAGCTCTGCCAAGGGATTGGTTGAGCTGCCTGTCCGTCGAAAGTAGCCGTCCGACTAGTCCGGGGCGGGAATCCTCTAGCAACTTTGATTGGCAGAGTTTACGCTCAATCAAGGTCACGCCTATTGAGGCGTGCCAGAGGATTGGCTCTCTGAGCGGTCAGTCCGGGAAAGAGCCCGCCTTACGTTCCGTGCTTTGAGGCTTCCCTGGAGCAAGTTGAGGGCTTCTCGCAAAGGGGGGCGGGGGAGGAGTGGCTGTGTCAGGGAGCTGGGTGACACCTGCTGGCAGATACATTTACATCGCGCTCCGGTTCCAGATTTTTGCACGTGTTTTTGAGGGGCTTTCCATTTTTTTTTGCAAATTTTAATTCTAAATTGCTAACGTGAGACACTAACAAGTCATGAATCAGTGCTCCAGAAATTACAATAACCTCCCTAATAGATTTTAAAATGTGGATGCATTTGCTTTTATTTGCCTTCCCCCTTTTGATCATTAGGTGCACTTTGACCATTTTTTTCAAACTTTGCTTTGCATTATGAGAACTAAAAAAGTCCTTTAAAAGGGGGCAAGGAGCTCAAATTCTTCCATAATCAGAGGACTCCAGGATCCAAGAGCTTTATGAAAACCAGCAAATTATTCTTCTCATACACTGAGAACATGAGAAGTAACATGCTTAAATTGCAGCAACATTAGACATAGGAAAAAACTTCCTAAGGGTAAGAGATAAACGTCTATCAGCGATGCTCTTTGATGGCGCATGGGATGAGGGCAAGGGACTGGACTTGATGACCTCTTGAGGTCCCTTCCAGTTCTAGTGTTCTATGACAGTATTCCTCAACCTTTTTTTTATAAAGTACCCCTTTTAAAAAAAAAATATAAGTACCTACAGCTTTCAGACACACGCAAATTTTTTCTACCATTGCAATACATTTCTTTAAACAACTTAATCATAGCTGGACAGGTGATGACATTTTTGGGTGTAAAAAGTACAAAAATAATAAAGCGCTGTAAAACTTAAAACAAAAATTCAGTTTTCTCCAAATTTCAGTTGTGGTGACGTACTCCCAAGACTTCTCTCGAGAACCCTTTAAGGGAACTCGTACCAGTGGTTGAGAAACACTGTTCTATGATAAGTATTGCAACAAATATCCTAGGGAAATTGTGGAATCTCTGTCACTGGAGATTTCTAAGAACAGATTAGAAAAATGGGATGATCTGGATAATATTTAGTTCTGCATCAGTGCAGGGGGCTGAAGTAGATGACCTATCAAGGTCCCTTCTGGTCTGACCTATCTATAATGCTGTGTGCTTAAACCTTATTGAAACCAGTAGGATGCCGGCACAGATTTTACTGCTAAACAGAAATAGACTTCAATATGCACTAAGGTTAAGCACGCTTGTAAGTGCTTTATTGTAACAGGACCTGTATGCTGCTGCAAGAGGATGGATTTCATGATCTAATAATTCTTTTCCACCTACTTTTCTGTGATCTTACCATGGATAAAAAATGTGATAAATATTTAAAAATGCTAGCCACCATTATCTACCGTGCCCTGTTCCTTACAATACCATAGTGAAACACTGCCATATTATACATACATAATTTTTAATCAAAGATCTTTATGTGCAAGAGTGAGATCTTGAAGTCATTGTGGATAGTTCTCTGAAAACATCCACTCAATGTGCAGCAGCAGTGAAAAAGCAAACAGAATGTTAGGAATCATTAAAAAGGGAATAGCGAATAAGACAGAGAATATCTGTTGCCTCTATATAAATCCATGGCACACCCACATCTTCAATACTGCATACAGATGTGGCCGCCTCATCTCAGAAAAGATATTGGCATTGGGAAATGTTCAGAAAAGAGCAACAAAAATGATTAGGGATTTGGAATGGGTGCCATATGAAGAGAGATTAAAAAAACTAGGACCTTTCAGTTTAGAAAAGAGGAGACAGAGGGGATATGATAGAGATCTATAAAATCAAGACTGGTATGGAAAAAGTGAATAAGGAAAAGTTATTTACTTGTTTTCATAACATAAGAACTAGGGGGTCACCAAATGAAATTAATAGGTAGCAGGTTAAAAACAAAAGGGAGTTTTTCTTCATGCAGCTCATAGCCAACCTGTGGAACTCCTTGTCAGAGGATGTTGTGAAGGCTAGGACTTTAACAGAGTTCAAAAAAGAACTAAATAAATTCATGGAGGTTGAGTCCACCAAAGGCTAGTAGCCACTAGCCAGGATGGGTAGGGATGGTGGCCCTAGCCTCTGTTTGTCAGAGGCTGGAAATGGATGACAAGAGAGGGATCTCTTGGGCTATGTCTAGACTACAAACTTTTTGCAGAAGAAGCAATGCAAATGAAGTGCTCATTAGCATTTTCTCATGCTTCATTTGCATAATCTCTTCCAATCCATTTTGCGCAAGAGGTTTTTGCGCAAAAATGGACAGTGTGGCATAAGGATCTTGCACAAAAAGGGGGTTCTGCACAAAATGGACACGTCCACACTGCTTGTTTTTGCGCAAAAACCTCTTGCACAAAACGGATCGGAAGAGATTATGCCAACGAAGTGTGAACAAATGCTAATGAGCGCTTCATTTGCATGACCTCTTCCACAAAAAAACGTAGTGTAGGTATAGCCTTGATGATTCCCTGTTCTGTTCACTCCCTCTGGGGCATCTGGCATTGCCCACTGCTGGAAGACAGGATCTTAGGCTTCATGGACCTTTGGTCTGACCCAGTGTGGCCGTTCCTTTGTTCTTATGCTTTATAAATGTAAGCTATTATTATTCCCATTTTTGTTTATGAGACCACTGAGTCACAAATATCTATTGAATAGCCATTATATCAAACATTTAGCTTTTTTCTTGTATAAAATATGACTGGCAATTAATGAAGACATTGCTGTCTTGTGGGATATTTGTTACTTTATATTTCTGGCTGCTACAGAAAAACTGTGAGAATAACGTATAGCACTGTTTCAGCCTTTCTGCTTCCAATCACATCCAGAACCTGTGGAAAACAAAAATGAAAAACCCAAATAAAAAGCTAACTAACATATTTTTTAATCTTAAAGAAAGCGCTTTAGTTTGATGTTTGGGTCAAAAACCATAATGTTCTTATTTTTAGCTAAACTGCTTTCATAGAGACATATTTTAAGGCCAGAAAGGACTGTTGTGATAATCTGACCTGAATACAACAGGCCAAAGAACCTCACCCAGTAATTTGTACATCAAGCCCATAACTGTGGTTTCTACTTTACTACACCCTTTAGAAAGACACTCCCCCTTGTCTAGTTCCTGCATTAAGCAGTCCAGTGAAGAATCACAACTGGAGGCTTCTGATTGTTGCTGTTTATTTGTCACAAAATTTGTTGAAATCTGGGAGGAGGAAAAAAGAAAGAGTTTTAATAAAAATAGTCCTAAAGGGCCTAATTTTCAAAACATTATTTTTATTCGGGGGGCGGGGGAGTTGCCACTCACAGACACAAAAAAATGCCAATGAGCATATTGAAATTAATAGTTTGTAGATGAAAACTCCAGATTCCTTGGTTTTATAAAAAAATGCAAATAGCCAAAAAATCTCTCTCTCACACACACACACACACATGATTAAAGATTTTCCCAGGGCGGGGATGGAGGAAGGGAAACGGGGGGAGGTGCTTACCTGACTCTCTGCATCACACGCCACTCCCTCCCAAGCAAAAAAGAGGTATTGGCATTGGAAAAAGTTCAGAAAAGGGCAACAAACATTATTAGGCATATGGAACAGCTGCCATATAAGGAGATTAATAAGAGTGGGACTTTTCAGCTTAGAAAAGAGACAACAAAGAGGGGATATGATGGCAGAGGTCTATAAAACCATGGTACAGAGAAAATGAACAAAGAAGAGATATTTACTTCTTCCCATTATACAAGAACTAGGGGGTCACCAAATGAAATAGATAGCAGGTTTAAAACAACAAAAGGAAGTTGTTCTTCACACAACTCAAAGTCAACCTGTGGAACTCCTTGCCAGAGGATGTTGTAAAGGCCAAGACTATAACAGGGTTCAAAAAAGAGCTAGATTAATTCGTGGAAGATAGATCCACCCTGGCTATTAACCAAGATGGGCAGAGTTGGTGTTCCCAAGCCTCTGTCAGAAGCTGGGCATGGGCAACAGGATAGATCACTTGGGCCTGGTATACACTAAAGGGGAAAGTCGACTTAAGATACACAACTCCAGCTCTGTTAATTACCTAGAAAGAGTTGAAATATCTTAAATTGAGTTTTCGCATTGTCCATACAGTGAAAGGTCAATGAGTGCACACCTTCCCGTCGACTTCCCTTACTTCTCATGAGGAGCAGGACTACCGGAGCCGATGGGGGAGCCCCCTCAGTTTGAATTAGTTGGTCTTCACTAGATCTTATCTGCAGTGTAGACAAGCCCTTGATGATCACCTATTCTGTTCACTTCCTCTGGGGCGCCTGGCATCGAGCACTGTCAGAAGACGGGATAATAGGCTAGATGGACCTTTGATCTGACCCAGTATGCCCGTTCTCATGCAAAAAAAAAACCCCGAGAAGCCTGATCAAAACACTAAATATATAAAATAAAAAGTGAGACGTGGCTCCCCTCCCATATTGTTCTTTGGGATTTTTAAAATTTGTAGTTCCTGGCTTCTTTGCCCTCTCTGCAGGCATTTCCTAAAAGTGTGCGCAGAAGCCAATACTCATTCATGTGAAACATAGGGAAGACCAGATGTCACCTCCCACCAGCTCTGCAGTTTCACAGCTGAGGTTTTGTAGTCTACATTGTTTGCCAACAGCTAGTACCAACTGAAAGCTTTCTCTCTCCCCCCTTTCCTCCCCCCAGGAAAAACACACTCGGAAATGTAACTGCGCTCATAGGATTTTCTTCTCTGTTGGATTGTTATGTGTCTCCCAGAAATAAACTGGTTTTGTATGTCAGTAATTATGAGGAGGAGGGAAAACAGTATAGTGACCATGGTAGCTTTGTTTTACTTTGTATTGAGTGCACAGTACCAAATCCATCCAAAAACAACCTTTATAGAGAAGACAAAAACTTGCACATCAGCAACTTAGCTAACCAAAACATGTTTGCAAACTATTTCCTGAACTGCCTACATTTGGGTTTCACCACAAGGTAATTAAAATCAGCAAGAGGAATTTTGACCAGTTGAGTTCTTCTAGGAACAGTACAAATTGTTTTCAATCCTCAAGTCCTAGACTACTCATTTCATGGCTTATTTAATGTTTACGGTTTTTACTTTATATTCAGTAAAATTTCCAAAACAGCCATATTGTAAAGAAATGGACCAAGTCAAAATAAATGAAGGTGTCAGGATTTATAGCATATTTGGTCCTCTGCACTTTACTGCTGAGTGAAAATGGTGTTAATAACCATAGTCTGCAAAACCAATTATTTGTGTTTAGTTTACAAATATATATGCTAAACTTTTAAAACTGGTGAAAGGTACCAGGCAACTTTTGTGGAATGCCTGGGGCCTCAATACAAAAACTTCAATGCCACCATCTCACCAAACACACAGGAACCACAGAGAGATATAACCCAATAAAAGTGTGAGTCTATTTGACCTTTGTGCTGTGTGTTAAACCCTAAAAGGAGACTCCACCTCAGGAACAACAATGACCGCTCCCTGAGAAGGGAAGGAGTCACAAGACACAGAAGTCAATGAAAGGTGACAGACACACCTGGAGACTGGAGTCCATTCTTTCCCCACAGAACAGATACGATATGAGTTCCCTCCAACCGGCCTGCCAATGTATTTCAGTATTATCACGGAGGAACCACCGTCTAGGTCAGAGGGTAGTTCACTTTCCAGAGTCATTCAGTCCTTCAGACTTTTTATGATGCCAGCAACAAGGGTGCCCACTAGTGCCAATTCTAGTGGAATACATCTCGAATATAGACACATATCCCCTTATAACCAGAATTCAGTTTTTCCAAATCCCATTGTTTTATTGCAAGTCTCATGATAATTCATTAGTTTGAAAGACAGAATTTCTGGAATTATTTTATTATATGAGAATCTCAGCTTTTGTTTTCTTTAAAAAAGTTTGTTTCTAAGCCTCATAACTGCAGAAAGAAAGCTTGAAAATGTTATTTCTAAGCATCCAAAAACCAGAGGGGAAATAAAAATGCAATTCATTTATGGATTTGAAATCTTATAGTCTTTAAACTAATCTCATGATCTTTGAACACTTGGCTCTTGATTTTTTTGAATTCTTGGCATTGACAATAATGACACATCCATAAATAAAACCACTTCTAGAAAAGGAGACAAATAGCTAGAGCTTTGCTTCTGTACTTACTTGTGTTTTGCAAAGATGAAAAGATGAGGTTCATGTATCCCCACTGTACTTTCATCACACCTGGTGCTTAGTATGCAATGTAGGTAATCATGATTCCTGTTGGTGTATTGTTGCAGAATCATTATACGTTATACATTGGTGTATTGTTGCAGAATCTGATTATAATCAGAGCCCACAGTTAGTTGCTAGCTGACAACTAGATAGGAAAACCATTTAAACAAATAAATTAGAAAGGCATAGATTGTGACAAACTATATAACTATGCAGAGAAGTGAGAATCCCTGCCTGTATACTCCTGCATATACAGGCAGTCCCCGGGTTACGTACAAGATAGGGACTATAGGTTTGTTCTTAAGTTGAATTTGTATGTAACTCGGAACTGGCTCCAGATGCAGCCGCTGCTGCTGAAACTGACCAGGGGCTGACTACAGGAAGCCGGAGGCAGAGTTGCTCTGCCCCCAGCTTCCTGGAATCAGCCACTGATCAGTTTCAACAGCGGCTGAATCTGGAGCCTGGGACAGAACAGCTGGGGCGCTGCCGGGTAGGTCCCCCCAGGACCAACACAGCAGCACCCCAGCTGCTCTACCCCAGGCGTCCACAACAAAAGCCTGGTCTGCTGGGGGGGGTGGCGCACTAGCTGCGCCCCCCCCCCCAGCAGACCAGGGAGACCTGGAGCAAAGCCGCAGAGGCGGCGGGGTCCCGCGCCTCTGCGGCTTTGCTCGGGTCTCCCTGCTGTGCTGGGGGGGAGTCCCCCCCAGCACACCAGGGAGACCCGGAGCAGCTTTTCTCGCCCCGGAGGACGTGGTGGCGGGACCGCTGCGCTCTGGGCGGTCCCGCTGCCCGCGAGCTCCGGGGCGAGAAAAGTCCCGTTCGTAAGTGCGGATCCGACATAAGTCGGATCCGCGTAAGTCGGGGACTGCCTGTACTCCGGGTTACTTGGATGTTGGATCATAGAGCACAGAAGTAGGTGCTGTTCTGCTCAGGGCAGGTGGGCATGGAGTGAGTAGGACAGAATAAGGAAAGTCTCTGAGTTTTTAGTCCAAAATTAGCCCCCTCAAGGTTGATTTTCTAAGCGATGCATCCATACTATCAAGCCCGTTATTCTGGATTAAGGGGCCATGGAATTCAAACTCTGCAGTCCTGCTTTTCACAAGGAGCAACGCTATTCCTGAAGTCCGAAATAACGTTAATGTAGATGCTCTGGTGCCACTATTTAAATTATTTGGCCTCCGGGAGATCTCCTGCAGCTCCCCAGAGCGCTTCCTGGGGCTCTGAGTCTGAGGCAGGCTCCATTAATGTGGACGTGCTACCTCAGACTATATTTGATTCTTCCCCATAATGAGGACACGGAACTTTGACTGTAAAATCGGGTGCCCAGAAGTCAAACTTAGTAAATTTGAAATAATCGCCTGGTGTAAACATGGCCTGAATAAGGCTCTGCACCCACTAATGTACCAGCCAAATCAGTTAGCCAATCTGGGCAGCATCTAGGGATGCCGGATGGTTTCAGAAAAAATACCAAACAACAACAACAAAACCCACGCCAGGAAAAAGTTTGTTGACCCTGAGAGTTGTTAAGCAAAAAAAACCCCAAACCACTGTGGCCCCTTTAAAAACCACATGGTGAGGCTTTTTGGCCCTTACCTCCCTGTGGATCCCGGTAAGCACTAGGGTTGCCTGGTTGTCTCGGTATTGAGCTGGACAGCCTGGGATTTTTGCCTCTGGGCTGGGAAAAAATTAGAAAGTACCGGACATTTTAGGTGTCTGGTATTTTCTGAATTTTTTTTACCGGACAGGAGGCGAAAATACCAGACTGTCCAGTTCAATACCGGACACCTGGCAAACCCTAGCAGCGTCATAATTTGCTGCTGCTGGAGACGGAAGGCAAAACGCAAATCTTCCTTCAACAAGGGAGAACAGGGGAGGGAATTGTGCCTCAGAGGACTGTCACTGAGTCACATCACCTTCTGGTGCTACTCCTGGAGTGAAGTATCTTTATGCAGGACTCCGTGCTGAGCCCTGTTTCTAAATATCTTTATTAATATCTTTATTAATGACTTGGATGAGGGGATGGATTGCACCCTCAGCTAGTTTGCAGATGACACTAAGCTAGGGGGAGAAGTAGATATGCTTGAGGGCAGAGATAGGGTCCAGAGTGACTTAGACAAATTGGAGGATTGGGCCACAAGAAATCTGATGAGGTTCAACAAGGACAGGTGCAGAGTCCTGCACTTGGGACGGAAGAATCCCAAGCATAGTTACAAGCTGGGGACCAACCGTTTAAGTAGTAGTTCTGCTGAAAAGGACCTGGGGATTACAGTGGAGAGAAGCTGGATATGAGTCAACAGTGTGCCCTTGTAGCCAAGAAGGCTAATGGCATATTAGGTTGCATTAAGAGGAGCATTGCCAGAAGATCCAGAGATGTCATCATTCCCCTTTATTCGGCTCTGGTGAGGCCACATCTGGAGTATTGTGTCCAGTTCTGGGCCCCCCACTACAAAAAGGATGTGGATGCATTGGAGAGGGTCCAGCGGAGGGCAACCAAAATTATGCAGGGGCTGGAGCATATGACCTATGAGGAGAGGCTGAGGGAGCTGGATCTGTTTAGTCTGCAGAAGCGAAGAGTGAGGGGGGATTTGATAGCAGCCTTCAAATTCCTGAATGGAGGTTCCAAAGAGGATGGAGAGAGGCTGTTCTCAGTAGTGGCAGATGGCAGAACAAGGAGCGATGGTCTCAAGTTGAGGTGGGAGAGGTCCAGGTTGGATATTAGGAAAAACTATTTCACTAGGAGGGTAGTGAAGCACTGGAATGGGTAACTTAGGGAAGTAGTGGAGTCTCCATCCCTAGAGGTGTTTAAGTCTTGGCTTGACAAAGCCCTGGCCGGGTTGATTTAGTTGGGATTGGTCCTGCCTAGAGCAGGGGGCTGGACTTGATGACCTTTTGAGGTTTCTTCCAGCTCTATGGTTCTATGATTCTATGAATATTAATGCTGTTCAGAAAAAAAAGGAGAGATGTCAAATATGATTTTTAACTTGCAACTTAGTTTAGTCCCATGCTTTATGGACAATTTATCGTTAGAAAAACGGCACTGATTACCACATTTTATCCAGGAACTGCTGGGAAATGATAGGAGTAAAAATAAGTATGTTAGCTCTGGATTAACGCCATGAGGGATGTAGTAAAAACCCATTTATGCACAAACCCAAAATTTCCTGGCTGAGAGGTTTGGGTGGGAGAGGTTCGTCTTTAGCCAAGCACACACAATGAACCAAATATTGTCTAGATATTTTCAATGCACCCATCACTGCATTAACATTGACAAGCTTTGTACAGGTTAGAAATCAGGCAGAATTTGTCCCTTTGCAGATCAGTTCTGCAGATAGGATGAAAACAGCATTCAGCAGAAAGGGATGAAAAGCAAAGCTGACTATAAGCCAACATGGAAACACTTGTGCAAGTGCAGGAGAGAGATCAGAATTAAAAGGAGGGAGAGCAGTTTTCAAAGGACAATTTACCTCCAGCCTGTCTATGTGCATCAGACATGGAGCCATGTTTGAACTGGATTTTGGCCAGATTTATCATCATCCTCCTCCAGGATTACAAGACCCTCACTCTAAACAGCTAACTGTAGCCACTTTTTGTAATCCTCTGAGTTTTTGCTGAAAGTTTTGGGGAAGTGAATATTCTGCACACTGCAGCATTTCTCATCCCTATAATATGTAATATTCAAGGCACCCACTTATGTCTTATTTGTGCTCACAGGCTTTGTCTACACTGCAGTGTTTTTGCACAAAAAGCTTTTGCAGAAGAGATCTTCCACAAAAACTTCTTGCGCAAAAGCGCATCCACACCTCAAAAGCGCATCGCAAAAGAGACGTGCATGGACATACTTGCCCAAGAAAGCAATGGCCATCAGAACACCTGTGCTTTTTCAGATAGGCTCTTTTTGCGCAAGAAACCCCAGTTGAGCGTCCACACACTCCTTTTTGCACAAGAACTCTTACACAAAAAGGAGTTATGCCTCATAGAAGGAGGTATATCTACACTGCAAAAAGCCCACTGTACTGTCGATTGACTGTAGATTTTCTTGCGCAAAAACGTAGTCTTGAGGTATGGACGCTCCGCGGGTTTTTGCGCAAAAAAGGCTGTTTTTGCGCACAAATCCTGTAGCGTGGACATAGCCACAGTGATTTGGCTATGTGATTTAACCTCTCTCCACTAGATGCTACACTGAGACCATCAAACATTTATTGAGCCAAATAACACGTTTACTGCAGAATAACGTATTTAAAATGAACGGGGACTATCTACAGTAAAACTCCAATCATCCGGCATCCAATTGTACGACACTCCTGATAGTCCGGCATCAAAATGGCAAGAGCCTAGTGAACGAGCTTCAGCAAAAAACGAGTCACAAAGAGCAGCGGCAGCAGCTCAACTGAGCGAAACCGGACGGGACTGAGTCAGGCTGCCACTGGCATCGTGTGACGCTGGAGAGTGCTTGTGCTACAATAAAAAGGGTTAAAAACACTTTATATACAGAATATACTCTCTCTCTCTCTCTCTCTGTCTCTCTCTCTCTGTATATATATATATAAAACCAATTTATAGTACCTCCTGATAGTCCGGCATATCCAATATTCTGGCACCACCTAGGTCCCAAAGGTTCTGGGTTATCAGACGTCTACATTTGGTTTTTTTATATCACTGTACAGTGAGAATCCGATTCTCATATCTCTTACACTGATGAAACTCCAATGTCTTCATCATTTACTTCCGATTTACAGCAGCGTGAGTGAAATTAAAACTAGGCACTGAGATTTCATACTACTGTATAGTATTGATATTGCTCAAGTGGAGTCACAGTTTATAAACATTCTAACATGTGTAATAGTTTATTGAGAACGTTTTGCACTATCTGAAATTTACAGACCAGAATATTCCTCAATAGAAGGGACTGCTCATTCATTTTTCCTATGAATTTCATATTAGGAAGCAAAAATTAGGCATGACTAACAGGAGAAGCTGTACATTAAATGATACATTCCAGGAATCTTACTGTGCATGGTTACCATTCAAATAATATTATAGCCTAACATCATTTTCTCTAGTATTGTGTGAGCCTTTGACACCACCAGTCCGGGAAGTGTTACATAGTGCAGCTTTCAGGAAGTCTGCCAAAGCTTTTTAGCTTGTAAATATTTTGTATTGTGCAATATACTCCTAGCAAACCAGAATAGGATCATATTACCTCTCAGCTTATGCAGGCTAGACCAAGCATTTCTGCACAGGCTTTCTTGTATGACAAGTGTATATGATAAATAAATTAGGCCTGTTCTGGGGTCCTTACTGAAGCAAAACAAACCAAAATCCAGTTGGCATTTTGCCCCAGTTAAGGCTTCCAGATTCTTTCCCACCCAACAGTCATAGAGGTCAGCTGTTTCTTACCCACAAATTGTCATTTGGAATGCTTCATGGAAATGCAGTCCACATACAGTATATTACAACACAACTGTTTTATTGTCATAAGAAACAACAATAAATATAATGTGGTGAAACTGAAATGTGTCTTGATTAAAGGTTCGCTGATAGCATTCTTGATGTGCTGCCTCTTCTGCAAAAACAGAAAGGGATACACTTCACAAAAACACCCTCTCTGCTCCTTGACCTGCTGCACCATTTTTTAATATATGGATAGGATTTAGGACAAAAGTTTGAATAGAAAACAATGTTCTGTTAATGTTAAATGGAGAATTGGATGGGTGAAAAGCCATCAGTTTAGTAGTTTGTATTTACATCTTCAGCAGGGGGTAAATTGGCCCAGCTTTGTTGATTTCTATGATTTATGCTAGCTGTGGATCTGGCCGAGGATGTTAACACATTGTCATGGGCCTTGCCTTCCTACTGACCAGTCTCACTATGTCCATCCTCACATTAGCTTGGCAAAAATATGGGTTGGGGTACCCGGGACAAAATCTTTTCTTTCTTCCTAGTAGCTGTGCTAAAGTTCAACCAGCTTAGCCAGTGACGAGCTACAGCGTTGCCCTGAGCCATGGCCTTTCTCAATAGAGTGTTCCAGGACAGAGTGTTCATTTTGGCAGAAAGCCACGGGCAGCAGCCGCGGGAGAGTTTTGCACAGTCAGGAGAAAAAGCAGCAGGCTCAGAACTACGAGTAGCTTAATTTAAAAAGGAAGTCCAGCCAACTAGTCTATGGCTGAATGCACATTGAAAATAAAGTTGTTGTTTTTTAAATAATCAATTTTCTGATTTTGTATTTGGTCAGTAACTTCTTTACATGCAAAACCAAGAAAAAGCAGTGAATTTGATTAAGTCATAATTCTCTATGCAGCCTAACGAAAGGAAATGTCTGAAATGGAATTTGCGTCATTATGGTCTTTGAAAATTGGAAAATTGCTATTTGTAAGGGGATTAGATGCCTCAGAGGAATAGTAAATGGCATACAGAACATTTAATCTCTAGCTGACTGATTCAGCTTCATCCCAGATCAATATGGACTGAAAGATGTTATGGTATCATGGCTGTGTGAATACCCTGTGTGAATGAATTGGGGGGGGGGGGTTAGTCCTGCTCCCAGTGTACAGTTATTTGTTATGGGGGACCCTAGACATTTTGCTGTCATTAACTCCATGGCAGAAAGGTTCCAAAAGCAACATATTCACTTCATCAGCATCAACAATAGAAAGCATTGCTAGTTGTAAAAATTAGAAAAGATATCTCCTCGACAAGAATGCCCATGTGATGAACTTGTTACTGAAAGGAAGAGGTGATGCTTTTTCAGCGTGATTTCTTTAGCCCTTTCTAAAATGTCACGAGTTTAGCAGTAACTATTGTTCTTGCAGGTGATAATCATGTGGCACCATAACTACATATCATGATGTTGCAGTGGACCAGTGGAAGTGTAGCATTGTTCTAGGATGACTTTTTCTTTGGCACCTAAAGATATTTCAAGCCTCTTTTGCGATCACGAATTTCTTGATATTTCAAGATCACGATTGCAGGATGTCCAACCCATTCTAAGTAAGGAAAATCCCAGAAAAATCTGGATGAATGTCATTCCTATTATGGAGCATGTTTGGGGAAAAGGGGAGCCATCTAGATCCCACAAAGCTTTTTACTGTGAAATAAAAACTGAGCAATGTCTCCCTAGTTTTATTTTCTGTACAGTAACAGAAAAATTACACTCCTTTTTCTGTGGCAACCATGCCACAATCCCCTTTCACTTAGCCCAGACTTCCCTCCTCACTGTTCCTATTGTATCCGTCTCCTATTTCTCTCTTCACCCTTCTGTATAATAACCCTTGTGCTTGCAACGGTCCCTCTGGCAGGATTTCAGGCCTGAACAAAAGAGTGTGAGAGCTAATCCCATTGTTTCTCGATTGATCGGAGCGGGGTTATTCATCAGCATCCACCAGATTCTAGACACATGGATCTGGATACTGCTCCCTGTCTCTTTTCCTCCTCCTTCCTGAGGCTTCTTTTCAAATATCTTCCCAAATCGCTGGGAATTTTTCCCTCCTATCCCTTCCCTCAGACAAAGCAGCACCCTTCTGGA
Organism: Pelodiscus sinensis; assembly: GCF_049634645.1. Lineage (NCBI taxonomy): Eukaryota > Metazoa > Chordata > Testudines > Trionychidae > Pelodiscus > Pelodiscus sinensis. The sequence goes on along the minus strand of NC_134717.1, from coordinate 6,446,125 downwards.
ATTCTCCAGAATCTCAGTATTCTTTGTTTCATTCTCCCTCAGGCCAGAACTCCCTCCCCATAACCCTTTCTATACCCTGACATTCCTACCTGTCCCCTCCCTCTGCCATAGCAGCATTTTAAGACTCTGCACTTGCTACCTAGCAGAGAGGTCTCAGGGGTCTTGGTGGGCAGCAAAGAAAGCCACAGAGGTTTGGAAAGGAAAAATAGGTCTGTTATGGTGGCTGGAGGCTGCAGAGAGGGTAGTCAGTCTATCTATAAAAGGTTATCATCACATAGCAGCAGCCATTTTACTAAATATCTGGACCCAGTTTGCATTTTGAAGTCTTCTTTGTATGAAGATGAATCCAGCAATACCAGCTTTGTGAATAAATTGTTGGGGGGGGGGGGAATCTGCCATATATCTCAAACTAGAAGCAAGAATTATGGTAGGTATCACACCAGAGAGCTCAATCTTGAGACTTTCAACCAAATGCTGCATACTCAGGAAGTGTGGGTCGGTTCTGGATACGCATACCAAAAGCAGGCTTCCAGTTCCAGCAGAGAACACCTGTATAAGTTCTGGGCACATGTTCCCAACGGAAATATTTGAGATACCCAGATACAGGGGCGGATGAGAGTGCCGCGGGGCCCAGGGCAGCGCTGCAGGGCCCTGGGCAGCAAAATTTCGCAGCCCCCCCCTTTGATGCAGCGTATGCGCCGTGGTGCCAAGGCGCATGCGCGGGGCCTCGGGAAGTGTGGGGCTCGGGGCAGCCGCCTGGCTCGCCCTGCCCTAAATCCGCCGCTGCCCAGATACCAGCTTTTCTGTGAACTGCGTTATTTTTGCTTTTTAATATGAAAAAGCTTCATCCTTAACACTCTCGAACAGAAGCTCAGTAAATCACTAGCAGGACTGGACAAAATGGTCCAAACAAACTAGAAGGAACAAAGAAAATTTAATTTCCTAGCTCTGGTTCTTACCAAAGCAGTATATCAGGTTATATTCTCTATGGATAAAGTCTCAGAGAAGTAGCTTTGTTAGTCTGTAACTTTAAAAATGAGTAGCTCCAACTCATCTGATGAAGTGGGTTTTACCCACAAAAGCTCACGATCCTATGTAGTTTTGTGAGTCTCTAAGGAGCCACAGGACTACTCATTTTTCAATAGATAAAGTTACTCTTATTTCATTTCCAACAGTTAACCTTTTGGTCCTGCGTATTTCCCGTGGCAGGTGGAATTTAGTTCTTGGGTGTCAAAACTGATTTCTTTCTACACTGCTGAAAAATTCGGCTCCTTGTCAGAAGCTATGCAGGAAAATGCAATATTTCTTTTTCAGTCTTTTTTTTCCAAGCACACCTGCGCCCTCTGCTGGAATCAAGATAAAAACATACATTCTGAATAGAGCCCTAGAAAAATGGAGCCTGATCACAGGCAACTGTTATGAAGTGCAGGGGTAGGCAATAATTTTTTGATGGGGGCCACTTCAGAAATTTTTGAATTGCCCCCGGGCCACACTGGAAGGGGCGGGGCCTCAAGTGGAAGGGGCGGAGCCAGGATACTTCCAGGTTCCCCACCCCAGGCCATGATTGGTCTGAGGGAGCACCTTTACCCCCTTCCACCAGTTCTCCCTTGGTGCTCATGCCACAGGCGTGAGAGGAGACTTCAAGGCCTGGGAAGCACACGAAGTCTCCTCCTGCCCTGCCAGGAGCATGTGGCGCTTCTTAAACACCGTGCACTGCTCGCAGGGCAGGGCAGGGCAGGGCAGGGGCAGGGGAAACTTTATGTGCTTCCCCCCGCTCCCAGGCCCTAATTGCAGCTGCGCCTCCGTGGGCCGGATCAACCTGGTTGGCGAGCTGGCTTCGGCCTGCGGAGGCCCATTTGCCCACCTCTGATCAAGAGTCTCCCGCTGCAGGGATAGGCGGGACACAAATCTCTCCCCTATCCCAGCCATGTACTGATCTTTCGGCCAATATCAAAAGCATGTAGTGTAGCTATGGGTTTCTCTTACACTAGGGCAGCAGTTCCCAATCTTTTCCAGAGGGGGACCCATTTTGACAATTCAGGAAGACTTGGTGACCCAAGGCAATTCAAAAACAGAGGGAGGAGGGAGGGCAGAGACACTTGGTGACCCATATTTGGGTCCCAACCCATAGGTTGGGAAACCCAGCACTAGGGAGACACTAGGGAACTTACTGCAGCATAGTTGCACCAATGTAGCTGGGCCACTGTAAGCACTCTGCTGTATCATGCGCTAAGCCAATGGGAGAGAGTTCTCTTGTCAATATCATTAATCCACTCTACTGAATGGTGATAGCTACTGCTGTCCACACTGGCACTTAGATTAGTGAGGCTTATGTCCTTCAGGAAGGTGGCTTATTCACATCTCTGAGTCACATATCTTATACTGAAGGCCTGGTCTACATTAAAGAAGAAAGTTGACTTAAGATACGGAACTCCAGCTACGTTAAGTATGCAGCTGGAGTCGACTTCTCTTACTCCTCGTGAGGAGCAGGACTACCAGCGCTGACAGGAGCACGCTCTCAGTTCGAATTAGCAGGCCTTCACTAGACTTGCTCATTCGAACCCTGGAAGATCCACTGCGGCAGCCTCCATCTTTTCTGTAGTGTAGACAAACCCCAAATAAGTGGTAGTGCAGACACAGCCTTAGTAAGCCTCCCATTTACAATATGTGCACAGCATGTTTTTGCAGAATAAATATGGACGTTGGGTAGCAGAATGTTGGGAAGCAGTAGATGTCCATTTCCCCCGTTGCATGCTGCATGGGCTATCAGTGGAGAGAGCTTCTCCCCGTGTCTTACTCAGAAAGCAGGGTGGTAGCTGCAACAACAGAGATGAACTGTTGGTGAGAATGCTGCAGCTGTTCCTTTGTTTTCTCTCGTCCATCATGTCATCCTTGATAATGCCAATTGGCAGCAACAGCATGGGGAAGGATGTCAGTTCCATAGATGGCCGTAACAGATCATTGAAAATACAGTACGAATCAGTGCAAATACAATCAGTGAAAGTGCAATATGAATGTGGGATTTTGCATCTGCAGTATCACGAACCAGACGATTATGGGAGATGCCAGGAACCAGATAGGGATGTCAAAAAGTAGTTGAGTCGAGTACTTGACTACTCGCTTCCCTCCTCCTCTGCTGCCTCTGTATCAGAAGCAGCAAGGGGAGGAGGAAAACAAGAGCCAGTGCTGGGGGGAGCTGGCTCCAGGGTGCTGCCTGCTTCCCCCTTCCCCCGCTGCTGCCTCTATCAGACACTCCCCACATTCCCCTCACACACCAGAGCTTGGGAGGGGGGGGCATGGCTAGTAGATTTTGTGTGTTCCAGCCCCACAAAGAGTTGGGAGGGGCTGAAGCACCAGCACAGGCTCCCCAATTCTGGGGAGGGAGCCCCAAGCTTTAGAGGCCAGATCCAGGAAAGACGGGGGCCAGATGTGGCCCCTGGGCCTTAGGTTCCCTACCCCTGCTCTATAGTCTCTCTAAGCTTGAATGGGATGCTTTAAATTGATGTTGACAATTACAAGATGTAGTAATAGAAAGACAGCCTGAGATATGAGACCTTGTATTAAAGGCCCAGCATGAGGCCTGTACTAAAGTAGAGGCCCAGGTAAGTATTCTGAACAGAAGAGTGAGTATTACCTGGAAAGACTGTTGCCTCGGGGAGATATTTGAGTAACTAAGGCATTCCTATGTAGCCCAGATTTCAGCAGGGCTACAACTGACAAAGCTAACAAGAGGGTACAACTCATTTACAGGTACAACATAAGAAACCTGTTGGACAGCACTTCAATCTATCTAATCACTCTTTAAAAGATCTTCAGGTGGCCGTCTTGTCACAAACAAATTCTACCAGTCAAATACACGGAGAAGTGTTGGAATTACAGTTCATCTGCAAGTTCAATTCTCATGCTGATAGGCTCAATGGGGATGAGGGATGGCTGGGCCATTGCCAAACTAACATTCAATGAAGGTGCAAACGGCTCTTTATGTAGATTCTTGTGTTAGTATCCACCCTATCTATTGACTTGGATCCTTATCTGCTTCGTTTTAACTATCCAGTCTTCAGGTATTTACTGATTGCCTATTCTGCCTTCCTGTTTTTCCTTTTGATTTTTTCATAACCTCTGCTTCTTGTTTCTGTCCCCCCTTCCTTTTTTTCCCCCTTTCCCCTTCTCCCCTATTTATTTTGAGTCTGCACATCCTAAACTCAAAACTCCGGTCATCTGAAGAAGTGGGCTATGCCTACAAAAGCTCATGATATCATCTACATTTGTTGTTAGTCTGTAAAGTGCTACCAGACCAGTTTTTGTTTTTTAAGTTTATCCTGTACAGATGAACTCGGCTACCCCCTGAAGCATTTGTTTCAAAGTCGTTTATGGTAAATAGGCTATGGTGCCCCTCCCAGTGCACCAGGAATTTCTTCAGATTACATCTCCTATAGTGGGGTGGTTCATCTGCAGCTGCTCAAATGTGACTGTATCATAAAAGCTACATGCTTCCAGGCTTGCTTTGTGCAAACATAATTAATTATTTGCGTTGCCAGCCTATCATCATATATATAGTAGCCCAGGGTCTGTGTGTCTGTAATGCCGAAATGCTGGCTGTTCCCTCTGGGGGGCGCTGTTGCCTGAAATGCTGGCTGTTCCCTCTGGGCAGCACTGTTGCCTGAAATGCTGGCTGTTCCCTCTGGGGGGTGCTGTTGCCTGAAATGCTGGCTGTTCCCTCTGGGGGGTGCTGTTGCCTGAAATGCTGGCTGTTCCCTATGGGCAGCACTGTTGCCTGAAATGCTGGCTGTTCCCTCTGGGGGGTGCTGTTGCCTGAAATGCTGGCTGTTCCCTCTGGGGGGCGCTGTTGCCTGAAATGCCGGCTGTTCCCTCTGGGGGGCGCTGTTGCCTGAAATGCCGGCTGTTCCCTCTGGGGGGTGCTGTTGCCTGAAATGCTGGCTGTTCCCTATGGGCAGCACTGTTGTCTGAAATGCTGGCTGTTCCCTCTGGGGGGTGCTGTTGCCTGAAATGCTGGCTGTTCCCTCTGGGCGGCCTGTGCTGCATGGGGAGTGTGGTCCCAAATGGCCGCTTGCGCCCCCACAGTGGCCTGGCTGAGCGGCGCAGAAGTCAGCCGAGCACCACGGGAGGAGGTGAAGGGGGGCAAGGCGGTGACGTGCGGTGTGACAGTGGCTCCAGGCCCTGCCCCCGGCCGTGAACGTCACCACCCCGCCCCCTTTTGCGGCACTCGGCTGACTTCCGTGCTGTTCAGCCAGGCTGCCGCGTGGGATTAAGTGGCGCAAGCAGCCATCTGGGCTCCGCGCTCCCCATGCAGCACAGGGAGTGCAGAGCCCACGGCTGTTTGGGCTCCACGGTCCCCCGAGTGAGAGGCAGGAGGGGGAGGAGAAGAGAAAGAAAGAGACAGAGGCAGAGAGAGCTGAGAGGGGGAGGGAGGGAGGCAGTAGGAGGAGGAGAGAGAGAGACCAGAGGCTCAGGAGAGAAGACCGACGTGGAGGAGAGACCTGAAAATCCCATTTTATGATGGGCTAATTGGCTGGTGTATAAAATAATAGCCAATAAGCTAAACAAAACTGCTTTGTATTATCTCCAGCTTCAGCCATAGAAATCACATAATCTTGTTCTCATGAAGACAGTAGGAGGGAAGTAAGTTCCAACCCATATTTTCTAACTAGATCTCCTTCTTAACTGTTTTCCTGGAGATTTACCAGGATAGATTATGCTGGAATTGGAGGAGCAGGTGAAGGTTATCAACCGCTTCATGCAGAATAAAATAAGGATGATGATAAAAAATAATCAGATCTATTGTTAATGCTTCTATTCCAAATAAAAGAAAACAAGCCTGTGTGATAAAGTAGGTCAGCTACTTGCAGGTTATCATAGAATCATAGAACACTAGGACTGGAAGGGACCCCAAGAGGTCATCAAGTCCAGTCCCCTGCCCTCACGGCAGGACCAAGCACCATCTATCATCCTTGATAGAGGTCTATCCAACCTACTCTTAAATATCTCCAGCGATGGAGATTCCACAACCTCCCTAAGCAATTGTTTAACCATCCTGACAGTTAGGAAGAATGACTTCTCATGTCTTGCTCACAACACTCCTGTTAATGCATCCCAGAATCATGTTTGCTTTTTTTGCAACAGTGTCACATTGTTGACTCATATTTAGCTTGTGGTCCACTATGACTCCTAGATCCCTTTCTGCCGTACTCCTTCCTAGACAGTCACTTCCCATTCTGCATGTATGAAATGGATTGCTCCTACTTAAAAGGAGTGCTTTGCATTTGTCCTTATTAAACTTCATCCTATTTATCTCAGACCATTTCTCCAGTTTGCCCAGATCGTTTTGAATTATGACCCTATCCTCCAAAGCACTTGATAGAATCATAGAAGTGATAGAAACCCGATAGAATAATATGCAGTGCAAGTTCAACATGTCGTTTTATACTGAACCCCAACTATCCAAACATCCTTAATTTTGAATTACTGGTACAAAACACTTGCCACAAACTGTTTTCAATCAATTAATTATCTTGCACAACATTTCCTATTGCTTTACAAATAACCAAACTTCTGTATCTCTGTCAAGGATAACTTAATTTGTAACCACATAAGGGAAGAATCTTTTCTTGTTCTGTATTCTGTTTGTTGATTTGAACTGCCTTTCTAAATATCTGTGACAGTTGAACAGAAGTAGTGACACTGCAGAGATATTTTCGTTGATATGTAGTTTCTAGACTATTTTGCAAAATATGTTTGAATCTTTACACCTTGTCATACTTCATTCCTGGATCCAGTATTCTGTATTATTTGTGGTGCCCACTGATTCAGCATCTAATCAACTTGTATACACAAAATAGTTTTTTTTAAAGTTTTGATTTGTGCAGAGAAAGAAAGATTTAGGCACAAATTCATCGTTGGCATATTTCCTTGAAATTAATGTATCTAAGAATTCAGTTTATCACATTACCCTTTGTCATATGTAGGCAAATGTGAATTCATTAATAACAGGTTAGAGAAACACCGCTCAGGGATGGTGCAGCTATATGTTGTCCTGCCTCAATATAGGGGGCTGAATTAGATAGCCTGTGAGGGTCTCCTTCAGCTCTCCATTTCTATGGCTCTATAAATTAGATTCCCTATGGCTTTTATGGCCTGATTTACAGATGGCTGAGTACCCACAGCTCTCATTGACGTCATCTGGACTTATGGATGCTCATCACCTCTGCAAGTAAGGCCTTGATAGAATTCTGCAGACCAAAGGACAGAAACATTTATTAGCTAATAGCAATTCATTCTACCATAGCATAAAGAGATGAATAATTTACACTGTCATGCACACACATTACTAAAATAGGTCAAATAATTCATTGCAAATCTGGGCAATTTTTTAAATGAAAATAAATGTTTTCCGTATTCAGTGCCTTCATAGGTAGTTGAATAATAGCATGCAGCTAATACTTTATGCAAGTATTGGCATTTCCTACTATTTAATTATTTACAAATCAATTTATCATTTGTTAATTATCACTGATTCACTGAGCTGGGTGCTACACTGGCTTGTATAAGTCCCAGCCCCAGAGAGTTTACAATCTTAGATTTCTACTCCATAAGCTGCTCTAAACAGGAGTATCCTATGTTTACATGAAAGATTTGTAGGATTGGTCCCAAAGCAGAGAGATAAAATGAGAGAAGATAAACTAGAAGAAGGAAGTAGGAAAAATACAGAACCAGGGTTACAAATATAACACCATGAGTTGGCGTAGTATAACTGTATAGATTGGTGGGGATTTTTTTATTCTGTTCACTGTCATTGTGATTTGTTTTCTCATCTTTGCCTATTTATCTTCTTTTAATTCTTACCGTTTCCAGCATTCAGGTTGTAGTCACATGAAGGGAATGGAGATTACTCAGATTTTATTTCCCACTTCGCCAATCACTTAACTTCTTTGTGACTCAGCTTCGCATGATAGGCTGCAGTTAAACCAAACATCTTCTGATACATAGTCAATCAGGCATTTTCTGCACTGGGCAGCAATTTAATCATGCACTTTATCAATGAAATATCTATCAGTCATAGCTACTTTTAAGAAAGAAAGATAAAGAGAACATGGCATGGGTGCCTTTTTAAGCTTTAGTTAATTTCCTATTGCCAGTTGTTAAGGAAGAAGGGGATTAGTGTGTATTGGGAACCTCATCAAATGTTTTAGAGGAGTAGCTGGGTTAGTCTGTATCTTTAAAAAGGAGTAGTAGTCCTGTGATACCCAGTTAGTTAATAGATAAGGTACTAGATTAGAAGATACTGCTCAAGATTATGTAGATTGTTCCTGGGTTTTGTAGGACTAATTAATTGAGTGCAGCAAATCAGGCATTACCCCTAGGACATACGGTACAGCTTGTTGCTTGCTTGTGTATTGCTAAAACGAGGAACAAATTAATAAAGCAGCAGAAGTAAAAGAGCAGGAATTAAAGATGTATGGAATGACCCACATACGGGTCATTTTGTAGGATCAGAGTGCAAGCCTTCAGCATTTAACCCTACTTCTCAGGAGAAAGTAGAAGTGCTCTGTATAAGCTAGGTTCTGTTGGGCTTCTCCAGCACAAATCTTCTTTACTCTGACCACCAAGGGCTTCATGCTACCACGGTGTTATCTGAAGACCAGACTTTCATATGCATCTCTTCCTGTCGTCTCATCTTTTCCTTTCCAGTTGGCATGATTTGGTAATGTCACATTTTGGCAATTTTTTCCGATGCGTCAGTTCAAGTCAGCAAAAGTAGCGATAAGCTTGTTTTTAAAATCGCCTTTGTGATTCAAGGGATTCAGGGCTTAGTTTTGTTGGAACGTCGCAATACTCCTCACAACAAGGCAAGACGAAGACCAGCGCTCTGATGTTCATGAACGGAAGGCAAAAAAAAAAAAAAAAAAAAAAGCTTAGCATCGACGCGATAAAAATCTTGAGGCTAATGTGGCAAACCCTGATGCAGATTCAAAATGGTGCTATATCGGGAAAACGGATGTGATAAGCAAGCCACACCTCCCCACTGCAGATTTCAAAGAGAGGGTGGCTGAAAACCTGCAAAAGCAATACCTGTACTCTTTGTACCAAAGATATAAATCGCCCTTGCTGCTAAGGGTCTGTCTCACAGGAGGAAGAGAAGACATTTAAGCAAGACCAAGAAGGATCCTGGCTCTGTCTGATAACATTCAGGAAATGAGAGAGAGTGCTCATGTATTTACAGAACAAACTCATACCCTCCTCATCACTGACAGTGGGAAAAAATACAGTTAGACACCAGGTGGCAGATTCACCACAGTATAGAAGGGAGTGTTTTGAGAACAATCAGTGGCCATGTGATCACGGAGCCCCCCCAAGTTCAGAGAGAGCCATGATTGAGATTTGTCCAATAAGGAACTGATTCCACACAATAATCCTGTCTACTCAGACCTCCCTCCTAGCGCTCTGTTTTTACTAATTGGCTCCCTTAGTTTGTGTTGTTACTTTGGATTGATACAACATTTTATCTGCATTTGATTTAAAAATAAATACGTGAAATAAGAATGGCCATACTGGGTCAGACCAAAGGTCCATCCAGCCTAGTACCCTGTCTGCCGACAGTGGCCAATGCCAGGTATCCCAGAGGGAGTGAATCCAACAGGTAATGATCAAGCGATCTCTCTCCTGCCATCCATCTCCACCCTCCGACAAACAGAGGCTGGGGACACCATTCCTTACCCAGGCTGGCTAACAGCCCTTTATGAGAAGATATAGTAGTAGTAAATACCCCTTTAAGAGGAATGGAGCCATTCACACCTCTCAGAGCTATCGTTTCATAACCGACTCAGGCAGAAATAAATGCCTTGGTTACCTTCAGAACCTATTTCCAAGGTTTTACTCATAGGTTAGCAGACCCACCAATGTGGGTGGAGGGCAAAGGAGGCAGTTGCCCCAGGGCCCAGCAGTTTTAAAGGGCTAGGAGCTCCTGGCTGCTACTACTGCAGCCATGCAGCGGCTGGAGCCCGGGGCTCTTTTAATCACCTCCAGAGAACCATGTGGCATGCTCCGGGCAACTCTCAGGGCTGGGGTGGGGAGGGGGCTGGCTGCCTCAGCTATGACCCTCTCCCTGAGGCCCAGTCCCTCCCAGAGGTGGGCAAAAGGGCCTCCGCAGGCCGAATCCAGCTTGCCAACCAGGTTGATCCAGCCCAGGGAGGCCTGGCTGCTCCCCCACCTCCAGGACACTTAGGGCCTGGGAGCGGGGGGAAGCACATAAAGTTTCCCCTACCCCTGCCCTGCCCCCTCCCTCCCACTTTGCCCAGGGGCTCGGCATAGCTGTCAGCTCCCCTGACGTTTAGTAACTATTTCCCCTCAATTAAAGTTGAGATTTTCTGATGCCATCCTATGATTCCAGGGCCCAGGGCCCTAGCATGCGTCTAGAGTGCCTGCTTAATCAAGTCCTAACTACTCTGCTCCACATATGAACTGATAAGTGAAATTTAGCACACTTAAGGGCAGACAAGATGCAAAGGATAACGCAGAAATAACATCTTGATTCTGACAAAGTGGTTTTTAACCACAAAAGCATATGCCCAAATACGTCTGTTAGGCTACGTCTAGACTGCAAGCCTCTTTCGAAAGAGGCTTTTTCGAAAGATACTTTCGAAAAAAAGCATCTAGACTACAATCAGTACTTTCGAAAAAGCAAGTTGCTTTTTCGAAAGAGAGCACCCAGGCAGTCTGGATGCTTTCCAAAGAGCGCTTTCAAAAAAAGGCGTTATTCCTCGTGAAATGAAGAGTTCCGCCGTCGAAAGAAAAGCCGCGTTCTTTCGATTTAATTTCGAAAGAACATGGCTGTAGTCTAGATGCAGGTGAAGTTTTTTCAAAAAAAAGTCTACTTTTTTCGAAAAAACCCTGCAGTCTAGACACAGCCTTAGTCTTTAAGGTATCATAGGACTCCTCATTGTTTTTATAGCAGTAACATTTTAAGCTTGAAATTTATATCTACATACTGGAACTTTTGGTTACCTCTCCAAAATTTTTTTGTTTTCTTGCTATATTGGGGAAAAGAGCCCATCAGTTTTTGGCCTGAGATAGCCAATACAGACACCCAAGATTTTCCCTCGGAAATCTGTCTGGCCTAAGCCTGACTTTTCAAGAGAGAATCTCTTATTGGACTCTCAGCACAAAATCAAAGAGGTGAGAAAACCAAGTTCTCTGGAAATAATAAATGGGTGCCACAAAGAAATAAAAAATGAGCTAGTTTTAATTGTAAATGTGTGACTCTGGTAACATGTCCATAATGCACCAGAGAAAATTACAGAAATCCTAGTGCAAGTTGCGTCTGAGATGTATACCGGCAACCTCATCTTGACATACATCCCCGAGGGAAACATTAGTCCTAAGAATGGAACGTTTTCTGTCAGCTGACAAAGTTAAATCACCTTTTCTCAAGATTCCCCCTACAAGCACATCTGTTTCCAAAGACAAGTTATTTGTTGTCAAAAGGAAAGTAAAACAAGGGAAAAGTGGGAAGGGGGAAGTTTTGGAGAAGCAAACTATGAAAATATTCAACTTCCTTAGCTCTCCAAAACAGGCATGGAAGAAATTTGAATTGTTCACAGACAAATAGCTTTGTGATACTGTACCTAACAGTATGGTAAATCAGGGATGAAATTCTGGTCTCACTGAAGTCAGGATTTCATTCCAGATGTGCAAAAGAATACAACAACGTGTGCCAAAGAAAGATAATCAAATATTATAACACTGCTCCAATGAAGATTAACCATTCACCTGTAGAGTTGGATGGCTCAATTGGATTTGCAATTGGCTTTGAAATGCTGCCTACTTCAGGACACAAGTTGGTGCTTGATGAAGAGATCAAGGCTGATATTTTCAGACCTGCCTAAGTAATGCCAAATTCCCATTAAAATTAATGGACACTGTGTATTCAACTCCCTTAGGCATCTCAGGAAGTCTTTAACATCCAAGGGCCCAAGTAAAATGAATTTATGTTCAGTATAGCTCCGGTTGGAGAAGTCTCTGCCTCATAACGTGCATTGTCCTAACTGAGTCCCAGGTTTACATTCTTGGCAAAGAAGTCTTGGACTAAAAGGGTCTACCAACTCAATTACTCCCTTCCCCATAACGATGATGCATCAAGATACATGGACTAAGGTACTTTGGTGGGACAACGTATTGTATTGCTACGGCCTGTACTATACCTGTTGAGGGAAGAAATGAAAGTCCGCAGTGTTCCAACCTCTGGGGCTGTGAATAGAGTCATCACAAGCAATACAGCCAAGTCCAAATGGATTAGCCATTCATGATAATGATGAAAAAGAAACATGGCCAAAGGAAGTTTCTTTAAAAAGCCATTCATCCCTCACCAGCTAGGACAAATATTCCAAAAAGTAGCAGCAATCAACTGCACAACCCACTTGGAAATCAGAAGCATACGATGCAAATATCTGCACCTTTTGTTGTCACAGACATTTAGAAAAGATACAGAAGATGGTCTACACAGTGAAGCTACTGAAGTCAGAAGAAAATCATTAATACTTCGCTTAAGGTAATGAGAGGAAAATGATACATGCTGCTTTGAGGGGGAGTGTCCAATCTCTAACACAGTGCTGGAAAGACGACATAAGAATTTAAGAATGGCCATACAAGGTCAGTCCAAAGGTCCATCTAGCCCAGCATCCTGTCTCCTGACAGTGGCTGGTGCCAGATCTGTCAGAAGGAATGAACAGAACAGGATAATTCCTTGTTTTTCAGTCTCAGATTCTGGCAGGCAGGTTTAGGGTCAGAGAGGGCATGGGTTGTGTCCCTGACCATCTCGGCTAATAGCCACTGATGGACCTAATCTCCATTAACCTTTCTTTTTTTTGAACCTAGTTACACTTTTAGCTTTCACCTCAGACCCAGGCAACAAGGTACATAGTTTGACTGTGCATTGGGTGAAGTAGCACTCCCTTATGTTTGTTTTAAAGCTGCTGCCAAGTCATTTGACTGGGTGATCCCTGGTTCTTTTGTTATGTGAAGAGGTAAACAGCACTTCTTTATTCACTTTCTCCAGTCCTCTTTTCAAAGCTGAACAATCCCAGACCCAGGAGGCTGGGAGTAGTTTATTGATCAGCTTTAAAAATCATGTTAAATAGGTTTCAAACCCAGGATGCCAATTGAAGTATATGGCCAGATAGATGTATGCCGGGAATCAGAAGTTAGTGAGTTAAAAGACAAAATAATTTTCACAGGCCCTCTATTCCCTTGAATGCAGATATCAGAGGGTAATGCAGATACCCCTATTTCCCAGGGGTATTTATTTCACAGATTATGTTCCAGTTTAGATTTATTTCCTGTGTTTTCTAGTTCAAATCTACCTTCTCTGAATTTCATTCCAGATACTCCTAGATAAAGATTTGGGAGGGGGAAAATACCCCTCAAATAAATATTTTTTGAAAAGTTTCCTCAGCTCTTCCCTCCGGGTGTGTCTACACTACAGTGTTATTTCGAAATATCTAATAGCAGGTCTCGCAGTGCCCCCAGGAGCTGCTGTTGGTACCCCTCCACTGCACAGGTGGGCCTGCAGAGCCCTCGGGTACGCATGATCTGTAAGTGCCATCACTGTCCCCTTATTCAGGAGGGGGATGGAAACCAGGGACTGCGTGTGTGGGCCTTGCTGTCCACGGATCATGCAGCAACCTATGCATGTGCAAGTATGTGCCATACCACCACCCCTGGGCATGTGGCCCCAGCTACCTGACTCTGGGGTGGGACAAAGCAGGACACCCTCCTTCCACAAAGTCTACACAGAGGCAGGGGACATCTCCACACACACACACACACACACACACACACACACACACACACACACACACACACACGCTATATACACCACAGGGGCATGAGTGGGGTCTGTTGTTCTCTGCAGCACACCTCCAACAGCCTCACACAGTTTAAGAAACACAGGAATTCCTGGTTTGGCAAGAATTGTTCTTCCCTCTGATGTAAGTCAGGGCTACTCCCCTTTGGAAGCCCTGGGGGCCACAATGCTACTCATATCACATGCCAAGGGCCACAACTCAAGCGTGGTTGCATATATGCGCAAAATATGCAAATAGCTTCTTTCACACTGACTGCATGAATATAAAGATTAAGGCAAGACTACACAATACCCAGGCACCATTTAAGTCAGCTCTGCTGATATTAATAAAATGCAATATTTACCTGATTTCCACCCATATGACAGCACTTTTAGTGAGCAATGACAGTCCAGGAATATAACTACCAAAAAGCATATCAACAGAAGACGACTATATTGACTACTTTTTTGCTTTGCCTCCCACTCGTAGGACATATGTTGAGACTCATGTAAACACAAACCACACTGTGGGCCGCAAACAGAGAGGCTGTGTGTTGAGTAGCCCTGAAGTGAAGTGTATTGATATCAACAGCAATCAAACACTAGAGAACTAGCGCATATCTTTGAGAAAGACAACTGGTCTTGATTTAAAATCTCTGTGTGATGTAACACTTAACCAGTACTTTTTTTTGTTTAAAAAAAAAAAAAAAGTGCCGGTACTGGGTTGCTGAACAAAAAATTGTTGAGAAAAAAAACCCAAACTACTCACCAAGATGAAACGTGGCCCCCTTTAATTACCGTGTGTTCTGTGTGGATCAAGTGCTCCCAGGGCCAGCTGGGGACTGTGCCGGGGGAAAGCAGTGAGTGCTCCTCAAAAAAGTGGGTACCATCACAAAAAAAGCATTGCAATTAACACTTCCCTTGGTAAGGTGCCTCGACAGTTAGCTAACTATGGGGCGAAACATCTCATTTCCAATTTGAGTTCTTCAACCAATGGTTCTCATTACAATTCAGAATGTCAAGGGAGAGAGTAATGAATAGAATTTTCCACATTTGCTTGACAGATTATAAAACAAAAAAAGGCTTCTGGGATCCCTGGCTTTTATTTTCCCGTGACAACGTCCAATCATTTTAGGCATGTAGCGAATTTACACCAATGCAACAGAAATCAGAATAGGACCCGATGAGGCTCTCTGCAGGGTCCCCGTATAAAGCATGCCTAAACATTAAAATTTATGTTTGCTGCCTCCGATGAACATAATTCTCAAATATTATTAATGAGAAACTATAAAACATACTTCAAGTTTTATGCTCAAATTACATTGAGCTGCCAAAACCCATAGATACATCTGTCTGTTGATATCTATAGAGAATTATATAACATGCTTTTATAATACAGCCATAGAGGGGATGGAACACATTTAATTTAAGAAGCAATCCTACAAGGAAAGTCGGTCTACCAAACAACTCTTCTCCTGTTCTGTTTTAAAAACGTATTTGTTCATGCCTGTTCTCTAACGAGGAAATACATAAGGGGGTTAAAAAGGCATTATTTATTAAGACACAGAACCAGGATTTCAATTTACAGTAATTAATTTTGTGTTTAAAAATGAATACAGCTTCAGACTGGCATAATGTATATGGCTTTATCTTATACTTATGTCCATTAATTTGCTCTCTATATATTCACACATCTGGAATATGGGTTTGAGTCTTCGATCACAAATTAAGGTCCCGGTGCTTATCTGTTGAGTTGAATGGCAACCCGATTTGCAAAATTCTTTCTGTCCAATTGCCTGAGATGGAGGGATGAATTATTAATTTTTTGACAGGCAAATCTGAGTTAGAGGAGGGTTAATTTGCAAAGAGACTCAGAAGATCCTATTCTGATTGCTATCGTATTGGGTGTAAATTATGAGTAATCCCACAGAAGTCTGCACTGGTACAGAAATGGTGGAAGTGAGGCAGTTAGCTGAAGGAAAAAAGACAACAAAACAATATGTGTGTCACAATAGGGAGGGGAAACTTTGTCTGGGTTGCAGGTTATGGAGGAGAGCTGGCCAGTGAGTCTTCGTACTGGAATAATAAATGAGTGCACTGGGCTGGTGACAGTTTTGAAAGGTCAGCCTAATTCCTAGTGGCGATTTGTCCTCATGACAAAGGCCAGGTGTATACTGCAGGGCTACGTCTACACGGGCCCCTTCTTCGGAAGGGGCATGCTAATTTTGAAAGTGGGAATAGGGAAATTCGCGGGGGATTTAAATATCCCCCACGGGATTTAAATAAACATGGCCGCCGCTTTTTTTCCGGCTTTGGGAAAAGCCGGAAAAAAGCATCTAGACTGGCCCGATCCTCCGGAATAAAGCCCTATTCCGGAGGATCTCTTATTCCTACTTTGAAGTTATGCAGTTACTTTGAAGTAGGAATAAGAGATCCTCCGGAATAGGGCTTTATTTCGGAGGATCGGGCCAGTCCAGATGCTTTTTACCGGCTTTTCCCAAAGCTGGAAAAAAAGCGGCGGCCATGTTTATTTAAATCCCGCGGGGGATATTTAAATCCCCCGCGGATTTCTCTATTCCCACTTTCAAAATTAGCATGCCCCTTCCGAAGAAGGGGCCCGTGTAGACGTAGCCCAGGGGGGAGGAATGTCAGCTTAAGTGGGCAACTCTAGCTATGTAAATAATGTAGCTAGAATCAACATATCTTAAGCCAATCTTGGAGCCATCTCCACAGTCAGAAGTCAATGGGAGTACTCTCAGCCTACAGGAGTGCCCTCAGCATTTGATTTAGAATGTCTTTACTAGACCTGCTAAATCGAATCTGGAAGATCAATCACCATAGCATCAATCCTCTGATAAGTGGAGACGTGACCAAAAACATCACCCAGAATAGTATACATTAACTGTAACTGTGCGGGGAGTACAAAAGGTGGACCAGCAAACCGTGAAACAGACATCCCAAAAATTAAATGCAAGTTTTTAAAACCTATCGCTATTCTGATACTGTATGCAGTTGTGTAAGGATGGGAACTTAAATGTTTCCAATGAATAATAATAAAGGGATGAGTGATTATTCCATTTGGTTCTGCATAACGTTTTCTTCTTGATGTTTAAATCCTCATGGCTGCAACAGTCTCTTGAAAGAATATTTTCCCATCAGCAAATATAAAATGTCTTTGAACAAGAAGTCTGTGATGTGTTCATCCTAAAGCTTTGGGAATAGAGAAAATGGGCTTTTGCTTCTTTTCAGCAAATGGGAAACCTCCTTCGCCCCCTCTAAAATACCCAACAAGCAAAAGTAAAATAAACTCATAAACAGTTTGATGAAACTGGCAGTGCAACCAGCTTGGAGGCCAGGTTCCAGATAATAAATTAGAGGTACAGGTTAAACTTCCCTAGTATGGCACCCTTGGGACCTCACCTTTGCCGAACCAGAGAATTTGCTGAATCATGGGAGGTCAATGGTATCTAGCAACATTACCAACACTTCCACTGCTTACTGGACTCTCAGAAGACATTTAGGGGCAAATTAGAGCTAAATAACACAGACCACTGAGAGCCAGGACTGGTGGCTGTAAACAAACTTTATGGGACTGTGGGAAACTTGGCCACAGCCATGATAAGTGGACATCCAGCTAACAAGTCATGCCGGACCATGGATGTTGCCAGACCAGAGAGTGCCAGACTGGAGAGGTTCAACCTGTAATATACTGAGCTAAATTCTGTTCCCATTTAACATTGTACGCTGCAGAGATTGTGCCTGCTGCAATCCCACCTCGAGCCATCCCTTTTGATTGGGAAATGTCGCTCTGGTGTCTCATGCTCCCATTGTCCTCTAAGGGGTAGGCTCTCTGGCTTGACTACATCACCTCAGATTCAACATAGACATACGATTGCCATATATACCGCCTCCCCTTCCCAAAAGAGACTGGTACACTCCACAGCAGGTGATCCGACTAGAAAGCATGCCCAATCACAGGTGTACGAAACATCAGAACTACAGTTCCCATGAAGCACGGTGGCAACAGCATTGGGAATCAAAATACTCTGGATTTCAATTTTTCATCAAAACCTCAAAAAATTCCTTAGAAACTCTAGTCCTAGTCTCTGCTTAGCTTTAATTGTGATTCCGCATTACAGGTTCGGGGCAGAGAGAGACTTTGGCACACAGGGAGGTTGTGGGATAGCAGTGGGATGTACATGCGTACTTGTAATGAAAACTATCAAGAATTACGTACCAGTCACTTTTCAGCTTTCTTTTAGGATTTGTCTAACAAGTTGCAGCCTGTTTCCTTTACAATAATTTTACAGCTTGTGTGTGTGTTTGTAGTAATCTAGTTTCTCCAGCAGTCAGATTTAGACTCTCAATTTTCCCCCTCCCCTGGTACTTTCTCTACTGGGATCCTAATTATTTTTTCCTTCCTAGGTTAACATGCATCTACTTAGTACTTTGTTTCTTCCAGCTATACATGTTTCCTCCTGGGATGAATGTAAATCAGCAAGCGCTTGCTGTGTGCATTGGGCTGCTTTATTATATTTTATCTGAGCATGAGTGTACTACATGCAGCATAAAGCTTTAAAAGGCAAGGCCTCGCCCATGTGGTCTGCGCGGAAGTCCCACTGGAACGGAGCATAGATCAATTGCTGGATGTACCCCACGTTTTGGGCTGTGAGACTACTGCTTAATAGGGATGACCGTTCCATCTAACAGGTATGCCCTCAATGTAGTTAACTGGGCTTACTATTCTGCTGGTCTGAATCGGAAGTTTCTCGGAGTTTTCACTTTTAATTGAAGAGATCCAACCCACTGCTGTGAGTCAGGCAGAAAGTACTGTTCGAGTCACAACAATAAATGTGTTCCTGTGCCAGCCATACATGCTGTCCGTTATGATGGGCATCTCACAGCTGCTATTGCTACAGGCTGTGGGCAAGCAGCAGGCTCAGTTCCCAGTCCTGACTCTTCCCGCTCCAGTAACATGATAGACTGTGCTACTCAGACAGCTGCATTACTATTAACGTGGTCATTCTTATGAAGCAGGTGCTGGAATTCCTTTCAATGGGGAAGAGGGTATTCCTATTAAGAAGATTCTATTGTAATACAGGCTATGATACTTTACTACAAAAATATTTCCTTCATCACAAAAAATATTCCTTTTGGTAATGACACTTTAACCATTCATCACATGGCACCAGGACAGGAGATTTGTATTCATGGCTGCCATCTCCAGAGCTCAGTTTCCTTTTCTGAGAAGGCAACAGGGAAGTTTTACGTGGTAGTGAGGATACACTGGTGTGGTGTCCTGGCGGGTCTCCTGCGCCATCAGTGAGGATAACCATTCGGCTGAGTGTATGCGTGCACCTCTTATGCATTGTGTTGCCTTTGTGCAAGTAGTCAACACAGCAGACTACGCGACAGCCACAAGACCACAAATAAGACGCCTGGCCAGGTTTATTGTCAAATGAAGTATAGTAATAGTTATAAGTAGACTCTACTGAACCACTACGCATATGTCCCCCCTGACAATGGATAGGATGCAATCAGTGCCAGGAATGAGATGCTGCCTCCAAGGCAGGAAAAGACAGCCCCTACAAGACACAACTGTATATACAGGTGTCAAGTTACAAACAAGTTACACATCAGTCCTGGCATATCAGGTTTCCACCTCTGACATTACTTAGGTATCACCCTGCGCCTCCTGGTTCCATTAGAACATCTATCCATCTTGCTGTCATTACAGACCCTTTCCTGTTATCTGTGGGGAGGGTGGGTACCAAGGTCCTTTTAAATGAGGTGTTGTTACCATCCTTCTACCATCTGCCCCATACTAATTACTGTTTTACAGACAATACCTAGTACCAATTACTGTTCTACACCCGGGCCTATTACCCTTAGAGTTTTATACTATCAGCTCTGTTCATGCAAAGTTCTGTGAGCAGGAGCCTGCCTCTTGCTCCCAGCTTAGCTTTGCTTTGTATTAGCAAAGTTTTGGCCATAGGGTTGCCAGGTGTCGATATTGACCCAGACAGTCCGGTATTTTCGCCTCCTGTCCAGTAAAAAAATTCAGAAAATACCGGACACCTAAAATGTTCGGTATTTTCTGATTTTTTTCCCAGTCAAGAGGCGAAAAATCTAGGGTGCTTACCTGGTTCTGCAGGGGAGCTGTCTGGCCCGAAGCAGAGACAAGATGGCAGCCGGCAGCCCGTTAGGGCCAAAAATCCTCAAAAACATTTCTTAAAGGGCCCACGCTGTTTTTTTTTTTATTTTTTAATTTTATTTTATATTAGGTCAACAACTTTGGTCTCCTCTCCTTCCCCCCCCCCAACAGAATTTTTTCCCTGGTGTTTTTTTTTGGGGGGGAGGGATAATTCGGTATTTTTGGTTAAACCATCTGGCAACCCTATTTGGCCACTGTTAGCTAGGCCTCGAGCCGCAAATCAGGCCTTTGTTACATGAGCTTTTGTTTCAGGCTCTCATATTACTACACTCTTTTCACTTAGCTGCTGTAAGCAGAGTTAGGTGATTTTTTTTCTCAGCAAAAAATAAACTAACAGAGAAATTCATCTCTTATGGGCACCTAAATTATTCACAAATTCAGACCAAATTTGGTGAACAGTTTTCTCATAAAAAATTGAATTTTAAAAATAAGAATCATAATGGATTGCTATGACTATTTCAAAACAACACTTTGACTTTTCCTTTTGAAATGACATTTTGTTTAGAAAATGGGCAAAATTTTAAAAAAGGGCAAAACCACCCCAAAATGACACAAAACTACCCATGTTTTTTTCACATGTAAGAAAAACAGAGAGAAAAAAATTCAGGAAATTAATTATATTTTTTAAAGAAATCAATTATTCACTCAACTCTAGTTATCACTGAACATCATTTTTCTATCTAAACACAGTCATCTCATTTCATTTAGTACTTGCACAGAATAGCTAACTAGGAAAGAACCTGAATTTCATCACGTCTCCATCATGCTCATTGCCCTAGAATGATTCACCTTAATTTTACTCAATTCTCCAGAAGAAAGGCTATCCAACCGTGAGACTGACTGGTTTTCAATCATGTCTCACTCTTACTCTTAATCCAAGATGGTATAAAAGGAGAGATTTAAAAATGTTCAGCAGTCACTTAATCTGATATACGAAGTGGTGATACATTTTTTTAAAAACTATTTTTTAGTAGAAGCAGAATGCAGGACAATGTAGCACTTTAAAGACTAACAAGATGGTTTATTAGATGATGAGCTTTCGTGGGCCAGCCCCACTTCCTCAGATCAAATAGTGGAAGAAAATAGTCACAACCATATATACCAAAGGATACAATTAAAAAAAAATGAACACATATGAAAAGGACAAATCACATTTCAGAACAGGAGGGGGATGCGGGGGGGGGGGGGGGGGAGGAAGGAAGGTAAGTGTCTGTGAATTGATGATATTAGAGGTGGGGAGAGTGGGATGTTTGTGAGTTAATGGTATTAGAGGTGATAATTGGGGAAGCTATCTTGGTAATGGGTAAGATAGTTCGAGTGTTTGTTCATTCCTTTTTGGAGAGTGTCGAATTTTAACATGAATGACAGTTCAGAGGATTCCCTTTCAAGTGCAGATGTAAAAGGTCTTTGTAGCAGAATGCAGGTGGTTAAGTCATTGAGAGAGTGTCCTTTCTGGTTAAAATGGCAAGAAACTGTTTTCTCTTTGTGATCTTGTCTGATATCCGTTTTGTACATTGTTTAGTAATGTTATTGTCCATTTCTTTTAATACTGTTTAGATTTTACCCTTAATGATATTTTATTCAGGTCTGAAAATTACTGTGCATTTTTATGAATGGCCTCTGCTTTTATTATTTTGTAGATTCCAATATCTGAAGCTTTGTTCCTTTTTAAAACTTGCTATAAGAATATAGAAATGCCCATGCTGGGTCAGACCAAAGGCCTATGTAGCCCAGTGTCCTGTCTTCTGACAGTGGCCAATGCCAGGTACCTCCAGGGGAATGAATAGAACAGAATGAATCAAGCGATTAATTCCTAGTCACCCATTCTCAGCTTCTGACAAACAGAGGTTAGGGGCACCATCCCTTTCACCCATTGATGGACCTATCCTCCATGAATGTAATTTAATTCTCTTTTGAATTATTTTTTTGCAACATCCTCTGGAAGAGAGTTTCACAGGTTGTGTGTTGTATGAAAAAAACACTTCCTGTGTTTGTTTTAAACCTGCTGCCTGTAGTTTCATTTGGTGACTCCCTACTTCTGTGTTATGAGGAGTAAATAACACTTTACCTTTTCCACACCAGTCATTAGTTCCTATCTTCATCTTCCCCAAACTTCCATTTAAGTTAAACTCCTGGTTATTTTCTGTACTAACATTATACAAAAAAGTCCAGAAACTCAGTTCTTTACTCATGAATTGTAAATATTTACCAGAAAAAAAAGCTTATTTATTAAACCCAATTCCTCATAAGCCTCAACATTTTAACTCCAGATTTAGTGCAGATTCAATTATAATTCTAACCACAAACTCTGAATTTCTGAAGTCCTCAAGTGTCAGTTTCTGAAGATACTTCCATTTTTGTCACCCAGCTCCCACTGGTATGGAAGGTCAGGACTTATATGGCTACTCCCACACTCAAGAGTGGGGATCTTGTCTTCATCACTGTCGAAGCTGTTCCCTGGTCTGGCACTTCAGCTGCAGAAGGAGGGGGCCTGTAAGAGACCTTAAAATACCCTGTCACTAAGATCTTCTGTTTAAAAAAACCCAAGGTCACAGATTCCCTGACTTTGGGGGTACGCTGCTACCATCCAAATGTAACCCCCCCTTTTGGAACCAAGGAATACACATTTGGGAATTTCTTCTGGTGGAGTACCTCCAACCTCTTTAACTCTCCCTTAGAAGAGAGCTTGAAACTAACTAACTCCTAACAGCAGACCTTAAGTCTCAGGCACATGCACACAGAATCTTTTGCTTTCTAGGAAACAGATCATAGTCTTAAAAGAAGTAAATTTATTAACAAAACAAATTGGTAAGTCATACTTGGTTGTTCAATGTCCCAGGGCACAGTGAAACTGAATCCCAGAGAAGCAATTCTGTTATTGTATGTGCGTGTGTCCGTCCCTGGGAGGGGGGAAGGGCACAGAATTTAACCAAACCTCAAAATAAAGAAAATAACCTGATTGCGTCTAACTAAACATTTCCTGTTCTACTCTCATTTGTTGTTCCAAGCTTCAGTCCTTTCTAGATATGGATATTGCTGAAAATTCTATGTCTGGTTTCCAAAGCTTACTTCATCTCCCCCCTGTCCCTCATTTGATGAGCTTCTGGAATGCTTAATAGAAAAATGAAATACAGATTCATGTTAACTTGTGTTCTAGGAGCCAGAGGGTTCTATGCTTTCCTTTCAGAAAGGGTGCCTATTACATATGTGAATGTTTAACCTTAACGGGTGAGATGAGTTAACAGTTAAGGTTAACTGGTGGGGGCTGGAGCAGCTCCCCACCTGCCGCAGGCTAGAGCTGCTTCAGCCTCACGAGGAGGGGGGTGGGGGTGGGAAGGGTGCCACAGATAGGAGCTGCTCCATTGGCCTCCCCACCTAACCCTACTTTAATAGGCCAACCGGTTAAACAATATGCTTAACTGGTTACCCAAATAAATGGGACTTTACATCCCTGGTGTCTATTCTCTTTCTACAAATATCTTTATATCTGAACACATTCAGTGGTCACCAGTAAGGAGCAAGCAACAGCGCAAATGGTGCCAAACCCAATACAATTCTTCATCTGGCACATGTTGTGCAGTGCATTTTACCCAAGTCAAATATTTCTGTTACGTCACTAGATATTAAGAGAAAATTCCTGCGAGGTGTCATCAAAATTCTCCATAAAAATAATCGCATACACACGATCTCCAAGCTATAGAAGTTCCTGAAGAAGTAGGAATATTCCTTTGGCTGGGTCCGTAGCCTGTGGTGGCTACTGTTAGAGAGAACTTCGAAAGAACAAACACCTTTGCTTGGTGTAAGCATTTTACACCCACTCTGTAAATGACACATCAGAATGGTGGCATTTCATATTGACTTTGCGCTGGGAAAAATGACTACGTGTGGCAATGGCACACCAGGTCCACTTGTTTTCTAAGTTTAAAGGAGGTCTTGGAATGCTGCTGTTTTTAGGCAAGTATGAACCGGTTTTGGAAGAGCACCCACCTACCCATAAACACTTCGCTTTGCTTTTACCCTCCCTTTAGCTCTATTTGCTTTTCCTTAATAATTATAAAATCCAGCTCTTCTAGATAGAGCTTTTTATCAGCAGATCTCAAAGTGCTTTAGGAAAGTCAATACTGTCTTCACTTTACAGATGGAGAAACTGAGGCACACAGACTTGCCCAAGCCACCCAGCCAGCTAATGACAGAGCCAGGAATAGACCAGTGTCCTGATCCAGGGCTCTATCCACCAGGGCTACACGTGGTCTTTAAAGCTTCCATCAAACTGTTTCCTAAAACCTCTGTATGCCTCAAAATCAGTCGAACTTTAGCCTAAGCTTTGCTCAAATGCCAGGCTCCCTGCCCAAGCTCTCCAATCTCACTCACTAGAAACTTACAGTTCTTCCCAGCCTTGCTTTTCCACCAGACTTTTTCAGATTCACCCCTCACTGGCAGTAGCCACGCTCCCTCCGCTCTTCTTACTGGCCTCCCTCCCATGACCCTTCCTGTGCAAAGCTACACAATGAAATATGTTCTTTCCATAAAGAGTCCAACTTAAAACAAAACAGTAAAAACCCTGGTCAAACCACCTTGCTTCTCCCATGCAACTGAATGGGGAGAGCAAGTTTTTTCAGGTCTTAATTCACTAACGGGCAGCAAGATGGTAGCTCCCCAGTTCTGAGTGAGCTGAAAATGGAACAGTTAATGGCCCTCTTGACTTTTCGCCACAGCCCTGACTTGAGGAGAATAAGACACTGGACCACCTGGAGACACGGTGCCTTACAGCATAAGCGGCAAAGAAATGTAATTCATGAGCAGAACAAGAGCAACTTACACTGTGTGGCCTAAGTTATTTTAAATGCCTCTTTGCAAACAATAGAGCTCCCTCCATTCCTCTGGAATGTATCATTTGAGGGAGGGAGAACAGGTATAATATTCACTAGGGATGTCAATGTGTAGATGACTAATGATGAACCAATAAGCCTGGGCTTATTGGTTCATCTTGTTGACTATATGCATTCCCCCTCCCCCACTTGCTGCCTCTGTATCAGTGGCAGCAAGGGAATGGGGGGTAGGAGGAGGGAAGGGAGAATGGGAGCCGGTGTCCAGGAGGAGCTAGCTTAAAAGCCCGCTCCCCACAAACACAAGATCTGCCTGCCCCTCCTGCCCCCCCCCATTGCTGCTGCCCTCTGATTGAGAGGCAGCAACGCAGAAGGTGAGGGATTGACTGGAGCCAATCAATACACACAGGGAGCTGGCTTTCAAGCCAGTTGCCTCCCCCCCGACCCCTACAAGCCTGGGCCTGCCATGGCCAGAGGCTGGTCCAGAAGCAGCCCCTGTCTGCGGGAAGGTCCGAGGTCCCCGCGGACAGAGGCAGCTCCGCATCCCACGGAGCAGTCTCTGTCTGCAGTGAGCCTGGGTCCACCATGGACAGAAGGTGTTCTACGGCAGGAGCCACTGTCTGTGGGGGGTCCGAGCTCCCCACAGATAGAGGCTGCTCCTCCTGCCCCTGCTGTTGCCTCTGTCCGCAGGGAACTTGGACTCTGTCCCGTGGACAGGGACTGCTGCCACCCCGTGCTACTGCCTCTGTATCAGAGGCAGCAGTGCAGGGCGGCAGGCAGCCGGTCTGCACAGGGAGCAGGTTTTAAACCGGTTTCCCCTCACAGACTGGCTCCCATCTGGCACCCCATAAAACTTTATGCAGTTACACAACTGTTCAATTACATATTTGAGGTTACCCATCTTTAAATCAATTCCACAAACATTCTCTGCATCATACTTCAACTTTTCCATTCTTTAGAAATTATTTCATAACTATAGGCCAGTAAAGAGCCAGCATTTCCAGAGCAGTGTCTGAGAAGTAACACTCCCTCCGTGGGCTTCGGGGTTTAAGATGCATGTAGGACAGAGAACGCTTGAAATAGGTCTTTAATTTTTTAAGAGACGCATCTAGTGAATGAAAAATTAAACACTACTTCAAGACTATATGCCAAAATAAAAAATAGAGCACGCACGGAGTTGCGAGGGCGTGGGGAGAGAGGCATCTTAGTGGCGTTCCAAGTGAATACATAATTTACAAATTTTAAATCTAAATCACTCACTTCCTATGCTTGGGGCACTCTTAAAATATTAATGATCAAGTCTCTCCTGGAGGTGTATGGAGCGTGTTTTAATCGGAACCCATACCTAGGGAAAAGATTACCACTAGGGGCATACATTTTCTCTCCTTGTTTGCCCAAAAGAGTACGGAGAGTCCTGTTGCGGGACAGGACTTTGTTGTAGAATTCCACCCCTCCTTTGGCGTAATCTTTGGAAATTATGGCCACCTGCCTGTCCGACCTGTAGTCAAGTGCCTGGCTCACGGCATCGTAAGCAAGAAAGTAGCCAATAAGGCCGACGGCTGCCAGGGTGATGTTATAAATGCCTCGAAACACCATGGGGCCAGAATACAAGCCCAGAAGCTGCTTTATAGCCACTCCAGAGAGACATGTGCCAGCCAGGCAAACAGGCAGCACAGCTGCATAAACTACAGGGCTATTGCTTTGCAAATACACAATCTCTCTGGCAATGGCAAACTTCTGAGCCTCTGGTGAAAATATCAGGGCTTCCTTCAAAGTTAGCCCTTCTTTACTCTCCCAATCCACTTCTTTGCCATTTATCATGATGACACGGTTGACAATTCCTTGTTTGTCCTCAGCTGTGCTATTGAAATTGGCAGGGAGGCCCACCAGAGAGCCTGCAGGCAGCCATGGGATCCCAGCGCTCACTGGATGGAAGCCAAAAGCTGCAAAGGGTTGGTAACAATTCGTAGACTTCACGCCAACATCTTGGAGGACGTCACTGAAGAGGCTGCGTAGCTTCTCTGAGAGCTCAGCCGGTTGCCCCCGAGTCCAGCACTGATACCACAGTTTGAACGTCTGCTCAGGACAGACATGATAGGAAAGGTTAGCCCCAAACAGTCCTGCGCAGGAAACTGCCAACAAGCCAGTCCTGTGCTTCTGTACAAACGCAGCTGCCTTCCACAGGAACAGAACAGCCATAGCCAACTTCTAATCTGTTCACAACAACATAGAAACAGGGAATTAAAAGATGCACATATGGATCCCCTCTCCAGATTATTTTCAACAAGCAGAGCACAACATCTGGGAAATCGTTTCACTGTATTTAGACAGAAATACAAAAACAAGAGCAGTGAAACGGCAATAACAATGAAAATGCTGAATACATTTGTTATACAAAGATTTAATCTCAAACTCTCATGCTTCAGAATGCAAACCAACAGGTCCAGAAGCAATTAATTCCCTTCTACCTCCATTAATCCAGTTTATTGTATTAAGGGTAATGCAGAAATATTATGGTAACATCACAACAGCCAACTACTAACTAGCAGATGCTGAAGGTAGTACAGGTAGAATCTCTCTAATCCAGCACATTCTGGTCCATCAACATCCATGGTTCGGTATGATTTTAGTTAGCCAGATGTCCACTTATCATGGGTGTGACCAAGTTTCCTGCAGCTCTCAGTGTTCTGTGCTGGTATTTAGTTATAATTTACCCCTAAATATAAGAGCTCAGTAAGCAGTGGAAGTGTTAATAGTACTGCAAGACAATACTGACCTCCCCTAATAGGGCAAATTCTCTGGATTAGCAGCAGTCAGGACCCAAGGGTGTCAGACTAGAGAGGTTCAACCTGTACCCTATTTTACTCAATATCCCGTATCTGCTCCTTGCCACACCAGTTTTCTGAGACTCAGATAACTTTTGTCCCATCACAATCATAGTTGATATAGTGATAGAAATGTAGCCGTGTTAGTCTGGTGTAGCTGAAACAAAATACAGGACTATGTAGCACTTTAAAGACTAACAAGATGGTTTATTAGGTGATGAGCTTTCGTGGGCCAGACCCACTTCCTCAGATCAAATAGTGGAAGAAAATTGTCACAACTATATATACCAAAGGATACAATTACAAAAAAAATGAACACATATGAAAAGGACAAATCAAATTTCAGAACAGAAGGGGGATGGGGAGGGCGGGAGGTAAATGTCTGTGAGCTAATGATATTAGAGGTGATAATTGGGGAAGCTATCTTTGTGATGGGTAAGATAATTAGAGTCTTTATTCAAACTTAGGTGTAAAGTGTCAAATTTAAGCATGAATGACAGTTCAGAGGATTCTCTTTCAAGTGTAGTCTTAAAAGGCCTTTGAAGCATAGTCTCCTATAGACCACCACCTAACCTCAAGATGATTCTTACCAACAACCACAGGACATACCACACTAATACCAACCCTGGTACCTTCCCTTGCAACAAACCCCGTTGCCAGCTTTGTCCACATACTCACTCTGCTGATACCATTATTGGACCTAACCAAGTGAGTTATAAGATCAAGAACACATATTCCTGTGCATCCAGAAATATAATTTATGCTATCATGTGCCGAAAGTGTCCGTCTGCTATGTACATTGGACAAACGTCTCAGACACTTCGCCAAAGCATCAATGCCCACAAAACAGATATAAGACAGGATCACAAAGAAAAAACAGTTTCTTGCCATTTTAACCAGACTTGATTACCTGCATCCTGCTTCAAAGGCCTTTTAAGACTACACTTGAAAGAGAATCCTCTGAACTGTCATTCATGCTTAAATTCGACGCTTTACGCCTAAGTTTGAATAAAGACTCTAATTATCTTACCCATTACAAAGATAGCTTCCCCAATTATCACCTCTAATATCAGTAGCTCACAGACATTTACCCCCCCCCCTTCTGTTCTGAAATTTGATTTGTCCTTTTAATATGTGTTCATTTTTTTAAATTGTATCCTTTGGTATATATGGTTGTGACAGTTTTCTTCCACTATTTGATCTGAGGAAGTGGGTCTGGCCCACGAAAGCTCATCACCTAATAAACCATCTTGTTAGTCTTTAAAGTGCTACATAGTCCTGTTTTTTGTTATAGTTGATATATTAATGGCAGAAGAGATCATTGTGATCATAGTCTTATCTTCTTGCATAACATGGGCTGTTAAATTTCATCCAGTTACCCAGTATCAAATGCAATAAATTGTGTTGGACTTAAGCATATCTTCCAGAAAGGCATCCAGTCTTGGTCTGAAGACATCAAGCATTGGAGAATCTACCAGTTCCCTTGGTTGTCTGTTCTAGTGATTAAAAACACCACCACTTAAAAAATGCATGCTTCATTTTTGATTTAAGTTTGTTTGGTTTCAGCTTCTGGTTCTTGTTAAGCCTTTCTTCACTAGATTAGAGAGCCCTTTAATACCTGGTATTTTCTCCCCATGAAGGAACTTAAACACTGTGATCAAGTCACTTCTCAGTCTTCTTTTTGACAAACTGAGCAGATCTGAGCGCTTTAAGACTCTCATTGCAACACATTTTCTCTAGCCCTCAAATAATTTTTGTGGTTCTTCTTTGCTCCTTCTCCAACTTTTCAACAACCTTTCAAAAATGTGGACACCAGAACTGTCCACTTTTGTCCACCATGCCATCATGGTGAGATCGATTCCAGGCTAGTGTCATATACAGGGGTAAAATTGCCTCCTTATTCTTACTCAAAGCTCCCCCATTTATACATGAAAAGATGGCAATAGCCCTTTCCCCCCACAGCATCACACTGAAAGCTCACATTGACTCACTTGTCCATTATGACCCTTAACTCCTTTTCAGAGTTGCTGCATTCCAGGATATAATCTCTAATTCTGTAGGCATCACCTGCATTCCTTGGTCCCAAATTTTTAACTTAATTTTATTTGGATGCATAAGAGATATATTCAATTAGGATTACCCATTGGCAATCATTTTTTCATTTAATTTGTGCTCTTAATAATTTTTAGTAATAACTCCTCTTATTAATCAGAATGCTGTGTAGCACTAAGTCAAATGCCTCATTAAATTCTAAATACAATAACATGCACAGTTGTTTTTAATCAACCAAATGTGTAATCTCCTCAAAGAACAAGATCTAGTTTGTTTGACAATGCCTACTTTCCATAAAAGCATAGTGACTGGCACTAATTGTTGTAACATGCGCTATGTTATATACAGTAAAGGCTGTGTTATCTAGCATGCTCGCGGATTAGGGCATTCCGGTTATCTAAAAATTCCAGTTATCTAAGGGTCCCATCAACCTAGGAAAAACCAACGGACAATAATAATAAAACTCAAGTTTTTAATATTGGTAGTTTTGTAGTGTGAGGTTAGGGTTGCCACATGGTTTAACCAAAAATGCAGAACACCTCTCCCTCCCCCCCCCAAAAAAGGACCCCAAGAGTTATTAAGCTAAAATAAAATAACCCCTTTAAGTGGAAGAGTGGACAGGTTGAGCATTGCTTCTCCTTGCTTCAGGTCCTTAGGCTTTTTGCCGGCAGCCATCTTGTTTTCTTGATCGAGCACCCCCAGGTAAGCAGGGAGCCCAGGGGTGGGGAAATTGGGGGAGAGGGGCAGGCCGGGGGCTGGACCCAGTTGCTGAGTGTGTCATAAGGTTGCCAGGTGCCTGGTATTTTTGCCTCTTGGCAGGGAAAAAAACAGAAAATACCAGACATTTTAGGTGTGCGGTATTATCTGAATTTTTTCCACCAGACAGGAGGTGAAAATACCAGACTGTCCGGGTCAATACCGGACACCTGGCAATCCTATGTGACGTAGTTGGTCTCACATTTCTATTTTGAGTTTAAGATGATTAGTACTTCTTAAATAAAAATTTGTTAAGCCAATCATAGTAAACCAGGCCAAGCCTGTGTGCCTGAAGATGTGACAGTATTGTGGCTGGTGGCAATGCTGATTAACAAAATTTTCTGGTTAACAGAGTGTCAAATAACAAAGGTTTCACTGTACTGCTTTCCATCAAAGAAAAGATGGTTAAGAGTTCATCAAGACTTACTGACAAAGCAGAAATATTTTCAAGCAAAGTTCCAGTTTCAAAATTTGAGTGAAATACTGAAAATGATTCTGTTTTCGACAACTGAAAACCAATGCATTTGCTTTTCCAAGCAGAGCTTGAAAAAATTTCAAAAAACCCCACAAAAAACAGTTTATTTGAAAATAAAACATTTTCAAACTCATCCGATGAAGAATTGTTTAAAAATGTATACTTTCTAACAATTAAATCTAACAACCAAGGAAGAATTAGTTTTCTTTGTCTGTAAGAGAGAAGATAGAAAAGCCAGGTCTTCACTTCCGGTAAAATTGAGGCTGCAGCGGTCAATCTTCCAGAGTTCAATTTAGGGGTCTAGTAGAGACCCACTAAATCGAACACTGAGGATACCCTCATCAATGTTGGTACTCCTTGATTCATGAGGAGGGAAGTCAATATGAATGTATGCTCTTGTTGACCTCCTGTTGTGGAGATGGCACCGAAGGTCAAATTAAGGTATGTTGACTCCAACTACACAATTAACGTAGCTGGAGTTACATATCTTGATTCTACCTTCCAGGTCAACATAGACAAGGTCTAAGATAAAAGAAAGGGGAATCATTTGTCCAAACACCTGGAAGGGATTCTAACCACTAGACGTGGCACAAAGTGTCACTATGAGTAGATTTCATTATGAAAACTCTCAGGACTAGGGATGTTAAATTTAGTTTAATCAACTAGTCAATAACTCAATAAGCGGGGAGCCACAGCAGGGTTAGCTCCTGCCTGGGAGCTAACCCCACTCTACCTTTTAAATGGATTAAGAGCCTGTCAGACTAAAGTGCAGCAGGAGGGACTTAGCACGAGCCAGGACAGCTGATTCCTGAAGATCAGGTTAAAGAGCACAGTTTGCTGGATTAGGCCCTAACACACTGAAATAAAACCGCTTGATATCAGCAGAGTCGTACATTTTGGGAACTGCTAAGGATAAACCTAAAAAACCTCTTTGGCATTAGTGATCCTTTGGCATATTCACAAGACTAATGTGTGACTGAAAATGTCACTCATTTAAAAGTGAAGCAGCCAGTGCTTCAGAAGGAAAAACTAATGTGACAAATGCCACCTTCAGCCAGATGGGGAGTTGAACCAGTGACTTTCCAAACTAAAAGTACACCCTGTTTCAGCTTCAGACAAAGAGCCAGGCTCTTAAGAGATGGTCAAAAGGTTCATATGCTTGGAGGTACAGGATAGCCACTATCAGTAGATTACAGCAGCACAAAACAACAGGCCTACAAACAGTTTTCTTAAAACTCCACTCTCCAGTTGTGGGGCTGGCTTAGCTGGAACCAAGATTTCAGAAAAAGTTTTAAAGGGGGGAAAAAAAAAAAAGGAAAAAGCAAAATCATATAAGAAAAAAACAAAAACAAAATAATACCTTGTGCAAAATTTGAAAGTTTGAAGAAGTCTGCATAGATGATGCACATTTCAACACTGTCATTCACAGTTTCTCCTATTCTCCTTGTTCAAGTCATGATCCTCAATTTGAAAAAGTAACTTCCATAGCAGATAAGGGTTCATTAGGTCTAACAAATGAGTTCTTTCTGCACAGAGCTCAGAAGCCATGTGGGATGACCCTTATGTCCAGGCTGAGCTCAACACAGGTTTGGACCAAGTTGCTGTACCACATACACAGTGTGAGAAATAAGCAGAAGAACGAGGGGAATTTGGAAGAAATAACCATGCAGTTTTTTCCATAAAAGCCTACAGTAATAAAAACAAGGAACTGGTTCTCAATAGTTTTTCAAATTGTACCCAATCTTTAGACTAAGGATGTTAAAATGTGGGTAATTGTGTAAATGCGTTAACTGCTGAAAATCTCAATGGTTACACAGTTACATACACCTGCAGCCAGCTCTCTGGGAGCCAGTGTGTGCAGCCCAGACAGCGCTGTATCAGAGGCAGGGAGCATCTGTGTGCAGGAAGCTGGCTCCCAGGGAGGCAGGAGGGTGGCAGCTGGCTCCCTAGGAGCAGGGCAGGAGCCTGCGTGTAACCGTGAACATGAAGTGATAACCAATAAGCCTGGACTTAACCATTTACACGGTTATATACTCACATCCCTACTTTAGAGGAGGTCTGCACCAGCTGAGAACATGGTCCTATATGTACCTATTCCACCCTTAACTTTCTACAACACACAAAGGGTTGTTCTTATGGCACAAACCCTGGATTTCCTTATTCATTTGATTAGTCCGCACTGAAGTCACTCACAGAATTACAACACTAGGCCCTAACAAAAGGTATGATGCTATGTTTCTATCATTGGGCCTCATCCTGTCTGCAGTCCCTAACTCACAGAAGGAGATTTTATTAAAGTCCATGAGGATTAGTGGCAAAGAACTGCAAGATCACAGCCCTTTATTTTGGTTGTATTATCTCCCTGCTGAAATGACTTCTTAATAGAGGGCAGGCAGGGCAAAAGCTATATTAGGAAACTTTTGCCCTTCAATTTCCCCCAGCATTAATAATTTTTATACTGCCAAATTGTACTCCCAAATTAGTGTTGCCCTTGAAGTGCCCAGCGTAAGAGGTTCCTTTACTAAAAATAAATGCACCCGATTCTCCTCTTTCCTCTGCTTTACAGAGTCACATCTGGACAACGGTGGGACCAAAAGCCACCATTACTCCAGTTCAGGGGCTAGGAGCTGGCAGGTAGCCCCAGTGAGAGGAGGCCACTCCAGCAAGGCTGGAGCAGTCCTTCCCCGGGATCTGGCTTAGTCTGTTAACTGGTTAACTGATTAATCAAGCTTCTACATCCCTAGTTTTTACAAGACCTGGTTTAAAAGTTACGAAGTTTTAAGAAAAGTCTTTTCCTTTGCCTGCCTTTCCTTAGCCTGCCTTTCCCCTAAAGGGTTACTGATTTCAATCTTTTTCCTGCCATTTCAAGGAGTAGGAATGATTTATTAAACATTAAAGCAGAAACCCTGATCTAATCCCATCACCCTGGAACCTGAACTTTACCGAAAACACCAAATATCATAACTGGCATTGCTGTGCACATGGTAACACCCAGTGAAAGTCCGCTGGGAACCAGGTGCTTAAACGTCTCTTTTTCTACTCGTGTGAGTAAAACTCCCTCCCATTCCTATGCACCACTGTAACTGATTTCAATAGAGCAACACTAGCATAAGTAATTGACAGAACCACTGGGAATCAGGTTTCAGACTCCTTGAAGGCCCTGAAAATTTTGTTGGTCACGTCACTGAAAGCAGGATCGGGTTCAAACGGAGAGGTAGCTGGATTTTCATCATTGCTTCATGAAAAGAAAACAAAGCCAAGGCATTTCACAAGACTTATAACAGCTGGGGGGTGCAGAGCTCAACTCTTCTCTCCCTTATGGGCAGGTAACTCAGCTGTATGCTCACTGCAGCCAAAGGAAACACAGCAAATCACTGCAAAAAATAAACTCAAGTCCCCCCCCCTTGGCTTTACACATTGTATTCCCAAAGCAGGCATTAACCCCTCCAGAGTCTCACCTGCCTCTCTAGTCTGCAGCAGCTGGGGCAATAGGAACTTGGGAAGCTGAGCTCTTGGGGGAGGGGAGGAAGCGCTGGCCGTAAAGCAGAGAGCTGTAGTGAAAAAGAAACTTAAGGAGGGCTGCAAAGCAGCCAGGGGAAGTGGCCGGTTGTCATAGCGACACAGGCTGAGTGCAGCCAGTGAATGCTGCTTGTGTAACCCACACGCCCGCTGTCCCTTCTAGTGGCACTGAGACCACTTACAGAGAGAATAATGAGTCTCAATAATGAGCTGACTTGTAGCCCATGCGGTAGAAGCTCAAGTCCTAAGCTCCAGGTGTGATTGCACCTTCAGGCAGACAGGACTCTCTTAGCGTTACACCCCCCTGAGGACGTGCCACCTCTTTTAGTGCATGTGTGTTTTAATTACTTACAGCTCAACTTGAAAAATCAGCTACCGTGGCAAGTCTGGCAACCCATGTTAGACTTCTGCAGGCTTTAATATTTTTTCCAGAGAAGCAAGTGGCACAGAATTTGCAACCAGGACTGGAGATCAAAGAAACCCAACTTTAGGTGTGTTCATCTCTGGGATGTTAGCGCGCCTGCTTCTATTGACTATAGAAGATTCCTCAAGGGCAGTAGAAGGAAGGCAGAGGAAAAGGGCTGAGTGATTCTGAAAGTGTCTGTTTTCCAAAAAACAAAAATTTTGTCTTTTGGTTTTATTGGATTTTTTAAAAAACTACATCTAAATAATTAAATGCAAATCACAATATTTGGGTGGCTTTTTTTTGTAAAACGTTATTTGTGAAAAATATAGAGCATTTTCATCCTGTCCTATTCCGATTTTTTTTTTTTTTTTTTTTTGCCAGTCAGAAGTTCTGCATTTCACTTGCAATATTTTAGGCTCCCTGAGTGAAATCCTGGCTCTGAAGGCAAAACTCCCATTGATTTTGATGGGACAAGGATTTCACCCTGTGATTTTTTGTGTGCATATCACCAAGATTAACAGAAAGGCATGATTCATCACACAAAACTTCCCCAAACACACTGGCATCGCAAGGTTTCCGTTAAAACATGTAATGGTTTGTTGATACGACCATACCTCTGGGGAAGAAAAACCAGAAGCAGCTGTTGAATTGTTCATTGGTGCCAGCTGGAAAAGTTGCCTGTTCACATATGCTGTATGCAGCTGTGCAAAGTGTATCCAGTACAGATGCAAAGAACAAGCAGTTATTTAAAGCATGCAGAGAGGGGAGGGCTCTGACACTGATGCATTATGGGAAGAAGAAACCATCTCTCCTAACTCAAAAAGAAGAGTAAACTGGTTTGTTACAAGGCGGTTAAGTCTATGTCAACAAATAAAGAATAGGCTACTGACAGCACAAAACAACCAGAAAATGTTATGAGTGTAGCATGTGCCAATGAGGAATGTGTGTCCACAATATTAGCAGAAATTAATGTTGCATTACCATCAAAAGCGGGGCCTATCTATCTCTCATATTGCAACCTGCAGTTGGCCCTGGGTTTGCTGCTATGGGTAATACAAAAATGCTGCAGAGAGGTGTCTGGCTTAAAAAAAAAAAGTGATAAGTTCTCTGTCCTGACAATCCAACAATCGAAGAGCCAGATCCCTGAACTCTGACCCATGTGATTAAGGCAGAGGTGGACAATAATTTTTGAAGTGGCCCCAGGCTGCCCCGGTAGGGGCAGGGCCAGGATGCTTCTGGGCTTCCCAACCTGCAGACCATGATTGGTCTGGGGGTGGGGGGAGCCCCTTTGCGCCCCCTTCCCACTAGGCACCTATGCCCCTGGTAGGGTGGGAAGAGGCTTCACATGCTTCCCCACCCCCAGGCCAATCAGGGCTTGGGGGCAGGGGAACATGCAAAGCCTCCTCCCGCCCTGCAAGGAACACGTGGCACTTTGAAGTGCCGCATGCTCCTCCCAGGACTGGGGCAGGGGGAAGGAAGTTTTGTGCGGCTCCCCAGGCCCTGATTGGCCTGGGGGCGGGAGGAGAACGCAAAACTTCCTTCACCCTGCCCCCATCCTGCGTGCGTATGCCCTTTTTGCGGGTGGGTGGGGTGGCGGAGGGCAGAGGAAACTTCACACACTCCTCCCGTCCCCCGGCCAATCAGGACTTGGGGGTAGGGTTGCCAGGAGTCTGGTTTTTTACCCGACAGGCCGATATTTGCGCTCTCTGCCCGGTAAAAAAATTCAGAAAATACCGGACATGTGCAATCTCCGGTATTTTCTGAATTTCCGGCTGGGCGCCGGAGGGAAGCCTGGCGAGGGCGGGGGAGCGACTGGGAGGCAGGGCCGTAATTGGCGCTGGGAGCCTGTGGTCGCCTGCAAAAGCCGTGTGGGGGGAGAGGTTGGGACTCCCTCCGCTCCCACCTGGCTTCTGCACACGACTTGAGGGACTGCCTGCCGTGGGCTCGGCCTGTTGGACTCCGGCTGTGGCCAGTGGCTGCCCTGGCCCTGCGATGTCCCTGGGCCCCACTTCCGGCGTGAGACACGGACCCGCCGCTTGGGTCCCGGCAATGGGAGTGTTCTGGCTTGGCCGGGCTTGGGACCCGCCCCGCGCACAGACCCGGCAGCCGCGCCCGGAGCACCGTGTGAGGTCAGAGACACACGGCACATGCAGGCGCCAGGTCCTAACCCTGGGCAGGCAGCTCCTGCGAGCCCCCCACTCCCCACAGCTCGCCCCACGTGCCTCCTCCCACCCTCCCTCTGTGAGCCCCCCTCAATCCGCCACTTCATCCCAGGGTGCTTTGACAGACGCCCCAATATCCTGCGAAGTCGAGCCGTGAAGTGTCCCTGGTCTCTGTTTGCCAGAGGCTGGGAATGGGCAAGAGGGGGTGGATCACTTGTGGTTGTGCTGTGCCCTCTGTCTGGTAAAAAAATATTTTCTGTTTTTCTGGTCAAGCTGGGTGGTGCAGGTGTGGGTTTTTTTGGTATGCACATGTGTTCTTTTTTTTTTTTTTTGCTCGTCAAAAATTTTTAGCCCATGTGTTCGGGTTTTTTTTGGGAGAGCATCTGGCAACTCTACTTGGGGGCGGGGGAGCGCATGACATCCCCTCCCACCTTGCTAGGAGCACATAGCGCTTCAAAGCGCTGAGTGCTCCTGGCAGGGCAGGAGGAAGCTTTATGTGCTCCCCCGCCCCCAGGCCCTAATTGGCTTGGGGTCTGGGGAGCGGAAGGGCCTCCGCGGGCTGGATCAATACGCTTGGCAGGCCTGATCCAGCCCACTCCTGGATTAAGGTCTTAATTGCCTGGGCATGACACTGAAGCTAATGGGATCCCAGAGGTGGCATCACTGGCACCTCAACCCCTTCCTTGGGGCTGTGCCTACAATCAGTGTAGCCCCAACTTTACAAGAAGTTGTGTATTGAAAAGAGAATTCACATCTTGGAGACACAAGCTATTTTGTCTGCGGGATGTGCAACATAAATGTAACTCAAATGCCAGGAGACTACAAATTTCTTATAGTAGTTTTTGCTCAGAAAAAAATGTTAGCAATTATTCCAACTTCAATTAGGAGAAAGTGAATTTCCATAGATCCATTCTATCCACCTGTGCTCCAGTGCAGCAACTCCAAATGCTTTCCTGAAAAAGGTTCTATGTAGGGTCTTTTTAACCCTCTTCACTGTAATATCTTAGTAGCCATGGATTCAATGATGTGAGTAACGTCTATTGTGTGTGGTCATTCCCTGTGCCGTCCTCTCAGCAGAGGGAGGATAGCACGGGCAGTGTGTAGAAAGTTATTTTACTTTTTGTTTGTTTTTTACATAGAGTCTTGCACTTGGAATGGAAGCGGTGGGGTTCGTGATGGCTCTTAGGTCCTGTGAGAGTTCCTTTCACTCTCTGGCATCGGCCCTCCAGGAAACTCTATCTTGCACAGATGATCTTAAGGCCACGTCTCCACTTGCTGTGCTGGAGATCGCTCTTCTGGCATTCGACTTAGCAGGTCTAGTAAAGACCCACCAAATCAAACGCTGAGGGCACACCTACTTGGCACTGGTATTCCTTGCAGTTGTGAGGAGTGAGGGAAGTTGATGGGAGCATTTGCCCCTGTCGGCCTCCCATTGTGAAGACGGAGCCAAACTCTGCTTGAGGTTGTCGACTCCAGCTATGATAACATGTTATGATAACATGATTATGTTGCTGGAGTTGCGTACCTTAAGCTGACCTTCTGGGTCTAATATAGATCTGGCCTTACTCTTGCAATAGAAAGTCCCCATATGTCAGTAGAGCAAATTGATCCATCATGATCCTCATCAGAGAGTTCTACAGTCTTTTTGGCCCAGAACATGAACAGGTCTGATAAGCTTATAGTGACCCATGTTTCTGTGGGGTTACTCCACCACTTTCTGTACCAGATGCAGTTTCCTAAGGTGGATGGCTTCATGTCCAAAGCCTCATGGGAATTAGCAGCCATGTCACAGATTTCATAATAAATAAGATTTATTTGAAAAAAGTGGAGCCTCAAACCCTGCTGAGTTTCATGTATCGTACGTCAACTTTCAGTGTCTAATCCCAAACTTGACTGGATTCTGCATTCAAGGATGATATGGTAGGACAGAACTCTGCTGTCACTTTATTATATACACATGAACAAAGATCTAGGCTCATAGATCACTATTTCAATTAGCCTGCTAGGTGGTGCTATAGGCCATGCTGTAAGCTATTCATTCCATGAGAAATCACATTTTCATTTCGGTCTATAACAGGAAAATAAATAGATTTCTATAGAACCTGTTCCCCCATGCTCAAATCTACAATGTTCTGGATAAAGCCTCGCTGATTGATACTTTGTATCAGTTGAAATGTTGGTTCTTGTTAAAGAGTGAACTCCTTTGGGTCACCAACTTCAGTTTCTGGTGAAGCGTTTATGCCCATTTGTGGCTTCTTTGACTGTATGATCACCTAGGTAAGTATGGTTAGCTTAGTGATTCTTTATGAGTTTAAAGCTGAGCTATAGAAACTATCCATAAAGAGTCCATGCTGGATTCTCTGTCGTGTTATATGCGATGCATCCCTAGAGCTGGCTTGCACCTACACTTTGAAACCAAATGTACCTGAATATTAGTGGTGGTGCAGAAGGGAAGTTACACAATCCAGACCCCAAACTATATCAGAATTGTGTGTCTCAGTCACGTCCCTACTCATTGTGGCTCTTGTATATTGCAAGAAGAACAGAGTCATGGATTGCACATTTGTGCAATTTATCGTGTGAGCCCCTGGTAGGAGAACGGGATCGATAACAGGAAAAGAGATTAAAAATGTATGTTGGTATAACTAGGTTGCCCAGCGGTATGGAAAATCTCCACTCCCCACTAAGCAATACAATTATACTGTCCTAACTCCTGGTGTGGAAAGTGCTATGTTGATGGAAAGGCTTCTCCCCTTGGCATAGCTATCTTTTGGGGAGATGGGTACCTATACCAATGGAAGAAGCTCTCCCATTAGCATAGGTAGCATCTTCACTAAGCGCTACATCACTGCAGCTGCAGTACAGACCGTGTGGATAGGTCTAAATTCTCTGGAGCAGTATTTGTACAGTGCCTAGCACAATTGGGTCCTGTTTCTGACTGGTTCCTACGGTAATAAACATAATCTACTATATATTTTAGAGCGATTGTCTGTTTGTTCAAGTTCTTCTCCTAAACAGTAAGAGCTAGGACCTCCACATTCAGCCTGCAGCTTCATCTTATCATAACTTAAAACAACATAAGGGTTTGGTTGCGCCAGGAAAATGAGATGTGCCTGGAATGGGATTTCTTCTCATAAAACCAAACAGAAAAGAGATGGAATCACCACATCAGGTACAGTCTTCAGAACTGACATAACTGAGCGAATGTTGAAAGAGACTGAAACAAGATGAGCCAGAAAAATAGGATGAACCTGCAAGAGGATTGCTTCTCAATAAACTTGAGGGTGTGTCTAGACTACTGAGTTTTGTCGACAAAAGTGGACTTTTGTCGACAAAACTATACCAGCGTCTACACTACCGCTGAGTTCTGTCGACATAACGTCCATAGAACTCAGCAGTTTTGTCGACGCTGGTACACCTCATTTTACGAGGCATAACACCTTCTGTCGACAGAGTTCTGTCTACAGAAGGTGTTATTGCCTGTAGGGTTGCGTCTAGACTACAGGGTTCTGTTGACAAAGCAGCTTGCTTTGTCGACAGAACTCAATGTGTCTGGACGCTCTTTGTCGACAGAAGTTTTGTCGACAGGTACTGTCGACAAAACTTCTGTTGACAAAACGTGGTAGTCTAGACGTACCCTTACAGAAAAGAGATACAACAGAAATTTGGAATAGTGCTCTGTTTTGGCACAGCTTAATCATTAAGGCTGGAAAACTAGAAGGCAACGTTATTGGAAACCAAATGGCGATAGCTCTTTTTTGTTAAAACATAGCAAATGATAAGCGTTTATGGGGGATGAAGATAAAGAAATACACTTGATGGGATTCCCAATTAAAACATTTACTTAAAATTAACTTAATAAAAATAACGCTTTATTTTTGAAAAATACAATCGTTTCAAATAAAGCACGTACATGTCCTTTTGTTTAAAAAAATGAATTGAATTAAGGACCCGAGCAACACCAGGTAAATCTGTTAGTTAATAATAAAAAGAGGGCATGGAGGAAAAGGAAAGACACCGTGAGAGCTTAGAATAGAAACAGGGGAAAGAGAGCAAGAGAGAGACGCTACTGAAAAGAAAGCAATCCTACAGCCATCAGATATATGACTTGAACTGCACATATGATGACTTCAGGACAGGATTTCACCAGTAAGAAAATGCCTGAAGCACAGAGGGGGAGCAAAGCCTGAGGGATGACACAGGGGGTTTCAGAGAACAGAAGAGGCTCTGGTTGAAAGGGACCAGGCTCTGGAAGAGTGATGGAGTCCTACAGGCAGCAGAGATGAAATAGCTGAGGAGCATCCAGTCAAGAAGGATGTGACTGAATCAGATTCTGTTTTTCAACTCACATAAACCTGTAGGGAAATATTTTAACCTGCCTGGTCACTCGGTCATGGATTTAAAAGTAGCTGTCTTTCTACAAAGTAA
Organism: Pelodiscus sinensis; assembly: GCF_049634645.1. Lineage (NCBI taxonomy): Eukaryota > Metazoa > Chordata > Testudines > Trionychidae > Pelodiscus > Pelodiscus sinensis. Next base: position 6,404,607 of record NC_134717.1, on the reverse strand, counting down.
TCTCACTAGCCAATTACAGAGAGAGAGAGACGGTGGAATTGGTATTAATCTACAAATTTGACACTTTCCCTGGGCTTGAACAAAGACATTAACTGGATGTCGCATTATAAAACCATTCTCCCTTGCTTGTAACAACTGCATCTTTACATCCACAGCTAAGAATGGGACACTTCAAGCTCACTTAATTATCCTTATTAGCACTGGTCCTACAATTGGCAGGTATTTTTTCCTCCCCCTCTGTTGCAAATATCTTGGGTCTTTTATTTCCACTCCAGCTTATCATCTGAGGAAGTGGGTTTTGCCCACGAAAGCTCATGACACTGTATATTTGTTTTAGTCTCTCAGATGCCACAGGACTACTTGTTGTTTTTCACCACACAGGAAGGCTTAGTCACTGGCTGAGAGTGACTCAGGAAGCTGGAACACTTGTTTTATGCTAGTTTCAGCAGCTCATAGCATTTACATTTAACAGGAGGGATGGGTGGCAGGAGTGGTTTTACCATTAAACACACTGTTTGATATCGCATGACCCCCCCGAATAACAGCCCCCCCAAATGCAGCAGCGCAGCTGGGCTCAGGCAGGAAGGCTTCTGCATGTCATGGCTGTTGGTCCGATGCCACTCCCGGAAGTGGCAGGCTGCTGGTACGTCTCTGCGTGCCCCTGGTGGGGGGGGGAGGTGGCTTTGCATAAATGGCCCCCGCCCCGAGGCAGCGCACCGGGACCCGCTGCCTCTTCCTGTTAAGAAGTGTGCAGAGATATGCCAGCAGCAGCACAGCAGGGCTAATGTGGCTCCCTATTCCCTCTCTCCATGCTATGCCACTGTCAGAAGTGCCTGGCATGTCCCTGTGGCCCCTGGGGAAGGTGTCTCTCAACACAGGTGATACAGAACGAGGAGCAATTCTGGGTGGGTTTATCAGCAGAGGCAGGCAGGCCGGCAGGCAATGAACCAAACACATGAGGGGGGAAAGGCTAAAGGCTATCTAGCTCTCCCAGGCTTGCCAATCTTCAGGGGCTCGTGCATCCTATTGCAACAGTGATAGGGTGGAAGGGACTGAAAACTCACAGACGGGTGAGAGGGAGTGCAAAGTTACAGGCCTCTTAGCTGAAGGGGGAAGAGATCTGCCCATATGGGGTTTCAAGGCTCTGTCTGTTCTACCCTGCATTAGGCTGATATGGTGGCAACTGCTGATGGACCCTATCTGAGTACCCATGCAAGCCTCATCCCTGTAGCACCTCAGGCTGTGGAATAGAAAAAAAGTGCATTTGAATCTGTGTTAACTCACCCTGTAACAGGATGTGCTGACTCCATACCCCGTCACTCAAATCCCCACCAGGGTGCAGATAATTGGGAGCTGATTGAAAGACAGGCTTCTGGCATAGGGTGCCAATTAACCGAGTAGCGATACATCTGAGGGGCTAATTGGGTGGACATACTCACCACCCTCTACTAGGACTGCATAGTAGACAGGTGGGCAGTGCTAAGGAACCAGAAATAAGATAGGACTAGCTAGGCCTGGCAGCCGCTTCTAATACTGGATCCTTCCCTAGAAATAAGTGTGGGAACTGACTATTGGACGCTGTGTCAGTAGCACTCTTGGCATGGCTGCTGAAGGAATATAATCAAGCACCAGGAGTTGTACTGGTCCAACAGGAAGCTTAAAAAAGACTTTTTGGGAACCCCCCCATGACAAATTCATAGAAAATGTAGATAAGGCGGTTGTGGTTTCAGTCTGTTGGAGGGAAACCCTAAGGTTCCTTTTACACTAGGATTTTATTACGAGTTAATTAACGTGTGTAAAATACCTCCCTCCCCCAGTAAGGACTTGGCCTGAATATTAATTCCTCTGCCAATCCCAAACTGTCACTTGAGCTCCTATTTCCAGCCACAATAATCTATGGGTAAAAGATTCTTCTCCCTTGAATGGGTGTTTCCCGCATGGGGAAATGATTTGTTTTTTTGGAGCATATGCAGCTTTGCAGCCGTATAGGACGACAGCTCCCTTGTTTGAAGAGTTTGGACAAACATAATAAAGGACGACAGTAAATGAGGGTGTGGGAGTGAGCTGGGCTTTCATTTCATCTCATGCAAACCTTAAAGCGCCTGAGCTGCAGAAGCTGGTCAAAATGTCGTCGCTCGTGTGTCATTCCAATTTGTAGCTATGCAGGCTAAATGAATCAAACCTCAGCTTCGGGATCTGAATTTTTGCACAGAGGGGCCTGTGGTAATAGGTGGGCCCACAAATTTACTTTCATGTGCTCAACTGGTGAAAAGCAAGCAACATTTCATGAATTGCAACTATGCTCTGTTTCAGAGAAGAGGTGAGGAGAAAATGAATGAATTTAAGCCGAAAGGGTTTTCTGATACCACTCAGGGAGACGGGTCAAGACTGACTAGTAAAGAAGAGCAGCAGAAAATTGGAAAACAAAGAACCAAAACGGAAGTGTTGGAAATGAGACCTAATTGGTGGACGGAATCATGAGAATGGGCTATTTGGCTCATCCTTGCCTTTTTTGGGATCCTTAGAAAGAGGCTCTAGGGGAGATCAGCAGGACTGTTGTTATGATATTAGACCTTGATATTTTAGTGGGGACATTTGACCATCACCATTGCCCCAGCTTGGACGCCAGCCTAATATGTATGAAATCCTGCTCTGTCTTCTCCTTCGTGCACGCTTGCCTGCCCCCATCTTCTTCCTCCCTCTTGGCTTTTCACTGGACCCTGAGATCAACAGCACTGCACAACAGCAGCATGGGGAGATGACATCCGGTTCACACTGAGAAGGATCAGTGAAGGAGCAGGACCTGACCATACCAGCCACATGATACGGTCACAGAGAAGCGAGCCAGTGTCCAGAGCAAAAGCTGTCATGGCTGACCTGCCAGGCCAAAGCATGTGCCCACGCCACAACGACATCAACAAAAGCCACATTCCCTCATCTGTCCTATCCCATATCTTCTCTCTCTCCTGTGTCTGTCTGTTTAGTCAAAACCAGGAAAGTGATTCTCTTTTCTCTATTACTCCCCACTCCCCAGGACTGTTTGAATAAAACAATTCAACCAATATTCACTGTCTCCAGAAAGGACTTTGATAAGTTTTGATTTGGTTTGGTTTGCATAAACAATCACTTTTCTTTCTAATGTTTTTACCTTGTTTTCTTTCTGTGAGTTTCAATTAATACATTTCTAACCTTTGCTCTGAATTTTGTAAGGTGTTTGCCATGGTACGAAGCAGGCAAATGTCTCTAGATATCAAATCCCTGACCTTGTCTAATACTGTGTAATGTTGGATGATGACTAGATTATGTTAACATCTTTAGCCCCTATATTACATCTAAATTAATACAATAGGCCTGGGTGAGATTTTCCTCACTTCAGCATACAGCATGGCTCTATCCGTTTCTGGCTTTAGAATGGCTAGCTGTGCAATTCTGCAGTGCATGAGAAACTTCTTTCTGATCCCAGCGGGTCATGGTCTCATACTTCAAGCAGAACTATCCCTCCACTGGTGTGAGTCAAGACCTGAACAGAATCCAAGCAGGATGACCAATAGGGAATAAGAAGAACATGAAGATGTTTCAACTCTTATCGTTCCACTGTAGCTAGAGCAACTCCAGATTCCGGACCCAGTCTCACATGTTGCGAAGCTTCTTTGATACTTACCAGCTTCACTGGAAAAAAACAACAATGAGTTGTCCTGTAACACCTTAGGCTGTGTCCAGACTCAGGGGTTTTTTCGAAAAAAGTAGCCTTTTTTCGAAAAAACCTCACCTGCGTCCAGACTCAAGCCGCGTTCTTTCAAAATTAAATCGAAAGAACGCGGCTTTTCTTTCGATGGCGGTAAACCTCATTTCACGAGGAAGAACGCCTTCTTTCGAAAGTTCCTCTTTCGAAAGAAGGCGTTCTTCAATGTAAATAGGGCTTCTTCGAAAGAGAGCATCCAGACTCACTGGATGCTTTCTTTCGAAAAAGCAAGCCGCTTTTTCGAAAGTTCAACGTGCAGTCTAGACGCTCTCTTTCGAAAGAGGCTCTTTCGAAAGTATCTTTTGAAAGAGCCTCTTTCGAAAGAGGCTTGCAGTCTAGACATAGCCTCAGAGATTAATAGATTTATTTGAGCATCAGCTTTCATGGGTAAAACCTGAGAACTGAAAGTCCCTAGCTGGCCACAGTATCAGGCTTTTTCTAGCAATGATTTAAATGACCAATGATTAAATTCTTTTTCTTACACAGGATTATTGAATAGTTTAAAAAAATTCACTGCTAACTCCTCTTGGCATTTTAAACCAGATTAGGTGTGTTTATATGACACAGAGCAACATCCTGCCACTAGGACAAACATGGTCCTCAGAAATGGATTCATTGTTTCATCTGGACCTGCTTAGCCAGTGCATACTGGACAGATTTGCTGCACCATAGAAATAAGGACAACAGCATATTGTCTGCCATGAATACAGCTTTTATTTCAAGAGCTGCAGCTCCACAATTAACTAGTTCGGGTGGGAGGCTGCTAGCGATAGTGAATTAAAATGCCGTGCCTCACCCTGTGAGACTGATTTGTACCATGTCCCGTCAGAATTAGAGATAGTCCAGTTTGAGAAAGGCGGGTCTTGATTAAAGGCAGTGCTGTAATCAGATTTAATCTTAAAAATCAATAGCAGTTACGCTTGCAGACAACCTCACCCTAAGAATAAGGGAGCAGCTGTTTGAAGGCAAGCAGAAACCCCACTGCGGCTGCCTTGAGAAAGTCAGCGAAAAGTAGAAAGGAGCCTCGACGGAGTCATTGCAATGCCTTTGCTAAAAGGGGCCTAGCTCCATCCTTCTGAACCTCCTGCACTACTTGTTCTTAGGGCGATGTTTCCCCCATTCTCCTTGTGCAAATATATGCATGAATTTGGGCATGCTGAACTTGAAAAAAAGCGCACATGTGTCTTGCACCAGATCAAAGAAACTATTTGCCTCCAAACAACATCTGGCAGCATCACTGACAACCAAATTCAGGGAATGTGCACTGCAAGGGATGAAAAACACCCGAGGATTCATTTCTGTTAGTCTCCAGCACAATACGGATTCTTTGTGGGCACAGCATCTTTGAGATCATGGCTCATAACACAGGATAACAGCTGTTGCAGCACTCTGGCTGGCCTTCATTAAGTGGCAAGGAACACTGACTCAGCTGTATGATTGGCCAAGACTGGGCTACTGAGAATGACTGACCTGCCAGACCCTGTGCCCCCAGGCAGCAAACCCAGGGGTGCTCTTTGGAAGCATTTTAACTGTGTTTACATATACAGTCATGCTCCACAGTGTGAGATAAATAACTCAGCTTCGGACAAGGCAATGCTGCGCTGTTTTAGAAGTACAATATTTGACACTTTAGTTTATGAGTGAGAAGATTTCGCTGTATACTTTAGAGAGTTGGTGTGTCTGCCTGTGAGTTTGTTTGTTCAAGAGCGCCTCCTAAACGATAAAAGCTAGGACCACCACGTTTGGTAGGCAGCTTCCTCTTACTCTAACTTAAAGCAGAGGGTTTGGTTGTGCCAGGAAAATGGGAAGTGCCTCATCTGGGACTGTTTTCCATAACACAGAAAGGGAGGGGGTTGATTGGAGAGAAACTGATACTGCAGGGTGACCAGTGGGGGCAGAGAGCGTGGGGGACACGGATACTCCAGGGTGACCAGTGGGGGCAGTGAGTGTGGGGGACACCGATACTGCAGGGTGACCAGTGGGGGCGGTGAGCGTGGGGGACACCGATACTGCAGGGTGACCAGTGGGGGCGGTGAGCGTGGGGGACACCGATACTGCAGGGTGACCAGTGGGGGCAGTGAGTGTGGGGGACACCGATACTGCAGGGTGACCGGTGGGGGCGGTGAGCGTGGGGGACACCGATACTGCAGGGTGACCAGTGGGGGCGGTGAGCGTGGGGGACACCAATACTCCAGGGTGACCAGTGGGGGCGGTGAGCGTGGGGGACACCGATACTGCAGAGTGACCAGTGGGGGCGGTGAGCGTGGGGGACACCGATACTGCAGGGTGACCAGTGGGGGCAGTGAGCGTAGGGGACACCGATACTCCAGGGTGACCAGTGGGGGCAGTGAGCGTGGGGGACACCGATACTGCAGGGTGACCAGTGGGGGCGGTGAGCGTGGGGGACACCGATACTGCAGGGTGACCAGTGGGGGCAGTGAGCGTGGGGGACACCGATACTGCAGGGTGACCAGTGGGGGCGGTGAGCGTGGGGGACACCGATACTGCAGGGTGACCAGTGGGGGCGGTGAGCGTGGGGGACACCGATACTGCAGGGTGACCAGTGGGGGCAGTGAGCGTGGGGGACACCGATACTGCAGGGTGACCAGTGGGGGCGGTGAGCGTGGGGGACACCGATACTGCAGGGTGACCAGTGGGGGCGGTGAGCGTGGGGGACACGGATACTGCAGGGTGACCAGTGGGGGCGGTGAGCGTGGGGGACACCGATACTGCAGGGTGACCAGTGGGGGCGGTGAGCGTGGGGGACACCGATACTCCAGGGTGACCAGTGGGGGCGGTGAGCGTGGGGGACACCGATACTGCAGAGTGACCAGTGGGGGCGGTGAGCGTGGGGGACACCGATACTGCAGGGTGACCAGTGGGGGCAGTGAGCGTAGGGGACACCGATACTCCAGGGTGACCAGTGGGGGCGGTGAGCGTGGGGGACACCGATACTGCAGGGTGACCAGTGGGGGCAGTGAGCGTGGGGGACACCGATACTGCAGGGTGACCAGTGGGGGCGGTGAGCGTGGGGGACACCGATACTGCAGGGTGACCAGTGGGGGCGGTGAGCGTGGGGGACACGGATACTGCAGGGTGACCAGTGGGGGCGGTGAGCGTGGGGGACACCGATACTGCAGGGTGACCAGTGGGGGCGGTGAGCGTGGGGGACACCGATACTGCAGGGTGACCAGTGGGGGCGGTGAGCGTGGGGGACACGGATACTGCAGGGTGACCAGTGGGGGCGGTGAGCGTGGGGGACACCGATACTGCAGGGTGACCAGTGGGGGCGGTGAGCGTGGGGGACATGGATACTGCAGGGTGACCAGTGGGGGCGGTGAGCGTGGGGGACACCGATACTGCAGGGTGACCAGTGGGGGCGGTGAGCGTGGGGGACACCGATACTGCAGGGTGACCAGTGGGGGCGGTGAGCGTGGGGGACATGGATACTGCAGGGTGACCAGTGGGGGCGGTGAGCGTGGGGGACACCGATACTGCAGGGTGACCAGTGGGGGCGGTGAGCGTGGGGGACACCGATACTGCAGGGTGACCAGTGGGGGCGGTGAGCGTGGGGGACACCGATACTGCAGGGTGACCAGTGGGGGCGGTGAGCGTGGAGGACACCGATACTGCAGGGTCACCAGTGGGGGCGGTGAGCGTGGGGGACACCGATACTGCAGGGTGACCAGTGGGGGCAGCCGCACCAGCAGGAGAGTGGCCAGCTGGGGATGTTGCACCACATGACTGGCCCCAGGGCCAGGTAAGTGGCTCCCCTGTCCCGATCAGCGCTAACAGTACTGCATGGGGGGAGCCCCCTGTCCCCTGTCCCACTGGGACCACCCCCTAGAGCTGGGCATCACAGCCAAGCACCCACCCAGAACTCTCCCCCCTCCCCCAAAGAGAGGCTGAGGCTGGGTACCATGGCCTGCCCCCCCCCCCCCCCCGGGAAAAGCCTCCCGGAGTTGAAGCCGGGGCTGGGAACTGCAGCCTGTCCCTGGACCAGCTGCAGGCCGGGGCCAGACCCCAGAGCCCCGCCTCCCCCAACCAGCTGCAAGGCGGGGGAGGGGCTGCTGGAGCCTGGGACTGGCCTCTGGAGCCCTGCCCCTTGAACTAGCTGCAGAGCAAGGGGGGATTTGTGGAAGCTGGGCTGGCCCACGGAACTACAGCCTCCCCCACCAGGCTAGCAGCTGGGGCCTGACCACAGAGGCCCTCCCTGGACAAGCAAGAGCCCCAGGGGGTAGAGGAGCAGCTGGAGGCCATGGCCAGCACATGGATCTCCACCCCACCCCCAAACAAGATGGGGGGGGGGCAGCTGGAGGTCAGGGCCAGCTCATGGAGCGCTAGCCCTCCCCGTGGACAATCTGAAGTCTGAGGCTCCCCCCCCCCACCCCGGGAAGAATCACCAGCTGGATTGTGCATCCCTGCCCCCCCTCCCCCCCCCCAAGGAGGAGCTGCTGGATGGTCAATGTAGCCACGGCCCCTGGTGAGGAACCACCAACCAGGGTGTGCAGCCCCAGCTCCATGGCAGACCCGCCGCCAGAGCAGCGCCGCGCTCACATGTCTGCGGGGTATACTTGTTTATTTTTACTCACAAGCCTGCGCTGTGCTGTCCATTCCTGCCTGGCTGAGGCTGCGCAGAGTCTGGGGGCAAGTGCGGCTCCCTTCCTGCAGGCCAGCCAGCGTGCCTGCACTGTGCTCTCTGTTCCCCCGCTGGCAGCTGGTATGTGCAATCACCGTGAATTAGCATATAGAACCTGCAGAATATACTCGTCTGCGGGTTATCTAAGACTTTTTCTACACAATCAGGAAAAGCCGCGGGTTATACTCGAGTGCGGGTTATAGACACTAATTCACGGTAATGGGTTTCTGGATTTGTTTGGAAAATAAAAGGAAAATGAACATAGGCAGGGAGTGGGAGGTGCAGGGCTCAGGGCAGGGGGCTTGGAGGCCAGCGGGGAGTTTAGGTACATCTGCTAGTATTAATGTATTTTTTTAAATAGAGAAAAGAATTACTTCCATCTAATTTGATTCCCCTTAAAGTCTGGTGCACTAGGACACCACCTAGTTCGCTTCTATGCTCAGGCTGGCCCTGGGTGTGAGACTTTTATAATCCTCACCCAGATGCATAACTTGGGCCAGATAATGAGGCTCAGTCTCTTACCAGAGTCCTGGATGTCACAGCTTTATTGCACTTAAACATCTTCTCTTTCTGCAGGGGCCTGAATTATTAAAACTCACAGCACGCTTGTATTATCCTCATCCCTAATTGCCACACAATGATTTACATGGTCGAGGCCACACAGCAGGTCAATGGTAGAGATGTTATTAGCACTCAGCAATGTTACCTTTAGTTGCTGGTTCTCATATCCACAATGTAGCGATACACAATGTAACAAGCACAAACACTTAGGGCATGTCTACACCAGAAAACTCATTCGAAATAATGAAAATCGATTTAATAACTCGCAGTCAAGGCTGTTTCCCATTCTGGCATGATAAATGCAGAAGTGGGGGCCCACAAAAGCAACCCAAAACCTGATCTCTATAGGCTTTGGCACAAAAGCCGCCCCCCTCCAATTCCAATACCTGGAAATAAAAAACACTGCCACCATCCGAGTATTTGTAAGAAAAAAACCAAGGGAGAGATCACTTGGGAAATCTCAGCCCTAAAGTAAAACCAGGAAACAAAAATTAACTAATAGCGGTTAATAAAAAAAAGAAACAAACTTTTGTTGTCAAAACAAAACCACAGTTATAAGCGTAGTTGGAATGGCTAGATGGTAAGAGCCATCAATTAATATACTCATGGGGGATCCCCCCATGGGCCAAAACTTAGTTACAAAAGAGAGGAAAAACCACTTCTAACAGCACAGACCTCAGATCCAAATTCCCAAACCAGAAAACAATAAAACCTGATGGATTTATCTAGACTTTACCCTACTTACACATTATGAAGAGTCTTTTTCTTGGAGAGAGACATATCTTCTGTCTCCCTCAGTATCTAGAGAGCAAAAATGGCTCAGAGACAAAGGAGGGAAAAGTTAAAAATTCTTTTGTCTCAGTTGGAAATCCCTACCTGCCTTACCATTGGCTGACCTGATACCTCGCTAGGTTAACCTCTTAGTCCCCAGGCTGCTGGCCATCCCTCATGGCCATGACACTCCCAAAAGAACAAAATCAAAATACAGTTTGTACCTCCCTAAATTGGTACTCTCTGGTCTGGACCATGGCGGTTGCTAGACCACAGAGCCCAGCAACAGGGAGGTCTAGCGACAAGGCCAGCAGCACGGCAGAGGAAGTCGTGATGGGGGGGAGGTAGGGTGTGGTGGCACAGTGCGGAACTCTGGCCCCAGCCCTAGCATCAATGCCTCTGGCGGTGCAATGAGGAGCTCTGGTCCCAGCTGGTAAGGAACTCTGGCCAAGCAGGGGGAAACTCTGACCCGGCCCAGGCTCCCGCAGCAGTGGGTCCAGTGGGGAGCTCTGGCCACCAAGGAGCTCTGGCTGCACAGTGGGGAGCTCCAGCTCTGGGGTGCCCCGATGGGCTGGCATTGGGGGGCTGGTACTGAAGCCTGGCAGAAGCAGGTTCAGGGCTGGAGCCCGAGCCTGGGAGCAGTGGGGTCAGGCGCTGGCCAGAAGCAGCTGGCAGTAGGGAGGGACAAGGGGGATGGGAGCTGGAATACCAATGACAAGGGACCTCCCCATGTCTGGCAAACCCTCTTGTTAGGGACCAGTCTGGTGCTGAGGGTGCCGGACCAGGGAGGTCCAACCTGCAGTGTGTCCACACTATGGGGAATCCTCGAAATTAGTCCGAGTCGGGCGCCGTTAGTGTGGATGTACTGGGGAGTAATTACTTTGAATGACTTTGGGGAGTCATTATTTCAAAATAGCAGCAATGGAGCATCCACACGACCGCTATTTTGAAATAGCTATTTTGAAATTAGTGTCATTCCCCGAGGAAAGCAGGAATATAGATTTTCAAAATAACCAGCCCGTTATTTTAAAATAACTGGCTTGGTAACGTGGACGCTCCCCTTATGAATTCGACCTTCAGAGGGTTATTTCAAAATAACTCCCTAGAGTAGGCCCAGGCTTAGTGTGTGTACAGATGCAGGAAGTGGCTTAGGGGGGAAAGAGAGCATGTAAGAGCATGTGAAAGTTGGAGATGTATGTGCAGTCCTTTTCCTTGAAGGGCTCTTGCAAGATCGTGGATTTGCATGCTGTTATCTGGTGCGTGTCTGTGCTCAAGGTAAACCAGAACGTGACACAGGATCTGCTAAACTTTAACTCCCATTTAGTTTCCAGCAAAACACATACAGCTCCACACTGATGAGGAGAGAAATACCTTAGGGTATGTCTACACTACCCCGCTAGTTCGAACTAGCGGGGTAATGTATGCATACCGCACTTGCTAATGAAGCCCGGGATTTGAATTTCCCGGGCTTCATTAGCATAAGCGGGGAGCCGCCATTTTTAAATCCCCGCTGCTTCGAACCCCGTGTAGCGCGGCTACACGGGGCTCGAACTAGGTAGTTCGGACTAGGGTCCTATTCCGAACTACCGGTACTCCTCGTGAAACGAGGTGTACCGGTAGTTCGGAATAGGCACCCTAGTCCGAACTACCTAGTTCGAGCCCCGTGTAGCTGCGCTACACGGGGTTCGAAGCAGCGGGGATTTAAAAATGGCGGCTCCCCGCTTATGCTAATGAAGCCCGGGAAATTCAAATCCCGGGCTTCATTAGCAAGTGCGGTATGCATACATTACCCCGCTAGTTCGAACTAGCGGGGTAGTGTAGACATACCCTTACTGATTCCCTAAGCTTTGCACACAGGCTGTCTTATTTCTGCAGGCAAATCTAGTAGCAGGAGCACAGAGAGGGTATGTCTACACCCCCCTAGTTCGAACTAGGGGGGTAATGTATGCATACCGAACTTGCTAATGAAGCCCGGGATTTGAATTTCCCGGACTTCATTAGCATAAAGCCGGCGCCGCCATTTTTAAAAGCCGGCTAGTGCGAACCCCGTGCCGCGCGGCTACACGCGGCACGGACTAGATAGTTCGGATTAGGCTTCTAATCCGAACTATCTGTACGCCTCGTGGAACGAGGTTTGGGGTCTGGGAGCTGACTGAGAGCTGTGATTGGGATGCAGTCTTTGTGGTGGGGCTTGAGATGAAGGGGTCGGGGTGCATGAGGGGGATCAGGGCTGAGGCCAAGGGTTTGGATGCAGGAGAGGGCCCCAGGTAGGGGTGGGGATGTGTGGTCTGGGTGGGAGGTAGGGTGCTGGTGCGGGTTCAGGGTTGGGTTCTGGGTAGGGATGTTAGGATGTGGAAGGGGGCTCAAGGCTGGGTCAGGGATAGGGGTGCGGGTTCTGGGTGGGAGCTAGAGTGCAGGAGCAGGTGCAGGATGGGGCACAAGGTTGGGCTGTGGGAGGCAGTGTGGGTGATTACCTCTGGCAGCTCCTGGATTCAGAAGTGTACGGTTGCTGCACTGGCATGTCCCTGCGGCAACTAGGGGGGCAGGCAGCTCTGTGTGCTGCCCTCACTTGCAAATGCCGCCCCTGCATCTCCCATTGCCTGCGGTTCCCAACCAATGGGAGCTGAGGGGCGGTGCCTGCAGATTTGGGCAGTATGTGGTGCTCTGCTGATACTGTGGCCCCATTTTGCTCACCTTGCATCCGCGGTCTCTGACTGCTGCACTCACCACTGCGCCCTGATCCTGCATTGCTCCTGTAGTCAAGGTTCTCACTGCAGTTAGTTAGAGTTGTGAGTGCACAACTCACAACTCAACATTGGATAAAACCTTTGCTTATATTGCTCCTCTGTGTTCTTTTTCCTGTAGGAAAACGAGCGTTTAAAGGCCACACATTGGAGTGACATCAATGTCACAATGAGTGTGTGTGTGTGTGTGTGTTGGGCTGCCATCATACTTCGGGAAAAGACCCTCTTCATCAAGACTCATACTCATGTCTTTAGAATTGCTAGCCCCCATTTTCCAATGGACATTTGTGAGTGGGCAGGAATGGGCCAATAGGGCCAGTATGAAAGGTAGGCTGGAAAATTCACGCTGTTAAGATACAAGAGTTTTCTCCTAGTAAAATAGCGAATTGACAAAATCCAAACATTTTGTGTGACTGTTGCTATTTTGACGAAAACATTTCAGCGTGCTTTGTTTCAACTTTGTTGTATTCATGCATTTGATATAAAAGTTGATACGTTCGGACTAATACAGCCTCTTCCTGACTGACGAACTGGTTACAGACCAACCAATTGGTTGTAACTCGGTTTGTTCGTAAGTCAGACCCCATAGAGTTGCACGTGAACGCACTGTTTGTAAGCGCGGATCGTGTTTGTATCTCGGGGTCCACCATTTACGACAGCTTCGGTCATAAATGAAAACGGCCGTAAGTCGACCGTTCGCAACTCGGGGACCGGCTGTATAACAAAGTTAAAATAAATCATTTACTTATAGCTGTTTTGATATTTATGAAATGACATTTTTTGTTAGTTTTGTTTTATGGGAAATTTAACCTTTTTGTCCCAGTTCAGGATCAAAGTACATTCTGAGATGCTGGAACAGACAACCTGAGTTTTAACTCACACAGAATGTAGTTTCTGGAATGACCATAGTGCCTGGCAGGTAGAGATTGTGTGCATAAGATAATACGGGTTGAACCTCTCTCATCTGGCACCCTTGGGACCTGGACTGTGCCAAAACAAGGAATTTGCCAGACCATGGGAGGTCAATATTATCTAGCAGTATTACCAACACTTCCACTGCTTACAGGGCTGTTAGAAGACATTTAGGGGTAAATTAGAACTAAATAACAGCACAGAACACAGAGACCCGGGGCTGGTGGCTGAAAACAAACTTGATGGGACTGTGAGAAACTTGGTCACATCCATGATAAGAGGACATCTGGCTAACTAAAATCATGCCGGACCACAGATGTTGCCGGACCAGAAAGTGCTGGACTAGAGAAGCTCAACCTGTAATACAAACGTTAAGGCTTCTCAAAGATCTAGCCATGAGGACATCTGTTGTATATTGTGATACTTGTTCTTACCCCTTACCAACAGAGGCTTTTACACAGGCAGCAGCATCTCTCCTCAGGGCCTAGCAGATTAAGTTCAAAAAAAGCATACAACAAAAGTCTTCCCTTAGGCCTTCAGCTGGGCACCGACCTAAGCCACCGTGATCTTCCCTGTTTTGGCAAGCTGCTCCCAACCCTTCCTAGATGAAGCAACTGTCCCCCTTTGGCAGGCCTTTTCTCACTATCTCCCAACGGATCCAACAGCCACCGCAAGCCCCGGGGCAAGGTGTGAGGGGGCCGGCTGAGGGGGAAGGGGTCCTTGAGCAGTTAGCTCTCAGCGCCGCCCAGACCACGCACTCTCTGGCCCTCAGAGACACATGGAGCAGCGCTCTAGTTAGGGTTGCCAGGTGACCGGTATTTATCCAGACAGTCCGGTATTTTCGCTCCTGTCCCGTAAAAAAATTCAGAGAATACTGGACACCTAAAATGTCCGGTATTTTCTGATTTTTTACCCAGCCAGGAGATGAAAATACCTGGTTCTGCAAGGCTGCCGGCACAAAATGGCTGCCGACAAAGGGGAAGCAATGCTTCCCCAGAGTCTTAGTGCTCAACCGCTCCCCTGTTCCTATCCCTGCACTCACTCTTAAAGGGGACATGCTGTTTTATATTAATTTTTTTTTTGCTCAACAACTTTGGTCTCCCCCCCCCTTTTTTTCCCCCTTCATCAGAATTTTTTCCTGGTGTTTTTTTTGCAGGGGGGGGAGGGGCTCATGTTCAGTATTTTTATTTCAACTATCTGGCAACCCTAGCTCTAGTGGCCATTCAGAGGGGTCCGGGACTTTGGCTGGGAGCTCCGGGCCCCTTTGAATCTCAGGGTCCTGAGGCAATTTCCCCCTTGGTTGTCCCCTGTCAGCAGGCCTGCTCTCTCCACAGTTTTCAGCGGTTCCCCCCTCCCTCCACAGCTTCCTGTTGATCACAGTAGGGCCGTCATCTCCTCCACATCCCGCTCTTCATCCCAGGGGAGGCAGGCAGGGCTGCTTGTAGGGACTGTTTACCTCATCGCATGCAGCCAGCATGCAAGGTGCTCTGTAAAGTCAGGTTGTGTATTACACAAACCCTTACAAAAATGGATAGCTCTGACTCTGTAAAAGGAAGCTCTTTATTTCCATTTTGTTCCACTTGGAGCTTGCTGAGAGCAATAAGTGAATGCGCATAACATCTGGGCAAAAAAAATAATCTCACCCCCAAAACAGTGGAGCAAATAAACACTTTGAATGTTGCGGTATTAAGTTTGCCATTGTAGGAGCCGATATCATAGAATCATAAGATCATAGGACTGGAAGAGACCTCAGAAGGTCAGTGAGTCCAGCTAAAAGCAGGACCAATCCCAATTAGTCATAGTTGACTCAGTGTCACAAAATAACGAAAATGGAAGGAAAGACGTTTCCATTGCTCCGGGAGTACAGACTGTGGCTCTCACCAATTGCATTTCTGGTGTCGTCTCTGCTCTAGGTGCACGCACTGAGTCTCAGAATGAATCTGGTACGTGGTCTGCTGTGTTCAGCTCATTTTTAGAGTGAATTTAGTGTTGGTGAGTGGCACTGGATTGATGGTCTGGGAGATCAGGCTCTTATCCACTGCTGCCAGCCTCTTACCTGGCTCAGCCCTTCCTCCCAGGGATTAAATTTAAATTAATGGAGATTGCCTATTTTCTAGAACTGGAAGGGACCTTGAAAGGTCATCAGATCCAGTCCCCTGCCTTCACAGTAGGACCAGGTACCATCCCTGACAAATATTTGCCCCAAATCCCCTCCATGAGGATTGAACTCACAACCCTGGGTTTAGCAGGCCAATGCTCAAACCACTGAGATATCCCCCCCCCCCGCAGAGGGCTCGGCAGTATAAAGCTTATGTAAACTGCGAGTGTAACCATTAGGATTTTTACCACTTATGTGGTTACATTTTAAAAACGACTTTTTACATCCCTAGTGGGTTCTGTTGGTTTCAAGTTGTGATGGGTACGGTAGGAATCAGGCTGGCAGAAACATGGAGCTGGGTTTTCAACCCCTTCCCGTCCCTTTTCCCAAGCCCCCCCCACCTCTTCTTGCCCCTGCCCCACCCCCACCTTACCTTTTCCCGCACCTGCGTCACCCTTTTCGGTGAGAATACCCTAACCCTTCTTCTCCCTCTCCCCCAGCACCTCCTGCACACCACTGGACAGTTGATTGCAGCAGGCAGGAGGTGTTGGGAAGGGGAGTCACTGATCAGTGGTGCACTGGCAGGCAGGAGGTAGTGGGGAGGGAGAGTTGGAGCCAATCCATGGCACTCCCAGTGGATGCTGACTCACATCCACTATTTTTTCCATGGGTGCTCCAACCCTGGAGAACCCACTGAGTCGGAGCCTGTGTGGGCTGTGATCAAATGATTATAGATGAAGAAATGAAGCCGAAGTCTTCTGAAATATGTGGAGTCTTTCTATGGACTTCTCTGGGCTTTGGGTCAGGTGTAACGAGAAGAGAGCTCGAAGAGTTAACATGGTGGTACCTCAGGTTTCTGCATAGTCAGAAGCCGCTGTTGTGATTATTTAGCTGTAAGATTGCTGTCAGTGCTCCTATAGGATGAGAGTGAAACTTCCAAGGAAATAGGTATTGGCCTTAATGAATTTCATACCAGACCCTTATTACAGGATCAGTGCTGGATAAACATGGCATAGACCTCATCTCCTGGCAAAAACTTTACTGAGAGTTCAGTGATAGTCGGAGTGTGTTACAGCTAAGGCAGGGCTTGTGCTCCCTTGTCAGCCCTGTAGGGAATTCAGAATCTCAGGGTAACATCAAAGGACTCGGGTGATCAGCTTTCCCTGTTGGTTTCCCCTTCATTTTAAAGTTCCTGGGCTTTAGTTCTCCTCTCACTTTTTTTGCATCATTATTTGTTCCATACTATGCTAGTTGCCTTAGACAATATAGAGTCAGACACACTCCTAACCCTGCGGGGCTTCCAGTCTAATGATGGACACGAGACAATGAGAGAGGTGCAGATGTAAGCACTTAGGCCTTGTCTACACTAAAAGGAAGATTGCCGCTGCCCTGATTGATCTTCCAGAGTTTGATTTAGCGAGTCTAGTTAAGACTCGCTAAATCGAACTCAGAGGGTGCCCCCATTGGCATCCGGGACTCCTTTTGTGAGGAGTAAAGGAAGCCGACAAGAGTGTTCAGCTTCCTGTTATGGGGATGCTGCCAAACTCGGCTTAAAGTAAGCCAACTCCAGCTATGTAAAATATATAGCTGGAGTTGCATATCTTTAGCCGAGCTGCTGGGTCTAGTGCAGACCTGGCCTTAGGAATGGGAGGGTTAACATCTTGCTCTGAGTTACCCAGTGTCAGCTCTTCTAGTTTACTAGCATTCTAGGCACTACATTTTCTTACTAACCACCCTAAGAAATTATTCCCGGGAAGAGATTTTCTCCATTCCTTCCTTCACTGAAAGATTTAGGGCTGCAAGCTTCAACTGGTTTTAATTCAACAGATTCTTGTGAATGTCAAGTCCAAAGAATTAGTTCAACGACAAGAAAAAAAAAATCCTGTGCCAAGGAAACAGAGGGGAACAAACAGTTAGAACATACAGGGCTTGCCTTCTTGCCAGTGAACTAGCACAGACGGTTTCGTAATTAAGAAGTTTCATCATGTCTGTGGAGGGAAATTAAAGTGTATGGCTTCTGACAGTTCTGCAAAGGTATAGGACACGGACAGAGTTACTGGAGACTGTGGCAGGGAAAGAAAACAGAGTGATGTTATCATAAAAGCGAAAAGGACCACATCCTGAGGAGCTTCGGTAATATTTACAGTCTTTCAGTGCCCAGCTGGCTAAGAAAGGAGAAGCCAGGGTATGAGGCCTCATTGTATAAATAAACACTTGTGAATGTGAGTCACTTTTGTCAAGACAGGCACTTCAGAGGGGAGTCTCAGGACTTGGCTGGATTAAGGGTAGATTGGGTCATCCAGGCTCATGTCTTAGAGCAGCGATTTCCAAACTTTTTGCATGCGTGACCCCTTTTTCAGACGGATGGTTCCCAACTGCATGGAGAAGGCCATTTTTTGTAATGCAAAATGGCAACCTCAGCACAGTGTGACCTGGCATGCACTGTACGTGTGAGGCCATGCTTCATGGCTGGATCTCCGCTGGAACAAGGAGACCCAATTGTTTTCCCCAGTTGGAATTTGTGTGTGTGTTTGCAGCCCCAACCTGAACCTGGGTCTAGTCCCTATTGCTATGTCCGAGCGTAGGCCTAAGCCCAAACTGCCTTCTTATTGTTTGGTTGCCCTGCCCTGAACCAAGGCCTGGGTCTCTAAACCTGTGGTCTCCAACCTTTTTAACCACTGTGATGTAGCGGGGGTGCTGTCTGCTCTGTCACCCGGGGTTCCCCTGCGCTGGGATGTGCGATTCCCACTGACTCACTCACATGTGGATTGGCCCAGATACCTAGTCCCAGCCTGGGCAGTTAGCAAAGCTCTTCCCAGGGGGAGAGACAAAGGGAGGGAGGTGGAGACGAACACCTGGCTGGGGGGCAGGGTCTGGGAGTGAGGCAGTTTCTGGCAGGTAAACATGAAGGGAACAGACTGAGGGCTGAGGGTTGAGGGGACGATGGACCCCCTAACCCAAGGAGTCTGAGGCATCCTGGCCCTGACTCCTGTAGCCACATCACGTCTGTGCGGTGCTGTATCCTGGAGAAGCAATAAACCCTCTGTATTCTACTGGCTGGCGGAGTCTGTTCTTGCTGCTACAGGGGTGCAGGATCAGGGGAACCCCGACACGCCGTCACAGTGACAACAGGAGTGGGTTGCGCTGCACCCCTGGGCTGGAGCTTCCAGCAGCGAGTGACAAGGAGCAGGAGAAGGAAGGGGCTTGCAAGAGCCAAGTGTGCTGGAGGCAGAGCAAAGCGATTCCTGGGAGTTGTGGGGCACTGCAGCACTCGGACGGTGAGTCTACACCCCGGGGATCGACGGGAGATGGCCTACACCTGACTCCTGAAGGCAGACCTTGTGGGGCTGTGCAGAGAGAGGGGCCCGCCCATGGGGAAAGCAACCAAGGCCCAGCTGATTATCCAGCTGGAAGAGAAAGACCAGTCCAGGGGCCTGGATCCTGTCCCAGCGGAGAGCAGCCAGACACCTCCTGAGAGCGCCTCAGGCTCTCAGACTGGAGGGAGGGCTGGAGTCCACCAGACAGACGCGGTGCCCACCAGGCCACACTCCACCAGCAGCGGTTCATCCAGGGCGGGGTCCATCCCGGCAGAGCTGCGGTAGCTGGAGATTGAGCTGAGGCTAAAGGAATTAGACGATCGTAGGGAGGTGCGCCAGGAATGAGAGAAGGAACGCCGGGACCGAGAGAGGCCGTGGCAGCATGAGTTGGCCATGGCAGAGCGGAGAAGCCAAGGGTCCCCGGCTGTGGGGAGTGGAGAGGACCCCAGAGAGCCCAGGGTGGCCAGATACTTTAAGAAGCTCGTGTTGGCCCAATGTAAAAACATGGGGGACATGGACGGGTTCCTTAACTCCTTTGAGCAGGTCTGTGAACTGCACCAGATCCCCCCAGCGGACCGGCTCCAGCAGCTCACCCCCTTGCTGGATCAGGAGGCCGCCAGGGTGCTCAAGCAGCTGGAGAATCTGCAGCCAACTGATTACGAACGGGTCAAAGAGGCTGCAGAAGTTTGAGCTAACCCCGAAGACGTACAGGAAGAAGTTGCGGGGGGTGCAGAAGGAGCCAAGGGAGACCTATGTAGATATGGCCTCTCACATGGTGCAATCCTGCCTCAAGCGGGTGTGTGGGGTCAGAGCCCAGACCGCAGAGGAGCTGCGTAAGCTGATGATGCTGGGTCAGTTTTATGAAGCGTGTCTGCCCAGCCTGAGGCAGAGATCCCAGGAGGCCGGGAAGCTGGCGGACGAGTTCATGGACAGCCGGTCCCGGAGAGAAAGGGAGTCCCAGAGAGACCAGTTCTCGGCTGAGCAACGGAGAGAATCACCTACGGGGAGAGACCAGAAGACAGCGACCGGTCAGCGGCCCCCCAGAGACAGCCAGGGCCTGGATAGAGACAGCCTGAAGGGTCCTGCCGGAACTAACCTTCCATCGCTGCGGGCAGAGGCCGCAAGAGGGCTCAGTGCCCTAGGCACCAGGACAAGTCCCACAAACCGAGACTTTCCAGGGTTAACTGGCTGGGGCTGGGGGAAGGGCAGGCCGCCCCAGAGGCAGGGGCCAGAAGGCAAACCTCAGCTCAGAGTGGGGGGAAGGACGCTCAGGCCAACTCCCCTGGTAGATCTGACCCTCTGGAGGCAGATTTCTCGGGTATACTGGGTGGGGGCAGGGCAGCCCCTGAGGGGTGACTGCCTCGTGCCCCTGCAGGTGGATGGCAGGGAGGCGACGGGCTACTAGGACACGGGTGCGGCAGTGACGCTGGCCCAGCCTGAGGTAGTTGCCCCAGACCACATGGTACCCAACACTCAGCTGACCCTGAGGGGCATAGAGGGGACCCCATTTAAGGTGCCTGTGGCCTGGGGGCATCTGAAATGGGGGGCCAAGGAGGGCCCCAAGGAAGTGGGGGTGCACCGGCATTTATCCACGGTGGTGCTAATGGGGGGGGGGACCTAGAGGAGTGGCCAGATGGATCCCACAGGGCTCTAGTTACCACCCGTAGCCAGAGCCAGCGAGGGGCTGGCGATCCTGACCCAGGGGAGGGCTCCCTACAGGGGGCTCAGGGCCCCATCCCAGCAGACACAGGGCCCAGCAGGCAAAGGGGGGGAGAGGACAGGTCTTTGTCCCTGCCCCAGCTATGGAATTCCAGGCTGAGATGCTGGCGGATCCCTCCTTACAGATGCTGAGGGACCGGACTGGCCTCCACGTAGCTCAGCCCCTGGGAGGAGGCTGCCAGGAGAGATTCCTGTGGGAGCGGGGATTCTTGTACCGGGAATGGCTTCCCCCAGGGAAGGTGGGGATATGGGGGCTCCAGTGGCAGCTGGTCGTTCCCCAAAAGTATCGCTGCAAGCTGCTGTACCGGGCCCATGACGTCCCATTTGCAGGGCACTGGGGGATCCGGCGCACCCGGCTGAGGCTGCTCCAAAACTTCTACTGGCCGGGGATATTTGTGGCCGTGCAGCGGTACTGCCGGTCCTGCGACTCCTGCCAGAGGGTGGGGGAAGGCCCAAGGTGGGAGGAAAGCTGCTTTGAGGCCCCTGCCCATCATTGAGGAGCTGTTCTGGAAGGCAGCAATAGAGATAGTGGGGCCTGTCGTCCAGGCAACCGGGATGGGGAAAAAATACATCCTGGTAGTTCCCGAGGCCATGGCTCTGCCCTCTATCAAGGCACGGCTGGCCATTTTCAGCAGGGTGGGGTTCCCCAAGGAGGTCCTCACGGACCAGGGATCCAACTTCATGTCAGCTCTGCTCCGCTGCTTGTGGGAGAAGCACAGGGCCTGGCTCACCTGGGCCCCAGCATATGGCTCCTGGTCCAGCGGGCTGGTGAGGAGGTTCCAGGGGAGGCCTTCATGCACCAGCACCCGCAGGCCTGGGACAAGTACCTGCCCCACCTGCTGTCTGCACACAGGGAGGCACACCGAGGGTCTGCCAGGTTTTCCCTGACCGAGTCAGGGTGCAGAAGGGGACATGCTGGACATGCTGAGAGAGCGATGGGAGGGGAAGACCTCCCTGAATGGAGAGTCGGGGGTGGAGGATGCCCTGGCTTTCTGGGAAAGTCTCGCTGAGCTCATGGGCCCGGCCAGAGAGACCGTGGGCAGAGCCCTAGGGAAGTGGAAGGGCTGGTACGACCACAGAGAGTGGGCCCCATCGGCCCCCTCAAAGCCATGCAGCAGCCGAACAGGGGGCAGCTGGCTCCTGCAGGGCACCACCATGGCAGGCCCAAGCCAAGGGAAGCACCAATGTCATTGATGTGCGATTCCCACTGACTCACCCACATGTGGATTGGCCCAGACACCTAGTCCCAGCCTGGGCAGTTAGCAAAGCTCTTCCCAGGGGGAGAGACAAAAGGAGGGAGGCGGAGACGAACACCTGGCTGGGGGGCAGAGTCTGGGAGTGAGGCAGTTTCTGGCTGGGAAAAATGAAGGGAACAGACTCAGCTGAGTGCTGAGGGATGAGGGGGGCGATGGACCCCCTAACGCAAGGGGTCTGAGGCATCCTGGCCCTGACTCCTGTAGCCACATCACGTCTGTGCTGTGCTGTATCCTGGAGAAGCAATAAACCCCCTCTGTTCCACTGGCTGGCGGAGTCTGTTCTGGCTGCTACGGGGGTGCAGGATTGGGAGGGTCCCCGACACACTGCCACGACACAAGCTCATTTTTTCAATTTAAGTGCAATGTAAGTGTGACGGGGCGTCCCCCGCCCGTCCCTGGGGCGCCGCCGAGCAGGCATTCCTGGGGGAAATAGAGGGGCCCTGCCGGGGCTGCGCGGCGTGCACGCGAGCCGCGCCGGGGCAGGGAAAGCCGACCGCCCCCCCCCCCCCGAAGCGGTAGCGCTGTGGTGGACAGCGCGGAGATAGCGGGGGCGGCATTTCCCCGCCTTGAGGGACAGGGGAGCCGGCCAATGGGGAAACCGGACGGGCGATAGGGGAATCGCCCGCCCGGTGACGTAGGTGGAGGCGGGCGCCCGGCGGGGAATTTAAAATGGACCCCCTTCCGCTCACGGGGGGGAGGAGAGAAAGGAGTCGGGCGGCAGCCGCGAGCAGGCTTGTTGCCAAAGAGGCGGGGGTCGGGAGAAACCACCTCCCTTTGAGCCCGGCCACGACAGTCCTCTGGGCTGTGGAGCCAGCCCAGCGCAGGGTGCGGGCATACGGACGCCCGACCGCCAGCCTGACGGACGAGCCCAAGGTGACCGCCCCGAGGAGGGGGAGGAAGGGCACCTGAGGAGGGAAAGGAAGCGGCCCAGGGCAGAGCTCATTGGAGCTGGCGGGCTGACGCGTTTCGGCATGGAGCCCCGTCAGCCGGACCGGAGCTAAATACCTCCGTGTCCTTAGGGCCCTGGGCTGGGGCCCGTGAGTGAGGGCGGGCCCGGGCCCCCCTTTCCCTCCCCCTCCCTAGGGGGGAGAAACGTTTGAGCTAGGGGCCGGCCGTGCGGCGACAAAAGGCACGACCGGCAGCCCGAATCCACCGCCTTGAAAGTGGGAAGACTAACCACTGAGTGGGAACCAAGCCCACGCGGGACGTGGTCAGAGGACCCCGAAACGGGGCCGGCAGGGTCACCCTTGTACAGTAAGATCTACCTCAACTCAAATACCTTTGCCCTGCTTCCTTCCTCCCCTTCTTTGAGGCCCCGGCCCTGCTCCACCCCTGCTCCGAGGCCTCACCCTGCTCACTCCATCCTCCTTCCTCTCCCATCCTCACTCACCTTCACCCGGGGGTAAGGGGTTGGGGGCGAAGGCTCTGGTCTTGTGCCAGCGGTTTGGAGTGTGGGAGGGGCTCCGGGCTTAGCCGAGGCTGGGGGATTGGGGTCCAGGAGGCGGTTGAGGGTGCAAGCTCTAGGAAGGAATTTGGGCACCGCGGGACTCACATTTGGGGCAGGAGGCTGGGGGCAGGAGGAGGTTCAGGGCAGGGACAGGGGTTCAGGGAGCAGGCTCTGGCTGAGCACCGTTTAACTGAGACGGCTTCTGGGTGGTGGAGCAGTGGGGTTGAGGCAGGCTTACTCCTGCCCTGGCCCTGGACCACTCCTCAAAGTAGCTGGCATGTACAGCGATGGCTCCATGGTGCCATGTGCTGCCCCTCATCTACAGGCACTGAGCCCACAGCTTCTACTGATCATGGTTCCCAGTTATTGGTATCAATGGGAGCTTCAGGAGTGGTGTCTGCAGGCAAGGACAGCATGTGGAGACTCCCCCTGTTCTGCCTTTCTCAGGGGCTGCAGGGACATGCCAGCCACTTTGAGGAGCAGCAATTACCACAGGGATAATTACTCCAGCCGCGACAGCTTAGATAGTTTAGAACTCACTACTCAAAAGAATGAAATTTAAGCATAAGAGGGAAATGAACATTATGAAATGCACAGACCAGCCAAACCCCCAAAATAACCCACTTTGCAAGCAGTAGAAGAAGTAACAACAAACCCCCACATGTGTTGGGTCAGGAGACGAGAGGGAAGAACAGTGTGTGTGTGTGTGTGTGTGTGTGTGTGTGTGTGTGTGTGTGTGTGTGTGTGTGTGTGTGTGTGTGTGTGTGAGAATGACAGAGACACACACAGTGCATGAGAGTGACAGAGATTTGAATGGCCAAGCTCCCTCCACCCCCTTCTCTCTGTGTGGAGATCGGGTACAGGAGTGGTGGGAGAAGGGACATGCTGACATCAGCCCCCTCCTTTCTCTCTCCCACACCCTGCACAGCAAGCAGGAGGCTCCCAGAAGGGCAGCTCCAAAGCAGAGGGCAGGAGCAGCATGACAGTAGGAGGTGGGGCAACTGAAGTGCCAGCTCTTGATAGCTTCCTGGCCAAACCAGTCAGGATCCCCTATCAGAGGCTCCAAGAACTTCTGGTAGATCCCAATCTACATGTTAGTCAGGAGTGGCCCGAGGTGAGCTGCGGCAGCTGGCGCCCCAGGCAGAACGCACGATCGGCAACCCCACCTGCACGGCCGACAATGGGATGACATCATCATCGGGCCCCCCGGGTGCCCCATGACATCATCATCAGGCGCCGTTGAAGGCGGCACCCTAGGCGACAGCTGAGACTGCCTATAGTCACAGGCCGCCCCTGATGTTGGTGACCACTGCTATAGACTATTAACTGTCTGACTGTTGCCCCGCCCTGAACCAGGGCCTGGGCCTAAGAGGATTAACTGTTTGGTTGTTGCCCTGCCCTGACCTAGGGCCTGGGTCCTATAGAGCATTGACTGTTGG
The DNA here is from genome assembly GCF_049634645.1 of Pelodiscus sinensis. Classification (NCBI taxonomy): domain Eukaryota; kingdom Metazoa; phylum Chordata; order Testudines; family Trionychidae; genus Pelodiscus; species Pelodiscus sinensis. The sequence goes on along the minus strand of NC_134717.1, from coordinate 6,379,962 downwards.
CTCGGCCCAACCACCCGCCTGAGCCCCAGGACTAGTGTCGCCTGCCCGGGAGGCCTTGACCTATTAATTGTCGGCTCGGTATGACCACAGGCCCAAGCACAAGGACGACACTGACCTGCTGGACTGAGGCGGAGTATCCGCCCACTGACCCAGAGGGGGAACAGGTCCTCCTTGAGCCCTGGTGGGCTACATAGTCCCGCTGAAGTGGAAGAAGGTATTGGTCAGCGCAAGTGAGTGTACGGCAAACTGCTCCTAGACTAGCAAGTTGTGTAACTTTTTTCCTTCTTCAGAAAATCTGAAAAGAGACCCGAATTAAAAGCAACGTCAAATTCTGCTCTAACTTTTGCCCTTTTCAAAATGCACTTTAAGCTTCATTGCCTTTAATAATGCTTCGTAGTGTATTAGCGGAAGTGGTGTGGCATGTTTAGCCAACAGTAATGAAACCTTAGCAATTAAGAGGCCACCATGACCTCGGATTGGAATGAAGTCTTTGCTGAGAAATAGCATGAGGTGAGGAAGTTGTATTGAGAGTTACTGGGTTTGCTATGCAGATGCGGTATGTGAAACTCTGATTTGATCGTGCTACCAGATGCTAATGCAAAGGCAAATTACCAAAGAGAGATAAGTCATGCATCAAGTGTCAAATTTTGATATGTGTGGGCCTAGAGCATACCTCTTAAAAGGCACATGCATTCACAGTCCCAGCAAAGTGCACATTAGTCCATAAAGAGTGGTTGTTTAAGTGCTTATTTGCATATGCAACTACCTGAGATGAATGTGTCAGTGTGGCTTATTCCGATGTGGGGACGTGCATACAGTTTAGAGGCATTATTGTTCAAAGCATGGATCTAGCATGGTGTCAAGATAGTGTTTACTGCTTTCTGCTATGCCAGGGATCTAAACATATTTGGGAGGGAGAAGCAAAAGATGTACTATTCACTTAAGTGTAATAAAGACAAATACAAGGTACTCCACATCTTCCGCTCTCCTCTGCACTGATTAGGCCTCAGCTGAAGTCCGGTATCCAGTTCTGGGCACCACATTTCAGGAAAGATGTGGAAAAATTTGAGAAGGTCCAGAGAAGAGCAACAAAGATGATTACAGGACTAGAAAACATGACCTATGAGGGAGACTGAAAGAAATGGGCTTGTTAGTTTAGAAAAGAGAAGACTGAGAGGGGGTATGATAGAAACATTCAAGTATCTAAAAGGGCATTATAAGGAAGAGGGAGAAAAATTGTTCTCCTTGGCCTCTGAGGATAGGACAAGAAGCAATGGGCTTACATTGCAACATGGGAGGTTTAGGTTGGACATTAGGAAAAAGTTCCTACCTGTCAGGGTGGTTAAACACTGGAATAAATTGCCTGGGGAGGTTGTGGAATCTCCATCACTGGAGATATTTAAGAGCAGGTTAGACAGACACCTGTCAGGGATGGTCTAGATCAGTGGTCTCCAACCTTTTTACACCCAAGATCACTTTTTAAATCTCAGAACAGGCGAAGATCTACCGCCCTGCCCCTTCCTTGAAGCCCCTCCCCTTCCTTGAAGCCCCGCCCTCTCTATTCTCCTCCTGTCCATCACTTGCTATCCCCAGTCCTTACTTACACACTCTGATAAACAGTTTATTTTTAAATTCTGCGATACATACAATTAAAATCTCATACAATTAAAATCACGTGTTTATAGTTATGAAATAAATGGTCTGTTTTTTATTCATGCTATTTAAATCTAAAATGAAGCATTTATAATTATACATTTTGTGGGGACGGAGTACTGTGGCTGGGGGCAAGGGAGAGGGAACAGGGTGCTGGGAGGGCAGAGGACAGGATTCTGCAGCAGGGGACAGAGTGCCAGTGGGGACACAGTTCGGGGAGTGGGGACGGGAGTAGGGACAGAGTTCGGGGAGTGGGGATGGGAGTATGGACAGAGTTCGGGGAGTGGGGACGTGAATGGGGACAGAATTCAGGGAGTGGGGACAGGGGAGTGGGGACAGTTCTGTAGCTGGGGACAGAGTTCGGGGAGTGGGGACAGGAATGGGGACAGCATTCTGTAGTTGAGGACAGGGGAGTGGGGACAGGGGAGTGGGATGCCAGTGGAGGCAGAGAGTCCCCTGCATCTCCCTCCTCCCAGCATTTCCCCCCACCCCCCGGAAACCAGCGCGTGCCTGCCCAGAGGGCCGACCCCCCCACCCACGCAGGGAAGCCCCGTGCGCGTGCCTGCCCCGAGGCCAACCCCCCCCCCCGCAGGAAAGTCTCGCGTGTGCACGCCTGCCCAGGGGGCCGACCCCCCCCACCTGCAGAGGGAAAGCCACGTGCGCACGCGCCTGCCCCGGGGCCAAAGCCCCCCGCGCAGGGAAGCCCCGTGAGTGCCTGCCCCGGGGCCAACTCCCCCCTCCACGCAGGGAAGCCCCGCGCGCGCTCACCTGCCCCGGGGCCAATCCCCCGCTGCCTTCCCGTGCAGGAAAGCCTCGCACGCCTGCCCAGGGATCCGACCCCCCTACCCGCGCTGGGAAGCCCCCCGGGCGCTTGTCCTGGCACCAACCTCCTCCCCGCGCTGGGAAGCCCTGGGGCCAAACCCCAGCGCGCCGGAAGCCGACACTACCTCCGTCTTCTCTGGAGGTAAGTAGTGGGGCTTCTGGGGGGTGGGAGAGAAATGGGGGCGGGGCTTACAGGATGCCTCGCGAGCAACTGGTCGAGGCCTCGAGATCGACCAGTAGCTCGCGAGTGACCGGTTGGTGACCACGGGTCTAGATTGTACAATGAGGGCAGGGGACTGGACTCGATGACCTCTCAAGGTCTCTTCCAGTTCTAGTGTTCTGTGATTCTATGATTCTGTCTAGCATGTGGACTTATATGGGCCCCTCAAAGTACAGCATCTGAACCCCTCAGAATCTTTAATGCAGTTATGTTCACAACCCCCCCGTAAGACAGGGCAGTGCTATTATCCCCGTTACACATATGGGGAACTGAGACACAGAGACTAAGGGTATGTCTACACTACCCTCCTAGTTCGAACTAGGAGGGTAATGTATGCATACCGCACTTGCTAATGAAGCCCGGGATTTGAATTTCCCGGGCTTCATTAGCATAAGCGGGGAGCCGCCATTTTTAAATCCCCGCTGCTTCGAACCCCGTGTAGCGTGGCTACACGGGGCTCGAACTAGGTAGTTCGGACTAGGGTGCCTATTCCGAACTACCGGTACACCTCGTTTCACGAGGAGTACCGGTAGTTCGGAATAGGCACCCTAGTCCGAACTACCTAGTTCGAGCCCCGTGTAGCCGCGCTACACGGGGTTCGAAGCAGCGGGGATTTAAAAATGGCGGCTCCCCGCTTATGCTAATGAAGCCCGGGAAATTCAAATCCCGGGCTTCATTAGCAAGTGCGGTATGCATACATTACCCTCCTAGTTCGAACTAGGAGGGTAGTGTAGACATACCCTACGATATTTAGACTCCTGGCTTTCCCTGAAATCAAGGCAAATCCCTTGCTCGGGAGGGGAGGGGCTGGAACAATTTGTATATTGGGAGTGCTGAGAGCCATTGAACCAAATTGTAAACCCTCTGCATAATGGAAACTACTTTCTTTTCCCCAGCCCCGCATTCCTACTTGCAGCACCTATGCCCTTGTCCAGTCACAAGGGCACCATTTCAGGAGTGCAGGGGGCAGGAGCGGCAGCAGCTGTGTGTATTGGGACACGGCTGGCTCTTCTTCCTCTTCCCCTGATTATCAGGGAGTCAGGGGCAAGTACGTGAATTTCTCCTCTGTCCCTTCCCTTCTCCAGCCAGGAGTGAGAGGCAAGCACAGAATCCAAGTACATTTCCTTCGCTCCCTGATAGTCAGGGGGATGGGCAGAAAAGCACGCCATGTCTTGGTACGCGCGGCAGCGCCCCTGAAACAGCGCCCTTCATCAGTCACACAAGAAGCCTGTGACAGCCGGGAATTGAATCCTGGTCTCCCAAGTACCAAGCTTATGCCTGAAGTGCTGCACGCCCCCTTCCACGTGTAGGCTGGGCGTGAGGACGGACAGGAGTAGGTTTTCCTTTTTAAATAAATGATCTGCTGCTGAGCTGCTACTAAGTTACCCAAAGGCAGAATTAAACCTTGCTTGTAGCGAATGTGATAAGCGCTTATCAGCATAATACCAGATGGTGAATCAACGCACGACTTACATGTCGTTTCAAGAGTGCCTGTGAGGTCTTCATAGCGCTCCTCCCCCATCACAAATTCTGCAGAGCCCCTCCCCCTGCATTTAGCTAGTTACTTATATACATGGCTTCCAGGTCTCCAGTAGCCAAATACTTTTACGGAAAGGAGAGTGGGAAAATGTTTGAGAGCGTCTGGACTATCATTTAATGGTATTGTTGGTTTTGGTGTCCTTCTGCCTGGTACCTTACTTACCCTGGGCTAATGTCTACCTCTTTTACATTTGTTAAATTGCCACTGAAATCCGTGGAGGTGCTCTGGATTTACAACAGGGTAACAGCAATCAGAATTCAGCCAGTAGACTGCCCTGTGGGGGAGAGAAAAGTAACTCCTATTTTTAGAAACTGCTAAAAATGGAGTGAACTAGCTTTTCTGTGCATGGCAGAGCAGGACAAGAGACAGTGAGCTGAAACTACAGCACAGCAGATTGAGATGAAATCCCAGGAAAAACAGTGTAAAAACAGTAGGACGCAGAACAAACTGCCTGGGGAGAGTCCCTGGAGGTTTTCAAATGGAGGTTTGTTAGCCATCTGTCTTGGGTGGGTTAGCTGCAACACATCTTGCATTGTGGCAGGGGGTTAGACTAGCTGGCCCTTCCAGTCCTGTCTAACCCTTTGATTCTATAACAATATTGTGACTCTAAAGGCCTTCAAAAGCCAAGAACAACTGCTCTGCAGCCCATCAGAAAACTGAGAACATCTGGGCTAGAGAGCCCCTATTTCTAACCCTTAGGCATTGGGACTGAACTCAGGGCAGGTCTACACTATTGCTTTGTTGCTATAACTTACATCATAATGTGAAAAAGCCACCCCCTTGCTTGATACAAGTTACACTGACCCAAGTGGAGGTTCAGACAGCTCTGTGGTGGTAGGAGGGGCTCTCTTGCGGAGGTGGAGTAATTAGGCTAATGGGAGAGCTCTCTCTGGCTGGCATAAAGTGCCTGCACCAGCTGCACTACAGGAATGTGATATAGCACTTCTAGTGTGGCCTAGCTCTCTGTCACTGGCGGGGAAGTGGCCTGGAAGGCTTAGAGACAAGGTAGGTGAAGCAAAAATCTTTTCTTGGATCAACTTCTGACGGGGAAAGTGCCAAGCTTTTGTGCATCCATAGAGCTCACCTTCAGGTCTGGGAATGGTCACACTGGGTCAGATCGAAGATCCATCTAGCCCAGTATCCTGTCTTCTGATAGTGGCCAATGCCAGGTGCTCCAGAGGGAATGAACAGAACAGGCAATCATCACATGATCCCACCCCTGTCATCTATTCTCAGCTTCTGCAAAACAATGGCTATAGACACCATTCCTACTCATCCTGGCTAATAGCCATTGAGGGACCTAACCTCCATGAATGTATCTAGCTCTTTTGTGAGCCCTGTTAAAGTCCTGGTCTTTCACAACATCCTCTGGCAAGGAGTTCCACAGGTTAGGTAAATGCCACAGATAAATACTAAGTGGAGCAGATTTTTTAGCGTAGGTTCTTAACACATATTGTAAGAGTCCATTCAATGTGTCCTGACCAGTTAACACCTCTGTAGTTATAGGCCAAAAAATGGAGGCATGTTGCTTATAGATTGTTGTAATAAGCTATAAATCCAGTATCTCAAGTCAGTCCATGATTTTTAGTTTCTGGCAGAGCAATGAATATAAGCTCCCAGCCTCATATTTTTCTGAAGGTGTTGTGCAGGTTTCCTGTGAGGTCAGATGTGGAGTGATCACTTTGTGAAAAGTTTTCATCCCTGGGGTGAGTTTTGTCTTTTATCACTTTTCTGTGTTAGTGCAGTTGAGGACACTGTGGGTATGTCTATACTGCATCCCTCTGTCAGCAGAGGGATGCAGATTAGGCAGGCTGACATTGCAAATGAAGTGGGGATTTAAATATCCCGTGCTTAATTTGCATAAAAAAATTGCCGTCGTTTTTGCCAACTCAGCACTTTGTCGGCAAAAAGCGGCAGTCTAGAAGGGGCTCTGTCGAGAAAGAAACCTCCTTGCAGGAGGCATAAGGGATCTATCGAAAAAGGCTTTCTTTCTCGACAGATCCCCCTCTAGACTGCCGCTTTTTGTGGATAAAGTTCTGAGTCTGCAAAAATGGCGGCCATTTTTTATGCAAATTAAGTGCGGGATATTTAAATCCACGCTTCATTTGCAATGTCGACCTGCCTAATCTGCATCCCTCTGCCAACAGAGGGATGCAGTCTAGACATACCCCCAGTGTCCCCTTTCACCCATGTGGTTGCTTCTCTTTCCTTATGTGCATTGCAATTGTTTAACAATACTCCATAGCATTTGTTACGCCAGCTGTTTAGGAGATCCTGGCATTTGATGGGTTAAAGTGATTGAGGTAGGCCCAGCCTGCATTAACGAAGAGCAGCAGCTTAGCCAGTAGGATCAGGGGAGAGATTTGCTGTGAGCATTATAGTCTCTTCAGTATAATCCTGCCTGGGAATTTAAAGAGGGAAATAAATTAAAATACTGGAAAGTGAGAGTTGGGAGAAGGGAAAAGCTGCAGCAACCAGAACGAGCTAAGAAGCCAGCCATGTGGACGCTTGTTGTGAAGCATCTTATGCTGAGCCTTAATTAATGACAACATGATTCTGTTGAACAAGAGCCTAGCAGCCCTGAAGGATGTTTGTTGCATTCATAACTGCCTGCACAGGGGTGGCTTTTGCTTCTCCCAATGTCTCTTCCCTGCAACATCCATTTCAGTGTTCCCATGCAAACTGTAGACGTCCTTTTAGTCTAGGTTAACCACAGAGTGTGCGCCTCTCTATTAGGTACCATCCTGACTGTCCTGGGTGCTTAGATGCAAATCTATGGGGAATCTTTAAAAAGCAGGGCCAGATTCCCCACAAATTTGTACCTCCGTTGGTAATTTACATCTCTGAAAAGGGAGTGTGGGTGGAATGGCAGTTGCTTTGATTATACAACGAGGGTGGCATAGAGTTGTTTTACAGCACACTTGCTTTGCACAAATGTGACTGAACATAAGAACGACCATACTGGGTCAGACCAAAGGTCCATCTGGCCCAGTATCCTGTCTGCCGACAGTGGCCAATGCCAGGTGCCCCAGAAGCAATTCACAGAACATCTAATCATCAAGAGATCTCTCCACGGTCAACTATTTACAGCTTCTGATAAACACCATTCCTGCCTATCCTGGCTAATAGCCATTGATGGTCCAAACCACCATGAATTCATCTAGCTCTTTTTTGAACTCTGATAAAGTCCTGGCCTTCACAACATCCTCTGGCAGGGAGTTCCACAGGTTGACTGTGCATTGCATCAAGATTGCAGAAGGAAGAAGGCAGAGGAGGATCAGGGATGTAGTCCCTGCTCTAAGGAGTTTGCATGCAGCTCCTGTAATCACAAACAGTGTCAATTTGACAAACAGCGATTCCCCAAAGCTTTGGGCTCTGTGTGCTCTACTTCCCAGCTGGAATCTCTTGTGTAGGTTTTGTCAATACAATCCAGGAGACTGTCCTAGTGGGAATATCAACAGGTGTGATAGGAATGAGTGTGTGTTGAAGAGGGAGAAAAGGGCGAGTAAGATTAAATGATGCTGCCGTTACCATAATGCCATTGGAGGGTAAAACCAGCCCATGGGATTTCAGTGATAGCTGGTACTTTTCTCATGAGAGCAGGATTATGTCCCTCTGCCTCCATAATAATATTTGCCTCCCCTGTTCATGAAATGTGGTTTGGGCTAATACACTGCTCGTTACAGGGATTTTTGAGAGCCCTTGGCAAGGCTGGTGGCAAAGACACAGAGCCTCAAAAGTATTTCCCCTTCTGCGTGCTGCCAAAATCAGCGGAAGTCAGGAGGCCAAATACCTGAGGCTCTGAGCCAGGATTTTCATTCACCCTTGCGGGGGGATGGGATGAGGTAAGGGGGTTTGCATGTCTCCAGTTTTGCTTTTCTCTCTGGCTGTAGTAAAGGGCAGTTTTTTGCCCAGAGAAACTTACTAGTGGCTGTGTCTAGACTGGCAAGATTTGTGCAAAAGTGGCTGCTTTTGCGCAAAAACTTGCCGCCTGTCTACACTGGCCGCGAGTATTTGTGCAAGAATACTGACTTTGTAATGTATGAAATCAATGCTTCTTGCGCAAATACTCTGATGCTCCCGCTCAGGCATAAGCCCTCTTGTGCAAGAATACTTGTGCAAGAGGGCCAGTGTACACAGGAACGTTAATTTCTTGCGCAAGAAACCCCGATGGGTTTCTTTTGCGCAAGAGAGCACTTTTGCGCAAGAGAGCGTCTACACTGGCACGGATGCTTTTGCACAAAAGATGTCTTTTGCACAAAAGCATCCATGCCAGTGTAGATGCTCTCTTGAGCAAATACGGTTAACGGAAAAACTTTTCCATTAAAAGTATTTGCGCAAAATCATGCCCGTCTAGACGCAGCCACTGAGTTTTGCATTGAATTTTAGTGCCACCTCTGCTTGGAATAGGCTGAGGTCTGTCTACTTTTAACAGCTGGACACAGACATCCATGAGCAGCTGGACATGGAGTTCACAGGCACAATGCACAAGACACTGGGAATCAGCAGGTGACTGTCTCTCCCTGCCTGAGGCAAGCCCAACCTCATTCACGGGTCTGAGCCTAGCCAGGCATGGCTGCACCAGAATGACTCCTAGGCAACTCCAGTGGGGGCAATGCAACCTCGTGGTGGGATTTGGCTGAATGCCCTTGTGCCCCACACTGGCCCTTTAAGTGTTAAAACCCAGCCCTGCCAGAGGGCTGGGGTGGAGAGCCAGCAGCTGGGGCAGAGACAGCCAATTAGGGCCTAGCTGGGGATATATAAATAAGAGCACCTGAAGGGGTGGAGACAGACTTATTCTAGCTATGGAGTAGGTGGGAGCTAGTTGCCAGAGGGGTCCTAACTTAGAGCAGGGCTTGGGAGCTCTGGCCAGGCAGACTCTCAGGCTGCAGGGTCTGAAGCAAGGCCTGAGATCACTAGGGCTGCAGGGAGGCAGCCAGGGCAGGAGAAGCCAGCAGGTCTACCCCCTTGTCAATGATGAGCGGCCATTTCAGATGGCAGTTTTTCCCTGAGGTAGGAGCTAGAGAATCAGACTACTGTCACAGGAGCGAGCTGGCCTATCTTGGATTAGAGCAGGGGTGGGGAACCTAAGGCTGGGGAGCTGGATGCAGCCCCTGGGTTGCATGGACCTGGCCCCCAGCATGAGGGAGTCCACACTGGTGCACCCCCCCCCCCCAGAGCACACACAATCTAGGCTCTGGAGTGCGAGGGAACTTGGGGGAGTGTCTTTCTCCTTCTCGGTTGGGGGGGAGCATGTCAGTGAGGGTTTTGGTTTTTGTGTTTTGCTACTTCTCTCTTGCGTGCAGCCCCTGACTGATTTTTCTGTGGGCCAGCAGCCCCTGACCCAAAAAAGGTTCCCCACCCCTGGCTTAGAGAGAATCATACTTTTCAGAGAAAGGCAGTGGAAACTGTATAGCAGGGATGTCCAAACTTTTTTCAACAAGGGCCAGATTTGATGAAGTGAACAAGCGTGAGGGCCGACCATTTTGCCTGACATTCTTTGAACCATTAAAATTAAATGCAAATTAACTATTTTATGCAAAGTTTATTGCACACGGCATACTTTTCATTTCGTCACATGGATGACAAATCTAAACAGGTGTTAAATCACTCTGCCTTTCATATCTGAAGGCCAGATGAAAAAAAAAATCCAGGAAGCTGAAATATATGTCAGGAACATTGTAAAGTACATTACATATTATTGGTAATAAAGGTTGTCTGTCAACTTTTAAGTTCAAAAAATATGAACAGGAACATAACACCAAGTATACATGTTGTGTCCAAATATATTTATAACTGATTTAGACCAACTGACATTAACTGAGATTTTACAATGTATTCATCTCAATACATATGGATTTGTTGGGGGCCATAAAAGATAGATATTGCCAAATTACCTGGGGGGCCGTATTAAACCAGAACACGGGCCGCAATTGGCCCACGGGCCGGACTTTGGACATGCCTGCTGTATAGTGTTGTATCAAATGGCCCTGCTGTCTTTCCTGGCTTATGGTATTCAGTGTGAATCTTGAACCAGACTGTTTGGAACCCCCTTATCTGAAGCCATTACTATAAACTATTCATAGGACATTCTTCCATCTCAAGATGTGATACTGAATGCCTAAGTATTCCCATTTTACAGCTGGGGATGCTGAGGCACAGAGCTGTGTAACAACTCACCCGAGTTGCCATAGGGAGGCAGTGGTAAATTCAGCTACAGCACTAAGTTCTCCCAACCCCTCCTCTTTCACCACATTCTGCTTCCTTGCAGGCAATCGTTAGGCAAAGACAATAAATGTAATAGCTCCACTTCCATTGTGCATCAGGTCTCAGTGACATGTCCTAAAGAAAAGCTTCTGTGCTTTGTATGTCTCATTGACGCTGCTCCGCCTATAAAATGGAGCAATGACTTTGGGCATTTGGGACTGAAGGTGGGACTGTAAATTAGGGATGAGCTCATCCAAACCTTGCATTTAGGGGGCCCCTTGCTGCTTTGGCTTGGTCATTTCCCTCTATTTGCATTAGAGCGCCACACTTCACTGTACAGCAAAAGAGAGATTCAAGGTGGGGGAGGAGGGGCTTGGAAGTCGTTCAAACCCACCATCTGCCAGCGCCCAGCCCCCTCAGAGCTGCTGTGAAACCTCACACACGCCACGTTCTCAGGCAGCGCTGTGGTCGCAAGTGCAGGGAGAGGAGGCAGAATGCAAAATGTGGAACGAGGGCCATGCAAGGCATCTGAGCAAAGCTACCCTCCATCCACCCTGAGGCGTGAGGTAGGGCTGCAGCTGGTGCAAGCACTCTTGCTGAAGTGAAAAACCACAGCGTGCAGCCTTGTGTGCGCAGTGACATAGTTCATGCTCCCCGCAGTCCTTCTGCAGTAGCTTGAGTTTAGCTTATTGTTCCCTTAGCGCAGAGGGAACATGCTCTTCTAGTTTATGCACGGATACCAGCCTGGGTGAGGCTGTAATAACCCAGCATGCTGTGGGAAAGGGTATTGGGCATACCAAAGGTGCATTGTTCTCAAAGGGGCAGTCAGTACTGACTCAGTGCCCCAGTGCGGTAGCCGGGATAGGCATTCTGCAACAAGAGGGCTGGCATTTCTGGAGTCAGACTGGAACTAGAACTGGACCACGAGGCCACCCATCCCCGCAATCACCCAACAAATGACAAACCACTGTGGTACTTCAATGGAATTCATTCACCTGGGATTCTTGTGTTCACTTTCAGTGGGCACTACTATGACCCTGTTTCACTGGCCTGATTGTTCACAGCATACGGGTATGTGCAGTAACCAAGTGTTAGATTTGCATGCGTAAATATTTGTGTTGGAAGTGCTGGTGTACTCGCCCAAGCCGGAAACCGAAAAACATACCATGTGGCTTCTCATCAATCAGAACCAACCAACACAGCTCAAGCATCAGATCCCCTTAAAAGCAATAAATCCACAGAGTAAAGAAACACTTTGGAAATAGTTACTTACAAGGCCAGGCCAAACCTGGCAGATACATTTGCAAGGCATTTTTTTCCAGTAAGCTTTACCCAGAATCAGCATCCTGATTCCTAATGCTCATTAAAGGTCTCATCAGCTTTACTCAAGAAGGGAGTGATTATTACCCTCGTGTTTTGACTACATGACAACTTCAGTTATTAAATTCCATCTACCATGCTTACATTTCTCACTGCTGTCGTGGCTGCAATAGTCTCTGCTTCCTGCCCTATATTCAGCACACAAGAGCATATTTGCCAAATTTATATTGCAGTGGTCAGCAATGTTCCCTCTAATCTTTTCCATCCATGTATGGATTTTTTCCATCCACATGTGGAATAATTTTATGTGCACCACAGCATGCGCAAATGTGCACCACCAATAAAAACACAAAACCTAGCTGTGGACCTTCTGCTAATCATCTGGGCAGCATCGGAATGTTTCTTGAGAGTCTGCACACACACACACAGCTTATAGGCAATACTGCTGATGAAGTAATACACAACAAAAGTCGAGACTGCCCTTCATCCTGGCCAAATCTCACATCCAGCCTTGCAGAATTATGCTAAGACATTCAACCTGCCACTGGACAGAGAACTGGGCAACTCTGGGCATACATCCCATGTCTTAATTTTCCCAGCTGGAAAATGGGGATAAGAACACTTGCTGCCTTCGTGGAGCACTTTGTGACCTGTGGATGAAAAATACCATATAAGAGTCAGGCAATTAACCATTTCTACTGTGTTGCTTCCTACCGCAGCTTGGAATGCCTCTGTTGCTGTTGTCTACTTTCTCCGCAACTGGGTCTTTAAGACTATAAGAACATAAGAATGGCCATGTTGGGTCAGACCAAAGGTCCATCCAGCCCAGTACCCTGTCTGCCAACAGTGGCCAATGCCAGGTGCCCCAGAGGGAGTGAACCAAACAGGTAATGATCAAGCGATCTCTCCCCTGCCATCCATCTCCATCCTCTGACAAACAGAGGCTAGGCACTCCATTCCTTACCCATCCTGGCTAATAGCCATTAATGGACCTAACCTCCATGAATGTATCTAGTTCTCTTTTAAAAATCCTGTTATAGTCCTAGCCTTCACAACCTCCTCAGGCAAGGAGTTCCACAGGTTGACTGTGTGCTGAGTGCCAAAAAACTTCCTTTTATTTGTTTTAAACCTGCTGCCCATTAATTTCATTTGGTGGACCCTAGTTCTTATATTATGGGACTCATATTATCTGACCTATAGCTTCCCTTCTGAAAAAAAATTATTTGTGCTTTCAGACACTCTCTTGCATTCCTTCACTCTCTGTCTGCCTTAAACAACAGTGTCCTTTAATGGAGTCACAAACTACTGCACCGAAGATTCCAGATAACATCTCTTGATGTTTACGGTTTCCACCCGCAGCTTGTGGTGAGGAAGTTGCAGAGCCACGCACCTTTGTGCACAGCGTGAGGTGTGCAGCAAGGGGGATGCAGGTGTGACCCAGAGCTGAAGTCAAGATTCTCAGGAGAGTGAGACCCTCCTGCTGCCCTGCACCAGCCCGGTTTGCAACGTAGGGGTGGCCCAAGCTGAGGCCCAGGTGATCAGACTTTGCGCCCAGCTTCCCTCAGCCACATTCCGCTTGTCAGTGAAATGAGCCAACAAAGCGGGGAAGGATCATGGCAGGAAGCAAGCAGGGTGGCTCTCTCCTGGGGCAGAGCGAGACTTTGGTGTAGGTCTGCTCTTAAAGCTGCCTTGCCTGAGGCTCTTCTTAAATAGGAACATGGGCAGCGGGTGAAGGGAGGGTTGGAGGAGGCAAGTCCCCAGCCCTGCCCCCAGCTCCACCCCTTCCGCCCAGGCTCTGCCCCCACGGGAGCCACGCTGCCCCACCCCCCGCACCACAGGGAGGGCGGGTGACGGGTGACCCCAGCCTCTCCAGCCCCACAGCACGGGGAGGGCAAGTAGAGTGCAGCCCCAACCCCGGTACACAGGGGGTGCGGTGGGCAAAGCCTGGCCTGAGCTTCCCTGACCCCAGAGCATGGGCAAGCGAGGTGGCACATGGTCCCAGCCCCCACGGCCCCAGAGCATGGGGAGGGCGGGTGCTTGGGGGCAGCAACACTCACCCCCAGTACGCCTACAGCAGGCATTCAGGGGGCAGAGAACGGGTGGGCCAGGCTGGCGCTTTGGGAAGTGCTTTCCCCTGACTATACCCATTGCCCCTTAGTCTCCTTCTCCACCCAGCCTCAGTCACTCATGAGCCTCGGGGTGTATTTGCCTGTGTCAGTGGTTGCTTCTCCAGGTATACACCCGTGGGTGGACAACTCCTCTTCTCTCTGTGTTTCAGGCCCTTCCCTGCCTCTCCTGCTGCCACTGCAAGTTCCTCAGACCACTGAGGGACCTCATGAGTGGCCCCCGTGCGCTGTCACCAACATCTGTGAGTTTCGGTCTCACAGACTAGGTGTAGGTCCTTAGGCTTTGCTGCTGATGGCCCCTGCCCAATACTAGAGCACCCAGGCACACTGGCTTCTCCCAGCATTCCTGTGAACCAGAGCTCTCCCTTTGATGGAGGGGAAACTGAGGTACCAGGCGGTGAAGAGACTCCTCTAAGCACAAACCAATTTGGATACTCCTGGGAGATGGGGTTGTGTGGGGGCAGGGCCTGGGGCAAAGGCGGGAATCGAGCATCCCTCTCCCCAGCACACTGCAAAGTCAGTGCCTGCGCCTACGGAGTTTGTACTCCCCATCACACAGACTCACTTTGAAGACAGTGGAAGGAACAATGCCCCTGGTTTCCCCACTCTCTGGCCCATTGTGTAGTTATATACAACTGTGGGGGCAGAGAGAGCTTCAGGCCCTGATCCTGGAAGTCAGGAGCCTAAATTCCTTTGGTATCCAGGCCTGATATACCAAGCCAGAATTTTACAGCTGCTTTCCAGGTGCCAGGGAGTGGCAAGGGGCCTGGCTGAAGAGCTGTGGCTGTGACTTTAAGGACGGAGCGTCTAGACGAATGTGGACAGGAGACTTATGAAGCTCTTGTTATGGTCAGCCAGCTGGATCCAGACTCCGCATAAAGCATTTCTCCAGCAAGCCCATTAAATACTGTGCAATCCGTGGGCTTACTCATATTTAGACCCTGATCCTTCAGTTAGCTCCCGTAGGGGGCCTTGGATCCACACAGAACCACAGCGTTTTCACTGCAAGGATCTGCTTGTGGAGAGCTAGCTGTGCGACTGAGGTCTAAATCTGTATTCAGACCAGCTTCCGTTTACAGTGCGATCTGAGTGTTCTGCATTAGAAAGAGGCACAGATCATCCTGACCTAGATTCTTAGCAGCTTTATTAAGGCAAGGCAGGATTTTATTTTTCAAACAAACCGAAAGCACTGGTCTCAAAGGAGGCCAAGTTTCATTTGCCAGCTGTTCTTGCAATAGCCCTGCTCAGCAAAGTGCGGAAAGCAATGGTTTTTTAAAGTTGGAAAATAACTTTCTTTTCCTGTTGCTCAAAAAGCAACGGCGAGGATAATAAAAAAAGACCCCCTTTAAGAACTACAGTCTCCCAGCACTACAAGGGAGAGGTGCCCAAGTCTCCCTGTTTTCACATGCGCACAATTTAAAACCAAAAATGCACTCCCAAAGAGAAACGTTTTCAAAGAGGGGAGGTGTCTCCGTGTGTGTGTGTGTGTCTCAGCAGGCCTGCAAACAGTGGGGGACAAAGGAGTCAGTTGTAAGGAGCTTGGGCTCCCAGCCAGAAGTGGGGGGGGGGGGCTGGAAACTGCCTAGGGTTCTTGCCTCAGGGGAGGGAGATTTGCACCCAGAGTCCAATTGGCTGGTGTGCCCCTGATGGGGAACACAGAGCCTAGACCCAGAGGCAGGAAGCTCCCAGTGGGAGAGAGGGGAGTTTGGGCAGCTGCCTGAGTTGAAGAAGAGAGGAAATCTGGCTCCCGAGACATCCAACAGCCAGTCTGAGGAAGACAGCATCTGCAGAGACACTGCATCGCTCTTACTACACTGACCAAAGCCTGTTGTGGAGGTGGAGTTGTTATGTCGGTGTACATCGGTGGCAGAAGACTGTAGTGTGTACACTAACATACTTCAGTCACCGTAAGCTGCCTTACCTAGGCCGAGCAGTGAAGGGTAGACTAGGCCATAGTTTCAGTTTAATTTTGCATCTTTCTTCTATTTTTGCCATGTATCCCCAGAGACCCATTCGTTGTGATGTTTTTTTCCTGAATTCCAGTACCTCTTTGCAAATATTGGTGAACGAAGTTAGATGTATGTTGTAGGAACAAGGAAGATGTGGCAACAAATTAGACTGTAGTGGGCAGCTAATGAGAGAATAAATGTAAAGAAGAAGTATAGACCAGATGCCCACATCACAGCATCACCAAGCAAAAACAAACGAGCAAGAGTTTACAATCGTGCTAGCAAATAGACACAAAGTGCTTGAAGATGAAGAACAGTGGAAGGCAAATGGAAATGGGTAAAGGAAACTAACAATCTAGCCATTAATAAATGCCTCACAAGCGCCCTGAATTGGAGAGAGGGATAATTGTATTGCATACCCTTGACATATGATTTTTTATCATGTCAGAAATGAGGTACTTCAGCATCTCATTCCCATGAAAAATGGCCGCTTGCATAACGCAGTTGGCATGTCACGCACAGTAGGGTTTCCAATGAGATAGAATTGCTTAATTCTAACACTGCTTACACTGCTGTTTCAGGCCTGCAGCTGGAAGATGGGAAAAAATTGCTTCAGTGTTAAACTTGACATTGTCTGTTTACCACCCCATGTGTGTGTTAGTAAACCCCCTTCAGTCACCCATGTTGCTGAGCTCCTGTAAAACAATACATACAATAAGACTGGATCCAAAGCCTGGTGGAGTCAACAGAAAAATTCCCTTTGACCCCAATCAGCTTTGTATAAGGCCCTCGGTCCAGTACTACTTTCTTTTGCAGAAGGTTTTTCAGGCAAGCACTATTCCAAAATACTTTCACAGAATCACAGGGTTGGAAGAGACCTCAGAAGGCCATCGAGTCCAACCCCCTACTCAAAGCAGGACTAATCCAAAGAATCCCTGTCAAATCATATGTATAAAATGAGATTTGCAGATGATCTGAGATGTTTAAAAGAGAAATGCAGGATTGATGAGTCAGAAAAACAAAGGCACGTGAAGGCTTTTACTTCATTCGTAGTGGAATGATGTGAAGGGACTTTAGCTATGGATGAGTGGAGTGCATAGGTAAGAGAGAGGGTGGGGAAAAGCAGTTACCTGAGCATTGAAAAGAAAAAAAACCCAGCCTTCTAGGGAGAGTCTATTTTGTGCAGTGTGATTCTGGTACCTCTAACCTCAGACTGGATGGCTGCGTCTAGACTGGCAAGTTTTTCCGCAAAAGCACCTGCCAGCTGTCTACACTGGCCGCTTGAATTTCTGCAAGAACACTGATGATCTCATGTAAGAAATCAGTGCTTCTTGCGGAAATACTATGCTGCTCCCGTTTGGGCAAAAGTCCTTTTGCACAAAAGCGTCCGTGCCAATCTAGATGCTCTTTTCCGCAAATGCTTTCAACGGAAAACTTTTCCGTTAAAAGAATTTGTGGAAAATCATGCCAGTCTAGACGTAGCCATCATGTACAAGATGGTGTGTAGTATGTTCGCCTACAAGATTTTTGCACCTGCTGGCAAAGGCTGCTCACAGCATGTACTTGAGTCCTCTGCAAATTAAAAGATCACCTGGCTGAATGTGTGCGCTTCACTTTGTTTTTTCCTGGGAAAAATGTACCACAGTTATCAGTGACCTATTACTACAGTATATCTCACTGTGGGAGGACATGATCATTGTAATTTTATTATTTCGGTCACATTAGCAGCTGGAAACCCCAGTGAAGGGTCAGGATCTTATTATGCTACTGGCGGTACAAACTGAAAAAAATCCCCAACATGGTCCTCGAAGCACATAATTTAGGGAGATTCAAAAGTGTAGACAAGTGGGAATAGCATTTTCATTCAAAATAGGTAAATTCACATTCACAAGTCTGATTAATTCACATGAATAAGCGCATACATTTATCACCAGCAGAAGCAAAGAATAAATGCTTTCCTACGTTTTTTCCTGTGTATCAGTGAGATGCTTTAGAAGGGTATTTTGCCTCACTCTAATTTGCCAAATATGGGCTATTGTTTGATGAGAGGTTCAGCATTATGGTGGACTTTCGGGTTCTTCCTAGTGCTGCATGTCCTTTGCTGTGAATATATAAGCTGCTCAAAACCAAACAAAAACAAAACAAAAACCCATCAGCACTATAACTGGAAAACTGGGTTATTGATATAGGCTACGTCTACACTGCAAGGTTTTTGCGCAAAAATGGCCGTTTTTGCACAAAAACCTGTGGAGCGTCCACATCTCAACTGTGCTTTTGCGCAAGTAACTCAGCAGTAAAATGGCAGAACAGAGGGCTTTTGCCAGTGTAGGTAAACCTTCTTCTACGAGGCATAACTCCCTTTTGCGCTACAGCTATTGCACAAGAAGGCAAGTGTGGACGATCCAGAAGGGGAAAAGCACAGGTGTTCTGTGAATGGCCATCAGAGCTTTCTTGTGCAAGAATGTCCATGCAGTGTGGACGCTCTCTTGCACAAAAGCACATCGCTTTTGTGATGCACTTTGAGGTGTGGACATGCTCTTGCACAAGAAATTTTTACGCAAAAACTCTTGCGCAAAAGGCTTCTCGCGTAAGTAGCCTGCAGTGTAGATGTAGCCTAAATGAAATTTTTTGTGTGGAAACATCATCCGCTCTTTTTGATTTTTGGGGGTGAGAAACCCCAACCCGTCCAAACTGAATATTTTCTGCCAAAACTCAAAATTCCATTTTAATGCTGTTTTTTTGAGGAAAAGTATTGAGTTTTTGTGGAGTTTTTTTGTTTTTTTTTTAAAGTGAAAAGTTAACTTTTTCCTCAGGAAATGTTTTTCCCTGTCACGGGCTAGTGAATAAACAATGAAGACGCGAGGAGTTATGTAAGTGCAGAATACAGCAGCCTCCAACAGACAATGCAAGTCAGGAAAGACAGGCCTTCTTTGAAATGAACAGTAAAAATTGGTCTGTTGAGGTGCTTGAGGCTCACCGTGGCCGGAGGCGTTAACGATCCCGTTATCATTCAGGCCTCCTGAGATCTATTCCAGCCCTAGGGTTCTATGATTCGATGATCTCTGGAGTGGGTAGGGGGATGCAGACGTGGGTAATGGGGGCTGAGGCTGGGGATGGGACTGGCAATGGAGCCAGGGTCAAGGCTGGGGTGGGACCAGGAACAGAGCTGCACTGAGGCTGCAGAAGGAGCTAGATTCATGGGCAGGGAGCCCAGGCTGCAGCTGAGGGTGGGAATGGAGCAGAGGTGGGGGTGGGGAGAGCTGGTTAATGCGGCTTCCCCACTGGCCCAGGCCCCTCTATGCCCCCTTGGATGTTCCTTCATGCCCCCAGGCAGGTGTGACCCACCGTGTGGGGACCTCTGAGGTAGAGGGTCAAATAAGTGATCTCCCTCGTCACTGTGCTGTAGCCGTCCAAGCATTTTCACACAGCTTTTATAAATCCTCCCATTCAGCAGCGAGCGCTTCTTAACACAATGTGGGGCTTCCTGCGACAGAGCCTCTTGATGCCGGTGCATGAGAGAGGCTATCATTAGCTCACAGACATTTACCTTCCCCCGCATTCCCCTTCTGTTCTGAAATGTGATTTGTCCTTTTCATATGTGTTCGATTTTTTTAACTGTATCCTTTGGTATATATGGTTGTGACAATTTTCTTCCACTATTTGATCTGAGGAAGTGGGTCTGGCCCACGAAAGCTCATCACCTATTAAACCATCTTCTTAGTCTTTAAAGTGCTACATAGTCCTGTATTTTAAGAGAGGTTGATTTCTCTGGCAAGAAATCCAAGCTGCCTCACGTCAGACAGCACAGCTCAGATGCAAAGTGTCCCTCCCCACTGCTGTTCCCAATCCAATTCATTAGTCTGGGCGGCCGGTCTCAGAGGCGCAAAGCCATGCAGGTCACCAGTACAGCCTCCCAAAAAGAATTCATTATGGAATCTGATTTAATTAAGACAGGGCCTCAGCTCTTAATGATATTGCATCTGGACATCTGCTGAGAGCACAGGAGCTACAGTGTGCACATAACTTAGGGTTCTTGTAGGAGAGGCGGATTCAAAACAGTATTGGCCGTCCTTACAATAGCGTGAGAAACTTAAGGCCTGATCCAAAGTCAATAGTCCAAAGCAAAGTCCGGTGGATCAGGTTTTGCTTGGAATTCCCTGCTTTCTTGCACTGCAAGCACTGTTACTCAAACCACAGGCTTTATGATGAAGCGCACAGAAAGGAACACATTGCACCCAGAGCACCTGCCAAGGCCTTCCAGCAGGTTCTCAGACCTCAGGCACCAGCAGTACTAGCACTATGAGCTGTGAGGGCTCCCAGGACACCAAGGTGCACCACCTTGCTTGGCATGATTCCTGAACTCAGTCACAACTTTGGTGCAACGGCTGCATATCAATGCCCTCTATTGCCAGAGCTGGCCCAAGAGAAGCAGCTTTTGACTGGGTGGGTTTGCTGAGGCTGTATTTGCAGAAGAGGTGGACCAAAACCTGAACCACGTAACCATCCCTTGAGTTCAAGATTTGAGGTTTGGAGAGAAAAGGATCCGAAACAAACCCGCAGCTTCCCCTGCTATTGCCCATCCTGTCTCCTTGGAATGTACAAAGCAAAACCAGAAGAGTTTTATCTGAACCCTTCCTCCTCTGCCTGCTTTTCAGGGGGCTCTACAAACCTCAGAGTGGAAAGCAATGACAGGATCGGAAGGCACTCAACCCAGAGAAAGACCGGAGTCAAATCAGCCCCTCCACAGCTCAATCAGACTAGCAAGAGTTTGCAAAGCAAAAATCAAGCCTTGCTTTGCTTGTCTCTGCACGTCAATTTTGGACAGACACATTGCCACTGACTGCCTTAGCAGGCTAGTATAACTCCACGTGACTGTGTGAGCAAAGGTATCACCGTTGTGTTCACCCGGGCCAGAGTTGTTGCATAGCACTGTTGGTGTGTGAGCGTAACCCACAGGTGGGTGTGGGTTGCAGGTCTCTCCCCATGCTTGATCCATGTAGGACAGGAATCAGTTACCGC
Organism: Pelodiscus sinensis; assembly: GCF_049634645.1. Taxonomy (NCBI): domain Eukaryota; kingdom Metazoa; phylum Chordata; order Testudines; family Trionychidae; genus Pelodiscus; species Pelodiscus sinensis. The sequence goes on along the minus strand of NC_134717.1, from coordinate 6,359,106 downwards.
ATTAGCTGGAGAGCCGTGGCTATTTAGCTCAAGCCATGGCAGTTCATACATTAGTTCTGCAAGTCCCCAGATCTGTTCCTGTGCTTCGGCCTACAGCAGTGATTCTCAAAGTGTGGTCCATGGGCCATTAATGCTCCACCACTGTCTTGCAGGTGGTCTGTGGGCTCGGGGCTCCCTCTTCTGCAGTGGGGAGCATGCACTTTGACTCTAGCCCTGCCCCCCCCCACATGACGTTGGTGTGCCAGTGCTGGCTTCCTGTTGTGGGTGGGGGGAGCCTTGTAGGCTGGATCTGGCTTGTGCAGGATGGAAATGTCTCCACATGCTCCCGCTCCCACTGGCTGGAGGAACGGCAGTGGGGGAAACTGCTCACCTGGCGGCTTTGCTCATTGCTCCCATTGGCTGGAATCACAGCCAATGGGAGCAGTGGAGGGTGGGGGCGGTGTCTGGGACCTGCGCCCCCCATCCCTCTCATGTCCAGATCCTACACCTCCACCCCACTTCTTCACTCTTCCTCCTGACCCCCCAGCTCCAGCCCATGCCTGCATTCTACCTCCCAGCCAGATCCCGCACCCCTGTCTGCACCCATTTTGTCATCATGGGTGGGTGGTTCGTGGAAAGGTCTGCAGTGAACAGGGTGAGCCATGGGCCAAAAAGTTTGAGAATCATTGGCCTAGAGGACGGCTTCCAATCTGCTCTGGGACCACAGGGCCAGGATGTGCATGTGTATCGGCTGCATTCTTTGCAAGCTAGGGGGTGAACGTCGTCTCCAGATTCAATGGGTGCACTGTGCTAGGGAAGGGAGAGGGCTGAATAAGGGAATGCGGAGTGGAGAGGGCCCAGGCCTGTGGCATTCCTACCCTCCCTCAGGGACATGGGATATCTCCACCCTGGATGCAACTGGGAGGTGGGGGAGATCCTGGTCCCACCCCTCCCTGATCTCCAGCCTTTCTTTTGGCTGAAGCAGTATTCTTAGCCCCATTCCTCCCTCGGGGCTCTTACGCTGGCCATCCTGGGGGGCTTCCGGATAATTGGGGCAAAGTGCTCTCTCTGCACTATTGAGAACGGGTGCCAAACCGAAGTGGCCCGGAAAGGCTATGGGCCAGGATGCATCCCAACCCACTGCAGGGCTCAACCTAAGTGGCATTGCATGTTTGGTGGGTACAATTCAACGCCCGCAAAAGCTGCCTCTCTGCAGCACCCTCCCTGTGCTCACTGCCCCATCCTGAGTAAGCATATGAGCGGTGACAAGCAAAATCGTCCATAAATCGGACCCATGAAAGCCTTGTGAGCTGTGAGCGAGAGTGAGGCTAGAGGAACCACCTAATGATTTCTTAGCCATGCGTTCCCCACCAGCTCTGTGATTCTTGGGGAACCAGAACATGGTCACCTGTCAGCCTTGTGCTCTTGGGGAGCCAGGGAGTGACATTCATGGAAAACCATCCCCCTCCCTCAGGCCTCGGCTAGAATCAAAGACAAAGCAATGAAAAGGCCGGGGAAGACACACCTAAACTGCTTCAGACAAGGGGGATACAATTAAGGAAACACCCCAGACTCATTTGCATTAAAGATGGAACAGAGGGACATCTCATTAGCATACAGAATGGAGAGCAGCTCTTCCAAGGCAGGAACCCCAGTGAACTATGGGACACTGAAAGCAGAGAAGCACTGCCTGATGGGAAATCCCTGCTCCAGATGCTAATGAACCCAGGCCTGCTCACACCCAAATTAGTCATTATCAGACCAATTCTAGTAACGATCCTATTGACATCTAAAATACTGAAACTGCCTAGTTGCATTGTGAGCTCGTTCAAAGAATATCACCCATAACCAGGGGTGATCAGTCTTTATTGTCTCTCCTCTTTCTCTTTGAACTATCCCTATAAAAATGCCTATCTTTGCCCCAAGAAAACTGTTCTGATACCTGGACTAAAACTGCAACAGTCCATTGAGACTTCTTCATCTCCTGTCTGATCGTGCTGGGGGCTTTGTTCTGCTTTTCTCCTGCCCTCTGAACCCCCCGGCTACCATCATCATCTGGGAACCCCAATCAGTGCAAGCTCCGTGGAGTGGTGAGGTCTCTCTCTCTCTCATCAACTATCTCTCTAAGCATAGCCTCCTGACTCTGCCCTGTGTAAACTGTTCTATGGTTACCTAACATTTGTAATCAGTTTCAATTTAGATTTAATATTGTAACTTTTTGATATCTATTCACTACTCAGAAATAAATCACTTTCATTGTTAAGTTGGTTGCTTCTCTCTCTTTCTTTCTCTTTTGCTCACTCTTCCTTAAGGGGTGTTGTTTTGGCTTCCCCATTCGCTCTGCAACAACGCTTCTTGTACCCAAGCAAAAGATCCCTGTAGTGCCCAAAAGCTTGTGGGGTTTGCTCATCGTGTGGTTTACCAGTGAATGACTGTGGAGTGAAAGTGGGGATAGGGGGTGCTGAACCTGGGGGCTTATGAGGATGGCAGCTTAAAGTGCTGTTTAATCCAGCCCACGAAGTCCAAAGGCACATGAGGGTGCAGTGTGGCATTGCTGTGAAACCCAGCCAGCTGAGACCAGGGACATATGAGGGGGTCAGCTTGTGAGTGCTGAGTACCCAGTCCTCTCAGATGTGCTCTGATTAGTGGGTGTGAGTGTCTGTGTGTGTTGCTAAGGTGGGAAGAACCCCATCCTGAGGAACCTAGTTTCTGCAGGAGAGCTCCAGTGGGAAGGGGAATTGGCAGCAGGGAGAATTCAGTTCCATATGAGAGCACACGTAAGCACAAACAGCACACTGAAGGCTGTGTCTAGACTGGCCCCTTCTTCGGAAGAGGCATGCTAATTTCTAACTTTGGAATAGGGAAATCCGCGGGGGATTTAAATATCCCCCGCGGGATTTAAATAAACATGGCCACCGCTTTTTTTCCGGCTTGGGGAAAAGCCGGAAAAGAGCATCCAGACTGGCGCGATCCTCCGGAATAAAGCCCTTTTCCGGAGGATCTCTTATTCCTACTTTTGAGAGGCATGAAGGTGGTGCAGCCACATGTACCCCAAGTGTCCCACAATATCGCTGCAGCTTGCTTTGAAATGGATATTATCCCTCTGTGGTCATGCTTGCAATGAAAAGCGGTTTGTAACTGAGTTCCTGTCCATCCTGTGTGTTGTCAGGCAGTAGCCACAACTTCAGGGATGCTGTCTGCGCGGTTACTGTACATCTGTTGCTCACATGATGAGAGGAAACAAATGCAAAGTGACTCCATTGTAACAGTATGGCTTTTTATAGCCATGTTGGAAGGCCTGTGCTAGGCCTGAACTAAAGCCGCCTTCTGTAGCCAGACTGAAAAGTAGCAGCCATTATTGTAAGGCCTGGAGTCACATACTCACAGTTTCATCTAAATTGTATTACACAGTGTCACACTAGGCTGTGAGGAGGGGACTTCGCGCTGATAGCTCCCCCACTGTCACCTGATAAAGAAACAGATCCCAAGATGGGTAAAGAAAACTTAAGTCACACCATTCTGTCTGGCAAGAAATCGCTTCTCCATAGAGCATGTTGTGGAATCCTCATCCTACGATCATTGTCACTGCACTTTCCTATTGTTTGACTGTGTGATCTCTGTCTGGTTTGTAACTCTTTCTGTCTGCTGTATAATTAATTTTGCTAGATGTAAATCAATTAAGGTGGTGGGGTATGATTGGTTAGGTAATTTTGTTATGATTGCTTAGTAAAATAATACTAAAATAATTGGTTAAGGTCTAGCTAAGAAAGACTCAGGTTTCATTATATAAACTGGGGTTCAAGAAGGAGAAGAATAAGATCAGAAGTAACAGAAGGAAGAAAAGGCTGGAAGAGGACCAGGAGGAGGGGGGAAGACTTGGAAAAGAAGAATTCACCTCTGAGAAACAGCCTAAGACCAGAGAAACTGATATTGCCTGGTCAACTGGGGAAGTCTGTCTGCCTTTATCAGGGTTGGTGAGCATGACACTGTGTGCTTAGCACGTGCATTCTGCCTGTTAGGGAATTGTCAATAACTAGAGGATAAGGACATTATTGTGTGAGGCTCTTTCAGTGACTAAAGATCCTGCCAACCCATGGTTTGTTACACTTTGAGCCCTAGGAACTGGGTAAGGGTGGGTGTGTAAATTCACAGGGTTGCACCTTGAGCCCTAGGAACTGGGTAAAGGTGTGTGTCCCTACAGTGTGGAAGGGATAGAGAAATTTATCCAGGTAATACCTTTGGAGGTGGAGGCAGAGGAGAGATTCATTTTTAGGCAGGCTTCCCGCTCCTAACCTTGATTGCCTTCTCCTCCCCTTTCTCAAGTGCGTGTGGGACAGAAATAAATAACATCTAGTTCTTATATAGCACTTTGCATCTGAAGCTCTCAAAGGGCTTGACAAAGACATTCACTACCATTAGCTACGCTTACAGAGGGAAACTGAGGCATGGAGAAAGGAAATGGGTAGAGCCAGGCCAATGTGCATATACACGCTTTATATCCACAGACCATGTGCGTGGATTGCGGTTGGATGTGGATACACATTTTGTAGCCAAGAGGGCTTCTAGAAATGACTGTCTGAAGGGCACTCAGCTTATAATTGAGGTCCTCCCACCATACCTGACCACAGGACATGCTGCCTCATGTAGCTACCCTCTGCCCCTTTCTGAGTTTGCTGGGACTGGTTGACTTTTTTTTCCACTAGATTTTTTTTTTGCTTGCATACTTTTTCTTTTCATTCAAAATTGCTCATGTAAATGGAGTACTTTGAAAGCTGCCAGATGGACAGCCACCAAGGGTGGTGCACTCTGACCCCCAGGGCAGGGACAAGCAATGACAGAGCAACGTTTGGGACACTGTTTTGCCTAACCCTGGACCTCGCCCGGTCACCTCTAATATTGAGACAGCTGCTCATCCTCCTCATCCAATCCACTCTGGCTTTGCTGCTCATTCTTTCAAGCTTCCCAGGGAGGCAAACCTTTGAGGAATGAACATCTGTGGACTTGACTCTAGATGAAGCCCAGCAAACTCATGTTTACACACCCCTCTGAACCCTCAGCCAATGGCAGCTTCTATTGGCCACTTCATAGTGTACACGCTGTGTCTGAGTGACAGACGTCACCCTCCAGGGGGATGGTCCACACGGAGAATAAGATACCCACTCCTTGGTCAGGGAGTCCTAGAGCTTAGATGGCCTCAGTCTGTGTTTTCGCAAGCCATGTTTCTAGATCCATTTCTCCTTGAATGTGTGTGACATGGAGTGGTGGGTATGGCTCGTGGATTCATGAGAGCAGCCCTCAGCTGCAGCCAAAGTGATGAACCGAGAGGCACTGGGCAAAACCCATTACTTCCATTCTGAGTAAAACCAAAACATCCGCTCCCCCCCCCCCCACACACAACTCATGACTTATTAGTAAAGTTTTTGTCAAAAATATTTTTAGTAAAAGGTCACGGCCATAAACAAAACTTCACAGAAACCTGTAGCCCTGCCCCAGCCTTTTACTAAAAATAAATGTGACAAAATGGGGGTGCGGTGGGGGAATGAAAGCTTGAACCCTCCTGTGGGGGGCAGGGAGGGTGGCAGCATCTGCCCTCACTGTGGATGGAAGCTCCAAATTCCCCCCTCACCCCTGCCATAGCTCCGAACTGTGGCTCCTCCTGTTCCCAGTTACGGTTATATTTAACTGGTTAACTGCTTAAACAGAGCCAGGCTGCTCCAGCCAGGCCCACAACCCAGCCAGGCCACTGGTTAACCAGTTATCCGGTTAACCATTGACATCCCCTAGTGAGGGCCCCTTTCACCTAAAACACCGGAAGGGACCCCTGCCACCCGAGATTCAGGGACTGCCTCCATCTGGAGCTCCAGGTGCCCCTGCTGCCCATGGTGGCTCAACGCTCCCGGTTCCCCCCAGCGCCATGGCAACAGCTTGGCGCTCTAGGGTCCCCATCTGCTGACAGCTCCAGCCCATGCCTGGGGCTGAAATGGGAAACGTCATGGAGGTCTCAAAGGCAGGGAATCTGGAACAAAATCGTATTCTTGTCTGCACTGGCCCCAGCGTGTAGGTTGCATGTAGCTACTCACCACTGAGGTGTGTGGCTACATGTGAACGGCTCTGTCAGGGGCCAGGCAGCAGAGAAAGGTTCCCACCGCCTCTCCTCTACCTGAGACTTTCCCTGCTGCTGGAGCCTTTTCCTGGGGCAGAGAAAGGCTCTAGTGGCAATGAGGCAATGGGTGACTGCACTGCTAATAATAGCAGTGGACATGGGAGACGCGGCTTGAGCGTGCAGAGAGCCACGTGAAGTACGTGCTGTAAAGTTTTGGAGTATCTTACCTAACCAGTGCTTCATCCTCTTCACTGCTATTTGTACCACGGTGAGGAGCTATGCAGTGTACACATTGTCATAAATGTAGACATAGCCTCTGTCCGTGATCATGAAGGTTAGCCAGCATCCTGGGGACTAAGGGGTTAAATATGTCCCTTACCTAAACCAGGTGGCAGGCAGCCAATAGAAATGTAGGTAGGAATTTCAAACTGGGACAAAGGAATGTTTGGGTTTTTCCCTCCTTTGTCCTGCATAGTTTCTCTCCAGCTATTGAAGGGGCAGGATGTCTCTCTCTAAGAAAATACTCTTCACAGTCTGTAAGTAGGATAAAGTTTAGGTAAATCCATTAGGTTTTATTGTTTTATGGTTTAGGAAATGGGATCTGATGCCTGTGCATTTAAAAATGGGTTTTGCTCTCCTTTGTAGCTAAGCTCCTGGCCCATGGTAAATTTCTCCTCCATGAGTATATTATTTTGTTACTGTTCCATCTAGTCATTATGCTTGCAACAGGAATATTGTGGTGATAATAAAGTTCTTTCTCTTTCCTTTTTATTAACCTGGTATTGGTTAATGGTTGTGTCCTGGTTTGTACTTTAGAGGTGAGTTTTCCCAAGTGATCTTTCCCCTGATTTTTGTACCAATACTTGGGTGTTGGCAGCAGAGATTTTAATCCCCAAAATCTAGGTTGTTAAGATTTTGGGGGGATGTTTTATACCAAAGCCTGGTAGATAAGGTTTTGAGGTACTTTTGCTGGCCCCCACGTCTGCATTTATCATGCCAGATTGGGGAAGGAGCCATGACAGCCTCAGATAGGAGACGCCTGCTGGGAATCACTTTTATTTACAAATAACTTGATTAACCTAGAATCATAGAATACTAAAACTGGAAGGGACCTCGAGAGGTCATCAAATCCAGTCCCCTGCCCTCATGGCAGGACTAAGCACCATCTATTCTACATCATCCTTGATAGATGTCTGTCCAACCTGCTCTTAAATATCTCCAGTGATGGAGATTCCACAGTCTCCCTAGTTTGTGTTGTGTTCATCTTCCCCGTTTGCTTTTGTACTTAATTTAGAGTTAATCTGTTCCTGCTTATTTCCCACTTTGCAATCTTCCATGCTACCAGTTGTTTGCTGAAGAAATGATTAGGACATTTCAAACTCGGTGGACCGTAATTTCAAGTATACAATGATCAGATGTGACTCGAGATACAGAGAGCTTCTGGGAAATATTCCCATAAGTTTGGATTAAAATAAATAAACCAATAACAAATTCCCATAGAAACAGGACATAAAAACCAGATTATTTCTAACAGGATGGTCTTAGAGACGGCAGATGTTGGCCTCTTTGTAGAAGAAATCTCATTTGGCCCTGCCTAGAGCAGGGGGCTGGACTTCTATGATTCATAATCAGAAGTTAATATACATTTGATTTTAAAGCTAGCTAGTAGATCCAAGTAGAAAGGGATTCCAGCAAGAATGCAATAGAGTCAACTCTAGTCCTTTAACACTTTAGTGTCATCAAGGACCGTGGACTACATTAATTGCAGATTGATACCTAGCCATTTGCTTCTCTAGGACAATGGCAGGCAGAAGTGAAATTCTGGTCCCATTGACGTGAATTGCAAAATGCCTGCTAAAAACCCAGGGCCAGGATTCATCCTTATGCTACCAGGCTACCCACAGCTCAGTGAGAAACCTATGTGACAGCAGTAAGATAATTTTGGGCCAGAGACTCAGTGGGAATGCATTCTTATAGATTCATTGAAGTTACGTAGCCCTTTCTAATCCACTGTCTAAAATATGGGGGTCCGGGAGAAATATTTCCTCATGATTTAAGAAATAAACATTTTTAATGAAAAAACAATGAAGAAAAAAGAAAAGACATCTGCCACCGAGGAGAAAGCATCCATTTAGCCTGGCATAAAAAGTCTTGGACAATTACCAGCCAAGGAACAAAATCTACCAGCATGATGCAGAAGAGTACAATCTGGCTAGGGTTTTTCATTAGTTTTACTTACCTGTTCAAAAAGTTAACTTGCTCCCAGCAAGGCAAACGTGCTATAAAACAACCTGGCCCCAAATCAAGAAACAGAAAATAATGACAAATGCAAATAGGTGAGTCATGGGCACATCCGTGATGTTTTATACCTGTATCTACAGTTTTCAGATACCAACGCATGAAAGCCAGAAACCCCAGCTTGTCATGCCAAATAAATCAGAATTGAATGGAAACCAATCTAATCCCGGCTGGTAACAAGTGTACATTGTTACTCTTACAGGTGCTTAGTAGCCCTCAGTGAATGAATTGGTGGTCTCAGTCCAGTGGATGACTGTCCATCCCATAAGTAAAACACCACCACAATTAACAGAGAGAAAGGTGAAGGACCAAAAGCATATTTCATTCCCCCCTCAGCTTGCAATATGGGCTTTAAGGACAGAGGTCACCCATGAGGTGGGGGAAGTCAGCCTGGATTCCTGTGCCTCCTCAGAGGGACAGACATCTTTCACCTCCATGCCATCAACGGCTCACTAAAGTCACAAAGGGGCAAATCCCATTTGAGTCAACAGCAAAACTCCGAAATGACGTCAAAGGCAGCAGGATCCAGCTGAAAGTGGGGGAAGGAAAAAAAGAGGAAGGAAATGGAGCCAATCTTCTTGAACTGAGAATGTGGATGGGGGAGAACAACCCATCTCACTATCGCCGGGTTATTGGTTTTACAGGGAAAGGCAAGAGAGGCAAAAGGAATGACTTGGAATCCAAGTGCAGTTTTATAGACACTTAGATTGAGGATCAGCACAGGTTTGTCTTAAAAAAAAATCCATTCCTTCCATTTGTAAATTACTTTAATTTAAATATTTTGAGGTTAACAAAATGCCTTTTGAATCAGACATGCCCCCAAAATACAAAACAGAAACAGAACCTCCTCACAGAGGGTAACCTCCCCCCCGCCCCTTTTTTTTTTCTACGCTGGCGTTTATGGACTGTAAGTTGGCTGTCCTCCAAGGTCTGACACAATGCCTGGAGTGCTGAGAACAGCTGGAGTTCATTTTCTTCCTTCAAATCTACACACTCTCCTACGAAGCTGCGGTTTGGCATCTCTACCGAAGAGAGAGTTCAGTGCAACAGAAACGAACCCCAGCCGGGTTTCTTTCCTATCCAGTGCTCGCTGGGCAAAAGAAAATAAAAAGCCCTTCCCCTTCCCCCACACATACGTACACGACGGACTGTACCACACAAAGGGTCGTTCACGGCTGCTAGACATGGGTCACGTGGAGAAATGTTTGCAGATAAAACCAACACTTTAACCCCTTCCCCCATTTTTTAAGATAAACACCAAGATGCTGGGGACTGGGGACTGTGGAGAGGCCTGGTCCTGGCTATTCCTGCCTCCTCGGCATGCTTGCAAGTCGCTCTGCACCGTGCACAAATCAGGCCAAGAGCTGGCAGTTTGGCCGCCGTTCAAGTATGTCAGCGAGTCCAATCTCCCCCCTCCCCCATCAAGTTCCTCAGTGTTAGGACCACTGTTAGAAGCGTTATGGTGTGGTACAGCGTGTCTCGCTAGTGCTGGTTTAGTTCACATTCGGTCAGGCGGGGGTGCCCAGAGCCCCCTCCCACGTCACAAAATCACACACTGCAGTTTGTGAGAGCCGGTCGCTCTGTCTCCTCGCCATTTGGTCTTTTTCTTTTTCTTCTGGCTTTTCTCTGGGATCTGTTGCCTGTTTGGAGGAAAGAAAGAAGCAAAGCCAGTGAACCATCCATGCTGTTTAGGCTAGGGGTAGATAGACAGGTAACCTACAGCTCTAGGAATCAGTCAGAAGAGGGTGAAATGACTTTCCCCGCTCCCTGATCCCTCCGGCAGGTGAATCTCTCCTCTTCCCTCGTGCACAAGGAGGCACGGGGCCAAAACAGAGAAAGAACAAAGGGACATGAACTCTGTCAGTGAGAGTTTAAATATCTGTGCTGTTAAAGGAGCCAACATCCTGGCACAGCTTCTACGTACGGTGAGAGGGAGACGAGAGTTCAGGAACAAATTGTATTTCCTGGGCCTCCGGGCAGCAGGTGCTGCTTTTATCAAGGTCTCTTTCACTGTGTTGCTGGCCAATTTCTTAGCTTGCTAGAGCTCTGAGACAGGGACAGTATCTCCTGGGGCAGCACCTCACCCGTTGCAGGCCCCACTGGTATTCGATAATAGCAGTAATCACCATAGCACTGCCAACCACCCCATTAGAGTCAAGGAGCTGAAGTGAATGAAATTTGGAGTGAAGAACAGCCTTCCGTCGGAGGGGGTAGGAGGAGGGGAAGGCCTCTGGAGCAGCTGGTAAGGAAAAGGAAGGGAAATCGTGTGGCTACAGAAAAGGTGACAGCCGCAAAAGTGGGCGTGGGTTCCGTTGCCATGGCAGTGGATTGCATTGTCCCATTTTAGAGGAGCAAGGGACTGCAGAGAAACAGAAATCAGGGGAGAACTAAAGCCTGTTGCAGATTCATGCCGGGCTGGAATTTCCCCCAGGGCAAATGAATTGATCTGGAATCAATCAGCTTTTTTTTTTTTTTTTAACAACCCTGCTGCTCAAATGGGTTCTATCCTGTGCTGATACATACAACATTTTCCAAGCCGGGCAGAGTGGCTCAGAAGGAGAAAGTGTTCCGTGTCCTCGCCAGACAGCAGCCCCTCGGAAGACCCTCCAGACAGAAGGAATTCAAAGCAATCAGCAAGGCACAGCCGGGATTCCCTCCCCGCTGGATGTCCCTGCAGCCCTCAGTCACCTCCTTCTGCCAGTGTTGCAGGAGTCATCTCTTTAGTGCCACTACAGTTCCATTTGAGTTGCACCTCTGTGTTACTGAGGGCCTCCCAAGTTCTCTGGGTCACAAGCTAGTCAGCGTTACGTCTTTTAGAAAAGGGGACTGGCTGCTACACACAGGGCTGGATCATCAGCTGGTGTAAATGGGCATAGCTCATAGATCATTAGTTTCCCTAACACTAATGCGAGTGACACTAACCAGTTTAGTAGGGATGTGAGTGGGTAGCTGGTGCGGAAGTAGCTGGCCACAGTGGGTGGGGGGTGGGGCCCCCACCACTCAGCCCCCTTTAATCAGTTAACCAGTTAAATGTAATGTTTAACCAGTTAACTAATTAAATGGGATTTTACATCCCTACAGTTTACACCAGGTAAGATTGGCCCAGAGCTGCAGAATAAACAGGAGAAAGAAAGGTTGGGTAGTTAAATGCAGGACTTGGGGTTGATGCCACAGACTTACTGTGTATCCGTGGCAACTCACAAAGGTCTGAACCCTAGTCTTTGGAGTATTTAATCTGTGTGATGGGGAAACTCCCTAAACAACCGCCTCAGCTTATTTCATGGGCTGAACAGAAAGTTAACCACACCAAATACAGGAAGCAGGCTTTGCCAACTCTTGCGATTTGATTGCGAGCCTTGAGATAGTTGGCGTTTTTCTTAAAAGCTCCAGCTCCTGGAGCCGTTACTTATGGAGAATCGTATCTTTGCTTTTTTTAAATGCTACTTATGGAGGAAGAGAAAAGCATAGGACTCTTAAGGGCTCAGAGACTAGAAAGCACAAAGCTCTCACAATAAAGAAACACAAAAATCAAGCCAATCTTATGATGTGTGGAATCTGATGCATGATTTTGGAACGCTTGCCAATACTGCATTGCTAAAGAGAAATGTGTGGTCCTTGACTTCTTCCTCTCACTGCAACCACATTCCATTGATATAGAAGTTCGAAAGACGTGTTGAATGAGGTTTTTTTTTCAGGACAGTTAACTATTCAGAGAACTGACCAAACCCAAATCTACTGCTTAGTGGTCTAATTAGGAAGCAAGGTAACATTGCCATAGTTTATATATGCATACAAAGCATGCTGCTTTCAGGCAACACTGAGCAGCATTATACAAAGCTTATTTCTGGAAGATGATCCCAGGGATGGAGAATTACCCTGACCCTGTATTACAGTGGGAAGAGGACTAGTGTAGCTCAGCGGTGAACTTACAGCACAATGAAGGGGATCAGGAAGATCCTGATAATTCACCTACCAGTTAGATGCGGGCACCACTAACTATATGGATTGCGCCAAGCTCCATGGAGCCAATCCCAGCACTTGTAAGAAAACCTGGGACTCAACCAAATGCAGCTCTGCTCAGGAGGAGCACAACCATTGGCTGACAGTTGCCATGGTATTACTCAGACTATGACTCATGGGCTTGGTTCTGTCTAGAGCTAGCCCCTTATGTTTGGGAAGCAATTTGGAGATAGGTGCAGGGTTGTAGGACATTTAAAATGACATTTTCCTGACTACAGCTGAGCTCACAATTTGTGACAAAAAATTAAGCAGATGATTTTTATCCTTTATCCGACTGTGGATAATCCGTGATGGCCTTTTAACAGTTTTCTTAAAGCACTTCAACAAAAATTAGTTTCGATTGATCAGATAAGGTGGTGGCCTCATTTATGTTCTCTAATTGAATGAATGCACATGATTTTTTCAGTACTGAAGGCAACAGGGCTGCACAGCTGTCTAACGGGACTAGTGGAGCCTAACAAACGATGCAAATGAAGAAAAGAGCCGAAACGTGACTGTAAGGTCCTGGTGTCCATGTTTTGGGCTAGCACATACAGAACATATATTTTAAATGTAACTTTCTTAACCGAGAACATTTGACTTGGAGTCACTGAGAAACAACAAATAGGGAGCCAATTATTTTGTTGTGATTTTTCAACATAGTGATGGATAGTGTTAAGAGCTCAGTGTAATTAATACTAATGCCCAGCCTACTAATTGCAAGGTGCAGAATAGATCAGAAACATCCTGGGATGTTGCCAACTGATATCTGTAACACTCTGATAATTTTCCACCCACACCTTCCTTCTGCTAGCTTGAGATGATTTTGGAAGAGTGGGTAGCACCATCTGCTTTCGATGGAAGCTGACTCAAAGCTGTGGTAAGATAAACAGTAACAGAGAGGCGCTGTGTGTAAGTGCCTAACAAGTTTCATTGCTGGGGAAGCCATTTCTTCCACCTCATATGGAAAAAATATAGCTTCACCTGACAGCATTAGTTATTAGCACAACAACTTTCTTTGACAGGGCAAGAAGCCTTGCGGCTGAAGTTGGGGGGAAGTGGCAGATGTGGTATGTCTTGACTTTTGTGAGGCTTTTGGTACTGTCTCACCTAAACACACTTGGCAAATACAACCTAAATCGGGGTAGGCAAACTAAGGCCCACAGGGCTGCAGCCAGCCCATCAGACCTTTAATTTGGCCCTGAAGATCTTGCTGGGGAGCGGAGTCAGGGGCTTGCCCTGCTCTGGCAAGTGAGGTTGGGGGTTTGCAACACACCACACGTGTTGTGGCTTCGCTTAGTTCCCAGAAGCAGCAGCATGTCGCTCCTCCAGCTCCCGTGAACAGAGACAGCCAGAGGGCACCATACGCTGCCCCAGCCCTAAATGATGGTTCTGCAGCTTCTACTGGCTGGGAACCCTGGCCAACGAGGGTGGAAGGGGCAGCACTTGTGGATGGGGCAGGGCACAGAGCTACCTGGTCGCACGTCTGCAGAGGAACCTGAGGGGAACGTGTTGCTTCTTCTGGGAGCTGCATCAACCAAAACCTGCACCTCTGACCCCCTCTCTCATTCCAACCCCTGCCCCAATACTCTTCCTGCCCTCTGAAACTCTCAGTCCCAGTGTGCAGCACCCTCCTGAACCCAACCCCCCACTTCAGAGCCCACCCCCTCCAGCTGGAGCCCTCACCTCTCTGTACCTCAGCCCCCGATTTTGTGAGCATTCATGGCCTGCCATACAATTTCCATACCAAGATGTGGCCCTCAGGCCAAGACGTTTGCCCACTCCTGATCTAGAGGGAGCGTCTATACATGGGTGCATAGCTGGCTGGAAAACTGTTACCAAAGAGTAGTGATCCACGCTTCACAGACCAGCTGGAAAGGCAGATCAATATTTTTAGTTCAGGTCTGTTCCATATTTTCATCCATGATCGGATAATCGTGTGTTACAATGAATGAGGCACCTCCTGCCAACAACGGTTAATCCATGGGCGAGTAAAGTGTTTTATGGCTCACCTGATTACTCTAACAAGATCATGGAAGGCTTTGTCAACATTCAAAGGCGGGTCCTTGGCACTAGTTTCTATGTATGGAATCTGAAAGATAAAAGCCCAGCACCATAAATACTAGTAACATTTTGCTGGTGGACAATGAACCTTTCTCAAGTGACAACCCAAGGAACTAGAGCAACTTGGATGCAAACCAAAGGGTGGTGATATAATGACTAGCACAGAAGAACTGTACTGAACATATTTAGGGACACTTTCAAATAGTCTCTTAGGCTATGTCTAGACTGCAAGCCTCTTTCGAAAGAGGCTCTTTCGAAAGATACTTTGGAAAGAGCCTCTTTCGAAAGAGAGCGTCTAGATTGCACGTTGAACTTTCGAAAAAGCGGCTTGCTTTTTCGAAAGAAAGCATCCAGTGAGTCTGGATGCTCTCTTTTGAAGAAGCCCTATTTACATTGAAGAACGCCTTCTTTCGAAAGAGGAACTTTCGAAAGAAGGCGTTCTTCCTCGTGAAATGAGGTTTACCGCCATCGAAAGAAAAGCCGCGTTCTTTCGATTTAATTTCGAAAGAACGCGGCTTGAGTCTGGACGCAGGGGAAGTTTTTTCGGAAAAAGGCTACTTTTCCCGAAAAAACCCCTGAGTCTGGACACAGCCTTAGAGCAGCAGACTGTTTAATAAGGGTGCTCTGAACCATGGCATTCATAGCACAGAATCATGCATCTTGGGATATCTCAAAGCCCTTTGCCAACAAATGGTCTAAACCAGTGTTTCTCAACCTTTTATTTTTTATAAAGTACTCTCTTTTTAAAAAAATGATAAGCACCCGCAGTACCTACAGTTTTCAGACACACAATTTTTTTCCTACCATTGCAACACATTCATTTAAATTACTTAATTGTAGCCAGGCAGGCGATGACATTTTTGAGTGTAAAAAGTACAACAATAATAAAGTGCTGTAAAACTTAAAACAAAAATTCAGTTTTCTCCAAATTTCAGTTGTGTTGACGTACCCTCCAGACTTCTCTCGAGTACCCTAAGGGTACTTGTACCACTGGTTGAGAAACACAGGTCTAAATCACTATGGGCGAAATCCTGTTCCCATTGAAGTCAATGAGATTTTGCTATTGGTTTCAATGGAGCCAAGATTTCATCTTACATAGAGAGGTCACTTCACTCAACATTGAAATGAACAAGAGGCAGAATGTAGCCTTTGGGGAACAATGCACAGCTGTGCTGTACTGGAGTTTGGGGTACAAAAAGAAAGTTATATCCAAATGAGACTGCCTGGAGAAAGGCAGGTAAGTGAAATGTTGCCATGACATCAAGGTGAATTTGTAGAGTGGACAGAAAATTCTTACCAAAGATCATAGAATCATAGAGCTGGAAGAGACTTCAGGAGGTCATCAAGTCCAGCCCCCTGCCCAAGTCAGGACCAATCCCAACTAAGATCACCCCAGCCTACAAAATATGCAGCATACAAAACAGCTAGAAGTCTAAAGTTCCAAATTTGGGGGAAGTAATTGCAGCGGTTATTATGAGGGATGTTCTTTCCCCCTGGGATGTACCTGAGGATATGAAGACTACATTTACAAAAACAAACTATGCGAGAAGTTTGCTGGAGAACAAACACTTGCTAAACATACCTTCCCGCTACACTACATTTTAAGGTCCTTGAAGGGTGATTTCTACAATTATCCTTCAGATTTCGAAAAACTTCTGTTCAGATGATAGAGAAGGTCATTTTCCATTGGTACCCAAGTGAACTTTTTGGTTACGTGTAGTTGACATACCCAGTGAAGAGCTACATTTGTAAACTTGACTGCTGATATCCCATGTGAAAATTCTGCATTTGCACATGCAGCACCTTCTATGCTACTGAAACAACATAATTCACAGCTATGTACTGGGTTGTTGTTTAGGTTGTCTGGCTCGCTACTCTTCCACAAAAGCTTCTTTACAGGACTGGGAGTAAATATACCTTGAATAATTCACATGATATTATCTTTAAAAGTCCTTTGGGATGCAGCAAGTTCCATTAAGTCTTTTTCCATGCCTGGGAGCATTTAGAAGTGATTAACCTAGTATAACAGTGATTATCATCTTACTTGGGAGCCATTTCTGGAGCCAAACTGCAGTATGAATAATAGGGAGTTGACAAGTTGGTTCTGGTTTACATGAGTTTTACACTCATGTGATTCCATTATCGTTAATGGACTTTCTCCTGATGGACAACAGACGGAACTCAGAATTAGGGCCTGTGCATCTACTAACGACTTTTTTTGCATTTTCATGTGAAGAGTGCATTCTGTCCATCTTGTATGCACATTCGTCCCACCTGCACAGAACTTGCATTACCTGACTTTATGGTACGTGTGCACCATAGATTTAGCCATGTGGGTCCCAAGATAATAGAGAGGTAATATATTTTGTTGGACCAACTTCTGATGGTGAAAGAGACAAGCTTTTGAGAAGCTGGGGGTTCCTCTCCCAGACTTGAGGAAGAGCTTGTCTCTCTCAGCGACAGAAATTGCTCCAATAAAAGATATCTCACCCACCTTATCGCTCTAATGACTTTATGATCATCATAGCTCTGCTATAGTATGGCGTACAAAACTGGTACTGCTTCAGCCATGTACCGGCCTCACTGGAAATTACCTCTCTCTATATTACAGGTTGAACTTCTCTAGTCCAACACCCTTGGGACCTCACTAGAGCTGAACCACAGAATTTTCCAGGTCATGGGAGGTCAATATTGTCTAGCAGCATTACCAACACTTCTACTGCTTACTGTCTTAGAAGACATTTAGGGGTAAATTAGAGCTAAATAACAGTGCAGAACACTGAAAACCAGGACTGGTGGCTGTAAACAAATTTTATGGGACTGTGGGAAACATGGCCACACCCATGATAAGCAGCTATCCAGCTAACTAAAATCATGCTGGACCACGGATGTGCCGGACTAGAGAGTTTCAGCCTGTACTTTCTTTGCGGTTTATTTGAAAATGTAATTGCTATTGTTTAATTATAAAATAAGTGATCCAATTAAACTCCAAATGCAAAATGAAACTCATTCCAAATGCCTGTAGTGAAAATTAAAATCAGAGTCAAAACAACATGCAAAAACCTCAAAACAAACCAAAAAAACCCACTCCACCCACAAACTTACGTTATGTTTAGTTGCCATTTCTCTTCCTTGTTCCCTAGTGATTTTCCGCAAATGCATTAGATCAACTTTGTTGGCCACCAATATCATTGGAAAAGACTCTCTGGAAAAAAGCAATTAGGAGATTTTCAGTGTTAAGGGTTTAGGGTCAGCTTCCTTTTCAAATACTATCACCATCTTGCGTTTTCAGGCAGAAAGAAGCACCATGTAGGCATTTAGCAACTTACTTATAATTAGGCTCAGAAGAATTAGATATTTTATTAGTAAATGTTTGTAAATGTCATTGTCAATGTACCCACAAACCCAATGAAAAACACTTTATTACTTTGTCTGTATAGTTTGCTTACTATAAATGAAACATAATGCCTGAGAATGTATTAGTGTCAAAATCCTATGAAGGTGTAGGTTTGTCATATCCAAGGCTTCTATAACAAAAATTGGGCTAACTCCTGACCTGCTGTAAATCAGCATAGTTCCCCTGAAGTCAACAAAACTATGCCAGTTTAGTCCAACAGAGGATCTGGCCATATGCCTTTTAAATCTGGCCCCCTGAATAATCACGATCTGTCATTAATGCTAGTATTCTACTGAGCTAGATTCTCCTGTGAATTTTTACCCATTAGGCCCCATGTACATCCAATTAAGTGTAGTTATTGAATGGGGTTTAACTAGTTTTGAAACTGTTAAATAAGATGAAATGGCTTTTACTATTTTACAATTTTAAATTGATTTTACAATCAATTTTACAATTGATTTTCCTTATTTCTTTAGGAAAAACAAAATATCACATCAGCTTTTTTCCCCTTTACTTTCTAAAATTATGATTTCTATATTATTTGCTATGATTTCTATATTATTTGCTATGACAGAACCATAAGGTTTGCCTTGACAAGTAGCCAATCTTACTTATGTGAATACAACTTTTGATGAGTGTTACTTTCAGTTCACATGAATGTTCAGACTTACTTTCCATATTTTGTTTTCTTCAATGAGACAGAGATGGACTCAATCTTTTCTCTGGAATATTGCTTCATAACTGTGGCTGGAGGTGCATTGTACGCAGCTCTTTGAATTTTCATTTACTCTTATAGTTAATTATGATAATATGGATTTAATTTACATCAGAGTGATAATGAATATTGATTCTATGTGTATACTGGAGTAAATGCTTTGCTCTTTTTGATGATTCAATTTTCCTCTGGTTTGTAGCACAGCGGTAGAAACAGAATAAATTTGGACAGTATGTAATTTGCCTTGTTTACGTCAGAAATAAAACTCTGGATATTGTTCCCTGTAGTGAGTTGTATGATTGCTACTTGAACAAGGCAAATACATTTAACTGTTGTAGTGTCAGTAGCTGTAATGAAAAAGCACCGTCTTCTAAATAACTCTAGAGAGAAACCATAACTAGTTTGGATTTCAAATCTCCAAATGCTTAAGGGGACATACGATTCTTAAGATGAAGATACAACCAAATTCTGTTGTCATTCACTCTGATGTGAAGCTAGAGTGACGGCTGGACACAGTGTAGAATCCAGTGCCATGTTGGATGAAACACTTTTCTCGTGCTGCTAATAGAACCTGGGCCTTTTCAAATGATTCAAGATTTTTAAATAAGCAAAATTTACTCTTCATCATTTGACAGTTTGTTTAGGTTTTGCGCTTCACTCAGATTGGACTGGGCAAGACGAACATGTTTCTTTCTCGTCAATTTCACTTCCCATTTCTCATAGGCAGCCTGTTGTGTTTGGGTTTACAGTACCCCTGAAGGGAGGAGAAAGTTTCTTACCAAAAACAAGAGGGTGATCCATTTTCAATGAATTTTATTAGCTAAAACTCATGTCTAATCATAATAGAAACAAAGTTTCATTCTCTCTCAATTTACAAAGGCTTCACTGTTGACCTATCTTAGGCCCAGAATTTAAGAGAATGTGGCAGACATGGAGAAAATCCCATTTCTCTGTCTAGGAGGCAAATAAAAATGATTGGTATTTATGTTTATCTAGATGCAGTAAAAATACTTTCATTTCCTACTCTCGTGGACACTTCAGTGGAAAAGCATTCCAGCCATAAACCTCCCATGATATGAGTCCACTCCTCCTTTCGGGGAGTTATTCAGAGCCGAAAAGAAGCCAGCCACAAGGATTGAATCCTCTGGAACCTGCTCTTGAATTCTCTCTTGTTTAAAAAAACCATGATGAATGGAAAAATTAAGTGCTTTAAAGCTGCAGGGATGCATGAACTAGAGTCACACTCCACCCCGTGAAAATTAAAAAAAACACCCTGGTGCACTAGAATGGAGAAGAGGGAATTATTAAAAGATGAAAAGATTCTATGAGCTTCCTCTTTGATCTTTCTGAAGTACTGGTTAACCGCTGGTTTAGACCTCTAATACTGCCTTATCTTTTGTATTCTCCTCTATGTAAATCTTCATCAAACAGACATTTAAATGCAAACACACAGAGGTATTGTTCATTGAAAAAGAATGCCACCTAGATCTCAGAACTTCCCATCTATAGATCTCAAAGCACTTGACAAAACGGGTAAGTTACTTGATCCCATTTTATGGATCTGGAAACTGAGGCACAGAAAGGGAAATGACTTGCCCAAGCTCACCCAGCAACCAATGGCAAAGACAGGTCTAACTGTGCTCTAGCTGTGGGACCATAATGCCTCCCCAACCGCAGTGCTTTGTGTTTAAGGGAGCTCTTCCCTCCAGTGCACTCACCTGTCTTTGACTCGGAGGATCAGCTGGTGGAACCTGTCCACGTGTTCAAAGCTGGCTTTGTCTGTGACAGAATAGACGATAAGGAACCCGTCCCCCGTCCGCATGTATTGCTCGCGCATAGCGCTGAACTCCTCTTGCCCTGCAGTGTCTAGAACTAGCAAAGGGGCGGGGGAAGGAAGGGGAGAAAAGTGTTAGTCATTTTGCCATCTCTAATCTACATTACAGCTTTCTTCACATTTCCACCTTCACTGAGACGACTCTCCGTAACTGACAGCTGCCATTCCAGGCTACCAGTTTGCTTCCTGGGTAAAAATCAGGTAGCAGGGGTGGTTGTGATCAGAGAATATTCCTAGCCATATGAGCTAGTGGAGGGAGAAGTACTATCTTCCCTTCATTGTATCATCTCCTTCTCTACACCCGCCATCCCCACACAGGACCAGGTGACTTCCACCTTCCTCCAAAGCATTCAGCATCGGTCTCCGCCACAAGCCGGATTCTGAGTTCGGTGCATCAGCACACGGCTAGTCCTGACTAACATGTTTTAATCCTCATCCTTTCTGCCTCGCAACCCTTGCTGTTCCCCACTCAGGAAAGCCCATGTCTAGGAAGGGAGAGAGAGGCCAGTGCCGAAGACACTGCTACTCCCTAGACCAGCGGTCCAGGTGGAGGCGGGACACACGTTTGAAGAACTTCTTTTTGTTTACATTCCTCGTCCAAAACCAAAACGTTATTTCACACTGTTCTTTGTTCCCGGCCCAAGGAGGAGAGCCTCAGGGCCAATCCTAAAGCCACTACCTGGCTAGGAAAGACAGTGAAGTTTTAACTGACCTCCCTGTTTGAGGTTCAGTCTGCAGCTATGAGTCTGTGAGCGTGCTTACATTCTGCGCCTGGCGGGGATTCTGCGTAGCAATCTGTCACCTGCACCATCCCCTCCAATCCCCAGCACACCACTAGCAGAGCGGTAACCAGCATGGGAAGGAGTGGGCAACAATTTTGGCAGGGGGGCCACTTAATGAATTTTGGTACATGGTCATGGGCTGCACCCGGTGAGCTCTGGGCACAGCTCACATTACCGATGCACCCAAAGGTTGCCGGAGGAATGGAGCCACGAGGGTTGATCTCAGTCTTGACCATCATCAGTCATTCTGTGCCTCCTGATTCATAGTGAAAGGCTGGAGAGTCTCCATGTTTGATTACCAGTGCGGGAGACTCAGTTTGCCCATCACACCCATGTGTGCAGGGGAACAAGGGAGGAAGGAATGGGGAGGAGCACAGGAAGTCATGGAGGACAATGGCCGAATAGGATTCTAAAAGAGACTGGAGTCTATTGGAGCTCAGGTCCGAGCCAGTCTGGCAATTGGTGCATTAGGGTAGGTTCAGCAAGCCACATCTGCACTCCTGGGTTCAATTCTGTAGGCAGTGGGAAAGCCCCCGAACTGTCACCTTTCAAATCCCAGAGCATGCGGGGAAGCAGCAGGGTAGCAGCTAACAGGGGATCCTCCGGGTAGAAATTAGACCACTCTACAGAGTGGAATACTGGCTATTCAAATGCCTAGGGGAGGTTAGTTAGTGCCTATTATGCCCGCTGGCGTGTAGGGCAGCAACGAAGGTTCTCCATTTTTGTCCGCTGGAGGTACTGGGTTAGAAAAGCAAAGCAGACAGCTGGACACACGGCCTGTCAGCATGTACTGCCCGCATATGCACCAGGAAAGGAGACACAGGACCATAAGCAATCTGCTGATTTGGCTGAGGGTGCTTGGCACAGGGGTGGGGTTTGTAGCCCTAACAAGACACCCTTGTTTGCGTCAGGTGTTGAGGTTGCCTTGGTTTACATAACAACACAAGAATGGCCATAATGGGTCAGACCAAAGTATCCTGCCTGCTGACAGTGGCCAATACCAGATGCCCCAGAGGGAGGGAACACAACAGGTAATCCTCATGTGATCCCTCCTCTGTCACACAGCTCCGGAGAAACAGTGGCTAGGGATGCCATTCCTACCCATCCTGGCTAATAGACATTGATGGTCCTAACCTCCATGAATCCATCTACAGTAAAACCTGTGTTAACCGGCATGCTTGGGGATTAGGGTGTTCCCGTTATCTAAAAATTCCAGTTATCTGAGGGTCCTATTAACCTAGGAAAAGCCAATGGACAATGATAGTAAAACTCGTTTTTAACATTGGTAGTTTTGTGGTGTGAGGCACTTGGTCCCACATTTCTATTTTGAGTTAAAGATGATTAGTACTTTTTAAATAAAAAATTAAGCCAATCATGGTAAACCAAGCAAGGGCTGTGAGCCTGAAGATGTGACAGTATTGTGGCTGGGGGCAATGACGGTAAACAAAGTTTTCTGATTAACAGAGTGCCGGATAACAAAGGTTTCACTGTAGCTCTTTTTTGAACCCTGTAAAAGTCCTAGCCTTCACCACATCCTCTGGCAAGGAGTTCCACAGGTTGACTGTGCACTGAATGAAGAAAAACTGCCTTTTGTTTGTTTTAAACTTGCTGCCTATTAATTTAATTTGGTGATCCCTAGTTCTTATATTGTGGGAATAAGTAAATAACTTTTCTTTATTCACTTTTTCCACACCCGGCATGATTTTATAGACCTCTAGCATATCCCCACTTAGTGTCCTCTTTTCTAAGATTAAAAGCCCCCGTCTTTTTAATCTCTCTTCCTATGGGACCTATTCCAAAGCCCTAATCGTTTTTTGTTGCCCTTTTCTGTGGACTTCTAGAGGATAAGCACAGTGGAGCTGCTTTATTCCTGGTGCTTCCTGCAGAGTCAGCACCAGTAGCCAGCCATGCCAGCCTGCCAAACATACCACAAGGAGAAGTGGACTCCGCTATCTGCCTCTGCGTGTTAGGCCTCCCTCGTAAAGGAAAGTGACTGGTCATAGCGTAACCTGCACACCTACTGGGGGTGGTGCACTGTCCCATGCAGTGCTACTGAGAGAGAATGAGTTTGCTCTACAGCAGGAGTGGGCAATCATTTTTGCAGGGGGCTACGTCATGAATTTTGGCAATGGTCATGGGCTGGCCCCCCTGGAAGAGGTGGGGCCTCAGGTGGAAAGGGGCTATTCCCTCTAGGCATGGCTAGCCCTTGGCAGGAGAGGGACACTTGGTGCGCTCCCCCACCCCCAGGCCAATCAGGGCCTGGGGTAGGGGGAACGCACAAAGTCTCTGGCCCCCGGCCCCACCCTGGCAGGGGTGTACAATGCCTAGAGGGAACCTCCAGCCATTTTGAACAGCTGGCGGTTCATTCTAGGCACCGTACGCCTCTGGCTGGGGGAGGGAGCTGCCAGCCGGGGGCCAATTTCAGTTCGTTGGGCTGTGTGATAGAGCCAAGAAAATGGGGACTGGGAGGGAGGAAGAGGGGGTGAGAATCTTCATCCCTCCTCTCTTTCCTTGTACACATCAGTGAAGGACCAGCTACAGCTGGATGGGGTATGGGGGGGCTGATTCCACATAGGGAATGTGGTGCCACAAGTCCACTCTCCCCCTACCTCCTCAGCCTCACTCTCTGGTAGGGTAGGAACAAGCTGTACCCTGGAGCCACCCTCCACTGCAGCCCCTGCCCTGGTGTCCTGGGGAGAATTCTGGCGGATTCAGCTAAAATCCCTCCCCCGGCCTCTCCTGGCAGCATGGCTCTCTACCCTCTCTGCCCATGGCTTCGTTCGCTGCCCTCACATTGAAGGCTGCCTTCAGCCTATGGCTGTTCCTGTGGCATTCCTCGGCCCGTCTGGTGACTGCTGTGCTGTCAGTCGTCTGTCTCACTCCTGACTTACAGCATACGCTGGTCCGGCCGGGATGCCTTGTGTCTTGGTCTCTCTCACACACCAGCCTGCAAACTAGCCTTGTTAGAGCAATATTTTCCTTGGCCTCTCGGATCTCCAGCCACCTTCCATGAGACATGTAAACATTTCTGCAGCCTCCCCTCCCCCTTCTTCCCCTTCGCTCGTTAGATGTGGAATCAGCGAGCATTACTGACCCCAGTTTCTGCTCCCCCGGGGCAGCATGGAACGCCAGACTCTGACACCGCCGTGCTGGGCTCCTGCCTCTCCTGTCTCCCTTGGCTCATTGCCACTGCCTCATAACAAGCGGCGACGGAGTTGCCGGGTCAGCCGCTTCCAGTGCAAGGGCTTTGGGTTGTGGTGCTCCTAGAAAGGTGACTGCGTGTTCCAATTGTAGAACAGCCCCTGGGGCCAGCCTAAAACATCTGTGGGGCCCCTGCACCCTGTGGAAATGGAGGCCTCCCCCATCTTAACTCAGTTTGGACCAGCTGAGCCTCTGTCACAGGGCAACCAGGCCAAACCTGAGCGGTACGGTGACCCCAGGTACCAGATTGCAACACCACTCACTCAAATTTGGGGTCAGAGCGCTGCTCGGGGTGGCCTGTCGTATGGGCAGCGTGCCCTCTAATTTTTCCCACTCCTGAGCAGAATGGATTTTGCGCCGTGCACCAGGGGAGGTGCTGCGGGACACGGAGGTGATGCGCGGACACATCTTCATAGTGGTGGCACCTAATACAATCCACGTGGCGGGGGTGGGGCCAAGGGGTTTGCATTCTGGGAAGGGGCTCCGGCATGGGGCAGAGGGTTGGGGCACAAGGCTATGAGGTCTCAAGCTGTGGGGTGGAGCCATGAGTGAGGGGGGCTCA
Source organism: Pelodiscus sinensis (assembly GCF_049634645.1). Lineage (NCBI taxonomy): Eukaryota > Metazoa > Chordata > Testudines > Trionychidae > Pelodiscus > Pelodiscus sinensis. The sequence continues at coordinate 6,334,172 of NC_134717.1, read as the reverse complement.
GGGACGGCCCGGAGGGTCAGGGTGGGGGGGAAGGTTGGGAGGGCTCTAGCAGGGGGAATAGGCTATGGCGTGGGACCAGGTTTGGGAGGGGTTTAATGGGGCCTTCTCAATCGCAGGGGGGGGGGGGGGGCTGGGTTTAACACTGGGCTGCAGTGACTGCACGATAGATACACCCAAGTTCATCCCTAGAGCAGTTCGGGGACTTCAGAGGAGTTGCATTAGGGATGAATTTAGCTCAGTGAATTAGGCTCTGAATGGAGGGAAGATGCTGAATCCACCATTTGGGCCATTAGCCAGAGAACTTGGAACTTGTTGAGATTTCTGGAATATATCCACTCCCATTGATGTAAGGAGAGGATGTGGCACGCATGCAGCGTTCACTGTGACACTTAGGTTAAATATTATTCAATGTTCCCTTTTGTAGTCAACTAACGTTGGACCTGACCTGTGTTCCCTGCCCGCTGAGCGCTTGGGTGGCCGCCCAGGAGAGATTCAAATGCTGCCCAACTGATTAGCAGAATGCCTACTAGGCTCACAACCGGTATCATGTGTTTCTACTGGAGGTGCACCTCCCGTAACAAAATTTATTCCACAGCTGAATGGGGAAAAAAAAATTAGAGGGAACATTGGATCTGACCTAGACAAGCAGTTTGGAACCCCCTGGAGGGTGTGTGTGTGTGGGTGGAACCCCCGGAGGGCGGGTGTGTGTGTGTGTGTGTATGCGTGCCCAGGCACTATCATTGCTCCTGCAGCAGCCAGCGCCCTGGGCCCTGTAAATGACTGTGAAGGCGCTATGCTGACTGCTCTGTGAGGCGCCATGGGTCGGGGAGGAGCATGCCACACTCCAGATAGTGCAGAGGTCTAGCTGCACGAGCCTCACTCCTTCCACCTGAAGCCCCGTCCATTTCTGGGAGCCCGGAGCCAGGTCCGCCACCCCCACACCTTGCCTAGGGCCTGTGCAGGCTGCCAGCTCCCTTGTCTGCATGTCTTGGGCCCATCCCTAGTGAACCAGCTCCCAGTGTTCACTACGGATTTGCCTTTGGCCTCCCCGGCTTTCAGCTGCTTCCCTTCTGCTCATCCACGTGATAACCTGCCAAGGAGAGCCGTGCCACAAGGACTCAGTTGGGCGTTTACGAGCCCCTGTGTTGTACGCTAGCTAAACACACAGGCTGCGTCTAGACTGGCATGATTTTGCGCAAATGCTTTGAATGGAAAAGTTTTTCCATTAAAAGTATTTGTGCAAGAGAGCGTCTATACTGGCACGTATGCTTTTGCGCAAAAGCCATCTTTTGCACAAAAGCATCCATGCCAGTGTAGACACTCTCTTGTGCAAGAAAGCGCGGATGGCCATTTTAGACATCGGGCTTTCTTGCGCAAAAAATCAACTTGTCTGTCTACACTTGCTCTCTTGCACAAGAATACTTGTGCAAGAGGGCTTATCCTTGAGCGGGAGCGTCGGAGTATTTGCACAAGAACCACTGATTTTGTACAGTACAAAGTCAGTGTTCTTGTGCAAATACTCGCTGCCAGTCTAGACAGGCGGCAAGATTTTGCGCAAAAGTGGCTGCTTTTGTGTAAAATCATGCCAGTTTAGATACAGCCACAGATGTTCTATCACAGAAAAACACAAGCACTCGAATTCTTGCCCTTTCTTTAGGGGAAAGAGAAGGGCCTTCACCAAGGCAGAGAAGCCCTCTAAAGAACAGCCTCCGTGTCAACGCACAGCGTAAAGAGCCGATTAGTTAAAAGGGGCCTTTTCTCTGGCAAACAGGCAAGAATCCAAAGCCTCTGTGGTCTCCGTCTTGCCATACTGACATTTTCCTGGCAGAAAGACAAAAATAAAATAAGCCTCTTAGGAGGTCACAACCCCCGAGTCATAAAAAGTAGCTGACATGTAGTTCATTCTGTGAAACCACCTTAATTAAAAACAACCCCTACCCCCCTCTGGCAAGATGGATGGAGCCTACCGACACCTCACCTTCTGGTCAGAGAATTCCCCAAACTTCTTCCCTGGAAAAGCAGACAAGCTGTCAAATGCAAGTGCTCTTCGGACCGCAACAACATCCTGCCTCACAGTGAGACATGCCAAGCGTGAGCAAGCATGCACAGGGAGGGGTCAGGGTAACTGTCTTCAGTGATTTCAAGCATGTAAACACACAGGCTGGAGAGGGATTATGTAGAGCCTGCTCCAAATCTACTGGAGACTTTCCATTGACTTAATGGCTTTCAATCAGGCTTCCAGCACAGTATGCACAAGGATATAATAACTAGGAGCAAAAGTATGAGAGCTAAAAAGAAATACTGAATATCAGGGAAAATTCTTCCCTCCAGCAAGCATTGTGAGGGAGTGTGGAAAAACTTCCTAACTGGGAGGTCCCAAAAGACGGGGCCCTTAAAACGAGACTGCACAAACCACTGGAGAATGCAGGGATCACCAAGCACTGGCCTCTAGCCCTTTCACTAACTAGCTTAGCAATCGGGAGATGGAGCACAGAATTGGCGTTCACGCGAGTCTTTAGAAACACAGACATCTGTGTAGCAGTAATGCTCATGGAAAAAAGTATTCAGTAGCTTCTGTACCCAACGGGTAGACCTCAGTTACTAGCTTCCTCTCCCAACCCCACTCTGGAACTTCACAGAGGATCAGATCCTAAGTTGGCAGATTTCAGTGTAGATCCAAAATTGGTGCAGTTACACGGTTTTACACCAGCTGAGAATCTGGCCCAGGGAGCATACAAAGGGTTCCAATAAGTAGATTGTGGCAAGTTAGGTCCAGCAATGTGCCAACCAAATCATCTTGCCAGCCAAACATATGGTAGGGGCTGTTCTGGACTTCCCCATTCCCTGGGTGTGACCTAGGACCTCCTAGGAATTTGAGGTCCATGGAAGCATTCCATAATGGCTCCATCTGCAGAACAGAAATTCAGATTGGCATTTAACACTCACATAAAGGTTAATCTTTTGCTGGTCACTAACTCAACCTGTGTACAGAAAGAGGGGTAAGAAAACTGGCGATTGAAACTCACCTGGATACAGCTAACAAATTAGATTAACTCTGGGAGCTACTGAACTCTAACCTGCTAAGTGTGTGCGTTTCTAACCCAGTATGGTATATCCACTTTGACCTCAATGAGGTCATCAAGAAATAATGAAAACAGCTGAGTGCAGAGACAACGGAGCCTTCGCTCATAAAAGATTTCTAAGGAGACAACCTCCTATAATTCACGGTTAGGCCACATCTCCACTTGCCACGCTGGAGATCGATCTTCTGGCATTTGATTAAATGGGTCTACTTAAGACCCACTAAATCAAATGCTGAGGGTGGTTCTGGTGGGCACTGGTACTCCTGGCAGTTGTGAGGAGTAAGAGAAGCCTACGGGAGCGTTTGCTCCCATCAGCCTCCCTCTGTGAAGACGACACCAAACTCACGTAGCTGGAGTTGCATACTGTCAACCGATCTTCCAGTTCTAGTGTAGACCTGGCCTTTACACTTGCACATCCCTTATTTAATAAAGCACTTTACAGTATTCACTAGCAATGTGCCCCAAATACTCTGGGGACAGTTCTGCTGGATTGGCAGGGGCCATTAATAATTATCTTTGCACTTCTGTAGTAGTACCTTGCATAAAATCCTGCTAAGTTGCTTCCTTCTCAATTAGTCATCAGGCACCTCTGTGAGGCAGGGAAATACGATTGCCCCCTCTTTATAATTAGGAAAGCAGAGACCGAGAGGCAGTGACCCAAACATGCTCATAGAGCAAATCCCACATAGGGCAGAACCCCAGTTAGACTTCAAGGCCTGAAAAATGAAATCCAAGCAAATTGCATTTAAAATTAGTTCAAGTGGGAAAAAGAGAGCAGCCTACAGAAATTATATGGCTCAATTAAAAATATGTCATTGCCTTGCCAGCTTCACAATGAGCGTGAGTGTAGATCTCGCTTCAGGAGAGGAAAAACTCAAGCTGGTTAGCACAAAGCATTTTACAATGATATGGTGGGACATCATTACAGCTCATGGACAGTACACAGGCTTGGAGGGGAACGCCAGAGAAAGTGGACTATGTTTTTGGAACAAAAATGTCAAATGCCGACCCATTCAGCTTGTGTGTTACATCTACTTCTGCCTCGCTAGTTGCTTATAAAAACCCTCTCCTATGTGTCTTCACTTAGCAATTATATTCTCCACAGTCAGTCCCAGATTCTAGTTTTTACAAGCACAAGATGAAAAAAAATCACCCAGTGAAAGATTTAACTGCAAATGAAGTATAGTTAAAGAAAGACAGAAGAGTCTGAAGGTTAACATGATGCATTTCTCTACACTTAAGTCACGCCCCTCTGTGATGGTTTTGCTCTAACTACTCATGCTGAAGTATGTGCCTTGCACATGAACAGCTGTCTAAGGATTTGTGTGCTGCGATACCAGAACTTGATCAAAACTCAGATAACTCCATGGAAAGACACTCACTGATCTTAATGGGCTTTGTAGCAGGCCCCGAAGAAACAGTAAGGGTACGTCTCCACTACAGAGTTATTTCAGAGTAACTGACGTTATGTCAAAATAACATGGCGCGTGTCTACACTACAAGCCTTTATTTCAAAATAATGTTGAGCTGGAGGACTTTTTACTCCGACTCATGGTAACCCTCATTTCACAAGGAGCAAGGGAAGTCAAAGGAAGAGTGTTCTTCCTTCGACATCCTGTTGTGTAGACAGCACCAAAAGCCGAATTAAGCTATTTCTACTTAAGCTAAGCAATTGACGTAGCTGAAGTTGTGTAGTTGAATTTGACTTTAGCCCTACTGGGTAGACGTACCCTAAAAAAGGAAACAGGTAGGAGACACCCTTTGGTCTCTCAAGGTGGATGGCAAAGACCACATCTTTTCTTCCCCATTAGTTGGCCTCTAGGATGAACGGTGAGTTTTCTAATGCTTGAAGACATACAGGCTGCTGCAGTTTTACCAGGCAGTAGGCAGAGGATTCTAAAACCAAGCAGGATTACCAGAATGCAGTTCTGAAGGCATGGCTGAATTAAGTTCAGGATATTTTGAGATGCATAGAGAAGAGCCCAGCAAAACTGTTTATTCAGAACTCTTTTGGGGGGGGGGGGTGTGAAAAAAAAATGGCTTTTTGATGAAACAGAATGTTCGGTGAGAAAAATGCCATCTGTTGATGACAGGAAAAAAAAAAGTGGATGCTTTGGAACTTGTCAGTGTTTTTGATGAAACCCCCAAAAGTTAAACGAAAGTGTAAAAATAGATCATTTCTTGGATTTTTTTTTCTGCTGAAAACAAAGCATATGCTTGGACCAGCCCCAGAGTGCACTAGCTGTTATTGGTGATCGTGTGGATGCAGAGAGTAAAGGCCATCTGTCCCTTTAAAAGGCACTCCTGGATGGAGGAGGCAGATCAGACCATGGCAGGCGACAGTTAACAAACAGGTTTTTATCTTATGTAATACTGAAGTAAAAATAATTGTTACATAAGGGCTGACATTGCTTTATTGCAAAGAACACCACAATACACATTTATGCCTGAACCTGCAAGCAAACAGTCCTTTTCATCTGTGTTCATTTTTTTAATTGTATCCTTTAGTATATATGGTTGTGACAATTTTCTTCCACTACTTGATCTGAGGAAGTGGGTCTGGCCCACGAAAGCTCATCACCTAATAAACCATCTTGTTAGTCTTTAAAGTGCTACATAGTCCTGTTTTTTGATTCAGCTACATCAGACTAACACGGCTACATTTCTATCACTATGCTTGAAGCTAAGCACTGGTGATCAACTACTAATATGCTTAAAGTTAAGCAGATGCATGTTTTCAGGACTGAGGACTAAAAGCAAGATTTACAGCCACCCTTAAAAAAATGTTTGGCATTGCTTTTCTTCACTGAAAAAGGTAACCATAGCTTCTTAGCATGCAGCAGAATTCTTAGTGCAATAGTTCTGATAAAATCATTAAAAGTTTGTGAAGATTTAAGAAGAGATCCCTTTTAAAGATACAGGCAGATTCCCTTTCCCTTCATGGCTTTTTGCCTGGTTATAGTTAAAAAGTGACAACCGCCACAAAAGTTAAGCTTTGCCTACCCAACGACCCAGAACATCTTGAGCACTGCCATAAAACATCCTCTCTCAAGCAGTTAACATTCCATTTTGGGTTTGACCGTGTTTGGGAGTAGTTCATGATATCGGAAATCAAAAGCTTGCAAGGGTGTTAACACATGCCATCTGTGGTTGGTCCGGATTCTTGTCTTCCTGGTTCATAGTATCTCAGATCCCAACGCCAGAAGGGTCCACTGTGATGACTTAGGGTGTGTCTAGACTACAGGGTTTTGTCGACAAAAGTGGACTTTTGTCTACAAAACTATACCTGCATCCACACTACCGCTGAGTTGTGTCGACATAACGTCGACAGAACTCAGCAGTTTTGTCGACGCTGGTAAACCTCATTTCACGAGGCATAACGCCTTCTGTCGACAGAGTTCTGTCGACAGAAAGCGTTATTGCATGTAAACTGTCCTTGCGTCTACACTGCCATGTCGACAAAGCAGCTTGCTTTGTCGACAGAACTGAATGTAGTGGAGACGCTCTTTGTCGACAGAAGCTTTGTCGACAGTATCTGTCGACAACATTTCTGTCAACAAAACCCTGTAGTCTAGACGTACCCTTAGTCTGATGGTCTAACACAGGACATTTAACTACCCTAAAATAATTCCTAAAGCAGATATTTTAGAAAGACATATAATCTTGATTTAAAAGTTGCCAGTGACAGAGAAGCCAGATACCTCTTGGAGAAATGTTCCAATAGTTAATTACTCCCACAGTTAAAAATGTATACCTTATTTCCAGACTGCATTTGTCTAGCTTCAACTTTCAGCCATTGCATCATTTTATATCTTTCTCTGATAGATTGAAGAGTCCATTATTAAATCTTTCTACTTACATCACCTCTTAACCTCCTCTTTGTTAAAACGAACAAAATTGGGCTCCTCGAGTCTATTACCATAAATAAGCTTTTCTAACCCTTTAATCAGTCTTGTGGCTCTTCTTTGAGCTCTCTCCAATATATCAACAATTCTCTTGGGCCACGGACAGCAAAGTATTCCAGCAGAGGTCACAGTAGTGCAAGATACAGAGGTGAAATAATCTCTTAACTTCCACTCCAAATTTTCTCTGTTTATGCACCCCAAAATTGCATTACCCCATTTAGCTACACAGTTGCTCTTGGAACTTGTGTTCATAAGATTATCCACCCAGACCCCTAGTTTTTTTCAGTCACGAGTACCCAGGATAGATTCTCTCTCTCTGGAAGTATGGCCTGCATCTCTTGCTTCTAGATGTGTCATCTTACATTGAGCTATATTAAAACATGTATCGATTGCTCATTGTTCGCCCTGCTCACGCCCAGCCAACCAAGACTACAGCTAAACTGCCTTTTTTTTCAGAAGAAGATATTCAAATCCCGCTTGCGATTGTTTTTGAGGAAGAGGTTTTTCCAATATTTGGTCCCATGTAAATGGGGCCAAGTGTCAGAAAACCCCCTCTTTTGCAAGATCCCTTATTCCTCATAAATTGAAGTTTACAGGGTCTTGAGTCCCTTATTTTAAGACGCATAAGGGATCTTTCAGAAAAGGCTTTATTTTCTGAAAGATCCGCATCTAGACTGGCGCTTTTATCCGGCAAAGCTCCGTGCCGAAAAAAAGTGGCAGCCATTTTTATGCTAATGAAGCAGGGGAGATTTAAATCCCCATTTCATTAGCAATTGCAATACGTCTAATTTGCATCCCTTTTAAGAAGAAGGGATGCAATCTAGACGTAGCCTTACATTTTGAGATCTATCAGTTAGCCAACTTTTAATCCATTTGATGTGTGCCATGTTAGTTCTAGATCATGCTAGATTTTTTAAAATCAAAATGCCGCACAATACCAAGACAAATGCCTTATACATAAACACTATTACCTTTATCAACCCAACTTGTAATCTCATTAAAAAAGCATATCATGTTAGTTTGACAGCATGTATTTTTCAGAAATCGTGTTGACTGGCATTAAATATAGTACAGTACTTGCCTTTAATTCCTCATTAATCAAATTCTGTATCAGCCACTTCATGATCTTGCCTGGGGGACCAATGTTGGACAGACACACCTATAATTATCTGAGTCATCCCATTACTATTTTAAAAATTGGCCCAGCACTAGCTTTCTTCCAGTCCTTTTAAACTTCCCCAGTGCTCCAAGATTTATTGAAAAACAGCAGCAGTAGAACAGTGAGCTAGTCAGCCAGTTCTTTTCAAACTCTTGGATGCAATTATCTGGATCTGTTGATTTAAAAAATGTCTTTCTTTAGAAACTACAGTTTAATATCATCCTGAGATATTAATGGATTGGAAACACTGTTATCTTCACTATGTTAAATGACTGCATCAATCATCATCATCATGTTTTCCCCAAATATATACAAAAATATTAATTGAATACTTCTGATTTTCTGCATTACTACTGACAATTCTACAAGTTCCATCTGATTTTGTTGCTTTTCACTAATTGCACTGAAATGCTGAGGGTGGGAGAGTGAATTTAATGTGTGCTTCACAATAGTTTGCATGACAATTTAAGTTATCCAAGTACATGTATACACACATACATATACATTGATTAGGGCTGTCAAATGTTTAAAAAATTAATCACAATGAATTGTGCTGTTAAACAATAATAGAATACCCTTTATTTAAAATATTTTGGGACTTTTTCTATGTTTGCAAATAGTTTGATTTCATTTACAACACAGAATGAGGTGCACAGTTCTCACTTTATTTTTGCCCTATAAAAACAATAGAAAGTATTTTTCAATTCACCTAATACTAGTATTGTTGCACAATCTCTTTATCATGAAAGTGCAACTTGCAAATGTAGAATTACGTACAAAAAATACTGCATTCAAAAATAAAACAACTTTAGAGCCTAGACGTCCACTCAGTCCTACCTCTTGTTTAGCTTTGACAAACGTTTGTTTACATTTGCAGGAGCTAATGCTGCCCTCTTTTTGTTTACAGTGTCACCTGAACATAAGAACGACCATACTGGGTCAGACTAAAGGTCCATCTAGCTCAATATCCTGTCTGCCGACAGTGGCCAATACCAGATGCCCCAGAGGGAAGAATAGAACAGGTAATCCTCACATGATCCCTCCCCTGTTACCTATCTCCCAGAGAAACAGAGGCTAGGGACACCATTCCAACCCATCCTGGCTAATAATCCAGGATCTAACCTCCATGAATCTATCTAGCTCTTTTTTGAACCCTGTTAAAGTTCTAGCAGTAAAAATACTTTCATAATGATCATGCACTGGAACATGTCATCCTAGACTGCTATACCATGAAACATGTGTCAGGATGTGGGTAAAACAGGAGACATACAATTCTTACCCAAGGGGTTGAGTCACAAATGTAATCAATGAACATCACCAGCATGTCCCCTGGAATGGTGGCTGAAGCATGAAGGGATAAATGAATATTTAGCATACCTCGGACATAAATATCTTGCTATACTGGCTACAAATGTGCCATGCAAACACCTGTTCTCATTTTTAGGTGACATCATAAATAAGAAGCAGGAACCATTATCTCCTGTAAATGTAAACAAATTTCTTAGCGATTGGCTGGACAAGATGTAGGACTGAATGGACTTGTAGGATCTAAACTTTTCCATTATTCTGTTTTTAAGTGGACTTATGCAACTAAACCCTCTGTGTTTGATGCTGCACTTCCACAATAAAGACATTTCATTACAGTACTAGTTTTAGGTGAACTAAAAATGCTATTTCTTTTATCATTTTTACAGGGCAAATATTTGTAATCAAAATAATAAAGTGAGCCCTGTACAATTTGTATTCTGTGTTGTACCTAAAATATTTGAAAATATAGAAAAGCATCCAAAATATTGAATAAAATTTCAACTGGTATTCTATTTCTATAACAGTGCAATTAAACTGATGATGAATCCTGATTAGTTTTTTAATTGTGGTTAACTTTGTTGAGATAACTGTGATTAATCAACATCCTTAGCATGAATAGTTCATATTATACATTGGAAATAAAGCCATCCAGAGAGTTTGACCAGAAGCTTCCAAAGGAAATTGTTCACAGCCAGAAATCAATCTGTTTTGCTTATAACAACAAAGCACTGTGTTGCAGTTTTAACCGGTCCAGTTTGTTTTTCTTGCAAGAATAAAAACGGAAGCAGAGCGATCTGTCTTCAGTTAGAAGCACAACCACACAGCAGACAGGCCTCTTACCGGTTTTTTAAAAGTTGGATGTAAATGTAACCCATCACAGAGAGAGGTGGTGGCAGTCTTGCCAGTGCCCTGGACAAGGGGGGGGGGGGCGGACTGCTCTGCATTCCTGGAAGGAGCGAGGCTTCGGGCGGAAAGGGTGGGGCTGGGAGCAGCCAGTCTTCAGTACCGCTGGGACCATGCCGTGCCCCTTCCCGGCCAGTCCTCACAACTGCCTGGAGCATGTCATATAGGGCTCCGGCGGTGATTTAAAAACTCCTGGAGCTCCAGCTCCTGCGGATCCCGCAGAGTGGAACAGTGATAATTCAAGAACTGTGATACCCATTACACCATAAGGGAATTGCTTCTGAGGATAAAATCTTCTGCGGAGGATATTTATTTTCATTTCACTCCTCATGTAGGTGTCCATTTACTATTGTTACAGCATACTCTGAGGCAGGGCATCTCCCAGAATATAACCCCAGTGATATTTAATAGCAACAACTGCTTAACAGTACGTTCGTATTTCTGGTCCCCTCGCACACCTGGGGAAACTTCATACTCACACACACCTGAGGCAAGAGCACTGTTTATTAACTGTTTATTATCTCACTGTTTATTAACAGGAGATCGGGAATTCCTGGAGGCCACGACAAGAGAAAGTAAAGTGCGCTGGTGGACAAGCTATATGCAAAATGATTTGTGCAACAACTGAGGTGGACATAAACTGGGCCATTACCCATAGCACATCCCCTACATAAGGCTCCCTGGAAAGGCACAGGTTTTTATGAACTGGCATGAAACAACACACTGAAGACTGTAGCTTTATTTGTATCCTCCACTATACAAATAGCCCACAAGGTGGTTTGCACTCTAACTGCAAATAGCCTAATACGGCGTAGAATCTGCATAGAATCCCAACAAGAGACAGAAAAGGCCAGTCCACAGACACGCCTGGGTAATGGCCGAAGGGACAGAGCAGAGCAGAAGTAGGTTACTCACCATCGAGAATTGCCCACTGGCCGTCTATTTCTGTGTGTTTCAGGTAGGAATCTTCAATGGTCGGGTCATAGTCGGGCACAAAAATCTTCTGGAAGAATTGGATGGTCAGAGCGCTCTTCCCCACGCCACCGTCCCCAACCACCACCAGCTTATAGGTGGGCAGGTTTTCGCTTGGAACCGCACTCGTCGCCATCTTTCCAGCGGGGGGAAGACCTTTCTCCAGACCTGGAGGAGAAAGAGAGATCAGATCTTCCACTCAGAGCTGGCTGAGAAAGAAGGGGGCGGAGGGGAAGGATAACCTTGCGTCCTGCCTGCTCCCTTCCCAGCACGGTGGAAAAAAAGGCCGGGAGTGAGTCGTTTCTCTACTTTATAGGGACCGCTATTGCAAGGGGCTGCCCTGAGCGGCTGGGGGGAAGCATGATTCATTGCTAAGGAGCCTCTCAACATCTGGGCTCCTTTGATTTTAGTGCTGGCTTGACAGGGCTGAAGGACAAAGTCCTTTTTTTAGAGACAGGACAGGCAGAGCAGTGGGACAATCCAACTTTTCCCCGCCCCCCCTCCGCCACTGGCATGTCTCAACCTTGACCTAGAACAGCGATGGGCAGCCTAGGCTAGTGAGTGGGCCACACAAGTGGCCCTTCATCTCAGTGACCCGCAAGATTGTCGTCACCGAGACGTTCTCCCGGATCAGGGTAATTTTACTAACTGCGCTGGCATGCCTAGAATTTGCGGGGGCTGTGGACCAAACTGTAGCAGTGCTGTGATTGGATGCGGGAGGGGGCGCATGGCTCCTTCTGCGGCAGCCCGGGGACACTTCAAAAATTTCTGAAGTGGCCCACAGTCAAAAATTATTGCCCACCCCTGCACTAGCTCCTTCTCTTGCCCAATCACTCACTCTCCCTCTTCTGCTCCCAGCTAGAGATAGATTCGGTCTCCTTTTTCATTAGCACAGTTTCCTGCTCCTTGCACTCTGCGTGTTCTACACTGCAGGATACTGACCCGAGAGTTATAATCCGAGTAGGGTTGCCAGATGGTTTCAACAAAAATACCAGACACGCTTGACATTACATCACAATCTACATTACATCTTATTTAGAAACTACCAGACATTTCTATTTTCTCAATTTGTTTCCCGAACAGAAACCTGAAATACTGGACTGTCCAGTTCAAAACCGGACACCTGGCAACCCTAAACCGGAGTGCAGCAGCAGCGACATGCCTGGAAAGCATCAGGACAATGCAACTGCAAAGCGTCACTGTGCTGGGCCATGTGTGGGGTTTTTTGTTGACATGAGAGAACACGCATTGATGCTTTCCAGAATCCAGTCCCCTCTGATCACCACAGCAGGAATGAACTGTTGTGGAGTAGCACACACGTTAGGATACTTCATTTCCAAATAGTCACTGCTAAATGCCAAGATGGGATTTTCCATATGGGGAATTTTTCCACATAATATACATCACCATAGGTGACTCGTAACACTTGTGATCCCACCAAAATTCTAATTGCTAAACGGGGTGCCTCTGTACCCCTCCCTGCCCCTGTGGGTAGCCCTCCCGTACCCCTTCCCCTTGCAGGCGCCAGTTGCCTATGTACGCCACAAAGAACAACTTGAGCTTGTAGGGCTGCAAATGAGGGAACAAACCAACTGAGGTTACACAAATTCAGATTCAGGCCTTGTAAGGAGCTGAATGCCTTGGACTCCATTGGAAGCAACACACTGGAAATCTGTCCTTTAGACTCCTAGTATTGGGATCACTGAATGTTCATTTAAGTTCTCTCTCAATAAACAGGCATCGTGCATATATAGGGGAGAAATATTACTGAGTTGTTGTCATAGGAATGGGACACTGAGAGGACATGAACTGCAAGGTAAAAAGACAAGTGGATTTTTGTCCCACCTGAGCTGAGATGAGGGTTGACTTTCTAACAGGAAAGAAATATTAACGACCCCGGCCACTGCTATTGAACAATCAGAGATGATTAAATATTTTCCATTGAGAGAAGCATCCCTACTTTAGAATGGAGTTGAAGAATCTCCTCCATAATAACTGGGACACTCCCTTATAAGTAGCAACATCTGAACTGATGGGAAAAGAGGGGAATGTAGATACAGTATTTATATGGCGCCATCACAAAGTTATCTGAGCATGTCACACAGACTCTGTGCATTTAATTCTTGCAAGGTTGGGCAGTGTTATTGGGCGGTTAACAGACGGTAGAACTTGAGGTATGAAAAGATTAAGTGACTTGCCTAGGGCACACATGCACAGTCTTTGTCAGGGATAGCAAAGGAAGCCTTATCTCCTGAGTCCTGGTCCAATCACAGCTCATCATGTACATGAGTGATGTGCCTGGCTGAAGGTTGAGGCAATTAAGCAGGTCAGATGACTGCTTGCTTTTGCATACATTGATGAAATTCTCCTTTTCTTTGTACCAGTGCAATCCCATAAATGTCAGCTGAATCCTTTCCCTGTACAAAGGGCAAAGACTTGGGATGAAAACCTGAAAAAAAGAACAGTCACACTGGGTCAGACCAAAGGTCCATCTAGCCCAGTATCCTGTCTTTTGACAGTGGTGAATGCCTGGTGCCCCAAAATGAGTGAACAGAACAGGTAATGATCAAGTGACCCCTCCCCTATCACGCATTCCCAGCTTCTGACAGAAGCTAGGGACACCATTCCTACCCATCCTGGCTAATAGCCATTGATGGACCTGACTTCCATAAATTTATCTAGCTTGTTTTTGAACCCTGTTAAAGTTCTGGCCTTCACAACATCCTCTGGCAAGGAGTTCCACAGGTTGACTGTGTGTTGCGTGAAAAAGTACTTCCTTTTGTTTGTTTTAAACCTGCTACCTATCAATTTCATTTGGTGACACCTAATTCTTATGTTATGGCAACAAGTAAATAACTTTTCCTTATTCACTTTCTCTGCACCAATCACGATTTCACAGACCTCTGTCATATCCCCCCACTTAGTCACCTCTTGTCTAAGCTGAAAAGTTCCCGTTTTTTAAATTTCTCTTCACATGGCAGGCATTTCAAATCCCTAATCATTTTTGTTGCCCTTCTCTGAACTTTTTCCAGTGCTAAGATATCTTTTTTGAGATGGGGCAACCACATCTGTATGCAGTATTCAAGTTGTGGGCGTAGCATGGATGTATACAGATGCCATACGGTAGTCTGTCTTAGGGTACGTCTAGACTACATGCCTCTGTCGCCAGAGACATGTAGATTAGGCTGCCAGACATAGTAAAATGAAGCGGCGATTTAAATAATCGCCGCTTCATTTTACTATGTCTGGCAGCCTAATCTACATGCCTCTGGCGACAGAGGCATGTAGTCTAGACGTACCCTTAGGGTGTGTCTAGACTCCATAGCTCTGTCGACGGAGCCATGTAAAGTAATTTACTTGACATAGTCAATGAAGTTTACAGGAGCTTCCCTTGTCGACCGCACCACGTCTAGACTGCCGCGCTGTGCTGGATCAGCTGATTGTCAGAACAGCATGGCGGCCATTTTTATTTTAATGAAGCGGGGATTATTTAAATCTCTATCCCTTTTTCAGCGATTCCTAACATTCTGTGTGCTGGTTGTACCGAAGTACATCACAAAATTCCCAGTGACTCCAACAGGGCCAGGATTTTCATCTCTTTTGCAGGTTCTTCACAGTATATGCAGATGTTCGTCCTCTTAAACATTCCTGAACAAGCTGCTTGAAAGCCAAACTGTCACTCATCTGGCAGCAGACAGGCCACAAAAGTGAAAGAAGATATGCAACTGGCTGACCTCACCATAAACTACAAGCTACTTTTCGGAAGACATAAGTGTTATATTTTCAATGGGTTTTCATTACGAAGCACTTCAACTTTTTTTCTCAGAGACCCCCAGCCTTAACCCCCATCAAACATTTGCCAAAATACCATGATAATAATTAGCCCATAGTGTAAATTTCAACTATAGCCCTTGTGCACGTTAGAAGAACTAGAGAAGAATTGGCAACACTCCTCCCTGAATTCCTGGAACTGAACACTGAGCCTCAAAGAGGTCCAACCCAAGGGCATACAGCAATGCTGGCTACCAGAGCCCTCAGACTCCATTTCCCAGCATGCACAGAGTCAGTGGTGGGCGCAGGATAAATTGGACACGCCGAAGCAAATCACTGAGGAGAACTTAGAGGTTTCCGTATCGGGGTGGGTGGCGGGGGAGATGGCTGAGAGTTTTCTGGGCCAACGATGAACCAGGCTGCCCAGCCGCTCAGTGGCAGAGGATGGCCTGACCCGGAGACGGAGGCTAGTTTGGAGATTGGGAGCTCAGAGAGCAGCACAATAGATCAGGGAGTCTCGGAGGGACTCTGTGTCCTGACAGAGGACATCTTTGCGTATGTGAGTCAGGCAGTCCCAGCCCTGCAGAGACAAGCATCCAGAGCGGCAAAGAGCCAATGGGCGCTGGCTACCAAGAGCCAGATGAGACCGCCACAGGACTCCAGGCCAGAGAGCCAGGAGAGGACCTGGCTCTTTGGATGACGATTTCCGTAAGGAGACACTTTTTGGTATACGCTCACGGTCATATGCAGCCAGCAGCTAGGGAGAGAGCTGGGTCGGGAAGCGTGAAGTGTGGAAAAAAAAAAACCCCAATAAATTCTAAATATCAGCAAATTAATAGCTTACCCGTAACCAGCTCTCTTCCCTGATCCTATTTCCAGCTCCCTGTAAAGTCCTCTCTTGCTGTATTGTTACTAGCAGATGTACCCGGTGTTGCTTGGGTCCTTAACGGTAGAATTTTTTTCTTAATTAAAAGGAAAATGTACGTGCTTTATTTAAACGACTGTATAGGATGTGTGTGGGGGTGTGGGTGGGGGGGCTCAGAGCACAGGATGGGGGTGCAGGAATCATGCAGGAAGTGTTTGGGGGGGGTTAGGGTACAGGATTTGGTGTGTGTGTGGCACAGAGCAGAGAGTTGGGGTGCCAAAGTCAGGGCATGGATTTGGGTGCGTGGGGGGGAGGTGTGGAGTAAGGGCAGTGGGTGGGTGGGAGGACTCAGGGTAGGGGGTGGGGTGCAGGAGTGAGGGCAGGAAAGTGGGAGGTTTGGGAGGCTCTCCGGGCTGGGTTTGGAGGTTGCTGGAGTTGAGGGCAGGGAGTGGGGGCCTCAGGGCACAAGGTTTGGTTTGTGGTGGGGGCCTCAGGGCAGGGGGCTGGGAGGAGGGAGTACACTGGGGCCACTCATAGCAGCAAGGGTGGTGCTGATCCAGCAGCGGGTCCTCCGGGGGCCAGGGCTGCACTCCCTGGCTGGTGGCTCCTCCTGGGAAGCTGGGGTTGGGAGGCCGACCCTGGCCTCCAGCTTGTCTGGGGGGTGCGGGGCTCTGTGGGCCAGTCCTGGCCTCCAGCTACCATGCCCAGCCTGCAGCTGTTCGGGAGGAGCAGGGCTCTGGGGATCTGGCCCCAGCCTCCAGCTGCCCCCTCCCCTCCCTGCAGCTGATTACGGGGGGAGTGCTGGCCCTGGCCTCCAGCTGCCTCCTCCCCTCCCAGCAGCTAGCAGGAAGAGGACTGGGGCTCCACAGGTCAGCCCTAGCTTCCAGTGCCCCCTGCAGTTGGTCCGAGGGGACAGGGCTCCAGGGGGTGGTCCTGATCTCCTGTAACCCCCTGGCCTGTAGCTGGTCTGGTGCTGGGCCACAGTTCCCAGCCTCAGCCTCTCCTTGTGGGGAGAGCACTCTCCTCTGAGAGGGGCGTTTCCTTGGGGTAGGTCTGGGTCACAGCCCTCAGCCCTTCCGCGGGGGGGGGGGGGGGGGAACCTCTCTTCAGGTTCCTGGCCTCTCCTCTGGGGAGGGGGGCTTCTCCTGGGGAGGACCAGTCTGCACTGCCCATCCCTAGGGGTGGTCCCAGGGGGAGCCATGACAGCATGGCCAGTGGGTCCCCCCCCATCTGGCACTGTTTGGGGGCAGTGGGAACTCTTACCTGATCCATTGCATACAGCTCTCCCTCCGATCTACCCCCTCCCTTTCCATGTTACGGAAAACAATCCCATTCCAGGCACCTCCCATTTTCCGGGCACAACCAAACCCTGACCTTGCTTCAAATTAGGATGAGAGGAAGCTGCCTACAAAAGCTGGTCCTAGCTCTTATTTAGGAGGAGTTTTTGAACAAACAGTCGGACAGATGCACGTTTCTAAAATATACAGTAAGATCTGCATGGTAGTAGTGCCTGTGGCCCTCAAGCAGGGATCAGGACACTCGGTGCTAAGCGATGGACAAATACAACAATTGCCATGACTGTCCTGAAGAGCTTACACTCCTAATAGGTCAAACCCTAAACCAGAAAGCGTGATGCCTGCTGGAAAGCACACCGCAGTGTGCAGCAGTTGAAGATTAGCAGATCCTGTTCCTATGGTCAAGTACACACCACTCAGGCCAACTTTCTCACCTGAGTCTGGTAAACTGGGAAGCGAGGAGGGGACTTACGGTCCATGGGTTTGCAAGGAAGAAAGAATCTGCAATTGGAGTAATAGAGAGGTATGAATCTTGGACATTTTTTTCCCTTATATGCTGCTTTGAATTCATAAGAACCTAAGAACGGCCATATTGGGTCAGACCAAAGGTCCATTTAGCCCAGTGACCTGTCTTTGGACAGTGGCCAATGCCAAGTGCCCAAAGGGAATGACCAGAAAAGGGAATCATCAAGTGATCCCTCTCCGTCATCCACTCCCAGCTTCTGAAACAGAGGCTAGAGACACCATTCCTGCCCATCCCGGCTAATAGTCATCGATGGACCTAACCTCCATAAACGCATCTGGTATTTTAACAACCCTGTTCTAGTCTTGGCCTTCACAACAGCCTCTAGCAAGGAGTTCCACAGGTTCTGCATTGTGTGAAAAAAATACTTTTGTTTTAAACTTGCTTCTTTTTAAGTTTGTTTGGTGAATTCTGACAGTGATAGTAATGAACGGGCAGTGATAATCTCACAATACATTTATACAGTCATTTATTCCAAAGGATCCCAAAGCACATTACAAACGATGAGCCAGATCATCAGCCTTTGTTTCCTCTTATGAATATGCTACTTCAGAAATGTAGCCACTTCTAGCATGACAAATAGAAAGAACCAGCTTATATAATAGTACTAAAGTGTCTTTGGGTATATATGTTAGTTCGAACTAACGGACGTTAGTTCGAACTAACATTCATAGGCGCTACACTAGCGCTCCGCTAGTTCGAATTTAAATCGAACTAGCGGAGCGCTTAGTTCGAACTAGGAAAACCTCATTTTACGAGGATTAAGCCTAGTTCAAATTAAGGGGTGTGTAGCCCCTTAATTCGAACTAGTGGGAGGCTAGCCCTCCCCAGGTTTCCCTGGTGGCCACTCTGGCCAACACCAGGGAAACTCTATGCCCCCCTCCCGGCCCCGGACCCCTTAAAGGGGCACGGGCTGGCTACGGTGCCCGTGCCAGGTGCAAGCCTGCCAGCACCCAGCCAGCAGACCCTGCACCTGGCACGGCACAGAGCCACCCACCCGATGCCCCCCAGCCCACCCCCTCTTCCCAGGACCAGGCTGGCGGCTCCCGGGAGCTTGCCCAGGACCGCAAGAAGTGGGCACCTTCCTGGGCTAGTGCAGACATCATGGACCTTGTCCATGATCTCCGCACTAGGCACAGGAAAGTGGCCGTCTAGGGCAGGAGAGCTGCCAGCCTGGCCACCCAGAAGCAGGAGTGCATGAAAATCAGGGGGGTCCACTGAGACCCCCGACCCTGAGCCCTGAGCTTACAATGGCCGTCCTGGGTCAGACCAAAGGTCCATCTAGCCCAGTAGCCTGTCTGCCGACAGCGGCCAACCCTAGGGACCCTGGAGGGGATGGACCGGAGACAGTGACCAAGCCATTTGTCTCGTGCCATCCCTCTCCAGCCTTCCACAAATTTTGGGCAGGGACACCACTCCTACCCCCTGGCTAAGACTACTCCATAGACCCAACCTCCATGACTTGATCTCACTTCCCTTTAAACTTTGTTCTAGCTGTAGCCTTCACAGCCTCCTGCAGCAAGGAGTTCCACAGGTTAACTATTTGCTTTGTCAAGAAGAAGAAGAACAACTTTCTCTTACTAGTTTCAAGCCTGATACCCATTCCTTTCCTTTGGTGTCCTCTAGTCCTTCTTTATGGGAACTCAGGAAGAACTTTTCTGAATGCACCCTCTCCACCCAACCCCTGCTTTTAGAGACCTCTATCCTGTCCCCCCTCCGTCTCCTCTTGTCTAAGCTGAGAAGTCCCAGTCTCTGTAGCCTCTCTTCATCTGGGACCTGTTCCCAACCCCTGATCATGTTAGTTGCCCTCCCCTCTCCCAGCCTTTCTCTTCCCCTCTCCCACCTCCTTTTCCCAGTCTCCCCCAGTTTTGTTCAATAAAGACAGATTCCATTTTTGAACACAATTGTCCTTTATTTTGTACATCAAGAAAAGGGGCTAGGGAAGGGTAAGTGGAAGGAGGTGAGGGAGGAATGGGGTATGAGCCCCCGATGGGGAGGACTGGGCTGGCTCTGCAGGCTTCTAGGGGTGGAAGCTCTCCTGCAGCCCCCCGATTGCCCCCTCTCCCCAGATGGCAGCCTGCGGCAAGTGCAGCAGGGCTGATGGCCGAGTGGTGTGATGTGCCCAGTGTGGGCACTCCGGGCACTCCAAGCCAGGACTGCTTTGCAAGCGGGGCACCCCTGAGAACTGTCTGTCCGGGGTGGGGGTCGGGTCCCTTTAAGCACAGCCCTCGGCTAGCCTGAGACAGCAGCTCCACGCTCTAAGTCCTCCTTTTATGCCCTGCCGGCACTGCTTCCGGCCATCCTTAAGCTCTGTTCAGGGTCCACTTAATGTGGACATGCTAGTTCAAATTAGCAAAACGCTAATTCGAACTAGTTTTTAGTTCTAGATGCGTGAGTTCGAATTAGCTTAGTTTGAATTAACTAATTCGAACTAAGTTAGTTTGAACTAACTCTGTAGTATAGACATACCCTTTGAGCTCTATACACAAAGACGCCAGTTTAAGGACTTATCTGAGACAAACTGAGTTCACATTGAATGTATATTTACCTGGAAGTGACGGAAGGATGAAATGTTGCATGAAAATAAGACTAGGTCTAGACTACAGACCTATCCAGGTAAAACTACATTGCTCATGTGTGTTGAAAAGGCCATGCCCCTGAGCACTGTAGTAATACTGACTAACCCCCTTGTGTAGACCACACTATGCTAATGGGAGAAACTCTCCCATCATCATAGCTACTGCCTCTCAGCAGTAGCTAGGAAGCTCTCCTATAAGTGCATTAGCATCTCCCCTAAAGCTATGCCACCGTATGTAAAGACAAGCCCTAAGCACGGAAGAAAAAAAAACTGTACACGAGTGAAAGGAAAAAAAAAAAAAAGCAGAGAGATGAACAGACTCACACTGATAGCTTGTCACCAAACCCCAAAGGGACAATGCTACAAGACAGACACATGCTGTGCAACACTTATTATTACTGTGAAAGCTGCCCGAAGAACAAGTGGTTTAACTCATAGTGCCACTGGATTCAACAGAATTAATGCCTCAGAATCTGGCCCGGATTTTTGCTGTGTTAACTTCAACAACTCTTGTAAACTTCAGCTCTGATTCTGGTCTCAGAGGTGGACACAAATCCAGCCTTCCCTCCCTCTTCCCCCCTCCCCCCGTTGTCTTGCTGTTACAGTTATTGCAATTAAAAGATCCAGATTTCTTGATGGAGAAGCCTTGCATGACAATGAATTTATGGTATCCATGGTAACGTGCTATGTTGGAATTGCTTAATCCAGTTATGAAATCCTGAGAAAACGGCAGCTGGTCTCCAAACCGGCTCACTTACTTACTTCAGTTTCTCGCGGAAACGACACCCACTGGTGGGAACTCGCTGCAGAAAACAGACGGGTGCTTGCGTTGGGCTTATTTATAACTGCACGCTATATGCAAATTTCAATATGTTTTTATAGGAATTGAGATGGAGCTGCCCGGGGTCAAGAATTTATGCACTCTTGACAGGCTTTGATTTGTAGAAAGCTGCTGTCACATTCTCGTGCTGTGCGAACGATTTCAAGAAAGAGACATTTCCAGCTCCAAGTTGGACCAAGATCAACAGCAAAGTCCTGCCAGGTCTTCCAGTCATCAGGACAAATAACTCTTTCCCTGCCCACAGCTCACGCAGACCAACTCCCTAGCTCAGCCCTTCCACAAAACCCTGTCTGGAAAGCTTTGTAGGGCCAGAATTCGGGCTGAGTTGGACCAAGTAGAAAGTAATTTAGAAAATCTGGGGGCTTTTCCACCAGCCCCTCATCTCCTGTTGTGTGCAGTCAGCGGAAGCACGTGAAATTATTTTCACCAGACATAGTAGTCACCACCTAACATACCAAGAGAGGACAGCAAGGGACTCAACTATTTGGGTCTTTATAGACCACAGCCAACACCTTGAATCATACCCACAAGGGAACTGGGAACTAGTGTGGACTTCTGCACACAGAAGCGATGGTGCGAGAGTTAGGCTAGTCCAGATTAGGTAGACTCCAAGAACTACCTCTTTGCCAGTTTAAACCTTCCGGGTCTTCAGATACATCTGAAATAACCAGCAACATCTAGTTACAAAACTCGGGCAATAAACTGCTAGCGCCTAGAACTGGGTTTCCTCTAGGACTTTGGGTTTGCTGCTCAACAAATGCCAGGTGTATGGACTGTCTATGTTAACTGCCTGAAAAAAAGTTATCAGAAGTAATTGCTGGTGCAGGCAAGTCATTATCAAAACCCCTTTCGAGATTGATGCTGATGACCTTTAGCAGCTCTGAGTTAAGATTAATACCCGTAGGTTACTTATTGAGAATAGCTCGTCCACCATGGAATGCCCTTAACGTCTGTTGACTTCCATAGGATTTGAGGGAGCTCAATTCCTGGCAAGACTAGGCAGATGAAATGCAGGCATTTCCTTCTGGAAGCAGAACTGGGACGTACGTCTTATGGCTTCTGTTAATTTAAAGGTCTCCCTACCATGCACCAATTAGGACTTAAAAGTAAAAAATCATAGAATCATAGAGTTGGAAGAGACCTCAGAAGGTCGTCAAGTCCAGCCCCCTGCTCTAGGCAGGGCCAATCCCAACTAAAAAGCCGGCCAGGACTTTGTCAAGCCGAGACTTAAACACCTCTAGGGATGGAGACTCCACTACTTCCCTAGGTAACCCATTCCAGTGTTTCACCACCCTCCTAATGAAATAGTTTTTCCTAATATCCAACCTGGACCTCTCCTACCACAACTTGAGACCATTGCTCCTTGTTCTGCCATCTGTCACTACTGAGAACAGCCTCTCTCCATCCTCTTTGGAACCTCCCTTCAGGAAGACGAAGGCTGCTATCAAATCCCCCCCTCACTCTTCGCTTGTACAGACTAAACAGACCCAATTCCCTCAGCCTTTCCTCATAAGTCATATGCTCCAGCCCCCTAATCATTTTGGTTGCCCTCCGCTGGACCCTCTCCAATGCATCCACATCCTTTTTGTAGTGGGGGGGCCCCAGAACTGGACACAATACTCCAGATGTGGCCTCACCAAAGCCGAATAAAGGGGAATGATGACATCTCTGGATCTTCTGGCAATGCTCCTCTTAATGCAACCTAATATGCCATTAGCCTTCTTGGCTACAAGGGCACACTGTTGCCTCATATCCAGCTTCTCATCCACTGTAACCCTCAGGTCCTTTTCAGCAGAACTACTAAAGTGGTTGGTTCCCCAGCTTGTAACTATGCTTGGGATTCTTCCGTCCCAAGTGCAGGACTCTGCACTTGTCCTTGTTGAACCTCATCAGATTTCTTGTGGCCCAATCCTCCAATTTGTCTAAGTCACTCTGGACCCTATCTCTGCCCTCAAGCGTATCTACTTCTCCCCCCAGCTTAGTGTCATCCGCAAACTAGCTGAGGGTGCAATCCATCCCCTCATCCAAGTCATTAATAAAGATATTGAACAAAACCGGTCCTAGAACCGAACCGTGGGGCACTCTGCTAGAAACCAACTGCCATCCTGACATCGAGCTGTTGATCACTACCCGCTGGGCCCGGCCTTCTAGCCATCTCACTGTCCATTTATCCAATCCACATTCCCTTAACTTGCTGGCTAGAGTATTGTGGGACACCGTATCAAAAGCCTTGCTAAAGTCAAGATATATCACATCCACTGACTTTCCCATGTCCACAGAGCCCGTTACCTCATCATAGAAGCTAATCAGATTGGTCAGGCACGACTTTCCCTTTGTGAATCCATGCTGACTATTCCTGATCACTTTCCTCTCTTCCAAATGCCTCAAAATGGATTCCTTAAGGATTCCTTCCATGATTTTTCCAGGAACCGAGGTAAGACTGACTGGCCTATAGTTCCCTGATTCGTCCTTCTTCCCTTTTTTGAAGATGGGCACTACATTTGCCTTTTTCCAGTCATCCAAGATTTTTCCCGATCGCCACAACTTTTCAAAGATAATGGCCAAAGGCTCCTCAATGACATTTGCCAACTCCCTCAGTACCCTCGGATGCATTAAGTCCGGACCCATGGATTTGTGTACTGTTAGCTTTTCTAAATAGTTCCTAACATGTTCTTTACCCACCAAGGGCTGTCCGTCTTCATCCCATCTTGCGTCACTTAGCGCATTAGTCTGGGAACCCACCTTGTCCGTGAATACAGAGACAGAGAAAGCATTGAGTACTTCAGCTTTCCCCACATCATCTGTCACTAGGTTACCTCCTTCATCCAGTAGGGGCCGTACACCCTCTCTGATCACCTTCTTCTTGTTAACATGCCTGTAGAAACCTTTCTTGTTATCCTTCACATCCTTAGCCAGTCGCAATTCCATTTGCGCTTTCGCCTTCCTGATAACCCCCTGGCATTCTTGAGCTATACATTTAAACCCCTCCCTGGTCATTTGTCCAAGTTTCCACTCTTTGTAAGCTTCCTTTTTGTGTTTAAGTTCACCAAGGATTTCCCCTATAAGCCAATCCGGTTTCCTACCATGTTTGTCTCTCTTGCTATGCATCTGGATGGTTTGTTTCTGTGCCTTCAATAAGGCTCATTTAAAATACTGCTAGTTGTCCTGGACTCCTTCCCCTTCATGTTAGCATCCCAGGGGATTCTGCCCATCAGATCTCTGAAGAAGTCAAAATCTGCTTTTTTGAAGTCCAAGGTGTGTATTTTACTACTCTCTTTTCTTCCTTTGGTCAGGATCCTGAAATCTACCATCTCATGATCACTGCTTCCCAGGTTGTCACCCACTTCTACGTCCCCTATTAGTTCCTCCCTGTTTGTGAGCAGAAGGTCAAGTTGCACACGGCCCCTGGTCGGATCCTTCAGCACTTGTGTCAAAAAGTTATCCCTAACATTCTCCAAAAACTTCCTGGATTGCCTGTGTACTGCCGTATTGGTTTCCCAACAGATGTCAGGGTGATTAAAGTCCCCCACGAGAACCAGGACCTGCGATCCGGAAGCTTCTTTCAATTGTCCGAAGAAAGCCTCATCTACCTCATCCACCTGATTCGGTGCCTGTAGCAGACACCAACCACAACATCACTGTTGTTGTTTGCTCCTTTAAACTTAACCTGTAGACACTCAACAAGTTTTCTCCCTCTTTATACGGGTGTTCAGAGCAATCATAGTGCTCTCTTACATATAGTGCAACTCTTCCTCCTTTTCTCCCCTGCCTGTTCTTCCTGAACAGTCTATGCCCTTCCATGACAGCGCTCCAGTCATGCGAGTCATCCCACCAAGTCTCTGTTATCCCAATTAAATCATATTTCTTGGACTGGACCAGGGCCTCCAGTTCTTCCTGTTTGTTGCCCAGGCTTCCTCGCATTAGTGTACAAACACCTCAGTAACCAGTTGATCGCCCTATCTTCTCCATTTGAATCAGGGGTCCTCCTTTCTTGCTCATTCCTCTCTGCATTTCTTCCTGGTATCCGACTTTCCCACTCCCACTGCCCGCGAAGATGCTCCTTCCTCTCTTGGTTAGGTGGATCCCATCTCTTCCTAACAATCCTTGTGCCCGGAACAGAGTCCCATGGTTGAAGAAACCAAAGCCCTCTCTGCGACAGCACCTAGGCAACCACGCATTTACGTCCTCAATTTGATGATCCCTGTCCAGTCCTTTCCCTTCAATAGGGAGGATGGGCGAGAACACCACTTGCACTCCGAATTCTTGGATCCTTCTTCCCAGTGCTACATAATCCGCAGTAACCCGCTCAAGGTCATTCTTGGCCGTATCGTTAGTTCCCACATGGAGAAGCAGGAAGGGGTAGCGAGCCGAAGGTTTGATTAGTTTGATAAGCCTCTCAGTCACATCCTGAATGCGAGCTCCCGGTTAGCAGCACACCTCTCAAGATTCCAGGTCCGGACGGCAGATGGATGGCTCAATCCCTCTTAGGAGGGAGTCCCCTACCACCACCACCCGTCGTTTTCTTTTGGGGGTGGTGGCCGTGGAACCCCCATCCCTAGGACTATGCATCCCATGCCTTCCAGTAGATGGTGTTCCCTTCTGGTAATCCCCAAAATTATCCCCATCAATAAAGATCATCAATGGAATAGATTTAAAAGCTTGAGCTTGGTTCAAACATAATTGTTGGGATGGAATCACAGCTCTTTGGCCTATCGTTCCGTGAGGACGTGTCCTGCCCTTTCATGTCCTCATCCTGAGCCCCAGTCCCTTTCTGTGCCAGCTCAACCTTTCTGCCTCTGGTTGGACAAAAGATCACACCACCTCCCAGATTTACTGTAAGAGAAGCCTCACCAGGGCTGTAACACACTTGAAATTCACACAAAAGGCAGCTGATGCATGATGAGCACTTAGTAGTTATTTTGGGAAACACAAAATTATAGCTTGAACAAATAATAGCCACTCCCACCCACACCACATCGAGAAAATTACTCGAGTAGGCGTTTCTCTCTTGGTTTCCCCTCTTTCTACCACAAATTCTGAAGTGATAACTGGCAGCCGGAGCCCCTATGACAGTACTGAACTTGTCACAAACAGCTCTGGGCCAAACCAGATCTGAATGCTTAGCTATATTTACGTAAGAGAGTGTGCCCAGTCCGTCAATCTTCTGACACATGTCCAATGCAGGGCAGAAAGTGTCAGTCCTCTGACAAGTGTCAACTGGTATTAACTCTTCCTCCAAGTACCGGGTCTTTAATCCGAAGCACTTTTTTCCTTTTAGCTGTAATATGCAAGAAAATATGCGTAGAAGAATTTTGAGAAGTCTCAGAATCTAGACAGATCTTTCCAGACCCTGGGGACAACAGGACAACATTTTTATATGTGGGTGCTCACATTTGTTAGGCAACTAAGTCACAGCTTTGGCTCATCTCTCTAATTAAAAAACCCCCAACAACTCAGCAGTTTTCTAGGAATGTTTCTGGTGGCACTGGAGGGCTAAACTGAAAACTAAACAAGTACCGTCTCGGCATACACTTGGCCTTTGTTAGAACTAAATGACTTCTTATTTGGGACTGTTTCTACTGAAAACTGTTCTGAACTGTGCATCAGAGATGGAAGGAAAAACTCCCTGCATGTTACAGTAGACCAAGTTTTGAGGAAAATGGATCTCTTCTACTCTTGTACATTTATATAAAACATGGAAACTCACTTCCCTCACTCTTTTTTCTGATCAAAAGCCCTATCAGAGATGGAAAGGCATGACAGAAAGCTCTTCAATTCCTTACCACTGGAACCCGAGATGCTTGTATTATGTTATCATGGAAATACTGAAGCTGAACTAAAGACGCTGTAAGAAATCAGAGATGTTCGCCTGCCCTGCCCATAGAGAGATAATAGAAAGAACAAATCTGCATAGGAGGAAATGACTTGGAATTCCAATGACTGCCCTTCCTGTTAGTACAATTCCTGGAAATGGGCAGCTTCCCTCTTACACATCAGAGCTTGCTGACACACCTATAAACCCCTCAATATCCACCATTGGCGGCTACTTCGCCTACTCTTCTAAATAAATCTAAGAGACTCTAAAGTAATAGCAAGTGCTGGCCATAGGGTAATGGACTTCTGTGCAAAGACAGACGTGGAAGATGTCAGGCAGACCTTAATAACTTGCACATCTGGAAGAGAGGTAGAAATCTCTGAGATGGAGACTATGAGGATAAGAAGGTCTTGCAGAAGGAGATGGAGCAGGAACTAGTGTTTCAGATGGAGCCCAGTGACACACTCTGCCCTTATGGATCCAACAAGTGTTGCTTTGCATAAATTCACTTTTCCCAGCCAGAGGGGCAGATATTGTATGGTGTCCCAAATCTCTGGTCTCCACTTCAGCTCTCCCTTCCCCCACCCAAGATGCATGTGGCGAGACAAGAGTCCATTCACCTCAGAAGACAATGGGCCTTGAGAGTATGCGGAGAGATTTGCTCCTTTAGGATCTCATCCCAGCCTACCTTTAAGTAAATGGGAATCTTTCCACTGGACTTCAAACCAGGCCCTCAGGTGGCACCACTGTGGCTTGTCAAACGAGCCCTTTTCTTGGCAGACACTGAACTGCTCAATGCGGAGCTCAAGCACGGCGCAACCCCCCAAACCACAAGTCATTTGAGCCCCGCTGGAGTGTAAGTGCTAGTAAAAGCCTTGGAAGGCCAGAAGTGCCAAGTCAGGACTGCACATGGTACTCATGCTGGTCTGCGTAACAATGACTAGCGACTCGGCATGCCAGTGGCCTGTGTGTAGAGTAGGGTCGCCAACTCTCCTGGATTGGACACCGTTACCGAGAAAGGCGAACAGTCGGGGAAGTTGGCCACCCTCATGTAGCAGTGGGAGCACTTTTCTTGCTGATCTCACATTCCTCCCTTCCCCCCTCCCCCCGTTTTACATCCATATAATCCTCAAATCCCATAGAGATTTGAGCACATAAAAGCTCTGGATGAAATCCTAACCCCACTCACGCCAAGGGACATTTTGCCATTAATATCAGTGGAGCCAGGATTTCACCCTCTGTCTTTTGCATGGCCATGCAGAACATCAACGCTTTGGCCACCTCTGGCCTTCCCTCTGTGGCTCTCATGTGATAGATGTGAATCCAAGGGAGACTGGTGGAGCTCTAGAAGAGGGTGTCAATCCAAGCCAGCTTCTTCCAGACAACCAGCAGTGACAGAAGCAATGCAGTGATTGATGGGTAAGAAGGCAACAGCCAATGCTGCTTACTCATGGCAAAGGATTTGTCTGGAAGAACCTATCTGGCATTAGCCAGTGTTGCAAGGAAGGCAAGAGCAGATAGAGGTGCCTTCTGTTGGGGATAGGGAATTCACATAGCCCAGTGAGCAGCAAAGGCATGCAAGTATATCTTAGTAATCAGAGGACTGAGACCATTGGGTAAGGGACAGTGAAGTCTGCTCAACAGCCTTAGCTAAGAGATAGTTGGCTTTTAGCGCATGCAGTAGAGGAATATGGCTTTAGCCTCCTGACGTCGCAGATTCAATCCTAACCCGGGTCTGTCGGCTTTACACCTATGTCCTACATTTTTTAAAAATTGCATGTTTATTATCCAGAACAATAGATACAATCCCAGGATGGGCTGTCAAGACCCCCCGACTTGCTCCTCCTTTTCCCTTGGCTACATACCCATCTGGAGAGGTGTTCCTGGTCAAATTATGCAAATGAAGCGTGGGATATTTAAATCCCGGCATCATTTGCCATTTCGAATGTGTTCATTTGCATCCCTATTTCAAAATAGGGTGCAAGTGTAGACATACCTTAATATTTGTTCCTAGCGATTTTCTCTGTTTTAATTTGTTTTACTTAGTTGCTCTGTACACCTAGCAACCAAGTATGCTTTATCAAGCACGTCTTTTGTTTGTTAATAAAGATCATTTTTTCAAGGGGCTGATTTGATTCTTGTGAGCTGAACAGTAACGGCGGGGGGGGGGGGGGGGAAGGGGGGAGGGAACGGCTATGTGAGTTTTTGCCTGCCTAAGACTGGTCTACCTGAGACTGCAGCTTGTTTCTCTCTTTTCTTTTTTCAAGCTCTTTGGGAGCAAAAGAACTTGGGGTACCCCTGGGGAAGGAATTCAAGTGTTCCTCGCTGTTTTTTAGGATGACATAACTTGATGGTGGCAGCTTTCGAGTTTTTTCCCCCCTTAGAGCCAGTGCATTTGCGACTCTGGGGAGTTTTTTTGTAAGCAGAGCAAGGTATTTAAAGTCTTTGGGAGCCCCCACCTTCTACACTCGGAGTACCAGAGTGGGGAACAGCCCTGACAGCCTGGAATGCCCTCTCCTGGCGTCTTTCATTTGCATTCCTGCTCCACATGCTCAAACATCTAACTGAACTGAAATGCCTTTTACCCATTGGCAGCATTGCTGCCGTATGGCCTGGGGACTGAGGAGGACTCTTGTGCACCAGTTTTGCACGCCCTTTCATGACTGCAAAAAGTTAACGGCAGCTGCACACCAAGGCGCTCCCTTCCCCCTTGCACGCTGAGGACATGAGAGAGAGGTGAACTGCGCGGAGTCCAAGA
The DNA here is from genome assembly GCF_049634645.1 of Pelodiscus sinensis. NCBI lineage: Eukaryota > Metazoa > Chordata > Testudines > Trionychidae > Pelodiscus > Pelodiscus sinensis. The sequence goes on along the minus strand of NC_134717.1, from coordinate 6,304,396 downwards.
TTTGGTGAGGCAAGGGCTGGAAGGAGGGGACGCATAGGGCTGCTAATATTATTGACTATACAGTTCTCCTGAACCAAGGAGATGCTCTTAATCCTTCCCCCGCCACCACCCTTGCACTGCTGGGCAGTGAGAGCCTGAACAGGGGCAGAATTGTCCCTAAGCTTTGTAAATACCTAACTGGAGAGTGAGTTTGAAAGTAGTCAGAATCTATCTATGGTTTAACTGTTGACTTTGGGCCTGGGGATTTCCCCGTATTCTGGGTGTACACATGGCTATTTTCATAGCATTTGACTGCTGTGATCTTCCATACAGTTTTTAGTTCTGTTTTCTAGGCACTTGCATTTTTATCACCAGATGTCTCTTCAGCCTACATGTTCCCCTAGAGCAGTGTTTCTTAAACTTTTTAAGACCGAGGAACACCGAACAATATTTTTTTTTAAAATGAGGAAACTAAGGATTTTTTGTTGAGGAAAAAAAGGGGGGGCGGTGTCCTGGGGGAAGTTATTGAGCGTAAAAAAAAAAAAAAAAAAAAAAAAAGCTCACCTGCCTCTTTAAGGGCAGCCATTTTGAACTGTTGCTCTCTGCGGCATACCTCCGACTGCCTCACGGCACACTGCTGTGCCGTGGAACACAGTTTAAGAAATGCTGCCCTGGAGAATGCTGGCAGAGAGCTGGGGAACTCAGCAGTCCCTTGTTCCTGACCCTGGCTAAGCCCTGGAAACAGTGGGTAGCCTCTGTGAATGATGGCTACCATCCGGCTTCTGCCTTTGTACCCCCTTCCAGATTGAGCAGGGCCCCTGGTGGCGTGGGATGTGTCTGTGTGGTGGTGATTCTGCCTTGATGGTCATTTAGTAGGTGCTACTGCAGCAGCAGCTTATTTGTCAAACTGACTTCAACTGAGTTTATAATATGCAACCCTGGTCTTCTCGCTTGCCTTGTGCGCTCGAAGTTAGGGACACCTGCAAGAAGAGACTTATATCTACAAGGGTGGACAGATTTTCCCCTAGTTTCATAGAATCATAGAATAATAGGACTGGAAGGGACCTCAAGAGGTCATCGAGTCCAGCCCCCCGCCCTCAAGGCAGGATCAAGCTCCGTCTACACCATCCCTGACAGATGTCTATCTAACCTGTTCTTAAATATCTCCAGAGAGGGAGATTCCACCACCTCCCTTGGCAATTTATTCCAATATTTGACCACCCTGACAGTTAGGAATTTTTTCCTAATGTCCAATCTAAACCTCCCCTGCTGCACTTTAAGCCCATTACTCCTTGTCCTGTCCTCAGAAACCAAGAGGAACAAATTTTCACCTTCCTCCTTGTGACACCCTTTTAGATATTTGAAAACCGCTATCATGTCCCCCCTTAATCTTCTTTTTTCCAAACTAAACAAGCCCAGTTCATGAAGCCTGGCTTCATAGGTCATGTTCTCTAAACCTTTAATCATTCTTGTCGCTCTTCTCTGTACCCTTTCCAATTTCTCCACATCTTTCTTGAAATGTGGCGCCCAGAACTGGACACAGTACTCCAGCTGAGGCCTAATTAGTGCAGAGTAGAGCGGCAGAATGACTTCACGAGTTTTGCTTACAACACACCTGTTGATACAACCTAGAATCATATTTGCTTTTTTTGCAACAGCATCACACTGTTGACTCATATTCAACTTGTGGTCCACTATGACCCCTAGATCCCTTTCCGCCATGCTCCTTCCTAGACAGTCGCTTCCCATCTTGTATGTATGGAACTGATTGTTCCTTCCTAAGTGGAGCACTTTGCATTTCTCTTTATTAAACCTCATCCTGTTTACCTCTGACCATTTCTCTAACTTTCTAAGGTCATTTTGAATTATGTCCCTATCCTCCAAAGAAGTTGCAACCCCACCCAGTTTGGTATCATCTGCAAACTTAATAAGCGTACTCTCTATCCCAATATCTACATCATTGATGAAGATATTGAACAGTACGGGTCCCAAAACAGACCCTTGAGGAACTCCACTTGCTATCCCTTTCCAGCAGGATTTAGAACCGCTAACAACAACTCTCTGACTACGGTTATCCAGCCAATTATGCACCCACCTTATCGTGGCCCTATCTAAGTTATATTTGCCTAGTTTATCAATAAGAATATCATGCGAGACCGTATCAAATGCCTTACTAAAGTCTAGGTATATGACATCCACCGCTTCTCCCTTATCCACAAGAGTTTGAACGACTCTTTCTGAACAAGGTCAATAATTGGGGATTGCACCATGTTTGTATTTTCTCGCTAATGCATTATTCCGAGTTCTCCATTTAAATGACTTTTATGGAACAGGGGAGACAATATCTTTCACTGAACCAATTTCTAGTGGTGAAAGAGACAAGCTTCAGAGCTCCACGGAGCTTGAAAGCTTGTTTCTTTCACCAACAGAAGCTGATCCTATAAAAGATATTACCTCACCCAAGTTGCCTCTCTCATATCCTGGAGGCAAACATGGCTACAACGAACAGCAGCAGACTAGGAACCTTGGGTATCCTGACAAGAGACAAACAGAAGTCCAAGATTAATACACCTTAGAAATACACCCAACAGGACTGATTTGTAGAGGGAATACAGTGCCAGTAAAGAAAATAAAAAAATCCAACGAGCAGAAACTTGAGGTTACAACCAGGCCACTCCTCTTAATGCTATCCAGACCACGCGGCTTACGCAGAATTGCTCAAACCATTTGTCGCATCGCACTACCTTTTATATGCGTCTGTTAACACTTTCATTATACTTGGCGGTTTGGCAGGTATTATGGTTTTAACAATCAGCGAGTGAATTTGGAGCATTCCACTCAGTGAATTACTCTAGGCTTATATTATCCTGAAACACAATACAGTCTCTTGTGCTCACCTAAAGCACTGACATTCCCGATTCAGCCCGGAACACGTGGGAGTCGACAAACTGCAGCACAGCTCCAAACAGCCTCACTTACATAACCACTTCAGAGATTTTTCTTAAAGCTGCAAGCAAAAAAAATGTCTCATCTGAAGAACCCCCTCTGTTCTCACAGCCACAAAGCCTCTTTCACACTAAACACTCCACTTCTGCTTTTGCCCTGTAAAGCAGTCCAAGTTGTGATTGTCCCGTTAGTTTTGCATACTACAAAAATCACTTGTCTCAGAAGTGTTCGTCCCCCCTGGATGCTGCATGCATTCCCCCTCCTCCAACTTGTTATCTCTGTATCAGCTCGGACCACCTGTAGACAGGGGCTGCTGCCACCCCATGCTGCTGCCTCTATCAGAGGCAGCAGCATGGGGTGGCAGGCAGTCGATCTGTGCAGGGAGCTGTTTTTTAAACTGGCTCCCCTTGCGGACCAGTTCCTGCCTGGCACCTCGTGCTGCTGCCTCTGATACAGAGGCAGCAGTGTGCGGTAGCAGGGGGCTCCCCAGGAGAGGGGTTGGAGTGCACTGGCTGCTGGCCTTGCCCCCAGGGACTATAGAATACTCGAGTAATTGATAAGAACTCCTGCCGTTACTCAACTATTCAATCACCCAATGTCTAACATCCCTATTCTTTACTAGATCTGGAAATTCAGCTTAAGGGACGCAACTCCAGCTACATGAATAAATGCCAAGCGTGGCTTAAGGTATGTCCACTCCAGCACCATACATATTTATTTACATAGTTGGAGCGGACATACATTAAGCCAGTGGTCCCCAACGCAGTGCCCGCGGGCGCCATGGTCCTGCCGGGCCATTTCTATGTGCCCGCCAAGTGATCGGGGCTGGCCCCACCCCTGGGTGCACGGCGCATGGACGGTGCCAGCCCCTGGGTGCTCGGCATAGGGGCGGCGGTGCCCCGGGCACGCAGCACATGGGCGTTTAGGTGGCCCTGCCCCAGGCATGTGGCGTATGGGCAGCAACAGCCCGGGCACACGGCACAGGGGCAGCGCTGGCCCCGCCCCCAGGTGCACAGCGCATGGGCTGTCGGCCCCGGGCATGCGGCGTATGGGTGGCCCCACCCTTGGGCGCGTGGCACAGGAGTGGCGCCGTCCCTGGGCACGTGATGCATGGGTCCTGCTGGCTCCTGGATGCGCGGCCCCGCCCCTGGGCGCACGGCACAGGAGTGGCGCCAGCCCCGGGAGTGCAGCGCATCGGTGGCGCCGGCATCAGGTGCACGGCATATGGGTGGTCCTGTCCCCGGGCACACGTGTGGCCCCGCCCCTGGGTGCCCGGCATGTGAGCGGCCCCGCCCCCGGGCACCCGGCAGCCCCAAAAGGTTGGGGACCACTGCTTAAGCCAAGCTTGGCGCTGTTTTCACAGTGGAAGGTCGACAGGAGAAATGCTCCTGTTGACTCCCCTTACTCCTCATGATTTGAGGAGTACTGGCACCAAACAGGGGTGCCTTCAGCATTTGATTTAGCAGGTCTTTACTAGACCCACTAAATCAAACATCGGAAGATGGGTCTCTGGCATGGCAAGTGGAGATGTGACCTAACAATCAGATTGGCATAAGTTAATTTCACAATGACACAAGTTCAGATCCCGGGAATGCTGACCCCATTCTTCCTTCTGATCTAGCTACCTAGTTACATGCAGCTAATCAAAAAGGTCAGGGTGCTGGAATAATTTTCATAGTGAGTGTTGTTGAACCCACCTGGAAACCCTATTTATAATGGAATTCTCTTCAAGCCGGGAGTGTTGTAGTAACCCCAGCATCCCTAGTTCCAGCACTTATGAAAGGGGCAGCTCTGTTATGCAAGTTTGAAAAACCCAAAGACCTAACTACTTTGTGTGGACAGTAAAGATGCTGTTTCCACACAGGAAAACAAACCGTAGACTTTATTAGTGGTGACAGTGGCCTTTGTAAAAGTTCTGAAGCTCGGTTGTTAAAGCAGCAATAAACACAAAGTTGACAGGACAGAGTCATCCTGATTTGGGCCTCTCCACATTTACATGCCTTAGAAGGCAGTGGCATCACTGAAGGATTGTATACGCAACATATCGTCCACATGCATGACTCACAGCAATGGGATTCACCTTCATTTAACCAAATGTGTCAGGCACTGCTTAAGAAACTGGTAGCATTACCATGAGAAAAGCAGAACCGGACAGAACAAAAATAGGTATTCTACATTTAAAAATATATCCCATTGGCTCCCTCCCCACATTCAGTGACCTTATCCAAGGAGTCAAAGGTGAATGGGTATCCCAGACTACTAAAGTCTTTCGTAAGTCACCCACATCCTCGTCTTCTTCCAATGCAATTCACACTTGGGCTACGTCTACACTGGCACCTTTTTCCGGAAATGCTTAAAACGGAACAGTTTTCCGTTATAAGTATTTCCGGAAAAAGAGCGTCTATATTGGCAGGATGCTTTTCCGGAAAAGCCCTTTTTCCGGAAAAGCGTCTGTGGCCAATGTAGTCGCGCTTTTCCGGAAAAAAGCCCCGATCGTCATTTTCGCAATCGGGGCTTTTTTGCCGAAAAGACTACTGTGCTGTCTACACTGGCCCTTTTCCGGAACAGTTTTCCAGAAAAAGACTTTTGCCCGAGCGGGAGCAGCATAGTTTTTCCAGAAAAGCAACTGATTTCTTACAGTAGATCGTCAGTGCTTTTCCAGAAATTCAAGGGGCCAGTGTAGACAGTTCGCAGCTTATTCCGGAAAAGCGGCTGCTTTTCCGGAATAAGTGGCCCAGTGTAGACACAGCCTTACTGAATAAGCAAGTAGTCCTCTTCTAAACAAGTTTCATTGCTTTGATTCTCATGAGTTTTAAGTATTTGTGGTGATCTCCTCAGTGGAATGTTTCATCTGAACTTTGTCTTCACTTCATAAAAAAGATTTTTTCCCCACAGAATAACAAACTTGTTAGTTATTTCACTGTAAAATCCTAGTAGAGCCAAAGCATCTGGAGTTTTGTTACGAGGTCAATTAAATGAGGACAACCATGCAGCCGTGTATAATGTTGATCTTTTGTAGCTCTCTCAGTAAAAATGTAAATGTCCTTTGTCTTCAGTAGAACTTTACAATGAGATCACTAATGTGCATTAGTTATCCCACTGGGGAAAAAAAAAATCAAACACCTTTTAGCAGTGACGTGTCTTGACTTCCATCATTTGACATGAGGTGTTTCTCTAGGTAAGGATCTTATCTGTGTTCTTTCCAAGCTAAATCTTGGCATAAGCTAAATCTTGGCATAAGCAAAAGTTTTGACACAGTGAGAGTGAGAGAGAATGCATGCTTTGACATAGTCTCAAGGACACAGCCAAGATCAGCTTCAGTCCAGATCTTATCAGTGGAGAAAGCTTTGTAAACAGTGCTATATTTTACCTTGACCGTGTGAGCAGTAAAACATAAGCTAACTTGACAATGTCTTGACAAGTGTCTGGATATAAAATTCTCTTTATTAAAAAAAGCAAAGAAGCATAATACAGACGGTTACAGATTCCAGTTGCCTTTTAAAAACTTGGGCGGGGGGGGGGGGGGGGAGAATCAGGGCTGCTAAGGGACAGGACTGTTTCTTACCACAGCATGTTTCAGTTTAACCACTGCAATCCTCAGCATTTTTGGGTCCATGTCCTTTTACCACACGTAAGCACTGCCTGAATTCAGTACACGCCCAGTCTTAAGAACGGGGGAAATGACAATTCAGTCAATCAGTTCTGGCCCCCTGTGCCAATGTCCCCATATTTAAAACTACCAAAAAACAAAATAAAACAAACAAAAAGCTTTTTGGTTCAGTGGCTTCTAAACAGTGTTTAGTGCATAGTAACCCAGAAATAATTTGCTGTCGCTCATAATCATCTGATTATCCAACTTCCCATAGTCCCAGTCCCAGCTATCAGGAAGTATTTTTTTTAAAATGGCATCAAAAGGTGTCTTTCACATCAGATGTGTTAGACATTTATATGTGCGCCTGGTCTAGATTATGTGCAAGTCAGGCTCCCCGTGCCTCAGTTTCCCCATTTCTAAAATGGAGATCATGATCCTGACCTCCTTCATAAAATGCTTTGAGAGCTGCTGATGAAAAGGATTACATAAGAGCTACGCATTATTATTTAATATTACAGTCACACTTCTCAGCTCCAACTCTCGAACAACCCCAGCGGCTTCCCATTCATTTCAAGAGCCTGGACAACATGAGCAATTTTTTCCCTGAAATGTTAGTATTTCCTATGAATGGCATATGTACAACCCCTGCCTCTTCCTCCTCCATCTCCCAGCTCTTGGTTTTAAAAGCTCTTTCCAAGATTGCTTGCTCCGACTACCTCATCTCTCTATTCCCCACGGTTCATCCCGGCACTTCATCTCTCTCTGTAAGTCTCCCCAAGTGCATGTCATCTGGCACCATCATGCTTTATCTCTCTGCCTCATAGATTTCAAAGGCCAGACGGGACCGTTACAGTCATCTCATTTGACCTCCTGCATGACACACACCCGAGAATTCCACCCCGTGATTTCTGCAGGGGAAGGAATTCTTCTTCCCAACGCGTAAGGGAACAGACCCTTCCACGGCTGAGGACAGAAATGCTGGGCCCTGGGAAAGGAGGAGGTGGGGCGGGATGTGGCTCCGGGCCCTCCTAAAAGGGGCAGGGCCTCGGCCAGAAGGGGCAAGCTGGGGGCTAGGCTCCATATGGCCAGATAGCAGCAGCCCTAGCAGACCCCAAGTCCTGGGGGCAGCTGCTCCCTTTGCCCCCCGCCTGCCTGGACCCTTCATCCAGAACAATTTCTCCTTTGCTTTTACATCCTAGTGTCTCTCTCCCTTTGTTATTTGCCTCCAAGTCTGCAGAGCATATAGGGATACAGACACCCTACAACGTAAGTCTGCTTTGCTTTTCTCATCCAGGGCGTGTTTACATGGCAGCTGGGAGTGCCGTTCCCACCTCAGGCAGACACACGGGTGCTGAAAATAGCCCTGTGGCTGCCATGGCTCAGGCCAGTTGCCCAGGCTTGTACCTTGGACCTCCAGCTAGCTGGAGACGCCCTGTGTGCCCCGCTGCTGTGGTTAGTTTGCTCGCTTCGGGATAGGTCTACCTGAGCTGGCAATTTCCCCGCCCTCCCCATCTGCTACATGGACATAGCCACAAGGGCAGACTTCGTGCTATGGATCTAACGGATCTTCTTTGGTTCTTTATCGCGTCACGCTAGCTTATTTCACTTTCCACATGTGAAAGATAGGGAAAAATGGATTGGCAGGGACATTAGCGAAGGAAGGACCAGGCAGAAACTGTCCGGCTGTTTCACCAATCACATCCCAAAGGTGTAACCAGTTTCACCAGGCTGTGCAAAGAATAAGAAGCTGCACAGACTCCCACGTAAGGCCGGGAGGGACCGTCGCGATCATGCAGTCTGGCCTCCCGCAAACTGCAGATCACAGACCCTCTCCCTCCTGGGGTCTCAGCGCCTGGACATGGACACTGCTATTTGAGAGCCCTAAAGCTCGAACCAGGTGGCTCAGCTTCTGTTTTTTTTTAACAATACTGTAGACACACCTGTAGTGTCTCTGTCTCCAGTGGGGTCGAAAGCTACCACAGGCCCTGGGGCAAGGTGTGTGTGTATGGTGGGGGGAGGGGGTGATTCTGCACCTCCAGAAGGGGCTGAGCCTCAGATGGAAGGGGCGGGGCAAGAACAGCCACCTCTCAGCCCCAGGCCCCTTTGAATGCCCCAGGACATTTCCCCTTTTTGCCCCCTGTCGGCAGGCTTGCTTGTCTCGGTTCCCCAGCTATAAAAAATGAGAATAGTAGCAGTTCCCTATCTTACAGGGTGTGGGGGGATCAACGCGTTCAAGATTGTCAAGTGCTCAGAGCTATAGTAATGGAGGCCAAGTCAGTCCCAAAGAGAGAGATTAGTATTAAAGAAATCATAGAATGTTAGAACTGGAAGGGACCTCGAGAGGGCATCGAGTCCAGTCCCCTGCCTTCATGGCAAGACCAAGCACCAACTAGATCATCCCTAACAGGTGTGTATCTAACCTGCTCTTAAATATCTCCAGTGATGGAGATTCCACAACCTCTCTAGGCAATTTTTTAAAATCCTGTCTGAGGTCATGGAGAAAGAGCTGTGCCAAAGCCTGGCATTGAACAAGGGAACTTCAGATCGTCACTCTAACACACTCCAAACTGAGCTACTCCAGCAGCAGCTAGACCAGTGTTTCTCAACCTTTTTTTTTTTTTTTTATAAAGTACCCCTTTAAAAAAAAAAAAAAGAAAAAATATAAGTACCCCCAGTACCTACAGTTTTCAGACACACAATTTTTTTTTCTACCATTGCAACACATTTGTTTAAACAACTTAATCGTAGCCGGGCAATGAAATTTTTGGATGTAAAAAAGTACAAAAATAATAAAGTGCTGTAAAACTTAACTCAAAAATTCAGTTTTCTCCAAATTTCAGTTGTGGTGACATACCTCCCAGACTTCTCTCAAGTACCCCTAAGGGTACTCATACCGCTGGTTGAGAAACACTGAGCTAGACATTGTAAGACAAGGAAAGTCTTATGTATGCAACCAGGTGTACTGAACAGGGGGGAGAGATAGCTCCCAGGGTTGTGAGTTCAATCCTTGTGGAGGCCATTTAGGGCTTTGGGGCAAAAATTCATCAGGGGTGGTACTTGGTCCTGCTGTGAAGGCAGGGGACTGGACTCGATGACCTTACAAGGTCCCTTCCAGTCCTAGGAGATAGGCAATCTCCATTAATTTAAATTTAATTTTTGAACTCTGTGGGACTGTGGCACGTATGTTGTTTTCCATTTTGGACTGATGATTTGAGAATTAAAAAACAACGAATAGTCTAGCAGCACTGTAGAGTCCAACAAAACATGTAAGGATCACGAGCTTTCGTAGGCACAACCCCACCGCGCTGTTCCGCCAAAGAAGTGGCGCAGTGAGTAACGGCACCAACGGCTCTTCTAAAACACAGATCCATTTTCAAGCTCTGGGAAGCCATCACTCTGGTGGTCTTTGGAGACACTCTTGCTTTCGCTCTATCTGCGAGGCGGGCTGAGACATCAATCATCATGCTTGTCTCTTCGAAGTAGCTTAAGAAGGTTCCATATGTCTTCCAACCAGGGTTATGGATAATTAACCATGAGCAAGCTCCACAGCAGCTGTTTCAGCAAGTTAAAGAATGGGCACTGGCTTTCTCTCAGACCAGTCGAGCAAGATTATGAGGTAGCTGGATTTTTGAAAAGTGTGTTCTTTTCAACCCTTTTCAGCCAGTCTCTGGAAAAAGAGATGCCCAGATTTACCTTGGAATATAGAGAATTTGAAGAAACTAAGTCATAGTACAACTTCTGGTAAATGTTTTCAGAGGCTGTAAGGCCCAGTTCCTCAAAGGGATTAGAAATAAGAGATCGGCTATGACAATATGAATAATTTAAAAAACTGACAAACGAGTTTAACCATGGGTCCTAGTCTCCTTTTACTTCCATGGATGCAAAATCAGGAGTTACACCACCGAAGTGAGAGTTATATTGGAGATCAGAATTGGACCCAAGATATTTGGACCCAGACTACAAGTCAGACCTTCAGTGCAAATTCATGTAGCTGAACTGATTTTTCCCCTTCAGTCAGTGTAAATTAGCGCAACCCCTTTTACTTCAATGGAGCTACACCAGTTAACACCAGCTAATGATCTAATAAAGCACGTGGGACGGGAGAGATCCCAAACGCCAGTTAATCTGATAAAAAGACAGCAGCTCCATAAACACCCAGCTGTGCTTGTCTAGCCTCAGAAACTAAGCAGTGTCTAGTCTGTATTTGGCATAGGGAACATCAATCTACATCTGGCTGCCGGAAGAGCCATCTGGGATCCAGCAGGAGACATTTCTCTGGTTGTGAAAATCTTGGGCTGCTTCCACCCTGGGGATAAAAACCCAAACCAAAGAGCTTTTCAAGTTCCTATTTCCCTGTTAACCTGAAGTACCAGCATGAGCATATTTGGAAGAGAGCTGCCGCATGACAGACACTTTGTCTGCGGCAATTAAAAAGGTTTGTGTGATGAAAAATCATATGATATTGTATTAAGTTACACCTCAACTATTTGGAAAGAATTTAAAACAGACCTTCCAGGGTTTCAGTGGTCACCAGTGTTCTTACTTAACAGTGCGAGAGCTGAACTTGTAGGCTTGTTAGAAACAATGGAGTAGCCCTGTGGCACCTTTGGGTGTGTCTACGTAGCAAAGTTATTTCGAAAGAACAGCCGTTATTCCGAAATAACGATGCGAGTGTCTACACAGCAATTCCTTTATTTCAAAATAATTTTGAAATAACGGACGGCTTATTCCGACTTCTGTAAACCTCATTCTACAAAGAATAACGCCTATTCCGAAACAGCTATTTCAAAATAAGGTATGTAGACCCTCCACTTCTGCTATTTTGATATAGCCCCTCACCAGGGACATTCTGGGGGTCTCAATTGAGATAGCACGTCTACATTAGGGAAGCCTGCCTCGGACTCATTTGGAGGATTCCCTGCAGTGTAGATGTGCTATTTTGACATAAGCTATTTTGGAATAACTATTCTAGAATAGCTTATTCCAAAATAACTGAGCAGTGCAGACATAGCCTTAGAGCAGTGGTCACCAACCAGTAGACCAGGATCTACTGGTAGGTCTTGGAGCCTCTGACAGGTGATCTTGACTAGGGTTTGTCCAGGAAGCTATCAAGAGCTGGCACTTCAGTTGCCCTTCCACCCACTGTCATGCTGTACTTGCCCTCTGCCTTGGAGCTGCCCCCCCAAGAGCCTTCTTGCTGTGCAGGGTGTGGGGGGAAGAAGAGGGAGGGCTGATGTCTGGGTGTACCCTATCACCACACAGAGAGAAGGGGAGGGAGGGAGCTTGGCCATGCAAATCTCTGTCACTCTCACATTCTCATAAACACACACACTGTCCTTCACTCTGCTCTCCCGACCCAACAAAATAATTGGGGGGGGGGGGGGGAAAGAGCGGTTTATTGTTACTGCTTTTACTGCTTGCAAAGTGGGTTACGTTTGCTTTGTGACTGGTCTGTGCATTTCATAGTTTTCTTTTCTCTCTAACACTTAAATTTAATTCTTTGAGGAGTGAGCTCTAAAATGCCATGCCTGGAGTAATTATCCCTATGGTAAATGCTGCTCTTGGAAGTGGCTGGAAGTGGCTCTGAGAAAGGCAGAGCGGTGGGAGGGAGATAGGGGGTCTCCACATGCTGTCCTTGCCTGCAGACACTACTCCTGTGGCTCCATTGATCAGTAATGGGGAACCGTGGCAAGTAGAAGCTTGTGGGGTTAGTGCCTATAGATGAGGGGCAGCACATGGTGCCATGGAGCCATTGCTGTACATGCCAGCTGCTTTGGAGCAGTGCAGGGCCATGGCAGGAGTAAGGCTGCCTTAACCCCACTGCTCCACCACCTGGAAGCCATCTCAGTTACATGGTACCCAGCCAGAACCTGCATCCTGAACCCCTGAACCTCCTCCTGCCCCCAACCTCCTACCCTAGATGTGTCATAGAATCATAGAACACTAGAACTGGAAGGGACCTCGAGAGGTCCCCCCTCACCCAAACTCCTTCTCAGAGCTTGCACCCCGAAACCCCTCCTGGACCCCAATTCCCTGCCCTGGGCTAATCCTGGAGCCCCTCCCACACTCCAAACCCCTTGGCCCAAGACCAGAGCCTGCAGCCTAACCACCTACCCCAGCCTGGGGCAAGTGAGTGAGGATGGGGAGGCAGGGGGATGGAGTGAGCAGGGTGAGGCATCGGAGAAGAGGTAGAGCAGAGGCAGGGCCTGAAAGAAGGGGCAGGAATGAAGCGGGGCAAGGGTATTTGGGTTTGAGGTAGATCTTACATTGGACTTAAATTGAAAAAGTGATCTGGTGGTTAAAAAGGTTGGAGACCACTACCAAAGGCCATGTCCACACTCAGGGGTTTTTTCGGGAAAAGTAGCCTTTTCCCGAAAAAACTTCCCCTGCGTCCAGACTCAAGCCGCGTTCTTTCGAAATTATTTCGAAAGAACGCGCCTTTTCTTTCGATGGCGGTAAACCTCATTTCACGAGGAAGAACGCCTTCTTTCGAAAGCTCCTCTTTCGAAAGAAGGCGTTCTTCAATGTAAAGAGGCCGTCTTCGAAAGAGAGCATCCAGACTCGCTGGGTGCTCTCTTTCGAAAAAGCAAGCCGCTTTTTCGAAATTTCTCCATGCAGTCTAGACGCTCTCTTTCGAAAGAGGCTCTTTCGAAAGATGCTTTCGAAAGAGCCTCTTTCGAAAGAAGCCTGCAGTCTAGACATAGCCTTAGAGACTAACAAAAATACATATAGTATCATGAGCTTTCGTGGGCAAAGGCCACTTCATTAGATGAGCTGGTGGGTTCTGCCCATGAAGGCTCATGGTACTCTATATTTGTGATGGTCTCTAAGCTGCTACAGGACCACTCATTTTTAAACGTACAGAACACAGCTACCCATCTGAGGCCTGTTAGAGTTAAACCATTTCTGTCCCCAAAACCGGAGCTGTTGCTTGGAGCTGGAATAAGAGGGCTATACAGCTAGGGTGTGTCTAGACTACATGCCTCCTTCGACGGAGGCATGTAGATTAGCCAGATCGGAAGAGGGAAATGAAGCCGCGATTAAAATAATCGCGGCTTCATTTAAATTTAAATGGCTGCCCCGATCTGCCGATCAGCTGTTTGTCGGCAGATCGGGGGAGTCTGGACGCGATGCCCCGACAAAGAAGCCTTTCTTCATCGACACAGGTAAGCCTCGTGAAACCAGGCTTACCTGTGTCGATGAAGAAAGGCTTCTTTGTCGGGGCATCGCGTCCAGACTCCCCCGATCTGCCGACAAACAGCTGATCGGCAGATCGGGGCAGCCATTTAAATTTAAATGAAGCCGCGATTATTTTAATCGCGGCTTCATTTCCCTCTTCCGATCTGGCTAATCTACATGCCTCCGTCGAAGGAGGCATGTAGTCTAGACACACCCCTATTGTACTACATCACAGGGAGCTACTTAAAAAACTTCCACCTGAAGTCCACCAGCTAAGCTCTGTGGTTTGTAATTAAGCAACGGAGACAATGGCAAATGGAAATTAAGGCTGGCAGATTTTGGCCACGTGTTACTCCGGGACTAGTTTTCAGACACGCGGAGCAGCCACAACACAATTACTGAAGTATCCAAGCACCTCCCAATCTCATGTATTTATCTTCACAACACCCCTCTTAGGTAGGGAAGTGCAGTTGCGCCCATTTTACGGATGGCAATACGAAGCACAGCAAGGCTAACGTCCCGATCGTTAAAAGGTGTCGCTACTCTCAATGTTGCAGTACCTCCCTGATTTAGGAGCCGATGTTACATGTTCAAGTGCGATTTAGATTGTCAAGTGCCTCCACCTCTTCCGAAAATGAGAGTTGGGTGTTGCCACACTGAGTGCAGGAACAGCTACATGCTTTTAAAAAATTGGGCCTAAATAAGTTGTTGTAGGGTCACCAAAGAAGTCTGTGATGGAGCAGGGGCTTGCGCATATAACGCCTGCCTAGTTCTTTAACCACTAGATCATCCTCCCTCAGATGAAATGCTGCCAACTCAGTATACATGTGCATAGCTCGCCATCACTTACTGAATCCGCCAATATGAAAACAGCTGGTCCATAAAGACAGTTAACTATACCTGGCGGGGGACAGCTAGTCAGTCGTATCCCCATGTAGATTATCCATCCATGTTACTCCCTCACCAGTATTACCTCAGATGTAGTGACCACTCCCTTGGATTCTAACGTAGCTAATCAGAGAGCCAGAAACCTTAAAACCAAACAGGAATTATTCTGGGGAAATTATGCAGGAATCAGATGGGGAAAAAAAAAAAATCATAACTGGCCCCTCTGACCTTGGTATCTAGGATTCTATCGCTTCCTTCTGTTTGGAAAGCTTATCGTAAAAGCTGCGGAAGCCAACAGAATTACACTGGATTTACATTGGCACACCCCAGCAGCATCGAGCTACTCCGATGTTGGCTGCTTCTTTCTCAATCTTGGATTTTCCCCTTTGCTGAGTTTTTCCTCTAGTTAGTCTGCGGTGGTGGGACATTTGAGGATGGCAGCACCGTTGTGTTCTTTTCCCACCTAAGGATCTTCTCTGTTCTCAACTGCAGCCGCAGCAAGATATGTCATGGCTGGAAGCCAAGTGGCTCACACATCTCCCATTTGCTGATTTTAGGACAGTTCTGTCTGTTTTCAAAGTTAGTTTGAATTCTCCAAATCCCCCAGGCTTTATATTTCATTAACTTTTCCATGCCTTAGACCCCAAGCACAACAACAATGTTGATTTGTAAAAGGTCACTTTCAAGATATGTTTCCATAACTTTTAAGATCATTTCTCTCTTTCAAATAAAGTTTGAAAGTTAATTCCTTGTCAGATTCACTTTTCCATTGCCCTGTATACATTTTGCCATCACTGAGTGGCTTCCGGAGACACCCGTCTCCTGTCACTGTTATTGTGGCCTCATTATTATTTGCATTACGGATATATCAAGAACTTTACCAAAGGCAAACTGTGTACGTAGTAAAAAGAGAATCCCTACCTCCTACAGTCGAAAAAGACAAGACAGAGAGAAGACCGTCCTGACCAAGTGTAAGCTGGGGAACTAGGCACAGTGAGATCAAATGAGTCAGTCAAGGTCACAGTGAAAGTCTGTGGCAGAGGGAGGAAGCAGTCTTTCCTCCCAAGACTTACACTTCTTTCCTCAGGTTGGCCGAGATCTTGGGTGCAAAAAAGCAGGCTGATTGGAGAGAAGGCCCAACTGTTGGAGTCTCTCTCCTTATTTCCCAGGGGCAGGAAGCTGTAAAGCCAACCTCACACTAGTAGACCAATTAGGCTATGGTGAGTTTTGCCGCAAGAGCCTATGCAAATGAAGCGTGGATTAGCATTTTCTCACACTTCATTTGCATACTCTCTTCCGAGCTGTTTTTGCGCAAAAACAAGTAGTGTGGACATTCCCTTTTCGCACAAGACCCTTATGCCTCCAAAAAGGAGGTATACCGATCTTGTGCAAAAATGGATTGGAAGAGAGTATGCAAATGAAGCATAAGAAAATGCTAATCCATGCTTCATTTGCATAGGCGCTTGCAGCAAAACTCATAGTGTAGACGGAGCCTTAGGGAAAATCCACAGAACAACCCAGCCTGAGGAAAGAAGGACAGTCTCAGGAGGAAGGGAGAGTCAGTAGTTAGCGCACTGGATTAGGACTCAGGAAATGTGGGTCCACTTCCTGTCTTATGTAGCATGAAATTCACCCCCATGAAGAGACCAGTGCAGAGGTGCTATTTGGAGAGTATAGGTCAGTGGTTCCCAAACTTTTCGGCATCACGCCCCCTTTTTGATTTTTGAGAAACTCTCATGCCTCCCCCCCAGCAACAAAAATAGCAAGGGGATTGACCGGGGAGGGGCTGGGTCGCCTTGCACCCCCCTGGAATTCCTTCACGCCCCCCAGTTTGGGAACCCATGGTTTAGGTGATGCTTAAGGCCTAGTGTTGATCTCCAACAGAGATAACAAAAGAAAGCAAAGGAAAGAAAAGAAAAGGACACAGGAACCACCACATGCTCCCTCCCCACCTGCACAAAGTCCTTGAAATGGACTGTGCAAATGGAATTACAGGGAGAACAGAGCATTGGCCCGATCCCTCAGATCACCCCAGAATCCCATGCGGTTTGAAACCGATGTGCATGCTGTCCCTGGCGTAGAAAAGCATCTCTGTATTTTGTGCCAGACAGCACAGAGAATTGAGAGCAGGATGCCAACTCTGTGGATTTGTTATACTCATTCGCACCACATTCATTTGGACTGGCGTCAACAGCTTTAGGGCCAGTTATGGCACTAGCCCAGGTACGGGGCAACACTCCTGCCTCTTCATTAGAGTACAACATTTTATTTTAGGAAACCTTTCATCTCCCCCCCCCCCTTCATCTCCGAAGTGTCAATGTGCACTGTCGGGTGATCCAGTTTTTCCTCTCCTTTTTTGCTAGGCTCAGCCCGTTTAAAAGGAAAAAGGAAAGCTCTGTTTCTTTCACGTCTTTTGTAAAAATCTTGAGTTTGTGACAACTCCTACCAACTGCTTCAATAAATACAAACTGCCTTTCACATCATTCCAGAAAACAGGGACTTCAGTGCAGCGAGGCCAGAGATGAATTCAGCCCACTTTGCAGAGTCAGGCTACCCATGGTATTTTGTGGGATTCACTGGAGTGAAGGCAGAAGAAATTCAAATACTTAATGGAAGAGTTATGAATAATAGCTAGTGCTGAACAGCGCACTTGCTCTCATTTTTGCACCATTATTTAGATGGACACTGTCAACTCGAGGTTTTGGGAACTGAGTAATGGAAAAAGGAATCCAGCTTTTTGTAGAGAGCCCGTTTAACAGCATGGGCTAGAGTTTTTAGAGTTATATTTCTTAATTTCCTTTGCAAAAGGAGGTTTTCTTTCCACGAATTGCTGGAGCCTGCTTTTGCAAGGAGGTCTCCCAGGAAAAACAGTCTTGAGGTTCAAGGCAACACAGAGGGGAGCACATGCTTCCAAATACAGTACACACAAAAAGGGAGAAAGTTGATTACTGCAGTGCCAGGCCCCAATCCCACAAGCAGATTGGTGTGGTCAGCTCCTTGTTCCTCTGCAGAGCCCCCACAGACTTCAGTGCTGCTCTGTGCAAACATGCAAGCTCAACTGCACTGATTTAACCACATGTGTGCCTTAGTTATTACTTGAAGCTGTTGTATGAGCAATGTTTTCCAGATCAGAAAAATAGGATTTTCCAATTGATTGTAACCCTTAAAGCCTGAAATAAGTCTGGCCTTAAAACTGTAACCTTAAGTGAGATCCCTAAAGCAAATGGCCTAGATTTTTATACTTAGATACTTGATGTTAGGGAACCAATGTTGGAAATTTTGGCCAGCTTACTTCACACTCAGCAATGCTCCGTGGTTAGTGTTATATATTTACATTTCAGCCATACCTTCAGGCCTCTCAACCATTGCTCCCTTTAATCTTTTCCATCTATGTGCGGAATAATTTTTTAATGTGCACCGAGACATTTGCAGTTGTGCACCGATAGAGACACAACATCTGTGGGTGCTCTGCTAATCAGCTGGACGGCATCTGAATTTCTCCTGAGCAGCCACAAAAGCGCACAACTTACAGGAAACACTGGTCTCAATGTGACTACAAAGACAGTCTCTGTCCCCTGAAGCTTACAGTCCAAAGTTTCCATCGTTCACCCTGGAACGGTTATAAATGTATATATAAAATGATAGCAGTCAACGATATGCTAAATAAATCAGACTGATTCTCCTGCACCGCATGATCTCCTGAGTAGAGCACAGGACAGAGAGGCATCCAGTGTGGGTTCTAATCCCAGCACTTGACTGTATCTTGCGTCATTGTGGGATGGTCAGTTAACTTCTCGGTGCTTCAGTTGCTCAGCCTGTAAAACAGGGATTTGCTACTTTTTGCAAAGTGCTTTGAGATCTCGGGATGGAAAGACGCACCAAGTAACATTACTAATTCACAGCACCAGTGGTCACAAATTCAAATAGCTAGGGAGTTTTCAGAGTCATCTCAGATTTCTAGTACTTTGTCTCCGCAAATAGGAGTTAAAGCCAATTAGTTTGCATTATTAAATACATTTGGCATTGTTTTTTGATAATTTTTCCATTAACTCTAATAAAGAAGCTTCTGTGCCGACAAATTTCATTTAGAGTCCTAGGAAACGACTCCTGGCTCTAGAACCAAAATACAAAATGAAAGGCTCCGCTTCCCAGACAGTTAGCAACAATATCCTGTAGTCCAAAACTAGCTCAATGCAAAACTATGAGGTGGGGAATATCAGGGAACTGGATACCAACATCACATTAAAGTAAATGATAATTAAGCATCTTTGAAAAATATAAGCCTGGTGTCTTTGTGAGAGTCAGACACTTTAAAAGAAGGTATTTTATTTACACATTATCACTAAGCATCTCTTCCCCCAACCATCCCTCTTCACTTTGGGCACTAGTTTTATCTATACAGAAAATTCAATCAGACCCACTGGGCGTATCACTTTTTATTAAAAATTATCACGTCCGTGGAAAAATGAAGATCGCACATATTTCAGCGGCATTGAAGCAATTTGCGTAGTGGGGCTGTCGAAAGCTATGGAACAAAACTGTACATCCTGTAAAACCATTTCAAATCGGGGCTGCTGCCACCCCCAGATCCTGCACCCCTGAAATATTTTTTAAGATGAGGAAGCTTTTTCCTCCAAAATCACCCCTGTGCATAAACCCTTTCTTTCTTCCACTATTTGATCTGAGGAAGTGGGTCTGGCCCACGAAAGCTCATCATCTAATAAACCATCTTGTTAGTCTTTAAAGTGCTACATTGTCCTGCATTTTGCCCCTTTCTTTCTGACACTGAGCCATAGAAAGAGAGAAAGGGGTCTCCTCTCCATGGAGGAGTCTATGAAACGTGGCTCACAGCGGATCCAGGGCAAAGTGTCACTAGGAACCACATCTTGCCAGGGGGGCACAGACAAGGAGGGAGACGCGCCACATGCTACAGCAGAGTTGGAGCTGGAGAGTAGCGGGCGTGTCCGAAAGAAGAGCAGCCCCGTCTAACCGCGGCTCACTTCTCCTTTTAAAAGGGGAAAGTCTCATCCCCCGCCCCCAGGGAGCTGCTAGGGGGAACTTCAACTTGCGCCACTTCTCGCCAGCCAGAGGGTACATGGCCCGCTTCAAACAGCCCCCGGGGGCTCCAGACAGGACCTGGTTACAACAGGTCGGTCCGTGCCACATGCCCCTACCTGGAGAAGCCTGAGTAGAAAGCCCCCCCCGCCGGCTCGGCCCCCTGGCCCTGCCAACAGGGGGCAGGGAAGCGCTGCCAGAGGGCACCCCCAGCTGGAACTATGCGAAGCGCTTGCAGCAAGCGAGGGCTACGCTCCGGATCGCGTTCCATCGCACTCACCTCGGGGCCGTGCCCAGGACCGGTCCGAGCGGCGCCTCGCTCCCTTACAGCAGCCCCCTGCCCTGGGTGGGCGTGGGAAGCGCTGCCCCTGCCACCCCCTCCACCATCCCCGCCTGCCCCAGCGCCCCTTAAAGCGGCAGCAGCCCGTCTGCCTGCAGATTGAACACTTCCACCATTCTTTATATTGCAAGAGCGGCGGCTAAAAATAGCCCGGCTCCCAAAAAAAGGGGGGGGCGGGGTGGGTTAGTTGCTCACTTGGCAGACGCAATTTCAGCTGCCCGGGGTCTTTGGAAAATAGGCTGCGCGCTGCAGAGCGGCCCAGCCTCCCCCACTCTGGGTTTAGCCGAGGCCGGAGGGGCCAAGCTGCTCTTTAGAGCTGCCCCAGAAAAAAAAAAAAAAAAAGCAACCATCCCTCCCTTTGACAAATGGACTCGTCCGCCTAGTGTGCTCCAGCGAGTTGCCTTTAAGGTGGACCGAGAGGTGGGGAACTGGGCAGCGGGACCTTAAGGCGTTTTTGGAGTGTGAGACCACTTCATAGAATCATAGAATAATAGGACTGGAAGGGACCTCGAGAGGTCATCGAGTCCAGCCCCCCGCCCTCAAGGCAGGATCAAGCTCCGTCTACACCATCCCTGACAGATGTCTATCTAACCTGTTCTTAAATATCTCCAGAGGGGGAGATTCCACCACCTCCCTTAGTCATCCCGAATCCAAGGCTGTTTACACAGGGGCTGGTGTGCTGGTCTGGTCAGATAAACGAAGCGAATGGATTTTCATCTTCTTTTCCAAGTTCTTATCAGCCTCTTGTAACTATTTAGTCCAGAGGGTTCCCAAACTTTTTGATATGGGGACCAGTAAAGCCATTCACCAGCTTTTGGAGGGCTGGTAACATTCATTTGCATATTTGCATACTCTTTAAACAAATGATAAATATGCAAATAAGTTGTTTCTGGTCCTCCCAAAGCCCCCAGTGCCAGCTTTAGCAAAGCTTTTGATATGGTCACCCACAATATTCTTGCCAGCAAGTTAAGGGAATATGGATTGGATACATGGACTGTAAGATGGATAGCAAGCTGGCTAGACCAGGGTTTCCCAAACCTGACCGGTCCCAGATGAGGGATTTTTTGGACCAGGGAAGGTCATTTCTGGGCTCCTGGTTCCCCCCCTCCCCACTAGGTTTCTTTGCACCTCCTTCTCTTGCAACCCAACTGAGCTGCCCACCCCCGCTGGTTCCCTGCACCTCCCCCACAATCCAAGGGAGAGCAGCACCAGTTCCCCGCAGCCCATCTGAGCTGCCCTTCTGTTCCCTATGCCTTCCTCCATCCACCTCAGCCCAGCTGAGCCCCGCACTGGTTCCCTGCATGCCTCCCCCGCGGCCCAGCTGAGCCCCGTTTCCCTGCACCTCCTCCCAAGCCCCGCAAAACTGCTGAGCCCAGCTCTGATTTCCTGTCCCTTCCTCCCCTTGATCCTAGCCCTGGGTTCCTGGCACCACCCTCCTCCTGCAGCCCAGGTGAGCCCAGCGCCCTACACCTCCCCCTGCCCCTCTGCAGCCCAGCCTCACGCCCCCTAGCATCAGAGGAGTAGCAAGGATGTTATGCACCCGGGGGCAAAAGCAAAATGTGCGTCCTCCCCCCACCATGAGGCAGGGCCCTGAACCTAGTGCATGGCTGAGCCGGACCTTGAGAGGAAGGAGGGAGCTAATACTGCATCTTCCCCCACCCCCTCCAGTTTGGGGCAGGCCCCCACATGCACTGTCCACAATAACACATGGAGGAAATCGATCACCTCAGTAATGCCAACTCCTTCAGAACTGAAGCCCGGATTATCCAGCACGAGTTGAGGTAGAGCGGGCACCGTGTGCACATGTCTGATATATTTTTACCAAAACTGCTACCTGCCCAACTTGCCAAAGGAGAAAGGAAACAGGGGGTTGAACAGGAATGCTTTGGAGCAGTGTTTCCCAACCTTTTTTATAAAGTACCCCTCTTTAAAAAATTATCAGTACCCCCAGCACAGTTTTCAGACACACAACATTTTTTTCTACCATTGCAACACATTTGTTTAAACAACTTAATCATAGCTTGGTGGGTAATGAGATTTTTGGGTGTAAAAAGTACAAAACTAGTAAAGCACTGACTAACTTAAACCAAAAATTCAGTTTTCTCCAAATTTCAGTTGTGTTGAGGTACCCCCCAGACTTCTCTTGAGTACCCCTATGGGTATTCATACTACTGGTTGAGAAACACTGGTTTAGAGCAGTGTTTTTCAACTTTTTTTATAAAGTACCCCATTAAAAAAATTATAAGTATCCCCAATGCACCCACCCCTCCCCCAGATCCAGGCATCCCCAACCCCCCTGCTCCAACCTAATGCCCCTTTTGACCCAAAACACTCTCCCCCCCCCGCTCTAATCCACTGCCCATCCCCCAGAGCCAGGCACCCCCAGCTTCCCTGCCCTAGCCCAGTCCCTCTCCCACTTCCGCAGAGCCAGGCAGGGTAACCCTGCCTTTAAAGTTGCTGATCCTGCCGCTTGGCCCTGCCTCGGAGGCGTGATTGCACGGGGAGCATGTGGCCCGACAGTGCTCGTGTAATGTAGAAAGCTGCTACCTTATAGGAATGTGCTACTGGGAGCATTTTCTTATCTGTACGATTGTAAGGAAATGCTCCTATAGGAAACTATCAGAATAGCACAGTCCTACAGGGAGCATTTCTATACAGACCATGTTCGCCGCTCGCCACAATTCATGGTGCTGTGCGCTCTGCTCCCATCCCAGCCCGGCGCCCCCCTAGTGTGGTGCCCGGGGGCAACTGCCCTCTCCCGTCCTTCCCGCTCGCTACACCTCTGCCTAGCGTGGTGCCTGAGGCAACTTCTCCCCCCCGTTACTCCTCCGTGCCAGGAGCCAGGAACATCTGGCTGCATCCTCCGCCCAGCCTCCTCCATGGCTTGGCGGACCTGGCGTCACACGGGCACTCTGGATGCCCACAGCACCCCGGCTACCAGGTTGTGGCCTGGTATTTTTTTCCTGTGGCCCGGCACCGGGTCGTGGCCCATAGTTTGGGAAACGCTGATTTGGACTTTAGGGTGCTACTGGATTATTGTTGTGTTTTAAGTCTTTCCTGTTACACTCTCACTCGGCTACCCCTCTGAAGTTTATCAACTCACTGTCTCTTTTTTCTTTCTCCCCTCCATTTTTTTCTTCTTCGGCCCCTCCCCTCTCTTATTTATTCTTGGATCTGGACTTCCTACACTCAGGTCAACTGAAGAAGTGGGTTGTGCCTACAAAATCTCATGATACCATGTTTTGTTAGTCTTTAAGGTGCTACTGGACTATTTGAAAGTAGGAATAAGGGATCCTCCGGAAAAGGGCTTATTTTCCGGAGAATCGCGTCTACACTGGCGCTTTTCTCCGGCAAAAACCCAGAGCCAGAAAAAAGCGGCAGCCATGTAAATGCAAATGCCGCGGGGGATATTTAAATCCCCCGTGGATTTGCAATTCCAAAGTGTCTAATCTGCATCCCTTTTCCGGAAAAGGGGTGCAGTGTAGACACAGCCATGAGGGTTAAACAGCAGCTCTGTACAAATCAGGCTGATTCATCAGAGCAAGATCTTGTAGAGTTCATTGTGTTAAACTCACCAAGTGGGTCTCAGACAGGGGACAAGGAGGGGCAGGGATATTCACCTTTGATAAACTTGACCCACCTCTTTGGGGCTGAGAAAGGGGAAGGGGAGAGGTGGGTCTTGTCAACTTCATCTCACCTGAGTAGTCCTTTTCACTGGTCAGTTCCTATGAAAGATGCTGGATGGGATTTGTTGCATCAGTGAACATGACTTGTGTGAGTAAGGGTTTGCAGGATCAGGCTCTGACGTTGCCCTTAAATATGTTAGTATCTTGGGTCACAATCTAGCAAAGTACCTAACGTTGATCACGTACCTAACTTTTAGCAGCTGAGTAGTGTCCTTGACTGGAGGTTTGGCACATGCTTAAATTCTTGTTCAGTCAGGGCTTTTAACCAGTGTCCTGGGAGTGATCCCTTTAATTTGACACATCCCAAGGACTCCACTGAGGCCGGCTCATGGCCTCTAAGACTGGGCCTTTGGCACCAGCAACCTCTGTCTCTCTCCATGGCTCCTTGCAGCAAATCCAGCCAAATCAGATTCCGCTGGGAGGCTGTTCCTGTAGCCCAGCATGTCTCAAACTTCTTCACATGGCGAGCCCCTTCTGAAAATAAAAATTACTGCACGACCCCAGTGGCCTGTGTTACTCAGAATAGCTAGTATTTAATTTTTTTTTAAAAAGCATTACAAGGCTGTAAAAAAGTAGCCACTAAATATTTTAATGCACATTACAATCACAAGACAGTCTTTATATTCAGTAGTAAAAAATAAAAATGCACTTAATGGACTTCAGCCACAGTAGCTGCCTGAGGAGAGGACAGTTTACTGGGGCTCATGCCCCCATCCTACAGCTGCCTCTAGAGTGGTTATAGCCTCTCTTAGGGTATGTCTACACTACCACCCTAGTTCGAACTAGGGTGGTTAATGTAGTCAACCGGAGTTGCAAATGAAGCCCGGGATTTGAATTTCCTGGGCATCATTTGTATATTGCCGGGCGCCGCCATTTTTAAATGTCCGCTAGTTCGGACTCTGTGCCCGCGGCTACACGCGGCATGAACTAGGTAGTTCGGATTAGGCTTCCTATTCCGAACTACCGTTACTCCTCGTGGAACGGTGAGATCTGCCTAGAGCACATGCCCAAGTCAAGGGGCAGCTCTCATCTGCAAGGGTGCGTCTAGACCATGGAGCTATTTCGGGATGCTTTTGGTATCCCGAAATAGCTATTTCGCATCTTTTAAACAAGCCCGTTATTTCAAAATAGCTTTTGAAATACCGGGCTCGCTATTCTGGCATCCTTCTAAATCTCGTTCCACGAGAATGAAGGGACGTTTCGGAATGGCGCTCTGTTTCGAAACGCACCCGAAATAAGCTACGGCATCTGCGTAGCTCCACGTGCGTAGCTTATTTGGAGCTACGGGTGCAGTGTAGACGCATCCCAGCAGAGCTTGTGCTGCTCCCAGCTTGGCCTTTGGGGCAGGGAGTTTGTTTATAGACACAGAGAGGCAGGGTGATTAAGATAACAGGAGGTTTGTAAGCCAAGTAATGGAAAGATTGTTAGATCACATAGCCCAGGGACTCCACTTAAAAGACAGGGGGGAAAAGGGTAGGAATCCGTAGCGGTGTGCTCCAGGGATCTGTACTGGGACCAGTGCCGTTCCAGTTACTGAAAAATGATCTTGAAACAATGAAGTGGCAAAATTTGCAGGTGATACAACATTACCCAAAATAGTTAAGTCCTAAGCTGACTGCAAAGAGCTCTCACAGACAGGGCTGTCCCTAGGGGAGCACATAGGTAGGTGCAATTGCCTTCTCCCCTGCCGCAGCTTCTGCCCTGCCCTGGCTACCTAGCAGAGAAGGCCCCGCCCCCACAGCCCTACTGGGCATGCTCCAGCTGGAGGCCGGCTATAAAGGCCTGTGGATCAGCTAAGTCTGAGCTGATTGCTGGTGAGGAAGGTGCGCCTGACGGGGAAGTGCAAGTGCCAGTGCCGTTCCCTGTCAGCAGGGAGCCACAGCAGAGCCCCTTGGGCTGGAGGCAGAGAAGACTGAGCCGGAGAGACTGGTAGGAAGTAGCCCAGGGTGGGGTGTGGTACCCTCGGTGCTTAGTGTGTTTTGGTAGGGTTCCCTGATGAGCTAGTGGTGGCCCCCTCCACTGCTGACAGGGCCCTGGTCTGGGACCCAGTGAAGCGCGTGGGCCTGGGTTCCTCTACCCCCTCCTCACCAACCACATAAGGGGCTCTACCTTTCTGTCACTATTGACTCTGGCCACTAGGCCATGCTGCCCTGCAGGGATGGAGCTTTGCCACTGACTTGGGCAGTTAGGCCTGACCATCGTGCTGAGAGAGGGTGTTCCTGGGAAACTGGCCATTAGGTCTCATTGCTTTGAGGCACAAGGGTGTTACTGTGACCATTAGGCTATGTGCGGGGTTGGGCACTGATTGAGAGGGCTTGCCCCCTGGCAGTGCCCCCACCTAAACCAAGTTATATTGGACTTGGGAAAGGTACAGATAAGGGCACCAGAAATAATGAGGGCTAAGGCATAGCTTCCATAGGAGGAGAAATTTAAAAGACCGGGACTATTCATCTTGGAAAAGAAATTACTAGATGGTGTGTGGGGGATGGGGGTATGTCTAGAAAATCATGACTGGTGTGCAAAATTGAATAAGGAAACATTATTTACTCCCATTAACATAACATAAGATGGTCACCCAATGAAATTTATAGGCAGCGGATTTAAAATAAGCAAAACACAATCATGAAATAATCAGCTTGTGGAACTCTTTGCTAGCAGTGATGGAAAGGTCCAAACTATAACAGGGTTCCAATAAGAATGAAATAAGATCAGAGAGAATAGGTCTTTCAATGGCTGTTAGTTAGGGTGGGTAGAAATGGTGTCCCTGGCCTCTGTTTGCTAGAAGCTGTGATTGGGTGACAGGGGATGGATTTCTTGTTCTGTTCATTCCTTCTGAAGCACCTGGCATTGGTCAGTGTTGCAAGACAGGATACTGGTCCAGATAGATCTTTGGTCTGACCCAGTATGGCTGTTCTGATGTTCTTATATAGAACCCAGGTGTATCTGCCCCCTGCTAAAACCCACTAGACCTCATTCCCCTCCAAGAGCGGAGAGCTCAGCAGTCCTGAAGGGGTCTCTCTCTTTGCAAAGTTAGTAACCAAGTAAGCAAATGCATTAACATGGTAAAGCTAACCAGTGATCCTTAAGTGATTTGCCACAAGATGTCAGAATGTTAGTAGTAGAGCTGAGTAGTTCTAATATCTATTTCATTTTCTTTCTTTTTATATGAATTAGATACAGTGCTCCTGTCAGCTAACTGCTAAGTTATCAGCCAAAAATTTATTTTCTAAGAGCCTTAAAACATAAGAATGGCCATACTGGGTCAGACCAAAGGTCCATCTAGCCCAGTGTCCTGTCTGCCGACAGTGGGCAATACCAGATGCCCCGGAGGGAGGGAACACACAGGTAATCCTCACGTGATCCCTCTCTGTCACCCATTTCCAGACAAACAGAGGCTAGGGACACCATTCCTATCCATCCTGGCTAAAAGCCATTGATAGACATAACCTCCATGAATCTATCTAGCTCTTTTGAACATTGTTAAAGTCCTAGTCTTCACCACATCCTCTGGCAAGGAGTTCCACAGGTTGACTTGCGCTGAGTGAAGAAAAACTTCCTTTTGTTTGTTTTAAACCTATTGCCTATTAATTTCTGACAAGGGGTTGGCTTCATCTAGTTGGCCCTATTCATTGTAAGCAGACAAGTAGATGACACACAACCTCCTGCCTACAGGGCTGTTGTATCGGGATACTTAAAACCTTTTTATAATTCAGAGGGAAACTGAGGCATGCATGGGCTTCATGAAAATACTTCAGAAAAGTCTCACTTTGTCACAGTGCCTATCTGCCTTGTGTTTTATTAAGTAGATGTGGCGAGAAGTTCTGTGGTACCTTATAGACTAACTGAAGTATAGGAGCATAAGCTTTCGTGGGCAAAGACCCACTTTGTCAGATTAAGTAGATGTGTAATTCTTGGATTCATACACAGAATGACTCAGGAAAATGAATACCCTCCACACGCATGTTATTTGTATGTAGAACCCTAGAAAACCTACACAAGATTGTGCTGTTTGTACATGTGCATAGCAACGGACAGCCCCATCCCAAAATGCTTCCAAGTGAAACAGACAAGGAGTTGGAGAAATAAAATATTATTATTTCCGTTTTAGAGATGGTGCAAGAGAGGTAAGATTGGCTTGTCCAGAATCAAAGGAAGTCTTGGAGGTGAATCCAGACTCCCTGCTTAGTGCTTTAACCGCCAGATACAGAGTGCTTAAGGCCAGCACTTTCAAACTTGGGTGCCAGTTCATGTCTAACCTAGACTAGTCACCTAAATCCCCACCCAAATATGTTTTGGCAGCTGATGGTCTGAACTGCTGAGTACTCGCTGCTGTCATTGACCTCTGCCATCTTTCCTACTCTGACTTAGCCACCTCCATGAAAATTTAGGTGCCTAACCTAAGGCCACCGATGTATGAAAATGATGGCTTAGTTTGTTACACAACAGTGGGGGGAGAACTTGCATTTCCTGACTCCCGAGCATTAGCTGGGATTGTTCCAATTGGCCTCTCTTGAGTCACATCACCTCCATCACATAAATGTAAGCAGGTAAAATGAACAATGACAATGCAGCTTTTATCTAAATTCTGGCTGCTATCTGGGGCAGAGGGAGATTATCCACCGGACGTATTAACTAAACAATGGGATGTAAATTTCTCCCAGGTTTAAGCCCTTGTATAATGTGATGCCTATTTCAGCGCACTTCAGTATGTTGCGGAATCAGACTGATACTCAAAGCTGAGGATGTCCTATTCAACCGAACCTACGAAGAAGACTTTATTACAGAAGAGATCCCCATTGCCAGTTCTCTCTCTAGCTTGGTTATGCAGTAGAACATAAAACAGAGCTGGTCAAAACTTGGAGGAAACTTTTTAATTAAATTTTATTTTCAAAATGTACGATTTTTGGATGGTGTTTCCATGGAACATTTTTCTTTTCCCCAGTCTGCTCGAACATTGCATTTCAGTTTCCTGGCAGAATTTGAGTTTGGATAGAAGTGGCTATAAACCCATTGGAGAGCAGCCAGCCGAGGGTGTATACTAACATTGTCCGTTATTTGTACAGCGTATTATTCTACTGCGAGGGTCATCTGTGCTGCTGTGAAGGTCACAAAGTGAGCTTATCGCTATCTGTGGCCACATGCAGGTACAGTTAGGAGCAAACTGCTTGTGCGTCGTATCCGTATGTCGCTTGAAATGGGAGCGGCTGGCTGAGGAGGGTGGGAAATGGCTCCCAGAACATGGGCTGTGTTGATTATCTGCAGACCTCTAACCTAGCCTGAGAGTTTCCTGAAGTGAAGTTGAGTTGGTCTATGTCAGAGTCTCAAACTACCAATCTGGGAGCCAGCCCTGGCCGGAGTGATTGTGCAATCGAACCTGGATTCCCGACGGGCAGGAGAGGGGAGGCTGTCTGATACTGGCCCCCAAGTGCCATTCTTTCCTGCCATAATCCCATCCCGTCCCATAGCACCCCATTCCCGAGGATGCAGCTTTGGGGATCACCAGGGAGCCTGGCGCTGCATGGTAGTGCTGGTAGTCATGGTAGTGCTGGTAGTCAGTGGTCATGGTAGTGGTCATGGTAGTGCTGGAACGATGGCGAAGCAAAACAGAGTGTAGGGTGGTACAACTGCTGCTGCTGAGCAATCCCTGTGAGCCCTCCACCCCCGTGATCCCTGAATCTGTGTCCTTGGAGGAGGGTGGGGGCTGGCAGAAAGGGGTGGGGCTTAGGGCCCAGTAAAGGACCGTGTTTGCCCCCCACTGGGAGTCCTGGGCTGGATTGTGCAGTTGCTCCGGCTGTGGCTGGCATTTGAGACCTCTGGTCCATGTGACTTTAGTGGTCCATGTCTAGTTCCTATTGACCTGGTGTCTGCAACAACAAGCTAACCTATGCTCTCGCAAAGTGGTGAGCATGTCACTAAGAAAACCGAATTCCGGTCCTGTGGGGTGGCATCCATCAAAGTTAAACGAAAATCACTGTACCCCAAACCCTGACATCCCCACTCCTATGCAAACCTCCATTTGACCTCACTTATTGATTCCGGGGCTTAGGTTGGGATCTGGCCCAATATCATTTTATGGGCAGGTCTCTATGGAGCCAAATAACCAAGCTTAAGCAGCATTCATTCCGTTGGCTTTGTTAGGTATGTTTTTTGGCTGAAATGTGTGTATTCGTTGCACATTAAATTGGAATCCGCTCTGCAGTGCATGGGTGTGGGTGGGGACACACACTTATCTCTGGACTAGAGTGTAATGCAGGGTTTGGGGGGAGGATGTGATAGAATCATAGAATACTAGGACTGGAAGGGACCTCGAGAGGTCATCGAGTCCAGTCCTCTGTCCCCATGGCAGGACCCAGTACTGTCTAGACCATCCCTAGATGGAGCTGGGTGGCTGCTTACATACAGTATGTGCGCTCTCAAGGCAGCACAGGGGTGGTTTCTGGCTGCAAATAGCCTTATGGAGGTGTATTCCCTAAAAGCATGGAAGGAAACTCCTATGCCAGGCCACCCTAGCATAGGGTGCATTCTAGGGCCGTGGGGACCAACCAGTTCTGAAGCAGTAGCCACTGTAGTGAACTAGCCACATTATTCTGAAAATGTAAATAATTAATTTTGTGAACCAACTAGCCACACTCAACCAACCAAACAGCCACAGGTGGCTAGTGCGTTGGACACCACGATTCTAGGGGAAAGTGAAGGGATGGCGGGGGTGCGGAGGGTAGTGCTCTGCAGTGCCAATCTTCCACTGGAATACCGTCTTGTGATGCCATGCAGAAGCAGTGATCGGTGACTGACTTACTGACCCCCCCCATCTCTGCCCATTCACCTGTTGCCTTGCACAGCTGGGAGCTTTGCCACGGAGGAATCTCTCCTGATATTATTCGCGTGTGTTCGATAGCCAAGACTGGAGAGTAGCCCTAGGAAGCCAAGGCCAAAGACTGATCTGCTTTGCATGAGTGACGGGTGTTTTGTAAATAGCCTTTTTAAACCGAGAGAGGGGGAAAAGAGAGAGCCGCAGACCCTCAGATCAACCACGCTGCGCACTTCTGTTGGCTTGGGCTCTGAACCAAGCCATTGGGATGGCTTTGCCGAAATGATAAATGTTACCGCTGTGGAAATAGTTCAACGCTCAGCTCATAACGGCCCCTTGTTCCGAGTGCTGAAGAGCAATCATTGTTTGGATGGCATGGGAACCGGGGAGCCAGGCTATAAAAACGACAGCTTCAACAGCCCACGACTGCGCCTGATAGATGGGTGTTCCAGGCCTGGCGCTCAGGGCTAGTCATAGAGGACACCTAGTGGCAGTGAGCTATAACTGCATATGCCTATGGACGTTTACATCTGACGGCTGAAGAAATCTGATTGGTTGATCGTGGGCTGGGGTATGGCCTGATTGCAGCATTTACAAGAGCTTGATGACAAACTGATCAAGGACGATCCTTTTAAGCAGGTCAAGGTGGAAAGAAGAAACCACCTCAGTGAGCGATTTGGCTAGTAGATCAAATGTATGCAATGGTTAGAAGTAGTTAATAGATATTCTGTGTTTCTTCACGCCCTGCAAGGAGAGAGGGGCACATCACACGCTCTAGAAGTGAGCTGCTACCAGGAAGCACAGACAGCAGCCTGTAAGGCCCCGAAGGTTAAATCAAAGGATTTCTTTCAGGCCTCTTGACTCTTATCCTGATATCTCCATTGCTGCTTCCATGTGCTTCGCAAACAGGGAACTAACACTCACAGCATGACTATAAAGTGACTGTTGTAACCCCCGTTTGACAGCTGGGGGGTGGGGGGGAGTGGGGCACAGAGGGATTATATGGCTTACAGGGTTGCACAGATCCCCTGCACTCCTGACAACCAGCGCTGGCCACTGCACCGCCTTCCACTTCAGTCATACTGCTCTGGTAAGGGACGAGTGGAATTCTTGGCCAGAACGTCAGCTGCTGTAAATTGGCCAGTGATCTATTGACACCAGAGCCCAGGAGTGTCTGGAAAAGTCCCCTTTCGGTGCTGTCCATTATTTTACATCTCTCAGTGCATCCACCCAGGCCTGAACGAGGGGCACAGCTGCTGATTAGGAGGCTGGAAGACAAGGAGCAGAAAGGATTCTGAACTGCGCTGTGTGGGCTGGGGATGTAGCCACTCCCCCTCTCCCCCCGCCCTTGCCTGGCATTAGTGCTCACGGGGGCTGACAGGTATTGCAAGCCCGTGCATGACCTGTGGGGATCACTGTTCCATCCAGGCATGGTTCATGCGGGATTGTGGCTTACTCCGGAGGCAGGGTTGAGCACCTGAGCCATCCCCTTGGAACCCTGCAACATCAATGTTTACAGACCCCATTCTCCATGTAGAACAGAGATAGTCTTGCAGGTGGGCTGCAGGCTCAGAGCTCACCCTCCCCCCCCCCTACAGTGGGAGTCTGCACTGGTGCTCCAGCCCCATGCCTCCCACCGCAAGGTTGGAGCACCAGCTTCCAGCTGCAGGCCAGGGGAGGGAGGGTGAGTGTTGTGAGCTCTATCTGGCTTCTGGGGAAAGGGAGAGGCTCCATGGGCTGCTGCCCCTCCCTCTGCCTAGGGAAAGGCAATGCAGGAAACTGCTCGCCTGCAGGCTTTCCCTGCTGCTCCCATTGGCTGGAATCGTGGCCAATGGGAACTGCAGTGGGCAGTGCCTGGGAGTAGCAGGAGGCACTGAGTCAGGTAAGAATCCCCGCATGCTCACACCCCCTGCAACCATCCATTTCTCCCACACACTCCCACTGTGACCAAGTACCCCAACCCCGCTCCTGCACCCTTCCTCCCATCCTTCCCTCGCTCCTGTACCCCACCTCCCCTACAAACCCTGCCCCCACCCTGCTCCTATCCTACCACCCAGACCGCCTCTCCTCAGCCTGCTCCTGACCCGACCTTTCAGCCAGACTTCCTCCCTCGCCTGTTCCTGCACCCATCTTGTCGTCATGGGTGGCTGGCTGATAGTCTGCGGAAAGTTCTGCGTTGAGCGCGGTGGCCCACGGGCCAACCAGTTTGAGAACTGCTGCTCTAAGTGGTTGGAAAATGGTGGCTGGTATAAATTAACTGTAGCTTTCGAAGCTGCTACAGTTGTACAAAAAGATCTGAAGCCATTTTTCAGTGCTATCGAGGTCCTGTAGGAAGGAGATCGATTCTTGCCTAATTCCAAAAGCAGAACCTCTCTAGCTTCTTTCCTCATGGTGAAATAAAACCTGGCCAAGTGAATGCCGCTATTTAGTGGGCTGGGGCCGAAAAGACACTTGAGATATGTCCCGGTGGTCTTCATGCAAGCAGCAATAAAAGGACGATTGGATTGTTGACAGCTGCCAGTGTTAAACACCCAAGGCAGTTATGTCCGCTCTGCACATAGTACGGCGTGCTAGAGGCATGAATTTATGAACAACGTGGGTCTGAAGGCAGAGGAGATGAGGAAATCAATCTCCCAGAGAAAGAGGGAGATAATGGCAGACGAAGTTTGTTCGTACTCTGCTCAATGAGCCGCATTTGGAGAGATGAAGCAGATTAAAGATGACTTGCATATATTTCACCCGAGAGCAAGATTGTGATAGATTGTAGCCGGGGTCACTGTGGTTGGGCTGCTTCCATGCTGAAATCTTAATGCCTGATTCACTTAACTCTCGAGGAATTAGCTCTGGCTGAACTGAGCATTTCTGAGCGTAAAAGGCAATTTAGTTTTTCTCTTAGGAGTTTAGAACCGCCACCAAGGACATTGCAATCAGTAAAGTGTTCATTTTTGCAGAGACTCCTCGATTAAAAACCACATGAATTTAAACTTTGAGGGCACACTGCTAAGCAGAGTGGGCCCAAAAATTGAATGTGCCCTAAAACAGAATTTCACACCATCCCCAGAGAAATATTTAAGGCTACTGAAAAGGGTTCCTTGAATGGAAACCTTTCCCAGATGCCTTTGCATTCCAGACATCATGGTATTGGTCTAGTGCAAGGGAAACTGTTTAAGGCCAGTGATCAATTGTCCAGAGTTCGATTTAACAGGTCTTAAGTAGACCTGCTAAATCAAACATAGAGGGCACTCTTCCCCCCCATTGATGCTGGAACTCCTGCTC
This sequence comes from Pelodiscus sinensis, assembly GCF_049634645.1. NCBI lineage: Eukaryota > Metazoa > Chordata > Testudines > Trionychidae > Pelodiscus > Pelodiscus sinensis. The sequence goes on along the minus strand of NC_134717.1, from coordinate 6,270,647 downwards.
CTATGAGATATAAGGGAAGCCAACTGGAACATTTGCTCCCATCAGCCTCTCGCTGGGGGGGGGGGAGAGGGAAGCGGAGCGGGGATGTCAGAGAAACTCAAATCAAGGTACGTCAACTCCAGCTACATAATTAACATAGCTCTCTTTCCCCTTCTCCATTGAAAAAGGCTATGTCCATTAACTGCAGGGCTGTCCTGGGAGCTAACCCTGCTGTGGCTCTGCTTTTTCAAAATGTATGAAGAGCTGCGAGGCTCTTAATACATTTAAAAAGCACAAGTACAGTGGCTGGGACCCAGCACGAGCCAGGAATCCGCTAATTCCTGGCTCGTGCCCGGTCCCCGCTACACCTCTGCCTCCCCTGCACCCCGTGGAGATGGTGCTGGTGGGGAACTGGCTTTTTCACCAGCTCCTGCCCCTCTTGCTGCCTCGCTGATAGAGGCGTGGGGGAGGGGAGGAAGTGACTAGTCGAGTCACTAGTTGACTATGATAAGCATTTGCTAATTGGATAGTTGACTGGTCACTTTTATCCCTAGCTTCTCAAGAGCCCCTGCAGCAAGGACAGGGGCATTCCCAAATGCTGCCGGATTGTGCGGGGCACAGGTAAAAACACAGAAGGGGAGATAAATGAGAGAGCCAGCCCTTGGCTAGAGGGGATTCAACAGAGCCTGGGAAGGCCTAGTGGAGAAGAGGGGGAAAGCATAGTTAAGAGGTACAGAGCCTGTCAAGTTGTACCTTAGGAGCGCTTCCTTGCATGGGAGCATCAGGGCCGATTCTTTCCACACGGAATTCACTACCTGCACCACGGTCAAGCCCCAGGCTGTGTGTGGGAGAAAAGTGAGTGGAAAGGAGAGGGGAAACCCAACACCGGGATGGTGGACTAACTTGTAGGCTGCAGCTCCCCATACCAAATAGGCCAGCCCCTCTGTGAGCCTGTGGGATGATGCAGTAGGCACCTGCAACTGTTTTATGGTCCCCATCAATCCTGATTACTTCCAATTCTCAACTTGTCTCCATTGCTGCTCTTTGCACACCCCTTTACTTTTAAGCTGTGGTAATAATTGGGCCTACAAATTTACCTCGCCACTTTTTTTTGTTTTGCTTCAGTTAAGTTTGTAAAATGTCACAGTAATATCCAACAAGAAGAGGTACAAAAGTCTGACTTAGTCTAAATATCATAAGAACTAAGGCCAATAACATAAGCACATAATATAGGGGTCACCAAATAAAATTAATGGGTAGCAGGTTTAAAACAAACAAGAAGGTTTTTTTGTTTTGTTTTTTGTTTTTTTGCACACAGTCAACCTGTGGAACTCCTTGTCACAGGATGTGGCGAAGACCAGGACTTTAACAGGGTTCAAAAAAGAACTAGGTAGATTCATGGAGGATAGATCCATCAATAGTTAATAGCCAGGAATGGGAAGGAATGGTGTCCCCTAGGCTCTGTTTGTCAGAGGCTCACTTAATAATCACCTGGTCTAGTCACTCCCTGTAGGGCATCTGGCATTGGCCATTGTTGGCAGACCGGATGCTCGGCTTGGTGGACTTTTGGTCTGATCCAGTATGGCCACTCTTATGTTATGTCTGACTACTAATATAACCGAAGGACTGTGTTAAGATCATGCTTGGTAAATGAGAAAAGTGTAAGTGTGTGTGTGTGTGTGTGGGGGGGGGGGGGAATCAATAGTGTGCTGGAATTAACCTAAAAGACAAAATGAGGGGATGGGCTTTGACACCCACCACCCCCTTTTTTTGGATCCTTAAAGAAAGAGACTTTGGGGGAGAAATTTGCTACTAGAGCAAACTTCCCCATCATGGCTGCCGCTACCCACTGTCTCCTGTTCTCTTCCTCTCCCCTTTTGTGGGTGTTTGTCTTCTAAGAAATGGGACTGGACTTCAGCAATAGCAGCTCCAGTACATCAACTAGCTCCTGCTCTTCCTCCCCAAACCGATGACTAGTATAATTTTTAATTCCAGCCAAGACTGTCAAGGGTTCCCCCCTCCCCCCTAAAACAAAGAGAACAAGGGATGTTGTTAAATCAAAAACCTTAGTACTTTATCTTTCAAATGTTTTAACTGTTTTTCCTTCTTTATAAAAGGTTAAAATGATGCTTAATGGTGTGTGTGCTGAGCAGGCTAAAATAGGGACATCCTTCTGTTTTATGGGGCCCTATGCGGTACTACTAAACTGCCCCATGCCTGCTAGCAGCTGGGGGAAAGAAGGGAAGGGATGAGTATTTTTTAGCGATGTGACTTTTATAATCTTGAGCAACACACTCATAGAATGGGTGTTTAAAACCAATTTTAAACTAAGATTCTGTCAACTAATACAGTCAATTCAGAAACTGACAATATGGTTGTCAAATGCCTATTCAATGGCTTCATTACTGCTAGGATGGCTCTTTCACTGGTTCAGTGTTATGCTAATAGGTCTGGGAGGCGTCTTCACTTTTAAATTAACTCGCCCCTCTTCAGAGGAAGCAGAGCCACAGAACAAGGTTAGGAAGAGGTGAGTGGGTAGACATTAAGGCCCAGTGGTGCTCCCGAATTTTTGGGTGCCCAACGCAGCTGTATATTCTGGATATGGGCAAGGACGGCCAAGGGCTAAAGACTCTCTGTATTCCAAACCCCTAAACTTGTTTGAAACTGTTCAGTGTTGGATGAGTCTCATTAGCACCTTTGGTCTGTGCATTTCATTAGATTATACAACAGGACCCAAATCCTTAGGCGGACAAAAACTCTCGCACTGTTAATAAGACGACAGCTGGCCTTGGACTCCCTTCAGCTACATGTAAACTAATATTGTGTCCCTCTCCTGTTCCCTGCAGGTGAAGATGTTTTCAGGCAGCACATTAGTCAATCAGAAAACACGACCAGATGTTTTCTGGCTAATATTTAATAGATCCAGCTTCTTGCGGGGAAAGGGACATTTTGCATTGGCGGCCAATAATAGGTTCAGACAAGTGAGCACTTAACTCCGCTTTCTCCAGAGAGCTGAGACATATTGAACTCCCAGTCTGGAAAGACAGGGAATTAGTTCTCCCACTTCCAGCAGTCCCACTCCCAAAACATGCAGGGAAGAGTGTTACAATCGTGCTGTGTGTGTTACTAGATAAGAGAAGTTGGTACAATCCTGCAGCTAGGAACAGCAGGGAATTTGTGGCTCCCCCATTCCTCCAGCCTGGTGAGACTGTAAAGAAAAAAATCTACTTAGAAACTTGGCCAACAGGAACCAAGAGAAGCAGTTGCAGGGACATGAAGACACATTTTTTTCATGAGCAGAGCCAGCAGGAAAACCCTTTTTCTTGACTTTTCTTTGAAGGAAATTGGGAGTGAAAAATCTCTTAGCTGAAAACCAAGCGTCTGCATCCCATGAGAATGTTCAACCCTTAGTTGGAAAAATAACAAGCTGAAAACCAAACAGGGCTTTGAGTCTTTGGTGTTTTTATGAAATCAATCAACGATTTCCTTTTTGGAGTAACTGCCCACTTGACATTCACTATCTTTTGCTGAGCGTTTATTCAAACAACCCCTCTTCATAGCCTCTTAACTCACCCTCCAGCTACCATTTGTTTCCTGCTTCTGCTCTCTGGTAGGGCTCCCCTTCCTCGGGTTAGCGTTCCTATGAGTATGGCTCCACATCTCTGGGTAAGGGCTCTTATGTGTGGGATTCTTGGGGTTTCTAAGGGTTACTATGCACAGGGCTCCCCATCTATCAGAAAGAGGCAGAGTGGGAGGGTGGGAAAGAAGGGGGGCTTCAAAGCGGCAGCACTCCATGGAGACTGGGGGTCTGCTGCTTTGCAATGCCCTGGGCTCCCCACGGCGTTTCAAAGCATCAGCGCCACATGGAGCCTGGAATCAGCTGGGGACTCAGAGTCCCCAGCTGATTCCAGGCTCCATGCAGCACTGCTGTTTTGAAACGCCGTGGGGAGCATGGGGCCAGTGGGGGACTGCTTGAGTTCCCATGCTGCCTGTGGCACTTTTGCTTTTGAAATGTAGCAACAGCCCTGGCCTTGTTGCTCCACTTCAAAGGCGGAGGTGCCCTTATCATCTAATCGAATAGTTGATGCAAATTGCATCCTCTCTTTGATTAGCCGATTAATCTAAATTTAACATCCCTACCCCTGCCCTCAAGGGTTTGCTGTATCAATAAACCAAGTGTGGGGCAAAGCAAGCATCATCACCCCTCCTCCTGGGGGTGGGGGTGTGAGAAAGGGGGCATGTGCTCCTCCAGGTCATACAGCTGTTTGCAGCATCTGACCTCAAAAGGGCCACGTCTGGAAACTGAACTCAGGGCTCCCAACTCTGGTCGTTAAACTGCAGGGTCTTCCGTCCTCTCTCGATCCCCTTTCCTAAGGCGTGGTGTGTGCCTCCAACCCTGATAACTTGGTCCAGAAGCATCTCAGTTACTGGACCTCAATTCACCCCCAGGCTAAACTCCATTCTTCCTCCCATGGCTTCATTATTTCCTTTGCATGATAATAGGTTTTATAAAAGGCATCTGTCCAAGGTGCTTACTGTAGGGTTCCCATAAGAAGCCCAAAATGCAGGCTTTAGAATTTGCCTGCATTGAGGAACAGAGCTCATGCCAATTGGAAACAAAGGGATTCTCATCATAGTCTTCAATGGGTCTTGGATGAGAACTGGACCTAGCAAATTTCTCCTGAGTGTCTCCAAGTATGTTACAGACAGTGAAACAGTCTCCCTGTGAGTAACTGTTACTACAACCTGGAGGTGAGGGATCTGCAAAGACATTGAAGGCATTTCTATCCTGCAATAAAAAACTGCAGCAACAATGCTCAGAATCTGGGCCAGCTGACTTGGGTTTATACCGCTCTACTCTGCGCTGATTAGGCCTCAGTTGGAGTAGTGTGTCCAGTTCTGGGCACCACATTTCAAGGAAGATGTGGAGAAATTGGAGAGGGTCCAAAGAAGAGCAACAAAGTGATTCAAGGTCTGGAAAACATGAGCTATAAGGGGAGACTGAAGGAATTGGGCTTGTTTAGTTTGGAAAAGAGAAAACAGAGAGGGGGACATAACAGCTTTCAAGTACCTATAAGGGTGTTACAAGGAGAGAAGAAAAATTTTTCTCCTTGACCTCTAATGAGTTTCAAATGCAGCAAGGGAAGTTTAGGTTGGATATTAGGAAAAACTTCCAAACTGTTAGGCTGTGTCTAGACTGGCCAGTTTTTCCAGAAAATCAGCCGCTTTTCCAGAAAAACTTGCCAGCTGTCTACACTGGCCGCTTGAATTTCCGCAAAAGCACCGACTTCCTACTGTCTGAAATCAGTGCCTCTTGCGGAAATACTATTCTGCTCCCGTTCAGGCAAAAGTCCCTTTTGTGCAAAGCTTTTGTGCAAAAGGGCCAGTGTAGACAGCTCAGATTTGTTTTCCGCAAAAAACCCCGATCGCGAAAATGGCGATCGGGGCTTTTTTGCGGAACAGAGCGTCTAGATTGACACGGACGCTTTTCTGCAAAAAGTGCTTTTGCGGAAAAGCGTCCGTGCCAATCTAGACGCTCTTTTCCGAATCTCTGTCATTGGAATCTCTGTCATTGGAGATATTTAAGAGCAGGTTGGATAGGCCTCAATCAGGGATGATCCAGATAGTGCTTGGTACTGCCATGAGGGCAGGGGACTGGATTTGATGACCTCTTGAGGTCCCTTCCAGTTCTAGTGTTCTATGATTCAATGGATCTTAGTGGTGGGGTTAAAAATTGCAGTGTAGACATTTGGACTGAGGCTGGAGCATGGATTCTGAAACCCTGCAAGATGAGTGGTCTCAGACACCCAGGTACCAGCCTGAGCCCAACCATCTACACTGCAATTTGTAGCCCTTCATCCCAAGCCATGCCCAAGTCATCTCACCCAAGAAAGCTGCAGCCTTACTGCTGTTTTTTTTTTTTTGCAGGGTACAACTGCCCCGAGCGGTCAAGTGGCTTAGCAAAACGTCCGTGACAGGAGTAGAAACAAGGAGTCCTGAATATCGATCCCATGCTCTTGAGACTAGACCACACAGGCTCTCAGACTTCATTTGCATTTATATAGCATCAAGTGCTGTGCCAGCTGGTATATCTCACACGAGAGACACCACGCTTGGTGTGTCTCACACAAGGAATTGACTGGCCAGACACACTTAGCGAAAAGCTCCTTAAGCCACTAGTACACATCTATATTCATCAGAGCAGGATCATTACATTATCTACTGTTGTCATTGAAGGGCATTTAATAAAGCAGAGGAAAGATTTAATAAGGCACAACAGTGATCATGACTTTGCTGCTGCTGCTAAATCACATTTTAGTTTTAGAATAAAAACTCCGGGAAGGTTAAAATGCAAGGCTAGGGAATAATGTTCAGGCATCAGTAAAGAGGCAATCATTCCAAAAGAAACATTTAAGGGGCTCTGAGAATGGGGACAGCATGGCTCACAGAATTAACTATAGGGCAGGAAGCTTTTCAAGCATGCAGTCTCTGATTTAAATCTGGCCCTGGTGGCCTATATGACGCGAGTTAATTATAGTGCCAGTAGCTGCGGAATACAATAGACAGATTCTCCTTCATTGCCAATCGATATAGCTTCATTGAACTCAATGGATTGCTATCAGCTAAGAATCTGGCCCTTACAGCTTTCAGTCCAATGATCTCATACTGCTTTACAAACATTTAGCAATCGAGCCTCACAATAGGTCGGTTGTGTATTCACGGAAACGTTTCTTTGTGCTTTTGGGCAAGTTGTCACAACCAAGTTTTTGAAATCTTTTGTGTCCGAAAACCCACTGAAAAATATGGGGGTTGCTTGATATAAACGACTCGATTAGTTTAGAAGAAACTGATGTTTTTCATGAAATTATGGTTTTAAAAGTCATTTTCTATTAAGACTTCTTCCAGAAAATTTCCAACCACCCCTATTCTTTGCCACATAATTTCCAATGCTTTATCCATCTTTGCATATTACTATTATTGTTTTATTAATTATTATTAATATTTGAATGATAGGTTCTTCCTAATATTGCATGTGAGCATCTGACTGTCCAGTTATACATGATGCAAACTTGGGAAACTGAGGCTAGTCTTTTTTGAGAGCACTACCAAAGGAGCTGATTATTGGAGCATGGCCCAGGCCATCACTTTTAGGGTACGTCTAAACTACATGCCTCTGTCGGCAGAGGCATGCAGATTTGTTTGATCAGCAAAGGCAAATGAAGCCGCGATTTAAATGATCGTGGCTTCATTTACATTTACATGGCTGCTGCGCTGAGCTGACAAACAGCTGATTAGCTGTTTGTCGGCTCTCGCGCTAGTCTGGACGTTCCCCCTGTCGACATCAAAGCCCTTTGTCGGCAGCCCCAGTAAACCTCATTCCACGAGGAATAACGGGGCTGCCGACAAAGGGCTTTGATGTCGACAGGGGGAGCGTCCAGACTAGCGCGCGAGCCGACAAACAGCTGATCAGCTGTTTGTCGGCTCAGCGCGGCAGCCATGTAAATGTAAATGAAGCCGCGATCATTTAAATCGCGGCTTCATTTGCCTTTGCCTATGTGTCTAATCTACATGCCTCTGACGACAGAGGCATGTAGTCTAGACACAGCCTTACTTGCCTCCTGTTACCTGTGGTAGTTAGATTAAAGCTAGCAGGGTATGTCTTTCCAGTCATGCCTCCCTTTGCAGCTTAGATGTACCTGAAATGGCTACAAAGACAGAACAACACTCGAACGCTGAAGGCAGTCACTGAAAAACAGGATCCATACACAGTGTGAGGATTCTGCATGATTGCATCTTGGATTTTTGCCTCTCTGCCAAGTGGTGGTAGATATTGGAGCCTTGTAGAGCAGTTTCACAAAGGAGGAGATATCTGTGATGAAGGGCCTGGGTATGTTCCTAGTGCCACGTGTTTATTGACGCTATCTGCATCAGCCCACAGACAAAGGTAGTCTCAGACATGCAGGTCATCTCAACCCAGACACCAACGCCCAGGTGTCAGGAAGCAACTTGGACTCGAGAACGAATCCTCGATAGAGAGATTAAGGCAGGGCGCAAGCTTGCTTGCTATTGGCTCCAGCTCCCCAGGAACATCTCATCACAAAACCGAGAATTTCTTCAAAGAGCGTCCGCTCTTCGCACAGGAAGTAAGGGGACATGTAAACCCAGCAATACCTGGTGGCTGTGGCCATCACAATAAAAGTCTGTGGTCCCCATCACTGTCAGCACGGCAGCGTTCACCACCTTTTAAGTCACGAAAGAAACTAAAAGGCCAAAACAAGAAGTGAAATCGGCATGTATTTTAAAGCTATGGTACTTGACTTTTTTTAACTAGTTAAAAAATAATTCACATGCCAACTTCCTGTGGCAGTGCGTGACTCTGACAGGTGAGGCATTAATCACAAGATAGTCTTTCCACCTCCATTCAGTGTATAATTTAATAGCTATTTAAAGCTTGCCTTATTTATAGAGACACAGCAGCAGGCAGACCCATGTGCTGCAGCTGCTACCTGGGCTGGCATAAGGCCAGAGCACAAGACAGGTTTGGCCCATGCCCTGCAAACCTCGTGCAGTCTGGGCTTAACCCTGACCTCATCAGGCCATGGTTACCGCAGCAACGCCCTTAAAGGTGACTAAATTGCCATGATAAAAAGGCAGCTTCTGGAGGCACTATGAGCTACCCCAGATTTGAGCCTCACGTAGCGCTAAACTCTTTGAACTTTTTTGGCGTTGCACATTTCTTTCCTGGGGAGAGCCACTTGTGGCATTTAAATCAAGCCACGGCCTGGCCTTTATGTACATTATGTCCATTAAAGAAGAATATGCAACACCTATTCTGAAGCTTTTAGGGAAGTCTTGCTTATACTCTCTGCAGGCTGCGGCTGATCGGCCCCTCCTCCCGACTCTTTTCTTGCTACATCTTTCCAAGGCGCTGTGGCTTATGGGAAGGCTTATGTTCAATTTTCACAGTTCAGGGGAAAACACTCCCCACCATGCTGTTTCCAGAAGTGTTTTTTGTCCCTGTTTGAGAATTCATGTGACAGCTGGGGGGAGCGGGGTTTAACTGTTTTTTAAAGGGGGAATCTGTCGAGAAAGAAAGCCTTTTTCGACAGACCCTATAAACCTCCTTGCGGGAGGCATCAAGGATCTGTCAAAAAAGGCTTTCTTTCTCAACAGATCCCCCTCTAGACTGCCGCTTTTTGCTGACAAAGTCTAGAGGTACAGTCGGCAAAAGATGGTGGCCATTTTTATGCAAATTAGGCACGGGATATTTAAATCCCTGCCTCATTTGCAATGTTGACCTGCCTAATCTGCATCCCTCTGCCGACAGAGGGATGCAGTCTAGACATACCCTTAGAGCCCACTCAATTAGCCTCATTAGCACTGGCACTACAATTGACAGGTACTTTTTTTTCTTTTTCTCCCCCTCTCCGTTCTTTTTCTGTTATATAGCAGGAGGTTTTCCCTTTTTTCTCCACTCATCTGAGGAAGTGGGTTTTGCCCACGAAAGCTCACAATACTGTGTATGTGTATACAAGACTACTTGTTGGTTTTTTACGTGGGAAAAAACCCGCAGTGGTGGGGAATAACCCATGATGAAAGTGAGAACTAGGCAAGATAGACAATAAGTCATGTCCATATTTAGCATCTCTCACTTTCTCCCTAGGGGAGAAGGTTACATGCTATCAGGCCAGCTGCTTGCTTTGCTTTCTGTTTATGTCTAAGCTAGACTGTAAGTCTACACTCACAATAGCGTAAGGAGTGTGCAAGAATTTCCCATATATCTCATGTCAATCAGACACTGGATTCAGGCACACAAGAATAAGCCTGTGCATGCTCTGGAGAAGATGATTGGAAAGTGGGTGGGTGGCTGGGAATTAACTTCAACTTCCCTGCACGCTGGCTGATGCAGTAATTGGTTCATACATTGCTACAGGCATAGTTCACCAGTAACTTATTTCCACCCCATGTGCAGGCAGAGCAAGGAAGAAGCAGGGGATGAATTAAATACCTACAAGGGAAATCAGAACCGAACGACAGGGCTCTCCGGTCTGCAGACAACGGTCTATCAAGATCCAGGTGGCAGTTGATGCTTGATAAATTCAAACTAGAAGTAAGGTGCAGATTTGTAGATGGGGAAGCTAATTACATATCGGACCAATGTACCCAGAGTAGTGGTGGATTCTCCACCACTGGAAATGTTAAAGCTAAGAGTGGATACTTCTCAAACAGAGATGCTCTAGTTCCAGTAGGAATTAATTCAGGGTAGTCTATGGCCTGGGCTATGTGGGAAGTCAGACTAGAAGATCACAGTAGTCCCTTCTAGCATTGCAGTCTATGAATTAATTGTTCCTTAGAGGGGTACCTGCAACACAAGCAACGCCCTTTGTTTCTGGTCCCTCCTATCAGAAGCTCATTTCTTTTTCCTTGACCTGCATCAACACTTGGTTCCAAAATACTCATTTTTCAAATTAACTTCACAGAATGAACCTCTCATTGTGTTCCCTAGGGAACACTACACACTGTTTCTTTGATTAAAAAATTATTGCAATCAGCAGTGACAGAGCAACATTTCCTAAGTGCAAAATCCAAATGTTCCCTGAAGTGAGTGCATTAGCCGTTACACACCTTTCCTTGCTGGGCTTTCCCAAGAACTGCGATACCTGTTGCATCATTCAGACTCACAAAGCATTGTGTTTCAGGTCAAATCAAAAGCAATCCATGCTTATAGAATAGCAACACCTCTGTCATGCAAACCACCCAAATAGACTCTGTTTTCTTGCTAAGTCTTTTCGGCTAGAGAGGAGAGTGGTGAGACTCTACAGCTGTGTAGTTAGTGTGTACTTCAGCACAAATCCTGCTCTTCAGACCTCATTGGAGTAATTTACTGCTAGGGAACGATTCAGTATAGGGGGTGCTGGACTAGCCCATACACTCCTGCTGCATAAAAGGCATTGAAGCATTGCGGAACTGTCTTCTGGCCACTCCAGTCAAATGACAAGAGTAGCTTCTATGGCCTTTTCACCTTCCTCCTCAGTCCTGTCTCTGCCCCCAGCCCAAAGACTCCATCTTCATAACTGTACCAGAAACAGTTAGGTAGCCTGTTAGCATCTATCAAATAAGGCACGGCAGCTTCCAACCCGTATGGTGCCCCCTGAGAATGGTCATTCGGTTGCTGGTGTGTTCCCGTTTTATGTCCCTCTACTGGGGTATCAGAGTTTCATTGAACCCTCTGTCAAGAATGCACCTCTCAACAGTCTTGTACTGCTTCCTAGTGTAAACCTAACACCTGCTGGGTGTGGTTCACTGTCCCATGGAGTGGCACTTACAGGCTGTGTCTACACTGGCCACATAACCCATAATAGCTATGGAAATGAGAGAAGTCAGAATAGGGAAATGCGTGGGGGATTTAAATATCCCCCACGGGATTTAAATAAACATGGCCGCTGCTTTTTTCTGGCTTGGGGAAAAGCCGGAAAAGAGCGTCCAGACTGGCGCGATCCTCTGGAATCAAGCCCTATTCCGGAGGATCTCTTATTCCTACTTGTAAGTAGGCAGCGGCCATGTTTATTTAAATCCCGCGGGGGATATTTAAATCCCCCGCGCATTTCCCTATTCTGACTTCTCTCATTTCCATAGCTATTACGGGTTATGTGGCCAGTGTAGACACAGCCACAGAGAGAGAGAATGAGTTTCTCCTACAGCCAGCTGGCTTTATGGCTCAATGTATACAATGTGGAGGTTTATCCACTAAGTTCTAAAGATCCCAGGTTCAGTTCCACCTCTTGGTGTTATGCCAGCAGTTGGTAGGGGAACCCAGGACCTTCCTTCACACTGGGACCTTGCAGCCAAGGCCTACATAATTCTCCTCCTTGGCTGCTGTTTTCTACCCTGCTTTCTCAGACTCTCTGTCTTCACAACTCATCTGGAGTTGACTCCTTTTCTGGGGCTTGTGCTTACGCCCCTGCCTCCTTGTCCTTTTTTGCTCCTAGCAAGTGACTCACCCTCTACAGCTACAAATGTCCTCTCTTTGTAGTTCTTATTCAACTTGGCTTCTTCAGCAATTAGTGTTTATAAATCCCCAGGCTTCCGTTCAACCGCATCTGTAAGGTTAAGAGCCCTTAAGCCCTTCAAGGTTGCTGTGGGGGTGGAGACCCCATCACAGTGCTACATCATTAAGATTCAAAAGTCTGTGACTTCCATAGACTAGACAGAAACAGCTAAGACTATACAGCAAAGTATGAAAATCAAATTAAGTTGGATTTAGATAGCGTTAAAATGTTATGAAATACACATGTACCAGATAATGCTCTATTGGACAAAGGCTAGAAATAAATACAGGGCCTTGATTTCTGCAAGGAATAAGCTTGAGAAAAAGGCATGGAGGCAGATAATCCTCTGGCTACATGGCCAAATCTTCCCCTTGAGGCATTTGAAGAGAGGAAAGTGTTGAAGGAAGGGAAATTTATACTTTGCTGTCAAATTCTGTCTTTTTAAAATTATTTTCAGTGTTTGTAAAAACATTTTAAAAATATGTGAGAAAGAGGAACAATATTATATAATGAGGATGTTGTGTCTGGAGCAACAGAAAGGGCTTCTGAGGGATGTACCTATGCACGTGTTGAAGTGCTTTGCATACAGTGAGTGCCCAGTGTAATTAGTCTAGAAAAATGTTGCTTTACATATGATACTCAAATATATTGATTTAGATGAGATTCATCATTCTGTTGTCTAAGGGCTTGATCCAACACCCATTGAAGAGACTGGGGTCTGGTCTAACTAGACCAGGAAGGTCAGTTTAAGGTACACAACTCCAGCTATGCAAAACACTCCAGCTATGCAAAACACTTAGGGTGTGTCTAGACTACCTAGTTTTGTCGACAAAAGTGGACTTTTGTCGACAAAACTATACCAGTGTCTACACTACCACTGAGTTCTGTCGACAGAACGTCGACAGAACTCAGCAGTTTTGTCGACGCTGGTATACCTCATTTTACGAGGCATAACACCTTCTGTCGACAGAACTCTGTCGACAGAAAGTGTTATTGCCTGTAACATTGCGTCCAGATTACGGCGTTCTGTCGACAAAGCAGCTTGCTTTGTCGACAGAACTCAATGTGTCTGGACGCTCTTTGTCGACGGAAGTTTTGTCGACAAAACGCGGTAGTCTAGACGTACCCTTAGTGGCATCCACCCTGCATGAAGCCCACGAGAGCAAATGCTCCCATTGGCTTCTCTCACTCCTCGCAAAAGTCCTGGATGCTGCTGGAAGCTGCCCTCAGCGTTTGATTTAGTGGGTCTATCCTAGACCCTCTAAATCGAATGCCAGAAGATCAACCTCCAGAGAATTGATCTTCCAGTAAGTATAGACCTTTCCTGGGAGTCTTTCCATTGATTATAATGGGTGTTGGATCATGCTCTTATTCTTTGCTCTGACTCTTGTTGAAGTCAAGTTAAGGCTCCTATTGGTTTTGGGAAGAGTTGAATATGAGACTCAACTGTGCCATTTACAAAGCAGGGGTGAACCAATATGTCCCTGCAAACTCCTCCTGATTTCAATGGCCCCCACTGACAAGATAAATGGCATGGTCAGAGCCTAAATTTAATCTTAAAATCCTAAAACATTGAGACCCTGTATCTTCAACAGAGCGTTAAATGGATGAACACATATGTATGCGCCTTAATTAACAGAACAGAAGCTGAGGTTATACATAAGGATGGCTGTTCCTGAGTTGCCTCTAAGAAACATTTTTTCAACTTGTTCAAAAGCAAGCAAATGAGGGCGCTAAGTGGAGGGACATGTTAATAACACCCTAGTGCTTGCCAAGGTATTGCAGTTGCTTCCTGGGATTATAGTGGAGAAGGGAGTTTGTCTTTTACCTTGAGAGCTTGGTACTGTATCAAGAAGTGTGAATTGGGTGGTCTCTGGCGTCACAGAATAAACATCAGTCTAATAGACAGATTAGGGTACTGGGAGCCAGAGCCCTGGGGTTGGACACTAGCCTCATCAGTGCAAGTTGATCTTGAGCCTGGCATGATTTTCTGCAAATGCTTTTAACGGAAAAGTTTTTGTGCAAAAGGACTTTTGCCCGAACGGGAGCAGCATAGTATTTCCGCAAGAAGCACTGATTTCTTACATGAGATCGTCAGTGTTCTTGCGGAAATTCAAGCAGCCAGTGTAGACAGCTGGCAAGTTTTTCCGCAAAAGCAGCTGTTTTGCGGAAAAACTTGCCAGTCTAGACACAGCCTTTGAAATGGACTCATTTTTAACTAAACAAGGGTTGATGTATATTTTGCTCTTTTTCATTTTTCTTTTGTTTTCCTCCTTTGAATTCTCTGCCCCCTGTTCCTTTTCTCCTTTTCTTCTTTTCCCTGGGTACTTAATATATATTTAAATTGATTACGGGAGTAAAGAAAGGAAGAAAATAGGGGAATTGGAAAAAACAGGAAAAATGGGTGCACAAACGATAAAAGACAAATCACAGGACACAATCCTGACGACAAATTTTAAAATGAAAAATGGACAACTTTTTACTAAATTTTGATTTAGAAAAAGCCACTGTTGATTAACAAACATTCAAAAATTACAACCAGTGTGCGCTCTGTCTCACACTACCATATATAACCACTGCATATGTGGTTCCTATGCCTACACAGGCTAATCACATTATACAGTTATAATTAATTATTATTATTAGTAATATTCTAATAGCATCTAGTAGACATGGGCCCCATTGTGCTACATACTGTGCAAACACAGAACAGAAATGCTGTCCCTGTGCCAAAGAAATTGCTATCTATCTATCTATCTATCTATCTATCTATCTATCTATCTATCTATCTATCTATCTATCTATCTATCTATCTATCTATCTAATAAATAATAACAGTCTCTCTCTCTATAACAACAACTTCTCTGTCTCTGAGAAGCATTGTGAGGCTTCTTGAATATAGTGGGTAAATGTTCTTTCAGATCCATGATGAAAAGATGCTATAAAAGGGCCTGATCCAGTTCTCTCTGCAGTCTGAGGAACGGCACCCATTGCCTTCCGTGTGAAGAGCCTAGATTCCCAAAGAGCTGAGCATATAGGGTGCTGAAAACCCAGCTCTTTGCTGTAGGTCCCAAGCACTTGAAAAACTGGATCCTGTTCCCTTTTGAAATCCTGGCCCTAAGCACCCATCGTTCTAAGAACCCCTGCCGCTATCCCATTCAACAGCCCCTTCCATCAGAGCAGCACAACTCCGAAATAAATGGACTTTCCCTCTTTTCCTCTGAACAGTTTGCACTGATTTCTGCCGGCTCCATTGTAAGTCTGCGGAATGACAAGAGCGTTTCCATTGACACGCTCGGGAAGTTTGATAAGTGTCTTTTGTTCTGGCTTGCTACATCTCCAAGGCTCCAGCTGAAAGGATGCTGGGCATTTCATCTTTGTTTTACCTGTTACATGAAAGTGAAGGCCCTTCCTCTTTGCCTAATACACACCAAGTTGCCTGCATCCATTATCTTGTTTGCAAACTGTGCTAACTGCCACTTTAGATCTGGATGGAAAACAAAGTGTTGAAATCTCTCAGGAGTGCTCACTGCTGTTCATAAAGCATATGTATTTGCAGTGAAGCCAATGAAAATGACAGCCTGCCTCTATAGTATCTTCAATAATTCATGTGGTTACAGCCCCGGGATAGCTCTAATCCATGTGTCTGTCTTATCATCATTCATCTCTGCACTGGACTACTTTGTTAATGTCACAAAAATGAAATTTACAACATAAGAACATAAGAGCGGCCATACTGGGTCAGACCAAAGCTCCATCCAGCCCAGTATCCTGTCTGCTGACAGTGGCCAATGCCAGGTGTCTCAGAGGGAGTGAATCGAACAGGTAATGATCACGTGATCTCTCTCCTGCCATCCATCCCCACCCTCCGACAAACAGGGGCTAGGGACACCATTCCTTACTCATCCTGGCTAATAGCTATTTATGGACTTAACCTCCATGAATTTATCTAGTTCTCTTTTAAACCCTGTTATAGTCCTAGCCTTCACAGCCTCCTTAGGCAGAGAGTTCCACAGGTTGACTATGCGCTGTGTGAATTTTAGTTGTTTTAAACCTGCTGCCCATTAGTTTCATTTGGTGGCCCCTAGTTCTTACATTATGGGAACAAGTAAATAACTTTTCCTTATTCACTTTCTCCACACCACTAATGATTTTATAGACCTCTATCATATCCCCCCGTAGTCTCCTCTTTTCCAAGCTGAAAAGTCCCAGTCTCTTTAATCTCTCCTCATACGGGACCTGTTCCAAACCCCTACGCAAGTCACAGGTCTAGTCTGTGCTAAGCAGGAATAGAATAATAGAATCACGGGGTTGGAAGAGACCTCAGGAAGTCTTCGAGTCTAATCCCCCTGCTCAAAGCAGGACCAAGCTCAACCAGATTCAGAGGGGTAGCGTGTTAGTCTGTAAGGGTGTGTCTAGACTACAGAGTTTTGTCGACAAAAGTGGACTTTTGTCGACAAAACTATACCTGCATCTAGACTACCACCGAGTTCTGTCGACATAACGTTGACAGAATGCAGCAGTTTTGTCGACGACAGTAAACCTCATTCTACGAGGAATAACGCCTTTTTATCGACAGAGTTCTGTGGACAGAAAGCGTTATTGCATCTACACTGTCCTTTGCGTCTACACTTTCATGTCAACAAAGCGTCTTGCTTTGTCGACAGTACTGGTTGTAGTCTAGATGCTCGTTGTCGACAAAGTCTCTGTCGACAAAAGCCTGTAGTCTAGACGTACCCTAACTGAAAAAAATTAAAACCAGCAAATAGTCCTGCATCACCTTAGGCTATGTCTAGACTACATCCATCTTTCGAAAGAGGGATGTAAATTAGGCAGATCGAAAGTGCAAATGAAGCAGGGATTTAAATATCCTGTGCTTCATTTGCATAATTGTGTCACAGCGTTCTTTCAAAAAGGGTATTTTGAAAGTGAAACCTCAGTCTAGACACAGTTCTTTAAAAAAAACAACCCTCCTTTTTCGAAAGATCCCATACTCCTCAAAAAATGTAGATGGTATAATGAGCTTTCACTGGTCGCAACCTACTTCTGCAGATGACTGGAGTAAAAGGGTCCAGATTGTAAATAAATACCAGAGGAAAAGAGGGGATGGGAAGTGAAAGAGAAGGGGAAATAATGGGAAAAAAAATGTTGTCAATTAGAGTGTCCATGCTAAATGAGGCTAATAGAATGGGCTATAAGTATTCTAAGTACCTGGTGCTTAGCATTTTTTGTCATTAGGATGTGGCAAGTAGCCACCAATCCAGGTCAGGTTTTTGTTTAAACCTCTATTCAAGGTGTCAAACTTGTAAATGAAACCCAATTCTGTAGTTTTTCTCTCCGGGGGGGGGGGGGGGGGGGGGAGGACTTTTGAAATTACTTTGAAATAATACAGACACTTTTAGATCCATTTGTGAGTGCCTGGGCAAGCTGAAATGTTCCCCAACAGGTTTCTGAGTGTTACCATTTTGAATATCTGATTTGTGTCAATCCTTTGTCATAGACACTGTCCAGTTTGGCCAATATCCATGGCAGAGGGGCATTGCTGGCACTTGATGGCGTAGATCACATTGGTGGCTGGGCAGTTATATGAGTCTCTCATGTGGTGGCTTATCCCAACTAAATCATCCCAGCCAGGGCTTTGTCAAGCCTGGACTTAAAAAACTCTAGGGATAGAGAGTCTACCACCTCCCTAAGTAACATCCTGCATGATCATTCTTCTCCTAAAAGTAATATTCTGATTTTTGCCTGCAGGGCCAGATATGAGCAGAAGATCCAAGGGAGAGGAAGGCAGCTTGAAAGCTACCTCAGCTGTTAAGAAGGTTCCATGGCATAATCTTCAGGGCACTTCGATCATCCCTGCCACTCCAGCATGTGTACAGCAGGAATAAAACCCATTGGGACCCAGCTCATGGAACATTTACTCTGCTTTCATGTCACACCGCCTACAGATTGCGCCCCCCAACATATAAAACATGGAGTCTGTTTCTTCACCATATGCTAAAATGTACACTTCCAGAGGTTAGTCAGTTTCAGCAAAAAACAATGAGGATTCCCGTGGCACCTTATTTATTTGGGCAAAAGCTTTCATTAGCCTGAGCCCGGTTGGCCAGGACGGTGCTTCATTTCAGATTCTTACCGATAACGCTGACCATCGTTTTCAGAAAATAAATGGGCTGGGAGGTTTTTAATCTGCTTAATGCGTCTAGATGTATTTTACAGTGTGTTAAGCACAGACTGGCAAGCCTCTGAGCTGGCCAAGTGACCTTTAGTGCGGGCGGCAGCCGCTGCAAGGGGACGTACATTTCATTAAGATGAGCTGTCGGTGCGGCCAAGTCAAGCAAACAGTATGAAGAAGTCAGCCGGGGAGATCGCTTGGTTTGCATTTATGGGAGTGTAGCACCACCTAATGCGGACATGCCTCAACTTCAAGCACACTCCTGCAAGCAGGATGGGAACAAAATCTGGTGTAAACTAGATGGAATCTGGAAACTTTCCCTTCAGGGACTGAGCCCTGAGCTCACCAGGCAGACTTTAGCAGTGGGGAAGTGTGTTGCAGAGCAACAGGGGAGCAGAAGAGATGGGCAGAAGAATTGGGAAAGCATCATGGGTGGCGGTTGAGGGTAGGGCTGGGGGAGGCAAGCTCCTAGCTCCACCCCTAGCCCCACTCCCTCTACCTAGGCCCCGCCCCTATGATAGCCAAGCCTCCCCCCGCAACTTGGTGCGCGGCCCCAGCCTCCCTAGACCCTGAGTACGGGGACGCCAGGCACTCGAGGGCAGCAACACTCCGCCCCGATACGCCTACAGAAGGAGTTCTGGGGGCGGAGACTGGGTGGAGCCAGGCTGGTGGAGCCCGCCTCTTATACCCGCCATGGTGCTAGATCTCGATTTATCTAATCACAACAGCTTCCAGAGGGTGGCATGCACACACCCCTTTCTCCACATTGTCAGGCTGGGTACTGACAGCTCTTGCAAGGTGACCCGCATCTGTGACTGAGAGAGCTGCGGTCTGAGCAGGCTGGGGCCAGGAAGACTTTCCAGGGCTGTTCACACAGACTGGAATCGAAGCGGAATCCAAAGATTTATGGCACAACAACAAACCCTGAAACAAAGAGAGACGATTGCAGCATGTGGCACTGAAACCTAACCCAAGTCGCTCAGGGCTGGAAGGTTGAGGTGCAGGGGTGTGAGGACCCTGGATGGGGAGTGGGCTCCGAGGTGGGACCAGGGATAAGGGACTCCAGGCTGGGATAGAGAGTTGAGGGCAAGGGTTCTGGCTGGGGCTGGGGATGAGGGGTTCAGAATGTAGGGATTGCTAGCCTGGTTCTGCAGACCAAGTCGTTCAATAATCATTTGGATACAGAAATGCTACTGTGTTTACCTGACACACCTGAGAAAGAAAGGACTTAAGTTCCTAAATCATGAAGACACTTTTGTGAATGTGGCCCCACATCCCATTTTCAAGTGATTTGGACTCCTGAAGTCCAGAGATTCAGAGGTATTTTCCTCAGACAAGGCACCTTTGAAAATTGCATGAGGTGCCTAGCAGCATTGTTAGCCATGTGACTTCTTTTAAAAACTTCCCCCTAAGGAGCTTAAATCTCACTGAAAGTGAGTGGCCCTTCTTCATCACTGGAGTTCTGCCTGCAGCACCATGGCCCTCTGGGTGCCCCCTCTCCACGCCCCTTTTGAGCACTGGGGCACTGAAGCCCCACACGTACCTCCTCCTCCTCCTCCCTCCCCTCACTTTCAGATTGTGTGAATCACCTGATCCTGCTCCATGCCCGCTCCTTTCTCTCCCTTCCGGAGGTGGAATTCTGCGAATCAGCTGTTCACAACATTCCAGTTCTGGAAAAGAGACGGGAGGATCGGGGATGGAGCTCAAATCAGGCAATTCGCAGCTCCTCCGAAAGGGCTAGGAAGGAGGGAGAGGCGTAGGATGTGCGGGGCTCTGGTGCACACGAGGGAGGGAGGCAGCCAGGGGTCTGCAAGCTGCAGGTTGCCCACCACTGGCGTAGGGGATTCAGCAAAGCTCATCCAGAGCAGCACATGTCTCTCAGTGGGCTTCTCTTCACCGGCAAATTAGGTCAAGTTTTCAGCCCCACGAGCACATTCATAGAGCATCGGGATCCTGCTTCCAACATTACAAATGGCACAATGCAAATGCAGGAAAATCTATTCGTTCTCAACAGGGATATGTTCAAACCAGGCGCTCAGAGAGAAGGTGAGATGATTTTGATCGTAAGAGTCAAGCATTTGATTGCTTAATGTTCAGGCTTTCATTCCCTGTAAGTCACCGGTGAAACCCTACCACGCATATGCCCAAATGTTTTCTCATTTTTCTGATCTTATCTCAATGATGAGCCTTCTCAGAATAGTAATTATGCGGGAGAGGGGGAGCATCTCAGCCATTGATTATACACCACTGTGATCTCCTACAATCACTTTCATACCAGTGAGACAACTGATGTAGATTGCTAGAATTCATCTGTCCCAGCTGAAAAAATGTGCACAAGAATGTTTTCCCAAACAGAGGGACAGAGTCAGAACACTGCATGTGCATTATGCTGAACAAATGAATAAGAGAATTTAAAAAAATAAAGCACATTGTGTGGCTGCTCTGTTTGGGCACCCAGATGCAATGAGGTGCTCAAACGACCAGTTGCACATTCATTGGTCAAACCTAGTAAACAGGGTGCCCAAGTTAGGTATGCACAATTGTCTTGAAAGTATGATACAGCATCCATACCAAACTGAAGTTTTATCAGACCTGTGTTTTATCAACACTATTATATGGATCAGAGTGATGGCGGATGACAGAGTACGACCTCGATACATTGTCGACTTGTCACACCAGAAGTCCTTGGAGGATCCTCCATATTTTTTGGCCAAGAATAATTTCTAATCAGGACCTGCTTGCGTGGAGTAAGCAAGATGACATGGCTCCCATCATGAAAAGATGCTGGAGATGGATTGGGCACGTGCTCAGGAAAGATGGAAGCTCCATCACAAAGATTGCTGTGCACTGGACCCCTGAAGGGAAGCGGAAACAAGGACGACCCAAGACAACATGGCGCCGGACTGTTGAAGTAGAAATGAAGAGCATGAATTACACTTGGGGCACTATTGAGAGGCTGGCCAGAGACAGACAGAAGTGGAGTTGCTGCCCTATACTCCAGTGTGCGTGAAGGATGATGAAGATGATGGTTTGGTATATCTCATTGCACTGAGTGGAAAATTTTATGGACTGAGTATGTTTCTCCCTTGATCTCTGTTATTTTAGCGTTGCACTTTTATTTGAACAATGCCGTTGGCAAATGGAGTTCAGGCTGTTCTCTGTTTTATGTGCTTTTTTTTTCTAATTGAACCCGTTGAAAAGCAAGCTCATTTAAATGGTTTTTACAAATGCATCTTCAGTGCTGACTGTCATAGAATGTCTGGCAGATGTTCCATTGTTTTTAACACCCCTGCAGATGTAATTGTTCCATTGTGAGGGAAAATCTCCCCTCATGGCTTAGGTAGGATTTTATTGTTCAACATAAATTCAAATGGCAGCCAACAAAAAGTAAATTGAGGTAGGAGTTCATGTTGCATAAAATAACGCCACTGAATACAGTTCGAGGATGAAATTGTCAAAGGAGCATGGCCCACAGATGTAATAGAAGGGTGTACGTGATACAGTGGGTGTATAAAAACGTGTCTGTATATAAAAGCATGCACTGCTAGTGAAATTGAGCCATCAGCAAAGGTCAGCAGAAGACCCAGACACTTAAGCCTTCAAAAAAATGTCTGTCTAGGACTGAAATGATGCACAGCCCTCATGTGGATTTCTAGCACTGAAGATGAATCCCACCCTGAGCGAGAAGATCAGCATGAAAGAATTACCCGGCTAATCAAATCTGATGTTACTCTGACATGGGTTTCCTCTCTGCGTGCTTCTGCCTGTAGTTGAGGACAGAAAGAACTAACCAGAGCTCAGTCCATCAAAGTCCACTGTATTAACTCATGCCAAAAACCATCTCCACAGTGGGATATTTCTCTGAGCCTTCCCAGACCCCGTGGAAATCCAGAAGTACTTTTAGAGGTACGGGATAGGGATGTAATAGTGTAGTCAATTAACTGATTAACTGATAAGCAAAAGCTTATTGATTAATGCTAAAGACTACACGCATTTTCCCTCCTCCTTGCCAGTAAATTTTTAGCAGGCTGGCCAGCAGGACCTACGCCTGCTGCGGCTCTGCATTTAAAGTGTATTAGGAGCTAGGTGGGCAAGCAGCCTGGCTCAGTCCTGGCTTGCGCTGTGTCTGGTAGCTCAGACCCCACACTGGACAGAGGCAGCAGCGCAGGGCAACAGGTGACTGGCCTCTAAGGGGAGCTGGTTTCAAACTGGCTCCTCTCATGGACCAGCTCCCACGTGGCACCCCGCACTGCTGCCTCTGATACAGAGGCAGCAGTGCAGAGTGGCAAGGGGCTCCTAGGGATTAGGGCCAGAGCACACTGGCTGCCGGCTTCACCCCTGGAGACTATAGAATAGTCGAGAAACCAATAAGAATTCATGAGGTTAATCGACTATTCAGGTAACGGATATTTAGCATCCCTAGTCTGGGACACAGGAAGTGGGGAAGAGGAAACAGGCTGAGGCACTGCCTTTGCACTTCTGTTGAACCAACCAACCTATGCTTGCAAGGGACCCACTGAACCCCATTGCAATTGTCCCTAGAGGACTCCAGTGGGGAGGGTGCTGTGGTGGAGGAAGCCTTGAGATTCTAACGTATCCTGGTACAGAATTACTAAGAATCTTGCACCATATTTTTAAAGGATTTGAGACTCCTAAAGACACAGGATGGATACCTAACATGGTTTGTAAACGTTCCTAATACCCAGGCCTGTCCTGAAGGGAGTACGGGGCCTAGGGCAACCCCCCTGCCACAGGCCCGTCCCTATCCTTGCCCATCCCCAAGCCCTGCTCCATCCTGCCTCGCTCCCTTGCCCCTTCCCCGGAGCAATGCAGCTCAGGGGATTACGGATTCTGGCACGGAGTCACCACCCTCCCACGCACCATGCGGGCGACAGGAGCTAGAGTGGCCCAGTACTGCTCTGGCCTGCCGTGCCACCCTCTCCCAGCCCGCTGTGTCCCGCTTCTCCGTGGTGGCAGGAAGTGGACAGCCCTGGGGCTGGAATTCACTGTTTCCTGCTACTGTGGAGAAGCCAAACCCACTAACATTGGCATACATAGCTGGCATACCGTGTTTGCCTCCGTTGAACCCCTGGTGCCAATTAGGGTTGTATTAGTGTCTCTTGTGCACTCACTTGCCTTGACCATTCTAGTGAATGAATTAACTGGTAGAATTCTAGAGTACCCCAGTTCTTAAACAATGCCCATCCCCCTGGTGTCGGAGTCCTTCCATTCATGATTAGTGCATATAAGGACATGCCTGGAATCTGTTTCGGGCGGTTCCAATGCATCATATTCTGTGGTAAGGTTACAGAATATTTGAGGGAAATGCATTTCCACATTTTGTAGTTGTTCTGGAAACCTGATTCTAAGCATTACGCTCACCCAATCAAGGAAATAAGGAAGACGTGCAACCTATGTGACCAGTGGGAATGGGTGGAATTTCAAAATTTGAAAAATCAAATATTCACAATGAATTTCAGAACATATGAATTGCTGTGTTTGATCAGAACAGTGGCCCATGCAGTTCGTTATTCTGCTCTCTGATGGGTGGCCAGACCCAGAGACTTCAGGAGAAGGTGCAAGAAATGCCACACTGGACAACCATGAACATGAGAATGGGCAGACTGGGTCAGACCAAAAGTCCATTTAGCCCTGCGTCCTCCTATCTGCCGACTGTGGCCAATGCCAGGTGCCCCAGAGGGAATGACAAACAGAGGCTAGGGACACCATTCCGACCCATCCTGGCTAATAAGTATTGATGGACCAATCCTCCATGAATGTATCTTGTTCTTTTTTGAACCCTGTTAAAGTCCTGGTTTTTACAACATCCTCTGAAAAGGAGTTCCACAGGTTGACTGTATGCTGTGTAGAAAAAAAAAACCCTGTCTTTTTGTCTGTTTTAATCCTGCTTCCTATAGTTTCATCTGGGGACCCTTAGTCCTCATGTTATGGGAACAAATACATAACTTTTCCTTATTCACTTTCTCCATACCTGCCATGATTTTTATAGATAGATCTCTATCATATTCTTCTTTAGTCTCCTCTTTTCTAAGCCAAAAAGTCCTAGTCTTTTTAATCTCTCTTCATATGGCACCCATTCCTGTGACAAAGTGGGGATTGTGTTCACTCTGTTCGCTTTGTTATGTTGCATGGGATTTCTACTGTTCTGTAGTAGCACCATGTGTGTGCCTCAATTTCCCTGGGCACTGCACCTGTGCCGGCAGGGGATGGGAATTTTGGGTGAGACTCTCACTGAGGGGAGGCTGCCCTAGCCTAGTACAGTACACAATGGCCAAGGTTCTCTTTTAACCTGAGCTTAGCTTGGCGTGTTGAGGGTGCAACCAGGTGTCACAGTTTGCTGGGGAAACTGGACAAAGGTGCAGGGCTGGGACTGGTTGCCCAGTGTGTGTGTTAGTCTCAGCTGGCTTAGGATACAGGGAAGGGGCTCACAAAGGAAAATGTGCCCACAAAGGAAAACTATTGACTTATGAATAATTTACTGAAATAATGTAGCAAGTACTTCCTCATAAGGAATAAATTCAAGAAAATTACAATCAGTTAAAAGACACCACTTGCACTGAAAGGAGATGGGAAAGTCAAATTATACTATGTGTGATTGACAAAATTAGTTGCCCAGCCCTGGGTCACGTAGCTGAAGAAGGTATGTTGTATTATACAATCCTGATGCTGGAAACATGGTTGTAAATCAGTTTGAGTAAGCCATTAACGGGTAATTATGATAATTAAAGGGGCAGAACTGATTAATCCAATTCTAAGAGTGGCCTTGTAAAAAGGGAACTTGGTCCTGAAACATCACCCTCTTTGGCAGGACTCTAGTAAGGTTAGTTGTCGTGGGATAAGAAGGAAGGTCCTCTTCTGGATTGGTAACTTGTTAAAAGACAGGAAACAAAGGGTAGGAATAAATGGTCAGTTTTCAGAGTGGAGAGAGGTAATTAGTAGTGTCCCCCAAGGGTCCGTCCTGGGACCAATCCTATTTAACCTATTTATAAATGATCTGGAGAAAGAGGTAAACGGTGAGGTGGCAAAATTTGCAGATGATATTAAACTGCTCAAGACAGTTAAGACCAAAGCAGACTGTGGAGAGTTTCAGAAAGATTTCACCTAACTAGGTGATTGGGCAACAAAATGACAAATTAACTTAATGTTGATAAATGTGAAGTAATGCACTTTGGAAAAAATAATCCCAACTACGCATACAAAATGATGGGGACTAATTTAGTTATAATCACTCAAGAGAGAGATCTTGGAGTCAATGTGGATAGTTCTCTGAAAACATCCACTCAGTGTGCGGCGGCAGTCAAAAAAAACAAAAAGAATGTTAGGAATAATGAAAAAAAGGATAGAGAATAAGACAGAGAACATCTTATTGCCTCTATATAAAACCATGGTACGCCCATATCTTGAATACTGCATACAGATGTGGTCGCCTCATCTCAAAAAAGATATATTGGCATTGGAAAAGGTTCAGAAAAGGGCAACAAAAATGATTAGGGGTTTGGAACGGGTCCCATATGAAGGGAGATTAAAAAGACTTCAACTTTTCATTTTAGCAAAGAAGAGACGAAGGGGGAATATGATACAGGTCTATAGTATCATGATTGGTGTGCAAAAAGTAAATAAATAAGTGCTAGGGATCACCAGATGAAATTAGTAGGTAGCACAAACAAAAGGAAGTTTTTTTTCACACAATGCACAGTCAACCTGCGGAACTCCTTGCCAGAGGGTGTTGTGAAAACCAAGACTTTAACAGGGTTCCAAAAAGAAGTAGATAAGTGAATGGAGGTTAGGTCCACTAATACTTATTAGCCAGAATGGCTAGGAATGGTGTCCCTAGCCTCTGTTTGTCAGGGTCTAGAAATGAATGACAGTAGAGGGATTACTTACTGATTACCTGTTTCTGTTCACTCCCTCTGGGGCATCTGGCATTGGCCACTGTAAGAAGACAGGATACTGGGCTATATGGACCTTTGGTCTGATCCAGTATGGCCGTTCCTATGTTCTTATAGAATTGCATACCTTAAGCTGAGTTTCTGGGTCTAGTTTAGACCTGGCCTTACAGTGTATTGTGCATTTCTAATGTATTCAAGAATTAACATACCCAAATATGCAATGGAAGGAAACAGGATAGGTTATTTTACTGCATTTTTTCAGCATGTATAAGACAGCATCTCTCTTTTACTTCCTTCTGACATTGAGACAAATAAGGATCAGACAGAAGCACCAAGAAATTGAAAAGTCAGATGCAGGTACAAGTATTATCCTCTAACAAATCCCTGATAGAAAACAAAGGCAGGACCTTTTTGGTGTTGTTTACAAATGGCTAAGTGTTATTAGTAAAGCCCTTTGGATAAAACCGCAAAATGTTTAGACAGAACAACCCTGACCTCTCAAAAGTCTGTCACCTCAATCCATTTCAGGCCTCAGAGTTTACTTTCTCTTAAGGAAAGATAAAGCCAACCAACATCAGGAGTACAGGTAATCTGAGCTGCTAACTTCCTTAGCGGCAGTGCAAGTTTCCCCACACTGATATGCCTCAGTCCTATTGTAGAAAGAATACATACATGTCTCTTGGGAACTCCCCCATTAGTCTCCATGGCCCATTCAATCCTCAGCCGATTAGAATAGTGTCACCAATTGGTATAATCAGTCTCTTCAAAGTATTTTTGGCTCAAGTTTTCAAAGGAGTCCAAGAGAATTAGACGTTCAGGTCCTACAAATACCTACATAAATCCACAGATCACCTGTCACATACTAGTTGTAATTTTAGAGAAACCAAAGGGATCATTTCGTTTATTATTGATCCCCCTGCCTGGCACGGCACTTTATAAAAGGAATTCAGTGTCTATTGAAGCAGAAGCTGTTTCCCTTCCTTCCTCCATCCAGGAGGGTGTACAGAATTTAGCAGAGAGGGCCACTACCAGGGAATAGGCATCAAATAACCAAGCCATGGGTGGCTGGTAGCCCAAATGGGGGAGGACTTTGTCTTCCCAAACCGCCAGCCTGGCTCTGCCCACACTCCGCCCCCGAAATACCTGCTGTAAGAGTACTGGGGTGGAGTGTTGCTGCCTCTGAGCACCCTCCCTCCCTGTGCTCTGAGGCTGCGGCCTTATTCCTCTCCACCTCCCTCTGGTGCAGGGGCAGGGGAAGGAGAGGGAGGCGGGAAGGAGGGAGGGATGGCTTGGCTTCTGTGTGTGTGTGTGTGGGAGGTCCTGGGCAGAAGGGGTGGGGCTGGGGGCTTGTCTCCCCAGCCCTACCTTCACCCACCACCCATGAACCAACCCATCCTCTAGAATTCCATGGCAGGCCTATAAGTTAGATTAAATCTACTATATGAAGCAGGCCATTCTTAACCATATTCTACCAGGGCCTGATGAAATGCATCCTAGAATACTAAAGGAGCTGATAGAGGAGGTATCTGAGCCTCTAGCTATCATCTTTGGAAAATCATGGAAGACAGGAGAGATTCCAGAAGAATGGAAAAGGGCAAATCTAGTGTCCATCTATAAAAAGGGAAATGAGAACAACCCAGGAAACTATAGACCAGTCAGTTTAACTTCTGTGCCAGGAAAGAAAATCAAGCAAGTAATTAAGGAAATTATCTCCAAACACCTGGAAGATAATAAGGTGATAGGGAACAGACAGCATGGATTTGTAAAGAACAATTCATGTCAAACCAATCTGATAGCTTTCTTTGATGGGATAACCAGTCTTGTGGATAAGGGAGAAGCAGTGGATGTGGTATACCTAGACTTTAGTAAGGCATTTGATACAGTCTCCCATAATATTCTTATCAATAATCTAGGCAAATACAACTTAGATGGGGCTACTATAAGGCGGGTGCATAATTGGCTGCATAACCTTTCTCAGAGAGTAGTTATTAACGGTTAACAATCCTGCTGGAAAGGTATAACAAGTGTATAACAGGTTCCGCAGGGGTCTGTTTTGGGACCAGCTCTGTTCAGTATCTTCATCAACGATTTAGATATCAGCATAGAAACTATGCTTATTAAGTTTGCAGATGATACCAAGCTGGGAGGGGTTGCAAGTGCTTTGGAGCATAGGGTCATCATTCAAAATGTTCTGGACAAATTGGAAAAATGGTCTGAGGTAAACCGGATGAAGCTTAAGAAGGACAAATGCAAAATGCTCCGCTTAGGAAGAAACAATCAGTTTCACACATACAGAATGGGAAGCAATTGCCTAGGAAGCAGTACGGCAGAAAGGGATCTAGGGGTTATAGTGGACCACAAGCTAAATATGAGCCAACAGTGTGATGCTGTTGTGAAAAAAGCAAACATGATTGTAGGATGCATTAACAGGTGTGTTGTGAGCAAGACACGAGAAGTCATTCTTCTGCTTTACTTTGCACTGATTAGGCCTCAGTTGGAGTATTGTGTCCAGTTCTGGGCACCACATTTCAAGAAAGGTGTGGCAAAATTGGAGAAGGTCCAGAGAAGAGCAACAAGAATGATTAAAGGTCTAGAGAACATGACCTATGAAGGAAGACTGAAAGAATTGTGTTTGTTTAGTTTGGAAAAGAGAAGATTGAGAGGGGACATGATAGCGGTTTTCAGGTACCTAAAAGGGTGTCACAAGGAGGAAGGAGAAAAATTGTTCTTCCTGGCCTCTGAGGATAGAACAAGAAGCAATGGGCTTAAACTGCAGCAAGGGAGGTTTAGGTTGGACATTAGGAAAAGATTCCTAACTGTCAGGGTGATGAAACACTGGAATAAATTGCCTAGGGAGGTTGTGGAATCCCAGTCTCTGGAGATATTTAAGAGTAGGTTAGATAAATGTCTATCAGGGATGGTTTAGACAGTACTGGGTCCTACCATGAGGTTAGGGGACTAGACTTGATGACCTCTCGAGGTCCCTTCCAGTCGTAGTATTCTAAGATTCTACAGATTTTTAGAGCAGCTTTTATAGAACCCTATTTACTCTCAATCAAGCCCCATTAGTTTCAGCCATATTTGCTTCAGTAGAACTTTTCCATAAGGGCCGTTATGTTACCTTGTTTTCCTCTAGAACGTTGCAATCCTCCAAAGTGCTACAGAACAGCTCCCATGTGTGTTAGTAGCCATGTTGTAACATGCAATGTTTGGGACCTTTCCCGGGGCTTATTCCCGTGGGTGTTAAGGTGTTCTCATCACCTCATAAGGATTGCTCTCCAGAGACTATAACATGAGTTTGGCTCGGGAATTTCTGACTCAAGTCCTTGCTCTACCATAGATTTTCTGTATGATCATGGGCAAGTCACTTAGATTCTCTGGGCCTCAGCCCCCCTTCTGTACAATGTGGGTAATAGCACTTCCTTATCTGTTTGGTGGTGGCGAGGATAAATATATTAAAAGACCATGAGGTGCTTAGATTCTTCAGCAGGGGAGTCCGTGGGTGGACCGTGGGCCAAATCCAGATTGCCAGATGCTTTCAAACAGACCCCAAATCTTTGTATTGACATTTTAACATTGTAATTCTTTTTAAATTATTTTTTCTGCTTGACTATGTTTTGACCAAAAAATTTGGACCTTGATGAAAAATAATCAATTACTCCATAATATAGTAATGGTACTATGGTAGTAAAAAGCCGAGACAGACTGAAGCATGCTAGCAGATTGGAATATCTGGGAAATTTGTTCCGGACATAGGGATGCAATGTGTCCTGTAATTTTGGCCTCTTTTATCATGATTTTTTTTAAAAGCTTAAAACTCACCCCTGAAATCAGGCATCCAAATCAGGTTTGAAATTCAAACTTCTTCCAAGGCACGGAAAGTCGAATAGTTGGCATAATGAAAAGATCCCACGTGCTTTTTCTGAGCTGGAATTTTAGTTCTGGTCTGTATCAAAGTAAGACTGTGACAGACGAGAATCAAAGAGATGCTCCCAGTTTGCACAACAGCCGCGGATGGGATATTGTAGCTGAAATTATACGAGGAAGAAATTGAGCCAATCTCAGTTTCTGCACAAAAAAAATGGAGTGTAAAATTTGGACAGCAACTTTTAAGAGCAGCCACAGTGGATCCAACTCAGCCTGAGTTATCATTGAAAGAGAAAACAGTTTTTACATTTTGATTTGGCAAACTATTGAAAGAAAAAAAGAGAAGAGCTTGAAATAGCAGAATCCTTTCAGGGACATTGCAACAATACATTGTACAACTTGCCTGTAATGGCATCTTACTGAGAGACTGTGGAGCTGGCAGATAAACAGAGGAGTTCATTCTCCAAAGCCTTCATCTCAGGTAGGGGCAATAGATGCGTTCTCCACATGGGTGGCGAGTAATGTAGGCAAGGGAAGACACTGCCTTCCCCAAACTGCCTACATGCCCTGGCTGCTGGGAAGGCTGGGGCCGCAGCGTGGCAGCCTGGCTTCCCCAGCCACCAGCAAGGCTGGAGTCCAGCGCCCAGGCCTTGTGTAGTCAACCTGTGGAACTCCTTGCCAGAGGAGGCTGTGAAGGCTAGGACTATAACAGAGTCCAGCGCCCAGGCCTTGTGTAGTCAACCTGTGGAACTCCTTGCCAGAGGAGGCTGTGAAGGCTAGGACTATAAGGGTATGTCTACACTACCCCGCTAGTTCGAACTAGCGGGGTAATGTATGCATACCGCACTTGCTAATGAAGCCCGGGATTTGAATTTCCCGGGCTTCATTAGCATAAGCGGGGAGCCGCCATTTTTAAATCCCCGCTGCTTCGAACCCCGTGTAGCGCGGCTACACGGGGCTCGAACTAGGTAGTTCGGACTAGGATCCTATTCCGAACTACCGTTACTCCTCGTGAAACGAGGTGTACCGGTAGTTCGGAATAGGCACCCTAGTCCGAACTACCTAGTTCGAGCCCCGTGTAGCCGCGCTACACGGGGTTCGAAGCAGCGGGGATTTAAAAATGGCGGCTCCCCGCTTATGCTAATGAAGCCCGGGAAATTCAAATCCCGGGCTTCATTAGCAAGTGTGGTATGCATACATTACCCCGCTAGTTCGAACTAGCGGGGTAGTGTAGACATACCCTAACAGAGTTTAAAGAGAAGCTAGATACTTTCATGGAGGTTATGTCCATAAAAGGCTATTAGCCAGGGGATAGAATTGGTGTCCCTGGCCTTGTCAGAGGCTGGAGAGGGATGGCAGGAGACAAATCGCTTGATCATTGTCTTCGGTCCACCCTCTCTGGGGCACCTGGTGCTGGCCACTGTGGGCAGACAGGATACTGGGCTAGATGGACCTTTGGTCTGACCCAGTACGGCCGTTCTTATGTTCTTATGTTCAGGCCATCAGAGAGGGCTGGGGCATGGTGCAGAGGCCCTGCTCCCCGGCTGCTGGACAGGGCTGGGGCCAGGGCAACTGCATGGCAGCCCCGGTCCTTCAGGTGGCCAGGAAGGATCAGGCTAGCAGTGGGCGGGGCTTGGCTCCAGGGGCGGGGCTTCAAGGGAAAGAGGCAAGGCTGTGGCTTGTCTTCCCCAGCTGGGGCTTCACCCACGGCCTATGGTTCACCACCCTGCACTGGAGGGGGAAGGGGCAAGAACAGATTCTGGTCTTTCTGGGTATCACATCTACCCTGTGATAACTCACAGCAACTCTGACTTGCAGCACTGGGTGGCGGAACTACAGAATTGCAGACTAGACATTTGGGCTCAGGCTGGAGCCTGAATATCTACAGTGTAGTTTTATAGCTCCGCAGCCCAAGCCCCATGCCAACCATGGCTAGATGTAACCTTTGGCCCATTTACCAATGGCTTTCTTACAGAGATTGCCCCCGGGCAATCAAACAATTAAAGCCTCCTGCATGTGGAAGCCATTTAGCAACCCTGCCTTCGTTCATTCTGCCACCAGCCCATTGATGTCACTGGGGCTGCAGGAAGATGTATCTCGCTGGCTTTGTCTATTTAAAACAGACCGAGCGGTGGTTTTTGTGCGGTGGGCAGGGGGCGTGTCCAGCCCCGCTGGTCCCGCTGCATCTCACCATAACCAGGGGGTGCTCCAGCCTGGCTGGGTGCTGGTTAACTCGTTAAACAGCTTAATTGGTTAACATTTTTAAATGGGATTTTACATCATCACTAACCCTCCCACTTATTTTTATTAACATAGCACATAAGAACATAAGAACGGCCATACTGGGTCAGACCAAAGGTCCATCTAGCCCGGTGTCCTGCCTGCTAACAGTGGCCAATACCAGATACCCCAGAGGGAGGAATCACAGCAGGTAATCCTCACGTGATCCCTTTCCCGTCACCCACTTCCAGACAAACAGAGATTAGGGACACCATTCCTACCCATCCTGGCCAATAGCCATTGATGGACCTAACCTTCATGAATCCATCTAGCTCTTTTTGAATCCTGTTAAAGGTCTAGCCTTCACCACATCTTAGCAGCCCCATGGTGCTCTGTGCTGTACAAACACGGAACAAAAAGATGGCCCCTGTCTTGAAGAGATAGCAGTCTAAAATAACACTATGTAATGTGTCAAAAGGGGTAGCCATGTAGGTCTGTAAATGTGAAAACAATGAGCAGCCCTGTGGCACTTCGGAGACTAACAAATTTAGGAGGTCATGAGCTTTCGGGGGTAAAACCCACTTCATCAGATGAGTTGGAGTGGAAATTACAGAATCCGGAGTATATATAACAGCAAAAGATGTTACCAGTCAATTGTAGGACCATGTTAATGAAGCTAATTAAGTCTGGGTGGATGTGTCTCATACACAGCATTTGATGTGGAGACACGAATATCAAAAGCAGGGAATTTGC
Organism: Pelodiscus sinensis; assembly: GCF_049634645.1. Taxonomy (NCBI): domain Eukaryota; kingdom Metazoa; phylum Chordata; order Testudines; family Trionychidae; genus Pelodiscus; species Pelodiscus sinensis. The sequence goes on along the minus strand of NC_134717.1, from coordinate 6,237,693 downwards.
CTTTGTAGTACCTTAACCAGCTGAGCTCTTCAAGCCTATGTTGATATGAAATGTGATTAGGTAAACTATTCTGTGAGCAAGAAGGGTAGGATCAAAGGAGAGAGTAGAACCCTGATTTCATCTTTCCTCTTTTTTCCTGATGGGATCCATTCTTGATCTTGTCATTCTGTTGAAAGATTATCACATGCTCCTTTCTCCCCTGACTGTTATTGTCCACCACCCTTGTCCCCCTGCTCTTCTTCAGCAATGCTGCTTATAGTGCATGTTTGAGTGTAAACCAAATCATCACCCCTTATTGGATATTAGCATATGGCTTTTGACATCTGGGCCCACCATAGAGATAAGCAGTCAGTCATTTTGTGTACAAACTCATTTTTATCACCGCCCTTTTTGCGTTTTTGATCACAGATCAGCCCCAACACGTTGATCCTATTCAAATGCCCTCATTCATATTCATTCCCATTTAAACACATTAAATTCTCATGTAAAATAATCCCCACACTCTCCAGAAGCTGTTTGTTTTTCTACTTAGGTGGCCCGAGTTCAAAGACACCTTTTAAAATATGCATAGCTTCTTAAGAGCAAAAATTACAGCTTTTAATGGTGTTTGCTTTCCATTTCATGACAATCCCTTTTCACCTTTGCTAGATTTCGTAGGGCTCCTGTATATGAAAATTCCCTTTTTAATGACAATCCAGGAGGCTAGAAATGTCATAGCTGTTGGAACACAGGTTTTTTGCCATGGCACATGGGTATATCACTGCATGAATTAGAAATAATTAGCACTCCCAACACAGCATGTCCAATTCTTTATTATTAACAAAAAAGGAAGGGGGGCGGGGAATTAGACAAGCCATACACTTCAAATCTCTCAACTTTGAATAATGAGAGAAAAGCAATAGAGTCTGTATAAAATGACCTTCAACAGCCAGCAAATATATATCGCAGGAGGCTGCTTTTCGGTAGTTGTCTCTGTGAGGGGGAGAGAAAGAGAGATGAATTTTAAGTAGAGATTAATCTAATGAGCCACGCTAATAATAATGTCTGAGGAGCGAAATAAAACTAAAAAATAAACTATCAGAACCCTCCACCAAACTAAAAGTGGATTGTTTCAGGCAATCAAAGGCAGATGAAATTAAGACAATGAAATAAAAGTGAAAGTGAAAAGAAATAAAATGGATTAAATAAAGTTATACATTAGCATGGAAATCTAGTCCCTGGCTTGGGTGGCGGGGTGGGGGAGAGATGTTTTCAGAACACAAGGACAACATGATTGACTCAGCGGAGAACACAATTAATTTAGGAGGGGAGAGGTGGAAGCCAGCCAATACAAACAAGTTGGTAAATGACTAGGTTGTTTTTTTGGCATACAGAAAAGACAAACTCATTCAGGTAGTATACATACACAAACCTATGTGCAAGTTTTCCCAGAGATTTGAATATGAAAAAAAATACGAGAAACGATCAGCCTACGCAAATCCGACAGCTGGATTAAGTTAGCTCCTGTTGTAGATTAACTGCAAGGAGAACATGATTTCTGTACATTGATTTATTAATCAAAACTATTGAACAAAAACCGGTAAAAGTTTTAAATTAATTTTTGTACTAATTGTGTGTGTGTGTGTGTATGTGTGTGTAATGGTGACAAAATGTCCCTCTCATGTTTTTGATCAGTCCTAGAGCAAGCAGGTTAAAATAGTCTGAATTTTGAGATAGAAGAAATAAAAAAGGACAGAATGAGATTAAAAGAAATTAATGACATTTCTTCCCTTTTCCGCCCCTACCTGGACTTATGCTCAACTAATAATTTTTATGAATGTGTTTGTGACCCATATATGCAGTAAATCAGGGTTACTCAACTTTGGAAGCCCCGGGGGCCACAATGATGCACACAGCACATGCCAACTTAAGTGTGGTTGCATATACATGCAAATATATATGCAAATAGCTTCTTTCACATTGATGGGCATGAATACAAAGCACTTCCCACAATGCCCCAGCACTCCCAGCACCTCCTCCCTGGGGGCTAGAAACACCGACACCCTGTACCCGTCTGTTCCAGCCAGCCTGTCTGCTTGTGTCTTTCAGTGCTCACCCTGCCTGGGAGACGCCTCGCCATTGTGGAGCGTGTTCCCATTGGAGGCCATGTTCACAAGATCCTACCCACAGGCCACGTCCTGTGTAAACCCAAACTGCGAGGGTTGCCAGGTGTCCGGTGTTCACCCCGACTGTCCGTTATTTGGGTCCCCGTCCGGTAAAAAAAACAGAAAATACTGGACATTTCCTGTTTCCCTCAGATGGAACAATTTTCCCCTGCTGCCTCTGGCGGGGGTCGGGGAGTGAGGAGTGTGGGCCCATTTAAAGGTGCAGCGCCTTTTTTTTTTGCTTAACGACTTTGATCTCTCCCGCTCTTTTTTTTTTGCTCAACAACTTTGGTCTCCCCCTTTTTTTTTCTCAACAGAATTTTTTCCCGGCAGCTTTTTTTTTTTTTTGGTGGTGGGGGGGAGAGGGTTCGGTATTTTTTGTTAAACCATCTGGCAACTCTACAAACTGCACCACAAGCCGCAAACAAACGGGTTGCAGGCTGCATGCAACCCACGGGCCACATGTTGATTGGCCCTGCAGTAAATAGTAACTTGATTATTTCTGAACTGGCAATTCACGCCTTGTTGCTGGTTCTGGAGGCACATGGTGGTGTTTTTGTTCCCCGAGGGAACATATTACCTCTGCCTGAAATGAATTTGTTTTGCTCCCTAAGCTTCTCCAATAAGCTACTCCTCCAGGTGAGTAAGGGTATCAGAATTTATCCTCAAGTCGAGGGTTTTTTTTTCTTGATTAAATGAATTTCAGTTCCAGTCCTGAAATTCTTTTTGTGACTATTCATATGAAGATTTTTTTGGCCATATCAATGTCCCTGAGCAGCAAATCAGAAAAGGCTTCAACCAGGTCAAGGCCAGTTTTCACATTCATGGACAACCGAATGAATTGATTTCAGACGATTGGAGCACCCGTAATAAATCCCTGTGCTCATCCATCTCCAGCCACAGACACATTCCCGCAGACTCACCTGCACTTGGGCATCCACCCGTGTATACTGTGCCTGCAGCTCCATTACAGCAAAGAGGGATCACAACCTTGCAGCATCCGTCAGCATTTTCTTTGTGTACAAGAAAAGAATAGAGATCTCGATTGGTTTGAACAGCCGGAACATCATTTATTTTAACAGCTGTGTGCCATTAAAAATAGTGTGTGTCATGGACCATGGGCCAGGTCAGGGGGTATGTAAAAGTCTGTATGTAAGCCTAATTGTGGGAAGTTGATCTTCGCTATAACTCCATTGAGTTACCATAAGCATGAGAGGAATTTGGGGTGAATTCAAACTGGTGTAACTCACAACTCTGTTGGCTTCTAAGCCTGTAAATCACATCAGCTTAGACTCCCATAGAATCACTTTGTAACATTCACCTTATGTCCCTTGACCACTGAATTTTTATTCCGGCCACTGAATTTTTAGTCTGACCCTGTATGTATGGCACAGTAACAATAGATCAATTACAAGTTTAAGGTTACGAGCCAGATTATTTTCTGGAAGCAAATGATGTGAATTAGAAAATAGCCGTATAAACACATTAAGCAGTTGTTCCCAATAGTTAATAACCCCACCTAATGTTGTTATCGTTTACGTAGAGTGAAACAGCTCAAGGAGCTTTACAGAACATGTCAGATACAGTGTTCCAAAGAGCTTGAAATCTTCTATAAATCAGACAATCTCTCAGCATATTACAGTAAGTACCAGTGCTTGCCAATGAGCCAGAAAATGGGTAGATGTTGCTAATGTGACATCCTCTGGATGAATGATTATTTCTTTCCCCTCACCCCCGATCCTCCCAGATCTAAATGAAAGCATCAGCTCTTTGGAACAGAAATGAGTCACCACAGTAGGAATTTCACTGTGTGATCTGGAAGACAAAAAGGAGCCTTAACTCTTTTTAGTGCAGGCGAGTCTCGCCAATTTTCCATGAGAGTTTTTAATAGAACTCTCATTTACTATACATTTTAAACCATTTTAGCTCATTTATTCCCAGCCAAGATTCATATTGGGTTGAAGGGTATATTTATTATGTCTATTTCACCGCAGGTGAGCCTCTTTTGTGTCATGGTTTTTTCCTTCAAGGGCAAGGGAAATTGTTTGAAAGATTGTGTTTGTAGTTCTCAGACGTGTCCACAAGATGGCAGAAGGCACATGTGATTCTGCATCCCACCAATAGGATAGGTGATTAATAGAGCAGTAGGCGCTCACTTTTTTTTTGAACATTTTTTTTAAAGTTCATTAGCCTAGGAAGGGGATCAAGCTAATGAGGAAACCAAGACTGAGAAAAAGTCTGATGCAGAGAGAAATACAATCTCAGAAATTAGAAAGTCTCAGAGGTTGAGCAGTGTAAGGCTGTAACTTTAAAAACAATGAGCAGTCCCACGGCGCCTTAAAGATGAACAGTAACTCCACTCCGCTGATGACGCTTGTGAGTCTATGTATTTTTGTTATTAGCTAAGGATACATCTACACAGCAACATTATTTTGAAATAACTTAGTCCGTGTCTACACAGCCGGCAGTTATTTTGAAATAATGTTGAAAGACTGTCAAGCTGGAGGACTTCTTACTCCAACTCCTGTAACGCTCATTGTACGAGGAGTAAGGAAAGTCGGAGGAAGAGCGCTCTGTTTCGAAATAAGTGCTGGGTTGACACTCCCAATTTCGAAATAAGCTATTTCCAAATAAACTACGCAATTGACGTAGCTCAAGTCGCGTAGCTTATTTTGAGTTAAACCCTGCTGTGTAGACGCACCCTCAGGTGCCACAGGACTTAGAGAAAGAGAGAAGTTTATTAATCCCCCTGCCAGGTTAGGGTTGGTCTGAGTTACCTAATCAGGGGTAGCAATATTGAGGTTAATCTGGGTTGTCATGGGTGTGATTGAGATCAGAATGTGTCCAGTCTCCCGAGTTTGTTAGAACCTGAGAATCCTGACTCCTATTCTCTCTGAATGAGCCTTGATGGAACAGGTCTGAGTGATGGTCAGCAGCACTCGGCCAACCCGTCAGAATCTAATTCTATCACTCTGTTTATAGGCAGACGACAGGGAGGCAGGAAGAAGTGTATGTGTGGAGGATACTATGCAAAAATAAACAACAGTGGGTGTTAAGACTTAGAAAATATGCCTTCTGGTTTAATTATAAGGAAACACAGAGCAGCCAGATAGGAAATTACTGAAATGCTGTGTTTTTTAGCCAAGGATGAACTACACTTAGTTAAGACTCCATTTCACATCAATGGTGGGATGACCATATTTCCTTAAGATGAATATGGGATGCCTGGCTAAATTACTCGAACACAAGTGAGTTCAATGGCCTTCACTCCGAACTGTGCAGCGCAAACGTTCAAATGAACATTGAGTGGACTGAGGCCTTGTTAAAAAGAAACACTGTGTGGCTGGAGTCTGTGTATTTACTTCCTTTAAGGTTTTCATGAGGAGAAGTGACACACACACATTTAGGGTAGCTAGATATGATCACAAAATATCTCGAACATGGTGGGGAAAAATTGGCTGAGCAAAAAAACCCCCAAAATGGGGGATCAAAGTTATTGAGCAAAAAAAAAAAAAAAAAAACGGGTCACTGTGCCTTTAAATCCCCGTGCTCCCCGCTCCCCCACCCCCACCAGACACAGCAGGGGAAGAATGGCCCCATCGGCCTTCTGTGCGAGAAAATCAGAAAATATCAGACATTTCACAAGTCTGGTATTTTCTGATTTTTTACCGGACAGGGGCCACAAATACCAGACACCGGTCAACCCTACACACATTTCCTACAGCTTGCTCACACGGAGATAGGGGTGACTGATTGGCCACTCTCTCTGGAGGCTCTCACATGCTACGTCTTCATCGGAATATTTTCCCCAAAAATTCTTAGCTTCTGATTTGCATTTATTACTGTCCGCTTCCCATTTCTCTCGCTTGTTTTCTCTACAGTGTTTTGCAAGGGCTTTCACCTCTCTCTCAACCAGGCTGATTTTTTTAACCAATGTGGCCTCCTCCCACCACTGGGCCTTTTTGGGCAGCGAGTGAGACATTCGTAAACAACTCCCAACGATCTCTTCCATTGTTCTGATGAAATTCGCCCTGAGACTGGGGCTCCAGCTACGTTGCCCTGAGGTCCGAAGCACGAGCTCTCCAGGAGGCCCTGTGGCCCAAGGGGCGGACGGGGAGCTCTGGCTTCAAGAGTGGCATCGTGCTGTAGCACTTTCTTGGTGCCATTCACCATGGTGCACAGAGATACAAGCACCGCCCTGACTATGCCCATCCACTTGGTGTCCCTAATGAGCAGGGTCTATTGATCCTGAACCTCACCCCCCCACCGGTGCATGTGGAAACCATCTCTGCAGAGCCATAAGACCCATTGTCTCCTCCCCATGGGAAGACACTGGAACTCACCTGCTCACCAGCCTGCCCTCCCGGGAGACCCTGATGGTTTCAGCCCTGTGGACGGTTTCCTTGCGGAGTGGAGAGACCCATAGAACATCGCACTAAGCATGAGGAGCATAAGGCCCAGGAAAACAATCCCATAACTGACCGCCCCATAAAACAGTCACAGCCCCTCCCAAACACGACTTCCTCACGACTCTGCCCCAGCTGGTCCCAGCAGATTCTGGACAACTGAGGGCTGAGCCCTGTGCAGGGTAGGCGCCGAGTGCCCAGTGCAATAAACCAAGGTAGAAAGTGCTGTGCACCCTGGGGAGAGCAGAACCCCAAATCGACTTCACACGCTAGCTGCTGCACAGCCATTGGGTCGCTCCTGCTTAGCGTGGAACTAATTGCTCATTATTAGCACCACCTCAGAGATGGGACACGTGCACCCATGGGAAACGGACTTTGTAAGCATCCTTAGTATCGAAAGCTCTCTGGCACTTTCAGAATGCAGGGAGCTCCTTCTGAATGTGGGGACCAATTGAGCAGCAGACTCTGCCTGCACATAGCAGCTGCTGACCCCGTGTGGCTGGTGGGTTGAGTTGGGTTTTTGGCGCCTCTTTCAGCTAACAAGGAAGCAGCCAATCAAGAAGGCAATACAAAGCAAAGATTCCTTCTCTAGTCACAGCCTGCGGCACAAACCTCCTCCTTCTAGACTTCACCTAACCAGCATCCTGCCAGGGTCCCATTAGGCCGTGTTGCAGGTCCTCTCGCCTCAGTGTCCCAAACAGAACCCAAACTTTTCTCCCACGGCAATGGCCTTCTGCCCCTTTCATTCTCAGCAATCACTGGCTCCTGTCTTCACTTTCCTCTCTTATAGGCCCCACCTGTGCCTTGAAAGGTCATCAAGTCCAGTCCCCTTCCCTCATAGTAGCACCAACCACCATCTAGAGCAGTGGTCTCCAACCTTTTTACACCCAAGATCACTTTTAAACCTCAGAACAGGTGAAGATCTACCGCCCCGCCCCTTCCTTGAAGCCCCGCCCTCTATTCTCCTGTCCATCACTTGTTATCCCCAGCCCTTATACACTATGTTAAACAGTTTAAATTATGTAATATATAAAATTAAAATCACATGTTTATAGTTATGAAATAAATGGTCTGTTTTTAATTCATGCTATTTAAATGTCAAATGAAGCATTTACAATTATACATTCTGTTCTCTGCTATTTTGTAAATCTAAAATCAAGTATTGATAATTATATATTTTTTCTTCCAATAACAAAGTCTCAGTGTGACACCTGTGACTGAAGAGTATCTGCCAGTGTCTTGAAGTCTGGGTTGTAGTCTGAGATTGCTAGTTGTATATAGTCCATCAGATGGGCATCTGTGATCCTGCGCTCAGCCTGGGAAGCTTGCTCCAGCACAGCTGGAGCTAGACGCAGCCTCCCTAGGCTGAGCACAGGGCAGCCGGGCTGGAGGGAAGAGAAGTGGCTGCCCGGCCAGCTGGCCATGGCGCTTAGCCAGGGTGCACCAAGCTCCACGTGGGCAAGTGCAGAGGAGAAGCTGCCGATCAGCTGGAGCGCGGGGCAGTCTCTTTCAGCTGAAAGCCACAGTCAGCTGGCTGGGGTGTTTCAGCCCTCCCGATCTCCCAGCTCCCACCATTCCTCGCAGCTACTCACCTGTGTTGTTGCTCAGTGAGTAGCTGCTCCTCAAATGAGGAAATCTAATGTAAATATACTGCGCAGGTGCGCAGTTCAGAGAGGGCTCAAGAGCTACTCTTAGAGCCCCTGAGATCTACCGGTAGATCGCGATCTACTGGTTGGTGACCACGGATCTAGACCATCCCTGATAGATGTCTATCTAACCTGCTTTTGAACATCTCCAGAGATGGAGATTCCACAGTTTCCCTAGACAACTTATTCCAGTGTTTAACCATCCTGACAGTTAGGAAGTTTTTCCTCTTGTCCAAGTTAAACCTCCCTTGCTACAATTTAAGCTTCTTGTGCTATCACCAGTGGTTAAGGAGAACAATTTTTCTCCCTCCTCCTTGTATCACCCATTTAGGTATTTGTCCACAATGTCCAGTTTGACTCTTCCCTTCCCTTCAGCATGACAAATTTGAAAGGAAGCCTTGATTGCTTTTAGCTTCCCTACCAATTTAGAAGTGTCACCAAACGTTCTGTCGGTGATATCCTAGGGTGTGTCTAGACTACATGCCTCTGTCGACGGAGGCATGTAGATTAGCCAGATCGGCAGAGGGAAATGAAGCCGTGATTAAAATAATCGCGGCTTCATTTAAATTTAAATGGCTGCCCCGCTCTGCCGATCAGCTGTTTGTCGGCAGATCGGGGCAGTCTGGATGTGACGCGCCGACAAAGAAGCCTTTCTTGATCGGCACAGGTAAACCTGGTTTCACGAGGCATACCTGTGCCGATCAAGAAAGGCTTCTTTGTCGGCGCGGCGCGTCCAGACTGCCCCGATCTGCCGACAAACAGCTGATCGGCAAAGCGGGGCAGTCTGGCCGTGCCGCGCCGACAAAGATTATTTTAATCACGATTATTTTAATCACGCGATTATTTTAATCACGGCTTCATTTCCCTCTGCCGATCTGGCTAATCTACATGCCTCCGTCGACGGAGGCATGTAGTTTAGACGTACCCCTAGTGTTGCTCATGACTCTACCAAATACGACTTGCTTTCAGGCACAAATTGCTTGGTAAAGATGCTGATATCATCTACCAATTGCTATCACACTCTGGTAGCTGAAGTAGTAGAGTATTTCCTGGATTTAGGATAGAAAATAACTGCTGGACCTTTATGATTTGGGTTCGCAGACTTTTTAAAATTATAAACTTAAAAAACAACAAATAGTCTGGTAGCACTTTAAAGACTAACAAAACATGTAGATGGTATCATGAGCTTTTGTGGGCACAGCCCACTTCTTCAGATGACTGGAGTGTTTTCACTGAATCAAGGTCAAGCGTTTTGATATTAAAGGAAAACTAGGTTGGCTTGCACCAACTCACACAATGAACCTTTTCTGGTGTTCTGTAAAGTTTAAAAATATTGGGGTCGGTGGAGGATTTATCACTTTTTGTGTTGCCTTCAAGCCTACAACTCCCTGGAAAGAGAAGAACTGGAACTGTCAAAATACCACAAGGAAAGTTGTTGTACTGAGATTTCCTGCCTAATGGAGCAGATCCAAGAGATTTGGATTAGCTTTAGGGAAAAATGTGAAACTGGTTACTTCTCTGTGCTAAATCCCATGACCTGATTTTGGATGGTGACTATTGTTGCTGTTATTCTTAAAACCTGAGTGTACTTGGAGCGTACGCGGAATCACTACTTTGTTACCACTCTCCCTGGCTACGTCTACACTGGCCCCTTTTCCGGAAGGGGCATGTAAATTTCACCAGTCGTCGTAGGGAAATGCGCGGGGGATTTAAATATCCCCCGCGGCATTTAAATAAAAATGTCCGCCGCTTTTTTCCGGCTTTTAAAAAAGCCGGAAAAGAGCGTCTAGACTGGCCCCGATCCTCCGGAAAAAGCGTCCTTTTCCGGAGGCTCTTATTCCTACTTCACCGAGGCGTAGAATTGCAACGTTTAGGATGCTTTACTGCTGCAGACACCCTCTTCCTGCAACTACCTCTGGTGTTCCTAGCCGGTTAGCGTTAAAGAGAGCAGGCACACCCCTTTGCTTCTGCTGGAGACATGATTGAGCCTCTCCCCTTGCTCTCTGCTGCATCAGTGACCTTGATTTTCACACAGAAGAGCATTACGGCTCTTAGGTTTCCGGTTTCAAGGCTGCATCTGCCAATCTGTGCTGGGGAGTAAAAGCTCTTTCCAGTCCCGTGTTTTCTCTTTACACAGCTTCTAGGTGTTGTAAAAAATAAAAGCCCCTTCAAAGTACATAACCAATGTCCATCAAGAAGTGATTTCATTGAGTTTTAGCTGCAATTCAAATTTACCGGAAACTAAAATTGCATTAACCGGATATAACCTATTCTTTCCAATCTCTCATCTTGTACTCTTAAGTTTGCATTATTATTAAACAGGGGTCTGAACCAAAAGCTAGATCCAAAGCCCTCTGAATCCTGGAGATCTGGATCTGGAGAGGGAGCAGAACTTCATGGCCCAAGCTCTCTGAAAGATAGAGCCCAAGAAATATGGATCCAGATCCAAACGTGGGGGGCCTAACATCATAGCTGGGTAGCACTTTACTCTGCAAATAGACTTCTTCAAGGGACTTCTTGTGGAATAAAAACACTGAGGCTAGATCTACATTATGCTTTCTTGTGCAAGACCATATGCAAATGAGGCACGGCGATGAATATCGCTGCGCCTCATTTGCAAACTTAATGAGCTGCCATTTTGCTAAAAAAACCCCTCTTGCGCAAGAGCTGTTCTGCCCCAAAATAAGCAGCACAACGGCTCTTGCTCAAGAGGGGGTTTTGCACAAGAAGGAGCAGTGCAGACTGTTCCTTCTTGTGCAAAAGCCCCTTGCACAAAATGGTGTCTCATTAGGTATGCAAATAAGGCACAGAGATATTCATCGCTGTGGCTCATTTGCATTTCTTCTTGCACAAGTATGCGCAATGTAGACGTAGCCTGATCGATTTCAGTAGGGAGAGTCAGATTCTGTCACCTTGGATTTGTCTACACTGCCAACTTTTGCCGGTAGAGGGTATGCAAATGAAGTGCTGATTAGCATTTTGTAGTGCTTCATTTGCATAATCGATTTGAGCCGTTTTTGTGCAAAAACAAGCAGTGTGGATGTTTCCTTTTTGCGCAAAAACCCCTTTTTGCACAGATCCTTACTACTCTCCAGGAAAGGCGTAAGGGTCTTGCGCCAAAAGGGTTTTTTGCACAAAAAGAAAATGTTCATACTGCTTGTTTTTGCGCAAAACCCCCTTGCACAAAAATGGCTCCAATAGATTATGCAAATGAAGTGTGACAAAATGCTCATCAGCGCTTCATTTGAATACTCTCTGCTGGCAAAAGCTGGCAGTGTAGACAAAGCCCTTGTGCCTTAGGTCTAGCTCTGCATTGCAATCAAACGGCTCAAAAACGTCCCAAGGCGTATAAGGAGCTTACTGTGAGATGTCAGACATGGGACAAGAACCTAGTTTGTCAAAATGGAAACAATCCAGTTTGAGGCTGATGGCTGGGAATTGTTATGCCCAGGAAAGGGAACGGAAAGTGAAATGCCACCCGAACTGTGGAGATTGTGGGACAACTCCAGCGACCAAGCGTTATGGATTTCATTTCATTTCATGTCGTGTGAGTTGTCCAATATTTGGTATCGTTCTTAACGCTGCAGTTCCTGGAATCAAGTGAATGCAGGAGAATATCAACTTTCATTAAATGAAAAATAAGTTGTGGTTGCTGTGATGGAGTGTTGGGGTTTCCCTGACTCCTGCACCTCCGTAATGGCACGAACAGACTCCGCCAGCCAGTAAATAGAGGGAGTTTATTGCTTCTCCAGGATACAGCACAGCATTGATGTAATCTGGTTACAGGGCAGGCCTAGGATGCCTCAGCCCCCCTAGAGATGGGGGAGACTGGGCCCCTAAATTCCAGCCCCTTCCCTAGGCTGCCTCCTCCATGATCCCAGCCAGGAAAATCTCCCCGTCCCTTCCAGCCCTGTCCCCCTGCCAGGGCTGACCTCGCCCTCCTTCCTTTGTTCCGTTCCCTGGGAGGTAACTGGTTAGACAGGTTCGGAGCCCCTTGCATAATGACTCATCCCCTGCCCTGCTGGGCCGTGCTACAGACAGCAGCCAGCGGAGGTCACTCACAGCCCACCGCCCAGCATAGCAACCAGCAAGGTACCCACACTACGTCACAGTTGCAGAGAAGAGCTCGAAAATGTGGCCCACCTCTATGCTAAAAGGCTTACAATCCAGATGGCAAATCAAAAGAACCAATGTATTCATTAAAAAAAAATATTCTGGTTTTTGAAAAGCTTGGAGTTGGCAATACTTCTTTTGGAAGTAGGAATTGAATGGAATCGACCACGCCGTCATATTAATGCATCCGCTAGAAGTCAAAGCTCCTTTCAGGGACAGGTGTTTGGACGAGAGGACCTGCAAGAGGAGGGCAAATCTGTCAGGGATGATACTTGGTCCTGCTGTGAGGGCAGGGGACTGGACTCAATGACCTTTCAAGGTCCCTTCCAACTCTATGAGATGGTATAAAATAAGCATGCAGTGTAGACATACCCTAAGAGAATACAAGAAAGCTCTTGGTCATGGACTCACAGACTTCAAAGCAAGAAGGGACTGAGGAGGAAGATTTCATCATGGCTATTTTTAGCAAAAAAATTCACAGGAACTCATGGCCCCATCCCTGACTTTTCCTAAAAATAGCCATGAGAAAATGGGGAAGTGAGGGATGGGGTCCCCACATCACCTGCAGAGGCTAGCCAGCTGTGGGGCCTGCTTGGAGCACCTGGGTCCCCCTGCCGGGCATGGCAGCTGGGAGCTGCTGTGTGCCTCCACTGCATGGCAGGAGGAACCTGAAGCTTCTGGCTCCCACTGGGTGAAGTCACGGAGGTCGCTGGAAGTCACGGAATCGTAGCCTTAATCATGATCATTTTCTCTGACCACACTGCAGGCCACGGAACCCTCCCCCACCCACTCCTGCAAAAATCCCTTAACTTGATGTCTTTCCCCCAGGATTTGAGGACTTCACCAACTCAGCCAGAGGTTAAGAGGGTCCATCATTTACATCGCTCTCTGGATCCCTCGGAAAGAGCATCCCAGGCATATTTCCCCCCCTCCCCGGACTCTACCATATAAGGGAAGCCAGTTTAGAATGCAGACAATTACAGCCTCTTTAATAGTGGGGGAGATGAGGGAAGGCACCACATGTCTGTGGACCTGCCACACAGAGGAGGAAGAGGAAGGACAGGAAGGAGCTTCTGTGCTATGGGCACAGCTATGGGGAAAAACAAGAGTTGGGCCAAATCCCGGGTGGAAATGTTGGAGAAATGACCCAGCAGGAGCAAAGGGACTCTGAGAAGAGAGCATAAGAGGGCAAGAAACATCTGGCATGTACTTCAGTGCTAAGTCACTCGGTCACCTTGCCATGGAAGAAAACACAATGGTCCCTTTTCGGCAGAAAGGACACTTATTTTGTAGTCCAGCACTACCTGTAGCCTCTCTGGGCTCGTCAGACTCACCAAATGGAGTACAAACTTCTCAACCTTACCACATTAGTGCCAAGTCATAGACTTGGTCTGCACTACAGGTTAGTTGAGTATAACTTATGTCCCTCGAGGGTGTGAATAACCCATGTAAACTACACGGATCTAAGTGTAGGAAGCACTATGTTGGCGGGGGAGTTTTACTGGCTGATGTAGCTACTACCGCTTGGGGGAGGGCAGGTGTTATTAAGTTAGCGGCAGAGCTCTCCTTTATAGGTTTAGAGGACCTTCACCTAAAATGCACCAGTGCAGCGGCACCATTGTAAACGCTGTCGTGTTGACGTAACCTACATATTCTCCTGGTTCCTGTACTGTTCTCTCCCCAGTCAAGCTGTTCACATTCACTGCTTTGGGTATTCAACTGCCTCAGGATTGTTTTGCTAAACGAGGACTCTCAAGATAGCTAAAGGTGAAATCAGTGTTCTGGGGCTATTCACTTTCTCAAGGTTAATGAGCCAGAGTAACTAACTAAAGGAGACCAGGGAGAGAGAGGAAATCATAAAGGTGAAAACGTGTCAAAACAACAGATGCAGAACGCTCGTCTTTTTCACTTCAGACCAAATGGAAAGCTTTTCAGTTTAATCACTCTTGATATAGCTGCTCATTCATCCATTGGAGATCTCTAAATCTTACAGGCTGGACACTTGGGCTACGTCTAGACTACACCCTTCTGTCGGCAGAGGGATGTAAGTTAGACGTATTGAAAGTGCAAATGGAGCTGGGATTTAAATATCCTGTGCTTCATTTGCATAATGGCAGCCAGGGCTTTTTTTTGAAATGGGGCTTTTTGAAAAAAAATGGCAGATTAGATGGGGTATTTTTGACAGAAATGCCCCATTTTGAAAGATCCTGTACTCTGCCACTTTTTTTCGAAATGGGGCATTTCTGTTGGAAATGCCCTGTCTAAACTGCCATTTTTTTCGAAAAGCCCCATTTCGAAAAAAAGTAGCCGCCGCCATTATGCAAATGAAGCATGGGATATTTAAATCCTGGCTTCATTTGCACTTTCGATACGTCTCATTTACATCCCTCTGCCGACAGAGGGGTGTAGTTTAGACTTAGCCTTGGTGTTCATGAATCCTGAGATTTGCCACCTCACTCGTGTGCTATGTAGGATATTCATCTTGGAATCCCTTAACTCCACCCGTGAAACTAGTTACAAGTCAAAGGCCCCATTTCAGCAAAGCACTTAAGCAAAGGCGTGGGACTGCACAGTGTTGCAAACCACAGACGTTCAAATATCGGGTCACCGCCAGGCAAAAATATTGAGATTAAAAAAAAAAAAGGAATGTTTGTATTTGCTTGTAGCCTGCGTTCAGAGCCCTTTTCAAGCTGTTCGCAATAACCACAGGAGAGAGGGCTTAAAAACCCTCCAACAATTATAGTGAGATTCATGATAACATTGTGAGAGTCAACAACGGACTTCGGCCCTCGAGAAGATTCATGTCCCATGTGCTGAGCGAACGTTTCACTGCTAGCTCCGGTCCACGGTAGAGAGTTATTTCGAAATAACAAGCGGAGTATCCACACTCTCCAGCCCGTTATTTTGAAATCAGGGGCTGGTTATTTCGAAATCAGAACTCCTGCTTTCCAGGAGGAATAACGCTGATTTCAGAATAGTTATTTCGAAATCGTGGTCGTGGGGATGCGCCACTGCTGCTATTTCGAAATAACGATTCCCCAGAGTCATTCAAAGTAATGACTCCCTGGTGCTTCCTGAGTCTCTAAGTCAAGGTAGCGTGTCCACATAGAGGGAACCTGCCTTGGACTCATTTCAAGGCTTCCCCATAGTGTGGACACACTATTTTGGAATAGTTATTTTGTGAGTTATTTCAAAATAATTTCCTAGTGTAGACATGCCCCAATTAAATTCATCTCGATTTTTAATAAAGCGACTAACTCCAGAGCTGCTCCCCCTGTCACTTTCCTTAGACTGACTTCCTGGTGTCCGGTGTCTGGTGTCCTTCCAAAATCTTCCTCCTGCAAACCATCCTCTTCCCTCCAGGTTCCAGGCAGGTTGCTCTACATGGGGCTTAAAATGAAGCACACGATGAAGTGATTAGGGATCTATGTGCCTAGGCTAGAATTGGCTTTAGATCACCCCATGGTGCTGGAGCTATTTTTGGAGGGGGGTGCTAATCTGCACCCTCCCTTACCTCTGTCCTTAGAGCTGGGGCCAGGAGCAGGGCCGTGGCTCCGGGAGGGGAGGATGCAGACAGGGGAAAGACAGCAGAGATTGGGGCCAGAACTAGGGGCTCCATGTGTGGGGCCAGGAGCTTGGACCCCCCATACAGTAAGTGAGGCCACGACCTGGGTCCAGCAGCGAAGCCCTTGGTGTCAGTGGCTAAGTAGGACTGCAGGCCAGTCGTAGAGCCCCCGGGCATGAGGCCGACAGCCGAGCGGAACCTTTGGCCACTGGCTGGGTCTCTGCGTGAGGAGTTGGCAGCCAGGGCCCTGGGGCTGGCAGTGGTGTCACCTGCCCCATAAAAAGGGAGCTGCCTCAGGTAAGCACTCCACACCTCAATCTCCTATCCCAGCCCTGAGCCCCCTCCCCGTGCAAGATGAAGGACATTTGGAGCTCTGCATCATCAGCATATTGACGGTGCTTGAGTCGTCCAATCCGTTCACCTAGTGGTTGCATGTAGACGTTGGAAAGGACCTACAAGAGCAATGATCCTCAATGGAACTTCACATGGGAGGTGTCGAGCGGCCACTGTATAAGGGACTCCACCAAGTGCAGGCCAGTGGTGAATTTGGGCCCGACAGGCCAGATTTTCAAGAGTTCAGCATCCACATTTGGGTTCAGAACTTTGAAAGTGCTCAGCACCTGCCATTCCTACTGTCACGCTTATGTCCAAATGCATAGACCAGCTCTGTACAAGGGGCTGGATCTAAGACCCATGGTTCTGGTCTCTACACTCTAGGGGAGATACGGATTGTGGCTGCTGAGCTTTAGAAAAATCTCTCCGTAAGGCTACATCTACACTGCTGGCTTTGCAGGCAGAGCCTATGCAAATGAAGCGCAGATTAGCATTTTGCCACATTTCATTTGCATAATTTATTCAAGCCAGTTTTGCACAAGGGGTTTTTACACGAAAAACAAGCAGTGTGGATGGGTTTTTTTGCGCTACCCTCCTCCCCCGTTTTCCGCAAGATCCTTATGCCTCCTTTTTTGGGGCATAACAATCTTGTGGAAAAAGGGGTTTTTTTTGCGCAAAAAGAAAATGTCCACACTGCTTGTTTTTGAGCAAAAACCCCTAGCACAAAAACGGATTGGCAGAAAATATGCAAATGAAGCACACCTCATGCAAATGAGTCCCTCATTAGCATATTTTTTGTAGAGAAAACTCGTAGTGTAGACGTAGCCTAAGTGACTGGCCCAAGCTCCCATCAGAACTCTGTTGCAGAGCTAGGGATCACATACCTGTTGGAGGAGTTCTTGCTGTAGGTAGCCCTGAGAGCACAGTGGGCACTTAATAAATCATATCTAATGAAAACAGGAAGATCGGACTGAGCTTTGACTGTTGCCACTCTGGTCATTTCTAGCTGAAAACGAACCAGGCAGCAGCAGACAAAAATGACAACTTCTTTTGAAGATTTCTGCTAATTAAGCAAAAGCGTCGCAGGAAAACCTGCCTTAAGCCACAATGTCTTTTTAGGCTGGGGAAGAAAAAAACCCTTCTCCTTCTTAATGGACTCTGAGTTCTCACCCTCTGCTAGCACTACATCCATCACCTTGCAACACTGAAGATAATTTATAATTGTCTCAATTGTTTCTTTTATTGATAGGACATTTTTACTACAGAATTTAATCAAAGAGATTAAATGTCATGTTACCCATTACCTCTCTGTTAAGATATTAATCCTATGGCAAGATGTATCACACTTTGAATTAATCAGAGACGGAAAGAGATACAATGGCAGAGTTAGTGCTTTAGGATTCATGAACTCTTGACACACTGGACGTGGATAGAAGCTGCATCTTGTTTTTCAGAGTTAGAAATGAAGCATAGAAATAAATGAAATTAGGAGATCATTTCACAAAGCACTTTGAAAGCACATCGAAGTGACGCATAAGTCACTGACTGCAACGAGGTGAAGGCAAGCAGTTGAACATTTGGTTAGGGAAGGGTTTAAGCACTAGCTTAATTTTAAGCATGCAGCTAAGTGCTTTGCTATATCAGGGCTTTCATAGAATCATAGAATATTAGGACTGAAAGGGATCTTGAGAGGTTATCGAGTCCAGTCCCCTGCCCCCATGGCAGGACCAAATACTGTCTAGACCATCCCTGATAGACATTTATCTAACCTACTCTTAAATATCTCCAGAGATGGGGATTCCACAATCTCCCTGGGCAATTGATTCCAGTGTTTGACCACCCTGACAGTTAGGAACTTTTTCCTTATGTCAAACCTAAACCTCCCTTGCTGCAGTTTAAGCCCATTGCTTCTTGCTCTATCCTCAGAGGCCAAGATGAACAAGTTTTCTCCCTCCTCCTTATGACACCCTTTTAGATACCTGAAAACAGCTATAATGTCCCCCCTCAGTCTTTCCTAAATGGGAAGAGCTAGGCCCACCATACTGGGGATACAGCTTCCACTTATCATAACTTGAAGCAAGGGCAGGGTTGGGTTGTGCTGGGACAATGGGACATGCCTGGAAAGGGATTGTGTCTCAGAAAACCAGACAGAAAAGAGACAGAATCACCCGGCAGGTGAAAGGGGCTGCCCTGCCCCCTCCTCATCAAGGACTGTCCCAGCCACAAGCCTCCCACCCCCCAGGCACCCTTTAGAGAGGGCAAGGGAGTGAAGCTCCCCCCCCATTCATACGGGAACATTGCTGGCCGTTCCCCTTCATTAGTGAGCGAGGGGAAAGTGCACAGTTTGCCGCATTCCTCTCTCTGGCAGGGGGATGCAGGGGGAACCAATCCTGGACCTACCCCAGCCAGGGGACATGTGCCGCTTCCCCAGCTGTGCCCACTGGAGCTGCAGCAGCCATGGAGAGGTGCTTCTCACCTGGCCCCAAGGTGCTGCGGTGAGAAAGGGTTGCGTTTATCCTTTCTCCCCGGGGCAGCCTGCATCCTGAACTGCCCTCCCCAGGCCTGCCCCTGGGCGATGATTGAACTGAAGCATGCACATTTTCATTTTATGTCTCCCAAACCCCAAAACGAATTGAGTTAAGGGCCCGAGCAGCGTCGGGTAAAACTTCTACTACTCTATAACGTGTTTTATAAAGAAATCTGGCACGACATCCCCTCTGAACCCCACCATGCAGCAGAATCAAGGTGGGCAGATTGAGGTGCTATACCCAGATTATCCTGGGATGTAACCTGCATATGACCTGGGGGAATATGTCTTCCTGAACCAAATAGACGTCAACCTATGGAACCCTACTGAAGGAGACTTTGCTCTGAGGAACTGAGACTCCAGTGCTCTGCTCAGTGCCGCTCTAATGAAGGTGAGGGTTCGACTCCCAGGCCTACCCCCCAAAATACCCTGACATTTCTGGGAAGGTGGAGGAGATGTGGACAGAGCTTGCTCCTGGCAGCTCTCCTTCCCTAGGGGTTATCTTAATGTGTGTGGGGCAGCATTGCATGCAATGTCTCTAGTAGTGATGCAGCAGAGCAATCAGTAAATCAGGACCAAAGGGAAGCAAACCTCCTCTCTCCACTCCCATTGGTCCTCTCTTCCCTGTTAGCCTCCCATCCCAATATCCAGGTGGACCCCAGATCCTTTTATGAGAGAAATGGAGATGGAGGCACATCAGGATCATGAGTGGCCCCCGAAGACGCTGTACTACCCAGACAGCCACCCGCTGAGAATGACTATTGTCCTTAGCTGAATTTGACCCAGAAACTTAAACTGCCTGGTCGAACTCCTGTACTTCTGCTCCGACTTTGGCAAGGAGATTTGCTCAGTCTGCTCTCTGGTCCCAGCCAATGTTTTTTGCTAAGCCTCTGTTTCTCGTGAGCGTTCCCCGTTTGCTCCCCAGGCTGTTGTTGGAAAGCACTGAGATGTCTTTGCCACATTGTTCAGAAATGCACAAAAAGCCATGACCAAAAAAAACAAAAACAAAAAACAAGTCATCTGGTAACAATGAAATATTCAAATGGCTATTGGCAGAGACTGGTTTCTATTTCTGGCAAAAAAAAAAAAAAAAAAAAAAAAAGAGGAAGATTTTGTTTGAGAGAAGCTATTTGCGCAAGCTACTGGTGAGGGACTGAAGCAAGAGCAATAAAAGATTGATGTATTAACATGTAGAGCACGTCTGTCCTAATTGAAAAGTGCTAGAATCCTTGTGATTGAGAAAGGGGGAGTGAAAATACACATGTACAGAATTCTATGACATCAGCTGCTGCTCCAGGAAATTTAGAGGTAGATGCCCTAACCAGTGAAGAGGCCCAGCTATTATAGGTCCTGAACCGACACATAGTAAGAGTTGTAAGCATCTGGGGGCAGACACAATCTAAATCAAGGGTGGGCAATAATTTTTTGCCAGGGGCCACTTCGGAAATTTTTGAAGTGCCCCCGGGCCGCACGGGGGGGGGGGGGGTATCAAGCAGAACGGGCGGGGCCAAGATATTTCTGGGTTCACCACCCCCAGACAATGATAAGTCTGGGAGTGAGGGAGTGCCTTTGCCCCCACCCCACATTCCCCCTAGGTGCCCATGACCCAGGTGTGGAAGGAGACTTCCTGCACTCCCCTGCCCCTAGGCCAATCAGGGGGCTTTGAAGTGCCACATGCTGCTTGGAAGGCAGGGGCAGAGCAGAGAAGGTTTTGCTTGCTCCCCCGTCCCCAGGCCTTAGACAAAGGGGAAGTAATTCACTTGGGCACACAGCATATCACTAGAAGAGTCAGGGAAAGACTCCAGCTCATCAGATTCGTACTATGGTGCTCTAGTCACAAATCTACAACTCGGCAAACGTAGAGGGTATGTCTACACTGCGGGACCAAGCCAAATTAAGATACGCAACTTCAGCTACGTTAATTGCGTAGCTGACGTCCAAGTAGCTTAACTCAGCTTTTGGCACTGTCCACACTGCAGGATGTCGAAGGAAGAACACTCTCCCTTTGACTTCCCTTGCTCCTCGTGAAAACAGGGCTACCAGCATCAACCAGAGCACCCCCTTACTTCGAATTAGTTGTCTTCACTAGACTGCTAATTCAAACCCTGGAAGAGCAACAGCAGCAGCTTCAATCTTTCTCTGTGGTGTAGATTTACCCAGAGAGACCTTCTGCCTTTTAGCTCAATGTGTGGGGCAAGACAAACAAATTCAGAAGGATGGCGCGCCACCGCTCTGGAATTGTTTTCTGCTTCTGCGCGTTAGTTTGCGTTTTTGGAGGTTCTAAGAAGCCTGGTTCAAAGGAGTATTCTTAGTTTTCACATGGCCTCTGCATTTCTCGTTCTGGCCAGAACCCTGAAGTGCCAAAATGACATCAGAGAAGCTGTTCACATAGGATCACACAGCACAAAGAGCCAACACTCTAAGTTCCCCATTTTTTATAATGATCTGGGTCATAATTCAAAATGATCTGTACAAACTGGAGAAATGGTCGGAGGTAAATAGGATGAAGTTTAATAAGGACAAGTGCAAAGTGCTCCACTTAGGAAGGAACAATCAGTTTCACACATAATGGGTGCGTCTAGACTGGCAAGATTTTGTGCAAAAGTGGCCTCTTTTGCGCAAAAACTTGCCAGCTGTCTACACTGACCGCTTGAATTTGCGCAAGAGCACTGACTTTGTAATGAATACTTGCGCAAGAGGGCCAGTGTAGACAGATACCTTATTTTTTTGCGGAAGAAAGCCCAATGGCTAAAATGGCCATCGGAGCTTTCTTGCGCGAAAGCGCGTCTATACTGGGCACGGATGCTTTTGCGCAAAAGCACTTTTTGCGCAAAAGCATCCGTGCCAATCTAGACGCTCTCTAGCGCAAATACTTTGAACGGAAAAACTTTTCAGAAAGGGATCTAGGAGTCATAGTGGACCACAAGCTAAACATGAGTCAACAGTGTGACACTTGCAAAAAAAGCAAATATGATTCTGGGACACATTAACAGGTGTGTCGTGTCCAGTTCTGGGCACCACGTTTCAAGAAAGATGTGGAGAAATTGGAGAAGATCCAGAGAAGAGCAACAAAAATGATTCAAGGCCTAGAGAACATGAGCTATGAGGCAAGGCTGAAGGAAATGGGCTTGTTTGGTTTAGAAGACAGAGGGGACATGATAGTGGTTCTCAGGTATCTAAAAGGGTGTCACAGAGAGAAGGGAGGAAAATTGTTCTTGACCACAAGAAGCAATGAGCTTAAACTGTAGTAAGGGAGGTTTAGGTTGGACATTAGGAAAAACTTCCTGGCTGTCCGAGCGGTGAAACACTGGAATAAATTGCCCAGAGAGATTGTGGAATGTCCATCTCTGGAGATATTTAAGAGCAGGTTAGACAGACACCTATCAGGAATGATATAGGTTGCTTGGTCCTGCTGTGAGGGCAGGAGACTGGACTTGATGACCTCTCGAGGTCCCTTCAAGTTCTGTGATTCTATGATTTTACATGTTCATTATGATTTTGGAGAAACTCTTCCAGAGGTACACAGGTGAGCATAGAAAAGCTCAAATGCACCTTGTTGGGCTTCAAAGCCAACTCAAAATATTTGACCATTAGCAAACTCCTTAAGGCAACCAGTGATTTTTATTTAGCTGCACAGAGAGGCATGCAGTGAGTCTGGTCTTTATTGATCCTGCTATAAAGACTTGCCAACTTGCAGGTGGTTCTCTTGGATGAGAAGAAATATTTGCGGCAAACGGATTTTGCTCAGGGGGTATGAGAGTGACTTGGCTGTTGTTTAACGGATTGATCTCAATCAGTAGCAATTTGGGGCCTGAGGAATGTGGTAAGACAAGGCATCAGGCATACACTATGGTGCCATAACACATGAAGTACAGTTCTGAACCAATGAGTTTGTCCTGGAGAGTTTTACTGTGATGAGAAAATGGATCTGTACTCTTGCTTCAACAAACAAAACAAAAGCCAACCCCCCCCCCCAAAACCGCCCACACCAGAAGAGCAATAAATATTCTCAGCTAGTGAAATCAGCGTGGCTCTATTAACGTCAGCGTTGCTATGAAGATTTACACTATCTGAAGATAAGGCCTGATGTATTTTTCCACTGATTTTAAAATGGGCATGCTGACAAATTAGCTGTGGGGATATTTGAAAGTTCTGTCTTAGAACTCAACTGGATGTTGCTTTCATACCACACCAGAAAGAGAGGCTGGCTACCAAAGGCACTGTTCCCAATTTTGGAAGCTGGCAATGAAATATACGTATTCCAGTAAATCTAAGTGGAGTTGGCTGTAAATTGTGTGAAACTATTGCTCCTACTGACCCTCTAGCCAGTCAAGTTTTCCATAATAAAACTCCTATATTAAGAAGTTTATATCCTCACCATAAAAGTTTACTCTGAGCTAACAGTTGGCATAAAAGATCTTATCCCCAGAGTGAATCTTCTTAGAAAACTAGATAACGGCCGGCAGTACATTTATATGGCATTTTTCATCCTAAGAAGCCGGAGCCTTTTGCAAACGAGACACAAGGATCACTTTGTTTGCCAGACATGCAGCCACTAGTGGCTGTTTAATCGTCACAATAGATACAACAGCTTCCTGATCAAAAACAAAGCGTGTTGGTTTCAATTTAATCTACGCAAAGGAAGGTAGGTCTGGAAGAACCTCCTCGACAGTCCAAAGTGACATTTGGTTGAGGTAGTTGTTCTCTTCTGACAGTACATGCTGATGGCACGAGGCTGAAAAATATCATCTTGTTCTAGTGTTCATCTGATGAAGTGAGTTTTACCCACGAAAGCTCATGATGCTGTCTGTTTTCGTTAGTCACGAAGGTGCTACTTGTTGACCCTATTTTAGATAAGGATAAAGGCATCTCTCTTCTTCTTTTCAAAGGGCCATCAATTACAATTACCCAACTTTGTCTGGGAAAAATATTCCTAATCCTTCTGGTGTTGCAAATAGCATTCATTGTAAATTGAGGCTAGAATCATATAGGCCAGAGGTGGCCAAGCTGCAGCTCGCGAGCTGCATGCAGCACTTTTCCCCCAAAATTGTGGCTCACGAAGCCGCTCTGCGCACCCCCCATAGCCTCTGCCCTCAGCTGCCCCCCCCCGGCCCCTGGCTCCCCTGTGCTCATCGGGGCGGCGATTCAAAATGGCACCCAACATGGTGGCCATCGATGGGAGCCTGATATGGCCAAAAAGCCTAAGTTTGATTCTTGTCTTAAAGCGGCAGCTTCCTTTTTTTTGCTTGACAATTCTGGGGGGCTTTCTCCTTTTTTTTTGCTTGACAATTCTTGGGGGTTGGGGTAGGGGGCTTTCCTTTTGTTTGCTCGACAATTCTGGTGCGGCTCTTCGCATTTTTTCCACCGCTGTTTCAGCTTTCTTTGTTAAATGGGCTGGCCACCCCGATATAGGGCTTGTCTACACTACGGAGCAGTTTGACACTGCTGCAGTCGATGTCTGGGGTTCAAATTAGTGGGTTTAGCACTGGCAGGCCTGCTTCTCATGAGGAGTAAGGGAAGTCGATGGGAGTGCGTGCTCCCGTCGACCTTCCACTGTGTCAACGGACCCAAAATGCACTTTAAGATGCTTCAACTCCAGCTACATAATTAAAGCAGCTGGATTTGCGTATCTTAAATCAACTTTCCCCTTTAGTGTAGACCAGACCATAGAGACTTCACCACAGGCCTCACTTTAGGTACAGGACTATTTCTATTTACTTTAATGGGAATATTAATGTATATAGCAAAGCATATGTGGTAAGTCTTTGTAGGGTTAGGGCTTTAGCCTCTCAGTCTGGTTTTCAAATCATTTCTCAAAAGACTTGAAGTAATTTAATTGCTCTTCAAAGTTTTATTTTCAGACATTTCAGATTATGGGTAATTTGCAATCTTTGAATACAGGTGGTCAAAATGTAGGGGAAGCAGTGAATTTAAATAAAACAAATCACTGTTTTCAAAATATCACAAAAAGTTAGCGTGTCAGAAAAGAGTAAAATGTTTGAAATTTTCCTGGCTTTAAAAAAATGCTGTAAACTTTAAAGTTCAAAATTTGGGGAAAATTTCAACATTCAGAAAATTTTGACCTGCTCTAATTTTTGCTTCTGATTGATTATTACTTGCAGAAGTTGACTGGCACTTAAATATTGTCTCCTTTTGGATCAATGAAATGTTTTAAATAGCAGATGATTGAATGAACATTTGGGGTGTAGCTGTTTTTTTATATGCAAATAATAGAATTCATATATATTCAAACAAAAACCTGTTCACATGAATGCTGACGAAAAGACATGAACTGTGTTAAATCAAACAGGTCTGAATTTGAACAACTGTTCCCAAATGTTGTGTTGCAATGCATAACCATATGCATATTCAGCACTGGTGAGGCCGTGTCTGGAGTATTGCATCTAATTCTGGGCCCCCCATTACAGAAAGGATGAGGACGCATTGGAGAAAGTCCAGCAGAGGGTAACAAAAATGATTAGGGGGCTGATGCACATGACTTATGAGGCGAGGCTGAGGGATTTGGGCCTGTTTAGTCTGCAGAAGAGAAGAGTGAGGGGGGATTTGATAGCGGCCTTCAACTACTTGAAGGGGGTTCCAAAGTGGATGGAGAGAGGCTGTTCTCAGTGGTGACAGATGACAGAACAAGGAGCAATGGTCTCAAGTTACAGTGGGGGAGGTCTAGGTTGGATATTAGGAAAAACTATTTTACTAGGAGGGTGGTGAAGCACTGGGATGGGTTACCTGGGGAAGTGGTGGAGTCTCCATCCTTAGAGGTTTTAAAGTCCCAGCTTAAGAAAGCCCTGACTGGGTTGATTTAGTTGGGATTGGTCCTACCTTGGACAGAGGGCTGGACCTGATGACCTCCTGAGGTCTCTTCCAGCCCTAGGATTCTATGATTCTATGAATCAGCTTGGTTCATGAACTTGGCTAAATATCAAGTGAATCTGGGCCAATGTATGAGATGTGCATGAGCATATGCAGAAATTGTTGCTCTAAAGCAATACTGATTTAATTTTTATTTCATCCTCTGGAGATTCTGCTTTCAAGGAAGCACAACGCTCTTGTGAGATAAAATCTCAGGGGAGAAATGGACACACAACCTGTTCTTGTGCAGTGAAATTGCTGAGTATTGCCCAGATCAGTCAACAGAGAATGGAGGTGTGTTTGTCCCATCACTTGGATGTGTATGCACCTCCCATGGTGGGAAATGGATGCTGTGCATGCAACTGACTATACCTTGACAAATATCCTGGAATCCCAAACCAATGTATTATCTCTTCAGCTGTTTGGATTAATGAGTGTGGATCGAGATAGAGATTGCAAAGTGATGCCATCGATTTGTTACCCATGTTTGTATAGAAGAGGCAGACATAAAAGCTCTCTGGGACCTAATGAACCACAAGGTAAGCAGGAGGAATGGAGAGGTGGAGTGATTAATCTCACACTGTTTAGCATCTTCTCATTCTTTAGAGAAGAAATACCTTGTAGCATCCGAGTTTTATAGATTACGCTGTCATTCAGCACCTCAGTGCTTAGATCTCTGGCCTCAATAGGGAAATCTAAGGTTTCCTTCTAAGTAAAATACACTTTGTTGTTTTTTTTTTTTTTTTTCAGGATTCAAAGGGTCTGGCATCATCGTTGGTTTTAAAGTTTTTTTCAGTTACAGACTAACACAGCTACTACTGAGACTTCGAATCCTGCACGTTTTGTTTTACTCCCTATAGCCAAGCTGTGACTGTGAGACGGAAAATGATCTTTTATGGGGAATACTTACCACCTGGCTGATTTATGGATTCGATGCGAGGCGTTGCAACGGGGACAGGTGTTCTGGGAGGATACATGCTGCTCTAGGCATGATGCAGCCTTTTACTTTGGAGGCAGGGGGGTCCAGGTTCTTCAAAACTCGTGGTCAGGCCTGAGGGTGTAAGGTGCTTGCTGGAGTAGTTAGGAGGCACTCCTCGGGCAGGAGATTGCTGCAGAGCCCTGCTTTCCTGGTGATGGTGTAGAATGGTACTCATAACGCGAGTGTCATTGATGACCTCTGACGGTAGCAAGGACTTGTCACATCTCAGTGATGACAGGGCCTTTAGCAAGTTCTCTTCCTCTGTCCCCTTTTCTAGAGCCACTTCCCCTCCTGAGATAAAATAATAAAACTGAGCAGGATTGTCAACCAGTTCCATCAGCTTTCTGCAATCTAGGTGCTGAAGCAAGGACAGAACAAAGAATAGAGAACCACTGGTCATTTACTCATACAGAGTGTTTGCACTAGCTTTGCTCTGCGCAGGACACTGGCTTCATCCAATGGTACCGTTATACAGCAGTGAGGGCAGGGGGCATGGCTATTTGTCCTTCTTAGTATGAAAGGACACATCAGGTGACTCTTTCGCTGATTAGAAGGATTGCTGAATGTCACCATCACTAGGTGAAGGGAAGTGGTAATGGCATGTACAACCTACACCACCTTTTTTGAATTAGACAGAGTAGTGGCCATATGTGGTCTCATGGATAGGTCCCTGGACTCTGCCACAGCTCTCTAATGTGACATTGGACAAATCATGGTCTCTCCTCCTCCTTGTCTATTTAGATTGTAAATTCTTTAGGATGTGGACTGACTCTGAGGCCAGGTCTATACTACACCCGAAAGGTTGGCTTACGGTATGCAACTCCAGCTATGTAAATAACACCAACCTGAAGCAAATTCTCACCAGCAACTATACACCACACTACAGTAACTCTAGCTCAGGAACCAATCCCTGCAACAAACCTTGGTGCCAACTGTGCCCACATATCTACGCCAGTGACACCATCACAGGACCATTCACCTGCACATCTACCAATGTAATATATGCTATCATGTACCAGCAATGCCCCTCTGCCGTACACATCAGCCAAACTGGACAGTCCCTACGTAAAAGAATAAATGGATACAAATCAGGTATTAGGAATGGTAACATGCAAAAAACCTGTAGGAGTACACTTCACTCTCCCTGGACATACAGTAGCATATTTAAAAGTAGCCATTCTTCAAGAAAAAAACCCTTCAAAAACAGACTCCAAAGAGAAACTGCAGAGCTACAATTCATTTGCAGACTTGACACTATCAGTTTAGGATTGAACAAAGACTGTGAATTGCTAGTCAGCTACAAAAGCAGTTTTTCCTCTCTTGAGGTATGTCTACACTAGCCCCCTAGTTCGAACTAGAGAGGCTAATGTAGGCATTCGAAGTTACAAATGAAGCCCGGGATTTAAATATCCCGGGCTTTACTTTCATCTTCCCGTCCGGTTGCCATTTTTAAATCCCTCTAGTCCGAACTAATTGTCCAAACTAAGGACTTAGTTCGCGTTAATGTTTGACTGCCACGTGTAGCCTCAGGCAGTTAGTTCGGACTAAGGGGATTTAAAAATGGTGACCGGATGGGAAGATGCAAATAAAGCCCGGGATATTTAAATCACGGGCTTCATTTGCAACTTCAAATGCCTACATTAGCCTTCCTAGTTCAAATTAGGGTGTTAGTGTAGACATTCCCTTGGTGTTTACACCTCCACATCAGCTGCTAGAAGTGGGCCTCATCCTCCCTGACTGAATTGACCTTGTTATCTCTAGCCTTACTCTTGATTTGTACTCTTTTCATATGCCTGTATATTTATACCTGCCTCTGGAATTTCCACAACGTGCATCTGACGAAGTGGGTCTTTGCCCACGAAAGCTTATGCTCCAATAAATCTGTTAGTCTATAAGGTGCCACAGGACGTCTCGCTGTTTATGCAGATTCAGGCTAACATGGCTACCCCGTTGATACTTATTCAATCTCAGTATATCTGATATTCAAAAAAGAAAACAAGACTGGTTCTTCGCTGACACCACCCAAGTGGTTCTAAGAAAATCAGGGAAGAGATCACTAGGGAATCCTCTCCCTAAAGTAAAGCTCTCCCCCCTGCTCCACCTCCATTTTGCTTGGAGTTGAGAAAACAG
The DNA here is from genome assembly GCF_049634645.1 of Pelodiscus sinensis. Taxonomy (NCBI): domain Eukaryota; kingdom Metazoa; phylum Chordata; order Testudines; family Trionychidae; genus Pelodiscus; species Pelodiscus sinensis. The sequence continues at coordinate 6,208,983 of NC_134717.1, read as the reverse complement.
AAGGAATCCACAGATATAGACTCTGCCTTTGTACCTAGGCACTTAATCCTAAAGACACGACAATCAACCAATTGTTGAAATTTATTCCAGTTAATTAGAATAAAAAGAAAACTCTTTAATTATGAAAACAAAACTACTGTTGCAAGTATAGTAAATTGGGTAGGTGGTAAATAGCCACAATTTGATATATATATTCAGGGAAAGTCCCTGAGCTGTAATCCTTAATTACAAAAGAGAAAAACAATTAGCCAGCTCAAATATGATTTCCAAACCCCTAAACAAGGAAAACAATAAACCCGGACAGACTATTTAACTTTTCCCTATTTACACATTTCAAGAAGTCCGTTCTTGGAGAGGGAAGTGTCTCCCATCTCCCTCAATACCTGGGAGAAACTGCTCTGATCTCAAACAAAGATGAGAGAGAGAGAGAAAAAAAACCCTCTTTTGCAGTTTGAAATTCCTACCTGCATTGTTATTGGCTGATTGCCCGAACTCCCCACCCCCAGCCGACACTTTTGTAGGTACCTGAGTTAAGCCCTTAGTCACTGGGTGCAGGTCAGCACTCCTTCTGATTATGACAGCATCTAACCTGGAAAAATGATAGAGGGCACTCACTGAAGTTTGTGGTCGTGGATGGTGAGCACCACACAGCCCTATTGGGGCATTCAGCCATGCTGGGTGCAGCATCAGAATCTTAGAGCTGCAGGGCAAGAAGCAAAAGACAATAGCTTAGTGTACCAGGAAAACAACTTTAAAGTCCTATGGGGATGTTTTCAAAGGTGACGGGTGCCTGGAAGAAGAGTTGCAACGGGATGTAAACCCGGCAGCAGATCCTTGCAGTGGGAGGCGAATTCCCAGGGAACTATGCACTACAGGCTTTCAACCTCCTTGTGTGCCGGATTACAAAGCTATCCTAGCGCCCGCAGAAGTCAGCACAGCCTAGGTAAGCAGCACGGTGGTGCTGAAGAAACCATCAGGCAAATTACGCATTGGCATGGACCCAAAGCTACTGAACCAGGCACTGGAAAGATGCCACTCTCCACAACAACATCTTGCCAGGACTCTCCAATGCCAGAAGCTTTACAATCTGTGATGTGGAGAATGGCTTTTTTGGCTGACCTACCTGGATAAAGAATCCAGCCTGCTGACAACCACTGTAGCCCCACTACAGAGAGCTGCACATGTCGATGGGCACAAGACCAGCGCCAGTGCAATTCCCGAGGAAACTCACCCAAGCCCTGGAAAGAATGACTGGGGTGAAAATAACGGCAGATAATTTCCTCGTTGTAGGTGACAGGAGCCACGACCCAGAAATGGAGCAAGGTCACGCCAGAGCTTTTCTTGCAGCAATGCAGGGGCGAGAGCCTAAAACTCAACCCAGAAAAAAATGTGACTCAAATTGCTGTGAGCAGACAGCCTGGGGATGTTCTTCACATGCTAAGGAACTGACAGCCAATCCCAATAAGATCAAGGTAGATAGTAACCAGCGGATGTAAAAAGGGGCGCGGTGCTTTACAGGAATGACACATGTTCTGTCCAAGCTCTGTCCACACCTGGCTGCAGAAGCGAAACCCACACGTCCGCTTCCAAGGCAGGAGGTTGAGTGCCACTGGGCAACGGTCTCAAGTTGTGGTGGGAGAGGTCCAGGTTGGATATTAGGAAAAACGATTTCACTAGGAGGGTGGTGAAGCACTGGGATGGGTTCCCTAGGGAAGTAGTGGTGTCTCCACCCCTAGAGGTGTTTAAGTCTTGGCTTGACAAAGCCCTGGCTGGGTTGATTTAGTTGGGATTGGTCCTGCCTAGAGCAGGGGGCTGGACTGATGACCTCCTGTGGTCTCTTCCAGCTCTATGGTTCCATGATTCTATGATTCTAGGAGCCCAACCGCAAGCAGATGCCACCCAAAGCGAATGATAATGGATGCTCCTGTGCCGTCATGCTGCCGGCTAGAGGAATTACTAGGGCTCCAGTGTGCCGAATTGGAGCAAGGATTGGGATGTAGCTCTTGCGTAGGAACCACCGGTCCTTTAGGCCAGCAGAATCCCGTCAGAACCCGAGCAAGGGCACATCCAAATAGAGCCAGAGCTCCTGGCTGTGCTACATAGGGAAATCATGCAAAAAATAAATGCTTCACCCCGGGAACTGACAGACACCTATCTGAGATGGGACGGAGAGGAACCAACGCAAAGCCCTGCTCCTGGACGGAAGAATGTGAATTTGCTGGCTGTGTGAGAGCAGAAAGAGACTCAGGTATAATGTGAGCTGCCCACCTGACCAAAAGAAAAAGCAGGAGCCCACTTAATTACTTTCACCGAAAACTGACACCTAATTACAGTGGCTCAGTGTTAAATCTTTGGGCGGTTGGTTCTCTGCCTAATTCAAGAAACAAGTCAGTGATTGGGCTCACGTTGTAGCATTCCAGACACTGTACTCTCTGACAAAGGACACCAATGTGCCTTGGAAAAATTACAGGAATTTGGACACAAATGGGAGTTTGACCACCAACCACTCTTCCTCTCAGACCCACAAGGGAATCAACTGTGAAAACAGCCAAGATTGTTACGCAAAGCTGCTTCTTATGGCTCAGACCCCTTGTTAGCATAGTGGAAGTTGGTGCTGATTTGTCTACTTGCTAGATCCATTCTATGGATTCATGGTAGACATCCTCTCAGGGGGTGTTAACCCATAAAATCATAGTGTCCCTTGATGCTGGGAATTGTGGGAAGGAAATAAAATATAAAACTTGACAAATAAAGCGACCTTATGGGAGACAAAAAAAACCCCCACTCTTCATAATAGCGAACAGCTTCCAGAGTACAACACAGTGAATCTGAAAGAAAAAAAAAGTGGACGCTAAAGCCATTCAATAGTTTATCCTGAGATCAGTACGGCACTGTAGTCTAACTCCACTGGTGATGCTTGCATTTCTAGCTGTATTGATTTTCTTAGCAGAAAAACCCAAGGTAATCCAGAGTGTTTAGTTTCTTGCCCCCTTGGAGCTACATTCATTATTTTGTCCCTGCCCAAGTATAATGCTGTATAATTTGCATGCACTGTTGATCTATAACCTGAGTAGCTATATGTCCATAGAACAAGCTGAAAACCGAGGATAACACTTGTTAGAGTAATTAAAACACTTCCCCGGCTGGAAATGGGATTGCCGTTGCAGCTTCAGGAGGTGTTCATTAGAAGTAACGGGCCTAATACTGATAGCGTAAGTGTGTGCAACTCTGCTGAATTACACAGAGTTTCAACAGGGCCGTCCTTATCGATTCATAGAATATGAAGCTGTGGGGAGCACCCAAAAACTTGGGACCCCACTGGGTCTTAATGCTCATCTTCTCGCTTTTTCCTGATCTCTGTTCTGCGGCTCTGCTTCCAGCAGAGAGAATCTAGGGCAGTGTTTCTCAACCAGTGGCATGAGTACCCTTAGGGGTACCTGAGAGACGTCTGAGGGGTATGTCACCACAACTGAAATTTGGAGAAAAACTGAATTTTTGTTGTAAGTTTTACAGCGCTTTATTATTTGTGTACTTTTTACACCCAGAAATGTCATCCCCCACCCGGCTACGATTAAGTTGTTTAAACAAATGTGTTGCAAGGGTAGAAAAAAATATGTGTCTGAAAACTGTAGGTACTGGGGGTACTTATAACTTTTTTTAAAAAAGGGGTACTTTATCAAAAAAGGTTGAGAAACACTGCTCTAGTGAACTTAAGAGTGAAGAAGCGAGGAGGAGACTGAGGGGGATATGATAGAGGTCTATAAAATCATGAGTGGTGTGGAGAGGGCTGATAAAGAAAAGTTATTTATTAGTTCTCTAAATAGAAGAACTAGAGGTCACCAAATGAAATTAATGGGTAGCAGGTTTAAAACTAATAAAAGAAAGTTCTTCTTCACACAGCGTGTAGTCAACCTGTGGAACTCCTTGCCAGAGGAGGCTGTGAAGGTTAGGACTATAATAGAGTTTAAAGAGAAGCTAGATAATTTCATGGAGGTTAGGTCCATAAAAGGCTATTAGCGAGGGGATAAAATGGTGCCCTTAGCCTCTGTTTGTCAGAGGCTGGAGAGGGATGGCAGGAGACAAATCACTTGATCCTTGTCTTTGGTCCACCCTTTCTGGGGCACCTGGTGCTGGCAACTGTCGGCAGACAGGATACTGGGCTAGATGGACCTTTGGTCTGACCCAGTACGGCCGTTCTTATGTTAAGCCTGCCAGAGCTATCAGAAGAATACTGAACCTGTGAAACAGCCATTCACGTGGTAATGAAGCCAGGCATTTGCCAACCCCGGGTATAGGCTTCTGAATTTACTTTTATGGGACTACCCGCTGTGGGAGAGAGAGAGAAGCTTTGGAGTTTACACAGAGTTCTTCTTCAGCTCAGGGAAACTAACCAGTCATGTGCAAGCTCAAACGTGTCTCTCTCTTACCAATAGGAGCTAACCCCGAATTCCCAGCATGTCTATTTCTCGTCCTCATGCCTACTTGATTTCCAGGGGCTTCTTACTACTCCCCTTGCTTACATTCATTCTCCCTTCTCATGCCGAGGGGAGCACCCCAGTATTTCCTTCCCACCATCACGAGCACCCTGCCAAAGGTGCCACCTAACGTGTACCACATGAGCCGGCGGGGAGCGCATGAAATATTCCTCCCTCTAGCCCAGACCCTCAGCTGTGTTTTACAAACCGTTCAGAACCACCAGGATCCTATGAAGCAGGCAAGTGTCTTGTCCAGGGTCCTACAAGGAGAGTTAACACCAGCTGTGCTCTGGCTGGCAAGAGAGTGATGTAAACTTGCTTGTGCATTGTCAACATGCGCTAGGAAACCTCACATGCTCTCTTTGCAGCGGCGTGATGGAAGCCGTGACCTGGTGTTTAAGTAATTTGTGCTGTAAAATATAGATTTCCTCTCGGCACTGGTGTCAAAGCTGATAGGACCCAGTGTGACTCAGCCACTGCGCACCTCCCCTCATGGCAGTCAGTCAACAGAAAGGTGACACTGCGGGAAGAGGGTGACATTAGGCACTTAGCAAGAGGGGCAGGAGAATAGAAGGGAGGGCGGAGCAAGGCAGAACAGCAGCTGAATCCCAGGGCCGTCAGAACAGTCACAGCACCATTAAAGGCAAGTGAGAAGACAGAAGACTCCCCCAAGCTGCATAAACGTATCACTCCAGGGAGTTTCGAATTGCATAATTGTCGACGTAGGGCTCACTGCCTATTAGCTTCACCCGATGCTTACGAAGCACTGGGACCCGGAGCAGAAGGGATCTGTGGATTTTCTTCTCCTGCGGGCTGCAGAAGCAAACTCAGAGCAGCCTGATGCTGTACTAAATGCACCACTCCAAGGAAAAGAGCCGGTCTCCAGGCAGCATCTAGCTCTGCTCTTTGGATTCAAGGTCACAGTCGCTCAGTCTGGCCCTCTGGGTGTATTGGCCTGGAGGCCTTTGCTTGTGCCGTGCTGCCGCTTGGACACCATGGGTATGTCTAAACTACATGCCTCCGTCGACGGAGGCATGTAGATTAGACAGATCGGCAGAGGGAAATGAAGCCGCGATTAAAATAATCGCGGCTTCATTTAAATTTAAATGGCTGCCCCGCTCTGCCGATCAGCTGTTTGTCGGCAGATCGGGGCAGTCTGGACGCGACGCGTTGACAAAGAAGCCTTTCTTGATCGGCACAGGTATGCCTCGTGAAATCAGGTTTACCTGTGCCGATCAAGAAAGGCTTCTTTGTCGACGCGGCGTGTCCAGACTGCCCCGATCTGCCGACAAACAGCTGATCGGCAGAGCGGGGCAGCCATTTAAATTTAAATGAAGCCGCAATCATTTTAATCGCAGCTTCATTTCCCTCTGCCGATCTGGCTAATCTACATGCCTCCGTCGATGGAGGCATGTAGTCTAGATACACCCCATGTGCCTTGCTCTTTCGTTTACTCCAACGAACCACACCCAGCGTCTTCTGATCTCATGACCACATCGCACCTGCTCGGTCGAGAGGGGCCGGGGCGGTACATGTATGACGGCAGCCATTTTGATTCTCCTCAGCTTGAGCTAGAGAGCCAAGCACTGCACCAGGAAGCGCCCGCTCCTGCACATCCCCAACCTGCTCCTGTCCCTAGAAAGAGACTGGTGAGGGCTCCACGGGGCTCGGCCCCTGCCAGTGATCTTTGCCAGTTATACCGGGCCCGGCTGCTCCCAGTCCCTGCTTCCGCTCTGGGACACAAGCACTGCCCCCGGTGGCAGGACCAGCACTGCATCGCCTCTTACGCTTGCCTCGGCAGCCCCTCCGGCATGCCAGCGGGGCGGGCTCTGCTGTTACACTGCCCAGCCCTGGGGGCGGATTTCCCATGGGCAAAGGGGCAGCCCAACCCACCCACAGCCACGTGGCTGTGGGAGCAGGGAGCCAAGGGGAAGGCAGTAAGCAGGGCCGGGGGGGCAAGGATTTGAGCCCCTCCCCTGTAGAAAGGTGGTTGGCCCAGCACATGGGTGCCTGCTCCCAGTCCTGGCCTCCACGCCACTTCCCATCAACACGGGCGTCGTCTCCGTCCCGTGTCATTCACCTCTGGCTACTTCCTCCCCATCGGCGGAGGGGTACTCGGCTCCCACCCAGCACGGGTGGGGGGAAGGGCACTGGCTCGACTCTGGTGGGCTCTCAGCTCCCAAACAATCAGCCAGTGGGAGCTAGTAGCCAGAGCTGGGCAGCATGGGATGAACCCGAAGCCTGGAGTGATGGGGGAAGCGGAGCTGGGTGTTACTAAGAGACTGTGCCCCTCAGAAACCTGACTCAAACAATTACATTTCTGGGCTTGCGTCCCCCTGCAAAAAAAGGCTTGGACTTTTCAGCTTAGAAAAGAGGACACAATGTAGGGGTGGGATAGAGGTCTATAAAATCAGGACTGGTGTGGAGAAAGTGAATAAGGAAAAGTTATTTACTTATTCCCACAATATAAGAACTAGGGGTCACCAAATGAAATTAATAGGCAGCAGATTTAAAACAAACAAAAGGAAGTTTTGCTTCACTCAGCGCACAGTCAACCTGTGGAACTCCTTGCCAGAGGATGTGGTGAAGGCCAGGACTTTAACAGTGTTCAAAAAGAGCTAAATTGATTCATGGAGGTTGGATTTGTTTTATTTGTCATTTTTTGTGTGCCACCTGAGATGACTGACACAAAAAAAGGCAAAGAAAACAGATCTATCTATCTATCTATCTATCTATCTATCTATCTATCTATCTATCTAGTGGTGCAAAAAATCACACACATACCACTCCATATATTTGACGTAGACCCCACAAATAATCACACTGGCCCTGTGGGGCAGTCCACCCTGCCTGTGCTCCAGGGTAAGAGACTGGGGACACCTGTCTTCCACATGCTCTGGAGCTGGGGAGGCTCTCATGAGAGGCTGGAGGCTGCCTCTGGAGTGAGGGGTTCTTGGCTGCTGCATGAGAGGCAGAGCCTTCGGCAGAAGGAGTGGAACCCTAGGTTCACCCACCATGCACCCAGCAGAGTGTTTAACGTAAGCCTCCCAGGGTGCTAGAAGGCCTTCCCGTTGCTGGTCCAACACAGCCTGCCTTTGCCAGCTTTCAGGGCATGTTGCAGGGAGTCTTCCGTTCACTTGGCCAGTCGGGGGGAATTAGGGGAGACGGAAGGACTGATATCAGGGTAAACTTAAAAAACTACAAATGGTCTGATAGCACTTTATAGACTAACAAAACACATAGATGGTATCATGAGCTTTCATGGGCACAGCCCACTTCTTCAGATGACCAGATTTTTGAGTTTAGGATGTGCAGACCCAAAATAAATAGGGGAGCGGGGGGAGGAAAAAAAAGGAAGGGGGTGGGAAACAAGGAGCAGAGGGTATGAAAATATCAAAGGGAAAAACAAGTAGGCAGAACTGGTAACCTATAAGCACCTAAAGATTGGCTAGTTAAAAGAAGCAGATAAGGATCAAAGGATAGCAATTAGATAGGAAGGGTAGTGTTGTTATTCTTAGTAAGGGCTGCAAATTGGTCATGGGACTGAGCTGAATGCCCCGCACTTGTAACTTTAAGTACTTGGCAATGTTAACTCAAAGCCTATACCCAGGTATTTTTCATTGTCCCAAATCCAAATAAATTAATAAACTCATGTTTTGCCAGGGCCTCCTTCCTGCTTGTGAAGCTGTCGTTCTGCAAAGATGCTGTAGGGGGTGCTATAGATTGCAGTTTAGGGTTATCCAGAACTCCCCCTCCCCCTCTCTGTGTGTATTGGATACTTGTTTACATCTGAATAGATTTATTTATGCTGTAAAACTATCTGCTGGTGGATAGATGAAATGAAATATGCGAGGGAAACCATAATCATTTAATACTTATTCTGTTTATTTTCTATTCCTTTAGCAATGTTGGCATTCTCATAATAATTAAAGGGAGCTGAGTGGCTTGCTAATGCTTTTTCCACATGTGTTTCTTCCTTTGCTTTCAAGGTGCTTGGCAGATTTAGGTCATACGTTTTCTTCCTATTGCTCTGCAAGGGGAAGAGGGGGGAAAAAAGTGAATTCCCAGCACCAATCTTTTCTAATACCTCTACATTAGTTCAACCCAGCTGAGGTTTGCTCTGCCTCGAGCTACAGAAAATCTATTAGGCTTTTTAAGGAAGAAAGTCAAAAGAAGGTACATCTAGGGTAGGGTCAGGCAAAGATGTGCACGGCTGAGAATCGTGGTGCTCTGTATCATTATGTGGGCTGTCAGGAAAAGTTCACCCCGCAGGATGCCAAACTCAGCTGACACTCTTAAGATGCCTTTGTTCGTTAAAGAACAAGGGCTTGGCACTTTTTTCCTGCCACTTGCCTGGGCTGGTGGTGGCGGGGTTGGGCGGAGGGATGTCCGTTCAGAACAAAGCACAAAATGCCCCTCCCTGCTTGTCTACTTGTCCGCAAGTCAAAGCAAGCTATAAAATAGCCGGGACAGTGGGGAATAGCACCAGGAATCCTGGAGTCTCAAACCCTATGTGATTCTATAAACTCATCTACCATTTCATAGTAGTGTCAGACTTCATATCCTGTCATTATTTGGATTATTGCCTTACCGAGAATAGGTGAAGAACCAAATTCTGCAAGGCACCGAGGCCTGTCTTTATACTTTTAAGCAGGCACTTAACTTTAAGGATGTTCACAAGTGCTTTGATGAATCAGGGCTTAAGTGCTCCTTTGTAGCAAGGCTATTAACACTGTGTGTTCCGAGCCCACTTCTGATTGGCCATTTGAGTCTTTCTGATGATGTCATTGCCCCACCCAAACTCCTATGGGTGCATATTTGTGACATCATCATCCCAAAGAAGAAGATAGCCCCTCTGCCCATTCTGTTGAATGGGACAAACCGAAGAAAATGGGAGCGGGGGATTTTTTTTCGCACCGTCTTCCCTCTGCACTCCGTGCCTTGTATCCCAGGGTTAGACAGAGCCTTGGTGCCATTATTTAGTTCTGTTCAGGCTGCAGATAATGGAATCCCCATACACAATGTGATCAGTGTGTCTCTGAGCCATCGCTGCCTACTTTACTGACAAAAAGTAGCTCTCATTACAGTTTCCTCCTGCCAGAGCCAGGGCAGCCACTGGAGAATGTGCCAGGAAGTCACTTAACTTCTGATTGCAGATTGCCTCTGAGTCTGAGACAGGAGCATGAAAGAACCCCGAGACAGGGTGAGATTTTCCAAGCCGTATATATGAGTTAAGGGGCCAAATCCCACTGAAATTCAGTCCCTGTGACAAGCGATTTGGGGGGCTTCTGTTTCGGGAGGGGCCTAACTTGAGATATTTCAAATGGTTTCAGCATCCCAATATCACCAGGTGGCTTTTGAAACTCTTGGCCGCTGGTTATAATGCATCATCTCCTCTGAGCTTGATGTGACTGGACTTGTAGCACCTGGTTTTACTGCCTCAGGGATACAAGAAAGAGTATATTTCATTCAGTGTTTCACACCATTCCTGAGAGCTTTCTCCATACAGTATGCAGCGTGCAGACTACATGAAGTCATGAGTATGTAGTGTCAGCACTCATTCTGTTAAGTCAACTAACTTCTGATTGCAAATCCCACTGAAGTTCAGTCCAAGGCCTGGTCACATTAATTGCATAGCTGGAGTTGACTTCTCATTAATCCCCATCCACACAGCGAGAGGTGGATGGGAGCAAACATGCCCTTTGGCTTCCTTTACTCCTCGCAAAGAGTAGGAGTACCGGTCCTGAGAAGGAGGGGGGCCCTCTGAGTTTGATTTAGCAGGTCTTCACTAGACCTGCTAAATCGAACCCTGGAAGATCAACTGCAGCACCATTGATCTTCCCTGTAGTGTATACATGCCCCTAGAGTCTACTGTTTTGGGGGCTTAATTTAAGGAATTGATGTGAAGCTCCTGTTCAAACATCACTGGTATCCAAAGCCAGTAGTCCTCTCCCCCCAAAATACCCGCCAGTCCCTCACCTCTGGCAGCCCGTCCCCTCCCCAAACTGTGTGATACTGAAATGGGATCCTTACATCAGCTCCCAAGCTGAGTCCCTCATCTAACCGGTAGCTTGGGTGCTGATTCTGAAACATGGCAGTGCCAGTGGGCAGAAAAATGGTGGTTTCCCTTCAAAATCCTGCCTGCTAGTGCTCTGTATCGGTGCTTCCCCTCCCGGCACAGCTGCTATGCTTCCGAAATGGCTGGGTAGAGTTTTTGGCTGGGGATCTGAATCAGGAGTTCTTGTCTAATTGAAATGGGGAGAGGAGGTGAACTGGAAGAGGTGACACGAAAAAGGATGGCAGTAGGCTTACGGGGGTATGTGATGGTGCCATGGAGTGTAAGGAATGGTTGAGTTTATGAGTGGCTAGGTCCCTAGAGTTATCCGTATGAGTGTTAACACTCATACCATACTCGTGGCTTCATGTAGTCTGCACGCTGCATACTGTATGGAGAAAGCTCTCAGGAATGGTGTGGAACATTGAATGAAATATACTCTTTCTTGTATCCCTGAGGCGGTAAAACCAGGTGCTACAAGTCCAATCACACCAGGCTCAGAGGAGATGATGCATTATAACCAGCGGCCAAGAGTTTCAAAAGCCACCTGGTGATATTGGGATGTTGAAACCATTTGAAATATCTCAAGTTAGGCCCCTCCCGAAACAGAAGCCCCCCAAATCGCTTGTCACAGGGACTGAATTTCAGTGGGATTTGTCCCCTTAACTTCAATATACGGATTGGAAAATCTCAGCCTGACTCAGGGTTCTTTCATGCTCATGTCTCAGACTCAGAGGCAATCTGCAATCAGAAGTTAGTTGACTTCCTGGCACATTCTCCAGTGGCTGCCCTGGCTTTGGCAGGAAGAAACTATAACGAGAGCTACTTTATGACAGTAAAGTAGGCAGTGATGGCTCAGAGACACACTGATCGCATTGTGTACGGGGATTCCATTATCTGCAGCCTGAACAGAACTATGTAATGGCACTAAGGCTCTTAGGGCGGCATGGAGAGTACAGACCCTGCACGCCCACCTGAAATGGGTGTAGATAGTAAGGAACTGCTTAGATGGGTAGTCTAAAGACACACTGGAACCATGGGGTATGTACTCTACACACTCAGCTTTGGTCTACACTGGGACTTTATTTTGAAATAATCTCCTTTAGGTCAAATTAATAAGGAGAGTATCCACCACCACCGTTTTTTCAAAATAATGGGCCGCTTATTTCGAAATCTGTATTCCTGATTTCCTCGGGGAATAACACTAATTTCGAAATACTTATTTTGAAATAGCGATAGTGTGGACGTTCCAGTGCTACTATTTCGAAATAACTACTCCCCAGAGTCATTCAAACTAATTACTGCCCAGTGCTTCCTGGGGCTCTAAGGGTGTATCTAGACTACAGGGTTTTTAAAAAAAATAGTAGCTTTTTTGTCAAAAAAACTTCACCTGCATCTAGACTGCAGCCGCGTTCTTTCGAAAGTAAATTGAAAGAACGCAGCAGTTTTTTCAATCATAGTAAACCTCATTTTACGAGGAATAATGCCTTTTTTCTAAAGCACTCTTGAAAAAAGGCACTATTGAATGGAAACTGTGCTTTTTCGAAAGAGAGCGTCTGGACTCTCGTTCGAAAAAGCGGTTCGCTTTTTCAAAAAATCTGCTTGTAGTCTAGACTCTCTCTTTCGAAAGGCTTGTAGTTTACACATAGTGTAAGTCTGAGGTACTGCATCCACATTAACAGAACCTGCCTCGGACTAATTTCGAGGCGTCCCCGTAGTGTTCCCACGCTAGTTCGATTTTGTAAAATTGGGAGTTATTAAGTTGAATTTAGTTATTTCGAAATAGTTTCCTAGTGTAGACTTGCCCTCAGTGACAAGGACCATCAATTCTCATGCTACAGGACATCACCTGGGGGCAAAATGCTCCTGGTGAAAACCAAAACCAAGTGGAACTCACCAGTTCCTTTACACATTCTCAACTCATGTCTGGCCCATTCAGATCTGCATAGCTTTTGGAATAAACCAAGACCTGGCTCTATGTAAATCGAGCTCAGTTCCAAGTGAAACTGAACCCTGATTATGATATCGTGCTGGAAAACAACTTACACAAAATACTTGCTCCCCTTCTAGTTTTGTTGTGAACTTCAAAATGAGTTTTTCTTTGAAATCTTGAGCTCACTTGAATGCAAAACTTGGGGTGAAGGTGAGGGTAGGATCTAGAGGAATGAACCCCATGCATATTAAAACAGACTAAAATGTTCACCCTAACCTAATAAAGTGAAACTGCACATTTGCTCACAGCAGTAAACATTTTCATGGGTCTGTACCAGCAGCACAGTGTATTTTAATTCCTTTTCCAAGGCCTCCTCTCACAGCAATTAATTTTGTATTCCTTAATCTAATAAACTGCAGTGAATTCCTACTGCCTTCTGACTACCTCCTTGCGCATTCATCCCTTTTATGGGAGGTAGGATAATAAACAGTCATATCAGAGTCTCTGATAGAGATTCTGTTAAGAGCACTGCTGGGCTTTGTTAAATCATTGATGCGATTTGATTTTTATTAAATGTACACAGGAACCCGGGCAGTATCTATCTTTGATCTGAAGAGCGGATGCAAAAATGGGTGCTTCCAAAAATAGGTGCTTCCTTATGCTAACGAAAGTAATTAACATTGTATTAAAATAAATCCATGCCTGGCTCCGTGCTGCATAATTCAGCACGTTGGGCCCATTAAGAAGAGACCGTTTAGGTGGCAATATTATTCACCCTGAAGTTTATGTGTGATTCTATGGAACCTTAGTAATGTTCTGACGGTTGTAAATTTTTCTTGTGGGGCTTATGCACGTAGACAGTCATGTTATATTGCACACAGTCCATAAAGAGACTTTTGCAGCAGGGGTCCTGGGTCCTGGCTGGTTATCAGATTCGTTACCATTGGAAAGGGCAGAAGTATGATTAGAATGAAATATGCCCATCCAACCTCACCCTCGCCTGAACCGTAGGTTTGCATTCAAGTGTCAGATCAAATTGGTATAACTCTTGAGGGCTAGGTCTACACTAAGCAGGTCGGCTTAAAGAACACCATTCAGCTACACAAATTGCATAGCTGGATTCGGCTTACTTTAAACCGAGCTGCTGCAGGGTCTACACTGCGGGAGGCCAATGGGAGCATATGCTCCCATCTGCTTCCCTTACTCCTTGCAGAATGAGGAGTGCAGGTCACTAGCATGGGCTGCCCTCAGCATTTGATTTGGGTGGTCTACACTAGACCCGCTAAATCGAATGCTAAAAGATCAACCCCTGGAGGGTCGTTCTTCTCCGTAGTGTAGATATGCCCTAGAAGACACCAGAGCTATGCTGATTACACCAGTGGAGAATCTGGCCCGTGGTACAATCTGGCCCTGGTCCCCACCAAATTCACAGTCCATTTTGGTCAATTTCACAGTCATAGGAGTTTAAAAATAATACATTTCACGATTTCAGCTAATTAAATCTGAAATTCCACGGTGTTGTCATTGCAGAGGCCTGACCCAAAAAGGAGTTGTGTGTGTGTGGGGGGGGAGGGGGGGATTGTGGTACCGCTACTATTACTTCTGCACTGCTGCTAGGGGTGGCACTGTCTTCAGAGCTGGGCAGCTAGAAAACAGCAGCTGCTGGCCAGGAGCATCACAGAAATCAGGATGGCATGGCATGGTATTGCCACCCGTACTTCCAGGCTGCTGCCTGCAAAGCTGGGCCCATAATCAGAAGCTGCTACTCTGATCAGCCAGGCGGCAGGGTGGCAATAGGGCTAGTACAGTAGAATATTGCCACCCTAACTTCTGCGATGCAGCCTTCAGAGATGGGCTCCCTGCCAACAGCCACTACCTTCTGGCCACCCAGCTCTGAAGTCAGCACAGAAGGTTGGCAATACCGTGATTCCCGCTAAAATAACCTTGCGACCCTCCCTGCAACTCCTTTATCAGGACACCCAATTTGCTCTCCCCTGTGAAATCGATATAAGCACACAAAAGACCAGTTTTCCCAGCAGAAGACCAAATTTCACAGTCTGTGACACCTTTTTCATGACCATGAATTTGAAAGGGCCCTAAATATAGGATACCTCATATCTTATTTCCCTTCCCATACTGGACAAAGTGATGCCAATAAAGCACTTTTGTACTTCTGCAACTGCGCTCACCAGGAAGGTGGAGGGGCGGTGCTGCACTGTTTAGCTATCCTGGTATAGTTAAAGCAGGCAACCTGATGTGGAGACAAAACCTAACGATCTGATCCAAGCAGTTAGAACTTTGCTGAATCACTGATTCAGTCTCCGGCCGATGTTATGCAAGTCAGACTAGATGATCACAATGGTCCCATCTGGGCTTAAAATATATGACCTTATATTAAATCTATGACAAAGTTATTGCTCAGTAGGAATCTTACCATTCACTTCAGTGAACTTGGATCAGGCCCTTAACTCTATGGCAAGTCACTTACGGTGCGTCTACATGGCACTGTTATTTCGAGATAACTAGGGTTATTTTGAAATAACAATGCGAGCATCTACACAGCCATTCTGTTATTTCAAAATAATTTCAAAATAACGGGTGGCTTATTCTGAAATTGGTAAGCCTCATTCTACGAGGAATAACGCCTATTTCAAAATAGCTATTTCGAAATAAGGCATGTGTGGATGCTCCACTGCTGGTATTTCAAAATAGCCCGTCACCAGGGCCATTCTAAGTTATTCCTCCCCAGTGCCTCCTGGGGCTCTAAGGGTACATCTAGACTACAGGCTTTCGTCGATAGAAGTTTTGTCGACGGATACTGTCAACAAAGCTTCTGTCGACAAAGAGCATCTAGACTACATCCAGTTCTGTCGACAAAGCAAGCCGCTTTGTAGATATGACAGTGTAGACGCAAAGGACAGTGTAGATGCAATAACGCTTTCTGTCGACAGAACTCTGTTGACAAAAGGCGTTATTCCTCGTAGAATGAGGTTTATTGCCGTCAACAAAACTATTGAGTTCTGTCGACGTTATGTCGACAGAACTCAGCGGCAGTGTAGAGGCAGGTATAGTTTTGTCAACAAAAGTCCACTTTTGTCGACAAAACCCTGTAGTCTAGACACACCCTAAATGGAGATAGCACGTCTACATTAAGGAAGCCTGCCTCGGACTCATTTTGAGGCTTCACTGCAGTGTAGACGTACCATTTTGAAATAAGCTATTTCAGAATAACTATTCCAGAGTAGCTTATTTTGAAATAAGCGGGAAGTGTAGACGTGCTCTTAGACTCCCAGTTTCTTACTTTCTTCTTCTGAAAAAACGATGCTGGGAACACTTCAGAGTGACACTGTGTGGCTTTATGTATTACCTGTTAATTAATCAAAGAAGGTGCAAAGTGTTATTTTATGCATAGCAGTTGGAGGCTCCTAGGGTTTTATTTCCAGATGGGAATGGCAAGGTTTTCATTCTGAACTTATTAAGGTAGCCTTTAACAAGCACATAGTTTCAAATGAAAGAACAATTGATTTAAGAGCATTTATAATCCGCCCTCTATCTGAGGAGTGCTGTAAGCTCCCCTATGCAAATGATGTGAAGGCCAAGCATAATACAGAGCGATGAATGGAATGTGAGCTACTTAATACCTGCAGCACCAATGAGCTTTTGACACACTTTTAATAAATGGATTACTTGTTTTTTTTTTAAATATTTAAATCTTTCCTAGAGGTGCAGGCATTGATCAATTATCCACAGAGCCAGA
Organism: Pelodiscus sinensis; assembly: GCF_049634645.1. NCBI lineage: Eukaryota > Metazoa > Chordata > Testudines > Trionychidae > Pelodiscus > Pelodiscus sinensis. Next base: position 6,192,763 of record NC_134717.1, on the reverse strand, counting down.
CAATCTCTGCTAATTCCACATGCCCTTTTTCGTTAGAAAGATTGCTTTGAATAGCATGCGTTACTTTCCATCAACATGATTTTATTGAAGATTTCCTTATGGTAATGCACTTGCTTCACTTAGGCCTTGTGCGTCACCATGACAGAAAATAATATGCCCTGGCAAGTTATGCAAGGGAGGGAAGATAATAGGAAACAAAGAACACCACCTCCTCTCCTCCACAGAGTCTTAGAACTGGAAGGGACCTTGAGAGGTCATCGAGTCCAGTCTCCTGACCTCACAGAAGGACCAAGCATCATCTAGACCAGGGGTCTCCAACTTCTTTAAGCACAAGATCACTTTTTGAATTTAAGTGCAATCCAATATCTACCTCAAATATAAATACCCTTGCCCCATCTCCCTCCTACCCCTTCTCTGAGGCCCTGCCCATGCCATTCTCCCCTCTCTTGCCCACCCTACTCACTTTCATCAGCCTGGGGCAGAGGGCTGGGGTGCAGGCTCTGGTCTTGGATGAAGGGATCTGGAGTGTGAGAGGGGCTCTGAGATGCCTTTGGGGTGGGCCATTGGGATGTAGGAGGGATTCTAGGTGCAGGGTCTGGGAGGGTTTTTGGATGCTCGGGACTTGAGGTGCAGGAGGGGGTTCATGAGTGGGGTAGGAGTGCAGGATGTGGGCTCCAGCTGGGCACTGCTGGTGGCTCCTGGGTGGTGGTGCAGTGGGGCTATGGCAGACTCACTCCTGGAACACTCCCTAAGGCAGCCAGCAGACTCCATCCCAAGTCCTGTTGTGCCCCCTCTCTGCTCTGTGAAGAAAGGATACAGAGTGGGAGGGGGCACCTTGTCATCAGCGCCCCTCTCGTCCCTCCGCTGCCCTGCCCAGAAATCTGGAGTCTCCCCTGGGGGAGGAGTAGCTCCAAGACAAAGGACAGGAGATGCGCAGTAGCAGGGCGAGGGGTAATAGCCTCTTGGCCAAACCAGTCAGGATCACCTATCAGAGACTCCCAGGTCTACCAGTAGATCCCAATCTATTGGTTGGTGACCACTGCTCTAGACCATCCTGGTTGGGTGTCTGTCTCACCTGCCCTTAAATATCTCCATTGCTGGAGATTCCACAGCCCCCTTAGGCAATTTATTCCAGAGTTTCACCCCCTGACAGGCAGGAAGTTTCTCCTAATGTCCAACCTAAACCTTCCTTGATGAAATTTAAGCCCATTGCTTCTTGTCCTATCCTCAGCGGCCAAGGAGAACAATTTTTCTCTCTCCTCCTTGTCACACCCTTTTAGATACGTGAAAACTGCTCTCCGGTCTCCTCTCAGGCTATGTCTACACTGCATCCTTTTGTTGGCAGAGGAAATGCAAATGAAGCACTCATTAGCATTTCTCGTGCTCCCATTTGCATAGTCTCCTCCGATCCTTTTTGCGGAAGAGGTTTTTGAGGAAAAAAATGCAGCGTAGATGGGGCTATTTTGCGCAAAAAAACCTCTTCTGCAAAAAGGATCGGAAGAGACTATGCAAATGAGAGTGCGAGACATGCTAATGAGCGCTTCATTTGCATTTCCTCTGCCGACAAAATGATGCAGTGTAGACGTAGCCTCAGTCTTCTCTTTTTTAAAGTAAACAAGCCTGTCCCAGTCTATGGGGGGAGGGGGGAGGGGACTGTGTCTCCACCCCCAAGTTCACTCAGATTCCCCGAAACCTCATCATTGTGAGCTGGCGAACGCTAGTCCTGCAGCCCTTCCCCCGTGCCCTCTACCCATGACCTTGTCTATACTATACCCGGTTCTACCCCAGCACCCACAATCCATACAGTTCTAACTTTAGTCAATTGCACTTGAGGCTTACCTCCACCGACTATGGAAGGTAGGGAGACCTGGGCCTGCCCCCACTCCAGGTCTCGGCCCAGGACCCTTGGAACAGAGATATTAATCTTTTGCTCAGTTGGTGGGGATGTATCCCGCAACTCACCAACCCACAGACTCCACTTCGCCCCATCCTGGGTCGCTTCCTACCCTCCAGTTGGTTCCTTGAAGCAGGTCTGGTCCTCTGACCTTTGCCAGCCTCCATCCCGTTCAGGCGCTGCTGTCTCCGCTCCCCGGTCGTGAACAAACCTCTTCCAACCTGCCAGGCATCTCTCATCTCCTTGGTCGCGAAGGACCCTCTTCTGCCCTGCCGGGCGTCTCTTGCTTCCTCCTTTGCTGCAGGTGCTGGCTTTTTAAACCCGGTGCCTTGACCTTCCAGACGCCCATGCTGGTGCTATCCCTCAGTTGGCCGGCTAGCACCAGGTGCTCCTGTGCTTGAGCTGGCAGCGGTGTGTGAGCAACCCCCGCAGCGTTGCAGGGGAGCCATGGTCCGGCCACAGAGCGCCTCCGCCACTTCCTGTCCATGCAGGGTTTGGAGGGCTCCACTGCACGGGAGCCCGACAGCCTGTCACAAAGCCCAATTCTTTCAGTCTTCCCTCATAGCTCATGTTTTCTAGATCTTTAATCATTTTTGTTGCTCTTCTCTGGACCTTCTCCAATTTCTCCACATCTTTCTTGAAATGTGGTGCCCAGAACTGGACACAATACTCCAACTGAGGCCTAATCAGCGCAGAGTCGAGAAGAAGAATGACTTCTTGTGTCTTGCTCACAACACTCCCGTGAATGCATCCTAGAATCATGTTTGCTTTTTTTTTTTGCACCAGTGTATAAACCCACATCACCCAAGCACTCCCTTTGCCTCCTTTTCTCCCCAAATACACCCCAAATTAAATGCGTCTCTCCTTGGCTAAGTGGAGCTGCTCTGCTTCATGATGTAAGAATTGCCAGACTGGATCAACCTGGGACCTTGTACTCCAGTGTCATTGTCTGATAGCGGCCAACGCGAGCTGCTTCGAAGGAGGGCGTGTGAAACAGTACAGTGGTTAATTATTGAACAACTTACCTAAGTTCTGAACTACGGCCTGAGGCATGAGGATTAGTTTTGTCTTTGTACAAATCTTTACTGTGGGGCACTGGATATTCTTGTCATGCGTCTCGATGCCCAGTCCTTTTCTGAACTCTGCCAGGCTACTGGCCTCAATGGCACCCCTGGGGAGTGAGCCCCACAGGAGAATGGGGCCGTGGGTCAAGGAGTGTGACCTCTCAATCAACGATTAGCAGTGCTTTAGGTATGCTGTTCATAAGGGCTACATTTTTAAACCTATGAACTTTGCAGTGCCACATGGTTTCTTTAGCTTCTGAAAGCTTCAAGAGAGCTAGGAATTATTGTAAATGAGTGTGTTTCCCACTGATACCATGGAAGCTCCTGACTTGTTTTTCATTGGTTCAGTGCTGATGGGTTATCACTGGCTATTGTGCAAAGTTGAAGCCTGGAGCTCAGCGGCCCATGAGACTTTCTCTTTCTTTACTGAATTCAGTTGAGCTGGAACAACAACGTCGCGTCTTCATTGACCTGTGAAATAATTTCATGATGTTGTACCACGGAGGGGACTGAGTTTGCACTGTGGGATGGGCTGGTTCCATCTCTGTTTAACTGGGACACTGACCACAGCAGCGCCACGTGACTTTCTGTTCCATCGGCACCCACCGTACGATTGGGTGAAATGAAGGACAGTCTCTGGGGACCATCTCTCAGTCTGCTTGTTTCCTATGACACTTTTGGTGGTGGAGCAAAATCTAGGCGAAGGGGACAACAGAGAGCCAATGGATACATACTGTGGTATGTCTCTCTGGAGTTTTAAGCACATGTGACATTTTAAGAACAGGAAAAGGCCATCCAGCCAAATACATCTGCCCTTTTCTTGTTTATCTCAGTTGTCTTCCTACATCTTATCCACACTCCATTTCCCATTGTTCCTTTCAAAAAAAAATATACGTGTTCAAAATAGCCAGTCTTTTATAGTGACTGGAAGTGACATACACATTGGAAACAGTAATAACTAGAAATATTGCTCTACTCTGCTCTGCAATTCACAGCACCACTTTACATCTGGTTTGCTTCCTTTAGTTCAGAACCTTTTGAGAAATAAAAGCAAAGTGGTCTAATTAGTACATCAAAATCCACAGGACTAAGTTCTAACGCCACTATTAGGCTAATATTTGTGAAGTGTATAGGAAATATAAAGTACCATATGTGTGCTAATGACAGACTATTAAGTCCAAGATCACTTCCAGGATAATTGACTTCATCACACAGCCTTTGGGCCTGACTTTGATACATTTATTCACACAGAGGTGCACCTTAGCCCAGGCTCCTGCTGGAGTCAGATAAGGTTGAGTAAGGGTGTAAGAGTCTCTCTTAAATTCAAGCTGCAGCGACCCATTATTCCAGGAGAGAGTGTGGCATTTAATCTCTCCCTGAGTATGTCTAAACTGCATCCCTCTGGCAGCAGAGGGATTCAGATTAGGCAGGTCAACATTGCAAATGAGTCAGGTATTTAAATATCCCGTGTCTAATTTGCATAAAAATGGCCGCCACTTTTTGCCGACAGCACTTTGTCGGCAAAAAGCGGCAGACTAGAGAGGGATCTGTTGAGAAAGAAAGCCTTTTTTGACAGATCCCTTATGCCTCCTGCAAGGAAGTTTACAAGATCTGTTGAAAAAGGCTTTCTTTCTCGACAGATCTCTCTCTAGACTGCAGCTTTTTGCTGACAAAGTGCTGAGTCGGCAAAACGTGGCGTCCATTTTTATGCAAATTAGGCACGGGATATTTAAATCCCTGATTCATTTGCAATGTTGATCTGCCTAATCTGCATCCCTCTGCCGACAGAGGGATGCAGTCTAGACATACCCCCTGAGATGTTCTGCATTGCTTGAACTCCTTGGTACAAGGGAAACGGTGCATGTTGCTCTTTTAGTAAGACACGGGCTTCTCTCCCGCGCATACACAGTCCATTTCAAAGACCTGGTCCTTTTGGAGCAGTGTGAGGCTACAGGTTTGAACTGAGGGACCTGTTTCTGTCTTTCCCTGAGGCTGCCTATTAGAGCTGGTTGGATAATGTTTTTTTCCCCTCTGTGGAAAATATATTCAGCACAAAAATTAAAACTGAAATATTTCGTCCAAAATACAAAATATTTACATTTGAATGTGCTGTAGCAGAGATCATGGGAATGGTAGCTCAGGCATTTCATGCCTTTATTCTCTCTATAGGTCAGGCTGCCTGGTTGTACTACATTTCCCATGATGCACCACACCTCTTCCTCAAAGGGTTTGAAGAGAAGATTGAAGCAGCCGCTGTTGATCTTCCAGTGTTCGAATTAGCGGGTCTAGTGAAGACACACTAATTTGAACTGAGAGGGATGCTCCAGTTGATGCCGGTAGTTCTGCTTCCACGAGGAGTAAGGGAAGTAGAAGGGAGAGTGTTCTCTCTTCGACTTCCTGCAGGGTGGACAGCGCCAAAAGTCAAGTTCAGATACTTCGACTTCAGCTATGCTGTTAACGTAGCTAGAGTTGCGTTTCTTAATTCGACCTTGTCCCACAGTGTAGACATACCCTTAGGGAGGAGAGACAGTGACTCATGGGAGTCCCGTAAGTACAGTGCATCATGGGAAATAGAGTCCAAGCGGGAACAGTTGCTTCTAATGAAGGAGAACATGAGGCACTGCACCAGAACAACCAACTCTAAATATTTGGGCCTTTGGACTCCAAAGAGAACTTCCCCCTCAAGGGTCATTTTTTCAAGGAAAAAATAAAAAACTTATTCTGGAAGCAGTGATTTGATGAAAAACGCAGTTTAATCAAAATCCTAATTTTCTATCGACAACTTAAATGGCAAATTTTCAAGTAATCCTATTGCCCATTTGATCTCAGTGAGTTTGCCAACAATTTGCAAACAGAAAGAATGGACAAAATTAATCCAATAAATCATTCATTGCAAGTTACTTAGGCCCTGTTTCAGCAAAACATGTGAGCATGTGTTTGACTTTAATCGCTTATTTAAGACACAGCTTATATCACAACTGACTTCACTGTGACATAAGCACTGTTTAACTCCTTTACGAAATAGGGATATGGGTATTGCTTGACGCTAGCCATCATACAAGCAGAAAAAGCATGTGTGTTTTTTTAAAATTAGAAGACTGCACCTGCGGATATGTTTCTGCGCTCAATCTTAAACTAATTTTCAGAACCAAAATAAACCACTTAAACTCTGAACTCCCCAAACAAATTGAAGAGGGTACCAATTTTTTTTCCTCCACTGTGTTTTAACTGGATAACAGTGGTCAACACAAAGAAGACCTTTTGCAGGGCACCCAAAGAGTGAGATCCAGCTGGTCTAACTGTATTCAGATCAAAATGGAAGGTCAACATTTTCACTAAAGCTCTCACACTTCACTTGACCAGCCTCCCACAGAGCTGGAGGTTCTCAAACTCTTGGCCTGAGAGCCATTCCGAGCCAGAGAAATTGGACAATCTAGCCCGGGACCCTAGTCCAGAGTTCCGGGCTAGATTATGCAATCACTCTGGCAGGGGATGGCCTGCGGACTGGGAGTTTGAGACCCCTGGGTTAGACAAAGGGGAAAGAAGAAGCAGAAGTGACGACTAAGAGATGGATGAATCTCGGAGATGGAGAGAAGAGCTCAACGGAGGATTCAGTGAATGCAATGTGCATGTACAGCCCTTAGATGTACTAATAGCAGAAGAGCCTGATTGAAACTTCTTTGCACGGCAGAAACAGCCCTATTATGCAGCTTGCTTGAGCAGACCTCTTTAGGAAATGTATGTACATTTGTAACATTTTACATTGGGTTTAATAATTTACCAAGGTTTAATATTTCAAAAGAGGGAAGTAGAAAATCAGATAAAATTTTTATACCTGCTATTAGAAGCTGAATGGAATGCTGAGCGACACTTCAAGAAACTCGTCTTGGCAAATGTATTGACTGAAACAGCATCAGTCCTGGGGGAGGAGGAAAATCCACATTCCTATGTTTTATTTTTGAGCCGGGGCTCATAATCTCACCACAGCACAAAGTATTTCTGAAGTTTAATGATGAGCTGGGGTCCCTTGACTTCAGCGCAGGTCATCGGTTCCTTTCAGAGAGACATTTACCCCCAAGAAATACCTGGTCATTATTGTTTAATCACAGTGACACTGAGAACCATTGTAGTACAGAAGCTTCTGCGGCATAACTCTGTGAAAGCCAATGGGGCTACTAAGTCAATGGAGTTGCATAAATTTACACCAGTTAAGAATCTGTCCCTTTGATCTTTTCTTGGGAGCTGGGGAAGAGAGTTTGTCCCCATTGCCCTGTGTTTCCTATATAAATTGTCGCCTCCAATGGATGTCTGGACATGGGGAGAAAGAAAAGCTATTTGAAATGTGAACTCAGAAAGTACCCGACATATATTTTAAGTCGTTCCCAATGCTTTTAGTGTTGTGACATTTATTTGCTCAACTCTTAATAAAAAAAAAGGCATGACTACAGTAATCGCTGGCATGGTATTTTAGAGGAAGCAACAATGCAGTTTAAAGTCCAGTACAGCCACTCTCCGAGTTACGAACAAGTTACGGATCAACACTTGGTCCGTAACTCAAACTGTTCATAACTCGGACCCCACTGAGTTACACGCAACTGTGCTGTTCGTAAGCGCGGGTCGCGTTTGTGACTCAGGGACCGCCTTTACAGCTGCTCCATGGGACCTTTGGTCATAAGAGCGAATAGTCGTAACTTGACGGTTTGCAACTTGGGGAGCGGCTGTATGTGGATCGGGGCTTGTGCAGGTGTTTTTAAAAGGTGTCCCTCAATTTTCTGAAAACAATTAAATCCAGGTATATCTCAGCTCACACACTGCACTCTGAATGGACGGCAGAGTTGAGAAGAAGATACATGTAGGGAAACGTTGCCTGGCAACAAGCCAAACAGAACAGTAGTGCAATAAGATTGAAACAGTTGCTTGCAGTAACTTCAATGAGTGCTTCTAACCATCTCTGGCCAGGGCTCCTCTCTCCTACAGAACTGACTGCAAACCCTGACTTGCTCTTGAATCATCTCTGGAAAGGGTTTCTCTGACTGGCCAACTGTTTACCCACTAAAAAGGAGAAGCCCCCAGTTGTGTTGAAGGACGTTGTTGTTCCCAGACACCCTTCCACTCAGCATTGGACTGGAGCCGTTGTAACAAGAGAGAGGCCTTCCAAGGAAGGTCTGACCAGTGAGAGGTTCATTTGGGCTTGCCCTTGCTACCATTTGAGTGAATGACAAAGCTTCCATTGACTGCAGTGCATTCAAAAGCAGGGCTGGGAATAATTTGTTCTTCCTACTGCTGCAATACCTGATTGCTGGTGCTTGAGGTTTAACTGGAGGAGGATGAGGAGGGCAGTGGTTCCTTTGCGGCACTTTTCTTAAAAATGTTTCTAGGGAAGTCTGGGCAATTACCTTCTTTTTCTCAAGCTACATTTCCTCGTGACGTGTGAGGGCACTTGTGACAGCACTGGAAATGGAGGCAAATCTTGAGGAGTTGGAGTTTTGCTCCTCAAACAGTGCTCCCCCCCTCAAACATCTGAAAGGCCTCAAACATTTTTAGTAGTGAATCTTTCGGGTGGGGATATCTCAGCCAACACCTTTGCAGCCTCCTTTTCTGCCACCTTTTGTGCCTTCAATTGCATTAAGTGATCATTAGAGTGATCCTCTGCATGTGAGTCCAACAATTCCTCACCATCATCCACTTCCAGTTCAAGCTCGTGTAATTTTCCCCTCTCTCCATTATATTTTCCATGACATTCTTCAGAATTCCTTGAAACTCCTTGAAATCATTAACAAACTGAGGGCAATGTTTTTTTTCCAAACCCCATTCATGTGGGTCTGCATGACTTCATGCCAAGACTCCCCAGTGTTCTTTACTGCAGCATAAATGTTGTAACCTCCCACCCTTGAAATCTTGGTGGGTAGAAGCTTTCCCCCCTTTTGGAGCAGTAATTGCCCGGGCAAAGGTTTTACAGATGTAGTAAGCCTTAAATGATTGCATAACTCCTTGGTTCATTGTCTGCAATGAGGAGGCTATGCTAGGAGGTAGAAACACAACCTTGATATCAGGATGAACATCATCTAGGGCAACTGGGTGCCCTCACACAAGCAACATTTTGAAAGGAATATCATTTTTGGCACAATACAATTTAACATCAGGCGCAAAAATTGCCAAAGCTACCAAGCCTTGCGCTTTGACCCTTCTGAGAACTGTAGAGCATTTGAAGGTTGAACAAAAGCTACTCTGCTTTTGTCAATCGGGGTGGCTTCACTTTTTTGCTGGGGGTTGGGGCGGGGATTTTAAAATGAAGTGGATTGAAGATTTCACAGCTTTAAAACCAGACATCATGTTCTCTTCCTTGGAGATGTAGCTTCTGCCAGGCATCTTTTTCCAGAACAGTCCAGTCTCATCAGCATTAAACCCTTGACGACCACTGTAGTTTCCCGCCTTAATTATAGCAGCAAATGTCTCAGGAAAAGCAGTGGCTGCTTTTTCGTCAGCATAAGCAGCTTCCTAATGTTTCACCCTAATGTTTTGTAAATTTGGCCTAGGTCTAAACCTGTTAGACCACCCACAACTTGCCACAAATGGGTCCACATCATAAGCGCTTTCGCCTAATTTATTCTTCGAGTCTTCATAGGGAATAAGAGCCTTCTCCTGGACCAACATCAGGCCAACGGGCATTTTATGGCAATGTTGGTCTTCAAGCCACAAAATCAACAATTTTTTCCATCTCATCAAGGATACCACTTCCTTTTTTGTTGCGATGGTTGAACTCCTGGGAGAAGAACCCTTTGTGTGTCCTAAAACTTTGGCTTTCTTTTTGATGAGCGTGGCTATTGTGGAACGACTCAGACAAAGCATATACCCTGTGATGGAGTTTCTCCTTTCTCTGAATGGTTTATTATGTCTAACTTCACTTCAGAACATATTATGGCTTTCCTTTTCCTTGGTACAGATGTATCATGGCCACGACTTGTTTGCTAATCAGCCATGGTTAGGGGCGTTTTTTGACTCACAAATAGAATGAACACATCCTGCTTTCATTGGGAAGGCAGCGAGCAAACAACTGAGTATCAGGTGTACCTACAGGAGCACCCCCTGCCTGATTCCCCCCTCCCCTGTGGGGTCTGTGGCAGCTCTTGCAATCCCCCATTTGCCTCCCACCTTGAGGGAGGGGACTCTGTGATGACTCTTCCAATCCCCTGCCCCCATCCTACTCACTGGAAGGTGGTGAGGGGCATGCGCATGGGCTGGAGGATTCTAGTGGTGTTACCTGGGGTTCTTACAACCCAAATCTCTTGGTAACTTTTACTCTCTGCGAGGTGGTGTCAGGAAATAATTCAGGAGAGACACAGGCGTCCAACAGATAGATGGATGGTACAGACAGGACAACACAAGAGTGCTTTCACTTAAAGCTAAACTTTACTTAGTCTCAATCACTTACACACATCCGCAACAGGTTAGTAAAACACCCCATCCTCAATAATTACCGAAGTTGAGTGTGGCTCTCAAGTGACACCGAGCAGGCTTCCGATGGCCAGTCTTCCGTCTGCCGGTGCGGACAAAGATGCATCCAGATGTGAAGAGTCCTCAGGGAGTCCTCGAGGCGTCCCTTCAAGTGTTCCCAAAATTGTCCCCCCCCCAATTCAAACTTCCCCCCTATTTATCCATTAGTATTACAATAACATGTCACTCAAAAACTTGTTAGGCAAGCACTTTTTAAAGGTTAAGTTAGAGGTTTTCTTCTGATCATCACTTTCACCAGATGCGTTTTTTTTTCTTTTTCAGAGACTTCATGCTTGGGGTCCCTGATAGATATATGTCTTAGGATATTTAGACAAACTTCCTGTTTTTCTTAATGTATAGCTCAGCGATTTCACTAGAGATTTGGGCCTCAGGAAGGACATGGGGTCAAGCTGCCCTCTCTGTGGCACCCAGACTCCTTCTTCTTCCCCCTCCCTGACTGTGGTCTAGGTTTAATTTGGGCCTGTTAGCTTAATTGCTAAAATTTAAGCAGTAAGCAATAGTGGTTCAGGCATATTACTGGATTTGCCAAAATCTCCCGTACAGTGGAGCAGAGGTTGGTGGTGTAGCCACTGGTTGGAGGGAAGCCTCAGTTCTCTTGGGCCATCTGCAGAGCCACCCCGATACTCCACTGGAGTCCTCTGGCCCACGTTCCCACCGCTCACCACCACCTGCACCTCTTGCCTGCTCACCTGAGGCTGCAAGTGAGCTGTGTTCACATGTGCTAAAGGTCATAAATTGAGAGTTCCTAACTCAGGGATCTTTCACTCATACTGAAAGGAACAGGAGCGCTGCCTATGGGTGGGATGAGTGTAGCCCGAGAAAGGTGTGAGTAAAAACTGGCTCAATGCCGCGAGAATATGGCCATGTCCTGAGATGGGGCCATTTCTGAAGTGTGTTTAGCCTCACACCACTTCTCCTCTGGAACATTTTAGAACAGGAAGCAAAAAAGTGCTCCAATTAAATTGGAAGACCAACTCTAATGAAGAAAACGATAGTTAACAGAACCGGAATTTGGTCCTACTAATAAAAATAATCAATAAATTAATGCCACGGGATCTATAAAGGCCTGAACAACGGAACTGGGGCTAGTGTCCATGCTCATGGAGGTGAAGGGCCCTTTACCCTGATCTGAACATGTTAAATGATACATTGCACGACACACCAGGGGCCAATAGGAATCCTGTCTACAGTCAGGAGTCTACTATAAACAATCTTACATTGGCAGCAAGGATGAATAACATGTTTGTCACAAGCTGGGAATGGGTGACAGGGGAGGGCTCACTTGATGATTCCCTGTTCTGTTCATTCCCTCTGGGGCACCTGGTATTTTGGCGACTGTCAGAAGACAGGACACTGGGCTAAACGGACCCAGTATGGCCACGTATGGATGTTCTTATGCCCTCATGTTTATGCCAAATGGGTCTTTTCCATCACTAGTTTCTAGATCCTACAAGTGCAATAATTGTTTATCCCCAGCTGGAAAAAGACTACACAGTCAGTAAAAATCTCGATACAGTAGATGAGAGGCAGTGTGACCTACTGGATAAAGCACTCGATTGGAGTCAGGGACTGATGTGCTCTATTTCCAGATGTGCCACTGACTGCCTCTGTGACCTTGGGCAAATCACTTCTCTTCTCTGTGCCTCTGTTTCCCTTCCCACCTTTCCCAAGCAGTGTCTTTATAGATTGTCAACCCTTAGGTGTGTTTACAGCAACGGGGCCCTCACTTCATTTGGAGCCTCAAGAATATTATGACATAGAAACGTATTTCTTTTGACAAAGCGACAAAGGAGCCTATCTATGGATAGGCTAATAGCCAGCCTATGTACAATTATTGGCCCCACACTCCCTTCCACTGGGGAGTATGAAGGGAGATGACTAAAAATTCCACAGTAAATCTCCTGAGACATGCAGCAGCCTGAATTTCTCAGAATGACTGACACATTTAATGGTTATTTGGTTCCCAAGAATAATGACGAGGGTGGCTGAATTGCTGCCATACCACTGGTAAAAACGTCCTGTCCCCTAACCACTGCTTGTAATAACGCATTTATTCAGCAAGGACCAGCTGTAAGGCCCACTGTGAATGATTCTCTGGACTTCCTTGGGCTTTGGGTCAGGCACTGAAGATTTTATTTCTGCACTGTACACATTTCACTAGCCCAGCCGCATTCTTCACAGCATGCATGGGAGGAAAAACTTGCCGCTCCTTCAGTAGAACACTTACTAAATTTAATCTCGAGTGTTTAATTTTTCAGTAAAGTGATGCGTTTTAAAAGAGATACAATGCTCCAGCAAGAATATTTACTCCAAGAACCTGATTCTGTCAGATTTAACAAGGAACCCACTTTCTGGTCTATCAAAAAACTAGAGAGGAATTTATAGGCACATCAGAGAAAGAGCTGTTAATTGAACATTATTGAGATGGGTTAGTTTCTCTTTCTTTCTCCCGCTCGCCCCCAGTCATCCGTTTAGTCTGGCGCCATCCTTAAAATTATTTGAAAAGGTAAAATTAGTTTATTAATTGTTAATGATGACTTTCGTGTTAAAAAACCCAGTGATTTGAGCAGACTTTTTATTGAAGCTTGAAAGATATTTTCCGGGCTACCGGCTTAAAATATTTATGCTTTACAGACCACTGGAGAGAGAAAGAGAAATCCTCATTTTCTCTTAGGATTAAGAGGGGCCTCATAACAGGACCACAGCAAAAGGCTTTTTTCCCTCTTTCTTCTCTAAACTAAGCTAAGAATAATATAAAAATGTCCCAGTAGCAAATCCAACACCGGTAAAGCAATTTGAGCTTACATCAGTATTGTTAGGAAACAGGATTAATGCACTTGTTCCTAGAACATTGTTTAGTTGGAAAAAATAATTTGAGAGAGACGAGAGGCTGTCTTAATCCTCAGACAGGAAAGTAAACCACATGTGTGTGTGGGCTGATCCAAAGCTGGCGGGGAATATTTCTGTTAACTCTGGTCGGCCCGGTCTGTGGCCCAAGGGACAGGAAATGATGCATTTCCATTGCTTGTTACTGTATCGGGGGGGAAGGGAAGGATGAGTCAAAAGAAGGGTAAGATTTTGTTCCCTTTTTCTAGTTTTGTGGTTTTGAGGTGTACAGTTTTGAGAATTCAGCAGGTGTAGGGAACTGAACCACAGTATTACTGTGCTTTCGATAGACTCTTGCCCCATATCCCAGTCCAGCCTTCCGCTGGCATGGACCATGGTGAATGCCCCGGTGCTGAAAAATCCACCAAAGAGAGGCAGCAACAGCAGAAAGTGGCAACCATCTTTTCTACTGCTAGGAAGCTCAAGGCTATATCTAGATCGTAGGCTTCTTTCGGAAGAAGCTTTTTTTGGAAGAGATCTTCCGAAAAACTCTCTTCTGAAAGAGAGTGTCCACACTGCAGAAGTGCATTGGAAAAGCGATCTGCTTTTTTGACAGATAGCGTCCACACTGAATGGACGCTCTCTCGCATGTAAGCTGTGATTGCGATGGATGGAATGGCCACCAGGGCACCTGTGCTTTTTCCTCTTCCCTCTTCTTCCGAAAGAACTCCCTTTTCCCTGCCCACATACACCTTTCTGCAAAAGAGCTCTGTCACAAAAAGGCTTTTTCCTCGTAGAATGAGGATTACCAATGCCTGAACAACCCTTCTGTTCTTTCGATTTTCTTGTGGAAGAACGCGATTGCAGGACATTCCACTAGTTTTGTTGGAAAAATAGCCGTTTTCAGACAAAACTCTGTAGTGTAGACATACCCCAACTGAGCCACATAGCTCTGAAGTTGGCATTGTTGACCAGGGAGGGCCTGGCCAAGGCAGTCGGGGAATGGGCACTTTACATCATCAGCCCTCCTATGGAGCTAGCCCTCAACTGCTTCCTGCATGGTAATGACTCCAAAGGAAGGCAGACAGCTGCAACACCACTGGCCCCCACTTGGGGCACTAGTGAGGCAGCATTCTCCCTACTGTGCCTCCGCATGCAGAAAGCAAATGGCAACTTTCAGTCACGAACAATGGAACAAGAAAGAACAAAAGTAAAGTCTGCACAAGTTCATTCTGCGTTTGTGTGTGTTTGCCCCATCTGCAGTCTGCCACATCTAAGCTGAACACAGAACAGTGCCTGTCTTTGCAAGTGGCAGAATCTTTTGACATTTAAAGGCATACTACCCAGGAAACTAAAGTAGAATAATGACACTGTTAAATATACTACACAAATCTAAGCTGGCTCAAGGACTATCCCCGAGCTGTTTCTTGAGGCGCTTTTTAATGTGATGTGAGCTCTCCAGCCATTTATTAATTTTCTAGCAACCTGTATGTTTTTTCTCTTTCAGTAAAATACAGATCTTTTAAAAATGAACAGCTCATTAATGGATCACACAGATGAGATGTTACATGATCCCAGGGTATGTCTAGACTAAATGCCTCTGTTGACAGAGGCATGTAAAATAGGTCACCCGACATAGTCAATGAAGCAGGGATTTAAATATCCCCGTCTTCATTAAAATAAAAATGGCCACCACACTGTGCTGGTTCAGCTGATTATCAGCACAGTGCTACGAGTCAAGACGCGGATCGGTCGACAAGAGAAGCCTTTGTCAACCGCTCCCTTATGCCTCATGAAATGAGGTTTACAGGAGAGGTCAACAAAGGCTTCCCTTGTTAACCGATCCCCATCTTGACTCGTGCGCTGCGCCAACGATCAGCTGAGCCGGCACAGCGTGGCAGCCATTTTTATTTTAATGAAGCGGGGGATATTTAAATCCCCACTTCAATGACTATGTCTGGTAGCCTATTTTACATGCCTCTGTTGGCAGAGGCATGTAGTCTAGACATATCCCTAGAGATGTGACATAGACCTGCCTCCGACGACGTGTTTGCACAATGCCTCGCAGAATGGGTCTCAGTTAGGCCCTACTATAATCTACATAATAAAGAATAATGTTGCAAAGGGACAGGCTGGCATCACCGTTGCTAAAAATAGTCAGGCCTGACTCTGTGTCCAAAATACTTTTGGCATGAAGAAATCGGCTTTGTCACGGAGTCTGGGAAGATGACAAAAAGGACCCAGTAGAGACAGCTGGTCCACATAAGCAATTTCACAGTTCACAGCCAGGGACATCCTTAGGGTTTATGGAGCCCTACACAGTATTATTAAACTGGTGCCTATATGCCCGACAACAGTGTGAGGAAGGAAGTAGTGATACCTTAGTGATGTGCTTTTATAATCTTCAGCACCGCGCAGTTTAAAATATGCTTTCCAACTTTTTAATTAAAGTTCCTGTAGAGTACACAGTAAATTCATATATCTTGGATTCTGTTATTTCCACTCCAGCTCATCTGATAAAGTGGGTCGTACCCACAAATACTCATGATCCTCTATTGGATCTAGAGACGTGATCCTCTATTGTCCTCTAATGGAGCCTTCTGAATGGCTCTTTCATAGGTTCAATATTCTGCTGATGCAGGGCTGGGAGGTGGTGGTTCCCCAAGGTTAGCCCCTGGCGGGCCTCTGCCACTGTATTTACCTATGTCTCCACAGGTAGGGGTGATTGCAGCTCCCAGTGGTCACAGATTGCTGTTCCTGGCCAATGGGAGCTGTGGGAAGTGGCACGGATTGGGACACCTCTTCCTGCAGCTCTCATTGGCTGGGAACAATGATTCATGGCCAATGGAAGCTGCAAGCATCCTTATCTGTAGAGACGCAGGTAAATATAGCAGCGGCCGTCCATCAGGTAACCCTGGCAAACCAGACCTGGCCCGATTTGCCCAGCCCTGTGCTAATAGCACTGGCAGGCTTTTTCATTTTTAAGTTAACTAGATCCTTTCCGGAGGAAGCAGAACAGGAATAGGAAGTGGTGGGAGGGGGGATATTAGGACCCAGTGGTGCCCCAAATTTTCAGATGCCCTATGCAGCTGCGTATTCTGTATATGGGATGGTTCCCAGCACTGCAGTAGCATTCTCTGCAGGGCGGCTAAGTTCAGTTTCTGACACATGCAGCTGGTTTGCATATTTGTAGTGAAAGATTCCGTTTTCTCTTGATAAGACTCCCCGTGCAATTCTCCATTTAGACATTTTGTATAATTAATGTTTCTGCTGCTGGGCTTTTTATTTTAAATGTAATAGCTCTGTAGCTGTTGACATAATTGAGCAACATACAAATTGTATGGAACAAATTGTCCTAAGAGAGAAACATAAGCTCTCCTTTGAAGGAATGACCTTTTGCCAGTAAATAACTACGTTTTCTTCCCGCTGTAACTGAGCGTGCATGTCGTGGTAGGCCGCACTGATAAGAAGTCAATGTCTTAATTTTTAGGTATCAACACTGGAATTATGACAGCCTTGCCCTTTGGCCCATGCTGTGGGCATATCTGCAGTGGGTACTTGAGCTACACAGGATAAGCTCATTTAATGACACTAATTACCAGCATGCAGTGGGGCATGATTAAGTCCATGTATACATGTTCCGAGATAATAAAGGAGTAGAAGCCACGGGTTTTTAGAAGGAATATTTTTGGCTTATCTCTCTTCTTTTCTTGGCCTTTTCTTTCCCCCTCACTTCCTTTCAGGGCCTCCTCCTTTCACTGTCTTGCTAATTTGCCATAATAATGACCATTAAGAATTTCCATTTTTAACCCTGATTCACAGGCAACTGCTGGGTGTGAAAGGGGATGGTCACAGAAGCCCTGTTGGGGCTACTTCCCGGTGTGCTAATAAAGCCACTGTCACACACCTCCTTGCTCTCTGGGGCTTCTCACCATCCTGTCCTGCTGGGCCTCATCTCCTGGTCTTCCCCAACCAAGGCACAGAGCTGAGATCACTGCCTTCTCCAGCTGAATCACTGAATCACTCCAGCTCTGGGAGAATGTGGTTCAAAGCACAGCATCCAGGAAACCAACCCCTAAAGAGGATCAAAACCGCCTATAAATCCATCGTTCACTGAGGCTATGTCTACACTGCCTTTGCGTGCGCAAAATATATACAAATTAGGTGCCATGTGCCTCATTTGCATAATTAATTAGGCTCCGTTTTTGCACAAAAGCCTCCTCTTGCGCAAGAGCTGTTCTTCCTGAAAATATGCGGAAGAACGGGTCTTGCGCAAGAGAGAGGTTTTTGCACAAAAAGGAGCCATCTACCCAACTCCTTTTTGCGCAAAAGCCTCTTGCACAAAAATGGACCTAATTAATTATGCAAATGAGGCATGGCGATATTCCACACTTTGCCTCATTTGCATATTTTTTGTGCAGGAGGGGGGATTGTAGACATAACCTGTGAGAATGTTACACGTTGAAAGCGCATTCCGATAAACCCCCTTTGACAATGAAAGGAGGATGTGCCTGCTGATTCTTCCCCCCCCTCCCCCCCGGGTAACAATTATTTACACTGGGTTTGATAGTAAATAAAAATGGTTTATTAGTAAATAAAAGCATAGGGGGTGGGTGGAACCATCACCATGGGAACAACATTGCTTCTTGTCATTTCTTCCAGATGAGTGTAAATAAGAACAAGGCTCTCTAGTCACTATAGTTTTGGTGCAAACTGGTATCGAATGAGCCAGGAATGACCTAAAACCCTCAAAGGCTTTTCATCTTGAATCAAGTCTTCCCTAATACAGATTTTCGGTATGAGAAATTTCCAGCATTTAGGGCTGTTATGCCTGTCAGGGAACACATGCTCCATTTCCCAACCAGGGACCTCATGCCCAGGTCTGTAAGATGTAGGGCTGTGTCTACCCTATAGGATATCCCCAGTCTTGTGACATCATCTCCTCCACAATGAGAATACCTCTATGGCTCTTGGTTTTCGACAGGGCTGGATATCGCCCCGTACTGTGACCCAGTTTTACAGCCAAAAGGCCTCATGGTAAGGCCAGCCCTGGTGTGGAATGAATCAGGGCTGGCCTTATCATGAGGTGAACTGAGGCGGCCGCTTCAGGTGCGGCACTGTGGGGGGGAGGGTGCCACTAGTACCCAGAGTGTAGAAAATTGTGACTGCTGTTGGTGCATATGTATGCTCTCTGCTCTAGATGCACAGAGATGGTGGAGTGCTTTGCTGGAGGAAGGCGGGCACAAGAGACATAACAGGCAGGCAGGAGAAAAGGGGGCATGGGGGCGTCATTTGAGCTCCCCGCCTCAGGTGCCAAAATGTTGTGGGCCGGCCCTGGATTGAATCATTTTAAAGCTAGTTGAAATTGTCCAGATTTCGAGTTTCCAGCTGAGTTTTTCATTGATGTTTTGTCTCACATGGGGTGGTGGGAGTCTGCCCCTGTTGCCTCTCCCTGTTGGCAGGCCTGTCATCATGGGGTGCACCCCCAAGTACAAGTATGTAGGTGAACCCAGACAATCACGCCCCTCTGAAATGACTCAGGCAGAAAATGATAAAAGCCCCAAACACCCTATCGCCCGTGGGGGGGAACACTCTGCACAGAATGATCAGGCCACCTCTGACCTCTTAGTCCTCCTGCAAAGAAGCCTGCAAGAACGCTTTAAAAGGTGAGCCTGTGAGTCTAAATTCATAGCTCTGCTAGGCACCAAAAGTGACGGACTCACTAGCAACAATGGTATTATGTCTTATGACAGCATTCTGCCACCCATTAACTGATAGATCTCAGTTAGGGGGTGTGGAACTGAGTTTCAAAAGTTTTTAGAGATCAGTGGCTTCCAGGCTGGTAGCCCTGGGAGCCAATCACAATCACTGTTCTCTCTAACCTTTTCTATCCACGAGTGGATTTTTTCCCATCCATGTGCAGAATAATTTTATGTGCACCTAGGTATGTGCAGATGTGCTCCACCAGTATCAACACAACACCAAGCTTTGGACACGCTGCTAATCACCTGGGTGATTATTTTATTAACGCCTGGGCAGTTGCCCAAGTGTACAGCTTAGAGGGAAAATTGGTCTCACTACTAACAGAGGTTTTACTGGATAAAAGTTGGAACATTTTGATTCAGAGGAGACAGAGAAAAAACGAGTTTGTGGAATAATCAGCGACAGGCTTTGAACATGCCTGAGGGGGCACACAGCTGGTCTGGCTGGGTTCCCAGTTTTGCTCTAGTCAGTCCTAAACCAGCCATAATGCTTATCCAACTCAGGTGTGTAATCACCAAATCCTTGCTAAGCCAGCTCAGGTGTGCCAGGGTCCCCACATGTAGCCTGCCGCCACCCTCTCCCCACCCACCTGCAAGTGCATCGGGAGGCCAGTGCTGATGAGGGACTGCTGGTGCACTGAAAGACGAATGATTTGTATTCATCTCAAGGGAGAAGCAAGAATAAGCAAATGCTCAATCGTGATTGTGCGCATTTATATTTGATAATAAAACACTTGCAATTTATATGCAAATGAGGCGTGGCTCTTGGCCTCCTGGCAATTTGTCAACATGGTCCTCAGCGTCATAAAGCTCGGGTGCCCTTTTTCTCAGCAGCCATCGGCTTAGTGGGAAGCATTTTAGATCAGGCCAGACGGAGTTTTACTCTAGCAGCACCTGCAAATTGGAGGTGAGTTTGTTCTCCAGCCTCACTGGGCCATATGGAGCCTGTCCAGTGATGTTTCCTTATTTTTTGTGACTCCTCCTCCATCCCAAGAGAAAGTCTGGGGCAACAGTACAGCCCCTCCCAGCAGGAGCACCGCCAGAGAGTTATGGGAGACTCTGGGATTGACTGCCCCCTGCTGGCCCATTTGGGAACTCTCTGGGGACATCTCATCCAGGGAGGTTGGCACCAATGGGATGAGCCCCAGTTCCCCCAGAACCCCTCACAGAAGTACCAGCCCTGGAGTCATCCTACCCACCCAACATCTTTGTATCAAACGTGAACACCGGGCAGTTTTACCTCCTGCTGATTTGCTTGTTTGTCTACTGTGTCAGATGCCAAGCTCACTCAACTTTCTATTCCCAACTCCTCCTCCTTGTTCTTCTTCCATCTGGCTCGCCTCCTCCATAAACAAAACACGCCAACAGTATGCATGTCGGATCCTTTCACCCTCCCTCTTCGGTCCATCACATCCATTTTGACCGCACACTTTCATTGTGTTTGTTCAACACTCAGCATATGTCTCCAGTCCTTGGTCATACTGTTCAAAGGAGCAAGTGAGAAAATCATTTTACCTCCTTTCGGTCATGCTAGTTACAAATATCCCAGGTGAAGAAATCAACAATCAGACACACAAAAGATCTGTTGAGACCCAAGTTTATGCTTTTGTATCAACTTGAGTTAAAAGATTGCTCATCAACCCGAGATAGCTAATATACATGTAAGAGTGAAAGTAAATGCGGCAAATGTTTGTCCCAGGTCAGAAATGGTTATGAGTTACCAAGCTTGTTGGCTAGCTTGAGTGAAATAGCAATCAGCTAAAATGGGCACAAATCTCTCTAATTTAGACATGCCCAAAAGGGGGAATAAAAACCAGCCATCCCATGACTTTCCTTCTAACCATTCACAACTGTGAATGGCTTAAAAAGGAGTCCTAAAGAAAGACTGCCGTAATAAGAATGCGTTTTGCATCACTTATTTGATGGGTTCAGTGGGAAGGCCAGGGTAGGTCTGTGATTTGAGGACAAAATGTACCTGCCTTATAATAAAGCAACTGAGGTGTGCCCTAAAGATTCTAAGCACAGTCAGCAGTAATCTTTACTCTGTGCAGACAAGGAAATTAGGTTTTTATTATTGGCAGCGTCACAGCAAAAAAAAAAAAAAAAAGTCACAGAGAATGTTGAAAGGTATTTTCCAGATCAACTCATCTTCTGAAGAAAGAACACGACTAATGAGGAATAATAATAATGAAAATAAAATAATAATTATTATTCTAATAAAAACATACATAGGGAGACTTAACAAAATATAATTAAGCAATGTCATTTATGTTAGGAATGAAAATTTGCAGCTGCAGAATTTACTAGTTCTGGGGTGAAGATTTCAAAGTCAGCCGGCCGGTGTTATTTATGGGGCTATTTAATTTGAATTAAACTGACTTTCAGCTTCCAGAAAGAGGGCTCACACCTACATTTTTCATGCATGATTTTGCAGTTCTGTGTATCATTCTCTTCTTCTTCTCCTCTGGCCACCCACCTTCACAGAGAGAGGAGACTAATCCTATAGAACTGCCAAAGACATAATAGAACCTCAGGGTGCCGTAGTAATATGGCTTTGACACAAATTCTATATCAAAGTGTTTCTGTTAGCCTACATTTGTGCTGCCTGAGGAATTTAGTGGTAGAGCTTCTCTGTAATACAGTATTGACTGATTATTATCTATCTTCCTTGCTATTCTACTTTGCATTCCACTTCAGACAAGCTGAATTTATCTCTGCCAAAAGCTTTGGCCTTAAAGGTATAGCCTGACACGGCATTGCTGTATCAAGGCTATATATTTGCAAAACATGGCTTTTTAATATAGTATTTAGGCAGGAGGAACCTAGCACTCAATTTGCTTATTTGTCATTTGTAAATTTCTTTTACGTTACATCCTCAACTTTAATTTGCAAAGTGATTAGCTCATGAAACTAGCATTGTTTTACTGGTGCTACAGCATTTATTGTACTATGTATCTACACACTCAGGGTACGTCTAGACTACGCCTCTCTGTCGACAGAGACATGTAGATTAGGCATGTCGAAATTGCTAATGAAGCAGGGATTTACATCTCCTGTGCTTCATTAGCATAAACATGGCCACTGCTTTTTTCGACAGAGAGCTTTTTTGAAACCCCTCCCCCCAAAAAACCAGCAGTCTAGATGGGGATCTGTTGAAAAATAAACCCTTTTTTGACAGATCCTGTATTCCTCAAAAAATGAGGTTTACAGGATCTGTCGAAAAAGGGTTTATTTTTCGACAGAGCCCCATCTAGACTGCCGGTTTTTTTTTGAAAAAGCTCCATTTAGAAAAAAAGTGGTGGCCATGTTTATGCTAATGAAGCATGGGATATTTAAATCCCTGCTTCATTAGCAATTTCGACATGCCTAATCTACATCGCTCTGTCGACAGAGAGGTGTAGTCTAGACACAGCCCGCCCCCCACATGTATGCACCAGTGTCCTGATCCAGAGACCACTGAAGTGAAAGACTCAGTGAAAGACTCTTGTTGATTTCAGAGATTTTTGGATCTGAAGATCTATCTGTGTTTAACTGTGCAGCGCTATCCCAAATAACATAGCACGTGCTTTGGGCTGCTCTAGTTGGCTATTATCAGCTTGCTATGCAGCACAAAACCCATGTCTGATTTCTTCTCCTTTTTCTGGAGTTAGTAGCAGCCTGTAATAAAATAGAAGTAGCATGCTCAGGCCCTGTGGAAGCCAATGCTTCAGGTTCCTGTGGCTTATCAAAAATGGCCCTGTAAGGGAAATCTGTCTCCAGGGAAGTAAAGAACTTCACCTTACTTCCTCCTGCCTGGTACTTTTGAGCATAAAGAAATTTCTAGACAAAAGCCTTAGGCCAGGTCTACGCTAGACCTGGGAGGTTGGGTCAAGGTACACAACACCAGCTACATAAAATACCTTAAGCTGAGCTTGGTACCATCTTCACAGTGGGAGGCCAACAGGAGCAAACATTCCTGTTGGCGTCTCTTACGCCTTGCAACTGTGAAAGTACTGCTGCCAACCGGAGCCACCCTCAGTGTTCAATTTAGTGGGTCATAACTAGGCCTGCTAAATCGAACGCCAGAAGATCGATCACCAGCGCAGCAAGTGGAGACATGGGCTTAGTTAAGATGGAATTAATCTTGAGAATACATAGCAAAGCTTTTATTTCACTCTTTGCTCTTCTCTGCAGCCTCTCCCATCACCACTCCTGGGTTCCCGTTCCAGTTCTCCGACAATGGAGGACGTCTGATTTTGGACGATTAGACAGAGAATAGTGATAAATGGATAGGATACTTCCCAGGATAAATGAAACCCTCTTTTCTTGTTTGGACCCTTCTTATCATCTGTGGCTCCAGTCCCTACAGATTCATATAAAATCCTCGCTGCATTGAAGTTGATGGCAAAACTTCCATTGACCTCAAATGAGGACAGGTTTTCACCCTTAAATATCTCTCCTCATCATCCACAAAGCTTGAAAATGCCTGCGTTTGTGAGACTGGGTGATCTGAAAGTGCACCACTGCTGACAGGGTGGGCATCAAAAATAAAACGTAAATCAGACAATGAGGAAAACAAAACAAAACAAAAGACCAACAACTGGTGATCAAGCAGGACATGAGAAGAATTTTGTGGGTTTGGATAGTGTTAGGTTAACAAGGCTTATTTGCTATGTCAAGCATCCTTATATGCCGACAAATCAGGAACATAAAACAAGTTAGGCTTGTCTCTACTTTTTCTACAGCACGCCAAGGTGCAAATCTACCATGCTGTAGTGTGCTGTGTGGACACTGTGTGGACCTGGTTGCCAAGTGCTAAAAGTTCCCCAGAACATGTCAATCTACATAGTGGACTGCAAGCTTAATATTAATCCACAGTGAGAAAGGCTTTAACAGTTTTCAAATTCATAAAAGGTTGTTACAAGGAAGAGGGAGAAAAATTGTTCTTGCTAACTTCTGAGGATAGGACAAGAAGCACCGGGCTTAAATTACATCAGTGTTGGACATTAGGAAAAACTTCTTGTCAGGGTGGTTGAGCATTGGAACAAACTGCCTGGAGAGGCTGTGGAGTCTCCATCATTGGAGGGTTTTAAGAACAGGTTAGACGAGCATCACCAGGAATGGTATAACTATTATATCGTCCGGTCTTGAGTGCAGGGGATGGAACTCGATGACCTCACAAGGTCCCTTCCAGCCCTACGCTTCTATGACTCCAAGTCACTTTATAGACATGCCCTGAGAAAGGGCTGGAAAAGGAGGCAGAGACAGGAAAATGTTTCTTTTTCAAAACTGCATCTCCAGCCACTGTCAGAATTAATAATTTCTTGGTTGGCTCCAAAAACCAGACAAATATATTCCATGAAAGTACATTAATAATTGCCCCTATCATCAGTCAGGGTATGGCTACAATGCCACCCTAGTTCGAACTAGGGTGGCTAATGTAGTCATTCAAACTTTCAAATAAAGCCCGGAATTTAAATATCCCGGGCTTCATTTGCATGTTCCCGGGAGCCGTCGTTTTTAAATGCCCGGTAGCTCGAACTACCTGCCCGCGGCTACACGCGGCATGGGCTAGGTAGTTCGAATTAACATTCTTAATTCAAACTACTGTTACTCCTCATTGCAGGAGTAACTAAATCAACCAATCCCAACTAAATCATCCCAGTCAGGACAAAGAAAAGGAAAAGAATCCCAGAACAGTAGAACTGGAAGGGACCTCGAGAGATCATTCAGTCCAGTCCCCTGCCCTCACGGCAGGACCTAGTACCGTCTAGACCAGGGTGGCTGACCTTTGGCTCTGGAGCCACCTGTAGCTCATCTGAAGTTAATATGCAGCTCCTTGCTCAGGCAGCAACTCCGGGGCTGCAGCTGCAGGTGCCAACTTTCCAGCGCTCAGCTCCTGGCTCTACCTCTTCTTCTAAGCGTATTGCACCCTTGCTCCTTCTCTCCCCCACAGAGCCTCCTGAGTGCCATGAAACAGCTGACTGTAGTGGGCAGGAGGCACGGGGAAGGAGGAGGAGGCACTGATCGGTGGGACTGTTGGTGGGGAAAAGATGCTGGAGCTGGAAGAGGAGGCACCTGATGGGGACTGCTCGCAAATTACTGTAGCTCTTTGGCAATGCACATTGGTAAACTGTGGCTCCTTCTCAGAGGTTTAGGTTGGCCACACCTGGTCTAGATCATCCCTGATAGATGTTTATCTAACCTGCTCTTAAATATCTCCAGAGATGGAGATTCCACAACCACCCTGGATAACTTATTCCAGTGTTTAACCACCCTGACAGTTAGGACAAGAAGCAACGGGCTTAAACTGCAGCAAGGGAGGTTCAGATTGCACATTAGAAAAAGCTTCCTATCATCAGAAGCCAAGGAGAACAATTTTTCTCCCTCCTCCTTGTGACACCCTTTTAGATACCTGAAAACCGCTATCAGGCCCCCTCTCAGTTTTCTCCTTTCCAAACTAAACAAGCCCAATTCTTTCAGCCTTCCTTCATAGGTCATGTTCTCTAGACCTTGAATCATTCTTGTTACTCTTCTCTGGACCCTCTCCAATTTCTCCACATCTTTCTTGAAATGTGGTGCCCAGAACTGGACACAATACTCCAACTGAGGCCTAACCAGTGCAGAGAGTAGATTATAAAATAAAGTTTACCATGGAAATCCAAGACACGAGAAATCATACTTCAAAAGGTAAACACAGATCAAGTACATATTTTGCTCAAGTGAACGGCTAAGGGAACATGATGAGTGAAATTACTTTGTTTGCTTCTTGCTACTATTCCAGCCAACCGATTGGATCTGTGTCAGTCAGCCCTTTTCTAAAATGTCTCCACCAAAGTGAAAACCAAACTTCACCTTAATTTTATTTGACTGACAGGATCTAATTTGACCTGGTGAGCAGCTTTTGATTTTTTTTCACAGTAGATTAAAAAGCGATTTACTCTCTAGGCTTTGGATGATTATTTCCAAAAAATTACTGTAGGAAGCCGAGCTAGACTACTATGGAGAGAATGAACTAAGGAGAGAAAATGGACAGCGAGGGAGGAAAAAGAAGATTGGTGGGTATAAGAGAAAAATGGGAGTGAGGGACAAGATATATCACGTCACATCTTCCTATTTCATATACTGTTTCCATATGTAGTCAGCCAGCTGCCCAACATATTGGGGTATTACCCGCCATCTCCACAACATTGCAAAGATTTAAAGATGATGGGGTGAAATGTTCAAAAGTACCACAGAGAGGAGAGCAGACATGCTGGGCCCCTGGACAAGTCGGTGGGGGAGGGGCTGTCTGCATTTTCCTGGAAGGGGTGCGGTCTCAGGTAGAAGGGGCGGGGATTGGACAGTCAGCCTGGACTGCATCCCTCCTTCTCCATTTGGAGTGCGCCACATGGGGCTCCAGCGGTGATTTAAAGGGCCCTGGTCTTTGTCTGCTTCTTCAGTAGTGGCAGCAGCAGCTGGGGGCTCCAGACCCCTTTGAGTCGCTGGCCTTCTGTCTCCCCCTGTCGGCAGGCCTGACCACAAAGGAACAAACATCGTATTGACTTTCAATTGACCTCAATTTGTTGCTGTTGACACCACCTCGCCTACCCTCCTCAGTTAAGACATCTTTGACTGGCTCCTCCCTCTTTCCGTCCCTGCATTCCAATGCCATGTAGGGATTGGGCAGGGGGGTGGACTTGTTGACCTTTTGAGGTCTATTCCAGCCCTAGGCTTCTATGATTCTATTATTCATGGCCAAATCCTGCTGCTACTTGCACCTGTAAAACTCAGGGGCATTCTGATGGGTTGGTTTCTTTGATCCCGCACTCACTAACCATTAGATTTAAATGATTGTGGGTGAGAAGAAAAGACTGTGACGTGGAAACAGATGCACGGTTGTTTTTTCCCCAAGAGTAATTTTTTCAGCATCTGCTTTCCAAAGCTGAATTGCCAACCCCTGAAAATACAAAAAGGAAAATACAATGGAGGTGGGGAAGGTGGGAGATCAACAAGTCTGACAAGCATAACTTGATTACATAAACAATTTAGACTTTTCTGTTCCATTTGATTTTTGCTGCCTTAGTTTTGCCTGGGTATTTTATCACAAGAGTGTTTCCTACAGCCTTTTCCATTACTTGTCTATTTGTAAAGCTTAGGTTCAATATTTGAAATCTGCAGGCTCTCTTCACAGATAGCATCATGAATGGCACCATGTATGCATTTCTTTCTATGGAAAATGAAATGGGGGTAAACTTTGAAGTTAATTAAGAAAATACAGAGGATACTGAACAGTTAAATTTCATAAAATGTGAAGGAAGGAGGGACAGTGTCCATACAAATTTAGAGCTCATTTCAGCATCAACTGCAAAATTTCTTGATGGGCGGATGATATTTTCAAGCACTTTCATGACAGCAATGTGATGTCTCTTTATGAAGTCAGCCTGCTTCATTTGAGACAGTGGTATATCATCAATCGGCAAAGCCACTTTTGTGGCATGGAAGGGCTTCTTTTTCTTTTTTAAAGACGTGAGCTATAGCAGAACAATCAGGTCATCCCCTCTTCAAGGATCAGAGAGTCATTTGGGTCAAAGGTATCTTAGTTTAGAGAGTTATCTTTGCCAGGGAGATTTCATTATCCCTAAACTCTTCAGCTAGATGCGCATCATTGGGCTACCCTGTCGCTAGAAAATAAATCTCTCTGGCTGTGTCTACATTGTATGCTTCTTGCGCAAGAACAGCTGTTTCTTGCGCAAAAACTTTCCAGCTGTCTACACTGCACTCGCGTTCTTGCGCAAGTAAATTTACAGTATAGCGTCGGAAAACTGGGCTTCTTCCAGAAGAGTTATTCCTCTCCCAGTGATGGCCCCTATGGTTAAAATGGCCATCATAGCTTTCTTGCACAAGAGAGTGTCCACACTGCCATGGACTCTCTTGTGCAAAAGCACATGGCAGTGTGGACACACTCTTGTGGAAGATTTTTTTGCACAAGAACTCTTCCACAAAACAGTTTTTGTGCAAAAAGCCTGTAGTGTAGACGTAGCCTCTGAGTAGCTGGTGACAAGGGAAGTAAAGGGGTTGGGAACACCTCATAGTTCCCTAGAGGGCTTTGTCTTCCCTCTCTCCCACTCGACACTGCTTCCATCCTGGTCCATCATCTGAGGTAGGTTTCAGTGTCAATTCAATGTTTTTTCTAGTTTCATGTTTTTGTCTCACCTCATGTTGTGCTGTTCACCCATCCCCATGAGTAGGGCCCTACCAAATTCATGGTTCATTTTGGTCAATGTCACAGTCATAGGATTTAAGAAATGTTAATGTTCATGATTTCAGCTCTTTGAATCTGAAATTTCACAGGGTTGTAATTTTAGAGCTCCTGACACAAAAAAAGGTGTGGAGTTGCAAGGTTATTGTTGGGGGGGGATTGTGTTACTGCAACCTTTACCTCTGCACCGCGGCTGGTGGCAGTGCTGCCTTCAGAGCTGGGCATCCAGCCAACAGCTGATGCTCTCCAGCCACTTAGCTCTGAAAGCAGAATAGAAGTAAGGGTGGCAATACCATGACTCCCCTAAACTAATATTGTGACCTCCCTCCCCCACCCGTAACTGACTCTTGGGTCAGGGCTCCTAATTTGAAAAATGCTGGTTTCCCTCCTGAAATCTATATAGTATAGGGTAAAAGCACACACGAGGCTAGATTTTGCAGGGGAAGGTCCAGATTTTAGTCTGTGACATGTTTTTTGTAGCTGTGAATTTGGAAGAGCCTACCCATTAAATCTGCCACCTAGTATCACAAGATCTAGTCCTGTCTTCGTCACATCTGTACATAGCCTTTGGAGGACACCATAAGGTGACCATGGCTAAGATGGTGACACCAGACAGTTCTAGGTACCTTCTTTTTCCAATGCTGTTAATGCAGCCTTCCAAAAGTGCACACCCAGCTGTATTGAAGACAATGGCAAAACTCTCAGGGGCTTTAATGAGGACAGGATTACAGTGCTTGGAGGAAACAGAAGCCTGGATGAACAGCAGCTGGCTCAAGGGAAAACGGAAGTGATGCTAGATGGATGAAGGAAACAATTTGAAGACCTGACATGCTCCATCACCTCCTGGAGTGAGGATGGTTTGCAGCCCCGGGTCATGAGGGACTCATTATGAATGCTAGACTCTCAGACAGCGGCAGATGCCCAAAATACTTTCCTCCATTGCTCATAGGATTTACTTTTCCACATAAAGATCAGGCCAGAATAATTCATAAACTTATCTCCATGCTGGACTTGACTCTTGACGAAAAGAAAGATGCTACAACTGGTGCTTTGCACCATGTTCTAAACTAGAGCGGAAGACCTTAATGTACATTTACACTAGAGCCATTTTATGCTACGCTAGTTTGGTAAAGAGTCCTTAAAATGGGTGTGAATATCATAAAGCACAAAAACACTGCCAGGGAGGTATCAAGAGGATGTTGTGTAAAAAAGAATCAGCCCTGGACAGAGGGCATGGTCTACATTAGGGCTTTATATCTAAATACCCTCCCTTAGGTTGAATTAATAAGCAGAGCGTCCACACTACTAAGCCCATTATTTCGAAATAACGGGCCACTTATTTTGAAATCTGTATCTCTGTTTTTCTTGGGGAATAACACTAATTTCAAAATAGTTATTTCAAAGTAGCGGTAGTGTGGGCACTCCGGGGCTGCTATTTTGAAATAACTACTCCCCAGAGTAATTCAAAGTAATTACTCTCCAGTGTTTCCTGGGGCTCTAAGTTGAGGTAGCTCATCCACATGAGTCTGAGATGGGCTCCGTTAATTTTGAGGCTTCCCTGTACTGTGGGCACGCGAGCTTGATTTTGTTATTTCGGGAGTTTATTTCGAAATAACTAAAATTGATGTAATGTTTCCTAATGTACACACGCTCAGTGTATATAGCCAGTATATAGCCAGATTTATAGAATTTCCACAGAAAGCCATTTACTGCGCACCACAAGTATTGTGTGTCCTATAAAACCCCAGGAACAATGCTACATGTTCTTGAGTGCCATCTTCTGGCCTAGTGTCTATTTAACACATAGAGCACTCCTGTAATGTAACCCTGGCGCTCCGTGACTCCCTGTTCACCATTCAAGATGATGCTACTGATGGCCACCCCCTCCTCTGAGATCAGGCCAGGCTGCCACACAGGATGGCTCTCCTTTCAGGCACTCACCACGTTGTCTACCCTGGTCAGGTAGGTAGCGATGAGACCAGTGTCAGCATAAGCACATGGGAGTTGAAGGATGAGCGTTTTCAGGCTCTGGAACATTCTCCCACTGGAAATCGGGAAGGATTCCATACTAACCCCCTTCCTGTCACGTTTTATGCCTTTGGACATTACCCAGTAGCCTGGGGCAGAGTAAAACTCAGCTTTATGCTTCAAAATGGAAGCCACTAACTAAACCAAAGTTTCAGATGGAGATCTGTCTTTCCATTTTGGACAGATCCCCCTGTTTTATATAGCCCTGTCTAGTCCCTAGATTCTATGGTGACATGCATCCATCAGCATTCATAAATGGCCTAAGAGCCAAGGATGAATGAGACAAAGGCTAAGAGATTCAGGTCACATATGCATTCATGTCTTTAGGATGCTTCCTGGAATCTTTTTCCGGATGATTCAGAACCACCTCAGTCCAAAATTAGACTGATGTGCCACAAAAGCAGCCTCTCCTTGTGACATTTCCACTATGCTCTGCTTTCCGCCTGCCTGGAAAGGCAGATTTCTTGAGGCATCTTGGCATTTCCACTTCTGGGAATAAATGCCTGGCATTTTTATTCGTGCACCCAGAGTTCCCATGGATTTCAGGTTCAGACCCAATGTGATCCACTGGTGAGAAGAAGCAGTGCTGGATGGGGCCCAGATGGGTAGAATCAGGAGATTGTGGAAGGGACTTTTTGTTGTTTTTCTTTCCAGTCCCAACAAGCAAAAAATGAAGAAGAAGAAGACTGCAGTTCAAAGTCCTGAAAGGTATGATGGGCTTGGGCTTTGAGGTTGCATTTCATCAGTGCAATAGCTGATACGTCAATGGAAGCTACCATGGGCTATTGCCCGTATGTACAGCACAGCTGGAGAAATCTTTTAAATCTTAATTTTCTGGGCTAGATCAAGACACTGGGGTTTTAAAATAACCTCATTATTCTTATTTGACACAAAAGACGATGAATGGGCCTCCTAGCAGCCTTTATCTGTCCTGCTTTGTGAAACCAGTCAAAATCTACAAGGAAGAGAGTTTCTAAATCAACTGCGCGTCTGAAAAATGTATCTCTGGCTTTCACCCTTTTTCATCTTGATGTTTTCTTGTTTTCCCCTGGTGGCTTTGAGCTGTAAGATCAGTCCTGTGATGGGAGGCTTAATTAAGAGTGATGGTGAGATAATGCAGCAGGCCATTTGTCATATCTTACTTACCGTCTCATGATTGCTGCATTTCTTAGCATATATTCCCAGTGCTAAAGCCGACCTGACTGCCTTTCCTTTTATCTCAGCTCTGCTTCTGGTGCAAGTTAAAGGCTTGTTTTATACAGTCAACAAATTAAATCACTCCAGGCTGTTACTCAAAGGCATTTCTAATTCTAAATGGCACATTATATTGCACTGTTGGTGTGTTGAGTGTAGCAGTCAAGAAGAGATTGATAGCATGGCCTATTAAAACATATGGTGCATTGCTGGGACTCTAGTGATTCAGGAATGCTCCTCTCCTTAACTATACTTTTATTTTCACAGCTATCTATTGCCGGCCAGAGGGACTGAAGATAGCTGCTGCTCTTTGCTACACCAGATTAAGGGGTCTTCATCAGTGGCAAAAATAAATACAGGGAAAGGGAAGGTCAGGAAGAAACTGAAGATCTGTAGGCGTCTTCTAAATCTCTGCATTATTTATATCAGGCCTAGAAAAAAGAGGCAGATGGAAATTATTGATGGCCAGGGACAACAACAGCCTCCGTGGGCCCCTGGGCAAGGTGGTAGTGGTGGAATTCCTCAAAGGGGTGTGGCCTTAAGAGGAAGGGGTGGGACTGGGGCAGCCAGCCCTCTGTTGTGCTGTGAGTGCACTATACCACCATCCCAGCCCTTAGAGCTGTCTGGAGCACATGGCACAGAGCTCCAGCAGTGATTTAAAGGGCCAGCCACAGTCGGGAGCCCTGAACTCTTTTGAATCTCTGGGCCCCTGGGCAAGGATCCCCTTTGCTTCCTCATCATCAGTGGGCCTGTTGATGGGGTGGCATTGACTTCAGTGGGCTTTGGATCTGGTGTTACTTCCTGGAGCAGATTGACGTTGCCTGTCTATTTCTTTTTTAAAGTCAGAACACAGGCACGTTCCTGCACTAAGGCTGTGTCCAGACTCCATGCCTCCGTCGACGGAGGCATGTAGATTAGCCAGATCGGAAGAGGGAAATGAAGCCGCGATTAAAATAATCGCGGCTTCATTTAAATTTAAATGGCTGCCCCGATCTGCCGATCAGCTGTTTGTCGGCAGATCGGGAGAGTCTGGACGCGATGCCCCGACAAAGAAGCCTTTCTTCATCGACACAGGTAAGCCTCGTGAAACCAGGTTTACCTGTGTCAATGAAGAAAGGCTTCTTTGTCGGGGCATCGCGTCCAGACTCTCCCGATCTGCCGACAAACAGCTGATCGGCAGATCGGGGCAGCCATTTAAATTTAAATGAAGCCGCGATTATTTTAATCGCGGCTTCATTTCCCTCTTCCGATCTGGCTAATCTACATGCCTCCATCGACGGAGGCATGGAGTCTGGACACAGCCAAACTAGCCACTTCTGGAAGAAATACTGGCTCTTTCGCTTCCCCTCTGCAGTTTCCTCTAGTATAGATTTCTTCGCCTCCCCCTACTGCTTACAGGTTTCTCTAGCTTTGTAGGGCCAAGAAGTATGGATTTCACTGCAAGGTTTTTAATTGATTAGAAGACTGCCATGTACCCAAAAGGGGACAGATTTGTTTTTATGAAGCATCTTCTTCTAATTAAATGTGCAGAGAGACACACAGCTGTCTGGGCGACCTGTGTTAAAGATGCTTCATACTTGCAGCTCAGTGGTACATTCTCTGGGTGGCTTGGTGGCAGTGCTGTTTAGCTGGAAGTGAAGCGTGCTTTCCACTTGGCTGGAAGGCCTCAGATTAGGATTTAGACTCATATCACAATGGTGTGGAGGTAGGAACCACACTTGTCAGAGAAGCTGAGCTCTGGAGCAGAAAAAAAATCCCTCTGTATACAAGTGTCAATACTAAATACCAACCCTTTTCTCTTAGGGTATGTCTAAGCGGGGTAATGTATGCATACCGCACTTGCTAATGAAGCCCGGGATTTGAATTTCCCGGGCTTCATTAGCATAAGCGGGGAGCCGCCATTTTTAAATCCCCGCTGCTTCGAACCCCGTGCAGCGCGGCTACACGGGGCTCGAACTAGGTAGTTCGGACTAGGTTCCTATTCCGAACTACCATTACTCCTCGTGAAACGAGGTGTACCGGTAGTTCGGAATAGGCACCCTAGTCCGAACTACCTAGTTCGAGCCCCGTGTAGCCGCGCTGCACGGGGTTCGAAGCAGCGGGGATTTAAAAATGGCGGCTCCCCGCTTATGCTAATGAAGCCCGGGAAATTCAAATCCCGGGCTTCATTAGCAAGTGCGGTATGCATACATTACCCCGCTAGTTCGAACTAGCGGGGTAGTGTAGGCATACCCTCACATACTACTATTCATCAAGAGAGCGCAAAGCACTTTGAGAAATGGGGAAACTGAGGCATGGAGCAGTGAAATGCCTTGCCTCAGGCCACAGGCCAGTCATAGAGCTTGGATTAAACGTGAAATCTTCAGAGTCTTACTCTAGTGCTTTACCCTCTAGGCTACACTGTCTCCCTCCTGTAGCCACTTCTGCCTCCGCCTCCCCAACGACAACAATGTAGAGCTGGACAAATTATTCATCAGAAAGAGTTTTGTGTCCTAATAACCCCTGATGTATTTTGCATCTCCCAAATGGTTCCATGAACATATTTTTACATGATTTGAATGACTGAAGAATTCATGTGAAAGGATGTGGACACATTGGAGAGGGTCCAGGAAAGGGCAACCAAAATGATTAGGGGGCTGGAGCACATGACCTATGAGAAGAGACTGAGGGATTTGGGTTTGTTTAGTCTGCAGAAGAGAAGAGTGAGGGGGGATTTGAGAGCAGCCTTCAACTTCCTGAAGGGAGGTTCCAAAGAGGATGGAAAGACACTGTTCACAGTAGTGACGGATGGCAGAACAAGGAGCAATGGTCTCAAGTTACAATGAGGGAGGCCTAGGTTGGATATTAGGGAAAACTATTTCCCTAGGAGGGTGGGGAAGCACTGGGATGGGTTCCCTAGGGAGGGGGTGGAATCTCCATCCCTAGAGGTTTTAAAGTCTCGGCTTGACAAAGCCCTGGCTGGGTTGATTTAGTTTGGATTGGTCCTGCCTTGGGCAAGGGGCTGGACTTGATGACCTCCTGAGGTCTCTTTCAGCTCTGTGATTCTATGATTCTACGTGCTGTGTATTTTCCAGTGATAATATTCAGAAATAACAGTTGCCATAATTAGATAAGCACTATCCCCCATGCAAACCGTCCTGTTCCAACTCAGAGAATCTGGCTGTTGACTACACTAAGAAGAACCCTGAGTCCTGATTGGTTCATCTGTAAAGTACTTGAGATAGGATGGAATTCGGCTTCTTTTTGTCCATATCCTGTTTGGTGCTAAGCAAAAGCCTACCTTGAAGTGAGGTGTTTTCTGCAGTGGAAATGCCAATGTTCAGAGAAGGTGGAGTGATTCTAGAAAAGTGCATAGGGCACATGTCACTTCTGTGAGATTAGCTGACATTCAAGTAGTACCACCACTGACGTGGCCCTGATGCAGTGGCTTTTTATGCACAAGAGAAACAATGCTTGTTTCTTTTGGCAGCTGGTCTAAAGAACAAGAGTCCATGCAGAATTAATGCCCTAATGTTGCGGACGTGACTCAGCACTCCCCCACCAGCTATTCTGTAACAGGTTTCCAGGTGCTTAAGTCATTGTTTTAGGATCCACAGCAAATTTCTGTATTCTAAATGCTACTAATATAACAGATACGGTTATGGGAGTTTACTTTTTTCTATCTGTCTTCTCTCTTTCACTGACACTTGTGTATACTACGAAGTCATGAAACCCGTCACCTACTCCTGTATGTTGTGCTTTGTCTATATGAATATATCATACTGCACTTGGGTTCCCAGCCAACGTTCCCCAGAGGCATTCAGAAACTCCTGCTCTCCTGCACTGTGTGCAACAGACAGCTCTCTGCCCTCTTCTCTCATGGCTTTGCTCAGCCTTTGTTCCAGGGATGCATGTGCACGCACGCGCGCACACGCACACACACACACACACACACACACACACACACACACACACACACACACACACACCATTCCAGTTTCAGATGCACTGGTGAGCATCTTCAGTGAAACATGATCACTAATGAAACCCAAAGAGCTTTCAGGCATATAGAATAGAATACTCCCTAAGCCTATTAATTCATGCACAGGGTTGGCTGTTAGAAGGGTGGGAAGCATGAACCATTCAGGTAATTATTAGATACCTTTGCATTTCTCTCCATTTCAACTGCAATACACAAATCACAAAAAAGCTAAAATCTTTTGGAGCCATAACAGTTACAATGTGAGTAACTCCCCGACTATTTTTCCTCCGAATCCCTTCCTGTGGCACATAAATGGTTTTGTCTCCTATGCCCTGCAATATTTTGATCTAATTTTGGTTGTTGGGTGATGTTGGTAGCCTGTGATTGCAGGGCTGGATTATCCATTAGGCACAATAGGCACAGTGCCTAGGGCCTACGAAAAAGCTTAGGGCCTACAAAAAATTTAGGGCCTGAAAAAAAAAGTCATAATTGACTGGAAAATAAGAAAACTGCTAAATCAGATTTAATAATTTGCTATCTTTAGTCAACAAACAAAATACAGGATCAACATACAATTAATTATTAGGCGTATAGGCAATAGGGCATTTCTCCCTAAGGGTATGTCTACACTTGCAGCCTATTTTGGAATAGGGCTGCAAATGTAGGCATTTGGAATTGCAAATCAAGCCCGGGATTTAAATATCCCGCGCTTGATTTGCATCTTCCTGGCTGGGCACCATTTTTGAAACTGACAAGCCCGGAATAACTGCCCACGTTTACACGTGGCAGTGAAACGGGTGTTCAAAATAAAGCCCTATTTCGAACTATCTGTTAAACCTCACTGCAGGAGGAATAACAGGTAGTTCAAAATAGGGCTTTATTTCAAACGCCCGTTTCACTGATGTGTGTAGTTTCAAAAAATGGCGTCCAGCCAGGAAGATGCAAATCAAGCGCGGGATATTTAAATCCCGGGCTTGATTTGCAATTCCGAATACCTTCATTTGCAGCCCTATTCCGAAATAGGCTGCAAGTGTAGACATACCCTTATATATTTATATATATATTTATATACTAGCTGGAGTTACCTGGTGTTGCTTGGGAAAGCAGAGGAACAAAATGTAGAAAAACAGTAGTCCCTTATCTTTTTTTGAATAGTAGAAAAGTTGCACTGGTTTCTATAGGGATTAAAATATAAGTCTGCGTCATCCCCAGAGGGGGGAGTGTGACCCCAGGTGGAGGGGAGGTTACATGCGGGATGGGTGCCCCAGCTCATGACTGGGGCTGCAGGTGCCGCAGGGGGCAGGGCGAGTGCCTGAGCCACTGTGCACGTGGGGCTCAGACACTGAGTGCCAGTGCGGGCGGCGGGGGGGGCGGGGGAAAGAGGGTCGCTTATGTAACCATACGGGTGGGAGGGGGCCGCAGGCAGCGGGCATGGGACCTAGGGTGGGCCAGGCGGTGGGTACAGGACCTAGGGTGGGCGGGGTGGCCCCTGCAGCGCAGCGCGGCGGGTAACTTTTTTATTTTTACAGCTTGAACTTGGGCCCAATTGGGTCCAAAAGCACCTTAAAACCTTCTCCTGGATGAAAGGTTATCCCATGCACAGTTTGGTTGTGGTCGCTCTTATAATGTCCAAGTTATTAGCACAGAACTTTACAAACATTCTCCTTTATTTGTTAGATAATCTACGGTAATTTAAAGGCCTATGATTACAAGAGTGCCAAGGGCGGCCTACAAAGACCTTAATCCAGCCCATATGTAGCAGGTCAGACTGCATGATCTGCTGATCCCTTCTAGCCTTAAACATGAAGGCTGCATCTAGATTGGCATGATTTTCCGGAAATGCTTTTAACGGAAAAGTTTTGCGTTAAAAACATTTTTGGAACAGAGCATCTAGTTTGGTACGGATGCTTTTCTGCTAAAGCACTTTTCTGCAAAAGCCATTTTCGTGATCGGGGCTTGTTTGCGGAAAACAAATCTGAGCTGTCTACACTGGCTCTTTTGTGCAAAAGCTTTGCACAGAAGGGACTTTTGCCTGAACGGGAGCAGAATAGTATTTCCGCAAGAAGCACTGATTTCTTACAGTAGGAAGTCAGTGCTTTTGCGGAAATTCAAGCGGCCAGTGTAGCCAGCTGGCAAGTTTTTCCAGAAAAGCGGCTGATTCTCCGGAAAAACTGGCCAGTCTAGACACAGCCGAAGGGTATGTCTGGACTAGAAGAAATGACTGGTGCATGGCTATGGCTGGCCAAGACCTGCAAACTGAAGCTCAGGATGTGGAGCTATACAGCGGCAGGATAGATGTGAGGGGGCAGGATCTCAGACCCTAGGTGTCAGCCCAAGCCTTACTGTCTCTGCTGCTATTTTTAGCCTGTGGCTGTGGAGTCTCATGAACGGCGTCAGAGCCAGGTTCTGCTGAGGCATGGTGCTGAGAGGTTTTATTACAGGCCTATGGCTCTAGTTAAATCTGTGTGTGGCCCCCCCTCCCCATATAAAGGGTGCTAATGCTTCTGCCTGTCTTCCCTCTAAGGCTTTTCCTCTCCTCTCTCTCTGCCTCATGTCCTGCACCTGAGGACTAGAAGCAAGTGATGGCGAGAGGTCCCCTCAAAGGCCTCTTTAAACAGTTGAACTGGCCTTGTTTATGATTAGAGAGCGAGCTTAACTTGAGCTCCAGGTGCGATTGGACCTCCACCCCCAGCAGGGCCAACAGCCTTGCTGGGCCCTGGGGCAAGGTGAGGGGAAGCTCCGGGTTCTTTGAAGGGGCGAGATAATGAGTGGAAGGGGCAGTGCCAGGGGCAGCCAGCCCTCAGCGCTGCCCAGAGTATGTCCCACCATGCCCTGCCTCTCTCCCCCGCAACCCTTTCAGCTCAGAGTGTCCTGAGGCGGCGCTCCGGTGGCAGTTTAAAGGCCTAGCACTGGCTGCACTGGTAGTGATGGTGGCCAGCGTCCCGGGCCCTTTTGAGTTACCAGGTCTTGGGGCAACTGCCCACTTTTCCCCTCTCCTCTCGGCAGGCCTGTCCATCCCTGAGCCCCG
Organism: Pelodiscus sinensis; assembly: GCF_049634645.1. Taxonomy (NCBI): domain Eukaryota; kingdom Metazoa; phylum Chordata; order Testudines; family Trionychidae; genus Pelodiscus; species Pelodiscus sinensis. The sequence goes on along the minus strand of NC_134717.1, from coordinate 6,154,271 downwards.
GGGAAGTCTGGCGTCAGACCTGCCTCCTCATCCTGTCACAGTGTCTATAATCGACTTCAGCTGAAACCCAGGCCATTGGGCGAGCCAGGATTTCAATCTGAAGTAGGCAGGTCAGGCCTCTCTCCAGAAAGTACCATCACAAAGCAAGCTGATGAGCTTAGAGCATCGTTCATTTGATATGTTCATCTTTTTTTGCCACTGAGGGATCCAAGGGTATGTCTACACTACAGCGCTAATTTGAACTAACGCATCCAGACTAAAAAACTAGTTCGAATTAGCGTTTTGCTAATTCGAACTAGCATGTCCACACAGAGTGGACCCTGAACCGGGGTTAAGGATGGCCGGAAGCAGTGCCGGCAGGGCATCAGATGAGGACTTAGAGCGTGGAGCTGCTGCCTCAGGCTAGCCGAGGGCTGTGCTTAAAGGGACCTGACCCCCACCCCGGACAGACAGTTCTCAGGGGTGCCCCGCTTGCAAAGCAGTCCTGGCTTGGAGTGCCCTGAGTACCCACACTGGGCACATCACAGCACTCGGCCATCAGACCGGCTGCACTTGCCCCAGGCTGCCATCTGGGGAGAGGGGGCAATCAGGGGGCTGCAGGAGAGCTTCCACCCCCAGAAGCCCGCAGAGCCAGCCCAGTCCTCCCCATCGGGGGCTCATACCCCATTCCTCCCTCACCTCCTTCCACTTACCCTTCCCTAGCCCCCCTTCCTGATGTACGAAATAAAGAAAACGTGTGGTCAAAAATAGAATCTCTCTTTATTGAACAAAACTCGGGGAGACTGGGAAAAGGAGGTGGGAGAGGGGAAGAGAAAGTCTGGGAGAGGGGAGGGCAACTAAAATGATCAGAGGTTTGGAACAGGTCCCATATGAAGAAAGGCTAAAGAGAATGGGACTTTACAGTTTAGAAAAGAGGAGACTGAGGGGGGATATGATAGAAGTCTATAAAAGCATGAGTGGGGTGGAGAGGGTGCATCAAGAAAAGTTCTTCATTAGTTCCCATAATAGAAGGACTAGAGGACACCAAAGGAAAGGAATGGGTAGCAGGCTTGAAACTAGTAAGAGAAAGTTGTTCTTCTTCACAAAGCAAATAGTTAACCTGTGGAACTCCTTGCTGCAGGAGGCTGTGAAGGCTACAACTAGAACAGAGTTTAAAGGGAAGTGAGATCAAGTCATGGAGGTTGGGTCCATGGAGTGGTATTAGCCAGGTGGTAGGAGTGGTGTCCCTGCCCAAAGTTTGTGGAAGGCTGGAGAGGGATGGCATGAGACAAATGGCTTGGTCACTATCTTCGGTCCATCCCCTCCAGGGTCCCTAGTGTTGGCCACTGTCGGCAGACAGGCTACTGGGCTAGATGGACCTTTGGTCTGACCCAGTACGGACATTCTAAGCTCAGGGCTCAGGGTCGGGGGTCTCAGTGGACCCCCTTGATTTTCATGCACTCCTGCTCCTGGGTGGCCAGGCTGGCAGCTCTCCTGCCCTAGACGGCCACTTTCCTGTGCCTAGTGCAGAGGTCGTGGACGAGGTCCACGATGTCCGCACTAGCCCAGGCGGGTGCCCGCCTCTTGCGGTCCTGGGCAAGCTTCTGGGAGCCGCCAGCCTGGTTCCGGGAAGAGGGGGAGGGCTGGGGGGCATCAGGTGGCTGGCTCGAGCCATGCCAGGTGCAGGGTCTGCTGGCTGGGTGCTGGCAGGCTTGCAGCTGGCACGGGCATCATAGCCAGCCTGTGCCCCTTTAAGGGGTCCGGGGCCGGAAGGGGGGCAATAGAGTTTCCCTGGTGTTGGCCAGAGTGGCCACCAGGGAAAGCTGGGGAGGGCTAGCCTCCCACTAGTTTCAATTAAGGGGCTACACACCCCTTAATTCGAACCAGTAAGTTCGAACTAGGCTTAGTCCTCGTACAATGAGGTTTATCTAGTTCGAACTAAGCGCTCCGCTAGTTCGAATTAAGTTCGAACTAGCGTAGCGCTAGTGTAGCGCCTATCAAAGTTAATTCGAACTAACGTCCATTAGTTTGAATTAACTTTGTAGTGTAGACATACCCCAAGTGACTATTGCTGATAGTAAAGGGGGGCTGAGCCACAAGCCAGTTTGAGAACCACCGACTCAGAGAATGTGAGTGAAAAGAGGCAGCTAAAGAGAATGGCATTTGAGCAACACACTGGGAGAGAGATGCTATGACAGGGCATTTTAGCAGTGTGAACACTCCCTTTAGTACAGTTATCAGGGCAACAGATGGTACAGCATCAACAGAACAGGAAGAAATCAAGTAACCTTCACAGCTCAATTAAGGATGTGCCTGCAATAGATGGTTTTCACTGGCTAGTGGAAATTAACAATGCCACAGTGTATTGATATATATTTTCCTTCTCCCCCTTCACTCTGTGCCTATGTTAATTATTATTACAGGTAGATTAATTGAAGTGTACATTGTTAGCTGTAGCTAGAGGCACTAAAATACATTTACATTACGGGAGGTACCCATCCAAGGAATGGGTATATTCATCATAGATAAACCAAATGTTATAAATTAGCGAGTACTACAAATGAGCACATTTTATTTCTACCAGTCCAATTCTTTTGGCTAATGAATGCAGGGATTTCAGGACTGGCGTGAAGACAGTGGCTGGATGCAGATTTGTGTGTGGAACTCTGCATCAGTGCAAAGCCTGGGCCACGACTCAGACCACGTTTGGACTCGATGGTGACAAACCGTTTGCCACACTCCTTGTTGGTGGGAATCTCCAATTTTGCCAGCTCAAAAGTTTGCAAGAGCGTTCTTCTGTGGGAGTGCATATTTGATCCACGTTGTAAAAATAGGGCCTGGCAGTTTTAGATCGGCATCCAAACCAAGATCACTGGAATTTTTCTAGCAGTAATCTTAGAGAAGCACTCGAAATAATGAGGCATCCTGTTTACGAAGTCCGTTACGTAGTGATATTAGGAAGGCCAAATGTGTTTCTGATTTTAAATCAGCATGGATGAGGTTCTGCTTGACTACTGCATTCACTCTGCGTGCATCCCGAGGCTCACTTTGCAATGGCCACTATAGAACATGTCATTTTTACCAGCTAGCTTTGTCCTTCCAAATTAAGAAAATGCAGGCAAATCTACAAACCGTTGTGCCATCATTTTACATTTCTAGAGACCAAACATCCTGTGTGGCTGAGGTCATATTTCAGACCCAACATCTTTTGATAAACATGGGAGCTACGTCTAGACTACATCCCTTTTCCGTAAAAGGGATGTAAATTAGACATATCGGAATTGCTAATGAAGCGGGGATTTAAATCTCCCCCGCTTCATTAGCATAAAAATGTCTGCCGCTTTTTTTCGGCACGGAACTTTGCTGGAAAAAAGCGCCAGTCTAGATGCTGATCTTGCGGAAAATAAAGCCTTTTCCGAAAGATCCCTTATCCCTTATTTCATAGAGTCTAGACGTAGCCGGGAGATTTGAAAGTAGTAGATGGCGTGATCACCAACATCTAGTGTTCAAGGCTGGTTGTGGGGGCTTGACCCTGCTAGGTTCTGTGTGTAACCCACACACTAGGGTGTTGTGCACTGTCCCTTCTAGAAACACTGAGATCCTTTACAGAAAGAATATTGAGTCTGCTTTAATGGCTAGGCAGCTGGCTTTTAGCTCATGCAGTAGAGGCTCATATACTAAGCTCCCAAGATCCAAGATCAATTCCACCCACAGACCAACAGGATCTCTTGGTGTTACATCAACACTTGCTGAGAGAAACTCAACTCCTACGTCTTTGAATTTCATTGGGGATTAAAGCCACAATTTGGGAAAGCACTTAAATTTGGTAAAATCCCACTGAAACTAAACATTAAGGAAGCAGTTAAGTGCTTCCACAAACAGGGATTTCTTGAACTGAGGTCTCGGAGCTCAGGGCCTTCTCAAGTCAGGCCAACTCAAGAATAGCCAAATATGGTTTTTTTCCACTGAAAAATGGAATTATTTTGGGCATAAATGGGACATTCCTAGCCCTGTTACTGCAAATAGGTTTTCCCTATTGCTCAGTGTTCCCGGAGTTCCTTCTGACACATCCATGAGCCTTTTCACACAAAGCTGTTCAGGAGTAATCACTTCAGTGTGATAAAAAAGCCCAGAAATCCAGCAATCTATACACACAAGTCCTCTGAATTTTTTCTCTCCTTTCACTATGTTTTTAAAAGTGTTGCTCATGCTACTAGTTGAACTGTTTTTTTCAAGTGTTTGGGAAACCTCTGTGCATTAATCCCACCTATTCTCTGCCCTAAGAGAAACCATTACTGAAAAAGTGTTAATTGGATTTGACATATGATTGCTAGCGGAAAGAGCACTGGGTCTGGGCTATCAATTCTACAGCTGCAAAGTCCAGGTTGCAACTAGGGTGAGCCAGGATAGTGAGATTAGATAGACCCTCTTGTTCTCACTGGCTAGCACAGCTTGGGCTGTTTATGGCCAGCAGTCTCAGTACTCAATGTAGAATACCTTTGGCAAGGCTGGTCCCCTCTCTGGCACTTCAAGTGCAGAAGGTGGGGGCCCCAAGAGACCTTAAAAATACCTTTCCTCTATAGACTGTTGCTTACAAACTCCCCAGACTCACAGATTCCCTGATAGTTGGAGGTAGCTGCCATCATGCAAGTGAAAAAAACAAACCCTTTCTTCTTGAACCCAGGAAGAGTCACTTGGGAACTTCTTCCAGGGGGATACCCCAAGCACTTTCACTACAAGAGATCTTGAAAAAAAAAAAGAAAACATCCACAGGACATACCACACTAATACCAACCCTGGTACCTTCCCTTGCAACAAACCCCGTTGCTAGCTTTTCCACATATTCACTCTGCTGATACCATTATTGGACCTAACCAAGTGAGTTATAAGATCAAGAACACATATTCCTGCGCATCCAGAAATATAATTTATGCTATCATGTGCCAAAAGTGTCCATCTGCTTTGTACATTGGACAAATGTCTCCGACACTTCGCCAAAGGATCAATGCCCACAAAACAGATATTAGACGTGACTCAGCACTCCCCCACCAGCTATTCTGTAACAGGTTTCCAGGTGCTTAAGTCATTGTTTTAGGATCCACAGCAAATTTCTGTATTCTAAATGCTACTAATATAACAGATACGGTTATGGGAGTTTACTTTTTTCTATCTGTCTTCTCTCTTTCACTGACACTTGTGTATACTACGAAGTCATGAAACCCGTCACCTACTCCTGTATGTTGTGCTTTGTCTATATGAATATATCATACTGCACTTGGGTTCCCAGCCAACGTTCCCCAGAGGCATTCAGAAACTCCTGCTCTCCTGCACTGTGTGCAACAGACAGCTCTCTGCCCTCTTCTCTCATGGCTTTGCTCAGCCTTTGTTCCAGGGATGCATGTGCACGCACGCGCGCACACGCACACACACACACACACACACACACACACACACACACACACACACACACACCATTCCAGTTTCAGATGCACTGGTGAGCATCTTCAGTGAAACATGATCACTAATGAAACCCAAAGAGCTTTCAGGCATATAGAATAGAATACTCCCTAAGCCTATTAATTCATGCACAGGGTTGGCTGTTAGAAGGGTGGGAAGCATGAACCATTCAGGTAATTATTAGATACCTTTGCATTTCTCTCCATTTCAACTGCAATACACAAATCACAAAAAAGCTAAAATCTTTTGGAGCCATAACAGTTACAATGTGAGTAACTCCCCGACTATTTTTCCTCCGAATCCCTTCCTGTGGCACATAAATGGTTTTGTCTCCTATGCCCTGCAATATTTTGATCTAATTTTGGTTGTTGGGTGATGTTGGTAGCCTGTGATTGCAGGGCTGGATTATCCATTAGGCACAATAGGCACAGTGCCTAGGGCCTACGAAAAAGCTTAGGGCCTACAAAAAATTTAGGGCCTGAAAAAAAAAGTCATAATTGACTGGAAAATAAGAAAACTGCTAAATCAGATTTAATAATTTGCTATCTTTAGTCAACAAACAAAATACAGGATCAACATACAATTAATTATTAGGCGTATAGGCAATAGGGCATTTCTCCCTAAGGGTATGTCTACACTTGCAGCCTATTTTGGAATAGGGCTGCAAATGTAGGCATTTGGAATTGCAAATCAAGCCCGGGATTTAAATATCCCGCGCTTGATTTGCATCTTCCTGGCTGGGCACCATTTTTGAAACTGACAAGCCCGGAATAACTGCCCACGTTTACACGTGGCAGTGAAACGGGTGTTCAAAATAAAGCCCTATTTCGAACTATCTGTTAAACCTCACTGCAGGAGGAATAACAGGTAGTTCAAAATAGGGCTTTATTTCAAACGCCCGTTTCACTGATGTGTGTAGTTTCAAAAAATGGCGTCCAGCCAGGAAGATGCAAATCAAGCGCGGGATATTTAAACCAGTAAGTTCGAACTAGGCTTAGTCCTCGTACAATGAGGTTTATCTAGTTCGAACTAAGCGCTCCGCTAGTTCGAATTAAGTTCGAACTAGCGTAGCGCTAGTGTAGCGCCTATCAAAGTTAATTCGAACTAACGTCCATTAGTTTGAATTAACTTTGTAGTGTAGACATACCCCAAGTGACTATTGCTGATAGTAAAGGGGGGCTGAGCCACAAGCCAGTTTGAGAACCACCGACTCAGAGAATGTGAGTGAAAAGAGGCAGCTAAAGAGAATGGCATTTGAGCAACACACTGGGAGAGAGATGCTATGACAGGGCATTTTAGCAGTGTGAACACTCCCTTTAGTACAGTTATCAGGGCAACAGATGGTACAGCATCAACAGAACAGGAAGAAATCAAGTAACCTTCACAGCTCAATTAAGGATGTGCCTGCAATAGATGGTTTTCACTGGCTAGTGGAAATTAACAATGCCACAGTGTATTGATATATATTTTCCTTCTCCCCCTTCACTCTGTGCCTATGTTAATTATTATTACAGGTAGATTAATTGAAGTGTACATTGTTAGCTGTAGCTAGAGGCACTAAAATACATTTACATTACGGGAGGTACCCATCCAAGGAATGGGTATATTCATCATAGATAAACCAAATGTTATAAATTAGCGAGTACTACAAATGAGCACATTTTATTTCTACCAGTCCAATTCTTTTGGCTAATGAATGCAGGGATTTCAGGACTGGCGTGAAGACAGTGGCTGGATGCAGATTTGTGTGTGGAACTCTGCATCAGTGCAAAGCCTGGGCCACGACTCAGACCACGTTTGGACTCGATGGTGACAAACCGTTTGCCACACTCCTTGTTGGTGGGAATCTCCAATTTTGCCAGCTCAAAAGTTTGCAAGAGCGTTCTTCTGTGGGAGTGCATATTTGATCCACGTTGTAAAAATAGGGCCTGGCAGTTTTAGATCGGCATCCAAACCAAGATCACTGGAATTTTTCTAGCAGTAATCTTAGAGAAGCACTCGAAATAATGAGGCATCCTGTTTACGAAGTCCGTTACGTAGTGATATTAGGAAGGCCAAATGTGTTTCTGATTTTAAATCAGCATGGATGAGGTTCTGCTTGACTACTGCATTCACTCTGCGTGCATCCCGAGGCTCACTTTGCAATGGCCACTATAGAACATGTCATTTTTACCAGCTAGCTTTGTCCTTCCAAATTAAGAAAATGCAGGCAAATCTACAAACCGTTGTGCCATCATTTTACATTTCTAGAGACCAAACATCCTGTGTGGCTGAGGTCATATTTCAGACCCAACATCTTTTGATAAACATGGGAGCTACGTCTAGACTACATCCCTTTTCCGTAAAAGGGATGTAAATTAGACATATCGGAATTGCTAATGAAGCGGGGATTTAAATCTCCCCCGCTTCATTAGCATAAAAATGTCTGCCGCTTTTTTTCGGCACGGAACTTTGCTGGAAAAAAGCGCCAGTCTAGATGCTGATCTTGCGGAAAATAAAGCCTTTTCCGAAAGATCCCTTATCCCTTATTTCATAGAGTCTAGACGTAGCCGGGAGATTTGAAAGTAGTAGATGGCGTGATCACCAACATCTAGTGTTCAAGGCTGGTTGTGGGGGCTTGACCCTGCTAGGTTCTGTGTGTAACCCACACACTAGGGTGTTGTGCACTGTCCCTTCTAGAAACACTGAGATCCTTTACAGAAAGAATATTGAGTCTGCTTTAATGGCTAGGCAGCTGGCTTTTAGCTCATGCAGTAGAGGCTCATATACTAAGCTCCCAAGATCCAAGATCAATTCCACCCACAGACCAACAGGATCTCTTGGTGTTACATCAACACTTGCTGAGAGAAACTCAACTCCTACGTCTTTGAATTTCATTGGGGATTAAAGCCACAATTTGGGAAAGCACTTAAATTTGGTAAAATCCCACTGAAACTAAACATTAAGGAAGCAGTTAAGTGCTTCCACAAACAGGGATTTCTTGAACTGAGGTCTCGGAGCTCAGGGCCTTCTCAAGTCAGGCCAACTCAAGAATAGCCAAATATGGTTTTTTTCCACTGAAAAATGGAATTATTTTGGGCATAAATGGGACATTCCTAGCCCTGTTACTGCAAATAGGTTTTCCCTATTGCTCAGTGTTCCCGGAGTTCCTTCTGACACATCCATGAGCCTTTTCACACAAAGCTGTTCAGGAGTAATCACTTCAGTGTGATAAAAAAGCCCAGAAATCCAGCAATCTATACACACAAGTCCTCTGAATTTTTTCTCTCCTTTCACTATGTTTTTAAAAGTGTTGCTCATGCTACTAGTTGAACTGTTTTTTTCAAGTGTTTGGGAAACCTCTGTGCATTAATCCCACCTATTCTCTGCCCTAAGAGAAACCATTACTGAAAAAGTGTTAATTGGATTTGACATATGATTGCTAGCGGAAAGAGCACTGGGTCTGGGCTATCAATTCTACAGCTGCAAAGTCCAGGTTGCAACTAGGGTGAGCCAGGATAGTGAGATTAGATAGACCCTCTTGTTCTCACTGGCTAGCACAGCTTGGGCTGTTTATGGCCAGCAGTCTCAGTACTCAATGTAGAATACCTTTGGCAAGGCTGGTCCCCTCTCTGGCACTTCAAGTGCAGAAGGTGGGGGCCCCAAGAGACCTTAAAAATACCTTTCCTCTATAGACTGTTGCTTACAAACTCCCCAGACTCACAGATTCCCTGATAGTTGGAGGTAGCTGCCATCATGCAAGTGAAAAAAACAAACCCTTTCTTCTTGAACCCAGGAAGAGTCACTTGGGAACTTCTTCCAGGGGGATACCCCAAGCACTTTCACTACAAGAGATCTTGAAAAAAAAAAAGAAAACATCCACAGGACATACCACACTAATACCAACCCTGGTACCTTCCCTTGCAACAAACCCCGTTGCTAGCTTTTCCACATATTCACTCTGCTGATACCATTATTGGACCTAACCAAGTGAGTTATAAGATCAAGAACACATATTCCTGCGCATCCAGAAATATAATTTATGCTATCATGTGCCAAAAGTGTCCATCTGCTTTGTACATTGGACAAATGTCTCCGACACTTCGCCAAAGGATCAATGCCCACAAAACAGATATTAGACATGATCACAAAGAAAAAACAGTTTCTTGCCATTTCAACCAGAAAGGACATTGTTCAAACTTAGGCGTAAAGTGTCAAATTTAAGCATGAATGACAGTTCAGAGGATTCTCTTTCAAGTGTAGTCTTAAAAGGTCTTTGAAGCAGGATGCAGGTAATCAAGTCGTTGAGACAAAGACTTTAATTATCTTACCCATTACAAAGATAGCTTCCCCAATTATCACCTCTAATATCATTAGCTCACAGACATTTACCTCCCCCCCATCCTCCTTCTGTTCTGAAATTTGATTTGTCATTTTCATATGTGTTCATTTTTTTAATTGTATCCTTTCGTAGATCAAATAGTGGAAGAAAATTGTCACAACCATATATGAGGAAGTGGGTCTGGCCCACGAAAGCTCATCACCTAATAAACCATCTTGTTAGTCTTTAAAGTGCTGCATAGTCCTGTTTTTTGTAATCTTTGTAACTCTTAGAAACTTACTGTAAACTGCAAGGCTGTGTCTAGACTGGCCAGTTTTTCCGGAAAATCAGCCACTTTTCCAGAAAAACTTGCCAGCTGTCTACACTGGCTGCTTGAATTTCCGCAAAAGCACTGACTTCCTACTGTAAGAAATCAGTGCTTTTTGCGGAAATACTATGCTGCTCCTGTTCGGGCAAAATTCCTTTTGCACAAAAGTTTTGCGCAAAAGGGCCAGTGTAGACAGCTCAGATTTGTTTTGCGCAAAAAAGTCCCGATCGTGAAAATGGCGATCGGGGTTTTTTTGTGCAAAAGCACGTCTAGATTGGTCATGGACGCTTTTCCACAAAAAGTGCTTTTGCGGAAAAGCGTCCGTGCCAATCTGGATGCTCTTTTCCGAAAATGCTTTTAACAGAAAACTTTTCCATTAAAAGAATTTGCGGAAAATCATGCCAGTCTAGATGCAGCCCAATATTGTAACTCTTAGCTACCTTGCTTGTAATTTGCTCTAAATTGCATTCTTCCCTGAGTGTGTGTGTGAGAGTGTGGTTGAAGAAGATTGGGAACAATGGAGCACATGATGATGAGTCATCACAGACTGCTGCTTTTGCTGGATAAAGGGAAATCTGGGCGTGCTCCCTGATGACAAGGGGAATGAGTCACCGGAGCCATTCAGACACTATAAAAAGAGAGGGAACACATGTGAGACTTTCTCTTTCTTCCCCTGCTCCTGAGAAACTCTTGTCTACAGCCAGTGTCTCTCCTCCTGATCAGCTTCCCCAGCCATGATGAGCAGACAGACCCTCTAGGATCTACATGCCTTGGCTCCTTCTGCAACTCATAGGCCTGTGTAAATGTGTGAGTGCCTGAGGGCAGGAATGAATGTGTGTGAATGAGTGAATGAATGGAGGTCTGTGTGTGTGTGTGTGTATGTGTGTGTGTGTGAGAGAGAGAGAGAGTGAGAGAGAGAAAGATAGCACTATTTTCTTTAGTTTAAACCTTGGTAGTGGCTCTTCTTTAGGGTATACCTTTAGTGGCAGCTCTAGTTTTGTAGTGCAAGTAGTGGAGAGCTAATTCCTCAAACAATAAACTCATACTAGTGTAACCCTGGATGGTCTCCAGTGAGAATATTTTTGGGTAACAATTGGTTTCCTGACTCCCTGCTACCATTTCCTAGCTACCTGGGTTGAACCCTTTAGTTACTGAATTCTGGTATGGTTAGAAAAGGACAGCACCTCTCCCATCCATCACAACCTTATAGTCAGTAGCTCCAAGTCTTATATATCCATGCAGTGAGTCTCATGGTAGAGGAGAGACAAGAGATTGGTTTGGAAATGACACTTCCCTCCCAACCCCCCCAGAATTTTTCCCAATCCAAATACTTCCAAAGCTTGGAATGTTTGGGTCAGAGCCACAAGGGCCGGTTCTGGATTCTATCTTGAATGCTTGTCTTGTTTAAGCCAGCAATATTCAACTAACACACGAAAATTAAAGGCTCTTCTCCTCTGTAAAGACTGAGTCTAACTGCCTCATTTCAACAAGGAATCCAACCAAAAAGGCTTCAAAGGCACCCACAGCCTGAAATATTTTTTGGCATTATTAAAAGATTATTCTCAAAATAGAAAAGCAAGCCATGGCACATCCTCTTTCCTAGAACCGATTTTTATCTGGGAGATTTTACAATCCAATTTCCTCCATGTATTCTCTGCTCCACTGGGGCCTTTTATGTGAGGCATTCACTAGAATAACACTACATTTCCATTTGTATCTCTTTTGTTGCACATAAAAGCTCAATTAGTATTCCGATTCACTGTCAGCCTGTACCTATTTAATGAACTTTTTTCCACTTCCATGTTCCTTAAGTTTAATTAACTAAAACGGAGCTAGTGGCTTAGCATATATGAAATGCGTTTTCAATGAAAATATTCTTTCCTTGAAAGCTTTCATCAAGAGTGAGAAAATGAAAATCTTAAAGTCCAGACTGAGTAGGTTTTTACTTAATCATTGCTTATCTAGTCAGTGTGGGATTCATGCTCCAGTAAAATATGGAACCCTAATTTTTAAATCAAGCTCAAATTAGATTTTAATCCATGCAACATGTTCCCTAATGTTGAATTCCAATGATGACTCCATTTAATAGGTCTAGACTCTTTAACGGGGAAGAAAGAACAGAATTTTGTTGAAATACTTGAGTTGGATGATTGTAGGGAAAACTTTCACTGGATGCAAATTCCAAGCTGCATTTCAGATACCAATTCATGACTTCTGAAGACTAAGAGGGCAGGCTAAACCATCCGCTATATAATACTCTAATCATATCTGTGCTTGCAAATCTTTTGGGAAGCACCTACAGTTTTTGTTAAATCCAGTATAAAGAAAGGGACCATTTCCAAAATTCAGATAGTTATCCGGGTTTGCGGTGTGACAGTCCTCCCCTGGAAATTGACTTTTCTGATCTGGCATTTTGATTGACATTAATCTCTGCTTCTTAGGGGGATACATTGATTTTCTATTTCTTCAGTCTTTTGGGGGATATGTTAAAAAGTGATGTCTGCTCTGTGTGAACTTTAAAGATCCCACACAACTGGTAGCAAACACCACCTATTACAGTACTGGAAATCACTTACAGGATAAGAAGCTGGTAGAGCGGTTTGAGTGACGTGAGAAAGGAAGAGAGCCACAAAATTGTTGACAATTGTTCATTGTGATTAGCTCAGTTAGACTGACAGGTAACTATGAGATAATGATGTGTACAAAGACATTTATTGATGGGCATGGTGAAACTGCAATGGAGACAGCCGATACTGCTGTTGTACAATGACATTTTTCTGGCTCTCTGTATTATTTTTCCTGTTTGACAGGCTAGCTTCTGACTATTATTTTTCTCTTGTTTCTGTGTTGTCTTTCCATTAGCTCTATTTCTCACCACACAAAGCAGGGAACAATGTTAAAATATGATTGTGTTGTAGGAATATGGCTTTATATTGGATTTCCCTTTTTTATTTCATTTATCATTGTTACCATCTTTTGTTTCACTGTTTTTGATTTTTTTTATTGCACAACAAGAATCATAAAAAAATTCCCATACTACTTTTGGAGAGAGTAATGCTAAAGTTTTCTCCTGATTTCCTTGGCCAAAATATGTCTTCCAACCACAATATGAATGTCTATTGTGCAGTCTCCCCACCCCAGAAGTGGCTTCATGCAGTGAGGGTGTATTTCTCTGTGGATGTAGGTATTTCCATGCTATTGAATGAGAATTAAGTATTGAAAATCCCACCTGATATTTCCAATCCTGCAAACACGTATTTATTTATTTAAAGTATGTAACAGTATATTCATGCAACCTCACCCACAATTCACACCCTGACTATGATATTACTAGAAACTTTGAGAAAAAGGCAGCCAGATACTTTCAGGCCCCGACAAGGGAAAGAGCAGATGTTTTGATGTGATTTACAGGAAACTAGGAATAATCTCAATTGCTTTTCAGAATAAATGTCTTTGGAGATTGAGTAAAGACCTCAGCATCAGCTTTTAGTCTATTTCAACAGCTATTTTTGCTTTACTAGAAAGTAATAGGGATTATGCTTTAAACAAAGCCCACGCTACCCATCTGTGGGTGTATTTATTATATTTTCAGTGTCCTTTACTACAAGTTATATACATGTGAGTGAGTTTGTGGGTTCTCTCTGTTGTTCTATGGATCATGAGAAAGATTCTGTAATAAATGGCGGGGATTACAAAGTCTCATACAGATGCAGTGCACCTCTTTCCGAGCAATAGCTCCAGCACCTATGATATTAACTTTTAACCTTATTGCTCATTTAAAGTGGCAAAATACCTCCTTTAAAAAAAATCTTAACAAAAGAAAAATCACTTTCTAGCCCTGCACCTAGGAGGGCAGCACCAAAATATTTTAATCTATAATTAATGGTGCCATCACCCTTAATAACAGAGGGTATGTCTACACTACCACCCTAGTTCGAACTAGGGTGGTAATGTAGGCAACCGGAGTTGCAAATGAAGCCCGGGATATGAATTTCCCGGGCTTCATTTGCATATTGCCGGCCACTGCCATTTTTAAATGTCCGCTAGTGCGGATTCCGTGCCCCGCGGAACGAGGAGTAACGGTAATTCGGAATAGGAAGCCTAATCTGAACTACCTAGTCCGTGCCGCGTGTAGCCGCGGGGCACGGAGTCCACACTAGCGGACATTTTAAAATGGCGGCGCCCGGCAATAATCAAATGAAGCCCGGGAATTTCAAATCCCGGGCTTCATTTGCAACTCCGGTTGCCTACATTACCACCCTAGTTTGAACTAGGGTGGTAGTGTAGACATGCCCATAGTGTTTTGTGAAGCAGTCGCTCCTATTGAGTTGCACTGGTGCATCAGATGTATGCCTTCACCCACAGGGTTTCATTCTGCACATCTCTGCTGTGTTTTCTTTAGCCTCTCTCTCCAAGTACACTCCTCTGATCAACTGCCCTCCCCATTCTGCCCAATCGAAATCACTTCTCTTGACTCATCACGCACGACACAGCCCCATCTCTTGGTCTCTCTCTGATGTCTCCTCCTGCTTCAGTTTAGCATGGCCAGACCTTAATTCCTTACCACGCTTTGTTCCCTTATTATCAGTTATGTTATACGACATCGTGGCTCAGCCTGTATCCTGGGAGTCATCTGCAATCTCTCTTCCCTGCTCATGTCTCCCATCCAAGGACCACTTCTTCTTCCATAAGTTCTCCAAAATCTGGCCTTTTGTGCCCATCTACCCCCCATCCTCATTCCCTCTCTTCTTGAACATAAGAACATAAGAACGGCCGTACTGGGTCAGACCAAAGGTCCATCTAGCCCAGTATCCTGTCTACCGACAGTGGCCAGCACCAGGTACCCCAGAGAGGGTTGACCAAAGACAATGATCAAGCGATTTGTCTCCTGCCATCCCTCTCCAGCCTCTGACAAACAGAGGCCAAGGACACCATTGTATCCCCTGGCTAATAGCCTTTTATGGACCTAACCTCCATGAATTTATCCAGCTTCTTTTTAAACTCTATTATAGTCCTAGCCTTCACCGCCTCCTCTGGCAAGGAGTTCCACAGGTTGACAACACGCTGTGTGAAGAAGAACTTTCTTTTATTAGTTTTAAACCTGCTACCCATTAATTTCATTTGGTGTCCTCTAGTTCTTCTATTATGGGAACTAATAAATAACTTTTCTTTATCAGCCCTCTCCACACCACTCATGATTTCTTGAAGATTATTTCCCTTTTTTCTGGCATTCCCTGAACCCATGTCACCCTCTCTTTGGGCAATTTAATACCCAGTCACTAAGAAGATTGTAGTTCCTGTCTGCCTGTCATCCTGTTCACATCCTCCTCCCCCAACCCGCGCACTTTCTTCGCCTATCCTAAATCACCCCATCTCTTTTTTCTACTTGACTGCCTGCTTCTCCACTGCATCACATACAAACTTCTTGTCCTCATGGTCAAGGCGCTGCCTAACAGGATGCTTAGCTGATTTGGTCTCTTTTTCATCCCTCATGCTGACATCTCTGCCACGGACACCCACTAATCGGCTTTTTCCCACAAACATTTTCATGCTTTTTTTCTGGCTTTATCACCCTGGCATAGTATGAAGCTCCTTCCTGAATTGATATACTGTTCCCACTACACTGAAATCTCTACTTAAGAGCCACTTCTGAGTCACGTCTACCTCGATGCCCCTGCAAACTTAGTTGCTAGACAATCTCTAACATTAAAAGAAAACCACCTTTTTATAGCTTTGGTGTGCTACCCACGTTCTCAATCCCTCCTCCGCATTGCCCTGTTATCTCCTGGTTACATCACAGCTGCTTTATTCTGTAAACTGCACATGCCTTCGCTCTCTCTGGTGTGCTGCCTCATACAGCTTTGGGTGCCGATAGAAAGAAATACATTAAAAAAACGAGAAACAAAATTAAAGGTTGTAATGGGCTTGAAAGTAAACCTTTGATCCAAACACCTCTGAACTTTAAAGAAATTAGAACATAACCCGAGCACTACCTCAATAATTGGATGAATCCCCCTCCCCCTCAAAAAATCAAGATGTGTAGCAAGGAGGTGTGGTCTCTTACATGGCAAGACAGGGAAAGACCCACAACTGCCCCCTGGTGGCAGAACCAGGACTCGCGCTGCCACCTCGCTGGATGCAGACAGGCATGGCAGAGAGTGGGACTATAAAAGGCCAGCCCTCTAGCTCAATTCAGTAAGAGCTGCCAGAGAAGCAGGATGTCTCTCCTCAGGTGTTAGTCACCATCAGAGACTGTGGCCATACCAGGGACACAGCAGGACTGCTGGAGCCGCTGGATATCAGAGACTCCGACAAGCTGCTAGGGCTGTCATTTGTGGTCTACCAGAGAGAGACGGAGGATGACCCCAGAATCCAGACCCCCAGACTGGGAGGGTAGAAAGCAGCCCAGGGAAGCCAAATAGGGTTCTGCTGTGGGACTATTTGTCAACTGGCCAGTGTGTTGCGAGTGGATCCCCTCTGACCTAGTGGAGGACTACCTCACTAGTGCTAGAGCCCTGGGCAGGGACACAGTGGAGTGGAATGGCATGCACCCCCCTGCCTTGGCCACCATGTCTCTAGGGCAGGGGTTCCCAACCTTTTTCGGTTCCCGTGCCCCCTTGGGTTTTAGTAAACCTTCCCGTATCCCCTATTCAATAGAAAAGGAAATAAATTCTAGAATCCACAGCTTTTTTCACTAACACTACTACTTTTGGAATATTTCAATTAGGATAATCAAGTTATTTACCGAATATTCCCCGTACCTCTTTGACAAGCTTCTCGTACCCCCTGGGGGTACGCGTACCCAAGTTGGGAACCCTTGCTCTAGGGGATGTCCATTTTCCCACCAATAGGCCAGGAGACCAGAGCTAGGGTGCCAGATCTATTGGCTAGCTCCTGCCTGGGAGCTAATTCCCCCACTAAACTACCAGTAGAATGCTAACTGTTGGCTGCCCCACCCTGATTGAGAGACCTGAGCAGAGCTTAATTAATTACCTGGACTAATTGCCAGCCAGGCCCTGCTGACTGTTGACAGCCCTGCCCTGATTGAGATTGCAGGACAGAGAGAACTCCTGCTGCTCAGCCCCACAATAGGCCAGAGCCCAGTGACTCCCTCATCAATTTCCCTGGACTGAAACACTCGGAGGAGGGGGCGTTGTCTTGCACCTGGCCAGACAGGGAGTGACCCACAAACCACCTACACCTTGAATTTTGATAATATGTTTGGATCAAACTCTCGACTGTCTGGCTCAGGCCTTCTCCGGGGAGAGAGAAAAAAATACAGATCTGATTTTCAGTCATTGTGTCTTGCATCTTGTCCACTTGGAATTGTGAAGTTAATCCTGCAAGGATTTGAACCTGTGGTTCTATATGTGGTATAGTGGAGGCTGGCACTTAAAACACTAAGCATCCTCTGGTAACTTAGGATACACCTACACAGCAACATTATTTTGAAATAACTAGCATTATTTCAAAATAACTTAGTCCGCGTCTACACATCAGGCAGTTATTTCAAAATAATGTCAGAATACCATCAAGCTAGGGGTGAGGGATAGCTCAGTGGTTTGAGCATTGGCCTACTAAACCCAGGGTTGTGAGCCCAATCCTTGGGGAGGCGGTTTGGGGCAAAAATTTGTCAGGGATGGTACTTGGTCCTGCTGTGAAGGCAGGGGACTAGACTTGATGACCTTTTAAGGTCCCTTCCAGTTCTAGAAGATAGGCAACTTCCATAAATTTAAGGACATCTTACTCAGACAATGAGGGTTACAGGAGTCAGAGGAGTAAGAGAAGTTGGAGAAAGAGTGCTCTATTTTGAAATAAGAGCTGTGTAGATGCTCCCAATTTCAAAATAAGCTGTTTCGGAATTAGCTACACAACTGATGTAGCTCATTTGCGTAACTTATTTCAAATTAAGCCCTGCTGTGTAGACATCATGTCTACTCTACAAGATTATTTTGAAATAACGTATTTCGAAATAATAACTCCCAAGAGAACTATTTTGAAATTAGCTTATTCCACAAGGAGAAAGGAGTTATTATTTCAAAATCACCAGCCCCTTATTTCAACATAACGGGCCTAGAAGTGTGGATGTTATCCTTGTTATTTTGAGATAAGGGGAGTTATTTTGAAATAACTCCCCAGTGTAGACATGCCCTGAGGGTGTGTCTACACTGCAGGGCTTAATTCTAAATAAGCTATGCAAATTGAGCTACATCAACTGTGTATCTTATTTCAAAACAGGGAGCATCTACACAGCACTTATTCTGAAATAGATCACTCTTCCTCCGACTTCCCTTATTCCTTGTACAATGAGGGTTACAGGAGTCAGAGTAAGAAGGGGTATGTCTACACTACCACCCTAGTTCGAACTAGGGTGGTTAATGTAGGCAACCAAAGTTGCAAATGAAGCCCGGGATTTAAATATCCTGGGCTTCATTTGCATCTTGCCGGGTGCTGCCATTTTTAAATCCCCGCTAGTTCGGACTCCGTGCCCGCGGCTACACGCGGCACGGAGTAGGTAGTTCGGATTAGGCTCTCTAATCCGAACTACCGGTACACCTCGTTTCATGAGGAGTAACGGTAGTTCGGAATAGGAAGCCTAATCCGAACTACCTAGTCCGTGCCACGTGTAGCTGCGGGCACGGAGTCCGAACTACCGGGGATTTAAAAATGGCGGCGCCCGGCAAGATGCAAATGAAGCCGGGAAATTCAAATCCCGGGCTTCATTTGCAACTTTGGTTGCCTACATTAACCATCCTAGTTCGAACTAGGGTGGTAGTGTAGACATACCCAAGTTCTCCAGCTTGACAGTATTTTGACGCTATTTTGAAATAACTGCCTGCTGTGTAGACATGGACTAAATTATTTTGGAATAGCGCTAGTTATTTTGAAATTGTGTTGCAGTAGAGACCCTAACTAAGCAGGTGGCTAGGTAAAAAAAAAACCCAACAAGAACAACAACAACAACAGACTGAAAATCAGCTAACTATTGCAGATGTTGATGGTCATTGGTCCTAGTCCCACAACTTTTGTCTGTTCTTCAAGCAGGAACTGCCCTTCTTCACTGTTTGGAAGAGCAAGAGACCACAGGGAATGCTATGGTAAATCAGTAATAAAATTAATAATGAAGGAAGGCCCTAAGTGGCAAACATTTCAAGGGTATGTCTGTGAATGTTGCTCTAAACATTTACCATTCAGTCTGTATCCAAAGGGAGTGGAATGGCTCTAAATATGTAGAGTGGTGTTTTGTGTGTTAACGAATCAGAGCTATATGCATATGAACACCTTGACTGTCCACAGAGTGAGCCAGGGACCTTCACTTCTTTACCACATCTTCTAAAGGACGTTGTTGACTGTGAGTAGGTAGCTGACTGTCAAACTCTAAGGCCAGCTGCTATAGAGACCCAAGATCATGTTCACTAAGCCAACACATTGCATAAAGAAGGAAAAATCTTGATGTTTGCACCCAACAATTAGCCACATTAAAATTTGTATTATCCCAACAACACCAATTTCCAACAGGCTTTAGGAAATAGTACAATTAGAACTACTACAATGAGGCTGTGGACTCTCAGGGGTTAACAGAATCCTAGGGAGGCTGTGCAGGAGGCTGCCAATCAGAGAAAGGACAGAGAGGAACAGCCAATCAGGGCCCAGCAGGCACATATAAGAAGAGCTTCCAGGAAGAGCAGCTTGAGTAGCTACCTGGAGCTTCAGAAGATAAGTCCAGGCTCCTAGCAGGTAGAAAGCGTGCCAGCACCCTGGACAGAGCAGTGCTGCCAGCAAGGGCAGGGGAAGCTAGAAAGAGCTCTTGGCTAGAAAGAGCTAAGATTGGCAGGCTGAAGCCTCTACATTTCCTTGGAATCTATTTTCTGAGCTGTGCTCATTGGTGTGGGTGGGAGCAGAGCAGCCTACAGAGGGAGAATGTTCAGACAGCGGGTTCTGTTAAAAAGCAAAAAGCTGGAAGAATAAGAACCCTGAAACCCCAGACAAAATAAGCCAAAGATGAAAAGAAGTTTCATCTGAACTTGAATACCCAATTGCCAGTACCTCGTGCGCGGCTCAAACCTGCGAAAGGACATTTTCAATTACTACCCCCCCAGCTCTCTTTGATTATTATCATTGTGTTAATTTGGTGATTAGAAAAATAAACAGCACATCACCACCTGCCAGTGTCTGCAGGGTTCAGTCTCCTGCTCTCTGAATGGCTTGGCTGTACGGCAGGTGGTCCCCAGACTGGCTCTTTGCTTGGCTCCAAAAGCAAATCAGGGTCACACAGCTGCTGCAAATTGTGTTGCAGTTGTCCAATAAAGCCCTAGTTAAAAGCTAATCGTCTAGAAAGTGACTGGCAAATGCGAAGAAATCCAAGCATGTTGGGGGGAATGAAAGATGTCCAGGCTTTCAAAACAAGAAATTAGGGACCAGTGCCTCAGCTGGGATAAATCAAGTCGTTAGATTTTAGCATTATTAATCTGGTCGCTGTGCATTTCATTTACAGTCTCCTTCTGATTAAGAAAGCTCACTGCAAGTCATTTGGTATGCACATAATATGGATCATTTTCTCACACTCTAAAACTAGTTCTGTAGCTATTGGGTATTAGGTAGGCAGATGTGCATTTTCCCAGTGAGTGTTCTGCTTGGAGGTGTACATTCAGCTATGGTACTGTATCCAAGTTGCCACTTGAAGTAATGTGCTTCCTCCCTTGATGAATGTGCATAATTAAAATTAATTAGAATTTTACATGTGCATCAAGAACAGAGTATATCACTCCAGGGATACTTTATTTTCAGTTAAGTCACACCAATATTTAAAGGCATATAGCTTTAAAAACAAAGGTGTTTATTGCTGATATCAGACACATGATAAAACAGCAGACAAATGGGGGGGAATTTCTCTTCCAGATGCTGATGCAAAACAATACGGCGGTATGCTTATGCACGGTTTGTAAGCTTTCTTTTCAAAACAAGAATATAAACTCAATCCATTGCAATTACACAAAAATGGAATGAAGCTAATGTTCAGTTTGCAAAATGAAGTCTACAAAAGTTAGAAAATTCCACAATTATTACTACCTCGGCAACCTTAATTGGGCCCTTTCTGTGTGGGCAATATAATAAAATCTTTAATAACACAATTACATGCTAATTTTTCCACAAGTCCCTCCGTTGCTTGCAGTGCACTGAATGGATCGGGCTCCCTGAATGTTTAACTATTCAATATTTCTTTTTCCCCCTTGTCATTCAGTGTGCGGTCTCATGTATTATTTACTACGCACCAGCCACAGCGTCCAGTGAGTACAGAATTATTTTCCTTGGGGGCTTTCCTGTAGCATCCTTGTCATGCTCATGAGGGTTAGCCAGCAGCCTGGGGACTAAGGGGTTAACTATGTCCCTTACCTAGCCAGGTGGACTAATTGCCACAGCTGACAAGTTTTTCCGGAAAAGTGGCTGATTTTCCGGGAAAACTGGCCAGTATAGACACAGTCCATGAGTATATTATTTTGTTACTTTTCCATCTAATCATTATGCTTGCAACAGGTATAGTGTGGTGATAATAAAAGGAAAAGAGAAAACTTTTATTAACCTGATATTGGTTAATGGTAGTGTCCTGCTTTTTACTTTAGGGGTGAGATTTTCCCAAATGGTCTCTCCTGGTTTCTTTATTAATTTGAGTGGTGGCAGCAGAAGGTTTATTCCCAAAATCTAGGGTTTTAAGATTTTGGGGGGAAGTTTTATACCAAAGCCTGGTAGAAAAGGTTTTGGGGTACACTTGCTGGCCCCCACTTCTGCATTTATCATGCCAGAGTGGGGAAGGAGCCATGACAGCCCTCATGATAGTAGCTCAGTTCTTTATGAACGAGTAGTCTGTGGCACCTTAGAGACTTCCAAAAATATATCGAGTATCAAGGGCTAACCCCAACTCTGTAGAAACATGAATGAATCTGGTATTATCACCGCCAGGCACCCAGATTAAAACCAAAGTTGTCACAAGTATCCACTGACTTTTCTGGGCCCCAATTTGTGCCAATTGCCTTGATTCCTGAGAGTGCTTGTCACAATACAGCAGTTTATATGTGCAGAGCGGAGCTCCCATTGGCCTCGGTTGCTGTAAATTGTCAACACTTCCATAGATTAGAAGCCAGGAGTAGGGTGACCCTATTTCCTGAAGGGGCTGGCCCAAGCTTTCCCCCCCCCCGCTCACAACCTGGCAACAGGCTGACCCAAGCCTGCTCATTTAGCCCTCTTCCCTCCAGGCCAGGGTTGCTGGACCCTTGCCTGCCTCCCATAAGAGGCGGTGGCTGGTGGCTGGAACCCAGCCTGTCTGCTCACATGAGCCTTGTTTCCCTCCAGGCGCTGGCATCACTCGTTGCTCCCTGCACATTTTGCTGAACTGCACCCCACTTCTTTCTGCAAAATTGGGCATTGGGCCCATTTGTTCTTGTCAACTTGCTCAGGGTCTTAATCAAGGGACTGTCCCAGCTAAAATGGGACATATGGTCACCCTACCCAAGTGTCCCAAGATGGGTGCCTAGAAAATGAGGATATCATGGTGGCCACCCCTTTGGACCATGTCTCTGGGCAGAGCCTGCTGACTCCTTAGATGCTTTTAAGGAGCTGTGGGCCCTGTCAAGGGTTCTCTGCTTGGCATCTCCTTCTGATTTGACCTTACTCTGATTTGACCCAGCTCTTACTCCTGTTTTCTCCTTTGTTGTCCTCTGTAATCAAATGAGGCCTGGATATAGTGATTCCTCTCCCTTATTGGGGGGGACCCCCTTTAGTTTGGGGGCACACATGGATCTGCTTAGGCCACTACCTCAGATATTCTACACCTCCCAAATTCCGTGATGGTAGCAGATAACAGCCTCCTTCACAGCACTTTTAAATGTCCTTACCTCCATTTTACACATAGGAAATGGTACAGAGAAGTGAAGTGACATGCCCAAGTTCACTCCAAGAGGCTGGTGGCATTACTAAGACTAGAAGGCCTACAATGTCCAGGTCCCTTGTGTCATGTCCCACAATATCTTTTCACTTGTTGACTGAGCATATGCCTCTTTCAAAGACCCATGCAACCTCTTCACAAGGCAGTATGGCCCAGGGACTAAACCATCTCAGATCTCAACCTAGCATGATAAAGCTACAGTGTAGTGGCTCGTGGGCTTTGAACCTTTCCCAGAGGCAGAATGCCTGCTTTCTATAAGAGTGTCCCAAAGAGCAACGGGACATGGAGCAATATCACCCACGTGTATCTGAATTGTCAATGAACAACGTGTACAGTTAAACCAAGAACTTTCCAGGACTCCCTAAATTCTCTTTTTTAACAGGATACACCTTGTACATATATTTCCTTCTCCACTCTGAGGAGTTCACAGCATTGAGGATCAATGCTCTGAGATTGATCCACCAGCGGTTGATTTAGCGGGTCTAATGACGACCTGCCAAATCGACTGCAAATCACTCTCTGTTCACCCTGTTGCTCTACCCCAAATAAGAAGCATAAGGGAAGTTGATGGGAGAGTTTCTCCCGTTGATCCTCTGTGGTGTCGGCCCTGTGGTAACTCAAGGTATAGTAACTCTAGCCACTGTATTCATGTAGCTGGAGTTGTGTACCTTACGTCGACTTTCTGCAGCAGTGTAGATGTAGTGACCTGCTGGGTGTGGTATTCTGTCTCTGTAAGTGGTCTTGGTGCCACTAGAGAGAGAGAATGAGTTTGCTCTACAACCTTAGCTGACAGACAGCTGGCTTTTACCTCAAGATGTAGAGCATGGGTTCCCAAAGTGGGGGGTGTACCCTCCCTGGGAGGGCGTGAAGAAATTCCAGGGGGGGCGTGAGGTGACCCAGCCTCCCCCTCATCAAGTTTTGCTGCCCTGCTCAGTTCCTTTTTTTTTCGCTCAACAAGTTTTGCTGCTATTTTTTTTGAGGGGGGGTGAGGGTTTTTCAAAAATCAAAAAGGGGGGAAGGGTGATGCTGAAAAGTTTGAGAACCACTGCTGTAGAGGCTCGTGCACTAAGCTCCAGAGGTCCCAGGTTCAATTCAGCCTGTTGATGTTACAGAAGCCTAACAGTGACATATCCTGTAGGAAACAATCATGCATTGCCAGGGAGATGCATGAAGTGACTCCTATTTTTAATTCCTATAATTCTGTGAGGAATCTGTAATGGATCCAGTTCTGTCCAAAAACCATGATGAAGCAACATGTGACAAATTACACTGCCCTGATTCAGAGTTCTTTGGCAGAAGGCAGATCCACTGACTAAAAAGTGTATCAATGGCAGTGCTCTGAAACTCTCCTGTGAAATCCTTCTGATGCTGGTGCTTTGCCCTGCCAAAACTGCCAACTCATGCGACCACAGAGCAGAGAACATACATGAACATCACTTGTTTTTCTCCACCACAGGGCAATGCTAGAGGAACAGCACAAAAATTGTCACTTCGGCAGAATTTTCTCTCATGGTTTGCGGAGTCATTAAAGTGTTCTTGAGCGAGCAATTTTTAAACACCGTATGTTTATGAAGATTATTTAAAACAGTGGTTTGCCACACACTTTATATTCATGGAAACTTCAGAGAGCACTTTTTAAAGTCTGTGGAGTCTGGATGTAATTTGCATGTTAATTAATATTTCTAATTAATTCCCTGGCCGCCTTCATTTATTTATTTGAATTGTCAAGGGCAAAAGACCCTATCAACATCCTGAAATTAGCAGGATTGGGATTGGTTTAAACATGGCCTTCATTGGCTACACTATCTACTCTAAGGGTATTTCTACACTACCCCCCCTAGTTCGAACTAGGGGGGTAATGTATGCATACCGAACTTGCTAATGAAGCCCGGGATTTGAATTTCCCGGGCTTCATTAGCATAAAGCCGGCTCCGCCATTTTTAAAAGCCGGCTTGTTTGAACCCCGTGCCGCGTGTAGCCGCGCGGCACGGGCTAGATAGTTCGAACTATGTAGCCATTCCGATCTATCTGTACGCCTCGTTCCACGAGGCGTACAGATAGTTCGGAATAATTACGTAGTTCGAACTATCTAGCCTGTGCCGCGTGTAGCCGCGCGGCACGGGGTTCAAACAAGCCGGCTTTTAAAAATGGCGGAGCCGGCTTTATGCTAATGAAGTCCGGGAAATTCAAATCCCGGGCTTCATTAGCAAATTCGGTATGCATACATTACCCCCCTAGTTCGAAGTAGGGGGGTAGTGTAGACATACCCCAAGATATCTTGGGCTTTTGGCTTTTGGCTATCAGCCCTGTAGGCAAGTTTGTCCCTTCCTCTGCTCAGAGGCAAATGACAAAGACAATTTCCAGCAAGGAGAGGAATAGCTGACGCCTGTGATTAGAGGAATAAAATTTAATCTGGGGCTTTAGAGTAATGAGATTTGTGAAAAAAGAGATAATTTTTTCTAAAAATGTGTAGATTACCTGAAGGTTACATGGCAGGGCACAGCTTTCAACAAAGCATTTGTTCACACCTTTAATTCTCTGTTCAACAAAACTTCTAAGTGTCTAATGTTAAGTATGTGCTTAAGTCCCTTTGGTGAAAAAATGAAATAACATTTTCAAAACATGGCGATTTTTTTTGTTTCCATCAGTGTAAAAGCTCCTGTGAAAAAGCTGATATTTTTGAACCAAAAAGTTTAAAATGAAGTTTTGTCTCAAGGATAAATAATCTCTGGTTTCTAGCCTGCTGTGATGACAAAGTACTGTTGAGAGAACACGTGTCGCATTGGACCCCCTCCTTTGTGTTGTATAGTTTCTGTGTCTCTCCACAGCTATGAATGCATTACAGATTTTGGGGCAGAGTATGGAAAAATGCAGAGCTCCCTATCTGCACTGTACTTATTCCGCAGACAAATAATAACACTTAGCTATAATAATGCTTTACGTCTGTAATTCTCAGAGGTGGTAAGTATCAGTATCCTAGTTTTACAGATTGGGAAATGGAGGTGTGGGGGTGAATAGACTTGACCCTGGTCACCCAGAACTTCAGTGGCAGAGCTAGGGATGGCTGGAGACCATATCGCCCAAGTACAAGTTCAGTGCTGCATTCAATAGGCCATGAGGTGTCTCTAGAGATACGGACTGCCATGCAAGCCCCTCTTCTGATTGGTAAGCTCACTGAAAAGAGCACAGGGAAAAGAGCCAGCTAAAGGAAGAAATCAGAAGGCAAAAGTTAGATTCTACCTTAGGTACTGCCATTAAACATATTATGAAGCCTCATCGATGAGTGCTCACATCCTGTTTGTTCTGAGACAGGTTACTTTGCTCACAAGGGAGTGTTAGACTGCAACTCCAGCCATGCTGGAGGACTGGGGGAGCAGGAGTTGCTGGCATAAGGCTATGTCCATACAGCAGTGGGGATCGGTGTGCTGAGATTGATCAACTGGCGGTCACTTTAGTGGGTCTCGTGAAGACCTGCCAAATCAACTGCAGATTGTTCTGCAGTTGACCTCTGTGTCCCCCTGACAAAGAGAGTAAAATAAATTGATAGGAGAGTTTCTCCTGTTGACCCTCCCATGGTGTAGACCTGGTAACACAATTCAAGGAACGTTGACTCCAGGTATGTTATTTCAACAGCAGGAGTTGTGCACTTTAGGTTAACTTTCTGCAGTAGTACATGCATAAGCTAAGGCTAGTTCTACAGTAGACCCGGAAGCTTGGTTTAAAGTATGCAACTCCAGCTACGTATTCTACATACCTGGAGTTGGCTTACTTTAAGCTGAGCTTCACACTGTTCCCACAGCGGGAGGCCAATGGGAGCAAATGCTCCCATATGCTTTCTTTACTCCTTGCAAGAGCAGGAATATTGGCCAACAGCAGGGATGCCCTCTCTGAGTTTGATTTAGTGAATCTTAACTAGACTTGCTAAATAGAACTCCGGAAGATTGATTGCAGCAGCGTTGATCTTCCACGGAGTGAAGATAAGGCCTAAGGCCGTGATCACCAATCAGTAGATCGCGAGCTACCGGTAGATCTCAGGGGCTCTAAGAGTAGCTCTTGAGCCCTCTCTGAACTGCACGCCTGCACAGTACATTTACATTAGATTTCCTCATTTGAGGAGCAGCTACTCACCGAGCAACAACACGGGTGAGTAGCTGCGAGGAATGGTGGGAGCTGGGAGGTCGGGAGGACTGAAACACCCCAGCCAGCTGACTGTGGCTTTCAGCTGAAAGAGGCTGCCCCACACTCCAGCTGCTCGGCGGCTTCTCCTCTGCACTTGCCCACGTGGAGCTTGGTGCACCCTGGCTGAGTGCTATGGCCAGCTGGCTGGACAGCCACTTCTCTTCCCTCCAGCCCGGCTGCCCTGCGCTCAGCCCAGGGAGGCTGTGTCTAGCTCCAGCTGTGCTGCAGCAAGCTTTCCGGGCTGAGTGCAGGGCAGCCGGGCAGGAGCGAAGAGAAGCGGCTTCCCAGCCAGTTGGCCATGGTGCTCAGCCAGGGTGCACCAAGCTCCACGTGGGCAGGCACAGAGGGGAAGCCGCCTGATCAGCTGGAGTGTGGTTCAGCCTCCTCCGGGATGAAGGCCACAGCCAGCTGGCCAGCCAGCTTCTCCCCTGCACCTGCCCACTTGGAGCTTGGTGCACCCTGGCTGAGTACCATGGCCAGCTAGCCAGGAAGCTGCTTCTCTTTGCTCCTGCCTGGCTGCCCTGCGCTCAGCCCGGGAAGCTTGCTGTTAGTGTTAGTATCCCAACACTGTCCAGCCTGGAGCCCCCTCCCCGAGCCAGTGTCCCCTTCTCCACCTCCTCCTGCATCCAGATTTCCTCCCAGAGCTTGCACCTCTCACCCTTTCCCACACCCAAATCCCTCATTCCCACCCCAGAGACTACACATCCTGTCTCAACACAGCAAGGGTCCAGGTAGACGGCAGGAGTTTTTCAGGATTCTGGAGATGTCCCAGAAAATCTTTTCTGCATCCAGGGTTGCGTTTGTTCTTCCGCTTTTTTAGTGGAAGAGTAAACAGGCTCTTTTGGTCACCCCTATCTTTCTCTTTCCACAAGGAATAAGGTGACTTCCAAAAGAAGGGGTTTTTTTTCTGACAGTTGGTCCAGTCTAGACAGGCCAAATGTTGGAAAAACCTCTTCCTACAGAATTGTTTTTTTTAAAGCAGCAGTATAAGGATTGGGGATAGCAAGTGATGGAGAGGAGGAGAATAGAGAGGGCGGGGCTTCAAGGAAGGGGCGGGGCTTCAAGGAAGGGGCGGGGTGGTAGATCTTGGCTTGGTCTGTCATTTAAAAAGTGATCTTGGGTGTAAAAAGGTTGGAGACCACTGGCCTAAGGGTATGTCCATGCTGCAATCAGGAGGTGTGACAGCAGCAGCAGTGGACACATCTGAGACAGCTTTAACCACAATGGCAAAACTGCAGTGCCTGGGTGATTTCATGGGGTAGTCGACCCCTCCCCCAACTACCCAGGGTTCTAGGTAGATACTTGAGAGGCTGCCTCAGTTTCAAGCTAGGTATGTCTGCATATGCTGCAATCACACCTCCCAAGTGCAGAACAGACATATCCACTAGCAGGGCAGCCTAATCCAAATCAATGGCTTGATCTCAAAGTCAAGGATTAGCACGGTAAGGAATCAATCATATTTAATGTGATTTATGTCTTTTGCAAAGCTGAGTTTTCCATTTTTTTTTCATTTATTTATGTAGGAAGCACTCCATTTAAATTTTGTACTGACTTTACTAAGTCATAGGGAATTCTTTCTGGCAGAAGCAATCGTAATTAACATGTATAATGTTTCTGAAAGTGCCCTTTGGCCTCATCATATTTGTTAATATAATTCACCATAAATTGGGGCAGAGAAAGTGTCTGAAGTACTGATCCTCTTTTGGCTAATAATGGAATAACATCTTCCCATCAGATGATTATACCTGTTCCTCCTACAAATTTTAATTGTATTTAACCTAAATCTTTTCCTGAGGAAGTTGAAAATAAGGGGAAGGGAAGCCAATAGATCAGGTGTTTTATTTATTCTTCAGACACCATCCTTGTAAAACCGTGGAGAACTTTTTTCTGGTGTTACCAACTCAACTGAGGAAGCCTAGGAAATATACATTGAGCGCGTGAATTTGGCTATGAGGCTAGCAATGAAGAACAGGACTAAGAGACATTTAACAAATCAGAGCCACCAACCAAGCACAAAATTCAGATTTTTGTAATTGTCAGTGGCACCGAATTTTGAGGTCACTCAGTATGAGACGATGGCAGTAGGAGATTATCCCAAAACGCAGTTCTACGCTGCTGTAAATGTACATGGTGACCAGAGGTTTCTATTCAGAACTGTAATGAACACCAGATAATCCAAACAGCCTGGGGAAATCTGCCTGGACAAAAGAAGAGGAATCAGGAAGGATGAAATGAAAGATTTGAGTCTCTGCATCTGAGGAATGGGTAAAAGGCATGACTGTGATACAAATCAAAGAAATTCCCCAAACTCAAAAACTTGTTGGGTCCCTGCTGTTTCCCCCTCTCCCATCTTCACTTTTTGAAAGTGATGGAAAATCGGCCATAAAGAGAAATAGCTGGGCTATTTTGTTGGCATGCTAAGCTGAACATTTACTTGGCTCTTGAGCCATGTTTGTCCAGCTGAGAGGGGCTTACTTTCATCCTCCTTGCCAGAGGATGTTGTGAAGAGAAAGGCTGCATCTAGACTGCAAGGCTATTTCGGGAACCTGAAATAGCAACGCTGCATCTAAGGAACATGTCTGCTTTTTTAATTTTTTTTTTTTAAAAACGGACATGCTCTTTCTCCATCCCTATAAACCTCGTTCCATGAGAAATAAGCGAGGGCTCAAAAGAGTACTTTCTTTCAAAATTTGGTGCTGTGTAGACATGCCAAATTTCGAAAGAGCCTCTTTAGACATTAAATTGAAAAAGATACACAAATTGCATTTCTTTTTTCAATTTTACAGTGCAGTCTAGATGTAGCCCAAGACTTTAACAGAGTTCAAAAAAGAAAAAGCCATTGATGGACCTAACCTCCATGAATTTATCTATTAGCCAGGATGGGTAGGAATGGTGTCCCTAGCCTCTGTTTGTCAGAGGGTGGGAATGGGTGACAGAGGAGGGGTCACTTGATGATACGCTGTTCTGTTCATTCCCTCTGGGGCATCTGGCAGTGGCCACTGTTGAAAACAGGATACTGGGCTATGGACCTTTGGTCTGAACCAGTATGGCCATTCTTGTGTTCACTTGAGGGTTTGATGTGCAATTGAAGACAGCCGTCGTTCCATTAACTTTAATAGCAGGGTTGGGCCTTAGATCAATGATTATGTCATTTTTGGGTCTTATTTTCAGAGCTGTAGAACATCTGTTCTTTGTGTGAGCCTAGAGAGACAGAACCGAGATAATCACCCCTGTTAGAAAGCTTTTTATTGGAACAGCACTCACAGCTCCTATTGACTTTCAGGGGAGTTTTGCATATCCACAAAATTATTATTTATATTACAGTAGTCCTTGAGGTGTTAACTGCGATCAAGACAACATCACGCTAGGCTCTGAACAGAGAAATAGTCCCTGCTGCAAAGAATTCACCATCTACATTGGAAAAAAACAAAGAATGGGGTAGTGAAACAAAAGCACTGAACAACTGCAGAGAGCTTTGCAAAATGTCACACGGCAGATCAAGGACAGATCTGGGAATGGGCAAAAACCTAGATCTCCTGACCTACCCATAAGAGAACGCTGCCTCTCAAAGTAGACCACGTACATATTGCCAACAGCAATGAACACCTGCAACCCACAATGAGAACACAAAAGTGCTTTTATTGCTCGGAACAGGTTGAATAAAATACCCAACTCATCTCACTTATTTGTGTGCGGACAATGTCCCAAATGATTATTTTATGTTGAAGCAGCCCTGCCAGATTCCTGGCACTCTGTGAAGTGCTTCCATTTTCCATGCAGCTGGTTTTTATTTTTTCATGCATTTAGCCATGACAGATGTGTCATTTTTCATAATGTATTTATTTTCCATGCTTAAATGCAAATAACTGAATGCGCCATAAATTATTTCCAAGTGTTGTTAATGCTGCTGGTAAAATGTGGAGGAATGAATATGTCACCTTCCTACGTCTCATTTAAGATGTATTATTTTTGAAGCCCATGAAACTTATCAAATGCTGCCCCCATTTGTTTTCTGCAGGGAGGAAAGTAGCAGCAGGTTAAAGCACCGATTGAAGAAAACAGTCCTCATTCATTCAAGGAGCTGCCATGAGAGTTCACTTGGGCTACTTACACTAATTTGGGTTTGGCAATTGGTCCTGGGAATTGCAGGACATCGAAGGCGAGGCAAAGAAAGCACAAATTAAAGTCTCTCATAGTAGTGGGTTTTTTTTAGCCTGCCATGACTGTTGACCAGAGAATGCCTCCCCCCAAATTGTTCCTCAAGCCACCATACTCTACAAAGGATGGTAGGATTTGTGTCATATGACACAATGAGTGGATTTCCTGTATCATGAGTATGGTGAGAGGTATTGGGGTCTTTGGAGTTGGTGGAAGATCTAGCAAGAAGGTTCTTGAGGTGTGAGCAAACAGGTTGGGCATACAACTTACTTCTAATTCACATATCGGGGTAGAAATATGCGGTAGTGGTTGCTGATCTGTTGGTGACCTTGGGTAAAAGTCACCTTACTTCTCTGTCCCTATTCCCCCTTCCACCCTTTGTCTGATTTATCTAGTTAGATTGTAAGCAGTTTGGGACAGGAACCATAGTTTACTATGTGCATGTATTGCACCTGTCATACAAATAATTAATGATAATTTGCTGGGATTCAGGGAAGTGAATATGGTCAAATGAATGAGGCTATGTCTACACTGGTGGCTTCTTGCACAAGAACATCTTGTGCAAGGGTTCTTGTGCAAGAAGTCTTGCTCAAGAAAATGTCCACACTGCCATGTGCACGCTGTGCTTTTGCGCAAGAGCTCCCATGGCAGTGTGGACGCTCTCTTGCGCAAGAAAGCTCTGATGGCCATTTTAGCCATAGGGCTCTCTTGCGCAAGAAATCCCTGCCGAGCATCCACACTGCCCTCTCGCGCAAGAGCTCCTGTGCAAGAGGGCTTACACCTGATTAAAAAAGAGTGTAACTCTTGAGCAAGGAGCCCTCTCTTATTGCGCCGTACTATAAATTTACTTGTGCAAGAGCGGGTGGTCAGTGTAGACGCTCTGCGGATTCTTGGGCAAGAACGGCTGTACTTGTGCAATAACCCGCCAGTGTAGACATAGCCTGAGTGTTTTGAATGAGCACAGGCTAGAAATGTAATAGATGAACATAGCTATAAAGGAAACAGAACCCATATGTTTGCCCAGGTTTTCTTCCTCCTTGTTTCTACGGCAATGAAGGATATTCAGTGGCACAAATATAAGAGATACCCTGTGTGAAGCTGCTGCATTTGGAATGAAAGAAAATCAAATGATAAGTAACTAATTAATCTCAGAGGGGAGCCATGTTAGTCTGTAACTGTAAAATGCCACCGAATCACTCATTGGTTTTAGAGACTAACCAAAATATACAGAATCGTGCACTTTCATGATGAAGTGGGTTTTTCCCATGAAAGCTCATGATTCTATATATTTTGGTTAGTCTCTAAGGGTATGTCTACACTACCCCGCTAGTTCGAACTAGGGGGGTAATGTAGGCATACCGCACTTGCAAATGAAGCCCGGGATTTGAATTTCCCGGGCTTCATTTGCATAAGCGGGGAGCCGCCATTTTTAAAACCCCACTGGTTCGAACCCCGTGCAGCGCGGCTACACGGGGCTCAAACTAGGTAGTTCGATCTAGGATTCCTATTCCGAACTACCGGTACACCTCGTTCTAGAGCTTTGTTCCTTCCACGTTTTAGAGCGTCCTCGTTTTAGAGCTTTGTTCCTTCCACGAGGTGTACCGGTAGTTCGGAATAGGAATCCTAGTTCGAACTACCTAGTTCGAGCCCCGTGTAGCCGCGCTGCATGGGGTTCGAACCAGCGGGGTTTTAAAAATGGCGGCTCCCCGCTTATGCAAATGAAGCCCGGGAAATTCAAATCCCGGGCTTCATTTGCAAGTGCGGTATGCCTACATTACCCTCCTAGTTCGAAGTAGGAGGGTAGTGTAGACATACCCTCAGGTGCCACAGGACCACTCACTGGGTTTTAACTAATTATTGTCATTCACAAATTGCTTACACAATGTCTCCAAGCAAATGAGCCATCTTCCCAGCAAGACCCACTGCATAGCCAGGTTAAAAAAAAAAATTAAATCAATTCACAGATGACCAAGGGACCAGTTTCTGGCACAGACCACTTTCAGAAGACAGGATGCTGGGCTAGATTGACCATTGGTTTGATCTAGTATGGCCATTCCTATATTCTTAAATGCTTTCTGCCTATGTGAATGTTTCTCCCACTTCTTCACCAGTGAAGGCTCACTTCTTTTCGGTCCCTTTTTCCCGACTAGCATGGAGGGATTTGTATGGCCTCCATTTCTGAGCAGTACAGGTTTCCTAGGAATGCCACACTGGCTCCATTTCCTTTGTAAATACCCATACCAATTTGAATCTCCATGTAAT
Source organism: Pelodiscus sinensis (assembly GCF_049634645.1). Taxonomy (NCBI): domain Eukaryota; kingdom Metazoa; phylum Chordata; order Testudines; family Trionychidae; genus Pelodiscus; species Pelodiscus sinensis. The sequence continues at coordinate 6,120,668 of NC_134717.1, read as the reverse complement.
TTGGCTGATATATTGCTCATGCTGGCCTAGTTTTGAAATGTGAACAAGTCCCACTTCCAAAGCAACAGATGCTTAATCTATTCCAAATACAACGAAATGAAATTTCCAGCAGGTCCCACTAACGATGTTGACCCCAAGCACTGAAATCTATTTGGATGGAGTAGTTGTAGAGAAAGCTATTTAGAGCATTTTCTATCCATGCCAGCTTGTGCATTGTCTGTGCCAGGTGCCAGTCTTACAAGCTAGATGCCCCCAAAGCACTGTAGAGAAACCAGGAGGCTGTGACACAGTTGTGACAGGTATTTACTCCACTAATCACTGGCTTCTCTTCCATTTTTAATCTCCTACATGGGTTTAGAAGTTACCCAAACTATTCACAAAGCAACAGGTCATTGATGCAGTACAATTCATAGTTTCTTAGCTGTGACTGGCCTGCAAATGGGAACCATTCAAGATTTATTTTTAAATTGAAAGACTTTTTCAGATAAACTGCCCTGGACTTTTAGAGCTTTGTTCCTTTCAACTAATGGGTGTTGTCTATGAAATTCATGGACAAAACGAGCCATAGCCAGATAATAGCCTTTAGCTATCATCTTTGAAAAATCATGGAAGTTGGGAGAGATTCCAGAAGACTGGAAAAGGGCAATATAGTGCCCATCTATAAAAAGGAAAATAACAACACCCCAGGAAACTACAAACGAGTCAGTTTAACTTCTGTGCCAGGAAAGATAATGGAGCAGGTAATTAAGGAAATAATCTGAAAACATCTGGAAGAAAATAAGGTGATAAGGAACAGCCAGCATGGATTTGTAAACAACAAATCATGTCAAACCAATCTGATAGCTTTCTTTGATAGGATAACTAGTCTTCTGGATAAGGGAGAAGCAGTGGATGTGGTATACCTAGACATTAGTAAGGCATTTGATACAGTCTTGCATGACCTTCTTATCAACGAATTAGGCAAATAAATTTATATGGGGCTACTATAAGGTGGGTGCATAACTGGCTGGATAATCAATCTCAATGAGTAGTTATAAATGGTTCACAGTCATGCCAGATGGGCATAACAAATGGGGTTTTGCAGGGGTCTGTTTTGGGACCGGTTCTGTTCAATATCTTCATCAACAATTTAGATGATGGCATAGAGAGAACAATTATTAAGTTTGCAGATGATACCAAGCTGGGAGGGGTTGCAAGTGCTTTGGAGGATAGAGTCATAATTAAAAATGATCTAGACAAATTGGAGAAATGGTCTGAGGTAAACAGAATGAAGTTTAATAAGGACAAATGCAAAGTGCTCCACTTAGGAAGGAACAATCAGTTTCATACATACAGAATGGGAAGCGACTGTCTAGGAAGGAGTATGGCAGAAAGGGATCTAGGGGTTATAGTGGACCTCAAGCTAAATATGAGTCAACAGCGTCAAGCTGTTTTAAAAAAAGCAAACATGATTCTAGGATGCATTAATAGGTGTGTTGTGAGCAGACATGAGAAGTCATTCTTCCACTCTCCTCTGTGCTGATTAGTTCTCAGTTGGAGTACTGTATCCAGTTCTGGGCACCACATTTCAAGAAAGATGTGGAGAAATTGGAGAAGGTCCAGAGAAGAGCAACAAGAATGATTAAAGATCTAGAGAACATGACCTCTGAAGAAAGACTGAAAGAATTGGGCTTGTTTAGTTTGGAAAGAGAAGACTGAGAGGGGACATGATAACGGTTTTCAGGTATCTAAAAGGGTATCACAAGGAGGAGGGAGAAAACTTGTTCTTCCTGGCCTCTGATGATAGGAAGTTTTTCCTAATGTCCAACCTAAACATCCCCTTGCTACAATTTAAATCCATTGCTTCTTGTCCTAACACTCAGGGTGGCTAAACACTAGAATAAAGTGCTAGGGGAGCTGTGGAATCTCCATCTCTAGAGATATTTAAGAGCAGGTTAGACAGACATCTATTAGGGTTGATATAGACCATGTTTGGTCCTGCTACGAGGGCAGGGGACTGGATGTGATGATGTCTCAAGGTCCCTTCCAGTTATAGTGTTCTATGATTCTATGATAACCCTTCCATTCAAGTGCCTGCAAGGTGAAGATTTCTCCCGTCATTTTTTTCATTTTCGTGCCATAAGAAATAAATGTATGTCCAATCAGAAAAATATGTGGGTTTCTGTCACTCCGAGTAATATCCCATTGGGAAGAAAATCACATTTCAGGAAAGTTCTCAAAACATCAGTAATTTTGGTCAAGTACAGCCATTTTCCACTTATTTATGCAGAGTCAAATTCACTGATGGGCTCAGAGTTACACCGCATTAAATGACAGCCAGATCTGTCTAGTGTATTTCTATAAGCTCAGTGCATAGTATCCGAACACTACAAATTATCTATTCATCCTCCTGAAATCCCAGTGCTGTTGGGAAGTACCTGATGTCTCTACTTTACAGACAGAGAACTGAGACATTAAAGGTATGTCTAGACTACACCTCTCTGTTGACAGAGACATGTAGATTAGGCACATCGAAATTGCTAATGAAGCACAGGATTTAAATATCCCGTGCTTCATTAGCATAAACATGTCTGCCGCTTTTTTTCCAAAATGGAGTTTTTTTCAGAAAAAACAGGCCGTCTAGACATGGATCTGTTGAAAATAAAGCCTTTTTCCACAGATCCTATAAACCTCATTTTTTGAGGAGTACAAATCTGTCAAAAAAGGGTTTATTTTTGACAGATCCACGTTCAGACTGCCAGGTTTTTTTTCGAAAAAACTCCGTTTAAAAAAAAAAGTGGCAGCCATGTTTATACTAATAAAGCATGGCATATTTAAATCTTGGCTTCATTAGCAATTTTGATGAGCATCCCTCTATCAACAGAGGGATGCAGTCTAGACATAGGCTAAGTGATTTATTCAAGCTCTCCCAAGAAGTCTAGAGTGGAGCTGGGACTTGAAGGTAGGTCTCCCAAGTACTAGACTAGAACTCCAACCACTGTACCAGTTTACCTTACAGAGCCGGTGCTATAGTTTTCAATATTATGCCTCTTCTCACTTTCCCATCAATATTCTCTCAGCTACGACCATAAAAGGTCAACTTTTGCTTACTTCTACCTGGGCAATTCCGTGCACTTTAATAGGGTTGCTCATGCATAATGGGTCAGAATTAGACCTAGTGCCAATATGTAGCTTCCATTGATGCTTGACATTTCCATTGCATGTGTGCACGCACACACATGTGCACACATGATGAGCTGTGTAGTCATCCTGACACCGATCCATAGTGGCAGGGCTGACACAGGACTCGACTGAGAACTAAGCAAGGGATTTGCATTAAGTACATTACAACCTGGGTTTATGGAGCATGGACGCTCTCCACCAAGCAGTCCTGCAGTGGCTCAGAGTGTGGGCAGTGTGTTATGAAATGGGGCACAAATCTCAAATTGGCTGTGAGTTCTGCACTTAGATTTCACCAACCAATTATCAAGTGTAAACTGCTCAGGGACTAGAGCAGTCTGAATGTGGCACCACGGACAGTGCCCTTGCATATACTGATCTGTCTTGTCATGGAAGCAAGCTTACCTTTGTGACCCAGGGTCCCTTACAGCAAATATTAGAGCCATGACCAGGTTCGAAGGACCAGTCATTTAACCCAGGCCAATTGCATCTTAAATCTTATGCCAAAGACAATGCTTGTAATAATCTTAGGCTGTGTCTAGACTGGCCAGTTTTTCCGGAAAATCAGCTGACTTCCTACTGTAAGAAATCAGTGCTTTTTGCGGAAATACTATTCTGCTCCCGTTTGGCAAAAGTCCCTTTTGCACAAAACTTTTGCGCAAAAGGGCCAGTGTAGACAGCTGAGATTTGTTTTGTGCAAAAGTGCATCTAGATTGGCCAGGGACGCTTTTCCGCAAAAAGTGCTTTTGCGGAAAAGTGTCCGTGCCAATCTAGACTCTCTTTTTCGAAATTGCTTTTAACGGAAAACTTTTCCATTAAAAGCATTTCTGGTAAATCATGCCAGTCTAGACATAGCCTTATAGTAAACCACCTACAGATGTAGTATATAGGGAGTTGTGTACAAGGTTAAAGCAGGTAAACATGTACACATACAAATGATTTCCAATCCTAAATTTCAAAAAGTAACAGAAGGTTCTGAAATAAACAAGATCTATATGCTCTTTAAGGGCTAACCCAGGCTAAGTACTGGGGAACTTTTGCAGATGTCAAGTAATCCTTGCTCCTCAGTGATCAAGAAGGGTAAAGATAAAATTCCTCCTTGTTAGGGGTTTTTATCCATTCTTCTCTTCTGCATCAAGTTGCATCAAGTTGCAAACTCAGCGCAAGGAAAGAATTCACTTGCATGTGAATCAAAGAAGTACTTTGTCTCACAAGAAACTCTCATGGCATCAGATGAACTTTTGTGGCCATCAAAGAGGACAGTCTCTTGTTGGAGGCACATTTTACACTGATTAATCTCTCTCTCCTATCTAGTGATTCACACAGCTACAGAATCTTACAATACAAATGCTCATATATGACCTTGTAATAGGGGATACAGATGTTATGAGGTTAATGCATGCAGCATGTTACATGTATTCACTGACATCTAAACACAAACCCACATTTTTATAACTCTGATGTCTTTTTTGACAGCACTAACACAAAGGTGACCCAGGCTAAATCCAGCTATGTGGTTTTTTAGTATTCAAGCAAGGCATGTGGCCGTTGGCATAAGCTGACACTTGGCTTTGCCCAGCATCACCTTATCAAACAAACTTGATTTTTAAAATGTTTGCTTGACAAAGGTCATAGAAGTATCATAAAATGTTTAGACCTCTGTAAGATGTTTGATTTGGGACCACCAGGCATTTTGTTTAATCTATTTAATGTATGCCAGGTTAATTTCACATGATTCTGGTTTTTTTTAAAGACTGGCTAACTGATAGATCTCAGAATGTAACTAAATGGCAAATTGTCAGTGAGCAGATCTGTTTTCGGGAGGATCCTGAAGGGATTGGTTTCTGGCCCTGTGCTATTTAACATTTGGAAGAAAACATAAAATCATCAAAGATAAAGTTTGCAAGTGACAAAAACTGGGGGAGAGGTAAATTGGATCAGGGACCTATCCCCGTCACTGTGTGATCTGGAGTGCTTGATAAGAGTATGGGAAAGCAAACAATATGCATTTTAATGTGGCTAAATGTAAATGTGAATACCTGTGCACCAAGAATGTTGGCATACTTACAGGATAAAGGACTCTAGTTTTGGAAGCAGTGACTTTGAAAAAGATTTGGGGGTCATGATGGATAGGCAGTTGAATCTGAGCTCCCATGGCATGCTGGAGCCAAAAGGCTAATGCAATGTAAGAGGGGAAACTCAAGTAGGACTAGTGAGGTTATTTTACCACTGATTAATTGCTGGTGAGACCACTGTGGGAACACAGTGTCCAGATCTGAGGCCCACAATTCAAGAAGGATGTTGATAAACTAGAAAGGGTTCAGGCAGTTAAAATCCCCAGCCAGGTACTGTTTCATTTCCAATCACTGCACAACACATCCGGGATTTGGATCCGAGAAGCACTATATAACTGAAGAATTCAGGAAGCATAGAACTTTTCAATTGCATGGACCAGTAATTCGAGGAACTGGAGAATTGAAAATTGTAGGCAAGGACGATCTGTCAAAGGAACTGAAGAATCTAGTCAAAAGTTGAGAACTGGAAAAAAACCCAAACCAAACCAAACCAAAACCCCCCTACTCAGGTGGCTTCAGGCTATTCATGTTCCCGAACATAACTTGGCAGGATGGCTGCCTGAGTACAAATCCACCCACCCACGTAAATATTGAGGTGACTGACTCAAACTGCCACCCACACAACTCCCAGTTACACTGGTCAATTTCAAGGTAAAATACACTGATCTGGGACTTTAACTGATCCTTTCTGCTCCTTTCCTGTGATGTATGCACAAGTCTCAGGTGAAGAATCTCTTGACATTTGATTTCTAACAACAAAGGTGCGCTGGCAGAATGTCGTAAACCAAGGAGAAATACAGCTGGATACATTACCAATGGCTTTGGCGGACTTGTGTCAAGCTCTTGAAATATTGTCTTCATGCCACTGAGCGAAGCTATCAACATACAGGTTCATTAAGGAAATAACCATTATAGTGTTCCACAGGGCAGAGGACACTTTCATATTTCTTGGTTGGGCTGGAAATCTAAATTCTTGGCAGGTTTGTGGGTGTTTTGCACTTGTTGCATTCACAGATAGATCGCTAAAGTTTACCGGGGAGAATCTTTTTGTCCACAGGCTATGACTGGTTTTATTTCCTATTTCTCCACCTCTCCAGGTATTGCATTCATCTATAAGGAGGTGAGACACCAAAAAGAGAACAGCGCATCTTTTTCTGGTTCTTTGTCACGTTATTGGATTTTAAAGTGAGCAGACAGGTCGCTATTGCACCCACGGGTGCTGTTTGCCCCAAATTCTGTACAAAGTGGGCCATGTGAGGTGTCAAATGAAAGCTTATGCTCTGCTGATTCTAGGTATGATACTCATGTACTTGTATGGGTTTCTATGTGGATATGTATCAGAGGGGTAGCCGTGTTAGTCTGAATCTGAAAAAGCGGTGAGGAGTCCTGTGGCACCTTATAGACTAGCTAAGTGTAGGAGCATAAGCTTTCATGGGCAAAGACCCACTTTGACAAAGTGGGTCTTTGCCCACGAAAGCTTATGCTCCTACACTTAGTTAGTCTATAAGGGTATGTCTACACTACCACCCTAGTTCGAACTAGGGTGGTAATGTAGGCAACCGGAGTTGCAAATGAAGCCCGGGATTTGAATTTCCTGGGCTTCATTTGCATGTTGCCAGGTGCCGCCATTTTTAAATGTCCGGAATAGGCTTCCTATTCCGAACTACCTAGTTCGTGCCGCGTGTAGCCGTGGGCACGGAGTCCAAACTAGCGGACATTTAAAAATGGCGGCGCCCAGCAACATGCAAATGAAGCCCGGGAAATTCAAATCCCGGGCTTCATTTGCAACTCCGGTTGCCTACATTACCACCCTAGTTCAAACTAGGGTGGTAGTGTAGACATACCCTAACGTGCCACAGGACTCCTCGCTGCTTAAGTGGATATGGGCTTTGTGCTTGTATTGTAAAAGTTCTCTGTCTGGGAGGGAGCAATGGGCCCGGACTGCCTGTTGTGAGGAAGGATTGTTCAGTGAATAGCTGTGCTAATTAGCACTGCTCCATAGACTATGGCTCTCAGAGAGGCCAACACACACCTGAGGAATGTATCTGGAAACCTGCAAACCATCCAGTGCCTCATAGCTACTTGATCATGTAACCAGCTCCAGCTTGGGATGCACCAGGAATATGAAAGTGCCATGAGGGCGACACTATCTTGGTCTTCAATCCTGCTCCTGATTTCCAGATGCATCCTTGCTAGGGACAGAGAGCCAGGAAGGATTTGCTGACCCGTCCTGATTCAGGATGTACACAGAGACTTCTTAGCTAGCTGTTTGTACCATCTCTGCTAAGAGCCTGCATCAAGTGCTCAGTGATTGATGTATGTAATGTATTCTCTTTAACAATCTCTCTCTCAACCTTTTCTTTCTTTTATTAATAACTCTTTAGATTTTAGATGCTAAAGGATTGGCTCAACATGCTCTTGTGGGTAAGATCTAAAGTGTAAATTGACCTGGGACTGTGGCTGGTTCATTGGGCCCAGGAGGATCTGTTCAGAGTTGGTAAGAGTGAGTTTTATAACCTCTCACCTGTGTGTAAGGTCTGGGTCTGATTGTAGCACAGGGAAAGCTGCAGTGTGGGAGGGGTTTTGCTTGAGAGGCTTCCTACTGGCCAGACTGGCACCTGAAGCGCTCTGGGTGACTGGTTTGTGGCCTATTTGAGAAAGGTCTCCAGTCGAGGGCTGTAAGTAGTCCTGGTTTTGAGCAATCCGCCCTGAGCTGACGCCCTTAGCAGTGCCCAGACCTGGCCTGATCCATCACACTCTTATGCACAGTAAAATTATGATTACAGCTGGAACATTTGAAGAAGGCCAGTTAGCATCTTAGATCACGCTATTACCCCACTACAATCTTGGGGATATCTCCCCCCCCCTTTACGGCAGAGAGAAAATGATGATGATTCTGGCAACTAGAAAGAGATTCTTCAATATTGTAATGAGCTGGCTAGCGTGCGTATGCCATCGTCTTCCCCTGTTGGTTGGAATCAGGACTGCTCAATTGTGAATCCGACTGTAGGGCACCGGAAACTAAGGGTGATTCTCCCATTACATCAAGTGTTACTGGCCTGTGACTTTGGGAGTTGGAGGATTTGAGATTCATCCCCACTGTTATAGCAAGATTTATGTATAGCAAGTCATGGCAGGTAGCACCATTATAGTGGCCGTGAAGTGTTTATTACAAAATTACGTGTTAATAACTGTTTAGGACAACCTGATTCACTCCGGATAGGTTATGTTGCAGAGTGCTGCATGAAAACTGGTTTTATAGGGAAACCTCACTCCCACCAAGAGAATTACAAGCCTCTCATTTGCAGTGGAATCCGCTTGCTGAGGGTGCATCCACGCAGCAGTTAATTTGGAATAAGGGCCGTTATTCTGAAATAACGAGAGCGTCTACACAGCAATTCCGTTATTTTGAAATAAATTTGGACAGCTTATTCTGACTTCTTTAAAACTCATTCCATGAGGAATAACGCCTCTTCCAAAATAGTATTTCGAAATAGCCGTAGTGTGGACACTCCATGGCTGCTATTTCAAAATAGCTCCTCCCCAGGGCCATTCCAAGTAATTACTCCCTAGTGCCTCCTGGGGCTCTAAATCAAGGTAGCATGTCCACATTAGGGAAGCCTGCCTCGGACTCATTTTGAGGCTTCCCTGTAGTGTAGACATGCTATTTCCAAATAAGCTATTTCAGAGTATTTCTTTCGGAATAGCTTATTTTGAAATAATTGTGCTGTGTAGACGTACCCTGAGCTTGCTTTGCAGTGTGTGGGTTGGGAGCTGCATGGAGACTTGGAACACCTGTCCTGAATTTGTGCATGAGTCACACGTCAGAGGTCACATCAGAACTGGGCCTACGGGACCACTGAGGAATGCTGAGGAGTACGTCAGGGCCTTTAGAATGACAGCACAGCAGAACAAATGCCTCACTGCTCCTTGTGTCCATTTTGCATCCAAGTTAACACTGGCCTTGTGAGTTGTGCAGCCTCTACAATGTGGAGTGGAAGAGACATGTCCAGACCTCCGCAAATGAAGGACCTGATTCTACAGATTGCAGTGTATCAGTAGCACAATGCTTGGTCCAGACACATGCACCAAACTACAGGAGGAGGGCGAAATCAGACAGTACATGGACACACAATTGCCTCTCGCTCGTACTGTTTGCAACAGAATACCGTAAACATTTCACTATGTTCAGCGGAAAGCTTTCCTTTTGCAGTATATAATACCTGCAAGCAGCCATGGCCAACAAAAGAAGCCCTTCGGCGCAGCTCTAGGAACTCACACAGTCTTATAGTTTGCACGTGAATTTGCACTTAGCAAACGGGCACCATCAGGCGCCTCTAATGCAGAAAAGATCCCCCCTCACTTTGTTTAAGCATTCCACTTGCGCTGTGAAATTGCATTTGTAAGTGAGGCATAAACTCTGGAACCTTTCAGCAGCAATGGATTTCACATAGCGGATGCCTGGAGGCAATTTCTTTTCTTAATGGCGGAGCCGAGTGAGGCTTTAATTTTTCACATTCTATAAAGTTTTTTCTTTGAAATTGCTTTTTTTATGATTTCTTTGCTAATGGGTCCTTCACATTGAAAAGGAGGAAGAGGAAAAACCTTAAAAACAAAACAAAACCAACCCTCCCCCCCAAAAAAACACCCCAAATCCAAACCAAAACAAAAAGGGTCCATCTAGCCCAGTATCCTGTCTTCCGACAGTGGCCAATGCCAGGTACTCCAGAGGGAATGAACAGAACAGGCAATCATCAAAAGATCCCACCCTTGTTTGTTCATTCCCGGCTTCTGACAAACAGAGACAGAAGCATCATTCCTACCCATCCTGGCTAATAGCCATTGATGGACCTAACCTCCATGAACATATCTAGCCCTTTTTGGAACCTGGGTAAAGTTCTGGCCTTCACAAGGTAGGTAGTAGTATGACTTGTCTGATCACAGTATTTGTCCCTTCCTGATATCAGCGACAGCTTAGAAATTGTATACCTCGCACATCCAGATCTGAATACCGACATTAGCTCAAAAGAAAAAATACACAGATAGACATGATTCTTTCCCTATGGAGAAGAACAAAAGTGGCCAAATCAGTCTTCTAGAAAGCTTTAAGGTCACCCTCTATCAGCAAAGTAATTATGGGGGACTGCAAAGACAGAGCTGACTAATTTTTGTTTCCAAAGGGTTGTGCAAAACTCAGTATAACTGGTGAAAAAGCTGCTAGTTATTATTAGTGTTGTTTAATCCCCTTTTTATTTTTGCTATTGGCATTTTCCACCAGTGGCGCTGTTTGATCTTGTTTCTTTTAGTAATGTAGTCGAGAGCTGATTTTCCCAATAATAAGAAAATAGATGGCTCTGCTACAATAACGAATGACCTTTCTGAGATGCAGAACGTGAGAAAGGTACATTTTCCTCTCTTCAGAGCCCAATCTCTCCTTACAAAATGTATATAGACAAGAGTCACATTATTGATCTGGAAACTGAAAGAGTTAGTTCCTAGTCACTGTAATTGACAAACGCTTTTACAGTTCATTAACTGTGAGATTATGTGGCACAATTCATTAAAATTCTGTTTCGCTGAATGCATTTGTAAACACCTTCTGAGAAGTTATCGTTCTTTGCATAGTGCTGAGCTTTCTGGTACATTTCTCTTCTGCTCTTTACTGATATAAGAATCCTGAAACAAGTTAGGGGAAAAGAGCGTTATCTTTTCACTGCAAAGGGAAAAAAGTGTATTGACTGTGAAGCATAACAGATATTAAATTTTGCTACCCTGTTTCCTTTAGACCAACGAGTTTATTAAATCTCTTATTGCATTAATTTGGTGGGATTAGCATACCTCTTAGCAGGCAATGCTTGGATTTATCCAGGAGTACAAGAAACAAAGTTTACAAAACAGTCCTTTGTCTTTCTTTGGCTACTTGTCTAGAATAAAGGCAAAAGACATTGCATCCCAGGTGGGAAACCCCCTTTTCTCTTCTTTCCAGCTAGCTTCTTTCCAGTTGTCTCCTATCCAGAAGCATTTACTTGGCTACTTGTCTAAAATAAAGGCAGAAGACATTGCATCCCAGGTGGGAAACCCCCTTTACTCTTCTTTCCAGCTAGCTTCTTTCCAGTTGTCTCCTATCCAGAAGCATTTACTAAGGAAAACCTTTCGTTAGCAGATCCTCTGCATGAGTGAAGAGTAGGGGAAGAAAACACTGATCTCTCTACTTCAAGCATCTTTCCCATGGCCTCAAATGCTACAAATTAGCATGATTATAGCCTAGCGCTTCCAAAAGGGGACTAGCTAGCCTGCCTTCTGATGGTCTACAACCATGAACTGATATGGGCTACCAATGGATGGCATGGCCAGACTTCCAGCACATACACATTGGGGGAGTAGCTGTTGCACCTCAAAGCAATAGCAAGTTGCACACCACAGGGTATGGTGGCTCTGTAGCCATTCCCACCTTTAACTGGTGAGATGCTTCCAAATTCACTGCCAAGGCTCTCTCTCTTCACACGCGCGTATCTTTGACAGTGGGGTAGGATTTTACCTCTCTGCACAAGGCCTACGTCACTACTGTGCTGCCTCAATTCTAAGGCAGTTTAACGCCACCGACATGACCCACATAAAACTTGACTAAGCCATTGGGAACCAGCGCCATGGGGTGGAGCGAAGGTGAGACTATGGCTCCACTCAAGCACAATTATTGAAGTGACTATTGCTTGGGACCAAAACACAGGGCCAAATCCAGCTGACCTTATTCACTCCCTGATCCAGGAATGCTCCCATTGACTGCAGCTACGTCTTCCCTGCACAAAAGAGGCGGGTTTTTATACACAGATAAAGGTCGACGTGGTGATAAGGAGCAGATTGATTTTACCTCAGAGAAGTTAATCAATGTCAACATGATCCCCCTGCCCTGTTTCTGGGGATGCCTCCACGAGGAAAGCAGGTCTCGACTTTACCAAGCTCAGGGCAAGATCAAAACAGCAAAGAACTGAACGTTTTTTGCAGCACACAATCCTAAAATTGAATTTAACTTCCATGGTGTTCCCACCTCCCCTTCGTGTCCTCCCATTCTCCAGGGTCCAACAGTTGCTCTTCTACTGGATAAAGAGCGGCTCTCAGGCCTAGAGCTTTTAAAGGACTCTGGTGACTGCAGGTTCAGAGTCTTTGTTTAAGTGAACCTGAAATATTGTACGTGAGCTAATAATCCTGGGATATTTTTTAAAGGACTAACAGCAATTGGGGTGTTTATAATCACCTGAATTGGTTATTGAGGGGACCCCCTCCCGCCTGAATTCACAGAGCCTGTGGAAATAATACAGGGATCTCCTAGTCTGTCAGAATGAGTGAGAACTGTTGCTTAGCAAAAAAGAAAAAAAAGTCCAGAGTTTGGGCTTGCTCTTTGTGAAGAGCAGTGTGCACCAAAGCACTGGGCTGTTAACACTCCCATATGGATGCTGCAGGAGTGAACTTAAACACTCCAAAGTCTGCCATAGCCTTTTACTCCCAGATGCCCCATAGTCAGACCCTCAGAGCGCTATATGGGCAACCTTTTGTCCGGGTACATGGAATTAAGCAGGGCTTGCTCCCTGGAGGGTGTGATAAGGGAGGAGTGATGAATGGGGAGAGCCTTGACTCTCCTCCCACCTCTGTAGATGAGAACAACTAGGCTAGCAGGGAGGGGAAGGGATGCAGGGAGGACCTGCTGGTGTAGGCCAACACAAAGCATCTGGCGGCTGGAGGCAAAGAGGAAGCAAGGAAAGAATTCCAGAAGTCACCATGGCACCTGTGGTGGTGAGGAATATGTGCCTGTAACACAGTGCGACTCACGGCTGCAGGCGTCTCCTGTTGGCCACTTAGGAGTTAACTCTGCACAGTGCTGGAGCGCCCCCTTCTGGCTGGTATCTTGCCTGCGGTTCCCTGTGTATGTGTTAATGGTTCTCCCACTTTAGATTAGACCTGGCGTCCTTCCCAGATCCCGGCACCCTCCCCTCTGGGTACTGCCCTTCCACAGTGCCCCCAAACTCTGGGGTTCTCCCCCACAGGGAACCCCCAACCCTCTATGCCCAGCTTGCCTCAGTGACCCACTGCCAGTCCTCATCTAGCCCCTGCCTCAGGGACAAACTGCTGTTTGACATGGCGACTTGTCACTGGCAAGGGGTGTGTGGAGCTGCTGCCTTCTCCTGCTTTGGCTGCCTCCCTCATATCCCTCAGGCCTTGCCTCAGGACCTGCAGCCTCAGAGTATGGTCAGGCCAGAGGTTCGCAGCTCTGCCTGCCTTTCCCCAGCCCTGTTCTGTCTCAGGAAGTCTCTAGCTTCCCTAGCAGCCAGGTCCCTCCTGCTCTACAGCTGGAGCAAGAGTGAGTGCGTGTTTTCCTCCCCTCCAGGAGCCTTTATTTATACTGGACTGGCCCTTAGTTATCTACAGCCTCACCTGTGTCCATCGACCCCACAGTCTTCCCAGACTGGTTTTAACCCAAGCCAGAATGGGGCAGACACCCTGTCCCATTGCCAACCATCTCTGGGGGTTGGTCTAAAGGGAGGATCTGGCTTTAGCCCCAAGCCACATACACTCCTGCCCCTGGCCAGCCACACACCAAGCACACACAAAACCAGAGGTCACCCAGTAAACAAGTCAGAGCCTGACGAAGCCTAAATAAGCATTGGAACCTAAAAGTCCAAATTTGGCCTTTTGGCATCTGGAGGAGCCCGGGGAGAACAGGATTATAATGCCTCTGAAATGCTACTCCGAAGAGGCACCACAGAAACATTTTGGACTCAAATTATTTAGGGTCTGGCTGAACTATGTTGGGGGTGGCATTTTTTTTGATTGAAGAGTCAAAATTGTCAGCAGAACATTTCTGTGAAAATGAAGCTTCTAATTTTTGCAGAATTTTCCACAGAAAATGTTGAGAGGAAGCAGTGCATCATGGGAGCAGCAGGGCCATGGTGGACAACAGGCCGTGAGATTGGCCGAGGAGCCTAGCCCGCAAAGAGGTGTGGGATGCGTCCAACTATGACACCCATATTGCTGCATTTCCAAAACAAAGGTTTTGACTGTAGGGCTGGCTTAGCTGACTTGACAGGCCCAAGTTATGACAAGAAAATGTGTGACCACGTATATACTCGTTCATCAGCCCTTTTTTGGGGGGTGGAAATCCCTCTGTGAAGATCTGGGGTCAGCTTCTGAATGGGTTCTTCCTGAGCTGCAAGGCCTGCTCTCAGGGAGACTCTCTTCCCTGGGAAAGTGTTAAAGGTCAGTGAAAGCTCAGCTGAGAGCCTCCATGCTGATGCTGAGGCTGACCCTGAGGAGCTGAGACTGGATGGCTGTACTCTGGATTCAGCTTATAAATGGGTCAGTGATGTTTTACCATTTTTTCTCTGTAAGCTGCGGGAGGGAGGGTGTAGGCTTATAAATGAACGGGCTTATGTTCGAACATATATGATAAATGCTGAGCAAGTCAGAACAAGTAACGACTTAAATGAGTAACTCTTGAAAATATGTTTATATTAAATAAGGAGGACAGAAACTACCCAAATTACTATTTGGGGGTATGTGCAGCATGAATGAAATAGGGAGGAACATCCTGTACTGATAAGTTTGTCTTATGAAATCCGCAAAGCGACCGGTTCAGATGCGCGCTACAAAATGATTGTGTACATCTTTGTGTGCATCTTTCCCAGCTACTAACATCTATACTTGTGTATTAACTGGGCCACGTGTGACATAAATTGTGGAATCACTAGTCACAGAATTCGCAGGGATCTCCGGTCCCGGCCTGGGTGGGCCAGTGTGGGCTGGGAGCTGAGGTGAGTTCCCCGTGCTGCTGGGAGCGGTGAGGAACTCACCATAGCTGCCAGGAGCCATGGTGAGTTTCCTGTAGCTCCTGGAACCCTGTGGTGAAATCCCCTTCCCCCCGCCTCGGCCCCGTGGGGAATTCCCCATGGCTCCCAGCCCCTGTGGTGAGTTTGGGAGCTGTGGGGAGTTCACCGCGGGGGCTGGGGCCATAGTTCCCTGTATTCACAAATTTCACCATTTATAGTGGTGCTAGGAATGCATTCAGCATGAATGGAGGGGATTTCCTGCAATGGCATCCCCTGAATCTGGGCCCAGACTGCCTGGACGAGGGGTGGCCAACCTGCAGCTTATGAGCTGAATGTGGCTCTTCGCCCCTGAAAGTGCAGCTCACGAAGCCACCCCATGCACCTCTACAATTGACCCCTGTGCTCACTAGGTGCTGGGGAGCTTTCTTTTTTTTTTCCTCAACAACTCTGGCTGGTGGGGAGCTCTTCCTTTTTTTTTGCTCAACAATTTTGGTGTGGCTCTTCTTATTTTTTCTGCCGCTGTTTCAGCTCTCTTTGTTTAATGGGTTGGCCGCCCCTGGCCTGGACAAAGAGCACTGTTTAACAGTGTAAGCTGAGTGAGGAGCTGGAGTAGCACGGCGGTGTTTGGGATCCAAGAGGACAGGATGAAATGTTCTTCTAGAAGTGGATACGGTGGTGTGGACAAGCAAAATGGAAAAGGTCTCAGAGGGAATCCCAACACTGGTTTTCAGCCAAACATTGTCAATGTTTGCCTGTAAACTCAAAATTTCCCATATAGGGGAAAAATTTTCAACCAGCTTGCATATACAGAACACTCTGTGGCCTTCTCTGCTCCCCAGTTTAAGCACTGGTCTGACTAAGAAAGCAAAGGACTCTAACAATGTCAGTAAAGATGCTGCTTGTGGAATATTTAGATGTTCAGGTTCCTTGTGTACCAGGAGCTGAAGAGAAGCTTTATAAAGTATATTTAAATTAAGCCAGCTGGTCATTTGAGGTTTCAGGGCTTCTGCTTTCGTTCCATGTCAATGCTCGGTTGAGCCTTAAAGAGTCATGCTTTTCAAACTCAGCTCAGAAACAGGGGCTTTGACGCTTGAGACTTTCAGCTTGATGGAGTAAATAGGTTTTGGAATTTTTTTATCAGTACAGCAAATGTTCACTCCTAAGTGTATGAAATCAATGACCAGTTGTTGTAAAGATCGACTTGATATTAATTCATATTTTGATTTTTACACAGCTTTTATTTTTCCACACTGCTCTCTGAACAACCCTTTTTGTTTGCTTCCAGAATCTCAGGAGATGCTTCTCTTCTATGTGACTCCATTGTCTTCAGAGGGGTTACTCCAGTGTAAAGCAAGAGCAGGATTGGACCCCAAGCCTTCCCACTAGAATGTTGTTTGTTTAAACCATCTCCTGGATTTCTTTAATTACATTTCCTTGCTTTCAACAACAGGCTTTACTTTTGCATTTTTCACTTTCATTCATTTAATATTAAGCAGGCTGGGAAAACATGACATTTGATTACAGGTCCTTGGTTAAGTGATGAGGAACACTATTTCTAGCTGATTACAGTGGTCCTCTGCTCTGTGGAGGCCTCTGGGCCTCGCTGATTTTTAAGGAGAACGTGTCATGGAAAAGCCTCAAAATCATTCTGAGGCAGCCTCCTTTAAATGTGGATGTACTACCTCAGACTCAGAGCCCCAGGAAACACTATGGAGGAATTTATTATTTTGAAATAAATGAGAGGATGGATGCACCAGTGCTGCTATTTTGAAATAACTACTTCTCAGAGTAATTCAAACTATTTCAGAATTAGCGTTACTCCTGATGAAAAGCAGGAGTACAGATTTTTAATTCCGTGGCCTGTTATTCTAAAATAATGGTCTTGGTAGTGTGGATACCCTGCTTATAAATTCAACCATCGGGAGGTGTGTGTGTTATTTCAAAATAAAGTCTTACTGTAGACCCGGGCTTTGCGTATAACATTCCAAATTTTTCCTCCCGTAGTTCCCTCCGATGGCACTTCTGTGGCCTTCTTTACCAGACTGTCGGAGAATGTCAGAATCTTTCATGTCTTTATCCTGCCAGCACTGCTGTGAGGTAGGGAAGTGCTATTCCGCTAGCCCCTTTTTAAAGATGTGAAAGCGTAAGCAGGGAGAGACTACGGCTACATCTAGACTGCAAGCCTCTTTCGAAAGAGGCTTTTTTGAATGATACTTTTGAAAAAGCCTCTTTTGAAAAAGAGCATCGAGACTACAACCAGTACTTTCGAAAAAGCAAGCCGCTTATTTGAAAGAGAGCACCCAGGCAGCTTGGATGCTCTCTTTCGAAAAAGCACAGTGTGCATTACATAGCGCCTTTTTTCCAAAGAGCACTTTTGAAAAAAGGCGTTATTCCTCATAAAATGAGGTTTCCTGTGGTCGAAAAAACTGCCACATTCTCTTGATTTACTTCCAAAAAGAGTGCGGCAGCAGTCTAGATGCAGGGGAAGTTTTTTTGAAAAAAGGCCATTTTTTTCGAAAAAAACCCCTGTAGTCTAGACATACCCTAAGGGGATCTCTCTCTGACAAACAGAAACCCACCACATTGACTCTCACAGCCGAGATCTACCAACCCTCTGTAGGCTTCAGAGCCGGAACAACTATGCAGCTGTTTTTATCACTGGAGCATGAGTCACTGCTGCAGGTTTCTCCTTGCCTTGCAGGGGTATCCAGAGTGACTCACCTAAGGCCACATGAGAAATCTGTGGCAGAGTCAGAAACAGATCCAAGTTCTCACAAGACCTATGCTAATGCTACAACCACTGCACCATTCTTCTTCCATAGCCATCTGTCCTGCTACTGACTCTACATAAGTAGATCCAGGCTGCTCACTGTCTTCTCTGGGTCTCTGTTTCTGGCAGGAGGCCATAGGGAAAATCTCATGAGTTTTCCTGGCTCTCCTTGAGGGTTTCTCCTTTGAGGAGATGATCTGATCCAGAATTTGGCTGAGAGTGGGTAGGTTGCCTGAGTTGCAAAATCTGGTACAGAACAGGGCATGGTGGGAGAAGAAAGAGAGTGTTCTGTTACCACAGCGATTGCACGCCGACTTATTTACAGTGCAGCACAGCAAACTCTGGGTGTTGCATTTATTTAATTTAGCTGTGCAGCCAAGAAAGTTATAAATCAAAGGCTTTCTACAGCACGGACTGAGAGAGAACTGATGGGATCTGTTAGCGTAAGCTGCTTGCTTCAAAGTCAACTGTGCTTTTAACTCACATCAACAAAGTTAATTACCAGATAACCATGGCCTCACAGGGAGCGCTTGCTACTCACAATGAGCGTCTCTGAGGAGAACCACCATAAAGAGGTCCCTAATGCTATAGTAATTAGAATAGGATTAAGGTCTTAAACCCTGAAAATGGAAACAGGTTAAAGTTGTAGATTTCCAATGGCTGCCACCATACAGATGAAACGTTCGACCTGACCTTTCATGAGGTATGTGCAGCCTCTTAGGCAAAGCAAGCTGGCTTGCTCTTCAGCTAAATTCACGAAGGGAAGGGTTAATGATATGAGGGAATTGCACCAGGTCTCTCCCTCAAGTGTTCTAGAGCTGGTTGGAGAGGGGAGACGTGTCTTCTCTTCTTTAAATAACACACATAGCATGAAGGACTCAGCCAAACACAGCAAGAGCCAAATAATTGTGTTTACTGAAGGTACACAATATGCAAGAACCAATTACACAAAACACAGTGCTGCTCTGGTTCAACCCCATCCCTGGATCTGTCACCTCCTATGGCAAGTGTGAGAAGCATGTGGATAGGCAAAAATAATAATAGAATCAGAGATCATAGAATCCTAGGACTGGAAGAGACCTCAGGAGTCATCAAGGGTATGTCTACACTACCCTCCTAATTCGAAATAGGAGGGTAATGTAGTCATACCGCAATTGCAAATGAAGCCCGGGATTTGAATTTCCCGGGCTTCATTTGCATAAAGCCGGCCGGTGCCATTTTTAAATGCCGGCAGTTCGAACCCCGTGCCGCGCAGCTACACGCGGCATGGAGTAGCTAGTTCGGATTAGGCTTCCTAATCCGAACTAGCTGTACTCCTCGTGGAAGGTACCATTTGCCCTAGCCACTGCTGTGGTAGTGGCTTTCAGTGGCAGAACTCTCCTAAGTACTTGGTGGTCCTTTCCCATAGCATAAGAAGTTCCTACCAAAGCTGAGAGACATGGAGGCAGTCCCTGGGGCTGTGGGTGGGTAATGGAGAAGGAGGAGATGGAACCAGGCAGGTTGCCATGGGCACTGGTAAGTAAGTACAGATGTGGCAGCACATTTTTGAAAGGATGTGATCTGGATTCCCGACTCCACTGCATCGATTTTATGCCGATGTTGCTGCAGGAGAGCTCCCTCCAACCCTTCGTCCCCCAGTGTGCATTCAGAGTCACACACAGACAACTACTTGGCTCACGCCTGATAACCCAGCAGAATAGGACACCCATAAGCATACACCTATTGCATCATGAGCATTGAGAGAAATAGGTGTTGAATTACAAGGGGGTTCTACCTTCACAATGCCTCTGAAGGCCAGAAGGTCTCTGTGAGGCCAGTCACAGCCTCTAGAACCTCTAGGACCTACCTGTGGTGTTGTCTTCCAAGGCAAGAAGCCAGCTTAATTCTCAGATCCCAGGACAAGTGTGTAGGGCTGATGGAAAACAATGATTTATTTGCCCCTTGGGGTATGGGATAAGCAATAGACAAGTGCCTCACCCATGCTACTTTTGTAGTCCCATTTCAGTGGAATCCCATCTGGATTCACAGGCAGTAGGAGAAAAAAAGGAGAGAAAATGCACTAAACCACTCTCATTCTTCTCTAGTATCCTGGTGTATGTGAAGCCTATGGGAGGGAAATCGGAGGGAAGAGACTTGAAACATTCCTCCGCACTCCCAGGACTTCAGTCCTGCTATAAATTCGGGGTGTCCTAATCTTTTAGGAAGCTGCCTTTGAAACATACAATGAAACACAGGCTGGAAATGAAGCGGACAGTAGCCAGCAAATCATAAAGGCATTCTGTCACTGTACACCGCGTCTGAACAATCCCCAAACGGTGCACACAAAAGGCATACTATCAGGCAAAGGCAGAGACGCTTGCAAGGAAAGCGGTCCTAAGCCTCTTTGTACTCCGGGTCTCTAATTAGACATAACAAAGTGAATGTGAATCGGGAAGGAGAAGAATTGGCAGGAGGCTGCCACTGACGGCACTCATCACAATGAGCATCAGTGTCTTGGTTGTGGAGCGCAGATAAAGGAGCCATGTGCGCCCTTTGTTTCTGTAATAGAATGCAACATGTGTCATGCCGGGAAGAAATTACAATAGCGAGGACTTATGAGCCTCATCGTTTCCAGAGAGCAGCGTATAATAACAGGTTTCATTTAAAAAGGAAAACTGTGGGATGAATGTCAGATGAGAAGGGCTTCTTTTAGGAGTGAGAAAAAAAGGTGTTTCAAATATATTGTAGCCTGGTGTCCAAAAAATATGGCATTTCAAGTGAGAGGGGCATGGAAGGATTCCTGTCAGGTTAGATCTCAGGTTATGCTCAGATTTTTCCCACATGTTTTTCACCTTCCTGCCCCCATCAAGTCCATACTAAACACCAAAGACTACCCAAGTTTGTGTATCCGGAGGAAATAAATGGTGGTTTTTTTTAAAGTAAACTAACTCAGTGAAATGTGACTTGGCAATTCGTTTCGGGAGCTGGGTCAAGTATTACCGCGAAAACTCTGAAATTCTCTGAAAACTACCACGCAGTGTGCAGCGGCGGTCAAAAAGGCAAATATGATGCTGGGAATTATTAGGAAAGGGATAGAAAATAAGACCCAGAATGTCTTACTGCCCCTGTATAAAACTATGGTACACCCACATCTTGAACACTGTGTACAGATGTGGTCTCCTCACCTCAAAAAAGATATTTTGGCCTTGGAAAGGGTTCAGAAAAGGGCAACTAAAATGATTAGGGGTTTGGAACGGGTCCCATATGAGGAGAGGTTAAAGCGACTGGGACTTTTCAGTTAAGAAAAGAGGAGACTGAGGGGGGATATGATAGAGGTCTATAAAATCATGAGTGGTGTGGAGAGGGCCGATAAAGAAAAGTTATTTATTAGTTCCCTAAATAGAAGATCTAGAGGACACCAAATGAAATTAATGGGCAGCAGGTTTAAAACGAATAAAAGAAAGTTCTTCTTCACACAGCGTATAGTCAACCTGTGGAACTCCTTGCCAGAGGAGGCTGTGAAGGCTAGGGCTATAACAGAGTTTAGAGAGAAGCTAGATAATTTAATGGAGGTTAGGTCCATATAAGGCTATTAGGCAGGGGATAAAATGGTGTCCTTGGCCTCTGTTTGTCAGAGGCTGGAGAGAAATGGCAGGAGACAAATCGCTTGATCACTGTCTTCGGTCCACCCTCTCTGGGGCACCTGGTGCTGGCCACTGTCGGCAGTGAGGATAATGGGCTAGATGGACCTTTGGTCTGACCCAGTATGGCCGTTCTTATGTTCTTATGACCAGCACACACGTTTTGAAACATTATCTTTGTCTAAGAGCCAAGTGATATTCAACAACGTTAGCCAATGTTTTAAGAACGCCACTCATTTTCTGGCCTCAGGTGTAAGCCTCTTAAAAAGGTTTCCGGGGCCGTATTTCAAAGGCACCGTATTTTCAGCCAGTGCAAAGTTTTTGTGCATTCTGGTGACTATTTTAAATGACTGTTCCATTTAGGAGAATTATTCTCTTAGGAAATCTAGGTTCCTTTCCCAGGCTTCTGAGTCCACTATTGGTTTCTTACATATGCAGTCTTGGGTAAATGAGGACAGGTCACTTCTTCAAAGTGATCTCGATTGCATAGTAAACCAGGCTCTTCTGAACAGTATTTCATGTAAAAAATGGCGGGAAAACACATTTACCCTTGCTTCCCTTTTTACCTGTTGGAAAAAGGTGGGGAAAATAAGATTACGATGGGGAAATGAGGATTTCCCCCACTGAAATTAAAGGAAAAATTGCCTTTTTTTTCTCCCAAGTAACAAGAAACTGCCGACAGCCACACAACAGCGCAGAGTTCTGATACCAGAACTTCTCAGATGGGCAGAATCTCTGACAACAGTCAAAGGCTTAGGAGAGGGAATGAGAATTATAGAGTCTATTAATAATACATCTCCAGAGCACAAGAGTGCAGTCTGTTTTCCAGTCTCCTTTTTTTCTGCACTCTCTCAAGATTTTCAGAAGAAAACCCTTTTGGGGCTGTGACCAGGGAGGTTTTATTATTTTATTATCTGCCAGAGATGGCCTATCCCAGCTGGAAATCCCAACTCGAACACTTGGTTGAAATCTGGATGTGGAACTCTACCTTTGCTTTGCCTGGTTGACTGCCTCTTTACTGATGCTGCTGTCAGAAAGGGACAGGACCATCAATTTCAAGGTACCAGTTTGGCTCCACCCCTCTGGCCTTGTGCCAGAGGACCCTCACTCAATCCCCTCACACACAGTACATTTTTACTGACGAGAGGAACTCCTCAATGGAGTTAAAAAGCTGCACTAAAAATAGTGTTGGCAGGAAATATGTATCTGCCCAAAAAAAAAAAAAAAGGAGAGAAAAATTCCTGAGAAAACATTTTTTTCACCGGTTTGTTTTTAGCAAGTATTTCTGTAATTATTTATGGGAAAAAAAGGACATAAATAACTTCTTTTGGTTAAGAAAAAGAAGTTTAGATGGAACTTAGGAAGTTTTCTCTGACATCCAACCTACACCTAACAGTCAGGGTGGTTAAGTACTGGAATAAATTGCCTAGGGAATCTCCGCTACTGGAAATATTTACGAGCAGGTTAGATAGATATCTATCAGAGATCATCTAACTTGTGCTTGCCCCTACCGTGAGGGAAGGGGACTGGACTTGATGACCTCTCGAGGTCCCTTCCTGTTCTAGTATTCTATGATTCTAAGACATTTTCAAATCATTGTAGTTATAAATTAGTTTGTAAAAAGAGAGGTTTAAATACAGGCCGTAAGCTCAGTGGCCAGAGATACCTCTGGCATCCCCCAAGTAGCTCTTGCTGAGGAGAGAAAGGCCTAAGTCATGAAGGTCAGATCTAGAATCTGATTGGAATCCAGACTTCTGCCGCCATCCTAAAGCCCTTTACAGGACTCGCTCCTCCGAGGACTGTAGCACGATTATCCCTGAGGAGAAACAGTTATGAACAGTTCCTGGCAGCAGTGCTCAGTGGTGTGATGGTGAAAGGTGCTAATGGCTTGAACAATCAGGGATCATTGATATATAAGTGCCCAGGAGGAAACTCTCCTAGAAAGAACTACTGATACCATGAAGCAGTGCTTTTTTGTGACGGTACAGCTTGGAATGACGTACCGTCACCTATTTTCCCAGCCCAAAGGAAAAGAAAGGCATTTCCCCTGTGTACCGGCACCTGGTTTCCTGGGGCGGCACAGCTCCTGACAGAACCCTGCAGGGGGTGCACGTTTTTTTTTTCCGGCTGCCAGAGCAGAATTCTGGCTCTTAAAGGGGCCGCGACTTTTTTTCTCCACAACTTTGTTCCAGAGTACTGGCACCTTTTTTCTTAGAATAAAAGCACTTCCATGAAGTAGTGGTCTCTTCAGTGACCACAAATTACACCAATATCCGCACTGCACCCATTTCTGTTACAAGTAGCCAACTGACTTACATAGTCTGGAATTTCATTTCCATTTAGCAAAGGGAGAATAAGAAGGAACAAATACCTAATCCAAAGAACTACGACACTGTTATTTAGCATGCTCGCATGAGTTGTGATACAAGCAAGCCTTAATGTTTTATTCTTCTTCCCAACCTAATCCATGTGATGTGTCTAGATCAATGTTTCTCAAAATGGTCTGCGAAACCACTTTGAGAAACTGGCTGCACCGGTTTGTTTACTTACTGGCACCTGGGCCACTGAGCCTCCTGGCTCCCATTGGCCCTGGTTTACCATTTGTAGCCAAGGGGAGCCTGGCCCTTATTGATTCCTGCAGCTCCCATTGGCTGCAAATGGCAAACTGGAGCCAATTGGAGCTGTGAGGCTCCATGGCCACGGTGCCGGTAAGCAAACAAACCGGCATGGCCCAATATCATGTTTCTCAAAGTGGTTTCGCAGACCACCCTGAGAAACACTGGTCTAGAACGGAAAAGAAGGAAGCAGCAACACTTTGCAATTCTGTGTCACTCTTCATTGGAGGGGATTGAAAATTAATTCATCAATATTTGTTAAACGCCACGGTGAGGCACAGCGTTATTATACCCAGCGTCCCTGTGCTGGCCACCAAGGGGCCTCGATGATCTAATATTACAGCTCTTTTCCATCAATCATTTGTATAACTCTGTCCTGTGTTTTAAAGATGGATAAAACAATACAGAGTAGTTGAAATCCCTTGCCAAAGATAATAGTCTGTATCAGAGCCTGGATTAGAATCCAGGAAACCCTCATTCTCTTTATTCTCTTAGAAGAAAGATGTAAAAAAGCCAACTATATACAGATTAGATCTCACTGCTCTGGCACCTTCGGGACCTGACTGGTCCTGAAAGAGGCGATTTGTCAGACCAGGGAAGGTCCCTCTTCTCCTAACCCAGGTTGCCACCGGGTTAGGGTGCCAGCCTGCCCCCACTGCTACCCCACTGCTGGAGCACCTTGGCAGGACACAATAGCTGGGGCAGAACTCTGCAGGTGCCTCGCTCTTTGGCCGGGGTGTGTGGTTGGGGTGGAGAGACAGAGCTTCGCAGCTGCCAGGCTCCGTGGCTGGGGCCAGAGGTATGCAGCCGGGGCCGGAGCTCCCTTGCTGCTTCCAGGGCTGGGGCCAGAGCTCCCTGCTGTGCTACCCAGTCCCCCACTCCCTCCCACACACACTGGGGCTCCCGGCTGAGTCGCTGGTGTCCCCTATAGCACTCCTGCGCCACCGCCAGACCTCCCTGTTCCTGGACTATGTGGTCTAGGAACATACATGGTCATTGAGGGACCATGGGGGTTGCCGGACCAGGGAGTCCCAGTTAAGGGAGGTACACCCTATATTGCACTTTTGCCATGCACGGGAAGTAAATACATCTTTGTAACTGGATTTTTTCGAAATCTGTGAACATCTTTGAAATAGGGGAACACTTTCTATGGTTTCCAGCTTGCACTCATTTCGGTATTACAAAAAATAATAGGCCTATGCTGAAAAAATGGCAAGATTTGGTGTAGCAAATTCATTTGGCTATACAATGTTAATTTAGCCTCATGTGTTATTGGTGCTTTCACATCTCCTATAAATTTAAGAGTTTGTTTATCTGTGTACTTGTCTGTTTGTTCAAGATCTCCTCCTAAGCGGTAAGAGCTAGGACCACCGCATTCGGGGCACAGCTTCCTCTTATCATAACTGAAAGCAAGGTCAGGGTTTAGTTGTGCCAGGAAAATGGGATGTGCCTAGAATGGGATTTTGTCTCATAAAACCAGACAGAATCGCCAGGCAGGCGATAGGGCCTGTTTGGGGGCACACCCTCACCATCCAGGACTGCATTTTGTTTTCCAAAAACAACATTTGATTGATTTAAGGACCCGAGCAATGCTGGGTAAATCTTCTAGTATGTATATTATTAGTTGCAGTGTCAGAAGGAATACAGTATGACATTTGATTAAAGGGAAAAATCCCTCACAACAATACTTTCTGCTCATCCCCCAGCCAAGCTACAAACACACACATAAAAACCCTCTTCCTCTGGCCTGAACAAATGATAAAAAACAGTCCACAGACACGGGTCAGTTAAAGAACTTTGTACTGGTAAAAAAGTAACTTCAGAACCCTACAGTACATATTCCATTAATTAACTGAATAGGCTAAGAGTTCTTATATAACTGCAAAGCTCTGGAGATCCAATGTAATTTCATGCTAGCTCTGCTTCTACTGCATATTGCTTTAAAGTAAGTGTATCACTAAGTATTTAAAAGAGGAAGTGCTCTTGGGGAATATAAAAAATCCTTAGATGTTTGCATCTAAATAAACTAGCAAGCCCTATTAAAAGAAAGATAAAAGGCACATTATTAAACTGGTTGTAATTACAATATTGATCCTTTCTGCATGAAGAAAAGCAAAGTAATATTCATTTGTGATTAATATAATCTGAGATTAGGCTGAGCAGATATTAACCGAGGTGCCTGATTTAATGCAGGGTAGTATATATGGTTTGCCAATTACTGAGGAAGAATTACAGACAGATGAGTTAATGCTTCCCCACCACCAAAATCTTCTAGTTTCTTGCCTTTTTAAGGAACAGATTTTTACATTTTAATATTCTTCCTCGGTTAAAATCATACACACACTTGGCTTGTCAACATAAAGCAACAGCCTGGATTTTTTTTGGTGGGGGTAATCTGTAAAGCGCTCTAAAGTGTATAACAGGGGTGGGCAATAATTTTTGATGGGGGGGGGGCACTCCAAAATTTTGATATGTGGTCGAGGGCTACACTTTTGTATGGAGGAAGTGAGGGGTCTGGGACAGAGGTTAGGTGCAGAAGGGAGCTCGGGGTAAGGGATTGGGGTGCAGGAGAAGGTGTAGGGTTTGCGGGGGAGTTTGGGTGAAGGAGGGGGTTCACCGCACATGAAGCGTGCCCCTCTCCCCTTCCCCTGGTGCAGAGGGGGAGATGGAACACCCAGCCACTCTGAGACCTGGGGCTGCTTGCTCCCTGTGAGTCTAGTGGGGCGCGCCGTGGGCTGGATAGAAAGGCTTGCCTGCTCCTGGTGTATAGTTTAACTGCTCCTTGTAGTAATAGGTGACCCTCCAAAGGTATTCTTGGGTTCTGTGCAGCTCTTTGGTCTTTCTAGCTTGAATGAAGGAAGTGCTGAATAAAAACGCATAAGAAATTCTTTGCTTGTGTGATTTCCATTCCAAACGAGCATCTTGACTGGAGGCTTTTGTTCCTCCTTCTGGCCTTGGTCATAGCCAGGTAGTACTGAAGAATTGGAAAACAAAAAGAAAAACACAGGACCAGAGGTGTACATTGGTATTGTAGCCCCGCCGAGATCAGTTTTGGTTTAAGACCCAAATCCCACTTACTTCAGAGGGAACAAATGGGGTATATTTGGCTCTGAGTTTGGCTTCAGTTCCTATTTCTTCCATCCTTGTTCCTTTTTTTCCTAACATTATGGGAACACTCTCCTACCAGCTTATCTGGGGACTGAACCTAGGACCTCTGTGAAGTTGTACTCCTCAAGGGAAAAGACAAGACGGCCATTTGCTTGAAAGCGGTAGCAAACCTCAAACATCTCTATAGCCAACAGAGGGCAACAAAGAGACACCTGATGTCGATGACCTAGAAACAAAGTATACAATGCAATTCATTAATGACACGGGTTGCTTTTTCAAAGAGCATTTCACCCCACAGAGGTTATTTTCTCTTACCAGCCGTACTACTTCTCCTCCTCTCTGCCACATCTCCCCATTCCATTCTGGGGAAAAGCAACAACATCCAAAACATGGAGCGAGATGGGACTCACACAGCTATTTATTTTAGAACCGGATGTGTTTAGCACAAAGTAGAGGCAGCCTGCGCTTGTATGTTTGGTTGTTGTCTTGTTCATGGGTTGGGCTGTTCTGGGGAATGTTGCTGGAAACAGTCAATATAAGCAAATTCTTCAGATAAAAAAAAAGGCAAAAGCAGCAAAAATTAATCAACACCAGGTATTTCTAGTTCTTCAGTATAATACAAGATAAAGCCACGTGAAAGAAGCATAAATGATTATATGGCCCATGCCACCATTCCGTGGTTTAATAGGGAGTGACCACAATGGTTTTGTAGCTTAGCTATAGTGGTTTAAGTTAGAATGATGGATTCTTTAAAGCAACATCTATATTTCAGCTGGAAGGTGCAAGTCACCACTAGTGTACATGTTCCCATAGCTAAACTAACTCTGCTAACAGTTTCATACATACAGAATGGGAAGTGACTGTCCAGGAAAGAGTACTGCTGAAAGGTATCTAGGAGTCATAGTGGACCATAAGTGAAGCATGAGTCAACAGTGTGACACTGTGGCAAAAAAAGCAAACATGATTCTGGGCGGTATTAATAAGAGTGTTGTGAGCAAGACATGAGAAGTCATTTTCTGCTCTACTCTGCCCCGATTAAGCCTCAGTTGGAGTATTGTGTCCAGTTCTGAGCACCACATTTCAAGAAAGATGTGGAGGAATTGGAGAAGGTCCAGAGAAGAACAACAAAAATGACTAAAGGTCTAGAGAACATGAGCTATGAGGGAAGACTGAAGGAATTGGGCTTACTTAGTTTAGAAAAGAGAAGACTGAGAGGTGTCATGATAGTGATTTTCAAGTATCTAAAAGGGTGTCACAGGGAGGAGGGAGAAAAATTGTTCTCTTTGGCCTCTGATGATAGGACAAGAAGCAATGGGCTTAAACTACAGCAAGGGAGGTTTAGGTTGGACATTAGGAAAAACTTCCTAACTATAAGAGGGTATGTCTACACTACCCCGCTAGTTCAAACTAACGGGGTAATGTAGGCATACCGCAATTGCAAATGAAGCCCGGGATTTGAATTTCCTGGGCTTCATTTGCATTAGCGGGGCGCCGCCATTTTTAAATCCCCGCTCGTTCGAACACCGTGCCGCGCGGCTACACGCAGCACGAACTAGGTAGTTCGAACTAGGCTTCCTAGTTTCGAAATAGGAGGGTAGTGTAGACATACCCAGAGTGGTTAAACACTGGAATAAATTTCTTACAGAGGTTGTGGAATCTCCATCACTGGAGATATTTAAGAGTAGGTTAGACAGACATCTATAAGGGATGATGTAGACAGTACTTGGTCCTGTCCTGAGGGCAGGGGACTGGATTTGATGACCTCTTGAGGTCCCTTCCAGTCCTAGTGTTCTATGTTTCCTTGAGCTCTAGCATGCTAAAATAGCTGTCTAACTACTCATCAGCAGGTCCAGATGGGTAGGTATTAGGGGTAGCTAGTCTGAGCAACTGCCTGTGCTAACCTGGCCCCATTGCTATTTTCAGATTCTCACTTGAGCCAAGTGATTGCCAGTATGTCTAAGCAAATTGGGAATCAAGTCTCTCAGCTCAAATGTAGCAGTAGCCTGTGTCTGTCCATTTTAATTTTGTCCCTTTAAATAAGTATCTCCATACAACTATTTGTTTATTACTCCACAAAGATAATCAGCTTCAGGTTCTTCAATACATAGGCCCAGATTTTCAAAAGCAACTAGTCCTTTGGGGGGTTTGATAGGGGGCAGCTGATTTTCAGAGGATGGACGCTGAGAACTTCCTGTCTCAAGCTGAGGAGCCCAAATTCATCAACTCTGAAAACACTTTGTGGGGCAGAGATGGCCCTTTCTGTTACTTTTCTGTCTAGTTCCTAGCACAATGGGGCTCTGATCCTCCATTAGGAACATGGAAACTGCCAATGTGGATGAGATCCAGCTCAATATTGTATCAGAGACTGGTCTGCACCACAGGTAGGTTCAATAGGCTCCCTATATTCCTATGGGTTAGAAATGCTGCAGTAGTACCATAGTACTACTTTGCAAAATGTTGTTCTCTCTTTATATCTAACTAAAAATGAGTAAAGACCAAATGATAAAAGAGTAAGATAGGTCTCGGATGCCGAGATCTCACAGCGAACAGGGTCTGCTTGTGCATCGCTTGACAGCTGCAGATTCTTTAACATATTGGTTTTGTCTTTCCCACAGAGGCTGTTGCTGGAGTGTTACAGGGATAGGGCCTAAACGAGGCGCATAACTCTGCATGGATATGGCTGGTCACCTTGAAGTGCTTCTCGCTGAAAACTTGAGAAGTTCTCGTGAACTCACTCCACTCTTTCTGTCGGCACTTCTGAGCTACTGAAACCGACACAGCACACTTGTGAGGGGGAACTTTGCCATGTTGACAGATGGGCACGAGGGCCACCATGCCAGAGAACTAACGTATGCATCAGGTTTGAGTCACTGCGCATGGATTCTCAGCCAAGAATGTCAGAAAAGCCATTTGGCTGGCACTCCCACTCGTACGAATCAAGGGAGACATAAGACTCTCACTAGCACAGCCCAGAGCAGGATTAAATTAGAATACTTAGCATTTTTATAGTGCTTGTCTGCTCAAAGCACTGAACAGACACTATCTAATTAATCCACACAATGCCCCGGAGAGGTAGGTGGGCAACTAGTATCACTTTCATTTTACAGAGGAAGAAAAAAACCCCCAAAGGCAGCAGGATAGGTCCAAGGCCGGATGAGAACTTAGGACCACCTGACTCAGCCAGGAAGGACCAGAAGTGAGCAGATAATTTCTGTGGTTCTGAGATTTTGCTTCTGGGGAGCCCACGCTGTGTCTTGGCTTTCTACAACAGGCATTTATATACTGACCTCGGTAAAAGCGACAAGGAGTCCTGTGGCACCCTTATAGACTAACAGATGTATTGGAGCATAAGCTTTCGTGGGCAAAGACCACGAAGATGCAAGCATCTGACAAAGTGGGTCTTTGCCCACGAAGGCTAATGCTCCAATACATCTGTTAGTCTATAAGGTGCCATAGGACTCCTTGTCACTATTGCAGATCCAGACTAACACAGCTACCCCTCTGATACTTGACCTCAGCAAGACTTCCTCACACTAAAATCCTGACCAAACTGGTGTCTGCGGTCTCCATAGTGAAGGAACCTGAACACCATTCATCAAGTAACTGAGCCAACAGGTTTCATTTGGGCACATTTTAAGGCAAAATTACTGTCTTTGACCATCTGCATGTCTCTGACTCAGTTTTTCACCCAGAGCAAGGTTAGTACAACTCAAGAGGATTTTTGGCATGGGCCAAAGCATGCATGACAGCTGCCATTATTGCTGGCCCTTCGGATTGAACGGAGGACCTCCACAGTTAAAGGCATGAGTCTCCATAGCTTGAACTAAACAAGAGACTGATCAGTGAGTTATATACATTCCCACTTCTACAGCTCTCCCTATTGGTCAGCCACTCCAATCATAACCACACTGCCTTAGGAGAGTCTTGTACCGTAGGGGTGCTAGGGTGGACTTCCATCACTCCAGGGCATGGGGAGACTTCAGATGTGCCCATTTGCAGAGGTGTAACATTCTCACACTCCTTTCGTCACAACCCCCCTCCCCATCACATAAATGGACCCAACTGGCTCCTTAGCTAGGATTATACACATGGGGAGCTTTTGGGGGATGTAGCTGGTACTGTATCAGCCAAGATGGGTTATTGCACCATTGGTACCTAAATGACGACTTTTGATACTAAGCATCAGAATAATTCCCAGATTCTGGTGCTGTCTCATACCAGCCCACAATAATGTTCTTAGCTCTCATGCTGCTTTCCTTCCAAGCAGAGAGACTGTAAATAAGTTTAGCAATAAATAATGTATAGCTGTAACAGTGACAAATATTCCAGGCAAGAGACTAGTAAATTTATTCCATAAACTTGAATTTCAAATAGCATCCAATTTAGCAAGTAAAGCCACAGAGAGCTGTGTTTAAAATGGTGAAAACCTGGTCTCACGGTCTTCCACTGGGGACCAAGATTCACTCAGGGACACATTAGTTTAACCACGGACAGCCCACCTTCATCCACCACTTTGGAAAAAGAAAAGCAAACAAAATCTACAGTGGAGGGCCATTTTTCCATCTCACATTCCTCAGCATCACTGTGATGCGCCAATCAAAAGGACGTTATTTACTCCTTCCACTCCATAGCCATCATTCAGGAAATGCATAAATGGCATTGAGATGCGGGGGGAGAATCCCCCCCCCTAGTGCTGGTACAGCCCTGGGCTAATTGAGTGGCTCGTTGTAGCTCTGTCAAAACCCCAGTGTCATGGGTGGAGCTTATACCACAGAACACTGCAGAGATTCTGGGCTATAGAGCAGACTGGGAACTGTACAGGCTTGGGGAAACTGAAGCTAAAGCCTTCAAAGGCTTGGAGAATAGTTGCTGTGGGGTGTGCTATTTTGGAGCCCCATGAGGAATACTTGCTTAGTCACCTGGGCTTAGCAAATTCTCTTGTTGGGATTCCATGACTGCCAGGCCCAGCCAGACACCCCACATCAAGGGCCATGGCTTGCAGTCACACATGTGACTATGGTTTATAACTCTGCTCACCTTACATGCTGGACAATTGAGGACTAGTAATCCTCTGTCTGATTTCCCCCGACTCTGACCCTAAAGGCAGAGAGTCCAGAATCTTTGGCAACAATCCCCTCAGACTATTATTGTATTTTTATTTGGTGAAATCCCCTTAAGTTCCACCATAACCTCTTAAATTATTGGGTAGCACGTGTCCATCTTGGGATTCTTCTAAGGTGGTAAGCAAAGAGTGTTACAATGGACAATGAGGCCATTGATAAAACTATTTATAACATCAGGACTAGTTTGCAGAAGCAGCACACGTCCAAAGTATGCACGCGCGTTGGGACAAGGAAAATAGGTTGTGGTCAACATGTTGGCCAACACAATTTCCTGTCTAAACAAGACAACTCGTCTGTGTCTACACTGGCCACTTATTCCGGAAAATCAGCTGCTTTTCAGGA
Source organism: Pelodiscus sinensis (assembly GCF_049634645.1). Taxonomy (NCBI): domain Eukaryota; kingdom Metazoa; phylum Chordata; order Testudines; family Trionychidae; genus Pelodiscus; species Pelodiscus sinensis. The sequence goes on along the minus strand of NC_134717.1, from coordinate 6,088,038 downwards.
ATAACTTGCCAGCTGTCTAAACTGGCCCCTTGAATTTCCGGAAAAAGCACTGACGATCTAATGTAAAATCGTCAGTGTTTTTCCAGAAAAACTATGCTGCTCCCGTTTGGGCAAAAGTCCTTTTCCGGAAAACTGTTCCGGAAAAGGGCCAGTATAGACAGCCCAGATTTCTTTTCCGCAAAAAAGCCCCAATTGCGAAAATGGCGATCGGAGCTTTTTTGCGGAAAAGCGCGTCTACATTGGCACGGACGCTTTTCCGCAAAAAGTGCTTTTCCGGAAAAGCATCCTGTCAATGTAGACACGCTTTTTCCGAAAATGCTTATAACGGAAAAGTTTTCCGTTTTAAGCATTTCCGGAAAAGGGTGCCAGTGTAGACGTAGCCCTCAAGTTTAAGAAAATATTAGCCGGTCATGGGCATCCTGCTTTTAAACACAGCTTGCCAAGCCTTCCTGCAGTGCCGTGTTGAAGACATATTAGTCAAAATACCTTAAGGAATAGGTTGTGTCTTGGAAACCTAATTGTCCTACCGTTGCCATGGCAACAGGAATTGTGGCCTCTCCACCCTGCATGAAGATCAAGCCCAGGTGTAAAATTTCCCTTTATAATTTATATAATGGTGACAAAGTAGAGTGCATAACAGAGGCAAACCAAGCACTGATAGACACATGCAAAATAAAACTCACTGAGAAATACCAGGGTTGGGACAAAAAAAAGGCCCTTTTTAAAAAAACTATTAGAAAAGAGAAGTAACTCCTTTCTTACGGTTGTCCCAGAAGTAGTGGAGTTTAAGGTGGCAAGTGAATGAAGAGAGGAGTGATGACTTCACTTATTCTATTGCATTAATCCTTTTTATTTCCATTTTACTTGTTCCAGGGGAATCTTTGCCCCATGGTCTTAGTGTTAACATAAGGCCGCAGCATGCTAACAAAAGGGTGATGCAGAACTCTGTATGGGTAAGGGTCTTGTAAATAAGGGACTGAAATCCACAGTTCTTTCCACCTGTTGGTTTTAGCCTGGTACAGTCTAGCAGGATTTAGCGTAATATGCAAAGTCATTCCTCCAACCCCAACTGTCTAGGTAAACATCCGCAGATCTACAGCTATTAGAGAGGGAGGGAAACAATGTTAATGCGTGGCAAAATGTATGAACTGGCTAACTAAGCAGCTCTTTTAATGGGTCCATCTCAGCACACTGTACAAACACAATCTCTGAAATGGGACTATACTGGCACCCATGTGTCTCCCATTAAATGAATGGCCGAACGCATTGTAAGGAAAAACATTTCGGCCACTTCCACAAGTGTTTTCTCAGGCAGCAGGTCCATGGAAGAGTTACTAGTGAAATATGCAGGAACTGCCACCGCAAGCTCCTTTCACAGTTTGCCAATCAGGATTTCAATAGTTGCTTGAAATTTAAGAAAAGAAGCAAAGCATAAGAACTCTGCGTTGCCACAAAAAATGAGGCGCTTTGGCTCAGTGGGCAGAGCCATTTGGATACTTCCCACAGAAATATGCGGAGCTTAAAGTTAGAGGGGATGGTGAACCAGGTGCATCATGGATGGATAGTAAGAGAGACCGACCTCAGAAGATCTGATGTGAAGGAATAAATAGCATCTGGTACCACGTAAGAGCTGTAGGGTGAGGTTGTGGAACCAGATCCTGTACTCCTTAGTTATTCTCTACCTTCCTCCGTAAAGAGTCCCATTGGGCCAAATCCTACCACAATTTTTCAGAATGAAAAGCCCCAATGAGTACCAGTGGAGCTACTGCAGTGGTCAGGGATTGCTCAGCATGTTTCAGGGTGGTAAAACATTGCCCTTGTTCTCTACGGGTGTGTCTAGACTACAGGGTTTTGTCGACAAAAGTGGACGTTTGTCAACAAAACTATACCTGCATCTACACTACTGCCGAGTTCTGTCGACAGTAAGTCAACAGAACGTGGCAGTTTTGTTGACGGTGGTAAACCTCATTCTAGTTTGCAGATGATACTAAGTTTGCAGATGATACCAAACTGGGTGGGGTTGCAACTTCTTTGGAGGATAGGGACATAATTCAAAATGACCTTAGCAAGTTAGAGAAATGGTCAGAGGTAAACAGAATGAGGTTTAATAAAGAGAAATGCAAAGTGCTCCACTTAGGAAGGAACAATCAGTTCCATACATACAAGATGGGAAGCGACTGTCTAGGAAGGAGCATGGCGGAAAGGGATCTAGGGGTCATAGTGGACCACAAGTTGAATATGAGTCAACAGTGTGATGCTGTTGCAAAAAAAGCAAATATGATTTTAGGTTGTATTAACAGGTGTGTTGTAAGCAAAACTCGGGAAGTCATTCTGCCGCTCTACTCTGCACTAGTTAGGCCTCAGCTGGAGTACTGTGTCCAGTTCTGGGTGCCACATTTCAAGAAAGATGTGGAGAAATTGGAAAGGGTACAGAGAAGAGCGACAAGAATGATTAAAGGTTTAGAGAACATGACCTATGAAGCCAGGCTTCATGAACTGGGCTTGTTTAGTTTGGAAAAAAGAAGATTAAGGGGGGACATGATAGCGGTTTTCAAATATCTAAAAGGGTGTCACAAGGAGGAAGGAGAAAATTTGTTCCTCTTGGTTTCTGAGGACAGGACAAGGAGTAATGGGCTTAAAGTGCAGCAAGGGAGCTTTAGATTGGACATTAGGAAAAAATTCCTAACTGTCAGGGTGGTCAAATATTTGAATAAATTGCCAACGGAGGTGGTGGAATCTCCCTCTCTGGAGATATTTAAGAACAGGTTAGATAGACATCTGTCAGGGATGGTGTAGACGGAGCGTGGTCCTGCCTTGAGGGCGGGGGGCTGGACTCGTTGACCTCTTGAGGTCCCTTCCAGTCCTATTATTCTATGATTCTATGAGGAATAATGGCTTTTGTTCACAGAGTTCTGTCGACAAAAGGTGCTATTGCATCCACACTCTGCTTTTTCAAAAGAGAGCGTCTAGACACTCTCTGTCAAAAAAGTGGTTTGCTTTGTCAACAGAACTGGCTGTATTCTAGATGCTCTTTGTCGACAGAGGCTTTGTCAACAGTATCTGTCGACAAAGCTTCTGTCAACAAAAGCCTGTAGTCTAGACGTACCTACTTGTGCAGGGAGAGTATTTGTTCCAGTCTGTAAGCCTCACTACCAATGATTAAATATTCGGTCATTTCTCAGATACTCCCAGCAGCTACTCCACACTACAAGACACAGAGCAGGTTTAAAACAGACAAAAAGAAGTTTTTCTTCATGTAGCACACAGTCAACTTGTGGAACTCCTTGACAGAGGATGTTGTGGAGACCAGGACTTTAACAGGGTTCAAAAAAGAACTGGGTAAATTCATGGAGGTTAGGTCCATCACTGGCTATTAGCCAGGATGGGTAGGAATGGTGTCCCTAGCCTCTGTTTGTCTGGAAATAGATGACAGGAGAGGGATCACGTGAGGATTCCCTGTTGCGTTCCCTCTCTCTAGGGCACCTGGAATTGGCCACTGTCAGCAGACAGGATACTGGACTAGATGGACCTTTGGTCTGACCCAGTATGGTCATTCTTATGGAAAACCCAGTCACTCCACTGGGTGCAAATTCCTCTGTAACTGGACAAGCTCATTGCTTGAGCACCCTTGCAGGGATTCAGCCAGTTCTTTTTGTGCTCTGCATGGGGCATGCGCAGCTGCCTTCCCGAGGCACATTGGATTTGTGCAACTACACATCACCATATCTGCAGCTGTGTTGATAGAGCAGCCGCCGCTCCTGGTTTGCCGCCTTTAATGAGTTTTCCCTTAAGTGTATCTAGCCCCATCCAATTTATTTGCATCAGAAAATGACCAGTCCTGATCCAGGAGTTTTAACTCTGCTGAGCCATTTGATGGAGTCCCCTGGCCTTTGTACCACTTCAGAGTGCAAATACTGGGTTAGCTTCAGAGGATTTATACTATGCAAACATTGGGTTAGCTCTTGGGGTGACACATTCATCAAGCCTATTATAACATGCCCATAGCTCTTTTTCTCTTGAACTGACTTATCTATACAAGCATAATAGATGTATTTACCTTATCTCCAGCCTAGATTAAGAGAAAACAGCAATTTTCCTCGCTGCCTGTCAGCTTCAGGGAACCTTTGAAAATGAGCTCAGGATTCTGTTTGAATTTCTTCCCCTTTCCATGATAATTTCTGATTTTGGGGCAGCTGGAAGCTGCAAACCTCATAAGCCTGGCTGGATTTTTTTCCTGGTTTGGATCGGCATTGGCAGTACCTTGGGCATCATGTCATGTGTTATTTGTAAACTGCACCTAATGAATGAGAGACAACAAGGCACAACAGGTTTACTGATGATACGTTCAGCAGAGAGGAACTGCATTCCAGTAGACAATGAGCATTTTCCAAGATCTACCTACTATATACCAAACAGAAGCTATTTATCTTTAAATGCACATCTGGTGAATCCCAATATATCTATAATTCACGGACCAAATGTGTCTTTGTCCCTCCTCCTGTGGCTGCACCATGCGAGATGTTTGAGTCAGTTATTACCATCAAGCCAATAGATCTTGTACATAATTGAAATAATCTGTGACCCTGAAGACAGCCAATTTATGTCTTTACCTGGTGTGTCCACTAAAGGGTGACAAAAACACTTGACCAGCATATGACTTCGAGGCTACAGCAGTGTTTCTCAACCTTTTTTTTAATAAAGTACCTCTTAAAAAAATTATAAGTACCCCCAGTACCTACAGTTTTCAGACACACACAATTTTTTTCTACCATTGCCACACATTTGTTTAAACAACTTAATTGTAGCTGGGCGAAAGATGAAATTTTTGGGTGTAAAAAGTACAAAAATAATAAAAATGCTGTAAAACTTAAAACAAACATTCAGTTTTCTCCAAATTTCAGTTGTGTTGATGAACCCTGGACTTCTCTCAAGTACCCTAAGGGTACTCATACCATTGATTGAGAAACACTGGGCCTGAGGACAGCACTATAAAACTGTCCTTGTAAATAAATTATGGGTGGGAAACAGGAAATCTGGAATTTATTCCCAGTTCAAAAACATACACGCCATATGCTCTTGAACAAGTTACTTAACTTCTCTCTGTCTCAATTTCCTTATCAGAAAAACAGGCACAAAAATACCAGCTCAAAAGGGCCATGTCTACTTTAGGAAACGATTTCAATATTAGTAAATTCGACAACTCTCGATTTTACAAAATCGAATTAGCAAGTCCGCACTATGACGAAGCCTCGAAATTCGTCCGAGGCAGCCTCCGTTTATGTGGATTCACTACCTTGGACTGAGAGCCCCAGGAAGCACTGGGAAGTAATTAGTTCAAATTACTCTGGGGAGTAGTTATTTCAAAATAGCAGCACTGGCACATCCACGCTGCCATTGTTTTGGTACAATAACTATTTCAGAATTATTTTGGTACCAAGAACTACCAATAACTATTTCAGAATTAGCCTTATTCCTGATGAAAAGCAGCAGTACAGATTTTGAATTCCACGGGCCATTATTTTGAAATAACTGGCTTGGTCGTGTGGATACTCTGCCTATAAATTTGACCTTGGGAAGGGGATTCTTTTGAAACACAGGCAGTCCCCGGGTTACGTACAAGATAGGGACTGTAGGTTTGTTCTTAAGTTGAATCTGTATGTAAGTCGGAACTGGCGTCCAGATTCAGCCGCTGCTGAAACTGATCAGTTTCAACAGCGGCTGAATCTGGACGCCAGTTCTGACTTACATACAGATTCAACTTAAGAACCCCAGGCATCCCCAAGTCAGCTGCTGCTGAAACTGATCAGCGGCTGATTCCAGGAAGCCCGGGGCAGGGGCTTCCTGTAGTCAGCCACTGGTCAGTTTCAGCAGCGGCTGACTTGGGGACGCCTGGGGCAGAGCAGCTGGGGTGCTGCTGGGTTGCTCCAGTAGTGCCGCCGCTCCTCGGCGCTACTGGACCAACCCAGCAGCACCCAAGCTGCTCTGCCCCAGGCATCCTGATTCAGCCGCTGCTGAATCTGACCAGCAGTGGCTGAATCAGGACGCCTGGGGCAAAACAGCTGGGGTGCTGCCCGGTTGGTCCAGTAGCGCCCAGAGCGGCGCTACGGGACCAACTGGCAGCGCCCCAGCTGCTGTACCACAGGTGTCCGGAGCAAAGCCACGGAGCACGGGGGCAGCGGGACAGCCCAGACGCGCCGTGGCTGTCCTGCTGCCCTCGGGCTTCATGGCTTTGCTCTGCTTTGCTCCCCGTCCCCCTGGTCTGCAGACCAGGGGGACGGGGAGCAAGGCCGCGGAACACGCGGGCAGCGGACAGCCCAGATGCGTCTGGGCTGTCCGCGTGCTCCGCAGCTTTGCTCTGCTTTGCCCCCCCGTCCCCCTGGTCTGCAGACCAGGGGGATGGGGGGGGGGCAAAGCAGAGCCAAGCCGCGGAGCGCGCTGCCAGCTGCCAGCTGACCGCGCGCTCCGCGGCTTGGCTCTGCTTGGCTCTGCTTTGCCCCCCCCGTCCCCCTGGTCTGCAGACCAGGGGGACGGGGGGAGGGGGCAAAGCAGAGCCAAGCAGAGCCAAGCCTCGGAGCGCGTGGGCAGCGGACAGCCCTGTCCGCTGCCCACGTGTTCCGCCACTTTGCTTCCTCTCCCTGGTCTGCTGGAGACCAGGGAGAGGAACGGCCCCGTTCATAACTGCGGATCCGACATAAGTCGGATCCGCATAACTCGGGGACTGCCTGTAAAGTCCTAGTGTAGACCAGGGCAAGGATATTGCACATGATTGTTCACCAATGTTTGTAAAAGGCTCTAAGAGCATAGAATGGAGAATGACCTAGAAGTGCTAAGTATATGGTGAAGAAAGGTGATTCAAGGTTGAGGAATGGAAGAATCCAGCTGGAAATGGAGGAAGGGAGCAAGAGAGCTCGGTCTAGTCAGTGTGTTGGACAGAGGCATCTGCCGGCATTCAACACATTGATTGCAGCATCAGGAGGTGCCCAAGTTGGCAGAGCAGGAGTTATGAATGAGCCAAGCTTTCCAAGTTACCCAGACCAAAGGGACTCTTGTAACCTTTTGAAGTTCCTTTACATAACCTTAAATTAGTCTTAACTTACTCATTTTGGCTGCATAGTTCTGGGAATCTGGCAACTGAATCCAAATGGCATCAAATATTAATTGCATATTTAAGGAATGAAATGTGTTTCTGGTTTACAAATGAGTCTCCATTTTGAGGCACGGCCAAATAATAGTAAGATTTAGAGCTCCTAAGTCTAAAAGAAAATCATCAAGACTTAATAAAATTAATGTGCAGCTTGATATTACAGCAATATATCAAAAGAAATATATATCGATTCACTTTCTTAGAATAGCATCTATAATTTACCAATTGTGAAAAAAAGCTGGCTACTCAAAAGGTTATGGGCAATGTAATTTTTATACCTTTGGACCGTGAATTTGTTGCTTTTTTTGGGAAGGGGAACAAGAATCAGTTTCATAAATGTTAAAGTCAGACGAGACACTAATATTAATTTATTCTGATTTCATGCATTGTGCAGGCCTCTCCCAGAGATGGTTGCACCAAAGCCTGTAACTTCTGATTCAGTCACAATGTATGTTTTACAGAGACATTCATTCATGAGAAGCTACCCATCGCTCAGTGAGTGGTCCCACGGGTTATCAGTTATGAGGTGAATGTGCTGGGCTTGTTTAGTTTGGAAAAGAGAAGACTGAGAGGGGCCATGATGGTGGTTTTCAAGTATCTTAACGTGTGTCACAGAGAGGGGGGAGAAAAATTGTTCTCCTTGGCCTCTGATGATAGGATAAGAAGAAATGGGCTTAAACTGCAGCAAGGGAGGTTTAGGTTGGACATTAGGAAAAAGTTCCTAACTGTCAGGGTCATTAAACACAGGAATAAATTGCCTTGGGAGATTGTGGAATCTCCATCTCTGGAGATATTGAAGAGCAGGTTAGATAGACATCTATCAAGGATGACGTAGATGGTGCTTGGTCCTGCCATGAGGGCAGGGGACTGGACTCGATGACCTCTCGAGGTCTCTTCCAGTTCTAGTGTTCTATGCTGAGAAGAGCAAATCTTGGGAAAATAAATTTTCTAAAATACAATAAACAATCAAAGGAACTGACGTGTAGCTAAAATAACCGCAAGCATTGTGATTTTAGAGGCATTATAAAGAAGAGTGTAACTGAGCATCCTGGCTCTTGGCTCTGTCCCAATCCAACCCTTGGATTGGTCCAACCGCTTGTGCAGTTTATTTACAAATAGATCCCCATGAATTTCATCATGTAGAGAGCTCCTGTAACAAGCAGGTGGGAGGACTCTGCTCTGCTCCCTCTACTTCCTTCTTGTGCCTATTTGTGGGCTCTGCTTCATTTGCCTTTCTGCCCTAGCCTACCCACAAATTGGGTACAGCCCTGCTTAATCAGCTGATTCAGCTCCATTCTGCCTTGCTTGAGTTGAGTAGCTGACTCAGCCTTTCTTGCCTCCCACTCTGTCACAAGGGGTCTACCAGAACATGTACCAGGACTAATTCTGAGTAAAGACATCGTTGGAATATGTAAAATGAATAGGGGTCTGGGATGATTATACATCAATGGAAAAAAGGTTCAGCCAAAACTGGCATTGCCTTTTAAACGTGTTTTTTTCCCCTTCCAAGTCCTGGCAGCCTTGGAAGATAGTTGCACTGAACAGTGTTTGGTTTTGTCTTCGCACTTGTTCTGTATGAACACTTTCAGGTCAGAATCCTTTCCCGCTCCCTATAAGCTGCTGATTAATTCAGTATGTAATGCTAATTTAATTAAAAACCAGTAAATAAACAGGGGTGGGTAGAATTGAATTAATCGCTGGCTTATTAATATTCATTGTATGGGAGTTAACCTTACTAAATAAGGTTTTAAGGAAAGTAGTGATAGATGGGCGAATTAACATACTAAAATGGATAAGAGGGTGTAACTGGTGCCAATTTGTTGCCACTCGGAAGGTTGTTTTCGAGGTAAACATGCATCGGCAATAAAGCAAATTCGTTTACCCCATCCGCTGCTGGGTCACCTGTTTCTTCTCTAACAGACATTTCAGAAGAGAGTTTTATCATGCCCCTAGGACTGTGGGCAGCCATATTTAAAGAGAGGCAGACTGTAGTTCTTGAGGTGGAATTTGATTAAAGCTGTTGGGATAAAAATACCTCAAACTTTTATACAATATAGAGCAGGGCTACTCAACACACAGCATGTGGACCACATGTGACCCATGGCCCATTTGTTTGCAGCCTGCAGTGCAGTTTGGGTTTACATGGGGCTCACATGGCCCGCGGGTGGGAGCCAAAACAAAAAAGTTGTTAATATAACGGTCTTCTGTTGAGATGCGTTTTCATAGTTAAATTCCTGGACTGTCGTTACTCATTAAAATTGCTGACATATGGGTGGAAATCAGGTCAATATTGAATTTTATTAATATCAGCAGAACTGACTTAAATGGGGCCTGCGTGTTGTGTAGTTTTGCCGTAATCTTTGTATTCATGCCCGTCAGTGTGAAAGAAGCTATTTGCATATATATGCAAATATCTGCAACCACACTTAAGTTGAGGCCCTCGGCATGTGCTGTGAGTTGCATTGTGGCCCCTGGGGCTTCCAAAGTTGAGTAGCCCTGGTATTGAGTGTCATGGCATTGTCATAACCACAAATACCCCGGACTTTGCCTTATATCTCAGGAAAAAGCTAGAATCTTCACCATCCAGAACCCAACCAGATTTGCTGGTAACTTCAACAGGCAGCCCTGGTGAGTACAAAGTGCAAGGGAAGGATGCGCCTAACAGAAGTCACCAACCACATTTTGTATAGGATTTCAGTTGTCACTTGAGGTCTCATATTTGCGTCCTGTCCCAGCCTCGCTTCAGCTCTGACAAGCTCATTGCCCATAGCTGCCTGCAATGCTGCTTAGCTGGCAAAACATCAGAATCATTTTAAGAAACAAGAAAAGCGTTTATTGGGTCCGTGTGCATTTACTGGAAAAAATAGTATTGTTTTATCACTGCATATTAAATTTCAGTTTCTCCCGTGGCTGAAGTTTTAAATTGGGTACTCATGACGGCACAGTATTCCAATTGTTATAGTTCCATTCTATGTTTTTGAGAGAAACTTTTATGATAGCTTCAGTCTTATCACGTTTGTTTGTCTTAACGGAGGCGAAGATGCAAACTGTGATGAGGCCATTTGCAAATTCTAATCTGTGCCGGATAGATTCTTATGCTGTGCTCATCACCATCTGATAATGAAGTGAGTGGCTACAGCCAATCCTGCCTTCAAACTCCAGGCTAGGGTATTAGAGTTTGCTCCTTGAACTCTGTTCACTCCAAGGACTGGGAAAAAAATCCCACTTGTGCTAGCCCAGAATAAGGTTGCTTACCGGAATCATGTTCCCCTTTCATAAACCACAGCACAGTAGGGCTACATCTACACTGCAGGGTTTTTGTGCAAGAAGCTTTTTGCGAACGAGATCTTCTGCAAAAACTTCTTGTGCAAAAGTGCATTCACACTACAAAAGCTCATTGCAAAAGCGATGTGCTTTTGCACAAGAGAGCATTCAGACTGCATGGACACTCTTGCGCAAGAACGCTCTGATGGCCATTCACAGAATGGCCATCAGAGCACCTTTGCTGTTTCTGATTGGCTCTTGTTATGCAAGAAATCCCTGTTGAGCATTCACACACACCTAAGGAGTTATTCCTCGTAGAAAGAGGTATACCTATACTGCAAAAGCCCTCTGTTCTGCTGTTCTACTGTAAATTTTCTTGTGCAAAAATGCACTTGATGTGTGGACACTCCGCAGGTTTTTGTGCAAAAACCCTGTAGTGTAGACGTAGCCTAGGACAAGTCTCAATTCCACACATTGCTATGAAGAATAGTGATAGAAATGTAGCCGTGTTAGTCTGGGGTAGTTGAAGCAAAATGCAGGACAATGTAGCACTTTAAAGACTAACAAGATGGTTTATTAGATGATGAGCTTTCGTGGGCCAGACCCACTTCCTCAGATCAAACAGTGGAAGAAAGTAGTCACAACCATATATACCAAAGGATACAATTAAAAAAAATGAACAAATATGAAAAGGACAAATCACATTGCAGAACAGAACGAGGTGTACAGATAGTTCGGAATGGCTTGCTAGTTCGAACTATCTAGCCCGTGCCGCGTGTAGCCTCGCGGCACGGGGTTCGAACAAGCCGGCATTTAAAAATGGCGCCGGCCGGCTTATGCAAATGAAGCCCGGGAAATTCAAATCCCGGGCTTCATTTGCAAGTGCGGTATGCCTACATTACCACCCTAGTTCGAACTAGGGTGGTAGTGTAGACATACCCGAGGATAGGGTCATAATTCAAAATGACCTGGACAAATTGGAGAAATGGTCTGAGGTAAATAGGATGAAGTTTAATAAAGACAAATGCAAAGTGCTCCACTTAGAAAGGAACAATCAGTTTCATACATACAGAATAGGAAGCGACTGTCTGAGAAGGAGTACGGCAGAAAGGGATCTAGGGGTCATAGTGGACCACAAGCTAAATTTGACTCAGCAGTGTGATGCTGTTGCAAAGAAAGCAAACATGATTCTGGGATGCATTAACAAGTGTGTTGTGAGCAAGACAGGAGAAGTCATTCTTCTGCTCTACTCTGTGCTGATTAGGCCTCAGTTGGAGTATTGTGTCCAGTTCTGGGCACCACATTTCAAGACAGAAGTGGAGAAATTGGAGAGGGTCCAGAGAAGAGCAACAAGAATGATTAAAGGTCTAGAGAACATGATCTATGAGGGAAGGCTGAAGGAATTGGGTTTGTTTAGTTTAGAAAAGAGAAAATTGAGGGGAGACATGATAGCAGTTTTCAGGTATCTAAAAGGATGTCATAAGGAGGAGGGAGAAAACTTGTTCATCTTGGCCTCTGGGGATAGAACAAGAAGCAATGGGCTTAAACTGCAGCAAGGGAGGCTTAGGTCGGACATTAGGAAAAAGTTCCTAACTGTCAGGGTAGTCCAACACTGGAGTAAATTGCCAGGGAGTTTTGGAATCTCCATCTGTAGAGCTATTTAAGAGTGGGTTAGATAAATGTCTATCAGGGATGGTCTAGACAGTATTTGGTCCTGTCATGAGGGCAGGGGACTGGACTCGATGAACTCTCGAGGTCTCTTCCAGTCCTAGTATTCTATGATCTTTTAACTTTTCTACTCTCTTTAAACATGAATCCTATGTATGGGTTAGCCTCAGAACTAGGCCAAAGCTAAGCCAGAGGTGGATTCAAACCTCCTCAATTTACTCCTTCTCCAACAATACTTTTACAGTAGCTAAGCATGTTTTGTTCTCAAGAGTCTTATGCTATGTCTACACAGCAACATTATTTCGAAATAACATAGTCCGCATCTACACAACCAGCAGTTATTTCGACATAATGTCAAAACACTGTCAAGCTGGAGGACTTCTTACTCCTCATAAAATGAGGGTTACAGGAGATGAAGTAAGGGAAGTCGGAGGAAGAGTGCTCCATTTCATAATAAGTGCTGTGTAGACAGCACCAAAAGTCGAAATAAGCTATTTCGAAATAAACTACACAATTGACATAGCTCAGTTTGCGCAGCTTATTTCGAGTTAAGCTCAGCTGTGTAGATGCACGCCTTGTGTGGTTCACTGTCCCAAGACCACATACAGTGAGAGATAAGAACAAGGGAACTCTACAGCCAAAGCTGAAAGCCTACTGGCTTTATAGCTCAAGCTGTAGCGCCTCCTCTACTGTGCTCCAAACATCCAGTTTCAAATCCAACCGGTGGCGGTTTCACCTCCCCTTATTAGTTTCATATCTATTGTTTTAAATATAACAGCATCTATGTCAACGGTACACAATTAGCTTCCAGATGTAAATAAACCAGACAGTACAAATAGCATTAGAACATATTGAGATGTACTGTTTAGTCCTAGTGATACCTAACAACAATTAATATACAACATGCATCTGGTTTCTGACAGTTCTGCCACACAAAGAACACGGGTTATTGAGAATGCACCTGTTAGTAAACAGCTCAGTTTAATTGCAAAGCAGCCTAGGAGTATGATTCATAGAAAGTCTTCTAAATACATAAATGATTGGGTTCAATCCTATGAACACATACACACATACATAGTCCCACTGATGTGGCCTCAGACAACTAGAACTTGCTCTGTTGGCTTGGTAGGAAGGGAATGTTCAGGAATAGGGATTAGGTCTTGACCCCCACCTCTATTTTGGAGTTGGCTTTTTACAGAAAGGCACAGAAGCTGGAAAAGACCTTTTAGCTCACACTTTCCAGGTTCCTTTCAGTGCTGGATAGTGTCACATATAGCAGCTATGCTAAAAAAATACTACTTCACAAACTATACGTACCACACCAGTACAACTTCATTGGAGTCACTCCTACGTGACACTGATATGGGAGGAGCATCAGGTCCAGATGCTCTACCCACACCACACCTGGCAAACTAGCATGTGACATATGTACATTCAGTTCATGGCTCCATTGTAGGGAAGCCACAAGGGGCTAAGTTTCCCAAAGAATTCAGAACCAGATTTTCATGCATTCCGCATCCATAGCAGAGGCCGAATTGTTAAGGCTCCCATTCTCAGCATATGATAAGAGCCTAGAGTAGCACGTCAGGCTTTCCAAAGTACTTCAGTGATTTAGGAACACAAGCCTCATAAAAAAATCTGTAGGATCTGTGATGTAGAGTCACCGACTCACCTCTAAAAATCCAACCCTAATTCCTTCCCCCTCTCCCCCAGTGTGACTGACTTTCCTTTTGAAAACACAGAAGTGGACAGCGTTCCAAAACAGTCAGCACTTAGAACATAAGAGCAGTAGAGCCGTACTGGGTCAGATCAAAGGCCCATCTAGCCCAGTGTCCTGTTTGCCAACAGTGGCCAATGCCAGGTGCCCCCAGAGGAAATGAATAGAACAGGGAATCATCCCCTGACATCCATTCCCAGCCTCTGACAAACATGGGCTAGGGACTCCATTCCTACCCATCCTGGCTAATAGCCATTGATGGACCTAACCTCCATGATTTTATCTAGCTCTTTTGTGAACCCTGTTGAGGTCCTAGTCTTCACAACATCCTCTGGCAAGGAGTTCCACAGAGGTTTTCCAAGATAAGTGCTCATCCCCATCCTAGGAGTCAGCTTTACAACTCCACGAAACAAAGAAACCCAACAGACTTTCATCTCCTCTCCTCTCCCTAGAGGCTGATCAGCAGGAGTAGGCAGAATCAGTGTCTTCCTGCAAGGTGGATGCCAACAGGAGCAGACCCCATTATTCTGTGCACAGGATGCACCAGCCATGAGAGCTGAGCCTTCTCCTACCACTCCAGCTTGAGTCATATCATTGTGAGTACATGACTTCCCTTCCAGGTGCCCGCCCATAATACACTAAAATACTGAGTATCTGGAGGATGTTTGACCTGAGGAAAGCTGATGTTTATCCAATGCACCTGGAAGCCCCTGCTGCCCTTTTGGATACCACTCTCGTGCCAGGAACAACTTAAAAACAACAAATAGCACCTTAAAGATGAACAAAACATGTAGATGGTATCATGAGCTTTTGTGGGCACAGCTCACTTCTTCAGATGACCACAAAAGCTCATGACACCATCTACATGTTTTGTTAGTTTTTAGGGTGCTATTAGTCTATTTGTTGTTTTTAAAGTTTTTTCTGTTACAGACTCACTCGGCTCCCCCTCCGAAGTCTCTGGTGCCAGGCAGAGAGCAGGAGAAATGCTGCACATTGGTTAAACTGTTCCCCGCCACTGCTCTCGCTCTTTGGAGTCGTTCTCTCGTGACAATGTAAACACCTGGCCCATGCCAGCAGAACGTTAGGGTCTGCAGAGCAGAGATTACCGACACGGGCATCCGACGCCAGCTGGTGAAATGAGCCCAGCATCGGCCTCTTACACGTCTGGCAGGCTCATGCCACCAAGATTTGAACTGTCAGGGACGTGTTTCAGAAACCCCGCTGCCAGACGGGTGTTTGTTTCTTCTTTTTGTCTTTCCCCCTTCCTCCTCAGATAATGTTTCATGTTGAAAGACGTGAACCTGCAGGGCTGGAGACTGGAATCCACCCAGTTATCCCCTGAATGGAAGTGGCACAGAGGGTAGCAGAGCAAGCGCTCCTGCAACACTACCTTGCTAATGAGTTTATCCTGGCTCTGAAAGGATGGCTCTTGGATGGTACATTAGTCCTCATCCACCTTGGCTTCTCTGCTGCAAATGCTCACCAAAGGACCCATGAGTTGCAATTGTAGTACAGGTTGAATCTCTGTGGTCCGGGGCTCTCTGGGCTGGCTACATCCACGCTCTGGCAGGACCATGGATGTTGCTGGAAATTGCCCGTGGCTGGCAGCCATCAGGGGCCAGTGGCCAGGCGCAAAGAGCCTGCTCAGTGGGCCTGCAGGTGGGGACAGGCAGGGAGCCTTGCTAGCTCAGGTATAGAGCCCCACCAGCCAGAGTGAGGCCAGAGAGAAACCCTGCTTTTCTTTTTACATTGAACGTCCAGGGGAAAAGGCATTTGAGAAGAGGGAGGCAAAGGAAGGACTTGAAAGCCACTAGCGTCTCCTTTCAAAGGCGCTATTGTTCCTCAGTGCTGAAGCGTACTCACCTCTGCTGCGCCAGCCTTCAGACACGCTTGTTAGTCATGCCAGAGTGGGCAGTGGTTTGAAGGTGGGTCATTTTGGGGAAAAGTTTGGAAGACAGTGCATGCGGGGTGTTCACCCTCACGCTGGCAAGGAAGCCAAGGGAGGCTGTGCAGGGGGCAGACAATCAGAGGGAAGCTGCATGGAGCAGCTAGTCAGGGCTCAGTGGACTCACATAACATCATAGAGAGGATGAAAAGGATGCTATGGTTCTTGGGATGAGATGGGTCTTCAGGGGGGAGAAGGTAGTGGGCAGACACCAGCAGGAGAGGGTGTGCTGGCTGAGGGAGCTAATCCCCGAGATGGCTCGTAAGAAGTAATTCCCTTATGAGTGAACTCCATCACATAAGCACTTTCTGTTTACCTCACACTTACCTCTAAGCTTCTGTGGAAATCAATTGTTTACGCTATTAAAGGTAAAATGGCTCTTTATTTTAGAGAGGAACTAGAATATTTACCCAGTGTTGCTCAGGTCCTTAACTCGAATAATTTTTGTTTTTCTTCATTTAAATCATTTTTCTGGGGTGGGACTGGGAATGAGGGGTTCACGATGTAGGCTGCCCCAGGTAGAGAGGCCAACCCCAGCTCTCTTAGCACAGTAACTTGAGGCTATGTGAGAAGCACCTGTCCGTGACCACTGCAGCAGCAGCAGGAACAAATGGGAGAGGGGTACATGTCCCCTGACTGGAGTGACAGACAGACACACAAAGAGAGAGACACACAGACAAACTCTCTGAAATATATAGTCGATAGCTGTCTCTTTCTCCACCATGCCCCCTGCTGGCCAAATGGAATTATAGCTGCTCCAGTCCCCGTCTGTCCCCTTAGTGCCCCCCTGTGGTCATTTTACAGTATACTTGTCCCTTTTACCAGACCCCTCCCTTTCTATTTTGTGAGAAACAATTAAATTTCAGGCACATCCCACTGTCCTGGCACAACCAAACCCTGGCTTTGCTTTCAGTTATGATAAGACCAAAGTTGGTGGTCCTAGCTCTTACGGATTAGAAGGCGTTCTTGAACATGAACACACACACACACACACACACACACACACACACACAGATGCACAAATTCTTTCAAATATATAGGAGCTCCCATCTCACTTTTTTAAGTTAACAGCATCTAATAAATAACTTTGTAAATGTAGGAAACCAATGTGGCTTTGGTGTTGATTTGTTTAAAATCCTGAACACTTTGGCTGTGTCTACACTGGCCCCTTGAATTTCCGGAAAAGCACTGACGATCTACTGTAAGAAATCAGCCGCTTTTCTGGAAATACTATGCTGCTCCCGTTCGGGCAAAAGTCCTTTTTCTGGAAAACTGTTCCGGAAAGGGGCCAGTGTAGACAGCACAGTAGTGTTTTCTGCAAAAAAGCCCCGATCGCGAAAATGACGATCGGGGCTTTTTTGCGGAAAAGCGCGTCTAGATTGGCCACGGATGCTCTTCTGGAAAAAGTGCTTTTCCGGAAAAGCATCCTGCCAATGTAGACATGCTTTTTCCGGAAATACTTTAACGGAAAACTGTTCCGTTTTAAGCATTTCCGGAAAAGGGTGCCAGTGTAGATGTAGCCTTTCAGCGTGTGACCAAAACTAGAATGTCAAACCCTATTCTATTTTTAATTTCAGAGTGATGGCGAGATTTCATTTTCTGCCTCCAGCTCTAACCCTGTCCTTACTGCTTGAGGTCCAGGTTGGATCCAAACCTTAGAGACTTATTTTCTGGTCTCTGTTTAGACATCTCATGAGAATTGTTCTTGGGAGATTTTAGCCCCAAATCTGGAAAAATATGGCAAGCAGATCTCATGCAGATTCTGATGTTCATAATGGGGAGACATTTTGTGATATCTGAAATTTCATCCCCGGTTATCTGCAGGTAGAATGGAACCTCAGTCCTCTGGAGCTTAGAACATGCATCTTTAATGCTTGAGCTAAAAGCCAGCGGGCTATTAGCTCAGACTACAGAGCAGGTTCATTATTCTCTCTGTAAGTGGCCTCGGCGCTACTAGATGGAACAGTGAATCACACCCCGTAGGTGTGCGGGTTACACCAGCATCTTACAAAACATTGGCCCTAACGGGAGCTTTGACCCAACCTCAGACTCCAACCATAACTGAAATCCCCTCCAGCTGTAAAGTTGTTCACTGGACCTTCTCAACTACGGTTGCTCATAAAACGATTGTACCTGTTATTTTTAGGCACCGATTGCCTGTAAATTTACCAGTGATGACATTTCCAGGACATTCATTTAAACGGACTGGCCTGGGGTCAGAGCACTGTAATGAAGGCCAACTAAAAATGGAACCACGCTTCCAGAACTACTTGAATTCTAAAGCAGAATAATAAGGCCGTGTGAAGAAAACGCCGGTGTGATCGATGGCATGGTTTCTCCAGCTGGATAAGTTAGGTCTACGGAAGATAAGAGCTAATTAACAACAGCTTAAAAAAAACAGGAAGAAGAAAGAACTAACTCTCCAAACCCCAGCAGCAGATTGGTATTTTGAATGTTAATATTTAATGTCTCAGTCGAGAATGCTTATGCGCACCTATTTTTGGTGTGAGCTTCTTGTCTTTCTTTTTCAATCACTGTCATTAATTCTTCAAGCTGTTGATAGTATTTGTGCCCCTCCTGTTTCAAAGAAGGATGGGTGCCCTCTACACTTAGAATCACCAGCTGCATTCAGGAGTGGAAACAACCACTCCGACTGGGAAACAATTGCTATGTACACTTGGAAGAGAGGGCTTAAAAAAAAAAAAAAAAGAACAGATCAAGCCAAGCCCTGCCAACAAGACCTGACGACCCTTGGCTGAAGCGTGTCTATTCCAGACAACAATGGTCTGTTCTTTCAACAGTCCCGACAGGGAGAAAATGGCATGAGCTATTCTCAGCTGGCAACTTGGCAGACTGTGGGCCTGTCAGATGCTGACATGCATTAGATCTCTTTTTCTAGTAGGAAGCTGCTGTCAGTCTGATTACTCAGCATGCTGATATTTATGATGCTTTTTTGGGAACAGAGCTTGTGGACCGTAACGTTTTTGTGAATGGGATGGAGGGGATTGAGCAGATGGATCTGGGGCCTTCTGGTAGAGGATCCCCGCTCACCCCCACTGTGAATTATAGTTCAAAGGAGTGAGTTCCCCTTCAGCCATGCTGTGAAACATACTATCGTGCAAGGGTGACACTCTCAGGGGAAATTAAAGTGCAGATGCAGGAGAGAGCCCGTGAGTATTACACCATTTCCTTCCCCAGCCGCTCTTATTTTGAATGGCAACCTCAACGTGGGTGCACATGTGTTACCCATCAGGGTGGCCTTCTCAGCCGGAAAATTGTTTCTTCCCTCTAGTGGGTACATTGACCCTTAAGAATACAGCAGAGCACAATAACCAATAGCTTTTGAAGGCTTTCATTGTGGTGAATAATGAAGGCTTCTTTTTAGCTAGCCCTTTAGAAACTCTCAGAACACATTTTGATGAATGTGATCCTGTTCATCCCCATCTGCCTACTGACCCAGATCCTCAGCTGCTGGGTGGTTGTTTACTATTTGTGTTGCAGAAGCGACATGCCTGGAGGTTTTAAACAGGCTGGGGTTCCATGGTGCTAGGTACTGTACAAACCGAGGGGCTAAGATTTTCCAAAAGGGACTATTGATGGCAGCTGACTCCACTGTTTTAGTGCTGTGATGGGGTATTCACTCCATATCTCTCTGAAGGGGTTAATGTGGGCCAGATAGTCTAATGAGCCCATTAAGCTGCAAATGAGGAAAGTCCTAGAGAAGAGAAGTTCACTTGTGCAGGAATGTGGGGGGGAAGAGGAAGAGGGTGGGCCTCTATAAAGCCAGGGAGCTGGTAACAATCATAGAATCCTAGAAGTGGAAAAGACCTCAAGATATCATCAACTCCAGTCCCCTGCCCTCGCAGCAGGACCAGGCACCATCTAGACCATCCCTGATAGATGTTTATCTAACCTGCTCTTAAATATCTCCAGTGATGGAGATTCCACAACCTCCCTAGGCAATTTATTCCAGTGCTTAAACACCCTGTCTGTGTCTAGACTGGCAAGTTTTTCCGCAAAATCAGATGATTTTGCGGAAAAACTTGCCAGCTGTCTACACTGGCCGCTTGAATTTCCGGAAAAGCACTGACGATCTCATGTAAAATCATCAGTGCTTTTCCGGAAATATTATGCTGCTCCCGTTTGGGCAAAAGTCTTTTTCTGAAAGACTTTTGTGCAAAAGGGCCAGTGTAGACAGCATAGTACTGTTTTCCGCAAAAAAGCCCTGATCGTGAAAATGGTGATCGGGGCTTTTTTGCGGAAAACCGCATCTAGATTGGTCACGGACGCTTTTCTGCAAAAGTGCTTTTGCGGAAAAGCATCCTGCCAATCTAGACGCGATTTTTCCAAAAATGCTTTTAATGGAAAACTTTTCCATTAAAAGCATTTCCGGAAAAAGCATTTCCGGAAAATCATGCCAGTGTAGACGTAGCCCCTGTGTATGTCTACACTATCCCCCTAGTTCGAACCAGGGAGGCTAATATAGGCATTCAAAGTTGCAAATGAAGCCCAGGATTTAAATATCCTGGGCTTTATTTGCATCTTCCCGTCCAGGCGCCATTTTTAAATCCCCTTAGTCTGAACTAACTGCCCACGGCTACACGCGGCAGTCAAACGTTAACTCGAACTAGGTCCTTAGTTTGAGTTAACTGTTTTACCTCATGGAAAAGGTGGGGCAGGAAAAGCCGGCCCTGGAACTGGAGAGGGGAGGAGGAGAGTGGACAGGAGATGGAGGCAGGTCTGGGGAGCACCGAGGACGGACCCATAGCCCCAGTATGGCTGTAAGAGGGTAGCAGGAGGGGTAGAAAGTGGCCCAGGGCAGGGCTGTGCTAGAGCCCATAGGCTGGCGAGTTGAGGATTCTCTGCCAGCTAGGCAGGGACCATGCTGACCCTGTCCTTAGGGCCCTGGGCTGGGACCCTTGAGTGAGGGCAGGCCTGGGTCTCCCTTCCCCGCAGGGAAACGCTAGGCGAGGCCCCGTCCCTCACCAGCTGGACAGCCATACAAGGGACCAGACTGAGGACCCTGGGTGTTATCTCTGCTGGGGTAAGGGTGGAGGATAGTCACGGTGCCCATTCAGTAAGGGAGCCCCGACAGGGCCATTGGTTGCCCGATGTTGGGGGCACCACACCGAGAGGGCTAGAATAAACCAAGAGATAGGGGACCATGGGAGCTTGGCCCAGCCACACCCGAGGCTGCGTCAAGGGATCTCCCTCTCAAAGTGTTATGAAATTTTACTGTATTGCCACAAGGAAATAAGTAGCTAAAGCATACACAATATGCTTATGTTTAGCAGCATTATTAACACTTCCACTGCTTGCTGGTCTCTCAGTGCTCTGTGCTGTTATTTAGCTCTAATTTACCCCTATATGTCTTCTGAAAGCCAGGACTGGTGGCTGTAAATAAACTTTATGGGACCATAGGAAACTTGGCCACACCCATGAAAAAAGGACATCTGGCCAACTAAACTCGTGCTGGACCATGGATTTTTCCAGGCTAAAGTGCTGGACTAGAGAGTTTCAACCTGTACAACAGCTTGTTGTACATACAAGCACGTGGAAAAGGAGATGGCACGTCAAAACAGCAGGATATTGTAGTACACACAACTAGCAGTTTCTTGCTGACTCAATGGAGAAGAGAAAATATCACTTGAACTATTATATTAAGAGTTGACAAAGCCAAGGTTAATAAAGTGCTCTTTGCCTGCACCTTGTGAGAGTTGAAAAACTTGCCTATTCCCCTTGCAAGCTCGTGCTCCATGCCTGACTTGGAAAAAAATGCAAATGATAAATAAAGTACACAAATTATCTAGCTTTTTGTGTTCTAGACTCACTACCATCATTGCTGAATGAGGCCCTGCCAGGCCTGGGTGAGGTAGAAAGGAACTGGGAAAACCAAGGCACAGATGGTAGAGGGGAATGTAATGGGACATCACTCACCTCACATGAGTGACTTCCTTTTGGCTCAGTTCCTGAACCTCCACTCCTTGCGGTGGCAGCTCTTCTGCAACTTAGCACTCCAGCCTTGTCTGAGCCTCTAGAGCTCCAAGGAGGAACTGCCTCACTCTGGACCAACAGCTTCCTTTTAACAGGCTTGCTGGGCCCTGATTGGTTATGTCCTTTGTTCCACTCTAGCTTTCTTGGAGGATGTTCTCTATGGTTTTCTGAATGGGGTATGGCAAGGCCACAAGCCTCTAGCAGGGATCTTTGGGGCATGGTCCACCCTGTCACAGGGAGATTTTTAAAAAAAATCACTGGTGGAGTTGTGTGCCCAATTCCCAGCAATTTTCATTGAGAATGGGGCACCTAACACCCTTTGTCACTTTGAAAATGTCTCTCTAAGTGACCTACCGGTGTCAGGGGGCATCACCGGAGCAGCACAGGCGAGAGTTGATGATAGCCTGATCTCTGTGCCGTGACACACACAGAGATTTGATCATCTATGCACATAATAAAAAAAAGGGACTGACAACCTCTCTGGAGAGGAGAGTCCCGGAAAATTTGACTGGGTGGGAAAGGAGATAGATCTCCCTACAGACATCACATTGGCTGTATCGCATGCCTTGGGAGCAGGAAGCACAGAACAATTAAAAGTCAACATACACTTTGTGCACATCATCATATCTAGACTAGAATAGCACCTGGGGGTCCAAACAGCAGCCTAGCAGTATAACAAGGTGGTTTATATTTGCCGCCCAAACTTCATGAGCTGAATCAAGAGTACAGCACTTGAGTGTCACAATGACCAAAGCCCTTCCCATATTTCTGCATGGGACTGGAGTCCTGGCTAGAGGAATGGTTGTAGGGGGCTGGGATGGTGTGGATCCTGGTATGGAGGTTCATGCTGTAGAAAAGTTGAGAGTCATAATCACTGGTTCTTTCCATTCCCCATTTCCAAAATATGGGACAAATTCTTTCAGTTACTATTATCGAGGCAGCGGGGGTAGGGGAGGGGGCTGTTGCACGGTGGGATCTGCAAGGTGACCACTCCTCTCAAAGCTCTTTGGAGTCACGCTGACTTACATTCCAGCACTCGACGGGGGAAGTGACTATGGAATCGTGCCTCGACCTGCATTTCCAAGGTTCCTAGGTGGAATCTTTTCTCTGGCAGGGTAGGAGAAGTATTCACTGGCCCTGTGGAGTATTTCATTCCTCATCCTCTTGCTGTCTCCCTCATAGGAAAGCCAGCGTATGCATGCAATGCACGGAGGTCTGACCCAAAGCACTGTGGTGACACACAGAATGCAGCACCATTTAGCACTTTTTTCCCCAGTACCACTAAATAATCGTCACTCCAAGCAGATAACTTACATTCAGGCAATATTAAGGTCATGATTTTTTTTGGGGGGGGGGGGTGAGGGAGATGGTCATATGCCTTGACATTTCCTCCCTCTAAAGAAATGGCATGCTCCAGCTTTTTCAGACTTCTCTCTTTTTACAACCCCCAGGAATTAGAACTGGAACAGGTCAAAACGGTCACCCAGGCCACTGTACCCCTAAACTCCTCTGTTACAGGCAGGAGTGGTTTAGGGGTACATCCAGGCCACTGTACCTCTAAACTCCTCCATTACAGGCAGAGCTAAGAACTCAGACAATTCTGAGTTATTCTGGAGAACTTTAAAAGACTTTCTCCTTCAGATTTTTCTCTGACTCCTATCTTCAGCACCCTCCTGGCATTTTCCAACATCTCCTTGCTGGAAGCACTGGGACATTGGCTCCAAACCATGTGACATAGCATACCCGGTCTGAACTATAACATTTACCACAGCTCCTTACACTGGGGCAGGCTATTTTCAGGTTTTTTATGGGAAAGATGAAGTCTGAAAGTGACAGCTGCGTTCCACCAGATGTGAAGGTCACAAAGTGGCACCAAGGAACAGGAAGGTTTGGGGTTTTATTTTCCTTCAGCTTCACTGCTAAATTTGCAAACATTTTTACACAGAAAGGAAGCTTGAAGCAAGAAGAAAATCAGATTACAGCAGAAAGCATGTAATGTATAGGGAGCAAGTCTTCTGCATGTCTCATCTGGGCCTAATACACGTGGACAGGTAACTTCAAATTCATCTGGAGGTTCAGTTTGTTGCTTAGCCATAAACTGTCTAAACTACTTGGCTATGTTTACATTGAGCATTCTTGTGTAAAAAGATACGCAAATGAGGTGCGGCAATGAATATCACCACGACTCATTTGCATACTTAATGAGCTGCCATTTTGCGCAAGGGGCTTTTGCATAAGAAGGAGCAGTCTGCACTGCTCCTTCTTGTGCAAACCACCCCTCTTGTGCAAGAGCCATTCTGCCGCTTATTTTCTTGCACAAAAAGGGTTTTTGGCACAAGAAGGAGTAGTGGAGACTGCTCCTTCTTGCGCAAAAGCCCCTTACGCAAAAATGGTGGCTCATTAGGTATGCAAATGAGGCATGGCGATAGTCATCACCGCACCTCATTTGCATATCTTCTTGCACAAGAATGTGCAATGTAGACGTAGCCACGCTTGGGTTTGCAAAACTGTAAAATAATAGCATGAGTGCAGGTATGTATAGTCTTTGTCTAGCAACACAGCTCTTGCCATTATAGCATGTGAATGATGCACGTTCAATTTTTGCATTTATCCTTCTAACATCCTTTGAGGTGGACTGGTATTAACCCCATTTTATCAAGGGAACTGGAGGTCACATAATTTACCCTGTGTGGCCAAGGTCACCCAGGATGTCCAGCTGAACTGGGATTTGAATCTAGATCTTCCAGTCCCATACCACAACCACTAAAACTCCCTTTTAACCAGCCTATTTGTGGCTGGAAACACAGAGGTGCAAGGCCATGAAAAACAGCTAAAATAAAAAATCATCCAGACATTTTAAAACTTGAGGAAAACTTTGCACAAAATTCTTTCATAAACCATATCTTCAAAATAAGTGTACCGTTGCCACAAAGTTCAGGTAGAGATTTGTATCCAAGCTATCCCAAAGTTAGGGGATGTTAGTTTTAGTTTAGACCCCTCTCTCATCTTAAATAGCTTTGGTAGAGTACAGTTTTACTTTGAAGTCATCTTTGCTTGACGTCTACATGTACCCAGGTGTTTTAAAAGAATCAGTGTCCGATTTACACATACTGTAGAAATCTAAAAATTAACAGAGAAAGGTAACAATATAGTCGTAGTGTCATTGATCTGCAGGCATGCTTGATTGTTAACAAGATGATGAGTTTATCCATGTGAGCAATTTGAAGAAGGGCTTTGAAAGGTTCTTTTCCAGTGCCACAGATAATAAATGTGAAAAAAGTATGAATACTGAGGAGCAGAGTAAACCAATTGAGGAGGATCTGAATTATTCATTAGCCTAAAACTGTGGATGAGAAATGTGTTTCAATGCAGTTGATTATACCTAGATCCAAAATACTTGTGAGCAGACATAAGAGACATTTCACAAGTTACAGGAAAAATTCTCTCTCTAGCCTTTTTGAACCCCTCTGTTGCATTTCTGCATTCCTTCCAAGAATCAAATCAATATGACATGAATTTTACAGCGCTCCTTTCACTCTGTCTTTATACATGAGGACCATAACTTTCAGAAATGTTCAACACCCACAGCAAGGGCCATGTTTCCAAGAGAGAGCTGTGTTTTCCATTTAGCTATGTAAAAATAAGAAGTTAGATTTTTTTCCAGCACACAGCAGCTCCCATTGACAGTGATCAGTAGATCAACACACATGCTGGAAATTGAGGCATATGCGTCTATGGAAAAACCAAGAGGAAAGGACCAGAGTGGGAGAAAATGAGATAGAGAATTAAATGAACCATAGAATTCTAGAACAGGAAGAAACCTCAAGAGGTCATCGAGTCCAGTCCCCTGCCCTCACGGCAGGACCAAACACCATCTAGATCATCCCTGATAAATGTCTATCCAACCTGCTCTTAAATATCTCTAGTGATGGAGATTCCATAATCTCCGTAGGCAATTTATTCCAGTGTTTAACCATCCTGACAGGTAGGAAGTTTTCCTAATATCCAACCTATTCCTTCCTTGCTGCATTTGAAATCCATTGCTTCTTGTCCTATTATCAGAAATTAAGGAGAATAATATTTCTCTCTCCTCCTTGTAACACCCTTTTAGGTAATTGAAAGCTGCTATCATGTCCCCTCTCAGTCTTCCCTAATAGGTCATGTTTTCTAGACCTTTAATCATTCTTATTGCTCTTCTCTGGACCTTCTCCAATTTCTCCACATCTTTCTTGAAACTTGGTGCCCAGAACTGGGCACAATACTCCAACTGAGGTCCAGTCACTGCAGAGTAGAGCGGAAGAATGACTTCTTGTATCTTGCTCACAACACTCCTGTTAACACATCCCAGACTGATGTATAAATTGTACCAGCTTTGTTCTGTCACCTCAACTCATAAAGTTAGCTCAAGCAGCAGGTGTCTCACACTGGAATTGGAGTGTATATGTATTAGTGTGTAGTTTCTGCTTGAAGGCCACGTTCTGATCTTTAAACTACCCCAGGTGCTATTTACTGATTCATAGCATTCTGCCTCTTGTTAACCCCCCACTTCCATTATGCAGACAGTGACTGAATAGGGAACTGGGGTTAGAGTGGCTGTAAATGATAAAAATACATCTCGGGTCACCCCCCAGTGACTGTTTTGAAGCTGCTGGCACAGGCCACTCCTTCAGCCCAAAGTGAGCAAAATGCTGCTCTCTCATCCCTTGTCCCACCTCAACTAAGGACCTGGCTTTGAATGCTTGTTTGTTTTTAGCTACCATCTCTTTGTGATGCAGGTTACCCCTTCACATTTCATTTGCCTGCTGTAATTATTAAATCCACTAGCTTCAGCAAGCTGTGCCTGATTCACCCCTGCACAAGAAGGATTAGAACTGAGTCTCTGGTTAGCCACAGAAGCGACGGAGAGTTGCTTGGAACACAGAACCTCCTCCACAAGCTTAGTGCCCACTCTGAGTCCTGACTGCTCCTATCAAGCCCGATGCCTCACGGCTCTGCTCGTTATCCCACCAGGCACTAGCGTTCTGCGTGATCAAATCTAAGGGGGGGAAATGTGATGTGGGACAATGAGCCCTCTAATATGTATTTTTTCCCCCTCAAAATCATTCCCATTTAATATTTGCAAGCGGCTGCATCTCGTTCATGCTAGAGAGCTGTAATAGCCACTTGACATTTTTCTATTTTTCGGATGGGTGTTCTGATTAAATTGTTGTAATGAAACAAATGAACAATTCTCCTTTTAAAAAAAAAGTCTAAATGGACTGTATGCAGAGCCTGAAACAACTGTACAGATTCTCCAGCTGGCTGGAGTTGTGTCTCAGAAGCAGCACTGAAGAATTTTGTAATCTTTCCAGTGATTCATCGTGGACGGTTACTGGGAGGCTGAACCAACCAAGCGGAGGCATCTTACACTTAGGGTGTGTGTGACTACAGGGTTTTGTCGACAAAACTGGCCTTTTGTCGACAAAACTATACCTACATCTACACTACTGCCGAGTTCTGTCGACATAATGTCAACAGAATTCGGCAGTTTTGTCGACAGCGGTAAACCTCATTCTACGAGGAATAACGCCTTTTGTCGACAAAGTTCTGTAGACAGAAGGCATTATTGCATCTACACTGTCCTTTGCGTCTACATTCTCATGTTGATAAAGCAGCTTGCTTTATCAACAGAACTGACTGTAGTCTAGACGCTCTTTGTCGACAGAAGCTTTGTCAACAGAATCTGTCGACAAAAGCCTGTAGTCTAGACGTACCCTTAGATGGCACTGGAAACCACAGCATTTCTATTTGTGAAAGGATCAATTCATGAAGAATTGCAGGCCGCTTCAAGAAAATAGATAATGGGAGAGAAATGTCCTCTGCGTGTGTTCTGCCAATCTGAGTGAGGAAACAGTTTCCTTTCTTCAGAAACCTGGCTTAAGGGATCTGGACTTTTTTTCCCTGATGAATTCCAGTGCTTGGGGTGTCTGTTGGTGTCTCTTTTGTTTTTAAGAAACTGGATTTGTCAACATGAGATAAAGCAACAGCGTGCATGGAGTGTGTGTATGGGGGGGGGGGGGGGGGGCAGGATGTGATGAGTTTATGAACTTAGTTCTGACCTGTGCCACCCAGTTGCCTCAATTCACTGACCGTTGGCCTGAATTTCCTCTTGCCTTTATATAAGTGGTTGGCGGTCTTGTGGAGGAAAGCGTTTGTGATCGTCATGTACTTCTGGACAAGGGGTCCAAATTAAGGTTGCATGGGCAAGCTCAATGCTGGTATTTCCTATCCTAAAAGTTGGGCGCTCAACTTTTGCAACCTTTATGTCATTTTCACATGGACTTTGGTGTGGTTCCCCTCAGGAAATTTTCTCTTTAGTCGCAGTCTCAAAAATGACTGAAATTTTACCACGCGCCTCCCCGGAACACCTGCCCCCAAATTGTCCTGAGGCCAATAAAAAAAAATTCATCCCAAATGGTTAGCTGGGGAAAATTATAAGCAACTGAAAACAGGCCCTTATAACAAAGTGAAAACAGGTGATTTTATCTGTCCTGTCTGTACCTATAGAACCAGATCTGGTTTTTATCAACTAGAACGAGGGTAATCATGTAGTGCAAAGTATTTGGTACCCGGGTATTCTAATCTCACGCCTCTATATACAGAGGAACTCCACTGTCCTCAATACAGTGGGCATTAAAGGAGTTTCTTTGATGTAAAGGAAGCCAGAGTCTTGCCTGCTGTCTTCCTCTTTTCTAGTCTGTTGACCTTTGTGCGTCAGTGTTGGTCAATGCCAGAGTTGCTGGACGGAATGATCAGAAACCGTACAGATACAAGCTGTCCTAACCTTGCCAGCACAAACTAGCTATTCCACCTCATGGCATTGGCTGCCAGAGACATTGCTAAAAAGCATTTCATTCACGTCTGGAACACTTACCTCAGCCTCAGGCATTCCTACTCATCTACTAGTGCAATGATGGCTTAAACATTCCAGAAAGGAAATACATATTTCTGAGAGGATCATGTGCTAGATTCACCCCATGTAACCCCCTGATGCCTTCCTTAGTCAGTTGGTGTTCTCTGGACAACTTTTGTCTGATGAAATCTGCTTTTTGAAGCTGTAGTTTAACCATTAAATGTTGCCTTATTTTGGATCCCATTCCCTCTATGATCCCTTTCCAAAACATTGGGTTATCTTGTTGCCAAGCCCTCATGCCCAGAACTTTTAAGATGCCACATGAAAACAAAGTTAAAAGGAAGAGATTCAATAAGATCAAAACAAGCACAAAAAATTTCAGACTTACCAGAGTTTCAGTTTGATCACATCAGCATTTTCTGATGGAAAAACATTCAGAGGGGGGGAAAAATGACCAGCACTAGCCATGGTATCATGTAAGGATAAAGGCAATCTCTGAGATAACCCAGATGCAACCCATTAAGTTAGGCTTGCTGGGCTAGAAACACTTCAAATTGTAGCTAGTCAGTGCACTGCAAACCTGTGCAAAGCATAGTGCAGAGGTGTGAATTGCTTTTGGCAAGAAAACATCTGAGCTGCTAAGCAGCAGCAGGCTGTACAGGCTGAATTTTCTGCCTGGTTATAATGTGCAGCCCTAGAGAGTGTATCATAGGAAGCCACTTTCAGCATAACAAAAGCATGGAGAAGTGTGGCAAGATCCTGCATTTGAAAGAGGAGGCTGCAACCTTGTGTCTAAGCAAAGGTAAGAATAAAATACTGTTGTCACACCCCTTGGATTTATATTAACTAAGCTCTAGACCATGAAGGTCTCGCCTCCCATTAAGTTTCGGCTCAACGATCAAGTTATGTTCAAGTGTCTGAACACGTCCGACACCTTTCCTGTTATGTCTCTGTAGTGCAATAGTGCTTAGGAATCCTCATCAAGGCTTCGCTGTGCTAGACGCTGTACAAACAGAGCAAAAAGAACAACCGGATTGACTCACTCAATAGCATCACAATCCATGCCACTAGATAAGCATGCTGAGGAGGAAACGGTCTCAGTCACTCCGAGCTTTGCTTTCTCTCAGTCCATTTAATCATTCATTGCAGCCTGCACTTAGCAAACTTGAGGAAATGATTATTTATGTAGTTTTCCCCATAATACTCTTCAAATGCTATTTATTTTACTCACCCATTATCTTTTCCATGCTGATGGGCAGCCACTGGGTCTGCCTAACACAAACATTAGACAAAAGATCACATCACTCGCTTATGAGACAAGGAAATGCCTCAAAGGTAAAGAATTCAGAAAGCTCCTGAAAAAAAAAATCCGTGTTGTGTGTCTATCTATATATTGATGTATCCACCTACACAAAATCAGTGTGTGTATAGATATCTGAGTGGGGAGTAGATTGATTTAAGTTCTGGCTTGACAAAGCCCTGGTTGGGGTAATTTAGATAGAGCTAGTCCGGCTTTGGGCAAGGAGTTGGACTAGATGATCTTCTTCCAACTCTAATCTTCTATGATTTCATGAGTACTTGAGGAGAATAATTTTTTGTGATGGGATGCTTTGCCAGAACAAATGGCATGTGCTGGGGGTAGGTGCTGGTAACCTATATTCTCAGCTGACTAACACCTCAGATGAAGATAGGGCTCATGATGAAGGATTTCAAGAGGATTTGGGGAATCATCATTGTGCCACTTGACTTGACCATGGCTTTGGAGTCCAGCACACTTATGAGATTAAACAGAGGACCAGGGTCTCTCTTAGGTGTGCTAATATATTATTTTTCACCTTGGTAACCAAAGCAGTGAGCACAATGAAAGAGTACATTCCCCCAAGGCAGTAGGGTTAACGAGCATGATTTTGTGGCTATAGAAGTCTCCTTGGTTTAAATGTACAAATTCTAGGGGAAGGCATCTAGATGTGCAGATGGCCTGATCTCAGTCTAATCTCCTGTGGCAAGCAGTTCCACAGATAGTATTTTTCATGACTCGGTCCTGTTTCTAGTGCCTAAAACTCAGAATTTGGATTTGAAAAGGGAGGAGTTTATGAAGTGATCTATGAGTGAACTTCTTCTTTTATCCCATTGCTGTTTACATTGCCCAAGAACCGTTGGTGTGTGGGACCTTGTAAAAAAAGACATTAACATTCAGAATACTCTATATTAGCTGGAACACACTTTTTCTACATGCTTGTTACCACACTCAGGTCATTTTAATAGATTGGTAAGGCATGATTTCTCTTTACATAACCATGTTGACTCTTCCCCAACATATATTGATTTATGTCTGATAATTCTGTCCATTACTCTAATTTCCAACTATTTGGCTAGCAGTGAAGTTAGATTTACTGACTTGATCAGAATTCCCTTTCTCCTGGTGGATTTTTCCAGGATTAGCTGCTCCACAAAGCTGTCATACAAGGGGTCTAGAAATTCTTTCTCCATCTCATCCGGAAGCAACAGGTACACAGTCAATATGGGGATAATTGAAATCCCCCATTATTATTGGGTTTTCCACATTGTAGCTTCCTTCATCTCTCTGAACATTTCAGTCACCATCCCGGTCAGGTGGTCAGTAGTATAGTCAAACTGCTAGACTTCCATTGTCAAAACATGGAATGTCTGTCCATAAAGATTCTAGGGTATGGTTCGATTGACGATTCTCTTTATAGTTGACTCTCTTTTCTCTCTCACATACTGCCACCCTCCCACCAGCACGACCTTCCCTGTCATTGCCATATGTTTTGTACTCCCGTATTCCAGCATCCCATTGATGGTTATTGTTCCACCATGTTTCCAACCCTTTCTGCAGCCGAGTTGGCCATTTCTGTCTTCTTTCACCAAGGCTAGTGACCCTTCTTCTCCTTGGCTATGTCTGTACTGCAGGGGTATCCCGGTAAAACTCCGCTGCATCCAGGTAATGCGTTTGCTCTTCCCCTTTTTCTTGCGGAAGAGCAGACGCGCTCTTTCGGGGAGCCCTGTATACCTCGTTCTGCAAGGAATAAGGGCTCATCCAAAAGAGGAGGTTTTTTTGCCATTTGGCCCAGTCTTCATGGGCACAATTTGCGTAGTTTTCTCCCCTGCTTCCTCCCCACCCCGGCCACCAAAAAAAAAAGCTATAGTGTAGACATACCCATTGAATGAAGACTTCCGATGCTCTTTCTCCAGAGGGGCCAGGGATAGATCCAACCAGCTGCCTCTCCTTGGGGGCTTCTAAAGATGACAACAGTGCACTGTGATCATCTAGTCTGCCCTCCTGTTTAAATACAGGACTTCTCTGAAATAAATCCTCTTTGAACTATGGTGTTTCTGCAAGAGAAACATCCCATTTTGATGAAAAAATTTCCCATGAAAGAGAATCCACCTCAACCCTCAACCAATGATGAATCGCTCTCGCTGTTGGAAATGTACACTGTATTTCCAGTCTAAGCCCAACTTCTAGCCACTGGATCATTGTAACATTCATCTGCTGGACTGAAGAACCTACAATTACATATTTGTTCCTCCTGGAGGTACTTGTATTCTGTGACCAAGTCGCCCCTTTAATAGTCTCTTTGTTATGCTAAATAGATTGAGCTCCTTAAGACTCTCACTATAAGGCATGTTTTCCCAACCCCTTAATCATTCTCTGATCTCTCCAATTAATCAACATTCTTTCTGAATGTGGCCAGCCCAGCTAGACACACTATTCTCGCAGCAGTCACACTACTACCTAATACACAGGTAAAATAAACCTCCTGATTCCCAAGCAAGCTTTCCCCCCCAAGGATCACATTAACCTTTCTTGCCAAACCCTCGCAGGGTGATGACCAAGTTCCATTTCCTTGTTTTCACACAGGCAGCAGAGAATCCACACAACATGAACAGTGTTCCCTCTATGCTAAGTGATTGGGTGCCCCCCCCAGGAGAGATTCAGATGCCACCCAGCTGAATAGAAAAGTGCCCATGGTGCCCACAGCATTTGTTTCTGTGGGTGGTACACACCCACATATGCCTCAGTGCACATAACAAAATGTATTTCACACACAAATGGAAACAATTAGAGGGCACATTGATCATGAACCTCTGATATTTTAGTGATCTTTTTGGAACTTGTCCTATCAAGTCCTCCGGCAGCCATATTATTTACTGCTTTTTCCCTGCTGGTGCTGGAGTGACAGAGAACCCCAGTGGCTTGCATAAACAAAATTAAAAAAAAAGAAACCCCCGTGTTTTACAATATAATCAACAGATCATATGGAGGATGCTCCCTTCCTTCAGTCTGCCTTATTCTAGACTGTTCTACAAATAATAAAGTGGCCGTATAAAACCAAGAGGCACTCTGAGTGACTCAGCTTTCCAGAGAGGGTGGCGTGTGTTTTTAAACCTGCCTCCTACGTCATTCTTTGTAGGTGTCAGCGATTCAGTGAAGTTACATGAAACTCCCCCCTCACACACATTTTACAAGGTGCTACAATGAACACCCCAAACATGGAGGCAGCTACACTTCCAATAAGTAGATCAGCTTCTGCTGGTTGTTTTGCTGGGCTGGTCCTGCTGCTGCCTACAACAGAAACAAAATAGCAGTTGCCTGCGACTATTGTCATTTCCCGAGACACCTCAGCCACAAGGCACTGCCTGTCTCTCTGTGTAACTTTGGAAAACAAGCCCGTTCTTTCTGCTCACCTTGCTTTGACAGCTTTCAACGCAGGCGTTCCATTATTTTGACGCTTGAGACAGCTTATTTTGTCTCTGCCATGATACAGCTCTTAGGCACACA
The DNA here is from genome assembly GCF_049634645.1 of Pelodiscus sinensis. Taxonomy (NCBI): domain Eukaryota; kingdom Metazoa; phylum Chordata; order Testudines; family Trionychidae; genus Pelodiscus; species Pelodiscus sinensis. Next base: position 6,054,610 of record NC_134717.1, on the reverse strand, counting down.
CTGCTCTTGACCAGACACACACTCTGGATTCTCTGTGTGGAAAAGGCTCGGGAGATTCAGAGATTAAAGCCAGAAGGGAACTGTAACATGGTGAAACTCACTGCCGCAGCACCTCCTGCTGGTCACTCTGGGCATTAGTGACACTCAGCACCGGAGTGTCCCCTTCTGGCTTGTGTCTTGCCTGCTGTTCCCTGTTTGGTAATGGCTCTGCCACCTTGCGTTAGGGCCTGCGTCTCTCCCAGGCTGTGGCATCCTTCCCTCCAGGTACTGCCCTGCTGCAGTGTCCCTACACTCTGGGTTCTTCTCCCTCAGGGAACCCCCAAGCCCCTAAACCCATTTTGCCTCAGTGACCCACTGCCAGTCCTCATCTAACCCCTTACCTCAGGGGCAAACTGCCATCTGAAATAGCCGCTCATCATTGACAAGGAGGTGGGGATCTGCTGCCTTCTCCTGCTCTGGATGCCTCCCTGCAGCCCTCCTATCCCTCAGACTCCTGTCTCTGGGCCTCAGCCTGGAGCTCCCTGGCTTACTCTGCCTTTCCCCAGCACTGCTCTGTCTGAGGTAGCCTAGCTAGCAGGCAACTAGATCCTTCTTCCTCCAGGGCTGGAGTGAGAGTGTGCTCAGCCTGGCCAGCCATCTCTTTTATACAGCCTTCCTGGGCTCTGATTGGCTGCCGCAAGGCCTCTCATGATTGGCCCCTAGCTACAGCCCTCTCCCAGGGCTATTTTAATCCTTTTTATGCCTGGAGCGGGGCGACCACCCTGCTACAGGAACATTAGATCCTTTAATCTGACTGCTTATGCATCGCAGGCCTTTAAATTGCACACAATTATCCCTGCATTGAGCCCAATCACTTGTGTGCGTAGCTCAAGTATTTCTTCTAGAAAACTATCCTGTGTTGATTTGAAGATGTCAAGAGATGGAGAATCTACCTCTTCCCTGGCTGATTTTTCCAATGCTTAGTTCCTCCCACTGTTAAAAATGTGTGCCTTTATTTCCAGTTTGAATTTGTTTGGCTTCAGTTTTCAGCCATTGTTTTTTCTTTTCCTTTGCCTGCTAGATTAAAGAGCCCTTTAGTACCCATATTTTCTCCCATGAAGGCACTTAGACACTGAACAAGTCCTCTTTCAATCTTCTTTTCCTCTGGCAATCTAAACAAATTGAGCTTTCTAAGGGTACGTCTAGACTACATGCCTCTGTCGCCAGAGGCATGTAGATTAGGCTACCCGCCATAGTAAAATGAAGCGGCGATTTAAATAATCACCACTTCATTTAAATTTACATGGCTGCCGCACTGAGCCGACAAACAGCTGATCAGCTGTTTGTCGGCTCAGCGCGATAGTCTGGACGCGCAGGCGTCGACATCAAAGGTATTTGTCGACCACCCAGGTAAACCTCATCCCAGGAGGTTTACCTGGGTGGTCGACAAATACCTTTGATGTCGGCAGGGGAGCGTCCAGACTATCGCGCTGAGCTGACAAACAGCTGATTAGCTGTTTGTCAGCTCAGCGCGGCAGCCATGTAAATTTAAATGAAGTGGTGATTATTTAAATCGCCGCTTCATTTTACTATGTCGGGTAGCCTAATCTACATGCCTCTGGCAACAGAGGCATGTAGTCTAGACGTACCCTTAGTCTTTCTACACATGGCATTTTCTCCAATCCTTGAACAATTTTTGTGCCTTTTCTTGAGAGGCACCAAGTTCCCTTGTGTCACCATGAAGTAGCTGATGGTGCTCAAAAGACCACTAAGAGTGTTGGTGACCTGCAAAGAGAAAAGAAGAAAACAAAAAAGTTCCTCGTGAAAATTCTAAGTAGTACACCCTACATTATTCTGCTAGACAAAGACTTGCACTGTGAAGTCATTATATTGAACAAGCTAAAAATACACCTTTAAGTGCAAAGAGTGACTGCAACTTGATTCATCTGCTTTGTTTGCAGGCAGAACATATCCTGGTATTTCAGACTGGCTGAAAAAGAAACTGACAAATACAGTCATTCGAAATGAGATCATGCAAAGCCTGGTCCTTCATCTGGAGGAATATTTCAGAGGACTTCTGGAAAATGATCATGGTAAATGAGACAGTCTCATGCACCAAAGAACAAATGCTTTCAAGCCTGTGATATATGGATGATAGCAAATGGGGATGGAGAGTTTATTGGGTTGTACTATGTAGTCTGTACATTAACAAGGGTAATTAAAGATGTATAATTGCATCTCAATCTGAAGATTAACAACTGTTGAGTATGATGTTGCGATGGTTCTGCTAATATGCAAGGCTTAGTCACAGGTGTAGTGACTTGATTGCAACAACAGAAACCACAACTGCATATAGTTGCTCTGGGCATGCTTTGAATTTGGGATGTCAGGATGCAATTAAAAATAATACTATCCTAAGGCTTTTGAAGCCATTTACACAGGCTTTATAAAATAATCATCCTAACTGGACTGTATTTCAGATAAAGTATGAAGTGTTCAATGCATCATTTGACCTCCATGGCCTCTGTCCCACCAGACAGACCCTCCATGCAAAAAATGTTGGCTTCGGTTTCTGAGAGCTATCTTGAACTGTGTGCTCAACTTCGAAGGATCCTGAAATGAGCTCAAACTGGTGGCATGGAAGCCCCAAATGAGAAAGTTTAACTTCTAATTGGTACTGAGCTATACTGAAAAGTCCTAAATGTCATGGATGATCTGTCCCTAACGGCAAGGGTTGGACTTTTCAGCAAGAGAAGGCCAATCTCTAATGAAAATGAGACTTAATTCAATTCTAGCCATCTAATGAGATAAAAGCTGAAATTTACTTGGGGAGCAAGTCCTGTAGTAAAGTTTAAAGTTGGTTAGTCAATGCCTGAGCTTCCAGGAAAGATAGCTTCCCAATGCTAATAGGGATAGGCCCCCAATCAAGTTATCCAAGTTGTAGAGGTAGCTGTGTTAGTCTGTTTCAACAGAAACCCCCTAAAGATTAACAATTTTATTGCATAAGCTTTCGTGACACTACAGTGCAAATAAGTGATGGTCACATAAACACCACCCTATACCGGAAACCTACCAACTGCTAGACCTACCTATACAGCTTCAACTTTCAGCTAGAACACATCACATGATCCATTGTCTACAGACAACCCCTACAATACAGCCACATTTGCTCCAAGCCCTCAGACAAAGACACACCTACAGGATTTCTATCAAGTACTCTTGAAACTACACTACCCACTTGGGGAAGTGAAGAAACAGATTGACCGAGACCGATGGGTACCCAGAAGTCACCTACTACAGTACAGACCCCACAAAGAAAGAAACAGAATGTCACTGGCCATCAACTACAGCCCCCAGCTAAAACGTCTCCAGCACATCATCAAGGATGTACAATAGGATTCTTAACCTCTTTGGCATGGTTACCCCATAAGACTAACTAACAAACCAAAATTACCCCTCCTCCTTTTTAAAATGGCAATAGACAAAAAGAAAATTATGATAAATCATTTTTATTGTATTTCATTTTCTCATACATTATGTTGAACAAAATTGAACACTTATTGTATTTTAAACGTATTGCCCCCTGAAATATGACAAATTACCCCCAGGTTAAGAATGGCTGATCTACAACTGATCCTAGATGACAAATCTTTGCTCTCACAGACCTTGGGAGGCAGGCCAGTCCTCCCCTACAGACAGCCCCCCAACCTGAAACACACTCACCACCAACAAGCCACGTCACAACAAAAACACTAATCCACGAGCCAATCCCCGCAAGAAACCCCTTTGCCTACTCTGGCCACACATCTATCCTAGTGACGCCATCATAGGCCCTACCCACATCAGCTTGTAAGAATGGTAACATACAAAAACCAGTGGGAGGGCATTTTAACCTCACAGTGACACACAGATAGAGACTTGAAAGTTGCCCTTCCCAAGCAAAACAACCCTTCAAAACCAGGCTGCAATGTGAAACTGCTAAGCTGGAATTCATATGCAAATTTGACACCAGCAGAATGGGTCTGAACAAGCACTGGGAATGGCTCTCTCCTTATAATAAGTAATTTTCCACTTTCAGTACTCTCATCTTCTTATCCACATCCACCCTGGCTGAATTAGCTCTGATGTACCACTCCCATCTCTGTATCCCCACAATCTGTTTCTATTTCTTTCACTGAATGCATCTGATGAAGTGAGTTGCTACACACAAGAGCTTATGCCCTAGTAATATCGTTAGTCTTTAAGGTACCATTGGACTCGTTGTGCTAATTAATCAAGTTCAGCAAAGGAATTTTCTCAGTACAGTAAGTGCCACGGTACTATAATAACTATTCAGTTTATGGAAATGTTTTGCCTGGAAATGATGCTGTCCAATTGCCCATCTTTGTGAGTCGGTCCAGATGCTGGCAGCAGGCATGCTGGCTGTTAACTTTTTTTTCCCTGCAGCTGCATGGGCACTCAGCTCTCCCACGGCACATGGAAAGCCCTGGCCACAGGCAGGTTTTAAGGGCTGCAGCCAGGGATGAAATTGCTAGGCTATGTGAAGCCCACGCCCCAGGGTAGGCTGCAGGCAGGACAACAGCAGAGGTGGATGCTCTTAGTGGTATGCCAAAGTTCTCCGGCAGGAGGGGGGGAGGGGAAGGGGAAGGGGGAGGGGAGGATTAAGGGCAGCACAGGGCCTCTTTCCATACATCTTCTTTGGAAATGGTCTGAATTAAAATAAGGGCGAGCACGTACTCAAGCAACTTGAACTGAAATGCAAACAAAAACCCAACCAAACACCTTTCCCTGAGAAAGGGTTCACTGAAACCCAATGTTCAACCCAAAACATTTCCCCCCTGGTTTTTCATTTTGAAAAACAAAGCCCAAAGGAGTCTAGAGAGCTTCACAGCAAAGAGAGGCCCTTTCCCAGCCCCGATTTCAGTTGTAAACGGAAAACGCCCCTCGTTTTGTTCTGCTTTAACAAAACTAATCCAACCCGAGGATTGCAAAAGCCTGGATCCGAATAGTCAGAAGAGAGGACGCTTCCCGGCCAGTGGAAGGTGGCGTATCTTGTCTCCAACACTCTGCACAGCCAGGAGTAGTGAGGCGGATTGTAAGTGAGTTCCTGGAGCTTCACCGGACAATCTGATAGGCTCTTGCCCTTCATCGTTGGCGACATTTGCCTCCTGGCAAGCTCCACGTTGCCTGCTCAGTTTCTGTCATTACAGGGTGAGCAGGGAAAGGGTCCTGAAAAGCAGCTGGGAAATGAAATTGTAGCCACCAGCCCACCCTCTTGCTCTTTTCCCAAACCCCTTAAGTGGGCTCCAAAATTGGTTGTGAAGCGAGAGGCACAACTGCCCATCCTGCAGGACCATTCTCCTGCATTGCAAGCGTAACCCACACACCTAGTGTGGTTCACTGTCCCACACAGTGGCACCTAGACCACAGCAACAGTTAAGACCAAGAGACCTCTACAGCATAGGCTGGGAGACAGCTGGCTTTTAGCTCAGAGCCTCAGGCTATGTCTACACTGGCGCATTCTCACGTGAAAACTCTTTTGTGGAAGAGTTCTTGTGCAAAAACTCTTCCAGAAGACAGTGTCTACACTGGTATGTGCTTTTGCGCAAGAGATGTGCTTTCGCACAAGAGCATCCATGCCAGTGTAGACGCTCTCTTGTGCAAGAAAGCTCTGATAGCCATTTTAACCATAGGGCTTTCTTGCGCACGGAATTCATGTTGCCTGTCTACACTGGCCTCTTCTGGAAGAGCTCTTGCGCAAAAGGGCTTATTCCTGAGCAGGAGCATCAGAGTTCTTGTGCAAGAAGCCCTGATTTTATACATTAAAACGTCAGTTTACTTGCGCAAGAACACACGGCCAGTGTAGACGGGCAGCAAGTTTTTGTGCAAGAGCGGCCACTTTTGCACAAGATTGTGCCAGTGTAGACACAGCCTCAGAGGATAGCAGCTCTTATACTAAGATTCAGAAGGCCCAGGTTCAAATCTGGCTGGTGGCGGTTACAAGCTGGGGCTAGTCTGGGATCTCAACTGGGTCTTGGAAGCTTGGGACACACTCCCCTTCCTAGGGGAAATATGTAACCCACACACCTAGGCTATGTCTACACTCATGGCTTCTTGTGTGAGTAATATGCAGATGAGGCTAAGCGTGGAATATCACTGAGCCTCATTTGCATACTTAATGAGCCATTTTTTTCAGAAGAGGCTCTTGCGCAAGAAGGAGCATCTACACTGCCCCTTCTTGCGCAAGGAAAACCCTCTTGCGCAATGTTGTCACACCTATTACTTGAGAGGAAGAATGGCATTGCGCAAGAGGGGTTTTCTTGCGCAAGAAGGGGCAGTATAGATGCTCCTTCTTGTGCAAGAGCCTCTTCTGAAAAAAATGGTGGCTCATTAGGTATGCAAATGAGGCTCAGCAATATTCCACGCTTAGCCTCATTTGCATATTACTCGCGCAAGAAGCCGCGACTGTAGACATAGCCCTAGTGTGGTTCACTGTCCCATGCAGTGGCATGTAGACCACAGCAACAGCTAAGACCAAGAGACCTATACAGCATGTGCTGACAGTCAGCTGGCTTTTAGCTCAGCGGGTAGAGGCTCCTATACTAAACTCCAGAAGGCCCAGGTTCAAATCCACCCTGTGGTGGTTACACAAGCTTTCCAGTTGTGTCTACCACGTAGGTTCTCCACTCCTGGGGTGTGTCTAGACTACATGCCTCCTTCGACGGAGGCATGTAGATTAGCCAGATCGGAAGAGGGAAATGAAGCCGCGATTAAAATAATCGCGGCTTCATTTAAATTTAAATGGCTGCCCCGATCTGCCGATCAGCTGTTTGTCGGCAGATCGGGGGAGTCTGGACGCGATGCCCCGACAAAGAAGCCTTTCTTCATCGACACAGGTAAGCCTGGTTTCACGAGGCTTACCTGTGTCGATGAAGAAAGGCTTCTTTGTCGGGGCATCGCGTCCAGACTCCCCCGATCTGCCGACAAACAGCTGATCGGCAGATCGGGGCAGCCATTTAAATTTAAATGAAGCCGCGATTATTTTAATCGCGGCTTCATTTCCCTCTTCCGATCTGGCTAATCTACATGCCTCCGTCGAAGGAGGCATGTAGTCTAGACACACCCCTGGAGTATGCAATACTGAGCAATAGCCTTTCCTGCCGTGGAATGTAAGAAACCTAAGGCGTGGCCTAGATCCCTAACATCAGGGAGCCCATGCTGACGCTCCAGCCCCATGGCCCCTCACCCGCAGATCCAGCACTGGCTCCCCGCTCTGGGAAGAGGAGCTCTGAACCTCGTGGGCTGGAATCACGCAAGCCAGAGCCAAATCCAATCCACAGGCTCTGCCTGGCGGGGAGGAAGCGACTGTGTGCGCTGCTGCAGTAAAGTGCTACCTGGAGGCTTTCCCCCCTCAAAATCTACAAGCTCCCCCTCCCCCGCAAGCTCTGCTGCACAAGGGGAATGTCTTTTTGTTTCTTAGTTAGGGGCTTCTCACTTTTCTACAGCCCCCAACTGATTTTCCTGGGCATCAGGAGCCCCCCGCAACCAAAAAAGGTTCCCTGCCCTGCCTTAGAGATCCCGTGGTTTCCTCTAGGACACTGATGTGCTTTTGAATAAACCAAAAAACAGCCCCCCCTCAGTTTTCTGTTCCACGCACTGGCATTGGGCGAAGAATGCCAGAAAGTAACACGTTCATCACCGCCAGAAACACTCATAAAAAGTGAAACTTTTCTTTGTATTACAGAGGGAGAGGGGAGCTTGCATTTTTTTGCTCCTGTTGAATAGTACCTATCCCAGTGACAAAGCCCGTGTGCACAGAAGAAGAGAAGGTCGTAATATTATCTTGGAAAGCCAGATGGGATGCGTGAGAAAAGATATTTATGATTCATGTATTTATCTGGCTCTTTTATTGCAGCTCTTGGCTTGTCTTTGCCTTTTGCCCCCTTTCACTTGCACAGACACTGTACACGGAAAGGGTAAAGCAACGGCATAGATTCTTTTCAGACTCCGGATGGGGAGGTTTGCATCATAGACCAGCTCTCTGGAGGAGATTAAAGAAAGAAACCCCAGTCTTTCACTTCACCCTGCAGTAGGATGCAAAGTGCCATTTTCCTGCTGCACAATAAAAATGACAATTTCAGACCCACTTGGGGAAGGGAGGCACACTGTGATGCATTGGCTTTTGGCAAAATAAAAACGTGAGCACTTCACGACTTCACTGACCGTTTTCCTCCGGAATTGCAGTGTGCAGAAATAAACCGAGCGAGATTAAGCTCTACCAATGTTGCCAGAAACCAATGCTTGGGAAATATTCTTAGCTCGCATACATTCTTGCTCCTAATGGAGCAGTTATGAAAGTTATGGACCTCTCTAGTCCGGCACCCTCAGAATTTGCCGAACCACAGGAGGTCAATATTGTCTAGGAGCATTACCAACACTTCCACTGCTTACTGGGGTCTTTGAAGACATTTGGGGTAAATTAGAGATAAATGACAGCACAGAACCCTGAAAGCCAAGCCTGGGGGGCTGTAAACAAACTTTATAGGACCACGGGAAACTTGACCACACCCATGATAAGAGGACATCTGGCTAACAAATCATGCCGGACTGCGGATGTTGCCAGACCAGAGAATGCTGGACTAGAGAGGTTCAACCTGTAGTGTCTCGTAATTCTAGTACAGGACTCCTAGGGCCGGCCAGATCCTCTGTTGGTGTCAATTGACACAGCTCCAGTAGTTACATCAGAGGGTCTATGTTCAGCCTTTATTCCCAGCTCTGCTACTGATTCATTTCTCTTCACCAAGTCAGTGATTGATTCCATTGGGCAAATCAGACAATGGCTGTGTCTAGACTGCATCCCTTTTCCATAAAAGGGATGCAAATTAGACATATCGCAATTGCAAATGAAGCGATTTTAAGAGGAATAAGGGATCTTTCGGAAAAGGCTTTATTTTCCGAAAGATCCACGTCTAGACTGGTGCTTTTTTCCGGCAAAGCTCTGAGCCGGAAAAAAGCGGCAGCCATTTTTATGCTAATGAAGAGGGGGGGATTTAAATCCCCGCTTCATTTGCAATTGCGATATGTCTAATTTGCAGCCCTTTTACGGAAAAGGGATGCAGTCTACACACAGCCAATGGGTTTGGCCCTCAGTTTCCGTAGTTAAAAGATCTCACCTTAACTCCGTCTCAGGGGTAAACAGGCAGAATTGGTTAAAGAGCGTCCCTCGTGAAATGGGAAGCGTGATTTCTCCGTGCTCCAGTGGTGAGAATAGTGTCCGAAGCAGTTCTCATCATCCTGGCCTAGCCACTCCCTGTTATTAACTAAGTCATGGAGCATTTTACTACAGGTTGAACCTTCCTGGTTTGGAACCCTCAGACAGACCATGGACTCTGTTGGACCAGGGGAGGTCAATGCACCGAAGATTCCACTTTTCCTTCTGGCTGCCCTGCCACCTGGATCTTTGCTCTCCCTGGGTGGGATGGGAGGAGGCTCTGCTACTATCCAGGACTCCACTCTATTGGTCCTCTAGTTTGGCAATGCTCCAGGCCCCAGGCCACTGGCTTACACCTATGAGTGCTCCTCTGGGATCATCCCAATGGTGCCAGACCAAGGGTGGTGCCAGACTGGGGAAGTCCAGATGATGGAGTTTCAGTCTGTACCAAAGATCTTTACAATCTTGCCGGTTAGTTTGTGTGGCACCCCCCCCCCCCCCAATACACTAAGCCTATGGAGGATCTTGGCACCCGGCAGAGTGGGCACGGTTGATGGCACTGGATAGGGACGTTCCCAAATTTTGTGAATTCACAGATCCCTGTGGGTGGTGCCAGCTATGGTTAGGGTGTGCATGTGGTGTGGTGTCCTGCTCCATTGAGTGGCACTGAGACCATGGACAGGGAGAATAACAAGTCTGCTCTACAGCCTTAGCTTAGAGGTAACTGGCTTTTTGCTCATGCAGTAGCAGCTGCAGAAGTCCCAGGTTTGATTCTGCTTGCTGGCGTTACACACACACACTGATGAAGAGTTTGAGAGCACAGTGTGCAGGGATGGTTTGGGGTGTGCTGGCGATGTGACCAAAAACCAGGTGAGACTGAGTGAGTGAAGGCCAGATTGCTGTCAGCTGGAGACATTTTGCTCCAATAACTTTAGGCTCAGGATTTGCGGTGGGCAGTGGATGTGGAATGTTTATATGAACATAAGAACATAAAAACGGCCGTACTGGGTCAGACCAAAGGTCCATCTAGCTCAGTAGCCTGTCTGCAGACAGTGGCCAGCACCAGGTGCCCCAGAGGGGGTGGACCGAAGACAATGATCAAGCGATTTGTCTCCTGCCATCCTTCTCCAGCCTCTGACAAACAGAGGCCAGGGACACCAGTTCTATCCCCTGGCTAATAGCCTTTTATGGACCTAACTTCCATGAAATAATCTAGCTTCTCTTTAAACTCTGTTATAGTTCTAGCCTTCACAGCCTCCTCTGGCAAGGAGTTCCACAGGTTGACTACGTGCTGTGTGAAGAAGAACTTTCTTTCATTAGTTTTAAATCTGCTACCCATGAACTTCATTTGGTGTCCTCTAATTCCTCCATTATGGGAACTAATAAATAACTTTTCTTTATTCACCTTCTCCACACCACTCATGATTTTATATACCTCTATCATATTCCCCCATTAGCTAAACTGAAAAGTCCCAGTTGCTTTAACCACTATTCATATGGGACCTGTCCCAAACCCTATATACCTATCTCATAGAGCTGGAAGGAACCTTGAAAGGTCATCAAGTCCAACCCCCTGCCTTCACACTAGAACCAAGTATCATCCCTGACAGATTTGCCCTAGATTCCTAAATAGCTCCCTCAAGGATTGAACTCAAATCTTTGAGCTATTCCTTCTTCCTCTCCTGCCCCCAATCTAATTGCTCCAAGTCTGACTCTATGGCTATATCTAGACTGCAAGCCTCTTTCGAAAGAGCCTCTTTTGAAAAAGAGCATCTAGACTTCAAGCGGAACTTTCGAAAAAGCAAGCCGCTTTTTCGAAAGAAAGCAACGAGTGAGTCTGGATGCTCTCTTTCTAAAAAGCCCTGTTGGCATTCAAGAACGCATTCTTTCTCGTGAAATGAGGTTTACCGCCGTCAAAAGAAAAGCCGCGTTCTTTCGATTTAATTTCGAAAGAACGTGGCTGTAGTTTAGACGCAGGGGAAGTTTTTTCGAAAAAAGTCTACTTTTTTCGAAAAAACCTCTGAGTCTGGACACAGCCTAAGAGGACACACATTTCTGACCCCACATAGCAATACCAGCAGGTGGATCCTGAATTATCTGAATATATCCTGTCTTTCTATGGTGGCCAATGCCAGGTGAACCAGAGGGAATGAACAGATCAAGTGATCCCTCTCCTGTTGCCCATTCCCAGCTTCTGACATTGATGAACCTAACCTCCATAAATCTATCTAGCTCTTTTTTGAACCCTGTGAAAGTCTTGGTCTTCACAAAATCCTCTGGCAAAGAGTTCCACAGGTTGGCAGTGCAGTGCGTGAGGAAAAACTTCCCTCTGCTTCTTTTATACCTGCTACCTATTAATTTCATTTGGTGACCCCTAATTCTTGTCATATGGAAACAAGTTAATAACTATTCCTTAGTTACTTTCTCCACGCCAGTCATGATTTTATAGATCTCTATCATATTCCCCTTAGTCTCCTCTTTTCTAAACTGAAAATTCTCAGTTTCATTAATCTCTCCTCATATGGCACCTGTTCCAAACCCCTAACCATTTTTGTTGCCCTTTTCTGAACTTTTTCCAGTCCCAAGCTATATTTTTTGAGACAAGGCATTCAGTATTCAATATGTGGGCATACCATGGATTTATTTAGAGGCAATAAGATATTCTCTGTCTTATTCTTTATCCTTTGTTAAATGATTCCTAACATTCTGTATGCTTTTTGACTGCTGTTGCACATTGAATGGATGTTTTCAGAGAACTATCCACAGTGACTCCAAGAGTTATCTTTTGAGAGGCAATAGCTAAATTTAGTCCCTGCCATTTTGTACATTTAGTTGGGATTATGTTTTTCATTATGAATTACATCGCACTTATCAACATTAAAATTCATCTGTCATTTTGTTGCCCAGTTATTGAGTTTTGTGAGATCCTTTTGACACGTTTCACAGTCTGCTTTGGACTTAACTATCTTGAACAGTTAAGTATCATCTGCAAATTTTGCCACCTCACTGTTTACACCATTCTCCAGATCATTTATGAATATATTGAAAAGGACCGATCCCAATACAAACTCTTGTGGGACACCAATCTACATTCTGAAAACTGACCATTTATTCCCACTCTTTGTTTTCTATCTTTTAGCTAGTTATCGTTCCATGAAAGGACCTTCCCTCATATCCCAAGACAGCTTACTTTGCTTAAGAACCTTTGGTGAGGGACCTTGACACTAATTGATGTCATTAATATGGGTCCTACAAATGATAGGTAACTGCTTTTGTAATTATATATACTCTGGATTCTGTAATTTCCACTCCAAGTCACCTGAGGAAGTGGGTTTTACCCACAACAGCTCACGATAATATATTTGTTAGTCTATCAGGTGTCACAGGACTATTCATTGTTTTTAAAGTTACAGACTAACACGGCTACCACTCTGAGACTTTTATCAACAAATTTTGTTCATCTATGTGTCTGACAATTCTTTTCTTTACACAACGGCAGCCATCATTTCTGAACGAAATAATTAAAAGCTGCTGGTTGTATTAGGCGATGAACTTGTGGTTTAGATGATCCATAAAACTACGTTTTGTTTTGTTCTCATTTTGTAGTTTTGTTTTGTCAAATTCTAGTTACTATGACATGGTGTCTCATTATTAACCTTTCCTTCACCCTGGGGATGTATAGTTGCTGGTACAATGAACTATTGTAACCCACACACCTAGGTTATGTCTACACTGGCGCGATCTTGCGCCAGCAGTATGCAAATGAGGCTAAGCGTGGAATATCACTGAGCCTCATTTGCATATCTAATGAGCTGCCATTTTTGCGGAAGAGGTCTTTGTGCCAGAAGGAGCTGTCTACACTGCCCCTTCTTGTGCAAGAAAAACCCACTTGTGCAATGCCGTTACGCTGATTATTTTCAGGAATAATGGCATTGCGCAAGAGGGTTTTTCTTGCGCAAGAAGGGGCAGTGTAGACAGCTCCTTCTGGCGCAAGAGCCTCTTCTGCAAAATGGCAGCTCATTAGATATGCAAATGAGGCTCAGTGATATTCCACGCTTAGCCTCATTTGCATACTTCTGGCGCAAGATCACGCCAGTGTAGACATAGTCCTAGTGTGGTTCACTGTCCCATGTAGTGGCACCTAGACCACAGCAACAGATAAGACTAAGGGTATGTCTACACTACCACCCTAGTTCAAACTAGGGTGGTTAATGTAGGCAACCGGAGTTGCAAATGAAGCCCGGGATTTGAATTTCCTGGGCTTCATTTGCATATTGCCAGGTGCCACCATTTTTAAATGTCCGCTAGTTCGGACTCCATGCCCACAGCTATACGCGGCACGAACTAGGTAGTTCGGATTAGGCTTCCTATTCCGAACTACCGGTACACCTTGTTCCACGAGGAGTAACAGTAGTTCGGAATAGGAAGCCTAATCTGAACTACCTAGTTCGTGCCACGTGTAGCTGCGGGCACGGAGTCCGAACTAGCGGACATTTAAAAATGGCGGTGCCCGGCAATATGCAAATGAAGCCCGGGAAATTCAAATCCCGGGCTTCATTTGCAACTCCGGTTGCCTACATTACCCACCCTAGTTCGAACTAGGGTGGTAGTGTAGACATACCCTAAGAGACCTCTACAGAAGAGGGTGGGGAATAAACTGGCTGTTAGCTCAGAGGATAGAGGCTCCTATACCAAACGTCAGAAAACCCAGGTTCAAATGTGCCTGGTGGTGGTTACATTACCATGTCTTTTCTCTTGCTTTCCTGCTCCAGAACGTCACTGTGATTATGGAGGACGTAATTTGAATGTGAGTACATAGGGCCAGAGCCTCGATTGGTGGAAATTGGCATGACTTCCATAGAACTTTGCTGATTTGCCCCAGATGAGAATATCACCAGCCCTGAGCTTGCCAAACCAAAGTGTCTTTGCTTCATTCTTTCCTCAGCACTAACCTCTTTTTAATGTTTCAAACAGTCTAAAGTAGACACAGTGTCCGCAGCCATTGAGAAAAACCCCAATTCTTTTCCCACAGCTTTTGCAGCTGTTCCCATTGCTGGATCTCTGCTTTCCAGACAGGGACCAGTCATTGTGTGTGGGGGTGGAGTGAGCCTGGCGTAGCGGATTGGTAGAAAGGAGGCTTTTAAAACTAGCAAACTCATTTGCTGTCAACCTTCCAAAAGGGGAAGCCAATACACTAACACATTGTACCACTTGTTAGTTTAACAAACAAACAAAATCAAGTTAAACCACAACAATAAGCTAAGAGGTTGTTTAACGTATGTATTGTGAGGGAGGGGAAAACATCTCTGAAAAGCAGGGAGCAGGGAAAAGGAGGTTTCAGTGTATTAGCCTGAATTTTGTTATGCCGTGGTATTGCCTTTGCAGTTATTTTCCCTCAAATTCCTTAAGTGTTTAGAACCTTCCAGCGGCCCTGTATTTCCAAACAAGGTGAAGAGCTGATAAATACTGTATAAATAATGGGATTGGCTTCAAAAGATAAATAGGCAGTTAGTTTTTCGGTGTGACGCAAAAGCACGTTTTAGCAGCATACAAAGACTGTGATGTAAACTTGGGATTTGTTTGTAGTGGTAGCTATTTATCTTCCTGGCATAAGGCAATTTGTAATGGAAATGGAAGAAAAGGTCACGGAATTTGACATGGGACTGTAGCTACCCAATTGTCACACATTTCTAAAAAAAATCAAGCATCTAAAACTTCTTTGCACTTGAGCTGTTTGAACAAGGGCAGCTCAGAAGCCACTTTGGAACCTCATTCAGCTTTTTAAACGGTGTCAGATTTCTTGTTTTACCAATTAAACCCTAATGGTACTTTGTCCAAAGAGACCATCCTGAAAATGCAATTAGTTCCTGAACTGAGACCTTACTGTTCAACAGAGCCTTGTAATGAAGGAAAAGAAACCATAATAGGGGAAATCAAAAGTATATACATTAAAGAATTTTAAAAAATCTTTTCAAAGAGTCTTTTCAAGTGAAAATATATATTCTCTGTGTATCCATCTTAGATGCAGACAGTCCTGGGAGAAATTGACCATGGACTTGCACTAGACAGTAGAACTATATTTCTTAGCAAGAAAAGGAATTGGGTAGTCAGGCCGACACCCTGGGGAGGGGGTCGAGGCATCCTCACAGCAGACGTTCAAGAACAAGTTAGATAAAACGTTAGTGGAAATGATGGATTGAGTTGTCTTCCCAGAACCGCAGGGCTACACTGTGTGGTACAAGTGGATTTTCTTGGCTCTAATGACTGTGATTGTGCAACTTAGTTCAATTCAGAAAAAAGTGCTTTTAGGTGAGAGGAGAGAGACTGGGAAAGATGATGGAAATGTGCTGTCTCATGGGACGCTGTGTGTTTTAATGTTAGCCAGTCTTAAATAACTGCATGGCGGGGGGGGGGGAGGAGCGGTAGGGTAGGGCACTTTTACACTTAATTCAAGTTGGGGGACAAAGAGTAGGTGAGAACAAATCAAAATCTATTTAACGGTCTTCTTTCAGCATGGAGAAAGGCTTATATGCCATGGAACTGAAAGCAACATTAATCAGTCTGAGGACAGTAGCCACCACAAAAAGCAGGAAGAATGAGCAAATCCCACGATGCATTTTTCCTGCCTCTTTGGGGGGTTTTGTGCATGAAGATAAATGCGTGCCTTGATATTAATCTGGTCTGTTTGCCATCTACTTGAATCCAGAAATAAATATACATATCTACAGCGAGGCACAGCCATATATGTTTTAAGTGTGTATTAAGGGAAACTCATTTTCCAGCCACCGAGGTAATGTACTAGTGTATTATCATTACCATCTGCAGCTGAAGGAAACTAGAGTAGAGCACAGGAGAGAAAGAAAAAAAAAAGATGCAATAAGAGAGGTAGATCTAAGTATTGACCTAGAAAGTCTCCCATTCAAAACAATGAAGTCGCTTCACCCACTGAGTTAATATAGCAGCTCTGATAAATTCACAAGGAGGCAATAGATTTTTGTCCTGTCTCATCTCACACTTTAGAGTTGATTTAACTAGAGGCTATAGAAGAATGGTGTACATGGCCAAGATATACATTTGATGTAGAATCACTATACAGAGAAAATGAAGCACTCAGCTTCGCATTTAGAACTTGTGTCTTATATATTGATTACTCAGGGAGCAAACCAGCTGGATTGTAACAGGGATAACATTTTTTCCGGTTTCTTATCGACTTAGAAAAATGTATACAAGAATATAAGAGGGGCCATACTGGGTCAGACAGAAGATCCATCTCCAGTGTCCTGTCTGTCGACAGTGGCCAACGCCAGATGTCCTAGAGGGAATGAACAGAACAGGGAATTATCACTTCTCCTGTCATCCATTTCTTTAAAAAAAACAAAACAAGACAAGCCTTTGTCAGGATGAAGTCTTCACTAGATTACTGTGGTAGGCATAGAGAGGAGCTCTTCTGAGTTAAACATAATGGGGAACGAGATCCAAATCGCACTAGCATCAGCATGGGCCTTCCCCAGTGTTCCCTGTAAGCTGAACACTTGGGCAGCCATCCAGGAGAGATTCAGGTGACACTCAGCTAATTAGCAGAGTGCTCCACTAGCTGCCCACAGCCAGCAGACTGTGTTTCTATGGGTGGTGCACTTAACAAAATTTATTCCTCACTTGGATGGAAAAAATTAGGCGGAACATCAGACTTCCCATTGATTTCTATTGGGCTGTGATGCAGGTTGTATTTGAGAGAGCACAGACAACTGAAGTAGTTTCAAACTACGGGTCAGGTGTCTGCAGCTAAACGCCTCTGTGCTGAATCCATGTGCACTACTTAAAGCTGAATTCCAGGGGAAGCAATTCTCTGTGTGTTAATCTGTTCTTTTCTCAGTTGCTTTGTAACACCTAGCAACCAAGTCTGCTTTTTTGTTTTGTTAATAAATCACCTTTTTTAAGACTATGATCTGAATCTTGTGTCCTGGAAGGTAACAGGAGGTCTGTGCATGCATGCCTAAGGCTGAGAGGGCAGCTGTCAGAGTTTACAGCTTGTTTTTTCAAGCTCTCCTGTTGTAAAAGAGTTTGGGCTACTCATCTGGAAGAAGTTCCCGAGTGATTTCTTCATGGGTTCAAGAAGAAAGGTTTTTTTGTTTTTTTCCCCCCGACTTGGGTGGTGGCAGCTACTTCTCAAGGACAGGGAATCTGAGCTGGGGAGCTGTTAAAACAGAAGCCTCTAGAGCAGTATTTCCCAAACTTTTCAGCATCACACCCCCTTTTTGATTTTTGAGAAACCATCATGCCCCCCCCCCCACACAAAATAGCAGCAAAACTTGTTGAGCCAAAAAAAAAAAAAAAAAAAAAAAAAAGCCCAAGCCTTTTTAAGAGCAAAGAGGCATTGCCCTTTTAAGGAAGCCATTTTGAAGTCTGCCCCAGCCATCTTGAGTGGATGGATGGACCCAGTTCTTTCTTGGGGAGGGATTGACAGAGTGCGGCTGGAATTTCTTCACGCCCCCCCAGGGGGGCACGCTCCCTAGCTTGGGAACCCATGCTTTAGAGGCAAGGTATTTTAAAGATATCTTACAGGCCCCGCAGCTTCTGCAATTGAAGTGGTAGAGTGGGGAACAGCCTTGACACACCCATTTTACAGACTGGAAAACTGAGGCACAAGGAATTTGTCATTGCCCAAAGCCTCATGGGAAGTCTGTGGCAGTGAAGGGGAGAACACAGAGAGCTGCTGATACATTGTCTTTTAGCATTGCTAAGTGGAATGGGAACTGCATATACCACCGAGAGAGCACGAAATTAAACTGCAATATTCCAGAAGAGTTATCGGTTAATAAAAACAGCTGTGGCAACACGCTGACAAATTAGATGCATTTCTGTTAATCTGAATTCTTAGTAGCTGAGCCATTGAAGTCGAGTGCTAACATTTATCAGTACTACTTGCAACAATAATAATTAATAATCAAAGGAGTTCTGATTAATCATATGCTCTAGCTGCCTTTGAAATACTTTCTGTGTTTTTCTCATTAATTTGACAAATGTTATTTCTTTGCCCCTTTCATTAGCACAGGTAAAAGAGGGAGAAAATTTGACAGGGCGTGCTTCCCTTAAGATCAAAATAAGTGTAATTTTCTTTAAACATGCTACATGTGGAGTCACTTTACCATGACTCTCAATTAACGCAGGCTTTCATACTTGGTTTTTAAATTCCCTGTGCTTTATGCACTGTACATACTCACTCCCTGCCACCGTCCTCATTTTGCATTTCAATCTAAATGGCCTCAAGCTGGCTGGGTTTAGTTTCCCCTTTCTGGGAAATAGCAGCAGGGAAAGCTGTTTCCCTTTTAATGGCGAGGGAATAACTACAGTGCTTGAAGCTTAAAATGAACTAAGTGGGCAAAGGCGTCATTATCACACCGAGTCTCCATTCTAACATCTCTTGATTTGACAGAAACGCGAGCTGCGTGGCAATCAGTCATCGGTAGTTAAGCTACCTCAGCAAGCTTATTGTAGGGTCAAACACAAAAGAATGGCGACTCCCGGGTTGAACATTTTCCCAAACAGTTCTAACAGGTTTTGTCTGATTCTCAGGCAGCTACAGAATCCTGTCAAATGTTTCAGTTTAAACATGGGTTCCTGAAGTGCTTGGCACAGTGCTGAGGTAACTCCCTTTATGCCCACTTCATGTCCAGCTGGAAGGCACTTTCTAACTTAGTCCTTGGGCCTCTCACGGTTTTCACCATTCTCAGGTAAAAAATTCGTATCCTTCATCCAGATGGGGCATTTAAGGAGCTTGCAAGTATTCATCTTCCAGAGCTGACAAGCAGCTCGCCAGACTAACAAAGCACAGGGAAGCTGCAGAACTTAATTTCATGTATAAATTTGATACCTGCAACAGAGATCTAAATGAAGATCTTGCGTGGAAGGCCTGGTACATTCCACATCCTAATGACATTAAAAAAACAACAACCCAACCACCAGGTACTTAAGGGCACTTAGTTTCTATCAGCTTAATTTAGCACGGACACGCCAGTCTAGTGGATAATTTTTTCCCTTCTTTTTCCTTCTCTTCTCCCACCCATCCCCTCTCTTTCTCTGCTATTTATTTGGAACCTGGTCTCCTTAACTCTATTCATCAGAAAAAGTGGGTTGTGCCCATGAAAGCTCATGATACCCTCTACACATTTTGTTAGTCTCCAAAGTGCTGCAAGACTATTTGTTGTTTTTTAAAGTTTTTTTCAGTGACCGAGTAACACGGCTGCCCCTCTGAAACATTTAAAGCACCATATATTTATTCAGAACACGAATATTACAAACACAGCATATAATAAAACAAGCGGTCTGCACACATACTAGAGAGTTACCAGACGCCACTCATCACTTGCATGGGATCCAGGTTAGGGACGTAAAATCCCATGTAATCAGTTAACCGGTTTAACATCAGGTTTAACTGGTTAACTGCTGAATTGGGGTGGGTGGGGGGGGGCCGCTGCAGTCCAGCCGGGGCAGTCTCCCACCACAATGCAGCAGGCTGCTGTAGCTAGGCTGGGCCTACCACAGGTGGTGGCTTCTCCAGCTGGGCTGGGAGTCTGCTGCAGGCCGGGGGCTGTCCTGGCCAGGCTAAAAACGGCTGTGCTGATGCCCTGGAGTCTAAGGTTGTGTCTAGACTACCTAGTTTTGTCGACAAAAGTGGACTTTTGTCGACAAAACTATACCAGCGTCTACACTACCGCTGAGTTCTGTCGACATAACGTCGACAGAACTCAGCAGTTTTGTCGACGCTGGTATACCTCATTTTACGAGGCATAACACCTTCTGTTGACAGAAGGTGTTATTGCCTGTAACGTTGCGTCCAGACTACGGAGTTCTGTCGACAAAGCAGCTTGCTTTGTCGACAGAACTCAATGTGTCTGGATGCTCTTTGTCGATGGAAGTTTTGTCGACAGTATCTGTTGTCAAAACTTCCGTCGACAAAACGCAGTAGTCTAGACGTACCCTCAGTCTGAAGCCCACCCATCTTCTTAGGCTTCAGGCCCGGGCCACATTGTCTACAGAATTATTTTGAGTACCACAAAGACGTTCTGTTCCGCAGGCCCAGTTTGGTAAGTCGTTGCAATACCCTTCCGCCTCCACAAGTAAGAGCTTCGCTGTGCCAGCCCCCTCTGACTCCAGCCCCATCCAACTCCGAGACTCTGCCAGTCTCAGCCTGGCCTTGCAGGTACTAGTCCCCGAAT
Organism: Pelodiscus sinensis; assembly: GCF_049634645.1. Classification (NCBI taxonomy): domain Eukaryota; kingdom Metazoa; phylum Chordata; order Testudines; family Trionychidae; genus Pelodiscus; species Pelodiscus sinensis. The sequence continues at coordinate 6,034,204 of NC_134717.1, read as the reverse complement.
CCCAGTCCCCAAGTTCCCCCTGAGGTGTGTTCCGCCAGTGTCCCACCCTCCTCGTTGACGCTCTCAGAAGTTATCAAATCCAGAGTTTGTTATTTTAGATGTTTGCTCTCTGGAGTGGAACGCACACCTCACTTCCTGCCTCCAGACAGGGTTAATATTCTTTCTTAGCATTTTCCTTCACCACTATGCCTATGCTATATCAGATAGGAATTATTGGCAGATTGAAGTCAATCTGTTATAAGCTCCCCTCCTTTGCACCCCTCAAATCAATTATATGCACATTAGAAGCATGGGCCAGATATCGTGTGGACTTACTCCCGTAGGTTCTCCGGTGTTGTAAATCAGCGCAGGCCAATGAAATCAATGGAGCTAAGGTCCATTGCTTTTAGTCAGCTTGCCTTGCGTATAAAAGAGGGCAGAATTGGGTCATAAGCAAACACATGCAAGTACTTTTTCTATATTACTGGCATGGGGTAGTAAAAATGGATTAAGGAAATGCATGATACTGACAGCCTAGAACAATGGAAACAGTTTATATTCAAATAAAATAGCTTGGGGGCTTTTTTTGCTTTAAGAAAAAAATGAGAAAATACATAAGTTAGTGTATCTTTTAAAGCCCAGAAAATGGACACATGACCCTTAAGAAAACGATTTACACAGGACTCATTAGTCCAGACCAGTTCCCGGAATTCTGCCTCTGGCTCTCTAATGATCCATGAAACTTGAATTCAATACAAAATGATTTCACAGTAGGGTGGGTAAACTGAGCAGACTTTTGCTTACTTCTTTTTGTAGGGACCTTTTATGTGTGAATAATATTTTGTTTCTCTAAAAGTCAAAAAGAGTTTCCATGGAAATAATGTTTAGCTGCTCTCAGGTAGTTTGCAGCCTATTGACCTTTGTTTCTTTTCCCCCCTGATGAAATTACATACACCCAAAACTTGATAGCAGTAACTTACTGGATATGCACAATAAGTCTGCTAGTCTGGGGAGAGTTTTGAAAGCTCATACATTAGACTCTCACTTTCCAATCCATTAATTCTGTTGTTCTTTGCCTGTTGGGAGCTTTGTTGTCTCTTGTAAGAATAACAGATCATTGGCGAAGCTTTTAGGGTCTGTTACCGGGAGCAGCAGCAATGCAGACAGCATGTCTCAGCTCAATCTATGCCTGTTACCAAACTTTTAAAATCAAGCGAATTACTGTGTGTTATTTTCAGAAAAGATCAGAACAGATTCTCTCTTGCCCGCTGTATAAATGGAACCCAGGAAGTGCTATTGTACACATCGAACAGTTAGGGAGTTGTGTTTTGGAACTAAAGCTATGGTGCTTGCCACTGGAAAAAGTCAGCCCAACATAACGCATAAGTCACCAATGCCAGCCATTGCGATGCGTGCATCGTACTTCTTTAAATCTGCATACCTGATATATTTCACCATAAAAACCTATAGAAACAGAGTAGTCTTGGGACATTTTAGAGACTAGCAAAATATATATATATATATAGTATCCTGGACAAGTCCCTTTTCCTCAAATGAGCAGAGTGAGAATGCGGTGATATAAAAGCTAAGAGACCAAATTTTTGGCTGATGTAAATAGCAGAAGCTGTTCTCATTTATCTAGAAAGGAATCAGACCCTCTATTCTCCTAATCTGCCAGGAGTCACAACTCGACAGCACAAAATATAACCACAGTTATAGTCTGAGGCTATATAGTGCCATGGATTTTTAAGCCAGTGGGGAATTACGTTTTAATAACAGACACAATTATCTTTTATTTTGGAGGGAGGGGAGGCTATATGCCAGGTTTGGATACATGTCTGAGATTATTATTACTTATGGTTTGACCTAGTACAGGGTGAATATCATTCAACCAGGGATCTCTACGCACTCTACCATTTTCATTTTATAAAGTCTCAACACCTATGTAAATTGTCACACATATGAGAAACAGTTAGGGTTTGTGGATTGCCTTAAAATAGATTTGTGATGAGCCAGTACATTTCCATTATTCCCTTTCCCAGTATAAAACCCAAATCTGAAGAAATGTTGAACGTTCCAATCAAACAGCCTCTTTTTTTTGGAACGTAGTTCAATAGAAACCATTATTCTCATCCGATGAGCAAATGAGTCCGCATTATACTCACACAAAAGGGAAATAATATTTTATTTCTGTATCTCTAAGATCATCCCCCCGCCTTTACAAAACTAGTTCAAAAACTGAAACAAAAGACAGGACTATGCAGCACTTTAAAGACTAACATGGCTACATCTCTATTATTAGTTCAAAAACTGTTACCCTTGAAATGCATCAGCACCCACATAAAGAGAACACTAGACTTACTGATAAAAACAAGATGGGTTAATGTTATGATTTAGAATCATAGAATAATAGGACTGGAAGGGACCTCGAGAGGTCATCGAGTCCAGTCCCCCGCCCTCAAGGCAGGACCAAGCTCCGTCTACACCATCCCTGACAGATGTCTATCTAACCTGTTCTTAAATATCTCCAGAGAGGGAGATTCCACCACCTCCCTTGGCAATTTATTCCAATATTTGACCACCCTGACAGTTAGGAATTTTTTCCTAATGTCCAATCTAAACCTCCCTTGCTGCACTTTAAGCCCATTACTCCTTGTCCTGTCCTCAGAAACCGAGAGGAACAAATTTTCTCCTTCCTCCTTGTGACACCCTTTTAGATATTTGAAAACCGCTATCATGTCCCCCCTTAATCTTCTTTTTTCCAAACGAAACAAGCGCAGTTCATGAAGCCTGGCTTCATAGGTCATGTTCTCTAGGCCTTTAATCATTCTTGTCGCTCTTCTCTGTACCCTTTCCAATTTCTCCACATCTTTCTTGAAATGTGGCGCCCAGAACTGGACACAGTACTCCAGCTGAGGCCTAACTAGTGCAGAGTAGAGCGGCAGAATGACTTCATGAGCTGGTGACTATTAAAGTAAGTACATTTATGCCAGCTGAAGATCTGAATCCAATTGTCCTTTGAGATAAACACTTAGGGTATGTCTACACTAGCCCCCTAGTTTGAACTAGGGAGGCTAATGAGGGTGACCAAAATTGCAAATGAAGCGCGGGATTTAAATATCCCGTGCTTCATTAGCATGTTCCCGGTTGGGTGCCATTTTGGAAATTGACTAGTCCGGAATAACTGCCCGTGTCTACATGCGGCAGTGAAACGGGAGTTTGAAGTAAAGCCCTTACTTTGAAATAGCTGTTAAACTTAATTCCGGGAGGATTAACAGCTATTTCGAATTAAGGGATTTACTTTGAACTCCCGTTTCACTGCTGTGTGTAGATGCGGGCAGTTATTCCGGGCTAGTCAATTTCCAAAATGGCGCCCGCCCAGGAACATGCTAATTAAGCACCAGATATTTAAATCTCATGCTTCATTTGCAATTTTGGTCGCCCTCATTAGCCTCCCTAGTTCGAACTAGGGGGCTAGTGTAGACATACCCTGACTTAGACCTTTGTTCCTCCTGTTCAGGAGGACGCAACATTTCTGCACGGCATCCTGTCTTCCATGGCCAATGTAAGCTCTTTTTCCTACTTCAACCTCCTTTAAACCCAGGCTGATTAGGCCCACTTCATTATATCGGTCTCTTGCTTCCCAGATACACGTGTCCTCGATGAAATGGAACCCACTGACTCATTTCACACAAGGCACTGGACAGCTGTTAGCGGGTAATGACTTTCATTCACTACTTACCTAGCTCATTGCTGAGCAAATGACCTCGGGATTAAAGATTCAATATTCAATTACCAAGTGCAAGACAAGTATATTACACTGCGGCATGTTGCTCCCAACCCTTCCCTGTGTATTTTTATTCCCTTACCTTCTTCTCCATACCTGGGGCTTTTACTGGTCCTCTATTATATCTGCTCGCTCCCTACGTAAATCCTGATTGCTTTGTTCTGTCCTCTTGGCCATGACCTTCCTAATTTTTGCCCTACTCATTCTCTTCCTATGTTTTAGGGTCCATGTGGCTCCTTTGTGTCTTGCTAAGATGTTTCTCTTTGAACGGGCCTGCCGCAAACTGTGAAAAAGGAAGATCAGCCCCAGGAGTTGTCTCTGCCACAGTGTAGATATCCCAGAGCTAGCTTGATCTAGCTTGCTCAAGCTAAGCCTAGAAATGAATTCACAGCAGCACAGGTGGCGTAATAGGCTTGCCTCTCCTATATATACTTGAGCAAGCTTGTAGAGAGCAAAAAGTTAAGACCCTGGTATTCAGCATAATGGATGGTCCGAATAGGAGAGGCAGACCCCACAGAGAATGGGTAGATGATATAGTAGATTGTGCGGAGCTAGTCTACGGAAACTAAGCCACTCTGCTCTGGACAGGGAAAGACGGAAGGAAATAGTGAGGGAGGCATCGGACACCAACAAGAGTTGAGCCCATAGTGGTTGATGATGATGACGATGGAGCTTGTTGAGCATGTTCCACCATGGCTTTCCTGCTATTGCCAGTGGAACTAGCTCGATCCAAGCTAGCGTGGGTGGGCCAGCACATGCTTCAAGCAGAGCTCTGACTGTTGGGTAGAAACACCCGGAGAGAGTCTGGAGCTGCTATAGTGATCACCTCCTCTGCAGTTCTCCTGAGTATTAAGCTGAAGGATGTGACTTTCCTTCAGGAGAATTATAAAACAGGAGGAGAAAGACTCTTGGCCTCTGTCTGCCCTGCAGAGTTAACCTGACTCTCGTGTTGTCTGAAACTAGCCAGCCCCATAGAAAACTCTCTCACCTGAGTTTGGAGTTTGGCTGGATCAGCTGTGGCTTTAGGTTAGCTCTTAGGGGCTGCTTTTACTGCTGGTACAGGTTGAACCTTCCAAATCCAGGACTCCGGTCCAGCCACATATGAGATCTGGCAGGACCACAGATCTTGTGGGACAGAAGAGTTCCAGAGGCCAGGGGCCCAAGTCAGCCAGGAGTCTGGCAGGTTCTGGGGAGCCCTGGCGGGGCCAGTGGTGCCTATGGAGCACTGAGTGGTGGCCAGGGAGCACCAGCCCTGGCCAGGATCCCCCGATGGGAACGGGGCTGACAGTGGCCAGGGAATCCCCTGACCCCAGCTGGGACCCTCCAGTGAGAGGGGGCTGCCAGTGGCTGGAGAGCCCCAGTGAGAGCAGGGCTGGTGGCAGCTGGAGAGACCCAGCCAAGGAGCCTGACCTCAGGGAGGCCCGGCAGTGTGGGGCCAGCAGCAGGGCATGGACCCCAGGGTCCGGGGAGTCCCACAGCCTGGAGGGGAGCACAGGAGTGGGGCCTGTGGCCAGCAGAGGAGCACTCATCTCCCCTGGTCCAGCAAACTCTGGTCCTGAAGGTGCCAGACCAAGGTGGCCAATCTGTAGCTAAGTCACGTTCCCCCCGGGCTGCAGGCTAAAACACTGGAATGCAGATAGTCCTCCAATGCCTCCCCACCATTCACCCAAAGGGCCAGATTCTCTCACAGCTGACTTGGAAAGAACGTTAAACCAGCTCAGTGTAACTGCAGCAGAACAAACCCGGGTGGGCAGATACAGCGCGAGCTGCCTCCTGTCACCATGCAGGGTGTTGAATTCTGTCCTGGTGAGTTCCTGCTGACCAACTTCCTATGTAATACCTGGAAATTCAGGCCGTGCTATATGATCTACTGCCCTCCCCACCAGTGACTTGACAATCAAATGCCCCTCTCTGATCCTAGCTCAAAACTTCCCTGGCAGTAAACAGGAATTCTGCACCAGTCTGATGCTAGAATTTAATTTGGATACTTTAGGGGCTGGGCAGTCTTGCACTACAGGCAGTCCCCGGGATACATGGATCCGACTTACATCGGATCCCTACATACAAACTGGGTGAGGCAACCCCACACTAGCTGCTTCCCCCCAGCAGACCAGGGAGACGCGAAGCTAGCGCCCCCCCCCAGCAGACCAGGGAGACGCGGAGCGGCTTTTCTCAGCAGACACCTCACCTTGAGAATAAAGGACTGAGGGAAGTGAGGTGTGGGAGAATAAAACTGAGCTCTGGAGAAATGTTTGGCTAGAGTTTCCCCTACAATATGTACCAGTTCCGACTTACATACAAATTCAACTTAAGAACAAACCTACAGTCCCTATCTTGTATGTAACCTGGGGACTGCCTGTAATTGCTGCAATGTGGTAATGGGATGGGTTTTTATGACTGAGTCCCCACCCAAGAAGGAACCAAGTGATTATCTGTCAGCTGTTTGGGACTGTAATTAAGTATAAATCCTGGAGCACTTTGCCACTAATGCATTTTCTATTAGCCAGCTGACCTTCTGCATTAAACAAAGTAAAATCTCAAATTACAAGGAGAGCTCTGTGTCTGATACACCTTTCCCCAGGACACTCTGTCATGCCTCTTTTAATTGGCTTTATTCTTTAAAAAAAAAGGGAAAGAATCGTAACCTTTTTAACAAAGTCATTTGTGGCCATCTCCCCCTGGCAGTGGGGTGGCCTAGTGGTTAGGCCCCGGGATTAGCTGGCGGTAAAGGGGTGCAAACCACTGCCACGAGTATCCTGGACCTAGGAACTCTGGCCTACTATGTTAGCCTTAAGTTTGGGGCATGGCAAACGTAACTCTCAATGAGGGTTGCTAGCGGATTCCCCCCACACGCTTTGTCCCAGGGTGGGGCAGGGTTGGAGAGTTACTGTCTCCTTGGCTGTCCGAGCAGACAGACTTTGGTGCAGGTTCTGCTGGCTGCAAAACCACATTCCTGTCTCCTTGCTGGTCAGCAGCTAACTGAGCCAAGCTTCCTTCTTTTATCCTCCCTCCAGGCCTGGCATTGGCTGCAGGTAAAGAGGGGCGGGGCTAGCTGGGGAAAAAAAAAAAAGATGTGGTTTAACCCCTGCACTGCCAGGCATTCCACTCACACCCTCACATTATTCTTCACGTGTAGGTGCCTCCATCACAAAAGCAGCATCGGGGTTTGCTGCCATTTCTGTTAGAAACCCAATTTTTTCACATTGGGCTGAAACTAGGTTAACAAGAAGGCGCCCTGGTGCTATTTTCACTGCTCTTTGTTGCAAGTTCTTTTTATTAAGGTATTTTGTTTATTCCTGCAACATAAAACTATCTTTGGCAATGAAATGTAACTTCACCGATTATAGGTTTGCCACACACACACCAATGTTATTAGGAGGCAGCCATTAGGAGAGGAATTTGGTGTGAGGACTCAGCAAACCCCGAAATGCTGAATGAGTTCCAGACTGGACCTAGGTCATCTCATATGACCCTCATTTATCATTTTTAGTGAAACCTCACTCTTTTCTAGCATTCCTCTGAAGATCTCAAAGCATGCTACAAAGAAGGCAAGTATCATTCATTCAGTTGTTGTTTCATGCACTATCATGGCATCTAGGAGCCCCAGGACTTCCCTTCAGTTACACAGCAGGCTCCCGGAAGAGCCAGGAAAGCAACCTTGGTCTTCAGTCATCCACCGGGACACCATCTGTAGGGCACTTGTACTGGTGTACCAGATAGAAGGCCCAGTTCTCCATTCTGGCTGTAACCCATTCAGCACAGGCGTGGCAAGAAGGGGAAAGATGGCCTTAATTTACCTTTGCTTCTTCCAGCATTCTGGGCACAGTAAGGGTATGTCTACACTAGTCCCCTAGTTCAAACTAGGGAGGCTAATGTAGGCATTTGAATTTGCAAACGAAGCCCGGGATATAATTTATTTGCATGTTCCCGTCTGGTCGCCATTTTTAAATGCCACTAGTCCGGACTAAGTGCCCGAGGGTACACTTGGCAGTTAAACGGTAATTCAAACTAAATTCTTAGTTCGAATTACCTGTTACTCCTCCTGGAATGAAGTGTAACAGGTAATTCGAACTAAGGACTTAGTTTGAATTACCGTTTAACTGCTGCGTGTAGCCGCAGGCAGTTAGTCAGGATTAGTGGCATTTAAAAATGGTGACCGGATGGGAACATTCAAATAAAGCCTGGGATATTTAAATCCCAGGCTTCATTTGCAGGTTCAAATGCCTACATTAACCTCCCTAGTTTGAACTAGGGGACTAGTGTAGACATACCCTAAGTGCCTACCCAGCCCTGGTGTACGTGAGAGGAGCATCAGAGCTGCTCGCATGCTCAGGTTATTTATAGTTCCCGGCCATATAATTAAGTGCCTAACGTTTGCAAAGGGCAAAGAATTTCTTATTTAAAGAAGAGGCCGCAATTTAAATCACCACCTTTTAGGAGACAGGGCTAGAAATAAGATGTGAGCAGCCGTTCAGTGTGGCATATGTGCTCTGAGCCGCAGCGAGAGTTAGGAAATCCAAAGGTGTGTGAAAATGAGAAAGACAAAAAATGTACCATGGTTGTTTTGAATGTCAAGGATTGCTCAGTTTGGCAGAAATCAGTTGGCTCATCTCATCTCCATATAAGAGGAGATGAATAAGACTGGGAGTTTTCAGCTTAGAAAAGAGATGACTGTGGGGGGTACGTCATGATAGAGTCTATAAAATCATGACTGTTGTGGAGAAGAAAGTGAATAAATCAATGGTATTTAATCTCTCTCATAACAAAAGAATGAAGGATCACCAAATGAAATTAACAGGCAGCAGGTTTTTCCACACAAAGCACAGTCAACCTGTGGAACTCCTTGCCAGAGGATGTTGGAAAGGACAAGAATATAATAGGTTTTAAAAAAGAACTAGGGAAGTTCATGGAGGGTAAGTCTATCAATGGCTATTAGCCAGGCAATTAGCAGGGATGGTGTTCCTAGCCTCTGTTTGTCAGAAGCTGGGAATGGGTAACAGGGTAGGGATCTCTTGATGATTCCCTGTTCTGTTCATTCCCACTGGGGCACATGGTATTGGTCACTGTCAGAAGACAGGACACTGGGCTACATGAACCTTTGGTCTGATCCAGTGTGGCCATTCTTATCTCTGCTGGTAAGTATTCTTTCACCTAATGGTTCCATGTCCATTGTTGAATGCAATTCACCTGGCTCACATGACCTACTTTTTAAATGAATATTGCCACATGATCAATTAAAGCCAAGGGACAAGCTGAAGTAGTGATCTCTAATATCAAACCCAACCCAGGAAAGGTTTAAAGAGAAATTAACCTCTCTCTTCAACTGCTGTCCTAACAATGCCATGTCAATAGTCCTAGATGCTCCTCAGCATGAGAACCAAGAGAACAAAATGAAACGACTTTGCTAAATTATTATTTATTATGTATCACTACAGCACTTCGGAGCCCTGCGTTTATGCACCAGGACCTCAGTGTGCTAGGCACTGAAGAAACGCAGGACAAAAAGATGGTCCTTGCCCCAAGAATTATGATCTCTGATGGAGCTAAGTACCTGCCACTCCCAGGATCAAGCCCTGTGCACTTATTTTCACTTCCTTGGTAAAAAGGGCTCCCATCTAAAATTATAGTACCTGCTATGTCATTTTCAGTCTTCCTTTGTTCTTACCCAGGTATCATTTGACAGATGGTTTTTACTCTAATATTGTTATGCAGCACCACACTCCTTCTGCAGAACAAGGATTTCTTTCCCCAGTTACAGGAACAGTGTAATTTTGTTTACGTTTTGACAAAAGATACGCACCCTTCTGCAGTGTGAATGGGGAGAACAGAAGAAAGAATAAGGAGAATTCCTCGCAGGCCCTCACAAAACGTGAGCCAAAAAGAACATTCAAAGACAGCCAAGATGGTCTGGATAGCTGGATGGTTAATAAAGAAGGAGCAATGGGTGATATTAGCAAGGAGGGTGCTGCCTGGTGGTTAGAGAAGGGGGAGGGGAAGTCTGGCTGTCAATAGGATTGCTCCTGGAAGTCAGCACTAATGCTACCCCTAATTTTCAGGATCGGGAAACAAGAGCCAGATTCTTGACTTATTGTGATAGGGTTTGCTATTCACCACTGGGATGCCTTTTGAGGCTCATCTGGGGATTAGTGTTTGACCTGTTTAACATCCCCCCATTTAGCTGCTCACCCCAGCTCTCTCTGAACTCAGTTGCAAGTCAAGTGATTTCCCTGTTCAGAGTACCAAGTCCTGCTTTATGATTTGTCTAGGTTGGTCTTCCAATTCACTGCCCAGTCTATACCACTTCCTCAGCAGCTAGCAGGGGAACCTTAGTCTGTTCACTCACGGCTCAGGCTTCCAAACCAAGGAGCCAGCAGGTGGGGTCTAAGCCATTCCCTACACTGGTTTTGCTTACCTGGGCTCTGTCCTACCTTATTTTCCCTGTCTTGCCACATGACAGTGTTCCCTACAGGCCAAGTCCTTGGGCAGCCACGCAGGAATGATTCAAATTGTGCAGCTGATTAGCAGAGCATCCACGGTGCCCCTGGCTGGTACCATGTGTTACTACTGGTGGTGCACATATGCACATGTCTCAGTGCACATAACAAAATTTATTCTGCACGCAGATGGAAAAATGTATAGGGCGCATCGGTTATCACTGGAATCGTCTCTGTTTCCAGAGACTACTTCAGCCTGTATAGTGTTCCTGCCAGAATCTGCAGCCCCAGGTAGTATCTCAGGCTACATCTACACTGGCCAGTCTTGCGCAAGAACATATGCAAATACCTGAAAATAAGCGTCAGAATGGCCTTGCGCAAGAGGGGTTTTTTTTGCGCAAAAACGGCAGCTCATTAAGTATGTAAATGAGGTGCGGCAATATTCATTGCCTTGCCTCATTTGCATATGTCCTTGCACAAGACTGGTCAGTGTAGACATAGCCTCAGGGTTTAATCCTGCTAGATTCCTTCTTATAGCGTATCCATCCTATTCCTCTGCAGGGAGCGACTGCAGAGTTCCTTCCAACAACCCCTTCTTGGTTTTATACCAGGTCAGCCTGCTCCTGCAGATCAGAGTTGCATCATTTGGAGCATATCAGCTCTGTTTCTCCTCCAGGTGCTGCGTATCACAAGGTGCACGTGTCCTTTCTACCTAAACAAGCCTGATGCGGGGGGTAAACACTCCAGCACACTCATGCTCAGCTTATATAGGTCAACACCACTGAAAAAGTGCTTCACTATTCATCTATGCACCAGGAGTGTATATTCTTGAAAGCATCAGAAATGACACCGAATATCTCCTCTGCAGCCCTGTGCAAGAGACATCAGCCAGCCCAAAGGTACTTACGTCCCAGGGACATTTGGTATCCTCTCCCTTTAGGGCTACAAATTAATTACTGCAGAAACTTGATAGTAGTTTTGAAGTATCTAAAAGGGAGTTACAAAGAGGAGAAAAATTGTTCTCCTTGGCCTCTGATGATAGGAAGTTTTTCCTAATGTCCAACCTAAGCCTCCCTTGCTGAAATTTAAGCCCATTGTTTCTTGCCCTGTCAGGGTGGTTAAACAGTAGAATAAATTGCCTAGGGAGGTTGTGGAATCTCCATCACCAGAGATATTTAAAAGCAGGTTAGATAGACATGTGTCAGGGATGACCTTGACCGTGCTTGGTCCTGCCGTGAGGGCAGGGGACTGGACTCAATGACCTCTCGAGGTCCCTTCCAGTTCTATGATTCTATGAAACAAAGAGCCTTGACAATATTGTCATAGAAACAACTATTGGCACTTAGGCGTGAATCCTGCTGCCTTTTAAACATCCTGCACAAATAACTGTTCTTCCCCGGGGTTCTTTGATGGGGCCAGGTTTTCATCCACATTTGACAAAGTCCATGGCAAAACTCTCATTGAGTTCAGAGGTACCAGGGTTTCACCCTGTGTCTTTCATTTGGCCCTTGGCAAGTCAGGCAGTATTCATGATACCACAGAGACGTGTGTGGAGAATAAATTAATAAATGTTGGTAAAGAGCTTTGAGATCTTAGAGTGACAGATGTTACCTATTTATCTTCCTAGTCCCTTCAGCTCTGTAATACCAAGCACCTGCCTAGTGTAGCTGCATTATATATACAGTATTTTTCATTATCTTTAGCTTTTTGATTCACGGCCAAGCTATTCCTGTTTGCATTTACATTTATAAATTACCCATGCAATTTACACATGGACCAGACATGATTTATGCTGCTGGATGAGGTTTATGTTCGTGTTTGCTCTACTATTTTGCTAACAGATAATAGGAAATAGTTGGCTTCTTTATGGGACCCCGTATAAATGGTGATATGAAGGTTGGCAACATGTGAGCCTTGGCACTGCCTAAATATATATCTATAGCCATTGTTAAAATTAACAACCTTTTTATTTATTACGCTATTATAAGACTGATATGTTTATATCTGCACTGTCAGTGGTAACCTTCCTGCCTTTATTTCAGCCTTGGCTGGTAACGCTTATATCAGGCTTTTATATCCCTGCATTTTTAGCAGCATTGCGTCCACCACATCAGAGGCACATTAATGTCCCGCAGAAAACAACATTAGGCCTGGCTTATAATTCATCAGCGCCTTCCAATATGGGTTTGGCTAGTGTGTCTCCCAGCAAACACCTTCGTTTCCCACAAAAGGCTTTTCTGACCCCCTCAGTACTTCAACACCTGCCTCGCAAGAGAGAAACGTTGCAGCTGGCAAAGTGGAGCCCTCAGATTAAGAAACATCTGTGTAATCAGGCTACCTCCAGGTTTATCCATGAGAAAGAAATCCTCCACCTGCAAATATGAAGGAGCGATACAATACCTTCCTCATTCAGCTGAGGTTTGGTTTGATACGGAAATAGCCTTTCGCCAGTATGAGAAGCTCCATCCTGAGATAGGACATGAAACCCTATTATCAATGATTAATGATTAATGATTATTATTAATTATTTCAGTTGCGCCGAGAGGTTCCAAGTGAGCTCAGGGCCTGATGGTATTGCGCCTTGCACAATGCATAGAACAATACACTGAACAATCTATCGCTTAGACAAGGGGTCCGTGAGCCAGATGCAGCTCGTGGCTACCAGATACTTTATTTCCCGACTGTTCCCTGGTACAGCCACTCGCTACTCCTGTCGGCTGTGTTTCGCCATTCCCGGACAATGGGAGTTGTGGGAAGCAGCATAGCCAAAGGTCCCATTGGCAGACGGTGAACCATAACCACTGAGAGCTGCAAGCAGCCGTCCCTGCAGACGCTCAGGTAAATAAAGCATCTGGCGGCCTGCTAGAGGCTAACCCTGGTGAACCACGTCTGGCCTGCAAGCTGCTTATTGCCCGCCCCTGGGTTAGATGACACAGGATGGGAGGGGGAAAATGCTCAGAGAGGTGACCAGGGTCACACAAGAGGCTACCAGAGGGTATGTCTACACTACAGAGTTAGTTCGAACTAACTTAGTTCGAATTAGTTAACTCGAACTAAGCTAATTCGAACTAAGGCATCTAGAACTAAAAACTAGTTTGAATTAGCGTTTTGCTAATTCGAACTAGCAAGTCCACATTGAGTGGACCCTGAACAGGGCTTAAGGATGGCCGGAAGCAGTGCCGGCAGGGCATCAGAGAAGGACTTAGAGTGTGGAGATGCTGTCTCAGGCTAGCCGAGGGCTGCGCTTAAAGGGACCCGACCCCCACCCCGGACAGACAGTTCTCAGGGGTGCCCCGCTTGAAAACCAGTCCTGGCTTGGAGTGCCCGGAGTACCCACACTGGGCACATCACAGCACTTGGCCATCAGACCGGCTGCACTTGCCGCAGGCTCCATCTGGGGAGAGGGGGCAATTGGGGGGCTGCAGGAGAGCTTCCACCCCCAGAAGCCCGCAGAGCCAGCCCAGTCCTCCCCATCGGGGGCTTGTACTCCATTCCTCCCTCACCTCCTTCCACTTACCCCTCCCTAGCCCCCCTTCCTGATGTACAAAATAAAGATAACGTTTCTTCCAACATTGACTCTGTCTTTATTGAACAAAACTGGGGGAGACTGGGAAAAGGAGGCGGGAGAGGGGAAGAGAAAGGCTGGGAGAGAGGAGGGCAACTACAATGATCAGGGGTTGGGAACAGGTCCCAGATGAAGAGAGGCTACAGAGATTGGGACTGTTCAGCTTAGAAACGAGGAGATGGAGCGGGGACAGGATAGAGGTCTCTAAAAGCAGGGGTTGGGTGGAGAGGGTGCATTCAGAAAAGTTCTTCCTGGGTTCCCATAAAGAAGGACTAGAGGACACCAAAGGAAAGGAATGGGTAGCAGGCTTGAAACTAGTAAGAGAAAGTTGTTGTTCTTGACAAAGCAAATAGTTAACCTGTGGAACTCCTTGCTGCAGGAGGCTGTGAAGGCTAGAACTAGAACAGAGTTTAAAGGGAAGTGAGATCAAGTCATGGAGGTTGGGTCCATGGAGTAGTCTTAGCCAGGAGGTAGGAGTGGTGTCCCTGCCCAAGGTTTGTGGAAGGCTGGAGAGGGATGGCACGAGACAAATGGCTTGGTCACTGTCTTCGGTCCATACCCTCCAGGGTCCCTAGGGTTGGCCGCTGTCGGCAGACAGGCTACTGGGCTAGATGGACCTTTGGTCTGACCCAGGACGGCCATTGTAAGCTCAGGGCTCAGGGTCGGGGGTCTCAGTGGACCCCCTTGATTTTCATGCACACCTGCTCCTGGGTGGCCAAGCTGGCAGCTCTCCTGCCCTAGCCGGCCACTTTCCTGTGCCTAGTGCGGAGATCGTGGACGAGGTCCACGATGTCCGCACTCACCCAGGAAGGTGCCCGCCTCTTGCGGTCCCGGGCAAGCTCCCGGGAGCCGCCAGCCTGGTCCCGGGAAGAGGGGGTGGGCTGGGGGACATCGGGTGGGTGGCTCTGTGCCGTGCCAGGTGCAGGGTCTGCTGGCTGGGTGCTGGCAGGCTTGCACCTGGCACGGGCACCGTAGCCAGCCCGTGCCCCTTTAAGGGGTCCAGGGCCGGGAGGGGGGCAATAGAGTTTCCCTGGTATTGGCCAGAGTGGCCACCAGGGAAATCTGGGGAGGGCTAAGCCTCCCACTAGTTCGAATTAAGGGGCTACACACCCCTTAATTCGAACTAGTAAGTTCGAACTAGGCTTAATCTTCGTAAAATGAGGTTTACCTGGTTCAAACTAAGCGGTCCGCTAGTTCGATTTAAATTCGAACTAGCGGAGCGCTAGTGTAGCGCCTATGAATGTTAGTTCGAACTAACATCCGTTAGTTCGAACTAACATTGTAGTGTAGACATATCCAGAAGGACTAGCAACAGAACAGAACCAGGCTTCCTAAGTCCCAACCCAGGGTCTTACCCATGAGATCTCTCTGCTTCCCCAACTGAGATTGTGTAAGGACTCGCTGTGGGAGTAAAAGCTGCCCATTCAACTCAATGGCATTTCTGCCACATTGGATCCATTTCAACATTTCAGGGACTCAGTGAGCACACAGCTGCTGATTTTGGTGCAAATTGGCAGACCACAAAAACCTGAATCCCAGGAAAGCCAGGACTTCTGAGCTGTCTGGGGCTGCAGACAGAGGACTTTCTCTGCTGCTTCCTACAGTTGCTGATGCATATCCGATAGTTTAGTATGCTGTTTAGCAAGGGTATTTGTAGTCTGGACTCTAAGACTTTGTCTGCACTATGCTGTGGATTGATACTGCATCAATCAATCCAGCAGCAGTTGATTTACCGGGTCTGCTGTAGACATGATAAATAGATCTCTGAGCACACTGCCATGGATGCTGGTTTGCTGCCAAGATGAGAAGAGTAGTCGGCATCAACAGGAAAGCACCAACCTTATTGAACACAAGACACCATTGTATGCTGAATTAAGATATACTGTTTGTGTAGCTGAAGTAGATCAATGATGCCACATAATGTAGCCAAGGCCTGAGAGAAATAAAAGAGCCTTACAGAGAGGATTTACACGAGAGGGGATATAAGACCTGGGAGCATAGGGAAATCACAAGGAGAGAGAATGGAAATCAGGAGAGAGCAAGAGAGCAATGAAGAGAAAGCAGCAGAGAATGGAGGGATGGCGCACTGATGGTGGAGAAACAGGGACAGGGGAGAAGGGAGAAACCGGTGACCCGGAGAGTGGACATAAGTGGAGGAAAATGGAGATGGGGAGGGACAAACAGGCACTGAGGGCAGCTACATGGGGGGAAATGGAGGACACAGAGCCCCTGTCAAGAGCTGAGGTAAGAGTTGCTGAAATAGGGGAGGATGGAGGCGGAACAGACGGAGAATGTAGGGAGAATGGAGGAAAGTAAGGAAGGTATGCTGCACTCAGACTTCAGAAGCAAACCCCTCTTCCTTTTGTCCCTTAGGAAGTTATGGAGGATTATGGGAAAATATTTAGGGATGCAACTGGCCCTCAAATATGGGACGCACTTTGAGGAACACTAACCTCTTTTGGAGAGGCGGTCTAGGAGCTAACTTGACAAAGGTGACTGCCCCAGGCCCACAACACAGAAGGTATGCTTACACCTTGAGCTGGAGAGGTAATTCCTAGCTTGGTGGGTGAACCTGTCCAAGACACTAGGCAGGTGCTCGGGCAGCTTGCCCCTGCTGCCGCTCCTGTCGCCATGACTGCAATTCTATTTTTAGCATGCCAAGCAGAGCTCACTCAGATAGATCTTCTCGAGCTGGAAACACCAGGGCTGTGTCTAGACTGGCCAGTTTTTCTGGAAAATCAGCCGCTTTTCTGGAAAAACTTGCCAGCTGTCTACACTGGCCGCTTGAATTTCCGCAAACGCACTGACTTCCTACTGTAAGAAATCAGTGCTTTTTGCGGAAATACTATTCTGCTCCCGTTTGGGCAAAATTCCCTTTCGCGCAAAATTTTTGAGCAAAAGGGCCAGTGTAGACAGCTGAGATTCGTTTTCTGTAAAAAAGCCCCGATCGCGAAAATGGTGATCGGGGCTTTTTTGCGGAAAAGCGCGTCTAGATTGGCACGGACGCTTTTCTGCAAAAAGTGCTTTTGCGGAAAAGCGTCTGTGCCAGTCTAGATGCTCTTTTCCGAAAATGCTTTTAACGGAAAACTTTTCCATTAAAAGCATTTCCGGAAAATCATGCCAGTCTAGACGTAGCCCAGCAGTTCAATGTGTAGATATAACCATTGTTCTGAGTAGCCTACACAAAGCCCTGCGGTAAAGAACCAGCCTTTTGCTCGGTCGCATGACTTCTGCTGAGTAGATTGGCAGCCAATGGGCGCTGTGACCGTCCAATACCTGCAGAGGTGCAGGTAAACATAACAATGGCGGCCCACCAGGGACCAACCCTGGTGAACTTCTACCATCTTATTGCCCACTCCTGAGAGATATCAATGTACACAAGATGAGGATCAGGCCTAAGAAATAGGCATTGGGTTGGTAAAATGGGAATGGCACAGCCAATGGAGTTGTCAAGGAAAGGCAAGACACGTTTTGGGCTGAGAATGATAAGGAGCAGTGTAGGATCCTCAGTAGTTTTGGTGCACAGGAATTCACATCCCATGAGTTCCATGAAGGAAAGCACCAAAAACTCAACTGACTCCAAAGCACAGCTCAGATTTCACACACGTCTCCCAGATTTTGGTTGCTTACCTATAGCTGTGCTGTCCTCAAGGGCTTAGGTTTTATGAAAGGAGATGGGGGGGGGAGGGGGAGAGAAGAAAGTCACTTTTCATGGCTATTATTTAGGATAAGTTTATACATAATATAAACATACAAGTTGCCTTATAAACATGTAGATAGAAAAAGGCTAATTTGAGGGGCCAAGGAAGGTTAATTTTGTAGGTGGAGAAACAACATTTACCAGGAGATTAAATTCAGGGATAAGTCACCAAATAATATCCAATTCCATTTGCAAATGCTTGTGAAATGCAAAGCAGCAGTTTCTCCCAGCAGAGGGGTTGATGAGAACAAAAGGATTTCAGATGAAGTGGAACACAAGGCTGCAAACTAGATTTCTATAATGAATTCTGAGGGGACATCTGTTATTATCTATGTGATATAAAATGGCTCTTTTTTCTCTCCTTTCACACACACGCACAGGATGCATGCACACACACACACACATCAGCCAGGCACATTCAATAAACCTGTGATCTGACTGATTAAAATGAACAGCAATCTGTTTTCTTCTGACAGTTGCACAGCAGCTTGAATATTAAGGGGCATGAATATGGTTGAATAGCCCCTCGGAATTGGAATTAATATTCATGAACCACTCTTACAAAATTTGACCAGCTCCAACCAGCTGGGGATGAAGTTAACTATGTTCAGACAATGAAATAACTGGTTAGGAGTATTACGTCATCAGAACAGCATCTTGTTGGACAATCCTTTCCAGAGAGCATCACATTGTTTCTATTAATTTTGGAAGTTTCCATTTCCCAATGAGTACTTTCATGGGGTTTGCATTCCTTCTAAATAACAACAGGCAGGTCTAGTGGGTGTCCGTATACAGCTACGGTACACACAATGAATCTTGACTCACTTTGTCTTGGTAACCCTCATTCGTCCAGGGTGCTCATTGCCTGCCTCCTTACTTGACTTAACCATTGGAGGATCAGGTGGAAACATATATCTGAAGGGGCTAGGGATGGAATTAGGACAGAGCTGGGGTACACAGTAGAAAGGAGAGAGAGGTCAGAAGCAGCTAATGTTTTCATGGGTACTAGGGGGAGGATACAGAAGTGAGCAGCAGGTGGCAACTAACAAGCTCGTATTTGAGTGAAGAGGCAAGAAAAACAGTTACCCAAGTCTCAACCCTGAAGTTTGGATCAAGCTCACAATCTTCTGTCCCATTCTTCATTACTATTATTCCCTGTTCTACTATCTACCCTTCATTTATTTTTCTTTGAATGCTGCTGGATCTCTCAATATTATTCTCCTACATCTATCTTTTTCTTTAGACATGTACTGTTCCTGCTCTCCTTTCATCATTTCTAAGGGCACGTCTACACTAGGAAATTATTTTGAAATCATAACTCCTGAAATAACAAAATCAAAATAGCATGTTCCCGCTATTGGGGATCCTCGAAATTAATCCAAGGCCGCACTATCTTGACTTAGAGGAAGCAGTGGGAGTAATTACTTCGGATTACTCTGGGGAGTAATTATTTTGAAATAGCAGCAGTGGAGTGTTTGTTTACAGCCACCAGTCTTGGCGCTCAGTGTTCGGTCCTATTATGTAGCTCCAGTTTACTCCTAAATGTTTTCTAAGAGCACAGTAAGCAGTGGAAGGATTGGTAATGCGGCTAGACAATGTTGACCTTCTGTCCTTTGGCAAATTCTCTCGTCAGGTCCTGAGGGTGCTGGATTAGAGAGGTTCAACCTGTAGTAAACTTGAGTAACTTTTATGTCATTGACCAAGGCAGGGCTCATCAATATAAAAAGGTGGGTTCAATCAGGATCATTAAAGAGAGTTCAGAAAGAGGTTACATAAAAGCCAAGTAGTGCTGGAAGAGGTGATGGTCTTACTTTACAGACGAGGGTGAGGGATATAGTAAAGTTAGAGTGAAGTACTTAAGATATGATTATTCTCAGCTTCTATATGGTGTGTCCTTGGTACCGGTGAAAATGTCATGTTATCCCAAGACTGAGAAGGAAGCAGCAGACAATGGAAAGATGGAAATTTACAAAACCTGGCTGCATCTAGACTGGCATGATTTTGCACAAATACTTTTAACGGAATAGTTTTTCCGTTAAAAGTATTTGCACAAGAGAGCGTCTACACTGGCATGTGCTTTTGCGCAAAAGATGTGCTTTTGCGCAAAAGCATCCGTGCCAGTGTAGACGATCTCTTGCGCAAGAAAGCTCTGATGGCCATTTTAGCCATCGGGCTTTCTTGCGCAAGAAATTAACATGTCTGTCTTCACTGGCCTTTTGCGCAATAATACTTGTGCAAGAGGGCTTATCCCTGTGCAGGAACATCAGAGTATTTGCGCAAGAAGCACTAATTTTGTACATTACAAGGTCAGTGTTCTTGTGCAAATACTCGCGGCCAGTGTAGACAGGCGGCAAGATTTTGCGCAAAAGCAAGTGCTTTTGCGCAAAATCTTGCCAATGTTGACACAGCCCCTATGAAGAATGGTGGAATATAACTAAATGGTGAAGTCCAGATACTGTATTGGCTACAAGATCAATTCATAGAATCATAGAGGTGGAAGAGACCTCAGGAGGTCATCAAGTCCAGCCCCCTAACCAAAGCAGGACCAATCCCAACTAAATCAACCCAGCCAGGGCTATATCAAGCCAAGACTTAAAAACCTCTAGGGATGGAGATTTTACCGCCTCCCGAGGGAATCCATTCCAGAACTTCCCCACCCTCCCGGTGAAATACTTTTTCCTAATATCCAACCTAGACTTCCTCCCTGTAACTTGAGACCATTGCTCCTTGTTCTGCCATCCCTCACTACTGAGAATATCCTCACTCGTAACTCTCTCTTTCTAGAATATTTAACTCCAACAGGTTTGGAATGACAAAATCAGATAGGCTTTTCTCACAAAGGCACAGACAACCCCTGCATGCAGCAGGGCCAGATTTTCCTTTTACTCATACTGGCATAAATCAGGAGTAGCACAAATGAAATCTATGCACTTGCCTTTGTGAAAGTGAAAAGAATTGTGGGTTATAAAATCAGCCAGCCTCACAAGGAGATGACAGAAACTTAACTATGCTAAACCATTATTATATATCTTAATAAAGTAATAATTATGTGCACATCTTAGCACTGAATTTTGCCTTTACAGTGGTATAATCCTAATGAGATCGGTTTGGTCTGTTATCTTGGTCCCACGCACAGTGCCAGACAAATCTTTTTCCATTGTCTATACAAACTTGCTAGGGTTTGATAAAATTAGGATGCACCAAAATAGCACAAAAATACAACTGAAGGCAATTTGCCATCAGGTGTTAGTTTATAGCTGTTGCCTGTAAGCTACAGGGCTTACCTTAGCAATCTCCAGGCTAGTCAACTACCAGACACAAACTTTGGGAGAAATACTACAGTTATTCAGAAAGGATTTTCAGACACTCCACATTCTTCTTTTGACCATTAGATGATGCTGTGGGAGTGTGGGGCATAGCTAAGATTTTTTTTTTTAAAATACAACTTAAATTGTTAACTTATTTTTTCCGCTAACAAGATGGAGGCCACGGCAGGAGAATTCAGTTCACGGACCCTGTCAGGTTATATGACGGATATAAACTCTACTAGGCTATTTCTACACTGCAGGTTATTTTTGGAAAAAGGTACCTTTTTCTGATTCTTTTTTTGGAAGAGGCTTTTCTGACATTTGGCCCATCTACATGGGGCCAAATGTAGGAAAAACCTCCTCTTTTGGAAGAGACCTTATTCCTCTGGGCTTCCGAAAGGCTTCTAAAAGAGCACGCCCACTTTTTCGGAAACTGATCCAAAAAAGTGGACATGTTCCCTGGATGTGGCAGAGTTTTTCTGGAAAAACTCTGTAGTGTAGACAAAGCACTACACGCCAACATTGTTTATGTCGAACTCTGAAGGAAGCAAAGTTAATGGCAGCAACAGAAAAATGGCTTATCACTAGGGAGGGTGCTCTATCCAACATCTGTACAAATGATCAACAAGTCAGTCTCATCACAAGAATTTTTATCTATGCCACATCTGTGCATCTCACCCAGTTAGAAACTATGCTAAGGATCTCACCCGATAGGAACTATGCTAACATCGGTGCTGTCTGGATTCTCTGTCCATTATACCAATTGCACACCAACCCAACTGAAATGAAAGTCAGTGTCTCACCTTCAAAATCACAAGGCCAATAAACAATTTAACATAATCTGGAATGGCGCAGCGCTTGCTCCCGGCTGGAATCTAGTCAACCATGAAGTGATACTAGACCGCACTCTCTTCTTCAAGAAATTTAAAGAGAATGCAAAAGGTAAAGTTAGCCCCGGGAAGAACATAATTCAGGAGCCTGAAAATTAAAAACGTGGAACCAACCCCAATGACTCTCATAGCTGCTACACCTAAATATTCCCATGGGATGGCTAAACACATATGTCTGATGTGGGAAAAAACTGACATTCAAAGGAACTGGACCCTGTGCTCAAAGATAGCTGTAGTTACATCACAGGATGTCTAATACTAACAAACATGAAACGCCTTAATGTGCTTGCCAGAATCATTCTACTGGTATGAGAAGAATGATCACATAAAATGGAATGATTACAACAAATTGAAGAAAATCTGCTACACGGTCAAGCCACGGTACTTAGCTGCCTGAAATCATAGAAAAGCTTCCTAGCTTCTACTGAAAAAAAACCAATTGTAGACTACAAATATCATGTAAACTTCAGATTCTTGATAAGGCCATCAAAGTACTCACTGATGTTGCTGTATGCCTTCCCCTAGGTGCAGAGAAGAATTTGTTGCTGTGGCGATGTTTAAGTGACCTCTGAATAAGACTTAGTAGGTCAAATGTCAATATGCAGAAGAGGGGCCTAGATTATAGCATGTCACTGCAGAGAAACTCAAGCTATGGAAATCTGTTTGTAGGCCAACTCCCAGAGGAACTGTGCGGCATGGAAGATGTCACTCAGGACTAGAGATGTTAGCATCTAGTCGAATAGTTGACTAATCGATAAGCTCCTGCAGGAGCTTATCGATTAGCACTTGACTAGTTACTTCCCTCCCCCACTCTGGCTCTGCACTGTAAAGCCAGGGAAGAGGATGGGCAAAATTGCTAGCTCGGTCCCTGCTCTGTTCATTCGTCTCTCACACATAGCTGCGGCTCTGCATTGTGAAGCCCAGGGAAGCTTTTGTGCAAAGTCACTAGCTCGGCCCCTACTCCGCAGGTGTCTTTTCATTCATCACACCTCTCATACTCACATAGAGCTGCGGCTCTGCATTGTGAAGCTCAGGGCGAAGTTGCTAGCTCAGCTCCTGCTCCGTGGGTGTCTTTTCATTCATCACACCTCTGTGCGTGAAGTGTGATGAATGAAAAGACACCTATAGAGCAGGGGCCGAGCTTCCAACTTGGCATGCCGGCTTCTCTGGGTTTTACAATGCAGAGCTTCAGCTGGGAAGGTTTTGCTGTGAATGAGCCACACTGAGCGCCACAACTGCTTACCATTATCGACTAATTGAATAGTCGACAAAATCTATCGACTATTTGATTAGGGAAGTAATTGCATTTTAACATCCCTACTCTAGACCAGGACGTGTCATGTGCCAGCACTGGAAAAAACTGTAACTGTAGTGGAAGCACACAGGAAGAAAAAGTAGTGAGAAACGTTTTGTAAATTAATATGAAAAATTCCATTATCTGTATACAGTAACAAGGGGTACACTGTCAGGTGACTTTCTTTGAAAGTGGTACATTGCAATTTAATAGAATGCTTTCAAATCCATCTATTCACAAAATGGGGCAGAATTAAAAGGGTTTATTCACTGGAATAACGCAGAGCCCTCCACAACTAGTGTGCCATCATCAACCATTGGAGATATTTGCTGCCAACAGTCGCAGATTACCAACATGCCAATGTCTCATTCCATCCCCTCCGTAGAGTTATCAAGCTCAGTCGTTCCTTTGGAAGTCTACTCAAGAATTTCACTCTTTTGATGGCTGGAGACCTTCATCTAATTTCAAGCCCAAATTTGTCGATGGACAGTTTATAACCCTTTGTTCTTGCGTTCATGTTGATGCTTAAATAACTCCTCTCCCTCCCTGGTATTTGTCCCTCTGACACATTTATTTAGAGAGAACCTTCTTTTGGTTGTGCTAAAGAAGCCAAATTCTTTGAGTCTTCTCTCAAAAGGTCGGTTTTCCATTCCTCTGATCATCCCAGTAGCACTTCTCAGTACTTGATCCACTTTGAATTAATCTCTCTTTAAAATGGGAGACCAGAATTGTACACACTATTCTGGATGAGGTCTCACCAATGCCTTATATAACAGCACTAATAGTTTCCTATTGTACTAGAAATACCTTGTCTGATGCATCCTAGATCTGCATTAGTCTACATTGGTGGTTCATGTGTGACAACCCACACCCCCGTGTTTTTCTGCTTTTCTGTCACATTCAACTGATGAGCTCATAGAAACTAACAAAAATACTTTTTGCTAGTTCCTAAGTGTGTGATCTTGCAGTTTGTACTATTAAATTCCACCCCATTTCTATTGCTGCAGTTTTCAAGGTCATCCACATCTTGTGTGGTATTTTGGTCCTCCACTATATTGACAATACCTCCCAACTTTGTGTCAACCACAAATCTTATTAGCAGACTTCTAGTTTTTGTGCCAAGGTCATTTAGTATGACCTGCAGTAGTTTCCCCTTTAACCAGTTCCTTATCCATCTTAGAAGTCTCATATTAATCTTCATCTTCTCCAATTTAACTAACAATTTCCCATGCAGAACTGTATCAAATGTCTTACTGAAATCCAGGTTGATTAGATATACTGATTTTCTTTTGTCTAAAAAAATCAGTTGTCTCAAAGAAGGAGACCAGGTGTGTCTGGCAGTGTCTAGCTTTTGTAAAATCATGTTTTTTAGGCCTATTAATGTTAACCTCTGTGTCCTTAACTACTTTCTTTCAAAATTTGTTCCAAGACCTTGCATACAGCTGAGGTCAAGCAAGCTTGTAGTTTCTTTTTCTTAAAAATAGCAAATATATTAGCAATTTTCTGGTTAGAGGGTAGAACCCATGGCTACGTCTAGACTGGCATGATTTTCCGCAAACGCTTTTAACGGAAAAGTTTTCCGTTAAAAGCATTTGCAGAAAAGAGCGTCTAGATTGGCACGGATGCTTTTCTGCAAAAGCACTTTTTGCGGAAAAGCGTCCATGGCCAATCCAGATGCACTTTTGCTCAAAAAAGCCCTGATCACCATTTTTGCAATTGGGGCTTTTTTGTGCAAACCAAATCTGAGCTGTCTACACTGGCCCTTTTGCACAAAAGATTTGCGCAAAAGGACTTTTGCTCGAATGGGAGCAGCATAGTATTTCCGCAAGAAGCATTGATTTCAGACAGTAGGAAGTCAGTGTTCTTGCAGAAACTCAAGTGGCCAGTTAGACAGCTGGCAAGTGTTTCCGCAAAAGCAGCTGCTTTTGCGGAAAAACTTGCCAGTCTAGACGCAGCCCATGAGTCTAAATAAAAGTCCTTGCTATTTGGCTTGCAATTTCATGTGCTAGTCTCTTTAATATTCTCAGATTAAGATTATGCAGGCCCCTCCCCCTGAGTTACTCCCATTAAGCTCTTTGAGTTTGACTTCCACCTCAGATGTGGCAATTTCTACTTCCATATCCTCATTCCCATGAGCCATCCTGCCATGACCTGCAAGCTCTTCATTAGCTCATTAAAAATCAAAGCAAAGTATTTGTTTAGGTGTTGGGCAATGCCTAGATTATCTTTAATCTCCATCCCATTCTCAATGTTTAGGGGTCCCACTTATTTCTTGCTTTCTTTTTATTTAAATGAGTCTAAAACCTTTTGCTGTTGATTTAATTCCCTTTGCAAGGTTCAACTCTGCTTGGTTTTTGGCAGTTCCCACTTTATCCCTACACTTACAGACCTCCAAGAGGTAGCTTTCTTTGCTGATTCCTCCCATCTTCCATTCCATGTAGACTTTGTACTTTAGAACAGATGAACAAAAGCATGGCCATACTGGATTGGACCAAAGGTCCACTTAGCATAGTGTCGTATCTTCTAACAGTGGCCAATGCCAGGTGCCGCAGAGGGAGTAAACAGAACGGGGAATCATCGAGTGATCCCTTTCTCTTCATAACCTGTTTGAGATGGTTGTCCATCAACCTTGGTTTGCAACTCTCCCCTACAAATGTTTTCTTCCAGCTTGGGATGCAGGCTTGAAATAGTTTATCCAACTTTGACTTTCTCACCTTTGTCTTAAAGTAATTCCAGATCCTTGAGTTCTTCAATCCAATCTGATTCCCTAATTAATTCCCTTAACTTTTTAAAAGTTTATCCTTTTGAAGTCAAGGACCTTTTGTTGCAGATATAATTTTGCTTATCCTTCCAATTATTTAAACGGAATTAGCTGATGATCACTCAAACCAAAGCTGTCCTCTACAACCCATTCTTTTATGAGGTTCTCACTATTTGCCAATACCACAGCTAAAATGGCATTACCTCTTATTGGCTCAGCAAGTATTTGATGAAGAAATCCAGGAAAATGGGGACCCTATTATTATTAGTAGCACTTGTCCTCCAATGTGTATCAGGAAAGTTAGTCTCCCATAAACACAGAATTCCTAATAGTATTTATTTCACTAAAAACAGTACAACAAGTTTTCTATCCATACCCAAGTCATATCCTGAAGGTCTGTAGCACAGCTGAAGTACTATCCCAGGGGAATTTTTAGTAGCTTTCTTTCTCAGAGTGATTTTGACCCAAGAGAGTTTGCTTTATCCATTCCATCACTTCCAATGTCCACTACCTCATCATTAATACAAAATGCTATTCTACCACTTTAGTTCAGTCTTTCCGGAACAGCACATAGTTGTCCATACCTGTACTCCAGTCAGCACTACTATTCCACCATGTTTGTCTTATCTTTTTTAGATCTGGTTTCACTTCTAGCAGCAGAGTTCTAGTTCCTCCATTTTGTTGCCCACGCTCCTTGCATTGGTGTACAAACCTCTTGGTAGTTTCTACTTTGCTTTGCTCACATTCCTCACCAAATGGGGTACAAACCTTCTACTGTAGGTATCACCTGACTGTTAGTGTCAATACCAGTGAAGCAATTTTTCCTCTTAATGTCCACTCTCCGATCCACAGCTGTTCTTTTCTTCATTGATGTATCATTTCTTACTTGAGTGTTCTCCTGGTCGATGTTACAATCAGGCATTACATGATTAAGTGAGCCTCTCCCAATCATATCTTCAGGGTTTCTTCTTTAAAGCTTTTTAAAATCATATGTGGCCACCTGTACCCAGAAATCTATTTCCCTCGCTACTCAAGTGGAGACCCTCTGTTCATAAATGGTGAGGAGTCCTGTGGCACCTTATAGACTAACTGAAGTGTAGGAGCATAAGCTTTCGTGGGCAAAGACCCACTTCGTCAGGTGCAACTCTGTTCATAAATGACATCCAATAACCAACTATCTCAAAGCCCTTCTTATAGCACTGAGGAGTTTGTTGTTAATGATAATCTTGACTTGCCTTCTTTTTCCTGCTCTAGGGACGGATAGAATCCCATGATTCTATGACCACAAGCTGAATATGAGTCAACAGTGTGACGCTGTTGCAAAAAAAGCAAACATGATTCTGGGATGCATTAACAGGTGTGTCATTCTTCCACTCTACTCTGCGCTGATTAGGCCTTGGTTGGAGTATTGTGTCCAGTTCTGGGTACCACATTTCAAGAAAGATGTCGAGAAATTGGAGAGGGTCCAGAGAAGAGCAACAAGAATGATTAAAGGTCTAGAGAACATGACCTATGAAGGAAGGCTGAAAAAATTGGGTTTGTTTAGTTTAGAAAAGAGAAGATTGAGGGGGGACATGATAGCCATTTTCAGGTATCTAAAAGGGTGTCATAAGGAGGAGGGAGAAAACTTGTTCATCTTGGCCCCTGAGGATAGAACAAGAAGCAATGGGCTTAAACTGCAACAAGGGAGGTTCCCTTTCTAGATCCCTTTCTGCCGTACTCCTTCCTAGACAGTCACTTCCCATCCTATATGTGTGAAACTGATTGTTCCTTCCTAAGTGGAGCACTCTGCATTTGTCCTTATTAAACTTCATCCTGTTTTACCTCAGACCATTTCTCCTATTTGTCCAGATGACCCTATCCTCCAAAGCAGCTGCAACTCCTTCTAGCTTGGTATCATCTGAAAACTTAATAAGCGTATTCTCTATGCTGATATCTAAATCGTTGATGAAGATATTGAACAGAACTGGTCCCCAAACAGATCCCTGTGGAACCTCACTTGTTATACCTTTCCAGTAGGATTGTGAACTATCAACTACTATCTGGGAACGGTTATCCAGCCAGTTGTGCACCCACCTTATAGCAGCCCCATCTAAGTTGTATTTGCCTAGTTTATTGATAAGAATATCATGCGAGACCATATCAAATGCCTTACTAAAGTCTAGGTATACCATGTCCACCACTTCTCCCTTATCCACAAGACTCGTTATCCTATCAAAGAAAGCTATTAGCCTGGTTTGACAAGATCCTTTCATGGACTGAGAACTGGTTAAAAGGCAGGAAACAAAGGGTAGGAATAAATAGTAAATTTTCAGAATGGAGAGGGGTAACTAGTGGTGTTCCCCATGGGTCAGTCCCAGGACCAGTCCTATTAAACTTATTCATAAATGATCTGGAGAAAGGGGTAAACAGTGTGGTGGCAAAGTTTGCAGACGATAGTAAACTGCTCAAGGTAGGTAAGACCAAAGCAGACTGTGAAGAACTTCAAAAAGATCTCACCAAACTAAGTGACTGGGCAACAAAATGGCAAATGAAATGTAATGTGGATAAATGTAAAGTAATGCAGATTGGAAAAAATAACCCTAACTATACATATGATATGATGGGGGCTAATTTAGCTACAACTAATCAGGAAAGAGATCTTGAAGTCATCATGGATAGTTCTCTGAAGACATCCATGCAGTGTGCAGTGGCAGTCAATAAAGTGAACAGGATGTTAGGAATCATTAAAAAAGGGATAGAGAATAAGACAGAGGATATCTTATTGCCCTTATATAAATCCATGGTATGCCCACATCTTGAATACTGCGTACAGATGTGGTCTCCTCATCTCAAAAAAGATATACTGGGATTAGAAAAAGTTCAGAGCAGGGCAACTAAAATGATTAGAGGTTTGGAATGGGTCCCATATGAGGAGAGATTAAAGAGACTGGGACTTTTCAGCTTGGAAAAGAGGAGACTAACGGAGGGAAATGATAGAGGTATATAAAATCATGAGTGGTGTGAAGAAAGTGAATAAGGAAAAGTTATTTACTTTTTCCTATGATATAAAAACTAAGGGCCACCAAATGAAACTAATGGGCAGCAGGTTTAAAACCAATAAAAGGAAGTTCTTCTTCACACAGCACATAGTCAATCTATGGAACTCCTTGCCTGAGGAGGTTGTGAAGGCTAGGACTATAACAGGGTTTAAAATAGAACGAGATGCATTCATGGAGGTTAAGTCCATAAATGGCTATTAGCCAGTTTTGGTAAGGAATGGTGTCCCCAGCCTCTGTTTGTCAGAGGGTGGAGATGGATGTCAGGAAAGAGATCGCTTGATCATTACCTGTTCCATTCACTCCCTTTGGGACACCTGGCACTGGCCACTGTCGGTAGACAGGGTACTAGGCTGGATGGACCTTTGGTTTGACCCAGTATTGCTATTTGTATATTCTTATGTAAATCCATGCTGTCTGGTCCCTATCACCTTATTATCTTCCAAGTGTTTGCAGATGGATTCCTTAATTACTTGCTCCATTATCTTTCCTGGCACAGAAGTTAAACTGACTGGTTTGTAGTTTCCTGGGTTGTTTTTATTTCCCTTTTTATAGATGGGCACTAGATTTGCCCTTTTCCAGTCTTCTGGAATCTCTCCCATCTTCCATGATTTTCCAAAGATGATAGCTAAAGGCTGAGATACCTCCTCTGTCAGCTCCTTGAGTATTCTAGGATGCTTTTCATCAGGCCCTGGTGACTTGCAGACATCTAACTTTTCTAAGTGATTTTTAACTTGTTCTTTTTTTATTTTATCTTCTAAACCTACCCCCTTTTTAAAGAAGCCTGATTTTCGGAGGGCAGGCAGGGTCAGTGTTGTTTGAAAATCAGGCACCTTGACAAGGTCTAGCAATGGGAACAAAAAACTAAAGCACTCCAAATTACTACTTACTTTAAAGCTTGGCCAATGCCAGACCTGAACCCTGAATCTCTTCACATTGTCAGCCCTTCTTGAGTTGAAAAAAACTCTGCCTAATTATGCCAGAATCATATGAGCCAGGAGGTGGCTTGCGATGGAGATTTGTGCACATCCCATCATCATGACAGTTACAAATATTTATATGATACGATTTCTATATTGAAGCTTTGCCATGAATAGCATTCGAAGGCTAGGGAGAGCTGTCAACATATAATTTTTTGTACTCACTCTGCTGCTGACAGTCTGCTCCGATTAACATCTAAATTATGCATATGTCCTTATCCTTACTGAGAAGTTTGCCAAGAAAAGGGTTTCAAATAAATCAGGTGGCTGGAATGTTTGTTAATTTTTTTAAAATTTCTATTCATTTCTCTCTGTTCTATTAGCTCCTCTATTGCTGTGGTGATTGTAGCTGTGAGGCATGAGTATTAAGTGCACTTTCTATGACCTAATCAAGCTCAGGAAAAGATAAAGCCAGGTCCAATTTCTTTTCATTCATTTTCTTAGAATTCAACATGATATTTTCAAGGGAAGGGGGTCAACACCTTATTGCTGGCAGGTATTTTTTTTTAATTCAAGTTGTGAATGTTTTATAAAAGTTGAACAAAAGTCTATTCCCTTAAAGAGACAGGTAGATGCAATTGGATGCCATGCTGTCTATCAGGTAGCATTTGTTGCTATTATTATTAATATTCTGGCTGCTGTAGTACTTGGGCAAGAATTGCTGTGCTAATCATTGTACAGACAAATAACAAAGAAACCAGTCCTTGCCCACAGAGAACATCAGTCTGCGAGGTTTTGTCCTATTCTGGGCCTCGGGGAGGAGCTACATAATAAGTCCCAGTAGCTGCCAATTTAATTACATTTCTACAAGCACTGCACACATAAGCACAACCTAATTTTCTCTGTTGTGTACCCTGACTCTTTCTTATGGGTAGCAGGGGCCTCTGGATTTTATTACATTACAATCAAATAAACAAGTGTATTGATTACTGATCAGATGACAGGAGCTAGACTACTCCATCCAACCAAGAAATCGATGCGATAAAGACAGCAGAACAACGAAGTTCAAGCAATGGGGTTTCCTTCATATGGAAAAGGTAGGGAAGGGATGAAGACCCATTAAGGGAAGAACTCATCATAACTTTGGAATCAGGAGCCATCTGGATGGGCAGCATGGGCAAAATCCTGCCGTCCACATCCTCCAACGACTCTGCTAGCCCCGTCTTCTTTCAGGAAACATACTGCCTTGAGTGGGATTCAGCCATGAAGCTGTACCCTCTGTCTTAATCACTCTATCTGTTCTGGGAAAGAGTCATTAACACCAGTCTGTCTTTAATTACATCAGCTTTGTGTTCATTTTTGGTGATGAATCTGGCTCACTGGCCCTTACTGGGAAGTTTTATAATAATATTGAGCTTTATGCAAAATAGAAGGTGGGGCACGACTTTCAGACATTACATAGCCACATGCTGTGTGCCTGTGGGGCTATGTCTAGACTGCAGGCTTCTTTCGAAAGAGGCTCTTTCGAAAGCATCTTTCGAAAGAGCCTCTTTCGAAAGATCGCGTCTAGACTGCAGGCAGATCTTTCGAAAGAGAAATCCGCTTTTTCGAAAGAGAGCACCCAGCGAGTCTGGATGCTCTCTTTCGAAGACGGCCTCTTTACATTGAAGAACGCCTTCTTTCGAAAGAGGAACTTTCGAAAGAAGGCGTTCTTCCTCGTAAATTGAGGTTTACTGCCATCGAAAGAAAAGCCGCGTTCTTTCGAAATAATTTCGAAAGAACACGGCTTGAGTCTGGACGCAGGGGAAGTTTTTTCGGGAAAAGGCTACTTTTCCCGAAAAAACCCCTGAGTCTGGACACGGCCTGAGTGACTGCATCCTGCCTGCTACATGCTGGCACTCTCCAGCCTTGGTTGTAGTGCAGGGTGACCACAGCACCCCACTGACCACCACTCTCTGATTTCTCCCTAGAAATATATGTCGCATGCTGCCCATTCCTGTCCTGGACAGTACACATACAGTAAATCCGTTATTCCTTTAAGGGAATAATATGCCAGATTATTATCTGAAATACAGTTGCCAGACACTTTGATTTAAACACACTGGAATTGATCAACAATAAGCCAAGTTTGGAAACTACAAGGAGGAAGATTTGAAGTGAGTAAGTACTGAGGCATAAAAGTCAGAAATGGTTACAAGAAAATTAAAGATAGAGCGCGAGCATGGGGAACATCCTTGAGAATTTGAGGACAGAAGGTGGGGGCCCACAAGAGACTTTAAAAGCATCTCACCACTAAAGGCTTGTGTTAAAACTCCTCAAGGTCATGGATGTCCTGGCCTTGGCTTGGTATTGCTCCCACCACCCAAATGCAAAACCCTCTAAGAGCCCAGGAGGGTGCACCTGGGAATTTCTTTCTGTGACTGAGAATGTGCAGAAAAGGGATCCTTGCTCTATTCATCACATAAGTAGAACCTGATCACGTGTTTTAAGAAATTAACTTAGTTGAAAAGCGAACTCTGTCACTACATGTTTCCAACAAGTTCAAACCCCTCAGGTCAGATCCCCTCCTCCCAAGTCCAATGTCTGTTCCTTTTTGTCTTCTCTGGTGCAGAGAATGTGATGGGCAGGAAGAGAGAGGTGGGCATTTGGCTGTCCTTTCAATAAGTTTCATTCCCCCTCTTGAAAAGTATTTCCACCTGAGATCAAGGAGACAAAGAGTCTATATGGAGGGATGTTCCCTGCTGGGTTTTCTCCAAACTTATTTGAACTTTGTGTTTCATCCTGCTTGAGAACTCTGATTACTGCTTAACTGGATTCCCTTGTTTAAGACAGACCTGTTTGCCAACTTCTGCTTGGGGAGGGTTGTGGAATTTAAAACATGTGTTAACACCATACAGTGAAATCTTGTAACTTCACATATAATGAAAACACACACACAGTTTAATCAGGACAACATTGACCAGCAAATTATGAATTTTCCAGTGTTATCTTGTAAGACATACCTTATGCAAAGATTGTTACAACAGCATGCAGGATGTGATTTTTCTGTCAACTCACCAGCAGATTGATGAAGAATATTCTCTGTTGCACTAAGTTTCTACATCTACACTGCACGCTTATTTCAAAATAAGCTAATTCCGGAATAGTTATTCCAAAATATCTTATTTTGAAATAGCACGTCTACAGTGCAGGGAAGCCTTAAAATTAATCCGAAGAAGGCTTCCTTAATGTAGACGTGCTATCTCGATTTAGAGCCCCAGGAGGCACTGGGGAGGAATAACTTAGACCCTCACCACAGCCAATCTATTTCGAAATAGCAACAGTGGAGCATCTACACACTCCTTATTTCGAAATAGCTATTTCAGAATAGGCATTATTCCTCATAGAATGAGGTTTACAGATTTTGGAATAAGCCGTCTGTTATTTCCAAATTATTTCAAAATAACGGAATTCTGTATAGATGCTCACATTGTTATTTCAAAATAATGCTAGTTATCTTGAAATAACAGTGCAGTGTGGACACACCCACAGTCTCACTATGGGCTTGTCTATATTGCACTACACTGCAAGACCACAGAGATGCGAACAGCAGTGTGCACCAAAGTGCTGCACTATAACATCCCCCGAGTAGATGCTGAGGCTGCAAAAAGGTTTCTAGTTCAAATGAATGTCATCCTTTTGGCTAGGTCTGTACTAGGGGATAAGTTTGAATTTAGATACGCAACTCCAGCTATGTTAAGTGTGTAGCGTGCGTCAAAGTATCTTAACTTGACTTTTGGCACTGTCCACACCATGGGAAATTGAGGAGGCACACTCTCTCTTTGACTTCCCTTACTTCTTGTAGCAGCAGGACTACTGGTGTTAACAGGAGTGCTCTCAGCTATAATTAGCGTGTCTTCACCAGACCTGCTAATTCAAACCCTGGACGATCGACTGCGGCAGCTTTGATCTTCTCTGTAATGTAGACATGGCTTTTGATGGTCTACATTAATGTGAACTAGGAACCTTTTAGCGCATGCACACATGGGGGAGTTACAGCACAGCTCTTTGGTGCACCTTGCTCTTCATGCCCTCAAAGTCCAAACTGTGGGACATTGACGACAAGACCTAATGCTTCTAAGTTTTATATCAGACACAGATAGTTGTGAGCTGTTCTGCTAAAGCACTCCTGAACTCTGAAAGCAAAGAAGCAACAGCCCCCAAATCCATGTGCCAAGTGATGAATGAACAAAATAATGCACAACACGTACAGTACTTTAGTCTTCCTTATGTGTTACAGATGGCTACATTTTATAGTCACAGAGTCATTTCACATGGTAGAGAACTGATTTCTTTCCATGCGTAGCTAATTACATAGAGGGCAAATCCAGCTGCAAATATGTCCAAACATGTGTGCAGTTTTCTTTTTCTTTTTTGCTCTGTCTTTTTTGGTAAGTAACAAACTGATTTTTATACTAGTTCATCTTCCAGCTTGATCAATATCCTTAAATTGGTTACATTCAGTCTCTCTTGAACTATTGCAAGTTAACAATCATATTACAAAGTCTCTGGTTCCACTAAATTGCCACTCTTGGTTCTCCCCCTAAGGGATGATGGCTTTCTGTGCTTTGAGCTAATATAATAGAATCTGAAATCGGGT
Organism: Pelodiscus sinensis; assembly: GCF_049634645.1. Classification (NCBI taxonomy): domain Eukaryota; kingdom Metazoa; phylum Chordata; order Testudines; family Trionychidae; genus Pelodiscus; species Pelodiscus sinensis. The sequence goes on along the minus strand of NC_134717.1, from coordinate 5,999,889 downwards.
AGAAAGATGATGCATGTTAGGTCTGTAATTGCTACAATCTGGTTAATTCTTCTCCCTAGGTGCATGAATTTTGCCCATTTCTAGAAAGCAGTGTCAGCATGAAGTTTTAAACAGTTACAGGAAAGGCACAAAGTGCAGGGAACTATAGGTTGAATATCTCTAGTCCAGCATGCTTGGGACCTGACCAGTGCCGATCCAGAGAATTTGCTGGACCATGGAAGATCAATATTGTCTAGCAGCACTACCAAGCTGTTCACTGCTTACTAGGCTCTTAAGAGACATTTAGGAGAAATTAGAGCTAAATGGCAGCACAGACCAGTGAGAGCTGGGAGTATTGGCTGTAAACAAACTTCATGGGACCACAGGAAACTTGGCCACACCCATGATAAGTGGACTTTGGGCTAACTAAAATCATGCCAGACCACAGATATTGTTGGACCATAGAGTGCCGGACTAGAAAGGTTCAACTGCATTATTGCGTGGAACATTGGTCATGAAAAAATAACCCCAAAAAGCCAGTTCCCTATGACAAAAGCAGCACGAGAGATGGATTCATCTTCTAACTAGATGAAGCAAGCAGTAAAAGAAAATATGAAGCAGCATCATTTCTCCTTGTAACTTGTCAACTCTGCTGCTAATTACTCCTCACATCACTGTGAAGCAGGGTAGTATCTATTTACTTCATTAATGCCTTTGGTCAAACCATTGTCCTTCTAAGCAGGCCAGGAGTGACATTAGCTCTCTCCCCCCCTAAGACCTTTAAAAATTAGTTCCTGCCTTCCTTCAAGTAAAGAAGTCGCAGCCGTGTTATTTCTCTAATACGTGGCTCAGTATTAACTCTCCTCTTCTCTAATGCAGCCTAGCAATGGATTGATTAATTGCTAAGTCAAGCTTTCTAAACATTTAGAAGTGTTCAATCATGAGGGGTATTAGAGAGACATTTCTCACAGGGGAAACCAGAAATATACCTCCCTGTAGGCTTTCAGAGAGCTTGAATATAACATCTCCCCTTTCAGGTCACTCCAGATCAGTGAAGGTCAGAAAGGTTAGCTTTACTCTCTGTCCGACAGTTCCATCTCAATTAAGGTCTTGTTTCCTGACAACCCTTCCTCAGCATAGTGGTCAGAGTCCATCTGCAGCTATTTGACAGGCTTGGTACATTTCTATTGGAATCGAGACATCTGGGATCATTTTGGCCTCCAATTTTGTTCCAGCTCTTCCACGGTAGACTTTCCTCCACCTTGCCCCGGTTTATTTACATGCTGGCCATTCTGTGCACTCCAAGGAGCTTACATCTCTGCGCCTTGATGGTCATTTTTGGCCAGGAATTCAGTGTGACTTGTTTTGGACGGCTCCTCAGACATGCTTGCCCACTTATATAAATAATATGAACAAGGCCCAAGTGCATGAGAATCACAGATAAATAATCAGGCAGGCAAATGGGTTATATGGAGTTTCTAATCATTCTAGTTCATGTGCTCCAAACAGCTCAATCTCTCCAGGACTGGACTCAGTAAACACTGCACCATGTGCAGAGATAGCAGTGCTGCCTGCTGTGTTGGACAACCTTCTAGGTTGTCTGTAGGGGTGGGTTTGTACTCCTGCTATAGTAAGGGAGCGATAGAGGGGATGGTATATTCCCATTGCAAGGACTATTTTTGTGCCACGCCTCACATGCTTCATGGAGCCCTTCCTCCTTCATCTACTTCCTTCAAGTCATAGGACATGCCTTAACATCCAAATCCAACCCCAAAACCAAAATCTTCCCATTGAGGGCAGCAGAGTCGTATTGGCACAGTTATGGCCCTAATGCTCGTTTTCGCGGTGGGAAGATCATATGCCTGGCATGCCTCTTTTGTTGTGCTGAAATTTCAGAGAGTAGCCTTGAAATGAGATTGCGCCACGAGGAAGTATCGATTTCCAGGATTTAGAAATGACCATCATCATAGTGGGAAATGTAACATTACACCTATGGATACATAGGGCATCCTTGCAAAGTTACAAAGCCCATCCTACAAGAATCAAGCCTTCTTCCCCCACAGAACACACACTTGTGACAGAATTACACAATACTTGCAGAGTAGAAATAGAAATGAGAGAGAGAGAGAGACTAAGAATTATAGGCCAGGGAAGGAAAAGACACAGAGCTGTTGAATGCTACAGGGAAGCTGTTTCAGGGGTAAGATCAGCAGAATTCCCACAGCAAGGCTACGTCTACACTGGCATGAATTTCCGGAACTGTTTAAAACGGAATAGTATTCCGTTTTAAGTTTTTCTGGAAAAGGAGCATCTACATTGGCAGGCTGCTTTTCCGGAAAAGCCCTTTTCCGAAAAAGCGTCTGTGACCAATGTAGACGCGCTTTTCTGGAAAAGAGCCCCGATCGCCATTTTCACGATCGGGGCTTTTTTCCGGAAAAGACTACTGGGCTGTCTACACTGGCCCTTTTCCGGAACAGTGTTCCGGAATAAGGACTTATGCCCGAGCGGGAGCAGAATAGTTTTTCCGGAATAGTAGCTGATTTTGTACAGTAGAGCATCGTTGCTTTTCCGGAAATTCAAGGGCCAGTGTAGACAGCTCGCAGCTTATTCCGGAAAAGTGGTTGATTTTCCGGAATAAGTGGCCCAGTGTAGACACAGCCCAACAGTGTGAGGGAGTTTGTGAAGAGATAGAATGGAAGGGATGTTAGATGAATAGTGGGAGTATAGAGATAAGGCCGGGTAGTTTTCTTAAAACAAGGAGTTCAGGCAGGAAGATGAGGTGAGAAAGGTAAAAAATAGCCAAAGGAAATAGAAGGGAGGGTCAAAAAAAAAAAAAAAAAAAAAAAAAAAAAAAGAACAATGAAGATGACAGAGGGGAAAGGAAAAGGTGGCAAAATAAAAGACTGGCCTCATGGAGAGAGAGGGAAAGAGAACTGGTAGGGTATGAGGCAAAGAAACAAAAAGAGGCAGATGGGACTTAAAAAAGGGAATTCCGGGAGGGAAGTACATGGAACATAAAGCGTCCCTGTGTTTGATTGCCCTGCTGGCTCTCATTCACTGCGTGAAAGACAAGACTGCACACGATGAATCCAGCTCCCAAATTGCACTCTCCGGACTCCATTCTAATCTGCGCTAGGCAAACACCCACTGGTGCATGGCCTGCAAAATGAGCTTTAGTCTCTCTGATTAGCACCGAGTGCAGCACGTCACCCAAATAAAAGGCAGGTAAAACGTGACTGGCTGGAGCCTGCTTTGCCACCCCGGCTTGGCAGGGAGGTGGTTCTGTTAGGCTGATTATGGGTCCCCTGTGTCTCACATGTTAACTCATGTGGCTTCTGCTTGGGTCATGGCTCAGCTCCATGTCTGTTCAGTGGCCAGTGAGGACAGAGTGGCTGTGCCAACAGGGTCCGACTGTAGGGACGGAGGGTCAATCACTTACAGCACTTTATCTTAGACCCATTTATTTCAGCAAGACAATTGGCTCCCACCTTATACCCTCGCTCTGCCATGCAGCCGAACAAGCACAAGGAGCTGTGCTTGGGGCTGCATATTCTCTCTCTCTCTCCAACTCCCCTTGCCATTTCTAAGGAGATGGCCCTATTGATAAGCATAGTATTTTAAGAGGAACAGCCGTACAGGGGACAATGGACTGGGTTCAGAAGCTCTATGCTCAGTTGCTAGTTTTGAGAGGCTGCGAGACTTTGAACAAGTCACTTCACTTCTCAGTGCTTGTATCCCCTTTGTTGTGTGTGGGCTGTGAGCTCTCCCGGGCAGTTCCTGTCTCTTATGGCAAGTTTGCACAGTGCCAGGGGCTCCACACTTGATAGGGGTTCCTTGGCATCATTGTTATTCAACCAGCCACTTCACGAGTCTGGCAAAAATCCAATTGACTGTATGGTTCCGTCTAGGAGAGCAACAAAATATTTACAAGGACAATTGAAATGAAAAAAAGAGGTCATGCCCAGGGAAGAGTTTGGAATTGAAGAGTCAGCATTTTTTGAGAATCACTTGCCAAGGAGAATTTTGATGGGATTCAAATTCTTTTCTATGAAACTCCGTGACAAAGGCCCGTTTGGCTGAAGAGTTGGAATACTGCCTGCACACTCCTCAGCTGAGTAAATCCCTGGCTAAATCTGCTTTGGACAGGTTACTAATCTGTTGATAATTTAGCTACATGAAAGAGCTAAACTAAGTCCCACTTATTTTTATTAAGCTTTTGCTCTGTCCCACTCACTCCACCTGGGCTAAAATATAGCTGATAAGAGCTCAGAGAGGCTGCTGGTAGAATCCAGACCATTGCTAAAAAGCTCATTTATTTTCCAGTAGGTAGAGTTTATTTCATTTAAATTTTAATAGACTTTTCTTTCAAATACCAATCAATCTATGCACCGCTAGCAGGTATCTATCTCTTAGTGCTATTCTTGAACAGATTTCCAGAGAAGTATTTTGGTCTAATTGCAAATGAAATCTACACCTTGATTAAACAAAGCATTTAAGAGCATGCTTAACTTGGAGTATGCCATTAATCCCCCATTTCTATTCAGCAAAACACCTGAGCATAATAGGTTAAACCAGCTACAGCATGATTCTGTACATGAAATTATACTAGATTTCAACCACAATAACTGCCGAGTCAAGACACCCATGGTTATCAGAATAAGCAGTCTTATAAATGGGTTATTTTATTGTTGATACTAGAGCTAGTTGAATTTAATTTTAATCAAAACTTGTTTGGGGTGAAAAATAGCTCTTTGTTTATTTATTTGAAAATAAATGAAAATTTTGGTTTGGTTTTAAAATGTTCAATTTTGAGACAAATTGGAAATTCAACATTGTTACTGAAAGTCGGAACGTGTTGAAATCTGATTCCCGCCTCCAGTTTTTATTGATTTTTTAGAAAAGTTTAAATGTCTTGGAAAAATATTGGCCTTTTCCAAACACGTCTAATTAAAACAAGTAACTCCTGGCATTTGCTATGTTGGAAAACTGAGGATTGAATTTCAGATCCACTAAATCATAGCATCCAACCATGTGGAAGCTACATGTACAGTATTCTCAAAAGAGATTCTTGGCTACATGTACAGTATCATTTAGGGATTTAAACTGTCATTTAAAAAGTTAACCAGTTAAACATTATGTTTAACTGGTTAACCACGGAGCAGCCCCCTTCCTCCCTGCTGTAGCACGATGCAACAGGCCCAGCCAGGCCGGAGCAGGCCCCATCCACAGCATGACATAGCAGGCCTGGCCGAATTGGAGCAGCTCTGAGGTCCACCGGTTAACAATACGCATTATCTGGTGAGAGTGATTCTTACCGGTTACCCCTTTACATCCCGGTATCATTCAAACTTTGAAAGATGTGATACGCTGAGAGAGGGCTAAATTCTTATCATTTGGCACTTCCAGTACACTAGCTCATACAAGCCCCAACCAAGATAAGGACCCATTGTGCTAGGTGCACTCTCTGTATGTTATAAGAAACAGTCCCCGTCTCATGGCTCCTACAGCATAAATAGACAAAGGGTGGAAGAAAGAAAATACTATATTACTCCCATTTTAGAGATGGGGAATTGAAATGCAGAGTGATTAAACAATCTGACCTTCTGGAAGCAGGAAGTCTAGAGAAGATTCCCAGTCCTTTGGTATGAAGCTGTCTTCAAGATTAATCTTAAAATTCCACGAGCTGATTAACAGTCTGTTTGCACAGACAGAATCTGACCTCAAGGGAGCAAAAGCAGCTTTGCTTGGAGAAGTTGCTCTTAGATAATTGGTTATTTTGTTTTGGAGCGAGTTGAGTTGATTTTTAGTTAGAAAAAGAGCAGGTGACTGCCGCACAGTTATGTTAACTGCAAAGATAAATTAGATCAGTGGAGATGTGCTCTCGCCCAGAACATCTATGGTTTGTGAGCCTGATCCTGATGGCACAGCAGAAGTTTATCAGACATCTGCAATGTATCATGCATGGCAGCTCACTGGCTCAGAAGGGACGTATCAGATGGAAACAAATTGTAAACAGAATAAGCTATACAGTGTATTCTGTCTGTGTCCGATGGAAAATGGAATTTCTCATAGTACTAAGGTAGTGCAAATCAAACCTCGAGAGAGAGGTGCAAGTAATGAAGGATAATTTAGTTGTGTAGGCTTCGGAGGGTGCCACTTGAAAATGGTAACGAGTAAAATGGGTTTATGAAAAGGAATGAAGTACTCAACCCACAAAGAGCTTAAGAACTGGTACATGATCCTGCAAATAGACTCAGATAAAGAGATCTTCACAATGACATAATTGAGCTTGTTCAGAAATAAGAATGAAAGTGCACAGATCTCTTCTCAGGAAACAGAAACATACGAGGCCCTTTATAATACTAAGCTACGTCTACACTGGCATGCTTTTCCAGAAATGCCTTTAAAGAAAAACTTTTCCGTTAAAAGCATTTTCAGAAAATCGCGTCTAGATTGGCAGGACGCTTTTCCACAAAAGCACTTTTTGAGGAAAAGCGTCCATGGCCAATTTAGACGTGGTTTTGCGCAAAAAAGCCCCGATCGCCATTTTAGCCATCGAGGCCTTTTTGCGCAAAACAGTACTGTGCTGTTTACACTGGCCCTCTTGTGCAAATGATTTGCGCAAGAGGGCTTTTGCCCTAACAGGAGCAGCACAGTATTTCTGCAAGAACACTGATGATCTTACATGAGATCGTCAGCGTTCTTGCGCAAATTCAAGCGGCCAGTGTAGACAGCTGGCAAGTTTTTCCGCAAAATCACATGATTTTGCGGAAAAACTTGCCAGTCTAGACACAGCCTTAATGTAACCCTCTTAAGTCTTGTTGTGCTCTTGCAGATTGTAGCTCATAAATCAGGTGGAAATTTTCTCATCAGAAAGTATTTTTGATAAAACAAAGTTGTAATCTGCCCCGAAAAACAGAATGCAATTTTCTTTTGTTAAAATCTTTTGGATCTTCATGAATAAAAGTGAGAAAGCTGAGAATGTTTACTGAAAGCTATTGTTACACCTCCACTCCCCACTTTTTTTTTTTTTTAGTTCGGGTACTTGCCAAAAATATCAGAACATTTTCATGAGACACTGTGATAAAAATGAAAACAAACGTTTTTCATAATTTCTGGCAAAATCTGATTTTTTTTTACTAGTTCTAGTCGTTCATTTTTTCTGTTGTGGTTCTCCTAACACCCAAAGACAGCAATTTCTATCTGCCCTGTGAAAAAAAATTCTGGATGAAGGCTTTGATCCTGCATGTTAGAGTCAGAGTTTGAAGCTGGAAGAGACCACCATATTAGCTTTTGTCTGACTGCCTGGATACCTCAGGACACCGTCACCTCCAAAACACTGACCCCAATCTCCCAAATGAGAACAAACTATTACATCCATTAGACAATTGGACTACTATGGCCACAGGCAGAGACTAGGAAGGGCCAAGATACATCAATCCCTGAGTTTTCTGCAATGGGAGGAAATTATTGAGATATATCCAGATAACTCTGGTAAGGGGCCTGCCACCTGAGGCTACAAAGGAAGGTGAATCCCACTCCTTCCAAGGTCACTGCCAATCTGACCTTGGGGAAACGCCTTCCTGCCCCCTCATATGGCTAGCAGTTAGCCCCTGCGGATGTGAGCAAGAACAAACCAATCAACCAATTGTCTGAGAGCGTCTGTGTTTGGTTCTCCCGCCGAGTTCTCGCCCACTCCATCCAGTGTCCCATTTCCAGTCATTCAACCCCCCTTCTCCGCCATTTGGAAGACAGCTTTGTGGACAGTTTCCTGGCTTAATACAGGCCCTGCCAGTTTTTGCAAAGGTGGGCCTGTGTTTAATTAGCTGCCTCCAGCCTATACCACCCCTGCTTGCTGTCTAATTAGCTGATTGGGCCCACCTGGTCTAATTTAGCTCTTGCAGGACTTCTGGTGTGGGGAGTCCATTCCCTCACAGCTAAGTCCCCTTGAAGTTCAGGGTAAAGTGCCATTGAATATTCAAATATCTCCAAGATGTGTTCACCCCTTGAAAATATCTAATCATTATTTCCATTCACTTGCTTGTATCCTGGACTTTTGTTTAGAGGTCTTGGCTTTGAAGCCTGGCCATATAAATTACAAATGATTCACAACTTTCCATTAAAAAAATGTCATCCAGGGCCCTTGAGTGACAGTTTAAATGCTTCCATTTCTTAACACGACACATATATTTTTAGCTCAGCTAAAAATTACCACAGACTGTCAGGATTTAAGTGTATCTATATAATATGCTTCACAGCAAGCTGTGGTGAGCATAAAAAAAGATTTTTAGTGGTTAAAGCAGGTTTTGCTATTTAATGTTGCCTCATAACTTCATGCCTTAAAAATGAGCCAGTATTGGAACCTGCCACAGACTCCTGAAGGGAAGAGGTGTGAGCTCAGTCAGTTCCTGAAGGGAGAGAACAATTGATACAAAGAGTATAGTAGCTCAAGGATAAAATCGACAAGTGGGAGAATTGGACTGACACCTGAGGAGGGACTCAGGGAAACCACAAAGAGCTAGAGATGCATCTAGCTGGGCAATCATGACATAAGGAAAAATAGAGTTTTCAACTAGACAATGTTCGTGGGTGTGGAAAGTGTTTGCATTCAATGGAAACGTTCATGTTTCACCAGTTCCGTATATCCAAACCCAAAAGTTTTCAACTAAAACATTTCGCTCCTTGTATAGAACCATTGTACCATAGAATCCTAGGGCTGGAAGAGACTTCAGGAGGTCATCAAGTCCAACCCCCTGCCCAAAGCAGGACCAATCCCAACTAAATCATCTCAGCCAGGGCTTTGTCGAGCCGGGACTTAAAAACCTCTAGGGATGGAGATTGCACCCCCACCCTAGGGAACCCATCCCAGTGCTTCCCCACCCTCCTAGGGAAATAGATTTTTTCTAATATCCAACCTAGACCTCTCCCACTGTAACTTGAGCCCATTGCTCCTCGTTCTGCCATCTGTCACCACTGAGAACAGCCTCTCTCCATCCTCTTTGGAACCGCCTTCAGGTAATTGAAGGCTGCTATCAAATCTCCCCTCACTCTTCTCTTCTGCAGATTAAACAAGTCCAAATCCCTCAGCCTCTCCTCATAGATCATGTGCTTCAGCCCTCTAATCCTTTTGTTGCCCTCTGCTGGACCTTCTCCAATGCGTCCACATCCTTTCTGTAATGGGGGACCCAGAATTGGACAGAATACTCCAGATGTGGCCTCACCAGTGCTGAACAAAAGGGAATAATCACTTCTCTAGATCTATTGGAAATGTTCCTCCTGTATTCTCCTCTGTGGGTCAGGATTGCTAGCTAAGGGTATGTCTACACTACCCCGCTAGTTCGAACTAGCGGGGTAATATAGGCATACCGCACTTGCAAATGAAGCCCGGGATTTGAATTTCCCGGGCTTCATTTGCATAAGCGGGGAGCCGCCATTTTTAAAACCCCGCTGGTTCGAACCCCGTAGGTGTACCGGTAGTTTGGAATAGGAAGCCTAGTCCGAACTACCTAGTTTGAGCCCTGTGTAGCCGTGCTGCACGGGGTTCGAACCAGCGGGGTTTTAAAAAGGGCGGCTCCCCGCTTATGCAAATGAAGCCCGGGAAATTCAAATCCCGGGCTTCATTTGCAAGTGCGGTATGCCTACATTACCCCGCTAGTTCGAACTAGCGGGGTAGTGTAGACATACCCTAGAGTACATTTCCCACTGGGCATCATGATTCCTCTCCTGGGGAGAGGAAGCTGAACAATGCCGAGTCCTTGGTCATTGTGTTTTATCGGAGAGGTAGTCAAGCTGAGGAAACCCAGACCACTGAGAATGGGGTCATGAGGAGTAAACTACCATTCCCATGAGGCACCATGACCCTCACTTTTAGCTGACATTTTCAGTTTTTGGACAAAGTCCTTTGGTCTCTCCCTGCCCCAAACTTGGGAATTTCTATGGAAATTTGACCAAAACAAAACCTTAAAAAAAACCTGATTTTTTTCCACACACAGCAGACGAGCTCTAGTATTTGGATTCAGGGTTTCAACTAAGACCACCCTAACTATCAGAGAAAAGACATACATTTAGCATCTGATTTACACTTACCCCGGTTTTTAGTTTATGTAGATAAGAGGTTTTAGTTAAGGCCATTTTCTCTGGACTATTTCCCCTTTACTAGCCTGAGGAATAGCTCTACTTAAGGTGGCATTTTTTATAAAGGCTGGTTTTACAACAGAATATCCTAAAATGAATCTGGGAAGACCATGCACTCTTTGATATCATCTCTTGAAAGTCCTGCTTCGTGTTGATGAGATTTCTGTCTAATGCAGGAGATTGGGGACAGAAGGTCAGGGGTGTAAAAGTGCCTTCTGTTAATATACAATGTATTAAGGATTCTTACGATGTTGTTACTTTCCTATATTAATGTGTCTTCCAATTATTTATTTACTTGTAATTACAAAGTTACCAAGTTTTTTTTTTAAATATCAAGGTAATGCAAACGACACAAACTTAATTTAAATCGACATTAGGCTTGGGAGACAAGGTAATTAAAAGCCATAAAACTCAGTCAGCCTCTAGTCTTGCAAGGTACTTAACATTTGTGAGATACGGAGAGCACTCAATGGCTAATGAAGGCACTAAGCATCTCTTAGAACTGGACTGTTGCTGTGGGAACAATCCAGAGACCTGCACTGTTATGCTTAGGTAGTAAAGGCTGAATGCTGAATCTCTTTCTATTTATGGGCTTGCTTTAGCATTCTTCTAACCCAGTTTTTGTCATGTGACCAACAAGATGATGCCTAAGGCAGAACTACTGAGCAAACGCGACAAGACCAACTTTATTAAAGGAACACATCCGACTGGGAAGCAGGGCTGCATTTCCCAATCAGACCAAAGTTCTTGTGCTTCTCATGAGATTCAGCCACAGGATAACAATACACAATGAGTTAAGAGGCACCCTAGGAATTTGTGCCCACATTCAGTGGGTTATAGGAAGCTAAATGAAGAGCCAGTGCCATTAAGATTCTCAGTGCCATTAAGGGCAGCAGAATGAAGCCTCTCGTTCGCGACAGGAAACAGCCAGACATTCATAATGATGGATTTTAAAGTGTTTGTGTTTCCAGCCTCAACAGAAGACCAAAAAATAAAAGAGAAATGTCTAGTTATGAACTGGTTCATACTCCTACCATGTCTAAGATGAGGGGCTGAAAGTCTTCACATTTCAAAGCAGGACATTGGCCGGTACAGGCAATACAGTTTTTACACAGCAGAGATCCTGAAGATCTTTCGGGCTTTGCATGAGATCAGCTACCCTCTGAAAACACCTTGAGCACAGGGTTAAGAAGATTATATAGATGGAAGGGAGAGCCATATGAAAGAAACGGCAATTTCCTCCCACTGAAGAAATACCCCACTCCTCAAACAGTCACACTGATTTCACTACTTCCAGCATAGGATTGTACTCAGCGTTAATAAGCATGGCAGACTCTTTCCCTAGTTGATTATGTAATATGAAAAGTCTGGAAAATAATCTGGAGCTTTTTTATTAGTTCTATTTTTAATAGGGACATAAGAGCAGCCATATTGGGTCAGAACAATGGTTCATGTAGTCTAACATCCCGTCTTCTGACAGTGGCCAATGCCAGGTGCTTCAGAGGGAATGAACTGAACCATTAATCATCAAGTGGTCCTTCCCCTGCTGCCTATTCCCAGGTTCTGATAAACAGAGGCTAGAGATGGCTAATATCCATTGATGGAACCTAACCACCATGAACTTTTACCTTTCTTTTTTATCCCTGTTGTACTCTTGGCCTTCCACGACATCCTCTTGCAAAGAGTTCCACAGGTTGACTGTACATTTTGTGAAGACATACTTCCTTTTCTTTGTTTAAAACATGTTGCCTATTAATTTCATTGGCTGACCTCCTAGCTCTTGTGTTATGAGAAGTAGCAAACAACATTACCTTGTTTACTATAGATCTCCATCACAAAATATGCCGTTGTGATTTTTTAAAATTGAAGTTATTTCTTTTCACTGGCTCACTTTGTGTGTGTCCTGATCTAATCTCTTTATGATGCCTCTTCATTGAAATGTCACTAAAATTTATTTCTAATGCTGATAGTCTCTAAGCAGAAGCTACTGTTGATATTAATTAATAGTTATTGCACTGTACTTCTAACCAGACATCAGAAATAACCCAGTAAATCTATTAATTTAGATTGAGAATTTTAGGCTTCCTGAGCATAAGATTAGAAACCCCATAAAGATACAGAAAAGTAATTTGAATATCTGAAGTAATTATGAAAACAAGCAGCTCCTGATTTTGCATTGGATTGTGGTATGTTTCTTCATTTTAGTAATACTTTAGGGTACATCTACACTGCAATGCTATTTCAGGATACTGGAGTATCCCGAAATAGCTATCCTGTGTCTTCCCAGCAAGCCTGTTATTTTGGGCTCATTATTCCAACGTCCCTGTAAACCTCATTCCATGAGGAGTAAGGGACGTTTCGGAATAGTGGGTTATTTCAAAATCGGGTGCTGTGTAGACAGTGCCAAATGACGAAAGAAGCTATTTCGAAATAGCCTCAAAATAAGATATGCAATTTGCATAGCTCAAATTGCGTTTCTTATTTTGAGTTACGGCGCTGCGTAGACACACCCTTAGTTATACAAAGTCAGCGAAACTACTTGTGAGAGGAACTGCTCACCAACTTGATTTACGGCTGCACAACCTAGTAGAGCTGGTCAGAAAATGTTTCTTTCCCTTATGGCAGAGCCATGGCCGGGCCTCGGGAGTGCTGTGCTTCTACACGGAAAGTGTTTGCCTCAGAGGCTTGCTGTGGCCCTCCACATAACCTCTTATCTTTTTCTAAAGGCCAGGGTCACAGCTGACAGAACCATCCTCTTCGTAGGCCAGTCAAATGGTTTTGGGGCTGAACTCCTCTTCAGCCCTAAACTCCCCTTTCAGGAGTGACATCTATAGTGCTGCAGGGAGGGTTGGGGCCCACCCTCATTTCCAGGTTCCAGCCTAGGGACCATAATGGCAGCAGTAGCAGGTAGTAATTCCTCCACCACCAGAGCCACATCCCCAACCAACCCCTCCCAGTACTTTTCTCCAGGTACCTAACCACATCCTTCTGCTTTTCCCCAGCACCTCTTCACTACCAGTCCTTGGCCTGCCAGCCTTCCATGAAGGGAAGCCTTTTACATTAGCCCCAGCAGGTACTGAACAGTCTGCAGGTGTTCTAATTGGCCTGTTGCTTCTGGCAAGTTCTTAATTGGTTCTTCCTGATTGCACAGCAGTAGCCTCTGCTTTGGTTACTCAGGGAAGAGAAAATTGTTCAGCCAGGGCATGTCTACATTGCGGAGCTATTTCAGGATACTTCTGGTATCCCAAAATAGCTATTCCGCATCTTTTGAGCAAGCCTGTTATTTCAAAATATAACGGGCTCACTATTTCAACATCCCTGTAAACCTCGTTCCATGAGGAGTAAGGGACATTTCAGAATAGCACTTTATTTTGAAATTTGGCACTGTGTGGACCAGCGGTTCCCAACCTTTTCCAGATGGGAACCCATCTTGACAATTCAGGAAGACTTGGTGACCCAAGGCAATTCAAAATTGGAGGGAGGAGGGGAGGCAGAGCCACCTGGGGAGACACTTGGCGACCTTTTTGAAATGTAATGGCGAACCATATTTGGGTCCCGACCCATAGGTTGGGAAACCCTGGTGTAGACAATGCCAAATTACGAAATAAGCTATTTTGAAATACACTCAAAATAAGCTACGCAATTTGTGTAGGTCAAATTGCGTAGCTTATTTTGAGCTACAGGTCCAATGTAGATGCATCCCCAGAGATCAGATTATATACCTTCTATCAGACTATGTTAGCCCACTGCTTTGGGTCTGTCATGCCCTGTAGAAATTTTTGATGAAAAACACAAACATTCATTTTTGTTTAATTTTTGGCAGGAAAACATTGACTTTTTGTTCACTGAATCCCAACTTTTTCAGTTGTTCAGTTGAAATGTCAAGGGAAGCTGTCACTTAAAAAAATACCCTTTTAGTCAAAATCCACTTTTTTTGCACACACACAAAATCAGTGGAAAAAAATTCAACCAGCCCTTCGGTTTAACCCTACTATGCACGTGATTCTAGGGTGGAAATACAAAAATAATAAGATCTGATACCTGCATTTTTCAAAAAGTTGTAAGATACTCATAAGATCTTTCCTCAGATATTACACCACTAACTTTGTTTTAGTAAACTGACTATATAAAACTTTACCCATAGCAATAAGGATAATAAGGTTAAAGCTTATCAAAGTAGGAGCTAGGAGACAGAACTTTCTTGGCATTTGACCCAAACTCTGGAATGACAGTGCCTTAAAGACAAAACTTTATCTCCTTCAGCTCTCAGTACTCTTATATTCTGCTCTTATGTTAAACTTGTTAGTCTGTGAGTTTGAAAACAGGTTAAGCTGGATTGTCCCAGTTCTGACTCCGCTGTACACAGGAATAAACTACAGTTCTCCTACTCTGTTATTTCACTCTGCTCAGATTTTTATCTTGGGGAAACCAAGGTTCATGGCCTCAGCATTCTCTGCTGTAAATAAATAGACAGGGATAGAGAGGAGTACTGTAGGTACTTTTGATTCCCTTCCTCCTCAAGTTGGGTGCCTGGGAAAAAAGTTGGGCCACAAAAAATGAGCAAAATACAACACTGCCTCCCAAAAGCAAAATGGGGGGTAGGGACGAAAATGGGACCATGAGTCACAGTTCATTCCCTGGTCACTCCTGAGCTTGTGAGGCTCTGTGCTGCCTCTTACTCAAGACGGACTGGAATTATTTGGGAAGGAAGGCATTTCTCTCTTGGGTAGAGGTCTCAGCAGGCAGAGGCTTTAGGGTAGGTCTTGATTCAAAATCGTTGTTTCCATTTCATGGAATGGGGAAACAAATGCACAAAGGTCATGGGAGTTCAGCCCCATGTCACATAGAATGTCAGTGGCAGAGAGAAGAACAGAATTCAGCTCTCACAAGAAAACATTCCTCTGAGAAGACAGAGGGCATAAGAATGGGCAAAATGGGTCAGATCAGGGGCCCATCTAGCCTAGCATCCTCTCTTTCATCAGTGGCCAATGCCAGGTATCCCAGAGGGAATGAACAGAACAGTTGATCATCAAGTGATCCCTCCCCTGTCACCCATTCCCACCTCCTGGCAAAGAGAGACTAGGGACACAATTCTTGCCCATCCTGGCTAATAGCCAGGGCTCAACAAATAGTGTAATCCACAGAGCGCAGAATCGCGTGGCTGATGAGCCCTGCTAATAGCCATTGGTGGACTTGTCCTCCATGATTTTATCTAGCTCTTTTTTGAACCCTGCTGAGGTCTTGGCCTTCACAACATCCTCTGGCAGGGAGTTCCACAGGTTGACTGTGTTATGTGAAGAAATACTGCCTTTCGTTTGTTTTGAACTTGCTGCCTATTAATTTCATTTGGCAACCCCTAGTTTTTGTGTTATGAAAAAGACTAAACCTTCCTTATTTACTTTCTGTACAGCAGTCATAATTGTATAGAGCTCTTAGCAGTCTCTTTTCCAAGCTGAAAAGTCCCAGCTTTATCTCTCCTCATATAGCAGCCATTTTTGTTGCTCTTTCTGAACTCAAAATAAAAGGCAGTTCCATATAGTATGAGCAAGGAATTTAAAGCTTCATGCAACTATACCATGTTAAATACTAATAGCAGGTCTTCTCCTCCCTGGATTTACTTTAACTACTAGATGGTGCTGCCGTCTTTAGAAAAACATTCAGATACACCATATGTTTCTTCAAGCACCATATGTTTTGTCAAAAATCTGTATGTGTTAAAAAAATTGTACAATACTTACCTCATATTCATGGAAAGAAAAAACATCCATAGATTTAGAGCATCTAAATTATGAAAACAGTAGCAGCTCAATTATTGTCTATGCTTAACATTCTGGTATAATTAATTGCATCTGTTGAAATCTCTAGAAGCAGACATACTGCAGGTTAGAATTCAGATTGTTGATTGCCTCTTTAATCCTGTGTTCTTATTCTACAGGCACACAATTCAGATCAACATTTACAATGGTTAGGTCTCCTAGTAAACATTTTGTATTACTTTTTTATCTTGAATATCAGATTTCCATATTTACGAGGCTACGGTTTATAGTGTGTGCGCTGCAAAAAGTGCTGGTGTGATTTCCCTGCATTCACATCATTAATGTTATCAGTTCTGGTAATGGATTGGTTTTATGCTTTCCTCTAAACAAAATGTTCATTATCTGATAAGACAAGATTATCCTCACTTGTGTTCTGTGCTAATTATTTCTCATTCTTCATGCAGCATAGGAGGCAAATGTTCGCATGAGTGGCCATTCCCACTGACTTGCTCCATTCTGAATGAAGGCTGAACTGTGGCTTTATAATGAACATAATACAACATAATACATAATATAATAGTCCAGGCAAGGCAGACTAGTACCTCCCTTTATATGCGTGTGTGAACCTTGGCTTCATCAGGCAAGCATGAATAAGCATTTCCTGAGAGCCCGCCTATTCCTCTTTCACATTGCAGCGGCCAATTGGGGTGTAGGGTGAATGGCCTCTCCTCTGCTTTTCCGTTAAAAGCATTTCTGGAAAATCATGCCAGTGTAGACATAGCCTAATAGTATTATTTCCCAGTAGACAAGTCCTAAGGCACAATGTCTCCTAGGGTGATGAAATTATTACCTCATTCCCCCTCACCTTGCTCAGTGTTAGACCATCCATTTCAAAACCTTTTCTCTTTGAAGTTCACAATCCCTTCTTTGCATTTGCTTCATTTCCCTCAAATACAGCCGGGGTAAAATTTTCAAAAGTACTTCAAGTAATTTAGGGGCCTAAGTCCCAATTTCAGATGTGATCATTTTGCCTCGTAAAATAAGAGCAACATATATTCATGAATATTTTTGCCAATGATGGCATCAAGTTAACCCTGTTGTTTGTAGATTCCATAATAGAAAGATGGCCACTAGTTATAAAGTGAAAGATCCACAAGCCTCCAAAGTGCCAAGAACTGTAGAGGAAAAATGTATTTGTTACTTAGCATGTACAATTTTTATGGTAAAAAAGTTTTTTAAATCAATCAGGAAGTAGAAAAAAGTCACATGGCTTAGGTAACTAGCTGCATAATATGAACAATGCATGACCCAAAGGGAAACATTCCGTAAACGTTTTGGGAAACGTATAAGAATAAGGCATGAATTTACAGATAGCAGGAAAGATGCAAGAACAATTTATAATACAATTCCCAACATAATCCACAGACAGAGATGCCGTGAAAAGTCTTGCTCTTTGCAGTATCCAGATTTTTCCATTGGTAAGAGATAAATTCAGTTAAATGAAAAAGGACTCTGTAAATTTTATTTTAGAAGTTCAAATGTGGCTTACGCCTTATGTATGATCAGTGTACATGTGTACTGCATTGACTTAGAAAAAACCTCAGACAAAAATTCTGAGAAGGATCACTTCTAATGTTTTGTCTGCAAAAAGTTCACATGCATATTTTTCTTGAAGTGTGAAATAGGAAATTAAATTGTGCCAAGAGTCTGTGGGTGTGTCTAGACTACCTAGTTTTGTCGACAAAAGTGGACTTTTGTCGACAAAACAATACCAGCGTCTACACTACCGCGGAGTTCTGTCGACATAACGTCGACAGAACTCCGCGGTTTTGTCGATGCTGGTATACCTCATTTTACGAGGCAAAACACCTTCTGTCGACAGAAGTCTGTCGACAGAAGGTGTTATTGCCTGTAACGTTGCGCCCAGACTACGGAGTTCTGTCGACAAAATGGCTTGCGTTGTCGACAGAACTCCATGTGTCTGGATGCAAATTGTCGACAGAAGTTTTATCGACAGTATCTGTCGACAAAACTTCCGTCGACAAAACGCGGTAGTCTAGACGTACCCTGTGTGTCACATTTAGAGACAAAAGTTGTGAAGCAAAAACCTCAGCATAACCTTCATTAAGGTGCTGTTACCAAAGCTTTCATAATGCATATGGTACCGTGGGAAGTTTAGATTTTGATGCATCGAATAACTCAAATAATCACTCCATGCCAATGTGGCCATGCACTGACACAGTATTAATATTGAAAGTCACTTCCTTTCCTGCTGTAATATTTCCATGTTTAATGGGCACCATGTAACTTTCTAGGTCAACACAGAATAGAGTTTTCATGCATTAACAGGAGAAGAGCAGTGGTGCTGCTTTTAGTACAGAGGCCTGCTCTGATTCCCATGAAAAAGGTTTTCCTCTGCCCAGTTCTTCTCATGCTTTTAGATACACAAGCTACTGAACATTAATTCGTGATAAGGCAAAGTGAAAAGTAGCATATTACTTCCCCATGAACACAGAGAAAATTAAGGGTGGTCTGTTGTTACAATAAGCACCAAACATGGTCATAATGGTGTCGACTTATAAGGCGACACTACATCTTAGAAAAGGAGGCACAGCTAATGACGTGCAGGCAATAAAACCTTTTATGCTAAAAGTCCTTGGCACAAATGAAATACATCTCCTTTGGTGGTAGAAGTACCCTGGTTTTTAAACCTACTCTTACAATATATAGCAATGGTCTACATAGTATATGCACACAGAGACTTCTCTGTTCCAGATCCCCTCCTCAGCAAACACACACACACACACACACACACACACACACACACACCTACACACACATTTGCTATTTAAATAGGACAGCTTAATTTCAAATGCACATGTCTAACTTCCATGAAAGCCAATGAGACCCGGACATAGCAGAAAAAAAGGATGTTGCCATTTATTCTTTAGTCTTCTCCCATTCACCATGTCCCATGAATTAAGAAGATGCTGTTTTAGGAATATGTGATGCTTCCAATTGGGGTTGTGGGCCTCATGGGGCAAGGGTGTTTTAAGGAAGGAAACACAGAAATGGGGAATTGCTGGTTAGATAGCACTACTGCGGAAAGGGACTGGGGGTTCTAATGGGTGATAACACAGGCATTAGCTGCAATATTGTACCCAGTTTTGGGCACCACACCTTAAGAAAGATATGGTAAATTGGAGCCTGTCCAGAGAAGAGCAAAACAAATAATGAAGGTTTTGAAAACACTTCTTGTAGGGAAAGGTTGAAATAGTTGGGCATGTTTCCGAGGGATGACTGATAAAAGCCTTCAAATATGTAAAAGTTTGTTATACCAATTGTTCTCCATGTCCACTGAGGATAGGACATGAGAGATTTAGGGTCAAGACTAGGAAAACCTTTCAAACTCTAGGGATAGCAAGTGACCTAAGGGAGGCTGTGCAATCCCTATCGTAAGAAATATTTAAATAATAGTTAAGCAAACACCAGTCAGGAATGGTTGAAGTATATTTCATCCTGTTTCAGCATAGAGGTCTGGAATAGATTCTCTCCTGAGGTCCTTTCCAGCTCCACATTTCAAGGAGTCTATGAGTCAAACATTACAGGGTGCATTGATGCTGCTGCGATTGATCTATCAGTGGTCGATTTATCGTTTCTGCTTAGATGTGATAAATCAAACTCCGAGTGCTCTTCAGTCATCTCTAGTACTCCACCAGGAGGAGAAAAGTATCCAGAGTTGATGGGAGAGCAGCCCCCCCTGATCTTACCATGTGGAAGATACCGCAATAAGTAAGTTGACTTCATCTACACTATTTGCATAGATGAAGTTGCGTAGGTTAGATCGATGTTGAGGGAAGGGGTGGAAGCAGTGCAGACTAGGCCTTAGAAAGAGAGATGGGAAGCAAACATTTAAATACGGGGAAACGGGAGAATGTAGTTCCCCTTCTTTACTAAAAGTACAAGGAGAGTTTCTTCTTCTTCCTGATTTAAGTAAACCATGCTCCCCCAGAACTCTCCTTCCATTTTGGGTGCTACGGTGAGAGAGCCCCCTGCTGTTTCAATCTGTTTAACCACTTGTTGAACTCCTTGGGACTAAGAGCCAGGAGTTCTAGGCACAATGTGGGGGGATATAAAAGGCGTCATAAGAATGAATTGTGTTATAAAGGTGGTTTGAAGTATCACAAACCCCACACACACTCAGAAACATTGACTCAGTCTCCCCTCCCCCCTGCCTCTATCATTAGATGAATACAAATAATAAAGTTAGGGATCTTCTGTCATAGTACTTTTGGGATTATTATTTGCCTTCTAATGTTGACCTCTGCAGGCCATAGAAGCTCACTCTAAGAAAGATCATAAAATATCTCACCTCTTGGGCATGGGGTAGGGGTGCAACAGAGTAAACAAGGGTCGGACAAGAGCACAGAGATAGACAGGTCTTAAGACCAAGAACTCTGTTTGCTACTACCTGGTTTCTTGGGAATAAAGCATTCCAGTAGAGACGGACCTAGGGAAGTAATTGTTACTCTATAATACAACCCAGTGATTTTTGTTTGGTTTTGTTAGCTTTGGCAGGTTTCCCAGCTGTGTAAATAGCAGTTTAGTGGCAGCACAATCTATTATCTGTGCAGTGCTATCAATCATGCTCGTCACAGCTGACTACAGTCCTAACTTGAGGAGCTCTTAGCTCATGAGCTGAAGTTCTGAGTAACACATTGCATTTGGCAACATCTTTATAGGAGCTTTACAAAGTAGTACATTGAAGTAGCATGGTGTAGCTGTTTACGCACTGTACTGGGGTCCACAGAGCTAGGTTCTCTTCCCAGCTGTGCCATTGACAAGTGTTGTGTCTTTGGACAACTCACTTGATCTTCTGTGAATCTGTTTCCCCTTCCATCTTTTTTCTGTCTTGTCTCTGTCATCTTTTTGGCACAGGGACCATCTCTTATTAGGAGTTTGTTTAACACCCAGTATCCTAGATTCCTAATCTCGGTGATGTCTATACATATTATTGTAATAAATAATACTACTAATAATAAATATTATAATAATTATAACATATAATTATTATTATGATCATAAGCTTCTGTACCTAATGTCTGAAAAATAGCTAACACGATGCCAATATTTAAAAAGTGCCCTAGAGGTGATCCTGGCAATTACAGATCTGTAAGTCCAATGTCAGTACTGGGCAAATTAGTTGAAACTATAATAAAGAATAGAAATGTCAGACACATAGGTTAATGTAATTTGTTGGGAAAAGTCAACATGGTTTCTGTAAAGGGAAGTCATGCCTTACTAATCTACTAGCCTTCTTTGAGGGGGTCAACAAACATGTGGACAAGTGGGATTCAGAGGATATAGTCTGCTTAGATTCTCAGAAACCCTTTGGCAAGGTCCCTCACCAAAGGCTCTTAAATAAATTAAGTTGTCATGGGATAAGAGGGAAGGTCCTTTCATGGACTGATAACTGGTTAAAGACAGGAAACAAAGGTAGGAATAAATGGTAAGTTTTCAGAATGGAGAGGTATCTAGTGGGGTCCCCCAAAGGCCTGTCCTAGGACTAATCCTATTCAACCTATTTATAAATGACCTAGAGAAAGGGGTAAACAGTGAGGTGGCAAAATTTGTAGATGATACTAAACTGCTCAAGACAGCTATGACCAAAGCAGAGCGTGAAGAGCTTCAAAAAGATCTCACCGAACTAAGTGATTGGGCAACAAAATGGCAAATGAAGTTTTATGTTCATAAATGCAAAGTAATGCACATTGGAAAAAAATAACCTCAACCATACATACAAAATGATGGGGACTAATTTAGCTGTAACTACTCAAGAGAGAGATCTCAGAGTTATTGTGGATAGTTCTCTGAAAACATCCACTCAGCGGCGGCAGTCAAAAAAGCAAACAGAATGTTAGGAATCATTACAAAAAGGATAGAGAATAAGACAGAGAATATCTTATTGCCTCTATATAAAACCACGCTACACCCACATCTTGAATAGTGGTTATAGATATGGTTGCCTCATCTCAAAAAATATATTGGCATTGGTTTAGAAAAAGGCAACAAAAATGATTAGGGGTTTGGAACAGGTCCCATATGAGGAGAGATTAAAAAGACTGGGGCTTTTCAGTTTAGAAAAGAGGAGACTAAGGGGGGATATGATAGAGGTCTATAAAATCATGACTGGTGTGCAAAAAGTAAATAAAGAAAAGTTATTTACTTGTTACCACAACATAAGAACTAGGGGTTACCCAATGAAATTAATAGGTATCAGGTTTAAAACAAACAAAATAAAGTTTTTCTTCACTCAGTGCATTATCAATCTGTGGAACTTCTTGCCAGAGGATGTGGCAAAGACTAGGACTTTAACAGGGTCCAAAAGAGAGCTAGAGAAATTAGGGAGGTTAGGTCCATCAATGGCTATTAGTCAGGATGGGTAGGAAAGGTATCCCTAGCCTCTGTTTGTCTAGAAATGGATGACAGTAGAGGGATCACTTGATGATTCCCTGTTTGGTTCACTCCCTCTGGAGCAGCTGGTATTGGACACTATCGGCAGACAGTGTATTGGGCTAGATAGACCTTTGGTCATTCTTATGTTCATAATAAATAAACAAATACAAGTAATAAATACTACTACTACTACTAATAAACAAACTAGACTGACGTGAGATGCCAGTTTACTGGCAAATGTCCTAGATCCTTAATCTCAGTGAGGCCTATAATATTATTGGAATAAAAAGAAATGCTACTACTACTACTGAACTAGACTGAAGGAAGATGTGTGTGTATGGCCAAATGCCCAACTGAAACACTTCTGAGTTTGGGGTCACCTGATCATGAGCTCCCGTTCCCAGTGCAATTCTTGAGCCCAAACAACTAACGCCATTCTTGGTTGCATAAATAAGGGACTCTCAACAAGGAGTAGAGAGGTTATTTTACCTCTTTAGCTGGTACAATAGCTGGGGTATCACTGTTTCAAGTTGTGGTCTACACACTTCAAAGAAAATAAAAATTAGAGAGGGTTCAAAGATGAGCCTTGAAACAGATTAAAGGATTAGAAAACATGTTTTATAGTGAGAAACTCCAGGAGCTCAATTTACTTAGTTTAATAAATAGGAGGTTAAGGGGACACATGATTGAACTCAATCAGTACCAAGATGAGGATCATCATATATATTGTAGCCCAGTGTCTGTGAGTCTGTAATGCTGATGTATACGGCCACGCCCCCTAGCCATGTATGTCAGCGCCCCTCCTTCCTTCCCCTCCCTCTGTAGTGGCTCGGCTGAGCGCTGCACCGCTCATCTGGGCTGCGGCGGGGGAGCAAGCGGCGGCAAATGGCCATTTGGGGTCCACGCTCCCCCTGGCCGTGTACGTCACTGCCCCGCCCCTCTCCCTCACGGCAGCCCGGCTGAGCAGGCAGCACTCAGCCGAGCGCCACAGCGGGAGGGAAGGGGAAGGGGATGGGGGGCAGGGAAAGACGGAGGGGGAGAGAGAGGCAGGAGATGGAGAAGAGCTGAGAGAGGGGGGAGGCAGTAGGAGGAGAGAGAGAGAGACATGGAGTGAGAGAGCTCAGGAGAGAAGACCTGAAAATCCCATCTTATGATAGGCTAATTGGCTAGTATATATATAATAATGGGCTCTTTAAACTAGCAGGGAAAGATATAACCTAATGTAATGGCTGGAAATTGAAAAGAGATACATTCAGACTGGAAATAAGGCAGTCATTTTTCTGACAGTGAGAGTAATTAAACATTGGAACAATTTATCAAGGGCTGTGATGAATTTTCCATCATTGACAAATTGTAAATCAAGATGAGATGCTTTTCTAAAATAAATATCCAAGGAATGATTCTGGGGGAAGTTCTGTGTCCTGTGTCATACTAACGATCAGATTAGATGATCACAATGGTCCCTTAAGGCCTTGGAATCTATGAATTGATACATTGTTATTAAAATAATTAAAAAACAAGGATCGGGATTTATAAATAAGAATTCTATGGACTTCTGAGAGTAATAATGATGGGGAAAACTTTTGGAAGGGATTTGAAAAAATGTGTTGGTGAGGCCACTGGAAAAGTTCAGTTGACCTAGGCCTCCCAGTGGGGATTCGAGCAAGAAAAACAAACTTTCTGGAGTTTCTTTGTCATTATTTCCATATAGCGAGAGATAGAGCCCTGCACGGACACAAATGTATATCTCTGTAGAGGTGAATATCTGCAATATAAAGTGGCATCCACGGAACGGAAGGGATTTCCCAGGAAAAAGCATCAGCAAACGAAGCACAATGTGATGCTATCACACCCAGGAGCCAGCACGCTGCACCAAGAGCTCCTCTGGCCCGGCTGTACTACCCCCAGACCTCCCCCAAATCTGCTCACCAGCATGATCCTGGACAGGAGACACAAACAGCTGCATGGATGGGACAGGGGCAGGGATCGGGTGGCATCGCCACACCAGACGAGCTGCTAGAACAGGGCCCTGGCTCCTGAGACCATTTTCGGTCAACTCAGAAGTTTTATTTTGGATATAAGGGGGGAAGTGGATTTTAAAAATCTGTTACACTACTTTGTACTGAATATTTCCCTAACCTCTTCCTTTCCCTGGGTTCTTCTTTATTGTTAAGTTGCACAAGATGCAAACCTAAGCCTGATTTTCCTCATATATTCAAAGAATTTCAAGGGAATATTTATGATCAGTGAATGTGACCTGCATAGCACAAACCATAGAATTCAACCAAGGTGTTCGTGCATGTGGTCCACAATTTCTAGTTAACTCATGGCTTGTTTGTTCCTAGGGGAACTTTTGCTAAAATCTTATCTGCATCTACCCCAATGTTCCCTCTGTGTA
Source organism: Pelodiscus sinensis (assembly GCF_049634645.1). Classification (NCBI taxonomy): domain Eukaryota; kingdom Metazoa; phylum Chordata; order Testudines; family Trionychidae; genus Pelodiscus; species Pelodiscus sinensis. The sequence goes on along the minus strand of NC_134717.1, from coordinate 5,975,166 downwards.
GGAGAGGGTCTTGATCTTTTTTATAGTTCCAAACGGGAGCTAATAAAACTCTCCTGATGTGGCTATGAGCTAGCATGAGCTAATAGCATGGCTCTGAAGCTGTAAGAAACGTTCTGACACCTGACAATCTTTTGCAGTTGCCAATGAATGTTCTGTAATGAACATATTCTTGTAAAACTCAATTCTTTAAAGTAGGCATTCATTATTTTGGGCTTGACTGTTAAATAGTTGGGGGAAAAAATAGCACCAGCTTCATCTGTCAAGTTTTGTGAGATTAGATTGCCTTGTTCCTGTGAATATGAAATGATTGTGCTTTCCCTAACACCACCTGTCCAGCAGTCTCAATGCTGAAATATGGTGTAAAGAGTTGAAATGAGATTTGCAAACCATTTCTAAGGGGGTGCCCTGAGCCTATTCTTTGATGTGGCATCATTTTGAATCCGAGAAAGCATACAGGAACAGCTATCTCATTAGGTTTGTTTTTGAATAGGCCATTTTAGAAGATGGAATAATTAAACCGAAAAGCAAAGAAAGAGGAATGATGCCCCCCCCCATAGATGGAAGCCGGGTTCCTGAAGGTACAAACATAGTTATAGTAGAGATCATGTAATAAAGTGAGTTTTAAGCTAATAGGCTTCATAATGCGGTCTGAAACTTCTCTCCTTTTTTTGACCCTGAGGTTGAGCTATCTGTGGAAAGTGCTACTTAGTAGCAATAGATGTTATTGAAATGCAATGACTTTTTTATTTTAGTTTTAATAGCACCAAATAGATTTACTACTTTCTATAGTACGGACAGTTGTCCACATTATAAAAACCACTAGTATGGGTACATCTGTCACATGAGAAAAAGAGTTTTACAGATTAGTATTACCTATATTGATTTATTGATGGCCACCAGTCCAATTCACCCTCTAATTTTGTCTATCCATGTGCAGATTTTTTCCATCTGTGTGTGGAATAAATTTTATGTGCACCAAGGCATGTACACATGTGTACCACCAGTAGAAAGATTCTAGCTATGGACATTCTGCTAATCAGCTGGACATCATTTGGATCTCTCTTGAGTGGCCATACAAGTGCACAGTTTACAGGGAATAGCGGACCAGTCTCAATCCATCTTGTGTCCCTGAAGGTAAGCTTTTGCATTTGGGTCTCTCATATAAACTTATTCATTTGCTTCCACAATTATTCACCAATATGCTACAGTTTGGCCTTTTAACACAAGAAGGAGATAATGGGCCTGATGCAATACCTGATGCAAGCCCACTGAAATTTAGCAAAAATAGCCCTAATAATTTATAATTTAGAGCTTTGGATACACTGATGGGGTGCCATAAATAATTGGATATTCGTATCCAAAAAAGTTATATAGAGTAACTTTCATAATATAACTCAATAGAATATATTAAATATATTAAACACATATAGTACAGTGGTGGATGCTACAGAAATATCTAAAATATTATGCAATGTTGCTGTAGGCTCACTGGTCTCAGGATATTAAACATAAGGTGGGTGAGGTAGTATTTTTTATTGGACCAACTTTTTCTTATGTCACTCACCAAAAGAAGTTGGCTCAGTTAAAGTCATTAACTCATTCACCTTGTCCTTAAAATTGATAGGTTTGTTAGAATAGAACTGCTGTACGAGAACACCATTATAGACTCAATGCCCAGGTCTATAATTCTAGCCAATGGCACAGTTCATTTCTACGCTTGTACTTCCCTGTATACTTTGCTTGAGCAATGATGTTACTAGTAATGATCTAAAAGGACAGTAAATGTCTATTTAAATAATATTATCAGGATTTAGTAGCTGGGCTTGGGAAGTTAAATCTCTCTCAGCATGATAAAGGCCAACTTGCGAAAATGTCTGAATCTCGGGAAAAAAATGTAATGGAGTGGTAAAGCCATTAAAACTGCCTTGATAATAAAGGCTACACTCATGTAATGAGGAAGGATAATGAGCTGTTAATTCACTCAAGATTTAATAGATTTATTAGTAAAATGAACAAGACTTGACAGCTGGGAGGATTATTAAAAAGAAACTTGTCAATCTCCAGACAGACACATAAAACTCTCTCTGACTTAGCCTTGAACATACAGTGTTCATTGTTCGCTGATTCTGGGACCTTTTCAGGTGAAGCAAGCTAAAGAGAGCTGGGCTGAGACACTGTTTGAGTACTTCTAGAAACACCTAAGTACTGTGGAAAGTGTTGCTTATGATCAGGGTCAATGTGAAGATGCTTAGCATCCTGGATGGATATCTTCTTGGGGAGGCACACCTTTCACGTCACTGGGGCTATACTCCTTTTTAGTAGGTTATCTCAGTCAGAATTAGCATGGATGTGTCTCCTCAGGGAATACCTCCAGCTCAAAGAGTAGACATACTAGCTATAGAAACACTGAAGATGTGGAAGATGTGGTCAGAATGGTAAGAAGAGAAACACTCAAGTGGATTCAAGAAATCCCACAGATGCTCAGGCATAAAAGACAAAATAAGGATACAGAAAAGGTCTTAAGACTTTGTGTGGGACTTCAGTATGGGTGTATCTACGCAGCATCCTGAACTTGAAATAAGATATGCAATTTGCACTATGCAAATTGCATATCTTTGATTGAATTTCAAATAAGGCTATTTTGAAAACTGGTGCACCTACACAGCGCCAAATTTTGAAATAATGCGCTATTTCAAGACATCCCTTAACCCTTGTGGAATGAAGGTTGCTGGGATGCCGAAATAGCATGCCCGTTATTTTGAAAAATAGTTTGAAATAATGGATGGTTTGTTACGATGGGGGGTAGCTATTTTGGGATGTCTTTTGTATACCGAAATAGCCACGCAGCATCGACGTACCCTAAGTAAGCCAACAATAACAACAAAAATCAGTCTGAGAATGGAACGGAGTGGGTGACCAAAAGCAAATGGTCATGAGGAGAATTTGCAGTGAGGAACATAAGACAATGGGAATATATTACATACACAAAGAGCTTGCACACTACAAGAAGAAGGTTGGAGGACTGATAGAGGTCTCAGAGAGGTAGACATTTTAGAGGGGGCATAAAGAGGTAAGGGAATTGGGATTTTTGTGAGGTAAAAAACGTAGTCATATTAAAATCAAGGAAAGGAGACTTTTCAGAGAGATGAAGTCAGAGAGAAGGAAGATTTGATGGGGAGAATATGGAAGATCTGAAAATGGGAGCAGGCAGAACCACTGAGTATCAGAGGATTAGGGTGACAAAGGAGAGGGCTGAAGAATTTGATATGCGAGGGGAAATTAATGGGATATGGAGGAAAGGTGAAGAGGAGAGATTATGATGGATGGCGCCATATTTGCTTTGAAGAAACTGATAAGATCTTGGCTGAGAGACAAGCTGGAAGAGGACACAGAGCCCTCGTCTACACCAGCAAGTTATTTCAAAATAAGCCTCCTTATTTTGAAATAATAAGCAGAGCATCCACACTACCAAACCCATTATTTCAAAATAACAGGCTGTTTTCGAAATCTGCACTCTTGCTTTCCTCGGGGAAATAAGCTTATTTTAAAATAGTTATTTTGGGAGTTATTATTTTGAATTTAGTTATTCTGAAATGATTTCCTAGTGTAGACATGCTTTCTAGAGTGTGTTTGAGGAAAGCGTGGAAAGTGGAGAAGAGGCAGTAAGGCCTGTATGTGGCAAAGTGAACAGATAATCTGGAAAAAAAAAAGGGATGGGATCAATCAAATTATTTTGTGTTGATAATTTTGCAATGTTTTGTTTTGATTTTGACCATTTAAAACCTTTTCTTCTGGGTATAAATTAACTAAAATTTTAAATAGAAAAACAAAAGACAATGGAACTTTTTGACAATTTATAAAGGTTTGTGGTTTTTTTAAAAAAAACCCTTTTGAATAGGTAGATTCACAGAAATGGACTCTCACTACAAACTTTTCAACTGCTCTTATGTTAAGTCTTGGATAAAACACAAAATCTAGACAGGCATGAATTTTCGAAAATGCTTTTAACGGAAAAGTTTTCCGTTAAAAGCATTTTCGGAAAAGCGTGTCTAGATTGGCAGGATGCTTTTCCGCAAAAGCACTTTTTGCGGAAAAGCGTCCGCGGCCAATCTAGACGCGCTTTTCCGCAAAAAAGCCCCAATCGCCATTTTTGCAATCGGGGTTTTTTTGCAGAAAACAGTACTGTGCTGTCTACACTGGCCCTTTTGCGCAAAAGTCTTTTGGAAAAAGACTTTTGCCCGAACGGGAGCAGCATAGTATTTCCGGAAAATCACTGACGATCTTACATGAGATCGTCAGTGCTTTTCCGGAAATTCAAGCGGCCAGTGTAGACGGCTGGCAAGTTTTTCCGGAAAAGCGGCTGATTTTCCGGAAAAACTTGCCAGTCTAGACACAGCCAAAGGCTACGTCTAGACTACATCCCTTTTTCGTAAAAGGGATGTAAATTAGACGTATCGCAATTGCTAATGAAGCGGAGATTTCATAGAGGGATAAGGGATCTTTCGGAAAAGGCTTTATTTTCCACAAGATCAGCATCTAGACTGGTGCTTTTTTCCGGCAAAGCTCCATGCCGAAAAAAAGCGGCAGCCATTTTTATGCTAAGGAAGCAGGGGAGATTTCCCCGCTTCATTAGCAATTGCGATATGTCTAATTTACATCCCTTTTACGAAAAAGGGATGTAGTCTAGACGTAGCCAGAGACTTTTGACTCAGCTAACTGCCTCCTGAGGTCAGCTGGAGATTTGTCAGACTCAAAACTGAAAACTGGGCTCAGGACTGAAACACATCACACCCTGGGCTTCATTTCTGGTGCTGCCCTTGACCTGTCCTGTGACTTCAGGCAAGTCATATTATTTTTCTGTGTGTGATAGAGTGTACCAAGAGTTAACCGTGGCTACCTGGCTGAGAGAGCCCCACTTCCACAGCCCTGCTGGACATGCTCCAGCTGGAGAACAGATATAAGGGCCAGTGGGGCAGCTCCGTCTGGGCTGACTGCCGTTGGGTAAAGAGGTGCTGCCAGAGCTCTGGAGGAAGAGCAATGGGAGGACCACACTGAGGCGGTCAGTCAGCAGGGAGAAGCCCCCAGGTTGGCGGTAAGTGGCAAAGAAGACATCTGCTGTGAGTTGGGTAGGAAGTAGCCCTAGGCAGAATGAAACCCCCCAAGAGCTCGGAGCGTCTCGAGCGGATTCCCTGCTAAGCTAGTGATGGAACATCCCACTGACAGGGCCATGGGCTGGGACCCAGTGGAGAGGGTGGGCCTGGGTCCCTATACCCCATCCTCATTTACCCCCCAGGGGGATGCTACAACTGTGATAAGGGACTGCAGCTGCTAGGCATTACTGCCCTGAGAGAAGGGAGTGGCGCTACTGACTCCGGCTATAGGGCCTCGCTGCCCTGAGGGAAGGGGGGATTATTGACTTTGGCCACTGAGCCTCACTGCCCTGAGCGAAGACAGTGATTATTTATGCTGGCCTCTGAGCCTCTTCACCCTTCCAGAAGGGGATGTTTTACTGACTGTGACCGTTAGACCAGACTGTCTCATTGTAGATGGGGTGTAGTTATAGGCCCCAAGCCACAGGGACTGTGACTCACACGGGGTGGAGTGTTCCTTGAGGGGTCTTAAAGGCCTAATGCCCCACTCAGAAGGGGCTGGGTGGACCCACCCCATGACACTGTGCCTCTGTTTCCTCTCCACCTTTTGCCGTCCTATTTACAATGGAAGCTCTTTGAATCCGGGACTGCATTTTTACGTTGTTTGTACAGCGCCTTGCATAACGAGCCCTGATCTCCATTGGGGGCTTCTAGATGCTGCACTAATGCAAATAAGAGAGAAGAAGAGACTGGGAAAAATAACACACAGCAATTTCCTGAAGTACCTTTCTAAATTCCGTGATCGTACAGTACTAACACCCTAAATATTTATTACTAACCTTTCCCACTAACCTTCATAATCATTAGTCAATCTAACTAGTATTTACAATCCTGGAACAGACCGGAGACTGTGCCAAACCCATTATAACTTTCTGACCCACTTCTAACTGACAGCTAAACAGTAAAAGCTGACCAAGCCCATTAATGCTTTTCTATAATTGCTGTAATTATGTCTGAGCTTTAGAATAAAATAATACCCCATTTTATCACTGAAAAATTCATTGCCAAGCAAAATGAAAAGGAATTATGCAGTACTTGGATCACCATCCTCAAACACAGCTCCTTTTGATTGGAAATTAAAGCAATAGTGATTGCAAGGTGGCTACAGTACATAATTATAACACTGGTATATTGGTAATATATAATGATAATGTACTGCATTTATATCCTGCCCACCCACTGTAGTGTTCCAGGAGCCTTGGAAACACACTGTAATTATTACTCTTAAAGTTACTGCGAGTACAAAGCAAGAGGTGATAAAATGTACTGAAATGCAATCACGGCACTGAAGCTTTGGGGATGTGTAAATGTCAGTATCCTATAGAAGCAAGTAGCCCCATGGTCTTTTGCAGCTCAAGACACTGCCCATGTTTGGAAGATCAGAGGCTGTGGGTCAGTGCAACAAGCAGTCTGTTCTGCTTCAACACAGACCTACTGGATTTCTAGTCTGAGGGGCCAGGTGACACACTGCGGGGTTTTGAGGTCAGCAGGATTCTTAGGACCCAATCAATTTTAAAGCTTTTAATATTCACACTCACGTTGCACACTAGTAAAATATTATAGGATGACATTTCTCTTCCCTGTCAATCTCCCTGGTCAGCCTGTCAATCTCCCTGGTCAGCCTATCTCCTGAACCCACTATCCTTTACTGTGCTTAAGATGTGCTTTGGCCATGGAGGTGGAAGTATTGGGGACATTTTGAACTGTTGAGTAACACATATGAATTCTATATCTTTCAATTCCGCTTCACAGAAAACCATGTGTCAGATCTCCAACTGTTATCTTTAGAGTTTGGTGATGGATTCAAAATATTGCACAGTTGGTAGGTAAGACCTCAGTAGGTTTAGCATTGCATTTGTGCCTTTCCCTAATGTGATCACATTCTGTGGAGTAATATCCAGTAATTCAAGTTTGAGAGGCATCTGATGTAAAATTATTTGCATTACTCTATCATCTAACAGCCTTAACCAAAATTGGGGCTTTAGTGGTTGATGGGCATTAGCTGTTCACTTAGTAAGATCTCTCAATCTAGATAAGCAAAGGGTGAAAGAAACAGAATATTATCCCTATTTTAAAGGGAAGAAATGAAACATGGACATTAAGTGATTTGCTCAATGTTACACAGAAAGTCAGAGAGAGAACTTGGAATCAAACCCACATCTCCCAAGGTCCAGTTCAGTGCCTAGCACACAAAAACCATGCCACTTTGCAAACATTATGGACTATCCTTCTCTATTCAATTCTAGTTCTTAGGCCGGAATCCCCCCAGCATTGTCACTCTCCCTCTTTCCATGACAGATGAAATATGCAACTCTAGACGCATTGATTTTTATGCTTCTCCTACCATGCTCTTGTGCATTTTATTGCATCTCTGGGTAGTATATTTGTCAATGTTATCCCCTGCAATTATTTAGTATGTAATTATCGTCAAAGAACAATGCACACCTCCCCTCAAAATGAACTCAAGTTTGCTGATGGTAGCAGGAAAATTGTGTGGGTTTTTTTGTTGCATTCACCTGAAGGAATCTGCTAGACATTAGATCAGGGATGCCCTTTTGATGCCCTATAATTACAATGACACACGGGGCACAGGAGTATTCCTTCTCTTTTCTTTTCTTTTTACTTTTGTAAAAGTCTTTAATAGAACAGATATTGATTAAAGTTCTTCCAGCTTCCTGTAGAAAACATTTTATTGCCCCTTGAGTTGCAATAGTGACCTCAACTGACCTACTGAGTCAAAAAGCTTTCATGTAGTCGATAAAGCACATCAAGAGTTTCTGGTCTGGGTTCTTTGCTGTTTCCATAATTATTTCTAGGGTTAAAGGTTTTATCCCATATTGCTTGACCCAACAGGGTCCATTCTTTTCTTCCATTGTAACTAACTGCAGTGTTTTACTTGCAAGAGAACCGAATGTGATCATTCGGATGACGACAAAGGAATTGCTGTATTTTTCCAGTCTTTTCTTCATTGTTTGGACTGTCAAGTAGATGTGCAAGCTTCAAGAAAGGTGCTGACATGCTTTCAACCAGTGGTCTTACTCAACAAGGTAATCTCTCCCTATTGGCAATCATCCTTCCTGTGAGGCTGTGCATCTCAGAGGAGCCTAGCTTGGGCCTACGGAATGATCCAGGACTAGTTAAAAATCTTCCCAGATGGTGATGGTAGACATCCCATCTTTCTTATTGCAGTCCTTCTATTCTGTATGTCCCTTCTAGTTCTTCTAACCTGGTCTCATATGGAAAGATGGTTAAAAGGAAACAACACACTTTAGTTAGAATCATAAACGACTCGAACTGGAAGGGACCTCGAGAGGTCATCCAATCCAGTCCCATGTTATTTCAAAATCTGTATTTTATCTGTGTGCACATATATACGTATGTGAAAATCATCCACCTATAATTACCCCGTGATGCTCACAGATGTGGTAAATGACATAGTTATGTAGTCAATTATTTGAGGCAGCATGTTTCAATTAACATAGAAATGGACTGGGTCTCAGATCTGCCTCTAAATGGCTATTTCTCCTTGGACAAGTGAATAGACTTCTTTGTGCCTTGGTTCCTCCCCAGCTACACCTATTGACTATTTAGACTGTAGGCTTTTCAGAGCAGGGACTGCTTCTTGCTATATGTTGGTACACAGAAGGGTGGGCCCAAAACTTCACTAGGACTTCTAGGATCTAAAGCCTGATGATGAGAAACTGAAATTATCATGCACATTCGAGAGCTTCCCATGCTCTATAATCATTATTCCATCAACTCAGTTTAGAAAACTCGGTCTATTTAGCTTATTAAAGAAAAAGTTGAGAAATGACTCAGTTGTAGTCTTTACTTACCTATAGAGGGAGTTGACTGATGATAGTAAAGGGCTCTTTAAATGTAGTAGGCAAAGGCATAACAAGATCAAATGGTGTGAAGCTGAAGCAAAATAAATTCCGGATAGAAACAAGACGCACGTTTTTAACCGTTAAAAATGGTCTATTCATGATTGGATTAGCTTATCATCGGATGTGGTGGATTCTCATTATTTGACATTTTAAAATCTAGACTGGATGTCTCTCTCAAAGATCTGCGATAAGCTAAAACAGCAGTTAGGGGGCTGATGCAGGAATTATTGGAAATTCTATGTTGCGCAGAAGGTCAAACTAGATGTTCAGAGGGGCCCACTTGGCCTGTAAATGTACGAGTCTATTTGTAAATGGGTGTTTCAGGCCTTCACAGCCCCCTAATGGAGGTCCTGAAGCTCTGCTGAATCCTACCCTAAGAAAGAGTTTTCTGTGAGGAAAAGGGCAGCCATATTGGGAACCCTTCGATCTGATCCTTCAGGATCCAGAAGGGCTGAGCACCAGCAACAATCAATCAAGATATAGCAAGTCAAAACAAAAACTGCCTGCTGTCACCAAATCAGGTCTGGGCTGGAGCACGAGGAATGAGGAAGGATGTTCTCAAGGCTACAGCCAAAGGAACTAGATTGGGCCTAAATTAGGGCTTAGTGTTCTTTGTTTATAATTATCCCTGGAGGACAAGGAACTGCTTCTATTTTTAGTTTGATATACCTCAGAAGGGATTTTGGGCTGTGTGGCCCATCTGGGATTCTGAGCCTTTGAAGACCTGCAGAGGGAGGTTGACAGTCTGTATGGGCGGGGTGGTGGTGGGGAACTGGAAACTGGACAAAATGGCAGCACGGCATCTGGATTGTAAGGGGATGCTCACGAGGTAACTCCTAGATTCACCATTCTAAACCTCTATGGATTCCCACACAGCAGCGCGTTCAAATAATCCAGCTAGATTTCTCCTCTCTCTGCACCAATTTGGACTGCCCTCTTCTCTCCAAATTACACCATTCCTAGGGTATGTCTAGTCTACAGAATTTTGTAGACATAAGTACTGTCGACAGATACGGTCATCAAAGCTTCTATCTACAAAGAGCGTCTAGACTACATCCAGTTCTGTCGACAAAGCAAGCCGCTCTGTCGACATGACAGTGTAGACTCAAAGGACAGTGTAGATGCAATAATGCCTTCTGTCGACAGAACTCTGACGACAAAAGGTGTTACTCCTCGAAGAATGAGGTTTACAGCCATCGACAAAACTGCTGAGTTCTGTTGACTGCTGAGTTCTGCTGAGTGCTGTCGAAGCAGGTATAGTTTTATCGTCAAAAGTCCACTTTTGTCAACAAAATCCTGTAGTCTAGACACACCCCAAGAGGCAGGCTGGGTAATATTTATCCATCAATGGCTATTAGCCAGGATAGGCAGGAATAGTGTCCTTAGCCTCTATTTGTCAGAAGATGGGAATTGATAACCAGGGATGGATCTCTTGATGATTTTCTGTTCTATTCACTCCCTCTGGGTCACCTGGCATTGGCCACTGTCGGCAGACAGGACACTGAACTAGATGGACCTTTGGTCTGACCCAGTATGGCTATTCTTATGTAACTAGCCAATTAGCCCGTCATAAGACGGGATTTTCAGGTCTCTCTTCCACGTTGGTCTTTTCTCCTGAGCCTCTGGTCTCTTGATCTGTCTCTCTCTCTCCTCCTCCTACTGCCTCCTTCTCTCTCTCTCTCTCAGCTCTCCTGTGCCTCCTGCCTCTCTCTCTGTCTCTCTCTTTCTCTTCTCCTCCCCCTCCTGCCTCTCACTCGGGAGATCACAGTGCTGCATGAGGAGCGCGGAGCCCAAATGGTCGCTTGCGCCACTTGCTCACACGTGGCAGTCTGGCTGAGCGGCGCAGAAGTCAGCCAAGTGCCATGGCGGGAGGTGAAGGGGGGCGGGGCGGTGACATTCATGGCCAGGGGGCGGGGCCTGGAGCCACTGTCACACCGCATGTCACTGTCCCGCTCCCATTTGCCTCCCACTGTGGTGCTTGGCTGACTTCTGCGCCACTCAGCCGGGCCGCCGTGGGGGAGCAAGCGGCCATTTTGGCTCCCCAGGGGCAGCCTAGCTGAGCGGCCCAGAAGTCAGCCGAGCACCACGGCGAGAGGCGAAGCGGGGCGGGGCGGTGACGTACACGGCCAGGCCCCGCCCCCGGCCATGTACGTCACCGCCTCATCCCCCCTACCCCTCCCGCCGTGGCGCTCGGCTGACTTCTGCGCCGCTTAGCCAGGCCGCCGCGGGGGAGCAAGCAGCGCAAGCAACCGTTTGGGCCCCGCACTCCCCATGCAGCAGGGGCCTCCCAGAGGGAACAGCTAGTATTTCAGGCAACAGCGCCGCCCAGAAGGAACAGCCAGCATTTCGGCATTACAGACTCTCAGACACTGGGCTACTATTCTTAAGTAATATCCCCACCTGAACCAGTGAAAAGATTAAGGTCTGCTTTTTCATGACCCCAGTGATCTAGACATTTGAGTGTTATGTGATTATAAAAGGGAGAATGCTAATTGTCCAACAGGCCACACAGCACTTGCATCTATCTTTGGACGGTTCCAAGGTATCAAACTTCAAAAAAACTTGACGTTTTATGTTTAAAATTATATTCTTTGTGATTTAAACTTTTTTTTTCTCTCTTTGACCTGTAGAGTTGAGCTTTTGGTACTTGGGACAATCTTTTTTTTACCAAGAAAGGGATAAAAAAAGACTTAACGTGGCTTAGTGTTCCCCAAACCTCTAAAACTCTATCCTGTATCTTACAAGAAAACGCCGCAGTGAGGTGAGCTAAAAAGGCTTAATTAGCATTCATCTGAATTGACCTCCAAAGTAAATTACATAGGTCATCCCAAATTCATGCTGATAAAGCCTTTATTTATTACCACATCTGTAAGCATGCACCTAATGAGTCTTCAGAACAGATTATAGATATGTCTAGCTTCTGTAGCTGGGAATCTCGTAGATATTTCTTTCACTGAATGCCGTCATTTTACGGAGGCATCCCAGATAAATGTCCTGTCTGATTCAGTACCCGAAGTGTATGCTTGAAAATTTGTCTCTTTCATCTACAGGAGTTGGTCCAATAAATATATTACAGGCTATCCTTGCTATAAGTCCAAGATATGTTCCAAAAACTTGGACTTATAGTGAAACAACATGAAGTGGAGAATTTTTTTCCCATGGCTGACTTCCATTTGCGCAATTTTTTTTTGCGCAACTTAAGCATGAGGAATGGGAGGACTTATAATATGCATCAATTCCTACAAGCATCAAAGACTTGAATGTGGAATGGACGTATATCATGGTGATTTATAGCGGGGATGTCCTGGAGCTCGCTTGCCTTGTCTCAGTATGGCAAGAGAGAGGGTGTGTCAATCGTAATGCCATAGCTGAAATCAGTGTAAGTTTCGACCTAAATTTTCAAATATGACTTGTGACTGATCCACAGCCCATGGAAGGTGTGTCACTTCAGGCAACAAAAATCTGGAGGCATCCAAAATCACTAGTTGTCTTTTTAAAAGGTAGGCACTGACATCCACCAAAAGCAGGGTTGTACACCAAAAAAATCCCCCAGGAGATATGTAGGGTAAATAGTACTAGTTTTTTTTTTAAAAAAAAATGCTGTTAAGCCAATTTCAAGTTAAAACCAATAGAAGTTTTACAAAACTAGTGTTAACCTTGCAATAGTTTGAAAGTTTGCTGCATTCTCTAATGTTCAAATTATGGACTATTTTTCTTTTGTCCTTATATACACGATCTGTCAAGACAGCGGTTTTCAATTTGATGGTTAATTATTCTTCATTATATTTAAGACATTTAGACCATTTTAGTGCTTTATTCCTCTATGCAATTAGACAGGGTGATTAAAATATCTTTTTATATTCGGTTACAGTATTTCTTTAACAATGCTCAGCTTGATATACGCCTTCTGGGGTGAAAGCATTTTCAGAGTCTTTAACTCTGTCCTGAACGGATATGGTTCTGTTGCTCTTTGCAATCAAGTGTCTCAAACGCATCACTAATGCCTCTTTATCATGTCTCAGAATATTTTGCATGTGCCTGAATGCTGCTATTCTTTTCCAATTGTCTCAGTTTGGTGTTTTCTCTTTTGCAATTTGAGCTTTTCCCTATGTTCTAATGCTTCATCTGAAATTCAAGTTTTCCATTTTGACTATTCTATTTGTTTTCATCAAAAAAGATAGGGATTGCATTTTTCTTCCATAGCTCTTTGTCTTTTTCCCCTCCTCATAGTCTAGCAGTTCACACTGCCAACTTTCAACTTCAAAATACACACCTGGGAGCTGGAAAGATTCCATGATGGTCTTCAGTTGATAATACCCAATTTATATAAGCAGTGAAGTGCATTGGTTTTCTACCTTCTCAGTAAAACTACAATCAATTTGATTCCTACAGTAAGACCATTCTTATTGCCATTCTAAGAAGCTTTCAAGTCTAGCTATTACATGAACTGTATCACGGGGATGACCACAGCCCCTGATTATAGTGTTCATCTACAACCACATACAGCATATCTGTTGTACTGTGTTCAAGGCTCAATCCTTAGACCTAGACCCTAACCATAAATATATGGTTCAACTAGACACCATATATTTAGGGATGGAGGAGATTCACCATCCAGCCCAGATATTAATTTTTCAGTTTACCACTTCTTCAATACCAAACCAAACCTAATTCCAAGATCACAACACTCTTGAACTTTAACACACTTGAGAACCAAATTAGGATCTGGAATTTCAAATCTGTTTGTTGGACATGCTTGGTACCATGTCTATATGCCCTATACCCTTGAATACAATTCCATTTTTTTTTCTGAAAGTGAGGCTAAATTCCTAGGAAAACAATTATTTTAGAATGGGAAAGGTTAGAAAAATATTGCAAAGTGTTTGGCTTGATAACACACTAAGGCTACGTCTACATTGGCCCCTATTCCGTAACAGGGATGCTAATGTAGCACTTGGGAATAGACAAATCCGCGGGGGATTTAAATATCCCCCGCGGCATTTGCATTTTCATGGCTGCCGCTTGAAAGTAGGAATAAGAGATCCTCCGGAAAAGAGCTTATTTTCCAGAGGATCGCGTCCAGACTGGCGCTTTTCTCCGGCTTATTGAAAAAAGCGGCAGCCATGAAAATGCAAATGCCGCGCGGGATATTTAAATCCCCTGCGGATTTGCCTATTCCCAAGTGCTACATTAGCATCCCTATTACGGAATAGGGGCAAATGTAGACATAGCCTAAGAGGATGATGAGAGCTGAAGATCTACCCAATTCCAGCAATGGGGTGGTGTTATCCATTCCCACCACCACCAAATGGGCTTAAATTGCAGCAAGGGAGGTTTAGGTTAGACATTAGGAAAGACTTCTTGTCTGTCAGGGGGGTTAAACACTGGAATAAATTGCCTAGAGAGGTTGTGAAATTTCCATCACTGGAGATATTTAAGAACAGACTAGACAGGCATCTGTCAGGGATGTTCCAGACGGTGCTTGATCCTGCCATGAAGGGGGACTGGACTTGACCTCTCAAGGCCTCTTCCAGTTCTAGTTTTCTATGATTCTATAAAAAAACCCCAAAAAGACAGCAACTGGACATAATCTGCTCTAAAGAAAACCTAGAATGTGAAATTGTGAACTTTTGAACATCTGCATGTGAAGAAGAGGTTGGGGGCTTTCCCTTTTGGATGGGGGCTTTCCTGACCTTGCCACAGTCATCTATTCTATTGCCACAACAAGAATAGACTATTAGGCTACGTCTACACTGGCCCCATAAAACGGAATAGTCGTGCAAAGCAGGTAAGTCAGAATAGGGAAATCCGCGGGGGATTTAAATATCCCCCGTGGATTTAAATAAACATGGCCACCGCTTTTTTTCCGGCTTGTTAGCATGGCCAGGGCTTACATAAATAGAGGACTATTAAATCATAGAACCATGTGGTCAGAAGGGACAGTAAGGTCTTCTAGTCTCATCTCCTGCTAATTTATTGGTCTTAAACCATGCAGATAGATAGTTATCTCCTTCTGACATAGTGTGTTGTGGTCACTGCTTTAAGTTGACGTAACTTATGCCACTCGAAGGGCATGGCTTTTTCACACTTTGGAGTGACATAAGTTACATCAACTTAAGCAATAATGTAGACAGTCTCCTATTTTTAAAGTTAGGAATTTTTTCCTGAGGTTCGTTGTGCCCTCGGTACAAGACAGAACAACTTTTCTCCATCTGGCAGCCTTTCAAGTATTTGAAAACCACTATCATGTCCCTCCTTAATCTCCTCTTTTCCAAACTAAACATACCCAGTTCCTTCAGCCTTTGCTCCTATGACTGCACACCATTCCTTTGATCATCTTTGTCACTCATCTCTGGGTCCTTTCTATACATTGGTGTCTGAAATGTGATCCAGTAATCCAGTGGAATAGAGTGGGACCCTCACCTCCCAGGACTTGGATGTTATGTCTCTGTTAACATAGGGCAAAATAGCATTTTTTTTGCAACAGCATCATGTTGCTGATTCATGTTGAACTTGCGATCCACCATAACTCCCAGATTGTTCTCACATACCCTCTCCCTCCTGCTATTCTCCATTTCTGCATTTGGGTTTTCTTTCCCAGGATTAGCACCTTATATTTGTCTTTAATGAATTTCATTTTGTCATCTCTAGTCTAGCTCTCCAATTTAGCAAGATCCCTGTGAATTTTAGCTTTATCCTCTAAAGTGGTGACAATCCCCCTTAACTTTAGGTCATCTGCAACACTGATAAGTAATCTCTCTTCCTACATTCATAAAGATATTTCACATCTTTATTAAGGTTCTTTAAGAACAGATCCCTGTAGAACCCTACTTGAGATCTCCCTACAATCTGACATCAGTCCATTAACAGTTACTCTGTTTGTAATTTAACTAATTATGTATGCACTTAATAGTTCTACCCAGCTGCTATTTTTTCCAATGTACTCATCAGAATGTCATGCTGGACTGTGTCAAAAGCCTTGCTGAAGTCCAGGTGTAGTGTGTCCACTGCATTTCCCCCTATCCACCAAATCAGTTACCATGTCAAAGGAAGGAAATCAAGCTGGTTTGGGATGATTGTTCTGATACATCCACGCTGGCTGCTAATGATGACCACTTCATCCTCAAATTATTCACACATTGATACCTGGAGGCTAAAAATGCAAAAAAAATTCAAAGTCAGGCTGACTGGTCTGCTGTCCTCTGGTTCCCGCCCCCCTTTTAAAGGTGGGCATTACAATAGTCCTACTTAGCCTCTCCTGTCATCCATGAGTTTGCAAATATTATTGCCCGTGTCTCTGGGATTTCATCAGTTAATTCCTTCAGTACCACAGGGTGAATAGAATTAGGTCCCACTGATTTGAATTCATTCAAATTGGTCAGAAAAACTCTGACATGTTCTTTACTTAACCTATTCTGGTTAACTTAAGAACATTAGAACGGCCATACTGAGTCAGACTAAAGGTCCATCTAGCCCAGTACCCTGTCATCTGACAGTGGTCAATGACAGGTGCCCCCAGAGGGAATTAACAGAGAATCATCAAGTAACCCAACCCCTGTTGCCCATTTCCAGTGTGTGACAAACATCATTCCTACCCATCCTGGCTAATAGCCATTGATGGACCTAACTTCCATGAATTTATCTAGTTCCTTTTCAAACCTTGATAAAGTTCTAGCCTTCACGACATCCTCTAGCAAGGAGTTCCACAGGTTGACTGTGTGATGCCTGAATAAATACATCCTTTTGTTTGCTTTAAACCTGCTCCCTATTAATTTCACTTGGTGACCTTCCAATTTATTGTCTTCGGTAACATCACTAGTCATCCGGTCACATGCTATTTTCTGTGAGGAGACTGAAGTGATACTGAACAGCTGTGCATTACAATTATGTTTCATTACCAGCTTGCCATCTCTACTGAGCATCCATTTTGGATCTTTCTGTGTTGTTTGTAATGTTCCTAGCCAGCAGTAACTCATTCTCTACCTTGGCTTTCCTGATTTAGTGCCTTCACACACACACTATTTCTGTGTTCATTCTGGTCTTTGTATTGTTAGGTGTCCTTTTCTTCCTTTTTTGCATAACTGAGTCTAATTAATCCATTGCACTCCCCATTTTCCTTTCAATTGCTTTTTCTTTAACTAAAAGACATCTTGCTTCATTTCTAGACTGCCTAGATGCCTGCTATTTCCAATGTGTTCTATAGATTAACTAGGTACCGCTTTAGTGAGAGAACATGTCTGTAAGATACGTCAACATAGCATGTTCCATTTTGGCTTTTTGTTCTTCTAGTGACTTTCTAATATCTCTACAAACTGTATAAAGTCCTTTGAACTATTCTTCATTTTTAATTCATACAGCCAGGGAATAAACAGAACAATTTATTATTTTTAAAAAACGGCAATTCTTTGATATAACCAACCATAGGGCTACCATTATCTTTAAATACACAGGAATCAATATTCTAGCCGTATGTTGGAAGAGTAGGATAAAAACACAGTTGGAATGAAGTCAGAAAGGAAAGCTATCAACTACATTCAGTTGCTATAATAAATCTTCAGTGGCTAATAAGTAACAAAATAAAGAAAGGAGATTTATAGGTAGAACCCAATTAATGTTGGGTGAATTGTATTGTGTTAATAATTTCAAAGAATATTTCCATGGTAAGGAAATATGTTTAATAAAATAAACTAACATTCACCTTCTTAATATTTCATACAGAGAGCAATTACAGATATTTAAAATACTATAACGCTATGCTATTTTTTACTGCCAAGTTTCTTCTTTATAAATAACTAGCTGCTGAAATGCTAGAATCTCCCAGAGCCAAGTGATTCGATTTAATGGGAAGATAATCATCTGTTGATACTTGCTAACTTAAACAAGTGTTTTGAACAGAAGATAGAAATTGAGAAGTAGGTGGCAAAGTATAGGAAGGTTTCTGTACAAATGGATACATAATGAGAATTAATTACTTAGGTCAGTAACTGAAGAAAGACTTTTAAGTGAATATTAAGACTTTGAAAACTCAACTTTGATTTTTAAACTGGTACATTGAAAATACAGATAATTTCAGTTGTGATGGTAGCATCTGCAATGAGTAGCATCTGCAACCTACAGCTACAGATTTTAAATCCTGTATAAGTGGTTTACTTCACATTTAACCAGTTAAGTAATTAAGGGGATCCCCATATCCTCCTGCTGTGGCTGGGCTTGAACTTGCTCAGTGCGGATTTCTGTTTCCTTTTTGAAAACATTCCATTCCATGTGCTCCCTGTTAATTTTGCATCATTCTAGTTTTAAATCAAAATATTGTGCAATACCAAGTCATAGGAATCTAAGTATTTTTTAATCAACACTATTACCGTAATTAACCAAATTTGTGATCTCACAAAAAGTGATATAACAACACCTGTAATAGTAACTCACACACAGAATCAGAAGTGGAAGGGACCTCGAGAGGTCATCTTGTCCAGTCCCCTGCCCACATGGCAAGACCTAGTATTATCTATATCATCCCTGACAATAGTTTATCTAACCTCCTCTTAAAAATCTCCAAAGAGAGATTCCACAAATACCCTAGGTAATTTATTTTAGTCGTTAACCATCCCACCAGGAAGATTTTCCAGCATTCAACCTAAAATTCCCTTGCTGCAATTAAAGCCCATTTTTTTTGTCCTGTACTCAGGGATTAAGAACAACAATTTCCTCCCTCCTCCTTTTATGTACTTGTCAGGACTGTTCCCCACTTTGCAGAAGATAGGGACCCGCAAAAGACTTTCAATACATTGCCTCTATAGGCTCTGCTTACAAAAACTCCCCAGAGTCACAGATTCACTGACTTGGGTGGGGGATAGCCACCACCACCAAGTGAAACAAAAGAAAAGCCATTTCTTCTTGAACCCAGGAAGAAAGCACGTGGACTTCTTCCAGAGGGGCACTCCCATGAGAGCTTACCACAAGAGAGCTTAACAAAAGAGATAAAAGAAACTGCAGTCTCTGGTAGCTGACCTCTTAGGGTATGGCTACACTAGCCACCCTAGTTCGAACTAGGGTGGCTAATGTAGTCATTCAAACTTGCAAATGAAGCCTGGGATTTAAATATCAGCAAAAGAATTAAGAGTGTTAATTCAAACTACCTAGCCTGTGCCGTGTGTAGCCACGGGCAGGTAGTTCGAGCTACCGGGCATTTAAAAATGACGGCACCCGGGAACATGCAAATGAAGCCCGGGATTTAAATATCCCATGCTTCATTTGCAAGTTCGAATGTCTACATTAGCCACCCTAGTTCGAACTAGGGTGGCTAGTGTAGCCATACCCTTAGGCTGCATCTAGATTGTCATGATTTTCCGGAAATGCTTTTAATGGAAAAGTTTTCTGTTAAAAGCATTTTTGGAAAAGAGTGTCTAGATTGGCATGGATGCTTTTCCACAAAAGCACTTTCTGCGGAAAAGCGTCCATGCCAATCTAGATGTGCTTTTCTGCAAAAAAGACCCGATCACCATTTTCGCGATCGGGGCTTTTTTGTGGAAAACAAATCTGAGCTGTCTACACTGGCCCTTTTGCGCAAAAGCTTTGTGCAAAAGGGACTTTTGCCCGAATGGGAGCAGCATAGTATTTCCGCAAGAAGCACTGACAGTAGGAAGTCAGTGCTTTTGTGGAAATTCCAGCGGCCAGTGTAGACAGCTGTCAAGTTTTTCCGGAAAAGCGGCTGATTTTCCGGAAAAACTGGCCAGTCTAGACACAGCCTTAGTGTTAGGTATGCATATACCCATAAAGACCTCCTGTTTCCTTCCAAGACACAAGAATCAAATCATCCCCTTAAAAAAGGTGATTTTATTAACAAAACAAAAAGATATACTTGATAAAACATATTTGGTTGCTAGGTGCTACAGAGCAACTGAGTAAAACAATTTAAAACACAGAGAACATCTCTGTGTATGCTCTTATTGAATGAGGGAGGGAAGGTATAGATTCATAGAGAGATGTTCAACAAAACTTCCAAATCACACCTAAATACACATTTTCCCTTTACTTACTCACGACCCCTTCCTGGTAATTCTGATTACTGCATGTCGCTGCTGTCATGGCCCTTCCCCACTCTGGCATGATAAATGCAGAAGTGGGGGCCAGCTAGTGTACCCCAAAGCCTTATCTACTAGGCTTTGGTATAAAACTTCCCCCAAAATCTTAAAAACCTAGATCTTGGATATAAAACTTCCGCTGCCACCACCCAAATATTGATAAAGAAATCGGGGGAAAGATCATTTGGGAAATCTCACCCCTATTATAAAAATCAGGACACACAAGTAACCAATGCCAGGTTAATAAAAAGAAAAGAGAAGACTTTTATTATTACAACAATATTCCTGTTGCAGGCATAATGACTAGATGGGAAGGTAACAAAATATACTCGTAGGCTACGTCTAGACTGGCCACAAATTCCGGAAAAGGGATGCAAATCAGGTAAGTCAGCATAGGGAAATCCGCGGGGAATTTAAATATCCCCCGCGGATTTAAATAAACATGTCTGCAGCTTTTTTTCCGGCTTGGGGAAAAGCCGTAAAAAAAGCGCCTAGACTGGCGCGATCCTCCGGAATAAAGCCCTTCAGGTAGGAATAAGAGATCCTCTGGAAAAGGGCTTTATTCCGGAGGATCGCGCCAGTCTAGACGCTTTTTTTCCGGCTTTTCCCCAAGCCAGAAAAATGCGGCAGACATGTTTATTTAAATCCGCGGGGGATATTTAAATCCCCCGCGGATTTCCCTATGCTGACTTACCTGATTTGCATCCCTTTTCCGGAATTTGTGGCCAGTCTAGACGTAGCCATGGAGAAACTCCATGGGCCTAGAACTTAGTTACAAAGAAAAGCCAAAACATCTCTTAAGCAGTGCCAGACATCAGATCCCATACCCAACCCCTAAAACAATAAAGCCTAACGAAACTACCTAAACTTTACCCTACTTACAGAAAATGAAGAATGGTGTCTTGGAGAGAGAGAGAGAGAGAGACATGCTTGTCCCTCTCTGTAGCTGCAGAGGACTCACCCCAAGAGAGACAAAAGGGAGAGAAGAAAAAACCCAAATTCCTTTGTCCCAGTTTGAAAGTCCCACCTACATTCCTACTGGTCACTCCACCTGGCTAGGTGTAGTTAACGCCTTAATCCCCAGGCTGCTGGCTAACCCTCATAATCATGACAGCTGCATCCAGCCCTTAACTTATAAGTCACCTAAAGGAAGAGCAGACCAGGTATCTATTGTAACGATTCCTCCCCCATCCTCTGCCTCATGAAATGGACTTAGGGACATACATATGCATAACTCAAAGATGCTTTGAGCAAATTATCTCCTGTAACCTATCAATCTTCTTGTCGTAATCCACTGAATCTGTTTATTTTATTTTAGCGTATATATCATTCTTGCATGTAAAGTTAAGTATATGAATTATGGAATGTTTTATAGCTCTAAAAATGCAAAGGCCAGCCATCAAGGGTGATTCCACTGCTGGAGGCCTCAGTGTCTGGACAATCCTATGCAAATAGCCTTTTGTCCTTAAGTCTTAGCAGTGGTTGGTAGGGATGGGCCAGGTGACTCCCCTTGCAATAAAGGAGTCTTTAAAAACAATAGGAAAGTAAGGGTGTTTTGTCTTTGGCTGTCACACCCAAGGGAAGGAACCAAAGACCCCAGAGTGGAGGAACAGCCCTGCTTTGGAAGGCTTAGCTGGAAAAGAAACAATTTTAGGGTCATGAGTTTGTGTACTGAGATTTCAGAATTAGCTACGTGTTTTCTGTTATTTTGAGTTTGTAATCTGATTTGCTCTGCCTGTTCTCACTTATTTCCACTTAAATCCTACTGCTTGTACTTAATAAAACCACTGTTACTTACTATCAAGCCCAGTGTAAATAACTGTTACCTGGGGAGTGGGGCGGGGGAGGGGGGGGGGGCAATCAGTGTGTATATCCTCCTTTCATTGCTAAAGGGGGCTTACCCAAATAATTCATTGGGGTTTCTGATCCCATGTGGGGAGTGATATCCTGGAAAGCTGGGCCCTAAACTACACTTTCCTTGGACCTGAAGAGATTCAGTGTCTGTACTGCTTCTGGGGGGCAGGGGCTTTGATCTCAGCTCCATGCTTTGGCTGGGGGAGACCAGAAAAATTCCTCATCCGGGACCGGTCAGGTCCCAAGGGTGCTGGACCAGGGACATTCAACCTGTATTCACTAAATGGTGAAGGCAAAATCTCTCTCGGCTGTAGGCTATCAAAATTCTTACAAACAGATATTTGGAAACAGATAAATCCCCTAGCTCTTCAAGAGAAATCCCTATCGATTAGTAAATAGATCTACTGCCATGAACGGAAAGTGCTATTATTTTAAATGAGCAGTTAAATAATGGGAAATATATCCACTGCATTGACACTAACACAGTCTGTGTGAGTGGTTTTCAAATTATGAAAAATAGGCCTGCACTTTCAATGGTCTCAACTCCTATTCTGTACTCCCCATCATTGTTTATTTTATTAAATAAACTAGGCCCCATAGAACTCTTGAATATTAAAAATAACCCCCTTGCCAGAAATACAATCAGGAAATATAATTCAGCAGCCTTTCTTTTCACATTCAATAACAATCTGTACCAGTGAATGCACCAGGCTTGTAACCTCATGGTACTGCCGCAGTATTATACTGACGAATGCTCATTAAACGGAGGCTTGAGTAGAAGCCTATCAGAAAGTGCAATTACTCAGAGCTGACCTTGCAGAATTCTTACAAGGAACGAAATAAATACCTGAATATCAGATTAATAATTGGATTCCGACAAGTTCGCAATTCATAACAGTATATTATCAAAGAGGTTTCTTACTCGGCATTGGCGTGAAAAACAGGAAAATTCGTTTGTGCAAGGCATTTTCCAAGTCAGAACATTGGCTGCAGGCCTGCATCTGGGCTTGTCAGGCTTTCTGTAATAAGTGAAATTGCGAGGGGACATCAATATAATTTAAAATTAAGATTACTCAAGAGCGAATGTGCTGAAAGCTAATATATCTTCGATGGGCCAAGGGGCAGGCCATGTTTTATGCTCATTTGCATTGCAAAAAAGAAGGGAATTAAATGTAATACACAGGAATCAAGCGTGAGATATAGACGTTCTGGAGCCCTGATGCAGGAATGGTCCTTTGTTCAGAAAGGCATCGAATGGTTTAATTTTCAGCATGCATTCAAGACTCCCTGAATGGGACTTCAGCTTGTGTTGAAGTGCTTTCCTAGATTCCGCTTCCTCTTACCCTGGCATAAGGCAAGGTCAGGGTTTGGTTGTGCCAGGAAAACAGGAAGTGACAGGATTGGGACGGCTTTCCATAACATGCAAAGGGAGGGGCTGCTTGGAGGGACATAATACTGAGAGCGGCCACTGTGGGCAGCAAACCCACAGAGGAGAGCTATGCTGTAGAGCCGTGATCACCAATCAGAAGATCGCGAGCTACCAGTAGATCTCAGGGGCTCTAAGAGTAGCTCTTGAGCCCTCTCTGAACTGCGCACCTGCGCAGTACATTTACATTAGATTTCCTCATTTGAGGAGCAGCTACTCACCGAGCAACAACACGGGTGAGTAGCTGTGAGGAATGGTGGAAGCTGAGAGGTCGGGAGGACTGAAACACCCCAGCCAGCTGACTGTGGCTTTCAGCTGAAAGAGGCTGCCCCACGCTCCAGCTGCTCGGCGGCTTCTCCTCTGAGCCTGCCCACGTGGAGCTTGGTGCACCCTGGCTGAGTGCTATGGCCAGCTGGCCAGACAGCAACTTCTCTTCCCTCCAGCCCGGCTGCCCAGCGCTCAGCCCAGGGAGGCTGTGTCTAGCTCCAGCTGTGCTGCAGCAAGCTTCCCGGGCTGAGTGCAGGGCAGCCGGGCAGGAGCGAAGAGAAGCGGCTTCCCAGCCAGTTGGCCATGGTGCTCAGCCAGGGTGCACCAAGCTCCACGTGGGCAGGCACAGAGGGGAAGCCGCCCGATCAGCTGGAGTGTGGTTCAGCCTCCTCCGGGATGAAGGCCACAGCCAGCTGGCCAGCCAGCTTCTCCCCTGCACCTGCCCACTTGGAGCTTGGTGCACCCTGGCTGAGCACCATGGCCAGCTAGCCAGGAAGCTGCTTCTCTTCGCTCCCGCCTGGCTGCCCTGCGCTCAGCCCGGGAAGCTTGCTGTTAGTGTTAGTATCCCAACACTGTCCAGCCTGGAGCCCCCTGCCCGAGCCAATGTCCCCTTCTCCACCTCCTCCTGCATCCAGATTTCCTGCCAGAGCTTACACCTCTCACCCCTTCCCACACCCAAATCCCTCATTCCCACCCCAGAGACTACACATCCTGTCTCAACACAGCAAGGGTCCAGCTAGACTGCAGGAGTTTTTCAGGATTCTGGAGATGTCCCAGAAAATCTTTTCTGCATCCAGGGTTGCGTTTGTTCTTCCACTTTTTTAGTGGAAGAGTAAACAGGCTCTTTTGGTCACCCCTATCTTCCTCTTTCCACAGGGAATAAGGTGGCTTCCAAAAGAAGGGTTTTTTTTTCTGACATTTGGTCCAGTCTAGACAGGCCAAATGTTGGAAAAACCTCTTTCTACAGAATGTTTTTTTTTAAAGCAGCAGTATAAGGATTGGGGATAGCAAGTGATGGAGAGGAGGAGAATAGAGAGGGCGGGGCTTCAAGGAAGGGGCGGGGCTTCAAGGAAGGGGCGGGGCTTCAAGGAAGGGGCGGGGCTTCAAGGAAGGGGCGGGGCAGTAGATCTTGGCTTGGTCTGTCATTTAAAAAGTGATCTTGGGTGTAAAAAGGTTGGAGACCACTGCTGTAGAGAGACCACACGTGGCAGCCTCACTATCAAGAAAGTGACCAGCAGAGCTAGGGCTCCACCATCTTGCCTGCCAGCACACCGGGTAAGTAACCTCCACACCTCCAGTCCCCCTCCCCCACCTGGGACCCCTGGCTCCACCTAGGATCTGGCCCTGCCAAGAGTGGCTGAGGCCAGGAACCAGGGTCTGATGCCAGAGAGGCTGCAAGCTTGCAGGGAGGGGGAACTGCAGGCCATGGGCAGTCCCTAGAGCCCTGCCCTTCCCTGGACAGCCTGCAACCCACGGGGGTAGGAGCACCAGAGGCCAGGGGCAGCACCCAGAGTCCTGCCCCCTCCCAGAGAGTTTACAGGCTGTGGAGGGGGGGGGGGCTGTTGCAGGTTGGGGATGGTCCCCGGAGCCTCGCCCACCACTCAAGACAGCCTGCAGGCCATGGAGAACAGCTACAGGCCAAGACACCCATACCACCAAGAGAGTGGCCAGCTGGACTGGGGGTCACTATCTTGCCTGTCAACATACCAGCTAAGTGGTCCCCCTCCCACTTGGGAGACAGCCCCTGCTGATCCCCCCAACCTGGGAAGTGGAGGGAGAGGAAGAAAGCCCCTGCTGCCCCACCGTCCCAGAAGGGGGGAAGGAGAAAGCCCCCCCCCAGTGGACCCCTACCCCAAGAGGGGATAGGGAAGAGGGTGGAAGCCCCTTGATGCCCACCCTGTCCTGTGAGGGGAAGGGAGGAGGAGACAGGCCCTGCTGTCCCCTTCTTGCCTCTGGAGGGAGAAGGGGGGAGGAAGAAAGCCCCCACTGGCCCCACACCACCAGACGCCTGCCCTGAAGGACTGGGCAAGGCCAGATAAGCCTTCTAGTAGTCACATAAGACAAAGGAAGAATTATTTTTTTCTTCCTTTTGCTGTGTGGAGCTGAGTAATGGCTAGCACCAATATTCTGATGAGGGAGTTACGAGAACATAAGAACCAACAAACAGGCACTTCTTGCTCAATATCCTGTCTTCTGGTGGTTCCTGATGCCAGGTGCTTCAAAGGGAATGAACAGAACAGGCCCAGCATTTGCCTGTCCGACGCTTAGTAGTTTCTGGAGTATGGGGTAGTATGTTGGGTAATAGCCACTGATGAACACATCCTCCATGAATCTCATTCTTTGTTGAACCCAGTTGTATTTTTGGCCCTCACCACATCCCCTGGCAATGAATTCCAGAGGCTAACTGTACATTCTGTAAAGAAATACGTCCACTTGTTTACTTT
This sequence comes from Pelodiscus sinensis, assembly GCF_049634645.1. NCBI lineage: Eukaryota > Metazoa > Chordata > Testudines > Trionychidae > Pelodiscus > Pelodiscus sinensis. The sequence goes on along the minus strand of NC_134717.1, from coordinate 5,949,057 downwards.
AAACCTGCTGCCTATTCAGTTCATTGCATGGCCCCCATTTCTAATGTTATGTGAAGGGGTAAATCACATTTCTTTATTCACTTTGTCCACACCAGCCATGATTTTACAGATCTCTGATAAGAGATAACCAAGGGGGGATTTGACAAAGCAGAATAGTCCCAATCTTTTCACTCTTCTCATACAGAAGCTGTTCCATATCTTCACTCTTTCCCCCCCATTCTCTACCTTTTCCATTTCTAATGTAGCTATTTTGAGATGAGGCAATCAGAAATACATGTGGTATTTAAGGTGGGGGCATACCCTGGAATTATATAGTTGCATTATGATATTTACTATCTTATCTTTCTCTTTCCTAATGGTTCCTAACATTAACATTTTTTACTCCTGTTACTGCACATTGAGTGGATGTTTCCATAAAGCTACCTATAGTGACCCCAAAGTCTTTCTTGAACTGTAGCAGCTAATTTACGCTCCATTTTTTAGGCATAGTTGGGATTAGGTTTTCCAGAATGCGTTACTTTGTGTTTATCAACGCTGAATTTGATCTGTCATTTTGTCACCCCATTTTGTGAGATCGCTTTGCAAACGACGTATGAATAATGAATGCATTTGAATAAAACACAAATGGGTTCATGAGAGGCCTGCAAAGAGTTTGAAAAAAGCAATTGTGAGGCATCAGGTTTTGTTCTCGGATTGTTCTTTGTCCAAGCACCTTATTTGTGAAACTGATCTCTAAAAGCACATAGTGGGATTTCTGCATCCTACCCACCCTCTCGAAACTTTTTTAAAAATGGAAGTGCATAGTGAGTAGCCAATACCATGCGTCAAGTATTAATTTTCCAGAAAATTAATATTGGTGTAATTGCATTGATTTTCAGAGATGTTCATGGCTCTCTGATGAGGACCTAACTTTGACTCTCTTGTTCACAAAAATATGAATGAGTTTTGGTTTCATTCTAATTGAGGACTTCTGCCGTAAACCTCAGGTTTCTGGGTACACAGCATTTTTATTAAAAGTAATAGACCAAGTTATTGAGAGGAATTTCACTAAGCAAAGCAAACAGGCAAGCTTATTTCATGGTCACCCACAATGTGCATTACAACCCCACAGGTCCTGCTCAAATGGAGCACTAAATACTGAAAGCTGCTGAGCATCTCCAGATCTGACTCCATTCTGGATTTGTCCCTCAGTAAGGAGCAAGGATGGTGCCCTCAGCTCCCCCATCCCTAGTTATGGATGAAGGGCTGTTAGAGTAACTCAGGAGGAAGTGATACAAACGAGGGTATAAGCCATAGTGGACTTTCTGGCTTTCCACCAAACTGGTTCTTCCGTACTAACCGCCAAAGGCCCAAAGGAATCACCAGAATAAGCAAGGGTCACAGAGCACAATGAAACTGGACAACACCCTAGAACTGGGGAGATCCTCTTTTAGCTGGTTCCATCGGCCTCAGGGCTGGTCCTACAGTGTCATGATGCTACAGTGCAACTCCGGTATCTCTTTCTAAGAACATGCCAATAAAAGAGAAGGCCAGTGTAATGACAGGCAAGATTCCAGCAGTGGTATGGGCTTGGCTGTGAATGTTTGATAGTGCCAATAAAATAATATAGTGATAATTTAGGTTAAAGGCTCTCATGGTTTTTCATTTTCTAAGCTCCTCCGGGATAGGCTTCCTCTCCTGCAATAGCAACTGTGGCCTGCTGGTTTTGCAAGGACTCTGTTTTTATGGTGCATAAATGCTGTTCTCTCCCCCTCCCCTCCACACTGGTTCTCACAGCACACAATCTTCACAAAAATCAAACTATACAATAGAATTTCAAATACAATCCAGGCCAGGATTAATAGGATCTTGTAGTGTAGGATAAACACACTATTTCCAAGAGGCATAAGAGATGCAAGCCAAGCATAGGGGAAGACTGGTGCTTGGAGCGAGCCGTTATGCTACATACTTAGGAGTGAGGGAAGATTACTTCTTGGCTGCCAAGTGGAAGGAAGAGGTACTGTGATCCCTCTCTCTCATACAGCTGCATCTCTTCACCCTCTGCCAACAAGGGAGATTCCTCTACTGCACCTGGGAGTACCGGCTGGGTGCTTAAGGGAAGGGCTATAAAAATGCTATCTTTGGAAGGTCAATCTCTATGCGTAGGGTGATAGGAATAGGTTGAAACCCACACTCTAGAGTTTTCTAGTCATACTTTATTGCTGACATAGCACGAAATCAAGGTAAACAAGTAACTTACATCTTAAGGGAAAACCTTGCTGACTGCTGTTTTATTTGTATTGGTGTTTTTGCCAAGTCATTTGGCATCTTACAGTTCTGTTTGAATGAATCTGCCCTGCCATGTTTTACTGCATTTAATATGACTATGAGGCTTCAGATTAGCCATCACTGAGCTTTGTAATCTTTGTAGGCCAAGACAAATCACGTTCAGTTGTGTGTGGGCTAACTATAATTAATCTCAAGCTTTGGAGGATTTCCTGGGAATTCTGTCTTTGGTTTTCATCCGTGCTTTCCTTTGTACAAAATCCAAAACCTAAAGTGAAGCTCAGTTGAAGAGAAGAGATTCACTAGACTTCACAGTGAGTCTATCATTATGGACAAGTTCCTGTATATGTTGGCCAAAATTACTCATCTCTGGCTGTTCCCAAAAGAGATTTTCAACCATTAGTTCAACTTTTCAGCAATCCTCTCTTAAGCTTGAATTTATAAGATCTCCCACATCTACTGATCTTTCCACAGTTACATTTTCCTTGCAGGCTTTTTCAAAAAGCTTCACTTATAGTGCGGCTGGGATGCCTTGAAGCTGAAGTTACAGGTGCTGCAACCAAGAGCTCAACTAAATAAAATGGAAGAAACACTAGAAGTTCTGTTGCAAGGAAGAATACTTCCCAGTAAGCTCGCTTTTGATGCATGCCCTGCAAAATGACTCACTCTCCAAGTTACAATGAACTACCTGTCAGCCACAACAGAGCCCAGAGAGGAATGAGACCAATGAAGAATGTTAACAATGATACAGGTCACAGAATATTTGAAAACCCTTCTTTTCCCTTTTCTTGTTAACTTCTTATGGTTGTGTAAAACCAGTGGTAGAAAACAATATTCAAGTACGTTCTTCACAGAGTAAGAGTTTGTTTAGAATGATGAGGAAAATCACCTTGGTGAGGACTTTGAGGAAACCAATAAAAGACGGCTACCAAAGGAGAATCAACTTCGTTTTTGTGGGTTGTGTGGCAAAGCTCTGGCCATGCCCCACACGTCCTGCACTTCAGGCAGACAGTGTTTGCCTCAGCAGCTCACTGTGACCCTCCAGACAGTCTCTGCTTTTCTAGAAGCAAGGGTCACAGCCTACTGAACCATACTCATCACAGGCTAGTCCATAGTGAAACTGCTCTACACTCCTGGTCTCCTTAGCAACAGGCAGACTCTATAGTGACAGTGGGAGGGCTGGGGGGAACCTGAGCCCATCCACTACTCTGGGTTCTGGCCCAGGGACCATAAGGCCGGGGCAACAGAAAGAGTTTCTTCTACTTCCAGTCCAGCAACTACTTCCTTGGGCCACTTCCTCCAATGATCCCTCCCAGTACTTTTCCTCTGGTACCTGAGCAAGTTCATTCTGCTCCTCCACAGCATGCTGCCTTACTCACAGTCCTCAGCTGTCACTCAGAACACCTCTTCACTGTCAGATCTTGGGCTTCTGCCCTCCCTGAAGGGAAGCCTTATAAACAAGCCCCAACCGGCCTTAATGGGATGCAGGTGCTCTGATTAGCCTACTGCTTCCCCACAACCTCTTAATTAGCCCCAGATGTCTGCCTGATTATGCTGCTCTAGGCTTGGGCCTCTTTACTCAGGGGAAAGGAAACTGTTCACCCAGAGCCCAGCATACCTTCCCTCCATTAAAGTACAGCAGGCAGGTCTGTGACAGTTGGTTTAGAAGACTGGATTGAGAACACCTGCTCTAGCATGGACTCGGCTAGTAGACAGCAAAAGATCTGAGAATGTAATGTCCCTACCACCCAATGCTGTCAGAGATAAAAGCATGGACCTTCAGCCTCAATGCACAGGTTTCCATCCCTTGAACTAAGGGAAAACTCTTTTAGCTGGCAGCCATAGTGGGCTTTTAATTTCTACATGAACCAGCCTGTAGAAGCTGGACAAAACACATTTAGTGTGTTCCATTCACAAAAACAAATTCAGGAGCAGTGTTCACATCCCCATATTTCCAGTCCTGCTTGCCTCAATGCTGGCTTGGAGGGCGGGGGGGGGAATCTTTAAAAGTTTTGACTCTAAAGCAGGGGTCTCCAACCTTTTTAAGCATGAGATCACTTTTTGAATTTAAGTGCAATTCAAGATCTACCTCAAACCTAAATACCCTTGCCCCCGCCTCCTTCATGTCCCTTCTCTGAGGCCTCGTGCCTGCTCACGCTAGTCTCCCTCCCTCCCCCATCCTGCCTCCCTTTCACCAGGCAGAGGCAGAAGGTTGGGGTGCAGGCTCTGGTCCTGGATTAAGGGATTTAGAGTGTGAGAGGGGCTCTGAGCTGAGCGGGGGGCAGGCAGTTGGAATGCTGGAGGGGATTCTAGGTGCAGGCTTTGGGAGTGTTTTTGGATGCAGGGGGATTGGGGCAGAGGCTTGGGGTGCAGGAGCGGGTTCATGACTGGAGTAGGGTTTCAGGACGTGGGCTCTGACTGGGCACTGTTTCCTCAGGTGGCTCCTGGGTGGTGGTGCAGTTGGGCTAAGGCAAGCTTGCCCCTGCCCTGGCCCTGGCCCTGGCCCTGTCTCACTCCCAAAAGCAGGCAGCAAGCTCCATCCCAAGTCCTGTTGTGCCCCCTCTCTGCTCTGTGGAGATAGGATACAGGGTGGGAGAAGGGGCATCTTGACATCAGCCCCCTCCTCTCCCTCTGCTCCCAGGGGTGGGAGAGGCAGTTCCAAGGCAAAGGACAGGAGGTGCACAGTAGCAGGGGGAGGGGCAGTTGAAGTGCCAGTACTTGATAGCTTCATGGTCAAACTAGTCAGGATCACCTATCAGAGGCTCCAAGATCTCCCAGTAGATCCCGATCGACTGGTTGGTGACCACTGATTTAAAGAATCATTCAGGCCTTGGTATATATACTGAGAATGCCAAAAGTACCAGTTAGGGGTGTGTTATGGGGACAACTCTTCATTCAGACCCCAATTCAACAAAGCACATAAGAATATACTTAATTAGAGGTTGGGAATGACCCTAGACTGAGCCCTATAGCTCTCCCTACATACACTAGAGGTGGTTTTAAAGCAGTGGTTTGGAAAGGAGAGTTTCCATATCCTATTCACCAGTAAGTTTTATATCTCCAGCCCCTCACCCAAATTGGTTTGGGGTGATAATTTTAGAATTAAACACTCTACTGTTCATGATTCAGAACAACCATCACCCAAATCCTCCACGAAAGCCAACCAAACAAGAAGTTAGTTATATGTAAGTGGCCATTCCCATAGCAAACAATTTTCCCATTTGATTGTCTGTTTTCTATAGCGTGGCAAATTAGACTCGATTAACATTTCATAGAGCCGTTTCACAGAGCACATTGATTTTAATAACATACCTATTGATCAAGATAAAATGTCAGTCTTTCTGCTCTGAACACACTATCGGTCAGTAATTAAGTAAGGTTATAATTTTACTAAATCAATTTTACACACACCCTTTAATTAAGAAGTGGTTTTCATTTGACCTTGTTGGTACTGTTTGAAGGAAGCTTTTCCATGAGCCAGCAAAAAGTTAAACTCTTTCCAAACAGGCACAATGCATTGCTATTATGGCATGCATGATATTTAAGAAGCAGACAATGTGGTACATAGAGCAGTCTAGCTTTCCATTCAGCGGGAAGAACAATATTTTTTAAAAAAATATCTTTGGACTCTGCTAGTGCTCTTCAGCACTTTGCAATGTTACGTCTGTGAAGATATTCCATTCCCCTGAGAAACAAGCAAGGGAAAATATATATAGGAGGTCAGAATACTTGTCATGTGGGCTCCCATGCTGTTTCCCTGATAATTTTAAAGGATCAGCCCTCATAAAACATGCCGGGGAAAAAGATTCTGTGGGATTGAGAAGCAGGAGCACTGGTGCCCATAAGGACACCCTCTCAGTTCAAATTAGCAATCCTCACTTTACTTTTTAACTCTGTGGGACCCCGATGAATTCCACAGCAACCCAAGAGTTAATCTGGGGATCAAATGAGGCACTATAAAGTGTAACATAACACGTCCTGCTGTAATATAACACATGCATATCCAAGAATGCCCCTCTGCCTTGTCTGTTGGCCAAACTGGACAGTCTCTGTGACAAAGGATAAATGAACACAGACACCAGGGCTGTGTCTAGACTGGCAAGTTTTTCTGCAAAAGCAGCTGCTTTTGCGGAAAAAACTTGCCAACTGTCTACACTGGCTACTTGAATTTCTGCAAGAACACTGACTTCCTGCTGTCTGAAATCAGTTCTTCTTGCGGAAATACTATGCTGCTCCCATTCGGGCAAAAGTCCTTTTGTGCAAAGCTTTTGCGCAAAAGGGCCAGTGTAGACAGCTCAGATTTGTTTTCCACAAAAAAGCCCCGATGGCGAAAATGGCGATTGGGGCTTTTTTGCGCAAAAGCACGTCTATATTGGCCATGGATGCTTTTGCGCAAAAGTGGAAAAGTGTCCGTGCCAATCTAGACGCTCTTTTCTGCAAATGCTTTTAATGGAAAACTTTTCCGTTAAAGGCATTTGCGGAAAATCATGCCAGTCTAGACGTAGCCCAGGAGTGGTAACACACAAAAACCTGTAGGGGAACATTTTAACCTACCTGAACATTCAATAATGGATTTTAAAATAGCCAGTCATCTACAAAGGAATTTTACCTCCCAATTACAGAGAGAGACTGCTGAACTAGAATACATTTACAAATTTAACACTGTCAACCTGGGTTTACATAAAGATATTAACTGGTTAACAAATTGCAAAGGTAATTTCCCCTGCTTTTGACATTCACATTTTTGCATCAAAAGCTGTGAATGGGACACATCCAGCCCATTTAATTAGCTTCATTAACTCATGTCCTACAATTGACAGGTAACTGCTTTGGCTGATAGATATATTTTAGAGTCTGTTATTTCCACTCCAACTCAACTGATGAAATGGATTTACCCATATATATCTTATATATTTGCTAGTCTCTAAAGCACCATAGGACTCCTCGTTGTTTTTATATGCTGCTGTGAGGGTCACCATCTTGGCCAACACACCATGAATTTAATCCAGTGCCTTCAGACTTAAAATCAGCAGCTTTATCTTGTACTAGAGAACCAATGTCCTGTTGTTGGGAGATATAGCTACTAATACCCTCTGTAGACAGGGCTGGCACAAGACCTGTAGCACACTTACCAGTGGGTTTCTCTGTCCCTTAGGCATCTCAGGCATGTGTAGGTAGGATGGCTGCTGTCTTTGCAGCCTGAATAGTTTCTGCTCATCTCTCACTAAATTAGTGTCTTTTCCTTTTATTGTCCAGCCTTGGAAATTGCACACACACTCAGTCTTTTGAAGTTTATGTGTATTCTGAAAGAAACTATGTGATACCTTCCTCTTCTGACAAAATACCCACTTTACATTTTCTTTATTATCTAATAACTCAACCATAACATTGGGCCCTGTATTACAGCCTCAATTAATAACAGCTCAACAAAATTCCGTCTGAAATGCATTTCCTTTCAAGTAGGAATGAGAAAAATGGAGTATTTTAGCTGACTAACCCTGTGGGGAAAGAAGAATATCTTCCCTTTAGTTAGTTTTTCCTCTAATAAAGAGGAATCTATTTGATTTAAAAAAAAAAAAAAAAAAAAAAAGGAGAGCAAAATTGATAGAAGGGCTGGGAGTTGAAACATGACTTAAAATATGGGGGACATGATAGCAGTTTTCAGGTATCTAAGGACAAGGAGGACCCTCTCAAGTTCCCTTCCAGTCCTAGTATTCTATGATTCTATATGTCTACATTTCAATTAAAATCTGGGTTCATAACTCTGAAGCTGAAGGGATGCTTAACTGTGGTATAGACATTCGGGCTCAGGCTGCATCCTCAGTTCTGGGACCTCCCACCTAGCATGGTTCTAGAGTCAGATACCTGTCCAGCAGTTCAACAGCTTCACAGGCCAAGACCCATAAGCCGAAGCTAGTTGACAGAGGCCAGGTGCAGGTTTTGGACTGCCACCGGCACATACCCACAGTGATTCCAACCACATTAGCATGCTCCATGGAGCCACGCTGAGTCCTGGGACGGAAGATGTTGGGAGGAAAAGCTGGGGAAATAGAAGAACATCAAGCATTCTATGAACATGTCATACAGCCTGTGAGTAATTGTGCTTTACAGAATGGCTATATCGATTAATATAGGGGTCTAAAAGGCACACGGATCTGAATCACATATTGCTTGTTTCAATGCACTGGTGAACTCTTCACAGGCTTGGCCCTAAATCAGGGGCGGGAAATAAACGACCCAGGCTGGACACAGTTTGCTAGAATTAGCACCTAGCAGGCTGACAGCACTTTATTTAGCCAACCCCTGTTGGCTGCAGTGTGCCGTTCCCAGCCAATGGGAGCTGAGGGAAATGGTGCCCTGTTCCATGCCATTTCCTGTAGCACCGTTTGGCCGGGAACGGTGAACCATGGCCAACGGCAGCTGCAAGCGGCTGTACCTGTGCATGTGCAGGTAAATAAAGAATCTGGTGACCCACCAGGGCTTAACCATAGCAAATTGCAACTGGCCTAAGGGCCCCTTATTTCCCTCCCCTGGCCTGTATTTTGCATTGGCTTATCCCAACTCATATTGGCAGCATTTTATCCAGTTCCATCGCACATCATATGGCCCCTCACCTTGTCTCACAATGTCCCCTCCCCTCCCTTTTCTCTTGCCCAAAACTCCTCACACATCTGGGACCTCACACAGCCTTAGTGCCCCTCATGTCTAATATGGCCCATTATTATTAAAAATAATGTAGCACTCTGAGCTTACTGGGAACTTTATGCACTGTATAAAAAAGTTATTTCCCTCAAAGACCTTGCAGTCTATGGGTGTGTCTAGACTACATGCCTCCTTCGACGGAGGCATGTAGATTAGCCAGATCGGAAGAGGGAAATGAAGCCGCGATTAAAATAATCGCGGCTTCATTTAAATTTAAATGGCTGCCCCGATCTGCCGATCAGCTGTTTGTCGGCAGATCGGGGGAGTCTGGACGCGATGCCCCGACAAAGAAGCCTTTCTTCATCGACACAGGTAAACCTGGTTTCACGAGGCTTACCTGTGTCGATGAAGAAAGGCTTCTTTGTCGGGGCATCGCGTCCAGACTCCCCCGATCTGCCGACAAACAGCTGATCGGCAGATCGGGGCAGCCATTTAAATTTAAATGAAGCCGCGATTATTTTAATCGCGGCTTCATTTCCCTCTTCCGATCTGGCTAATCTACATGCCTCCGTCGAAGGAGGCATGTAGTCTAGACACACCCTATGACAGACAAGACCCAGTGTGAGCATGCTACAGAGGCATAGAGAGAGAACCATTCAGATAAGGGTGGCAAGGATGTGGCAAAGTCTCTGTGGGAAATTAAGGAAGAAATGGCTAGAAACGTGGACTTGAAAAAGGAGGTGTTTGAGGTCAAGAAGGGGGAAGACTTCCAAATATGAGGGGAGGCACAGACTTGAGATGAAAGGAAGAAAGATTGAGCAGGGAGAATTGGGCAACAAATCCAAGGGAGCTGGAGGAAGCGAAAAGCAGATGGTTTCTGAAATTTCATCTTTCAGATAAAGGGTAGTAACATGTATTGAGGAGCACATGGGGTGATAGCTTGTTTTTCTGGTTTAAAATAACAAGGAAGCTTTGAGTTTAGAATGCTATTCTTTTGTGCCCAACTACTCAGCTGAAGAGAATCAGTAATTATAGGCATGTTAGAAGGGACATAATGACGTCTATTATCCTTAATAAACCCCAACTTTCTGCTTTTCATTGTCTCACATGAGACCACTCTGGGTTTGCATCAAGTTCTTTGAAAGTTATCGTCAAATTTACTCCAAACTTGCCTTATTGTCAAACCTTTTTCTTCCCACCAACAATGGATCTCATTGAGATACCTTCAGTCACGCAGGCAGCTTAGAAGCGGCTTTATGGAACCAATCACACCTATACAGTGGCTCTGTTTAGGCAGTGGTGAGGCAGGGAGGTAAGTTGTAAAGCAATTCAGCATAATGAGTTTATATGACAGCACTGAATGGCTGTGCTTGAATGAGCTGACTGTTACTGCTGCATTGAGGAGACTATTTGATGTTCAAGCTCTAGAAGAGTGACTTAGGCAAGTGCTGTACTCTTTCTCTAAGTGGAACTGAGATGATGAGGTCTGAGTTATCCAATCTCACTGCGGTCTACATTTAAATTGATTTTTCCCTACAGTTCAACGTCTGGGTTGCTGCTTTACATGCTTAAAAAATAAATCGAGGCAGCGTGGTGGAAGATTTGCAGGCTCTGAATCTTTTGGGAGACACAAATTCAACTTCAGAGCATTTTCTTAAGTAGGTTGCTCCGGAGGTTCAATTTGCCTGATGCACCGAGGGTGTGAAGTCAGTCTCTGTGGTCTGCAGGAAGGAGCAAAGGATCAAAAAATAAATTAATCCCGGGCAATTTCCCCATGAGGCAGAAAAAGGAGTGAGAGAGAGAGAAGCAGAGGTGAGAAATGGCAAGGTGATGAGGACATATAAATCAGAAGAGATTAGGGAAAGCAGTGAAGTCTGGAGCTCAGCTGTTAATATTTATATTATTGTAGTACCTAGGTAACAGAGACTGTGGTGCTAGGTGCTGTACAAAGACATAGCAAGACGTTCCCCATCCCAAAGAATATACAGTCTAACATAACAGTTGAAGGAATTTATTATCATCCCCATTTCACAGATGGAGAACGGTGACATGTCCGAGATGATCTGTGACAGAGCATCCAAGTCCCAATCGAATGCCTTCGCAAGAGCAACCCATTTGCATTCCCATGTGTCGCTCAGGAAGTCCCTCACCCCTCTGCCTCAGTTCTCTCTCTGTAATAGCATTCACCCACCACTCAGCAATTAATCTCCTTTGACACTGCTTCATCACAATATCTACCATGTGTATAGCATATTCAACATTAACTAATTATTTCCACACCCATTTCATAATTAGTCCACGTCAGTCTTACCACAGAATCTCTTTGAGCACTGGTTTTCAAACATTTTTCCCCTCACGACCCAGTTGAAGAAAATCGTTGATGTCCGCAACCATAGTTCCCCGTATGGTGTGCGCCTGCGTGGCCATGCACAGAAAATTCTCCATCCACCCACTTCATTCGCAGAGCCACATAGCAGTGCTCACTTTCCTGCTGGAAGGTGAGTGGTGCAGCAGGCGGTTGCTCTAGGCTGAGGCCGGCTGAGGCATCGTGGTCGGGGGTCTACTTCAGTGGCTGGGGCCTACTCCGATGGGAAGCCGGGACCTGCCACATGGCAGGAGGCCAGAGCCTGTTCTGGGGGTTGGGGCCTGCTGTGGCGGGGGAAGCATGGGGGCCTGCTCTAGTGGTTGGGGGCCAAGGCCTGGTTGGAGGGCTGGGACCCCCCACAGCTGCATGATAGCGGGCTTGGGCCTACTCGGCCAGGGGAGCTGCGTGGCAGGAGCAGCCGGGAAGTCACCATGTGGCCCTCGCCCCAGCTCCAGCCCTACCCCAATGTTAAAGGTGTTTGGTTTTGGAGTCTTAATTTGGGTCTCTCTTAAATGGTAAACAATTTTTAATACGCTTCCATGCCTTGCCTGTTTATGATTTTGGTCTTTTTTTGATAGAATCTTCCTAGATTTTTATATTGAAGTATGTGGGATTTTGTTTGTGGGGCAATATTCAAGAAAAAGTGTGAAAACAAAACATTAATTCTCTATAAAGCTAATCTTGTAACACATTGGTCTCCATTTAGAAGAAATAAGTGGTAATTAGGGCTCGTAGAACGTCATTCCAATCACACTAAGAAAGTGAGAATCCTTGAGACTGAGCAAAAAAGAGTCAAGTGTTATGCTTGATTTCTTAAACTATCCAGTAAATCTTCTGAAAGAACATAATAACATTTAATAAAAAAGTATGATAGGTGCTATTTAAGGGTAAAGACATGTTTTGTATCTTTATCTGTAATGACATGAAAATGTACCTCAAGAATTTTAAAACATACACATAGATAATAAATATATCCTCAGTTTCACACTCAGCTCAGCGCATGCTGGACTGTACATTCAGACTTCAATCAAACCTGCATGAATACTCATACGTCGCAGATAGTTAGATATCTTACTAAATGTAAATGCATTAAGTAGAACTACCATGTAAAGCAAATAGAAATGAAGGTTTCTCTTCTGAGGTTCTAAAGGGTAATATATGTTCTCTCTCTCTAGTGCTTGTGCCTGTTTTTTATCTTAAAAAAACTGGAATGTTAGATGCACTTTCCCTGCTTTTAGGACAAGACTTGTTGGAGGTTTCAGATATAGGCTGAAAGCTCAAATTTTAACTGAAATGATGGATATGTTTAATATTTAACAAACATATCACTTGTCCTGGATATTAGACATTTGAGTTGGATATATTTTAAACCTATCCTCCTCTCCCGAAAAAAATAGGTAAACACTCACTAAAATCTCTCACCACCTTCAACTGCTTACATTTGAGTATTATGGAATTACAAATAAAACAAAAAATAGTTCACCAGCTGCCTACAGAATTGCAGAGTAGTCAAGACTTAAATTTCAAATGCAAAAGCCAACCAATGAACCAAAAAAAAAAACAAAAACCCAACCATCACAGCTTTTGTTATGTATCCGCAAACAGCATGAAAATTCAAAATCCCAATTTATATCTTGCTTTGCAGCTGCCCATAACTTGCAATGCACAGGTACTATGTAATGTGGACACCTGTCCACTAGATGATCGGCTGAGAGCACAGACCTGCTTTCATGTACACTACTGAATATATATCAGAGGTCTTTCAAACACTACTAGCTGGAGCTTGATTATACTACTACTACCTACCAAACAAAGTGCTTATTACTGTGAATAGTCCAATGGATGTTGGGACTACTTACAGCTGTGAGCTCTTGGTTTAGTATTCTTTCTCTTGTTTTAGTGTTCTTTCTTCTGTAACATATATCTAAGATATTTTTTAGTAACAGGTGGGTGCCACACATCCAAACAAGCACACATGACCTCAGTATTGGTGCATAAGACAAAACTCATTCCACTCATGGATGGAAAATCTTAGAGGGAACACTGCCCATGACCGAAATTAATTTGACTAGAGTGGAGGCTCTGCGGTGGGGCCGAGGAGAAGATCTTTGGGGTGTGGGTAGGAGGGGGCTCTGGCTTTGGGATATGTGTGTCAGGGCTGAGGCAGGAAGAGCTTACCTTGAGCCGCTCCCCGTCAGCTGTGCAGTGGGGGTGCTAATGCTTCCTGCCTGTCCTGGCACCACAGACCATGCTGCACTCCCGAAGCAGCCGGCAGCAGGTTCCCAGCCAGTGTGAGTGAGGAGCTAGTGCCCAGGGCAGGGGCAGTGCATGGAGCCCTGTGCAACCCTCTCCCCTTCGCCAGGAGCTGGGCCTGCTGCCAGCTGCTTCTGGGGTGCAGCGCAGTCTGCAGTGCCAGGACAGACAGGGTGCTGCCTTAGCGCCCTCTCGAGTCACCTGATCCCCCAGCAGCAATAAGACCCAGTGTTAGACAGTGATTTTCAGTACTGGGTCATGGAATGTCAAAGAGGCTGCCAGAACAATGCAATTCCCCTTACATTTATGAGAGCTAATTATGTTGATCTGAGGACTCTGTGATAATGGAATTGTTTTTTTTACGATGTAGTCGTGGTCTAGCTACATTATGACAGCTACAGCAGCACAGCTAGCCGATGCGCTGCTGCAGTGTAACAGTGCAGACAGAAGAGGCTGTTCAGTTGATGTAGCTGATCCATGTTGCCAAGAGGTGGTAGCTAGATCAATGGAAGAATGATTCTGCTGAATTAGATGCATCTACAGTGGGGGAGAGATTGACTCAATCACATTGTACAGGGCCCAGTTTCCCCCAGCCCTGAGTGACGTAGCTAGGTCAACCTAATTTTTAGGTGTAGACTGGGCCTTATGCAAAGTCCTCCTAGCCATTTCTTGCTCGAGGAAAATCAATAGAAGTAATGTGCAGTGGAAAATAAGCTGTTTCTTGATTTAGTGCAATCCCAAACAAGCAACTTAAATCAATGCTGAAAAAAGTGATTTTTGCATGAAATCAAATGAACACTAAAGACTGAGGATGACATGAGACACTACTTCAGTCTCAGTATGTTGCAAACCCTGAAGAACTTTGATTTGTTTAATATAAAATTATGACTGGCATGGAGAAAGCAAACAAGGAAGAGTTATTTACTCTACCTCAAACCACTCAAGAGAGAGCTCTTGGAGTCTGTTCATCTCTCTGGGGGCACTTAGCATTGGCCACTATCGGCAGACAAGATACTGAGCTAGAAGGACCTTTGGTCTGACCCACTATGCCCATTCTTAAGGACTAGGGGTCATTAAATGAAGTAAATGAGCAGCATATTTCAAACAAACTAAAGAACATATTTCTTCATGCAATGCACAGTCAGCCTGCGCCACAGGCAATCTTTCCTTGCCAGAAGATGTTGTGAAGGCCAAGAGTATAAGAGTTCAAAGAAGAACTAAATAAGTTCACAGAAGGTAGGTCTGTCAATGGCTACTAGCCAGGATGGGTATGGATTGTGTCCCCAGCCTCTATTTGCCAGGAGCAGGGAATGGGCAACAGAGAATGGATCATTTGAAGATTCCCATTGCTAGAAAGCAGGATATGGGGCTAGATGAACGTTTGGTCTGACTATGGATGTTCTTATGTAAGTAGCAAGCATTTAAAAGATGGAAACAAGAGGTTGTTGAACTTGGAGTCCAGACAGGCCAATGTCTGAATCTCCCAGTTTCTTTGCAGCCTGGGCATCAGGCATCCAGTTCCTTGGCATCTTATCTGGTGGGCTGATGGAGAGACAAGAGAATGGAAGTCCTTAGAATACCAGCTTCTAGATTCCTCAGTGGCTTGGATTCATTGGTCTTCCAGGTTACCCCCCTCTGGGGAATCCTGCCAGGTGAACCGGCCAAAGCCAAGCCTCCTGTCAACTTTGAAATGTTGGGGTTTTCTTTCAAAAAGGAACAAAGCAATTTTTTTTTAAAAGTGTCAAAATTCTCCGTGAAACTGACTTTGCCTCCTCCGCCCAGCTCGATTTTCTCACACAGAACCACTGCCTTACTCCATGGTTCCCATCACTGTAGGGTCTAAGCAAACCACGCATGGAGTTTGGAGTTCTCTATTTACTAAAAAAGTAGTCTCCAGAAGCTGTCAAGTGGGAGTGACATCAGTGTACGGCATCGTATTCTGCTCCAGCACTGCTGCTGGTCAACAGGGTAACAATACCAGCATGAATTTCTAACACGGACTAGCAACTAGATTACATACCAAGGCTCCCTGGTGGACCTGTATTAAGGCTACTACCCAGCGCTGTCACAGTACATCAGCGGTCCCCAGACTTTTCAGCATCTATCCCAGTCCATGCCTCCTCCCCACCAAAGCCAAGGTTGTGAGTTCTGGGAGTGATGGAGACTAGGACAGGGGGTAAGGAGGCTGGGGCTGCAAGTGTGGGTGAGGTCGGGAACAGAGCCACAGCCCAGACCAGAGCCTTGGGGGCAGGTCTGTGGTTGCAGTTGACGACGGGGCTGGAGGAAAGCTGGGAGTGCAGCAGGGCTGGGCCATACTTGCTCCCTGCCCACGGCAGGGGCTGGCCTTGGCCCCACTGGGACCCCATGAACATTCCTCCGTGCCCCTGAGGGAGGGGCACCCCACAGGCTGGGGACTTCTGCACTACACTGTCATTGTTAGTGCTGCGAGTTGGCTTAAAGCTACCACAGGTCTGCCTACCCTGCTACTATCATGCCTTCGCTTGCAATGTGGGCATTCCCTGAGAGGCTAACACACCCTGCTAGCAAGAGCGGCCAGTTTTCATTCCTGAGCACCCTGACAGTCTGCATGGATGAGGCAGGCAGATCAGCATGCAGCGAGAGCTGTAAACGCCCCACTGCTCTCTGCAGACACACATGCCCTCAGGGGGGGTGCAGTCTCCACATACTCTCTCCCATGTAGGCAAAGGCCCCAAACCAGTGAACCATTACGACTCTGTTACACATGCCCATGCTTCTTTGTGCTGGGAATCTCGGATTCTTTCCCAGTCAGGTGTGGGCCAACGTCACTGTGCTTCAGGGGGCATTGTGGGAAAGACACTGGAGAAACCGTGGCTACGTCTAGACTGGCATGATTTTCTGCAAATGATTTTCTCCAAATCACTTTTTGCGGAAAAGCGTCCATGCCAATCTAGACGCGGTTTTGCACAAGAAAGCCCCGATCGCCATTTTCGTGATCGAGGCTTTTTTGCGCAAAACAATACTGCATTGTCTACTCAGGCCCCAAAAGCATTTACGCAAGAGGGCTTTTGCCCGAACGGGAGCAGCATAGCATTTCCGCAAGAACACTGACAATCTTACATGAGAGTGTCAGTGTTCTTGCGGAAATTCAAGCGGCCAGTGTAGACAGCTGGCAAGTTTTTCCGCAAAAGCAGTTGCTTTTGCGGAAAAACTTGCCAGTCTAGACGCAGCCCGTCAGTGCTGGAGTGATTTTTTGTTTTGTTTTGCCTGTGTCCTTGTTACAAAGTGGGAAGCTTCCAGCCCATGTTAAAGCAGTGCCTGGGTAAACAAATCTGCACTTAATGTACCTCCTAACCAACCTAAGAAGTTTTCCTGTTTGGTGGATTAAGACTCCAGGTTGGCTCTGCAGTGGAGACGTATCAGAGAGATAAACCACAACTGGGTTCATCAGCTTAAAAGGCTGTGAGCCTGTTGTGCTGCTGTAACGATGAGGAAGGTGTGTCTAATGTAGTGTAGGGAAACATAACTTTAGATGAGACTAAGTATGCACCAGGGATTTTTTTTTTAAATCCTCCAAAGCTTTGTTTGTAAACAAAAATTTCGTGGGTTCAGAAGGCTCTTGGTCACTGTCACCGGAGACAGGGTCTTGAATGTTTTAAACACAGCCTGGACCTGGCGGGTTGATAAGCAGGGGAGCCTGACCCACATCCTGATCTAAGAATAGAAGGATCATGTGATTATGCCCAGAGATAAGGGCCGCAGGTGCGTTCAGGGGACTGTGGTGCAGCTAGCCTGTAACTACGCCATCAGCACGTGCCAGTGTGGAAGTATCACTGATCAGTGCTGCAGCTGTTCCCGATTAACACAGATTAGTGAGGCTCTCCTGTACAGGGAGCAGTGCAATATTTGGGAGGTTAATTTTTAAAAATTTGCATATTAGCTAAATTATAAAAAGCTGTTAATCTGCCATTCCTTTCATTAGCCATGGATTAAAATGTTGCTGCTGAACAATGAAGCCTGAAGGCTCCATTCTTGTTGTCCTTCCAGTTGTGGAAAACTCCAGCTTTCTTTACAACATTCAATATTTCCAAGTTAAATTGCAGTGGAAGTTGGTGATGTCTGTCTAGTATTAGTGCCTGCTGTAAGATGTATATTGTGATATTGTTTATGGAACTGAGATTGGGGGGCTAAACTTTCTCAAAGCTAAAAGTGTCAGAAGGATAATCAAGGGGTTAGTTTATTTAAGAGACAGTCATTTTATAAACAATAACTGAGGATGAATTGAAGACATCAGCATTAACTATTGACTCCAACACAGACTTGTTATTGCGTCCTGTATTTCTAGAGTGTGAAAATTTTAAATTGTTGTATGGAATGAAGAGAGGCAGGGTTTAAAAGTTAAAAAAAAGATTTTTTTCGGGCACTGAAACATATTCATAAATAAGGTCAGTGGGCTAGCAACTGCAGTAATTTTGGACACTGTACATGATTCAGAAAAAGCTCAGTGGAGAGGAACAAGGGAATAACTTTTCACTGCAGCATAGGAGAAAAGATGAGCAACTTGGTAAAACACAGTTGGACAGATGCAGAAACATAAGTGTCCTGGAAATCGAGAGAGACTTCTCTAGTCAGCTTGAATGTGATTGTCAGCCATTTCTCCAACATCTCTTCTCAACTGCCAGTCACTGTTTTACAAGCACAGACTTGCTGCTGGCTATTACTAGAATGACAACAACCCAATTTTCTCTATGGTCCCCTGGAATGCTTGGGAACATTTTCCAGCTAGGGGATTTCAGTCCATGAAATGTGTTGAATCCTGGGCATGAAGCAGCCAAACGTCTTTGCAGATCCTGTGTATGGTTTAAAAACCCTCCCACCCAACTGCCCAATGCTATCGGAAATGGAAACAGAATGACATGTTTTTGTGAAAAAGTACAGAAGAGCTTGAATATTCTTGCTGTGATCTGAGCAGGAGCTGGATCTGGGTTTAAAACATGTCCACCAATTCCTTCATCAGCAACAACCCATTGAACATGACATTGTCTGTCACCTGTCACTTTGATGAGTAATCATTCAGCTAGTGGCACAATTCCATTTTCCTTCTCCTTTCTTCCCAAGGGAGAAGAAAAAAAAGGGCCATAAAAAAGAACAATACTGGCTTTGTCTTTTTAGCACAGTGGGTAGATACTGAAATACCAGATTCACCATGCATAGGTTTACTCTTCAGGATAAAGTTGAATTAAGATATGCAGCTGACGTCAAAGTACCTGAACTCGACTTTCGACTTTTAGCTCTGTCCACACTCTCTCTTCGACTTCCCTTACCCCCCGTGGAATCAGGACTACCAGCATCGACTGGAGTGCCCCTCTTGGGTCAAATTAGTGTGTCTTCACTAGACCCGCTAATTCGAACCATGGAAGATAGACAGTGGCAGCTTCCATCTTCTCTGTAGCATAGATATATGCCATGACACTTAAAAAAATACTTAGGGGTGGTTGTGGGTTACCTGCCCCACATATGCACGAAATAGGTATTTGGTAGCCAGTTACCCAAAAAAACAGTATCAGAACTTACATGTACAGAATCCATATTTCTTCTTTCTTGTGCAGTGTGGTGGGGTGGGGTGTAGACTAAAGGAAAATTGAAATTGCAGGCCGTTATGAACAGAAGATGAAAGATTAGCTGTTCCCACTCACTAGCGCTAATAATAAAGCTACTTCAGAACCAGATGGTGATTCTTATCATAGAACATTAGAACTTGAAAGGACCTTACAACATCATCAAGTCCAGTCGCCTGCCCTCACGGCAGGACCAAGCATCACCTAGATCATCCCTGATAGATGTGTATCTATCCTGCTCTTAAATATCTCCAGTGATGGAGATTCCACAACCTCCCTAGGCAATTTATTCCAGTGTTTCACCGCTCTGACAGGTAGAAACATTTTTCTAATGTCCAACCTAAACCTCCCTTGCTGCAGTTTAAGCCCATTGCTTCTTGTCCTATTCTCAGAGGCCAAGGAGAACAATTTTTTCTCCCTCCTCCTTGTAACGCCTTGCCTCCTTGAAATGTTGTCTTTTCTCATTCCAAACCAGTCAAAGTTCAGGGTTCTAAGGACGTTCCAGCTGGGAGTAGAAATTGATGGACTCAGGCATTCCTTGGATGCAGTTTTATTAAAGAATGTACAAAGTTCTGTGTCTCAGAACGTAGGAGCCAAAGAGAAACTCACAGCACCCAGAACACTCTCCTCAGCCCCCAAAACCTCTCGAGGTTTCTTCAAGGGTCAGCCGCCATGCTTTCAGCTGCTTCTGACTGTTCATTCTTGTAGTTTCTAGCCACCTCCCAGCCCTCACACCCTCCACTCTCCGATTGCTCAATCCAGAACTGCTGGGTGGGTACACAACCCTCTTCTGGATTAGGCAAAGGGCTCATGGTTAACACGTTAGTGTCCACAGCCAATCTCAAAGAGGCTTATTAGGCAGTCACCAGTACCTCTCAGCATAACAGTAGGTATGCCATCACTCACCATAGGGGCTGATTCTGCATGGTGCTTGCTAGTTGCTCCTGGGAGGTATTGAGTGCTGTCTGCATCTTGCAGGATCGTTCCATCCTATAGCATCTAGCACAATGGGGCCCTGATCTTGTTTGGGTATTATCATCAATTGCCAGGCACTCTCTGCATGAGAATTTTCTTCTTTGTAGTGCCCCACGAGAAACTGGCAACTTGAACCTGCAACTTGTTAATAAATACAGCAGCTGGGTGTATCTAGTAGTGGGAAATTAGCACCTAAATAGGCCTAGAAGACATGAAATATTCACATCCACGTCTCCTCTTTTACTGACCCCACATTAGCCTCAAGATACACGGATTCCCTCTCAGTGAAGTGACAAGAGACTGACACCGGCGGCAAGTTTGATGAATGCACCCCATTGCTTTGTGTACCCAAGCACGGGACACTGAATTAAAAACCCAACTGTCATTAACTTTTAAATCTTCCAGACGCGATGCAATGACACCAGGGTATTGCAAATGATGTATGAAATAAAAGGGCCTTCTCCATGCAAAGCCAGAGAGTGTTTTGCAATTATTACAGATTGAACCTCTCTAGTCTGGCACTCTCTGATCTGGCAACATCTGTGGTCCAGCATGATTGAGTTAGACAGATGTCCACTTTTCATGGGTGTAGCCAATTTTCCCATGGCCCCAAAAGGTTTGTTTACAGCCACTGATCTTGGCTCTCAGTGTTCTGTGCTGTTATTTAAATCTAAATGTCTTCTCAGAGCCCGGAAAGCATGGAAGTGTTGGTAATGCTGCTAGACAACATTGACCTCCTGTGATCTGGCAAATTCTCTGGTTTGGCACTGGTCAGATCCCAAGGATGCTGTATAAGAGAGATTCAGTCTGCATTTTGTGCCATCTGCAGTAAATTCAGATAAAACACTCTGCTTATTTTGTAGTTTGTCTCATTAAAGCTTTTCCTTTTGTTTTGTCTCTTCCTGCCTTTTTCTGCTTGCTCTCGGCACCCGGCTGCTAGTTTGGGCATAGAAATGCTGGCTTACATATCAAACTTTGCCTATCCTGGCTGCCAATATAACGTTATGGGAGCAATCCAAATATCAGCTCTGCATTCTGAACCCCCGCATTTTGGAAAGTTCAGATTTGAATGTGAAGTTTGAATGTGCAAACTCAGAAATCTTCAGAGGGTTGATTCTTTCTAGAGAAATCGGAAGTCTTATGTCAGATTCAGGTTTCTGATCTGGTCATGGCTCACTTTCCCCTCCGTATTCTAAGCCTTTAAACATATTAAAACTCATAAGTGCATTTAATAGCCTTTAAAGAGAACCGTTCTCAAATACTATTATTTCGCTGTTTCCTCTAAGGGAAAGTGTTCATTATACAAATTTGCAATAATGTGGTGAGGAGACACATTAGTGATATTAAAATCCAAATGATTAGCTCCAAGACGTCTACATAGGCCAAGGGCTGCTGTTTAAGCTCATTCCTGTGTAAATAATGCTGCTGAGAAATACAGCACCCGTTCCACCTCTTAAAATGTCACCTTCATGAACAGTGAGGCACAATGCAAGAAGCACTTGTCACCATTTTATCCTATATCTTTGCAAGATGGTATAAAATTATTTTAAAAAATTAGTTCCCCCCTCCCCAGTGTGAGATTTTAATCTCCCTCCCCAAATCCACTGATATCTATCTCTTTATTCTACATAGGTTCTCACCACACTCACGGCTCCTGGTATCAGAGGACCTCCCAGTCATGCAGTAGTCACATGACCGCCTGTCTCTAGCATGGTGCCAGTTCTCTTGTTCTTTCCTCAGGAGGGCAAGTATTCACACTGGAGAGCTTTGTTTTGTCTATTCTGAAAAATTCTACACACACACACACACACACACACACACACACACACGCACATTACTCTTTATCCACGTTAGAGAAGGTAAGGTCAACCAAATATGCCTTGCACTTGGAATGGAAGGTGGCAAGGTTTGTGAGGACATTTAGTCCGTAAGGCTATATCTATATTGCATCCGTTTTGTGCGAGAAATATGCAAAGGAGGCTAAGCGTGGAATATCGCCAAGCCTCATTTGCATAATTAATGAGCACCCGCTTTTTGCGCAACACGGTTTTGCACAAAAAGGAGCCATTTAAATGGCTTTTTTTTGCACAAAAAAACCCTTTTGCGCAAAAGCCATTCTTCCGCATTTTTTTCCGCTCATGTATGTTCTCTCATCTGTATCATCCAATCAAATTCCTTAACACATTAGGCGTACATCAACAGTGCACGCCTATTTCAAAATAAGCTATTCCTGAATAGTTATTCCAAAATAGCACCTCTACACTGCTGGGAAGCCTCAAAATTAGTCTGAGACAGGCTTCCCTAAATGTGATAATACTTGCCAGATTCTAGGGGGCTTCATAATATTTTTCTCATCCAAGAGCCTTGCAAGTAAAGTGCTGCATAAGGGCCATATGCTATTACTAAACTTAACAAAGTTCATGTGCCCCTGGAGATTGGTTAAAATCGGGATGGGTATCAACGAGTTGAATAGCTTTGTTAAATTTCCTATAAACACTGAAACTTTGCAGAGGTTATACAGCCACTCATCTGGGGTGCCTGCTAGGCCTACTTTAGAATGTATTAATTTATTCCAAAAAATACCATGGGTATGACCATATTGGCCATGGATATGCTTCACACCGTTTCCGTCCACTAGTTTGTGTGACTTTCACACATTGTGTAATGGTTTGGATACCACTAGAGTTTTATGCACAAGGCAGTTGATCTATAAAACATACGGTGTTTTGAAATATTGATCTCTTCTGTGCCAGCGAGTAAGAGATATTAGTGTAGCATGGGATTCCATTTGTAGCCGTGGGATTAAAGGCAGGGAAGTGGAAAATTGGAATAGACCAGAATTCATGTGAAGTGAAAAGTACAGCTGGCAGTACTTCGAAAGCGGGAGAATAACAAATAAGCATTATTATTATTATTTTTAATATCCTAACAGCCACAAAGGCGGCACGGGTAAATGCATCCAAATGAACGGCCTGTCTTTGAGTGCTTTAAATTTATCTGGTGATATAACAGGAATTCAGTGAAATACTAAAACAAGACTGAACTCAGAATGGTAGGAAAGAACAAGACTCTCACAAGCTCTCTACAGAGCTGCTACAGTGAGCAACAATGTAGGTTATAAATTAAGAACTGCCCCAAACCTTCACCCACATCCAGGGTGTGTATGTTTTTAGAGATATCAACTAAAAAAATAAATGACAACAATTTTGAGCTTACCTGATTTGACTTGACTAAAATGAAGTGGATTTGCATCAGTGAAGGATCTGGTGCCCTATATTTTCCTTTTTTGTTCTCTCTGCGTATGGTGCAACTCAAAAACTTAAGCGGGGGTGGGAGGAGAGAGAAGAGGAGTGAAAAAGCCTGGTTCCTGCAGTTCATAGATCTAAAGACTTTATGGCCAGGCAAGCACATTAGATCACAGAGTTTGACTTCCTGTAAAAGACAGGCCATAGAATTTTATCCAGTTATGCCTGTACTATGCGGTAACTTGTGTTTTGTTAAAGCATCCAGTTTTGATTTGAAGCCTCCAAGAGATGGAGAAATCCCCACTTCCTTCAGTAGTTTGTTCCTCATTAATCACCCTTGCTGTTAAAAATGTGCGCCTTCTTTCCAATGTCAAGTTGTTTGGCTTTATCTTCCGGCCAGTGTTTCTTGTTATGACTTTCTCTGTGTAATAAAGAGTCCAGTATCTTCTCTTTTTGCTAAGCTAAAGAGCCATGATCAGTATCAGACAATAACATAGCCACAGTGGCCAATACATTTGGTGGGGTTTTCAAGAACATTCACATTTGCCTAATTCCGTTACCATTGAATTCCATAAGATTTTTACCATCGCCTCCAAACAGGAACAGAATTAGACCAATGCTGAATGCTTTTGAAAATCCCAACCCTGACTGACATCTATTCCGAGTACTGTACGGAACCAAGACAGCTCACATACGTTTTTGTAGAAGCTGCCACCACATATTGACATTTTTAATTTCAGACACTTACAAGGCCTCTCTGAAGAAATCTGGAAAAATTCAAACAGCTCTCCTGACATTTCTAGCACCGGGATCTGGTTAAGTTCAATGGACAGATTCCCAGTGACATCCACTGGCTTTGGATCAGGGCCCAGTTTTGCACAGCTAAGAGTTTGTGATAGTTCCAATAGGGAAGGTAGATTTTGGGTGCTTACCCAGAATGAACCAAGCTTTCCCATCAGGATTCTACATCACACTTAACCACAGACATAGTATATCCACCTGTAAGATGCATCTGCAGCAAGGATTCAGGCATTCAATATATTAGCTATGGGGTGGCCACATTTTTTTTGATGGCATGACCCCTTTATAATGAATTGCTTTCTCCCAGGAGCCCAGACAGCATAGAGGAGGCCATTTTGCTCAACAAAATGGAGTCCCCCACACAGCATGACTTCATATGTACGCTGTGTGAGAGGCAGGGTTGATAGTTTTGGTCGGACGTATTCCTGGAGGGTCTCATCACATGACAATCTTCAATCTCAGAAGATTCCAGAACACTCTTAGAGGGCTGGCAACCCTAGTGCGAGGTCACATTGTGTGGAGAATGCCATTTTGTGGGGCAAAATGGTGTCTTCCGTGCACTGTGACTTCACACATCCTGTACATCAGAGCAAAATAGCATTTTCTGCACAGTAGGGATTTCTGCAACCCCATCTCCTGAGGGTGTGACCCTGTCTGGGGTCATGACCTACAGTTTGGGAACTAATGTATTAGCTGTTAGGACTAGAATGCTAACAAGTTGTCTTATGACTCATTGATGTTTCTTTACAGCCTGTTCCTCATCCAGGCCACATTTAAATCAATGGGGGCAAGTCCATTAAGCTAAATAGAGGATTCACTGAGTTCTATAATACAAATCAATTACTTTTTTCGAATAGAGATGTAGTGAAGACCTGCACATCCACCAATGTGATCTACGCCATCAAGTGCCAGAAATGCCTCTCTGCCGTGGATATTGGCCAAACTGTACAGTCTGTATGAGAAAGAATTAATGCATGGGTTCCCATACTGTGCCACCCTAGGGGTGTGTGTGTGTGAAGAAATTCCAGGAGGGGCGTGAGGCAACCCAGCCCTCCCCCATCAAGTTTTGCTGCCCTGGTCAGTTCCTTTTTTTTTTTGTTTTTTGCTCAACAAATAGTTGAGTAGTTTTTTTGCTGTTGGGTGGGGAGGGAACATGAGGGTTTTTCAAAAATCAAAAAGGGGGCGTGATGCCGAAAAGTTTGGGAACCACTGGATTAATGGATTCAGGTCAGATATTTGAAAAGGTAAACACACAGAAACTGTTGGGGAACATTTTAACTTGCCTGGGCACTCGTTAATGGATATCAAAGTCACTGTTTTATTGCAAGCCAATTTCAAAAACCACCTTGAAAGGGAAGCTGCAGAGCTTAATTTCATTTACAAGGTTGATGCCTAAAATAGAGGTTTAAACAAAGACCTTAACTGAATTACCTGCTACATTCCACATCCTAATGACTTAAAAGGCTAAACACCAGATACTTAAGAACACTTAGAACCCTCTCTATCAGCTTCATTTAGCATGGAATCTCTAACTGACTATTCTTTTCCATTTTCTCTCTCTTCTCTTTTCCCTCCCATCCCCTCTGTCTGGGCACATCTAAACTACATTCCCTTACTGAAAGAAGAATGTAAATGAGCCCGAATGAAAATGCAAGTGAAGCGCGGATTTTACCCGTACGGGGTCCTCATGAAAAAATGAGAACCCCATCTAGACTGCAGTTTCTTTTTCAACCCCCCCCCCTTTTTTTTTGCAGCAGGTCACCCCAAACAAGCTTCCTCCTGCAGCTTTCCCACTGCACAGATATCAGCACCTCTCTTCCCCCCATCTACCTATGCAGTCAGCCCATTATCTCCCCCTTACCAGGAGGCTTGAGAGTGCTGAGTTTCTGCCTCTCTCTCCTCCTGCAGAGGGATGCTCTAAACTCCCCTCCCCTCCCCTCTGCCTCCTCATCAGCCAATTACTTACTTACTCATTCCCTCTCCATCCACTGTCTCCTTATCTTCATTTTTTACCCGCTCTGGGAACTCCACAGTTCAAGCAGGCAACTAGCTGTGTTTAGCTGCTTGCTCAGTGAGATGTCCCCTACCCCTGCCAATTAGCTGAGCTCCCTGCCGGCACGGAAGCTTTGAACTTCTGAGCGGAGCTTGGATAACTTCTGCACGAGCATGTAGGTGTGCAGTTTAGAGGGAAACCCTGACGCCAACCTTTAAGTATGTGCACAGTGTTGCGAGAACCACAGGTCCGATGATGCATACCCAAGGGGGGAAGGACAGAACCAGGTGGACCGTTTTAGCAAATAAAAGATATTTATTTATGACAGTGATGAATTTATAGTATTTATTCTAAGATTTTTAATAGACTATGTTAATAATGAATTTACAGTATTTATTATATTTATTTTATGATTTCTAGTTAAATGTGTCAGAAATATAAGGATGGGAATGGCAAGGGGAATTGTCTGTATTCTAAAAATATCCAGCTACACTAATTAAATAATAGTGATAACTACAAACTCTATGTACTACCCAAAATAACTACAACACTAAGCTTATACAACGAAGAAAATCAAATCATACATACCAACTTACACAGCACACGGAACATTTCAAAGATATCGGTTCGGTTGCGAAGGCCTTGGTTACGCCCGAGAGTCGGGGGAGGTGGCTGGTTGGTTGATCAGGCCAGCAGCGCTTTGGAGTATATAGGAAGGCACATGCATGGTGATACGTGTGTTGCAAAGACCTCCTCGAACGAACTGTATGATGGGTATTTATCCCCAAATCTGCACATCGCTTTCCCGCGCTTGCATATTATCATATACGGCCCAACGGACACCAAGTGGGGGGTCTGTGTCCCAGGGGTTGGGCCGCAACTGTGCAGGTTTTATGCGACCAAGTAAGCCCCGCAGTTCTCAGGGCAAGGTGATGGGTGGGAGAGTCTGAGGCTATTTTCCCCTTTTCACACCTTCCCTTTTTCTAAAGGCAATGGTATGCAGAAAGGGTGCGGCCGGTTTCTCCCAAGGAGTACTGCAGCCCGCTCTAGCAAGAGCAGCCTGGCCAAACTTTTTACTGGGGGGGGGCAGTTTTTTTTTCTCTAACACACAGTTCCCCTGAAATCAGAACTTCCAAACCTCTCTGTTTTTAACCCCATTGCTGGTGCAGAAGCATAGCTTTGAAAAAAAATATCTGTTGCTATATTTGTCCAAAGTCAGCAGTGGAGGAGAGAGGCTGGGAGAGGGGAATATGAAAGAAGGCCACATCAGAGATCTAGTCCATTCTACATAGGTCCTTAAGTTACACTCATCACAGTAGTATCTGTGTACCTTTCAGTTGTGATTAACAACAAGCATTTTTCTTAGCACTCAAAGCACTTTACAAAAGAGGTGTGTTGTTAAACCCTTTCACAGATGGGGAAACTGAGGATACAGCAGGAAAATGATTTGCCCAATGTCATCCAATTAGGAAATACGAGAATAGAAACCAGATTTTCTGAGTGTCT
The DNA here is from genome assembly GCF_049634645.1 of Pelodiscus sinensis. Lineage (NCBI taxonomy): Eukaryota > Metazoa > Chordata > Testudines > Trionychidae > Pelodiscus > Pelodiscus sinensis. The sequence goes on along the minus strand of NC_134717.1, from coordinate 5,921,415 downwards.
ATCTACTAGGAAACACTGCTTCCTTTAAGCCCAATGCCTCAACATTCAATAAAGGGACTAACATGGTTATATGTGCTTTGTTTCATCTCACCTTTGCTCCCCCCCTCACTCCAGGGGAAAGAATTATGGGGGCAGAAGAGTTTTATTCTCTTGTTAGGTCGTGTTTTATTTTGTAAACAGTCACACTGCTCTAGGTTGGTGCTAGAGAAGTCAAGGGCAGAGACATGCCTGGAACTTGGAGTACAAGATTTGTGATGGTCCTTACCTCCCATCAGGGCCGGCTTGAGCCATTCCTGTGCCCCAGGCAGCGGGTGCACAACGCATGTGTAGCTCCGCACCTGGGTGCATGGAGCATGCGCGGCCCCGCCCCCTGGTGCGCTGCGCACCTTACAGCTGCAATCGGGCACGCGGCGCCCCTTACAGCTGCCATCAGGTGCCTCTCGTAGGTTGGTGCCTCAGGCAGCTGCCCGGCTAGCCCCCCCTTACTTTGGCCCTGCCTCCCATAGAGGGCGTTTGTTTCACCGACTCGACTGGCCCTGGAGACAGCTCTGTCGTTTGCATATGTCAGCAGTCCCATATTCTCAAATGAAAGGACAAGAAGTCTGAGTGCGAAGGACAGTACATTAACTTCTCTAGCTCCCCAGTCAATGAGTGTACATGGGTGACCTGGCTGAAGTGAGGGGTGAGGAAAAGGAGCCATTCAAACAGGGCTGAGGCTGCTGTTAGGGAAAATGACAAAGCTGAGCAAGATGATTTTTGGCAGGAGCAGTCGGGAGAGAGTTTTACATGAACAGGCCCTGAGAGGAGTGGACTGCAGCAGTGAAATCAGGAGACGATTAGGACATGCATGAATGATCTGGTTGTCAGGAAAGGGCTATGTTAGCGACATTGTGAAAGGAAAAGTAACAGATTTAGCCATGGTTTAGATCTATGGAGAGAAAGCAAAGCTGGACCACATGAAGACATCTCTATTCTAGGACTGCATTTGGACACAGAATGCCATTTTTCATGTATGTGTTTTCTATTCCTCATCAGTGAGCCCGAGCCTATTACATAACACCCGATACAATCTCAGCTGCTCTTTAAAAAAAAACAAACAAACAAACTATCTGCTTAGGGGGTGGAATTCTTTTTCATTATCAGTTGATAAACCATTCCTACCTTTGGCTGCCTGGGAGATTAATAATGATTTAGGGTTAAAGGCCTGCGGTCCCATCTGTGGCAGTGAATTCTTTCTAGATGGCCATGAGTTTGCATTAAAATGTCCTGTGCAAATCGCTTCCACTTTGTGAAAGAGCTCAACATTTAATCCTGCTGAGAGGTAATGGGCCAGCCTCTCTGCCAGCATAGCTCCACTGAAATCAGTAGATTTATCTCAGCCAGTCCAGACTTTGTTCCAGTAATTGTGACATAGAAAATAAACTAATAATAATAATTAAAAAAGAAAGAGAGAGAGAATCAGGGCGGGAGCTTGCTCCAATAGAGGTGCCTGTTAACCTAGGACACTTAGGGTATGTCTAGACTGCATCTCTCTGCCGATAGAGGGATGCAGATTAGGCAGGTTGACATTGCAAATGAGGCGGGGATTTAAATATCCCATGGTTAATTTGCATCAAAGTGGCCACCACATTTTGCCAACTCAGCACTTTGTCAGCAAAACGCGGCTGTCTAGAGGGGGATCTGTCGAGAAATAAAGCCGTTTTCGACAGATCTCTTATGAGTCTTGCAAGGAGGTTTACAGGATCTGTCGAAAAAGGCTTTCTTTCTCGACAGATCCCCCTCTAGACTGCTGCTTTTTGCCGACAAAGTGCTGAGTTGGTAAAACGTGGCGGCCATGTTTATGCAAATTAGGCACGGGATATTTAAATACCCGCTTCATTTGCAATGTCGACCTGCCTAATCTGCATCTCTCTGTCGGCAGAGGGATGCAGTCTAGACATACCCTTTATGCCATACCCTGTCTGTTTAGGCCCTTCCTTCAGGGCATGCTGCTTTATTCTTCAAAGACACAAGTATCATTAAAAACAACCCCAACTATTTCCTTGACCAAAGCCGACCACAGGGGTCTTGAATCATTTACTCACTGCCCAGGGAAGCAGGGCCCTTCCTGCAGTTCCCCCTTCCACAAGGCTCTTCCACCTGGGCTTAATAATCCTCAACACCTGTTCTGAAAGGCCCTCTATTGCTGACCAGAAAGCCTGCCACTGGACCCTTAAAAGGGACAGCCCCCTATGGTACAGGCACTTTCCAAAACGACGCCTACAGAAGGCCTTGGAAAGGACTTGACATTGGAAAGGACTTGCCCAAACCAATGTGGTTCTGGGGTTGTGGGAAGCGCTGTATAAATCAGCAGTAGAGGGGGGTTCTCATGTTAGTCCCTTTAGAGCCATTTGGAAATATTCTGCCCGATCCTTTTCTCCTGAGGGAAAAATGGGGTTTGGACCTTGCAGATTTTTTTCCCCTCCAAAAGTGTTTGCTTTGTAAGAAAAATGCTGAGTTTTTATTGAAAAGAACCCGAATATCTGACAGCTGAAAAGTGTGTGTGGCAGAACACTTTGGGTTTTTTTGACAAAAGTCAGAGATTTTCACAGTGGAGAAAACAAAATCCCGCTAGCTCAGATTCTGTTCCTTCACCTTCCCCGCCACCTTCTTTTCAGGGGGACCGTGTTTCTCAGCTTGGGCCAGCCCCCTGCTCTATGGCGCTAGCTGGAGCCACTTAGCAGAGACTCTCTCTCCCTTCCCCGACAGGGCTAGCTTGGGCCCATTCGCCTGAGCCCACTCCTCCTGCAGGTCTGACCCAAACTGTTTGCCTGAGCCCTGCCTGTGTGAGGCTGGGGTTCCTGGTCACCCAAATCCTCTCTACCCGCTGTCCAAGGCTGGGGTTGCTGCTTCCTGGGGTTGCTCCCCCCTGCAGGAGGTTTTTGGTGGTTGTTCAAGGTCTGCCCGCCTTGTTTCCCGCCTTGTGCTGGCATCACTACTCACCCTCCTGCACATTCCTCCATACTCGACTCTTTTTGACAAATTGGGCTTTTATCCTGTTTGCGCCTGCCAAATGATCAAGTGACTTGCGCATGGTCACATGTGAAATCAGTGGCAGAGCAGGGAATTAAATCCAGGTCTCCCAGATTCCAGGCTATCCTACCTCCCTAATCAGACTTCTCTTCCACGACATCGAGTCGTTCACCATGTGCCTTGCTTGCCCACTGGAGCCTTCATCCCAATTGGGACCTTTCATTGTCACTATAACACAAATAAGAATGATGAATAATATTGACAGTGGAGGAAAAGGAAAATGAGGAGATGAAGAAGGGGGAAGGAGATTTAGGGAATCGGATCTTAACCTCGCCCACTGTGACCAGACTCGTCAGTCAGCACAGTGATTATTTCCCTGTTTGCACAGAGAATATTGCAGTGCATCTCAACCTCTGGAAATGTTACAGAATCACACTGTGTAAACCCAAGTCTCTTACACTGTGGGGGGAGGTCGGCTTAAGGTACTCAACTCCAACTATGTAAATAATGTAGCTGGGATAGACATACCTTAAGCTGAACTTGATGCCATCTCCACAGAGGCAGGTCAATGGGAGAAACACACCCATTGACTGTCATGAGGATTACTGGCACCGACAGGGACACCCTCAGTATTCGATTTAGCAGGTCTTTGCTAGACCTGCTAAATCAAACCCCAGAAGATTGATCAGTAGAGTGTCGATCCTCCAGTAAGTAGAGACATGGGCTCAGTGTCTTCCCGGCCTGTTAAACTATAGCATTTTTTCCAGCTTCTCATGGGAAAGTCTTTGCAAACCAGATTATGGTTCCCACTGGCTGGAACTAATCAGCACAGCAAATGGCTGGTGCAGAGTGAAGCCATTAGAGGTGGACTTTCCAGCACCTATATTTCAGTGTGAAGGAAATTTTAATCTTTCCAGTTTGTAGAAATAAGTCCATTGGAGATGATTCCCTCTGCATCCATGTTCCATCTTCCCATGAACAACAGGGGATTAGTCATGCTGCAGTGCAAGCCGACAACTCCTTAATGACTGATGGGCTTGTCCTAAAGCTAAATCATTTTCCTCAACTAGCATTAGCATGGCTACTCTGCCACAGTGATAGTACAAACCAGGAAGCTGCAACCCACAGCAGACAACCACCCACCTAAAGCACAAGGATATAAAGCAAATAAGAACATGCAGCTGGAGTGGAAAGGAAAGAAGTAAAAGCCATGCCAAAAAGATCATTCTTTTGCACACGCCTATTTGAGAAAGAGTTCCTTTCCGAGCCGGGGGGAGGGGGGGAGTGAAAGAGTTCATGGAAGGTGGAGGGAAAACATGTGCTATGGCACACAGACAGTCTCCCCACAGCAACAGCATGACTTCCTGCCCTCTGCAGGTGCAGCAGTAGAAACCCAAGCCAGCGGGTAAGGAGGTGAGTACAAATGCCCACTAGGATGAGGCTTGAGAAACTGGTTGTCAGTGATGATCTGTGGCTTTCAAGAAGGATGTACACGTCATCCGTGCAATGCCGGCAAATTCCGAGATGCTGTGCACACACAGGCATAAGCAACACATTGTCAGGAGAGAGGGAATCAAACTGAGTCAATAGTATTTCAAATTGGCTCACAGGGAAGCTGAGCTGCTGTCATATAGTTACTGTATTGATGGGGTAGGGGGGCTGAGGCATGGAAGATGTAAATTGTAATCTAATAAAGATTAATAGAATCACAGGGCTAGAAGAGACCTCAGTTGGCCATCAAGTCCAACTCCCTGCCCAAAGCAGGACCAACCCGAACTCAATCATCCCAGCCAGGACTTTGTCAATTTGGGACTTGAAAACCTCCAGGGATGGAGATTCCACCATCTCCCTAGGTAACCCATTCCAGTACTTCCCCACCTTCCTAGGGAAATAGTTTATCCTAATATCCAACCTAGACCTCCCCCACTATAACTTGAGCCCATTGCTCCTTGTTCTGTCACCTATCACCACTGAACACAGCCTCTCTCCATTCTCTTTAGAACCCAACTTCAGGGAGTTGAAGGCGGCTATCAAATCCCTCCTCACTCCTCTCTTCTTAATAAACCCAAATCTCTCAACCTCTCCTCATAAATCATGTGCTTCAGCCTCCTCATCATTTTTGTTGCTCTTCACTGGGACTTTCTCCAATGCATCCACATCTTTTCTGTAACGGGGGGCCCAGAATTGGATGCAATGCTCTGGATGTTTTTCTTTCTAAAAAGTTATAGCACAAATTGAAATTATGGGCTTGATGCAGAACTTACTGGCTACGTCTACACTGGCACCCTTTTCAGGGAAATGTTTAAAACGGAACAGTTTTCCGTTATAAGTATTTCCGGAAAAAGCGCATCTACATTAGCAGGTTGCTTTTCCGGAAAAGCACTTTTTCCGGAAAAGCGTCCGTAGCCAGTGTAGACGCGCTTTTCCGGAAAAAAGCCCCGATCGTCATTTTCGTGATCGGGGCTTTTTTTGCAGAAAAAAACTACTGTGCTGTCTACACTGGCCCTTTTCCGGAACAGTTTTTCTGGAAAAGGACTTTTGCCCGAACGGGAGCAACATAGTTTTTCTGGAAAAACACTGACAGTTTTACAGTAGATCGTCATTGCTTTTCCGGAAAAGCCAGTGGTCAGTGTAGACAGCTGGCAAGTTATTCCGGAAAAGCGGCTGCTTTTCCGGAATAAGTGGCCCAGTGTAGACATAGCCACTGTGTTTTGTTCTTTGGCCTGTGCTATGCAGACATCAGACTAGTTGGTGATAAACCGTCAAGTCTAGCCTTAAAATGTATGAATTTGGACTCAGCACCCTCTCCTCAGATCTCTGATGTCAATGGAATCACTTTAATTTCTTTTGCCAGGTTTTGAATCCAGGGCCTTGGGTTCCCATTCATATAAAGACCGGAATCTCTGTAATATATGGAAAAGGAGACATCTGAAATAGCCCATTAACCAAGGAACTATAGATGATCACCACAAAAGGCTTTCATGCAATGCTCTGCTTGAGCTTTTATGAAAGCACATAGTATGTGGAAACCAGAAGATATGAAGACGGGAAGAGAACAGTGGCAATGATTAATGAACAGTCAGGAAATAGGTTGAATCGGGTGAGTCCCAGTCACCTGCAGAATTCTTTTTGGAGCATATGAAGATGGCGCCAATAGACTTCTAAAGAACCAGCCACCTGGAAGATAGCAGAGTGTTAGACACTAGCCATATGTCAGCCAGATTTTTCACAAAGGCTTCTGCCCACCTGAGAAAAGAAGTGTGAAATCATTAGCACCTCCTAGAAGTGTGAAAAGCAAGGGATCATCATGTAACCACACAAAGAAATATACCTTGAAAAATTAGATCAGCTAATGAGTTTCCCCCACACAGTTGTCTATAACAAGGAAAGATTTTGTGTTTTTTCTTTCAAACAAAATCACCGGGGTAGTTGCAAAACATCTGTAAAACCAGCAGGAATGGGTATGGCATCTCCAAACAGAGAAGACACTTTTACACTTCAACAACTCATCACACAATAGCAAATCAGAATCCAGTAGTAATTAGTGCTTAATTGACTGTACTGGTGCATTCTGCACTTTGCACCTCCTCTAATTATGGAACTGGATTTCTCCTAGTCTGTGCCTTTGAACTGGATTTCTCCTAGTCTGTGCCTATATTTGGATGATTCCATGTGCTGTGTTAAAGCTGATGGATCAGTTTAAAAACCAGCCCTCGTATCTGTCAGTCATAGAACAACACACAGACAGTAACCTCTCTCAGCCAATACAGTTTACAAAGTAAATAATAATCAAACTGATGAACATACAATGGAACTGTCTTCAGCATAGAAGGTATTTTTCACTGTAAAAATATATGTTTTCACACCATTCCTGCCATATAGCTATTACTTGGATATACTGATGAAAGAGTTGTCTGATTTCATAGCCCTTATAATTAGTGGTTCTCTTCCAATTCCCTTCATACCTGGCAACATGAGCTCTCATGCCTGTGAATGTCCTCTTTCCAGTGATGCTGAAGCTCTGTGTCCACTATGGTCTCTTAGAGCTTGATCTAACACGAGCTGGATTCAATGGGAGTCTTTCCATTGACTTCAGAGCTTTCGATAATTCTTGCCGGTTCCTTTGTATCAGTTTCATCTTCTTCTCCAGTCAGGTCACGTTCTTGGACTGCTTCCTTGAGTTGCATGAATGATATCCATTTGAGTTAATCACAGGTACTCTTTGGATGAGGCTAAGGTTGAGGATGCATGGTGCAGGAAATCGTGCCAGGGTTGTGAGTTAGCTGGAATGATGTGAAGCTGCTGCTTTCTGTTCAATTTAGGATTGCTCTCCAACAAACTCATGATAAAGCAAGGAGGGAAACAATGGAGGCCAAAGCCACCCTTGGGAGAGATAGAGTTACACAAGGGAAACCCGGCATGTCCATATGTTGCTTAGGTGGCTCCTGAATGTTGAAAAAGTACTCGGCATTTTGCGTTGAGCCATGTGACGGTGTTTTTTCATTGGCTCATTGTGACGGCGCGTTGGGGTTTTTCCATCTCCTGCACCCCTGTAATGGCACGAACAGACTTCACCAGCCAGTAGAATAGAGGGAGTTTATTGCTTCTCCAGGATACAGCACAGCACAGATGTAATCTGGTTACAGGAACTGGAGCTAAGAGGCCTCACTACCCCCCTTGAGATGGGGGGTGGCTGGGCCCTACAATCCTAGCCCCCTCCCTAGCTCCTTCTCCCCTGCTTCCCAGACCGAAAACTAGAGACCATCCCTTCCAGCCCTGCCCCCCAGCCAGGGGCCGCATTCCACCTTCCTTTGTTCCTCTCCCTGGGGGGTAACTGGTAGAACAGGTTACCTTCCTGTCCCATCAGCTACTTGGCTGGGCCGTGGTACAGGCAGCAGCCAGTGGGGGTCACCCACAGCCCAAGCCTAGCAACCAGCAAGGTACCCACACTACGTCACACTCATGATGGAGGCTGGGCCGAGCTGTCTCCAACAGAGATGCTCATGGACGGACTGCATCCAAGGAGACACGAGTGTGACTCGGCTGGAGGGCTGGGTTGCCAAAGAGATTTTCAGCTAACAAACTAAGGCAATGCAGGCACATGACTTCAGCCACTTGCATGAGGTAAGTGCCACCCTGTTATGCATACCCATTGAAGTCAATGAGGCTTTTGGGTACACCTTAAAAATCAACTGAGTTCTTGGGCAAGCAAGTGGCAGAGGTCTGAGGGGAATATTATAACAGTTAAGACTAGCTAATGACTCAAGTGAATAGTCATCAGTGGCTGGTATTCTAGTGGCTGGTAGCAGGGTCTTTTCAGCAATGGAGACCACGCTTACGATTCTTTTTCTCTTATGCCCTCGTCCTCTCCTTCTTGACAAATGTTCTTTTGTGTCAACTATATTTCTAAAGGGTCAAAAACAATCCAATCCAGGTTGGGTTCCTCAGTCAAATCTTTCTTTTCGCCCCATGCTGGAGCCGCAATGTTACATGAGCCTCATTGAACTCCCCAGGAATGAAAATAGCTGTAATTAAAAGTTTCCAGTTACACGGTTGTCAAATGCCTGTGTGTATCTGTTTTGCCAAATGCTTCACATCCTAGAGCAATATTAAGCAGCCCATCTGTTACCCTTCATTAGGCTTTCTCTCATCAACAGCACCACTAAATATAACCGAGCCTGCTAAAAGAAACATGGCATCTGGGTTGTCAATTGGAACATTGATCAATATTAATAACAAAACTACTTCACCTGACTTTCTTATTAATAGAAAGTTAAATACAGCATAAATATGGATGCTTTGCCCTACTGCACACTTTTAATAGGACTGATCTAAATGATAGAGTGAAACTCAACTTCACTATTGTTAATATGATGAAAACAACTAGACGCCTCAATGTCTCATGCTGTTCTCTCTCCCAAGTTGCAGGACAAAATGACTGGGGTCAAGTGAGACTTTCTAGAATTGCTTGGTAGTGATCCTTGCTGGACAAATGAATGGCACAGAATCCAGAGAAGTCTCTTTTAGCATGGAAGGTTGGATACCCAGGGTGGCATTAAAGTGAAAAAGTACAGGAGTTCAAAAGCCCAGTCTCTACATGTCTAGGTTCTGGAACAGCCTTCCAGTAGAAGTAGGGGCAAACAACCTCATTTTAAGAGGGGCCTTGGCACAGTGATTAATGGGATTATTCCACAGGGTTTGCTGAATAGTAGGGGACTGGATTCGATGACCCAGGAGATTTGTTCCACTGGTCTGTTCCTACTAACTACAGATCTAGAGAGGGATCTGACCCAGTTACATTGTTCCAAATGTCCCACATCTGGGTGAAGTTGGACTCTGGATCCCAACTTCAATGTTCTTTCTTCATTAATGCCCTGACTCACAACCCTGAATCTGAACATGGCTGCTATTTGGATCCCATTCCGAACATTGCAGATCTCGTGCATCTCTATACAGAACACAACCCCGGGATTTTGGGGCACATATAAGGGTCGCGACAGAGGTGAGTTGTGCCTGGAGCATCTGGCATGCTAAGCAGAAGTAAAGCCATTAACCTGGGGTTCAGGAGTGAAATTGATTTCAGTGGAGCCAGGATTTTACCCCTAAACAGAAGACACACTTCTGTGCAGTGCCACCATAAGGAATGCAGACTAGTGGTTAGAACTGAGGTGTGATTGTCAAAACTCCTGGTGTAACATGCTCATCAGTGGTTCCTCCTTTGAGGTGTGAGGGAACCAGACCGTGCCCTGGTAACTATACAGGGTGGTTACAACATGCTATTTGTAGGAGAGGGTCTGCCCTTTGAGGGCCTTCTTAAGTCTCTCTATGTGAGGGATTAGAAGGATCATCACAAAAGCTCATGCGTCCAGGGTCCCACCAAAAGGGGTAGTGGGTAGTGAGTCTATAGTTCTGCCAGTGATCTAACACCCGTGCAGTAGATTTGCGGAAATCATTTGGGTTGGGTTTCTGAGACTGGCTCAGCCGCTTTGCTCGACTCTGGGAGCCTCCTGTGCTTTTCTCGGGCTCAGGGTGAAGATTTCCTTTCTAGGAGATTCCTCCCAGAGTCACTTCTGCAATCCACTGCATAGGGCGATTCTGCTCCACCCTCCTGCTAACTGTTCCTTCCTACATTGTAAAGGCCTCCTTCCTTTCATGCATGCTTGACAAGGCCAGAAGGTGGGAACGAGTCCTGACCCCAGGGCCTCTTTGGCACACAGGGCCTGTAAACTCCATCACATCTCAATTCTGGGTCCTACCCTCCTAGTGACTTTGTGACCTGGAACACACTTAGCTCCTGTGCAGCCCAGTTTCCCTATCTGTATAATAGATAAAGCAATATCTACCTTATAGGAATGTTGTGAACAGAAAATAAAGGTGGTAAGCACACTGATCTGTTTGTACATTCCAATTCTGCAATCTGTGTAGGCTCCAGCTCTTATCATTAGCTTCTGAGAGCTGTCACCAAAATTTGTGATTTTTGTTTTCTTGCTGGAAGACTGATAAATAGGAATGAGTGCTGAGATCAGAAACTCACCCACCAAACTGTGACACCATTGATCAAAATGAAAACACGCCGATACCTTCTTATCAGCAAAACCAACTGTTTTGTGTGTGAGATGAAAATGATTCACATTTGCCACTTTACAATAGCTGCATCATGGGAGCTTAAACACAACAGGCCAGATTCTAAACACTGTTTTCAATGGAGATAGGGCAATTTACATCGGCTCAGGAGCGGGTCCCATATTTTCCCTGATATCCTTAATAGTGCAAACAAATGAAATGAGTAGGTTCTGTTCAGCTTTTATTTCCCCCCAGTCTTTTTGAAAGCTCTCTAAGCATCCTTTAGGCCTTTGTATTTCAGAACTTGCATAATTCTAATTTTAAGGCAATTTAGCCTTGTAAGTAAAGGTGGTTGATTTCCTTCCAGCTGTCTCAGAAAAATTTAGGACACCTGGGTTGAGGGTTGGTCTTATTTGCAGAGAAAAGATTACTTACGTGGGTTCATATATTTATAGTGATATTTTTTCCAAAGCTTTCTAGTTGTTACACAATGTTTGAGATGAGGCAGCTGAACAAAACAGATTGTATAAACCAAGCATGTGTGCCCCTTTCTTATGGCTCGGGAAGTTGTTTAGTTAGGAGACTGGAAACAAACAAAGAGCAGTAGTGATAGAGTGAATCATTGTTATCTACATCTAAACCCACGTCATAAGAACATAAGAACAGCCATATTGGGTCAGACCAAAATTCCATCTAGTCCAATATCCTGTCTGCTGACTGGCCAATGCCAGATATCCCAAAGAGAGGGAACACAACAGATAATCCTCATGTGATCCATCTCCTGTCACCCATTTCCAGAGAAATAGAGGCTAGGGGCACCATTCCTACCCATCCTGGCTAATGGCCATTGATGAACCTGACCTCCATGGATTTATCTACCTCTATTGGAAGGTCAGTATATGTTATGCAATTCCAGGCACATAAAATGTACAGCTGGAGTCAGTTAACCTTAAAGTCAAGCTTGGTGCCGTCTTCACAGAGGGATTTGCCTTCAGGGTTTGATTAATGGGTCTTAACTAGACCCACTACATTGAACACCAGAAGGTCAATCTCTGGTGTGACAAGTGAAGACATGCCCTGGGAACTGTGATTTTCTGAGATTATGGATCAAATCCTCAGCTAATGTTAATCAGCATCGCTCCATTTCAAGTCAGTGGAGCTATACAATGTACACTCTGTCCCAACAAGTCAAACAATGCTGAAATGAAATGCCATGAGTGGAATGTATCCTACAAATATTTCATTTGTTTGAGGAATTTATGCCAGCCTGTTGCAGAGTCCCTGATGTAATGGTAAAGGTCCTTAAAATAACCCAGGACCATTAGAAGGCTGTTAATAGCAGAACGTCTACCAGGAAGAGACTGCACTGATCAAAGCACACATATAATTTTGCACCTAGTAGGTAACCAGGAGACATGCAACTCAGACTTTAAATCAGTTGCACTGGTCAGGGAGATGACAAGGCCATGGTGGATAGACAATGTATTAATTCAGCACATCGCAGTTGTGGCATTCACTACTGGGGTGTCTATGGAGGTCCCAGTGGATTATAAAACTGGCCTTCTTTACCAAAAATCCCAGATGAGGATAGTAAGGGAAACAGTGTTGTCCTATTGAGTAAATTCTTCACTCAAGTGTACCAGCTCTTGTGCTTCCATAAGATATTAATCATCCCATACCAGTGGGGGCAAATACAGCCCAGAGAAAATGAATTAGGGGGAGATGAAATGGTTTTTCAGAGGCTATGTCTAGAGTGCAGGCTTCTTTCAGAAGAACCTTTTTTCGGAAGAGATCTTCTGAAAAAACTTCCAAAAGAGAGAGTCCACACACAAAAGCACATTGAAAAAGTGATCTGCTTTTTTGAAAGATAATGTCCGCACTGAATGGACGCTATCTCATATGTCAGCTGTGATTACTATGGTCAGAATGGCCACCAGGGCACCTGCGCTTTTTCCTCTTTCCTCTTCTTCCGAAAGAACTCCCTGTTCCCTGTCCACACATGCCATTTTCCAAAAGAGCACTTTTGGAAGAAGGTTTCTTCCTCATAGAAAGAGAATTACCAATGCTGGAAAAAACCCTCTATTCCTTTGATTTACTTGTGGAAGAACGTGATTGCAGTGTGAACATAACTCAGGTTTTGTCGGGAAAATGACTGTTTTTCAGACAAAACTCTGTCGTGTAGACATAAGTGTGCAAGGTTAGTGGCAGTGCTAGAACAGAGACCAGGTGTCCTGACTCTCAGTCTTCTTTCTGAAACATTAGGTGATGGTGTCAAAGAGGCAATTAGTGTAGCATGATACCTACTTCGCCCTATTGTGAAGTCATTCTCTTCAAAAGCACCTTTCTTGTATCATGCAATGAGTCTTCTTCAAATCCACGTAGGCAGGATTAGCTCCATCTATTATAGATAATTAACAGCTCCTGTGGAGAAAAGAGAAACTGTGCTGTTCAGAAAGCACTCTCTCAAGTTCTAGAGGAAGATGGTTATCTTCTATGGGGAGCTACTTAGAGATTTCACTTCCACTGAGGTTTCCAGAGAAACTCTTTAAAGTTTCCACTAGAGGCCTCACTGTCTCTCAACTCAACATAAGACACACAAAACCCCTGGAATATAATTAAATCAGTTACTAATTGTTTATATAGCATTTACAGTTTTTATGGGTATAAGACATTAAACAGGCGCTGTGGAATCTACATAGAACATATTGACCTTCATGGCTTCCTAGGCATGACGTGGCATTCTCAATGAAGGCTGGAACTTTCCAGACCCACATTGCTATTCCAGTGAGTTAATTAAACAAAAAGTGGACTTGAAAAGATGAGGAGAAATGTCTGCTACCAACAAAGAAATGGGGTCCCAGGGAGAATATTAGATTGTAGTTAGGTTCTGAGAAATTAAGAGTATGAGAGAAGAGATGCTGCGTTGTTCTATATTTATGTTTTCTCTTAGGGCCCGACTATGATAAGGTGATAATGCCATAAACGCAGCTGGTCGAGAGTTCTACACTTTTTTTTTCAATTGGTACATGCCAATTCTTCAAAACCGAAATATTTTGCAGGAATGAACCATTTTCAATGAAAGAGTTCTCCTGGTTGGGGATGGATTTGGGATTTCTGGACAAAACCAAAGAGAGAAAATGTGAGAGAGCCCAGACTAGCCAAGAGTCTGGTGGTTATGACATTCATCTGAGAGGCCAGAGATGCTGGTTCATGCCCCTGTTCTACTTAATTCAGAGGAAAGACTTGAACCTAGGTCGGGGTAGCCAACCTATTCCGGATGAAGAGCCTAGAGCCAGCGTGAAGAGCTGGGGCAAACAGTTGTAGACCAAAACAACACCAAAAAACACCAGGCCTGTTAAGAAGGCTTTTTGAGGCTTTTTGGCCTCAGCAGGCTCCCGTCAGTGGCCACGGCTGTCATATTGGATCCGCCATTTTGATCCGGATGGCTCCCATGCCCCGGTGAGCACAGGGAAGCCAGGAGGCATGGGCCATATTCAGGGAGTTCAGGGGCGGCTTTGCGAGCTTTCGGGGTGACTTTGCGAGCCGCACTGACGGGAGGAAGAGCCGCATGCAGCTCATGAGCTGTGGATTGGCCACGCTTGACCTAGGTCATGCATATCTCAGATGAATGACGTAATCCTCAGGCTTTTCGCTAATCTGAGATGCGGGGCGAGGGGGGAGAGAGAAGGGCATTTCTTCCCCTCCTCAAAAAAAATGTCAAGAAGTCTCCTTTTTGTTACACTGCCGACATTATTTTTTTATTGAAACTTGGAACTTTTTACAAAATGGAATTCTTATTTTTCAGCTTGGCCTAAGTAGAATTGCCTAGGGAAACCAGGCAGGCCAGGAGTCTTGGTTGCATGCTGAGGTGGAATGGAAAATTTCTTTGAAATCTCAAACTTTGGTGAAAAAGAAAAAACAAACATTTCCTTCTCAGCTTTAGCAATAAGCCCACTGAAATCAGTTGGGCTGATCATGGAGGAAGTTGCTGCAAATGTAAGATTCACACCATTACTATTACCAGGGCTCACTGAACCACAGTGAGCCCAGCTCGCCAGCCATGCTGCCCGGCGATCTGCGCATGCGCAGATCGTTCTGTGCATGCGCAGATCGCCCGAACCCGGCTCTTCCGGGTTACAATCTACCTTGACTAATACTCATTATTTATTATGTTTATTACAGTAATTCCTAGGGACCAATCAAAACCATGGGCCCATTGTGCTGGCCATTGGACAGAGCAATAAAGTCGCTGGCCCAACGAGTTTACACTAATAAGACAGACAAAGGGGTTGGTGATATAACACACAAGCAGAGCAAACAGCGGCAAATGGCATGGTAGTGCTGGATTTTCCTGGGGGGCTTGACTGTGAGGGGATTAGGTACGTGAAAAGACAAGGGAAAGGGGAGGTAACATGGAAGGCGGAGGGACGCAGTGGGAGAAAGCAGAGGGTAAAGAGGATGGCATGGAGGCAGTGAGAAGGGGTTGGACACAACGTCCACTCAGCACTAAAGTCCAGATGAAGGAAGTCCTCTCCTGGAGTTAAACCCCTTGTGAGGCTATCTGGTGCTTGCTCCGCCATTTTGAGAGTTTCTTTAGCCAGTGGGGAGTGGATATATTTCTTTTGCCCCAGTCCACATGGCTTTGGGGAAGGATACCACGTGGGTCCTTCTGTCCCTGGAGGGGAGGGTGTCACCCATCAACAGTTCTGTGTCTGGAGGTTGCTGGGGAAGAGGTTGTTCCAGCTGGGCCCAGTTTCCCCTCCATTTCCACTACCACAGGTCTGGGGAACCTAAGACCCAGGGGCTGGATGCAGCCCTCAGTTTGCCTAGATCCAGCCCCCGAGGCTCAGGGCTCCATTCCCCCAGTGTTGGGGAGCCCATGCTGGCACTCCAGTCACCCCACCCCCGGTGTATCTGTGCAGGGCTGGAGCACACAAAATCGACTAGCCTGGTCCCTCCTAGGCGCTTGTGTCTGCAGAGTCTTTCTCCCCAGTTGAGGGCCACATCAGTGAGAGTTTGATTTTGTTTTGTTTTTTTTTTGCTCTTCACTTGTGTGCGGCCCCCGGCTGATTATTCTGTGGGTCGGCGAACCCCAACTGAAAACAGGTTCCCCACCCCTCGGGGCAGATGAGAGCTTTGCAGGGCCCAGGGCGCGGGGCCTATTGAAGTGCACGACCCGGGGCAGCACAATTTCGCACATGCACCATGGCCACAGTGACAGGTAGTAGTGTGTGCGTGGGGCCTATTGAAGCCCGGGGCCCGGGGCTCGGGGAAGCCACCCCGCTCTCCCTGCCCTATATCCACCACTGCCACCCCTGAACTACTGTCTTCTGAGGCTGCTTCTGGGTACCCAAGCCATACATTATTCAGCTACGCCTGTCTTAGCACAATATGAACTAACGAGCTGCCGCTACATAAAAACATACCAAATGCATCTGAAACACCAACTTTTTTATATTTTGCCATAATTAAAATATCATGTACAGTGACCCTAATATGCTGCAGTAGCATTCAGGTAGCATTCAGGTAAGCCATGTTTTCTTAACCCCAGGATAAAAATCATTTTTACGTGGCTCCATTTGATTTATAATCAACATACTGATGGAATCCCAACGTTTTGTAAAGAGTAATCTGTCCCAGTGTGAAGGGCGGGTTTCCAGACTCTCTCAGCATAAACACAATTTAGGAGATGTTCTGTTGTGTAAATAATCTCTCTTGCCATTCATGATCACATATCAACCCTGAGGCAATTATAATTGTCTAGCTGGGTAAGTAAAAATAAAGACGTATTTAAGGGCTGGACCTATTGAAGTCAATGGGGTTTTGTCATTCCCTTACACTAGGGCTACTCAACACGTGGCCCATGGCCTGCGGCCCATTTGTTCACGGCCCGCGGTGTGGTTTGGGCTTACGCGGGGCTCAACACTTGGCCCATGGGTGGGAGCCAAAACAAAAAAGTAGTCAATATAATGGTCTTCTATTGATATGTGTTTTAGTAGTTAAATTCCTGGACTGTCATTGCTCATTAAAAGTGCTGTCATATGAGTTGAAATCGGGTAAATGTTGCATTTCATTAATATCAGCAGAACTGACTTAAGTGGGGCCTTAATGTTGTGTAGTCTTGCCTTAATCTTTGTATTCATGACTGTCATTGTGACAGAAGCTATTTGCATATATTTGCATATATATTTGCATGTATATGCAACCACACTTAAGTTGCAGCCCTCGGCATGTGCTGTGAGTATCATTGTGGCCCACGGGGCTTCCAAAATTGAATAGCCTCACCTTACACAAAACAACGATTCCTCCCAATGTATGTTAGCCTATTTTAATGTTACCTGGAAACAAAAGGCAAACAAGTATTGTGTGCCTGGCCAGCTCTTCACAGCGCACCACCAAGTGCTTTACTGCCTACACATCACATCAAGAAACATTCGGTTAGATGATGGGTTTGCTCCTGTTTCCACTGAACTCTTTGAGGTCTCCAGAAGGCCCATTCCCCGTGAGTAAGTGTTGAAGTTAGTTACATTTATCTGAGTGAAAAAAAAAAAAAAAAGAATCTGGTCCTTTATATCCAGATTCAGGGCCTACACCAGTAGCTGTTGTAAATAATATTAAAAATAATGGTGAAGATTTGATTTGATTTAGCTGATTATTGAAATCCACTGATTCTCATGGGCTTACAAAAGTAGGCCAGAGATACTATGAGAACAGCCTGTCTCCTGGTATTTTTTCCATGCAAAAAGGGCATGCCAGGGTAACCCACACAGCTGCAGGAGGTAGTGTACAGTCCCATAGAGTGCCACTTAGACCACTTACAGAGAGAATGAGTTTCCTCTATAGTCTTAGCTGGCAGCCAGCTGGCTTTTAACTCACGCTGTAGAGGCTCATGCACTAAGCTCCAGAAAACCCTGGTTTCGTTCCACCCTTTGTTGTTACGCTAATATTAGGAAAAATAAAAATAAAAAATTAGGAAAAACGAAAAAAAAAAGATAACAAAAAACACAAGGCCTGATTCTTATGATCACTAAGCCCTTTTATACCCCTCTCACCATATAAATGGGCCTTACGTGGCTATGAGAATCAGGTTCCAGGATTTTTTTTTTCAAATCTCCGAAAAAGTTCAAATGTCGGGCAGAGATTCATCTCACTTCTTAACTTTTTTTCTAAATCTCCCAACTTTAGGGGAGGTCATAGCCACATTTCACAGAATCAGAGCAATCCCGCAGTCAAGCTGGAAATGAACGAGTGGAGATTTAATACATCTACCTCGGGCTATCATTACAACCTCTGCACTATCTGGGGCAGGTCGATGACAGAGGTTATGATGGCAGCTTGGGGTGGATGTATTAATTGACCCGGCCCTTTGTTTCCAGCTTGATGGTGTGATGCTCTGATTCCGCGATACACTGTTATGACCTTCACTACAGTATTAATGGGAGTTATGTCCTCCATTAGTGTAATGCAGTTATATAAGCCCTCTCGCTTCTGGATGGATTAATTGAAGTCACCACTAGGAACATTAACCTTCACCTCTCATAATGCTATTATCTCACCTTGGGCTAATGGCAAAGAGAAGTCACGATTTCATTTCAGCGTTAGCTGGGTATTTGGCCATAAAATTGTTTGTAAACAACAATGCAAAGAAACACGGTAAAGACCACTAAATCAAGGCTTTAGCAACGAAAGAGGAAAGTGTTGTAGTGTTGCCTTGCATATTATTTATACCGATGTTCTGGATGTAGGCTTGGATTTTCAAAAGCCCCAGATGGAATTACACATCTAGATGTCTTGATTCCTTTGAAAATTCCAATCTTAATCTATTGTCATGATATTTGTAAATATCAGAATAGGAACAATAGAAATAGATTTAGGCTCCATACTGAAATACACTATTTTTCAACAATGGCTAGATTTTTATTTCTTTCCACTTCCATTTTTATTTTTATTTTTAACCAGTAGAAGCCTCAGAGAGGTGGCCATGTTAGTCTGCAGCTGACAAAACTTAAAAAACAACAAATGGTCCTGCAGCATCTTAGGGTGCATCTACAAAGCACCCTAAACTCGAAATAAGATATGCAAATTGCATATCTTATTTCGAATCTATTTCAAATCTCTTTTGTAATACGCTAGTTTGAAATTTGGTGCATGGACACAGCGCCAAATTTCCAAATAATGTGCTATTTCGAGCCATTCCTTATCCCTCGTGCAACGAGGTTTACTGGGATGGTGAAATAGCATGCCCGTTATTTCAAAAAATATTTTGAAATAAGAAGCAGCTTGTGTAGGCGCAGGATAGTTATTTCAGGATACTGCTGGTACAAGAAAATAGCCATGCAGTGTAGATATACCCTTGGAGACTAACAAAAAATGTAGATGTGAAAGTTCATGATACCATCTACATTTTTTGTTAGTCTCTAGGGGTATGTCTACACAGCAAAGTTATTTCAAAATAACTTTATCAGCATCTACACAGCCAAACCACTATTTCGAAATTAAATCAAAACAGTGGAGGGCTTATTTCGAAATCGGTAAACCTCATTCCACAAGGAATAGCGCCAATTTCAAAATTGCGATTTCAAAATAAGCGCTGTGTAGACACTGATTTCGAAATAGAGGGCCTCCAGCCCTTCCTAGGGTGCCAGCCTGGCCACCAAAGGCCACATGCGAACCCAGGAGCAGGTTCGCTTGAAAATAAAGGAGCTGCGGCAGGCATATGCCAGGGCCACAGGGGACAGCTCCCAACCAGGGGCAGACCCAGACCCCCTGCCCCTATTTTGATGTCCTGGACCACATTCTGAAGGGCAGGATGGTCTGTGCCCCCCAAGTGGTCATCGACTCTGGGGCGGAGGGTCCTGACCAGGAAACGGAGAAGGAGAAGGAGAAGGAGGAGGAGGAGGGCCAGGAGCTGCAGGAGCCTGGAGGGAGCATGCCATGCAGCCAGGACCCCCGAGCCGTCCCAGCGGGCCTGTTGCCGGTGTCGTCTGAGGCTGGGGAGGCAACAACACGTGAGTGCCATCACTGTCCCCTTATGCGGCGGGGGGGGGTGGGGGGAGAGGGTGCCGCTGGCTGCCCCAAAGGGGCTGAGGCCTGTTACCCACACGCGTGTACGTATGAAGGCACATGACGTGCACCTGACCCCGTGGGACACAGCAGGATGCCCTCCCTCCACAAGCTCCCTCTCCGCAGGGGCAAGGGACCCCCCCACACACAGACTCACACCACATACAGAACAGGGGCACTCCCAGGCCAGCTCCCACTCCTGTGGACAGCAGGACATCCCGAACATGGCCTCTGTGCTGGCACATCGGCTCTGATGGTATGGAGACCTGTCGCCCTCGCCTTGCAGAGGGGGGCTGGGCTTCACCCACTGTGTCCCCAGGGAGAACTGACCACCTCTCTTGTTTCTCCACAGCCGCACCAGCTGCGAGTGCAGGGCGCACCACCCCGCCCAGGACAGCCTCCCACACCCGGGCACTCAGCAGGCTGACCCATAACCAGGAGGAGGACCAGTGGCAGCACCTGAGGATACGGTGAGACCTGCACCACACCCTGGAGCACTGGGTGCACAAAGACCTGCCGCTCCGGCGGAAGAGCGGGTGGGAGCTGCTTGCCCAGGGCCGTGCCATCTGCAACCACCTGCAGACCCTGGTGCACAGATTGGTGCCACCTGCCGCTCCAGCCCCTGCTGCCTCCCCAGCTACCGCTCCTCCTTGCATGTGTGCTCCCCCTCCCGCTTCCTCCTCTCCCCCCGCCATGGGGACGCCAAGGCCCCCACACCCACAGTGCTGGGAGACAGGTGGGCCGGCAAGACCCCTAATCCTGAGCCCTGAGCTCCTCCTCCCGCTTCCTCCCCTTGCCTCCCCCTTCCAGCTCCCTCCTCCCAGGTTTACCCCTCTCCTCTCCCACTCTCTCGCCTCCCCTCTCCCATCTTCATTTCCCCCCCCACATACACCCCAGTTTTATTCAACAAAGGGAGTTTGTTTTCTTCAACACACGTGTCTTTATTGTACATCAGGAAGGGAGGTCAGCGAGGGGTAAGTGGAAGGACTTGAGAGTAGAATGAGGCACAAGCCTGCAGTGGATGGCTTTGCTGTCCCTCAGCGAGGTCGGCAAGCAAGCAGGGAAACCTGAGAACTGGCTTTCCGGGGGGGTCCCTTTAAGCACAGGCCTCAGATCGTATCAGGCAGCAGCCTCACAAGGTAACACCTGACCTGATGCCCAGCCGGCCTTAAATGCAATTCAGTGTCCAATCAGTGTGGACGCGCTATTTCAAAATGCATTTTGTGTGTAGATGCGTTATTTCAAAATATCCTATTTCATATCAAATATCAAAATTTAAGATATTTTGAACTAACGCTGTCATGTAGACATACACTAAGATGCTGCAGGACCATTTGTTTTTTAAGGTCAGTAGATGAGTGTGTAAGAAAAGGTGTACAAAAAGTCAGGCAGGAAGGGGAGAGTGTGATTTACTTTAATGTACTTACTTATATGGTTATTCACTGCTTGTGGCTTTCTCTCCAGCCCAGACTCAGCCGAGCACTCTGAAACTCTTACCTGCACTGTGGCAGGCTTTCTACCACATGCCATTTCCCCGCTCTCTGAAGAAACCCTTTACATTTTCCTGGTTACATTTTTGTGACCAACTCCGATGGAACTTAATTACCCCAAACACAAAACCTTGAGAGCATAAATTCTTCCTGACATCTGGAGGGAAGAAATGGACGGGGGTGGAGGGTTTCCATCTGTCTTTGTTATCCTGGGAAGAGGACTCCAGTAGGGTGACTGCTCATCCTGAATTGGGCAGGACAGTCTCAAATACAGAGCTTAAGTCTGGCCCTGTGCTGAATCATTCTGAGATAGCATTTGTCATGAGTTCCTTGTGTTGCTGCTCCATGCCTGCCCCAGGCTCTGGAGTGGTGTCACCTTCTTCTGGGGGTGGAGGGGGGGGGGAATTAGGTGAGTCTAAGCAGCTCCTCACTATGAGGCCCTGCCTTCTTCCCCTCCTCTCTCCTGAAACTCGTCCCCACACTCCACCAGACCAGAAGCAAAAAGCCAGGGGCTGTGTCTAGACTGGCATGATTTTCCAGAAATGCTTTTAACAGAAAAGTTTTCCGTTAAAAGCATTTTTGGGACAGAGTGTCTAGATTGGCACAGACACTTTTCTGCAAAAGCACTTTTTGCGGAAAAGCGTGCTCGCCAATCTATACGTGCTTTTCCGCAAAAAAGCCCCGATCGCCATTTTCGTGATCGGGGCTTTTTTGTGGAAAACAAATCTGAGCTGTCTACACTGACCCTCTTGCGCAAAAGTTTTGGGCAAAAGTTTTGCGCAAAAGGACTTTTGCCCGAATGAGAGCAGCATAGTATTTCCGCAAGAACACTTACAATCTTACATGAGAGCATCAGTGCTTTTGCGGAAATTCAAGTGGCCAGTGTAGACAGCTGGCAAGTTTTTCCGGAAAAGCGGTTGATTTTCCGGAAAAACTGGCCAGTCTAGACACAGCCAGGCAGTAGTAAGAGCCACCCAGGGAGGATGGGCTGATATGGGAATTCCCAAACCCTCTGGCTGTCCTGGAGACGGGGGGAACTAAGACCTACCCCAGACCCATGTCCCTGCCCTCCAGGGTGCACTGTTTACTCCTCTGATGGTGTAAAGTGGCATAACTCCACTAACGTCAGTGTAGAACACTATGATGAGTAGTAGTTGAGGAGCTAGTCAAAAATGTGAAGATTTGAAAAGGACTCATGAATTGTAAAACTCTGGATGCACCCTCCTCCCAGGGCCTCATGGCTGCAGCATTCATAGCTCATTCTTTGTGGTGAATTTATTTGCGCTAATGATCTGAACTCATTTTTAATGCTTTCTGTCTCTCCAGACTTCCTGAATTACCACATTTATGTGTCCCCTACCCTCCGACTTGAGTTTTGTTACCACACTTCTGATAATGAGATTTCAGTAAATACATTAACGAGACTTCACATAGGGTAACTATCAGCAGCTTTACAATACCCAGGCTGAGTACAAGGTACAATCTAACTAGGAAACATGTAGACACTTAATGAGATCTTGACATCAATAAGGAATTTCTTGTTCCATTATAATTATGTTATCAAGGAGAAAGATGGTTTAGTATGAAAAAACCATTTAAATGAATAGCATGAAAGGTAGTATTTACAAAGTAATATAGTATTATTTTCACTTCATGGTGAGAAAGGCATGTGGAATTACTGTTTCGCATCCTTTAATATCTCTCAATTGCAAAGGATCTTTTGCTTAATGTCACCACAGCTGGAATTTAGCAGAAGATTTTGGAACTCTCTATATTTTTAATGAGGTCATTTTAGCAGCAGACTTTCTTTTCATGCTATTACCTGTTTCAAAGGGAGAAATTCCTTTTTAATCCCACCTGTGTATTAGCGTTACACCTTCCTTTCCTTTATGCCTTCATATCCCTGTGTCCTCCTTTCCCTGTTCCCTCTCAATCTTTCTCCTCTTCTTAGCCTGATTTCCCTTCCCTTCCCTCCTTTTTTTTTTTAAACCTTTCCTGCCCTGGGAAGAAATCCAAGTGTCTCTGAGTTAGAGGTTAAGCTGCACAACCCTTTGGATCTGAACACCCTCAGAAACGACAGCCCGTGTAGGCCCCCGGGCAAGGTCGGGGGAAGGAGAGGGACTCTGCAGTCCTGGAAGGGGCGGGGCCTTTGGCAGAAAGGGCAGGGCCTTTGGCAGAAGGGGCGGGGCTTGGGCAGCCAACCCTTCACCCCCTCTTGCCCGCAGAGCCACACAGAGCACATAGGCTGGGGTCTCTGGGATCCTTTTAATCACCAGGTTCCAGGGCAGTTTCCCCTTTCGATACCCGCTGCCGGCAAGCCTGCCCCTAAATTAGGAGCCCAGATCCAGATGTGAACTTTGTAAGTGAAGCCCATTCTGTCCTTATTCTCATTTCAGTCCTTTATTTTGCTCCCTTTCCTTGGCCGATCTTGCGAATAACTGAACAACCATTTGTATGACTCCGCTCTACCAGAGTTCCTAGCTATTGTTTCCCACTTCCCTCATCATTACGTGGGTAAACATAGCAGTGACAGAGGGCAAGCGCCACGCGTTGAATTCGTGGTCTCTCCCATGCTGAGCATGTGTGCTGCTACCGAGCTCCTCTACTAATCAAGTGTATGTGGCGTCATTAATTAAGTGGCTTCCTGAGCTTCCTCCATGACCCGTTAAGGCAATTTGCTTGCTGTGCCATGAGGCACACGGAGACAGTTATAAGCTTGCTAAACCTGCACCAAACTTTGGAAACCAGCCTGGAGGTTTTGCGAAGCTTTTGGAAACCTGATGGGATTATTATTGTTTGTCTGATGGATGCATCTCCACACCTCAATGGTGATCAGGTCTCTGCTTTGCTGGGTCCTTTGCCAAATCATAGGAAGAGACAGCGCCTCCCTCCAATGAGTCCAGCGCCTATCTCAATAGTCAAGATAGAAAAAGGAAACGCGATTGTCCCATTTTACAGATGGCGATCTGAGGCACAGACAGATCAAGTGACTTGCCCAGACTCATGCTGGCGGTATGGGGATAGACTCAGGAACAGAGCTCACATATCCAGAGTCCTAGCCCAATGCTTTCATTGCACAACCAGCCTTCCTCTGACACCCCGCTCAGGTCTGATTCACTTGCAGCTACTCAGCTACTCCAGGCACTCTTTCAAATGCCAAGAAGGGAGGTATGGATTTGCATGAAAGCCACACAAAACGCAGCAGCTCTGCATATTTTTGTGAAACCAGGTACAGGTGACCCCTGACTTACAACTGCCTGATTTATGAGCCCCCACATTTACGACCATTTTTTTCATGCGAGATAGCTCCTAAAATCCCCCAAATTACATTCACAGCTCGCATTTATAACGGTGTATGACGCAGACTCCATGCATCATCCCAAAACAGGACACGTGCAAGGTCAGTCAGACTCACCAGTCTACAGCTGCTGCTTGAACTGCGTGCATCTCCACCACATCGGTATTCAAGTTTTAGTTATTTTTGTGCATTATTTGAACTATTTAGTTTAGTTTTCCTCCATTTCTGTAGTCCATTTTGGTATTTTTAGGGGATGAAATGGGTTTCCAGGAACGGAAATGCCATTAATAACATTGCGTCTATGGGAAATAAGGATTCGAATTACGACAGCTCGACTTACAATGGTTCTCCAGGAACCAATTAGGTTGGAAGTGTGGGGGTCTCTTGTACATTCAATGTGATTTCAGAAGCCTTTCATAGAATCAAAGTCCTAAAATATAAGCCCTGGAGGGGCCACCAGATTGTGGTCTCCTGAATATCACAGGCCACTAACTCCCTCTCCCCACCCCTTTCCAGCCACCTCCCAATGAAGCCCAACAGCTGGAATCAAACTAAGATATTACTTTCAAATTTCAAACGCCACATGAAATTCAGGTGCATGAACCAAAATAACAATAGAACGTAGCTTGCCTGAGACCCTATGACTCAGAATTGGTGGGCTTTGCATACATCTAAAACAGGGCTACTCAGCTTCGGAAGCCCCACGGGCCACAATGATACTCACAGCACATGCCGAGGGCCACAATTTAAGTATGGTTACATATACATGCAAATATACATGCAAATATATGCAAATTGCTTCTTTCATACGAACAGGTATGAATACAAAGATTAAGCTATACGCTGCAGCACAGGACCCAAATGTAGCCAGTGTGTGCCAGTCAGCACCTCTCACACTTTACCCACAAAGCTAAGCAGCCAGCACTTCCCACAATGCACCGACACTTCCAGCACCTCCTTCGTGGGGGCTAGGAACACTGACACCCTGTACCCGTCTGTTCCAGCCGGCCCGTCCACTTGCGTCTTTCAATGCTCCCCCTGCCTGGGAGACGCCTCGCTGTTGTGGAGTATGTACCCAGTGAAGGCAACATTCAAAGTATCCCACCCATGGGCCATGTGTTGAGCTCTGCGTAAACCTAAACTTCTCTGTGGACCACAGAGTGGCCTGTGGGCCATGTTTTGAGTAGCCCTAATCTAAAGCATATTGAGTACAGCCATTCATTGTGCTACTTTAGCACTAGCACTTGGACATAGAAGCCAATGAAAGTATTGGCAGTCGCTTAATGGGAATAGAGAAGAATCTTAGGCTCTTAAAATGGTCATGGCATATTCACAGAGATGTTAGATAAAAACATAAAATACTCTTGCAGGAAGGTTGCAACATGACATTACTTTATTTCTTGGAATTTGGATCCCTAACACAAAAGAATCCTCCAACAGAAAAAGACAAAGCAGGCTGCGCCCTAAATCAGAGAGAGGCAAAACTCAACGCACCTAAGAAGAGCAACAAAAATGATTAAAGGTCTAGAGAACATGACTGTGACAGGGTGGTGCAACCCCGCACTAACTGCGCCCCACCCAGAGGGCCAGGGGGACGTGGAGCGGCTGTCCCCACCACGAGGGAAGCGGCCGGGGGGGCAGCGGAGACGTGCCGCCCGGCAGGCGGCTTAGCCTGCGTTTCCCCGGATGTAGCAGGGAAGCTTCTCCCGTGTTGGGGGAGACAGTGGCAGCGGCAGAGACGTGCCGCCCCGACAGTCTCGGGGCTGGTGCCCCTGCTGACGTCCCAGGGGCAACCCCGATGCCCAGCGACATCGGCTGGGAAGAGGACGCTGAGGGGGCAGGGGCATCCAGAGAAAAGGAGGAGGAGCCGCTTGTGGGATGCCGGCGCAGGCGTCCTGGAGGGGAGGGGCGGCACCCTCCCTGGGATAAAACTGGCAGAGGCATTAGGGCCAGAGGAAAAGGAGGGAGAACGCGGATGAAGGGGCTGAGAATCTCGAAGAAACACCAGGACAAGCCTGCTGGTGAGTGGGGGGTGAGAAAGCAGCCCAGGGAGACAGGAGCACGCGGTTGGATGCATTCAGGCACCTAGCCCCATCAGCCAGGTGAGGGGAGAGAGGTTATTCTCCCCTGCCTTAGGGCCCTGGGCTGGGGTCTGGAGAGAGGGAGGACCCGGACCTCCCTCATCTCCCCGCTCGGGTGATTGTCAGGGTGACCAAAAGGAGGGTCGGCAACTCTCAGCTCAGTGAAACAAGAGGGGACTGAAGCAGCAATTGGGGTGGAGGGACATGACCAGGGAGGTCGGTGTCAGGGCCCTGTGACAGTGAGCTATGAAGGAAGGCTGAATGAATTGGGTTTGTTTACGTTAGAAAAGAGAAGATTGAGGGGGCACATGATAGCAGTTTTCAGGTATCTAAAAGGGTGTCATAATGATGAGGGAGAATACTTGTTCATCTTGGCCTCTGAGGATAGAACAAGAAGCAATGGGCTTAAACTGCAGCAAGGGAGGTTTAGGTTGGACATTAGGAAAAAGTTCCTGTCAGGATAGTCAAACACTGGAATGAATTGCCCAGGGCGGTTGTGGAATCCCCATCTCTGGAGATATTTAAGAGTAGGTTAGATAAATATCTATCAGGGATGACCTAGACAGTATTTGGCCCTGCCATGAGGGCAGGGGACTGGACTCGATGACCTCTCGAGGTCCCTTCCAGTCCTAGTATTCTATGATTCTAAGGCAAGGCTAGGTGCTTGCAGACTGATTGATGAAGAATAAAAGATCCAACTTGCAAGTTTCCCAGCAGAGCACCCTATCCTGAAAGCCAGGCTAGGAACCCCCTTACAAATTAAGGCAATAACATTTCACTTTCAACTCGACTGATGATCCTTTCTCGAATGACACACTGATTTTTCAGGAGCTGAAACTATGCATGGCAAGAAGGTTTCCAAACTGTGCAATACCTATTGGGTGGGATAGCACTGAGTAGTCTTGTGCTAGCTCTCGAGATAGGCTGGAAAGGAGTCTTATGGACCTATTATGAAGTCAGCTGATGAAAATGGAAAATGTAACTAAACTGAAACTCACTATTTTCTTTATAGGAAGTGATTTCCTAGTGAGGAGAGGGCTATTTTACTTTATTATTGGTTGAACTTATTCATAATTATAAAGCAGACGATTTTCAGGTCTTCGTAATTCCTGTTTACATAGGGATCAGAGTTGGCACAATCCAGTTCTTCATATAATCAGCCTTGGTCAAATGGAAGCAGTGCTTGGTCATCCCACATCCCAGACAGAATTGGAGGCATCTCATCTCACAAAGGAGACATGGCCTTAGGCTTTTGATGTAAGAGTGGGAGGCAGAAGTCATTTATACCATCCTGGACTCCACTGCAGGTGTCCTACGTGAAAACATTGTGTCCCAGATTCTCAAATGCATTTAGGTACCTACTTTCATGGGATTTAGGCATCAAAATACGTATCCTAGTATTTAGTTGCCTAAATCTGGGATCTGGATTTTCACCACTCTAGCAAACGGGTTGGATCTGAAGAAAAGAGTTGCAGATACGATAATTGGCATTTGTAAAGCGCTTTAAAATCTTCATCTGACCGGCATTATAGATGGGTCCCTATGTTCTAGTGTAATACAAGTAACAATAAAGGGCAATGATCATTGTCAGGTTATATTACCATCTGCTGACACATCATACCCCCCTCCCATACTTTGTGTGTCATTTTGCCACCGTAATGGCAACAATGCCACATTATATACTCTCAAGAGCCTGCTTGCAAGTCAGAGGACTATGTATGAGCATGTCAACCTGAGATCTGCCCTTTCCTGTTTGCTGAGTGCACTGTCATTCCCCCTTCAGGCTCCTGTCACAGTCAGGAGATGAGCTAGTGAGGCTGGTACGCTGGATACTGTACTGCAGTTTTGCTCTTCAGGCAGTGAGGCAGGCAATTGGAACTGGCGTTGCTGCTGTGGAATAAAAGCAACATGCATTGACACAGGCTCTCTCGGTGTTTGGCGTTAGGTAGGATTGAAAATGGGCCAAGGAGGCTGCATTTTTATTTCACGTTCTAGTCTTCCTGAACCATCAAAGTTGGGCAGCGATGTTGGAGTTTGGATCAAACCTTCAGATTCCGGCCCATCTCCAGGTAAGATCTATGCCAGGGTAAATTTTCATCCGGCTGTCATAAGGGGGTTTGACACAGAAGTCCTAGCAAAAGATTCATCTTTATTTCTTTGCCTGACATATCAGATGACTCCAGGCTGCAAAAGGTCAATATCCCTGTTCACTATGACTCAGGATTCACCAACCCACTGACGACTCGCTCCAGAACTTTCGTGGGGAGGAGGAAACGCCTGTTCAAAATTCTAACAGGTCTGTGTCCTGGCTTTACATCTCTGTGTGGCCGTGGACACATCTGCTGGCCCCCACACTGGGGCCATGCTCTTCTAGGGGAAGAATCCACATCAGCTGCTTCTGTACACCATCCCACTTGATTTCCTTGGTGACACCGGCCACAGGACTTCCTCCAAACCATCCTTGGAGCAGAGTTTTCTAAAAATGCCCTTAGATAAAGATCACCAGTTGAATGAAAGCGATCCATGGTGGTCTACCACTGGTGGCCATATGGCTATCTTTACCCTAGAGTTGGTCCCACCAAGTCAAGATTAGTACGAAGTGACCTGTGGTATGTAAACATGTGCAACGTCATTGGAGAGGTCAATATGGCATCTTCCACTTTGGAATGCACCCTACCCATTTCCACTGTCGGCCACACCGTCAATGGTTGCGGTTCAGCACAAGGCTCTGCTTTGATTTGGGTTTGATGCGTCATAGAAAATAACTGGTCATTGGCCCCTAGAACACCGTTTTTCTTTGAGAAGGACGGCACAGGGCTGAGGGATGGTGGCAGCGTGGAGCAGGTTTTGCTCAGTTAGACCAGAATTGAGACCTTGATCTCATTCTCAATCCCCCATTCCTTATGTCATCATAATACTCCTTGCTGTTGGATTTTATTTGCTTTCTCCTCATATAACTCTTCTTTACGTTCACCTAAACGGGCGTGCTTATTTTCTGAGGAGCTGCCAATGCAGGTGATCAGAACCTTACTTTCCAGTGCTGTTTATTATTAATATTCAGCCCCTAAGACTAGTGAAAGTGGAAAGACTCTTTAAAAGTTCTTTAGCTGTACTGTTTTAACACATTCCTGCCCAGCCTTTTTACCTTCCAAATTGTGAGTCCTGAGGGAATTCTGCAATTTTACTATGGCTCCAAATGCAACCATCGTAGAATCCCCCCAGGGTTAAATTGTTCTTGCAGTAGAGAAGCCAGTTCAGAACTGAATGAGCACAGAGCTCATGCTTCGCTTCAATACAATCTCTCCATGTCAGGGTTGTGTTCCACTTGCCCCATGGATTAAACAAAGCTCCTAGTTTTTAATGTTCCTGAGAAGTGAATGCACTTTATATGAAAAAGGAAACCTGAATAAGGTGGGCTTCTGCATTTGAAGGCAGAAGAGGAACAGAAGTCATTATTTCATTTGAAGTTAATTACATTTGCCCTTTGGGAGTCAGGGGAGAGCCTTCAGCTGGAGAGAAAGAGGGAAAAGCAATTATATAGTGATATATAAATAGTTTAACGCAATGTATTAATCAGGGATCCCAGAGGGATTTTATGTATGTGAGGGGCGAAGCAAATCAAGACCATTTTAAAAAGATCCCTATTACTCCAATACATTTAAGTATAATATTTATTGTCATTACATTTAGAGTTAATATGAACAATTTTGGAAGAGATAAAACCTGATGTTTCCAGGCCTAAGCCAATCACTAACTATTAAGAAAAATACAGGACTATGTAGCACTTTAAAGACTAACAAGATGGTTTATTAGATGATTATCTAATTTATCATCTAATAAACCATCTTGTTAGTCTTGAAAGTGCTACATAGTCCTGTATTTTGCTTCAGCTACACCAGACTAACACGGCTAAATTTCTATAACTATTAAGAGTTATGGTGAAGCATTGACTGAGGTGGGGCAGATTACCTTATGTCTGCCAACTGTAGTTTCTTGCACCTTCCTCTTGAGAATCTCCTGCTGGTCATGGAGAGACACAGGATATTGGATTAGATCGGTGGTTCACAGCCTGTGGTCAGTGGACCCCTAGCGGTCCGCGGTGGTACTGTAGGGGGTCCACAGAAAGTTTAAAAGTAAGGATCGGACCTACCGTTTCTCTTCTCTTCTCTTCTCTTCTCTTCTCTTCTCTTCTCTTCTCTTCTCTTCTCTTCTCTTCTCTTCTCTTCTCTTCTCTTCTCTTCTCTTCTCTTCTCTTCTCTTCTCTTCTCTTCTCTTCTCTTCTCTTCTCTTCCTCCCCCAGGGAGGGAGAGTCCATGACATTTTAATAGTTTGAGAAGGGGTCTGTATGCTCGAAAAGGTTGGGAACCACTGGATTAGATAAATGTAGTGCAGTGGAGAGGCCACCCACTGACCCTGAGGGGGAGGCATCCCTCCCCGAACCTTGGTGGGCAGCATCTGGCCCTAGTGACTCACCTGCCCGAAAGCCAAGAGGCAGGGCCAGGGATATAAAAGGCCTGCCAGAGAGGCCAGTGAGAGGCCAGCGATGGAAGGAGCCAGAAGCTTCCCCCATGCACCCAGAGGAGGAGCTGGATCCAGGAAAGGTGGAAGGTGGCCTGGACCACTGGGGCCCCAAGTGGCTGATGGACTAGAAGGACTGCTCACCTGGCCACGGTTCCAGAATTACGAAGCCCAGAGGACTTGTACTGGGCATAGGTACCACCCAAGGGGGATACGGGAAGAAGCCGAGGGGCAGCCGACCACCGTTTGGCTGGGCCAGAACCAGGGCAGCGCGTTTTGGAGCGGATCCCCACTGACCCAGCAGCAGACAGCTCTGCTGCTACTAGGGCCCTGGACTGGGATGCAGTGGAATGGGTGGGCCTGTGTCCACCCTACCACCCCACTCTTAGGTGGCAGTCTCCCCCCTCGGCTGTTCCTGCACAGCCGCCTGCACCTGCCGGACCCCCGCCTGAGCAAGGGGACCCAGATGGGCGTGCATATTAAGACTGTTGAACTGTTTATTTGCTTTCCGCCTGTTTACCACCCTGCCCTGAGCAAGGGGCCTGGGCTCTGAACTAGTTATTGACCTGCCACCAGCCTGGAAGAGCTGAAGACCATGGTTAGTTGCCTGAGAGACTAAGCAGGGGGTAGTGGGGTGGCGTGGGGGAGACGCCCCTTCCTGCACCCTACAGGCTTACAATGAACCCTGGTTCATAGAATCATAGAATCATAGAACTGAAAGGGACCTCGAGAGGTCATCGAGTCCAGCCCCTTGCCCTCATGGCAGGACCCAGTACTGTCTAGAGACTCTAGACCATCCCTGATAGTTAAGAGTAGGTTAGATAAATGTCTGTCTCCACAGATGGAGATTCCACAACCTCCCTGGGCAATTCATTCCAGTGTTTCACCACCCTGACAGTTAGGAACTTTTTCGTAATGTCCGACCTCAACCTCCCTTGCTGCAGTTGAAGCCCATTGCTTCTTGTTCTATCCCCAGAGGCCAAAATGAACAAGTTTTCTCCCTCCTCCTTATGACACCCTTTTAGATACCTGAAAACGGCTATTATGTCCCCCCCCAGTCTTCTCTTTTCTAAACTAAACAAACCCAATTCTTTCAGCCAGGTTCTGATGGGTGTGTTCTTGTTTGACTCTTCCAGGCAGCCTCCATGGAAAAGGTGCATTTTTTCAGTGTATGCACAAAGAAGACTGCGCTCTTAGAAGCAGAGAGATGTTCTAGTGATTTTTTTCAGGCTAATTTTCAGCCTTTGCCGCGTGTGTGTGAAAAAGCTTTGGTTCAGTTCTTCTGTGACGTGGCAGCACAGATGATGCAGTGATGACTGTTATTAAGAATGACTGTATGTGGAAGCTGGATTTCCCTGGTTTTCTTTCCTCAACTGCGCACTGTACAGCATACAGCAGGGGCATACAGAGAAAGTTCATTCCCGTGTTGGGGCAATCCCAGCGTCCGGCTATTTCCTATATTTAAAGTGGGGACATGATTAGTACGGTTAGGGTCTGAAGAACCCCAGTCAATGTTTGAAGTGCACCAGCAATATTGGAGCAGATGGACTTAGTTAGGACTTAAAAGGGGCTTTACCACAAGCCACGGCAGCAGACGTGCCAGCTTGGGAGGGGGGGCAGTTGCCCCAGGACCTGGCCATTCAAAGGGACACAGAGTTCCCAGCCATCGCTGTTGCAGCTGGAGCCCCGAAATCTTTCAGTCACCACTGGAGCGCCGAGTCATGCAGTCTGGGCAACTCTGAGGGGGTAAGGGGTTCCTTGCTCCACAGAGTGCAGACAGCTGGCTGCACACGGTCTGCTCCTACACCGTGGTGCCATGCAACTAAAAGCCAAATGATGATGACTTTGAGAACCACATGATAGGTTTCCCACCCTCTAACCCCACTCACGAGATGAAATGAGCCAGGCTAATATCTGGGTGCCTCTACACTGCAGCATTTTTCTGGAAAAACAATACTTGCAGCCACACTGCCATTGAGTTCTTTCAACAGAAAGTCAAAAGAGGGGTTTTTCCACCGGTGGTAAACCTCGTTCTACAAGGAAGAAGCCTTTTTCCAAAAAAGTTTTTCCAGAAAAAGGCATGTGTGGATGCAGAAGAGGGAGTTCTTTAGAAAGAAGAGGCCTTCAGGAAATAGCATAGGTGCCCTGGTGGCCACTCCGTCCACAGTAATCACAACTGAAATGCGAGCTAGCATCCAATCAATGCAGACGCTGTCTTTCGAAAAAGTACATCACTTTTTTATTGTGCTTTTGCTGTGTGGGCGTGCTCTTTCGAAATAAGCTTTTCTGGACGAGCTCTTCTGGAAAAGATTCTTCTGAAAGAAGCCCGCAGTCTAGATGTAGCCTCTGTAACCAATTATGTGCCATTTTATGCCAGCAAAGGTGTCCTGCCTGGTGTACTGGGGTTATAAAATCATAGAATCATAGAGCTGGAAGAGACCTCAGGAGTCATCATGTCCAGCCCCCTGCCTTGCTACCTATCAGCTGAGCTTGAAATGGAATTGACAAGCAAACTGCTTATGATGGGCGTTTGTTTGTCCGGCCTCTTTACAGCCAAAGGAAATTCACCTCCTCTAACTCAAGTAAAAGACAAAGGGATCTGTAAGTGACTGTCCAATAAGCATATAAGGCAACTGGTGCATCAAAAGTGGAGAGCAGGTGAAGCATGTCAATACAAAGCCAGGTTTGCTTCAGCCGAGCATGGGAGGGAATAGAAAACTCTCCTTGCTGATTCAATCTGATCTGTTCTATGTTTTCATACTAGCTTCATTTCTGTAATAGTGGAGCCCCTCTGAACACCACTCTTCTTCAGCTCCAAAGTAGGAGGTTTGTGTTCCATGAACCACAGGGATTTAGAGACCAGTTGCCATCATTAGCATTGCTACCTAGAACACCTGTTCTAGACTATCCAGCTTTGCTGTCAGAGGGCAGGGGCAGTTGCTTGCTCGGAGAAGGGTTTTAACCCCATCCTGGCCAGATTCCATGTGTCACCTTTTCATGCTCAGCAAAGCTTTTGTACTGTCCAGAACATGACTGCTCCTTGCTTCTATGGGCTAAGGAAGATGAGAAAGGAACAGTAGTAATGCATTGGGGAAAAAAACCACATTGCAAACATCTCCACAGATCTCACAGCCAGACAGTTTTTCTTCCACTTAATGTGAGGGGAGTTTTAAATAAAATGTAAATTTCCATTTTGAAAGAACACGGGGAAGTTTAGAGTGCAGAGGGCAACTTAATAAAACTGTCTCTCAGCATTTACTGTCATTCCCACACCAGCTAAACATTCATTGACGATAATGATTCATTTTCCCTCTTTGTTTTTTTGGAGTTCTACATTAATGGCTTTAAATCGTCAAGGGCTTTCTTTCTTTCTTTCCTTCCAACTACATCTCTAGTTTCCTGAGGTCTCTCTCTCTGCCTCACCCCTCTCCTCCCTCTTTTAAAGCCAGCAAAGTTTTCATTCCCCTTTTGCCCTTCATTTTTCAGCCTTCAATTATCTTTTCCTCCTTTTTGTCCTCAAACCTTTAAAGATAATCCACTTGCTTTCCTATAATGTATAGCTCCTCAAAAGTATAATCAATTTATATCTGACCCACAGGAACTTTTGGGGGTTCACTGTTTAGAATTCACAGCATTTTCCATAGTGCATTTACTAGTATTTTAGCTAGGTTGATTGATAATGGGTGTGTGGGAGGGTTTGATTTTTTGACATCCTTAATGCAGACAAATTAAGTGAAATATGACTCAATCAACAGCTGCCACACAAGCGTCAGTCTCAACTGAAGCATAGGTTTGCTCAGGCATTATTTTTGAGTTGTGTTGGATAAAATATAATATAAATACAATAGTATATTCTTGGGATTCTTTGAAGTTTTTAAGCATTTGGAAACTTTTAGGCTTTCTATGTCCTAATCTAAAAGTAAAAATCATGTGCTTTGTACTCAGTAGCTATAGATTTGGCTTGGTCTGCTGACAGGAGAGGAAAACTGCCCCAGGTCCCAGTGATACCTGGTTCTGGGGTTCCTGACCAGCACGGTTGCCACTGTGACAGCAGTGGTAGCTGGAACACGGTGACTTTTAAAATGCTGCTGGAGCCCTGAACAGCATGGTCTGAGCAGAGCTGACAGGCTGGTAGACAGTGTTAACTCTAATTTTTCCACCCATGTGCGGAATAAATTTTGTTATATGCACCAAAGCATGTGTGGCTATGCACCACCCAGAGAAACACATGCTGCCAACTGTGGGCACCCTGCTAATCAGTTGGGTGGCATTTGAATCTCTCCTGGGTGGCTGCCCAAGCACTCAGCTTACAGGGGACGCTGCTAGTGGGGGGAGGCTAGCCCTCAGCCCCACCCCTTCTACTCAAGGCCCTGTTCCTTCCAGGAACATGAAGCTGGGCCCCTCCCACCTGGCCCAGAGGTCCGGCAATTCTGTCCCAGCTCCCCGGCTAGTTACTACCTATTTTGGGCCTATGGACAGATTGTATCCTCCACTGGTTCCACCCCACAGGGGCCTGGACATCCCCAAGTGAAATCATGTGGCATCTCCTTCTGCAGACATGGGCTCAGCTCTCAGAACAGGCAGGTGCCAGCTGATCTGAGGAAGGCCGGTTTACTCATGCCGAGGATATTTGATTCCAGGTCCTTACTGTTCATGACCCCACACTGCCCTTCAGGGAAGGGGATGCTGCAGCATGGGAGATCCCCTGGCAAGTCAATGCTGGCAGGATCAACGTGGCTTATAGGAAACAT
The DNA here is from genome assembly GCF_049634645.1 of Pelodiscus sinensis. NCBI lineage: Eukaryota > Metazoa > Chordata > Testudines > Trionychidae > Pelodiscus > Pelodiscus sinensis. Next base: position 5,885,639 of record NC_134717.1, on the reverse strand, counting down.
TTCCATGGGACCCCTGAGAGTGGATTTCCCCGCAAATCCTGCTCTGTCTGCGCTGCAGCACCCATCCCTAGTGGTCACTATTAGACACACACTTGTACCAGTAATGACGAGGACCCTGCTACAGATTTATCACACATCCTCCCCTTCCACCGCCTTGCCCACAGAACTCCACTGTGTTGCTTGCTCTGCTCACTGACGGGATGAGGCGCACTTGGCCTTCAGTCAGGGGTGGAGCGCCTTCGAGGTCTGAGTTCGGCGCTCATCGGAGCTGAGCACCCTTTGAAAACGGACTGGAGGTGCTGGGTAACCAAAGGTGAAATTAGGATCTGGGAAACAAAAACAGCTGGCAGAGCCTGAAGGAAGAAACCAATCGAAATTCCCAGATTCTCAGGGCTCCTGTCCTGGAGTGTCTGGAAAGACCTTCTCAGCCTCCTGAATAATCATGTATCTCATCTATGACATGGACTATGGAGATTTCCCTCATTTATTGCTATCGATTGTCCTAGCAGCGCAGTGTCTCAACTGCTCAGTTTTATTCCCCCACTCTCCTGCTGGATCCTGGCTGTATTTTCTCCATGGACACTGCCTCCCCCTTTATCTGTTCTTGATCCAACAAACCCTTCCTTTCACCACCATCAACCCCATGAAAGACCCCTCCACACATGAGAGACACCAAAGACTCAAGGCTGGAAGGACAGTCCTTACTCCCATTGGCACACACTGATACAGGAAGCCCCACTGAGTTCTCTGAGATTAATCATGCGTGTAACTTCTCACCATAGGAGGTCACAACTATGGTGAGTGTAAACATATGTATATGTAGTCACAAATGTGGTGGGTGCATATACATGATACAGCTGTGATATGTATATAAAATCCTGACTACTTTGCTACCTTGAACATCTAAGGGTATGTCTACACTGCAAGGCTATTTCGGGATACCCTTCCTTTCACCACCATCAACCCCATGAAAGACCCCTCCACACATGAGAGAGACCAAAGACTCAAAGACTTAGACATCTAAGGGTATGTCTACACTGCAAGGCTATTTCGGGATACCCTTCCTTTCACCACCATCAACCCCATGAAAGACCCCTCCACACATGAGAGAGACCAAAGACTCAAAGACTTAGACATCTAAGGGTATGTCTACACTGCAAGGCTATTTCGGAGGTATCCCAAAATAGGTACCCCATGTCCAAGGATATTTTTTTGAAATAATGGACACGCTATTACGCCATCCCGGTGAATCTTGTGGCACAAAGGATACGGGATAGCTCGAAATCGCACTTTATTTCAAAATTTGGCACCGTGTAGATGCGCCAAATTTTGAAATACCCTATTTAGAAATAAAATCGAAATAAGATACGCAGTTTGCAAAGCACAAATTGCGTATCTTATTTTGAATTTAGAGTGCAGTGTGGACGCACCGTTAATCTGGAATTCCATCCAGACAATCTCTTCTAAAATTACGGCTACGTCTAGACTGGCAAGATTTTCCGGAAATGCTTTTAATGGAAAAGTTTTCCGTTAAAAGCATTTTCGGAAAAGAGCATCTAGATTGGCACTTTTTGCGGAAAAGCGTCCATGGCCAATCTAGATGCCATTTTCACGATTGGGGCTTTTTTGCGCAAAACAAATCTCAGTTGTCTACACTGGCCCTTTTGCGTAAAAGTATTCCGCAAAAGGGACTTTTGCTCGAATGGGAACAGCATAGTATTTCCACAAGAAGCACTGATTTCAGACAGTAGGAAGTCAGTGCTTTTGCGGAAATTCAAGAGGTCACTGTAGACAGCTGGCAAGTTTTTCTGGAAAAGCAGCTGATTTTCCGGAAAAACTGGCCAGTCTAGACACAGCCTACAGGAAAACCTTGCAAGTCAGGGAATGGGGGCTGGGAGCCAGGGGGAATTGACTGTGGGGAATTCATAAGAACATAAGAATGGCCGTACTGGGTCAGACCAAACGTCCATCCAGCCCAGTAGCCTGTTTGCCGACAGTGGCCAGCACCAGGTGCCCCAGAGTGGGTGGACCAAAGACAACGATCAAGCGATTTGTCTCCTGCCATCCCTCTCCAGCCTCTGACAAACAGAGGCCGGGGACATCATTTCTATCCCCTGGCTAATAGCCTTTTATGGACCTAACCTCCGTGAAATTATCTAGCTTCTCTTTAAACTCTGTTATAGTCCTAGCCTTCACAGCCTCCTCTGGCAAGGAGTTCCACAGGTTGACTACATGCTGTGTGAAGAACTTTCTTTTATTAGTTTTAAACCTGCTGCCCATTAATTTCATTTGGTGTCCTCTAGTTCTTCTATTATGGGAACTAATAAATAACTTTTCTTTATCCGCCCTCTCCACACCACTCAAGATATTCATTGCACTTCCTGACCCATGAGGTGAGTTTCCCACAACTACTGGGACCCACGGTGTGATTGTGGGGGAGGTGCAGGGAACTCACAAGAGCTGCCAGGAACTGTGGTGAGTTTGGGAGCCCTAGGGAAATTACCATGGCTCCTGGCCCTTGCAGTGAGTTCCCTGAGACTCCTGACCCCTGCAGTGAGTTCCCCAGGACTCCCGGCCCCAGTTATGGTTAACCAGCGGGGGCTGCTCCAGCCCTCCACCCACTGCGAGCAGGGGGCTTCTCCAGCCCCATTAGCCCCACCTGGGGCTGGGGGTGCTCCAGCTAGCCAGAGCAGCCTCCCTCCAGAGAGAGCATGCTGTGAGCAGAGGTGCTCCAGCACAGAGGGTACGTCTACACTACAGCGCTAGTTCGAACTAACTTAGTTCGAATTAGTTAATTCGAACTAAGCTAGTTCGAACTAGCGCATCTAGAACTAAAAACTAGTTCGAACTAGCGTTTTGCTAGTTCGAACTAGCGCGTCCACACTGATTGGACGCAGGGGGGCATTTAAGGGCAGCTGAAACCGGTTCTGGCAGGGCATCAGGTCAGCAGTTGCTTTGTGTGGCTGCTGTCTGAGGCTATCTGAGGCTCGTGCTTAAAGGGACCCCCCCTGGACAGCCGGTTCTCAGCTTTTCCTGCTTGCTTGCCAACCTCGCCGAGGGACAGCAAAGCGTCGGTCTCTGTGCCCGTCTGTGTCGGTGCTTCCCTTCGGGGGGGCCGCCGCAGGTGGCAACATGGAGCCACGGCTCGCCCTGCACCTTCTGGTGCACGTTCTGGACTTGCTGCTGCAAGCCTGCCAGCAATGGCTCGAGGCTGCCTGGCACCACCTGGGGAACGTCAGCCCCCTGCCTCTCCGCCTGGCCGCCCTGGGGGCCGTGGAGGAGCCGCGGCGGCGCCCCGGCACCGGCGTGCCCCGCCGCATCTGGCGTCTGGACACCAGCAGCGACTGGTGGGACCGCATCGTCCTGGAGCACTGGGACGACCGACAGTGGACCCAGAACTTTAGGATGAGGAGGGACACCTTCCTGGAGCTCTGCGAGTGGCTCGCCCCTGCCCTGCAAAGAAGGGACACTCGCATGAGGCCCGCCATCCCCCTCCAGAAGCGGGTGGCCATCGCCCTCTGGAAGCTCTCCACGCCGGACAGCTACCGATCCGTCGGGAACCAGTTCGGCGTGGGGAGATCCACTGTCGGAGCAGTGCTCATGCAGGTACGGCGCTCGTCGGCCACCGAGCCGGGGGGGAGGGGGGCTGCGAGGAGGGGATGGGCCGCCCCAGGGACAAAGGGGGGGGCGGGAGGAGGCGAAAGCGCCCCGCACCGGAGGGGTCGGGCTGTCCCGGCCGTACTACACGCCGCCAGGGGGGTTGCTTCCGGGAGTGGGGCGCGGGGCACTGCCAGGGCACGCACGCTCCCAGCCACCCGGGCGCCCCACTGATTGACGCTTTGCTGTGTCTCTCTCCGCAGGTGGTCAAGGCCATCAACCGGGTGCTGCTCCGCAGGGTGGTCCGCCTCGCCAACCCGGATGCCGTCATCCGGGGATTCGGCGCCCTCGGCTTCCCCAACTGCGGGGGGGCCATCGACGGGACGCACATCCCCATCCGTGCCCCGGAACACCAGGCGTCCCGGTACGTGAACCGCAAGGGGTACTTCTCCGTCATCCTGCAGGCCGTATGTGACCACCGGGGACAGTTGACGGACATAAATGTGGGCTGGTCCGGCAAAGCACACGACGCCCGGGTGTACCGGAACTCCTCCGTGTGCCAGCGGCTGCAGGACGGGACCTTCTTCCCCGACCGCCACATCAGGGTCGGGGACGTGGACATGCCCGTCTGCCTGGTGGGGGATGCCGCCTACCCACTGCAGCCCTGGCTCATGAAGCCCTACACGGGACACCTCAATCCCTCCCGCCAGGCCTTCAATAACAGGCTGAGCAGGGCCCGCATCGTGGTGGAGGGGGCCTTCGGGCGACTGAAAGCCCGCTTTCGATGCCTCCTCACCCGTCTGGACCTGGCCGAGCACAACATCCCTCCCGTGGTGGCGGCATGTTGTGTGCTCCACAATTTGTGTGAGCGGAAGGGGGAGGCTTTCTTGCCAGCCTGGATGGCTGAGGCTGACCGCATGGCTGGACACTACGGTCAGCCCCGCACCGCCGCCGTCCGGGAAGCCCAGCGGGGGGCCATCCGGATCCGGGAAGCCCTGCGGGAGAGCTTCCAGGTGGAGGAGGAGGAGGACTGACCTCTCCCTGCATGCCCCACCGGGGCCTTCTTCCACCCTACCCCCCCCCTTCCCCTTTCCCCTCCCTATCTACTGTACAATAAAGACACCTGTTTTTCAAACAAAAACGTCTGTTTATTTCAGAGAACTGGGGTGGGGGAGGGAGGAATGAAGGTGGGAGAAGGGAGGGGGAAACCTGGGACGAGGGAGCTGGAAGGGGAGGGGAGGGAAGGGAGGAAGGGAAAGGAAAGCTCAGGGGTGGGAGTCTGGGTGCCTCTCCCGTCTCGCCACACTGCGGGTCCGGGGGCGTCGGTGGGGAATGGTTGTGGAGGGGGGGGCAGAGAGGACAGGGGGTGTGGAGGAAGCAGGAGCGGAAGCAGGAGCGGAAGCAGGAGGAGCAGGAGGAGCAGGGGGAGCAGGGGGAGCAAGAGGGGGAGCAGGGGGAGCAAGAGGGGGAGCAAGAGGGGGAGCAGGGGGAGCAAGAGGGGGAGCAAGAGGGGGAGCAGGGGGAGGAGGAAATGGAAAGCGGTCGAGCAGGCTCTGGAGGTGGCCTCGCAGGGCACGGCCCTGCTCCTCCAGGGCCTCCAGACTCCTCTGGCGCAGCCTGAGGTCCTCCTGGACCCAGTGGTCCTGGAGACGGAGCTGTCGGTCCAGGAACCGGAGATGCCGCCTCTGGTAGTCCTCCTGGTTCCTGGCTGTCCTGCTTGCCCGGGCGCGGGCGGCTGCTGCAGGCGGTGTGGTGCGCCCTGCAGGCCCCGGTGCTGCAGCTGTGGTGCAAGAAGACCAGCGGTCAATTACCCCAGGGGCCCAGGTGTGTGAAACCCAGCTCCCCTCTGCAAGGCCAGGGCCCCTGCAGGATCCCCAGCTGCTGCTCCGTAGTGGGCAAGGCCCAGGCGCACGGTCCCGGGGCTCCCTCTCGCCCCAGCCCCCCGTACACATAAGGGGAACACGAGGGTACTCACAGGTGGATGCCTCCCCGGCCTCTGATGATGCAGGCGAGCGGCTCTGTGGGGTGCCTCGGGGGTCCCGGGTCCTGGGAAGGCTGGCAGCAGGCTCCTGGCTCTCAGAGCCCTCTTCCTCCTCCTCGGTGTCCAGGAGCGGTCCCTCTGCCCCGGGGTCAATCACGTCCCGGGGGGCAGGGACGGCATGAGGCCCCAGGATGCGGTCCAGGGCATGGAAGTGGGGGCAGGCCTCCGGGTCAGCCCCTGGCAGGCAGGCCCGGGAGTAGGACTGCCGCAAGTCTTTAATCTTGCAGCGCACCTGCTCCCGGCTGCGCTGGTGGCCCCTGGCGGCCAGGCTGGCAGCCATGCGTCCATAGACGGCCGCGTTCCGGTGGCTAGTGCGGAGATCGTGGACATTTGAGGCTTCCCCCCAAACCTCGATGAGGTCCACGATCTCCGCACTTGACCAGGCGGGCGCCCGCCTTTTGCGCCCCCGGGCAGGCTCCCGGGAGCCGCCAGGCTGGTCGTGGGGAGCAGTGGAGGGCTGGGAGCCCTCGGATGGCTGGCTCATCCTGTGGCAGGTGCAGGCTGTGCAGGCACGGGTGCTGGCAGCCTTGCAACTGGCACAAAGTGAGTAGCCAGCCCGTGGCCCTTTAAGGGCTCCGGGGCCGGGAGGGGGGCAATAGAGTTTCCCTGGTGTTGGCCAGAGTGGCCACCAGGGAAACCTGGGAAGCCTTAGCCTCCCACTAGTTCGAACTAAAGGGCTACACAGCCCTTAGTTCGAACTAGCTAGTTCGAACTAGGCGTTAGTCCTCGTAAAATGAGGTTTACCTAGTTCGAACTAAGCGCTCCGTTAGTTCGAATTAAGTTCGAACTAACGGAGCGCTAGTGTAGCGCATAGGAAAGTTAGTTCGAACTAACGTCCGTTAGTTCGAACTAACTTTCTAGTGTAGACATACCCAGACAGAGCACGCCCGACCATGGCAGGGGGTCTGCTCCAGCCTGGCCACGGCAGGTGGAGGGGGGCTGCTCCCCTTATCATCCTCCATTTAATTGGTTAACTGGTTAAAGGGCAGCAGGACAGATCACCTGTCATCCTTTGTCACCGTTGATACATGTGCTTGGCTGGGTATAGTAACATTTGTGTCTCTCCGTCAAAGAGTGTATCATAGCAAAGCAGCATTCATTTCAAACGATCTGCATGTACAGAACCATTGTTCTCTGTCCTACCACCCTCCATTTTTAATTACTTGAGGGATGGTCACTGGAGAGGAGATAAAACATCTGTTACGGCTCTTGCAAGCCAAAGTGCATTCTTCAGCAAAACAGAGAGCAAGTATATCTGTGCACATGAGGAAGAAACAGAAATGTCTTAATGATGTTCCCACTAAGGAGCCAGAATATTCAGTGACCTAGGAGAGATAGGGTTTTAATAAAAGGTCACAACTAATTGTACCAGAAACCATATGAGTAGAAGTATATAAGTGCTTGCCGACATTACAGGCTTGTCCATTGGATGGGTACTGATTTCACAGGTTACCTGAGTTTTGGGTATGTTTTGTATATCAGAAAGCTGTTTTTCCCTCCTCAGGTAAAGTTTGCATAATCACATAGGCCCAAGGCAGCTATATGAAAGCACCCTCTATTGTAAGTGGAGCTGAGAGAAATTTTTAGAGCAGTAAGTATTGACTGTTTCAAGTCTACTCAAATTATTCATGAATTCAGGTCAAATTCAGTAAATAGCTTCAGCCAAAAAAACCACCCAAGCCTCCAAATTGTGAAAAAGCCGAATGTTTCATTTTTAAATGATATGTTCCAACTTTTCATCTCGAAAGACAGTTTCATGTAAAAGCTGAACAAAATAGAAAAAATTAAACAAAGTTAGTTTTAGATAGAAAGAAATGTTTTCTTCAATCCAACATTTTAGACTTTTTTCCTTTTGACAAGAAACCCCTTCCCCAAATTTCCATTTCCAGTCAAGGTGAAACTATTTCTTTTTTTTTTTATTTCTTCCTTCAGTCGTGGAACCAAAATATAAGTTATTCACACATCTCTAATTGTATTGTCTTTGAGGCAGAATGCCATTCGTTATCACTTTCTGCAATTCTTAGCACAGTGGTGCCCTAACTTGGTTGAGGATTGAAGATCTCTCACAATACAAATAAATAAAATAATAATAATAATAATGTTCCCCTTCTATTTATTATTATTTATCTACTTTTCATTTGTATATCCTTAGGCCATGAGTTCCTATGAACTGGGACCATCTTTGAGTATCTGGAAAATGGCTATCACATAATATGGACTCTCATAAATAAACAATAAACAACAACAATACTGCAGCCAAGCCACTGATTTCAGTGAGAACAGATTCTCACCGTAACCCTCTCAATACAAAAGAAATGGTAAAAAAATCTGCATTTTGTATAAACCGTAAACAAGCAGGTGAATACGAACATAGAAATTATCACAACTTTATGTATCTTGTCAGCAATATGACTTTTCTTTAAATGATGGTTTATGTTTGTAGTGTCTTTTGATATGTTTAAGCATAGCCTTGAACTATAATTACAGGGCAGGAATAATAAAAGATGAAATTATTGTGTCATAGAGGGGTTTTTATTCTGGACCCTATGCACTTTACTAATAGGATAAGCTATACTGCCATATGTGCCTCAAAGGCCTTCATAAGCTATAGTGGAATCGTTCATCAAGGAAGCCTTTAAGGCAGTATATAATTCGATAGCTGAAAAAATTGAAATTATGCTTTGGAGGACAATGCAAGTTCTATTCATCTAATGAAATGGAATATTGGTCTGAAGAACTACCTGACATCTAGTGTGTGCCTGGAGCAATAAGGTGTACTCAGGTGCATCATCAAAAAGTTGATGGAATGTAAATTAACTCTTCTGACTGAAAGGTGATACTTTATTACATGCACATTGAAATATGATCATGCCCTTTCTATCGGTGATGGCACCATACCCGGGTAGTATTCTCCGCGTGTTGTCTTATGGGTTAAGCCGAGAATTGGATGTGAGAATTGCTGTGTTCCCTTCCTGTCTGTGCCAATAACTCGTTTTGTGGTCTTGGTCAAGCTTAGTTATTCTCCTGATCATGGGTTGTGTCTACACTGCAGCGTTATTGCAGGATACCGGTGTATTCCTAAATAGCTATCCCGTGTCTTCACAGCAAGCCCATTATTTCAGGGGTCCCTGTAAACCTCATTCCAAGAGGAGTAAGGGACTTTTTGGAACAGTGGGTAATTTCGAAATTTGGCACGGTGTAGACAGCACCAAATGACGAAATAAGCTATTTCAAAAGAAGATCAAAATAAGCTATGCAATTTACATAGCTCAAATTGCGTATCTTATTTTGAACTATGGTGCAGTGTAGAAGGAGCCTTAGTTATCGATCTCTAAAATGCCTGGAATAGTACTTCTCTAATTCACAGGGGTTTTGTGGGGCTTCATTCATTGGCCCTGGTCTATAGCTAAAACTTAGGTTAACCTATCTAAGGGGTAGACGTGTTAGTCTGTAACTGCAAAACAATGAGGAATCTTGTGGCACCTTAAAGATGAGCAAATCTATTTGGGCATAAGCCGTCATGGGTAAAAACTCATTTTGTTAGATGCAACTGTCCACATGGCAGTGTGTAAGTACATGAGGCAGTGAAATGCTCTAGCAGAGGTGACAGGGAAAGGCTCTGGCATGGAGGAGGTAGCAGGACATGACACTGCTAAAAGGTTTGGCACTGCTTGGGAGAGCCATATAGGTTACATATCTGATACATACCCTAAAGTGCTGGCCTAAGCCACGCTTCACTGTCTACACAGTTCTGTGTGCCCATGCAATCTACATACGTGTTGTCTATACCCTACACAATGCCACCAGGATTCTGCCGTGTAGACAAATATTTGGTGCCTATATAATGTGTGAAATGACCAGATTCCGAGGAGCTAAAAATGCACATTATTATTCGCTCGTTTTCTTTGAGTCTCTGAAGAAATTAGCGTTTTAACCTCTTTAAAGATAAAAGAGCAATTACTTTTATGTTATTCCATTTTGAGGGGGACATGTCACAAAAACACATTGTTAAATGATATGGAATTGAGAAAAGTCCCGCACGATTAATCTTTTTTGTAAATCATCTACTAAAGTTACTACAGTAAAACAGGAACCAGAAATAACAAAACACTGTGTATAATGTAGCTTAAATGGAAAATTTCACACATGAGCACATTTGTAGATAGAGACATTTATGAAAAAAAACAAAACAATTTATTTGACCAATAGTCTTCCCCTTCCATTTCTAGCATTAAAGATATTTGTGTTTTTACAAGAATTCTTTCTCCATCTAAAATCAGTTTCTGCTTAACTGTGCAATGGAGTAATAATCCCGTATTTGTGAATGAATAGATGATTCAATAAATAGGCACTAAGTAGCCCAATGGTTCCTACTCGTTAGGAACAGGAGACGAGGAGTTCTGACTTCCTGAGTTTTATTCTCAACACTGCCAAGATCACACAATGAGCCAGTGGCAAAGCCAACTTACACCATCTCTGCAACTCACGTTGCTGATCTGTAAAATGCTTCAATAACTGGAGGCTTCATTAATTAATGCTTTTAAATTGCTGTGATATCCTGAGCTGTAAAACATACAGTAATTAAAGTCAAAATACTATTATTGCCATAGAAATTACCGTGGAATAACTGGTTAGTCATATCCATTGGTCTCCCTCTAACAGCTGTCCCTTTTACATAAACCCGCTTTCTTTGAGAGTCTCTGGAATTATTCTGGATAACTATAAATCCAAAGGCCAGATAGGCACAAAGAAGCCAAATCCAAATCCTCAAAGGCAAACCTGTGAAGCAGATAACTGGCAAAGATTCTGAAAAGAAAGTTTGTGAAGACTGGCTGAATAACATGACACATGACAGTGAAGAATTGATCAGATCTCAGGAAGATGTGGGCCTAACAGTAGGGCTATGTCTAGACTACATCCCTTTTTTGTAAAAGGGATGTAAATTAGACGTATCGCAATTGCTAATGAAGTGGGGATTTAAATCTCTTGCACTTCATTAGCATAAAAATGGCTGCCACTTTTTTTGGCACGGAGCTTTGCCGGAGAAAAGTGCCAGTCTAGACACTGATCTTTCAGAAAATAAAGCCTTTTCCGAAAGGTCCCTTATCCCTTATTTCAAGAGGGATAAGGGACCTTTCGGAAAAGGCTTTATTTTCCACAAGATCAGTGTCTAGACTGGAACTTTTTTCCGGCAAAGCTACGTGCGGAAAAAAAGCGGCAGCCATTTTTATGCTAATGAAGCACGGGAGATTTAAATCCCCGCTTCATTAGCAATTGCGATACGTCTAATTTACATCCCTTTTACAAAAAAGGGATGTAGTCTAGACGTAACCTAGGAGCCTAATACTCTTATTCTCCATGAAGTTCAGGATAGTTTCAAGAAACATTATACAATTTTCAGCTGATCAGACATGCCTGCGTAAATTATACCTAGGATTGCCAGATGGTTTAACCAAAAATACCATATACTTCCCCCCCCCCCAAAAAAAAACACTGTTGAGAAAAAAAGGGGAGGAGACCAAAGTTGTTAAGCAAAAAAAAAAAAAAAAAAAAACCCCACCCCAAAAACAACATGGTCCCTTTAAGGCCTTTGGGGTTTTTGTGTGTGTGTGTGGGAAGAGGACTCCCCTGTGGAACCAGGTAAGTGGGGGAGGGGGACTCAGAGGGACTGAGGGAGTGGGTCCGGGAGGGGCCCGGGGACTGGGCCCAGTTGCTGAGTGTGGTAGGGTTGCCAGGTGTGCGGTATTTTCGCCTCCTGGCGGGAAAAAAAAATCAGAAAATACCAGACATTTTAGGTGTCCAGTATTTTCTGATTTTTTTTTACTGGACAGGAGGCAAAAATACCAGACTGTCTGGGTCAATACCGGACACCTGGCAACCCTAATTATACCTCTATTTTTTTCCTAGCGACTCCCCGCTCCCTCAACAAAGAGTTTTCATGTTCATGAACAGGGAACTGGAGCACGTCTTCATTTTTAATTTGATTTATACTTTTTAAAAAAATGACAGTCTGCCTAGCGCTTCCCAAGACACATTGCAAGACAAGGTCTCAGCCCCGAGGCGCTTACAAGCTAAGCAGACAAAGGCCAGACGTTGAACCACATGTGGAAATCCAGGGTATGTTGGTGACTAGCTCAGACACCTTTTGTAGTCACATTTATCATTCTTTTCATTTCCTTTGTTTCCATTCTCTGTGCGTCTCAGTTCCAGTGATGTCCTCATCTCCCCCACACCCTTCCTCCTATGTGTATTCCATTGTATCTTCCAGGTGCTCTTTTAAATCAAGGTTTGACTGCAGTCATAAAGTTTCCAGGTCCAAAAAAACCTGACACGGGTTCACTCCTGAATGCCGCCGATTACAGCAGCAGGGGAGTCTGTTAATTTCGATTGAGTAAATGGGCTAAAGGTGTTAACATAACCCAGTCACTGTCCAATATCAAAGGAGCTGGTATACAGACATTTCAGTCTGCTTTAGCACTGTGGGGAACACGCCATTAAAAGGCCTTTTAACTTTTTATTACAGATACAGAAAAGAAGGAAACCAGCTAAAGCATTTGAAATATGAAGTACTGAGTAAAGCTTTCATTTTAACAACTTCTTTGTGCTCTTTCCCTTTAGCTGGGAGGGAGGAAGAACCAACCTCCCCACTCTGCCTATTTGACAATCCTGGCTTATATTAAAGATGAGAATGACTGTCCTTTTGGGGAAAAGAGAAGAAATTAGTGGAGAAGGGCTGAAGATGTAGTGGCTGCTGATGGTAAAGTCTGATCCTGTGTAATCACAGGTGGGCTACGTCTAGACTGGCCCCTATTCCGAAATAGCCATGCTAATTTCCAACTTTGGAATAGGAAAATCCGCGGGGGATTTAAATATCCCCCGCGGGATTTAAATAAACATGTCCGCCGCTTTTTTTCTGGCTTGGGGAAAAGCCGGAAAAAAGCGTATAGACTGGCGCGATCCTCCGGAATAAAGCCCTTTTCTGGAGGATCTCTTATTCCTACTTTCAGGTATGTTTATTTAAATCCCGCGGGGGATATTTAAGTCCCCCGCGGATTTCCCTATTCCAAAGTTGGAAATTAGCATGGCTATTTCGGAATAGGGGCCAGTCTAGACGTAGCCGTGGTGTTTGGGATTTAGCTGGAAGAGGTAGGGGTGGCCACATTAGCTGGGTCCCTCTCTCTTTAGCTTGCTCGGGTCAGGACATCTCTCAGGATCAAGATGAGAAAGACATGTGTTTACTAGAAACTAAGGCGGGGAGAGGGCGGGGGGTGGGAGGATAGCAGCCAGGAAGGTGAAATTCACTCCAGAAGCCTCTATCAGCTCTTCTCTAATGTCTCTTTCTTTAAGGACCCTCAAGGGGAATGGTGGATGGAGCAGTTCATCAACTCATTACTTTGTTGGCTAATTAGGTGTATACCTGACAGGCCAGTTTTGTTTGTTAATTTCCAGTTCCACATCTTCTAATTTTACCAAGCATGATTAAAACAGCACCCTGGAACTATAGTAGCTATAGGTTTTTTTGTTTAGACTAATTTAGGCTGTCTCCTTTTGGTACCTTTGCCCATCAACACTGGGTGTTGCAGGTTATTGGGCCAGCTCATCAACCTATTATCATTCAACTCACAAGTGGGCTGACAAGTTTATACTAATGATTGTCTCGGTACCTGCCTCCTTCCACCTGCTCTCTCGGCAATACTGAGAAAAGGCAGCTACTCTCTCTTTTCTGTGTGGATGAGGGGGACTGTGGATGGGGGTTGCTCCACCACACACAATCTGCCCTGTGAAGCCAGGAATAAGCCATACAAGCAAGAGGGCCGGCACAGCTTCATTCCCCTGTGAGGCAAGGGAGAAGATGGGACTGGAGTTTTGCTCTAAGCCTCAATTTCATCCTTGCTCTGCTCCTGGGGGGCAGTTTTGGGGGGAGGATGCTGCAAAACAGGTCAAAAAGTGCAAGTCCAGCCCTAGGTGTGTGGTCAGGGTCTAAGTCCATTACTTAAACAAGGGTCCATTTCTGCTGTGTCTCCTTTTGCCCACAGTGGTAGACTGAAAACTGTGTTCAATTCTCAAGCGACCACATTACGCGTTAAGGGGTTTCCTGGTCCTGATTACAGACTAGGGGGCTCTGTCAGGTTGCGTGCTACCTGGCTTCAGGCATGGTCCACACTAGGAAATTCGGTTTGTTTAATTATGTCACTCAGGGTACGTCTAGGCTACAGGCTTTGACAACAGTATCTGTTGACAAAGCTTCTGTCAACAAAGAGCGTCTAGACTACATCCAGTTCTGTCGACAAAGCAAGCCACAAAGGAGGAGTCAGGCAAGAGCTGAGTGTCCCAAGGAACACTTCAGAGGTTGGTTTTCTTCATCATCTTCATTAATGATCTGGGTGATGGGTTGGTTGGCAGCCTCTTAGTGTGGATGATAGTAAGCTGGGGGGAGAGGTACATATGGTGTAGGATATAGATAGGGTCTAGAGTGATCTTGACAAATTGGAAGATTGGGCCAAAATAATCTAGGTTCAACAAAGACAAGCAAAGTCCTGCACTCCCGACAGAAGAATCCCAAGCACAGCTACTGGCTGATGACTGACTGGCTAAGTGGCATTTCTGCAGAAAGGGACCTGAAGATTAAAGCAGATTAGAAGATTTGAGTCAACAGTGTGCCCTTGTAGCCAAGAAGGCTAACGGCGTATTGGGCTGCATTAGTAAGATCACTGTCAACAGACGGAGGAAAGTGATCATTCGAGGCCACATCTGGAATATTGTGTCCAGTTTCTACCCATTCACCCACCACAGAGAGGGTGTGGACAAATTGGAGGGATTCCAGTGGAGGGCAGTAAAAATGGTTAGTATTTATGAGGAGAGACTGAGGGATTTGGTTTTATTTAGTCTGCAGAAGAGAAGAGTGAGGGGGGAGTTGATAGCAGCCTTCAACTACCTGAAGGGGGTTTTCCAGAGAGGATGGAAGCAGGCTTTTCTCAGCCATTGCAGATGACAAAACAATGAGCAATGGTCTCAAGTTTCAGTGAGGGAGATCTAGGTTGGATATTAGGAAAAAGCTATTTCCTTAGGAGGGTGGTAAAGCACTGGGGTGGGTTACCTAGGGAAGTGGTAAAACCTCCATCCTTAAAGGTTTTTTAAGTCCCTGCGTGACAAAGCTCTGGCAGAGATAATTTAGTTGGGATAGTCCTTCACTGAACAGGGTGTCGGACTGGATGCCCTCTTGAAGACTCTTCCAAAACGAACATGCTAGATTCTATGAAGAGCCAGGCAGGGTGAGATGTTGACTACAGAAGACAGACAAGAACAGCGCCATTGCGGCTGCTGCCATGGTGCCACTACACAGTGGCTCTGAGAACCTTACATTCAGGATTCTGGTTATTAAGACATAAAGAAGACGCTGAACCTCTCTAATCCAGCACTCTCTGGGTATGTCCACACTACAAAGTTAATTCGAACTACCAGACGTTAGTTCGAATTAACTTTGATAGGCGCTACACATGCAAACCGCTAGTTCGAACTTAATTCGAACTAGCGGAGCGTTTAATTCGAACTAGGTAAACCTCATTTTACGAGGACTAATGCCTAGTTCAAATTAAGTAGTTCGCATTAAGGGCTGTGTAGCCACTTAATTCGAACTAGTGGGAGGCTAGCCCTCCCCAGCTTTCCCTGGTGGCCACTCTGGGCACCACCAGGGAAACTCGTCTGCTCCCCTCCCGGCCCCGGAGCCCTTAAAGGGGCACGGGCTGGCTACGGTGCCTGTGCCAGGTGCAAGCCTGCCAGCACCCAGCTAGCAGACCCTGCACCTGGAACGGCATGAGCCAGCCACCCGCTGCCACCCAGCCCTCCGCCTCTTCCCGGGACCAGGCTGGCGGCTCTCAGGAGCCTGCCCGGGGCCGCATGAGGCGGGCGCCCACCTGGTCTAGTGCGAACATCGTGGACCTCATCCACGACCTCTGCACGATGCACAGGAAAGTGGCCGTCTAGGGCAGGAGAGCTGCCAGCCTGGCCACCCAGGGGCAGCTGTGCATGAAAATCAAGGAGGTCCAGTGAGACCCCCGACCCTGAGCCCAGAACGGCCGTACTGGGTCAGACCAAAGGTCCATCTAGCCCAGTAGCCTGTCTGCCAACACCAGCTACCCCGGAGGGGATGGACCGAAGCCAATGACCAAGCCATTTGTCTTGTGCCATCCATCTCCAATCTTCCAAAACAGAGGCCAGGGACACCGTTCCTACCCCTTGGCTAATAGCACTCGATGGACCAAACCTCCATGACTTGATCTAACTTTTCTTTAAACTCTGTTATAGTTCTAGCCTTCACAGCCTCCTGCAGCAAGGAGTTCCACAGGTTGACTATTTGCTTTGTGAAGAAGAACTTTCTGTTATTAGTTTGAAGCCTGCTACCCATTCCTTTCCTTTGGTGTCCTCTAGTCCTTCTATTATGGGAACTATAGACTCATAGACTCCAGGGTCAGAAGGGACCATTATGATCATCTAGTCTGACCCCCTGCACAGTGCAGGCCACAAAATCTCATCCAACCCTCCTGGAATAATCCTCTCACCTATATCTCAGATATTGAAGCCTTCAAATACTTTGAAGACCCCAAGATGCAGAGATCCTCTAGCTGTGATCTCTACCCCATGCTACTAATGAAGAACTTTTCTTTATGCACCCTCTCCACACCACTCATGCTTTTATAGACCTCTATCATACCTCCCCCCTCAGTCTCCTCTTTTCTAAGATGAAAAGTCCCAGTCCCTTTAGTCTCTCTTCATATGGGACCTGTTCCCAACCCCTGATCATTGTAGTTGCCCTCCCCTCTCCCAGCCTCTCTCTTCCCCTCTCCCACCTCCTTTTCCCAGTCTCCCCGAGTTTTGTTCAATAAAGAGAGTTTCTATTTTTGACCACATGTGTCCTTTATTTTGTACATCAGGAAGGGGGGCTAGGGAGGGGTAAGTGGAAGGAAGTGAGGGAGGAATGGGGTACGAACCCCCGATGAGGAGGACTGGGGTGGCTCTGCAGGCTCCTTGGGGTGGAAACTCTCCTGCAGACCCCTGATTGACCCCTCCGGATGGTAGGCTGCAGTAAGTGGGGTGGGGATCGGGTCCCTTTAAGCACAGCCCTCGGCTAGCCTGAGACAGCAGCTCCACGCTCTAAGTCCTAATCTGATGCCCTGCCGGCACTGCTTCCGGCCATCCTTAACCTTGGTTCAGGGTCCACTCAATGTGGACATGCTAGTTCAAATTAGCAAAATGCTAATTCGAACTAGTTTTTAGGTCTAGATGCGTTAGTTCAAATTAGCTTAGTTCGAATTTACTAATTCGAACTAAGTTAGTTCGAATTAGTGCTGTAGTGTAGACATACCCTCAGATCCAGCAACATCTGTGGTCCAGCATGACTTTAGTGAGGCAGATGTCCACTTATCATGGGTGTGGACAAGTTTCTCATGGTCCCATAAGGTCCCACTCCTGGATCTCACTGTTCTGTGCAGTTATTTAGCTCTAATTTATCCCTCAATGTCCTCTAACAGCCGAGTAAGCAGTGGAAGTGTTGGTAATGCTGCTAGACAATATTGACTTCCCATGGGATGGGAAATTCTCTGGTTCAGCATCGGTCAGGTCCCGAGGGTGCCGGACTAGAGAGGTTCACCATGCTTTTTCTAAATTCTTGAAATATAACACTCATGGCCCCAGTTCCACTAGTGTTTCATTTGTTTCTTCGGATGCTTCTATATATTGGGGCTATCCAAGGGCCATCTGCACGTTAAGACTTTCTGGCACAAAGCAGGTCCCAGACAATGAATTTCCCTCTGCATTCAAAGGAAAAGAGTATTTAATGTGTCCTCCTAAAGGAAAATGACTACATGTAATTGCGTGTCAGAAAAAAATATTTTTCCCCCTAAAGTCTTTTATTCAATTGAATGGCATCTAAAACAATTATAATATATTTGCACCAGCCGGAGCAGAGCAAAATGCCTATAGACAGAAATGACATTTATGAGCACTAAGTGAACAACATAAAAAAAACCAGAACAACCTACCATCTAAAAAAAAAGGAAGCAAAATCAAATGAGAATCGTCAATCTTTAAATTACAGCTGACCTGTCTGTGCAATATTAATGGGAATTCTGAATTCCTGAGGGAGATCAGAATCCAGTCCAATGATTACATTTGCAAAAAAGGTACAACAATATTCTAGATATGAATTGTCCATTCTGAGCATGACTGGCCGGTGTTTTCTTATCCCCTCTTTGGGAGATTATCAGTGAGGCAGGCTGAAGAAGTGTGCCTTGCATTGGGAATGGAAATTGGTGATGTTTTGTACTAATTCTTAGATCTTCTAAAGGGAAACCAGATGAATTTAAAGCTAATCTGATTTGGACAAGGTTGGGTGATTTCTCTATGTTTAATTGGATTTACATAGGGCTGGACATGGTTCACCCATCAGCAGAGGGTCTCAGACTGCTCTTTTACTGCTCTGAATATGTCTTCTGTTAACCTATCATTGTCGGTCTAAGAAAGAAAGGGTTTCCACAATGCTAAAAAAGCAAGGTCCAACAGCAAAACAGCATGCAGAATACAAAGTTCCAAATAAAATAACCTGGAATCAAGCCCACAGAGACTCACTCCCATATGCTTGGTGATTTTGGCATTCCTGTTTTCCATAGTAAAATCCATGCAGCAGGAGTGGAAGGGAGGGGGTTAGAAACCAAGAATTCCATTTTATGCAAAATTCAGAGCTTTCAAAGTCTGACTTTGTTCACCTCTGGAACAAAAATTAGACCCTTTGAACTTTTATTTTTTGCCAAAAAAACTTTCTCACCCCACTCAAGACCTTCATGTCCCAGTATGGCCAATATTTAAAGTACGGTCGTTGACAGAGATTCAAATTACTGATTGCAACCACACTGAGCAGAGACTTGACATTGGGTGTCTAACATTACAGGGAAAGGTTCTAACTACCAGGCCATTGGCTATTCTTTGAGCATCTGTGTGTGTCTCCTTTTCTCTCTCTCTCTCTCACACACACACACACATACACACGACCTGAAAAACCTTCTCATCAACATGAAATGTGTTGACAGCTTGGCATCATTTCTCAATGAAAAACATTTCATGAAAAAACCCCTCCTGACATGTTATAATTCTAATATGTTTGCTTCACATCCCCACCAATGCTTGTTTACACTCCTCAGAAGAAAATCCCCAACTCATTAGAGATTTGTCTTAAGCAACCTCATCAAGCACAAACACTTTCCTAAATAAATGCGTTTTTACGCTTCAGAGATAAAGGTGTGAAAATGTAGGACGTCATTTTACACATTCCTCTTTTTTACACACTTTACCTGGAGGGCGAACTGGGGGCTGGTGGCTGGTTTAGATGTTTGTAAAATGCAATCTATCATTCAAATGGAATCTGTCAAGTGATGTTTCAGTTTAAGTCAGTTTTAAATCTAATTGTCTTCTCTGCCTACACACAACATAATGGACACAGACTATAAGTGAATAGTCCCAGTAAGCACAAAAAGAAAACACTCTTGGCCAGAAAGCATTTTGTGGTGGGTAGCAGTTGCAAACAATACACGGAGACAGAGATGCAATTCAGAGGGCAAACCATTCTGACCAAAAATGGATGCCAGGTGGTATCAGAGAGAAGATCAATATTTATTTTAAAGTAGCCATTTTTATTTATTTTAAAGTAGCCATTATTTTAAAGTGTGCTTTCTGGTGATATTTCCAGTGAGGCTTTCTGGTGATATTTCCAAATCAAACAGTTCATTAAGAAACACCCACATACTTGAACATTTCTGAGGAAAGCAAACACTTTCTGCAAAAATTCTCATTTTGTCAAAAAGCCCAGGCTTCCATCAGAAAAAAAGTTTCAGTGGAGCATTTTCAAGAAGTCTGAGGGTGTGTGTAGACTACAGGTTTTTTTTAAAAAAAAGTGGCCTTTTTTCAAAAAAACTTCCCCCATGTCTAGACTGTTGCCATGTTCTTTCACGGCAGTTTTTTTGACCACAGAAAACCTCGTTTTATGAGGAAGAACGTCTTTTTTTGAAAGTGCTCTTTCGAAAAAAGGGACTATATAATGCAAACTGTGCTTTTTCCAAAGAGAGCAGCCAGACTGCCTGGGTGCTCTCTTTTGAAAAAGCAGCTTGCTTTTTCAAAAGTACTGGTTGTAGTCTACATGCTCTTTTTCGAAAGAGGGTTTTTCAAAAGTATCTTTCGAAAAAGCCTTTCAAAAGGGGCTTGCAGTCTAGACGTAGCCTGGATTTGGGTTTCATTGCCTACCCATTGCAAATGTGTCTGAATGTGAAAAGTGGAGTCCCACCCTCTTTATTGGGTGTGAAACTGGATTGTGGCAGGAGCTGTACATTTGGCCCAGAGTATGTTCTGATTGCAGGTACAGCGACTGGGTTTTTCTTTAGGATGTAAGTCTTTTAAAGATGGCTTACCGAAGATATAAAACAATTAGAATTATACTTGTTTCATAAATAAAGAAGTCACGAAAGGGATGTAATGAGAGTCATTATTCTCTCCCATAAGAATACCAGGCATGTGGAATCTAATCTCCCTCCATTTTCCAAAGTTCTCTGACACTTTAATTGAAGGATTGAAGAAATGGAGCTTTCTCCAGAATATTTCTTAGCAATTGGAGTTATAAGACACAAAAGAAAAAAAACTTATTTGGACAGTGCAACAGAAAATCCTTTCCCCTCTCAATGGCTCGATTTTCAGCCTCTTTGCAGATAACAAATCACTTTGTTCTACCACAAATAAAGATTTCTAGAGTACATAAGACCTGACTTTCATTTCTGTTAAGTCTTTTGCTTTTGTTGGTGGAAATCATGTTAAAGTCCATGTCATGGTGTGGAGGTTAACGAAGAACAAGTAATGTAGCTGAAGGTGCACAGGAAGCAGTAAGTGACGCTGCAGGCTAGAATCCTAGGGCTGGAAGAGACCTCAGGAGGTCATTGAGTCCAGCCCCCTGCCCAAAGCAGGACTAATCCTAACTAAACTATCCCAGCCAGGGTTTTGTCAAGCTGGGACTTAAAAATCTCTAGGGATGGAGATTCCACCCCCTCCCTAGGTAACCCGTTGCAGTGCTTCCCCACCCTCCTAGGGTGTGCCTCCGTCGATGGAGGCATGTAGATTAGACAGAACGGCAGAGGGAAATGAAGCCGTGATTAAAATAATCGCGGCTTCATTTAAATTTAAATGGCTGCCCCGCTCTGCCGATCAGCTGTTTGTCGGCAGATCGGGGCAGTCTGGACGCGACGCGTTGACAAAGAAGCCTTTCTTGATCGGCACAGGTATGCCTCGTGAAACCAGGTTTACCTGTGCCGATCAAGAAAGGCTTCTTTGTCAACGCAGCGCGTCCAGACTGCCCCAATCTGCCGACAAACAGCTGATCGGCAGAGCGGGGTAGCCATTTAAATTTAAATGAAGCCGCGATGATTTTAATCGCGGCTTCATTTCCCTCTGCCGATCTGGCTAATCTACATGCCTCCGTCGACGGAGGCATGTAGTTTAGACGTACCCCTAGTGAAATAGTATTGTTTAATATCCAATCTAGACCTCCCCCACTGTAACTTGAGACCATTGCTCCTCGTTCTGCCATCTGTCACCACTGAGAACAGCCTCTCTCCATCCTCTTTGGAACCTCCCTTCAGGAAGTTGAAGGCTGCTATCAAATCCCCCCTCACTCTTCTCTTCTGCAGACTAAACAACCCAAAATCCCTCAGCCTCTACTTGTAGGTCAAGAACTCCAAGCCCCCTCATCATTTAGCTGTGCTTTGTACAAATTCTCTTGGCATGTCTTTGGGGGTTGTTAGCCAGTGTCACCACTTATCGCTGATACCCTGCAATTTTTACTCCATTAGCTCAATAGTGGGAGTAAATCAACCCAAGCTGGGAATCACAACCCCACATGCAGACATAGGCTATGTCTAGACTGAAAGCTTCTTTCAAAAGAAGCTTTTTCAGACGAGATCTTCAAAAAAACTTATTTCAAAAGAACGCGTCCACATAGCAAAAGCACATTGAAAAAGCAATCTGCTTTTTTGGAAGATAGCATCCATTCAGTGTGGTCAATATCTCACATTTAAGCTGTGATTACTATGGATGGAGTGGCTACCAGAGCATCTGTGCTTTTTCTTGGAGGCTTCTTCTTTCAAAAAAACCCTCCCTCTTCCGCATCCACACATGCCTTCTTCCAAAAGAGCTCTTTCGTGGAACGAGGTGTACCGGTACCGGTAGTTCAAATCAGAAAGCCTAATTCGAACTACCTACTCCATACCGCGTGTAGCCGCGGGCATGCAGTCCGCACTAACGGGGATTTAAAAATGGCGGTGCCCAGCAAGATGCAAATGAAGCCCGGGATATTTAAATCCCGGGCTTCATTTGCAACTTCGAATGCCTACATTAACCACCCTAGTTCGAACTAGACATACCCGTACTGAAAAGAAAACTGTGGCCTCTGGTAGCATGATTAGGAGAAAACTCTGGATTGAAATTGACTCAATGTCTTACTTTTGGGTGAGGTTTTTTTCCCCTACAATAAGGTAGCATTTGAGTCAATATTTAAGCATACAGGAGGAAATAGGAAGAAACAAATGGACGTGCAGATAAATAGGACAAAGTAACAGTGCTTTGAACTGTTCCTAGAACAAGACTTCCGGAGGCTGGAGGCATTCCATATGCATCCCCTCACACCAGGGCTCTCTTCTGAGATCCATACCCATTGCCAATGAGGATTACTGGGTAGAAGGTGGTTTGACTTAATACATCCCTGAGAACGGGCCTCAAGAGACTAAAGTCATCACTGCCCAACACTGGCTGGTCCTTCTTTGCCATATAGCCTGCTTTGGAGATGAAGTCACCATATGAAGCTCTGAAGATTGGACTTGAGGTCACGAGAGGACACTCTTCAGTCATGGACCGGTCATGGCCATCTGATCGCCTAAAATTAACTTGGCTGCACCAGATCTCTAAGAGCCTGGGGGAACTCTAAGATGTCAGCAATGAAGTTGCACCATGTGATCCTGAATACTTGGTGCTATGGATCTGCGCTCTTTAAGTGTGTTGGGTATGTCTACACTACAGTGCTAATTCGAACTAACTTAGTTCGAATTAGTTAATTCGAACTAAGCTAATTCGAACTAACGCATCTAGAACTAAAAACTAGTTCGAATTAGCGTTTTGCTAATTCAAACTAGAGCATCCACATTAAGTGGACCCTGAAGCGGGGTTAAGGATGGCCAGAAGCAGTGCCGGCAGGGCATCAGAGGAGGACTTAGAGCGTGGAGATGCTGTCTCAGGCTAGCCAAGGGCTGTGCTTAAAGGGTCCTGACCCCCACCCCGGACAGACAGTTCTCAGGGGTGCCCCGCTTGCAAAGCAGTCCTGGCTTGGAGTGCCCAGACTACCCACACTGGGCACATCACAGCACTCAGCCATCAACCCGGCTGCACTTGCCGCAGGCTGCCATCTGGGGAGAAGGGGCAATTGGGGGGCTGCAGGAGAGCTTCCACCCCCAGAAGCCCGCAGAGCCAGCCCAGTCCTCCCCATGTGGTGCTCGTGCCCCATTCCTCCCTCACCTCCTTCCACTTACCCTTCCCTAGCCCCTCTTTTTGATGTACAAAATAAAGGACAATTGTTTTCCAAAATGGAATCTCTCTTTATTGAACAAAACTGGGGGAGACTGGGAAAAGGAGGTGGGAGAGGGGAAGAGAGAGGCTGGGAGAGGGGAGGGCAACTAAAATGATCAGGGGTTGGGAACAAGTCCCATATGAAGAGAGGCTAAAGAGACTGGGACTTTTCAGCTTAGAAAAGAGGAGACGGAGGGGGGATAGGATAGAGGTCTCTAAAAGCAGGAGTTGGGCGGAGACGGTGCATACAGAAAAGTTCTTCATAAGTTCCCATAAAGAAGGACTAGAGGAAGCCTGGGTAGCAGGCTTCAAACTAGTAACAGAAAGTTGTTCTTCACAAAGCAAAGAGTCAACCTGTGGAACTCCTTGCTGCAGGAGGCTGTGAAGGCTAGAACTGGAACAGAGTTTAAAGGGAAGTGAGATCAAGTCATGGAGGTTGGGTCCATGGAGTGGTATTAGCCAGGGGGTAGGAGTGGTGTCCCTGCCCAAGTTTTGTGGAAGGCTGGAGAGGGATGGCACAAGACAAATGGCTTGGTCACTGTCTTCGGTCCATCCCCTCCAGGGTCCCTAGGGTTGGTGGTTGTCGGCAGACAGGCTACTGGGCTAGATGGACCTTTGGTCTGACCCAGTACGGCTGTATCAGAGGGGTAGCCATGTTAGTCTGGATCTGCAAAAGCAACAAATAGTCCTGTGGCACCTTATAGACTAACAGATGTATTGGAGCATAACCTTTCGTGGGCAAAGACCCACTTCGTCAGATGCATGACATGCGTCTTTGCGCATGAAAGGTTATGCTCCAATACATCTGTTAGTCTATAAGGTGCCATAGCGCCCCTTGGTGTTGTAGTCCTTAGTTTCACAAAAGAAAAACAATTAACCAGTTCAGACATGATTTCCAAGCTGACAAACAAGGAAAATAATAAAGCCTGATGGACTATCTAAACTTTTTCCTACTTACACGTTTCAAGGAGTCCATTTCTGGGAGAGCCTTTCTCTTCTGTTACCTGGGGAAAAACTGTTTGTATCTCAAAGCAAAGGAAGGGAGGGGAAAAAAACCCTCGGGGTTTGAAATTCCTGTCTGTATTTCATTGGCTGAATGCCCGAAGCCCCCTCCCTCAGGTGCATCTCCAGAGTTGCTCAACTCTTTCCTCACTTTTTAGGTAAATCAGACTCTCCTTTGCAACTCCTATACATGACAGCTTCACGTTGGTTACTTTGCCTGTGATTTATCTCAGGTTATCCCAAGATATTGTTCAGCTTTTGTGGCAATGTCAAAGCCCACAGTGGTCACTGGAATATATTTTCACAATTTCATAGTGTTAGAAACAACTAAATTGGCCATGCTCCATTTGAAAAACTTCAGCATAGGATCTCCATGATTACTAAAATGTCAGGCTTAAGTGGAGTGGAAAATCTTTCTGCCATTTTGAGGTAAAAAAACAGAATAAAATAAAATGAAATGAAATGAAATAAAACCAAGCAACAAAAATATGGTTAGAATCTTTAGTAATTTGTTGGACATGCATAAATGGGTGAAAGTACTAGTAAAATTAAATTAGACGGTTCGCTGCAAAGCCTATGTTGAAAGACAGAAAAACAAAGACTTAAAGCATATTACATATATATACATACACACACACAGTTGAAACTATGGGTCAAGTATCCCTCCAGACTCTAGCACAAACTGAATAGACATTGATGGATTTATTTCCCTTTCAGATTAAATTGAACTTCTGATTTGAAAGTAGTTCACCTGTTCCTGAGATTGAAAGCTACATTTTTCCTTAACTAATGTTCTCTTATTTAGACAATTTTGTTTTCTAGTGGCTTAGATACTAGCACTTTAATGTTGATAAAGGCTCAGAAGAAAGGCCCAGGTGAATAATAACGAGTTCTTTTTACCTGGATCCCTTTCACACACAGCATGATTTGTATATTTCCTTGAAAAGTCACCCCATGTTATTCTTACTTCAAGTATGGGTAAGTATATACTTTGGAGTAGGAATTGCATCCTTCATGTTTCGAGGTGCCTTACCACAGTTTTGGTGTTGACGCAATGTAAGTGATAAATAATGCTGCTCTCCAAACTTACCAAATATGTATTAGTTAATAAATGACACCATGTGATTGTTTAGAAAGTAGAACATGTCTATTAAGGGATAAAGCATCAAGAATGCCAATGTTTTGATTCATGACAGTTCACGGGTAAATACATATTTGTAGAATTTTTTAATAGCTATTTGTATTATGGTTGCAACTATAAGCTGCAAGCGACATCATATTTTTATCAAGTTAGGCACTGTACAAACCTCTAGCAAGCTAAAAACTCTGCCTCAAAGAACTCAGCATTTAAATGCGCAGGAAAGTCAAGGAAAGTATAATCAAGCCCAGTTTACAGATGGGAAAACTGAGGCCTGAGGAGATTAAATGATTTGTCCAGGTCTAAAAGGGAGTCTTTGCCAAGCTAGAAACTGAAATCAGATCTTCTGAGCCCCAGTCCAGTGGTTTAACTGCAAGGCTATTCCATCTACACAACCCCAAACATACAATATATTGATCTGTCTATGTAAAATCAGAAGTTACCAAGAGCAATATTTGGTCCAATAACGTTGGGCTACATTGTAGCTTTGCCACGGGCTCAGAGGATGGACAGTATAAGAATAGACCATGGACCAGATATATGACTCCAAGACTACTGCCCTGCAAAATCTTGGTTTCCCACCCTGCATGCTAACCCACTTATAAATGGGGAAGAGTAGATTCCTAGGAAAAAATGCTTTTCCCTATCAATTCTACACTACTAACCATGACAAAGGTAGTCTATGGCACGGTGGCTGGAAGAGGTAATGGAACAAATATTTAAGGAATAAAGAGAAAAAACTCCATTCATCTGAAAAAATGGGTTATGCCCACAAAAGCTGATGATACCAGCTACATATTTTGCTAGTCTCTAAGGTGCTGCAGGACTATTCACTGTTTTTAAGTGGGGTTTTTTTTTTGTAAGTAAAGAAAGAATTTGCACCAACTTAGAAAATAATCAGGTGATAAGTAACAGTCAGCATGGGTTTGTCAAGAACAAGTCATGTCAAAGCAGCCCAGTAGCTTTCTTTAACAGGATAACAAGCTTTAAGGATACGGGGGAAGTGGTAGATGTAAGTTTTGACTCTAGTAAGACTTTTGAGAATGTTTTGTATCACATCATCATAAACAATACAGGAAAATACAATCTATTCTGAAGTGGGTGCATAACTGGTTAGAAAACTATTCCCGGAGAGTAGTTACCAGTGGTTGACAATTCAGCTAGAAGGGCATTTCAAGTGGGGTCCTGAAGGGATCAGTCCTGGCTCTGGTTCTTCATCAACAAATCTTCATCAACAAATTACATAACGACAGGGAGTACATTTATAAAGTTTACGTGCTATTTGTATATATTCACCGTTTGTCATTCGATTTAGTTTCCACTTTTCGTAGGACTCTTTTATGATTTATAGATCATCGAGGATCTCTTTGTGGACTCCAGCCTTTCTTCTCTCTCTTTTCTACAACATTGGGATAGTTTGCTCTTGTGGTTACAATAATGTCTCTTTGAAAAACTGCCAACTCCCTTGAACTGTCTTTTTGTGTGTGTAAAAAGACTCATCTACCTCTTCTTCCTGGTTAAGTAGTCTGTAGTAGACCCCTGACCATGACACCACCCTGGTTTTTTACCCCTTTTATCCTTACCCAGAGACTTTCAACAAGTCTGTCTCCTATTTCCCTCTCAACCTCAGTCCAAGTGTATATATTTTTAATATATAAGGCAACACCTCCTCCCTTTTTCTCCTGTCTATCCTTTCAGAGCAAGCTGTACCTTTCTATACCAATGTTCCAGTCATGGCTATTATCCCACCAAATCTCTTTGATGACAACTATGTCACCGTTGTGGTTTTTTTTACTAGCATTTCTAGTTATTCTTGCTTATTCCCTATGCTTTTCACATTAGTTTACAGACTTCTAAAATAACCATTTGATTTCCCCTCTTCAGTTCTGTCTTGTCTCTCCTTCATCCTTGCTATTGCAGACCATGCTGCCCCCAATTTCTGACCCATCTCCCAGGTCTTCATGTTTTTCACTTACCTGTGGGCTTTGGTCAACTGCCCCCATCAAACCTAGTTTAAAGCCCTCCTCACTAGGTTAGCTAGTCAGCATCCAAATGTGTTCTTCCCCTTCCTTGAAGGTGGAGCTCCATCTCTGCTTTGCAGTCCTTCTTGGAACATCATTCTGCAGTCAAGGAAACCAAAGCCTTCCTGGCGACACCATCTTCGCGTCAGGCCTTCACCTCTAGCCTGCACCTGTCTCTGCATGGGCCCCTACCCTTGACCGGAAAGATTGAAGAGAACACCACCTATGCCCCAAACTCCTTAACCCTTTCTTCCTGAGCCCTATAGTCACTTCTGATCTGCTGAGGGTCATAGCTTGCAGTAGTATTAGCATCCACATGGGCAAGTAGCTTGGAGTAGTAGTCAGAGGGCTGGATGATCCTCGACAATTCTTCAATAACACTTTTGATATGGGCCTAATGGCAGACGCATATCTCCTGGGATGTCATGTCAGGGTGACAAATGGGTGCCTCCATCATCCTCAGAAGAGAATCTCCATCCATCATTACCCTATGTTTCCTCCTGAGAGTTATGGCTTTAAATCACCCAGTCTTGAGGGTACATGGCTTCTCCTCCTCCATCTTGGAGGGTGAGTCCTCAGCTGTCATTGTCAGGGCAGGATATTGGGTTTCCATCACTATGGGGAGCGGATTGGGAGGAGGGGCAGAGCATTGATTGCTGCCAAAAGTAATCAGCAGCCAGTGTCCTCACTACGATAGAGTCATCTCTTCCTCCCCCCCAGAGGTATGCCAGCAGTTCTCTGTAACTAGACAGCTTCCTCAGCCTTGGGTGACTCCATATGAATACTCTTGAGGAATTCCTTGTAGGCTCAGATGTTCCTCAGTCTATCCACCTCCTCCTATACCAGCACCTTTCATACTGCATGGTCCCCTCAGACTGGTTTTCTGTTAGTAGGAAATGCACAGTCTCTGCAAATACACACCAGCATCTAGGTCAGAGTTTGGTAACATAGGTCACACAAGATGATTTTGAGTGGCACATGCAATGAAAGCCTTATGGTATTATGGGTACGTTCACCAGAAAAGTCCCCTTAGTCTCTCCCATTCACAGGAAAGCTCACAATGCGAGCCACTGATCACATTTTTTACACTTAAGTGGAGGGTCAAACATTTCAGGTAGGAATAAGAGATCCTCCGGAAAAGGGCTTTATTCCAGAGGATCGCGCCAGTCTAGATGCTTTTTTCCGACTTTTCCCCAAGCCGGAAAAAAAGCGGTGGACATGTTTATTTAAATCCGCGGGGGATATTTAAATCCCCCGCGGATTTTCCTATTCTGACTTACCTGCTTTGCATCCCTTTTCCGGAATTTGGGGCCAGTGTAGACGTAGCCCAAGTGTTCAATGACATTTTCAGACACAGCATGAGAAACACTTCAAGGATGAGGCAGACAAGGCTGAGTCAATCAAACAAGCCATCGCGAGGTATGGACAGCAAAGCAGTGTCCTTACTAACTTCTGTGTCATTAAAAAAAATCAAGCCACAGAGGGAAATTAAAAATTCACACAATGTGTTGCAAAACATGGAAAGCCATTTACAGGCAGAGAATATATAAAAGAAGCTTTTCTCAGTTGTTCAGATATTTTGTTCAATGGTTTGCCCAATAAAGACACAATCTTCTCCAGAATAAAAGGCTTACCTCTGTCTGCCAGGTCAGTGGAGAAATGCATACGTGAAATGGCAGAAAACATTAACAACCAGCAGGTGGTGGCATTAAAAGATGCAGTGATATTTAGCTTCGCGCTTGATGAGTGTGTGGACATAACTGGCGTAACGCGGTTAGCAGTTCTTGTGAGATAAAAAACAGGACTATGTAGCACTTTAAAGACTAACAAGATGGTTTATTAGGTGATGAGCTTTTGTGGGCCAAACCCACTTCCTCAGATCAAATAGTGGGAGAAAATTGTCACAACTATATATACCAAAGGATACAATTAAAAAAAATGAACACATATGAAAAGGTCAAATCAAATTTCAGAACTGAAAGGGGATAGGAGAGGGGGGAAGGTAAATGTCCATGAGCTAATGATATTAGAAGTGATAATTGGGGAAGCTATCTTTGTAATGGGTAAGATAATTAATGTCTTTGTTTAAACTTAGGCGTAAAGTGTCTAATACTTTTTTGAATTGTGAGATACTGTGACTCAGACAAAGTTCGAGAAGAGCCATGCAGCCTAAAATCTATGCAAGGCACAACAACAGGGGAAGATATAGCAAAGATGTTTGTTAACCATTTTGAGGAAAGAGGAATTGATATCTGAAAAATATTTTCTGTAACAACCAGCAGTGCCCCTGCTATGGTTGGAAAACAGAAGGGATTTGTAAAGATCATTGAAGAACAGATTGGCCACCCAATGATAAATTTTCATTGTATTATTCATCAAGAAACTCTTTGTGCCAAGATTTCTAGCTCTGAGCTTAATAATGGGATGACTACAGTGGTGAAGATCATGAATTTTCTTGTTGCTCGATCTGTCTTGGCACATTGGCAGTTTCAAGCTTTGCTTGAGGAGATGGACAGTGCATATAAGGACATTCCCCCTTCACAGCAATGTTTGTTGGTTAAGCCATGGGAAGATATTGACGCGCTTTGTGGACTGTCTTGATGAAACCAAGATCTTTTTGTCAGAAAAAGGTCAAAACTACCCTGAACTGGTTGATGAAAAATGAATCACACTACTAATGTTTCTACCTGACATCACCGCACATATAACGAACTCAACCTCCGTCTGCAGGGTGCAAGCCAAACTGTTCTGGGTCTTTTTGAAACAGGGAAGGCATTTCTTGCAAAACTTGCCATTTTTTTAGGGACACTGACACCTCAACTTTCTGCTATTTCCAACATCTTAAAGATGTATTGGAACATTGCACTGGCAGTGCTGCTGAGATTGGAACGTACATGCAAGAACTAGCACCAGAATTTTCTATCAGATTTCAAGATTTCCAACGTTTTGACCCAATGTTTTCCTTTTTAATCAAACCAGACAACTTCGATATCAGCAACAAGGATTTGACTGTGTTTCAGTGGATGGGTGTTGAGAATTTCGAAATTGAATTACAATGCTCAGACTTATGGGCCTTGAAGTTTAGGGATCTGCGGCGCACACTTGAGGCTACTGAGATCACAGGGTGTCTATCATGACCCATTGGAATTCCCTGCCTGTGAAATTTGACTGTTTGAAGAAAGTAGCATTTTCACTGCTCTGAGCATTTGGATCTACATACCTCTGTGAACAGCTATTTCACATATGAAATCAGTTCTTTGTCCCTCCCAGAGCCGGTTAACGACTGAACACTCAGAGGCTCGTATGCTGCTTAAAGTATCAAACTATGAGCCCAAGATTGGAGAACTCAGCAAGGGAAAGTGTAGCCCAAGGTCCAGTGTGATTCAACAGCAGCTCTGGGAACTACAAGTTGTGGCATGTTGGGAGAACTTCCTGCTTCCTGCCAGGATGTACCTTCTGCCCCCAGTAGGGACTGATCTAGAAGCAGCACACAGGCTGCATGCAGAGAGGAGAGGTTGCTGAGCTATAATCCTGTTCTATGTTTTTTACACCTGTTCTGGGTGGTTTGTCTGAGTGAGTGTGGTCTGATGTACACACACACTAATACACAACACGGAGCACAACAAGCAGCCTCGGGTCTAGCCTCGCACAGTGGTGTAAGAAGCCACAAGGCTTCCCCTATGCTGAATAATCTCCAAACTCCTCCCAGGGATGGTCTGCATAATATCAGTCCTGCCTTGTGTGCAGGTGACTGGACTATAAGACCTCTCATGGTGACTTCCTGTCCTACAATTCTATGATTCTTTACATGCAGAGGTTATAGTTACACTTGGAAAGACAGATGCGATTTCTAACACTAGCTTTGTTCAAACTTTGTTCTGCAAAAAGGGACCAGGGGATTATAATGGATGAGAAGCTGGACATGAGTCAACAGTGTGCCTTTGTAGCCAAGAAGGTTAATGGCATACTGGGCTGCATTAGTAGGAGCATTGCCAGCAGATCCAGGGAATTGATTATTCCACTCTTTTTGGAACTGGTGATGCCACATCTGGGGTATTGTGCCCAACTCTGGGCTCCCTACAGAAAGGATGTGGATGCATTGGAGAAAGTCCAGCGGAGGCAACAAAATGATTGGGGGCTGGAGCACATGACTTATAAGAAGAGGCTGAAGGATTTGGGCTTATTTTAGTCTACAGAAGAGAAGGGGGGGGGGGGATTTGGTAGCAGCCTTCAACTATCTGAAGGGGCGTTCCAAAGACAATGGAGAGAGGCTGTTCTCAGTGGTGACAGATGAAAAAACGAGGAGCAATGGTCTCAGGCTGCAGTGGGAGAGGTGGAGGTTGGATACGAGAAAAACTATTTCACTAGGAGGGTGGTGAACCACTGGAATGGGTCCCGGCTTGACAAAGCCCTAAATCAACTGGGATGATTTAGTTGGGATTGGTCCTGTTTTGAGCAGTAGATTGGACTCAACGACCTCCTGAGGTCTCCTTCAACCCTATGATTCTATGAAACTAACAGGCTAAAAATAAGAGTGTACCCAAGGTTACATGGGTAGTAACTAATGGTTGCATGGGCTAGCTGCCCCGAGTTCCATCCTGCCTGGACTTTGTGGGTTTGGCTCAAGGCAGCTAGCTTATGCCCCTGCTTACTTCTGCCCATGCAGCCATTGTATACTACTATTTTAAACCCACTGGCTCAACCAGAGCTAGTGTGATTTTATCCAGAGCTAGTGTGATTTAGACGTAGCCTAACTGCCCTATGGAGAGAGGTAAGATGACTCACTTGTCCCTTGAACTCAAGCCAATTTCTTAGACATGTTTGCAAATAGTCCAGAAACATAAAGAGAATGTGAGGCCTCCATTTTGCAAGGACTCATGAGTGTGCTTAGCTGAGTTCAATGTGAGTTCGTGCACACGCTTTGAATCGAGCCTGTCTGTCAGATCGAGGTTAAAAATGCCATACAAAATAATAGATCTAAAATTCCGGTAAGCACTTTCATGATTAAAGAGGTTGAAAATGAGTTCCTAATTTATGTATCAATCATTACATGTTGATTGGTTAGGCCATGAATCACCTTTTAATCTCTGAGGTAAAGCACCAGCCAAGACTGTCTATTTTGTGACACTGCGGTTTGCTTTAGGAGCATCGGTTCCAGGGAAACGTCAGCAGTGGGTTTCCTGCTTCGCGTACCGTTGACCCTCTAACCTAAGGGATTAACATATGTAGAGCCCAAAAGCAGAAAGCTCTTCACATTAACCACAGCGCTTTTTATCTGCTCGCTCTTTCTTCCTCATAACTCTTTACAGGAGCGGTGATATTCTAGAGGGAGCGGGGGTGGGGAGGGAATTCAGACAAAGCCACAGTCATGACTGTTTAATCATTAAAAATACATTTAAAAAAGAGAGAGATTGAGAGTTGGAAATGGGCTGTGTCTGGCTGCCAGAGAGTCCAAACAAACATTACCAGCAGCTATGGATGTCCATCTTTTAGTAGCTGGAATCAGTGAGGAGCTGCTGGCACCTTTTAAAGCCAGTGGGGTCCTCTTTTGAGCTAGCACACACTCTGCCTCACCCAGCCCCCAGTACACAGCAGTAATGAAGCTCAAGACTCATTTCGGCTTTGTGGCCGTACTTCAACAAAAGAAAGATATAAAACCACTTAGAGCTGCAATGTGAGTGCAGGGTCCAGAGATCCTCAGTGGGTCGGCACCTGGTTTCACTCCATTGTCTTCAGTCTAACTCCCCTGATTAACAGCAGCTGAGATCTGGCCTCATAAAGGACAGCATGGGGCAGCTTCACGCTCGCTTGCTAGTCTGCGTCAGCCATAAGTGACAAGGGTCATCTGTGGAGGTACTTTGGCCTGATGGTTCTGTCAGCCCTTGGACTGTTTGCTGGAGCTGCTCACTTACACCAGCTATCAGCGTCGGCTTCCTTGTAGGCAGAAACTCGCCCACATACCACCCAAAACAGGTTTGAGATGGTAACAACTTTGTCTGTAGCCAGAGACTGGATATGGGCAGTGATACTACACATAACACCAGCGTTTCCCAAACTATGGGCCGCGGCCTGATACTGGGCCGCAGGCAAAAAATACTGGGCCTCAGCATGGCTGCCGGTAGGGGAGCAGAGCGGGGTGGGCTGGGAGGAGGTGGCAGTGGGGGAAAGGGAGAACTTGCTACCAGGAAGAAGGGTTGGAGGCAGCAGGGCTGTCCCGTGGAGATCCAGGTGGGTGGGCAGCGGGCGGCAGAAGCAGGGTTGGGGACAGCGGGACTGTCCTGTGGAGATGGAGGCGGGGGGCGGAAGCAAGGTTGGGGGTAGCGGGGGTGTCCTGTGGAGATGGGGGGGGCAGGTGGCAGAAGCAGGTTTGGAGGCAGGGGGGCTGTCTAGCAGAAATCAGGGAGAGCAGGTGGTGGAACCAGGGCTGGACGGTACAAAACTGGACACCTGGCAACCCTGCCCTTCCTGGCACCCTCCCTCCTAGACAGCTACCCTACCCCCAGTCTTCCCCTGCTCCCACCTCCTGAAGTGCCCATGCAGCACCGGGTCCCCCAAGCCGTGGCCCAGGCTGGGTGGAGGATGCAGCTGGGTGAAAACTGAAAATTTATTAATTTTTCATTCTTTTTTTTGTGTGTGTTTATATTTTTGGGCTGCAAAAGACAGTATTGAAAAAAAAAAAACGGGTTCCAACTAAACTAATAAGTTTGGGAAACCCTGGTCTAGCCGGCTTTCTATCCATCTTACAGTCCATTTATCCAATCCATGTTCCCTTAACTTGCTGGCAAGAATATTGTGGATGACTGCATCAAAAGCTTTGCTAACGCTGGCACTGGGGGCTTTGGGAAGACCAGAAAAAACTTATTTGAATATTCATCATTTGCTTAATGAATATGCAAATGATATTACTGGTCCTCCAAAAGCTCATGAATGGATTTACTGGTCCCAATGTCAAAAAGTTTGGGAACCCCTGGGTTACATTGTACTGAGTGGTCCCTGTCTTTTTTAAAAAAAACTTCCCCTGCATCTAGACTGCTGCCACATTCTTTTGAAAGTAAATTGAAAGAATGCGGCAGTTTTTTTGACCACGGAAAACCTTTTTACACAAGGAAGAACATCTTTTTTCAAAAGTGCTCTTTGAAAAAAGGCGCTATGTAATGCAAACTGTGCTTTTTCGAAAGAGAGCATCCAGACTGCCTGGGTGCTCTCTTTCAAAAAAGTGGCTTGCTTTTTCGAAAGTACTGGTTGTAGTCTAGATGCTCTTTTTCGAAAGAGGCTTTTTCGAAAGTATCTTTCAAAAAAGCCTCGTTCGAAAGAGGCTTGCAGTCTAGACATAGCTGCAGTGTCCTCCTGAGGGGTATGGGTCTTTGTTCTGATAAAGATTTCCCTGGGCCCAGAAACCATGAAGAAAAATCCATATACGTGGAGCCTTACAGAAGAAGGATGGTCTTACAGTTGAAGCAATATCTGCATGGACAGTCATGACATCTGGCTCTGACCTCAATTGAATGTAAGGTCTTGGAACAAATGTTGAGAGAGAAAGTAGTTAAGGACATAGAGGTTAACAGTAATTGGGATAAAATGGTTTTACAAAAGATCGATCATGCCAAGCCAACTGAATTCCTCCTTTGAGAAGATATTTTCAAGAAAGGACACTCAGTAGATCTCATCTACAGGGATTTCAGTAAGGCTGTTGATATAGTTCCATGTGGGAAATTATTAGTTCAATTGAAGAAAATAGGGATTAACATGAAAGTTGGATAAGGAACTGGTTTCAGGGGAAATGACAAAGGGACATTGTTTTTTCAATTATAATGGAGATTGCCTATCTCCTAGAACTGGAAGGGACCTTGAAAGATCATCAAGTACAGTCCCCTGTGTTCACAGCAGGACCAAGTACCATCCCTGACAAATTTTTGCCCCATATCCCTAAATCATAGAATCATAGAATAATAGGACTGGAAGGGACCTCAAGAGGTCATCGAGTCCAGCCCCCCGCCCTCAAGGCAGGACCAAGCTCCATCTACACCATCCCTGACAGATGTCTATCTAACCTGTTCTTAAATATCTCCAGAGAGGGAGATTCCACCACCTCCCTTGGCAATTTATTCCAATATTTGACCACCCTGACAGTTAGGAATTTTTTCCTAATGTCCTAATGTCCAATCTAAACCTCCCCTGCTGCACTTTAAGCCCATTACTCCTTGTCCTGTCCTCAGAAACCAAGAGGAACAAATTTTCTCCTTCCTCCTTGTGACACCCTTTTAGATATTTGGAAACCACTATCATGTCCCCCCTTAATCTTCTTTTTTCCAAACTAAACAAGCCCAGTTCATGAAGCCTGGCTTCATAGGTCATGTTCTCTAGACCTTTAATCATTCTTGTCGCTCTTCTCTGTACCCTTTCCAATTTCTCCACATCTTTCTTGAAATGTGGCGCCCAGAACTGGACACAGTACTCCAGCTGAGGCCTAACTAGTGCAGAGTAGAGTGGCAGAATGACTTCATGAGTTTTGCTTACAATACACCTGTTGATACAACCTAGAATCATATTTGCTTTTTTTGCAACAGCATCATACTGTTGACTCATATTCAACTTGTGGTCCACTATGACCCCTAGATCCCTTTCCACCATGCTCCTTCCTAGACAGTCGCTTCCCATCTTGTATGTATGGAACTGATTGTTCCTTCCTAAGTGGAGCACTTTGCATTTGTCTTTATTAAACCTCATCCTGTTTACCTCTGACCATTTCTTTAACTTTCTAAGGCCATTTTGAATGGCCTCTGCAAGGATTGAACTCACAACCCTTGGTTTAGTAGGCCAATGCTCAAACCACTGAGCTATCCCTCCCCCCCAAGCTGAAAGAACTGGCAGGCTGGAGGAAGGTTACTAGTGGAGTTCCATAGGAATCGCTCTTGGGACCAATCTTGGTTATTTTTATTAATGACCTTGCCTCAAAAAGAGGGAGCGTGCTAATAAAATGTACAGATGACACAAAGTGTGTCCCATTTGTCCTGCCATCAGGGGGGCAGATCAATGGCTTTCTGTAGCTCACCTAGGAAGTCTCTCTGCATTAGCTTCATCTTGCCCCCATCTTTAAGGACAGCAGTGGCTTGGCCCCAGCAACGCAGGTCCCAAGGCCTGGCCACTTTATGAACAAATTTTTGGGGGAAGGATCACTAGATCAGACTCAGATTGGGAGACAGCAGGGTTAGGTACCTGCATCATGTGAGTACTTGCTAAGGATTTTTGCTTTTTACTCAAAAGGGTGCACAACATTCATGCTATGTCTACACAACAGCATTTTTGCCAAAGAGAAAATGCAACTGAAGCGCTAAAAAAATGAGATTTACAGGATTTTGCACAAAAGGTTTTTCTTCTGAAAAATGACACCATCATCTACACTGCGGTTTTTTTCACAAAAATCTCTTCTGCGAAAAGGATTGGAAGAGAATAGGCAAATGAGAGCACAAGCTTTACAAATGAGCGCTTCGTTTGCATTTCCTCTTCAACAAAAGTGCCATAGTGTAGCCGTAGCCTAGGAGAGACCTATAGGGAGGCTTGCCAGTGGTAGAACCAGGTCAACAGTGGCCAAAAGAAACCTGCCAAGGTTTAAGTGAGGCCCCGAAAGAGCAGGACGGCTGACATTCTGCCCCAAGGGGAGAAGATGTTTGAACTCAATGACTGGTACTGTGAAAAGGCCTGAGGGTAGGTCTCCCCAGAGCTGGACTGAGCAAGGTTCCCTGTTGGAGGAAACTGGCTAGCAGAGAAACAGTCAAGGCCTGATGCCAAGGGAAATTGGTAGCCCTGAGGTAGATGTGAGCTGAGAGGGCCATAGGAATTGCCTATTCATATGAAGAGGATTTCATAAATTAGTCCAAGAGAGGGAAGCTTAATTTTCAGACTCCTGGGTGAGTGTGACTTATCTAGAGAGTCAGGAAGGGAAACCAAAGAGGGGCAACTGCCACATCACAGAGTGGTATGCTCCACAGCCACACCTGCAACATGGTAGGTCCTGCCTGCTTTAGCTACACGGAGCATGATCCTGCCCCATGTCACCATTGTGTGTTTTCCTGTTGATTTCAACAGGGGCAGAATCAGGCTTGTAAACTATTCAGGGCGGGGACTCTCTCTGACTATTTATTCATATAGCACTCAGCTCAATGGGATCCTGATCCCAGTCAGAGACATAAAAGGTATAGATTGATGATCACTAGGCCTAAGATTCTCTCTCACTACAATACCCCCAAACTGTTTTTGCACGCAATCGAGCGTCACTCACCTCATGCGAGTGCCTCCCCCTTTGGCCAAGTGCCTGTGTCTGCACCGCATGTGGTGGCAGCCCTCCTGCAACTCAGCTCCCCAGCCCTGTCTGAGCCTCACTCTGGCCCAACAGCTTCCTTTTAACTGGCTTGCTGGGCCCTGATTGGTCATGTCCTTTGTGCCACTCTAGCTTTGCTGGAGGACTTCTCTATGGTTTGCTGGGCGGGGACTGGCAAGGCCACAAGCCTCCAGTAGGGGTTTCGGGGCCTGGTCCACTCCATCACACTGCAGCAATCTTTTTAAAACCTCAGCACAGCGACATCCCACTTCTGGAGAGAGATTTGTAAACAGGGAGGAAAGGAGTCAATGTGAGAGGCCAAGTTTGTCCTTGGGAACAGCAGACTCCAGCCCAATTACATGTAGGCCGAAAGTGGCCCAGTATGTGAGTGAGCAGGGGACTTGGAAAGCTTTTATGACACAGGAAATTGCCTACACTTTACTCACTTTATTGTAAATTTCTGATCCAAATTCAGAGAGAGGATGCTGAGCAGAGTAAATGTCTAAAATTTCTGTTTGAGAGGCTGTCAACTAGGATTGTGAAGTTGAACAATATGATCCCTCGTATTCCATCATATATAAGAGGAAGAGAAGCCTTTTTATGTAAAAGTGGTGACAGTGCCCAGTGTTCTTGTTACCTGAGTTCCAATTACCCAAGACGTGTTCAGCGCCTCACATTTCAACATGCCATCTTATCTAAGTGGAACCAATTGCATTAAAACAGTCGTGGAACGTCGGGCCCCCAGACTTCAGGAAAAACATAATCATAAAAATTTAAAATGCACATATTCATTTCCCACCCTTCAACGCGGCTAGGCAAAAGCACCTCATCAAGATTCACTGGGGCACAATTATCAATGCTCCCATCTGCCGTGGTGATAATGGGAAAAAATTACATCCACAACGGACTTCTGATAAACCCTGCATCTGATTTCACTGTTTGTGACTCATGGGGGTATTAATTATCACTCCTGTCATTCTCCTGCATGCTGCAAAGAAAGCAATGTATGTTTCTATCAGTTCTGTCCATCTCCCTGTATAGTTGGATTCTACAGAGACACATACTTAAATCAACCCAGTACTTTTGCACCCAACACTAATATTCATACATTTCTGGGGTACGTTACACTGAAGCCTTGCTATTATTTTTTACTTAATTACTTACACATTAGCACCTGATTTAAATCCAAAACCAAAACCTCTTCACCATGAAGACTGGAATTCCCTCCTTTATCCACTTCCTTTGGCCTATGAAAAATAATGACTACAGGGTCAGCTCCTTGCTTCAGTGACAAAATGTTCATTTTCTTCTTCGGGAAGGTGCTCACCCCCAAAAAACGCAAAATCATGCATGTGAATGAGATCTGGAGCTGCAGTAACTCAGAGCAACTGGGGAATTAGTAAACTGATTAGAGGAATATTAGAAACTGCTGCAGTTTGAATATTCATTTATATCTCATTGTAATTGATCAAATCGTGCAAGGCACTGAAATATTTGGGTTTTTTGCTTCCTTACTGGGTAACTACTTAACCACTGTGTGAGAGGCTTCAGTCCTAAGATTTCCAGTCTGCTATTTCAGATCAAGAATTTTGCTTAGTTCAGAAGAACATTGGAATTCAAACACTAAGAGCCAGACTGTAATGTCCCTACTCTGGTTTGGTTTTTCCTTAACCCTGGAAGTAGTCCTATTGTATTGGTACTCACCCATTAACACTTAGTACGAGCGCATACTTTTATATTTAGCTTTTGTGAGGACTAAATACTAAGCCACATGAAGATATGCACAAGTTGACCCTCTCCAGTCCAGAAACATCTGTGGTCAGAATTATTTTAGTTAGTTGTATGTCCACTTTCTAGGGGTGTGAGTAAGTTTCCTGCAGTCTCACAAAGTGGGCTCGTCTACACTGGCCCCTTTTCCGAAAGGGGCATGTTAATTTCACAGGTCGTAATAGGGAAATCCGCGGGGGATTTAAATATCCCCCGCGGCATTTAAATAAAAATGTCCGCCGCTTTTTTCCGGCTTTTAGAAAAGCCGGAAAAGAACGTCTACACTGGCCCCTATCCTCCGGAAAAAAGCCCTTTTCCGGAGGATCTCTTATTCCTACTTCAAAGTATTTATTTGAAGTAGGAATAAGAGATCCTCCGGAAAAGGGCTTTTTTTCCAGAGGATCAGGGCCAGTGTAGACATTCTTTTCCGGCTTTTCTAAAAGCCGGAAAAAAGCGGCGGACATTTTTATTTAAATGCCGCGGGGGATATTTAAATCCCCCGCGGATTTCCCTATTACGACCTGTGAAATTAACATGCCCCTTTCGGAAAAGGGGCCAGTGTAGACGTAGCCAGTTTGTTTACAGCCACCCACCCTAGTGTAACTGCTACCAGGCAGATTTGAATGTAGGATCTCTGAAGCTTAATATAGGAGCCTCTACAGCTTGAGCTATAAAGCCAGCAGGTGCTCAGCTCAGGCTGTAGAGCAAGGGTGGCCAACCCGTTAGAGATGCTGAGCCAAAGTAGGAGTGGATAGTGTGCAAAGAGCCACATACTGGAGGAGGGGGGCGGGAATTGTTGAGAGAAAAAAAAAAGTCGTACCAGGGGAAAATAGATGCCGGTACACCATCCCGGGGCATACCATCACAAAAAAAGCACTGGGAAGGAGTGAGAGGGACAAGCTCTGGGAGGGAATTTGGGTGCAGGAGGAAGTAGAAAAGAGGATGTTGGCTCAGGGGGAAGAGTGTTGGGGTCTGGGGGAGGGTTGGGGTGCTGAGCAAGCCACAAGCCTGTGGCTGTGAGGGTGCAGGAGTTTAGGCTGGGGTGCATGAGGGGCTCAAGGCAGGGAGTATAATAGACTTAGGACACAGATTTGCAGTGTGTGGATGGTGCAGGAGTATTGTGGCAGAAGACTGGGGGTGCAGGAGTTTGGGGATGTGAGAGGCTCAGGACACGGGGTTCCAGTGTATGATAGGCTCAGGTTTGGAGTCTGGGGGGGTGCAGGAGTGTTATGATGCTGCAGCCAGATGGGGGCTTGGCCCCAATTGGCCACACTTCTTTTTTAAATAAAATATTACGTCAAACACAAACTGTTTCAGCGTTGTCTTTATTTATGAGAGGGGCGGGGAACCTGTTTTCAGTCAGGGGTCACTGGCCCACAGAAATGTCAGTCAGGACCACACAAGTGAGATGCAAAAAAACAACCACTCCAAACCCCCCAAGCCTCACTAATGTTACCCCAACTGTGCTGGGGCAGAGGATAGGGTGCGGGTGTGTGCTAGGACAGGGGCCTGGGGCAGAGGACAGGGTGCCAGTGGGTGCTGGGACAGGGAACTTGTGGGGGGAGGGGTCTAGAGGGGAGGGGACAGGGACCGGTACCTGGGGATCCTGCAGCTGCTCACCAAGGCCCAGGAAGTGTCCGGGCTGCTCCCCTGTCCCCCAAACAGCGGTACCTGAAACGCTGGTCCGTGGCACGCCTGATGCCTTCCTGCAGGGAGGAGAGGGGGAGTCCCGGACTGCACCATCAACAAATGCTCAGGCAGCATGTTCCTTGCCCCTTCACTCCCTGCAGCAGTACATGCTGACTGAGCAGCTGGAGCTGGCGCACTGGGGACTTCATTCTCCCCTGATGCCTTCCTGCATGGGGTGTGGAGGGGGAGTCCTGGACCGCACCAGCCCCAAATGCTTAGGCAGCATGGATCTTGCTCTTTTGCTCCCCATGGTAGCATGCGTCACTGGAGCAGCCGTAGCCAGCACAGTCCTGGACTCCTACTCCCTCCCCCATGCACAGGAAGGCAGCAGAGGAACAAAGTCCACAGCGCACGATAGATCGGCATTTTAGGTACCGCACCAGCTGTTGGGGGGACGGGAGAGCAGCCCGCGCACTTCCAGGACTTGGTGTGCAACTGCAGAACTCCCCCCGCACTCCG
Organism: Pelodiscus sinensis; assembly: GCF_049634645.1. NCBI lineage: Eukaryota > Metazoa > Chordata > Testudines > Trionychidae > Pelodiscus > Pelodiscus sinensis. The sequence goes on along the minus strand of NC_134717.1, from coordinate 5,843,961 downwards.
TAGGAAGCCCGCGCTACCTCTGTTGTCCCTGGAGGTAGCATCAGCGCAGCATTTATCGTGGGGGCAGCGCCGGTGAGCACAGGGGAGCCAGGGGCTGTTGGGGGGAGGGGTACAGGGGCAGCTTCGTGGGCTCCACTTTTGGGGGGAAAGAGCCGCATGTGGCTCGCAAACTGCAAGTTGGCCACCCATGCTGTAGAGGTTTCTTGTTCTTAACTGTTGCTGTGGTCTAGGTGCCACTGCATGGAACAGTGAACCACACTAGGGGTACGTCTAGACTACAGGGTTTTGTCGACAGAAATTTTGTCGACAGATACTGTCGACAAAGCTTCTGTCGACAAAGAGCGTCTAGACTACATCCAGTTCTGTTGACAAAGCAAGCCGCTTTGTCGACATAACAGAGTGCACGCAAAGGACAGTGTAGATGCAATAATGCCTTCTATTGACAGAACTCTGTCAACAAAAGGCGTTATTCCTCGTAGAATGAGGTTTACATACGTCGACAAAACTGCTGAGTTTTGTCGACGTTATGTCAACATAACTCAAAGACAGTGTGGACGCAGGTATAGTTTTGTCGACAAAAGTCCACTTTTGATGACAAAACACTGTAGTCTAGACACACCCTAGGTGTGTGGGTTACACTCGCTCTCAGTGTTCTGGGCTTAAAAGTCTCAGGGGATAGCCATGTTAGTCTGTAACTTAAAAAAAAACAAGTGGGAGAGAGGAGAGAGAGAGAGAAATAGTATCATGAGCTTTTGTGGGCAAAACCCACTAGTGGTCTGTGCTGTGATGTAGCTTTCTTTTACCCCTACATGTCCTCTCACAGTCCAGTAAGCAGTAGAAATGTTGGACATGCTACTAGACAACATTGACCTCCTGTAGTCCGGAAAATTCTCTGGTTCAGAACTGGTCAGGTCCCGAGGGTGCCAGACTAGAGAGATTCAACCTGTCGTTACTTTCTCAAAAGGATGGATGGATGTGCTGCCAATATTTTAAAAAAGGGGCTTCCTGAAATATGTCTTCAGACGGGTTACTCATGGAGTAAAGTATTATTCAAGCTAAGGCCTAAAACCTTTCCTTCATGCCTTCCCCCATTACTCGCAGTACAGAATAAAGTTGCTTTTTCAAGCTTAATCCTCAAAACCTTCCTTTTTATATTTTTTATCAGTTGCAACCAGACTCTTAAAAATATATGTAAAAACTATTAAGTAACTCGCTAATTTAATTTATAAACCGATATCTTAATTTCCATTACACTTTAACTGGCATGCTGAAAGTTTTAAAACGGCATGTGAATGTTCTGAATATGTATAACTCAATTTGTGCACTATCATCTCTGCAGTGTCTTCACTAAAGTATATTACCTCCCTAAATAACTTAGGGGAAAGCAATATTTCTTCTCTTGCTGAGCTTTTCTTGGGATTTTTAAAATATATGTGCTAAATAAGTAACGGTGCAATTTTTTCCTTTGCCATTAATTTTCATCTGCTTCTAGTTCACTCAGGCGCTCTGGTTCACTCTGTGCCACAGGGGCAGGGCACAGGGGAAAAATGCCCCGACGTGGGCCAGCTCTTCAAAGGAGCCTGGAGCTCCTAGATGCCTCCACTGCTAATACAGCTACGATGGTGGTTGTTTAAATGGTTGCTGGCTCGTTTAAATGTCCTCAGGTTCGTTTAAATGGCTGCTGGAGTCCTGTGGCACCATGCTGGGCACTCCGTGTGGCTCCGAGAGCTGGAGCGGGGGGCAGTGCTGTGGTCCAAGTGGCACTATGGCCTACCTGAGGCGTCACCATTTCTGCCCACAGCCCTTCCCTCCCATACCTTGGCCCAACCCCTGGTGGCTGTCAGCTATACCTGGCTCACTGAGCATAAGAACATAAGAACGGCCGTACTGGGTCAGACCAAAGGTCCATCTAGCCCCGTGTCCCATCTTCCACCAGCAGCCAGTACCAGGTGCCCCAGAGGAGGTGGACTGAAGACAACGATCAAGCAATTTGTCTCCTGCCATCCATCTCCAGCCTCTGACAAACAGAAGCCAGGGGCACCATTCCTTACCCCCTGGCTAACAGCCTTTTATGGGCCTAACCTCCATGAATTTATCTAGCTCTTTTTAAAACTCTGTTTGGGTATGTCTACACTAGCCACCCTAGTTCAAACTAGGGTGGCTAATGTAGTCATTCGAACTTGCAAATGAAGCCCGGGATTAAAATATCCAGGGCTTTATTTGCATGTTCCCGGGAGCCGCCATTTTTAAATGTCCGGTAGTTCGAACTCTGTGCCCGCGGCTACATGCGATATGGGCTAGGTAGTTCGAACTAAAGCCCCTAATTCAGACTACAGTTACTCCTCCTGCAATGAGGAGTAACAGTAGTCCAAATTAGGGGCTTTAGTTTGAACTACCTAGACCATGCCGCGTGTAGCCGCGGGCACAGAGTTCGAACTACTGGACATTTACAAATGGCGGCTCCCGGGAACATGCAAATAAAGCCCTGAATATTTTAATCCTGGGCTTCATTTGCAAGTTCGAATGACTACATTAGCCACCCTAGTTCGAACTAGGGTAGCTAGTGTAGACATACCCTTATAGTCCTAGCCTTCACAGCCTCCTCTGGCACGGAGTTCCACAAGCTGACTGTGCGCTGTGGGAAGAACTTTCTTTTATTCTTTTTAAACCTGCTGCCCATTAGTTTCATCTGGTGTCCTCTAGTTCTTATATTATGGGAACAAGTAAATAAGTTTTCTTTATTCACCCTCTCCACACCACTCATGATTTCATATACCTCTGTCATATCTTCCCTCAGTATCCTCTTTTCTAAATTGAAAAGTCCCAGTCTCTTTAGCCTCTCCTCATATGGGACCCATTCCAAACTCCTAATCATTTTAGTTGCTTTTTTCTGAACCTTTTCCAAGGCCAAAATATCTTTTTTGAGGTGAGGAGACCACATCTGTACACAATATTCAAGATGTGGGCATACTATAGTTTTATATAGGGGCAGTAAGATATGCTTCGTCTTATTTTCTATCCCTTTTTTAATAATTCCTAGCATTCTATTTGCTTTTTTGACTGCCGCTGCACATTGTTTGGATGTTTTCAGAGAACTATCCACAATAACTCCAAGATCTCTTTCCTGATTAGTTGCAGCTAAATTAGGCCCCATCGTATTATATGTATAGTTGGGGTTATTTTTTCCAATGTGCATTACTTTACACGTATCCACATTAAATTTCATTTGCCATTTTGTTGCCCAGTCACTCAGTTTGGTGAGCTCTTTTTGAAGCTTTTCACAGTCTGCTTTAGTCTTGACTACCATGAACAGTTTATCCAAAACAGTTCATCCTATGTCTACGCTGCAGCGTTTTTGCGCAAAAACTCAAGGAATATCCACACCTCAAGCATGTTTTTGCACAAAAAATGTACAGTGAATCGACAGAACAGAGGGGTTTTTGTAGTGTAGGTATTCCTCTTTCTATGAGGAATAACTCCATTTTGCACAAGAGCTCTTGCACAAAAAGGTGTATGTGGATGGGAAACAGGGTTTTTGTGTGTGCGCAAAGGCACCCTATCAAAAGAAGCAAAGATGCCCTAGTGGCCATTCTGTGAATAGCAATCAGAGCTTTCTTGCGAGAGAGCGTCCATGCAGTCTGGAATCTTTTATGCTCAAAAGCACATCACTTTTCCAATGCGCTTTTGCAGTGTGGACGCACTCTTGTACATTTGCAGTGTGGACGCGCTCTTGCGCAATACGTTTTTTCAGATCTCTTTTGCAAAATGCTTCTTGTGCAAGAAGCCTGCAGTGTAGATGTAGCCTGAGAGAATTGAATCTATGGGGATATTATTAGCATGGCATGGATATAATTCTGCCATCCCTCAGCAGAAAAGTTCCCAGACAGCAACCAAAGTTACTTTTCTCCATAATCTCGTGGGAGTCTAAAATGGGCAGAGACAATGTAGAGCGCCACTGAAGGACTGAGGAACAAAACAGAGCATTTGGACAAGTGCAATCTAAAGCAGGAGGCTTTGTCAAGTTTTAAATGTTTATCGCCCAAGAGCGTTCTGGCTGCATGATTCACACCAGGCGAGACTCAATCTATACCAGCACACCATTTTCTGGTAGCTTCTCCTGGGGCATGAAAGTGGACAGCAATGGGATGGCAACATTTTAGCAAGCAGCTTCCGCAGAAGTTTCTCTCTGCAGCTGGCAATGAAAGAAGGATGTTCAATGGTTAAAATAATATGGCTACGTCTATATTGGCAAGATTTTGCGCAAATACTCTTTAACGCAAGAATTTTTGCACTAGAGTATTTGAGTAAGACAGCGTCTACACTGGCATTTGCCTTTGTGCAAATGATGTGCTTTTGCACAAGAGCATCCATGCCAGTGTAGACACTTTCTTGCGCAAGAAAGCTCCGATGGCCATTTTAGCCATTGGGCTTTCTTTCGCAAGAAATTAACGTTGCCTGTCTACACTGGCCTCTTGCGCAAGGACAGTTGCGCAAGAGGACTTATCTCTGAGCGGGAGCGTCAGAGTATTTGCGCAAGAAGCACTGATTTCATATATTAGAACGTCAGTGTTCTTGCGCAAGTACTCGTGGCCAGTGTAGACAGGTGGCAAGATTTTTGCGCAAAATCTTGCCAATGTAGACACAGCCTATGGGTTTTTATCTCTTAAATCATCAGATAAATTCCACATCCAGTAGAAATCCAATCCTACCAGTCCAAGCCGAGAGCATTTCCTCCTCCTTTCCACGGTGGGTAGGGCTATGGAGCCTCTCTCTCATTTAAGCGGGATAGCTCTCTCTCTCACTGAGGGCAGCCTCCCCAGCTAGCATGCGGCATGGCTGCAGGAATGGGTTGCTTTTGGATAGTGGAGAGGAGGAACTCCCGGCTCCAACCCAGTCCAGGTTGGGCTAACAGGGACATTCATACTGCAGTGGTGGGGGAGGGAGAGAGGGGCAGGATTCCTTCTCTGTTCAGAAGCAGCTGGGGATCCATCCTCCTCTTCATGCAATGGGGGATGGGCTGGTCATCGTGCAAACCCAACATGGAGTGTTTCCCACTCATTTCCTCTCTTCTCCTCTCCTTTCCTAGAGGGGCAGCAAAGAGCACAGGATTTCAGCAGATAGCCGAACAGAAACAGAGCCAGTTGAAGCAGACAGTGAACGTATATCCAGGATATACAATTTCATCCCCACGTGCCTTCTGCCTAAGAAGTGGAGTCTGGTGGCTCATTTCTTTCCATCCCAGTCACCACTGAGTTATATTTTCAAGATGATCGTTGCAAGGAATGAGCTAGAAATGCATGTGTGAGAGTGACAGTGGAGGTAATACCCCCATGCCTTCCTCCATATGACTGCTGCATTTCTCTGGATAGCCCCCACTCTGCTGCTGGGCTTCTGCCTGCATTCTCTTTCAGCTGGCGGACTACAGTTGTTCCTTAATAATTTTTTTTTAAAGCTGGTGGGTTTGGATTTAGTTTAGTTTGAAGAAGTTCTAAAGGATGCCAAGTGTAGCTCACCAACTGTAACTCCCCCGCCAAACCCCTGCACCAAACTCCCCTGTTAGCTAAGCTGATAAATCAAACCAGTCTTCCAGCTATACAGAGCTCTTCTCCAAGACTCAGAAAAGTACTCAGAGTGTCACAGCTAAATACAACATACAACAGAGGGTTACCCATAAGGCGTTAACTTGTTGTAAGACAGCATTCAAGGTGAAGTGGTCCATTAATGCTCCTGCAGTCAGAAAAGGTGGGGTGGGGTTACTACTTTACAGATAATTGTAATCTACTATATATTGGAGAGACTGTATGTTTGTCTGTCTGTTCGAAAATTCCTCCTAAACGGTAAGAGTTAGGATGACCAAATTCGGGATACAGCTTCCTCTTATCATTTAAAACAAGGTCAGGGTTTGGTTGTGCCAGGAAAATGGGATGTTCCTGGAATGGGATTGCATCTCATAAAACCATATAGAAAAGAGACAGAATCACCCGACAGGTGAGAGGGAATGGCTGGGGAAGCTCCCACCCCATCTGGGACTGCCCCAGATGGACCTTTCCATCCCACAAGGCACCCATTAGAGAGGGAAGGGAACCACCCAATTCCTAGGGGAAAACTGCTGGCTGTTCCCCTTTGCCAGGAAGCGAGGGGAAAACACATAGTTTGCTGCATGCCTCACTCTGGCTAGGGAGCGCTGGGGGCAGACAAACCTGGAGTAGTCCTCACTGACTGTGCCCACAGGAGCTGCAGTGGCCATGGAGAGGTGCTTCTTACCTGCCTCCCCCCCAAACTGCTGTGAGAAAGGCCTGGGGTTGTCCCCTCCCCTGAGGGCAGCCTGCACCCTGGATTCCTCATCCCCAGCCCCACCCCAGAGAAATGATTCAAATGAAACATGCACATTTCCATTTTATTGTCCAAAACATCAACATCAATTGAGTTAAGGACCTGAGCAACACCAGGTAAATTTTCTAGTCAGCCATAAATCCAATGGCTTTCTGAAGACCATGATGTTACTGTGTAAAATAGTTATGAATTTAAGCACATCTTTTGAAGGTATTGTGAAGAATTGCTTTGAGGATGAGGACTGGGAGGTCAGCGGTCAGAAATTGACCGCTCACAGGTGAGAGGGTGTGTGACAGATGGCTAGTCTGGCTGAAGAGGCTGATGGCCACAGCTGAGAAAGCCCAGGCCTGAAGGGCTATTAGAAACAGCTGTGGGCCTCACTGGGGTGTTGTCATGATTATGAGGGTTAGCCAGCAGCCTGGGGATTAAGGAGTTAACTACACCTAGCCAGGTGGAGTGACCAGTAGGAATGTAGGTGGGACTTTCAACCTGGGACAAAGGAATTTGGGTTTTTTCCTTTCTCCCTTTTGTCTCTCTGAGAGAATCCTCTGCAGCTACAGAGAGGGACAAGCATGTCTCTCTCTCTCCAAGACACCATTCTTCATTTTCTGTAAGTAGGATAAGGTTTAGGTAGTTTCATTAGGCTTTATTGTTTTAGGGGTTGGGTATGGGATCTGATGTCTGGCACTGCTTAAAAGATGTTTTGGGTTTTCTTTGTAACTAAGTTCTAGGCCCATGGAATTGCTCCATGAGTATATTTTGTTACCTTCCTATCTAGTCATTATGCTTGCAACAGGAATATTGTTGTAATAATAAAAGTTCTTTCTTTTCTTTTTATTAACCTGGCAGTGGTTAATTGTGTGCCCTGATTTTTATTTTAGGGGTAAGATTTCCCAAATGATCTTTCCCCTGGTTTCTTTAGCAACATTTGGTTGGTGGCAGCGGAAGTTTTATTCCCAAGATCTAGGTTTTTAAGATCTTGGGGGAATTTTTATACCAAAGCCTAGTAGATAAGGCGTGCTGGCCCACACTTCTGCATTTATCATGCCAGAGTGGGGAAGGAGCCATGACAGGTGTATACAAGGCAGAGGAAGGAAGCCAGGAAGGGGCAAGGAGGAGCAAGAAGCCAGGGTGTGCTCCAAGGCAGATGGAGGAGCTGGCTGAGTTCTCTGTAAGCCTTGTAAATAGAAGGTGGTGTGAACTAACAATAAAAACACGGGTGACTGTACCAGACGTGTGTCTGGTGGATTTGTGAACAAGAAGGTTTCCCAGACCAAAGGGTCTGAGCATGGACTCTGCCACAGGGTGGTTTTGGCTTGTATTATTTTTCTGTGTGAGTTCATCTGGGAATGTAACAATTGTCTAGTTTCAGCCTCTAGTTGCAACTGGGGCAGTTAGGGCATGAGGTGAGGCACACCACAGGTTGTGTGTAGGACTCACGGATCTTGAAAGGTGTGTTGTGGGTGTTATTGATCATGGTAGCAGTGGAGAAATTGAAAGTTTTGCATCCATTGTTATGGCTCTACTCTGGGCTGATTAGGTCTCAGTTGGAGTACTGTATCCAGTTCTGGGCACCATGTTTTGAGAAAGATGTTGAGAAATTGGAGAAAGTCCAGAGAAGAGCATAAATGATTTAAGATCTAGAAAACATGAGCTATGAGGGAAGACTGAAAGAATTGGATTTGTTTAGTTTGGAAAAGAGAAGATTGAGAGAGGACATGATAGCGGCTTTCAAGTACCTAAAACTTGTTACAAGGAGGCAGGAGAAAAATTGTTCTCCTTGTCTTCTGATGATAGGACAAGAAGTAATGGGCTTAAATTGCAGCAAGAGAGGTTTAGGTTGGACATTAAGAAACACATCCTAACTGTCAGGGTGGTTAAACACGAATAAATTGCTTAGGGAGGTTGTGGAATCTCCATCATTGGAAATATTGAAAAGCAATTTAGATAGACATTTATCAGGGATGATCTAGATGGTTCTTGGTTCTGCCGTGAGGGCAGGGGACTGGACTTGATGACCTTTTGAGGTCCCTTCCAGTTCTACTATTCTATGATTCTATGGCAGGGTCTGGTGTTGATTTGAGTTTGTGGATTCTAGTCTGTGGGGAGTTTCTGATAATGAAATTTATTTGACATATGGGAAAACTGATGAAATAGAACAGATGGTTTTCCTTGTGCTGCTTGACTGCAATAATGCCTGAACACTTCAGAGACTGTTAGACCTTAGAGAGCCTTCAAAGACACATGAGAATCATTTACCTTTCCTGATGCACAAGAGAAAGGAATGTTATTAAAGCCAGTAGTCTTGGTTAGTTAAAGAAGACAATGATCACCCATTAAAGAGGTTAGACTACTGAGTCTTGGTGCAGCAATGCGGGGAAGTTTTCTGCACCTAGAAGTGGTGAGCTGGCCTAACTATCTGTAACAATGAGATTTTTCTACTGAACGGACAGGATCGTAGATGCTCACAAATGTTTCCCTTTATGAACACAGAACAGTAATGTTTTCTATGCTACAAAGAGCAAGCAGAAAACGCTATTAGGAAGCCAAGGATGTATGTATGTGCTAAAACCAAATTTGCCATACTTCGCGCTTGATTCAAAATTCCAAGAGGAGGAGTGGGGAAGAATTACAGGTTGAATCTGTCTAGTCTGGAACCATAGAGACCTGACTGGTGATTCATCAGAAAACTTGCCGAACGATGGGAGGTCAATATTGTCTAGCAGCATGACCAACACTTCCACTGCTTACTAGGCTCTGAGAAAACAGTTAGGGGTAAATTAGAGCTAAATAATAGCACAGAATACTAAGAGCCAGGACTGGTGGCTGTAAACAAACTTTATGGGACCATGGGAAATTTGGCCACACCCATGATAAGTGGACATCTGGCTAACTATAATCATGCTGGACTATGGATGTTGCTGGACCAGAGAGTGAAAGGCTAGAGAGGTGCAACTGTCTTGTATCCAAACAAGTTCCCTTAGCCCCGTCTCTTATCTCTCCTGTCACATTGAGACTGTTACTTCTGTCCAATATTGCATATGACACCCTCTAGGGAAGCTCTAAAATATATTGACATGCATTAAGGTAAGCGTTCCACCATAAAAAGACATCAGAAGGGGCACTCTGTTCAGACACTATATGCCAAGCGATCTTGCTCCATCATTTTACAGCAAATACAATTACACATTATCAATATTAAAGATTACCTACGACATAGAGCATGTGGATGCCTATTACAAGGCCGTAATAAAATTCTGAGTAGCACATTAATCCCGGGGAAAGCTGTAAAAAAGTATTCTACTTCTAATTCAGACATTTTTACATGGCATGACATTATGCTTTTATAATGTTTCCTTTATTACTTTTCCCATATTTTAACAGTTAATTTGTGATAAGTTGGTGATTAAGACGACAACATCGGTCCATTAATATATATCGAACGGTTATATTTTGTAAGTATTATTTCACATCTCTCTCTCTCTCTCTCTCTCTCTCTCTCTCTCTCTCTCTCTCTCTCTCAATGCATTCTAAATTACTCAGCAATGGGATGGCTCCCTTTGCCAGGGCAGTAAGGGTATGTCTACACTGCACAGTTATTCCAAAATAGTTATCCCGGAATAGCTTATTTTGAAATAGCAGGTCTACAGTGCAGGGAAGCCTCATTATTAGTTTGAGGCAGGCTTCCCTAATGTAGATGTGATATCTTGATTTAGAGCCCCAGGAGGAATAACTTAGAATGGCCCCAGTGAGGGACCATTTCAAAATAGCAGAAGTGGAGCATCTACACACACTTTATTTCAAAATAGCTATTTCAGAATCAGCATTATACTTCATAGAATGCAGTTTACAGAAGTCAGAATAAGCCATCTGTTATTGCAAAATTATTTTGAAATAACGGAATTGCTGTGTAGATGCGCGCATAATGGCTGTTATTCCAACATAACTTTGCTATGTAGACACACCCTGAAGGAGGGATATATCCCAACTCTCTAGCTGCAGTGGTCTGACTGGAAAATTCCAGTTGATTTTAAAACATAACCTCTGCCTTAGAGCATTTCCATTTTCAATTATTTTCAATTATGGGGATGATATGGAGAAATTTATCCCATTGTGTAATCCACAGAGTTCTAGCTTCAAGCTATATGCTATTCAAGCCCTCCAAAGAGCACCTGGAGTGAATTTTCCTCCTAATGTGATACACACCTCTCACTACTATGGCATACAAAACAGCCCTCCTTTAGACAGGCAAGGGAACTCTCCTAGGATGCAACAGGAACAGGAAGTGGGAAAATCTTGACTCGGTAGGTGGCATTCTTCTCTCTGACAAAGTACTAACACGCCCATAGGGAGTGCTGTAAAGATGAAGACATAACTACTGTAAGTGCTTGTTACTGGGATGCATTAACAGGTGTGTTGTGAGCAAGACATGAGAAGTCATTCTTCTGCTCTACTCTGTGCTGGTTAGGCCTCAATTGGAGTATTGTGTCCAATTCTGGGCACTGCATTTCAAGGATGATGTGGAGAAATTGGAGAGGGTCCAGAGAAGAGCAACGAGAATGATTAAAGGTCTAGAGAACATGATCTATGAGGGAAGGCTGAAGGAATTATGTTTGTTTAGTTTAGAAAAGAGAAGATTGAGGGGGGACATGATAGCAGTTTTCAGGTATCTAAAAGGGTGTCATTAGGAGGAGGGAGAAAATTTGTTCATCTTGGCCTCTGAGGATAGAACAAGAAGCAGTGGGCTTAAACTGCAGCAAGGGCGGTTTAGGTTGGACATTAGGAAAAAGTTCCTAACTGTCAGGGTGGTCAAACACTGGAATAAATTGACCAGGGAGAGTGTGGAATCTTCATCTGTGGAGATATTTAAGAGTAGGTTAGATAAATGTCTATCAGGGATGGTCTAGACAGTATTTGGTTCTGCCATGAGGGCAGGGGACTGGACTCAATGACCTCTCAAGGTTCTTTCAGTAAGCCCACGTAATTGTTCCGGAGCAGGCACAGTAAAATGTGTGGTGTTAACTTTGACATTACTTGAGGGCAAGAGGATAAGTCTGGTGGATTCTCCCTCTGTCACTGTCACCCTCCACCCGTAACACAGCAGCCTCTGTCCAAGCATTGGAGAGATTTTTCCTGCCCCTGTTTTATCCCTCCATCTGCCAAAGCGTCAGTCCTCCCGGTTCCTAGTTCTCCTTGCTAGAAACCACAGTTTGGATTTCTATGAGCCAAATGAAAGCACAGTTTGATCTATCTGATTTTGCAAACTTGTTTTCATCGATTGGTTAAATTGCCCTGGGACTTTACTATGTTTGAAGCAGATCACTTGGGGTTTGTCAACACTACAGAGAAGATGGAAGCTGCCGCAGTCAATCTTCCAGGGTTTGAATTAGTGGGTCTACTGAGGACTCTTTAATTCGAACTGAGAGGTCATTCCAAGAAGCACCGGTAGTCCTGTTCCTCACAAGGCGTAAGTGAAGTCGCCATGAACATGTGCTTCCATTGACCTCTGTCTGCGTGGACGGCGCCAAAACACTCTTGAAGATACTTCGACTCCAGCTACGTAATTAAGTTAACTGGACTTATGTCTCTTACGGGTGGACCTTGCCTTGTAGACAGGAAGTGGGGTTTTTGTTTGTTTGTTCTTCCTGAAGATGCTAAAGCTTCTGTAATTAATATAACCAAATAATGAGGTGAGAAGTAAAGCTGGATTAACTTAAAACCCAGCAGTGCCTATTTCAATAATAAGGTGACTTTGTTTAGAAAACCTGGCATTCTCTACTAAAAAAACACAGTGCTTTCTCAAATGCAGAGTTCACGTTCTGTTCTGGCATGGCTTATTGAACAGGAAATGAGATTTTATTCTGGGGTTAAGAGAGGAGAATTTGGAAATCCTTCACTAGCGAGTGGAGCAAGATTGCAGTTTGCCCGGACATGTGTGACAGTCACTGGATTATAATGAGTCCTTCGCAGGCTGCTAAAAATGTGCAGGTACATTACTGCCTGTGATAAGCCACACGGAGCTCGTTATAAAACAAAACCTAGAAATTAATAATTAATCACATACAGAAAATGTGTGCTCTGCTTTAATGTGACAATGGCGGTACATAAACTCTTGAGCTAACAGATACTGTCAGAAATTAACGGTTATTACCATTATACCAGATGCTTCCAACAATGTCTATAGAATCCCCAACGTGCTAGTCAATTTTATCCTCTTTAGCCTGCAAGCTCTTTGGAGCAGGATGCAGTTATAGTTTTTGGAAAGCATGGGCCCACTTCGATAGGCCCTTCCTCAAATTAGTAGGATGCGTGGGTCAAGGAACAAGAATTTCCACTCCATGGGTTGTTCTGAAATCTTTGTTATGAATCTGAATGAAACACTGATATTTTGTGGCTTCCCACAGAATGAAAATTCATTTTTTTTAAAAAAAACTGGGAACAAAGTGGTTTTAACTATATAGATCCACGGGCAATATTTAAACATATTAAAGTGAAAACTAAGCATTTGGACCTCTTAAATGTTCTGACAGCATGAAACAAAACAATTTGACTCTCCTGCCCTCCTAAAACTTAATAAAAATGGACGCGCCTGCAAAACATTCCAATTTCAGTGAAACTTCATTTTTTCAGCAGAAAACGATTGCTCTGATTTTTTGGACCAGCTGTACAAGTTAGATTATAAATGTTTTAGGACTTGTCTACCTGGACTCTTAATGCCTGGCAAGCTGGGATGCTTTTACTTGCTATACATTAACTGCCTGGGTGTACTCAGCTGCCATACCCTATGAGTTCTGAAGCTTGCTCTGATGTCAAAGCAGCACATGTAAGTGCAGTATGGAACTTTTAGTGTAGGGTAGCACACACTATTTGGCAGACTACTGAGCTATAGTTTAGGGCTGTCAATTATCGCAGGCATTTACATGCGTTTAATGCAGGGAGGAATTAACACATTAAAAAAATTAACACGCATTAATGGGTTACCATATGTCCGGTTTTTCCTGGACATGTCCTTGTTTTCACTAGTTAAATCTCCATCTGGCTGGCTTTTTTAAATGGCAAAAAATGACCAGGATTTTGCCCTGCAAAGGGAATCGGAGAGGGGGCGGCGGAATGTGCCCGTCAAAGGCAACGTTCGGAATCGAATACCCAGACCACTAATGGCTGCTCTGCGCACATGCCCCAGCACCTGCAGGGAAAAGCGCATGGCTGTGGCGGCTCCGGTGAGACCCAGGGCAGGTCTGATGTCGGGGGAGGGGTTTGACGCCTTCCAGAGCATACCACTGGGGGGCTCTGAAATGTGCTATGCAGGGCTCTGGCAGTCAGTCATTTAACAGCAGCAGCGGCTTCTGGGTGTCCTAGGTTATGTCCCCGGTTCTGTGGGAGGGGTGAGGTATTGGGTTAGAGCAAGGGAGCTGGGGGTGGTTCAGAGCAGGCGGGCTGGTTTTGAGGGTGGGTAGGGGGGGTGGCCGGTTCTGGGGAAGGACAGGCACTAGATTAGAGCAGGGGGACTGCAGGTGGCTGGCTCTGGGGGATGGGTGAGGGCATTGGGGTGGTGCAGGTTGGGGTGTATTCTTATTTAACAGCACGATTAATCGCGATTAATTTTGTAAATCCCTTGACAGCCCTACTATAGAATCATACTTTAGATAAGCTCTCCAAGTTGAGGAATACTAGGTGACCTGTCACAGTGGATGAGTTTCAGTATCATAAGACCCTATACGGAGGGGACGATAAATATCACTTACGTTGGTGGACGTTTCAATACTGAGGCTGGAGACATATGGGCTACATCTACATTGGCATCCCTTTCCGGAAAAGGGATGCTACTGAGATGGGTCACAATTGCAAATCTGCGGGGGATTTAAATATCCCCCACGGCATTTGCATTTACTGACAATAGAGGCAAGCGGCTCCTCTCACCCCTAAGATATTTATTCCAGTCCAGAGTGGTCTGCTAATGAAGTTCTGTTCTATTACTCCTAAGACAAGGTAGTGTTACCTAATGGAAAGGGTACGGGGCTAGGAGTCAGGAGATCTGGGCTTTATCCCTGGCTTTGCTACTGATCCTTGTGTGGTGGAGGACCAATCATTTCACAGCTCTGTGCCTCCATTTCCCCATTCTACCCTTCACCCTGTTTCTCTCACTATCTCTATGTAAAACACTTTCTACAAGGAGTCCTGATTTCTGCTGGGATCTTAGGTGTTAACGTAAAATAAGCAACAGAGGACCTCAGGCTCCGGAGCTTTCAGGATGACTCTTTTCACTGGCACTAAATTCTCCTTTTTGCTATACTTACAATGATATTTATATGGTCTGACGGCTTTGAAAATTCTTGTTCCAGCAACTGGCAGGATATATTCTTTAAAAGGGTAAAATATTGACTGGCTAAGCTGTGAGGAGCTGACGGTGGGCATAGCCCTCCTAAATAGGATAGGTTTCTACGCTTCACTCTGGAATAAGTTACTGTGATTTAATGGATCTTGCTTCTATATGCTCTGAGATGCTACACGCAGAACCATCGTACTTACGGGATTCAGCTGGCATTTTCAGGGAATCTAAGCCGAGGAGAATTGTTCTGGCTTTGCAAACTAATGGATTATTAATGGAGAGCACTACATCATGGAAGAATAATTAAGAATTTATTCAGAGATAAAACCAAATTTGTCTGGAGGAACTATAAATATTAAACCCTTTTACAATCTAGCTTCTGCTGACTCAAACAGGCACAGCTTTTCCAGAAAGGCAGAGCTGTGTTAATGTCACAGGCACTTGGCTATCACAGGTCTTGTCAGGGGAGCTAACAGACTCGCTGGGCCCCTATGCAAGGTTGTGGAGAGGGGCCTTGGCTCCATGCTCTTGAAAGGGGCAGGGCCTCAAATGGAAGGGGCGGGGACCAAGCAGCTAGCTCCTCCCAATGCTGCCTGGAGCATACCGTGCACCCCCTAGCCTTTGTCGCCTTCCAGAGCATACCACTGGGGGCTCTGAAATGTGCTATGCAGGGCTCTGGCAGTCAGTCATTTAACAGCAGCAGCGGTTTCTGGGAGTCCCGGGCCTTTTTGACTCAGTAGGCTCCAGGGCAGCTGCCCCTTTCACCCACCCTTCCCCCATCAGTGGGCCTGGGTCTTGTGTGGGGCCCATGACTGCAGAGACGGATACATCAGCTCACAAAGACTTAAACTTTGCCTAGTTCTAGAATCGAGGACTATAGAACTTCTGGAAAGTTCTAGCTAAATGTTTTCCCCACTCCCCCACCCCGCCTGCACAGTTAGCTCCTCAGTGGCTTTGTTCCCTGCATTTGTCTGACAACCTCTCAAAGTTCCTTCCACTTCTACTATTCTATATCAAGCAAAGACTTTTCTTAGGGTATTCCTAGCACAGCCAGGAGCGTGAGTGACTAGAGATTCCTCAGACATCTCCAGGCAAGTGTTGCTGACTTAAAGGTTCAGATAAGCATCTGAGTTTGAACCATTTGGTTTTTGCCGGCCACTAAAGGCTAATCTCTACAGGAGAGTTAGAGTGGAATAAGCTAATGTGTGGCTATGAAGTGTAATAGCTACCCTGCACTGACTCCCTGTATGGATTCTTATTCCACACGAAAAAAATGCCTGTGTGCATTTTAGCTTAAACCACTGTCAAAGTGGATTAAGCTGAACCACAGAGGGGCACTCTTAGTGCAGAATAGCAGTGGCTTCAGTTCAGCTAATGCAGAATAGATATTAACCACTCTCTGTGCTCTGCAGCTGATCAATCTATGTGTATGACGTGCATTCATTTTATTACTTAGGTTAGGGAGGGAAGAAGAGACAGTTCATATAGAAATTGCCTGTATTTTCTTATTTCACTTACACTCAAGCTTTGCCTTCCATTTCAGTCTGTGGGGGAAAAGGACCCAATGAATTGTGTTTTTAGTTCATCCCTTTAATAACTGGACACGCAAGAGCAGACGTCTCTTGATTATTATTAATTCTACCATTTCACCTCAAGACCTCAGCCAAGTTTAGAACCCCCATGCATTAGATACGGGACAAATCCATAATAAGAAAAACATTGTCTCTAAAAGTTTGCAATTTAAAGAGATCAGACAAGGAAGGGGCGTTCTCCCCATTTTACTGGTGGAGATAGAGGCACGAAAATCAAATGACATGCCCAAGCTGACATAGCGAGAGTCAGGAATATAAGCTAGACCTCCTAAATGGCACGTCAGTGCTTTAACCACAGAATTATCCTTCCTGCATAGAGACCAATAATACTACTGTACCCGGCTGGGTATTCGTCGCTCACCCTGCAGACGGAAGTCCTGACAATCGATCTGGGGTCTCTACTAATTAGAGATCAGCTGTATTCTATACATTGGTTTTTAAAATTCATTGCATGTCCTCTGCTTTTATGTCACAACTAAAATTCCTGCTGGTTTACGGTGCAGGCATGGTGATCTAATAAAGACAGGCTTTGCATTATGTACTCATGATGCTGAATTAGTCATAGTGGCAGTTTGGAGGACACACTTATTCCCAGAAACTCCTGTTTAATTTATGAATCTGTCTGGTCTTTCATAGCTCACATTTTTCTTAGTTAACGCCACCGGTTCCAAAGTTTTACTCATGCAAGGAATGTCTCTGATAACAAAAATACAGCTGAGTGTTCTGTTGTTAGAATGCATTCTTGCTAGTGCCTCACCCCGTCTTTTTTGCTACTGGCCCCAGGAGCTGGTAAACAATGGGCAGGTTTAGGGTTCCTATCCCTACATGCATCATGGACAGCAACTTAATACAGAATGTGCCCTGTGCACAGATCACTTTCTCTCCCACTTATGCACTGTCAGCTCCAGCAATTGTTGATGTGAAAGGGGAATAAGAAAACTAATCAATGAAGTGCTAGCCCACTCAGTGCAATTTAGCGTCTGGAATTATGAAGTCGTGCCAGTAGCAGACGCACTAGGAGGTAAGTGATAAGACAAGTAGCTAGGGGACTAAGAAGATGTGGTTTCTATTCTGGGTTCTTCCACTTACCTGTGCTGTGATTTTAGGCAAGCTGTATCCTCTCCTATCCATCACAGATTGTTTGTGGCAGGCACTGTAATTATGTGTCTGCCTGGTGTGAAGCAAAACAGAGCCCCAGTCTGGGTTTTAGCTGCTACAATACAAACGTGGCAAGTCAGTTCCTTGCAGAGGCCACCAAGTGTTTCCTAGATCAAAATTGGATCCAAGTAGGCTCACCTATGGAAGGTGTAAATCCAACAACAAACATAGAAATAGGCAAAAAGTCTCAGACGGGTAAGCCATGTTAGTCTGTAACTTTTAAAATCAAATCGACCCGTGGCACTGTAGAGACTAACAAATACATAGGATCATGAGCTTTCATGGGTAAACCACACTTCATCAGAAGTGGAGTGGAAAAAACAGGGGTCTATTTGACTTGTGGAATCTGAAACTTGGATCCTTTTTGGGTGGCAGTAGCCTGAAGTTGGGGACCTTTTAAGTACACCTATTTGAAAGGTATCAGAGGGGTAGCTGTGTTAGTCTGAATCTGCAAAAGCGTTGAGGAGTCCTGTGGCACCTTATGGACTAACCGAAGTGTTGGAGCATAAGCTTTCGTGGGCAAAGACCCATTTGGTCAGATGCATGTAGTGGAAATTTCCAGAGGCAGGTATAAATATGCAGTCCAGAATCAGGCTGGAGATGATGAAATGGATCCAATCAGGGAGGATTCCAGAGGTCTAGAAGTGAGCCTCATCCTCCCTGATTGGATCCACCTCGTCATCTCTAGCCTGATTCTGGACTGCATATTTATACCTGCCTCTGGAAATTTCCACTACATGAATCTGACCAAGTCTTCGCCCACAAAAGCTTATACTCCAACACTGCGGTTAGTCTATAAGGTGACACAGGACTCCTCGCCTCTATTTGAAAGGGATTTTAGAGAAGACTAAAGAAATGTTCCTAAGACAGTGGGAATGGCAAGAAACTGCTTTCTTTTCTTTTTTGACTGGGTGGTTGGAAGGGATTTTGAATTCTGCCTGAATAGGCTTTTTAAAATGTTTTATGTTAGAAGATTAATGCATCGCCTGATGTCACCTGGCAGGCAAATTAAAGGGAGTTCTGACAAATGGCAGCTTCCTTGTTTAAGTTAGACCCAACAGATTGTATTCACGAATGATTTTTTTGAAAATCCAGAGGAGGCTCTTATGGTATAACAAGCAGGGTGCAGGGAAGAAAGGTCAGAAATGGTTGTGGTCAGCTGTTCAGGAACCCAAGCTGGGAAAAATACACTTCTTCATTTTCTCCCCAGAAAAGAGTTCATTTGAAAACACTACTGTTTTCCCAGAGGGGCGGTCCAATACGCGGCAAACGCTGCTTCTGGTAAACTGTGAGTTGCATAGACGTTAATGCAAGTATGAGAACACAAGGGCTGTGTCTACACTGGCCACTTATTCTTATCAGCCACTTTTCTGGAATAACTTGCCAGCTGTCTACACTGGCCCCTTGAATTTCTGGAAAAGTACTGACGATCTACTGTAAGAAATCAGCCACTTTTCTGGAAATACTATGCTGCTCCCGTTTGGGCAAAAGTCCTTTTTCCGGAAAACTGTTCCGGAAAAGGGCCAGTGTAGACAGCACAGTAGTGTTTTCCACAAAAAAGCCCCGATCGCGAAAATGACAATCAGGGCTTTTTTGCGGAAAAGCGCGTTTACATTGCCACGGACGCTTTTCTGGAAAAAGTGCTTTTCTGGAAAAGCATCCTGCCATTGTAGACACGCTTTTTCAGGAAATACTTATAATGGAAAACTGTTCCGTTTTAAGCATTTCCGGAAAAGGGTGCCAGTGTAGACGTAGCCAAGCTGTGTAAGGCTACACAGAGCTAGAAGTGAGGTCCATGGTATCTGGAGTGTGGACAGGCCCACACTGCAGGGAGGCTACAAAAAGCTATAGCCAAGAAACACTGTGGGGATTAGACATTGCAGGTTGTACTGCCCAAGGGGCCAGATTGACAGCTCACTGAGGCCCAATGGTTGGCTCATGTTTACTATTTAACTCTGAAGAGTGGTCAAGAAGTTGTTTGGGTATCAGCTTTCTGGCCTACGCTGCCCCTTAGGCCCTGCCTTACCCTATGATCTCAGAACTCTGACTCATGTCACCTGATTCCAGGTTCATAGATACTCCTGATCATCACTCCCTGACATTGACCTGCCTCTGATCTTGACCTTGTTGACAGAATTTGCTTCTCTCTGGAGCCAGAGAATCATAAAATCCCAGAACTGGAAGGGACCTCGAGAGGTCATTGAGTCCAGTCCCCTGCCCCCATGGCAGGACCATGCACTGTCCAGAGCAGTGTTTCTTAAACTTTAAGACCAAAGAACACCAAAACAATTTTTTTTATGAAGAACACCAAGGATTTTTTGATGAGGAGTGGGGAAAAAAAGGCCGGGGGGAAAGTGATGGGGGGGGGGGGGGGGGGCGAGGATCAGGGGAAAGTTGTGTGTGTTTTTTTTTTTAAATCAATAAAAGTTAGCCTGCTCTTTTAAGGGTGGCCATTTTGAATTCTGTTCTCTGAGGCACACCTCCGACTGCCTTGCGGCACACTGTGTGCTGTGGAACACAGTTTAAAAAACACTGGTCTAGATCATCCCTGACAGGTCTCTGTGAAATCTCCATCACTTGAGATATTTAAGAACAGGTTAGACAATCTCCCTAGGCAATTCATTCCAGTGTGTCACCTCCCTGAGAGTTAGAATGCAGGAAGAGAGGTTTAGGTTGGACATTAGGAACATTTTCCTAAGCCCATTGCTTCTTGCCCTATCCTCAGAGGTGAAGGAGAACAATTTTTTTCCCTCGTCCTTGTAGCACCCTTTTAGGTATGTGAAAACTGCTACTATGTTCTCTCTCAGACTTCTCTTTTCTAAACTAAACAAGCCCAATTCTTTCAGTCTTCCTTCCAAGCTCATGTTCTCTAGACCTTTAATCATTTTTGTTGTTCTTCTCTGGACCTTCTCCAATTTCTCCACAGCTTTCTTGAAATGTGGTGCCCAGAACTGGACACAATACTCCAGCTGAGGCCTCATCAGTGCAAAGTAGAGTAGAAGAATGACGTCTCATGTCTTGCTCACAAGTCAAAGAACTGCCTCGTGGCCTCCCCTTGATTCTGGGTCACCAATCCAGCAGTAACCACTATGTGGGACCATCTACATGTTGTTTCCTTACACCACTGAACTCTGCACTTCCAAAATTCTTCTAATCTGGAGAAGTTCTCCAGCCTTGTGGATGAATTCCACTGAGTTCCTCAGAGGATGAGTTTGGGTTCATGCTGGGAAGGCTGGAATTCAACAATATATCTTTAGACTCCACCAGGTTAGTTTTTCATTCCATGGCAGGAGGAAGTGTTGGTCTCGCACACCTTCAGAAGCCTGAAAATTGCCAAAGATGGTTCACTCATTGACTCCCTTGTGCTTTCCTACTGAGATTTTTGTTGCTTTAACCCTTGACTCATTTAAAAAAAAGAGAGAGATACAGATTTTATTGCCCTCTCTTCCAAGGGATGCAGCACCATCGTAAAGTGTCCAAGAACCAGATCTGCAGTTAAATGTGTTATACCTCATTGCTTAGATTGCGCCACTTAATCATACAAAAGATTCCATACTATTATGGAAGCAAGTGACAGATTTTGAGAGGAAGTTGAAGAAGAGGCACTTGAAGTTTCCAATTCTGAAATTTCATCAAAAGCTACTAGAAATCAATGGATGCCCCCAGTTTTCTTTTTCCAACCTGCTCCAAAATGTTACCTTCTAGTAATTAGAACTACTTTTTTTTTCAGTAACTCCAATTTTTTGTTTGGTGCATGTGCATACATATCCTGATCTTAAGCAGATGCAGTTTTAATCACATGGGAGTTCCAGTGAGACTAGTCATGTGTCTAATGCTGAGCATGTGAGCAAATGATTTGCTGGATTTTGCTGGAGAGGAGAAGGTACCCTCTGGAGTACCATGAAAAAGATGTATGTAAGTTAAACGACAACAGCTGGAACCAAACCTGGGACCTCAGTGCATGAGCCTCTACTGTATGAGCTAAAAGCTAGCTGGCTTTCAGTTAAGGCAGAAGAACGGCCATACTGGGTCAGACCAAAGGTCCATCTATCCCAGTATCCTGTCTGCTGACAGTGGCCAATACCAGATGCCCCAGAAGGAGGGATCACAATAGGTAATCCTCATGTCATCTCTCTTCTGTCACCTACCTCCAGAGAAAAGCTCATTCTCTCTGTAAGTGGAACTACATGAGACAGTGAACCACTCAAGAGGTGTGTGGATTACATGAGCAAGTGACCAAGAAATGCTATACTGAAGAAAACACAATGAATTTCTGGCTCCCAGCAGCTCAGAAGCTTTGTGCTGTCCTTTTCCATTTGCCAGCACTGAGTGAGCATCCCAACTTGCTGTCAGTCACAGGAGTAGCATGTGGTAACAAACCTCACACTAAGTGTTTGTACCCGGCCACATTCGGTGACATCTCAGTCTGATTTGTGTAAGTAGACAGAGAAGGAATCTCTAAGGGCTCATCTACACAGCAGGGTTTAAGCCAAAATAAACTACACAATTTGAGCTATGTCAATTGCATAGCTTAAGTTGAAATAGCTTAATTCGGCTTTTGGTGCTGTCTGCACAGCAGGAAGTCTGAGAGACCACTCTTCCTCTGCTTTCTTTACTCTTAATAAAATGAGGGTTATAGGAGTCAGAGTAAGAAATCCTCCAGCTTGACATTATGTTGAAATAACTGCTTGCAGTGAAGATGCTGACTATGTTATTTTTGAAAAATGTCCATTATTCCGAAATAAAACGGTTGTGTAGACATACCCTTGGAGTCATCACAAGGCTGAGTTGCGTGCCCATTATAGTCAATAGCAGTTCTGTTGCAAAATTTTAAGGACTGGCCCTTGTTGCATAAAAAAGCCTCCGCATCAGCTTACTTGATTTTACACAAGCATTTTCTGAAACTACACTAAACTGTAAGGTCTAAGATTTTTAACTGAAATTCATTGTGATCTTTCTAAAACCTTGCAACTTGCTGTAATCCTTGTAACTCTCAAATTTAGTGTAAGCTGCAACTTTGTACCTTTGTAACTCTCAGCCCCTTTGTAACTTGCTCTAAACTGCATTTTCCCCTGGGTGATGAAAAGAGTGGTATGTGTGTTTGAAACTGCAGGGCTAAGACTAGAGCACATGGTGATGAGTCATCACAGACTGCTGCTTTGCTGGATAAAGGGAAGTTTGGGCATGCTCCCTGAGGACGAGGTGAATGAGTCACAGGAGCCATTCAGACACTATATAAGGAGAGGTAGCACACGTGAGACACTCTCTTTCTTCCCCTGCTCCTGAGAAACTCCTCTCTACAGCCAGTGTCTCTCCTCCTGACCAGCTTCCCCAGCCATGATGAGCAAACAGACCCTCCAGGATCTATATGCCTTGGCTCCTTCTGCAGCTCAGGCCTGTATAAGTGTGTGAGTGCCTGAGGGCAGGAATAGTGATAGAGATGCAGCCGTGTTAGTCTGGTCTAGCTGAAACAAAAGACAGGACTATGAAGCACATTAAAGACTAACAAGAGGGTTTATTAGGTGATGAGTTTTCATGGGCCAGACCCACTTCCTCAGATCAAATTGTGGAAGAAAATTGTCATAATCATATATACCAAAGTGATACAATCACAAAAAAAAGTGAACACATATAAAAATGACGAATCAGGTTTAAGAACAGAGGAGGAGTGAGGGGGGAAGGTTAGTGTCTGTGAGGTAATGACATAAGGGATGATAATTGGGGAAGCTATCTTTGTAATGGGTGAGATCATTAGCATCTTTGTTAAGACCCCTATGCAAAGTGTCAAATTTAAGCATGAATGACAGTTCTGAGGCTTCTCTTTGAAGTCTGGCGTTAAAATCTCTTTGAAGCAATATGCATATTTAAGGTCATTGAGAGAATAGTCAGTCTGGCTAAAATGGCAAGCAACGGTTTTCTCTCTGTGAGAGCCTGATGTCTGTTTTATGTGCATTGATTCTTTGGCGAAGTGTCTGAGAAGTTTGTCCGATATACATAGCAGATGGACACTTTAGGCACATGATGGCATCAATTATATTTCTGGATGAACAGAAATATGTGTTCTTGATCTTGTTCATGACCTAACCATGCTAGTTGCAAGATCTAGAACACACATTCCTGTTCATCCAGAAGACTCTTAAACACACATTACAGTTGCAGGCCTCACAGGAGAATATATTAAACTCAACACTGAGAAAAGTGTGCCATTTAAAGTTGAGAAAAAAATTAGACCTTTAACATATTTCATGGCCACTGTAGGCAGGAAAGAAAAATAAACAGGCCCAGGTACTCTGAGTGGAGTCAATAGAAGTTTTACTGTATTAAGGACCGGAAGATATGACATTCCAACTTTCTTTCGAGAGGAAGAGCTACCCAAAGTGCATAGTTATTAGGCACGTGCCTAATATCTCAGGGCACTTCTACACAACAGTATTATTTCGGAATAATTGATGTTATTTCAAAATAACAAAGAGCGAGTCCATACTGCAACCTATTATTTCAAAATGATTTTGAGATGGCAGACTTCTTACTCCTACTTCTGTAACCCTCATTTCACAAGGAGTAAGGGAAGTCAAAGGAAGAACGTTCCTCTTCAGCTACGCAGTTCACGTAGCTGGAGTTGCGTAGCTTAATTTGACTTTTGCCCTGCAGTGTAGAAGTGCCCTTAGATATTAACATGTGCCTAATAACTATGCACTTTATACTTAAATATCTGAGCTATCATATCCGCAGCTACACATTGATAAACATAAAATTTCATTTGACATTTTGTCGCCCAGTCACTGAGCCAATGTGTATGCAATGTAAAGTAATGGACATTGGAGAAAAAAAGAATCCCAACTATACATACAATATGATGGGGTCTAATTTAGCTGTAACTACTCGAGAGAGATCTCAGACTCATTAACTGAATATTTTCAGAGAACTATCTACAACGTCCTGCAGCGGCAGTCAGATAAGCAAACAGAATGTTAGGAATCATTAAAAAAGAGAGAGAATAAGACAGAAAATATTTTATTGACTCCATATAAAACCATGGTACGCCCACATCTTGAATACTGCATATGGATGTGGTCACCTCATCTCAAAAAATATCTCTTGTCATTGGAAAATGTTCAGAAAAGGACAACAAACATGATTAGAGGTTTGGAACGGGTCCCATATAAAGAGAAGTTAAAAAGACTTGGACATTTCATCTTAGAAAAGAGGAGACTAAGGATGAACATAATAGAGGTCTATGAAATCATGAGTGGTTTAGAAAAAGTGAATAAGGAAAAGTGATTTACTTTTTCTCATAACATAGGCAGCAGGTTTAAAACAAACAACTAATTCAAACTACTGTTATTCCTCCTGCAAGGAGGTTTAAGGGTAGTTCGAATTAGGAGCTTTAATTCGAACTACCTAATCCATGCCGCGTGTAGCCACGGGCAGGTAGTTTGAACTATGGGGCATTTAAAAATGGCGGCGCCTGGGAACATGCAAATGAAGCCCGGAATATTTAATTCCCGGGCTTCATTTACAAGTTCGAATGCCTACATTAGCCACCCTAGTTCGATCTAGGATGGCAGTGTAGACATACCCTTATAGACTAACAGATGTATTGGAGCATAAGCTTTTATGGGCAAAGACCCACTTCATCAGATGCATGTAGTGGAAATTTCCAGAGGCAGGTATAAATATACAGGCCAGAATAAGGATAGAGATAATGAGATTAATTCAGTCAGGGAGGGCGAGGCCCTCTTCTAGCAGCTGATGTGGCGGTGTGAACAGCAAGAGAGGAGAAACTGCTTTTGTACTTGTACTAAGTCTTTGTTTAATCCTAAACTGATACCTGTCTCAGGAAATTTCCACTACATGCATCTGACGAAGTGGGTCTTTGCCCACGAAAGCTTATGCTCCAATACATCTGTTAGGGTACGTCTACACTGGCCCCTTTTCCGGAAGGTGCATGGTAATTTTTGAGATCGTCATAGGGAAATCCGCGGGGGATTTAAATATCCCCTGCGGCATTTAAATAAAAATGTCTGCCGCTTTTTTCCGGCTTTTAGAAAAGCTGGAAAAGAGCGTCTACACTGGCCAGATCCTCTGGAAAAAAGCCCTTTTCCGAAGGATCTCTTATTCCTACTTCAAAAATTACTATGCCCCTTCCGGAAAAGGGGCCAGTGTAGACGTAGCCTTAGTCTATAAGGTGCCACGGGACTCCTTGTCGCTTTTGCAGATCCAGACTAACACGGCTACCCCCTGATACTTGGTGATTCTCTGTTCTGTTCACTCCCTCTGGGACATCTGGCATTGGCCACTGTCAGCAGACAGGACACTGGGATAGATGGACCTTTGGTCTGACCCAGTATGGCCGTTCTTATGTACTTATAGTTTTCAGTTAAAATGTAAAATTGCACAACAGCCATGACTTTGCAGCCGAGCCTGGGGTAGAATCTGCCCCCTCCTCTTGGAAGTTAAGCAATCGCCTCTCACATGGGTCTCCTCCCTTATCCTTCCTGGATGGCTTGGTTTGGCTCCCATCTATCAGTACCCTCTTCTTTTGCCATATGCAGCAGAGAGAGAGAAAGAGAGAGAGAGGCTGGACTGCTGGATAGTGAGTTAGCCCTGGGAGACCTGAGTTCTACTTCCTCCCCTATGGACTTCCTGTGTGATCTCAGGCCAGAGTTACAAAAGCTTTGACATACCCAAAGAGGCATCTAGGCATCTCCTGGGGTTTACAAGCCACCTAATCGTCTTGGCACCTTTGAAAATCCCATTAGATGCCCTATATACTTTTAAACATCCAGTCTTTGGTCTGTGTGTGCCTCAGTGCCCAGCCGTAGGATAGGGATAAACAGCACGGCTCTGCCTCACCGCTGTGAGGAGAAAGAGATTAGACTCTTTGTGTGAGCTGTGTTCCCTGTAACTGTGCACTTGTGCAGCTGCTCTGGAAAGACGCCAGTGCCAGCCAGCTGATTAACAGAGCGCTCACAGCTAGGTTTGTCTTTCTCTTGGTGGTGCACATTTGCACATGCCTTGGTGCACATAACATTTATTCTGCACATGGCTGGAAATGATCAGCGGGAACATTGCTTGTGAGATGCTCAAATATTACCAGGACGGGGCCATATAAATACCACAGGTAGAACGGGAACTTCTCTATACCAATGCTATCCCTTCCCTTGGTTTTGACCCCTTCTTTTCACTAGTCCCCAGAACTCGCCCTTTCTGTAGCTCAGAGGGCTGGGTTATATTTTTTCTGAGACCCCTGGGTTTTCTCTAAAACTACCCCTCCCTGAAAGAGAGATCCCTGTTTTACAGGCTAGGCTTCTAGATCTTTAACCACCAGCCCTTCCTTATTTTACTCTTCCTGCCTGCTTGTAAATAAAGTACTGACTCCCTGGCCCTAAGCAACCCTCCTCTGCAGAATTTATACTTCCTGCTAATGCTGTGTAGTTCAGAGCTCCACACGCCACCACAGTGACTGAGGGACATGCGGGGGAAGGCATCCCGCCCCCTTTCCCTCCCTCAAAGGTTTCCCTATGGGGCAGACTCTGGCGTTGCAAAGAGCCAGCCTTCCTTTCTCTTTCCTTACCATGGAGTCCTCTGCTGATTGAAAATACAGGACTATGTAACACTTTAAAGACTAAGAAGATGGTTTATTAGATGATGAGCTTTCGTGGGCCAGAAAGCTCATCATCTAATAAACCATCTTCTTAGTCTTTAAAGTGCTACATAGTCCTGTATTTTGCTTCAACTATACCAGACTAACACGGCTACATTTCTATCACTATTCTGCTGATTGGATGTTGCCTGGGGGAGTGCTTAGCACAGTGCCCAGCAATCAACCAGCAGAATACACAGCATCTTCTGATACTACAGACATCACCCCATGTTCACAGGGCTCCCTATGATATTTTAAGAGACATGACATGTTGAATCATGGTTCAGGGCATAATCCAGCTATTAAGTGCCCTATGGACAGGTAGTTGTGTTCTCAGGAATTTGTTGCACCTGGCTGTGGCTACTCTCAGAGCTAGTTTACTGTACCAGATGAACAACAGGTAGGATGCCACAAACCAGTTCCTAGTAGTGACAGAAGCTATGTCTAACACAGGACAGTTGACTACTAGAGCAGAGGAATATGGCTAGGGCTGGCTAATTACACTTCTAGAAATCCATTTTTTTGCCAATGAAAAAAAGTTAATTCAATTTTTCATATTATGTGCCTGGAACACTTACGGGCACATCTACACTGGGGAGTTATTTTGAAATAACATGGAGAGCATCCACTCTACGAAGCCCGTTATTTTGAAATAACATGGAGAGCATCGACTCTACAAAGCCCGTTATTTTGAAATAACGTGGAGAGCATCCACTCTACGAAGCCCGTTATTTTGAAATAAGGGGCTTGTTATTTCAAAATAATAGCTCCAGTTTCTGAAGAGGAATAAGCTTATTTTGAAATAGTAACTCTCAAAATAACTATTTCAAAATAACTAATTTTCAAATAAACTGGTTAGTGTAGACGTAGCTTACAATTGTGGTGTGGCTACTCGGTCAGGAAAATTAGGAGTATAGGTAACAAGAAGGAATTTATTGATGGAAGAAAAAAAGTAAATAGGAAAAAAATGTGGCCAGATAATTTACAACAGTTGACACAGCCTTTATTTTGTATCCTTCAGTCTGGTATGAAGCACCTATGGAAGTTGGTAATACTTGGCAAGTGTCTCATTAGTCATCATTTATCTCCCCTAAGCTGTCTCTTTCATCTATGACAAAATACAGGACTATGTAGCACTTTAAAGACTAACAAGATGGTTTATTAGATGATGAGCTTTCGTGGGCCAGACCCACTTCCTCAGATCAAATAGTGGAAGAAAATTGTCACAACCATATATACCAAAGGATACAGTTTAAAAAAATGAACACATATGAAAAGTGTTTCATCTATGAGTCTTTAAATATTCTGAGCCTTTCCTTATCTGGCCACATTCTTTGCTATTATTTACTTTTCTTCTCCCAGTTGTCTTCCCCATGGTTACACATATAGCTGGTCAAAAATGGAAAGGAGGAATCTTTTTTTGTGTGAAAAATGTTACTTTTGGTTGAAAGATTTCAAAATTTGATTTTTTTCGCCAGCTGTCATGACATCCTAAAATGCCAATTGGAATGGACACAGCCATGCCAGTTGAATAATGTAATTGCGAAAGGTTTGGTACTGCGATGAGCGCTGGTGTAGGTTTTGAAGGAAGTTGCCTCAGTGCCATAGTTGCACATACTCGGGGCGGCCCATCCATATAAGCAAATGAGGCAGTCACCTAGGGTGCCAAGTTAAATGGGGCACCACGGGGCACCAAATGGTGGTGCAATATCATTGAGGGGTTTGGAGGTGGGGGCGCCGATTGCATGGTTCACCTAGGGCGCCAGTTGCTGGCAGCTAGTCTAGGGCCGCTCCTGCATGTACTTCCTTCTCCATTAGCAGCAACGCAAAGGTACAGCTACACTGTGGGCTAACCGAGTTAAGATATGCAATTTCAGCTATATTTATTGCGTAGCTGAAGTTGAAGTACCCGAACTCGACTTTTGGCCCTGCCTACACAGCAGGAAGTCGAAGGAAGAGCACTCTTCCTTCAACTTCCCTTACTCCTCATGAATTGAGGGTTACAGAAGTCGGAGTAAGAAGGCGCTATTTCAAAACTATTTTGAAATAATGGGCTTGCAATGTAGACGCGCACTGTGTTATTTCGAAGTAAGTGTGCACTGTAGACATAGCCCAAGAGGCCTATTTGTGGTGTTTCCTTCTGGAGTTTTCATCCAGTTATAAAATGATGAATATTTCATTGCTTGAAATGCAGGCTTATTATGGCCTCGCTGGATTGCCTGGGTGGTCATTTGTATGCACCTCAGAGAAGGATAAACGGACTAGGATGAGGGAACATAATGGTTTCATCCAATTTGATTTATTCTCACCTACCAAGTCAAAAGGTCTTATTTTCCAATAATAAAAGAACCAGTGAACTGTTCCTACTTGAGATAAAATATTGAACAGCCCCTGGCTGATCGAGTCATTAATTACCATTAATTGCAGCTGGAAGCCGGTCTCAGACCAAATATAGATACATCATGTTTATTTTGGCAAGTGTTGCTTTAACTGATGGTGGGGCTGTTTAATTATAGTTGCTCAGGGGATTTGTGTGCCAAAAAACACGTGAAAATATTGATCCCGTTTTCAGATGGGTTATGAATTAAGGTCCACAATCTAAGACTTTGTCTACACTGCAGCGGGGAGGTGTGTCAGCCACTGTGGTAGCATACCCAAACTAGCCTTGCTCTAGACAGACTAACAGCAGCAGTGAAGCTCTAGCAACATTTATTCATCCAGGAATCTGGATTCCTATTCCAGCATCCACAACCCATGCTGCTGTGGCTGCATTGCTGTCATCATTTGAGCTAGTTTTGGTCTCGTTAGATCACAGCTGATTGGGGTATCTCTACACATGCTGCAATCACACGTCCCAACAGCAGTGTAGACAAGCCTTAAGACCAAACCTGTGCTTGTTTCAAAGAGGCAACGGAGAGGGAATAAACGCCATTAACTACTAAAGATCGGCTTGAGCCATAAAGTTAGCATCTGGATCCCAACTTTCTGAAGTGCAACTATATTCTCAGTAGGTGGTTTTGGTTTCAGCCTGTTTCTGCAAAGGCTCTGATCTAAGTAGGCATGTCAGCACATGAGTAGTTCCATTGACATTAAAAACACACAGTAGCTCTTGACTCTAAGGAGACTTGTCTTGCTCTATATTTCCGAGCTAAGAAGAGTCTGAAGCGAATCAATGAACATTAAACTATAACAGCGCATGTTGTAGGTCTAGTGTCATGAGAGCCGGAAAACCCATCTTCCACTCAGCAAAAAGGTCAAATACCCAATCTTCTGCTGAAACTAGTCCTGAGAGATCCCATATGCAATCAGCACTTGACAGTGAAAAAAAATCAAGAGGAAACTGCAGTCATCCCCAAAGATAGATTTGGAGACCAAAGCAGCAAATGGAATGAATATATTGGAAGTCTCTAAAGGCAGGAGAATCTCAATGCATCTACTTTGTCCTCATAATCTTGACCACTGCTTTTCAGACCAATCAGTCATATCCCTTTTTCAGCAACTTATATTTCACGGGCCCTGGTAAATCCATCCTTTCCTGCCTACTCCATCGGTGTCTCTTTAAGATGCAAAATGCAGGACAATGTAGCTTCAGCTACCCCAGACTAACACGGCTACATTTCTATCACTATTCTTTAAGATGCCTTTTCCTTCCTGTCTTCTACACTCGAAGTGATTTGAGAGCTCTTTTCTGGGTTCTACTCTTACACTCTTTTCTTGGATGAGTTCATTTGCTTCCATTACCATCTTCATGCCATTGATTACCTTTATTATTAATGATGATTACTTGACTGGTTTCACACAGTTTAATCCCATATATTCAACAGTCCCTGTGACTCAAATTTAACATGGCCAAAGTTGAATTGCTGGTGTTTTCTCCCAAGTCCTCCCTAATCTCCTTTTGTCTATCACTGTGGACAGTCCCCACACCCTGAAAGCCATTATATTGACTTTTCTCTTGATCCAAAAATAACAGATTGTACCCACGTCAGTCTAGTGCCCTTTCCATGTGTATATTTCTGAATTCAAGTCAAGTCTTCTCTCTAGCCTGACTTGTCTGTCCCGTCCTCCATCCCCCAGCCTGATTTCCACAGTCTTCTCTCTGACCTCACCGAGTCACCCTTCTCCAGTCCATTCAAAATGAAATTCGTCTTCCTGGAGAAGATCCCTAATAATGTCATTCCGCCCACTGCAGTCAAGAAGATGGGAATGAGCAACAGGGTGATGACCTTGATGATGACCTTGTGGGGCATCTGGCATTGGCTACTGTTGGAAGACAGGATACAGGTATGGAGCTTTGGTCTGACCCAGTATGGCCATTCATATGTTCTAAGTTCCTCCGCTGGCTCTCCTTTTCCATGTAGTCAAGTTCAAGCTCCCTTGAAACCCTTCACAATTCTACTCCTCCCTATTTGTCTACTCTTGTTGCTTATGTTGTCCCTTGCTCTCTGCACCCTACCACCGATGGCAGCCTCTGTAGTACGATGGGGGCCTGGAACATAAGCTCTTACAGGCCTGGTGTGAGGCCTGAGGCCTAGGTAACAATGGTCCAGACTTTGCTGACTAAGAGAAGTGAAGCTGTGAGCAAGAGGCAGGCCCCTGCTCACAGAACTTGCCAAGATGAGAAACACTCTCACTTAAGAGGTACTAGGCACGGGCTATAAACACATTCCAGAGGGGTCATAACAGAACATCTCGTGAGGAGACATCTTGGTACCAACATACTCCCCACAAATAACAGGAACATACTGACCCAGGCTGAGGATAGGATCTAGAATGACAGCATGATGGATCGTGCTGATTTGATTGAACCACCATGTACAAAGGGTGGTATCTAGGTACATCAGAAGGTGGCAACTGGATACGTCAGAAGTGATATGCAATTTGTATCTGTATATAAAAATATATCTCAGGGTATGTCTACACTGCCACCCTAGTTCGAACTAGGGTGGCTAATGTAGGCATTCGAACTTGCAAATGAAGCCCAGGATTTAAATATCCCGGGTTTCATTTGCATGTTCTCAGGTGCCGACATTTTTAAATGCCCCGTAGTTCGAACTACCTGCCTGCGGCTACACGTGACACGGACTAGGTAGTTTGAATTAAAGCTCCTAATTCAAACTACTGTTATTCCTCCTGCAAGGAAGCCGTGGGCAGGAAGTTCGAACTACGGGGCATTTAAAAATGGCAGCGCCCAGGAACATGCAAATGAAGCCCGGGATATTTTAATCCCGGGCTTCATTTGCAAGTTCGAATGCCTACTTTAGCCACCCTAGTTCAAACTAGGGCGGCAGTGTAGACGTACCCTTAGAGGGGCTGTGCTTGTCCAGTGTAGGGAACAGGAAAGAATCCTTTCACTGACAGAGCTGAATCCATTGTCACGGACACGCATTCCTAGACATCTGATCCAGGGAACTATTACTGTGCTTAATTTATAGTAAACTGGGCCTGGTGCCTTTACACCTTATCTAATTTTATGGTCTTTGTGGGGATTGATTCTCGGCGTCTGCTGTGCCGGCTACCTGCTCAGAGGCGGCACAATGGACAGGGCCTCACACACACACACAGCCAAATAGTTATCAACATTGAGCCAAACAGAATATCTGTCAGGACACCCCACCAGTAACTTCTGACCATGGCCTCAACAAGCCAGTGACCTGTTTCTTTCATCTTTGCACCTTTGTCCACGTACCTCCCCTTTCCGTATGGATTATCCTTTCTACGCTGTGCTGTAATTTCAGTATCTCATTTCCTTGAAGACCCTGTTCAGAACTACTGAGCCAGGTAACATTGGCTAGGTGGCAAGGAGGATGAGAACACATGCCACTTACTTTGTCTATCTATAATAATACATGCAAGGCTATATATATATATATAATCACAATTAAAATGGCAAACTTCTGAGCACATTCCTCTTTTCCCCACCATTCCAGAGTGTCATGTGGGTGGTCAGGCCCAGTGGTTAGAGCCAGGGTCAGAAACTGGAGTGGAGGGTCTGAACCAGGAGTGAGGTAGGGCATGTGCAGGCTGGGAATGAACTGGCTTGGGGGCTATCCTAGCCAAGGGCAAATGCTTGGAGTAGCTGCTGTACCAATCTTCAGATTCTTCCAACCCATCCGACAGCATAGCCTAATACAGTCTAGATTGGCTGCACTGGCCCTGCTGCAGGGCCCTCCTTCCAGACTGGTGCTGGTGCAGATCCTGATTCCTGGCAATGAGCTCTTCAGAGCAGGGAGTGTGTGTGTGTGTGTGTGTGTGTGTGTGTGTGTGTGTGTGTGTGTGTGTGCGCGCGCGCGCAAAGCCCCTAACACAACGGGGCAGCAGTCCTGATGGAGGTGGCTTGGTACGGGCTCCTTATGAATTACATAAAATAATAAATGACGTTGACTTCAGCACCTATACACAATGAACTCAAAGGCTAATGTGATTCACTACTAATGGACAGACTAGAAACTTACAGATGGGGGTTACACAGAGCAAGCGGTGCTGCTGTCTTTACAGAACTTCTCTTTAGTCCCCAAGGAACTGCAGAGCCAGCTGATCAGATAACGTAAGTCAGTGCAGAGGTGCAGACTGTGGGTATTCTGGGGCTGAAGCCCCATGGGGAAAAAGTAGCAGGTGCAGAGCACCCACTGATACCAAGCTCCCCTCCTTCCCCCTGCATCTCTCTTAGGGTACGTCTAGACTACCGGGTTTTGTCGACGGAAGTTTTGTCGACAGATACTGTCGACAAAACTTCCGTCGACAAAGAGCGTCCAGACACATTGAGTTCTGTCGACAAAGCAAGCTGCTTTGTCAACAGAACTCCGTAGTCTGGACGCAACGTTACAGGCAATAACACCTTCTGTCGACAGAGTTCTGTCGACAGAAGGTGTTATGCCTCGTAAAATGAGGTATACCAGCGTCGACAAAACTGCTGAGTTCTGTCGACGTTATGTCGACAGAACTCAGCGGTAGTGTAGATGCTGGTATAGTTTTGTCGACAAAAGTCCACTTTTGTCGACAAAACTAGGTAGTCTAGACACACCCTTACTAACCAACTCTTCCCCTTCCCTTCCAGTGCTTTCAGAGTGCTGTGAACAGCTGACTTGCAGTGTTCCTCCTCCTCCTCCCTCCTGGATCTTGAACCGGGAGCCCATTGTGGGTGGGAAGAGGCAGGGCTAGGAGTGGAGTGGGACAGGGCCTACAGTAGAGGGGGCGAAATGAGAAGTCAGCACCGCTGAATCCATGTAGCGCTTTGTGCTGCAGAGGAGCTGCACCAGCTGCGAATCTGACCTTAAGGGTGAAGGCTCCAAATACATTAAAGCAAAATAGGATCTGGGCTGATAGTAAACTAGATGATGACTCTTTTACTACCATCATCAGATAATACTCTATAATCCCACGGAAACGGGTTTAATCACTGGTGATAAATATCCTTTTTTATTGTAATTCTATATGAACTGGGACCAGAGAGAGGGAGCAATGCTGGTAAAAATCTCAGGAGGGTTTTCAGGGAGAGGATGGAATTTCTAAAACAACTGCAGCATTTGTGGCTAGATCCCTCTCTCCACTGACTTGCCTGGAGTTCTGCTGATTTATACCCTCTGAGGCTCTGCTGTTCTCTCTACATAGTACACAGCCAGTGAACACTGGAGTGAGAAAGGGAGAGAAGGTACTCTAGCAAAGATTTATATTCCAGCTGGAATTTTAATGAAAGACAACGCCCTGAATTGTGGGCAATCTTTAGATCTGTTGGAAACCTTATAGCAAAACTAAAGAGCTTCTAAACATCTTATAGTAAAGGGCTGTCATCTAAAGGTTTTACTGGCCAGAGACCCACCTTCTAAGGTTGGCGTGCTGGCTGCAAAATACTGGTAAAACATTTTAATTATTCCAGTTCTGGAAAGGGGAAGGAACAAAAGAAAAGAAGCATAACAAATGGTTTTCTACTTTTAAAGGTGGATGCACTGACAATTATTTTCATTTTTACAGGGCAGATTTTTATTATCGGGCTTCCCTGATTGTTCAGGGGCAGCTCCTGTCACTTAGCTGTCTAACCCCTGATTGCACTCTCATCAGGTAGCTAATGGAGAAAAAATCTCCTCTTAGGCGGAGGACAAGTCAGACTATCTCCGGACGTTCCTGTGATTTGGCCCTGAGTGACTTTCATCGCAGCGAGACAAGGTGGGTGAGGCTAAAACTATTATTGCCCCCACTTCGGTTGGTGAAAGAAGCCAACTGTCAAGCTCTCTTCTTCAGGCTTAGTTGTGCTGCTCAGAATGGCATACCATGAGCCATCAGGAAAACGGCCTCAGAAGCTGCATCGGAGGACAGTCCCTTGGGGCTGTATAGGGCAGGGCGGGGTGGAGGGTCGGAGGAGAAGAGATGTGGGTAAGAGTCCCAGGCTATATCTTTCTGGGTAGCCAGACAGTCAATATTTCTGTCTCCGCTATTTTTTTTATTCACTCACAACTTCATGGCACAGTCATGTCAGACACCTGTATCAACAGGTGTGTTGTAAGCAAAACTCGTGAAGTCATTCTGCCGCTCTACTCTACACTAGTTAGGCCTCAGCTGGAGTACTGTGTCCAGTTCTGGGCGCCACATTTCAAGAAAGATGTGGAGAAATTGGAAAGGGTACAGAGAAGAGCGACAAGAATGATTAAAGGTTTAGAGAACATGACCTATGAAGCCAGGCTTCACGAACTGGGCTTGTTTAGTTTGGAAAAAAGAAGATTAAGGGGGGACATGATAGCGGTTTTCAAATATCTAAAAGGGTGTCACAAGGAGGAAGGAGAAAATTTGTTCCTCATGGTTTCTGAGGACAGGACAAGGCTTAAAGTGCAGCAGGGGAGGTTTAGATTGGACATTAGGAAAAAATTCCTAACTGTCAGGGTGGTCAAATATTGGAATAAATTGCCAAGGGAGGTGGTGGAATCTCCCTCTCTGGAGATATTTAAGAACAGGTTAGATAGACATCTGTCAGGGATGGTGTAGACGGAGCTTGGTCCTGCCTTGAGGGCGGGGGGCTGGACTCGATGACCTCTTGAGGTCCCTTCCAGTCCTATTATTCTATGATTCTATGAATTACAGCAATGTGAGCACTGTCTGCGCCAGTGTTTTGCAGCAGGGAAGTGTGGGAAGGGCCCCTCTTACCCTTGCCGGACGCTGATCTTCTCCCCTTGGTGAGAAGGGCCTCAGGTAAAAACGCCTCTGTTGTGTTGGGGCAGTCAGCTTTCTCCTCAGAAGCAGGTTAGCCTGATAGTCTGTCATGACGCTCTCCTCCTGTTTCTCTCTAAGTCAATCTCTTCCCCCTCTACCTAACAGGGGAGGTTTTTAAAAGGTCTCCAGCAGGCCTGGAGTGCAGTCAGCTGGCCTTAACTGCTCCAAGGTAGCCCTATCTCAGCTGATCCCTAATCTTCCTGAGATGCCTCCTCATTAGCTGCTCCTAACTGTCTCACTCTTTGTTAACAAGGGAGTGTTTTTTGTAACCTCCCAGGGCTGCCTTCCTCCCCCCCTACGGCAGCCCTCAGACCTGAATTTGTCACAGGGAGTTCAGTATAGGTCTGCACTGCTTTCCTCCTCCTGAAGGACATGTGCCAATCCTGTGGGAAAGGACCAGGACACAACCCAGATCCCCAAATGTACTGGCTGCATTCATTTCAGGAGCCTCTCATTTCATGTGCCACATGAAGCCAGGCAGGTTTTCATGGCGATGGGCCCTGGACTCTCTCCCCCTCCCCCCCCCCCCCCGGACTTCCCTCAGAGAGAGGGTATCTCATTCCAGCTGCTGGATCATTTCCAAAGCCGTTAGTCTGAGGTGGGATTTCCCCCGCCGTTAACACTGACTGGTTTGCAATGTGTAGGGCTCAGGTGGCACCTCTCTGCCCCCATAGCTGTTCTCTGCTGCAGGAGCTTTGGCCATTCATCAGCATTACAAAAGTTTCCTCCCCTGGCTAAAACCTTTGTCTGAAGCGTCTGGTGGGAGCACCTGCCCTGATGCGGCTGAGGGGCTGGTGGGGGCAGCCTTACAGTTGCTTGGAGATTAGTCAGAGGGCCTACTCTGAGGGTTTCAAACCCTACTGTGAATTCATCAATAAGAGACAAAAAAATTGGGCAGATAAAGTGCTCCTGAGTGAATGCCTCACAAATTGTTGCAGCAGGGCTAAAGCAGAGAGGAATATGGAAATGAAGCTCAGGGAAGTACCATTGGCTATTCATTGTATCTGACTTGGAGTCCCAGCCTCTACTCTATCCCTAGAAGTGGGACTAGGGGTCACCAAATGAAATTACGAGGCAGCAGGTTTAAAACAAACAAAAGAAAGTATTTCTTCATGCAATGCACAGTCAACCTGTGGAACTCCTTGCCAGAGGATGCTGTGAGGGCCAGGACTTTAAGGATATGTCTACACTCGTGCCTAATTTTGTGAGAAATATGCAAATGAGGCTAAGCATGGAATATCGCCGAGCCTCATTTGCATACCTAATGAGCAGCCATTTTTGCAGAAGAGGCTCTTGTGCCAGAAGGAGCTGTCTACACTGCCCCTTCTTGCACAAGAAAAACCCTCTTGCGCAATGCCATTGTTCCTGAAAATAATTATTTTATTATTATATTAATATAATATTATATTAATATTATTATAATCGGCGTAGCAGCATTGCGCACGAGGATTTTTCTTGCGCAATAAGGGGCAGTATAGACAGCTCCTTCTGGCACAAGAGCCTCTTCTGCAAAAATGGCTGCTCATTAGGTATGCAAATGAGGCTCAGCAATATTCCATGCTTAGCCTCATTTGCATATTTCTCGCTCAAGAAGTCGTGAGTGTAGACATAGCCTAAGAGGGTTCAAAAAAGAGCTAGTTAAATTCATGGAGATTAAGTCCATCAATGGCTGTTAGCCAGCATAGGCAAAGTTGGTGTCCCTAGGGTCTGTTTGTCAGAAGATGGGAATGGGTGACAGGGGAGGGATCACTTGATAAGTCTCTGTTCTGTTCACTCCCTCTGGGGCACCTGGCAGTGGCCACTGTGGACAGACAGGACACTGTGCTGGATAGACCTTTTGTCTGACCCCGTCTGGCCGTTCTTATGTTATTCCCAGCTCCATGAACACAGAGGCTCCCTTGGCAGTGGAATTAGGGTGCATCCTCCGTGCCAAGGGGAACGGAGAGCTGCACAGCTCCCTGACTAGCAATTCCTAGAAGTAAATGAGTGGGGACATAAACAAGGCATAAAAGAAGTGAGGGCAAGTCCTGGGGAGCTGCCACTATATGGGTCTTCCCATGAGGGAGAGGCCACATAGGAGGCCTTGAAGCCTTTTTCAGCAACTGGGCTGGACTAGCCCAAGGAGTGGCACTGAAGTTTACAGGAGAGGATAATTCTCCTCCCTTGGCTGTCCATCTACCCAGCCCTCCAGCTGGTTAGAGGATAGTGTTCCCAAGCGACCCTGACACTGGTCAGAGTCAATGGTGTATGTAATGACTTCAAGCTGGGGCTCAACGGGATAGTTCATGGGCCAACATCATGATCCAAGGTGAAGCAAGAGGTGTGTGGATGTAAAACAAATAATAATTAATGGAGATTGCCTATCTCCTAGAACTGGAAGGGACCTTGAAAGGTCATTGAGTCTAGTCCCCTGCCTTCACAGCAGGACCAAGCACCATCCCTGACCATTTTTTGCCCCAAATCCCTAAATGGCCTCTGCAACGATTGAACTCACAACCTTAGGTTTAGCAGGCCAATGCTCAAACCACTGAGCTATCCCTCCCCCCCAAAACCTTGTTAAGCTTCTCAGGATTTTAAAGTTTTATGAACTGAAGGCGCGGCGAGTCAATGCAACACCCGTCCACCTCTAGGTGTGTCTTCTGTACCTGTGTTGGGAGAGTTCCACACCTACGCCACATTCCAACGTCAATAAAAAGCCCAAACGAGAGGCAACTTGAGTCTAAAATAATGTTGCTCTTCTATAGAATGGGCTCATGCCTTCATTGTTGTGTAATTAATAGTTGTCAAACTGCCTTGTTTCACTCATCCACATCTAAGTAATGATCTAACTGCAGGTTGCAGAATTACCCAGAGCTGGTCTACACTGAAAAGTTGGGTTGACGCAGCTATGTTGCTGAAAGATCCCATTCCTGAGTGATGTAGTTAAAATGGCTGAACCCCTAGTGTAGAGAGTGATAACTATCGCCTGTCAGGGAGGTGAATTAACTACAATGACAGAAGAGTCCCTCCTGTCACTGTAGTGCGGGTCTACACTGAAGCTCTACATCCCTGCCGTTCAGAGAAGACATAGCCCAGCATGTAATATTTCACTGTTCTTGAGCCTCCTCTGACTGATGCTGGTGCAAATCAGAAGTAAATCCACAGAAGTGAATAAGAGTTAAACCAAAGTGAATCTGGTATAAGCAAGATGGGCATCCAGTCCTACCCATTTAAAGTTGACAAGCATTAATTAATTAATCAGCCAGCTACACAACCACTAAGTCATTAAGGTACAAAATGTGAATTTGCAAATAGAGAATGGAAATACTCCCAAAACACATGCCTGTGATACTGAGTTCCCTTTCACCACTATAAATTAAAAGTGACCCTGGTGTGATTAATGAAGCGATTACCATGCAAAACCGAAACCGAGCTTGGAATCCATAGGTCGTTTCTGTCCTTCCACCAAAAGGAATTCGAGCTCTCTCCACATTTTCTGCTTTCTTTTATTTGCATTCCACATTTGGTTTGGATAGGTCTTGGTTGTCACAAGCACAGATTAATGCTCAACCGCTATCTTTCCTGCCCTAGCATGAAGAATTGTCATGAGCGCGGATTAATTTCACCATCCTTTAAAAAATATTTGTCAATAAAACAGATGCCAGGAAAGTATTCAAGCACTGATATTATAAGTTGATTCATCTTCAGCACCAAGAAACCAGTTCAAAAGGATATGATGCAAAACAAATCTGTTCTCATGACAAACTGGAGTTGTATTTAGGATAAATACTGCCATACTTACCTACCAAAGGCAAAATACATTATACTGAGAATTAGAAACAGTAGAAAACTCACTTTCCTGGCCTCATTCATTTCAAGATCTGTTTTAAAGTTGCTCCCTGATTTTAAAATCCCACATGATAGTGGCTTCTAGAGAGACATTTCTTTTTGCAGATAGGACATGTCTACACTACACAGAAGATCACACTACCATGGTTGATATTCTGGGGTTCAATTTAGCAGGTCTAGACCTGCTAAATCAAACTCAGAGGGAATCCCCATCAGCACCAGTACTCCTGCTCCTCATGAGGAGTAAGGGAAGCCAACAGGAGTGTTTGTTCCCGCCGGCCTCCCGCTGTGTGGATGGCGGAGAAATGCGATTTAAGATACATCAACTACTTCCGCTGCAGTGTAGACCAGGCTTTATTGTCTCCATCTCTCCATACAGATGCTGTTGGTATAAGAGTCTTCTCTACAGCTATTTCTCCCTGTAATAGTTTTTCTGTACCTCTGCTATTTGCAGTATTGTCAGTCCCAAGCATTCAAAACCCATGAGTTGGACCCCGCAAAATGGACTTAACATTTTTTTCAGTGTTCACTAGGATGGTCTCGTGGTAAAAGCAATAGATGGGGCCTTGACAGATTGGTATGCAAACAGAAGTGGCTGCCCTGAGTAGAAACCTGCCTGAATTCCATGGATCTATACACAAGGCAGCTTG
Source organism: Pelodiscus sinensis (assembly GCF_049634645.1). Classification (NCBI taxonomy): domain Eukaryota; kingdom Metazoa; phylum Chordata; order Testudines; family Trionychidae; genus Pelodiscus; species Pelodiscus sinensis. The sequence goes on along the minus strand of NC_134717.1, from coordinate 5,803,224 downwards.
CTCAGGCCACGGTTACTATGCCTACGCTTCTCAATGGGAGCTAGCACAAGTATGTCTACTCAAGTTGAGAATCACAGCCCCTCCCTCCCCATGTAGATACAGCCTCAATCTCTCTGAAATTCCCTTCCTCCCCTAGGAAATGCAGAAAGTAAACTTCCTTTTTCTCTCCATTGCTTTGACTTCTCCATTTAGAATATAAACACCTCAGAGAAGGGACAAATTCTCACTGTGCCCAGCACAATGGTGCCCCAATCTTCTCTGGGTTCTGTCACCACCACTATGCGGCCTGGTCTAGTCTTAAAACATAGGTCAACCTTGCTCCATTGCTCAGGAGAGTGACAGATTCAGACCCCCGGAAAGACATAATTAAGCCAACCTAAGCAGAGAGCTAGTGCAAACATTCCCCCGTGGAGCTGGGAATCACACCTCTATTAAGTAGTGTAGACAGTGAAGTGAACCAGCTAAGGTCCAATTGAAAATGTAAGCCCATTGCATGATTTTGAGGGCGTGACTCATGGCCTAGACACCACAAGGCCAATGAAAGAATTCTGACTTCAGTCTGGCTACTGCCTCTCAAGGGAGTGCATTTACTGACATGACGGAAAGCTCCCTTCTGGTCCTGTAGCAAGTGTCTCTACGGTGTGTTAGTGTAGCTGTAGCACCTGAGGTGTGGACCCGGCCTAATGTGACTTTTAATGATGAGTGGCTAATGGAAACCGCATACCTGTGGGGTTGGCGGTGCAGGATACTGATGGCCTGGAGGCTTTCCCCACTGCTCCTACTGGCCAGAATCACAGCTAATGGGAGCAGCAGGGGGCAGGGCATGAGAGTGGCAAGAGACACGGAGCCAGGTAGCGCGCCTCCATCTCTTTCATGCCCAGACCCCACACTCCCATCCCCTTCACCCACCCCCTGTACCTCCACCCTGCTCCTGCACTCTCCCTCCTTCCCAGACCCCCACCCTCAGTCTGCTCCTACACCCAACCTCCCACCCAGACCCATCCTCCTGGCCAGACCCCACCCAACCTCTCACCCAGACCACACCTGTGCCCATCCCTCCTTCCCAGACCTCCATCCTCAGTCTGCTCCTACCCCCAAGCTCCCACCCAGGCTGCACCTCTGCCCATCCTCCTGGCCAGATCCCCACCCCACCTTCCACCCAGACTGCACCTGTGCCCATCCTCTTGGCCAGATCCTCACCCCTGCCCCACCTCCCACTCAGACCCCCTCCACCCTCAGCCCACTCCTGCACCCAACCTTCCTCTAGAACCTCCCACCCCCAGCCTATTCCTGCACCCTACCTTCCAGACAGAGCCCATGCCCCCACCCCCACCTCCTGCCCCCATTTTGTCATCATGGGTGGTTGGCTGGTGGTTCCTGGAAAAGTCTGTGTTGAGTGGGATAGACCACAGCACAAAAAAGTGAGAACCACTGCTGTAGGGGAAGAGATCTCTTTTCCAGGACCTTGTAATCCAACCTGGACCTACCCCTCTTCCTCTCTCTGCAGAGTCCTTGATGGTAAGAAGACGGTGTGTTAAAAAAGTTCCTGGATCAGTGACATGTGCAATGTTGCCTCAACCCCTCCCAATACAGAAGATTAGCTGGGAGAAGGGGTATTAAACATAATTAGAGAGGGCTTCAGTGCTATTCTGCTCTGATTCCTGCCCTCAGATGAGAGATCCTCAGTGCAGATCCAGAGCCCGTTTTTGCTTATCTTCTGTCTGAGTTGGGAAAAACAAGTTGTGGGAATGAATAATACATGCATATAGTATACCAGAGGTAGAACAAGCAATGGATTGGTCAAAACAATACTGAACCTTAGCACCTACAGAAAAGACCAAATATAAAAGCAAGTATTCAGCCCTGAGAACATTTAATTATAGACTGTGAAAAGGCCCTTGAATTAATATAATTAGTAATATATGGCCATTTCTCCAAGCCTTTCTCTGGCATGCCAGATCCTGCAATGATGACTGTTTCTAATTTAAAAGCCAAACAAACAATGCTGAAGTCTGACTGTGATGTCTGGGCTGGACAACACTTTCTGGAGCATCGTACAACATTGGTTTGGAATTGGCAGACATTTGAGGTAGGATCTTTGGGTGCCACATCTGTGACTCAAAGCCAATTATTTACAGGACACGCATAGGGTATGACTGGCTATCCCTGCCCATCCTGGCTAATAGCCAATTATGGATATATTTTCCATTAATTTATCTAGATTTTTTTAATCTTGTTATAGTTTTGGACTTCACAACATCCTCTGGCAGGGAGTTCCACAGGTTGACTGTGCATCATGTGAAAAAATACTTCTTTTTGTTTGTTTTAAACTGGCTTTCTGTGATTTTCATTTGGTAATCCCTATTTCTTGTGCTATGAGGAATAAATAACTATTCCTTATTTACTTTCTCCAAACCTGTCATGATTTTATAGATCTCTATCATCTCTCCCCTTAGTCGTCCCTATGCTGAAAAGTCCCAATCTTATTAATCCCACCTTAGATGGAAGTGATTCCATAATTCTAATAATTTTAGTTGCTCTTTCTGAACCTTGTCCAATTCCAATATCTTTTTTGAGAGGAGACGACCGCATCTGCACACAATATTAAAGATGTGGGCTTTCCATGGTTTTAAATAGAGGCAATGTGAAATTTTCCATCTTATTATCTGTTCCTTTCTTAATTATTCCCAACACTCTGTTTGCTTTTATGACAGCTGCTGCACACTGAGTGAATGTTTTCAGAGAACTATCCAAAGATCTTTTTTCTTGAGTGGTGACAGCTAATTTAGACTCCATCATTTTATATTTATAGTTGGGTTTATGTTTTCCAATATGCATTACTTTGCATTTATCAACACTGAATTTCACCTGCCATTTAGTTATCCAGTCAACTAGTTTTGCGAGTCCTTTGTCGTTCCTCACAGTCTGTTTAGGACTTAATGATCTTGTATCATCTACAATTTTGCCACCTTGCGGTTACTCCTTTTTTCCAGATCATTTATGAATATGTTGAATAGGACTGGTCCCATAACAGACCTCTGGGAGACCTCACTATTAACCTTTATCCATTCTGAAAACTGATCATTTATTCCTATCCATTGTTTCCTATCTTTTAATCAGGTATCAATCCAAGAGAAGACCTTCTCTCTTACCCCATGACAGCTTACTTTGCTTTGGTGAGGGACCCCGTGAAAGGCTTTCTGGAAATCTAAGTATACTATATCCACTGGATCCTCCTTGTCCACATGCTTGTTGAATACCTAAAACAAATCTAGTAGATTGGTAAGGCATGATTTCCTTTAGAAAAACCATGTTCCTCCTCAAGAAATTACATTAATCTATGTATCTGAAAATTCTATTCTTTACGACATCTATGTATCTGACAATTTTACTGTTTGCTATAATAATGAAATAAGTGAGAAATAGGACCCATTGCTAATGACTGAAATTCTGTAATGTAAATCAAAGTTTTGATAACAATTTGTTTGTGTTTTAGATATTTTCTGTTGAAAAATATTGCCAAAAAGGAATATTTTCCCATCTAGAAACAAATCATCAACAAAGAAAAACATTTTTTATTAAGTCCCATTTTTTCCAGCAGGAAAAACACTTATTTCAACAATTTATACCTCCTCCAGAAATGATATTGATTTAATTATAGGGAAGATTTGGAGATATAAATGTTAGAAGCATAAGTGCTTCTCATTCAGAATGCTACCATGAGAGGTATACATTGATTTCTACCATATGAACCATATGAAGCTGGTGTAAACTAGCATGGCATGATTGGAATCATAGAACACTAGAACTAGCAGGGATCTCGAGAGGTCATCAAGTCCAGTCCCCTGCCCTCATGGCAGGACCAAGCACCATCTAGATCATCCTTGATAGATGTCTATCTAACCTGCTTGTAAATATCTCCAGTGATGAAGATTCTACAACCTCCCTAGGCAATTTATTCCAGTGTTTAACCACCCTGACACGGTAACCAACAAATAGGAACAACTGCATTGATTTATGCAAGCTGAGAATCTGGATTTCAAACGCAGCATCTGGCAAACCCTACTGCTCAGCCTTGATTTAGTATTACATCACATTATATCAAATGGCACCTGCTTCTTTCGCCTCACTGCTGGACTAGAGACCCGAACCTGGATCCAGAGAGAACTCGGCAAAGGACAGCATTAAAAAAGCAAATGGATCGGTACACAACACTTCTGTGGTCATGTCCAGCAAAATGGCCATTGGAAATGCCACATTTTATTGTATGTTCGATTCTATTGAAAGTGCCATTATGGCATCTTCAGATGAATTTCTTATATCTCTTGTATCTGCTTGTGTTCTCCAGTTTAGCAGTGTGAGCCTTTGTTCTAGCACAGGATGTCTGTCAATACTTAGCACATGACTCGTGTTACGTTGCATTTTCAGTCCCACCGTTGTCCAAGTAAAATGTGCCATGGATAAAGCAAAGGATAATGACTTGCCAACAAGTGAGCCAGATTTAACAGTCCCCATTCCAACCTGTCAAATTCAGTTCCAAAAAACATGTCAGAGTTTCAGCAATGGGTGCCCCGTTCACATTCAAATGCTTCTGAGTCCAAACGCTATCCTTGTTTGAGCTCACTTCACAATATCAATGCCCAAATTACATAAATGCTTGTCCTGAGTGTTGAAAATGGGTGATTTCCTTGGACTTATTTCAGTGAACTGTTGAAAAGTCTGCTTCCATAAAGCCGGAACACATGTAGGAATCACCCGGAGTAGCACAATCTTATTCAAGATTTGTGAAACCCACAGCCCACCTTGAAACATTCATGGACGAACTGCAGAATAATTGTAGCCCAAGAACACGTTCTCCCTTCAGAAATGGGAATGCTCAGAAATCAGGCAATATTGCTGAGTGGCATAGCATCATCTCATGGTAGGATTCACAGAGAACATCTACGTTTGAGCTGCTAACTGTGATTTCCAGCCCAAGTATATGTACCTGCTGGCTTTGCTTGAAGTTGGGCTAACTGCTCAGGAAAAAATCCCGTCTGGACCTTCTGGGTTTGCACATAAAATGGTAAATGCACCTAACACTTCTATCTCCAAATCTTCCCAACAATGAAATCGATACTTTTTCTGGAGCAGGTAAAATATTTTGCAATAAAACTTTTGCCTTACTAAAAAAAAAAGTTTTTCTTTGTTGAACTTTTTTGTTTCCATATGGGAAAATATTCCTTTTGACAATATTTTTCAATGGACACTTTCAAAACAGAGTAAAAATTATCAACACCCTGTTTTAAGTTGCAGAATTTCATTTTGTGATCCTTATATTTTTCTTTTTTCTTTTCCCTTTTAGCTACTGAGTCAACAAAATAAATGCCATCCAGGTTTCCTTGGTAGTGAGAATGGTGAGGGGTGTTCACATGTTCATAGAATCGTAGAATCATAGAGCTGGAAGAGACCTCACGAGGTCATTAAGTCCAGCCCCCCTGCCTAAGGCAGGACCAATCCCAACTTGTTGCTTATTTTTATTTTTCCTCTTTGTAACTTCAAAATATCCACAATTCTCGCAATTTTGAGAAAGTTACAGAACTGCAATATTACAGTGGACTTTTTGGGGCCATTCTAACTTTTCCAGTGGCTGCTTGTGATATCACAAAAGATCCACAGCCTTGTGGAGAAAAGTAACCAGTATGCTGGGAGAAGGAAGAGTTGTAGTGAAACCTGAAAGACTAAAATCTTTGCCTTGTTACACAGGCCTTAAGATCAGAAAGGACCATTACGATCAATGAGTCAGAAAACCAGATCCTAATTTCTGCAACAAGTCCATAACTCAAGCCTATGGTCATCCTTTCATCTCCATCTGTAGCACAATCGGCCAAAGAAATGGGATCATAGAATCAGAGAATCATAGGGTTGGAAGAGACTTCAAGAGCTCATCAAGTTCAACCCCCTGCTAAAAGAAGGACCAAACCCACCTAAATCATCCAACCAGGGCTTTGTCAAGCTGGGACTTAAAAACCTCTAGGGATGAAGATTCCACTTCCTCCTGAGGTAACCCGTCCCAGTGCTTCACCACCCTGCTAGGGAAATAGTTTTTCCTAATATCCAACCTAAACCACCTCCACTGCAACTTGAGAATATTGCTTCTCGGTCTGCCATCTGTCACCATTGAGAACAGCCTTTCTCCATCCTCTTTGGAAGCCTCATTTAGGGTGTGTCTAGTCCACTTTTGTCAATAAAACTATACCTGCGTCTACATTGCTGCTGAGTTCTGTCGACATAACGTCGACAGAATTCAGCAGTTTTGTCAACAGCTGTAAACCTCATTCTACGAGGAATAACGCCTTTTGTCGACAGAGTTCTGTCGACAGAAGGCAATATTGCATCTACACTGTCCTTTGCATCTACACTCTCATGTTGACAAAGAGGCTTGCTTTTTCGACAGAACTGGTTGTAGTCTAGACGCTCTTTGTCGACAGAAGGTTTGTTGACAAAAGCCTGTGGTCTAGATGTACCCTTAGGTAGTTGAAGGCTTCTATCAAATCCCACCTCACTCCTCTGCAGACTAACCAAGCCCAAATCCTTCCACCTCTCCTTGTATGTCACATGCTCCAACCCCCTCATCATTTTTATTGCCCTCCATTGGAGTTTCTCCGCATCCTTTCTATAGTGGGCGTGGGAGACCCAGAATTGGATGCAATACTCCAGATGTGGCCTCCCCAGTGCCAAATAAAGGGGAATAATCACTTCCCTAGATCTGCTGGCAATGTTCCTACTAATGCACCCCAATATGCCATTTGCTTTCTTGACTACAAGGGCACACAGTTGGCTCATCAGCTTCTCATCCACTGTAATCCCCAGGTCCTTTTCTGCAGAATATATATGTAATGTTCATGCCAATTTTCAAGTTTCATCCCTTTTTTGTAGAATCCCAAAGTTTGTCCATGAAATGTTATGATCAGCCCCACAGTTGAAAAGTGAGGGGGGAAAGCGTGAATGTTTTTTTTTTCTAAAAAATGATGCGATTTTACTCCCAAATTCAAACTTTCAATACAAAACATCTTCCAAAGCAGAGAACTATGAGACCATTTGAAGAGCTATAATCTATTGACTTCCATTCTAGACCCAGCTGTGAATAGCAGGCTAGGTTCCCAGCAGATGTAAGTCAGCGGTATGCCAATGAGGGAAACAGACCATACTATCAACTAGTCCTGAAGCAGTATAAAAATTATAAGCCTTAAATAGGAGGGTTTCCAAGGCTGTTGCTGATTATGGTAGGAAGGGATGGAGTTAAGGCTTTAACGTGTTTGAAGATGAGGATACTTAACTATTTTTGTGTGTATTTAAGGAATGAAGAAATGTAAGATTTTTGATTCAGCTCTGCTTAGGTTCAGAGCTAATTTTATGTGGGAGTGGGAACAAGAACTGAAGTCAAAGGATGAAATGTAAAAATTACCTTCTTAATCTACAATGGCTCTTGCACTCCACGCAAGCCTCTAATTAAGAACTGTCCGCATAAAAGCGGTGTTTTAATTGGGCTGAAGGAAGGTGCTGATGGGTGATGGAGGAATAGACTTCTCAGTTTGTCGTGCAGTTGAACGCTTCTCAGCTTTGCAAACTGCTTACAATGGAGAAAGTTTTAATGGTCTATAAAGCTTCCGAGGTAACGGCCAACGTCATGGTTATTCTAAAATGATATTTGAAGCCATTGTGGTGCTATGGCTTATGAAATAGTTGTGTCTCTCCATTACAGTGACAAATAAAGTGTCAGAAATTCATTTCTGGTCATTCCTGTAAAATGTAAGTGATGGGCTAGGATGGAGGATGTGTCCGCTTCTTATTCTTTTCCGACTTGGGCTTGCAAAGAAAGGGGAGGAAATGTACAAATGCGTTGGACTCGTAATGTTTATGGGCTGTTTAATAAATGTGTAATGTAGGCAGTTCACAATGGCTGCTAATTGTACACACATAGCAGTAACTAGAGGCTGTAAAAAATCTTGTTAGCGTTTTCTATAAACTCATTGCATCAAAGAAACCACCAGGGGAAGGGAATGTGGAAGATATTAGAAGTGTCACAACGAGAGCTTGGAGGACTGGAACCAGGGAGAGCTGGGCTACTGATGCTGCCTTATGGCTATTGGTAGTTTAGGCAGGGTTGCCCATGGAGATCCCTGTGAAGCTAGGCATGGAAGGTTGTAATGGCCAGTGGAGAGGGAGTGGAGGTGTCTCCTACACAGTCCACTTGTTGGCTCATGCAAGTGTATAAACCAGGAAGACCCTGGAGGGGGCCCTTAGCCCAGTTTGAGTTAGCTGATGTGGGCCAGTCGTGGGTTTTTAATTGAAGTGTAGGTCCACCCTGGTATGCCAGCACCTCACACCTTCCTCATTCGAGTCATCCCTACACCCTTGTGGGGGCAACAGACCCAGGGCTGCTTCCCTGAACCCTGGGTCCCTTCCTTACTGTAGGGACCTACGGCTGAAGCATGGGCTTTTCCTCCCCGGGGCACAGCCTGTCTCATCCCTTCTCCCAGCTGCCTGCTAGCAGCCCTTTAGAGGTAGGTGTAGCCCAGCCGTCTTTCACTGGCTGGACTGGGCTCACCTTCTCTGGTCCGTGAGAGCCTGGTGACACTGCCAAACAAGATCCCACATGCGCATTGTCGTGGATTAACTATGTATCATTCTCACGTCTCCTAAAGGTGGTGTCACATGGACCGTTTTTTGCAGTTTTTACGTGGGCAAAACACACGTCACTGGAGCTTTTCCTGAGCAAGGACTATGCAGTTACGGCCTCTCACTGAGACAAAGCTGCATGAGGTAATCTGAGCAAGATGGAGGAAATGGGAGATAAACCTCAATCGTACACTGTTGATAAAGGGCCAGATTCACGGCTAAGCTCCGGCTACATGGCATCACTTCTGCCAGGCCACTGAAATCATGGTTAAAGCCGCTGAATGTTACTAGATTGGCCAGAGCGTATGAGGGAACCTTCACTATGATCCAGTAAAACGAGTTTTGTAGGCAGCCTGGTTTAAATGTGCTACTAGTTCAGAAGCAGCAATCCCAGACACTGCAGCAGTGATTGTTCAAGGCCAAATTTCCGAGCTGAAGCCTGCCTAAATTACTTCTCTGAATACGGGGGTAGTGTAGGTCAGGCAGGGTCAATTAAAGAAGTCCAGGCCATTAGCCTTTAATGTGAATTTAAAGTGAAAGCAAACTAGCCATCATCTGCCAGTCTGTGCAATCTGCTCCTCCACCCCTTATGTCAGGCCTTGTCTATACTCTGTCGAAGATCAACTCTACTGCAGTCAATTTTCCGGAGTTCAATTTAGCAGGTCTAGGGAAGACCCACTAAATTGAACTCAGAGGGCATCCTCATCAGCGCCAGTACTCCTGCTCCTCACAAGGGCTAAAGCAATCCAATGAGAGCATTTGCTCCTGTCGGCCTCTGGCTGTGTGGACGGCATGGAAATGAGACTTGAGATACGTCGACTCCGGCTACATAATTAATGGAGCAGTAATCACATGTCTTAAATTGACCTTCTGCTGTAGTATAGACCAGGCCTCAGAGTCCTATCTAGGGAGTTCTCTGCAAATCTCAAAGCTACGGTAGATGTTCAAAAGAGGAGCCATGGTTTCCATGTTCAAAAGAGGAAAACCATTTCAGAAGGTTTTATTCTGAAACCTTCTACAATAAACACTTTCAGAAAATGCTCATAGCAGACTGAGGTTTTCCATTTCTGAATACTTTTTTATTGTATTTTATTTTTCTCCCTCCTTCGACCTCAGTGACCCCTCCTCCCCCCTCATTTCTTTTTTTGCCAGCCTGCAAAATGACTAGAGACGATGGCATGGATTTGCAAATTATATACTGGCAATGAATCTCATTACTTCAGAAGCACTGAAGCACTATTAACAACAGGTCAGATCCTCAGCAGGTGTGAATTGACATAACTCCATATCTGGCTCATTATCTCTTACATTTTCCAGTCTGCAGAGAGCAATACTAATAGCATCCTCTTGCTCTTACCTAGCGCTTTTCACCAGAAAAGCATTTTCTTTTTCAAATTCTGACTAAGGAAAGTTAAGAAAGAAAGAACAAATACAAAGTCTCTAAGGTCAGGTCTACACCACAAGGCAAGGTCGAAGAAGATGCACAATTCGGCTATGTAAATTACATAGCTGGAGTCAACATATCTTAAATCCCCTTTCACACAGTGGGAGGTTGACAGGAGTAAACACTCCCATCGACTTCTCTTTCTCCTTGTGAGGGGCAGGAGTCTCAGCACCAATGGGAGTGCGCTTAGAATTTGATCTAGTGGGTCTATACTACACCGGGCAGCATTGAGCTTCTGTGTAGTGTAGATATGCCCTGTCCAAGTACAGGATGAACCTGTCTAGTCCAGCATCCTTGGGACTTGATGGGTGCTGAACCACGGGAGGTCAATATTGTAGTGAGTGGCTCTCTTTCTGTTTTTTTTTATTTCACCAAGGTAAATAAACAGAACAGTGCTTACATGCTACTTAATAATGTCTGAGTGTATTGATACTCCCTATAAAGATCTATGCCTAGCCAAGGCTTATCAGTGTTAGAATTGTGACACAATTTGACTGTACTGGCACAAGGAAATAAGTAGATAAAGCCATTGTGTGAAAGTGGGGATTGTATTCGCTCTGTTCGTTTCATTATGTTCCATGTGATTTCTACTGTTCTGTAGTAATCTCGTGTGCGTGCCTCAGTTTCCCTGGGCACTGCACCAATAGCTAGATGGGGATGGGAAATGTGGTGTGTCTCTCTCAGGTACACAAAGGCTGCTGCGTTCTGTAACCTGAGCCTGGAAGGGTGTGTTGACCAGGTGACACTTTTTGCTGGACACAGGCAGGAGATGGGGCTGGCTGCAGGGGAAGACAGGCAGCTGAATGCATGAGGGACTCTAGCTGGCGTGGGGGACAGGAATGGGGGGGCAGAGCCTTTGGCTCTTTGAGCCCCTTCTCCACAAGTTGGAGTGTACTGACTGCTTCTGGTTCCTGCTCTGGCAAGTCTGATTTACACTGTATCCCTGTCAGCTAATCAACTTTCTCTCCTACCTGCTGGCTGAGAGTCACATCTGACTGCCGATGGGGGTGGAGGACCCAATGACTCCCCAGCCCTCAGTGACACCATTCTCAAGCTTAGCAGCATTTCCAGCACTTCTCCTGCTTCCTGGGCTCTTCAAAGACTATTTAGGATAAATTAGAGCCAAATAACAGCACAGAACCCTGAGAGCCAGGTCTGGTGGCTGTAAACACACTTTATAAGCCTGCGGAAACTTGGCCACACCACTAATAAGCGGACATCTGGCTAACTCAAATCATGCCGGACCACGGATGTTGCCGGACCAGAGAGCCGGACTAGAGAGGTTCAACCTGTAGATAGTGATTCACTAACATTCTGCTATTAAAATGAAACCCAAGACTGTAGCTGCCCATGCAGGAAAGCAAAGCAAAGTTCCTTCAATAGTGCAATCCATGGAGAATGTCATAGGTCTCCGTCCAGCACCTTAATTATATGCACTACAATATCATTCATATTTGTAACTATTGTAAATAATATAATAAGAATTAATATTTCATAATACCTGAGCATGTGGGGGAACCTGGGAGAAAAAAACGGCATTTGATTAGTCATTGCTCACTGCATGAAGAGCTCATTAAGTAAAGTCAGCCTACGTGGGAATCAAGTTCATCTCTTACTCCGTTACTTAACAGAAAAATACACCAGTCTTAACATCTGCTGTGCTAGATATTTTGGCAGCTATTTAGCACATGTTACTGGGAGCTGTCATAATTGCAGCAGTGCAGTTGGCAGTGGGGTATATCAAGTTTGCTGAGTGTTTCCTGAATAATTCACGGCTTCAAAAAAAAAATCCCCCCCCCCCAAAAAAAACCTCCACAACCACAAAAAAAAACCCACCACCAGCCAACAAAACAACACTAACCAAGGAATAACCACTTGGACCTCTGTACACAAGCAAGTCTGTGACTTGAGCCACAACCTTGAGTGAGGAGGGACACACAAACTACCCCGCCACCTGCACAAGCACCTCTTTGCACACTTTGCTTTGCTAGGGAGCAGGTCTCACTGAGCACTACATCATTGTGCCATGCCCTATGCTGGCTCGACTACTCAGTTCATGGACTTTGAAGCCAGAAGGAATCACCATGATCATCCAGTCCAGTGTTTGGCAACCAGTGGTATGAGTACCTTTAGGGGTACTTGAGAGAAGTCTGGGGGATACGTCCACATAACTGAAATTTGGATAAAATGGATTTTTGTTTTAAGTTTTACAGCGCTTTATTATTTTTGCACCCTTTACACTCAAAAATTTCATCGCCTGCCCGGCTACAATTAAGTTGTTTAAATAAATGTGTTGCAATGGTAGAAAAAAAAAAGATGTGTGTCTGAAAACTGTAGGTACTAGGGGTACGTATATTTTTTTAAAAGGGGGTGCTTTATAAAAAAAAATTGAGAAACACTGATATAGTCTGACTTTAAAAAGTCTCAGGGTATGTCTACACTACCCCGCTAGTTCGAACTAGCGGGGTAATGTAGGCATACCGCACTTGCAAATGAAGCCCGGGATTTGAATTTCCCGGGCTTCATTTGCATAAGCGGGGAGCCGCCATTTTTAAAACCCCACTGGTTCGAACCCCATGCAGCGCGGCTACGCGGGGCTCGAACTAGGTAGTTTGGACTAGGATTCCTATTCTGAACTACCTAGTTCGAGCCCCGTGTAGCCGCGCTACACGGGGTTTGAACCAGCGGGGTTTTAAAAATGGCGGCTCCCCGCTTATGCAAATGAAGCCCGGGAAATTCAAATCCCGGGCTTCATTTGCAAGTGCGGTATGCCTACATTACCCTCCTAGTTCGAACTAGGAGGGTAGTGTAGACATACCCTCACAGTGGTATCTGTGTAGGTTAGAAACTTTAAAAGCAATGAGGAGTCCTATGGATCATGACCTTTCATGGGTAAAATCCATTTCATCAGATGAGTTGGAGTGCAAATAACAGAATCTGAAATATATATAATAGAAAAAGCATTTACCTGTGAATTACAGGACCTGTGTTAATGAAACTAATTAAGTAGGCAGAAAGTGGATACATCTACCTCCTCTTTAGTCCGGCTCCCTCGGGATCTGACATATGGCAAACCAGAGAATGTGCTGAACCATGGGAGGTCAATATTGTATAGAGTGAGTTTCTTATTTTTATTTTGCCAAGGTGAATAAACAGACCAATGCTAGCAATGCTGCTTAGTAATGTCTTGGATTCTATTATTTCTACTCCAACTCACCTGATGAAATGGGTCTTACCTATGAAAGCTCACAATCCTATATATCTGTGTGTTTTATTAGTCCCTAAGGTGCTATAGGACTACCTGTGGTCTGACCTTCAGCACTATAAAAATTACAGAACTTTGCTCAACTTCTCCTCTCGCAGACCCTTAACCCCTGGCTCAGTTATTGCAGTCCTTAAATCATCATTTATGAATGTCAGGTTACAGAGAAACAGAGAATTCACCATTGACACTAGTTTAAACCTGCAAGTGATCCCTGATCCATGCTGCAGAGGAATGAAAAAAAAGAAGAAAAAGAGAGAGGGCTGAGGGTTGGAATACATGGGCTGAGGTGAGGAGGTCTCAGACTGGTGGTGTGAGCTTTTAGGAGTGGCCAAGGATGAGGGGTTTGGGGTACGGGAAGAGGTTCAGTGTTGGGGTGGGTGGAGCTGGGATGGGCTGTAGTGCAGGAGGGGATTTCAGGAGCAGGGTCCTTGCAGTGCTTACCACAGCCATGAGGTCTCTGCAACACCTAGGCGCATGGACAGACTGGTAGGTTCTGTCTGTGTGCAGCCCTTGCGCCTCCAAGATCTGCCTCCCATGGCTCCCATTGGTTGCAGTTCCCAGACAATGGGAGCTGTTGAGCCAGCACTCAGGGTAGGGGCAGTGTGCAGAGCCTCTCTGCACCAGGGGACCACAGAGACCTGTGGCTACATCTGGGAGCCATGCAGAGCCAGGGCAAGTAGGAAAGAGTAGGGGCCCCAGGCACTCGCTGTGCTACCAACTGGACTTTTAATGGCCTGGTTAGCAGTTCCAACCAGAGCAGCCAAGTCCCTTTTCGACCAGGGTTACCAATTGAAAACCAAATGCTTGGTCGTGTACTTCCAGTGTGTGGGTGACCAGTCAGTTCGTAGCCAGGGCCAAAGCCAGGGTCCTCCAGAGCCAGGAGCCAAGGGAAGGACATGTTGTCACTTTTGAGGAGCCAGGGAGGGATCCTGACAACACACCTGCCCTCCAGCAACAGTGGGGATCCTGGATCATTCACCCCAAAGCACCCATCTCACCCCTCTCCTCCGGGTCTGCCTGCCCACAAGCACCCACAGCACCCCACTCCTACCCAGATTTAGTCAGAAGTATATACTACAAGTCATGGACAGATTTTTAAGTCCTGACTTGACAAAGCCCTGGCTTGGATGATTTAGTTGGGATTGGTCCTTCTTTGGGCAGGGAGTTAGACTCAGTGACTCCTGAGGTCTCTTCCAGCCCTAGGATTCCATGCACAGGTCATGGGCCATGAATTTTAGTTTACTGCCCAAGACCTGTTCATGACTTTTCCTAAAAATATAAATGACTAAAATGTAGCTTGAACTATAAGTTCCGAGAGTGATGCCCACACAGCTTGGCATGACTTATTTGGCAGGGCTGGAAAAGGCAGGGTAAGAAAAATAAGGTGACTTGGAAGAGATGTGCTTCTCTTGGCCTTGGATCCAGCTAGCGGTGTTAGTCATTCGCTTTCCCGAGCACAGAAGAAAATGTTTACAAATTACAATATATAAGTCTCTGGGATACGCCTGCCTAATTCCTTTGCACAATTGACTGAAAATGTACCCCTCAGGACCAGAATTGATGTCTACCTGTCAGCGACTGCTTTGCTATTTTTTTTCTTCTTCATGCAAATAAAATCCCGCCTAATAAGTCAGGTCCTTGGTGTGCAATTTCCTTAAGTACTTGTCTGGTGTCATTAAACAAACACAGAAGTAATATGCCAGGTTAGAGTAATGAAGAAAGAAACAATCCATTGTATTTAGAAACACCATAAAATCTGAGACCTAGATTAAGAACCTTGTTTGCTTCCATCATTACCCTGAGAAACATCGATACAGTGACATTGATTTTAAATCCTTCTTCACGTGTATATATTAGATGTGTATTATTCCTCTTTTAAGACGGCTCTTTTAAATGCCTGGTGCCTCATGGACGGATGCTTTTTATACAAGAGATTCAATCTGGTCTAATAAATAGGGAATTGGATTCAGGGCCAGCAGAACTGGGCATTAGTCCCAAATTTTCTAATAACCCATCATGAGTACATCTACACAACGGCACTATTTCGGGATAATGGACGTTATTCCCAAATAGCATCTACACTACACTGCACAGCTATTTTTTTATCCCAAAATAACTACTCCACATCTACTCAAGCCACCCATTATTTAAAATATTTTTCAAAATAAAGGAATGGCTGTGTAGATGCCCACATTGTTATTCTGAAATAATGCTAGTTATCTCAAAATAACAGTGCAGTGGAGACGTACCCTCAGATATCCTGAACACAGGCCACTGGGCATCTGGAAGATAAGGACTGAGTTCTTGCCCTTGATTTGATCTTCTCTGGGATACCAGTGTAGGGAGTGGAGAACAGGGGCACCTTACATCTTAAAAACTGAGATTGCTGCCCCAGAAAGTTTTCTAATTGTAGACTTGCTGCAACAAGGAAGAGTAACAAAACTGTGTGGAGGAAATAGGAGAGGAGGACAGGGATGACAGCCATATCGTAGGGTTCATCAGCTAGTGTATGGGGAAACAATGCTGGCTAACTCATCCTTGGAAGCACTGTGAAAGCAGAAGGTCTTAAGGAGGAATATGAATGAGAATCATTATGGTTGAGGAGATGGCGCAAGATCCGTAGCTGACTCCAGCTGTCACGGATCCATTGGCTTCCAAATCTCAATAGCAGAGGGCTTTCCCACATACCAGACAATGGTATAACAAGATCCAGGGGCTGGCAATTGAACTCAGACCAATTCAGACTAAGAAATATGGCACCAATTTTTAATATCAAGCATAGCTAACCTCCCAAGGACTGCGATGGATTCAAGAGGAAGAATTGATGCTTTTTTCTAAGAGATACCTTCCTGTTGTAGAGTTGCCAGGCATTTGGTGTTCAACCAGACTGCCCAGTTGAAAAGGGGCCAAAGCGGTGCTGGTCAACACTGCCAACTGGGCTATTAAAAGTCCAGCAGGGGCCTGTGACTAAGCAGGTTCCTGACCTGTCTCTGTCTCATGTGGCTCCTGTAAGGAGCCATCATGCCCAAGTGATCCGTAGATGCAGAAAGGTTCTATGTGCTGCCTCCACACTGAGTGCCAGTTCCGCAGCTCCCATTGGCTGGGCACCACGACCAATGGGAGCTGCAGTAGCAGTGTCTGTGGGTGTGAGGGTAGCACCAAGAGCCCTCTCTGGCTATTCCTCCACCTAGTGGCAAGAGAGATCTGGTAGCCATTTCCTGGGAACTGTGGTAAGCACCTCCAGGACCTCATACTCCCTATACCCTGCCGTAGCTTTTGCTTCTTCCACAACCCATGCCCCTCATGTTCTCACCCTGAGAGCCCACTCCCACATCTCCCACCCCTCGCTACATCCCAGAGTCCCCTCCAGCACCCAAACTCTCTCCCAGAACCTGCACTCCCTATCCACAAACCCTGCTGTAGTCCTGAGCTACCATCTGCAACCCAAATACCTCATCATCAGCCCCAAACACCTCGCCAAAGCCTGCATCCCATAGCTCCCAGCTCTCTTCCACACCCTGAACCCACCATTTCTGGCCCCAGCTATAGCCCACACTCCTAACCAGAGCCCTTACTTCCTCCCTCACCCAATTTAGTGAAAGTTGGGAAGGGTGGGTGATAAAGTGAGTGGAGGTGGGGCCACAGAGAAGGGGTGGAGTTTGGGGAATGGGTGCATCGGCGTGTTCTATTTTTATGCGATTAGAACATTAGAAACCATATCCAATGTGCACAGGAAGTAATACAGCGAAGTCTTAAGGACTGTGTTATGCAAGAGTCAGATGATCACACTGGTCCTTTCTGGTTTTATAATCTATGAATGGACTCTGAAAATACACACCAATGGAAGAGTTGTCCCAGAGTTTTCTTTGAGTGTATGATCCCCTGGGTAGGGACTGCACCATCTGATGTGTTTGAAAAGCACCTTCCACAGGTGGGTTATCAATATCTGTGTAATAATGTTAGTTACAATACTGACAATAGTCGGAAGGACATTTCAAGTGTTGGTGGAAGAGTAGAGAAAGTCTCCAATTTCTAAATCTAGCTGCATCTTCGCTGTGCAGAAGTTTATCCAGATATGAAATGCTTACAATAATAAGAGTTTCCTAGCTCATTGTTATGATGGGAAATTAAATTACTGTTTGTCAAGTGCTTCAAGATTTTTAATTGACAAATGCTAATTAAGCGCCTGAACTTGAGAGGTGTTCTATCATCTCCAATGTGCATTTTCTCAACTTTTGAGCTTCATTTTCCATATCTAATACCCAGCCCATTGGCTGGATCTGGATTATATTTATTCGAGAAACACCAAGGTGAGGTTAATTCTGCCATTTGTATTAAGGTAGTTTCAATCCGCAAATAATAGAACAATAAATGTACCCCTGAGTTTGGAAAAGAAAAGATCCCACACTGCTTTTAAAGACAGAGACCTTCAGAACACGTCATTTTGCATCTGATGCAGTGGGTGGAATTTTTCATTTTCATCAGGTGCTGAACCTTCAAAGGAAAGGAGGATTAGGAGGAATGGGCAAGACCTTGATATATCAAAACAAGCCTTTAAATAATCAGCATGCTTCAAACCCAAGGCTTACCCTGAATATTGAACATGACCATAATAAGTTGTGTAATATTAGAGGGGTTTATAAGTCTTTTCTACAGGCAATATAAAGCTGGCTATTTTATATGACTATATAAGGTGTATTTTCATCAGAAATCATAAATAAATAGCTGCTCTCTCCACAAATAAAAATCCCAGATAGGCTGTGTGACATTATTCCCAGTTCCTAGCACAGAAAATGGACACCTTTTCAAACTGTCAGTATACAAATCTCACACGCTATTTATTGTGATCATCGTATGTAACAGGATTCTCTGTTCTCTCTGGTTTTCCTGGCCAGTGACTCCAGAACCAGGACATATAAAAATGTCCTAAATTTGGTCTCGCTGTGGGTGGGATCCTGGCTCCAATGGAGCTAATGGGAGGCAAGATTCCATCCAATGTATCAAACCCATTTAGGATATTTTGTCTGGCTCAGCTTCTTCATTTGTTACCAGAACATAAGAACGGCCATACTGGGTCAGACCATAGGTTCATCTAGCCCAGTATCCTGTCTGCCGAAAGTGGCCAGCACCAGGTGCCTCAGAGAGGGTGGACCAAAGACAATGATCAAGCGATTTGTCTCCTGCCATCCTTCTCCAGCCTCTGACAAACAGAGGCCAGGGGCACCATTCCTTACCCCTGGCTAATAGCCTTTTATGGACCTAACCTCCATGAAATTATCTCGCTTCTCTTTAAACTCTGTTATAGTCCTAGCCTTCACAGCCTCCTCTGGCAAGGAGTTCCACAGGTTGACTACACGCGGTGTGAAGAAGAACTTTCTTTTATTAGTTTTAAACCTGCTACCCATTAATTTCCTTTGGTGTCCTCTAGTTCTTCTATTATGGGAACTAATAAATAACTTTTCTTTATCGGCCCTCTCCACACCACTCATGATTTTATAGACCTCTATCATATTCCCCCTCAGTCTCCTCTTTTCTAAACTGAAAAGTCCTAGTCGCTTTAACCTCTCCTCATATGGGACCCGTTCCAAACCCCTAATCATTTTAATTTCCCTTTTCTGAACCCTTTACAAGGCCAAAATATCTTTTTTGAGGTGAGGGAACCACATCTGTACACAGTATTCATGATGTGGGTGTACCATAGTTTTATACAGGGGCAGTAAGATATTCTGGGTCTTATTTTCTATCCCTTTCCTAATAATTCCTAGCATCCTATTTGCCTTTTTGACCGCCACTGCACACTGTGTGGAAGTTTTCAGAGAACTATCCACGATAACTCCAAGATCTCTTTCCTAATTTGTCATAGCCAAATTAGCCCCCATCATACTGTACATATAGTTGGGGTTATTTTTCCCGATGTGCATTACTTTACACTTATCCACATTAAATTTCATTTGCCATTTTGTTGCCCAATCACTCAGTTTGGTGAGATCTTTTTGGAGTCCCTCACAGTCTGCTTCTGTCTTGACTATCCTAAACAGTTTGGTATCATCTGCAAACTTTATCACCTCACTGCTTACCCCTTTCTCCAGATCATTTATGAATAAGTTGAACAGGATTGGTCCCAGGACTGACCCTTGGGGGACACCACTAGTTACCCCTCTCCATTCTGAAAATTTACCATTTATTCCTACCCTTTGTTTCCTGTCTTTTAAGCAGTTCTCAATCCAAGAAAGGACTTTCCCTCTTATCACATGGCAATGTAATTTACACAAGAGCCTTGGTGAGGGACCTTGTCAAAGGCTTTCTGAAAATCTAAGTATACTATATCTACTGGATCCCCCTTGTCCGCATGTTTGTTAAACCCTTCAAAGAACTCTAATAGATTAGTAAGACATCATTTCCCTTTACAGAAACCATGCTGACTTTTGTACAATGGCTCTATCTACTGGATCCCCCTTGTCTGCATGTTTGTTAAACCCTTCAAAGAACTCTAATAGATTAGTAAGACATCATTTCCCTTTACAGAAACCATGCTGACTTTTGTACAACAAATTATGTTCTTCTACATGCCTCACAATTTTATTCTTTACTATTGTTTTGACTAATTTGCCCGGTACTGAAGCTAGACTTACCAATCTGTAATTGCCTGGATCGCCTCTAGAGCCCTTTTTAAATATTGGTGTCACGTTGGCTACCTTCCAGTCATTAGGTACGGAAACTGATTTAAAGGATAGGTTACAAACCACAGAAAATAGCTCAGCAATATCCCATTTGATTTCTTTTAGAACCCTTGGATGAATGCCATCCTGTCCCGGAGATTTGTTAACATTAAGTTTTTCAATTTGTTCCAAAATCTCTTCTAATGACACTTCAATCTGGGACAGTTCCTCAGATTCATCACCCACAAAGGACGGTGCAGATTTGGGAATCTGCCTAACGTCCTCAGCCATGAAGACTGAAGCAAAGAAATCATTTAGTTTATCCACAATGGCTTTATCATCCTTGATTGCTCCTTTTATATCTCGATCGTCTAGGGGACCCACAGGCTTTTTAGCAGGCTTCCTGCTTCTAATGTACTTAAAAAACATTTTGTTATTTCTTTTTGAGTTTTTGGCTAGCTGTTCCTCAAAAGCTTTTTTTGTTTTTCTTATTACATTTTTACACTTGATTTGGCAGTGTTTATGTTCCTTTCTATTTATCTCACTAAGATTGGACTTCCACTTCTTGAAAGATGCCTTTTTGTCCCTCACTGCTTCTTTTACATGGTGGTTAAGCCACGGTGACTCTTTTTTAGGTCTCTTGATATGTTTTTTAATTTGGGGTATACATTTAAGTTGGGCCCCTATTATGGTGTCTTTAAAATTTTCCATGCAGCTTGCAGGGATTTGGCTCTAGTCATTGTGCTTTTCATTTCCGTTTAACTAACCTCCTCATTTTTGTGTAATTCCCCTTTTTGAAATTAAATGCCAGAGTGCTGGACTGCTGAGGTGTTCTTCCCACCACAGGGTTGTTAAATATTATTATATTATGGTCACTATTCCCAAGCGGTCCTGTAACGGTTATCTCCTGGACCTGATCCTGCGCTCCACTCAGGACTAAATCGAGAATTGTCTCTCCACTTGTGGGTTCCTATACCAGCTGCTCCAAAAAGCAGTCATTTAAGACATTGAAAAATTTTATCTCTGCTTCTCTTCCTGAGGTGACATGTACCCAGTCAATACGGGGATAATTAAAATCCCCCATTATTATAGAGTTCTTTATTTTGGTAGCCTCTCTAATCTCCCTCAGCATTTCAATGCCAGTATCGCTGTCCTGGTCAGGTGGTCGGTAATATATCCCTAATGCTAATTTCCTATTATTGGAGCATGGAATTACTGTCCATAGTGATTCTACTGAATATGTTGATTCATTTAATATTTTTATTTCATTTGATTCTACATTATCTTTCACATACAGTGCCAGTCCGCCACCCACCCGGCCTACTCTATCCTTCTGATATATTTTATATCCCGGAACCAAACCCAAACAGCACATTTTGGAAAGTCCCCTAATATAGCCATCAGACTCTAGGGTCCTGTGAGGCAGAAGGTTCAAGGAGCTCAGTAGACCCCTAAATTGGCAACCCCTACTGATGTCCAGTACTTCTCCTTCTGCAAGGAGTAAGGGCTGTGTGGACACCACCACAGCTCAGCTTAAGGTAGGCCGACTCCAGCTATGCTTTTTGCCGGTGCACTAGGCTCTTTAAATCATTCCTGGAGCACCACCTCATGCGCACCATCTGGCTCTGAGGAACGGGGAGGGGAACCACATTCTGGGTGGCATAGAGGGATGGCTGTCCCTAGCCCCACCCATTCCACCTAGGCTCCGCCCCCCATGCACAGACCTTCCCCAGGGTCCTGGTGAAGTTGTCATCTCCCCTGGCTGTACCAGAGGCTATGCAATGGTGATGGCTGCCATCTCAGACAACACCCGCCCCCCCCCCCCCACAGATTGAACCAGGAGCTTCCAGAACTAAGCACAAGCTCTGCAGGAACCTGAGCTAAGACATCTTGCTGGGGGACCATAAAAGCTCTTGTTCTCCATGTGTAACCCAGGCAGCTAATAGGGATATATCTCTTTAAGAGACCCTGGGGGGAGGTAGGAGTGAGTTGTGTCTGGGTCATTGTTGCTAGGCAGATTTAGCATGCCACACCCAGAACCTTCTGGAATTGAATGTGGCAGTTTTGGGATGTGCTCCAATAGGCTCTTGTCTCTGTTGCTGGGGTCAGATTCCATGAGCAAGCAAGCAGGCAGGGCAGCTGCTTTAGTAAGGGCCCGGAGTCCTGTGTGAGCTGAATGAAGCTGAGCTCAGGAGCAGAAAACAGGCTGTGATCCCTCATTCTGACATGTATTGCAGCAGGTTAGCGACGTTGTTAACTCTCTAAAGGGAACATGGGCAGTGTTAGTTCTAGCAAAGGGAAACTGGGAGGGAAAACTAACTTTTTCTGTTTTAATGATATGCTTTGAATGTTTTGGTTTTTCACCCAACTGTTCTGATTTAACTTTCTAAACTAGTATGAGTCATCAACTTTCCTCTCAATGTAGCAATGGGAAAAGTGTCATTTCTATTTGATTCGTTTAAGGCTTTGTATTTTCTTGTACAGGTTGAACATCTCTAGTCTGGCACTCTTGGTACCTGACTGGTGCCGAACCAGAGAATTTGCCGAACTATGGGAGGACAATATTCCCCAGCTGCATTACCAACCCTTCCACTGCTTACTGGGTTCTTTCAAGATGTATAAGGATAAATTAGAGCTAAATAACAGCACAGATCACTGAGAGCCAGGACTAGTGGCTATAAACAAACTTTATGGGACTGTGGGAAAGTTGGCCATACCCAGGATAAGTGGACATCCACTGGACCTTGAATGTTGCCGAGCCAGAGAGTACCAGTCTAGAGAGGTTCTACCTGTAACGGTTGTTTTTAAATCAGTACACTTGTGACTTAACTGAGTGACTGGTTAATCTGTTAGCTGGCTGGCTAGCCATGATTTCAGCAGAGGAAGAATCCACCTGGTTTCCAGTTGAAGTTTTCTATCAGCACATGGACGGAAGATGCTGTTTTAGAATCGGCAACTTGTGCAGATTTGGTGATCAAAGATTCTAAGACTTCAGTGAACCAAACCTAAGCTTTTGGGAACTCATATAATTTCTTCTCACTGTTTCTGTGGGAATGTAGGGAACTAAAATCCTTAGACACTGAACTCAAGGGTTTCCAAATACTTTCTGTGGGAGTTTGGTTGCTTTTAGATGCTGGAGAAGGGCAATGGAGTGAAGAGTAGCTCATCCAAGGTTACACATGAATCTAAATTACAGGGCTGGCCACTCCCAAATGCCCCTGTTTGGCCTGGGTGGCTCTGACTCAGTTTCTTCTCTTCCGGGCTTCTTCACTAAGGGTACGTATACACTGCAACACTATTTTGAAGTAACTAGCACTATTCCGCAATAACATAGTATTTTGACACTATTTCGAAATAACTGCCTGCTGCGTAGGTGTGGACTGTCAAGCTGGAGGACTTCTTACTCCAACTCCTGTAGCCCTCATTGTGTGAGGAATAAGGGAAGTCAGAGGAAGCGTGCTCTATTTTGAAATAAGTGCTTCCACCCTATAGGGCACAGAGAGGACCTGTAACATTGCCCAGCAGTTAATACATAATGCCATGGAGAGAAATATCAGAGCTTCCTTAGCCTCTGTGAGTGCTCATCAGATGCTTTTTGAAATCATTGATGCCCCTGCTTTAGAGGGAAACATGTGGCTTGGTATTATTGTGATGATGATGGGCGATCACTCATTGCCAAGTAAGATCATCTTCCATGGGAGTTATGGACCCGTAGGTGGCTGATAAGGCCTATCCTTGAACCACAATTTCTGTTTCAATGAGGACAGATGTTTTTAGGTACAGCAGGAGGCTGTTGGCCATGACTAGAAGCCAGTTTCTCCTTCCTCCTTGCTTCTTCTCTTCCTCAGTATGTCAGCAGACAAATAAAAAATGCAGGGGGCCATTGCATAGGACTTGTCTCCATTTTGAGCCATTCTGGGTGAGTGTCTCCCAAGTTTCATCGTCAATGTTGCACTTCTTTAAGTTATCCTTTAGCAAGTCCTTATAGTATGTCCATTGTCTTCCCACGTTACAGTCTCTTTCTTTCAGCTGAGAAAACAGGACCAGTTTTGGGAGGCAATGTCCGGGCATCTGAACAACATGACCAGTTCAGCGACATTGTTGACAGATGATTATTGTCTTAATACTGGTGGTCTTTGCCTCCCCCAGAACACTAAGGTTAACAAAGGAGACTTTGGCCCTTTATTATTCCAATATTTCTGAGGATGAAATGACACACCTGAGGTACTTTGGATGATGACCTTCATTTTTCAAAGCTGATTGGGTTTTAAAGCTCAGTTGATTATAAAAAGTGAATGATGTGACTCTAAAAATGGGGAGGTGTCTGCTGCAAGGCACAAGAATCAAAGAATCATAGAACACTAGAACTGGAAGGGACCTCGAGAGGTCATCAAGTCCAGTCCCTTGCCCTCATGGCAGGACCAAGCACCATCTAGAAGAAGTTCTGCAGTAAACTAAAAATCTCCCATTGACTTGAGGTTTATCCCCAGGACTTTGGAAACAAGTGCATAGCAAAGGCGATTTTTCACGTAACGTTAGATTGAGGGCCACATTACCAGATATTTATGAAGGGGAAAGATACAGGGAGAGTTGGCCGAGCTGTGAGCTTAAAGGAAAGTGGATTTGCAGAATTGAAAGGAGAGCTGAGTGCTTTGGACTTGCAAGACTGGGGAAAGCTCTTTTTATTAAGAAAAATAATCCTTTTTTATTGTATTGCTGTCTCTGCTGTCACTTTGAGGTCCCCTACCCCAGCCTCAGTTATAGGTATTCCTGATGGGATCACATAAACAACATTGGTAATAATGAACTGCTTTATTGAGGTAAGTCAGATAATTTTGGAGGGCTAGTACCAGGCCCAGATTGCCCTGAATGCAGCAAACGTATTCAAGTTCCTCTGCAGAGGGGGAAATCAGTCCTACACAGTCTTTAGAATGGTTTTTTCTCTGATTGCCATTCTTTGGGCTCCCCAACACCATGCCATTGTGCAGAGGCATGGCCAGTGGGTTATGATTTCAAAGCATTACAGACCAACATGAGGGAGTGAAGTGCAGCCACTCTTAGGGTATGTCTACACTGCCACCCTAGTTCGAACTAGGGTGGCAGTGTTGACATACCCTTATAAGCATTAGCAGGTAGTTTACCTTATGTACAGGATCCGTTCTATCCTGACTCCAGCTAGAAATGCAAAATTGCACCAAGCCAATGATAAGTGGGGGAAAATGCCGCATGAATATTCATTTCCATAGGGCAGCCAATGGATTTGCTGTATACTTCAAGGAGCACTTTTCCCATTCCAAAAATGTCAAGTCAGAAAGCTCCAGCTACTGCAAATGTTTGGCATGGTTTTCATTGTTACCCTTGTGCATCGTGCCATGTCAGCCATTACTCCATGTCAGTGTCAAGTGTGAAAGTGACCAGAAACAACTCATAGCACAGGGCTAGAAAGAGAGGTTATTTTGTCTATTTTTAATCAATCTGCTTTTATTGTTAGAGGCCAGTATTCCCCCACAGAACTCCACTAATAGCACTCAAACACTTAGGCTATGTCTAGACTGCAGGCTTCTTTCGAAAGAGGCTCTTTCGAAAGCATCTTTCGAAAGAGCCTCTTTCGAAAGATCACGTCTAGACTGCAGGCGGATCTTTCGATAGAGGAAATCCGCTTTTTCGAAAGAGAGCACCCAGTGAGTCTGGATGCTCTCTTTCGAAGACGGCCTCTTTACATTGTAGAACGCCTTCTTTCGAAAGAGGAACTTTCGAAAGAAGGCGTTCTTCCTCATGAAACGAGGTTTACCGCCATCGAAAGAAAAGCCGCGTTCTTTCGAAATAATTTCGAAAGAACGCGGCTTGAGTCTGGACGCAGGGGAAGTTTTTTCGGGAAAAGGCTACTTTTCCCGAAAAAACCCCTGAGTCTGGACATGGCCTTAGCTTTAATAACACAACAGAAGAAAGAATAGAAATGGAAATGAAGAACATGGGCTAGATTTGGGAAGAAGAGGGGATACCGTTATTCTTAAGGTGTAAAATACACACCAAACGGGTAATGAATGCAGAACCACAGCTTTTCAGAAAGAGCACATATGCTCTGCACTAGGATCGGAAAGGAACAACTGTAAGACATAAAATAATGTGATTTGCAAAAGTTTTTTAATTCAGAATATGCACTGCATTCACTTTGTGATTCTGAAAGACAGGTTAATAGAATTATCAAGTCTCTTTCTCCCAAGGAGAGTCACCACTGAATAGTCATTTACTTAAAGAAACAAATGTTTCATGTCCCCCTCCTTAGATTTTTAAAGATAAAAGATTAGATTCTGATTCTGGTGTAAAGGTGAAGACTGTGGCGTTACAACAGAGTAACGGAGATAGCAATCTTTCCCCAAATCTTTAAGAACTCAGATGGCTTTATGCTGACTATTTTTGCATTTCTAGCACCTCAGACACTGACAAGCAACAAAATCAATGTCACTTTTCTTTGCCGTCACTTTCACTCTGCAGAGATGCCAATACTGTCACACTTGCACAGCAAACACTATGGGGGGGAGGGGAGAGGGTTGTTCCAAATCTGCTGGCCAAGATTTTCAGAAGTATCTACTGATTAGCAGCATACAACTTAGCTTAGAGCCAGGGGCTTGATTTTCCAGAGGTTGGAGCCGCTCTACTTGAGTCTCAGTTTGGGTACTCAGCAAGTTGAAGCTAAGGGCTTTTGAAGCTAAGGGCTACTGAAATTCAAATAAGCAATGATGGAAACATTTCTACTGCTCACGTTTTGTAAAATTACTAGTTTTTTTTTAACAAAATCTGAATGTGAGGCCCCAATTAGGTTGATAAGGCCCCTTAAACTCCCTTTGAATTAAAAATATATACTAGCAATAAGGACTCTAGTTCAATAATTGTTGGGTAGTATAAGAATACATTTGAATTCATGTAGCACAGTAAGAATTATATTGGTAGTAAGGTGTGTGGTGAAGGCATAAAATAAAAAAGAGCCTGCAAAAATGATGTTTAAAATAATCTCAATATTTGCCACGTAATTTTTCATAAGTTGGGGCTGAACTTTATTGTGGCTTCCAAAACACTGTAGTACCAACCTTACAACAACATTGAGTCAGAACTGAAGGATCGGCCCCAGGTATAGTGTTGTCCTTTTGTACTTAATGTAGATATAGAAAAGATAATTATATTGATACAAGTTGATTAGGCCCTACTATGCTATTAACAAAGTAAAACTCCCCATTGATTTAAATGAGGAGTTCTGATTCAAAATCGCTAGACTAATTTGAGCCTTTATAATCAGCATTAAGGAATGTCTAAGGACCAATGGGAGTTTTGCTATTTACTTCAATGAGTACTCCCCAAATTCCTACTTGAACCCACGTACACCAGAATAACTCCATGGAGGCGAATGGAGTTCTGTTGCATTTACATTGCTGACAAAGTAGGGTTTTGCGCCAGACCGATTTGATATGAGCATTTAATGGAGCTGCTTCTCTTACTGTAACATGCGGAGCAGAACATTTTAAAGAGCCCAACAAGGTGTGTGCCAATTTGCTACCAAATGATAGTCAGTACAAAGCTGTGACTGAGGACACCTATGTTCAAATATCTTCAGGGCTCTTATATAGAGGACAGTGATCAGTGAGTTGTTCTCCATACTCAGTGAAGACAGGACAAGAAATAATCGGCTTATTCTGCAGCAAAGGAGATTTAGGCTTGATATTTGAAAAAGACTTTCTAAGTATATGGATGGTTAAGCTCTGGAATAGTCTTCCAAAGGAGACTATGGAAGTTAAGAACAGGTTAGGCAAACACCTCTCCGAGATGGTCTCGTATACTTGGCTTCTGGGCCAGGAGCTGGATTAAATACCCTCTCCTATTACCTCGAGTCCTACATTTCTATGAGCCCATGACAGTTTCTTGCTCGCCTCAGCTCTGCGGCGTGTTGTTTTGCTTGAGTTCAGCAAATGTCTACATGAGCAGATCAAAGCTTAATCTTGTCTTTTGTTGCTTCTCTGTGGTTTCTGGTGCTTATGTTAATCCTACTTAAACTAAGTGGTCCGAGATTTGGGAGATTTGAAATACAAAATAGATTCTAACCTTGAGATGGATTAGGGTTGTCGGATGGCACAGAACTGTCATGTAAGACTAACATAATGAAAATAAGAGCTGGAAATGCTGTTTTAGTTCGATAGCTGATGACAGGGATTTATCCTAAAAGAGACATGGATGTGTTTGGTTTTAAAAAAATACTCCTCAATGCCTTCCAGGGCTATTGATTATGTATCTTAAGCCAAAGATGCAGATTTGTCTTCAAGAGATTTGTTTTCTCATCCAGGAAACCTAATAGTTTACAGAAGATGGTGATGCTGTTTCAGGTAGGCTCTTGTTTTATTTTGTGTGATAAGGGAAGGATTAGCCTGCCTTATGCTCATGTATCTCTACCGTATGCTTCAAACAGCTTGCCTTGCAGCTTATTTAACTCTTTCAGCAATAATGAGGCTTTGTAACTGACACTCATTTAGCATGATCCCGCAATGTAAATGTCTTTAGATGTGACTAATGGACAGAGAATAGGTTCTGCTCTTGCTGGCCCTTGTGGGGTACACAGATAGCCCAGCCCTATAAACAGAAGGCCTATTTCACCCTTCTATTGTGCCACTTTGGCACCACTGTGGCTCCATAGTCAACTGGTACGATAGTATGGCCAGCCACGCTCCAATTTTTCGGAAGACCGATGGGCAGATTCACAGAGGATATGGAAAAAAGGCAAAAACAATTGTAAGAAAATATATTTTTTCCGAGGATTGAAATAATGGCTGATGATCCATAGGATGGGATGGATTGCATCCTCAGCAAGTTCTCGGATGACACTATGCTGAGAGGAGAGGTAGGGACATGGTCCAGTGTGACCAAGACCAGTTTGAGGATGGGGCAAAAAGAAATCTGATGCGGTTCAACAAGGACAGGTGCAGAGTCCTGCACTTAGGATGGAAGAATCCTAATCACAGCTACTGGCTGGGGACCTATTGATTAAGCAACAGTTCTGCAGAAAAGGACGTGGGGATTGCAGTGGATGAGAAGCTGGTTATGAGTCAACAGCATGACGGCTAACTGCATATTGGGGTGCATTAGTAGAAACATTGTCAGTAGATCGAGGGAAATGGTTATTTCTGTCTATTCAGCATTAGTAAGGCCACATCTGGACTGTGTCTACACTGGACCCCTTTTCTGGAAAAGGGATGCAGATGAGACAAGCCGGAATTGCAAATGCAGCAGGGATTTAAATTTTCCCTGCTCCATTTGCATGAACATGGCTGCCTCTTTTTTCCGGCTCGGGGCTTTGCCGGAAAAAAGTGCCAGTCTAGACGGGGATCTTTTGGAATATAAAGCCTTTTCCGGAAGATCCCTTATTCCTCTTAAAATCAGGAATAAGGGACCTTTCGGAAAAGGCTTTATTTTCCAAAAGATTCCCGTCTAGGCTGGCGCTTTTTTCCGGCAAAGCCCCGAGCCGGAAAAAAGCAGCAGCCATGTTCATGCAAATTGGGCAAGGAAAATTTAAATCCCTGCTGCATTTGCAATTCCGACTTGTGTCATCTGCATCCCTTTTCCGGAAAAGGGGTCCAGTGTAGACACAGCCATGGAGTATTGCATCCAGTTTTGGGCCCCCACTACAAAAAGCATGAGAACAAATTGGAGAGAGAGTCCATGGAAGGCAACAAAAATGATTAGGGTGCTGGGGCACTTGCCTTATGAGGAGAGGCTGAGGGATTTGGGCTTATTTAGTCTGCAAAGGAGAAGAATAAGGGGGGCTTTGATAGCAGCCTTCAAGTACATGAAGGGGGGTTCCAAAGAGGGTAGAGTCAGGCTATTCTCAGTGGTGACATATGACAGAATGAGGCTCAATGGTCACAAGTTGCAGTGGGGGAGGTCTGGGTTGAATATTAGGGAAAACTATTTCCCTAGGAGGGTGGAGAAGCACTGGGATGGGTTCCCTAGGGAGGGGATGGAATCTCCGTCCCTAGAGGTTTTTAAGTCCTGGCTTGACAAAGCCCTGGCTGGGATGATTTAGTTGGTATTAGTCCTGCATTGAGCAAGGTGCTGGACTAGATGACCCCCCAAGGTGTCTTCCAACCCCAATCTTTTACAATTCAAATGCATTTTGGCAATATATTTAGAAATTCGTCATTTGACCTAAACCATTATTAAAATGATTACTGACAATTTTCAGGCATTGAAAAGCCCATGATAGTTCCCGAGACATTTTGGTTTGGAAAAGACGCAGTTTTGGCAATGGAATGCTTTTTGTTTGAAAATGTCTACAAGCTCTAATCGTCACCAGGGCTTGATCTGTCAACAGCCTGAAGTAGGCAAGCCAGATGATAGAAATGTGGGGCTGGAAATTCCCGCGTGCTGAGGAAAGACCAAATAAACCTAGATCCTCAACAGGTGAAAGTCGGTGTGGTCCACTCCTGGAAGTCTCTGCAATTGCTATTTTTCCTGGCTCTCCCCTCATCGGAAAGCAGATGGGGACCAGTTCAAAAGCCTGAGGAAGCCAATACTCCTTGAGCCAGGCTGCTCTGAAGGACCGTCTTTTTGTTCTGTGGGTTTTTTTTTGTACAGTGCCCATCCCAACATGCTCTTGCTCTATGACTGGGGTCCCTAAAGTCTAACACAGTGTACATTTGTAAGTGTTCTATGACTGTAAGGAAGATGCAGAAAATTAACCCTGTTTCTAGCTCTGAATCCAAAGCCCTTTGAAATCAATGGGATTTCATCCATCAATTCTGGGGAGAAAAAAAAAGAATGCTATGTGACCAAGGTGACCTGTCATACCTCACAAATAATTAATAGTTATTAGTCAATGCAAACACTGCGTATATGGCCCACAGGATGAAATCTGTTCATTCAAACTCTTTGAATAATGCTGGTGAATAATGAGAAGTCCCAGAAATCAGCATGTGTTTGCACACAATTCTTGTACAAAGAAAGGGTTACATTTGTCGGATAATTTATTCATAATGAATCAAGCAGCTCCATTTGTGAGAATTAATTAGTAAAGAGCTTTGAGGATAAAATGCTCAGTAAAAGTATTATTAAATTGCTATGATTGGAAAAGAATTGTTTCTTCACTCATTTGATGTAATACATGTCTTGACTTTTTAAAACTTCATATTAAATACTGACATTTACCTGCTCTGTAGGTTTGTAGAGAAGCCAGACAAGATTCCACAGTGAATGCTGTCTTCTAAAATGGGGCATCGATTTTGGGTTTTCTTTAATGGCAAAACTCTCTTTGACTTCAAAATGTACAGGCCTTAATGTAGGTGGCCTAAGTGCGAATTTTCACCCAGTGTTTTACTTTTTTAAAAACTACACAGAAAATTCAAAAAAGCTTGTTTCAATGGTTTTTTAATGCAATTTTCAATTGAAATTTAGCCATAGCAGAAGTTTTTCCCATAACTGTCAGACTTTATTTTTTTGTTATCTTGTCTCTTTTAAATAACATTACTGACCCACAACATTTTGGCACCTGAGGTGGGGAGCTCAAATGACACCTCCATGCACCCTCGCTTGGGCCAAAACTTGGAAAGGTCTCAATTCTCTGGGTCCTAGGAGTGCCCCCCCCCACAGTCTGGCACTTGAGGCGGCTGCCTCAGTTTGCCTCATGGTAAGGCCAGCCCTGCCTATATAAATGTCAGCAGAGAGATGGCTCGTGAGTGATTCAGGTGCAATGGGTAATTTTCTCAAGAACATATTTAATCTTTATTCATCATTGCTAAACATTATTCCCCTGCTGGTAGCTCATGGATAAAATCTTCTCCTTTGTATGCATAAAGTCCTTCTTTTCTGTTTGGATACATTCTTCTCCAGCGGCTCCCCCAGCAGCATTTCTCTAGCAGATAAAATCATCTCTGGGCACAAAAATGATATTTCTTGCCAGTTTTGGCATTGCACACCACAGGTCATTCACCACAAACTTAATTCTGTCTCCTACCTGTGACGCCTGCTTCCAGCACTCTTGCTAAGAAACTGTTCCCTCCACATTGCAGCCAACTGCTACAGCAATATCCAGAACAAACTGCTTTTTGGTTAAATGTTGTGTGCAGAACAGTGGGTTGAGGAGCTAGTATTAAGATTCTGGTGTGTGGTTTGTGGTATATAGAGTTGTAGAAGTGTATGTCTGTGGGAGGAGAAAGGACTGTTAAATGCTGCTTAAAAAAGGTAATTCTCTGATTCGCACAGCTGCTTGGAAACCACAATGCTTGTTCATTAAAAATTCCAAAAGGTAGATGTTTTTTGTTCCAAATTAGCATCTTCCTAGAACTTTGATCATAGTGTGGAACAGGAACTATGGCACTGCAATGCAAACAAAAGCTGTGCACTGTGGCTAACGGGGGGGGGGGGGGGGGGGACGCAGTTCCTGATCTGAACTTGTGATCACTTTTCATGCCACCTCAGAAACTGTGACTTCTCTGCTTCTCAGGATCCAGTATCACTTTTCCTCTTATATGATGGAAGCCTTCTGATCATCCACCTAAATGTAACGGGCTCACACTCACCTCTCACAAATACCCCCTGGCTGAGTGCACATGCCAGCACTCTGTGTTAGCGCGTTGATGATTTAGCCGTCCATCCGAGTGAAAAATTCTGTTAAAACAAAGCAAAACCCTTCCAGGATATAAGTCCAATTGTGCCTCTCTCAGTACCCTCTACTGTCTTTCAGTTTGTCTGCAGTGGGGATAGACTGGTGCTCCCAGACTCCCTCTTTGGAGGCAAGGCCTTCACCCTCTCAGGGCCTTTTCTGGACTCAACTCTTAAGATGAGTCACTAAAATTCAATACCCACCCTCTACTCCGGGTACCAGCTGTCAGCTGATGGTCAGGGCAGTGTGTGTGTGTGTGTGTGTGTGTGTGTGTGTGTGTGTGTGTGTGTGTGTGTTACCGAGAAAAGGTTTAATGTCTGTGCCTTTACCGCTAGGACCGGGGTCCCGTCGCGGAGGTCAGCCAAGAGGCTGACAGACACCCCAGAGTTTATAGGAAGAGCTTATTACATCTCAGATTTCAGCTGCTAGGATAGAGGATCCCTTCACAGCGGGCAGTCCAGGGAAGACTGAGAGATGCCCCAATGGATCTGTCACCTGGGAGTGACACGATCCAAAACGCCCAAGCTCTTCCTATACCTGTCCCTTATGACCGGCTGAAGTTCTTTTAAATTGTGCTTAGTTCTGTTACAGCAACTGAAGGAGTCAGGTTAAAGCTTAAACAGTTACAGGTTTATTAAAGAAGCTTATAAATCATATGGTTACAATGGCTATTGCTCTCTTTCTTAACTGCTAGCAAATACAGATCTTATGGTTACAATGGCTATTGCTCTCTTTCTTAACTGCTAGCAAATATAGATCTTAAAAATGGTTACAAAGAAAATAAAGATAGAAAATAGAAATAATGGTACCAAATGACAGCTTAATCTTTAAAGAGCTCTAAGTCTATGTGTACACTTAAGACAAAGGATCACATCCAGGTACAATTTTTACCCCCTTCTGTGCCTCTCGACTCCAGCGGGTCAAGCCAGGGCTGGTCCCTCAATTCCTAGGAAAGACGAATACGAGGTGGGCGTCCCCATGGAACCTCGGGAGGTCAAACACCTAACCCGACCAGCAGATAGATGGTAGATTGACACTCAGAGTAAATGTGCTGCTAGACCCATCTTTATACCCATAGTGGCCCGTATCCTCTTTCTTATCTAAGATGCCGAATTGTACTGGTCTTTCTTTGTGACGCCAGTTCTTACAAACAAATTTCAACTTAATTTACACTTGCAAGAGAGGTAACTAAATTGTAAGTACTGGACATTTTTTTTACTGGGTGAGAGATTCCTCCCCCCACGGACGGCTGTGTGTTCGTATCAATATGGGTTTCAGTCAAGGGTACTCCTTGGCAGCCTCTTGGTCAGCAATTGGCATATCTCTGTTTATCTCTGTTTACAGCCATTCAGGGTCACAGCAGCCTGCATATCCAGGCCTTTTGTTCAAGGCTTTTACTGCTCTGTGTGCACTGTATGCTCCAGGCAAGCAAAGATGGATGTTACAGGGAGGTTCCTGTCTGGCTACACCAGCCAATGTTCCCTCATCTTTTCCAGCCATGTGTGGATATTTTTCCACCTGTGTGTGGATATTTGTCCACCCATGTGCAGAATAAATTTTTATGTGCACTGGGGCATGGGTGAATGTGCACCACCAGTAGAATCAAACAAAAAAAAACTGGCTAGGAGTGCTCTGCTAGTCAACGGGGTAGCATTTGAAACTCCTCTGAGAAGTCACACAAGCATTCACTTTACAGGCAACACTGATCCCAGCCCACACATCCTATAGATAGCACCTGTCTACAACATTTCTTTAAATAACTGTATTGATGCTATAATTCCCCGTGCCATGTCTCCATGGCTCCAGCACCTTCTTCACCTTTACCTCAGGGCCTTGTCCTAGTGGAGTCCCAGGGGCCAGCCTGGAGCACCATCTACTCTGTTCCCGCTCTAGCAAGGCACTGTGCTTGCTCTGGCTCTGCAGCTCTTCTTATGCTGACCTGCTGGCCCCTGATTGGCAGTTCCCCACACAGCCACTCTAGGCAGCTTGGAGGACCTCTTTACTGCCCTTTTCTGGAGTGGAGTATAGTGGAACCACAATCGTCCAGCAGGGGGCTTCAAAGACCCAGTCCACCCTGTCACAGAGGGTCTTTAAAAATAACATGTACTATAGGATCAAAAACAACAAGGAGTCCTATGGCACCTTATAGACTAACAGATGTATTGGAGCATAAGCTTTCGTGGGCAAAGACCCACTTTGTCAGACATGCATCTGACGAAGTGGGTCTTTGCCCACAAAAGCTTATGCTCCAACACTTCAGTTAGTCTATAAGGTGCCACAGGGATCCTCGCCGCTTTTGCAGATCCAGACTAACACGGCTACCCCTCTGATATAGGATCAAAGTATGGCTTACAGTAAAGGTAATTCCAAGTGGAAAATTTTCTAAAATAATCTGATTTGACACATTCCACCTGGCTACCATGTTAGTGGCAGAAATAGGCAATGAAAGGCTTTTTCCTAAAAAATGAGTCTAATTTATCCCTTAAAATAACACTCATCTGTGTATAGTTTCTATGCTACTTCCTTTTTTTTTTAAATCTTTACCCTGCGTAATAATTGCTTTTCATGTATACTTGACATTGGTTTGCCAGCTAATGATCTCAATGTTTTCATAAATACAAATTTTGTATTATTAGCTCACAGGTGATTAATGGATTCAAGAGATAAATAATGAAGAGGCAATTTTAAAAAGAGCTGTGATGGATGGTCTTTGCCACAAATCAGATAATAATACTTGCTATAGACAGTATGCTTTTGCAATTAAAAAAGCTATCGTGCACTGGGGGAAAAAAAGGAAGAAAAAAAACCCTTCTTTAGCAGGGCAAAAAATCCAAAAAGTAACAATTGAAATAATGTAGCTGCCTGCACAGGGGTTTGATTACATTTTCATGCACACAGCTGAAATCGTTACTCAGAGCCACGTCTGAGGAGGAAAAAAAGGTTAATCAGGCTAATTTGAATGATATAAGCCTTATTATCACTCAGAGTAACTCAATAAAGTGATTAAAAGGTTGTTAGGGAAAATTTCAATTCTGATTTGTAAAGTCAGAATCTAGCTCCCTCCCCCCCCACCCGACAGAAGGCAAAATTCACGCCTGTACAGAGAGCTAGAACAAGACTGATGAGTCATTTACACTCTTAAGCTCTCAAAATAGAGCTTAAAAGTGGCACTTAAGTGCATAGCTCATATACCCCTCTTAATGTCACCCAATCCACATGGATCAACATGCCAGCAAGGATTTATTTCTGGAGACTTGTGGGAAACCAGGCACCTCACGTGTCCAAATAATCTTATCGTCACCCCGTCTCCTCACCTCCCCCTGCTCAAAAGTCTGCTAATAACAGAAAATCATATTGTAGTTTCCTTCCAAGGAAGAATGTCCGGCAGGGTGTCATTCTGAGACATTATGGAGGCTTGAACACGGGATCCCCTCGGGCATGTGTTGCCAAAGTTTCAGTGAAGCGTACGGAGAAAGCAAAGATTGGAAGTGACTCTCAGTTCAATAGGGACCACTTGATAATGAGATAGCACCATAGGTATTGGGGGAGTGGGTTGGAGGGTAAAACCAAAGATTCATTAGGAGCAGAATAATCTGGGGAAGGTATTTAGACTCCCCACACTGCTCATGCCTAAAAAGATGACTTTAGCTCAGTGTGGTGTGTGGTCTCAGGAGGGGGCAACTTCTTAATTTTTTCTGAATCGGCTCATCCGTGTCTACAAAATTAAGCTGCCTTGTTGTCCTAAATTACCTCACTCCAAGGCTGTGTCTAGACTGGCCAGTTTTTCTGGAAATCAGCCGCTTTTCCGGAAAAACTTGCCAGCTGTCTACACTGGCCGCTTGAATTTCTGCAAAAGCACTGACTTCCTACTGTAAGAAATCAGTGCTTTTTGCGGAAATACTATACTGCTCCCGTTCGGGCAAAAGTCCCAAAATTTTTGCGCAAAAGGGCCAGTGTAGACAGCTGAGATTTGTTTTCCGCAAAAAAGCCCTGATTGCAAAAATGGCGATCGGGGCTTTTTTGCGGAAAAGCGCGTCTAGATTTGCCAGGGACGCTTTTCCGCAAAAAGTGCTGTTGTGGAAAAGCGTCCGTGCCAATCTAGACACTCTTTTCCGAAAATGCTTTTAACGGAAAACTTTTCCGTTAAAAGCATTTCCGGAAAATCATGCCAGTCTAGACGTAGCCCAAGTGTCCTCGCTGTCCTTCTTCAAAACGCTTCAGAAAAGTCCTTTCATGTAATGTCTAAGAAAACTTGAATAGGGTTAGGCAGCTGCTGTGCCTAGTCTCCAGTGTGTATGCATAACTTTAGAGGGTTGGTGTATCAAAACCACTGCCTATCACGTGCTCCATTCAAGCCCCCCTAGCAGAGGGGGCAAAGGGTGCAGTTGCCCCAGACCCTGGTGATTCAAAGGGGCCCAAGGCTTCTGGCCATCACTGCTGCCACTGTGGCCAGAGACTTAAGCCCTTTTAATTGCTATTGAAGCCCTGTGCGGTGTGCTCCGGGCCACTCTGAGGACTGTGGGCCCTGCCCCTTCTGTCTGGAGCCCCGCCCCTTCTGTGAGCACAGAGAGAATTTTGGCTCCCCTGGCTCCAATATTGTTCATTGTTTCCTTGTGCTCCCCTGTCTGCCTGGCTGTGTCTACCAGTTGGCTCCTGTCTTAGATTGTAACCTCTTTGGAGCAAGGCTGTATTTTTGTTTTGTGCATGTGCACCGTGAAGTCTCGGTCCATGACGGGAGCTTCTGGGCACTACTATAGTGTGAGTAAATAATTAGAAAGCAGCAAGTTTCTATCAATACTGCATTGGGGTTAGACATTTTAATTTGGGCCAGGCGCAGCCGTACAAAAAGCCGCCAGTTCAATGATGGATTGGCAGGAAAAAAACAAAGTCTTCCTATCATAAGGGGAATGGTCCTACTCAATACTTTTTTTCTCATCTTTTGACAAATATACACAGGAGAATGGATACATATTGTGCTATTTTATTTCCTTGATACAGTCTTTGTGACACGAATGAGGCAGATGCTCTTAATGCCTTGTGCCTCTCGTGAGTTATAGAAATCCACTGTTCTTTTCTGACCTTTTCAGTAAGCTATATTTTGGATAGATGACTAGTCCACTCCACTTTATCAGCCTCACTTAACTTGTGGGGATGACACAGAAATTTTCAAATACAAAGTGTTGAAAATGCATTACTAAAACGTTGACAAGCACAAGATGATATTTTTGAGGATATATTCAGCATTAACATCCTGATATTTCACTGCATGAGAACAGAAAATCATGAAAGAAGAAATGTGGTCTCATGACAACAATGGAAAGAATATATACTTAAAATAATATTGGTATGTGGCTGAGACATGTAATTTTGCATTTCCCTTTGGAGACAAAGATATGCCAATATATTTTTCTTTAAATAAGCCATTTTTACATTATACAGTCCAAGTAACTGAGAAGAAAAACAAGCTGAATGTCCAATCCTGCAAAGGATAGTTCCAGTGAGTAGCTCTTTTCATGATTTTTTTTTAAAAATAGTCTAGCAGGACCTTTAAGACAAAGAAAACATGCTAGACTATTAGTCTGTAAGGGTACGTCTAAACTACATGGCTCCGTCAATGGAGCCATGTAGATTTGTTTGTTTGGCAAAGGGAAATGAAGCCACGATTTCAATAATCACGGCTTCATTTACATTTACATGGCTGCCGTGCTGAGCCGACAAATAGCTGATCAGCTGTTTGTCGGCTCAGCGCGCTAATCTGGATGCTCCCCTGTCGAAATGAAAGCCTTTTATCGACATCCCTGGTAAACCTCATCCTACGAGGCATAAGGGGGATGTCGATAAAAGGCTTTCAGGTAGGCGCGGAGCGTCCAGACTAGCGTGCTGAGCCAGCTGTTTGTCGGCTCAGCATGGCAGCCATGTAAATTTAAATGAAGCCGCGATTATTTAAATTGCGGCTTCATTTCCCTTTTCCTATCTGTCTAATCTACATGCCTCCATTGATGGAGGCATGTAGTCTAGACACACCCTAAGTGGAAAAACTTAAACAACGAACTCAGCTACCCCTCTGAATCTTTTCATGAAAGTATTCTTAATCCTTTTGTATTAATCCTTTTTCATATATTTTGTAAGATCAGTCTTGAATTATATCATTAGCTATCATTAATGTACAAAGTTATCTTGGACATTAGGTAGATCAATAGCTTTGTTACAACTTGACCCAGTGAAAAGTTTTCTGATACATTTTTATTTTCAAACTGAAAGATACTTATGTAAAACCCAAAACTGTTCACAAAGCAGGTTCAGATTTGACAAATCTGCCAACATGAAAACAAGTAAAGTATTTAAAATTGTCCACACAAATCATTCACATTTTCTAAGTGAAAAATTCCAGTTATGATTCAAAATACATTGTTGTTTAGAAATCAATTCTAATTCGATTGAAAAAAAGGTGAAAAAAGTTTGAGAAAAAACAAAATGTTTTGAAGGCGTCGAATTTAAATGGCTCAATTGACCCCAAATGTGAACAATTTTGGATTTACAGTCCATGAATATTTCTGAGATTATGACTTTTTGACCTGAGATGAGGAAAATGATGAATTCTCAAATATTTATTGTAACAAAGATAACCCAAAAGGTCTCAATACTGTAATAATGAGCATAATGAGATAATATAGCCTTTTGGTACTACCCTCCTGCCAGTTACACATACAAAGGTCCCATGCCTTCTGCTTGCTACAACCTTGAATCTTGCTCTTCTTGATGGTGGTTGATATCCAGCTGCTCTCAGGCCACACCACTTAAATCAACATAAATTTAAGTTGACATAAAGCCATCCTCACCCCCAGGACATAATTTATGCCAACTTAAGTGCTGGTGTGGGCAACACTATGTCAGTGGAAGAGTTTCTTCCACCAACATAGCTTCTGCTGTTCACAGGGACTAGAATACTTAAGCCAACGGGAGAGCTCTCACTTGTCCTCCTAGAGTAGCTATACAGGAAAGCTCATCCTCGTAGCATGCCCGTGTGATATGTACCAGCCCCATTTTTCAGAGTTGAATGGAGGCACAGAGAGATTGAGGCAGGCACCTCACTCTTACTGGAATCAATGGGCTTTAGAAAAACTGAAGGCACTGGAGTGGGACCCAGGTGATTTGAACTCACCTGCAGGCTTTGCAGTAGGTTAGTGCCCATGTGACTTTATAAGGGGAAAAGTCACTTGGGGGAGATTTTCAAGAGTACTTAAAAATCTGTGAGGGATTCCATCCACTTTCAAAGGAATTAATTTTCCTACGCCCTTAACTCTTTGAAGTTCTCCCCCTTAATCTCTTTGGCCCTCTGTCAGCAAAGCTGCCGAACAAATGTGTGCATCAGTGTTTTATAGGGTGACCTCAGCTCCTAG
Organism: Pelodiscus sinensis; assembly: GCF_049634645.1. NCBI lineage: Eukaryota > Metazoa > Chordata > Testudines > Trionychidae > Pelodiscus > Pelodiscus sinensis. The sequence continues at coordinate 5,763,155 of NC_134717.1, read as the reverse complement.
CCTGAACAACGGGGACTCCTAATCACCATTGCCTAGTGAGACTCTTACCTCTTGGGGCTAGGTTTCTATGTGTATAGAGCCTAGAACTTAATCTATGCTGGGGCATGTTAGGGCCACTTTCATACCAATTATCATCAATATAAAAGAAGTACATAAAGGAAATGCAAATACAGACTAAGTTAATACAAAACAACAAAACAGTAGGGCTATGTCTACACTGCAGGCTTCTTGCTCAAGAACTTTTTGCGCAAAAAGTTCTTGCGCAAAAGCGCGTCCATACTGCCATGTGCTTTTGCGCAAGAGCATCCATGGCAGTGTGGACGCTCTCTTGCTCAAGTAAACTCTGATGACCATTTTAGCCAGAGGTGTTTCTTGCTCAAGAAACCCCTGTTGCCCGTCCACACATGCCTTTTTGCCTTGCGCAAAAAGGCTTATTCCTCTTGCGCAAAAAGCCCTGTGTTTTTATGCTTTACTGTACCTTTTCTTGCATGAGAATGGGCTTGTAGTGTGGACGCTCCAAAAGTTTTTGCGCAAAACCAGGTGTTTTTGCGCAAAAACTCTGCAGTCTAGACATAGTCTTGGAGAGACTAAGGCAGAGGTGGGTAATGTGAGGCCCATCAGGGTTCCATGGATGGCCCATGCACCCCCTCTCTGCCTCCTTCTCCCTGTGTCTCTCACGCCGTAGGGGCACCTCGGATTCCTACTCCTTTCCCTCTCTCCCAGCACTTCTGGAGCACATGAATTGCCTGAGTCTCACCCCTTGCCCACTCCTCTTCCTCCCACCCTCCCAAAGTCTGAACATAGCAAATCAGCTGATTTGGAGCTGTCAAGCTCTGAGAGGGAGGCAGAGGAGCAGGGATGGGACACGCTTGGGAGGAGGTGAGGAAGAGGCCTGGCAGGGGTTTGATATTGCAAAGTACGTGTAAAAGTTTCTTTTTTCTATGATTTGAAGCTGATGACCATTCTGTTACTATCTGAATGATTAAAGAGTTTCTACTTGTTTTGAAATATTCAGCTTCCCATGTGTTAATGTATTTAGTCTTATTCCTGGGGTCATGGTTAGTGCACATGACTGATTTCAATCTCGTGGCCCAATGAGACGAAAGCAGACCACTCATGTGGACCATTCATTAGCCTTGGTTGCCCATCACTGCACTACGGTTAATATAGCTGTATAGAAGAGACCAGGAAGATAGTATATTAAAGACATATTTGTGTGTAATCATATATATGTAAATAACGTCCCCCCCAAAAAGCAAACAAACAACAACAACAACCAAATACACGCACACTCAAAAACCCAAAGACACACATAGAGGTCAAGAATCCCCAGAAATCAAAGCTGTATAAACCTTGGGAAATTCTTCATAGCTAGATTCCAAAATTAATTTCTTATTCTGCAAAGAGAAATCATCCCGCCAAAAGTTGGGGAAAAGCTGCAGCAAGACCAAACTATGACTAGTCATGGACCTTTTCCCAAATAGCAGCCATGAATTCACTTTGGTGGTATTTTCCTGCTACTTTGTTTAGCTGTTCCTTATTGCTGCCATTACTTCCCCTTTTTATTTGCTCCCCACACACATTCAGACCAGCTCCCAGACTAAGAGGAAGAGAAGAAAGAGAGTGGGGAATATTCACAGCAATACATCTGCAGTAGTAGGTGCCTCGGAGAGGTGTGAAAAGTCACCCTGGAAAATCCTAGCGGCACTGAGAATCAATGGAGCAGAGAGAATATCAAACAGTGCAAAGAGAGAATTATAAACACAACACTCCAAGTAACAGCCACAGCAAGGAGTCTTTAAGCAACAGCAGAACCTTTGGCACGAACCATTCATGGTGTATTTCTGTTTAATAAACATAACCATCAACTCTGAGGTCTGTTCTTGGATATTTTATGAACAGGAAGTGCATTGCCAAATTTAGTCTCTTTGTTTTCTGTTTAGTTCAGGGGTTTCAAATGTCCAGCCCAAAGGCCATCCTCAGCCAGAGCAATTGCACAATCCAGCCAGAATCAGCCCTGTGGGCTGGGGGGGCGTGGCTATCCATTATTGGACCCTCCAAGCCCCGCCCCTTCCTGTCATCACCTAACATCTTCCCTCCTGAGCTACCCCATCTCTGCCGGGGCCACAGGGAAATGGAGCATATTGGACGAGTGCACTCCTGCCTCTGTGGCAAGTGTGGGGTGGACCCTGACAGCTGTCACCATGCAACACCAGTCCCAGTGATCCCCAAGCCGTGTCCTTGGGGCCTGGGTGCCATGTGGGAGAGGCGGGGCAGTGGCAGGAAGGGGTGGGGCTTGGGCACTGGTAATGGGCAGCCTCCCCCCGTCCTTCGGGAGTCCTGGGCCACATTGTTCAGGCATGGCCTGTGGGCTGGAATGTGAGGCCCCTTTTATAATTTGTCCTGCTTAATCCTGACCCAGGATCTCTGACAATACACACGAGTCCATCTCCTCAGCTGGTGTGAATCAGCATTCCTCTGTTATCTTCCATGTGGATATAACCTGTAGTTCTGGTCCAAAAATCAAGAAGAAGTTCCTAACAATGATGTGGACTAGAGCCCCAGGGAGTATGGTGAAAGCCCCTTTTTTTCCTTGAAATAATTCAGCACGCTTTTCTTTCCCCCGTTCCTCTGTTGAGTTAAATTTGTACATAGTAGATGTGGGAGTTTGCTGTGTATTAAAGGAGCAATCTATTTTCCTGTACTGTTGAATAAGTAATATGCACCGTATTCTAAAGAATGAACATCAGGTGGCCATTGTGCCTCTCAGCTTCAGAGCACCCTCTCATATCTGGGTGTGGTGTTGCAGGGCTTTTTTTTTTTTTTTTAGTTTGGCACCCTTTGTAGTAATGTTAGTCTGTGGCTACACCCTCTGGCCAGGACTCTGCTCCATCCAGTCTCCTCACAGGGTTGACAGAAAAGTCCTAAATAGGAAAACTCAACGGCTATGTCTAGACTGGCATGATTTTCCACAAATGCTTTTAACAGAAAAGTTTTTCAGTTAAAAGCATTTGCAGAAAAGAGCGTCTAGATTGGCACGGACGCTTTTCTGCAAAATCACTTTTTGCGGAAAAGCGTCCGTGCCAATCTAGATGTGGTTTTGCGCAAGAAAGCCCCGATCGCCATTTTCGCCATTGGGACTTTTTTGCACAAAATAGTTTTTAGCTGTCTACACTGGCCCTCTTGTGCAAAAACATTTCTGGAAAAGGGCTTTTTCCCAAACGGGAACGTCAAAGCATTTGCACAAGAAGCACTGATTTCGGACAGTAGAACGTCAGTGCTTTTGCGCAAAATCAAGCGGCCAGTGTAGACAGCTGGCAAGTTTTTGCGCAAAAGCAAACGCTTTTGCGGAAAAACTTGCCAATCTAGATGCAGCCAGCATCTAGTGGCTTTTGAGCCCTGTCCTCAACCTCCATCTTAGGCTCACAATTCTTTGCCTCTTTTTCTGATGCCTGTTCCTTTCCTTTATGTCTGGGGAAGAATAGGGAAACTCGGTCCTACCATCTTCTGTGAGTTCCAGCCCATGGATCCTGAGTAGGCCACCAAAGCCTGTTCCTCCAATCCCTCCACCATTCTTCCTGGGTTGTCCCTACCTGTAGCCTATGGCTGCATCTAGACTGGCATGATTTTGCGCAAATACTTTTAACAGAAAAGTTTTTCCGTTAAAAGTATTTGCGCAAGAGAGAGTCTATACTGGCATGTGCCTTTGCGCAAAAGCATCCGTGCCAGTGTAGATGCTCTCTTGCGCAAGAAAGCGCCGATGGCCATTTTAGCCATCGGGCTTTCTTGCGCAAAAATTAACCTGTCTGTCTACACTGGCCCTCTTGCGCAAGAATACTTGCGCAAGAGGGCTTATCCCTGAGCGGGAGCGTCGGAGTATTTGCACAAGAAGCACTGATTTTGTTCAGTACAAAGTCAGTTTTCTTGCGCAAATACTAGCGACCAGTCTAGACAGGCAACAAGATTTTGCACAAAATCTTACCAGTCTAGACGCAGCCTATATGTTTAGATGTATAGGTGTAGAAAATGCAGTAATTCAAAAGCCTACAGGTCTAAACCTGTAAATGCAACAGCCATCAAACCAACTAAGGCCCAAGGCCTAAAGATTGACATAGGTAACTAAGCCATGACTATATATCACAAGATAGATGCTATTGTAAGTAACTATTACTGAACTGTTGACAGGTAGCTACAAGATGGCTGTTTATAACAGCTTTGGATATTTTAGGTTAAGAACATCAGCAAACTTCAAGCACAAGAATGCCATGGGAACTAATTAATGTATGTGATAATGAGCTTGAGGTAAAAGGCTTATTAATCTATGAGAGATGGGAATCCTGGCATTGTTAGAGTGAGGAAATACAGATCAGGAAAAGGGGTTGAAATCCCTACTTTATATAGGATACGCATAGTGGGCAACTATCTAATACATGGCAAATGTTGTATCCCAGCCCGCATGTGTGGAGAACTTGAGGTTGATGGTGAGGGTGATGATGAGGAGGAGTTTGATGACTAATACTTTGGATTTTTCTGCAAGGGATGGTATGAACATACAGAGGGTCAGACACTGGACGTTTTGCCTGTGCTGTGTTATCGCTACCTGCTTTGCTGGCCTGGGGCATTTGTGCTTTTGCTAATAAAAATATTACTAGGATGCCTTTCTTAAGTGCAGTTGTCTTTCTTGTGCACACCAGGGTTGTCTCAATAATTCCCTTATTTCTGGGTCTGGTCATGAGGCAGAATCCTGCCAAACTGCAGATTTCTAAATGTTTGATGTAAATTAACTCACAGCCAGTGAATGGGGCAACATACCTTTTGTCCAACTTTCATTCCCCATGGCCACTAGGCATTTATGGTTCCTCACCAGCTACAGTGGTCCCATCCAATATTCCATCTATTTTTTTCCATCCATGTGTGGAATAAATTTTGTCATGCGCACCAAGGCATGTGTGGACATGCACCACCAGGAGAAACTCCTCTGTCTCTTGACTGGGATTAATTATCCTTTCCCTCCCTCAAGCAAAACGCTCCCCCTCAGCCCTGTGGTAGGGGATAGGCAGCTTTGGCTCAGGTGAGCAGTCCTACCCTACCTCAGACAGGAGCTCCTCCTGCCTCAGCCTTCTTCCTGGAGCTGAGCTTGATGTCAGCTTCAGAGCTCTGGCCAGTTCCCTTCATCTGAACACCCTTCCCAGTTAGTCCCCCACTGTGGAAGGTCCAGCAGACCAGCCTTCTGCTGTCAGTGCCTGCCTGCTGTGAGCCTTTGGGTTCCTCCCCATCTCCCAATTCCTTCCCCGTTGGGTGGGCAAGAGGTCCACCCTCTCTGCAAGGACTCAAGCCCTTAAAAATTCTTTCCCTCAGCATCATTCATTCCCAGAATGTTTAAGTTTATATGGATATGTCTACACAGCAAAAAAAACACAACCCATGGCAGCAAGTCTCAAGTCTGGGTCGACTGACTTGGGCTTCCCCTACAGGGCTAAAACTAGAAGAATAGATGTTCCAACTTGGACTTGAGGAGGGCTCTGACACCCAGCAAGAAGGGAAGTTCTCAGAGCCCAGGGTGCAGACCAAGCGGGAACATCTACACTATTTTTAGTCTCTACAAACTCAAACCAGTTGCCTCAGCTTCAGAGGCTGGTGCAGGGTTGTTTTTGTTGTTGTGTTGATGTAACCTGAATGAAGCTACTGGGCTTGGCCAAAGTCTTAATGGGCCGTGCCAGATGGCAGAGTGGGCTGGCTGACCACTAGGCTCTATTGTCCTCTGTGGCAGACTAGACTGTCAACATGTGAACTCATCCTAGTAAATAAGCTTTTAAATTCAATTTACTCTTCTAACGCCTCACACTAACTGCTACATAGTAAGAAGTGTTCAATTTATCTTCAGGTCTATTCTAGGGCTTAGCACTTGCAGTCCTTCATTTATCCACGAACACCCATGGTGCTTCCTATTTACACTCACCCACGGTACAATTAACACCCCATTAAGCTTCACACCTGCAACCCCTTTACTCTCACTCTGCTGCACTTGGCTTCCAGTTCTCCCCTTTGCCCTATATTATTATATGCTGAGGCTGATTTTTTGTTTCCTAATACTTTCAAGTCAATGGTTTTTGATGATAGTACTGGAATGACGGGTCTGGAAGCTAAAATCTTAGGGTACGTCTACACTAGCTCGTTAGTTTGAGCTAGGTAGGGTAATGAGGGCAAGCGGAGTTGCAAATGAAGCTGGGATTTAAATATCCTGGGTTTCATTTGCATGTTCCCGGGCACCGCCAGTTTTAAATCCCCTTTAGTCCGAACTCCGTGCCCGTGGCTACATGCAGCATGGAGCAGGTAGTTCAAATTAGGATCTTTAAGTCGAACTACCTACTCTGTGCCGTGTGTAGCCGTGGGCACTGAGTTCGGACTAAGGGGGATTTAAAAATGGCGGCACCCAGAAACATGTAAATGAAGCCCGGGATATTTAAATCCCTGGCTTCATTTGCAACTCCGCTTGTCCTCATTACCCTACCTAGCTCGAACTAACGAGCTAGTGTAGACGTACCCTTAGAGAGTGTGAATTTTCCCAAATATGAATAGCAGAAGTCATTGCAAGGCACATAAACTGGGCTTTACTATCCCCCAATAAATGAAACTCTCCAGAGCCACTGCATGAATCAGAATGGAGGGGGAAAGAGAGGCTAAGAGTTCCAAGTGTGATCAGCTCCTCACTCTACAGACTAGAACCACATCTCCACTTGCCTCACCAGAGATTGATCTTCTGGCATTCAATTTAGAGGGTCTAATAAAGACCCACTAAATCAAAGGTTGAGAGCACCCCTGGTCGCAAGGAGTACTGGAAGCCAATGGGAGTGTTTGCTCCCGTTGACCTTCCACTATGAAAACAGTGCTTAGCTCAGCTTAAGGTATGTTGACTCCAGCTGGAGTTTGATACCTTAAGCCAGTGGTTCTCAACTTGTCTCAGTCCACGGACCACCAGGCCAATCAAAAATTTTTCGTGGATCACTTCCTTTTTGAGACATGATAAAAAAGCAACCACTCAGCATGACGGCGGCAGCTACACTGACGCTTAGAGCCTCAGACGGAAGTTACTGGCAACACAACGTGGTTGTGTCTCAGGTGGCGCTATGGATGATGCGCCGCATGCTTGTGAACATGGTGTAAAACAGTCTAATGGCGTCACCTGCTCATGCCATGTGACTTTGAACAATGTTCCTGTGGACCACTGAAAAAGTCACCATGGACCACCAGTGGTCCATGGACCACCAATTGAGAACCACAGCCTTAAGCTGACCTTCCCGGTCTACTATAGACCTGGCCTAGAAGGAACTTAGATCTGCTGAGCCTTGAAGAGTTTGCAATAATTCGTCTTCTGCAACATAGTTATGTTAGAACTTCCCTCTCACCCCATGTGAGATATGGAGGTAAAGGGATATGAGAACAATGCTGGTAACAGTGGAGCAAGTGCCATACTGGCTAACCCACCCCATAGCTGACAGTGTTCCCAGAGAACAAGGCACCTTCTTGGATGAAGCAGGGTCTTCCTCTGGGATTTTTCCAAGTGTACAGTGGAGATGCTGTATCCTTCTGGACATGGTTGATGGTGCCTCAAAAGGGTTCTTTCTCAGGCTTCTGTCAAGGGGAGCCCTGGTTACGTCACCCAGTCCCCCTTCTCTGTCTCCGTTTTCTCCAGACCGGTCGGCCCGCCCCACCAGATCGTGAAATCGTTCCTCTCCCTGGTTGCCCCGAGCGGCGAGGTGAGGGGGGTCCAGACCCTCCCTCCCTCCAGACCCCAGCCCGGGGCCCTAAGGTGGGGGAGAATATCCACTCTCCCCTCACCTGGCTGATGGGGCTACGTGCTACAACTCATCAGTCTGGGAGCTTCTGCTTTGCACCCGCCCTGGGCTGCTTCCTCACCCCCGCTCACCAGGGAGCTTCGATTGACTCTTTCCTGAGGCCCTGAGCCCCTTCATCCGCTGCTTTCGTTGGCCTCCTCTGTACAATTGCCCCAGCCCCCTTTATACTGAGGAGGACACCGCCCCTTTCTCCTAAAATGTCTGGGCCGGCGTCTGCTAAGTTGGCTCCACCTCCCTTCCTGCTGCCCCTGCCCCCAGCGTCTTTTCCAGCGCCAACGCCCGTGTCCATCGGGGCCTTCCCTGGAGCGTCAGCGGGGGTGCCGGCCCTGCTGCTGTCCATGCGGCACGCGTCCGCCACTGCCGCGGTCTCTCCCAGGGCAGGGGCATCTCCCCCGGTATGTCAGCTGGAGCGCCAGCCAAGCTGCCAGCTGAGCGGCACACTCCAGCTGCAGCCGCCACTTCCCCCATGGCACGGGAAGTTGTTCTGCTCCCCTTTGCCTCCCCAGGAGGGGGCCCGGTTAGTGTGGGGTTGCATCACCTCGTCACAGCTTCCCTAGTGGATGGCATCTGGTGTTGAAGCCTCACTACTGCCCATAGCTGATAACTCCAGATTTGCCCACAGCCTAACTCCACCCCATCATAGATCATGGTACCCAAGTAGGGTGTGGATGCATCCTCTGGACTTATGTTACAGGCAGGGAGGGTCATTTGGGCATGTCAGCACTGGTCTTCCTGCTGGGCTTGAACCAGCTTTGCTTATAGGGAAATTCAGTCTCCAAGGCCTGTTCAGTATTTGTCTTCTTTCTTGAAACTGCGAAAAGGAGTGAGGCCAGCACCACTTACCCATGGCACATGGCTTGTCTACACTTGAAACACGACTGCAGCACAGTTTTAGTACTTGAGTGTAGATGCTACCCAGACTTATGAAAGGGGGTCTCCTATTGCAGTAATCCACCATCCTGAGAGAGAGTAGCTTCTACATCTTGTGTTGTCCACACCATGGTTTAGACTGGCTTAATTATGTCTCTTGGGGAAGGTGGAGTTTTTTACTCCCAAATGAGGTATCTATGCAGAGGTAAATATCCAGCCCTCAGATACCACCACAGTTTTGCTTGGATGACATGGTACAAACACAACAAGAGAATAGAATGGACCACTATACAGCCAAGAAAGAACAGCCACTATTGTCTGCTTATGTCATGGAGAAGGTCAGACTAGTTGATGGTGGTGTAAGTGGTCCAGTAATTGCCAACCTATGCTGCATGTGAACCAGTTAGCGATGAAAAGCTTGTTGTATTACTAAGTCTACATATCCAGAGTAACTAACTGTATGTGTTCAGCACTCCTGGATCTAACTGGTCCTGTGGTCCATCACCAGGCAGGGTTAGACAAAGGACATCTCAGCCCAATTGCTCATCGGCAAGATTTATATCAGGAAAGGGCTGAACCTGCAGCATCCGAGTACTTCCTGCCTTGAAGCCCCACAACCTCACCGAGAACAGAGGGATGCTCTGTGTCTCCCTAGATGAAGCCCTCTTTGCGGGGAAACATACTGGCCCTTTTATTTCCTGTCCATTCTCAAAAGAAAAAAAAAGAGACTAATGAGACATCTGCCGAATTGAGCTTTGAGTCTTTGCCGTTAGCTGCTAATATTAAAAGCCCACGTCAAAAGCATCAGGAAAGACTTTATGGGCAAATTTGCTCCACACGTTCTTTAATTCCTTGTAAACCAAAAGCAAATAGTTTAATCCCTGCTGCCATCACTCCTGCTTTGTTTGTCAGAAGAGAGCAGTGATCTGTAATTAACTGTCGGGTTCCACATCACCAACTGGCTCATACATTAAATAAACAAACACACCCGGCACGGCAAACTGAGGGCAGAGCCGGGGTCCCTGATATGTGGCCAAACATCCCACGTTGTGGTGTATATATGTTTATTTCCATGCTTACCAAAATGCCCCATGGTCTCAGGATGACTTTCACAAGTTGGCGAGCAAAGCAGAAAACGCTGATTTGTCTCAGGGTGTGTCTAGACTACAGGGTTTTGTCGACAAAAGTGGACTTTTGTCAACAAAACTATACCTGCGTCCACACTACCGCTGAGTTTTGTCGACATAACGTCGACAGAACTCAGCAGTTTTGTCGACGCTGGTAAACCTCATTTTACGAGGCATAACGCCTTCTGTCGACAGAGTTTCTGTCGACAGAAGGTGTTATTGCATGTAAACTGTCCTTTGCGTCTACACTACCATGTCGACAAAGCAGCTTGCTACACTACCATGTCGACAGAAGCCTGTAGTCTAGACGTACCCTCAGAGTTCTTCTACACTGCATTTGGAAGCTATTGGTCACGAGTCTTAGAGGCTAGCCGTGTAGACTGGGGATGTAGTATCTACACAGCTGTTTTTAATGCTATGTCAACACTGTAACCCGACACCCACTGCTTAGAAAACTGCTGCTTGAGAGCTTATCGTTTTGCCTAGATGTACATTTCTGTTGTTCTTGACGGGAGTAGGTTTTGTTGGTTTGGGTGTGTGCTGTGAAATCAACATTTACCAATACAAATCTAATTCTTCCAAGCCTCCAAAGCTGTCTACCATAGGTACCTTTTATGGCACGGTAATGGAGTATATAAACCCTGCATGGTAGCAGCCGTAACACAGTGAATGAACAGAAGAGTTACTGCCCCAGTGGTAGCCAACTAGCAACAGTTGTGACAAAAGCCTGCAACTCAGGCAAAAGAGGAGATGGGGGATGTCCTTAGGGAGTTTTCTTAGCAGCAGCCTGGCAAATAGTTGCTCAAGGACAGTGTGGAAAGAAGGGAATGGGGGTTGAGATTGCTGGGAAAGAGCAAAAGGGACGAGTTTTTCCCTTCTATCTTCAAAGGGAGAGAGGAGAAGGCAGACTTCTAGGCTACTTCTACACGATGAGTTTTTTCGGCAGAAAATATGCCAGTGAGGGACTCATTAGCATGAGTCACAACATCTTTAGTATATTTTCTGCCGTTTCTTTTTGCGCAAGGGTTTTTTGTGCAAGAAGAAGCAGTGTGAACATTTCCTTTTTGCTCAAAACCCCCATTTTGCGCAAGATCTTTATGCCTGTCCCGGAGAGTCATAAGGATCTTGTGCAAAACTGTTTTTTTTGCACAAAATGAAAGTGGCTACACTGCTTCTTTGTGCGCAAAAACCCTATTGCACAAAAAGAAACGGCAGAAAATATGCTAATGATGTCGCTACTCATGCTAATGCATCCCTCATTAGCAGTGCTCGACAAATAATGCAATCTACTCTCTCGTGGCGAGTAGATTGCAACCCAGAAGAGCCGGGTTAGGGTGGTTTGCTCATGCGCAGAAAGATCTGCGCATGTGAAGATCGCTGGACAGTGCGGCTGACGAGTGGGGCTCGCTGAATCGTGGCAAGCCCTGCTCATTAGCATATTTTCTGCCAAAAACACTCATAGTGTAGCTGTAGCCCTACAGTACATCTACTCAGCAATTAAACACCCGGTCTGTTCACTTGGGCTTTTGGAGATCGGGCTGCAAAAAACTAATGTGGACTCTGCTATTTGTTTTGTCCAGAGAATTGGCTTCTGCCGGTATCCCACAATGCCTGCCCTGATGGCTGTGCTCAGTGTTTTGTGATCTCTGCTGCCCTGCAGGCCTCTGCCTCCTCCCCTTTCAAAGCTCCTGGAAGTAGCTGACAGCTGAGTGAGCTGCTCCTTTGGGGAACAAACAAGCAACAAATCATTGAACTGTTCTTGTTCTGCTCTGCACTAGGAACACAGAGGAAGGCAGACTGCTGCTGCAGGGGGAGAGCTGGAGAGACTGCTGTGTCACTTTGACATTCCTCAGCATGGAAAGCGCCCAGAGCTAGGAGGGAACCCCCAAAAGGGTAGGATTAGCTCTGCCTTCCCACAACACTGCCCTGCAGGATGCCCACCCACATTGCTGTGTGCTACCTGTCCATAGGGTGCTAGCAACGTGGCCATAAAATGTCAACAATGGGAGGCAGAAAAACCAGTCTGACCGGTTTTCACTTTTGGTGACCTTTGCATGTCGACAGCACTTTTGGTGCCAAAACTTCCCAGTGTGGACATAGCCTAAGTCTATTCATGTAGCCTCTTATTAGGGCTTCTCCTGGGTCTTTCCTGCCTGTCATCTCAGTCCCAAGTCCCAGGACTCAGGTAGATCCTGCTCCCTTCTACCAGCCTCTCCCATCATTCTTGTCTTGTGTTGCTTCTTCCCACCCATTCTCAGCTTCTGTGTTGTTGTTTTTTTTGGGGGGAGGGGGCATTGGTAGAGGAAGCAGGTAGTCCCTATTCAGGTGTGTTTGTTGGATGGCTCCAGGACTCCAGTCCTTAAACGGCAAGGGAGCTTGGTACATATGGGACCACTGCTTTTTTTTCTGATTTATCGAGCGGCAGCAAAGTGGTTGCTCAAACACATTCACTTGGCGCTCTGCTATTCCCGCTGACATGTGTTTTAAATGTCTCCAAGCAAGAAGGATATTTCTAAGGTTGCAATGCAAGCACAGTTGGAAAGCAAATAATTTTCCCTTCTGTCATTTTGCAGATCTCTTTATCTGGAGACCATTTGTGCTCTTTCAGCAAAGCAGTGGGAACAAACTTAGAATCGTCTACCAGCCCTAATTAATCCACTGTGATTAAAAGCTGTAACTAACCTGTAAAAAGGTTAGTAAATTCTGTTATAAATGCATAACCCAGTGTTTTAACTTTTGGATTGAGGAGATAAACCACTCTTTGCACCAGATCAATTTTAATTGTGTCCAGTGGCTACTTTTTTTTTAATTTCCCCAGCCTGAATCTTTTTATTATATTAAACCAAAACATTTAAATGAGTGAGGTCAAAGTTAGTCTCACTTCATTGCTAAGAAAAACCAGTTTCCTTTCTCAGAATTTACAAGTTCCTTAACGTTCATTGATTAATTTACAAGATAACGGAAAGTCTTGTGACTGGTACCTTTGCTTGAAAATGAATGTTTAGCACAGCAGAGGGAAATATAGAGTTGGAAGACTGGGAAATACCTACCTTACTGCCACTTATTCTTAGGGAACACACTGTATGCTAATTTGGAGAATTATATTTGCAAGTAAGGTTGGGGAGGAGTATCTAATGTTTTGAAACCTAAGGACCAGATTCAATCTGGGTGTAACTCTGCAAAGGGAAAATAATGGCCTTGTGATTATAATGAATCAGGAAACTAAGTACATTGTCAGTTTAAAATTAATATCAGGCAAAAACGTTGGGAAGCGTGAAATGCCCATTGTTGTCAGTTATGTAAAAGTCTTAGGCCACAGACTGCATGTAGCGCCACGGGGAAAAAAAATCAAAGCGTAAGAAGGAGTAAAGAATGATCACAGCAGGGGGTCGGAGAATAAAGCAACAGGGGATAAGAGAAGGAATGTCATCTCCTCTGCTGCAGTGAGAAATGTAATACTTACGTTGGCACAGCCCCACCACCTCTGGCACTAGTAATTAGCTGCTAGGGACAAATATTAACAGAGAGGGTTGTGATTCCGAGTCTCTGTCAGGTGTCAAAAAAGGTGTGAGCAAGCGGCTGTCTCATGCATGTGTTATTGTTTGAGCCTAATCAACAGCTCTGCAGGTTCACCCTGGATCAAAGCATGACTCACAACCCTCACCCACATCTACAGCCTCTTCCCTGCGCAGCATTAAATAAAGGCAGGTAAAGGTAGCTTATGTAATAAAATAAATGAAATGTTGCCTGTACCAGGAGGGAGTGGGAGAGAAATAAGCCCCTGTAAGGCCCCTTTGTCCTTTCTTTTCTTATCTCCTCTTTTACTTTCCTTTTCTAGCCCTGCCTTCTCTTGCTTTGGGTAGATGGATCTTCTAAGACAGTGGTCCCCAACGTGGTGCCCGTGGGTGCCATGGCGCCCGCTGGGCCATTTCTGTGCGCCCGCTGAGTGACCGGGGGCTAGCCCTGCCCCCGGGCGTGTGGCACGAGAGTGGTGCTGGCCCAGGAGCAGTGCCGGCCCAGGGCATGCAGCGCATGGGCTGTTCCAGCCCCGGGCGTATGACGTATGGGCAGCCCCATCCCTGGGCGTGCGGCACAGGAATGGCACCAGCCCCAGGAGTGCAGTGCATGGGTGGCACCGGCACTGGGCACACGGCGTATGGGTGGCCCCGCCCCGAGCGTGTGCACTGTCCCGCCCCCGGGTGCCCAGCACATGAGTGGCCCCGCCCCCAGGCGCCCGGCAGCCCCAAAAAGTTGGGGACCACTGTTCTAAGAGACCACTAGGGAACTGGGAGGTGCTGATCTAGTCCTGGTTTCTGTGGAATTTAGTAATTCTCTGCACATGGCAAGACTGGGGCTTCTGTTTCTTCCAAGTCTCTCCCCTTCTCCCTTCAAAGTCCTGAGATCCTCTGCAATGAGAGCGCAGCTCAAGAACGGTAGAAAAGGGGGGGGGGTGAGTGTTGTGTTCCCTTTATCTTGAGCCAGAAGGCCCTAGGGCGCCTCCTGATGATGCCCACTCTCGTTGGCTTGGCCACACACTCTATGTTGGCCTCAGCGAACGGGGTCACATAGTAGTAATGACGCCCACTTTGACTGTGGGTTCCTCTTACAGTCGGGTGAAACAAGACATGCTGGTTTCAGGGCTAGATTCCTCCAGGTGTGCAAAGCAACCCCCAGCTCTAGGGATTCTGAGTCCTAAGTCTTTCTTCCATGTTGCCCATTTCATTGCCCTGTGACTTTAACCGTCAGCCCCGGATTTCATTTTGTGTCACACACCCAATTGCCACAAAACAAGGAAGAGAAAACATATTGCCACAGCTGGTGCCCTGGTATTAGTGTCTGAGGTAGAGAGGTTGGGGAGGAGTATCTAATCCCTGCCTCTGAACTTGCTGGGAGTCCCAAAAGGGCTATGAAAGTTTTTGGAGAAAATCCCATTGATTTCACCAATGTTTGGATCAGGCTCATATTGCTGATTCTTTCCTACAGCTACTTCAGTTTGCTTTTTCTGTTGGGTTTACTTTATGTCCAATGTGAAATGCACCTGCCATCATGCGTCATCTCCATCTTGTCTGAAGTTCAACAAAGTATCCCATCCACCTGTACTTTAGTTATACAGGGCCAGATCTTGAGCTGGTGTCATTTGACATATATCCATTGAAGTCCATCAATTAAGGAGTTACATTGTTTTTACATCAACTGAGGGTTGGGCCCATAATCCATATTAAACCTTCCCATTGGCACGTTCTTTGCTTTGGTCTTGTTCTGTCTAGGGCCACTGTAAGGCATTTTTAAATCAAACCTGAGAATTCTCTACAATAGGAAGAAATACTGTGATCTAGATAAGTCAGACTTCTTTATGTTCCCAATTTCAGTTTTATCACTACAAGGAAATTAACTATATCAAATAACGGGACATATAGTTAGCTAGGTCAGAGAAATTTAGTCGTTGCTATTAAGGTTACTATCAAAATCTTTCTTTCCTTTCTTTCCTAGTCTATACATGTCTTTCTAGCAAACTTGCTTGATAAATCTATTGACAGATTGTCAACTTCTCCTTCCACAGAAAGACATTATCTTTATTTTTTGCTTTCCAATAAGCATGAATAAAACTGTGCTGTAGGCTAGATTTGCAGCTCAACAGCTTGACTGCTATCCAAGCTTTATCTGGAACAAAAACATTTACCAACAACTTGATTGCAATAATTGGGTTTATAATTCCACAGAACTGCAACACTGTCCAAGATGTTGAATCCCTGTTTCAATTAAAAATTAGTTAAACAGCATCTAAATTGCCCAGATAAACTAAATCCCTAATGTGAAGTGTTTTTTGTGGTTAATGAACCAGTCCCTTGCCAATGAAAGCTTGGTACAAGCTCACTGATGTTTATAATATGGTTGCAAGAATAACACTATTCATTATTTTTTTCTACAGCCGAACTTAAGGGGAAGATGGTTCGTTAATAAACTCCATTATTTTTATAATTCTATTAATTAGTGCCTTTCCACCTCATCCCAGTTTGTTGCCTGGAAACAAAGGTTAAGCTACCAGTCACAAATAAGGATCAGCTTGCCATAATTACACATTTTAGGATATTGTATCCATGGAAATGTAAGAGTGGCACAAATGTAGCAATCATCCACTGGAGATTTTTGCATGATTTATGGGCTAAATATGTAATAAGTTGCATCAAAGCCAACACAAGGTTGTTGTTTTCTTTAATGCTCAGTCCTGGAAAAAAATATATGAAGAGAGGGAACATGTAGAAAAGGGAATAGTGATGTGTATGTGTGTATTAGGGTGAGTTTACACTTCACTGTAATTTGAAATAAAATGCGCAATTTGAGCTACGCAAATTGCGTATCTTATTTCGATGCTCTTTCGAAATAGCTTGTTTCATCATTTGGCGCTGTCTATACAATGCCAAATTTCAAAATAAAGTGCTATTCCAAAACATCCCTTACTCTTCGTGGAATGAGGATTACGGGGCCGTCGAAACAGTGAGCCTGAAATAACGGTCTTGCTGTGACGACGCGGGATAGCTATTTCAGGATACTCCGGTATCATTTCATTGCAGTGCAGACATACCCTTAGTCATACACTTGTGGAAGCTGCCAAATACATGAGTCAAGTATCTTCTTGACCACTAGAGTGGATTAATAAGAATATGGGATTAGATCTTCCAAAAATGACAGGAAACATTTTCAAGTGCTCTGCACCCATAATTTGAGTGACACTTTCCGAGACGCCCTAACACCAACTCCCACTGGGTCAGTTAGGGTTGGATTTTGGAAAAGAGCTCAGCATCCAGCAAGCAAAAACGGGTTTGGAAAGCTTAGAGTGAAATCTTGCTGTCATTGAAGTCAGTGCCAAATTCTCAATTGACTAAATAGGCCCAAGATTTTACCACTGGCCACTTATATAGGAGCCGAAATGGGAGTTGAGCTCTTATGAAAACCTTGCCCGTAAGGCACAGCCTTGCAAGAGTCTGAGTCCTCTGGCATTGACCCAGCAAAGTCCTTGTGTAATTATAAACTTGTGGCTTTGGGTCAATGGGACTGCACGTGTGGTTAAAGGTAAGCACATGCTGATGTGCTTTGCTTGTCTAATCTACATACCTACTGGGTGGCTTTGTCTACACTGGCATCCCTTCCGGAAAAGGGATGCTAATGTAGCACTTTGGAATAGGCAAATCCGCAGGGGATTTAAATATCCCCCGCGGGATTTGCATTAACATGGCTGCCGCTTTGTTCCGGCTTGGAGATAATCCGGAGAAAAGCGCCAGTCTAGACGTGATTCTCTGGAACATAAAGCCTTTTTATTGAAAGTAGGAATAAGAGATCCTCCAGAAAAGGGCTTATTTTCTGGAGAATCACGTCTAGACTGGCGCTTTTCTCTGGCTTATCTCCAAGCTGGAAAAAAGCGGCAGCCATGTTAATGCAAATCCCGCGGGGGATAGTTAAATCCCCCGTGGATTTGCCTATTCCAAAGTGCTACATTAGCATCCCTTTTCTGGAAGGGATGTCAGTGTAGACACAACCCCCGTGTCTCACTGTCCCATGTAGTAGTACTGCGACCACTCACAGAGAGAAAGAGTGAGTTTGTTCTATAGCCTTCACTCAGAGGCCACTGGCTTTTAGCTCAAGTGGTAGAAGCTCAAGCACTAGCTCCAGTGATCCCGAGTTCGGTTCTGCCCCTCAGCGTTACACTTGCTCAGAAACCACTTGCTTCACACCAGGCTGGATGGTGTGCCAATGCTTAATTTGTGCCAGTCCTTGTCAGGGCTGAACTAAGAGTTGGCAGTCCAAAGCTCCATCACATCTGGGCTTGCTACATTAGTTACAGAAGTAAAAAATGTTTTGGGCCATGGCACCTAATTGCTTGAGTCCTGCAACCTCTTTAATTACAAATCATGCACTGCTGAGCACTTAAGCTCATTGGTGATATGTTGATGAAATTCTTTAGGATGCCAGGAGATGCCTATTCATAATATCAAAATGAAGGATCATGGTAAATAGTGTTCTGGATTATTCAGAGAATTATAATGTAAACCAGAGAAGAGTTAAATATGTATGTGTGAGCTGCAGGGAACTGATTTTCTGGCTAGAAGTTACTAAGGGCTTGCCGGCATGGCAATTTAATCCATAGCAAGCCAGGGTGTGAATCTACACCAGATGACTATGCCACACACTGACTCTGTGTAAGCTGTTACTGTGCACAAAAAGTTTCACTGTGTGCTTTACCATAGAGCTATTGTAGACAAGACATTAGTAGTTAGATACAGATGAAAGAATTCTTCTCTCTCCCTTGTACGTATATATAACACTGGGTATGATATATATATAGCTCATATAGTTCTATCTATTTCTATATATAATTAAAAAACAACACATTGTCTGGTAGCACTTTATAGACTAACAAAACATGGAGATGGTATCATGAGCTTTCATGGGCACAGCCCACTTCTTCAGATGACCAGAGATTTGAATTTTGGGTGTGCAGACCCAAAATAAATACGGGAGAAGGGGCGGGGCGAAGGAAAAAAATGGAAGGGGGTGGGAAACAAGGAGCAGAGGGTTTGAAAATATCAAAGGGAAAACCAAATAGGCAGAACTGGTAATCTATAAACACCTAAAGATTGGATAGTTAAAAAAGCAGATAAGGATAGCATAGGATAGCATAGGATTGCATAGGATAGCAATTAGATAGGATGGGTACTAACGCAAGAATATACCTAGACAAAGAGCTGTTGGCAACTTCATTGAATGTTAGGTTGATAATGTCCCAGCCATCCGTTATCTCGATTGAGGAGGCCATCAGTGTGAGAATTGAATTTATGGATGAATTGTAATTCCACAGTGCAGAGGAGCTTTGCAAAGCCTTTGACCAGACCAAAAATCAACCAACTGCTATTGTCACAAAGACTTTTAAAGGCAAAGGAATATCAGGTATTGAAAATAAGGGAAACTGGCATGGTAAGCCCCTTCCAAAAAACATAGCTGACCAACTCATTCAGGAAATGGATGATAAAATCCAGACCAAGAAAAAGTTTTCCCCAACGCTCCCAGAAGAGGATGCACCAGAAGTAAATATTAGAAACAATTATGTAATTCCAATGCCTCTCTGTGTATTTGGCTTGTAGAATTGGTTTGTGACAAGACAGCCACCTGGAGATCTTTTAAAGAGTGATTAGATAGATTGAAGTGTTCTCCAACAGGTTTCTGTATGTTCCCTTTATGGATATCTGATTTGTGTCCATTGATTCTTTTCCGTAGGGACTGTCCAGTTTGTCCAATATACATAGCAGTGGGGCATTGCTGGCATTTGATGGCATAGATCACATTATATAGTTCATATAGATCTAGATATCAGCCACAGGCATGGAAATAATTAATTCACTTGGATTTTGGTCATAATGCAGGGCATAGCATTAACCACTTTCAACTCCCATGGGCTTCGGTAAGAATCAGGAGAGTTTAGACCGGGTATGAGGCATGCAGTCATGTCCAAGGTATAGGTCTGGAGAGGTTCATATCAATGTAAGGGAAGGAAGGCTGTGACTTTCAGATGAAAGTCATTATCCCAGTCTGTATAGCTCAGCATATATGTGTGAACTATGGGCTTGAGGCTTAATGCTCAGCTATTTAATATAAATTCTTGCAATTAAATACAATGGAAGGAAATTCAGTCTCACTATTAAACTTTCCACAGGGCGGGAATTGATGAAAATAGCTTGATCTGACATCATTATTCTAATTAATCAGAGGTTTTTTTGCTAGCAAAAGAGGATAAGAAAATGTATAGGAAAACCACATCTCCTTATGGCATCTCTATCTCTTGAGTATTGGGGACTGATCCTGAAAACCTTACCCAGGCAAATAGTGCCACTAGCATCTATTTGATTACTTTCTGAATATGGATTGTGTGACAAAGTTAGTGGCAAAACTCCCATTGAGTTCAATTGGAATGGACTTCTGGAGCCTGTAGAACTGATGATCCCGAAGTGAAACAGAAGTGGGATACACTGAGTTGTGGAGGGAAGGCTGGGACACAGCAGGGACTTCAAGGTCAGAAGGCAACATTGTGATTGTCTAGTCTGATCTCTGGCACATTGCAGACCTCAGAACCTACCCACACATTCCTGCAATGGACCCACGACCCCTGGCTGAGTTCCTGAAGTCCTCAATCCTGGTTCAGATTACAGGAAATGAACACGGATCTGGTTTAAGTCCAAGACTAACTCCTTAGCCACTGGTCCATTCTTCCAATTTTCTACGTCTTGATGTTTTCCCCAAACCTAACCTATATGTAGGGCTATGTCTACACTAGAGAGTTTTTCTGGAATACCAGAAGAATATCCCAGAAAAACTCCGCCACATCCAGGGAACGTATCTGCTCTTTCACAAAAATTTTCAGAAGAGCAGATGCATTCTTTCGGAAGTCCTGTAAACCTCATTTCATGAGGAAGAAGGGCTCTTCCAAAAGAGGAGGTTTTTCTGAAATTTGGCCCAGTGTAGACGGGCCAAATTTCAGAAAAGCCTCTTCTGAAAGAAGAATTTTAAAAAGTATGTTTTTCTGAAAAAGAAGTGTAGTGTAGACATAGCCTATTTGTTTAAATGTATTTATTGAAGCTCAGGCAAGTACCCATCTGAGGCTCTTGGCAGTACCCTTATACACCTGGGCTACGTCTACACTGGCACCCTTTTCCGGAAATGCTTAAAACAGAACAGTTTTCCGTTATAAGTATTTCCTGAAAAAGTGTGTCTACATTGGCAGGATGCTTTTCTGGAAAAGCACTTTTTCTGGAAAAGCGTCCGTGCCAATGTAGACGCGCTTTTCCACAAAAAAGCCCCGATCGTCATTTTCGCAATTGGGGCTTTTTTGCGGAAAACAATACTGTGCTGTCTACACTGGCCCTTTTCCGGAACAGTTTTCTGGAAAAAGGACTTTTACCTGAACAGGAGCAGCATAGTTTTTCCGGAAAAGCAGCTGATTTCTTACAGTAGATCGTCAGTGCTTTTCTGGAAATTCAAGGGGCCAGTGTAGACAGCTGGCAAGTTATTCCGGAAAAGCGGCTGATTTTTCGGAATAAGTGGCCAGTGTAGACACAGCCTTATATTTCCATACTTAAAAAACAATAGACTCCTCATTCCACTTCATCACTTACTATAAAAATATGAGCCTCAGCAGCTGATCTGATAAACTAAAATCTTCTTCACAGATGGTGTATAAACACTAAATCCCTCCCACCTTTAGCACATCACTTCTTCATATACTTGCGAAGGAGGGGGATGGGTGGGGAATAGTCCCATGAATACTCCCCTGGATGTCCCTTTGATACTCACAGCCACTGGGAAACATGTCGATGTTAATCAGTACTTGACACAGTGTTGTGCTTCACTATATTCTATTCATAAAAGAAAGCCGACCTAAGAACAAAAGCCCCTCAAATTATATTCCATGGACTGCAGGTGTGTCATGGGGATTACCTGGTGTTTTCAAGCTGCCTTCTCTTTATTCAAACTCTTCATAGAGACTCATTCCTTCTGAGTTGTGCCCCAGAATTGAATCCGAAATAATAGTAATTGTAAAACTTTTTTTTTTAAACCTACATTCTTAGTCATTCCTTCCTCTGGACATCGGAAGGTGAACTTGCCCTTTGTGCTGTGTACCAGCATCAGGTCTATGCTCCAGGTAAGCCCTCTTTGAAGATGAATTTCACCAAAAATTTCCCAGATATGGACTTGATTTTCCACCACTTTACACTAGCTCAAATCCGGAATAACTGCATTGCACTTATCAGTATATAAAACCGGTGTAAGGGTACCATCATACTCCCATAGAAGACAAAGACTCTCATTGAATTCACTGGGAATTAGATGAGGCCTTAAGTGAGTAGAGTCACACGTCTGACGTGCCTCTTTTGTTTAGACTACAAGCTATTCAGAGGAAAACTTGTGCATGTGTTTATGGTACCCATGATGTGTAACAAAAAGAAACTTAAGAGGTAACTTGATCACAATGTATAAGTACCTGTGTGGGGAACAAATATTTGATAATGGGACCTCCACCTTTGAAGACAAAGATATAACAAGATCCAATGTCTGGAAGTTGAAGCTGGACAAATTCTGACTAGAAAAATCAGGCATATGTTTTTAATGGTGAAGTAATTAACCATAAATTAGGCCAGGTCTACACTAGATCTGGAAGTTCAGTTTAAGGTACACAACTCCAGTCATGCAAAATTTGTATCTGGAGTTGGCTGACCTTAAGCCAAGCTTGGTGTCATCTTCACCAAGTGGAAAGGGTCCAGTGGAAGGTGAGCAAAATGATTAGGAGGCTGGAGCACATGACCTATGAGGAGAGGATGAAGGATTTGGGTTTGTTAAGTCTGAAGAGGAGAAGAGTGAGGGGGGATTTGAGAGCAGCCTTCAACTACATGAAGGGAGGTTCCAAAGAGGATGGAGAGAGGCTGTTCTCAGTGGTGACAGATGGCAGAACAAGGAGCAATGGGCTCAAGTTACAGAGGGGGAGGCCTAGGTTGGATATTAGGAAAAACTATTTCACTAGGAGGGTGGTGAAGCACTGGAATGGGTTCCCTAGGGAGGGGGTGGAATCTCCATCCCTAGAGGTGTTTAAGTCTCGGCTTGACAAAGCCCTGGCTGGGTTGATTGAGTTGGGGTTGATCCTGCTTTGAGCAGGGGGCTGGACTTGACCTCCTGAGGTCTCCTCCAGCTCTATGATTCTATGATTCGCAGAGGGTGTCCTACAGGAGCAAATGCTCCCATTGGCTCCCCTTACTCCTCACAATGGCAAGGATTACAGGTGCTGGCTGGAGCTGCGTTCAATGTATGGGTCTTAGCGTTCTCAGCATTCAATTTATGGGTCTTAACTAGGCCCGCTAAATTGAATGCCAGAAGAGTGATTTCTGGTTTGGTGATTGAAGATGTGCCCTTACTAATACTTGTGGTGGATTCTCTCTCATTTGCCATTTTAAAATCAACATTAGATTTTTTTTCTACAAGGAATGCTCTAGTAATTATTTTGGAGAAGTTCTATGACCTGTGTTATTCAGAAAGTCAGTCAGATCGGGGTGGGCAAATACTGGCCTACGACTAGATCTGGTTCCCCAGGGTTACCTCTGGCAGCCTGCTGCTGCTATATTTACCTGCTCCTCCAC
The DNA here is from genome assembly GCF_049634645.1 of Pelodiscus sinensis. Lineage (NCBI taxonomy): Eukaryota > Metazoa > Chordata > Testudines > Trionychidae > Pelodiscus > Pelodiscus sinensis. The sequence goes on along the minus strand of NC_134717.1, from coordinate 5,740,127 downwards.
ACGTATGGGCGATTGCAGCTCCTGTTGGCCACAGATTGCTGTTCCAAGTGAAGGGAAGCAGCGTGGTGTCCCAGTCAACACCACTTCCTGTGGTTCCTATTGGCCAGAACCAGCAATCTGCAACCAACGGGAGCAGCAATCGCCTGTACCTATGGAGATGCAAGTAAATAGAGTGGCGAACCACCACCGTTTTATTACTCACCCTGGTCTAGATAATCACAGTGGTATCATCTGGGCCTCAAATCTGTGACTTGCTATACCAGACTCAACTGTCACTGATGGAGCTTAACACTTACATAATTGCTCATTGCAGATAATTCTTTTCACTTCACTGAAGTAGTCATTTGGGAGTGTTTGATGGTAAACATTTATGCCAGTGGCATGGAAAATACAATTTTACTGAGTAGCTGAGAAACACATTCTCATGATTTAGAACGCATAACTTATGACTGTTATATTTTATAATTATTTTATAGTCCTGACTAACAACTTTCTGCATTTCATTACAGGCAGTGTCTGGAATAGTGCTGCTTATCTTGCCTGGGAAGCGTGGGAAAAGGTGTAAGACACCCCCAGACGCAGTTTTTGCAAAGAACTCTCATTTTGTCTTTTCCCCCAGCACATCTATTAAGTATGGACAGCTTCCGGCAGCAGAATTGGTTTGATTAGGAGTGATCTGTCAAGGCCTTAACAGAATAAGATCTGATTTCTCCCTGCCAGTTAAAATCCACATGTTGCAAGAAATAGATTTTTATCCACATTGACACCTGGAATGCAGCAGGCAAATGTGACTGAAACCTGGAGATGAAATGCAAAAGCACACGTGCCAAAAGGTCAAGCAGGAGACTCTCAGAACATGAAGCACTGTGTGTGAGTTGTCAGGCTGGAATAAAATGTGGAGGATATGATAATAATATCAGTGATGAGGAGACAGGAAAAGTCACTGCCCAGATGCGTGGGGCTGGAGTTACATACGTGTATCCTGAGCTGATCTGCTCCCAAAACTCCTCTGAAGTTTAAGGTGTAAGACTGCTCCATGTCCTCTGCTGTCATGATAGGGGGCTTTGTTAAAATGTCCCCATTGCCTCTCCCTGGGACATAACAACTGACGAGAATTAATTCTTCTGTTAGATACATGAGAACTTTGAAGGCTTTCGTATATTCTTAGATGCTCCATAAACAAAAGGAATCTGACAGAATGATAGGACATCAATGATTCGTTTAGACGTGGTCTGTAAGAAACAAAAATATTTTGTACAGTGACATGTTAACAGCAAAGGCAGAGAGAGACAGAGAGAGAGACGGATTGGATAACAACATCGATCCTTATCGTATGAAGATGTTCAGATCTGGGTTAGAGCTCTGTAATTTAGGCACATCTCTAGTTTTTATAGCCTTGTTTTTTGTCATGGGTTTTCATTTGGTCATCTGTAATCAGAATTTAGAGATGGCCAAAGTGTTTTGAAAAATTCTAATTTCAATCCAGCATTTTAATAAACCCTCCCCCTTTTTTGTAAATAATAATAATTTTTTTTCCCAAGCAGCTCCATTCAGAGTGTGGATTAGAAGGAGAACTGTTTGGGCACAGAACAAAAAAAAAATATTGATTTCTTACAGGAGGATCTGTGTAGCAAAAATGAGAAAGATAAGAAAAAATGCTGAGACTGAATCAGTGGATTTAGACGTCTCAATAAGTAGGGATGTATAAGCTTATTTGGATAAAACAAGGAGCACATGCATGCCAAACCTTCTTGTCCATTTCAAATGGAACCTTTTCAAAAACCAGGTTCATTTTCTTTTCAGTATTTTTTCATGCTACCATGCTGTGCACAGGAGTAAAAAACAAAAACACTGGCAAAGCCACAGAAGAAAATTTGCATTTCTAACACTTTTGGCTACGTGTTGCTGATGAACAGAGTCTGGATAGTGTCTTCTGCCCCATTATGGCCTATGTTGTGTCCAAACACTGCATAGTTCAGATTAAGAAATCAAGTTGTGTAAAGGGATTAAAATTTTCACCCAGAAAATAAAGACAAGGAGGTGATCAAATGCTTCATTACTTCTCTTGCTGAGCTTTTCACAGACTGCCAACCTGAAGTAACCCCTCAATTTCCAGTCTTACATGTTTTGCCATAATCAATGGAAGCTGTAATGTAAAACACTCAATCACACCTGGCTGAGAAATTCTATAGCAACATATTTGGGATTAAGTTAATGAGAAAAAAGAAGAAGGCAGAACTAGAGTCAAGGCCAATTTCTTTCATTAGACAGGATCAGATGTAAATTGTTCCTGTAATGCATAAATCCATTTAAATTGGGTTGGCCATTTTGAAAATCTAACATCCCACCTCGTGCTGTGTTTTGCTCCCTGGCATGATGATCAGATTTTTTAGTGGTTGCTTTTATTTTCCCCTTTAGAGGGAAAGGAATTACTTAGGATGGTCTTGGAGTAGGAGGATGAAATTAACAGTGATTCTGTACAGTCATCTATGGACCTCAAGAGTGTAAGACTCATTAATCTCATTTTACAGATGGGGAGACTCAGGCAAAGAGAAATAAAGAGACATGCTCAAGGGCACAGATCAGGTCAGTTGCAGAGTGGGAATAAACCCTAAACCTCTTTCATTCCAGTCCAGGACCTTATTCACTACAAGAATAGAGGCATTTAGGCAAGAACATGTTCTAATAGTGTCCACCGAAGACTCAAAGCAACTAAAACTAGATCTAAGAAAGCACTGAATAAAACACTATGTGGATTCAATCTTCCCCTAGGAAGGACTACATGAGTGGAACCGTTTTTTCTAATGTCCCTATTCCTGTTATCCTGGCTGTAGAAGTAGATGGTAAAAATGTGCCTTACTTATATGATTTTGATATCTCTCCAGCCATGACCGCTTTGATTATGATGTATCTCTCCCCTGTCAAAATGTCTCCACTTACATATATTAGGAAAGTTTTCACGACGGCATATAAAGACCATACTTTATAACAAATCTAGCTAGAGATTATGAGTCTTATAAATCAGACCATGATCATTACTCGGAATCATAGAATACTAGAACTGGAAGGGACCTCGAGAGGTCATCAAGTTCAGTGACCAGCACTTACGGCTGGAACAAGTACCATCTAGATCAGGGGTGAGCAATAATTTTTGACGAGGGGCCACTTCAGAAATTTTTGAAGTGGCCCCAGGTCACCCCGGAAGGGGTGGGGTCAAGACACTTCCATGCTTCCTTGCCCACAGACCCTGATTGGTCTGGGGGTGGGGGAGAGTGTGAAGTCTTTGCCCCCGCCTCTCCCCATAGAGAACCACCAGCTCTTATAAACAGCTGGTGGTTCCCTCTAGGTGCCCGTGCCCCTGGCAGTGGGAGGAGACTTCTCCCACTCCCCCCACCGTCAGGCCAAACAGAGTGTGGGGGCGGGGGACATGTGCAACACTTCTAAGCACCACACACTCCCTGCAAGATGGGAGCAGGGTGGGGAAGACTTCATGAGCTCTCCCCACCCCCAAGCCCTGATTGTCCTGGGGGAGAGGACAGTACACAAAGTCTCTTGCCCCCTACCACCAGGCACGTGGTACTTAGAGTCAATCGCCAGGGTTGACTCTAAGCCCCGCACATGCCCTGGTCCCTCGGCCCTAATTGTCCTGGGGACGGGGGAGTGGCAGGGCCTCTGCAGGGCAGATCAACGTGCTTGGTAGGCCAGATCTGGCTCTCTGAGTCCCTTTTGCCCATCTTGGATCTAGATCATTCCTGACAGATGTCTATCTAACCTGTCCTTAAATATCTCCAGTAATGGACATTCTACTCCCTTCCTAAGCAATTTATTCTAGTGTTTAACCGCCCTGACAGTTAGTAAGTTTTTTCTAATCTCCAAGCTACACATCTCAAATTGCAATTGAAGCCCTTTGCTTCTTGTCTTATCTTCAGACGATAGGGAGAATAATTTGTCTCCCTCTTCCTTGTAACTATTTGAAAAGTGCTATGATGTGCCCTCTCAGACTTTCCTTTTTCACTCTGACTTGGATGGCTCCGGAGGTTGGTAATAGGCACTTGAGGTTTTGGGGTTTTTTTTGGTTTTTTTTTTTTTTTTACTTTTTTGGGTTACCGGTTCCAGTCCAAGTTGTTCCTGACCAGAAACCGCTGCCATGATAAACATATGAAATTAGTGTATTTGCTCGGCTGACTCTCACATGAACAAGTTTCCCCCACTGTTGGCAGTGTCATCAGAGAGCTAAGAATCCAATGAAAATGGTGGAGGGGAACTCTCCAACCCAAAAACAGGCTCTTTGAGCATCCAATAGCTCTGAGGAGCACAGAATACCCTGAGGCAGAGATTGAATTCAGCAGCCGTGGATGCCAAAGAGAATGATGCTCACCTCCAGAGTTAGGGAGTTCTCAGTTATCACTGGGCTTAGTTCTGAGCTATCTGCCCTCACCCTGCAGCTGAGGTTACAAAACGTGTCCAAAGCCACCTCAGGGAGGGATAACAGTCCAGTCACACAAAATGGGGCTTCTTTCTACTTCAGAGAATACGTCTGCTTCTCTGTACACGATAAGAGGAATAAGTAAATACAATTCAGATGGGGGAAAGAAAAGGAAAAGCTCTGCTAGTCAAAGAAGGTGAGAAATGATTTCTCAGATTCCACTGGAACTCACCCCTTTTATGGATATTACTAATCCGCCCATGGTAGAAATGAAGAGCATTCTTCTTAGTATCTTAGGGGAGCAATTTTACCCAACAGCATTCACTTCCAAAACAATTCCCCAGGAAGTAATACCTTTGAAATCCAAAGGATTTATCCTTTTCTCTGCACGTTGTTCCACTCGAACGCTGAAGTAAGTGTTTCTTAAAGTTAGAGAAATGGGTGGTTATTCTCTACTATTGAAGAAGAGGACACAGCTCTGGAGAGGGTTGCTCGTGTAAAATATGGTACATAGAAAATTTTAAAGACCAATTTGTGTAAGTGCCCACCAGATATAAAAAAGAATGTTGGGTTGTTGTTTTTTCTGTTTTCAGCATCAGCAGGTGAAACCAGGTGAAAATATTCAAAGAACTAGATTTTTTTCAACTTGAAAATTGTACCTCCATTGCATCAGAATGGGCTTTCTAGGCTTAGGGTGAAGGCTGAAGTGTTAGCTTTGAAATTGCAAATTGTGATTGTAAGAGGGAAGACCATCTGCGGAAAGGACAAATCTGGAGTAATGAAACCAGGATTTGATTGACAGTGTGTTGACAGACAAACATATTATCCATGTCAAGCTATGGAGTTTTCCGCTGCTTTCCCTCAAAATGAGAAGTGAAAACATTACCGATGGGTCTAAGATCTTATGAACTGGAGGCTGCAAAACTGATTTGTCGCAGGACAACATAATCTAAGCTAGAAAAGCTCTGAGAGTAGGAGTGCTTGATTTGATGTCAACTTGACTGAAAACTTTAATAGGAAGAAGAAGAATATTGGATACAACAGGAAGGTTCCTTCATGTGAAAGAGAGAGGCCGACAGTTCCATTGTATCTTTATCTAGTCAGATCCTTCCTTTGCTGATCAGGTCTATGGCCAGGAATGAGTGGATTCACTTGGGTTAAATGTGGCCTGAATCCATGAGCAGGGTTCCAAATAGGCTCATATTTCTGTTGAGGAATTGATTGAAAATGTGTATTTGTAGGAGGAATCTTTTCAGAGCATGGTTTCAAAGTGGCCCACCAGCTTGTTGTTAGTTCTTTTGTTTGAAATTGATCTTTCAAGACCTAAGAAGTTGGGTGCAGTCACAAGATAGCTTAGAGAAAAGGTGGAACTTGAAAACTAGTCAGCACTGGTGGGTCAGTCCCTTCCGGATTTCCTCAGCCATACTAATTATTAATAACGTGAGGCAGGGAAGTATTATCAACTCCATTTTATAGATGGGCGGGCATTCAAGATGGAAGAGAGCGAGCCAATGTCAGAGCCTGTGTTAGAAATGGAATGAGCTGAAGGACGACAACTCCGTTTTGGGGCAGATTCCAAGGTTCTGAAATGTATTTTTGTTCCCATGTGGAATGTAAATACAATATTTCCGCTATATTTCTGAAGGAGAACTGTGTCAAAACATCCATCTTCAGGTCATCATGTTTCCATTTTGAGTCTCTCCTCTGGTCAGAGGAGACCAGAGATTCCACCGTGGACCTCAGAAACCTTCCACAGATTATTCGGAGGAGAATACATGTTGCTAAAAACATTCCAAGCAGCAATAGGTAGCACTTACGAGCTCCTGGCCTCCATTTCTGTGACCTGCCTATAAAATGTACACTTCCCCTTGTGCACATTAATACTTTGGCACTGACACTGGATCAAAAAAGTGACGGGAAGGAAGCCCTTACTCCTAGTAATGAATTGGCAGTGGGATTCTGTTTGCTCATTCTCTGTGCAAAGGCATGGGAATCTATAACATGAGTTAATAGATGTTTGCACGTCATAGGAACGTGGCTATGGAGGCCCATGCCAGAGGCACAGTCATTTGCTCTTGCCAGCTCTGAGTCTTTCAATGTGTCTTTAGTTTAATTATTTTTAATCTCAGGCAGCAGCTGGTGATCGTAGCCGGGCAGGCTTTTATCACTGTCAATGGTCCTTTTTTCATATGGTGATCCCTTATTCAGACATATGCAGCTTTTCAAACTCCAAGTAATGCTGCTTTTTTATACATAGAAGAAACGGAACAAAACTATTTCAGCAGACCTCCAACCTCTGTTCAGTTAGCAGAGGAGATGGTTATATCCATATCGGAGGAACATAGGCTGCAATTGGGAGCCGACTAACTAAGCAAGAGTTTAGCAGAAAAGGTCCTGGGGATTATAGTAGATGAGAAGCTGTTATGAGAGTCAAAAGTGCACCCTTGTAGCCAAGAAGGTGAATGGCATATTGGGGTGCATTAGGAGGAGCATTTCCAGCGGATCTAGGGAAGTTATCTTTCTCCTTTATTTTCTCTGGTCAGGCCACATCTGAAGTATTGTATCCAATTCTGGGGCCCTTTTATTACAGAAAGGATGTGGACACATAGGAAAAAGTCCAGAGTAGGGCAACAAAAATTACTGGGGGGGGCTGCATCACATGACTTATGAGGAGAAGGGGAGGGATTTGCACTTATTTCGTCTACAGAAGAGAAGAGTGAGGGGGGATTTGATAGCAGCCTTCAACGACCTGAAGAAGAGTTCCATAGAGGATGGAGAGAAGTTGTTCTCAGTGGTAACAGATGGAAGAACAAGGAGCAAGGGTCTTAAGTTGAAGTGAGGCGGGTCTAGATTGGATATTTAGAAAAACTATTTCCTTAAGAGGGTGGGGAAGCACTGGAATGGGTTCCCTATGGAGGGGGTGGAATCTCCATCTCTAGTTGTTTTGAAGTCCCAGCTTGACAAAGCCCCGGCTGGGATGGTTTAGTTGGGGTTGGTCCTGCTTTGGGCAGGGGGTTGGACTCGATGACTCCTGACGCCTCGTCCAACCCCATGATTCTATGAAAGTGAATGAGCTGGAAAACATATGCAAATTTTAAAATATCAGAATGGGTCTTAATAGGGACTGGGAATGGCTCACTCATTACAATAAGTAATTTACCGCTATAGTTATTCTTACCCTTTTATCCACATCCACCCCAATTGAATTAGCTCTGAAGTACCACTCCCATCTCTGTATCCCTGCTCTTTCTTTTTGTTTTCAAAAGCTTCAGAGGGCTGACCGAGTTAGTCTGTAACTAGAAAAACTTAAACAACAAATAGTCTAGTAGCACCTTAAAGACTAACAAAATATGTAGATGGTATCATGAGCTTTCGTGGGCACACTTCACTACTGATTAAGTGAGTTGCAGCTCATGAAAGCTGATGTCCTCATAAAATTGTTACTCTTAAAGGCTTTGTCTAGAAATGAAGCACTGATTAGCATTTTGTTGTGCTTCATTTGCATAATCTATTGGAGCCATTTTTGCACAAGGGGTTTTTGCTCAAAAACAAGCAGTATGGACGTTGCTTTTTTGAGCAAAAAAACCCTTTTTTGCACAATATCCTTATCCCTCTCCTGTCAAAATGATAATCATCACTTCATTTGCATACTAACTGCCATACCATAGCCTAAAAGTGCCACCAGACTCCTTACTGTTTTTGCTAAAACAGGCCATTTCTGAAAAATATAAAAGATTGTGAGGTATGTAAATACTGTGGAGATGATGGCCATATGTGTATCATGAATAAATACCACCCTATCATTCAGTGCACCCTAGTGGAACTTAATATTATTATTTTAATATCTGTATTACCTTGAAGTCCCAACCAAAGGTTAGTATTCTATTGTGCTAGGTGCTGTGCAAATACAGTAAGAATAAGCTCATTATTGCCCCTAGGATCACGACAACAGGAAAAAGGTGGAAAGATGGGTGGGAAGCAAGGGTCAAAAGTGTGAGGATAAAGTAATATTAAAACAAGTATATTGTCTGTAATTTGCAGAAAATACAAAAGCCAGCTGGAGTCAGAGCTGGTGAAATGCTGGAAGTCATTTTCATAAAAATACTGTTTTTTCACTGAAATTGTGAATTTGGGAGATTTTTGACCCAGTCGTGTCAGAAAGAAGCATTCTGAAGGCTTCCTCCTAGAGTAAGACATATAGGGTGCGTCTACACTGCAGGGCTTAACTCGAAATAACGTAGCTATGCAAATTGACCTACGTTAAATACATATCTTATTTCGACATAGCTTATTTTGAAAGAGAGAATGTCTACACAGCACTTATTTCGAAATAGAGCACTCTTCCTCCAACTTCCCTTACTCCTTGTACAAAGAAGGTTACAGGAGTTGGAGTAATAAGTCCTCCAACTTGACAGTAGTTTGACATTATTTTGAAATAAGTGCCTGCTGTGTTGATGTGGACCAAGGTCGTATCTAGACTACCCGAACGGTCCCACGGAATTTGCATATCTTCTTCCGATCACACTTTCAAAAGCGGAGCTTTTTCAGCAAACCCTTCTCCTTTCTCAAAAAGCCACATAAACCTCCTTTTTTAATTCCTCTGGAATTTGTATATCTTCTTTCAACTGTTTGGCATAATCTAGATATGCCCTTAGTTATTTTGGAATAGTGCTAGTTATTTTGAAATAATGTTGCAGTGTAGACGTACCCATAGAGGCTATGTCTATGCTGCAGGCTTCTTGCATAAGAAGCTTTTTGTGGAAGAGATCTGCAAAATCTTCTTGCACAAGAGCACAACCACACTTGAAAAGCGCATCAGAAAAGCGACGCGCTTTTGCACAAGGGGGAATCCAGACTGCACGGATGCTCTATTGAAAGGAAACTCTGATTGCTATTTACAGAATGGCCACCAGGGTACCTGTGCTTCTTTCAATAGTCTGTTTTTGTGAAAAAAAAAAGCCATTTCCTGGCCATACACACCTTTTTGCTCAAGAGCTCTTGTGCAAAAAGGAGTTATTCCTCATAGAAAGAGGAATACCTATATCGCAAAAAAACCTCTGTTCTGTTGATTCACAAATTTCTTGCACAAAAACGTGCTTGAGGTGCGGACGCTCCATCGGTTTTTGTGCAAAATTTGTGTAGACATAGCCAGAGAGATGAGAAGCAAGATCAGTGTGGTGGCTTTTGGATTTTTATAGTGAGTTTTTTCCCTGTGTAAGGGGAGGTGTGGGCATATGGGCGCAAGCACCTGAGAGAAAAATGGGATAATGGACAACGAAGGCTGGCTGGTATTGGGGGGAGGGCGGGAGGGAAAGTGGTCCAGTCAGTGTTACAAGGAAATATTAGATCCAATGAACATGCTGCTAACCAGAAACTAATACATTGGTCTAAAACAATCAGTGCAATCCTTCCTATTCATCTACCCATTAAATATGTCTATGGACATATACGTGACTAAAACAAACAAACAAACAAACATTTTCCTGCTGACTGCCTCACAGAAGAAACAAATATAATACATTTTTACTCTAAGTGTGCATGCATCATTGGTTGCGCTCTGATTTTGTAATGACTGGTGATATTTTGGCATGCTCTAATGAAAGGTCACATTTGAAATTTAGGATTTGTTTTTTTCATCTGCCTTCCTTCATGCTGTGCTGATTCTAGTTCAGTGGGGATGTGGAAAGTGTGTCTCCCAGTTTCCTGTAACAAATGCCTTTGTACTGCTTAGGTATATATCCTGGACATCAGTGTGCTGTTCCATATTTTCTCTTCTGGTTCTCTCTGATGTGAAATGCCTCTTGAAAAGGAGGATGAAGAAAGGAAAATGATGTGATGTGGCAAGCTAAGTCAGTCTTCCCCTTGAAGGCAACTTGCAGTTTCCCATGTGCAGTATGTGTTTCCCCTCCCCAGGGTGTGTCACCGAATTAAATCAGATCATTGAATTGATAAGGGTATTGTTTGGAGGTAGGCAAACTAGTTCAGTTAAACATAGCCTCTTATCTTCTCTCTTTCACTCTCTGCAGCTGCTAAGGAAGATTCAACTTAATTGAACATTTGATGTCTGACCTTGATTCTAGGAACATCTGTGCCCAAAGCCCTAGTAACTTCAGTGGGAGCAAGCATGGGCAGCTAATTTGCTGCATGTAAGTTTCAGAGAGAGGCTCATATGTTGCATCTCCTTCATATTGTCCCAGAACACTCCTGGAGCTGCCGGTGGCAGAGGAGGAATGGAGCACAGTGATGTCACAAAAGGGATGGGCTCAGTTAGGCTTTGTTGGTGTTTCAGCAGATGGCAAGTGAGCATGCTTCCAAGTGATTTCATTTCCAATCATGTCGGCTGAATTTTAAATCCTTCTCTCTTCTAGCCTGGGGAAAGATTTCAGGCTGAGGCTTCCCAGCCATTTTTAGTAAGTATCTACAGCTTGAACCTCTTGGCTACGTCTACATCACGCTTTCTTGCACAAGAACATATGCAAATGAGCTGCAGCGATAAATATTGCCGCACCTCATTTGCATACTTAATGAGCCACCATTTTTGCACAAGGGGCTTTAGCGCAAGAAAGAGCAGTGTAGACTTATTTGCAGGCAGAATGGCTCGCACAAGAGGGGGGTTTTGCACAGGAAGGAGCCGTGTAGACAGTTCCTTGCATAAAAGACCCTTGTGCAAAAATGGCGCCTCATTTGCATATGTTCTTGCACAAGAAAGCATAATGTAGGCATAGCTCTCTAGTCTGGCAACATCCATGGTCCGGCACGATTTGAGGGAGCCAGATGTCCACTTATCATGGCTGTGGCCAAGTTTCCCACCGTCCCATAAAGTTTGTTTATAGCCACCAGTCCTGAGATTCTGTGCTGTTGTTTAGCTCCAATTTACCCCTCAGTGTCTTTAAAGAGCCCAGTAAGTAGTGGAATTGTTGGTGATGTTGCTAGACAATACTGACCTCCTGTGGTTCGGCAAATTCTTTGGTTTGGCATTGGTCAGGTCCTGATGGTGCTGGACCAGAGAGGTTCAATCTATGTAGCCTTTTCATCGGTCAGTAACTTAAAAAAACCCTGGTAGGCATATTACCCAACTTTCTAACTTCTCTGATTTGAAACCCAGGTCTTGTTGACACAGGAGTTGTTTCATACTAATCCATTTCTACATCTGTCTTGTTAAACCAGTCAACTCCCTCCATTTAGATGAACTTCAACCGGTCCATCTGTCCCTTTCTGTGACGGAGCCTGTGTCAGTAAATGTACACATAAAGCTAATCCAGTTTGAGAGTTAAATTAAATTTTAAATTAATGGAGATTGCCTATCTCCTAGAACTGGAAGGGACCTTGAAAGGTCATTGAGTCCAGTCCCCTGCCTTCTCAGCAGGACCAAGTACCATCCCTGATGAATTTTTGCCCCCAATCCCTAAATGGCCTCTGCAAGGATTGAACTCACAACGCTGGGTTTAGCAGGCCAATGCTCAAACCACTGAGTTACCCCTCCCCCGGTTGAAGTGCATTGATTTAACCAGGCTGATGTAGACTGGACTTAATAAGAATTTCTCAGAGAGATGACAGCCTGTGACTACAGCGTTATAACAGAAGACCCCAACTAACTTTAAAATAGGTCTCAGCAGACGGAATGCCACATTATATACTAGTGGATAAAGAACTAGATCTAGAGATAGCTTTATCCACTGTGGTTCAATAGAGGCATAGCTATGGATTGATTCACCTTTCCATGGCCACCAAAAGGGGAGGGAGAGGCAAACAGGGCAGATGCTCTAGGGCTTGACAATTTAAAAGGGCCTGGGGCTCATGGCTGTTGCTATAGCAACAGCAGCAGCAGCCAGGGCCTTGGCTCCTTTATATTGCCACCAGAGCCCCACGTGATGCATGCTGGGTGGCACTGCCCCTTCTGACTGAGGTTCCGCCTTTTCCAGTAGCTTGGAGCCCCCCCCCCCCCCTTATTCTGGGGCCCAGCAGGTCTGGCCTCATCCCTGCACCTTTCCTCTGTGATATTATTGGAGAAAGCACTTGACTTGGACTCAGAAGACCTCAGTTTATTCTCAGTTCTACCACTGGCATTGAGGGACTCCTTGGACAATTATCTGTCCAGTCCATGCCTCAGTTTCCACACCTTTAAAATGGGGCTAGTGATTCAGCTCTCAAAGAACTTTAAAATATGCTGACCGTGCCAACACATGATTGTGGGAAAGGGAAAGAAGACCAAGTGACAAGCCTTGTCTTTATCTCAACTTCCTGTGCAAAGGGGACAAAAATATGAGAAGGGTAAGCTGGCTGCAGCGGTGTGGGACTTGAGCAATCTAGATTCAATTCCGATCTTTGCTACAGATTTCCCGTGTGACCTTGGCAAGTCACTTAATCACCTAGGGTATGTTGACAGTGCAGTTAAACAGACCTGTCGCCAAAGTCCCATAAGCTTGAATCAGGTGGGACAGGCCAGCTGTGGGTAATTAATCACAGTGTAAACATATCTGTCGCACTCCATCTGAAAAGGAGATGATATACTCTTTTCCTCATCCCTTGTCTACCTTAGGTAATTAGATTGTCAGATTTTTGGGACAGGAAACAGCTGTTACAATGTTTGTACAGTGCCTGGCACAGTAGGGCCCAGCCCTCAATTTGTTGTACAAATATAATTAATGATGAAGTCCATTCTTTGGAAAGAGATCATGAAGGATCGAATCGATTGTTATCGTTTCTAAAATACATAGCAATCTATTAGTATAACTGTTACAGCTATGCTATTATCCTTGCGGAAGACAATTAAAAAACGGGCGGGGGGGGGGAATTGTGCTTACGACGTTCATTGCTAGTGTTATTTTTCTAGATGCTCATTCTGCTGAAGTGATGTAACTCGCCTTCTCAGCAGAGTCCTTGACAACCATACGATGCATTTTCTGAGTCGAAGGGGGGAAAAAAAAAGATAGGCTATGAGGTGGAGGAATGCACAGCAATTTGTATCATGTCTAAAGCTAATGATTTCACATTCAACTTAATTTAACATATTACACTTACCCAACAGCAGTAATAGATTCTATGAATACATATTGCTTCCAGAGGAAATTTTCTGGCCATCCCATCAGGGGTATGGAGCAGCATCCTAGAAAACATAGCTCAGTTCATTTTGACAGAGAGCACTTTCCCTGAGTCATAAATGTCTAAATAATGCTTTGTGAATGGCTGAAGTTATTGAAACCTCCTGCACTGCTGTAATCTATTCCTCCCTTCAACGGACTGGCATGTTTTCTGAAGGTTTATTGAAAAATGAAAGTTTCATATCAAGTGTATTTCAGGTCATTTAACTTTTCTATCTCTTTTTATAATCCAATGATTTTTATTCATTTTAGCAAATCTTCTCCTCAACCTTTAGCACCGTGGGGCTGAGATTAAAATACGGTGTGTATGAATCAGGGTTCATAAAAGGAAATTTCAGCCTCTTCTTGCTTAGGAGGCAGCAGTCCCTTGCTTGAGCCACCGCAGCTGGGAAATGGGATGAGACTAAACGGCAAAGTGATTTTTACTCTTCCGTGTCTACACCAATCAAGTTCAGATGGTTCGGCTACAATCTAAATTAGGGTTGATAAAGCAGACGCATCCCTGCAGGAATCTTTTCTTCAGACATTAAACCTGGCACTCACAATGGCATTTCTATAAAACTATCAACTGATCAGAGCAGTGGAAAAGATTATCAGGGAACTAAGGTTGAAGGTGAGTTTTCCTTGATAGGTTTCAGTCTAGATGAACAGATATGTGTGATGGTAAATACATGTATAAAGCCCATGAGGTCCATTAGTGGGTGGGACTGAATTTGCGACTTTGGGGGCTAAAGCCATGTGTCTCTACCACATGAGCTAAAAACCACCTGTCTCTCAGCTAAGGCTGTAGAACAGATGTCACTCTACCTTTCTTAGTGGTCACAGTGTCTCTCGGTTACCCAGGAAATGCTACTTACGGTTAGCAGCAAAAGGCCCATAGACTCTGATTCTTCAGGAGACGTAAGTATATTTCCAAGTTCAGGTCTGTATGAGACCCAGCTAGTCAGTTTAAGGTATGCAACCGCAGCTACGTAAATAATGTAGCTGGGGTCGACATAACTTAAGCTGACCTTGGCACCCTGTCTATAGTGGGAGGTCGACAGGAGCAAACACTCCCATCGACTTCCCTTGCTCCTCATGAATAGAGGAGTACTAGCACTGACTGAGGGGTACTCTCAGCATTTGATTTAGTGGGTCTTTATTAGACCCACTAAATTGAACACCCAAAGATCTATCTCTGGCGCAGTAAGTATAGACGTGGCCTAACTGACTTCAGTAGTCCCATTTAAGCTAAAACCAACCATGGCTTAGAATGTCTACAGGAACATTGTTTCTTTTCATTGTTTTTGGTCTCCAAGCTAGGGAGGAGTAAACCCAAGGGAATGATTTCATTTTATAATATTAAGGTACAAATCAGAGTTAATTCAGATCCAGGTTCCCCAAATCTGAAAAGTGTCTCAAGGAAAATGATTCTGGTTAGGAACTACCCCACCTCCAACAAACCGTTGTATAGTGCCACATTGAATGTTCTTCAGAAAGACTCTTCCAGAAAGTGATGCAGTGGAGAATCATGCAGTAGTCAGAGGTGTTTTCTTCCCGGTCAGTACCTCTAGGAATTTCATTCTCATTTAGGCCTGGTATACAATGGAAGGAAGGTCTACCTAAGGTATGTAACTCTAGCTACCTTAATTGCGCAGCTGGAGTTGACGTACCTTAAATCCCTGTCCACACTGTGAGAGGCCAATAGGAGCACACACTCCCACTGGCTTCCCTTACTCCTCACAGAAGAAGGAGTACATAAGA
This sequence comes from Pelodiscus sinensis, assembly GCF_049634645.1. Taxonomy (NCBI): domain Eukaryota; kingdom Metazoa; phylum Chordata; order Testudines; family Trionychidae; genus Pelodiscus; species Pelodiscus sinensis. The sequence continues at coordinate 5,724,857 of NC_134717.1, read as the reverse complement.
ACATAAGAACGGCCATACTGGGTCAGACCAAAGCGCCGTCTAGCCCAGTAGCCTGTCTGCCAACAGTGGCCAGCACCAGGTGCCTCAGAGAGGGTGGACCAAAGACAATGATCAAGCGATTTGTCTCCTGCCATCCTTCTCCAGCCTCTGACAAACAGAGGCCAAGGACACCATTTCTATCCCCTGGCTAATAGCCTTTTATGGACCTAACCTCCATGAAATTATCAAGCTTCTCTTTAAACTCTGTTATAGTCCTAGCCTTCACAGCCTCCTCTAGCAAGGAGTTCTACAGGTTGACTACACGCTGTGTGAAGAAGAACTTTCTTCTATTAGTTCTAAACCTGCTACCCATTAATTTCATTTGGTGTCCTCTAGTTCATCTATTATGGGAACTACTAATAGTACCATTCACCAGTGGGGGCTACCCTCAGCATTCGATTTAGGGGTCTACACCAGACCTGCTAAACCGAATATTAAAGATCAACCTTCAGAGGATCAATTGCCTCTGTAGTTTAGATAGGCCCCCAACATTGTGAGCACTGCATATCACAATTCTGGCACTCATGTTTGGCACTCGTAGAAAGAGGGCAAATCCATTATAGGTAGGCTTGGGCCCCTGGGCCTCTGAATAGGTGAAAAATCCACTCCCCGTGATATTCTCTTCTCCCTGTCCTGAAACATTGGGTAGTGCAGCTGAGCTGGGATGAGTGGAAGAAATAGGCCAAGAACAAAGAGCTACCTCTCCAGAGCAAGGAAACAGACTGAGTGAATTGTCTCCCATAGGCGTGGCTCTGAGGCACATGGCCTCCTGGGGCTGTTCCTAGGATATGGCTAGACTGGAGGTATCCCCCAAAAAACTCCGCTGCATCCAGGAATGTATTTGCTCTATCGCTTTTTTTTTTTTTTTTTTTTTTTTTTTTTTTTGCGGAAGAGCAAACACCTCTTTCGGAAGCCCCTGTATTCCTTGGGCTTCTGAAAGAGGGTTTTTTTTCTGACATTTGGCCACGTCTATTCAGGCCAAATGTCGGAAAGGTCTCTTCCGACAAAAGAATCGGAAAACGGTACACAAAATGCGGCGCGCAATTTGCTTAGTTTTTTCTGACAAAAACTTGTAGTCTAGCTGTACCCCTAGAGTGGTACTGTTTACATACTTTCTTTTGCTTAGAGATGTGTGTATTACTCCATCTCCCTGTTTGCTATTATGAATGCATTCTATGCTCGTGTGTATCCTTTTGCTATTGGGAGCTGCTCCTGATATCTGTTCTTTATTTAGGGAAATATGTCAGTCGATTATAAAAATATTTGCCAAGGTATAATCTGGTCACAATACATGAAACTGATAAGAGAAGTCACCGCATAAGATAAATTAATTATATTAATTTGATAAGGACAAACTATTAGGATGTGTCTAGACTACATGCCTCCGTCGATGGAGGCATGTAAATTAGACAGATCGGCAGAGGGAAATGAAGCCGCGATTAAAATAATCGCGGCTTCATTTAAATTTAAATGGCTGCCCCGCTCTGCCGATCAGCTGTTTGTCGGCAGATCGGGGCAGTCTGGACGCGCCGCGTCGACAAAGAAGCCTTTCTTGATCGGCACAGGTATGCCTCGTGAAACCAGGTTTACCTGTGCCGATCAAGAAAGGCTTCTTTGTCGACGCGGCGCATCCAGACTGCCCCGATCTGCCGACAAACAGCTGATCGGCAGAGCGGGGCAGCCATTTAAATTTAAATGAAGCCGCGATTATTTTAATCGCGGCTTCATTTCCCTCTGCCGATCTGTTTAATCTACATGCCTCCGTCGACGGAGGCATGTAGTCTAGACACACCCTTAGTTATAAGGAACCGTAAAAGTGATATAAAACCAAATACATAGGAGTAGGACATCACCATGGAGTTTCAAGAAAAGTGTGACGTGAACTAACCCATTCAGTAAAATTTGCCTACCAGTCTTATTTTATTCTTTATAAAAAGTGTGTTCACCTCCATGACAAATTCCTAAGCAGGTGCCAAACTATCTAGAGCCTCTGTTTGCCACTATACTCCGAATCCTTCCCAAATTTCCTCTCCTAACATTCATTAAAAGGGTAATGCAGACTCAAGTGCCTGATAACCAAATGCACAAGAGCTGTGGACTCAGGATGGTACAATTACAGGTTTCTATTATTCAAGGTAAGCAGCACAAGCTAGAGATTAGCTTTTTCTTAGTGCATTATACAACTTGAAAGGAAGTGTCAGACACGTCAGGCTAAAATAGGATGATAGTCTTCCTACCCAGGCATAGACATTGCACTAATGAGCTGACTTCTCTGTCAAATTTGGAACATACGGGAGGTGACCTGAGAATGAGACACAGAAGCTTCTAAGGTGCATAATGTAGCTAGTAAATAATTTGAAAAGTAGGTCAGTCGGTACGTGGCACTTACAGAAAATGTTTTAACAGCACAGGAAAAAAAATTAGCTGCATTTTAGGAGTAAAAAAAAATCTAAACTTTGGAACTCAGCAATTAGCAGAAAAGGCTTAGAAATTCCCATGATACAAAATCAAATAGAATGGTGAGATAAACTGAGTCAGTGTGAATTGGCTAAAAAGAGAGTTATCAGAGAGTAAAGAGAGGAGGATTTAGCCAAAAACTGAGAGGCAGAAAAGCCTCCCTGACCAATAATAACTTAAATACTCTTTTTTTTTAAATAAGGGCACATCAATACTTCTGGGAAGATTGATGTGCCGGAGGTTGATCTTCCAACGTTTGATTTAGCAAGTATGGTAAGGACCCACTAAATCAAATACTGAAGGCACCCTTGCTGAACTCAGAACTCATGACAATCGCGAGAAATAAGGGGAGGCCAATGGGAAAGTTTCTCATGTCAACCTTCCGCTGTGGGGCCACCCCAGAAAATGATGCAAGGTACATTGAATCCAGCTACGCAATTCACATAGCTGGAGTTGCCTATCTTGCATCCATTTTCTCCTCCAGTGTAGACCTGACCTAAGAGAATTTGATTGTGATTGTGATTATTCAAAAATGATAGAAGCAAACACTTTTAAAATACTATATCCTGATATGCCTGTCAGTTGGGCACAGGGAGTACAGAATGGTGTTGAAAGGAAGCATGTAGCCCTATAGAATTAATAAATTAAGGTCTGAACTTTCCCCAAGTTTGGCAATATTCATGCTTGAGGGTTTGGGTTCAAGACTAATAGATGGACTGTTCAAAAGTGCAGAGTCTACCAACTGCTGTGTAATTTCTAGCTAGTGATACTCAGACTGAGACTCATGAGCTGCTAGTGATTTTCTGTGCATCACCTGCAGCTCTTTGTGATACATGTTATTTAAACACTGTGATTTAACTATTAGCCAATCAGGATGCTTTTGCAACAATTGTAGTTGACACAATAATAAAGTCATTTTTCTGTGAGAATATATATTAGTGAAGTTTATAAACAGTGAATGAAATAGTGAATTCACATGACTGTGGCTCTTTGGAGTCACATTGATTGCTAATTTCCCTCCTGAACCACTGAGCTCTGACTATCACTGATCTAGGTTGTGACTCTAAGCACTTCTGGGAATAAGGACTGGGAGGCAAGAATATAAGGTGATCAATTTATGAATTTGTCAGGGTGCTGCTAGTTAGATTATAACACCAAAGCTAACAAATTAAGTTTCATGGCATCATAGGACTGGAAGGGACCTTGAGTGGTCATCTAGTCCAATCCCCTGCACTCATGATAGGAATAAGCATTATTTAGTTTGCCAATATATAACAGAATCAAACAAGATAACCCCATTTTTATTGAGCCCTGGGAGCGTTAGTATACTAATTTTAATGCTAGGTTCTTTTCAGATCAACTTTTCATTTTAACAGTATTCTTTAGATCAAGACTCGTGCTTATACTAGATATTTTTCAATTCACCCCTCTCTTCATTAATATACAGTCAACAGTCTATCACTCAAGTATAGACACAGCCCATGTTCTACTACATGCAAGGTGTGTACTACTACATGCAACATAGTCTTACAAGCAGTTATTGCTGACTAGAGTTGAGAGTTGGCAGTTAATATCAAGAAATGATTGTCACCTCAAATTGGAATCTTTACATTTGGTTGGCCAAAATTTCTCATTACATTTACTTATGATCATTAAGTCACAACTCCTCACATGTGGATGCATTTGATCTGAGAGCAATTTGTAAAGGGTGGTTAGGACAGTTGGAATGGTCCCAAACAGGCAAGCTCAGTGTATTAAAACCAATTGCTTCAGGTTATTGTTTTCAGTCTCTCTTAGGCCAATATATAATTAACTCAATATACAATGTAGACTTAGCAATATAACCTTGAGCTGTAAATATAAAAGAAACAGAAGGGGAAATAGCATCTCTGAAATGAAATACAACCACTTCTTGTCCTCCCAACTCTCAGATGTGAAGAGATGTCTATTCCACGTGGTTGGTCCAGATGCTGGCCACACTTAGGGTACGTCTAGACTACAGGCTTCTGTCGACAGAAGTTTTGTCGACAGATACTGTCGACAAAGAGCGTCTAGACTACATTGAGTTCTGTCGACAAAGCAAGCGGCTTTGTCGATATGGTAGTGTAGACGCAAAGGACAGTTTACATGCAATAACACCTTCTGTCGACAGAAACTCTGTCGACAGAAGGCGTTATGCCTCATAAAATGAGGTTTACCAGCATTGACAAAACTGCTGAGTTCTGTCGACATTATGTCGACAGAACTCAGCGGTAGTGTGGACGCAGGTATAGTTTTGTCGACAAAAGTCCACTTTTGTCGACAAAACCCTGTAGTCTAGACACACCCTTAGACATCTTCAGTTTCTTGAGGTGGGGTCAGTCAAGTTTTGTTAGCACATAGTGGCTTCATTTTATGTACTTCAGTTTCAGGGCTAGCAAGAGAGGGCCACCCTCCAATTCCCGTTGGATACAAGCTAGTGAGTGCTTACATTTCTTTGCTGCCCCATTGGTTTCCAGTAATTGGTGTTTGACTATTGTTTCTAATGTTTTTAGTTTTCTTCTCATGGGCTTTTAAAGTTTGATTCCCCACCTTTTGGACTCCCCACCTTTTAAAACAATTTACTTTAATATCCCAATGTTGCATACTGGTTTATGTCTTTTAACATTTTTTCCTTCTGCTATACAATTACTATTACATCTACAGTCCAGCAATTATTTACAATGTAAACCAACATCGATAAAACCTTCAAAAGTTGGAGTACATACTCCATGCATTCTTTGATTGTAGAGAACCATGTCAGTGTATTTAGGAGTAACAAAAGAGCAAGGGACATTGTCCACCGACAGGAGTATGTCTGTCTAATTCACTAGGCAACCAAATGTAAAGATTTCAATTTGGGGTGATAGGCAGATTGTTGGCAGTATATTTGATTTACAAGGAACACAAGGTGTAGTTTGGTATGTTGGAGTGAAACCCTTTGCCTAGGAAAGCAGGTCAACTCTTTCTTGGTAACCTCAAGGAGAGTGTTGGGTGGGAGAAGGCAATTTTGTCCATATACAAATTATGGGAGATTCTTGTGTAGATGATTGTGACAGAGAGACCACTCCACATATCCCCAAAGGGGGTAATGGAGGCTAGATGGGTCAATTAACCACTTGACCTGAGAGAAAGAAGCTTGAGAGGAAAAAGCTTCTTACGGGAATTTCACCTATGCGGGAAGAGGCAAGATTATAAAGAAGGGAAGTGAGAGAAGGCTGTGGTTACTCCTAGGGATAAGGGAGATGTATCTGGAGGCTACCAAATTAAGGTAACTTACACTTATTTCCCTGGGAGGAGGGTGTTGTCAACTGGCAATTGGAGAGTAGCCAGAAGGAAAGGAAAGGGCCCAGGAGGAAACAATCCTAAGCTAGAACCTACCCTTGAAGTCAGGCCTAGGTTCCCTTGCCAGCCACTGACAAAGTGGGGCAGTGAATGGAAAGGTCGCCTGAGGGTACTGGTGAGGAAAAGATTTGTTACCTCAGAAGGGGAAACACACAGAGTGGCCTGGCTGGGAAAGGGGGCAAGCTGTGAAGACAGAATGCGGCAGTAGGGGAGCAGTGGGCAGCAGAACGGAGCCCCAGGCCTGGCAGGGGCTAATCCCTACTGCAGCCAGGGGGAGGAGCCCTTAATAGTGAATGTTTTAGTGTTTTTGTAATTGCTGACAGCCAAGGTCTGCCGCTCCTCTCCCAAAGAACAGAAAAGTGTCCCTGTGACAAGGTGTTTACCCTGCACTGGCCCTTTAAGGGCAAATCCCCAGCCCTGAGCAAGGGCTGAGAGCAAAGCCCCAGTGAGGCAGTTCGGCTAATGAGGGCCCAGATGGGGACTATATAAAGAAGAACTCCTGGTGGGAGAGGGGAAACTGACTGCTGCTCTGTAGGGAGGGCAGTAGGGCCCTGACTGCCAGGGAAGCAGGAGGCTTCCTGGAGGTAGAGCAGTGCTGGGGAAGGAAGGCAGGGCTGGGTATGCTCTGGTCAACCAAGCTCCCAGGATGAAGGGCCGGAAGAAGGCCCGAAGCTATAGGGCAGTAGAGAGGCAGCCATGGTAGACAGGGGCAGCAGCAGGTCCGCACCCCTTTGCCAGTGATGAGTGGCCATTACAGATGGCAGTTTGCCCCTGAGGCAGGGGCTAGATGAAGACTGACAGTGAGTCACTGAGGCAAGGTGGGTAGATGGGAACTGGGTGTTCCCTGGGAGAAGAACTGGGGGACCCTGAGGAGGGGAGGACCCTGGAGTGTGTAGAGGAATAAACAACACCCCCTCCAGAAGGGGGCGCAGAGAGACTGGAGTGGGCACTGCTGTAGGGCAGTGTCCGGAAGAGGATGCCATGATCAAGGAAGAACATGGGGAGACACCAGTAAGAGGGAGGTGTCCAGCGAAAAAAACCCCAAACTAATTCCCAAAGCTACCAGCTGGAAGCACCATACTGGTGAGTCTGCCCCTTGACAGTCCTACATAATGGTCACCTTTTTCTTACTACCTTTACATCTTAGATGAATCTTTGGGGATCAATATCTTGAGGGTCAGAATTTGTATTTATGAATCATTTAGTGCACCCCTAGTCGATGTATTTCTTACACTTTTCTGTGCGTATGGCTACACTGAGGGTTGGCTGTGTATACTGCCAAGCATCTTCTCACAAATACTTGTGATTCACACAGACGTAAAAAAAAAGAAAAATTTGTGGGAAAAAAAAAAGTAAATCGCTACCTCCATCCTGATGCTGGCTCAGCTAATCTGATCAATAGGATGGGGAAGAGGCTCAGCCTTACTCCTTCTGGGCATGTCTACATTACAGAGAAGATTGAAACTGCTGATGTTGATCTTCTGGGGTTCAAATTAGCGAGACTAGTTAAGACAGCTAACTTGAACTGAGAGGGGTGCTCCAGTCGATGCTGGTAGTCCTGCTGCCACAAGGAGTAAGGGAAGTCAAAGGGAGAATATGTTATCTTCAACTTTTGCAGGTGTGGACAGTGCCAAAAGTCGAGTTAAAGTATTTCGACTTCAGCGACGCAATTAACATAGCTGAAGTTGTGTATCTTAATTTGACCTTTTCCCATAGTGTAGACATACACTGAGGGTGCATCTATAAAGCAGGGTTTAACTCAAAATAAGCTACACAAATTGAACTACATCAATTGTGTAGCTTATTTCAAAATTGGGAATGTCTACAAGCACTCTTCCTCCATCTTCCCTTACTCCTCATATAATGAGAGTTACAGGAGTCGGAGTAAGAAATCCTCCAGATTGACAATATTTTGACATTATTTCGAAATAACACTAGTTATGCTGAAATAATGTTGCTGTGTTGATGTACGCTAAGGGAATTAAGCAAACAGCCATACTTGTTCCTTGGCATCCAGAGCAAAGGTCCAAGTTGTCTACATCAGGTCCACAGGAAGTCCTTATCCCTCTGCTTGTCGTCTGAATCATGACAGGGCTTCAGTGACGATGCTTCCCTTTTGAAAGCATATGGCCACTTCAAACAGCTGACTCAGAAAAATATTCTCCTGGATTGGCCAATAAAATTCAATGCATTTTTTCTACCTACTATTAAGTTACGGGAGGGAAAAGGAAACATTGGGAAAAGCAAGACATTGCTTCTGCTAGAGCAAAAATAATTTCTGTTGTTTTGACAATGCTCTCGTACTTTTATTCTGAGATAGATCCCAAATTTAAGGAACCAGATACGGTATGGCTCAACAACTTGGTCTTCATTTTCTTTGGATGGGGGAAAAAATAAATAAATAAAGGAAGCCATATACATTGCAATTGATGGAGCAATAAATGGACTGAATAGTGAAATAAACATCAGTAGAGAACGTAAAGATGTCATGAAACATTTCTACCCAAATAGCTGAAATCTCGCTTCCTTGACAAATTCACGGAGAGACATTTTCATTCCCCTCTGCTTTGTAAAACTAAGGTTATTCTGAACAAAGGGAAAAGAGATCATTAAGAGATTAAAAACAAAAGGAGTTTTAGCTTTACACATTACATGTCTTTCCGTGATGCTATTAGGGAAATTAATGAAACCCATTTTCTTTACTCTGGGGCTCTAGAAAAGTCATTAGATTCAAATGAATATATAACACTACATCAATCTAATTTCAAGAGAGGGAATCAGCAAACCAATGAGCAGATGCAGCTTCAGAGAAATTCACCTTAATGGTTGTAATGCGAGTTTCATGAGTTACAGTAGAAGGCAAATTACAAACAACACACAGAGACAATGATTCAGTGGAGCACAAACACAATAATTAAGTGCATCTGTCTATTCAGTATCATCTTGACAATTAACAATAGAGTTTACTAATTTCAGTATTTGCCTCTACTTATTTATCTTTATGGTTTCTTTCCAGTGCAGTCCTCAGAGCGCAGAGTGAAATGGCATTTCTTTAAATACCATGCATTTGCCAACTGCTTTGAAGTTTCAGTTGGAAAGATGCATTTGAGGGGGAAAATATTGAGATTTTTCTATTAGGAATTTTTAAAGTATTGGACCTACTTTCAAACATTTAGCTGAAATTTGAAAGTACCCGCTTTCTCTGTACGTGTACACATTTTGTGTGCTTTTAATGTGGTTTTTTGGCTAGACAAATTTAGTTTTAAGAATCACTTAATCAAATAATTATAAAATGAACGCTGTTTGTTTAAAATATTACAAAGTGTCTGTCTTAAACTGACAGAATAATGAAATTCAAAATAGAGAACACGTTCCAACATTTCAAACTCTAGAGAATAACGTTACTGTCTACATTGGGGTGGGCAAAATACTGGCCCATAGTCTGGATCTGGTCCACTATGGTTAGCTCTTGGTAGGTGCCTACCACTGTATTTACCTGCACAGTTGCAGGTACCAGCAATCACAGGTCTCACTGGCTATGGAACACCTTTCCTAGCCAGTGAGAGTTGTGGGAAGTGGTGTCCGGCTCTGCACCACTTCCTGCTACTCCCATTGGCCAGAATGCAGCCAATGGGAGCTGCGATCATTGGTACTTGTAGCCATGCAGGTAAATATAAAAGCAGTGGCCCACCAGGGGTAATCTTGGTGCACTGCTGCTGTGTAATTGCCCACCCCAGACTGCATTCATGTTTTCATGCTTGAGTGGTCAGATTTTCAAATGTTCCGAACACCTAAAGCTCATGCTGAAGCCTTGCCTTGTCAAGGAGTTTTGAGCACTGAGTAATATTTTATGCCACAGGGAACAAGCATCTCTCCCCATCTACCTGGTGATCCTATGTAAGTACCACTAGGTAGATTTGAACCTGGCACCTCAGGAGCTTAGTAGAGGAAGCGCTACAGCTTGAGCTATAAAGCTCAGGCTGTAGAGCTCCCTTGCTGTTATCTCTCACTGTACATGGCCTAAGTGCAACTACATGGGACAGTGAGCAACGCTACGTGTGGGGGTTACACCTGCTTTTCTCAGAGGCTTCAAATATAGCCCACTCATGAGTCATTCAATTGACTTCAACAGGCTTTGATTAAGAGGCATATGAGGCTGCTGCTGCATCTGAAGAGGGGCCTTAGTACATTTATCCAATCAAGAGAGGTTTGTATTTTTAGAGTGAAAGATACAGGAGCCAATCCTTGCCAAAGACCAACCAATCAGGGAGTTGTATCTACATGAGTAAAATTCCCAGTAATATGAATGGGCATCGGTGGGTGGATTAGGGGTTAAGACACAGTTTAAAGAGGAGAATATTGCCCCATAAGCCTTATACTTGCTTGGGCACAATGAGGTGAATTAAATACAGCAAGCTCCTTTTATGAGAATTTCAACCATCCTGAATGATAGATTCGTATAAGCAGTCGATTCTTACAAGCAGAGTATTTTAGTATAGGAATGATTCTGTCCCAGTGGTCTTGATTACTATATGTAGTTGATATTTATGGAAAGGATTGTGCAATGTGACAGCTTTTACTCTAAAATCGCTGGGCTGGAGTCTACTCAAACAATACCCTTGCACTCCAGTCGATGGGATCTTGTAGCTAGCAGCAAAATACCGCCAACCACTTCATCTTGCTGTTAGCCTAACCCAAATGCTTAAAGATTTCATCCTGGGAAAGATCATTTTTGATAGATTGAAATTAATTTCGTGTTGGTGAAAGAAGCTGAATTGACCATTCTAGAGCTGCTGAGTAATGGAGACTATAATAGAGTTCAGTTTCATCCATCTAGATGGAGGAGGCATCATACCAAGCCCTAGTGCTGTGATGCTAAATTTTAGAATGGCTGAGTTTTTATTATTTGCTTATTTACTTTAAAGGCAGCAAGTTCATCGAGTTAAAAGCATGGGGGCCAAGATCCTTCACTACAGCTTGAAACCTTCTTAAGCACCATAGTGGACTCATAAAAAGTTTACTTAGAATCATAGGGTTGGAAGAGACCTCAGGAGGGCACCGAGTCCAACCCCTTGCTAAAAACAGGACCAATCCCAATTAAATCATCCCAGCCAGGACTTTGTCAAGCCAGGACATAAAGTCCACTAAGAATGGATATTCCACCACTTCCCTAGGGAACCTGTTCCAGTGCTTCACCACCCTCCTAGGATATATCTACAGTACAGAGTATTTTTCGGTAAAAAAGCATTTTTTCCGAAACACTTCATTTATGTCCACAATGCAATCGCATTTAAAAAAAAAAAAATTGAAAAAAACGGAGGTTTTTTTCCGACATTGGTAAACCTCTTTCTACGAGGAAGAAGCCTTTTTCTGAAAGAGCTCTTTTGGAAAAAAGCGTGTGTGGATGGGGAAGAGGGAGTTCTTTCACAAGAAGTGGAAAAAGCACTGGCATCCTGGTGGCCATTCCACCCATAGCAATCACAGCATACATGTGAGATAGCGTCCATACTGAATGGATGCTATCTGTTGAAAAAGCAGATTACTTTTTCGATGCACTTTCACAGTGTTCATGCTCTCTTTCAGAAAAAGTTTTTTCAGAGGATCTCTTCCAGAAAAGCTTCTTCCGAAAGAAGCCTGCAATCTAGACATAGCCCTGGTAAAACAGTTTTCCCTAATATCCAACCTACTTTTCCCTAAACAACACAAAAAGAAGCAGGAAAAAGGAGGGGAATACTAGAATGGCTAATGGAAAGGGTCCAAAGATTGTGTGATGTATCTTTTTGAAAATAAAATTCTAGCTCAAATGAACTGAAGAAAACCCCATAAAATAGAAAATCGAATTTCATGAGCAAAGAGCCAATGATATAAACATGGTAACAAGATTTTTTTTAAGCATATAAGAAGCAGAGGGCCTGTAAGACAATTGGAAGCTCTTCTAGATTACCAGGGAGAAAAGAGAACAATCAAGGAGGATTAGGAATGGATAATGCAGACTAGCAAACGGATTTCTTTTCTTCAGTTTTCAGCACAGTGGCTGAGTTCCAGGCCTACTTTTTTTTCAGGTAATAAAGATGAAGCACTGTCAGAAATGGAAGTGTCAGAAGAGGAAGACCTGGAACAAACTGATAAGGGAAGAGTTACATATCATCCAAGCCACACAGAATATATCCTGGAGTTCTGAAGGGATGGGAGAGTGAAATGGCCGTGGCACTAAGAAAAATATGCAATTTCTCATTTAAGAAAAAAATCAAAGGCGGTGGCGGATGATAGAGTTGCCAGTGCTTTACCTATTGCTAAAGAAAACACCATTTTTTCTAGCACCAAATTGACTGACTGAAGTGATAATCGAAGACAGAATTATGAAGCTCCTGTAGGAATATGCTCTGCAAAGGGATGAGACAGCGTGGCTGCTGCCTAGCAGTATAATGCCTCATAAAACAGCAAATAAAGGAGGACTGGTTGACAGAGTTCATGATGAGACAGTTAAAAGCCATTGACAAAGATCCTCACAAGAGGCTACTTGGGAAACTGGGTAGTTGTGCGTTGGGAGGGGGTGAGGGGGAGAATGATCCTAGATTAGCCCCTGGCTAAGATATTGAAACTGAAGTGCCACAGATGGAAAGCTGAAAATGGACATGCTTATTATATTCTCATAATACATAATTAGCCTTTTTTGTTGTTCTCAATTTCACCGTGTGGCCCCTTGATCTAGGAGTATACCTGATTTATCTTAATGTATTGTTCTGCATTCCACTAGCACACCCTCTCTTATTTCCCTCCACTCTGAATTGCCTTTAACTGCTCCAGCTCTCCTCCCACGGAAATCTTTCTGTGCCTCTGTGTTTAATGCATGATCACAACTTTTGTCACTACCCATTTGAGGTGAAATCCTGGCACTGCTAAGTCAAAGGAGAGCCGGATTTCTGGGGAAGATGGATTTGCTTCAGACCATGTACATTGTGAGTTTGGACTCTTACATTCCTTCCCATGTGACTCTGTTAACAAGAGACTTACCCCCGCCCAACAACTTCCAACTTTCCTACAAGTCCAAAATATTTTATAACCATTAGAGGATTAGTTTGAATTAGATAATTTGTTGGGTTGAATCACCAAAATCCCCTTGGGATTGTCCCGTGGTGCTCTGCTCATGCCACTGATGCCTGCCTTCCTAGGTTCTCCACCACCACTAGGCCAGATCCTCTGGTCTCCCGCAGACACAGAATTGGTGTTACTCCCTCCCTGTAGGGCAGCACAGACACTGAACCAGTTCAACTCTGGGGGGGCTCAGCTCTAAGGCTCAGCAACCATTAAATCAACCCCCCAAAGGGACTAAAATTCCAAACAAATCTTTCTTACCCTGTGTAAAATTTTACACAGAGAAAGCTCATAAGGAGGTCTGCTCCCTTTATCAATGAAAGAGAGATATGCACAGAGGTTGCCCCCACCCAGGTTACAATTATTTATGTTGGACTTGATAATAAACAAAAGTGTTTTTATTAAATGTAAAAAGCAGGATTAAGTGGTTGCAAATGAAAACAGCTCCAAGCATTTTACTAAATTAAAACAAAACAAAAAACGCCAGCTAGTTCTAAGTAACTTATTATATGCAAATGCTTACACTAAACAGCCGTTCTTATCTCAGAAAAATCTTCAAGTCAGAATTGTTCTTTATTGTGGCCTGGGTCTACAGCTTTTTCCGAGTTCTTTGTTGTCAGGTATCCTCTTAGGTTGTGCCAGGCAGTTTCAAAGGCCAAGGACAAAGGACTGATGCCTTCCCATTATTTAAATAGACTTTCCTTCAGGGTGGCCGGAACTTTCCTTTCGTTGGCACCCATCGTCCCCATGGAAAAATATCAGGTTCACTATGGATTCCAGTATTAGGTGGCATGCTCACATGTCTTTCTAGTACCAAACACCATTTGGACTTATAGGACATACACAGCCATTCACAAGTCATTGGTTTGAGTACTGAATCATTAAGTACCTGAAGTATCATTAACAACCCAATTAGCATATTTAGGGTATGTCTAAACAGTGGTGCTATTTCACGACACTTCTTGTATCCTGAAATATTTCTTCCATGTCTTTTAAGCAAGTCTGTTATTTTGAAATACAATGGACTCACTATTCTGACGATCCTGTAAAAATCATTCCACGAGGATTAAGGGATGTTTTGGAATAGTGGTTTATTTCAAAATTTGGCACTGTGTAGACCGCACCAAATTGCAAAATAAGCTATTTTGAAATTACCTCAAAATAAGCTATGCAATTTGCATAGCTCAAATTGCATAGCTTATTTCAAGCTAAGGGTGCAGTGTAGACGCACCCTTAGAATTATAAGCTGACTCACACTTTGTATTTCTAACTTCACACACAAGAACTATACATGCCCCAAAATTGGATAAATGCATTGCGGAGATTATAACATTAAAATTGATAGAATTTATGAAGCATTTTGTCTAAAGCAACGTTGAGTTATGCATATTCATAGGTTCCTCACCAGTCCATCTTGCTAGGCCAATTTTCATAAACCACAAAGGGGGTGTGAGAAGGGGGTTAGAAATACTAAGGAGTTAGAAACTGCCAAAGCACTGAACATTGAAAATTGTTTTAAGTGTATGTGCTTAGTGGACCCTGAAATCACATATCTAAGCTGATTGCTGTGTGTGATTCCAAACACTGCTATCACTTATACCAAATTTACTTCATAGTCCTACTCGGAGCAGTAACTCCTAACAGGATGTGGTCTGTGTTGTTCAAATGGAGAACTTCTCTGTGCTGGCAGCAATGGAGCCTGTCTCGCAAGCTGAAGTTGGGCAAATAGGATGAACAACGGAAGTTGGGCAAATAGGATGAACAACGTTAGAACTACAGAGTGAGTTTAACCCTCAGAAAGGGTGTTCAGAGACTTATGTTGGGATTCTCAATGGCAGTTCAGTCCAGTCATGTACTTCTTTTATTTCCTCTTTGCCTGTGCAGATAAAATGTACTGTTTAGGGATGATCAGGCACTGTGATGATATAAGAAATAAGGGTACGTCTACACTAGCCCCCGAGATCGATCTAGGGAGGCTAATGAGGGCGGACGGAATTGCAAATCAAGCCCTGGCTTTAAATATCCCGCGCTTGATTCGTATGTTCCCGGCCGGTCGCCATTTAGAAATTGACTAGCCCGAAGTAACTGCCCACGTCTACACGTAGCAGTGAAACGGGATTCCAATTTAAAGCCCCTAATTCGAATTAGCTGGTAAACATCATTGCAGGAGGAATACCAGCTAATTTGAGTTAAGGCTTTAAATCGGAATCCTGTTTCACTGCCGCATGTAGACGTGGGCAGTTACTTCAGGCTAGTCAATATCTAAAATGGCGACCGGCCGGGAAAATGCGAATCAAGCGTGGGATATTTAAATCCTGGGCTTGATTTGCAATTCCGGTCACCCTCATTAGCCTCCCTAGATTGATCTAGGGGGCTAGTGTAGATGTACCCTAAGAGAAAAGGGTTTGTTACATGTGCAGCTTTGCACCCGATTCACAAAAGGGTCCGAATCTCCTATAACTTCCACTTTAGAGATTTCAACCTTCTGTTCAACAGTGTAGAAGTTCAAGCTCTTAGCTCAGCAAGCGTCTGATTTGATCATTAATGAGGCCAAGAAGACTACACTTAGGCCAATAGCATTTTGTTTATCCTAATATTTGGTGAATGGCTGCTCTTTATCTCATACCTGCACATGAATGGGAGCATCTGTTATTCATCCTTCACTATTCGTTGTTCACTGTGCACGATGGATGATTTGTCACCATTCTAATGTAAGAAATTCCTGCTACTAATCAGGAGTAAAATATCATCTGACTAAAGAGGCCACTCACACACCAGGGATAATGAATTGCAGATCATCAAAGGAAACCGTTTATGACCAATCCATGAAAATTGAAGGTCCTAAGTCTTGATTGCAGTGGATAACTCAATCACCACTGGAGAGCAACAGTGTATAATGGTAGAACTACAGCTCTAAGTACTGACCTCCAACTAGCAACCATCGACATGAGCTCAACAGCAGAGGGATACTTGGATCAGCATAACAAGTGTAAAGAAGCACAAATCTCATCAAGAACTAGGGGTAACCAAATTAAATGAATAGGTAGTGGGCTTAAAACAAACAAAAGGAAGTATTTCTTCACACAGTGCAATCAACCTGTGGAACTCCTTGCCAGAGGATATTGTGAAGACCAGGATATTAACAGGGTTAAAAAAAGAACAAGAAAAATTCATGGAGCAAAGATCCATCAATGGCTATTAGCCAGAATGGATAGGAATGGTGTCCCTACCCTCTGTTTATCAGAAGCTGGGAATGGGCAACATTTGATGATTACCCTGTTTCTGTCCACCTCCTCTGGGGCATCTGGCATTGGCGACTGTCAGCAGTCAGGATACTGGGCTAGATGGACCTTTGGTTTGACCCAGTATGGCCGTTTTTATGTTCTTCTCTACCAGCCTTAACCCCCACTGCAATCATTATAACTGACACTCTCTAACAACTACCCATGTCAAAAAATAAGAGACTGTACTATCCGGCACCATTCCGACAAATATGATTTTACTGACAATTCTCATCAATCCCCAGTAAAGATTTAGCGTGACAACTGCCTGACTCCACAATAAACAGGCTTCAAAATGTTGCATGTTACATCTTCCCTTAAAACAATATCACATTTCGCAGTGTGGTAACTGTCATGCCACAACATTTAATGAAAGTCAAGTATGCAAAGGAGATTTAGAGGCCTGTAGCTTTATTGCTGCTGCTACAACCGTGTTTTTGTAATCAAAGAAGCAACTATATTGTAAACATGCTTTATACGTTTCCTGGCAGAAAGTTTTATGACATTTTATAAATGTCAAGAAAGGTGGGTGCGGGCTGGAGGGGAGTGGGTAGGGGAAGCTGGTCTTGTCTTATTTATTTATTTATTTGGCTGTCTCTTGCTGGCTGGATTCAAAAGGCCTGGAATGCTGTTTGTGAGTAAATTTGCTGCAGGAGCAAATAAATTCCAGCATGATAGCGAGACTCGAACAATTTGGTGCTAAAGAAGAGTTATTGTAATTGTGAAACAAAAAGAGCTCCTGCATTGTGCTTTGAAACAGGCACCAGGGAAACTCATAAGAAATTTAGTTTTTAATAAAACCTTTCCATTTCTTCCCCACAGAAGAGGTGGCTTGAATCAAGTTCTAGCTTAAATTAGTCAGACAGACCTTCCTACCAAGGGCTAACCTGTTCTTGGACTGGGTATCTATGGATTAGCAGGGAGGTTCAGCTACTCGCTCCTTCACCAGAGCAGGCTGGCAGGGAATGAGCACGTCCTTGGCATCACATTGCCTGCTTGCCAGCCCGCATAACTGAGATATTACAGTTATTTAGGACATGCTCCAAGCCTGGAGAACTGGGACAAACCAGTTCCTCCAATACAAAAGGGAAGCCAATGCCTCAGCCAGCTGTCAACTCAATCAAGTGGATCATCACCTAGTTAAGCAGCCATTTTTTTGGCATGTAAGAGAATGTGGATGATGATCTACAGGTTGACAAATACAGCTGAGGTTTCCATCCACAGACTGTCTCGTGAACCTCACCTGGAGATGCTTCTCAAAAGGAAAAAAAATAGTAAGAGGGGAGAAAAGACACCTCAAATAATGTCTCTGTCTACCCATGGCATCAGTCATATCTGAAGAACAAAGGGTGCGGCACCATGAGTGGGGAAAGTTCTGGACTGAAAGGCTGTGTCTGGACTGAAAGGCTGTGTCTAGACTACATGGCTCCATCGATGGAGCCATGTAGATTAGGGTTGTAGGCAAAGGCAAATGAAGCCGCGATTTAAATGATCGCGGCTTCATTTAAATTTACATGGCTGCCGCGCTGAGCCGACAAACAGCTCTCTCTCTGCTCAGTTAGCCAAAAGAAGGCTGAGAGGTGGTATGGTTACAGTATCTAAGTACCTTCACGGGGAAAAAAAAATCCTGAGTTTTAATTTAGCAGAGAATAGCATAACAAGAACCAATGGCTGGCAGGGGAAGCCAGACACATTATCATTAGAAATGAGGTGCACATTTTTAATAGTAAAGATCATTAACCCTTGGAATAAACTACCACAAGACCCTGTGGATTCCCCATCTCTGAATGTCTTCAAAACAAGCCCTGGTGTCCTTCTGAAAGAAATGTGTTAGCCAAACACGTGCGATGGTGGTCAGTAAAGGAGTAACGGGGTGAAATTCGGTAGCATGTGTTATATAGGTTTAACTAAATTATCTAGTTAATGGTCACTGTTGACACTAAAATCCATGCATCGCCAAAGTTCTAATGGAACTTGTATTGGCACCCCTGACAAATCAATAGTTTTGTTTCCACCATCTGTGAGTGCTTTGGGTAGCCAAGCATCAGTAGTCATTCCATACCAGGAAAGCCATCATTGGCATGAGTGGTGCTTACCCTGGCTTCAAGCAGACACATGCTGCCATGAAGCACGATGTGGCTGTCCTGGTCTCCATGAGGAGTTTGCCCAGGTTGCTGCGATACTACTGGAGACTTCTGGGGACTTTTCAGACTCCTGGCTCCCTGAGAATCTTAGGTCATTTGGTGGCCCCACTGTCAAAATGGTTACTGAGTTTGCAGCTGCTCTCCGGATGATGGTCATGTTGAATAGAATCTCTCTGGACTCTAGAGATGGGAGAAAAATTCATCTGCAGTACAATAATACTTCAATTTCAGGAGTTTAAATAAATCCAGGACATGCTGGGGACCAGCAGTCAGCATTTGAACCCACTTATTCTATCACTTCTCTGTCAATGGGAACTCGTGCTCATTGCCTCGCAAAGAAGCAATGACAAATTCAAAGCACTGAGTTTTGCAACGCTAAACCATTAGGCACTCCAAGGGATGGGAGATCCTCATGGAATATAGAGACCTGCACAGATCTCGATTATTTGGATTAGAGCAGTGGTCCCCAACCTTTTGGGGCTGCCGGACGCCTGGGGCGGCACCTCGCATGCGCCGCACACCCGGGGCGGGGGCCACACATGCGTCGGGCACCCGGGACACAAGAATGGCTCAGGATGGCCCTGGTCACTAGGTGGATGCACATAAATGCCCTGGCGGGCGCCATGGCACCCACGGGTACCACATTAGGGACCCCTGGATTAGAGCTTTTAAATAGTCTTTCTTTTTGTCAACAGTCGATCCCCAAAATTCTGAAATAAAACCCCCTTGTCCCAAGACAAAGCTATTCCAGAGCAAGAGGACACTCAACTTCCTGATGTATGTTACAACGAATCCAGCAAAGGTTTCAGGGTTGCCTCTATGCTGCATACCATGGCTGACTATTATATCCTGAAGCTTGTTTTGGTAGTCTATAAAGGGCTACCAGACCATTTGTTGTTTTTTAAGTTTCTCTTGTAATATCCTGGAATGCGTAGCGCAGATTCCCACAGGTTCCCTCAGGTGGAATCTCTTTGACGTGATAGTGGACAAGTTCTATGTCATGCAACGGATTGGGTTAGATTCAGTCCGCTAGAGGACAGTAACACAAATACTAGCTAGTTCATTGTCCAGTTTCCATTGCCATTTTTTTCCCTTTGCTCCTTTATTCCCAGAGCATCTCTGTGTGGTTTTCACTCTGCTGCTCTCTGATTTTTCACTGGGTATTTTTGCCCCTTCCCCTAGGGGGAAGGGCTTACAAAAGCAAAGATCCCAGAGCAAAATGCCTTTTAGTTTCCATTTCCTACGAACAGCAAAAAGACTAACATGCTCCATGTTCATGCAGTAAATGAGAGCTCTTTCAGCATCCCTCCCCTTCCCGGTGAGACCAAGGATTCCTGTGCCCCTCTCTGGCCTGCTACCTCATTGAGAACTCCTCTCAACCTGCTTATGCCCCAGCCACAGACATAGGCTGTGTCCAGACTCAGGGGTTTTTTCGAAAAAAGTAGCCTTTTTTCGAAAAAACTTCACCTGCGTCTAGACTGCAGCCGCGTTCTTTCGAAATTAAATTGAAAGAATGCGGCTTTTCTTTCGACGGTGGTAAACCTAATTCCACGAGGAAGAACGCCTTCTTTCGAAAGTGCTCTTTTGAAAGAAGGCGTTCTTGACAGCAAACAGGCTTTTTAGAAAGAGAGCATCCAGACTCACTGGGTGCTTTCTTTCGAAAAAGCGGCTTGCTTTTTCGAAATTCCGCGTGCAGTCTAGACGCACTCTTTCGAAAGAGGCTTGCAGTCTAGACATAGCCATAATTACAGGCTACACCATTAATCAAATTGTACACTAGGCAAAACATTAATATCCCAAGTGAAAGAGAGAGTGAAAAAAGGACGGGCAATTGCAGATATTTCCATTCGAACGAGGAAAGTACACAATCTTCATACGAGGATCGGCTTATGGGCTTCGAATGCTCCCCCCCTTTATTAAAAAAAATAAAGCACACACAAACTAAGGGTGGCAATAATGGCAAGTTGTCTTCCACAACAATCAAGTTTAATTGTTCATTCTGACACGCTCCAGCACTCTATTAAACACAGATTACTCAGACCTGAATAAATGAATATAAAGCAAGCTGGCCGGCCGCTCTGCATACATCAGTGGAAATAATGAATTACATCATCTCATGAAAATGCATAAAGGGGCAGGGAAGGTCAAGAGCTTGTTATAATTTCATGTTGTCCATTTCAGCTCCAATTTTCCAAACCAGAATATGTGATGGGGATGGCTTCTTTCTTGCAAGAGAGGTCATTTTATTTTTATATTAGTTTTTTTTTAAAGACAGCATTTGAGTGTAAAAGTCAGGAGCTAGTTAAGATGTTTACCTTTAATTTTTGTTTTAAACTCACAACATATATTCTTTTTAGTACATGTTCTTTGTAAAGTAATATCTTAGTTATGGCTGTTGTTACAAGAATCTATTTAACTAGAAAATGCACTATAGAGAACAAACATCTAGCCACACAGTGAATGGATTAGATTGATAATTATTATTCTTTGCATTACCAGCAGCTCTTATGTATCCTAAATAAGATTATGGTGTCATGATACTAGGCACAAAACATGGATGCTGTAAGAAGCACTCTTTGCACCAGTGAGTTGATAATATTAATAGACAAAAGGTGAAATAGACAAGGGTGAAATTCTGGGCCCATGTTTCTCAAAAATTTTGTATTTTACCATTCTATGTTATTTTATGAAACCAAAAAATTGCATCAACAAATAAAGGTTCTATGCTCATTATCTACTATATATTTTAGAGAGTTTGTCTGTTTGTTCAAGAATTCCTCCTAAATGGTAAGAGCTAGGACCACCAAATTCAGTCTGCAGCTTCCACTTATCATAACTCAAAGCAACGTAAGGGTTTGGCTGTGCCAGGAAAATGGGATGTGCCAGGAATGGGATTGCTTCTCATAAAACCAAACAGAAAAGAGAATCACCAAATCAAGTACAGTCCTCAAAATTGAGCTCAAAATCCCCATAACTGAGCAAATGTTGGAAGAGACTGAACCAAGATGAGCCAGAAGAGTAGGATAACCTTGGAACAAGATTGCTTCTCAATAAACGTTACAGAAAAGAGATAAAATGGAAAATTTGGAGTAATATTCTGTTTTGGCACAGCTAAACATTTGAAAACTAGAAGACAATGTTATTGGAAACCAAATTTACTGTAGCCCTTTCTTGTTAAAACATACTGAATGATAAGAGATTATAGGGATGAAGAACCAAAAAATAAACTATATGGATTTTCCATTTTAAAAAAATTACTGAAAAACCATTAAACAAAACAAAACAAAACCCACCACCACAATTCCCTTTTTAAGAAATCTGAAATAACAATTAATTAACTTCATGAAAATAATACTGTATTTTTTTTAAAAAAAAATACATCATTTATATAAAGCGTGTACAATTTCCTTTTATTTTCCAAAAAACCCCACAAACCATTTAAGTTAAGGACGCGAACAACGCTGAGTAAATCTGTAGTTGTCTTATATACTAATACAAACTCTATGCAACTGCTACATGGCTAATGTTCTTTAATAGTAAATTGTTAGGTTTGGAAGGATTAGATTTTTATTGGTAAACATCAGTCTTTCACCATACACATTCAAACTGATGAAAAAAATATTTCCTGTGAAAATAATGGATATTTACTGAACGGCAACGTAAGAAAAAACACTGCTTGACACTGAATTAGGATTTGATGTACTTTGTATATTTTGATGTGTAATGTTAACAATTTATTTTAACTTTTATAAAGTTTTAACTTTTTAAAATTAATAGCTACCATCATTAACTAATTATTGACTGAATCTGCCGCCACCTATGATGTCCAACAAAGGTGAAACCGACTCAATAAAAATTAAGTGCGCAAATAAATATCCTATTATCTATTCAAATTATGTAAAACATAGTATTCTGCCATGCTAAGGTACAGTACAAAAAAATTCACATGAACTTCATTCATTTTACTAATCCCATCAATCTTCTTACTCAGTACAGAGGACAGAACAATCTACCCTGGGATATCTCAGGTTTATAATTGACTCAATAATGTGTCTCCCTACCTCACATTTTAACTCCAAGCTTTTGATGGTTATGAAACTCATGGGAAGTGGGAAAGCATAAAAAGCTGCTAATGATACGAATACTGCCAGAAATGCTTTTCCATTCATGCAATTACCTTATTGAAAGCAGGAGGACAGGCAATGGAAGAGTCTGTTTTCACAAGGCTGAAAGCAGAGCATTTTAATGAGTGCTTCTGCAGTTACGTCAAATAAAATCAACTATTCAGACTGTGCTTTAAATGAGTGAAACTTTAGAAACATTGCTCAAACGTCCATTTGGGATCACAGAAATCACAGAAAGGTAGGAATGGAAGGGACCTCAACAGATCGTCTAGTTCCATTCCCTGCGCTGAGGCAGAACTAAGTATTATCTAGAGGGGACCATTCCTGACAGGTGTTTGTCTAACATGCTCTTAATAACCTCCAATGAGGTAGCTTCTATAACCCCTTAGTTAATTTGTCCCAGTGACTAAAATCCTGACAGTTAAAAAAAAAAACTTCCTAACTATCTCTTGCTGCAATTTAAGCCCATTACTTCTTGTCCTGTCCTGACTGACTAAGGAGAACAACTTATCACCTTCCTCTTTATTACAGCCATGTATGTATTTGAAATCTGCTGTTATGTTCGCCTTTGGTTCTCTCCTCTCCACAATGAACAAGCCCAGGTTTTTTTCAGTCTTTCTACAGAGGCCATAGGTTTTATGCTTCTACTTCTTTTTGTGGGTCTCCTCTCAGTTTTCTCCAATTGATTCACTTTTGCTGAAGGATGGTGCCCAGAACCACACAATCCTCCACACGAGGCCTTATCAGTGACGAGTAGAGCAGAAGAATTACTTCTTGTCTTGCTGTCAGCTCTCCTGCAAATACATCCCAGAATGTCTGCCTTTCTCCTCTCCCCCCGGAAATTACATTGTTGACTCATACAGGTTTATTTGGGCATAAGCTTTCATGGGCAAAGACCCACTTCCCATCTTGGATCTGGGCAACTGTTTATTCCTTCCTGAGTGCCAGACTTGGTGTGTGTGTCCTTATTGTATCCTCTTTATTCTAGACCATGACTGCAAGGGAAGTGGGAGACTTCTTGAAGGTCGAACAGTGCTGGGGAAGGAAGGAAGGGCTGAGGAGGCTCTGGCCAAGTAAGCCCCCAGGATGCAAAGCCTGAAGCTACTGGGGCTGCAGGAGGCAGCCGCGGCTGGGAGAGGCAGCAGGTCCACACCACTTTGCCAGTGATGAGTGGCCATTACAGACGGCAGTTTGCGCCCAGAGGCAGGGGCTAGATGAAGACCAGCAGTGGGTCACTGAGGCAAAGTGGGTACAGGGGAACTGGGTGTTCCTGGGGAGAAGAACTGGGGATCCCTGGGAGCAGGAAGGACCCTGGAGTGTGCAGTGGAGTAAACAAGATCCCCCCAGAAGGGGGCGCAGAGAGACTGGTGTAGGCACTGCCGGAGGGCAGTGTCCTGAGGAGGGCGCTGTGGTTAAAGAAGAACACAGGGAGTCACCAGCTGGAGGAAGGCCCCAACGAAAGAACAAGCTAATTCCCCAAGGCAACCAGCTGAAGGTGCCATGCTGATGAGCCTACTCCGTGACAACGATGATAATGCTACCAAACCCCTTTGGAAAGCACTTTTGGAGTAGAAGTTACATGCCTCAATCTCTTTTTGATTCACACCCTGGATGTCTGGGGTCAGTGCACTGGAGTGGGATGCAGGAGACATTGGTCCAATTTCCACCTTTAACCACAAATGCCTTGTATGACCTGTATGCATGTCACTAACCCTACCTTCTCCCTTATCTCTCTAGCTGCAAAGATGGGGATCACTTCCTTGACCAACGGGAGCGGCTCACCACAATATTAAAGCACTATGGCCTACATCAGCACCTTGGGGCAATGAAATGAAGCGTGGCCCCTCCCGTTCTGTGAATCAGGCAACATTCCCCTCTGCATCATTCCTAACTTTTCTTAACACCCATAAGTTACATTTGCCACTTTTTCCTCCCGGTGTCATTTGAATCCCGGCCCATTCAAGAGCGACCTCAGATCCGCCACTGAGCTGAATAATATTTATGACCTGAAGCATAGTCAAGCTTCAGACTAGTATTTATTTTAAATGCTTTGTTTTTACTGCTCCAGAGGAGATTTACAAAAACCAACCACCTGAAAGGAAAGGTCACAAACACGATTTAGAAGATAGTTCGGGGGAACCTGTGTGCTTGTGCTAAACAGCTAGAATACAAAAGAGTGGTAGGCAGTCCGGCAAAAGCTTCCGTGTAGCACTAGAGAGACACTTGAAACCCTTTAAGTTGGCTGAGTGGGTGCCCGTGGGTGTTTTCATTGTTCCTGAGGGATAAACCAGCAAGACATTGATATGAAGTGGATTGCCTCCTAATTATCATATCTTCACTGTGGAGTTTCATTTCCCTTTATAGCCAAAATGCAGCAGAGGGTATTAAAAAATAAAGTCAAATAATCCTGGGGGTGTTTGAAATCCATGTGACACGCTGCTCCTGGTTACAGTCTCCAAGAGGAAAAATACCAAGAGGCACTTTTGATGGCTTATTTAACTTGCTTGTAGCTCTGACAATATGAACAGTAAACACCTGTTCAGAATCTTTTCAACAGCTCTCGTTTCTGAGTGGTCCCAGTGAGGTGTGAGACACTGAGCATACATCTACACTTAAAATGCTACCATCACACAGAGGCAGTATTGTGCTTGCACTGCTGTAGTGTTTTCAGTGTGAACAGTCATTACAAGAAGGACAGAGGTTCTCCTGGTGTTGTAGGTCGTTTGTTGTAGGTCATCTAACCTAAGAGGGGGTAGCTAGGTTGACTGAGGTCTTCCATTGGCCTAGTGTTGTCTAGACCAAGGATTAGGTCAATTTAACTACCTCTCTCAGGGGTGAGTAGATTTTTTGCATCCCTTGAGAGATGTACCTAGACCTATGTCACTTTGCATTGTAGACCAGACCTGAGATGACTTGTGAATACAACCTGGCACGAATATTGACAAAACATTCTCTTCCCAAGAACATTCCAGTATTGGTCAGTGCAATATTAGTTTTTCTCAAAGCAAGTAGAAGGGGCAGTGAACAGCAACAAAGGACATTTCTGGCTGTTATGTGGAGGGAAATTGGCAAAAAACAAAACAAAACAAAACAACAACCACTTTTTTCACAGTGGAACATTACATGTGCACCTAAAGGAAGGAGAAAAATGAATGCAAATGATAAATAATAAACGTAGTGCCAAGCACTCTTGTTATGTGCTAGGAGCCCATTGTGCTAGGAGCTGTACACAACAACACAAATAGATAATCCCTTTTCTGGGAAGCTTATAGGTGAAGTATGAGATGAGGCAAAAGATGGGTACAGATAGATTGATGGGCAGAACAAGAAGACAACACGGCCAGCATGCTAAGCAGCGGTTTCCGTATACTAACAGCCTAACTTTATCACTTGAGGAATGCTATCACTGCAGGAGTTAGGGGTCAGAAGAGAACTATCCAAGTTGAATCCCAAGTGGAAAATGAGGTTAACTCCCCATGATGGGGCAGTGAGACAGGGCGTTTGCCCTGCACTGGCCCTTTAAGGGCAAAAACCGTCAGCCCTGAGTGAGGGCTGAAAGCGAAGCCCCAGCTGAGGTAGCTGTTGCTAATGAGGGCCCAGTGGGGGCCTATATAAAGAAGGGCTCCCGGCGGAAAAAGAGAACTTACTGCTGCTCTGGATAGCAAGCAGGACAGATCTGGCTGCCAGGGAAGCAGAGCAGTATTGGGAAAGGAAGGGAAAGCTGGGGAAGTTCTGGCCAAGCTAGTCCCCAGGTTGCAGGGCCTGAAGCAAGGCCTAAAACCAGAATGGCTGCAGAGAGGCAGCCATGGTAGGTGAAGGCAACAGGTCCACAGTCCTTTGCCAGAGGTGAGTGGCCATGTCAGACGGCAGTTTGCCACTGAGGCAAGGGCTAGATGAAGACTCACAGTGGGTTACTGAGGCAGGGTGGGGACAGGGGAACTGGGTGTTCCCTGGGAAGAGAACTGGGTGCCCCTGGGGAGGGGAGGATCCTGGAGGGCAAAGCTGGATAAACACTTACCCCCAGAAGGGGGTGCAGAGACACTGGAGTGGGCACTGCTGGAGGGCAGTGTCGTGAAGAGGACACTGTGGTCCAAGAATGACATTGGTCTGGACTAGAGAGGGGAGCGAGAACACGGGGAGGCACTAGCTAGAGGGAGGCATCCAGCGAGTCGATGAGCCAGTTCCCAGGGCTACTGGCTGGAGGCGCCATGGTGATGCGTCTGCCCTGTGACATGCAGGCAAGGTCCTGAGGCCAGAAGAGGGACATAGATAAGTCCTCCAAGGAGGCTAGAGCAGCTGTGGAGAACCAGCCAATCAGGGGGCCAGGAAGGCCCTATAAGATGAAGCTGCAGGATCAGAGTTAGCTTGGTTTCTCTGGAGCCCTGAAGGCCAGGTGTCTGGTTGGCTAAGAGAGCAGCAGCAGCATGGAGAGCTCCATGTGGCGAGCTAGTAGGAACTATGGTGATATACAGGTTGGACCTCTCTGGTCCAGCACCCTTGTGACCTCACTGTTCCAGAAGGAGGGAGTTGCCACACCAGGGGAAGTTGGCCCCTCTGCCAGCCACGGGCCTGTCCTGGGGCACCAGGACTCTGCTGCCCGAGTCAGGGCTCTCTGGTCCAGGGGCTGTCTTGTCCAGTAACCACCACGGTCCTGCCAGACCAGGGATGTTGCTGGACCAGAGAGTCCCAAACCCGAGAGGTACCTGTACACATCCTGAGGTAAGGCCGAGGACACTGTCTCCGGGAAGGGAAGCCATGGAAGCACCACTCTCTCTCAGGGTATGTCTACACTAGCTCGTTAATTCAAGTTAGGTAGGCAAATCAGGCAACTGGAGTTGCAAATGAAGCCTGGGATTTAAATATCCCGGGCTTTATTTGCATGTTCCTGTCTGGCTGCCTTTTTTAATTCCCCCTTAGCTCGAACCAACTGCCCGCGACTACACGTGGCAATTTAAAGTTAATCCGAACTAAATCCTTAGTTCGGATTAACTGTTATACCTCATTCCACGAGGAGTAACAGTTAATCCGAACTAAGGACTTAGTTTGGGTTAACTTTAAACTGCTGCGTGTAGCCACGGGCAGTTTGTTCAAACTAAGGGGGATTTAAAAATGGCAGCCGGACGGGAACATGCAAATAAAGCCCGGGCTATTTAAATCCTAGGCTTCATTTGCAACTCCGGTTACCTGATTTGTCTACCTACCTCAGATTAACGAGCTAGTGTAGACATACCCTGAGAGAGAATGGTGCTTCCAGGGCTTCCCTTCCCGGAGACAGTGTCCTCGGCCTTACCTCTGACATACCCTCAGAGTGGGGAATCGACCGAGACAGAGAAACAGAGACCATACAGAGGGTGTTGAGATGGGCCCGTTAGATGTGTAACCTAGAAGGGGCTTGTGTTTCACACAAGAGTGTGACTAGGCCAGTGGTCTGAGTAGCTGAAAAGGCTGATAAACTGAGGCAGTGCAGGCAAACGCACTCAGCCAGATGGGGGTGCACTCGGGGGGTGAGCGTTACACTCCCCTACTCTTGATGAAGGTGCATTGGCCTCTTTGAAGTCTACAGCTAATTGGCCTTTCAATGTTATCCACAATGCAATACGCTGACTTATGTACATATTGCTTAACTCCCCAATTCACTGACATTCATGAGCAATGCGTTGTTCTAATAGGGGACAATCTGATGCAAGTTCAACTGGATATTTTCACTCTGGTTCTAATTACACAATCTGGTTATTTGCATCGCCAGCAGAAGCCCAAATGGAGCTCTCTACAGAGTAATCAGTCTGTGTCAGTGGGTAGCCTGAGCACTCATTATATTTTGTCCTTTTCTTTAAAAAAGAGCAAGTCTTCGTAAATGCAGGGGGAAAAAAAAGGAAGCTGGAAAATGAGAGACCTAGAAAAAGGTTAATGGCATGAATATTTAGTCAGCACTGGTGAGAAGAATGAGCAAAACAGGCTCTGCTATCCCTATTCATGTTGAAAGGGAGTGCTAAACCTTTTGACCTATGTAGCAAGCAAAAAAATTCAGGGACTTGTAGGTTGCTCTAGTTGGGACCCTGACTCAGAGCTGAATTAAGACCTACTAAGGCCCTAAGCTATGTCAAGTTTAAGAGTTCCCATAGCAATACCAATAAAGTGTATTATTCAAACAGAAAAGATATTGAATATAGAAATAATAGTTTTATATTTCCATATATCCTGTCTCATAGGCAATGCTATTACAAGCAAGTGTGTTTTTTTTTAATGTAGTGGCTTCTCGTAATCTGAGGACCGAAATTGTAGTTTACTTAGCTTGTGCATAAATCCAGCAACACCCCCAAGTTAAAGAACACCAAGGTCCAGCTCTGGAAGACAATTGCTACTCCTACACTCCTTTATGGATGTGAAATCTGAGTGACCTATTGACAGTGCCTCAAGAGTCTGAAGAAATACCACCAATGACGCCTCCACAAGATCCTTCACATCAAAAGGGAAGATCACTGCCTGAATGCCAGCATCCTCAGAAAAGCCAATGTCACTAGCATTAAAAGAATGATCCTCATGCACCAACTCCGTTAGGCTGGGCATCATGGGGAGATGCTAGTCTCTTGCCTCCCATAAGAAGGCCTCTGCTCTTATCTCAAGCATGGTACCCAGAGGAAACTCTACAAAGAAACACTAAAAAGGTATCTCAAAGAAACTGAGGTGGACATCACAAATTGGTAGGAGCAAGCCACCAACTGACCTCAGTGGTGCCACATCCTTCACCAGGCAGTGGGCCAGTCTGAGGAGAAGCACCTAGTCCTTGAAGCTGAAGGCTACGTCTACACTGGCCCCTTTTCCGGAAGGGGCATGTAAATTTCACTAGTCGTCGTAGGGAAATCCGCGGGGGATTTAAATATCCCCCGCGGCATTTAAATAAAAATGTCCGCCGCTTTTTTCCGGCTTTTAAAAAAGCCGGAAAAGAGCGTCTAGACTGGCCCCGATCCTCCGGAAAAAGTGCCCTTTTCCGGAGGCTCTTATTCTTACTTTGAAGTAAGAATAAGAGCCTCCGGAAAAGGGCACTTTTTCCGGAGGATCGGGGCCAGTCTAGACGCTCTTTTCCGGCTTTTTTAAAAGCCGGAAAAAAGCGGCGGACATTTTTATTTAAATGCCGCGGGGGATAATTAAATCCCCCGCGGATTTCCCTACGACGACTAGTGAAATTTACATGCCCCTTCCGGAAAAGGGGCCAGTGTAGACGTAGCCGAAAAGAAAAAGAGATGGAAGGAAAAAGTAGGAACTTTCTCCCAACAGGCAGTGGACCCATCAGGAGACATCTCGTGCCGAGTGTGGGTGGATCTATGGTGCCAGGATCAGAGTCCTGAGTCATTTCAGGCCCTATATGCCAATCCGTGATAGAGATCATCCTCAAATTGAGGGATGGCTTGGGCAGAGAAATTGGGGAAACACATATTTTTGGATGCAGTTTTGTTTCTTTACAAAAATGTTTATAATTCTGCATGCACTCTGGGAAATCAGATTTTGCACAAGACCCAAAATTCCCTTGTTCAGAGTTTTAATATTCTTTCAGATAACACCCAACACAAAACCTGTCTCTGGGCATTTCCTAGCGGCACACACTGAGACTGTCCGGACTATGGCTGAAGTTTCTTTCATGCTTCCCTCACTGTATCTCTGGGCTGTTCTATGCTGACAAGTTAGGTCAACCCAGCTATGTCACTCTGGTGAGGGAAATCCACCCCTAAGCAATGTAGTTAAGTCAACTGACCCCTAGTGTAGACAGTATTAGGCGGGCACAAGAATTTTTCTGTCAACCTAGCTGCCACCTCTAAGGGCATGTCTACACTAGGAAATTATTTTGAAATAACTAAATTCAAAATAACTCCAAAAACGTATCCAATAAGCTTATTCCCCAAGGAAAGCTGGAGTACAGATTTTGAAATAACTAGCCCGTTACTTTCAAATAACAGGCTTGGTAGTGTGGACCCTCTACTTATTATTTCAAAATAAGGGGGGTTATTTCGAAATAACTCCCTAGTGTAGACCAGGGGTAAGGGAGGTGGATTAATTACAACGACAGGACAACCTCTGTGAGGAGGCTATGCAACTACATCAGTTTAAATGTAGATGACCGCTGTTTCTCTCAAATACACATACCCTTATCCAAAGCAAAACCCTACACCCACATTGTTCTAATCTCTGGGTTTACTCTCATATGCCTTTGCTTTGGGTGGTGCATACTATAGGGTACGTCTACACTGTATGGCTATTTCGAAATAAAATATTCTGGAAGAGTTTTTCCAAAATAGCTTGTTTTAAAATAGAAGCAGTGGAGCATCTGCAACATGCCTTATTTTGAAATAGCTATTTTGGAAAATGCGTTATTCCTCATAGAATGAGGTTCACAGATTTCAGAATAAGCCATCTGTTGTTTAGAAATTATTTTGTGTAGATGCTCGCATTGTTATTTTGAAATAATGCTAGCTATCTTGAAATAATGGTGCAGTGTAGACACATCCAAAGAGATTTGCTCTTTCCTACAGGTATCTTAAATGAAGGCTAGCAGGCAGTCTCAGTCTCTCTCTCTCTCTCTCTCTCTCACACACACACACACACAGTTTTGTCCAACCCCCAGCAGTACCTTATTCCTTCAGTGGTCTCAGTGAAATAGATAGGCAAAGGTGGCAGTTTGGCTGGAGGCATGCTCCACTCCTGGGGATTTTTAATGCGCGCCCACTACAAAGAAGCACGAATTTACTGTGTGTGCCACAGCCGGGGCTCACATTTCATTATGCAGCATAGTGGGATAGGAAGGCCACGATAGTGCAAACAAAGACCGCCAAACACAAGTGTCATTTCAGGAGGCATGAAAACCACCATCATTCCTATTCTCTGTAAAATACAGTTAAAATGGCTGAAAAGAGAAAACCCCCAAAAGCAGCAGGGCCCAATCCTGCAAGCTGCTACTGAGTACCTTAGATGGATAATTTTTTGGAGCAGGGGCTGTGTTTATGCAGCTCCTAGCACAATGGAGTCATGACCCTAGGTGCTGTGGTAATAATAATAACTATTATTTATTTAATTAATTAATTATGTGTATGTCTGGTTAGATCAATGAACGCTAAAGGCAACTTGCAGAAGATGTTCAGCATCTTACAATAATGGACCCTGTGAGACAGATCTTATTCCCATTGAAGTCAATGACAATTAGCTCCCACTAATTTCCATGGTGCAGGACAACATGAGAGCAATGCAATTTTAGGGAAAGCCAGCGTTACTCCAAGTTGTGTATTTCATAGAGGTGGGTCTAAACCAAAAATCCTTTTTCTGGAACCTCTCCACATTTGCAAAATACAGTGCTGTGGATAAAATAAACCTGGATAGCAACAGCCCTAGTTTTACAAGATGCAAAATAACTTCAAAAAATAAAACTTACACAATGCAGAGACTGGACAAAACCACACCTTTTCATCAAACCCCCAAGAACTATGGTGATTTGGATAAAATAGAACCCACAGCAGAACCGTAACGGGTTACTATATGAACTTTGCAAAGACAAATCCTTCACAATCAACAAGGTCCTGCAAAAACAAACACTAGTTAGGTACATTAGGAAAAACTAACTAGGAGAAAACATTAGGAAAAACTTCCTAACTGCCAGGGTGGTTAAACACTGGAATAAATTGCCTATGGAGGTTATGGAAACTACATCATTGGAGATATTTAAGAGCAGGTTAGATAGACATCGATCTAGATAGTGCTTTGCCCTTGCTGTGTGGGCAGGGAACTGGACTTGATAATCTCTCAAGGTCCCTTCCAGTTCCAGTGTTTTATGATTCTAGTTATGTGCAATAAGGATGTTGCTTCACGTAGCACTGGTGTAAATTCTCTTAGAATATCTCCGTGTGGTACTGCTCTCCATAGAGTGGAAGGACATACAACAGCAACGAGCAACCGAGGCTAGTGAGTGGGCTGCATGAGCGGCCCTTCCTCTCAGTGGGCCACAAGATTGCATAATCAGGACCGTCTCTTGAGATAAGGTAGTTTTGCTCACTGTGCTTACGTACCTACATTTTGCGGGGGATGCTGATTGAACGTTGCAGTGCATTGGATGCAGAGGGAGCGCATGGCGCTCATCCTAAATTTGCTGTGCAGTCCGCCCGCACCTCACTTCACATGCTCTTGCTCTGTGTGTGTATCAGTTTAGTAATGCCAGTAGGAAAAACCCTATGTCGGTGGAAACAAGTAGAATCTGGCAACCTTACACATGGGCAATAGTAAACAAAATATCCTGCAGGCCACACACAGAACCCCAAGAGGCTGCAGGTTTCCCACCCCTGACATTCAGCAAGCAGGGAAACATATAAAGAAGAGCTACAAAAATGATGCAAGGATCAGCCCCTGGGGGAATTCTGCAATTTTACTATAGCTCCAAATGCAAGAGTTGCAGAATCCTTGCAGGACTAAAGGGTTAGAGGATGAGATAGATGAGCTGAGATGGAAGGAGCTAAACTAATATACAGCCTACAGAAGAGCAGACTCAGGAGGGACACACACACAGTCTATAAATACCTTTCACAGTCTACAAATACCTTCAAGGTAACAATATAAATAGACATGGGAGAATTGGAGTTTTGTTAGTAAACACTGATTTCACCCCATGCCCACACAAACCAACAACAAAATATGGCCAACAATAAGAATCAAAATGTACAGCTGGGCAAAGTAAGAAAAATGTTGCTGAGAACTTAAAGTTGGATTTAAGAATATTTACATTGTCTATTTGATGTGTAACTAAGGAGAGGGATATATTAATCCTTTGAAGTTGAGATTGACAAAGTGTTATAAAGCTTTAACGCTGTTGACTCTTAGACTATGTCTATCCTGCACCTATTTTGTGCAAGAAATATGCAAATGAGGCTAAGCGTGGAATATCCCTGAGCCTCATTTGCATAATTAATGAGCACCCACTTTTTGCACAAGAGGCTTTTGAGCAAAAAGGAGCAGTCTATATGGCTCCTTTTTTGTGCAAAACCCCCCTCTTCCACAAGTGCCGTTCTTCCGGAAAAAAATGCTGTAAAATATTCCCATTTATAGTTTATAGCTAACTAGCAGATTTACCGGGCATTACTTGGGTCCTTAACTCAATTTTTTTTAAATAAAAGGAAAATGAGATGATGGTTGAATTGACTGAGCTTTTCAAAAAAACAGTATTATTTTTATGAAGTTAGTTTTAATAATTTTTCTAAAATGGGAATTCCATCCAGTGCATTTTTTTCTTCATCCCTATAAACTCTTGATCATTCTCTATGTTTTAAAAACAAAGGGCTATAGTCAATTTGGTTTCCAATAACATTGTCTTCTAGTTTTCAAACCAAGGGTGCGTCTACACTGCACTATTATTTCGAGATAACTAGCATTATTTCAAAAGAACAATGCAAGAGTCTACACAGCCATTCTGTTATACATTTGAAATTATGGATGACTTATTCCAAAATCGGTAAACTTCATTCTATGAGGAATAATGCCTGTTCAGAAATAGCTATTTCAAAATAAGGCATGTGAAGACACTGCACTTCTGCTATTTCAAAATAGCCCCTCACCAGGGCCATTCTAAGTTATTCCTCCCCAGTGCCTCCTACGGCTCTAAATTGAGGCTTTAGGAAAACTTGCCTCAGACCAATTTTGAGGCTTCCCTGCAGTGTAGATGTACTATTTCAAAATAAGCTATTTTGGAATAACTGTTCTGGAATAGCTTATTTTAAAATAAGAACATAAGAACGGCCATACTGGGTCAGACCAAAGGTCCTTCTAGCCAAGTATCCTGTCTGCTGACAGTGGCCAAAACCAGGTGCCCCAGAGAGGGTGGACCGAAGACAATGATCAAGTGATTGGTCTCCTGCCATCTCTCTCCAGCCTCTGACAAACAGAGGCCAAGGACATCATTTTATCCCCTGGCTAATAGCCTTTTATGGACATAACCTCCATGAAATTATCTAGCTTCTCTTTAAACTCTGTTATAGCCCTAGCCTTCACAGCCTCCTCTGGCAAGGAGTTCCACAGGTTGACAACACGCTGTGTGAAGAAGAACTTTCCTTTATTAGTTTTAAACCTGCTACCCATTAATTTCATTTGGTGTCCTCTAGTTCTTCTATTTAGGGAACTAATAAATAACTTTTCTTTATCGGCCCTCTCCACACCACTCATGATTTTATAGACCTCTATCATATTCCCCCTCAGTCTCCTCTTTTCTAAACTGAAAAGTCCCAGTCGCTTTAACCTCTCCTCATATGGGACCCGTTCCAAACCCTTAATCATTTTAGTTGCCCTTTTCTGAAGCCTTTCCAAGGCCAAAATATCTTTTTTGAGGTGAGGAGACCATATCTGTACACAGTATTCAAAATAAGCATGCAGTGTAGACATACCCTTAAGCATCAACTTAGCTATGCCAGAAAAGAGCACTTGAGATTTTGTTCATTTTATTTCTTTTCTGTACATTTTATTGAGAAGCAACCCTTTTCTAGATTCATCTATATACTGAATTTGGTGGTCCTAGCTCTTAATGTTTAGGAGGAGTTCTTGAGCAAACAAACTCTCTAAAATATATATTAGATATTCCTACAAATATGCAGGTTGAATAACTATTTGAACCAAGTGACATGTTCTGGTCCCACTGTAAAGAACTTCCCTATCTTGGAGTTTTCTTAATTGCAGAGTGAATTTCAGGTCCTTGGAGAGGAAAGCATATTAGAAGGGATGTAGAAGGAACACAATGGAGTGGATCTGCTCTGTCAGAGTCTGTGCCCAATTCCTGACCAGAAATAAAGGAAATGAACACTGTGCGAGAAACCTGTGAGAAACCTACACTAAAGGGGAAAGTCAAATTAAGATACATCAACTCCAGCTATAAAATTAACATAGCTGGAATTGTGTATCTTAAATTGCATTTTTGTGTTGTCCACACAGCGGGAAGTTGATGGGAGCAAACGCTCCCATCGGTTCTTCTTACTGCTCATGAGGAGCAGGAGTACCTGTGCCAACGCTGGCACCCTCTCAGTTCGAATTAGTGGGTCTTCACTAGACTCGGTATATAAAAATACAGGGCTATGTCTAGATTGCATTCCTTTTTCGGCACGGAGCTTTGCCGGAAAAAAGTCGCCAGTCTAGATGCGAATCTTTCGGAAAATAAAGCCTTTTAAGAGGGATAAGGGATCTTTCGGAAAAGGCTTTATTTTCCGAAAGATCAGCATCTAGACTGGTGCTTTTTTCCGGCAAAGCTCCATGCCGAAAAAAAGCGGCAGCCATTTTTATGCTAATGAAGCGAGGGAGATTTAAATCCCCGCTTCATTAACAATTGCGATACGTCTAATTTGCATCCCTTTTACGAAAAAGGGATGCAATCTAGACGTAGACCCTAGGATCAACTGCGGCAGCCTCAATCTTCTCCGTAATGTAGACACACCTATGCAATTCACAGTGATTTTCACCTGGTGTTTTTCTTTGTAGTTAGAGAGATAATTAACTGATCAATGATTTGCATATCTCTTTATGGAGGAAAACAACAGTCTTTCTGGGAGGTTCTCTTCTCTGCAACCAAGGAGGGTAGACAGCAGACATGGGCAAAACTCCAGTTGATTTAAATGATGCAGTCCCAGGTCTACATTCAAAAGAAGTAATCAAGAGGTGAATCTGGGACCTCTTTTCTACCCACTCCATCACACACTCAAGTGTTTATATAAACCATGCATTTAAAGCCCCAAGATTTTTGTAAAGTCACCCATTTTCATTCTGTGAAATTGTGTGTGTGTTAAAGGAGTTGGCAGCATCCATTAGAAAGACTGATCTGTGAGCGATGTGGCCAATTAAAGAGACCCATCATCAATGAGAACTGTTAATACCACGCTTGAGGATCTCAAATAAGAATTAGATTGTTGCTCAAGAAACTATGTTTGCATGTTTGTTTTTAGCAGACTCTGTTCATGATGTTAACAATCTCCTCCCTACACAAAATTTCACTGTGCCATGACCTACCATCACTACCCCCGCCCCAGTCCAGATGTTCTGAATTGATGGAGGGGTACCCCACTCAAGGGAATGAGTCAGACTTGCTGGGGAGATGCCTGTTGATGATTTGGTAGTCACAGTAGAAGTGGGAAGGCCAAGTGCCAGGTCGCAGTGTCATGCACTCAGGTTTGGCTCTACTGACCTTCCGTCATGATGGAGCAGTAGCTGGGTCAAACATAAGTGAGTGGAGTGTGGGCCTGGCACGCTCAGGCCTTTGTTGCCCTTGGCAACTGCCTAGTTTGCCTGTCTCTAGAGAGGCCCCTGACTATCCATTCTTATTCTGTCTCCAACCTCTCATTTTCAAAAAAGACTCCTGAAAACACAGTGATGGGCCAAGTCTGATTGCACTCGGGATGTCTGCACTGCAGTTAAAAACATGCATCAGGCCCCTGGCAGCTGATTCTGGCACATGGGGCTGTTTCATTGCCATGGAGATGTTTGGGCTCTGGCTGGAGCTCAGAACTAGGACCCTACGAGGCAAGAAGGTGTCAGAACTTGGTTTGCAGACTGAGCCCAAACATACATCACAGTTAATGAGGCATTATCCTGAGCCTCTTCACCCATATCAGCTGGCATGGACCAGCCATGGGTGTCTAATAAAAGGTGCACTGGAGACCCATTCTTAGGGCCTGCTGCACTATCTAGTGAAGTCCATGGAAAGACTTCCATGAACTTCAATAGACTGGACACTTACACTGTATAACAGACTAGAAGAAAGCACTCTGCTAATGTTTGATATAAAGTGTCTTTTCCCATCCCTGGACCTCAGTTTACCTCTCTGTTTGGGCACAGACCAGAGTTAAGTCTGCTTAGGACTGTGATACTCCACAGAGCTAAATCTCTAGTAGGAGGAGAGCGACACATCATCTTTAAGGAGTACCCTTGACTCACTCACTCTAGATATACATACGCACCCATTACAGTTTACTTATAACCCTTGAAACATTTGAGAATAGTGGCAGTAACAACTCTGGTTTACAGACAACGCTCTAATGGGATGGAGATGGACTGTCCCTAAGTCATAGGACTTTCCACTATCACAAGTTCCCGGGCAAAAATATAATTAATTGTCCACACTCTTCATTCTTCTGTCTCCATGGAAGAGTTTCCAAGGTCTGTGTAGGGCATCATGCCAAATCCTTAAAGTTAGGGAAAAGTACAAGTCCCACAGTCTCATTCATGTTCCCCTTGAATCTTTGAAGTTTTGCCTGTGGTTTGCAGCAATCCTAGCACTCAGCTTGTCCTGTGGGGTGACGGAGCCTTCTGTGGAACCCAGCAAAACTGGCCAAGCTCCTTCCAGGAGACCTTCCAGGTCCTTGCCCTGATTTCCTGCTGAGTCCTTGGGCTTGGCTCCCACTCTGCCTGGTTATCAATGACTCCTCCTCCCCTCAAGTTCCGGCTGGTTCCACTTTCAGAGAGTGCCTCTGGGTGCATCCTGCCAGGCTGCTAGAAAGTAGAAATACTCCCAAGTTGCTCCAAACAGCAAATGAGCATGTCCACTATCTGCTACTCCCAATTTCTGAATGATGTTAGCACCATGCACTTATCTCCAGCTACTCTGCAGGAGCACACCGTCCTCTAATAAAAAATAAAGTGTGTATCTTCACTCCTGTTGCTCCCCTTAGTCACACCACCAAATACCGCAACGCAAGCATGTGGGTTACAATTGCACAGAAAAGTTTGATTCCCCTGTCAATCCAGTTTCAGAGTTAGGGATGCAACTGATATTGTGTGTTGGTATCAGCCACTGAAGATCACTTTATTGTCATGGAGAAAGGAAAGGGTTAGTCATAACAGAGGTGGTGAGCAGTCACAGCTCTTGTCGACTCCAGGTGGAGACGTTGCCTGGGTCCTCTGAAATTCAGGCTCTAGGGGCCAGATCTTCAAAAATATCTACCTGACTAACCTCAGGTATTAGTCAGGAATACTAATTAGTGGGAGTTAGGTTCTCAATGCATTTTGAGGGTCTGGGCTTAGATGCTTTAAATTGGTTCCACAAAAAGTCAGTCACGCAAAATTCGTGGCTGCTTTTGCTTTCTGATTTGATCAGGGTAACACAGGTTGCATGGGACAGTCCAGGTTGGAGCAGCATCTCTCCTAAACCTTCTGCCTTTGAGAGCATCAGGTTCACCTGTTCTCTCTAAAACCATGGTCACCAATTCGTTGATCACGATCGACTGGTTGATCGCAAGACCTTCGGGCCCCTCCCTCTGATTTTTCCCCACCCCCAAGAAGTCCCACTAACTACCACCAGCAACAGTGGAGGTAGTGCCGGCTTTCTGCGGGGTGGACGGAAGTCCGGCAGTGGCGCGCCACTTCCGGGGGTTCCAGAAGTGCACTGGCTGCTCCCCTCCCCCAGGTCTGTGGTGTGCTGGGAACTGGCAGGGTGGGGCGGGGCGGGGGTCAAGTCTCTGGAGGAGGCGTGCGCCAGGGCTTTCCCTCCTCTGAAGCGGGGAGGAGGAGTTGTCCCTGGAGGAGTCCGAGCAGGAGGTGGGTGTGGGGGACTCCATGCTCCCTACCCCCAGCAACACCCTGTACCCTAATGCAGAACCCTGCCCCCACTGGCACCCTATCTCCTCTCTCCTGTCCCCCACTGGCACCTTGTCCCCACCCCAGAACCCTGTCCCCTGCCCCAGCACCCACTAGCATCCTTCCCCAGTATCATGTCCCCTGCTCTCACCAGCACAGTTGGGGTCATATTAGTGAGGCTTGTGGGGGAGGGGGGTTGGAGGAGTTATTGCATCTCACTTGTGTGACCCCAACTGACTTTTCTGAGAGTCAGTGACCCTGACTCAAAACAGGTTCCCTTCCCTTTTCATAAATAAAGACAATGCAGAAACTTTTTGTGTTTGACATAGTATTTTATTTAAAAATGAAGCTTGGCCAACAAGCCCCCAATTGGGGCCAAGCCCCCATCTGGCTGCAGCATCATAACACTCCTGCACCCTCCCCAGACCTCAGATCTGAGCCTATCATTCACTGGAACCCCCTGCCCTGAGCCCCTGACATACGCCAACCCAAATTCCTGCACCCTCACATCCACAACCCTGAGGCTTACTTAGTACCCCAACTCTTCATCTGACCCCAACACTCCCCAGCATGGAGCTCCCTCCCTGAAGCAGTGTCCCCTTCTCCACCTCCTCCTGCATCCAAATGTCCTCTCAGGACTTACACCACTCACCCCTTCCCACACCCAAATCCCTCATTCCCACCCCAGACCCTACATATCCTGTCTCAACCCATTGAGGATATTGCTAGACTGCAGGAGTTTTTCCAGGATTCCAGAGATATCCCGGAAAAACTCTTCCGCATCCAGGGATGTGTTTGTTCTTCCCCTTTTTTTAGTGGAAGAGCAAACATGCTCTTTCGGTAACCCCTGTATTCCTCGTTCCATGAGGAATTAGGGGGCTTCTGAAAGAAGGGGTTTTTCTGACATTTGGTCCAGTTTAGACTGGCCAAATGTTGGAAAAATCTCCTCCTAGAGAAGAATCGGGGGGAAAAAAGCAGCAGTGAGGTGTGTATAAGGGCTGAAGATAGCAAGTGACGGAGAGGAGGAGAATAGAGAGGGTGGGGCTTCAAGGAAGGGGTGGGGAGGATGGGGTGGTAGATCTTGGCTTGTTCTGACTGATTTAAAAAGTGATCTTGGGTGTAAAAAGGTTGCAGACCACTGCTCTAAAAGAAAGCAACTACAAGAGCAAAGATGCCGTTCACCGAGGGGGAGATGGAAAGGGATTAAAAAGGAGAGAGAGGCACTCAAACTTAAATGCATACCGAAGTCTGTAGAGAGCAGAGATGTGAGATAGAAGTGGGAGAAAAAAAATAGGAAAGAGAGAAAACATAACCAGAGACATGAAGTGTGATAAGTTATCAGCCACCAAGAAAGAGAGATGAAGCTATTTTAAATTCCTCTCCTCCTCTGCAGGGAAAAGAATGGTTCCGTTCTGATTAAACCTTCCTGGTCTTTACTTAGATTACTTGTCAAAATGCAAATATTTATGCACACATCTCTCTTGCAATCTTCAATATTATTTTCAGAACAAACATTCCCTGCTGAAAATGAAGGTTAATAATAATCTGTTCCCACTGTGAGTGAACTCAGAGGCCTGGGAATGCCAGCTACTTTTTGAAGATTTCTGCCTTCTCCCAGCAGGGGATGTGGAAATTGCATTGGCCGCAACAGGTCAGGCCATATAATTCAGAATTTTGCTTCCAGTAGGGGCTATCAGATAATGCTTCAGAGCAAGATAAAACAAATCCCATAATGCGGCCAAAGGGGTTGCAAATCCTCGTTTTTTTCATACTTTTACCCACGTCCGATAGTCCTTAGTTTCAGAGTTATGTTAATACCTGCAGTGCTTCAGCAGAGGTATTGCACGAATCAATGCAGTGAAGTATGGGAGGCAGCCTCCTTTGGAGGTTAGGATGAAGATCAGGGATGATCTGGACAGTATTTGGTCCTGCCGTGAGGGCAGAGGACTGGACTCGATGACCTCTCGAGGTCCCTTCCAGTTCTAGTATTCTATGACTCTATGAACAGGGAAAAGCCCTCAATTCTGATGCTCGTTCTGGCGCTGCCTTACTATATGATCTCCGGAAAGCTGAGCCAACTCCTTCAAGTCTGGATTACAGACCTAAGCAAAAAGGGCTTGGATTTCAAAACCATTGCATGCCCACAGGTCCTATTCAATGCAGTAAGATTGATTGAAAGGTCTCAGAGATTGTTTGCTGAAAATGGAACATTCCGAGGCTGTGTGAATCAGGCCTTGAGGCCCCCTGCTGGAGAACTTGTGGTCCTGATACTCCCTGCCCCCGAGAGAAAATATAGACGTCCTCCAGGCAGGCTATAGTGGCAATGGAGGAAGCAACCAATTAGGGGCTAGGAAGGCTCTATAAAAGGAGCTGCAGCATCAGTGTCAGTCAGTTCCTCTGGAGACCTAAAGATGTGCAGATCAGGTGACTGGCTGGCTGAGAGAGTGGTAGCACCACGGATAGCTCCATGTGGAGAGCTTATCTGAGACTGCTGGACTTCATTGGGACACTGGGGCTACGTCAACACTGCCGGTTTTGCCAGCAGTGAGTATGCAAATGAGGTGCAGATTAGCATATCACCGTGCCTCATCTGCATAATTTATATGCACCATTTTTTTCAGAAAAAATAGTGTGGATGGGGGTTTATTTTGCGCAAAACCCCGTCCACACTACTTTCTTCCCACAAAAACCCTTTGCACAAAAAACAGCGTGCATAAATTATGCAAATGAGGTATAGTGATATGCTAATCCACACCTCATTTGCATACTCATTGCCAGCAAAACCAGCAGTGTAGACGAAGCCTGAGGTAAAGGTTCAAGATAAGGGTGAGGACGCTGCCTGCAGGAGGAGAAGCCATGGGGGCACCACTCTCTGACAGAGTTGGGAATAAACTGGGAGAACAGACTCAGAAGGACACTACAGAGAGCACTAAGATGGGTTTCTGTTAGATGTGTGCAAGGGTGTGTGACTCAGCCAGAGGGCTAAGTTGCCACAGAAGCTTTTAAACAGAAGAGAGTGCAGGCACATGCATGTGGCCAGAGCGGGATGCTCATGGGAGATGAGTGATGTCCTGTTGCAGGCTCTTAACAGGTTTTTGTGAAAAGATAGTTTTTCCATCCAAAACTTTTTCATAAAAATTGTCATCCACCTTTAGTCATAAAGAACTCATGGGTGTCAAATCTTAAGTTACTCATATGATAAGGGACACTGCTTTGATTCTCAGTGTGGTTCTATTTCTAGGGCTATGTCTACATTGGCAAGATTTAGTGCAAAAGCTGTTGCTTTTGCGCAAAATCTTGCAGCCTGTTTACATTGGCTGCGAGTATTTGCGCAAGAACACTGACGTTCTAATGTATGAAATCAGTGCTTCTTGCGCAAATACTCTGACGCTCCCACTCAGGGATAAGTCCTCTTGTGCAAGTGTTCTTGCGCAAGAGGCCAGTGTAGACAGGTAACATCAATTTCTTGCGCAAGAAAGCCCGATGGCTAAAATGGCCATTGGAGCTTTCTTGCACAAGAGAGCATCTACACTGGCATGGATGCTTTTGCGCAAAAGCAAATCTTTTGTGCAAAGGCACATGCTAGTATAGACGCTCTCTTACTCAAATACTCTAATGCAAAAACTCTTGCGTTTAGAGTATTTGCACTAAATCTTGCCAGTCTAGACATAGCCTATGTGTTTTCAGAAATGGGGATGTGGGTAGCCTACACAGATGTAAATTTTTCAGAAATGTGTTTGTTTATCAAAAGAAGCAGTCTTGGCAAGACCAAAACATTTCGTGAATTCATGCTATGTTTGCCTAATTGTTTCAGTAGAAACAAAAGAATATTAT
The DNA here is from genome assembly GCF_049634645.1 of Pelodiscus sinensis. Classification (NCBI taxonomy): domain Eukaryota; kingdom Metazoa; phylum Chordata; order Testudines; family Trionychidae; genus Pelodiscus; species Pelodiscus sinensis. The sequence goes on along the minus strand of NC_134717.1, from coordinate 5,681,945 downwards.
CCCTATGACATTTTCAAAGCAAAACATTTCCATTTTTGAATTCAAGATGATCTTTCAGTTTGAAATGTAATTCAATTTAATTTTTAAAAACTAAAAAAGTGATAAATGGTCCATAAACTACATAAAATATATTGTTTTGTGTCTAACAAAACATTTCATGTTGCCCCAAACCATTTTTCCACTTTTCAATTTGCTGAATTTAAAAGAAAGTATCATTTTGGGTTTCTGTTTTTATTTTTTTCAGAATAGCGAGAAAAAATATTTCCACAGCTATAGTCATTTATACATTCCTATCATCTAGCTTTCACTTCCTCTTTCTGGCCTGATTCTCAGTGCTGGTGAATATTTGTTATTGGCAATTATATCAATTACTCAACTTCTCCAAAGATCAGACTCTGTGGGATAGCACTTCTAGTCCACCAGGAATTACTGCCTTCTCTTTTCATTTTTGATGATGTCCTTCAAGCTCTACTTCCATCTAATCTATCTAACTAATATCTTAGGGTACGTCTACACTGTAGAACAAAGACAAATTAAGATATGCAATTTCAGCTACGTTAATTGTGTAGCTGAAATCGAAGTACCTTATCTTGGCTTTTGGAGCTGTCTACACTGCAGGAAGTTGAAGGAAGAGCATTCTAGCTTGACCTGCTAACATGTGGGAGCTGCTCCATTAGAGGATTTCTGACTAGCGCTAGAGACATTAAAATATTAACTTAGGCCTTGTCTTCACTATGGGGAAGATTGATGCTGTTGTAATCGATCTTCTGGAGTTCAATTTAGTGGGTCTAGTAAAGACCTGCTAAATCAAACTCAGAGGTTGCTTCCATTGGCACCAGTATTTCTGCTCCTCATAAGGAGTATGGGAAGCTGATGGGAGCATTTACTCCTGTTGAACTCTCACTGTAGAATTCCAATTGTGAATCTTAATTCGACCTTCCCGTTTAGTGTAGACCTGACTGGACTCACCTGTTACATAGACCCAGGTTGCCTCTTAGCTTGACTCTTCAACTGGCTATACTAGTGATCATTTAGTTTGGTCCCCATTCTTTAAAACGGGATGTCCCTTGTAGGTCCACTGCTAGCTGCATCTGGCCTCTCTCACAGAGCTGCTTATTTCACAAAAGTCTTGTTTGGCATGGTTGATTTCATGGGAGGAGCCTCAATTTATGTCCAAATTAAACTAGTCTGGCATTTCACTTTGCGCAATAGCTGGCATCCTACTGAGAAATAACAGATGGGCTGTATTCAGCCCTAACTTTGTAGTTAACAATTGCGTTTTAGAACAGAAGACTTCTGTTCAGCTGGATTCAGAGTTTTGATTAAATTTTCTTTGCTCTTCCGAGGTGGCTACAATTTACTTTCAACTTGTTGTAAGCACTGCAGTATTATATATAAACTGTGACATTCTCTCTTTCCCACCTTCGTGCCAAAAGCACAGAATCTGTTTCACTCATGTGACTGTGACACTAATCTGCTGCTTAATTAGTTTGTTTTAAGTTAAAAAAAAAAGAAAGATATTAAGGGCTTGTCATGTGGAGGCATTTTCTGCATCCTCCACAAAGTTTCTGCACTGTCCTTAAAAGCAACCCTCGCTTGGCAAGACAAGGATCAGCCTCATAGAAAGATTAAGATTTCAATAACTTGGAAATCAAAGTGCCTAGGAAAACATATTTTTACCTGATGGCTAGCAATTTTAACCTCTGCTGAGAGAGACCAAGATCACACGGGACAGAGAGGTAGAATAGATCTTTGATTTCCTTTTGACTTCTTGTCTAACATCTTAGTGTCCTTGTTCATTCCATTTTTACAGCAGGAAGATCCTGAGTCTATAGTTACCATCAGAGTTGCAGATCCATACACATTTTTCTAACCTCCTGCTATTGATCCCTGAGAACTTTCAAAAACTTTATGATCTTGAGTTGAAAACAGACATTTGTTGTAAAATGGAAAGTTTGTGCCAAATTATTTAAGCAGTTTTGGGGTAAAACTGCACTTTCTCCATCATTAAAAATATACTTGCAATTCTGATTTTTTAAAAGTTCTAGCACTAACATGTGCTAATGTTGAAACCGAGGGTATGTCTACACTGCAGGATTTAACTCTAAATAAGCTACACAGATTGAGCTACGTCAATTGCATATCTTATTTCAAAATAGTTTATTTCAAAATAGGGAGTGTCCACACAGCACTTATTCTGAAATAGAGCACTCTCCCTCCGATTACCCTTATTTCTCATACAGGAGTCAGAGTAAGAAGTCCTTCAGCTTGTCAGTATTTTGAAATAACTGCCTGCTGTGTAGACGCGGACTAAGTTATTTTGGAATAGCATTAGTTATTTCAAAATAGTGTTGGAGTGTAGATGTACCCTAAATGTATAGAGTTGACCAGAAAACTAAATCTTACTGAGGAGCAATATCACTGAGTGTTAAAATGAACATTGCTTTTAAGTTACCCTGTGGGAAACCACATTACAAATTTAATATCAAATGTGAATAAAAAGTATACACTTGAACACTGCTCTGTCTATGCATTCTTGATTCAATTAGCCACACAGTGAATTCATTTGCGACGTTAAATGTAAAAAAAAAGTTATTTTTCCAACTTCAGCAAAGTTTTATGTTAAGGTTAGCTGAAGTTTTGTGAGAAGTTTCTGCTTGGTTCTAATCTTCTTTGGATTGGTTGGCCTGTTGTAAATCATTAAGTAGTTATTTGTACTATTTCCACGAAAAGTCGGAAAATCAGCTTCCAAGTTAATTGTAGCATAACACACATTTGTGCATTGCAATGGTTAATAGTGTACATAAAAACAGCCAAAATGGGTCAGAGCAAAGGTCCATCTAGCTCAGTATCCTGTCTTCCAACAGTGGTCAATGCCAGATGCCACAGAGGGAGTGAGCAAAACAGGGAATCTTCAAGCAAACTGTCTCCCATCATCCATTCCCAGCCTCTGACAGAGGCTAGGCTGGGGGTGGCCAACCCGTTACAGAAGAGGAGCCAAAATAGTGGTGGATACAGGGCAAAGAGCTGAGGGAAAAAAGTTGTTGAGAAAAAAAAAGCAGCCCCGGCTGCGTTTGGTCAAGAAAAAAAAACCACAGCACAGTAGGCATTACCCTTTTAAGGTGGCCATTTTGAAGGCGGCCATTTTGAATTCTGCAGCAGAAACACGCTGCCCCTTTCAGAGCTGCGAGCCGTGGGTGTGGGAGATGCAATTTTTTCTTTGAAGAGCTGCATGGAGCTAGCAAGCTGCGGGTTGGCCACCCTTGGGCTAGGGTCACCATTCCTACCCATCCTGGCTAATAGCCATTGATAGACCTAACTTCCATGAATGTATCTCGTTCTTAACTGAACGCTGTTAAAGTCCTGGTTTTCACAACCTGTTCAGGCAAGGAATTTGACAGGCTGACCATGTGCTGTGTGAAGAAAAACTTCCTTTTGTTTGTTTTAAATAACTTCCTTTTGTTTGGTGTAAATAAGGGAAGGAACATGGGTGAGAATGCATAGCTTCTTTGTTCTGTTTAGAGGTACTGTTGAGCCTTCAAATTTAGCAGAGACAGGTGGGTAACTGCTGACTAGGCCAGAATAAACCAAAGTAATTGAGCGTGATGGGCACTAGACATGTTCATTAGCCTTTTTGAAGCTCCTTGGGTAATTTCCATTGTGGGCAAGCAACCTGGCCAACCACACGCAGAGCTACTGTTTGAGAGTTGAGCCAATGGGAACTCAAAGGCAAGCGGAGGAGTTTATAAATAGGAGTGGGAATGGGAGCCTCACTGGAGGATGGATGGTGGCAGAACACTGCAACAATGAGAAGGTCTGTGAGAATTATCTTCTGGGACTTGGCCAGTTTTATAGGGTTGGACTGCAAACTTCCTCACCCCGTTGGAGCAGAAGACGACTTGAATTTGCTGCACCATATGCAAACTGCAGCCAGTTACTGCAAAGCGTCAAAGAGAATTTGAAGATGGTTGGACAAAAAATTACTTTCCTACCTTAAGGCATTGGCATACCGCTCAGTGGGCTTGGATATGGTTTCACAGAGACTGAGACAAGTCCTGTGGCTGTGTACATATGTGGGTGCACATAACTATATTTCGCATTTGAACATGTGATAGCAACACAAAGTTAAACTTGGAAAAAAGCCCCTGGAAGTGTTGGCTATAAACAAGATTTGTTATTAACACTAATCTTAGCTGTTTCAAGCATTCTAAATAAACTGTGTTGGAGGCATATGTGTATACTGATTTAGCATCTTAGTTCTCCTTTAGAGATTGTGTCACTCTCCTATTAGATGTAACTCTGTGTGGATCCTGAAAAGACTAAACTTTACTCTGTACCCAAGTAGAGAAATAAGCTGAGGTATAAAAAAAGGGAAGGAAACATTTTCCCTAGTATTAGCATAGTGCTTGTTCTCAAACCCTCTACAGTGGCCCAAGTAATCCCAGATGCTCTTTATTGCTGCTTGAATGGGCACTCTTATTAAGGAGTTAGATTTCTATGTGCCACAAAATGAACCTGCACAGACAGGCCTGAAATTGTTCTTGGGTGCAAAATTGAAGCCATTGGGAGTCATTGCATACTTACTGTTAGGTACCCCCCATTAGGATGATACTTGGCAGGTCTGTTCTGTAAGATATTTAAATAAGAGAGTAAATGAAGAAAACCAGTGACTTATCTGTCAGTCTTTATTATCTTGTTAGCTCTGAGGGCAAAGACTCTAGCTAGACTGAGCAGTCATGACAGACTAGCAAGAAAAGACACGTTATTGCACTTATAAAATATTGCACGTCTAATGAGAATCTTGCACATTCAAATGGTTCCTTGAGCTTTTTTCTTAATTAGATGGTTAGAAAGAAGGGGAAGCCCATTGTTAGACACATCCAGTTACCTACATTATGATGAGCGGATGACATATTTTCTGCCACTTAAACTTCCTCCTTTGTTGTTTTCAAAAACACTAAGTCTGCTCCTTTGGCTTCCATCTCTGGAAATAAAATCCAGGGTTGGTTCTTTTCTTCATTTCTAATCATGGCAGCACCTATTTCCCCATTCAATATTATATAGGGGCATAATTCCTCCCCCATAAAGTTCACCCACCCTTCAGATTAATGGAATGAAATCACTGCAGAAGCAATACAATAATATTGAAAAGACTCATACGGGAGCTAAGCAGACAGTTAGCATCCCAGACAGGTTTGTTTCTCTAGGACCTCTTGTAACACTGATGGTAATAGAAACTGCACACAATGACAGGTTTTACAGTCAACCATTAGTGCACACCTGCTCATATTTTAGAAGGTACCAATGCAATAGTAGAATTATCTTTTGCAAACAGAAGCTATTAATGTCTTGGTAAATTGATTTTTGAACCTATTTGTGGATATACATTTGCTATGAATAATATAGAAAGTGGAACCCAACTGCAAAAATCTAATTGCATCGTTTAGAAAATGGGAGGACAGAAATTTGTTTAGGTGTCATCAGAGCTATAGCGCACAAATATGACTAAATACAGGTTGGCTAGATATACTAAATAAAATGCAAAAATAAATACATTTTTAAAGCCCTACTCTTTTTTATTCCATTATGCGATGTAGTCACCTTTGCAAAGTAACCACTGAATTCTTGAGCTTCAGAGAGGTAGCCATATTAGTCTGCAACTGGAAAAACTTAAAAAACAACAGATAGTCTATGAGCACCTTAGAGACTAACAAAACATGTCGATGGTATCATGAGCTTTTGTGGGCACAACCCACTTCTTCAGATGAATGGACTTAATAAAGGTCCAGTTCCAAAATCAACAAGGGATGGGGGGGAAAGAGAGAAATAAATAGTCAATTAGAGTGTTCATGCCATATGAAGCTGATAGAGAAGGTTCAAATTGTTTTTAAGTACCCATTGTTTGTTTGGTTAAGATGTTAGGATATGGAAGGTAGCCAGGCAATGGTCTTTGTTCATGCCTTTGTGATGGGTCCCAAACCTGTAAATCATAGAATCATAGAATAATAGGACTGGAAGGGACCTCAAGAGGTCATCGAGTCCAGCCCCCGCCCTCAAGGCAGGACCAAGCTCCGTCTACACCATCCCTAAATAAAGTTCACTTCCAAGACTTCCCTGTGTAGTTGCCTTGTGGAATTGGCCTGACCCAACAAGGTGTCTTTGAGATCCATGAATGAGTGCTCGGGCAAGTTAAAATATTCTCTAACAGGTTTCTGTGTGTTGCCTTTTTGAATATATGATTTCTGTCCATTAATTCTTTCCCGTAGAGACTGTCCAGTTTGACCAATATAACACTTCAAGCCGGAATGAGAGCTTGGTTAGCAGTGTGAATCCAGCCAAACTCCCGAATCACCCCGCATTTACACTAGCCTCAGATGAGAATCTGGCTCTTTGTTTTGAATCTTTAAGTCCGAATTCTCCTTTCCATTCATATACATCATTCCCAGTGGGATCATATATATATCTGTGCCTTGTGAAAAGATGAAAGAGGGGAGTTCAAGGGCTTGGTCCAACATGCACTAAAGTCAACGGGAGTCTGTCCAAGGACTTCAATGAGATTTGGATCAGGCCTTTAGTAATTCATTTTGGGGATGGAGCAAGATTCTTTATAACAATTTGAAGAAGACGGATCTAAGGCAAATTTGCAAATATTTGATTTAACGTATTAGAAATATTTTATTAATTTCCAACAGATGGAAACCAAGACTTCACTCTCCTTTCTCCTAGCTCTCCTTTGTCTCCCTTCCCTTTCACCTTCCTCCCTTTAGATTTATTTAGGGGTTTTATTTTTGTCTTTTTTTCCCTATTCTTTCCTTATTCAAGCAAATAATTCACCCCCCACCAGAAACAACAAGGCAAAATGCCTGCTTAGACACAAACAACTACTCACAACCTGTCTGCACACTGATCCAGAATTTTTGAAAAGCAAATTAAGAAAATAATGTTGCTCCTTTATTCCCAACACATTTGACTCCATGCTATGCTGCGTTTATATGGTTGGGATCGGACTTTGTTACTGGTTGGAAAGAAATGAGTTCTGGTTTTTGGGGTATCTGGGATTAAATTCTGTGTTTCTAGTGTCAAATTACCCAAAATGCTCAGCTGATTTAAGTCCTCATTGTTTCAAACAGTTGCCAACATTCTATGATTCATGCATGCTGCAAAATTCACTTACATCAGATTTGTACATCTTCAGATTGTAATGAACTCTGTTTTTATAAGAATAGGTCCCTGTTTACAAGCTATTGTGGGGAGGAATAGCTCAGTGGTTTGAGCATTGGCCTGCTAAACCCAGGGTTGTGAGTTCAATCCTTGTAGAGGCCATTTAGGGATTTGGGGCAAAAATTCATCAGGGTGGTACTTGGTCCTGCTGTGTAGGCAGGGGACTGGACTCAATGACCTTTCAAAGTCCCTTCCAGTTCTAGGAGATAGGCAATCTCCATTATTAAAAGCTATGGTGGTATGTGTTAAGTTTCTGGGGCAGATACAGGAACATGAATGCTGAGATAAGACCCTTAGCATGAAGAGAAACTACTTCTCACTACACTATCTAGTATTATTACAAGGGAGGATAATTAGGATAAAGATTTCATGTACATTTTTTTGAATGGAATCTGTTTCTTTAATTCAAAACTAGGGCTCTCCTTACTCATACACAGAATGTGCAGCTGTGTAGGGCACCTGAAAATTTGGGATACAACTGGGTCTTAATGTCCCCCCACCTGCCTCTTCTTGTCCCCTGTTCTCTTAAAAAATCTTGATAGATAAATTAGAAAACTATTTTTCAGTAACTTTCTAGCTGGAAGGAAATAGAACTATGGACAGTCTTATTCATGGATTAGTATTCAAGCCCTTTTATTCAGCTGTAAATTACAAATATCCTGCAAATCATTTCTGGGATCCATGTTAAAGATAGGTCAAAGTAAGCAGAAACATACACCTTTTCCCTCTATGAAACTGAGTCTAACTTCTTTTATGGGTCTTTCTTTGCTAGCCTAAAAAATATTTCATGGAAGGAATATTACTCCTAACCTTTCTGTCCTGACATGTATTTGATTCTTTTTAGATTCTCTTTTTTTACTTCATAGTCCACTGCAAGGACTTGTTGTATTTCTTTACCAGTTTATGTTCAGGCATATTTCAAACTCCAAATCATTAGACTTCCTCCAAAATCTTTTTCATCCATTCCTCTGCAGTTCCTCTCCTTCTATATCTTCTCAGTGGCTGCATCCAAACTTTTTTTCACAACCAAACTTTTCGGTCAGGGATAACTGGAAGAGACATGGAGGTAGTAGCGATTCAACTTTTTTCCTCTTCTAAAAGTATGTTTTTTAAAACGAAAGTTCAAATGTAGTAACATTTTGCACAGATTAAGCCAGGCACAAGTTTGCAATAACGGACGCAAAGGGAGGGACCTGATGAAGAGGAGTTGAACACCAAGAAAAATCCTGTGCTGTAAAATTTGCCTGATTCAGGGAAAATAACTAGGAGCTGAGATTCTGCACCCTAATGTAATATCATGTACAAAGAACCTCATCAGACATATCCTTAGGCACTGCATAGCTTCGGAAGTGTGAGCAATGAGTTTAGAGCCACAGGTAAGTTAAATTGGGACAGAAATGAGAATATTGGTGAATTTTTAAAGCATTAGTGAGATCTGAAAGGGACTGCCTTCTTCCTGCTAATAACCATTGTACGAGTGTAACATATGGAGTACCTGGCACGTCTGTACAGCTGGAAAGAACACGCTTTCTCTTTTCAGAGAACTTCTCTTCAGCTGTGCACACTCTTCATCTTCACCTGTATCACTTCAGGTCTGTCTACGCTGCAATGTAAGACCAGGGTTAGTAGAACTTGAGTTAACAGACCATCGGTTTCTTAACCTAGGGCGTGAGCATCTTCACTTATTTGTAACCCTAGGTTAGGAATGCTTGAGCAATGGGTCCCAACTACTCTGCTGCATCTACTCTGAATTATGCAGGCCCAAGTCCAGTCACTCATATTCCAGGCTTCCTACAGCCCACCCAAAAGGTGGCTGCTAAAACCCTTTATTCATGAGGCAGTGTGAAAAAAAGAAGTTACTCACCTTGTGCAATAATGATGATTCTTTGAGGTGTGTGTCCCTGTGCGTGCTCCATTGTGGGTGTTGGGCTCATCCCAGCGCCGCAGATCGGAGATCTTTTAGCCATTGTTTGCCGGACTGCGCATGGGCAGCAGCCATTTTGTGACTTTTCACGCCGTTTCTGGTCACGTAGTCTGGCTCCCTCCAGTTCCTCCTGATCGTCAAGGTCTGGAAGACATAAACAACAGACTCTGAAGAGAGGAGGAGGGTGGGTCGTGGAGCACCCACGGGGACACACACCTCGAAGAACCATCATTACTGCACAAAGTGAGTAACTTCTTCTTTGGGTGGTGTCCCCGTGGGTGCCCCACTGTGGGTGACTTCACAGCAGGTTCAAAAGGCAAATAGGATGCTAGGAATTATTAAGAAGGGGATAGAAAATAAGACCCAGAATATCTTACTGCCCCTGTATAAAACTATGGGTATGTCATATCTTCAGTACTGTGTACAGATGTGGTCTCCTCACCTCAAAAAAGATATTTTGGCCTTGGAAAGGGTTCAGAAAAGGGCAACTAAAATGATTAGGGGTTTGGAACGGGTCCCATATGAAGAGAGGTTAAAGCGACTGGGACTTTTCAGTTTAGAAAAGAGGAGACTGAGGGGGGATATGATAGAGGTCTATAAAAGCATAAGTGGGGTGGAGAGGGTGCATACAGAAGAGTTCTTCATTAGTTCCCATAATAGAAGGACTAGAGGTCTATAAAATCATGAGTGGTATGGAGAGGGCGGATAAAGAAAAGTTCTTTATTAGTTCCCATAATAGAAGAACTAGAGGACACCAAATGAAGTTAATGGGTAGCAGGTTTAAAACTAATAAAAGAAAGTTCTTCTTCACACAGCATATAGTCAACCTGTGGAACTCCTTGCCACAGGAGGCTGTGAAGGCTAGGACTATAACAGAGTTTAAAGAGAAGCTAGATAATTTCATGGAGGTTAGGTCTTTAAAAGGCTATTAGCCAGGAGATAGAAATGGTGTCCCTGGCCTCTGTTTGTCAGAGGCTGGAGAAGGATGGCAGGAGACAAATGGCTTGATCATTGTCTTCGGTCCACCCTCCCTGGGGTACCTGGTGCTGGCCACTGTCGGCAGATAGGCTACTGGGCTAGATGGACCTTTGGTCTGACCCAGTATGGCCGTTCTTATGTGGCGACATCCAGAACAGGTAAGGAAACCAAGTCTGGTGTGGCCAGAATGGTGCCATTAAGATCACTTTTGCTTTGTCCATGATTATCTTCTCCAGGACCCTGGGAATTAGAGGAATGGGAGGGAATGCATATAGGAGACAATGACCCCAGTTGTAGAGAAAAGCATCCCTCTTGGATTCCTGGCCGATGCCTGCCCTCGAGCAATATTGTACACACTTTGCGTTGTACTGCGTGGCAAAGAGGTCCATGAATAGGTGGCCCCAGTGATTGAATAGAGTGTGAAGAGTGTGTGGGTGTAATTCCCATTCGTGTTGCTGGGCAAAACTCCTGCTGAGTGCATCTGCTGTGATATTATCCTCCCCCGGAAGGTTGGCTGCTGCAAGAGTCACGTTGTGCTGGTTGCAGAAGTTCCACAAACGTACAGCTTCCATGCAAAGGGAGTGGGACCGAGCTCCTCTCTGCCTGTTTATATAATAAACTGCTGTCATATTGTCTGTGAGTACCTGCACCTCTTGGTTGTGGATAAGCGGCAGGAAGTGTTTGCAGGCATTGGAGACAGCTCACAGGTCAAGCAAGTTAAAGTGGAGGAGAGATTCCTCAGGGGACCAGCGGCCTTGAACTTGCCCACTCACAATGTCACCAATGTGCTCTTCCATCATCATTTGAGGCCCTTTCAACATCATTGGGCGCCGGGGTGGCATAGCTGAGGAGTCCGACCGCGGCTGAAGGACCTTGTCAAACATCAACATTTTGAGCGGCATTTCACGGTCATGGCGCGCCTGGGCAGTCAATTTTGAGCAGTGGGAACACTTTTGGGGAATGTGTCCCTCACCAAGGCATCTTATACAAGACGCGTGCCAGTCTGAGGCAGGCATGGACTCCTTGCATGTTGTGCACTTCTTAAATCCCAGGGATCCAGCATTTAGCAACTTGACGAATTTTACTGTATATATATTTCTTTCTTCTTTTTTTTTGCCAACGCGCTAAATAAGAACTAACTACAACTATAAATGAACAAACAACTAACTATATACAAGATCTTCTCTCTTCTCTCAATTCCTGTCAGGATTGACACAAGAGGGAGCTGTTTCTCCGTCTGCGCCTGAAGACGGTTAGGAGGAAATGGTGGGAGCCGGACCACGCAATCAGACACGGCGTGAAAAGCCGCAAGATGGCCGTCACGCACGCGTGGTCTGGCAGACAACTGTTAAAGATCTTCGATCTGTGGCACCAGGAAGAGCCTGACACCCACAGTGGAGCACCCACGGGGACACTACCCGAAGAACTACGGGACCCTCCACCAAACTTGATTGTCCGGAGGATTGTGAGGTACTTCTGGCTGGTTCCCCAGAGCATGAGTCTGGTGGGGCTGCACCTACATTGCCAAGTTATAGGGCAAGAGCCCAGGGTCCCAGCTGGACTCAGGCTCAGAACCTCCATTCCTGTTGAGTCCTGGGACTTGTGTGTAAATGGAAGGAGACTTAGGTTTGATTCTATCTCAACATGTGGGTTTACCTTGCAAGGCAAACACACCCTCCCAGGCTGCAGTCTCATGAAGTGTAATAAACAAAATAGCAGCATCTGAGTAGGACAATTGATGTGGTTCGGGGGGTGCTCGTGATTTAGGAGTTGGTGCTGCCCCCAAGCCAGTATTGAACCATAGAGTCATAGGGCTGGAAGGGATCTTGAGATGTCACCTAGTACAGTCCCCTGCATTCATGGAAGGACTAAATAACTACTCCCTGCAGTCATTCAAAGTAATGACTCCCCAGTGCTTCCTGGGGCTCTGTCGAGGTAGTGCACCCACATAGAGGAAGCCTGCCTTGGACTAATTTCGAGGCTTCCCTTTTGTGTGGACATCTATTTCAAAATAGTTATTTCAGAATAATTTCCTAGTGTAGACATGCCCCTGGGCAATTTATTCCTGTCTTTAACTGTAGCCTTGGGTAGACGAAATTTCACTGCCCTTTTCCAGTGCCTAAAACCCCCCCTCACTCCCACAGCCATAGAGTACTGGAGACCCAGAGTTTGGTCTGTAAGGAATTTCAGTAAGGATTGCCCAGTGTCAGCCTCCTTACATTCAAGTTCCAAAAGAAACTAAAGAAATGAATTTAATTAAATAACTTTATAAAATCGTATGAAGCAACAAATAATCAAATTCTTACAGAAGAACACAGCTATGTTATAACCCAGAGATAATGTCCACAGTTAGGGTACGTCTAGACTACAGGCTTTTATCGACAGAAGTTTTGTCGACAGATACTGTCGACAAAACTTCTGTCGGCAAAGAGCGTCTAGACTACATTGAGTTCTGTCGACAAAGCAAGCTGCTTTGTCGACATGGTAGTGTAGACGCAAAGGACAGTTTACATGCAATAACACCTTCTGTCACCAGAAACTCTGTCGACAGAAGGCGTTATGCCTCGTAAAATGAGGTTTACCAGCGTCGGCAAAACTGCTGAGTTCTGTCGACGTTATGTCGACAGAACTCAGCGGTAGTGTAGACACAGGTATAGTTTTGTAGACAAAAGTCCACTTTTGTCGACAAAACTCTGTAGTCTAGACACACCCTTATAGTAAACATAAGTAAAAAGAAAACTAAAAGCAAAATGTGAACAGTTCAGTCCACGTAAACACAGTGGCTACGTCTAGACTGGCATGATTTTACAGAAATGCTTTTAACGGAAAAGTTTTCCGTTAAAAGCATTTTCGGAAAAGAGCGTCTAGATTGGCACTTTTTGCAGAAAAGTGTCCGTGGCCAATCTAGATGTGCTTTTCCGCAAAAAAGCCCCGATCGCCATTTTCGCGATCGGGGCTTTTTTGCGGAAAACAAATCTCAGCTGTCTACACTGGCCCTTTTGTGCAAAACTTTTGCAGAAAAAGACTTTTGCCCGAACGGGAGCAGCTAAGTATTTCCGCAAGAAGCACTGATTTCTTACAGTAGGAAGTCAGAGCTTTTGCGGAAATTCAAGTGCCCAGTGTAGACAGCTGGCAGGTTTTTCCGGAAAAGCAGCTGATTTTCCTGAAAAACTGGCCAGTCTAGACACAGCCATTAAGGAAAGACTGAGAGGTCCCAAAAGCTTAGATTTAGTTCACCAAAGCCTCAGTTTGTGCCTCTGATCATCAAATCTGCACCATATGCTGAGTCTGAACCATCTCTCCACTTGCTTGTAGGGAATGCTCAGTTGAAGTCCAGGCAGCCTCTTCTTCTGCTGTGGATCACTGCTAAGCAGCCAGGTCACTGATTAAACTAGTCAGTTAACTCACAAATGAACAGGCTTAAAGAAACCTGTTACAAGTAAACACAACAACTGAGAATAACAAAGTAGAAAGGACTCTTCCCCCGGTACTACATTTACAGAGAAGCGGAAGAATCATACTGAGAAAGTAACTCGAACAGTTTGGCTAAAATCAAAACAGCATTTAAAGCAGACAATTAACCCAGAAGAAGGTATTTTCCCTCCCAGGTTCTCCTTGCTCTAGGTAGCATTGCCCAGGATCCCTGGTAGAGAGTTAACAGCATCGCTACCTGCTGCAAAGTGCTGCAGAGTGAGGAGTGCAGAGTCTGCTCTCTGCTCCTGGCTCATCTTCTCTCAGCTCACACAGGCCTTAGAGAAGCATCTGCCCTGCCTGCTTACTCATGAAGTCTGACCCCAAACTACCAAACCCAACTCCAGAAACTTCTGGGTGGAGGGGTAAATCATCCTAGCAGCAGTAACACTCATCTCAATCCTACCTCCTCCCAAGGGGTCTTTTAAAGAGATAGATCCCTATTAGGTGCATGGGTTACATAACCATCCTGACAGGAATTTTTTTCCTAATGTTCAACTGAAGCCCCTGGCTTCTTGTCCTATCCTCACAGGTGAAGGAGAATATTTTTTCTTCCTCTTCCTTGCAACAATATTTTATGTGCAAACCTCAGCATGATGTTTGTTAGCCCCACACTGCAGGAAGATCTGTCATTCGGATAAGATACAGAACAGGAACCCTAATCCTCTGTGGGTGTTAACGATCATGGAACTTCCTGGATGAATAGTGCTGTTAGCTATAGTGCCCTCTCCTGCAGAATTACAGTCTACCCAACTATATTCCTCATGGCCTGCCATTTGGACACAGCATTCTCTTTCCCTTTCTCACCTCAGCTCCACTGGAGTGTTCTGTCAGACACATGGAGGAGGAAACAGTTAAATATTCACATCACACTGGGAAGATTTCCTGATTGTGAAGGCTCCTGGCCTGAGGTGAGCAGTTGGCTTTTCTGCAACTCTCCCGGCATTAGGTTATGCTGCTATTAGCGGAACAACTTTCATGTAGCTCCCCTGGTAGGAATTCTTCCGGGAGCTACTCTTCCAGCAGAGTGGTCATGGGACAGATTCTGGTCATGGGACAGATGGGTCTGCAGCTGAGGTCTGAGTTTGCACTGTCCTTTGAAATCCTCTTCCCCATAAATAGCCATGGGGATCATTCATGCCCCCCACAACCTGGTCAACTGACTGAAGTCCTGTCCTCAGGCAACTTCTGCCGCCCCTCTGTACACTGATGTAAACCAGCCTAAATGCTCTCTGTGGCATTTACACCTGGGCTGCATTTATGTAACCGAGGCAGATATAAAGAGGCACTGATAGAAATACACAAGTGCAGCACTGCTATTTCTACAGCCTTATCTTAGCACAAGGAAGACTGGCCGGATACTTGTGTTATTTATGTGTTCTCTGCTACCCTCTAGCACTATGCTAAACAATCACTATTTACTTTTAAATTCACACATAGACCAGCAATTAATTTACAACAGATATTTCCCCTTCTGCCATCTTTCCCTCTGATTCAGGTGAGAATTAAGCATTGGCTGCAGGAATAGATCATTACACAAGAACAACCATACAGGGTCAGACCAATAGTCCATCCAACCCAGTATCCTGTCTTCTGACAGTGGCCAATACCAGATGCCTCAGAGGGAGGGAACACAACAGGGAATCCTCACGTGACTCACCCCTCTTCTGTCACCTATATCCAGAGAAACAGAGGCTAGGCACACCAGTCCTACCCATCCTGGCTAACAGCCATTGATGGAACTATCTAGCTCTTTTTTGAACCCTGTTAAAGTCCTGGTCTGCACAGCATCCTTTGGCAAGGAGTTCCGTAGATTTACTGTGTGCTGAGTGAAGAAAACTTCCTTTTGTTTGTTTTAAACCTGGCAAGAATGCAAGTTCCAGTAGCAATGGTAGTGAAGCTTGTCAGAGAATTGAGAGATGAATGTTCCCAGAAGCTTATGAAGAGGAGTGTGTGACAGGAGACAGGAAGAGAAATGGAAACATAAAGGAAAGCATGCGCTTGTATCATGGATGTGTACAGTCCCGATACAGCACGTGTCTGTGTTTCTATGTATGCAGAAAGCCCTCATGTCTTGAATGATCAGACTTAGATTGACTTTGTCAATGTTCTGTCCCAAAATGACTGTGTTAGGAGGCCTTCAAGTGGGGAGGGGGGAGGGAGAGGGGGAGGAATCTCAGGCTACATCTACACTACGGCAATTTTTCGGAAGAGGAAATGCAAACAGAGCTCTCATTTGCAAATCTCATGCTCTCATTTGCATATTCTCTTCTGATCCTTTTTGCAGAAGAGGTTTTTGCGATAAAAAGCTCCATGTAGATGGGGCCATTTGTTGGAAAACCCCTGTTTTGCGCAAGATCCCTTATTCCTCGAAAAATTAGGTTTACAGGATCTTGCGCAAAACAGGGTTTTTCAGCCTAACAGATTAATTTTCTGATGAGCGGTGAGAACCAGATGACATTTATCTGCATGCGGAATTTCCAGAAAACAAAGGCAGGTCTACCATACTTTCAGCTTTGTCAAAACGCCTTTGTCTGCAGAGTCGAACAGACACTGTGTTCCATTCAATGTAGCGCAAATCAGTGGAGTCGGATGCAAAACTCATTGAAGTCAATGGAAATACGTGTGCAGAAACAGGTACTGTTTCTTGAGATGTGGAGAGTTTAAAACCTGTGCCCATCACCTGTGAAATGTTGTTCTCTTGCCTCAGTTTCCTTCCCTTGAACAATTTTAGGTGCACAGTGATTGCCTACTGGTGCATCTAACAGTATGGCTCTCTCAGTATAAAATATTTGGCTGAAAGTCAAGCGTTAGCTTTTGTCCACAGGAAAATACAGCATGATAGTTTTCCCACAATAGTCCCTCCATACAGCAGCGGTAGCCGTGATACCATAGTTCCTCACTCAAACCTACACCCCTTTACAAAATGGACATTGCTAGCTCAAAGGTTGGCACAGCCTGCTATGCCTTCAATAAGACAACAGGGAGGTCTTAAAAGTGAGTGGTTTTTCAATAATATTTTATTAATTTTGAATAATACTGTTAACTCCAGGCAATTAGCCAATACTTGGCGATTTGAGAGCTGTTTCTATTAGGAGGAGAAATTGATGACAGAGTCAGGTGTTTCTCTGAGGTAACCTTGCTCAATTCGCAAAGAATATACAAAGGCCTGGTTCCCTGAAAACAGAAGAAATCAAACAGGGGACAATTATTTTGCTCATGGCTCTAAAGCCTCTTTCCAGTCAATATTCAGCCCAAAAGTATGCTCTTAGCTTTTTCCCTAGGGGCATATTACGCATGCTTCTCTAGCTGTCACCAGGGCTTCTATGCTGCCTTCTCTGTTCACTGTGGTGTCTTCCTTCCTTCCTTCCTTCCTTCCTTCCTTCCTTCCTTCCTTCCTTCCACACTCACAAACACTCCTCTCCCTTAATGAACATCCATCTCCCTGCATTTGAACTCAGACTCAAGGACAAACCACATATAGGTTAGGTGATAACCCTTGATGACTGCACAGCTCGGCTCCTACTCCAGTGTTGCATATGGATCCGTGCTTTGGGCAGGGACTTCTATGCTTTCAATGATCTCATCCATAACAGAGTTTAATTGCTTCTTACATTTGCCCTGACTGAAGGGGGGCTGCTGTGTCCATATGTGTCAATGATGTTTCACCCAACCTCCGTGGTAACAGGTGATAGTCTAGGCACTCAGCTTTCCTGCCCTGCTGTACTGCAATGATATCTGTACACAAAAAAGTGCCTTGTGAGGCACCAAATGGAAGTTAATAACATTCAGATGATTAATACCATTGCAAAATGTATATATTAACCTTCTGTGCATGATGTTTATGGTCACAAAACTACATATAGGTTAGGTGATAAACAGCTCTGTCCTAGAATGTCGGTAAGAATGTCGGTTTACCTCAGTTGACATATTAGCATCACCCAAAGTCATAGAGCTAACCCAGCAGGGGTTCTCCCATCCTGAACTCTAACAAATGAGAATTAATGAGGCTTCTGCACTGCAGAGAGATACAGGAGTCCTTCCCAGGGGCCCTTCCAGCTTTGTAAGACAAAGAATCCCTTTGGGAAGATAAGGAACCGAAAGAGACTCCATCTTTGTCCTTCACCTGACGAGACAAAGAAACCAAGCAACTGGATCTCTGTGATTAGTCCTGGCCAGTAAAAAAATGCAAAGAGACCTTGGGTGCAAGAAACCATCTTGAACAAATTCTGAATCTTGCTAGACTAAGTTTTAGACTTTTAAATAATTGTTTTCCCTTTCATTTGCTGGTAACTTTCTCTGCTGTTCTTTCTTTTGCTTGGTATCACTTGCTCCATGCTCTTTTGTTTTCATAGCTTGAGCTTGGTTTCTAAGCTTGTTTCTAAGTTTCCAAGCTTTGTTTTTAGTCTATGTTAAGTCAGTCGGAAGTAAAATTAAGTGAACATCATTAACTCCTAGCTTTAGCATCTCACCATCTCTGTACCTCCTACTCGAGAATTGAAGAACTTGGACTGTCACTTTCTTGGCACGTGAGAGATGAGGCTGTTCCTTTGTCTTTTACCACCAGGTTGTCAAGGAAGAGTGTGAATACAGTAATTCCTCATTTAACATGTGCTGGCTTAACATGTTTTCACAATAGCACAATTTTCTTTTTAGGGAACATTTTTTCAATTACACAACCGTCCCCAGAATAACACGATTTCCCCAGCTGGCCCATTGCCGGCGGCTGCGCAGGGCTTCCCCTGCCTCCCTGCAAAACGGCAGAGAGTTCGCTTCTTGCTGCGTTCCCCGGTGACCCTTCCTCGCCAGATGCAGTGTGGGTCCCGGCAGACCCGTCACAGGGGCATACTCCCAACCCAATCTCCCTCCCCTCTCCTCCCCTTCCCTTCCCCAGAGCCAAACACCTCCCCTCCCTGCTATACCCCAGTTGCCTTTCTCCCCCAACCTTATGTCCCGGTCCCAACACACACCACCGCTTGAAACGCAACCCCCACCTTTTCCATTATTTTCAATGGGAAAACTGACCCCGCATAACATGTTTTCACTTAACACATCATTTTCTGAAACATATTGATAGTGTTAAATGAGGAATTACTGTGTATTAGTCACAGCTTTAGAGAATGCAGTACCACAAGAAATAAGAACATAACACCACATGTATTTATAAGATACCATGTGTACCTTGAAAATGATAGTACTGCATTTGTGACCCTGATTTATTTTACCATTTGATTACTATTTGATTTATCTCAACAAAAGTTTTAAGATTATATCAGTCTCAGCATGAGCATCCTCTAATAACCCCAATGGTCCTTTGCATATTCCATGTAGCCTGATTCTGGGACACCAGAGATGTCTACGCTGCACAGTAAGCTCAGGCTTTCACTCCAGCCAACCCCTCCCCTCCATCCATCCCCACACACAAATCAGTCTGAGTTGGCTGAGTTAGCATTCAGGACTGAAATCCTTGGACTCCACGAGGAGGCTTGGTCAGAGCCCAAGTCTTGCTGAGTCTCAGGTCAAAGCCCTGCCATGTCATAGTGTGGATGCATCTCAAGCT
The DNA here is from genome assembly GCF_049634645.1 of Pelodiscus sinensis. Taxonomy (NCBI): domain Eukaryota; kingdom Metazoa; phylum Chordata; order Testudines; family Trionychidae; genus Pelodiscus; species Pelodiscus sinensis. The sequence goes on along the minus strand of NC_134717.1, from coordinate 5,662,791 downwards.
GCAACCTGAGTCGGAAGCTCTGTTGTGCATCCTTGGTGTGTTAGAAGAGCTGCGAGACACCAGTCCAGCAAGCCCAGGGTGACAGTGCAGTGTAATGGTCAAGTAGAGCTTAAAAACATCGAATTCACAATCCTGGGTCCCAGAGATGGGGGTTTTCATTGCAGTGGAGACACACCTTCCAGAGCTTGTGACTGGGAGATTTTTATTGATGTAATGGGCTGTGAATCCATCTCTGAAAGAGCAAGATCCTGATCACGATTTACATAAAGACAATATTTGGGTGTACAACTTGGTTTGTGCAGCTCCACAGGGCTGGTCAAGTGTAGCTCTCGGTGCGGCTATGGGACTTGACCCCGTCTCAGATGTCAGGGTTTCATGGAACATTACAGCTGCTTCCCAACACATTTCTGTGCAAGGCTAGAACTCAATCTCCGCTGTGATCTGTCAGCTCCTATTTCAAACTTGGACAAGGAGGAATGCCAGTTTTTCATGAGTAGTCTATGCCAAAACTAAACACAACAATACCTGTCCAGTGTCTGTCTGGAACCCACACCATGTTACAAAATGATTTGGAAACGTGGCGCTGGATGAGAAACTGGCGGGTGAGTGTTTCGGCAGCTCCAATTAGACCCTATGAAAACAGATCAGAGACTGTCCAGGTTGTTTCCTATCAGCTTGGTTATAACTCTGTGAACAGGAGATGGAAACGAGTGAAAGAAATTTAGTATCTATATTTAATTTGGAAGAAATCTGAATGTAAGGTGGCCTGCGAGCCCCTCAAGGCAACTTCAAGACTGTTGCAGAGCTCACAAATGTTGCACTTTGAATCCAAGCTTGACAGACTTTTCTTCTGACATTTTCCTCATTTACAGAAAACTTGGCATTTTCACGCAGACAGATGAGTTCCCTCTCGCCTCTCCCCTCGCCCCCCATCTGATTCAAGAGGTTCTGAAAGCTCAAAGAAAGCCAATGAATTGGAAAAGTTTCAGATACATGTCAGGCTCGAAAATGGCATTTGAAACAAGGCTTAGAATAGTGAGAGAGACAGCTGGGATTGGTGACCACAGGGAGAAAACAAGTGAGTCAGGTCTAGTGCTCTGTGTCGCTTTGTAAATGCGCTTGCTGGTCACCATCAGATAACTGCAGACCTTGGCATAAATATGCTCCCTGGATCGTCAGCTCTACAAGAGTCTATTCTGTTACAGAAACAATTGATTGCTGTCATGAGGGAGTCATTACCAGACAGACAAACATTAAAGGGAGCTGCATTCTCCCCCTTTTTCTCTCACCTCTTTCCCGACAGGCTATCGATTTTTATTCTTCCTGGGTAGATCTTGGCAGATTTGTGTAGTTCTGTGCCAGCATATCAAAGATTGTGTATGTTTTGGAATTCATTGAGGAAAAGCAGCTACTAACCTGTAGAAACAGAAGGATGAAACCTATAGGTAACACATTAAGGAATTGACAAGATACCTCTATCTTGTTTGCCTTCCTGTTTCACATTTTTAATATTTCTCCTCCATATGAAAATCGTTGCTGCTGTATTTTGAAATCTTGCTTATTTCACCCTGGCACTTTTAAAACCCTTTAATGTAGCTGATTTTTCTTAGTGTTGAACCATATGTCAAAGTCTCAGAGGGTAGCTGTGTTAGTCTGTAATTAAAAAAAAATGTAAACAATGAATAGTCCCACTTCTTGCTCCATTCATCTGAAGAAGTGGGTTGTCACCACGAAAACTCATGATACCATCTATATGTTCTGTTAGTCTCTAAGGTGCTGCAGGACCATTCATTGTTTTTTAGGTTTTTTCTTATGTCATAAGTTTCTTATCTTCTGTACTGTATCGTTGTAAAAAATATTTGTCTTAATGCCTTGTCTGTTCTCAACTATTTAACTTCATATAATAGTGGCAACTTTTTCTGTCAAAGAAATTCATTTTGGCTATGTCTACACTGGCCCCTTTTCCGGAAGAGGCATGTAAATTTCACGAGTCGTCGTAGGGAAATCCGCGGGGGATTTAAATATCCCCCGCGGCATTTAAATAAAAATGTCCGCCGCTTTTTTCCGGCTTTTAAAAAAGCCGGAAAAGAGCGTCTAGACTGGCCCCGATCCTCCGGAAAAAATGCCCTTTTCCGGAGGCTCTTATTCCTACTTCAAAGTAGGAATAAGACCCTCCGGAAAAGGGCACTTTTTCCGGAGGATCGGGGCCAGTCTAGACGCTCTTTTCCGGCTTTTTTAAAAGCCGGAAAAAAGCGGCGGACATTTTTATTTAAATGCCGCGGGGGATATTTAAATCCCCCGCGGATTTCCCTACGAAGGCTGCTGAAATTTACATGCCCCTTCCGGAAAAGGGACCAGTGTAGACGTAGCCTTTGAGTACAGCGATATCAGTCTTCTTCAGGCATTTAACATGCCAAAAAGTATTTTCTTTTGCAACTCATGCCTCATGCATTACCTCATTATTTTAGTTTTATTAGCTCTCACGGGGTCTCAAAGAGTTAAGATGGAGTTAAGAAGACTTTAACAGCTTCAGTTTGGATGAACATGCAAAAATGTGAATGGATGCCAAAAATTCATCAGAATGTGCTTTGAAATGCTGGTAGAAATCTTATGAAAAGGAAGTAAAAGCAAAAGGAAGTATCTCACACAACGTATTGTCAACCTGTGGAACTCCTTGCCAGAGGATGTTGTGAAGTCCAAGACTGTGACAGTGTTCATAAAAGAGCTAGATAAATTAATGGAGGATAGATCAAAAAATAGCTGTTATCCAAGATGGGCAGGAATGATGTCCCTCGCCTCTGTTTGACAGAAGCTGGGAATGAGTGATGGGGAAATCACATAATGATTACCTGTTTGCTCATTCCTTCTGGGGCGCCTGGCATTGGCCATTGATGGAAGACAGGACACTGGGCTAGACGGGCCTTTGGTCTGACCCAGTAGGGACATTCTTATGTTCTTATGGGTAAAAATTTCAAAATCACCTAAGTGACTTAGGCTCCTAAGTTCTTTTGAATTTCAGTGGAATTTAGGTATTTACATACCTTTGAGGATCTAAGCTTTAGGTACTGCTGACATTTTCACCCTGCAGCGGGGTGTGCAAATAAGTCTACACTGCATACTTATTTTGGAATAAGCTATTCCAGAAAAAATACTCCAAAATAGCTTATTTCAAAATAGCTCATCGACACTACAGGGAAGCCCTGAAATTAATCCGAGGCAGGGTCCCCTAATGTGGATGTGCTACCTTAATTTAGAACCCCAGGAAACTCAAGGGAGTAATTACTTCGAATGGCCCTGGGGAAGAGCTATTTCGAAATAGCAACAATGAAGCGTCCACATTACAGCTATTTTGAAATGGCTATTTCAGAAGAGGCGTTATTACTTGTGAAATGAGGTTCACAGAAGTTGGAATAAGCCATCGGTTATTTGAATGTATTCTGAAGTCATGGAATTGCTGTGTAGACGCTCGCATTGTTATTTCAGAATAACGGCCATTATTCCAAAATAACACAGCTGTGTAGACACACCCTATAAGGGGTTAATGGGTTGCTCTGGCCTCAGTCAGCCCTGCCCTGCCAACCTTGCAAGGTGGGCACAGGGTTCAGGAGAAGCTTAAAAGGGAAGCAGTGTAGCTCACTTGGTGGTAAGACCAGAGAAGAGAACCAACTTTCAGCCCTGAAAGTCCTGATGGTAGCAGCTTCCTAGATGACCACTAAGGTGAGATGCTGAGGCATTTTGAGAGTGTGTTACTCCCCTTAATTTCCTATAGACAGTTGATCTGCGTTAAAGTCTCTACCCACGGTAGTCAAGACACCAAGGGATTTCTTGGCTGAAGGGCCAAGTCACATGAAAAGACAGGTCACTCACCACTGAGACAGAGAGAATGTCTGCAGGAAGTGATCAGTGGGGAAGGTGCCTGTGATGTGTCAACCCTTTCACACATTCATTGACTTCTGTTCAAAGAACTGACAACCGAGTCGCTCTTTTTCTCTGTTTGGCTAAATTACAAGGTTGAAATATGGAGTCTATTTAAAGAGAAGGTGGATGATTCATTTTGAGTGACTGACTTTGTCTCATGCAAGTTTGAAATCTTAATTGACTTAACATTTAAAATGTCTTTAATAAAGAAAAGAAGATTGAACAATGGATCCAGAATAAGATCCCATAAAGATAGCTGGGAGTAGAAAGCATGGAAGGGAATGGTTAGAAATTTGAAGGTAGAAGTCTCAAAGTCCACATAATGCACCTCTCCTAGAGTATAGCGAACAAACTGATTGTATAACTGAATTATTTGACAATTAGGGGGAACTGGGGATATAACAAAAGAACAAAGACAAGGATATGTACCAAATGTTAAGAGAAAAAAGCGAGGGATCCTAACAAGTACTATTACCTAAGTCTAATTTGCATTCCTTTAAAGCAGTGATTTTCAAACTTTTTTTCTCACGACCCAGTTGAAGAAAATGGTTGATGCTCGTGACCCAACATAATTATATCTTTTGACTAGAGTGTTGGCTCCAGGGTGGGGCCAGGAATGAGGGGTTTGGGGTGCGTGAGGGGGCTCAGGGCTGGGCCAGGGAATTGGGGTGCTGGGTTGGGCACAAGCTTACCTCCAGCATCTCCGTCAGCAGAGCAGTGGGGATTTGAAGGCTGCTTTCCTGCCTGTCCTGGCACCTCAGACCATACTATGCCCCAGAAGCAGCCAATAGCAGGTCTCAGTCTTAGGCAGAGATGCGCAGGCACTGTACACCCCAGCTCCCATTGGCCAGGAACCAGCCAATGGGAGTGTGGAGCCAGTGCTCAGGGGGAGGGCAGTGCATGGAGCCCTCTAGTCCCCCACCTAGGATCTGGACCTGCTGCTGGTCACTTCTGGGGTGCAGTGTGGTCTATGGTGCCAGGACATGGAGGAAGCCTACCTTGGCAACCCCCTCTAGTCCCCTGGTCACCCTAGAGCAGAGTGGGGGGTGTGCCTCCCTGGGGGGCATGAAGAAATTCCAGGGGGGCATGGGGTGACCCAGCCCCCCCATCTACTCTCTCCCCAAGTTTTGCTGCTATTTTTGTTTTTCGGCTCTGTTCAGTTCCTTTTTTTTTTTCTCAACAAGTTTTCCTGCTATTGGGGAGATGCGGGGGGGGGGGGGGGGGGGGGGAGGTATGAGGGTTTCTCAAAAATCAAAAAGAGGGCATGAAGCTGAAAAGTTTGGAAACCACTGCCCTAGAGAAAAGCAACTCAGTGCCTGGCATTCCCATACTTTGAAAACCACTACTTTAAAGTAATGGGGCATGGGGGTGCGGGGAATCACTGTATGTTTGAAGACAGCATCATGGGCAGTAAAAAAATACTGCCAGACAAAATGTCAGAGCATTTTTTTAAAGTAGAATTACAATGTTATTGGATAAAGGGAATGTGTTGAGTCGACTGTGTTTGGATAGGATTAGAATGTTTGATATAAGAACATAAGAACGGCCGTACTGGGTCAGACCAAAGGTCCATCTAGACCAGTAGATTGGATTAGTGGATTATAATATTTGATATGTGACATGAAAACCCACTTGAAAAATTCATTCCACATTGACTTTGTGAGGAACACTCAGGAGAAGGACTGAAAATTGACTGAAAGTTCACCGATTTTTTTTTTTTAAGAATAAGTCATAAATAGCAATATGGTAAGTTGCAGAGAGGTGTTTTATTGAGACTCAGTCCACTGTGAGAGACTTTAAAAATATGGCAGGGTTCTAGATATAACATTTCTGTCCTTATCCATATCCGCAAAATACGAGCTGCGGAAATCCACATACATGGATGTGAACAGCCCCGGTTATAAAACGGATATCTGTGGATTTGCAGCATTCCACTGATTACTAGATCTCCTTCTCTCTTCTTCTGCAGTGTCTGAGACCCTGCCATATTTTTAAAGTTTCTCATGGTAGAGCCTACAATGTCATTGGAGAAATTTTCAGCTGGCTGAGTCACAATAAAATTTGTAAGAAAACACCGCCAGACAAAATGTCTTTTTTAAAAGTAGAATTGTAAATGTTGCGGGGTAAAGAGAATGTGTCGGGTGGACTCTGTTTGGATTGGATTAGAATATTTGATATGTGACATGAAATCTTACTTGAATGGCTTTTTATTGCCATTTTCATCTAATCATAGCAATACCTGTGGGATAGTGAGTTTAATTTATTTTGTGATTAAAGACCAAGTGGCATCCAGCGAATACATTGGGAAGCAAGGGAGTGTCTGGTGAAGAAAAAAAGGTTAGGTCTACACTATAGGGTTTGTTTGTTTTTTTGGAAAAAAACGTGTTTTGCTTTTTCTGATTGCTTTTCCAGAAGAGGTTTTTCCGCCATTTAGCCCCATCTAGAATGAGGAATACAGGGCTGAAAGAGCACGTTTGCTCTTCTGCAAAAAAACAACAGCAAAAAAACCAGAAGATCAAACGCATTCCCTAGAAGCGGCGGAGTCTTTCAGGGATACCTCTGGTATCCTGGAAAACCCTCACAGTGTAGATGTACCCCAAGTGTGACTAGGAAAAAGGAAACTAATCCCCCCCCCCCCCAAAAAAAAACCAAAAAAAAACCCAACAACCTCGGAATTTAGATTGACAGTAACCATCCTGGGTGATGATGAAAGTGAGGTACTTACTGTATCAAGTGGCAATAAGAATAGCGGACTTGGAGAAGCTGCAAATACCATTTGCAGCTCTGCAGAGTGAGTCAATGGGAACAGAGAGATTTATTGACGATACTGCTTGGCAAAGAGAAATGGGCCTGATTTATTTATGTAAAATGATGCTCCTGAGGAGGGCCTTAGAGGATACACATCTCATTTCGCTGTGTGCCCGAGAGCCGGGGAGCAGGTTATGCACAATCAGATTATTATCATTCCCTAGAAGAAAAGCTAGCTTTTCTGTCAGTCGCTGGCTTTTCTTTTTCCTTTTAAAGGTGAATTCGGCCTTGCTAAAAGGTGTCAGGAGGACAGCACCGAACAGAGACAGCAAAACATTCAAGTACCCTGCCGGGCTTGCTAACGGGCCTGAACCCCGGTCTGCTGGAACGACCTCAGGGGGTGAAAGGGCAATCTCCATGGAAACCATTTGTATTGAGGCCTCTCTTCTGAGACGGTCGACAAGGCTGCCAGTTAGTCCTGGTTGCACAGGGATAATGCACTTACTTCCTCAGGCAAGAGGATTGGCCCCAGACACTCAGTGCACATAGGCCATTGACATCAACAGGGTTTTTAGTCATGAATGACCTGAGCTTGGTAGAAGCACTTGTTACCAAACCAGGGACCTCTGGAGCTTAGTGTAGGAGCCTCTACAGCTTGAACTATAAAGCCAGATGGCTCTCAGCTTAGGCTGTAGAACTCAGTTGTTCTTGTCTCTGTAAGGCTATGTCTACACTACAGAGTTTCCGAAAAAACTCAGAGCGTCCACCCCTCAAGTGAGTTTTTGCGCAAAAAAAATCTAAAGAACAGAGGAGTTTTTCCAGCGTAGGTATTCCTCATTTTATGAGGAAGAACACCTTTTTGTGAAAGAGCTCTTTTGCAAAAAAGGCATGTGTGGACAGGGAAGAGGGCTTTTTTGCTCAAAAAGAGGAAAGAGGGAAAAGCACAGTTGCCCTGGTGGCCATTCTGTGCATAGCTATCAGCATGTTCTTTCGAGAGACCGTCCATGCAGTCTGGACACTTTCTTGCACAAAAGCGTATCGCTTTTTCGATGCACTTTTGCAGTGTGGACGCGCTCTTGCGCAAGAAGTTTTTGCGGATGATCTCTTCCGATAAAAGCTTCTTGCGCAAGAAGCCTGCCGTCTAAATGTGCCTATATGGGACAGTGAACCACACCCACTAGGTGTGTGGGTTACATACTTCCCCTAGCTGAAGAAACACATCCAGAGACCCAGTTGAGAACCCAGACAAGCTCCCACTTGTAACTGCTGGCAGGCAGAATCAAACCTGGTGTCTCTGGAGTTTAGTATAGGAGCCTCTACTACTCAAGCTATAAAGCCTGGCTTTATAGCTCAAACTGTAGAGCATGGGTGGAGCACCTCAGGCCAGGGGGCTGGATGCAGCTCCTGGCTTGCCTGGATCCAGCCTCTAAGGCTCAGGGCTTCCCCCCACATTGGGGAGCCTGCTTTGGTGCTCCAGTCCCCTTCCCCCACCCACAGGGCTGGAGCACACAAAATCCACTAGCCTGAGGCCCCCCCAGTCTCTGGTGTGCGAGGGGAATATGAGGCGTGTTTTTTTTCTTCTCAGTTAGGAGCTTCTCACTCTCCTTCTCACTTGTGTGTGGCTCCTGACTGATTTTTCTGTGAGAATTTTCCCCCTGACCCAACCAAGGTTCCCCACGCCTGCTGTAGAGGCGCCTACACTAAGCTCCAGAGGCGCCACATTCAGTTCTGCATGCCAGTGGTCCCAAGTGGCGCCCAACATGGGGCAGTGAATCACACCCACTAGGCGTGTGGGTCACACAGTGCCCCATTAAGCTTACACACACATTCAGTATCCTAGACTCAGCATTGCTAAAAATGCATTGCTTCCACTGCTCGTGTGAATGGAAGGTAAAACTATTCTTTCCAAAGAGCCATGTCCAGTAATTGGCTGTTCACATGAGCCAGGAGTACCAGGAATAAAGTGCAGAGGTCATGGAAGCTAGGGCTAGAAGCCCCAATGCCATTCAGTATGTTGTCTCCAGATGGTGTAAAGTTGTTAGATAACAGCCTGAACTCTAAATGATTTTAAAATTGCTTGTGGTTACCAACAGTCTCTGGGTGGCTGTTATGTCTCTGTACCAGTGTACTGCATAGACCCTGGCAACCATTTTGTGTTGTGTTCAGAACAAAGAAAAGATGCATTACATGGCCTCACAGATCCTTGATTGCGGTTCTTTTGTGTGTGTGGGGGGGTCGATTTAATCTAAAACCACTCTCAGTTTGTCTGGCTTTTGTCTTCTTGCTTGCTGTGTACAGAGAAAGATAATCCACAGTAAGATCTAATGGCTGATAGCTGGAGTAGACAAATTCAAACTTGAATATAAAGGCAAATATTTAATTGAGGCCAACTAACCTTTGGGATAACTTGTCACATGGGCTGTAACGGACTCACATTGCCTATAGAGTGGGCATAGAGGGGGGCGTGGAGCAGGCTGTGTGGGTGGGATGGGTGTCAAACTAGGTACAGACTGAACCTCTCTGGTCTGGCAACATCCATAGCAGGACCACGGATGTTGTCCGACCAGAGAGCCCCTGGACCAGGGATCCCCAAGAGCCTGGCAGCTGGGGCTAGCCCTTATAATTGATGTATAACAAACAGAAGGAGAACAAGGTAATACTAAAGTTATTAGACTATATATAGAGAGGAAAACCTGTGTTATCCAGCACGCTCGGGGAGTAGGGTATTCTGGTTATCTACAAATTCCGGTTATCTGTGGGTCCCATCAACCTAGGAAAAACTAATGGACAATAATAATAATAAAACTCAGGTTTTTAAATATTGGTAGTTTTGTAGTGTGAGGCAGTTGGTCTCACATTTCTATTTTGAGTTAAAGATGATTAGTAGTTCTTAAATAAAAAATTGTTAAAAGCATTTTCGGAAATTCATGCCAGTCTAGACGTAGCCCCTCTGTAGCCCTCAGGCATCCCAGAAGGCTCTACAGGAAGAACCTGCAAACTCAGCTTGGAAACTGCCCGTCCAGCTGAGTTCTGCCTGGCTCACACATTGCCACTGACAATTCTGTAAATGGATTCCAACCAGTCACGTACGAATTCGGTTGCTGATGTAGTAGTCAGCTTATTCCAGCACTAGTAGCATTTGCTTCTCAATGCTAAAAGGTGCAAATACATATTTTTTGCCACCAAAGCCAGCAGATGGGGCTTGAATATCACCCAGGGAGTAGCTCTGTTGAGTGATAAAGTTCTCCTGTTAGCAGCTTTTGCTTTACTTTTGCTAACTTTTCTAAGCCTAACCATTCTTGAAAGTATCCCCAGGTCGTTTGCAGCATGATATAGCTTGACCGTTACTAAAAAACCCATTTCCGCTAGGTGACAGACTTTTACGTTCCCTGGGGTGGGCACTGACGGCAGGTTTCCCTGACCTAAAATAGTCTGGAGAAATTGCTGAGGAAACAAGCAAAAACAGAAAATAGTATAGAACAAGAATGAAAATAAGAATTTTCCCTTCCCATAAGACTCCCTCAAGGCCTGAACTAGCAGTGTATCTAGGGAACCACAATGGATTTACTTAAGGCCTTAACTTGCCTCCATTTTGATTCATAGGAGAGGGGGTTAGGACTTGTCTGACCAGGGTGAAATATGTGTGGAGCTCAGCCTGAGAAAATATTCTTCTCTGAATTTGTGCACCAACTTCCCCTCATTTCTGCTGTAAAATTTAGGCCTATCCCTCACCACAGAATGCATAGGTACCAATCACCAAGGCTACGTCTACACTGGCCCCTTTTCCGAAAGGGGCATGCTAATTTCACAGGTCGTAATAGGGAAATCCGCGGGGGATTTAAATATCCCCCGCGGCATTTAAATAAAAATGTCCGCCGCTTTTTTCCGGCTTTTAGAAAAGCCGGAAAAGAGCGTCTACACTGGCCCCGATCCTCCGGAAAAAAGCCCTTTTCCGGAGGATCTCTTATTCCTACTTTGAAGTAGGACTAAGAGATCCTCCAGAAAAGGGCTTTTTTCCGGAGGATCGGGGCCAGTGTAGACGCTCTTTTCCGGCTTTTCTAAAAGCCGGAAAAAAGCGGCGGACATTTTTATTTAAATGCCGCGGGGGATATTTAAATCCCCCGCGGATTTCCCTATTACGACCTGTGAAATTAGCATGCCCCTTTCGGAAAAGGGGCCGGTGTAGACGTAGCCCAATGATTTGAGTGAGGCAGTGTCCAATAGGAGATATAACACTCAATAACACTGGACAGCAGTTAAAGAGACAGGGGGTTGATAGTGTGTGTTGCTACCATGCTAAGTGGGTATCCATCACACTATGAATACCACACAAAATAAGCTTGTGTTAGCAGTGCTATAGCCCTTGAGACTGGGAGCTGCAATAGCACTAATCTCTTGAACATTCCCTCTGAGGCACCTGGCCTTGGCTGCTGTCAGAAGACAGGACACTGGGCTAAATGGACCATTGGGCAGACCGAGTCCGGCTGTTCTTATGTTCTCTGGCCTAATACAGGACCTGCTGAAGTCAACAGGAGCGTACGCCCATGGCAGCTCTGCCGCCATCCATCGGTTGATGGGAAGAAGGGAGAGAAGGAGCAGACTTCATTGGCGTGTGGTTATCCATCTCCACAGTGTGAGCAGAGGTGGCGAGGAGGAAACCCCTAGTGGCAAAGCCTCGGCCTATTGCCCGTGTATGCCATTGAAGCCCTTTCCCCAGGGCAAAGACAGCTGGGTGAATTTTGGAGGGGACACGGACCTGGTGTTGTAAGGGCAGTGGGGATGAGGTGTCCCTGCTCAACCCTACAAGGGCTGTGTATCGCTACAGCTGGGTTAGGAGCCTGAGGATGCAGAGCCAGTATGGTGCGGAGAGGCCGTGACCCAGGAAAACATGACGACACGGACATTTTCTTCACAGAAGCCAGGCCGCCGGAGATAGCCCTGACTGTGCACACCCATGCTCTGGGACTTCATGAACCACTGTCCACGAACCATGAATGATTTCCAACCCAGAGGAAGGGGAGAACGCAGGCTGTGAAAGGGGCAGGTGTTCAGTGCTGGTCGCATGGTTAGAGGGGGGGGAACGGAGGCAGAGAGCTACTTTCCCAAGATACGGCTGGGGGAGATGGCTGGTCTGAGACTGGATTTTCTAACTCAGGGTGCTGCGAGCAGGGTTTAGCTTGCTCTAATGAAAAGCTGCATCCTTTCTGAAGAGAGCCCTGGTTAACTGGCACTACAGAGAGGCGGGGTAGGGAGAATCCACTCTTCACTGCTTATTTTGCATCTAACCATGGGTATGTCTACACTACCCTCCTAGTTCGAACTAGCGGGGTAATGTAGGCATACTGCACTTGCAAATGGATTTGAATTTCCCGGGCTTCATTTGCATAAGCGGGGAGCCACCATTTTTAAAACCCCGCTGGTTCGAACCCCGTGCAGCGCGGCTACACGGGGCTCGAACTAGGTAGTTCGAACTAGGCTTCCTATTCCGAACTACCGGTACACCTCGTGGAATAGGAATCCTAGTTCGAACTACCTAGTTCGAGCCCCGTGTAGCCGCGCTGCACGGGGTTCGAACCAGCGGGGTTTTAAAAATGGCGGCTCCCCGCTTATGCAAATGAAGCCCGGGAAATTCAAATCCCGGGCTTCATTTGCAAGTGCGGTATGCCTACATTACCCCGCTAGTTCGAACTAGGAGGGTAGTGTAGACATACCCCAAGCGACTAAAGGCTATTTCCCCTTCTCTGCGGAGCTTTCACAACATGCCTACGAGGACATGGTTGGAGCCCGGTGTCCTGCAAGTGCTTGTTAGGAAACTTTTTCTTTCACACGCTCTTTTCATGAGTGACTTTCTGGTTTTGGAGCTGTGCGTGCGGCTACCATTGGCGGCGGTGCTTGCTCTGCTGTTGCCGCTATCAGTGGTGGCCCGTCCATAGGTGCGAACTAGGAGGTTGCCTAGGGCGCCAAATTAAACGACCATTGATGGGTTTGGAGGCAGGAGCACCGATCGTGCGACGATTGTGTGTTTCACCTAGGGCGCCAGTTGCCAGCAGCTCGTCTAGGGCTGCTCCTGGCCACTACCCAGATCGCATCTGCTGTGTGGACCATTAGGAGACTTTGATCTTTCAGCCAAAATAGGCTGGGAACTTTCACGTTAGTAGATGTCTGCTCCGTATCCCTTTCTGATCCCCTTTTACTATGTCTCTGCCCACACACGCATCCTGGCCTTTTCCCATTCGTGCCAGGTGTTTGATTGGCTTCTGGTTTATCTGTGGCCCCTCCCTTCCCCTGAGGGTGAAGCCATTGCGGTCTTCTCCTTTGGCCACTCCCTGGCAGACTTTCATTAGACTGTCACCTTTCACTTGGGGGTCTCTGCTCAGACTCTCCCCTGGGTCCCACATGACTCTTCCATGACCCCTGCTTTCTCTCTTCAGATTCTCTCATGCGTGACTCCAGGTCCATCCTAGCCCCTCCCCTCCACCTGAAGAGTGGGCCACCGAGATCAGACAGGCCTGTCCAGCAGCCTGGATCTCGTGTCATTTCTGTGCCGATCAATAGGACACAAACCCTGGAGCAACCTGTGTCTAACACATATCCACTGGATAGAAAACACCTCTCTCCTGGGAAGGCAAATGGCACAGAAGTGGAAATGCAGGAAGGGTATTGTAAGAATCATTTACACAGGAAATGCTTCACAAGGACTCTGAGTCCAGGTATTGTCCATTCATACCAAATCTGAAGTACTAAATGTACTCCAGGGCTATGTCTACACTGGCAGGTTATAGCGTAAGAATGGCCTTTCTTCCACAGAGCGTCCACACTGCCCACCCACTCTTGCACAAGAAGATTTACAGAATGGCATGGTAAGAAAGGGCTTCTTGCGCAAGAGCTACACTCTTTTCTAACCGGTGTAAGCTCTCTCTTGTGCAAGAGGGCAGTGTGGACACGTGGCAGAGGTTTCTTGCACAAGAAAGCCCTATGGCTAAAATGGCCATCAGAGCTTTCTCACACAAGAGAGCATCCACACTGCCATGGATGCTCTTATGCAAAAGCACAGCTTGCACATGGCCATGTGGATGTGTTCTTGCGCAAGAAGCCGCCAGTGCAGACATAGCCCCTGGGTCTGCATACTTAAGGCATTAATCCAGCCTAGCATTTTGTTCTGCTACATGCCACAGCATTTTGAAAGGGGCAAGACCTCTCTTCTTTAGAGAAACCTACCTTCCACTTGCTCAGTGCCTTGCTAGAGCCATTAACATCTCCAGCTCACAGGCTGAAACCTAACAGGTTAACCAAGCACACGATGAGCTATTGACTCTTCCAATAGCACAGGTGCGCTACAGGTCTTTGTTAGGATCATTTATATGGAAAAGCAACACAGGGCTGGGAATTACAGCCCAAGAATTGCTGGGATGGAGCTGCTTGAGTAATTATTTTCTGCTGTTCTGACTGCTTTGTGTCCTGATGCTTAAAAAAAACAAAAAAACCCACCCAAACACAGGCTGCTCTGACTGAAACACAAATACAGAAACAATTGAGTGAGGCTCTTTAGCTGGTGTTTTGCAGGTCAGACTCAGCGACTGGAATGTTCCCCCCTGCTCTTAAAGCCTCTACAATTGTAACAGACTGTGTAACAGAAACCAGAAGCAGGCAATGTAATCTCAATCAACTGCCATACTCTCCCTACCTTGTTTCCCTCTTCTACCCACAATACTATCTTTAATGAAAAATAAAAGAGCCCCTTTTCAGCTCCTTATATATGCCAGTGCAATTCTAAGCTCCATGGGTTACAGCCAGGTGGGGCGTATCCACCCTGAAAGCTGGCCATCAGCAGAAGATCCAGAAAGGGTGTGTTTTCACTGCAGGGACTGCCTGAGAGCCTCCCCCATGCACTGAGGGAATGTAGATAGGTTCAGCTGGTGCTAATTGCTCCATTAACAAATTGGAGGCAGGGACTATTAAAGGGAACACATTAGTCCCAGACTGTTGCTAGATTCTCATTCAGCCTTGGTTTAGTTTAGGATGAGATGAGGGTGGGTGGATGAGAGAATCTCTTTGTTTAGCTGGTTTTTAAGTCTAAGCACTCTTTCCTTTTGAAAATTGATTAGTTTTTTTGCCCCCACAATGTTTCTCCTACATTTGTTCTGCTCTTGTTGGATTTCTGGTGTCCTGTTTTCAGTAGGCTCAAAATGGCCAGCTAGAAAATTATTCAGGGTAAGGATTGTACCTTCTTATGAGTATATAGGCTCTCTACTAGTAACATGGGTGTCGGGGTGAGTGGGGTTGGCACCTTTTGGGTGTACTCCACTATAAATGAACATACAAAGTGGTGTGCTATGAATCTATTCCTAAGGAGCTCCTAGAACAATGTTCCTTTTTTCCTATTGGTTATTTTTCATACCCCCTCTTGTTCTTCTGAGGAGGAGGAGTTGAAGATTGGGGAAACGACTCATTTAAGCAGAAATGTTTTCTTTTAAAGGGCTGTGAGACAACAGTCAGCAGTTGTTGGCAGACCTTGGGTGCAAGAGGTTTATAAAATGAGCTGGTATTTAGTGCAATTTGATCTCCAAAGGGAGCAGAAAGTTTTCTTCTGGATTTTTTTTTTATAATGAGCTCTTCCTAGCTGAGATTACTGGCTGTGGAGTAGGGCCTACCAACCCCAGGTAGCAGTGTTCTCTTACGCTAGGCACTGCACAAACAAGAAGGGGGGGGGGGGGAAAGCTGGTTCCTGTCTGAAAGAACATCCCATTTAAGCAAATCCATTGTTTTAATATTTAATCAGGAGCAGAGATTGGGGGGTAGAACAAGGGCCAGCTTGAGCCATTCCTGTGTCTCGGGCAGCGGGCATGTGATGCATTCGCAACTCTGTCCCTTGGCTCACAGCGCATGTGCAGCCCCACCTTTGGGCGCATGGCGCACCTTACAGCTGCCATCAGGTGCCTCCCATAAGTTAGCACCCCGGGCAGCTGCCCGGCGAGCTCCCCCTTTAATCCGGCCCTGGGTAGAACACATCATACCCATGGAGCTACAGTTTGGAAAAGGTAATTGGTCTCCAGTTGAAACCATGAGAGAACAGTAAAAAAAACAAGGCCTTGATAAAGGATTCTAATGGAGTTTTTCCTAGGGGGGAAATGGCATCTCTCTGGAACGTTTCAAGGTTCAGAGTTTAAAGAAAAAAAACAATAGGGAAAGGTACACTTCATTTCCATTTCCTGCCAAAAGGAACTGTGGTAACATAACAGGAACGGTCTAAAAAAGATGAGTCAAAGCAGGGAATCTGTTGACTTGTGAAAGAAAAACTATTAATATAAAGCAAAACTGTGGCCTACACCTCACAGCTTCTGGTGCAGAGTTTTCCTGAAGGTATTACCTTAGGTAATGCATCTCTGTCCCCTCTAACTAGCTGCTCAGATTGAGATGCATTTGCTTGTGAGCAAGCCCAAATTTGCAAAGAGATAAACTGGATCATTCTTCCTCCCTCTGGTGTCCAAGATCCAAAATGGCAATTAAAAACAATAATTAGTACTATCCAGTGCCTAAAATACAAGCTGTGGAATTCCACCTTTTTCCATTACAATGTTTATCCTCCAGTGCCAGATTCACAGGGGCAGATGTTATGACCTACTCTGCTCCTTTAGCAAAGTAAAGGGAGAAGAGTCTAGGATGGATAAATCCCCAAGAGGCAGAGGTGGCCTAGCTAGTTTCTTCTCCATTATCTTGTTTGCCACTTAACTTCTGTGGGGCAAAACTGGCCTCTAAAACTGAGAGCTGTAATTAGCTCCCCCTTAGCATTATTGTGCACAGCAGAAAAGTCCCATTCATAATCCAGAGGTTGGAAGAGGCAGGCAATTCAGCCCCTGGTCCATATTTTCCTAATGGCTGCATCTATTTTTTGGTGAGGGGTGACATAAAGAGCTGCCCAGAGGAAGCTATCTGCTGTGCCCAGCAATAAGAACTTTTATAGGCCCTACAAATCTCAAGAACTTTGATATATCTATATGTGCCATCTCCTGACACCAAATCTATTAATTTTTTTTTTTACATTTGTACAGCTATAGAGCTCTTTTGTAATCCTTTTCTCTATTTGGAGAGGGCTTGTAACTATATTCATGGGTAATTTTTTTATTACCATGCCTGAGTGACTGAGCTCATGGTTTAGAATATGCATCTGTTTTGATATTATATGTGAGTCTTATCTCTAAAATTTGGATCCCGATAACTTCCTAAAAACTTGCGTTGGTGCACAGAGCTAGGATCTGGGTTTAGTCCAGAACCGCAATATAAGCCAGCTAGATCAGAAGTCACCCCTTCGCTCCACCCTACCCAAGTTCCAGGGTATTTTGAAGTACCATTTCAATTGAGAATTCAGAACCATTTCTGCTGGATTTTATTTTTCTCAGTGAAGCCATTCACACCCTCCCGGAAGGATCTTAATCCCAGTTTCTCTTCAATAAAAGTCATTTGTCACTCCACTGCACAAATTGTATCTCTCTTAAAATGCTTTTAAAAAAATCAAATTTGCTTGACTGGTAAAACAACAGTTGTGAGAAATCTAAGCTATATTTGACTTCTCATTTGGGCCCATATGGACTAGGTTGTTTCTCCAGCTATAATAGGATAAAGTGATATAGGTCATGTGAATAACTGAGTTCTGAGGGAGATTGACTCTTGTGTCTACAAGCTAATATTTCATCTTGCCTGTGCTCTTTGCACAGAAATTCTCCCTTGCACTCTTCTTGTGCTGAAATGGGGCTTCTCTGAGTGGGCTGAGCTGAAGAGACATCTTTCAGGGTCCATTAATGTTTCATTTTGCTGAAGTTCTGAATGTAGCTAAGGCTAACAAAGACTTGGATGGTTAAAGAATCCCTTGACCACAGACTGCCAAATCATAGAATACTAGGACTGGAAGGGAAGTTATTGAGTCCAGTCCCCAGCCCTCAAGTGTCTGATAGATCGATGTGGGGAGCCTAAGGCCTGGGGGCCAGGTGTGGAGATCCAAATGCAGAGCTGGAGCACACAAACTACTAACCTGGGCCCCCTAGGATCTGGTGGGGAGTACCTTTCTCCTTCTCAGTCGGGGGCCACGTCATTGAGGAGTTTTTTGGGTTTTTTGCTTCTCACTTGTGTGGCCCCTGACTGATTTTTCTGTGGATCTGCAGCCCCAGACCCAAAAACGTTCCCTTCCCTGTCTTAGAGGAATATGGGACTTTTGACACTCATTTTGCGCTCCAGAGGTATGGTCAAAAACCCATAGCAAACCATTTTGGATCTTGTCTTTGCTCAGCATAATAAAGAGATGATACAGGGCAAGGGAGAAAGGGACAAGCAAGGCTTTGAAACCACCAGGCAGAAATGGAAAGGATTCAGAATGTAGAGAGATTAATTTTATATATAGCCTTTTTACGCTGACACTTCAGAAATATGTGTACTGTTTCAGTGCATTCAATTTCCCAAGTTGTTTTTAGCTTTGTTGGTAGGTTTTAAAATAAAATATCTCTAGGCCTTTACCCATGCAGGCTACCAGTCCCCATATGTGAACATCAGCATGTGTGTGACAGGCCTTCAACTCTGGAATCTGTGTGTGTGTGTGTGTGTGTGTGTGTGTGTGTGTGTGTGTGTGTGTGTGTGTGAAAGAGAGAGAGACTGAAGTGTTCATTGACAATATTTTGACAATATTTCATATTGGGTATGACCACACTGTAACACTAATTCGAAATAACTAGCACTATTCCCCCTATTTTGAAATAAGCTCTTTCAAAATAAGATACGCAATTGACGTAGCTCAGTTTGCATAGTTTTATTTCGAGGTAAGCCTTGCAGTGTAGCTGCACCCATTGAGACTTCATAGTTGGTACCACACTCACTACTTGTTTTATTCCCATGGTATCACTTCTGATCTACCTGCGCAAGATTTTTCCAAATCGCCATTCTGACAATCAAATATCTAATTTAGTAGGTTTAAATATATGTTTTTCAGAGACTGTTTCAGGATTTCAAATGTTCACAGAAATGCCTTCTCTCTCTCTGAATTTTGGTCAAAGGGAATTTCATCTTCAAACATCAGTAAGATTTGAAGAAAATGTGTCCCGCTGCTCTTTCAGCTCTGCTTTTATGACAGTGTGTTGGAGATGTGTATTTTTATTGTTTTTATATGATCGATACTTTAAATGTTGCAGTTAGCTTCTTATACAGATTTTAAGAATGAATGTTATAGTTCGAAGTACATTTTAAAATCTATCCACAAAATCTGATATGGCACAGGCAATAACACCGGAAGTTTGCCATACCAATATTGACTCTCCCTTGACTGAAAAGATTCCTCATGACTAGCCTGTAATGACCATTGATGAGCTGGACATCTCTGGCTTGATTTTTCAGAAGGATTTAATTCCAGCTCTCATCTCTAGGTGCCCAGCACCTCTGAAAATTCAGGCCTATAACCTGAAACAAATTAGTCTCTTATTTCTTTCATGTTGACTATTGAATGTGATTGTAAATTCAGTCACACTGACTTGAACCATGTTTCAAGCAGGGACAAATTGATAACAGGACTGTATTATGCATTACTCAATTTAGCCAGTTTGCTTTTAGTTATAGGTAAATAATATTAGTATTGCTACCTATAAATGAGCATTTCAGGGTGATTGTGGCATAAGGAAATCAGAGACAAGTCACCCCTTTTGGGAGGGGGCAAACATGAAACCAGTAGATGTCAAACAGTAGATGAAGATACCGAATGTGAGGTGAGATGCTTCAGTTTGATCCACTGCTATTAGATTTCCAGGGTGTCTCTGTTTCAGTTTGTCAAGATGGGATTCAGAACACATTTTGCTATAGGAAATCATTGCGTTCATTACTGAAAGGGTAAGGTGAAAACCACATCGCTTATCACAGCTTATTTCTGGCTTTCTGCCTATGTCAGTGCCACAGAACAAGCAGCTGAAGCCAAATTACCTCTTGAGGTGACAATGCGCTTCAGTCTAAGTGACTTCCTATCATTTTCGGAGCCCAGCATTTTCTGAGTGATGCTAATCTTTTTTCCAAAGGAAGGAATTTACATGAGGGTGAATATTATTAGCTTTAAAGCAATTTAATGGCTAAAGGCCTGGTCTAGAAGGTATTTTCTGGGTAGAGAAATGTGATGCACTGTAGAACTCAGATGCCTTCCAGGGTTTGAATACATTTTGATGACTTCATCCAATGTTTACCTTCCACTTTCTAGAAGGCCAGAAATATCTGTGTTCAGAGATTTTTTTTTCTTGTATCTGTTAATTAGTTGGGTCTATTTTGGCCAACTGTTTTCTAAAAAGATCTGGCCCAAGTGTGTGTGGATTTCTATCTCCTGTGAACCCACTGGCTTCCTTAGAGATTGGTGCAAAGTTTGGTCCACTATAGAAAACAAAATCCTTTGATTTTAAGTGGTATAGCTCTTCAAAGAGGACCATTTTAATTCTTTCTCAACAATCTGTCTCCAAAACAGAATGAAAATAGAGCAGAAATGTATGTTTATAAATTGTGCCTCCAAGCCCATATGAGCCTATAAAAGCATTGGAGAAAAGACTTTATTAAAAAGACTGTGTGTTTGACTGTACAGCTCATTTTTAAGAGTAATTAATTACACACAGCAGGGCTGACAGCAAGGTGTGAGGGGTCTTGCTCCATGGCGCTGGAAGAGGTGGGGTCTTGTATGGAAGGGATAAGATGTGAGCTAGGCAACCGTCTATGTCACCCAGAGAGTGCCACACCCTCCTTCCTCTTCCCCCAAAAGCCCACCATGTTGCCCAGAGCCAGGAAGTCCAATTAGTAGCGGTGGCTGGGCACTCTGGGCCATTTTTTTTATCACCAGCCTACAAGACAACTACCCACTTTACTCCTCCTCCTCGTTCAATGGGCAAGTTTACACCACACATGCTTTGTTGAAAGGCTCAGCGTGTTTACTCTGAATTCTTCTGTATCCCCCATGAAACATCTTCCTGCCTTAGAAAATAACATAGTTACCAATCCCGTTTTGAGGGCACTACATTAGTAATGACAAGGAACTAGAGCTAGATTGGGTCCGTGTCTTTCTCAGTCAGAGGAGGGAGCATAAGGATTTTTATTACCCCCTCCTTCAGCCTATCTAGATCTAGGACCCTGGTCTGGTAGGATAAGAATGGCCCTACTGGGTCAGACCAAAGGTCCATGTAGCCCAGTATCCTATCTGCCAACAGTGGCCAATGCCAGGTGTCCCAGAGGGGGTGGACTGAAGACAATGATCAAGCGATTTGTCTCGTGCCATCCATCTCCAGACTCTGACAAACAGAGACCGGGGCACCATTCCTTACCCCCTGGCTAATAGCCTTTTATGGACCTAACCTCCATGAATTTATCTAGTTCTTTTTAAAACTATTATAGTCCTAGCCTTCACAGCCTCCTCTGGCAAGGAGTTCCACATGTTGACTGTGCGCTGTGTGAAGAAGAACTTTCTTTTATTAATTTAAAACCTGCTACCCATTAATTTCGTTTGGTGTCCTCTAGTTCTTATATTATGGGAACAAGTAAATATTTTTTCTTTATTCACCCTCTCCACACCACTCATGATTTTATATACCTCTATCTTATCCCCCTTCAATCTCCTTTTTTCTAAACTGAAAAGTCCCAGTCTCTTTATCCTCTCCTCATATGGGACCTGTTCCAAACCCCCAATCATTTTAGTTGCCCTTTTCTGAACCTTTTCTTATGCCAAAATATCTTTTTTGAGGTGAGGAGACCACATCTGTACGCTGTATTCAAGATCTGGGCGTACCATAGTTTTATATAAGGGTAGTAAGATATTCTTCATCTTATTTTCTATCCCTTTTTAAATAATTCCTAGCGTCGTATTTGCTTTTTTGAGTGTCGCTGCACACTGCGTGGATGTTTTCAGAGAACTATCTACGATAACTGGATCTACATTCCAGGCTCACCTGGTCATCCCCTCTGACCGCAAAGGGCACAGAGTCAGCAGGGAGTTGACTACCTTCTGGCCTGAGTAGTTGATCCAGCACAAGGAGGGAAGTTGGATGCACTTTTAAAGATTGTAGTAACTTGCTTCTTGGCCTGCAGCAGAAAGAGAATAAGGAGGGCAGCTGCAGCAGGAGATCATCTTAAGTTGGTTGCTTAACCCAGGTTACGTCTAGAGACTCTCTCAACCCGTGGTGAGGTCCTGGCTATTGGCTGATTTCTGTGCTTCTTACTTGCACAAAGTGCAATGCTTCACCGGATTTCATTCCATTGATTGACGCGCCACTTCACATGCAATAAAGTACTGCCCAGTACATGGAGTCAGCAAAATCAGGTCCTTCATTTGCAAACAATGAATGAAATTACACAGGCTGACATAATGCAGACTTTTCTGACGGGTTGCTCCCTGATGGATGCACTGAGCTTCCTTGCTCCCGTTGAAGTGGACCATTGAAATATGGTGCTCTCCGCTACTGAGTTGCAAGGGGTGGGGGGAGGAATCCCAGATTTGAAATATTTCTTTCAGCAGATCATGAAAAACATCACAAGTCACTTGAATTGAATTTCAACCATCCGAGAGTCCTTACATGCGTTTTAGGACTGAAAACAGACTGACTGTACTGGGTTAAGGCATCTCCTTTGGAAAAGTGAAGGTTACTGGAGGTTACCAGCTCTATTTTCCTTGTTAGCCAAGAAAATATCATTGATCTGTTTCCCCAGTAGCTGGTTTAAAAATTGAATTCATTTCAATATTTGTCTCTGCTGCAACCTGAATCTGTGCTATGGCACTGACATAAATCAGGAGAAACTTCAGAGAAGTGAATGGAGTCAACCAGTGGAAGAACAAAGTAAGTGATATCAGAGGCGGGTGTGGTGTACGTGCTCACAGGTATTTGCACATTTTGTTGGGAGTCCATGTCAGCTTGTCAGTATGAAGAAAAGTGATCTTGTCACTCACAGGCAGCTGCCAATGGAGCTCTTCATTTCTTTCAAATGGGCCCTAGCCATGAGTCACCCTTACGATAGAGATTCATGTCACCTGTCCGCTGGCTGCCATGGGGCTTTAACCCAATCCACGCCACATCCCCAGCACAGTGTAGAAAGAGGGAAACCTCATTTTGTGTGGCTTTGGGCAGTCGACTTCATCTCTCTGGCTTAGATTCCCTCTGTGTTTCAATCCCCTCCATGCAAGTGGGGCACAGACATCCTTGACCAGGTTACAATTCCCTGATTCACCAGCTGCATATCCTCAGAGCAAGCCGGAGCTGGAGTCACTTACACGGCTGGCTATGGAGTCCAAGTGACTGTAGAGAGCACTGGCAGCACACAGCATACTCCTCCCAGCGACTCCAGCCTTTATCCTAAACTCCTCCTTTGTTGTGCAGAGGGGAGGATGGGTTGATTAAGGAGCAGTGATGGAAGCTTTATGATGACTGAGAGCTTCTCTAGGCCCGGACAATGTCTAGGACAAGATTCCAGCCTCTTTTCACTGTATAGACAGCACTGAGAGGCCCAAATAGGGGAGAAAATTTGGCTCCTTGTGCCTCAGTGATCTCCTCTGTGAAATGGGCCAATGCATCATAAACGAATGTAAGATGTAAAGAACATGGAACAATTGCTATGAGATTGTTGGATGGCAGAGGCTATTAAGTGCAAACCTGTATTTACTGCCTTTCCATGAGACACAAAATTGGAAGTCTGTGATTTATCTCCCTCAGATATACTGTGAGACAGCCAGCAGCTATTTCAAAACATTGTCTAAAGCGGGAGTGAAGGTCCAGTGCTTTATTCACCCTGCCTGTCAAAATGACTGGCAACAGCTTGAATCTATAATCATGTTCTCCCTTGTTTTGGCATGGCACTTGTTGGAGGAGAGAAGAGTGAAGAACAAGAGGCCCCTTTCTTTGTTCACTTAGGTTAAGTCTACACTGGGAAGGGTTGGGGACAAGAGTGCTGTCGACATGCAAAAGTCGCCCAAAGTGAAAACAGATCGAACTGGTTTTTCTGCCTCCCGTTGTTGACATTTCATGGCCACATTGCTCACTCTCCTGTTGACAGATAGAGCAAAGCAGTGGGGGTAGGCATCCCACAGTGCAGTTTTGCGGGAAAGCAGAGCTGATCTCTGCACTTCTTTGGATTCCCTTGTAGCTCTGTGAGCTTGAATGTCAAAACAGCACAGCAGTCTCTCGGTGTTCCTAGCACAGAACAAGAATAGGGATATTTGAATGATTTGCTCTTTGTTCCCCAAATGGAGCAGGTCACTCAGCTGTCAGATACTTCCTGAGGTTTTGATAGGGGAGGGGTGCATGCCTGCCGGGCAGCAGAGATTGCAAAACCCTGAGAAGAGCCTTCAGGGTGGACATGGTTGGATCGTGGCAGAAGCCCGTTCTCTCGATAAAACAAACAGCAGTAAAAGGAGGGGGAAAGACAATAAAGGGAGGGGGATAGACAAAAATCTCTCTTGGGGCGGAGGTTTTTTGTTGCCAAAACTGGGTGTTTTTCCCAAAAAAGTCACATTGAAGTCTAAATGCTCTCAATAGTCTGTCACGAAAAGGTAGTTTTGGGCACCGAAATGTGCCAATGTAGACAAGGTCTTATTCTATAATGCCAGGCGAATGGTAGTTTGCATAGCAACAGTGCTTTGTTGTTCACTGAGCAAAACAATCTTCTCCACTGAGCTAGATAAACTCTGTATAGTAAAGAAAGGGCATGCTGGGTTGGAAATCCAGGCTGCTAAAAGAAAAGCACAAAAGAAAATTGAACAACTTCGAGAACACCAAATTGACTGTTTCTTCTAAAGACACCAAAGACCTTTTTTGTAATTATGCGTTTGGATGAAGTAAACCAGGCACAGTTTGCAGAGGCAAAAGCAATAATAGAATGGTAGCTAGCCCGAGAGTCCATCTTATTCTTCTAGTATAGTTTTACAGTGAGGCAAAAATTACATTTATGTGTGTGAGGGTGGAAAAAGTCCTAAAATCATAAAATGACAAAGTAAAATTGGGACATGTACCCATGCATTATAGGTCTGGCCTTTGAACCAGCAAAATTTTTCTTAGTCTCAATTCAGGCAGAGAGCCGGTTGATTACATATCTGCTTAATGATAGAATCATAGAATACTAGGACTGGAAGGGACCTCGAGAGGTCATCAAGTCCAGTCCCCAGCCCCCATGGCAGGACCAAATACTGTGTAAATTAATGTGTAAATCAGGAACTATGGTCAGAAGTACAAAGCTGATTAAGCACAGGAGTGGGGAGTTTGAGAGCTGGGGGCTGGATGTGGCTCCCAGCTTGCCTGGATCCAGTCCCCAAGACTCGGGGCTCCCCACCCAGCATTGGGGAGCGTGCGCTGATGCTCCAGCTTTCCCCCACCACAGAACTAAAGCACACACAATCTACTAGCCTGGGCCCCATACGCTTTGGTGTGCAAGGGGAGTGTCTTTCTCCTTCTCAGTCAGGAGCCATGTCACTAAGGGTGTGTCTAGACTACATGCCTCCTTCGATGGAGGCATGTAGATTAGAGAGATAGGCAAAGGGAAATGAAGCCGCGATTTAAATAATCGCGGCTTCATTTAAATTTAAATGGCTGCCGCGCTGAGCCGACAAACAGCTGATCAGCTGTTTGCCGGCTCAGTGCGCTAGTCTGGACGCTCCGCGCCGACCTGAAAGCCTTTTATCGACATCCCCGTTATGCCTCGGAGCATGAGGTTTACCGGGGATGTCGATAAAAGGCTTTCATTTCGACAGGGGAGCGTCCAGACTAGCGCGCTGAGCTGACAAACAGCTGATCAGCTGTTTGTCGGCTCAGTGCGGCAGCCATGTAAATGTAAATGAAGCCGCGATTATTTTAATCGCGGCTTCATTTCCCTTTGCCAAACAAATCTACATGGCTCTGTCGACAGAGCCATATAGTTTAGACGTACCCTGAGTGTTTGGTTTTTGGGTTTTTTTGTTTGGATGTTTTTTTGCTTCTTACTTTTGTGTGCCCCCGACTGATTTTTCTGTGGGTCAGCAGCCTCTGACCCAAAAAAGTTTCCCCGTCCCTGCCTTAGCGGCAAACTAAGGTGACACATATGTAAGCAAACCTTTACTATTCTTCTACGTTGAACATTTAGCATGTAGTCTGTTGCATGTGTACTTTATGTACTCTTCATACAACTGACCCCTATGAATTCTGCTTTCCCTTAGTACAAAGCCACTGCAATATACGTGTGTCCCAGAAAACAGTGGAGGAGACTATATTTGATGAGTCTGATTCTTTCAGAAGTGCTAATGCCAATGGGGCACTGTACCTGCTCAGCCATTCTGGAAATTGGGTTCTATGATTTAAGAAATAACATATGATCAGCAATTAAGACTGTATCATAATTCCCATGCACAAGGGGGCAGAATTAGATTACAGTCAAAACTCAGGCCCTTCCTGACCTTGGAGGGTATAAACTTAATATACTTTCAAAGCTGCTTGTATGGAATGTCCTACACTATGTTGTTGCAAAAAATGAAAAAGGAAAAAAAGAAACATTTAAAGGACCTTCGTATTCCCGTACTTTGAAGCACTGACTTCTTTCTATGTTCTTATTATGCATGTTTCTCTATTTTCTCCTTGTTATTTCAATCATCTACGGTTAACGCAATGAAGAAAGTAAAGCTCTATTTCTTTCAAATCTTTCTCATCAACTTTGGAAGGCCTAAGTGGGACTTCTTAATTATTAAGTGCGTACCTGTGGAAATGAATCATGGTCCCCACTGTGCTTAGGTGTTGTTCGGACGCTTAACAAATGACGGTTCCTACCTTTAAGGAAGTTTATTATCTGTAAGACAAGAGATAGCTAGACAGTGAGCACAAGGAAGCAATGACACACAAGCCTCTATATAAGCTTCTGAATACTGAGTGTAGATACTGTTCCCTCATCTCAAAAATGATATCTTGGCACTGGAAAAAGTTCAGAAAAGGGCAACAAAATGATTAGGGATTTTTATCTGCCATATAAAGAGAGATTAAAAAGACTGGGACTTTTTCAGCTTAGAAAAGAGGAGACTAAGGGGGAATATGATAGAGGTCGAGGGGTGGCCCATGGATATAGGCAACCTCGGTAGTTGCCTAGGGCACCACGTTTAATGCGGCGCCCAATGATGACGTCACTCCATTGAGGGCTATGGAGACGGGGGCGCCGATTGCGCATTCCGCCTAGGTTGCCAGTTGCCAGCAGCTCTCCTCGAGCCGCTCTTGTAGAGGTCTATAAAATCATGACAGTTATGGAGAAAGTGAATGAGCAAAAGTGATTTACTTGTTCCCATAACATAAAAACTAGGAGTCACTAAGGGTGCGTTTAGATTACATGGCTCTGTCGACGGAGCCATGTAAAGTAGTTCACTCGACATAGTCAATGAAGCGGGGATTTAAATAATCCCCGCTTCATTAAAATAAAAATGGCTGCTGCGCTGTGCCCACAATCAGCTGATCTGG
This sequence comes from Pelodiscus sinensis, assembly GCF_049634645.1. Taxonomy (NCBI): domain Eukaryota; kingdom Metazoa; phylum Chordata; order Testudines; family Trionychidae; genus Pelodiscus; species Pelodiscus sinensis. Next base: position 5,635,678 of record NC_134717.1, on the reverse strand, counting down.
CACAGCGCGGCAGTCTAGATGCAGCACGGTTGACAAGGGAAGCCTTTGTTGACCACTCCGGTATGCCTCGTGAAACAAGGTTTACCGGAGTGGTCAACAAAGGCTTCCCTTGTTGACCGTGCCGTGTCTAGACTGCTGCACTGTGCTGGATCAGCTGATTGTCGGCACAGCGCAGCAGCCATTTTTATTTTAACGAAGCGGGGATTATTTAAATCCCCGCTTCATTGACTATGTCGAATAAACTACTTTACATGGCTCCATCATCAGAGCCATGTAGTCTAGATGCACTCAAAATGAAATTAATAGGTAGCAGTGTAACTTGTCGAACTCCTTGCCAGAGGATGTTGTGAAGACCAGGACATTAGCAGGGTTCAAAAAGAACTAGATACATTCATGGAGGATAGGTCCACCAATGGCTATTAGACAGAATAGGAAGGGATGGTGTCCCCAGCCTCTGTTTGGCCATGTCTACACTGCGCCCATAGCTCGAAATAATCTACGCAATTTGAGCTATGCAAATTGCGTGTCTTATTTCAAGTTAATTTCAAAATAGCTTATTTCCAAATTTTCATGCTACCTACACAGCATCAAATTTCGAAATAAGAATGCTATTCCGAAATGTCCCTTACTCTTCGTGGAATGAGGTTTACAGGGACATTGGAATGATGAGCCCATTATATTTTGAAATAACGAGCTTGCTCAAAAGACGTGGAATAGCTATTTTGGGATACCGGAAGTATCCTAAAGTAGCGCTGCAGTGTAGACATACCCTTTGTCAGAAGCTGGGAATGGGCAACACTTGTTGATTCCCTGTTCTGTTCGTTCCCTCTAAGGGCACCTGGTATTGGTCAGTGGTGGAAGGCAGGACACTGGGATAGTTGGACCGTTGGTCTGACCCAGCATGGCCGTTCTTATGTTCTATGCTGGCCGTTTGCAAAAACATAGTGTTGGGGGTTGTAAGCATTAAATAAGAGGTCTTGGTAGTTACAACCATGGTAATAGGGCACGGCACAGGCAGACCCTGCTTCTATTGCTTTACAGACTTGTTTTAATTCCTCCTCCCTTGCTTGTCCAGGATAGTTGAGCATGCAGCTGTACCCAAGATGTAACTTTTTAATGAATGGCCTATGTGTTTGCAACGCTATCTTTCTTACTCCCTTATCTGCTGTGAATTATACCTTCAGGGTCACATCTCCTGTACCCCTGGTAAGTTGCTGATGCCTGGAATTTTGTGATGTCAGCAGGTTTCACATCAGCTAAAAAGCTGTAAACAGTAACCTGGGGTGGGTATCATTATATTCACCACACGGTTATGATTATGCATTGTATGGGTGTTCACATGACTGAATTAGGGCCCAAAGAGTGATATAATTGATAAGGATATTTAAATACTAACTAAAATAAAAAGGCGTACTTGGGTAAATTGGTTGCTCACTTGCATCCCAGGTAGGCAGGATCCAAGACGGAACAAGTATTAGCAATAAAGATGCCCTGTTACCCCATCCATCTCAGATTCAGCCTGGTTTTTTTTGTAACTGGTAAATGTTATCTGCTAGGGAGAAAAATATGGTCTTCATGACATTCAAATAATTTGCATTTTCTTTAGTACTTTCCATTCAAGAACCTTGATGTGCTTGGTATAGGTGGCCATTGGCATTAATTGTTTACATTTGCTTGCCACACGAGATGAAGTGACTTATCCAATCAAGCCAAGGCAGAACCAGGAAGGGAACCTAGGTCTCCTGATCTAACCGATAGGTAAGGCTTTCCATAGGAAAATATGTGGCTGTCAGTGGTAAAAAGACGTAACTGGTGATAGCTTAAAGAAAAAAGTGAGTATGCCAAATAAGGCTTGAATGTAGCCCGACTATTTATGCAGTGGTGATTTTCCTCCTCAGGGTATTGTAATTGTGTTTGTTGATTGCATAGATTTCCATGAATCATTTGCACAATGAACTGGAAGAACAGAATGCTGAATTTTTAAATAAAACCATATGAAATTATTCCATTTATCGTGTAAAACTTTAGATAAATAAATTTTAATGGATGAGATGTATTTAAAATATTATATTTCCAATTATATTGGCCAATTTATTCCAAGTTACTTTGCCACATACGATCATCCTTCTCAATACAGCTGTCACTTGCAAAATTATGAATAACATCGCGCATGCTTCTTGCTTAAGAGTCTTTCATTTTGTCGATAAGAGACAAATTAACCCATATCAGGCTAATTCTGACTTTGTATTTGGATTAATCTGATAGTCCATCTTGTCTGAAATATTGATATAAATGTTTAGGAATTACAGCAAGTGGTCAGACTGGAATGAATATGAATTTTACTATCAATTGCAAATAAGCAGAAAATTAATCTTGGAGGCTTAATCAAAAAGTATAATACATGGATGATCAGTTAATTGTATTTGATTTGCAGGATTCACTGAATAACTAGTGTGGCATGCTATTGGAAAAGGATGAATAGAAAAAAGATGAAAAATAAAACCTGGACCTAACTTCTTAAATTTTACAATATAGAATGACATGAATACAATCAACCAGGTGGTCAGACAATGAGGCAGATACAAGCTCTATTTAAGTCAATTGGAAGTCTTCCTATTATCTTCAGCGAACACTGGATCAGGTCCAATATTCAGTCACAATGTCCCACCATTCCTAAAGGTTGCCTAATCCAAAGTAATCAGCGCATCGCTCTGACACACAAAACCCTACTGAAAAAAACCCCAATCCCCAAACCATCCTAGCCCAAAGAAATAGCATAAGACAGTCAGATGCTTGACTCAACAAAACAAGCCATACAGCTTCAACCGATTCAGATTCTTGCTGATCAATTTGGGAGAAATCGAAAGCCAAAGGCTTGCAACTGAGAACACTCTACTGATAGCATGGAAGAGCGGAGAATCTGTTCTAACAGTCTGAGACCTCAAATGCCACAACAGGACAGAAAGTGGCACCTGGACAAACAAATTCCAGAATGTGTAGTGATTTAGGCTTCGGTGTGGCAGACCACTGAACATATTCTCAGGGTACGTCTACACTGCAACCCTATTTTGAAATAATTAGTGCTATTCCGAAGTACCTTAGTCCATATCTACACAGCAGGCAGTTATTTCAAAATAGTGTCAAAATAGTTTCAAGCCGGGGGACTTCTTACTCCGACTCCTGTAACCCTCAGGCTATGTCTACACTGGCACCCTTTTCCGAAAATGCTTAAAACGGAACAGTTTTCCGTTATAAGTACTTCCGGAAAAAGCACGTCTACATTGTCAGGATGCTTTTCTGGAAAAGCACTTTTTCTGGAAAAGTGTCCGTGCCAATGTAGACACGCTTTTCTGGAAAAAAGCCCCGATTGTCATTTTCGCGATTGGGGCTTTTTTGCGGAAAACACTACTGTGCTGTCTACACTAGCCCTTTTCCGTAAAAAGGACTTTTGCCCGAACGGGAGCAGCATAGTATTTCTGGAAAAGCAGCTGATTTTTTACAGTAGATCGTCAGTGCTTTTCCGGAAATTCAAGGGGCCAGTGTAGACAGCTGGCAAGTTATTCCGGAAAAGCGGCTGATTTTCCAGAATAAGTGGCCAGTGTAGACACAGCCCCATTGTCCAAGGAGCAAGGGAAGTCAGAGGAAGAGTGCTCTATTTCGAAATAAGTGCTGTGAAGGCGCTTCCTATTTCAAAATAAGCTACGCAATTGACAACTTGAAATAAGCTATGCAAATTGAGCTAAGCCCCAGTAATGTCAACGCACCATTAACATTAAGCAAATGAGCAGCCCTTGTTGACTTCAATGGGGCCCTTGACTTGATTACAGTTATGCATGTGCTTAGGTGCTCGGCTGGATGGGGGCCTTGAAACTGATCCCCAGCACCTACAATGGCAGCTGGAAGTGAATGGGTAGCCAGCGGAAGGTGTGGTGCACACTCATTGGTGCTAGAGGTGACTCCGCCCACTCAGAAATTGGGCTAGTTCACTATGGTCTACCCCAAGCAGTGCTCCAATGATGGGGAGACCTGGGAGTGCCAGGCTCTCCTGATGCTTTTAGGAGCTACCTCAGCTCTGTCTTATTCATGAAAATATGTTTTGGCACCTGTACAATTAATATTCTCTGTAAATTAAACACCTGAGGAAGAAGCCTCTGCAAGCTGTCCACCCAGCCTAGGAGTAGGTATGGCAAGTCACCCAGGACAATAGAGTCTGAGAAGATGCAAATCCTCCCATAACCCAATGTGTCATCTGCTAGGGCCGGGAGTCATCAAATTCCATGTGCAGTCAGGGTGCCTGCCCAACGGCCCCAGCACAAAGCAGTAACACATTTCCAGTGTCCTCAGACTCGTTACCAATGGTTAGCATTTTGGGGAGCACGCGCGGCCATGTAGCCCATGTTACCACCTGCGAAGGACAAAGGGACTCCTTCCTTTTTTCTCCCCACAATTCAAGCACTGATCTCCAGCAGAGTAAAATACTTCTGTCGCCGTGCAGTCCGAGCTTTCCAAAGGATCCGAGCTTTCCAAAGGTTGGCAGTGCAAGCTTTCCAAAGGATCCAGATTAAGAGTCCTGGGAAATGAAACAATGTGTGTGTCTACAAAGGAGACACATCACAGACCAGAAGTGATGTGAAATCATTTCGTCCAGGAGGGGCCCTAGACGAGCTGCCGGTAACTGATGCCCCAGGCGAAACGTGTGATCGGCGCCCCCGCCTCCAAAGCCCTCAACGGCCGTTTATCTTGGTGCCCTAGGCGACCGCATAGTTCACCTGTATTGACGGGCCACCACTGGCCTGGTCTTTGGGCTTTTCAGCTAGAACTGCCGAAACCAGTGCCAGCGGGGAGCAGAGGGGAGGAGTTAGTGCTGTGAATAATGAAACGGGATCTGAGAGAACATCAATTCAACCAGACAAGCTTCCGGATGCCGGTTAGCCAGGGGAGTTGATAAAGCCTGTAGAATAATCTTAGCTGGAGAGCTCAGGTTTTGAAGACTTCCACTGAGTTCCCTACCCACAAGGCCCTCTGCTCAGTTGAACCAAGACTTTGTGCTACCTTCCTCGAGACATGCCCTAAGTCACTTGAAGACACAGAGAAAGGAGAAGGTGAACATCCTAGTCCTAGACAAAGACAAGTATGTGGGATGAAGTCCAGCATGTGGTAGTGGGGACCACATGGGGGCCATGTGAAGCTATGTCCCGATCTTTAGATTGCCATAATCTCTTCCCAAAAGCATACGCATGCCCTCTAATCTGAGCTAAATGCAAAGAAGAAGTACAAGCACCTAGTATTTATGTTTCCATCTCTCCCATTTTACCCATGTGTCCACTGGATTTTACTGGCAGTAATTTAGCTCCAGTATTAAAAAAGAGCTTAGTGTTTATGGACTGGAAAGGCAAGTTTGCGGAGGGTAGACCGGCAGTGTTTGGAATCAAATATCTGACAGGTCTAATGACCAAAAATAGATACAACCCAGTCCTGTATTGTGTTCCCTCTTGATTATATTTGCCACAATATGCTGACAATCCAATTTCGTGCCAGCTTGTTTTCTGTGTCAGGCACACATATTATGTAGCTGGCTTTTGTAATAGGATGGTGAGTTTTCTCTCTTTGAAAAGGGGTTCGGTGGAACAATGCTGGTAGATAAGGAATGGAAAGATAGGTAAAGGAAATATACAACATAATCGAGTGCAGGAGGCAGCTGCTCCATTGTGTGTTCTCCAAGGGGCAGGAGCTAATTGAGTTATATAATGTGTGGGGCCTTTGTGGGTCTGAAAATCTATTTGATGTTGAGGCAAAAGGGTGATTGGGTGGCTCAGTGGATTAACAGGAAGATGTTCTTTTCACGTCTAGGTGATTCAAAAGTGGTCCAAATCTGGAGTGAATTAAATGAATCCCAGTCTGTTGGAGCCCCTTTCTAGATCTTTTGGTATATTATAGCAGTTCACATCTGTGCAATATAAAGCCTAATATATCCCCTTGTGGCCATTTTGGCAGAGAAGCCAAAGACTAATGGAAGAAGTGGAGGATGTGGATTTGAAATAAATAGAGATCTGCTGGTTGACATTAGTGGAGGATCTGGCACTATTTATCCTCCCTCATCTGGTCTGAAGTGTCCATGGGTGCTTGTTCTGAGCTAACAACTGTGATGAACTTCTAATCATGGAAAAACCTCTTGGTGGGAATAACAACTTGGTGGGGGATGTCTAAAGCTCAGCAGCACTGTTACCTCTCTACCTCAGAGTGAGCTTAGCTAAAGATTACACGGTATGTCAGCGCTCTGCCACACCAGTCTCTCCCTCACAAAGTGGATTTTACCCATGAATGCTTATGTCCAAATAAACCTGTTAGTCTTTAAGGGTACGTCTACACTGCACAGACATTTTGAAATAAGCTGGTCCGGAATAGCTATTCCGAAATAGCTTGTTTTGAAAAAGCACGTCTACACTGCAGGGAAGCCTCCAAATGAGTCCGAGGCAGGCTTCCCTAATGTAGACGTGCTATCTCGATTTAGAGCCCCAGGAGGAATAACTTAGAATGGCCCTGGTGAGGGGCTATTTCGAAATAGCAGAAATGGAGGGTCTACACAAGTTTTATTTCAAAATAGTTATTTTGGAATAAGCGTAATTCTTCATGGAATTAGCCAATTAGCCCATCATAAGACAGGATTTTCAGGTCTTCTTTCCTGAGCTCTCTCACTCTGTGTCTCTCTCTCTCAGCTCTCCTCCGCCTCCTGCCTCTCTCTCCGTCTCTTTCTTTCTCTTCTCCTCCTCCTGCCTCTCTCTCCCCCTCCTTCTCTTCCCGCCCCCCCTTCCTTTTCCCCTTCCCTCCCGCTGTAGCGCTTGGCTGAGTGCTGCCTGCTCAGCCGGGCTGCCGCGAGGGAGAGGGGTGGGGCGGTGACGTACAGGGTCAGGGGGCGGGGACGTGTACGTCACCGTCCTCCCTTCCCCTCCCACCTCGGGGGAGCCCAAACAGCCCGTTGCGCTTCTGGCTCCCCTGGCGGCTCAGCTGAGAGGCGCAGCACTCAGCTGTGTGCCACAGCGGGAGGGGAAGGAGATGGTGACGTACATGGCCCCGTCCCCTGGCCATGTACGTCACCGCCCCGCCCCCTTCCCCTCCCTCCGTGGTGGCTCGGCTGAGTGTTGCACGCTCAGCCGGGCCGCCGCAGGGGAGGAGGGGCGGGGCAGTAATTTACCCGGCCAGGGGGCGGGGCTGTCTACGTCACCACCTCCCACTCCTTCCCTCTCCCGCGGCGGTCCGGCTGAGGGGTGCATCACTCAGCGCCACGGCGGGAGAAGGAAGGGTGGGCCGTGATGTACACGGCCACGCCCCCTGGCCGTGTACGTCACCACCCCACCGCCCTCCCTCGCGGCAGCCCACCGCATAGTGCAGAGTAGTGAAAAGCTGAGTGGTCCCCAAAGAGCAAACTCAGCAGGCACTGCTGGAGGCTCAGCTTTGCCAGAGAGGCTAGCAAGCAGGCAGCAGAGACAGAGAAGCGGCTGTCCGGGGGGTCCCTTTAAGCGTGCGTCTCTGGAGGGCTCCAGCAACAGTACTCAAGAGACACTGGTGACCTCTAGCCTGGCTAGAAGTGGTTCTGGGTGGCTTTTATATGCAGGAGCACGTCCAATAGTGTAGACACTCTCTTGTGCAATAATGCTTCTCAAAAGCGAGGTGCTTTGATGTGTGCATGGGCTCTTGTGCAAGAAGCCTGTAGTGTAGACGTAGCCATAGTGTGGTCAGCTAGGCTGTTGATAGCTTGTGAGGGGAAAACCAAGCAGGCCTGCAATCTGACTTGCCAGCATTGGACATATCGTGTTCAGGAAGAAGTGAGATGCATCTCTCCCCAAGAGAGATGATGGCACAGGAACCTAGTACCCGGAATGAGTGTCCTTGCTGGACCATAGACAGGATAATACAAGTGACACCAGGCTCCACAACTATCATCCTATCACGTTTCCTAAGTGCTAAACCTATTTGAAGGCTATTTTAATAGAGGGGAAATGGAGAAGGCAAGGCATGCACTACATCCCAACGCCACAGACAGACATGCAGCCTGCACTTGTCAACACAGAACGATATGCCTATGCTACAAAGAGCACAAACACCGGAGGAATTCATAGCTACAAGAAAGTCTAACTGCATCCATTTCCGATGCTTGATTTCAAATGAGTGTCAGATTAGCTATTAGCACCTGAAAGCCTTCAAGAGCCACAGACACCGAAGATTTCAGGCGACAGCCAATTTGCTTCATGTGTTCTTGAGTCAGGTTACAATATTCCATTCCTTTTTATGTCCTATTTTCCCATCTTGTTCTCTGATGTGATGACTTTCATTTGCTTCCAGCACAAGCAATTGCTCTCCAGTGTTCATACATTTATACTGGATCCTTCCCATGGAATACACTGTGTTGCAAAGCTTTCAAACAAGAGTCTCAAGGCAAAAGTTGCGCCTAATTTGTCTACCTCTGAATTATTATAGGCACAGTCAATTGCAGGGGCAAATGATAAAAACAGGCACCTTGCACCTGCACATTTGGTAATTAATGTCTTTTGATCTCCCTTGTGCACTACATATCTCTTAGGGTACGTCTAGACTACATGCCTCCGTCGACGGAGGCATGTAGATTAGCCAGATCGGCAGAGGGAAATGAAGCCGCGATTAAAATAATCGCGGCTTCATTTAAATTTAAATGGCTGCCCCGCTCTGCCGATCAGCTGTTTGTTGGCAGATCGGGGCAGTCTGGACGTTCCCCTGTCGACAGAAAACCCTTTTGTCGACCGCCCCGTTATGCCTCGTGTGCCCCGTTATGCCTGAGTGGTGTGCGCGTGCATTTCATTCAATCTTCTATTTTTCTGTGGAGGAGAAGCAGAAAATCATGTGTTCTATGCACGGGCCTCTGCAATTGTGTTCACTCTTCCCACCTTTCCCTCCCACACAGTACACCCAGGGCTCAGGACTGTCCATATTCTCTAGCATGGTCCATTCTGGAAGTTGTGTCTCAGCCCCTGCTAGACTTGTTTTGCCACATTGCAGATGTGTCCTCCATATTGTTCCAAGACTGGCAGCACTCTGACAGATGCAATGTGAAGGCGAGAAAGCAAACAACCATACTGTGATGCCAGCAGAAGGACATTTGCCTAGGGAGGTTGTGGAATCTCCATCGCTGGAGATATTTAAGAGTAGGTTAGATAACTGTCTATCAGGGATGGTCTAGACAGTACTGGGTCCCTTCCAGTCCTAGTATTATATGATTCTATGATTTTCAAATGCCATTTTTGTTTTGGTTTTCTTTTTTCTTTCATTTCTTTTCAGCTTGTTTGGTTACTCCGGGGGAGAAGGGGGAAAATCAGACAGCTGTGCCTCTTTCTGTGTTGCTGAATACAAATCAGGTTTGTTTTCCCCTTAGATAGTCATCCTCTTTTAACACAGACACAGGAAGACCATGTATCTTGCACAGTTATGTGCCTGGCCGAAGGGTAACCCCTTTGTTACAGAAAAGCAACCTTGTTCTGGGAAGCTGTTAAGAAGTGAATTTATAATTAAAACATGGGTATTTTTAATATTGTGGTAGGATTTTTAAGCACGATGATACATTTGGGCTTCTGCTGAGTAATCTGTGTCCAGAGGTCGCAGGATGGTTTCCACCTGTCGGCATTACAAGAGCCTACAGAGAGATAAACATGCTGTTGTGAAGTATCAGAGGGGTAGCCATGTTAGTGTGAATATGCAAAAGCAATGAGGAGTCCTGTGGCACCTTATAAACTAACAGATGTATTGGAGCATAAGCTTTCGTGGGCAAAGACCCACTTCGTCAGATGCATGTAGTGGAAATTCCAGAGGCAGATACAAATAGACACGCATAAGAAAAGAGTACCAGTCAAGCGTAAGGCCAGAGATAACGAGGTCAATTCAGTCAGGGAGGATGAGGCCCATTTCTAGCAGCGGATCTGGAGGTGTGAACACCAAGGCCGTGTCCACACTCAGGGGTTCTTTCGAAAAAAGTACCCTTTTTTCGAAAGAACTTCCCCTGCATCCAGACTCAAGCCACGTTCTTTCGAAATTATTTCGAAAGAACGCAGCTTTTCTTTCGATGGCGGTAAACCTCGTTTCACGAGGAAGAACGCCTTCCTTCGAAAGTTCCTCTTTCGAAGGAAGGTGTTCTTCAATGTAAAGAGGCCGTCTTCGAAAGAGAGCATCCAGACTCGCTGGGTGCTCTCTTTCGAAAAAGCGGATTTCCTCTATCGAAAGATCCGCCTGCAGTCTAGACGCGATCTTTCGAAAGAGGCTCTTTCGAAAGATGCTTTCGAAAGAGCCTCTTTCGAAAGAAGCCTGCAGTCTAGACACAGCCCAAGAGAGGAGAGGCTGCTTTTGTAGTTGGCTAGCCATTCACAGTCTTTGTTTAATCCTAAACTGATGGTGTCAAATTTGCAGATGAACTGTAGCTCAGTAGCTTCTCTTTGAAGTCTGTTCTTGAAGTTTTGTTGTTGCAGGATGGCTACCTTTAAATCTGCTACAATGTGTCTAGGGAGATTGAAGTGTTCTCCTACAGGTTTTTGTATATTGCCATTCCTAATATCTGATTTGTGTCCGTTTATTCTTTTACGTAGGGGCTGTCCAGTTTGGCCGATGTATATAGCAGAGGGGCATTGCTGGCACATGATGGCGTATATTACATTACTAGATGTGAAAGAGAATGAACCAGTGACACTATGGCTCATCTGATTAGATTCTGTGATGGTGTCACTGGTGTAGATATGTGGGCAGAGTTGGCACTGAGGTTTGTTGCAGGGATTGGTTCCTGAGTTAGAGTTACTGTGGTGCAGTGTATATTTGCTGGTGAGAAATTGCTTCAGGTTGGCGGGTTGTCTGTGGGTGAGAAGTGGCCTGCGTCCCAAGGCCTGTGAAAGTTTCTCCACCATCCCCATAGTGGGAGGCCGATAGGAGCAAACTCTTCCATTGGCTTCCCTTACTCCTTACAGGAGTGAGAGTACCAGACACTGACAGGGACACCCTCTGAGTTTGATGTAGTGGGACTTAAGTAGACCCACTAAATCAAACTCTGGAAAATTGATCACAGCAGCGTTGATCTTCCCTGGAGTGAAGAAATGTCCCAGGTGATTTCAATTGTCTTGTACAATTAAAGTGATTTTCTCTCCCTGTTCTTTCCAAAGATACCCTTGAAAATGGAGACCAATATTATCTGATATGCACCACATAGAATGAAAGGATGGCAGTGATTTTCCCACACGGCTTAATCTTCCTTGGTGCATGTGTAAGGCATATGCTCCTTTATGGTTTGCAGCACGCTCAAGACCCAGTGAAAGATAATGAGAGAAATGCGACAACATTTGTGCTGATGGTTTTATAGTCACCATATGCTCCCTCCCGTCTGGTTCCCTTCAGCTGGGCTGGCTTGTTGGCCGAAGAGCTTCCTGACCATTGACCACAGGGAGAGGTGCAAAGCATCATTATGTAAGAGATCTAATTAAGTACAGTACATGTAGAGGATGTTACCCGGTTGCTGGACTTCCAAGACAAATGGATTTCTCCATGGCCAGCATCTGTTCCTTCTTAGAATGAGCATCTGGGATTATTGAGGTAAGGTGGAACAATATTCAGATTTGAGACAATTTTTTATGGGCTCATTATCTCATGAGAAAGTAACCAAACTGTTCCCAGTTTGCACCTCTTCTGTAGCAGTGCAATCAACCTCAATATCTGACTCGCTGTTACCAAACAGAAAAGCCATACTTTGGTTTGATGTGAAATATATTCAGGAGATTAAATAACCAGTATCTGTCAGATTTATTGCTAAATGCCAACACTGCACTACAGGAAGAAACTCTATATGAAGTCCCCTTGTGCAGTGTTCTTCAATTCACCTTGCACACAAAAGGTCTTCCCAAATGACACATTTCAGCCAGGAGTGTTTTACAAGTTACAAAACTCCTTACACATCACTAAAATGCAACCCATCGGTTTACCCCAGTTCCTTAACTTTTGTTCCTGTTCTTCTTTGTTTTTCAATATTCTCGTTCCAGGGACAGTCCGTGAAGGTATCTCCTCAGCTTGAGTAGAGTGTTCATGTATTTTATCTCTGACAAGTTTCTTATTTCCTAATGCCAAAGCTAACATCAGCTTTCTGAAAGTGTTACAGGAGTCTAACATGTGAATAGAATTATAAAAAGACAAGAGGCCAGTTCAGGCCATGTCGTATCTAGAAACACACACACATGATAGTGTCACATTGATATTGTGGACTGAAAATATCCATTAAGTAAACTGTCAATGCTCATTGGGAAAATGATCTGCATGTATTAGCCCTGCATATATTGGGCAACACAAAATGAATAAACTTTAGTTTGCAAGTAACATTAACTGGCAAGTGTATGTTATCTTTTCTTTGGCACCCGCAGGCATGCTTCACACAAGAGAAACATCTAAGCAATCCTCATGCTCATATTGAAATGCCTGTCTGTGGTTTGGCTGTTTGAGTCTCCTTGCATTCCATATATGGGATGATCTTGTTAAGTGCCTATGGAAATTGGAAAGGGAATATTCACTTGTTATGAAGATTCTGTGTGTGAAAGTCCAGAAAGTGTACGAATGTGGCTTGCCTTTGCTTATTAAGCTTAGAAGAAACAAACACAAATCTGCTACACTTCTAAAGGCTTATCAGGTAGGTTCCCTCTTTATTTTGAGAAGCGGAAAACAAACAGAAATGAAGTTCAGGCTTGGGCCGCATGCAGACTGATTAACAGCCCAGAGGTATTGACTTCCCGGCACGGAACATTTCTCTGATCACGAGAACAAGGCAAAAGGAAAAAAAAGAAAATGAAACAGATGTAAGGAGCAAAGGGAAGCCTACAATTAAGACCATAAAAAGGGAATGAGAGAGTAAAGCAGGAGGGATTAATTGCTCACGTTAGATTCAGCCAGGCCCTGTGGCTTTGATACATTAATTTCAGTTTCAGGCTCCCACCTGGAGCTCACATTTAGAAATCACTAAAATAATAAATATGGAGGCTTTTCTGCTATGGTGCAAGGGGGAGTCTAACGAAGGTGAAACCATGGAAAATGCAGCTAAAGAAGAAGGGTGAGGAGTCTGCTATTTGTTAGATTCCCCTGCCCTTTGAATGGCACTACCATAGAGCATTGAGCCTCACCACTGAAAGAGGCATGGCTTTATATGCGGAAAGAGTCCTAGGAACAGCTATTCCACTGAGCAGCAGAAGTGACCTCGCCAGGGCTTGAATACACCATGGAGGAAGCATGAACGCTGAGAGGAGAAGAGAGGAGATCATAAGCCAGTGCAATGGGATGAGGTTGAATCACGGAGCAGCAACCTGGTCCCGTAGAAGGTCACAGGTCCATGATGTGTGTGTTTGGTTTCTTGTAACTCAATGCAGCCACGAATTCAAGATACAAAGGCAAACAAATCATAGGACAGGGAAATCCTGGGGAATGCTTGTTCCTGACCTCCATGCTGCCTCCCTTTTGTAGATCACCATCAAGTAGCTCGACTAAGAAAAGCTGTCTGATGGAGAAATTATTCTTTCATGCCACCCCAAACATTCCTGGTGGCTCAGGGGAAGTGCTTCAGGTGCTCACACTTGAGCAAGCGGTTTATTTGTCAAATGCTGTTAAAAGGGCTCCTGGGCTGAGAAGCATCTCCCTGATTAATTGGTAGGGGTGGGAAATAAGAATTATAATATTCTATTGCTGCCCATCGGAAAACAATGAGAGCAGGCTGGGGCGACAGCCATTTTCTCTCCAATGGAAGATGATACTAATTGGCAGACCTAGAATAAAAACTGCAGCCATATGAACTGGTATTTTGAGTAACTATGTGTTATATTGTTAAAGGAGGGAGGCTGAATGGAAAGAGTTTTGGGCTGGGAATTAAGAGACCTGGTTCAGTTTCCAGCTCAGCTACCGACTTCCTGTGTAACACTGGTCAAATAACTTACTGGTTAGTTCCCCCTTACTACCTCTGCCTTTAGTTCCATGTCTGCACACTGAGAGAATTAGCTCCCTTCTGCATGAGTGTTAAGAAGATAACTTCTGTATTTCAGTGAGGATGGCCATATATGTGCCTAGGTACATAGTCTTATGATGCTCTTGTTTTCAAGTTGAAAGTAAGAAACCTGCTTCTGAAATGATGGAAACTAACACCTGACAAGACAACATATATACATGAAAATTTGTAACTATGAAGCTTTAAAAGTCCATCATCACACTTTATAACTGAGATTTTTTTTTATTTGGTGACAATGATTTGATTTTTAAAATATATTTATCCTTCATCAGCTTAGGTATCAATGTTATTGCTTTTTTATTACTGCCCTCAGTAAAACGGAAAATAAGTTTAATTTTTCTCGAGAATTTGACCCAGACAATCAATACTTGTTTCTTTTCTATGTCTTGAAATACAGAATGTTTTTCAGCCTAATATGCACAATTTAATTTGTTGGATCAATAAATACTATTTCTATTTTCAGGTTTTTTGTCAATATGTTGTCTGGAAGATTGAAATTGACAGTAATAAACGAGCTTGTAAATGGAAAGTCTGGATTCCCATCTGTCTTTGGAAAGTAGCCATGATTTTTGTTAAATAACTCCAATTAGGTCTTAAGCACAGGTATGCCCAGCAGTATATGCACATTGCACAAAGAGACAGCTTGTTTTTTTTTTCCAGGTACTAGTTGGAAAATAAAATTGAGGACAATTAGCCATCACAAAGTGTTTAAGCAGCCAGTTTTAATGGCAAATTTTTAAAACATTTTTAAAGACCTGATGGGCTTTGGATCTGACCAGTCCTCCTAAAGCTTTATTATTTTGTTCTGTAGTCATAGCTAGAAGCTAGAAGTTTTGTATTACGAGAAAGGGCAAACGGGGTGATTAAAATAATGACTGCTACAGAAATTGATCTGTCCTCTCTTATACCACAAATTAATAGTCCTAGGGCGAGAACAGTGCTTATGTCCCTCTAACTGAAAATCTGGGCCTTTTTCACCCTCTTTCCTCCTGATTTTTTTTAATCCTTTAATTTTAAAGGTATTATAGTCTTACTTGAGGACAACACCACTCAAAGCAGATATATAATGGCTGTACCACTATAAATCCATGGAGGAAATATATTTTACTTCTTGGATGCTAATCAATGATATGTTAGCTTGAACATTTTTGGAACTGTGATCAAATAATTTTGGAGTTAAGGTCCCATATGGAACTACACATTTGTTTAATGTTAAGCCCATGCTTAACTATTTGCTCAAGCCGGGAAATAAAATAGTCTTGTGCTTAAAGGCACTGAAATAAGAGAGCTGATGCCCCAAAGAACTTTATAGCCTAAACAGATGGGATAGATAGAGAGGGGGAAGGGCATAGTATTAGCCCCATTCTACAGATGGGAAAGCATAGAACAGGGAGATGACCTGATTTGCGAACTCCCCTTTTTCCCTAGCCAGCCTGAGCAGATGTGGGAACTGAATTCAAATTTTCTAAATCTTATTTCAAGACTCCAAAATTACTTGATCACAGATCCAGAATTTCCCTTGTGGGAGGGGGGAAGGGGGTTGGATGGAAAAGAGAAAATCATTAAAACATTGCACTGCAGCACTTTCAAATGCTATGTTCTGTGTGGCAGGGGTAGTTATTTATGCAAACAGTATAGGCTGCATGTGTCTTGGTATATCCTCTAATTTCTGTCTTTAGTTTACATGGTCTTGAGAGAGTATTACCTAGCAGACATGCTCTAGCTAACGAGTCATTGATTAGCACCCAAGAAGTAAAATATGTTTCTTCCATGAATTTAAAGTGACACAGCCATTATGTAAACAATTAGTTACGTAACTGCTTTGAGTGGTATTGTCCTCAAGTGTGACTCACAGCAGGACCAAGTACCATCTAGACCATCCCTGACAGATGTCTGTCTAACCTGCTCTTAAATGTCTCCAGAGGTGGAGATTCCACAGCCTCCCTAAGCAATTTATTCCAGTGTTTAACGACCCTGGTAGTTAGAAAGTTTTTCCTAATGTCCAACCTAAACCTCCCTTGCTGCAGTTTAAGCCTTCCCTTGCTGCTTCTTGTCCTATCATAAGAGGCCAAGGAGAACAATTTGCCCCCCCCCCTTCCCTGTGACTCCCTTTAATAAGCCATTTTATTTTATTTTATTTTATTTTATTTTATTTTATTTTATTTTATTTTATTCATAAAACAAAAAACAAATTTTTATCACTGATTGCTAATAATACTGTAAATTCCACTTAATACCAATCCTGGTAACAACAGCCTCTAGTTAATGGCAACAAAATTTCAGGAATCAATCCGGTCCCGTTAACAAAAAATGGATTCTGATATTACGACAGCTGCTTATTAGCCACTTTTTTAGAGGAGAACTCCTGCCTGTAATCACCTTCCCAGCTATATGTGCTGAGCATTGTTTCTAAAAGTGTGAACCTATCTCTTGCTGATAAGAGGTCCTATATGAGTCCAGTGACCTCTAGTTTACACTAGGGAGTTATTTTCATATAAGCAGAGCATCCACACTACCAAGCCCGTTATTTCAAAACAACGGGTAGGTTATTTCGAAATGTATACTCCTGCTTTTCTCAGGGAAATAATGCTAATTTTGTAAGTGTTATTTTGAAATAACGGTAGTGTGGACACTCCAGTGACACTCTTTTGAAATAACTACACCCCAGAGTAATTCAAATGAATTATTCCATGGATCTTCCTGGGGCTCTAAGTTGAGGTAGCGTATTCACATTAAATGAACCTGCCTTGGACTAATTTTAAGGCTTCCCCATAGTGGGGATATGCTAATACAATTTTGTTATTTTGGGAGTTATTTCAAATTTAGTTATTTAAATAATTTCCTAGTGTAGACATGCCCTCGGAGTAGCTGTGACAGCAGTTGAAAAGTTTAGTGTTTCAAAATCTGTTGTGCTGGGCATTCTAAGGAATAGCCCTAATATATTACAGGAGAGCAAAAGAGCAGAACAAAGCAAAGCTTCAAACAACACCATGAAGGAAAGAGGGAAGGAATTGGGAAGGCTGGTGGCCCTGGTTTCAACATAAGCTTGGTCAAGGTGTACCACTCTGCCAGGCGAAGCAGAAACAGAAAGCAATTCCGCGGGCAGCAGAAGAGGGAAAGCAGTCCAAAAAGCAAACAGAATGTTGGAAAGTGTTAAGAAAGGGATATAGATAAGAGAGCAAAGATTTTATTGCCTCTCCATAAATCCATGGTACACCCACATCTTAAATACTGCATGCCGATGTGGTCACCCCGTCTCAAATAAGATACATTGAAAGTGGAAAAGGTTCCAAAAAAGGAAACAAAAATGATTAAGGGTTTGGACCGTCTTTTGCATGAGGTGAGATTAACAAGTATGGGACTTTTCAGCTTGGAAAAGAAACGATTAAGGAGGGATATGATTGACCTCTATAAAATCATAACTAGTTGAGAGACAGTAAATAGGGGAGTATTAGATATGTAGCTGTGTTAGTCTGGTCTAGCTGAAACAAAAAACAGGACTATGTAGCACTTCAAAGACTAACAAGATGGTTTATTAGGTGATGAGTTTTTGTGGGCCAGACCCATTTCCTCGGATCAAATTGTGGAAGAAAATTGGCACGACCATATATACCAAAGGATACAATCTAAAAAATGAACACACATGAAAAGGACAAATCAAATTTCAGAACAGAAGGATTGGGGGGGGGGGGAGGTAAATGTCTGTGAGCTAATGATATTAGAGGTGATAATTGGGGAAGCTATCTTTGTAATGGGTAAGGTAATTAGCATCCTTGTTAAGACCTAGGTGTAAAGTGTCAAATTTAAGCATGAATGACAGTTCACAGGATTCTCTTTCAAGTCTGGTGTTAAAAGGTCTTTGAAGCAGGATGCAGGTAATTAAGTCGTTGAGGCAATGCCCCTTCTGGTTGAAATGGCAAGAAACTGTTTTTTCTTTGTGATCCTGTCTAAATCTGTTATGTGGGCATTGATTCTTTGGCGAAGTGTTTGAGACGTTTGTCCAATGTACATAGCAGATGGACATTGTCGCAGGAATATGTGTTCTTGATCTTATAACTCAATTGTTTAGGTCCAATAATGGTATCAGCAGAGTGAATATGTGGACAAATCTGGCAACGGGGTTTATTGCAAGGGAAAGTTCCAAGGTTGGTGTTAGTGGGATATGTCCTGTGGTTGTTGGTAAGAATCATCTCGAGGTTAGGTGGTTGTCTATAGGGCTGTGTCTAGACTACATGGCTCCATCGACGGAGCCATGTAGATGAGGGTTATAGGCAAAGGGAAATGAAGTGGCGATTAAAATAATCGCGGCTTCATTTAAATTTACATGGCTGCCATGCTGAGCCGACAAACAGCTGATCAGCTGTTTGTCCGCTCAGCGCGCTAGTCTGGACGCTCCCCTGCCGACATCAAAGCCCTTTGTCAGCAGCCCCGTTATTCCTCGTGGGATGAGGTTTACCGGGGCTGCCGACAAAGGGCTTTGATGTCGGCAGGGGAGCGTCCAGACTAGCGCGCTGAGCGGACAAACAGCTGATCAGCTGTTTGCCGGCTCAGCGCGGTAGCCATGTACATTTAAATGAAGCCGCGATTATTTTAATCGCAGCTTCATTTCCCTTTTTCGAATACACAAATCTCCAGCCTCCGTTGATGGAGGCATGTAGTTTAGACGTACCCTAGGAGACTATGGGTCTGTCTCCCAGAGCCTCTCAGAGTTTAGTATCCTATTCCAGTGTAGGTTGTAGTTTATTGATAACGTGTTGGACAGGTTTAAGTTGGGGGCTGTAGGTGATGACAAGTGGTATTCTATTGTTGGTTTTCTTGGGTCTGTCTTGAAGTAGATGGTTTCTGGGTAGTCATCTGGCTCTTTCAATTTGTTTTTTTATTTCTCCGGGTGGGTAGTTGATGTTTATAAATGCTTAGTAGAGAACCTGAAGTTTCTGGTCTCTGTCAGTGGGATTAGAGCAGATGCGGTTGTATCAAACGGCATGGATACAATAGACGATGGATACATAGACGATGGATCGTATGGTGTGTTCTGGATGGGAGCTGGAGGCATGAAGGTAACTATGAGTCTGTGGGTTTTCTGGAGAGCGGTGTCTAATTTACAATTGGTGATATGTACTGTGGTATCCAGAAAATGGATCTCTTGTGTAGAATGATCCAGGCTGAGATTGATGGTGGGGTGTAAATTGTTAAAATCTCTGTGGAATGTCTCCAGTGTTTCTTGGCCATGGGGCCAGATCATAAAAGATGTCATCGATGTAGAATAAGTAGAGAAGAGGTAAGAGGGGATGGGATCTGAGGAAACGTTGTTCTAAGTCAGCCATAAAGATGTTAGCGTACTGTGGGGCCATGCATGTACCCATGGCTGTGCTGCTGATCTGGAGGTATAAGTTGTCCTCAAACTGGAAATAATTGTGGGTGAGAACAAAGTTACATAGGTCTGCTGTCAGATTAGCAGTGGTGTCCTCTGGGATAGTGTTTCTAATTGCTTGTAATCCATCTTCATGTGGGATGTTGGTGTATAGAACATCCATGGTAGCAAGAATGGTGTTATCGGGGAGGTTATCAATGTTTTGTAGTTTCCTTAGGAAGTCAGTAGTAACTCAGAGATAGCTGGGAGTGTTGGTTGCGTAGGGTTTGAGAAAAGAGTCTACATAGCTGGATAAACCAATAGTGAGCGTGCCGATACCTAAGATGATGGGACGTCCAGGGTGTCCAGGTTCATGGAATTTGGGAAGCAGATAGAACAATCCTGGTTGGAGTTCAGAAGGTGTTTCTTTGTAGATTTGGTCCCGAGTAGATGTAGGGAGGTCTTTATGGAGACAGTGTAGTTTCTTTTGGTATTCTGAGGTGGGATCAGAGTCCTGTTTTTTGTTTTAAATAAGGGAGTGTTATTTACTTCTTCCCATAACACAGGAACTATGGTTCATCAAATGAAATTAATAGGCAGCAGATTTACAACAAACAAATAGGCCAACATTTTAACAGGGCTTGAAAAATAGCTAGATAAATTAATGAAGGAGAGTCCATCAATGGCTATTGGTCAGGAACAGTCTTCCTCGCCTCTTTACTCCAGAAGCTGGAAAGGAGTGACAGGAGATGGATTACTTGATGGCCACCTGTTCTGCTCATTCCATCTGGGGCGCCTGGCATTGGCCACTGTTAGAAGACAAGATGCTGGACTAGATGGACCTTTGGTCTGACCCAGCATGGCTGTTTATGTCCTTATGCTCTTCTTATGAGGCTGCAAGCAATACCAAGAGGGATTTACATGTGGTGATGGCAAACCATAGATAGCAGACAACACTGGAGAAATGTTGTTCTTAGACCCATTTGTGTTGATAATATCTTGTTCTGCTTTAATTTGTAGCACATATAAGGAACATCAAATCTAAGCAGAGTACTGTTTGGTATAGAAAAGTTATGTTCTAATTGTTTTATAGGTGTTTTTAAAATTACTTGTTATAAAAATTGTGCCACTGTAGTCAGAGACACCCAGTAAGCTGACATGTCCAGCGTTTGCACTAAGCATTGTGGTAAACTGTACATTGTATCTATATCAGTGTATTATGATTTTCTTCTTTAGTACTGAAAGTTAATCATCAGTTTCATAATTGCTGCTCTGTATGATGGGCCATTGTTCTGCAGTTTCATTTCTACATATCCCCATGACAACAGTGACTCCTGCTTATTGGCTACGTCTGAACAGCAACACTTCTTTCATGGGAAGTAAGAGGTTGCTATTAAGCAGGATCTATTCTACTGAAGATTATACAAATTCAGGGAAATAATGCACTTTTCAAAAGTAGAGGTTTGGGTTTCAAATAGCTTGGGCAGCAGGAATGGAAAAGTCAGATTCACTTTTACTCAAATTGGTTTCACTTCCTGGCTGTAATGCACCTGCCCAGTGATTCAATGTTTCACTGCCAGACACTGAATGACTATCTTTGACTATTCCCCTGCTCTCTACCACCCCCAAAATCACACAGAACACCCTCCCCTCCAAAAAAACCCCTATTTTATATATTTCCATTCACAGCTTGTTCTGTGCCTCTACCTGGCAATCCCATTTTAATCCATTAAGGACATTAGAGGCTCCATTCTTGAGCACAGATGGAAAATGATACATTAGAGGCTATATTAAAACTTAATTCAGTACTTTCTGTTTAATTCCCTGACTTGGCTAAGTACTGAAGTCCTTACAGTGACTGTAGCTGTCCTGTCTGACTTGTTCAGGGGGTGAGTCAGATGTGTTATGATCATCATATTATCAGAGACCCTGCTAGTTTGCCTGGCAAATAGCAAGCTAAATAGATTAGAGAGATAAAGATATAACTTAGAGCTCCCCCACCTAGCAGCTAGACTTGTGTGTCCTGGACTAGGTCTCTTGTTGTCCATGGGCAACAGTATTATCATGTTAACCAAAGAGCAGCCTCCTTCAAGGCCTACTGAATAGCAGTTGTCTCTGAAGGAGTCAGGTGGCATCAGCATACTAGTTTCTGAGAAATGACCTGTAAGAAAAAAAAATCTCAGCTTAGTGGAATTCTGTTTTCAATTATCTGCACTTCCTGCTTGGTTCTCCCCTCCCCTTCTCACCTTATGCCATTTATCTAATATATGGGTTTATATAATGCACCACAGTGGCGGCTGAGTGGCAACAGATTTCTGTAAGTACACAAGCAGGCCAGAATGGCCATGTGCTCCTGTGGCCTATTAATAAATGCCTTCAGGCTGCAGGATTTGATTTTTAAAGTTACTGCATAGAGATGGGAGAGAGGAGTGACCTCCATTGTCACTCTGGGGTTCCCAAGTCCTGGATAGCTGCTGAGAAGGTATTTTCATACTATGTCTAGGACAATGACCATGAACAAGAGAGGTGTGGTCCAGGAGACAGGCAGACTTGAAATTAGAACCTCGGAGTCTGTCTAAGTTTGGCCCGTCATGTGAATATGGAGTCAGGGCAGCATATGACGGTGCCGAGTGTTTTGCTCTCTTTGAACTGTCTGGCTCAGAAGATAAGCCTCTGGGTCTTTGATCATCTGGAAGTCACTGGATACAATCTCTTTCAGTAACCGAGTCTAGAGGTGGTTCCTGGGAGCATCTCCTTCAGTGACAAGCGATGAATTCCCACAGTTCATGAACAAGCAAGTTGGAGAAATATCGGGATTTTCACCCTTTGTGGTCATCTTCTCTTTGCATACCACAGTTCTGAGATCAAAAGCTGGTCCTCCAAAGAGGGACATATGAGTTTATCACTGTCACTTCTGCCCAATAAAATAATTATACATCATAATTCACTCCTTGCTAAAAATGTTGCCCTTTCTTTTGAAACATGATGGGAATCGAGACTGAGGGGAAAAACAACTGAGGAGAGTTGGCAGTTTTTCAAAGGGATGTTGTTAAGAGCCCAAAAGCAAGCTATTCTGATATGTCGGAAAGATAGAAAATATGGCAAAAGACCGCCTTGGCTTAACCACGAGATCTTGCATGATCTAAAAATAAAAAAGGAGTCATATAAAAAAATGGAAAGTAGGACAAATTACAAAGGATGAATATAGGCAAAGAGCACACGAATGCAGGAGCAAGATTAGAAAGGCAAAGGCACAGAATAAGCTCAAACTAACTACGGGAATAAAGGGAAACAAGAAGACTTTTTATAAATACATTAGAAGCAAGAGGAAGACCAAGGAAAGGGTAGGCCCACTGGTCAGTGAGGAGGGAAAAACAGTAACAGGAAACTTGGAAAGGGTCCAGAGAAGAGCAACAAGAATGATGAAAGGTCTAGAGAACATGATCTATGAGGGAAGGCTGAAGGAATTATGTTTGTTTAGTTTAGAAAAGAGAAAGTTGAGGAGGGACATGATAGCAGTTTTCAGGTATCTAAAAGGGTGTCATAAGGAGGAGGGAGAAAACTTGTTCATCTTGGCCTCTGAGGATAGAACAAGAAGCAATGGGCTTAAACTGCAGCAAGGGAGGTTTAGGTTGGACATTAGGAAAAAGTTCCTAACTGTCAGGGTGGTCAAACACTGGAATAAATTGCCCAGGGAGGTTGTGGAATCTCCATCTCTGGAGATATTTAAGAGTAGGTTAGATAAATGTCTATCGGGGATGGTCTAGACAGTATTTGGTCCTGTCATGAGGGCAGGGGACTGGACTCGATGACCTCTCGAGGTCCCTTCCAGTCCTAGTATTCTATGATTCTATGATGACAAGCCATTGTTGATATAAAATGAAAAGATATACCATAGCCGGTTTTCCCTCTTGACAACTGCTGTTGACTCAAAGAGAAACTCTACACTAACAGTACTCAAAATGACACACCCATTTGATAATTCTGGTGAGGTAAAGACTTGACAGTGAAAAGCTTTCACCTCAGAAAGCTGTGTGCAAACTTTTTTTTGGATTGGCTGGCCATTCAACCTTCAGAACTGAAATTCTGGGCTGTTCCAGTGTGGTACACTGAATGAAAAGGAAAGGTTACAAAAATCTGCATTGTGATAGTGTAATCCACTCACCTGCTGGTTGTGGTTCACTCTCCCATGTTGTGTCCCAGTTGTCTGAGAGCGAGCTGGCTTTATCGCTCAAGCTGTACAGACTCACACACAAAGGTCCCAGGGTATGTCTACACCACAGCACTAATTCAAACTAATTTAATTCGAATTAGTTAATTCGAACTAAGCTAATTCGAACTAGTGCATCTAGACCTAAAAACTAGTTTGAATTAGCATTTTGCTAATTCGAACTAGCATGTCCAAACTGAGTGGACCCTGAACCGAGGTTAAGGCTGGCTGGAACCAGTGCCAGCAGGGCATCAGGTTAGGACTTAGAGCTTGGAGCTGCTGTCTCAGGCTAGCTGAGGGCTGTGCTTAAAGGGACCCGACCCCCACCCCGGACAGACAGTTCTCAGGGGTTCCCCGCTCGCTTGTCTAACTAGATGAGGGACAGCAAAGCAGTCCTGGCTTGGAGTGCCCTGAATGCCCACACTCGGCACATCACAGCACTCGGCCATCAGCCCAGCTGCACTTGCTGCAGGCTGCCATCCGGGGGGGGGGGGGTGAATCGGGGGGCTGCAGTATCCAGGAGACCCTGCAGGAGAGCTTCCACCCTGAGAAGCCCGCAGAGCCACCCTAGTCCTCCCCATCGGGGGCTCGTACCCCATTCCTCCCTCACCACCTTCCACTTATCCCTTCCTAGGCCCCCTTCCTGATGTACAAAATAAAGGACACGTGTTCAAAAATAGAAACTCTCTTTATTGAACAAAACTCGGGGAGACTGGGAAAAGGAGGGAGAGGGGAAGAGAGAGGGTGGGAGAGGAAGGGAGGACACCTGGGAGGAGGGAGCTGAAAGGGGGAAGCCAGGGGAAGAAGGAGATGGGGAAGTATCAAACTATGGTACGCCATATTTTCAGTACTGTGTACAGATGTGATCTCCTCACCCCAGAAAAGGTATTTTGGCCTTGGAAAAGGTTAAGAAAAGGGCAACTAAAATGGTCAGGGGTTTGGAACAGGTTCCATATGAAGAGAGGCTAAACAGACTGGGAATTTTCAGCTTAGAAAAGAGGAGACTGAGGGGGGATATGATAGACCTCTATAAAAGAATGAGTGGAATGGAGAGGGTGCATAAAGAAAAGTTCTTCATTAGTTCCCAGAATAGGAGGACTAGAGGACACCAAAGGAAATGAATGGGTAGCAGGCTTCAAACTAATAACAGAAAGTTCTTCTTCACAAAGCAAAGAGTCAACCTGTGGAACTCCTTGCTGCAGGAGACTGTGAAGGCTAGAACTATAACCGTGTTTAAAGAGAAGTTAGATAAAGTGATGGAGGTTGGGTCCATGGAGTGGTATTAGCCAGGGGATAGAAATGGTGTCCCTGGCCTCTGTTTGTGGAAGGCTGGAGATGGATGGCACGAGACAAATGGCTTGGTCATTGTCTTTGGTCCATCCCCTCCAGGGTCCCTAGTGTTGGCCACTATCGGCAGACAGGCTACTGGGCTATATGGACCTTTGGTCTGATCCAGTATGGCCATTCTTATGTTTTTATGTTCTAAGCTCAAGGTCGGGGTCTCACTCTACCACCTTGATTTTCATGGAAACCTGCTCCTGGGTGGCCAGGCTGGCAGCTATCCTGCCCTAGACTGCCACTTCCCTGTGCCTAGTGTGGAGGTCGTGGACATTGGAGGCTTCCCCCCAAACATCGATGAGGTCCATGATGTTCGCACTAGACCAGGCGGGCGCCCGCCTCTTGCTGCCCCGGGCAGTCTCCTGGGAGCCGCCAGCCTGGTCCTGGGAAGAGGCGGAGGGCTGGGTGGAAGTGGGTGGCTGGCTCGTTCTGTACCAGGTGCAGGGTCTGCTGGCTGGGTGCTGGCAGGCTTGCACCTTGCACGGGCACCGTAGCCAGACCATGCCCCTTTAAGGACTCTGGGGCTGCGAGCGGGGCAGACAAGTTTCCCTGGTGGTGCCCAGAGTGGCCACCAGGGCAAGCTGGGGAGGGCTAGCCTCCCACTAGTTCAAATTAAGTGGCTACACATCCCTTAATTCGAACTACTTAATTTGAACTAGGCATTAGTCCTCGTAGAATGAGGTTTACCTAGTTCGAATTAAGCGCTCTGCTAATTCGAATTAAGTTCGATCTAGCAGTTTGCCTGTGTAGCTCCTATGAAAGTTAATTCGAACTAACGGCTGTTAGTTCGAATTAACTTTGTAGTGTAGACATACCCCCAGATTGGGTTTCACCTGGTGTTGTTACAATAGCAATTTATGAACCTCCTTTAATGCATTTATTTTCACAGGGAAAAAATAGACATGGAAATATTATCGTTTGCAGTCGAGTGGACTTCTGCTTTAGCAACCTGAGTCAATGACACCACTGAGAACAGTTGGGAAAGCCATACAGCTGCTCACTATTTCAATGAGCTAGGTAATACATCGCTGCTCAGGGCAGATCAAAACTACTGTCAAGAAAGGTGCATTGTGGGAGACATAGTCCAATCAGAGGGCTGGCCTCTAGAATTGAATGGAAGCCTGAAGGACTGAACTGTAGTTCCCAGGAATCACCCTGAGCAAAATAACTGAATCCTAGTACTCTGATTTGTTTTCAACTGAAATATTTCAGATTTTGATTTTTTTTTTCCTAAAATCAGAATTTTTCTGGGGGAAAATTCCCATTTTAAAACCAGCTTTAGTCACTACTCATGGTCAAATTTTCTCTCTCTCTCTCTGCATTTTATTATTATTTTACTATTTTATTAATATTTAATTATTTTATAGAAAGCTCTTGAGACTGAAAGGTTGCTACATGCATCAAGGCAAAAAATAGTTATGCAACACCATTTCCAGAACCTTGAAGATATGCAGGTGCTAATTATGCTTTACTTAATGCACATGAGGGAGTCTAAAAAGCCATTTACATATGCCAAGCTTCATCTTCCCTATACACTCCTCTCTGAAAGGAAACTATGAGCCAAGCGTGATGGTAAAAGGTCTCCTGAGATCAAATCTTTGATGGTTTATTGATCTCATTTTATGCTTTTCAGAGTCATTAAAAATAACCTTTCTTTTGTCATTCAGTCCTAGGGAGTACATTGAACATTATGATCATGTAGGTCACTGAACACTTTATAGTAGTTTATTCAAACAAATGGAGCAACATCTTCCTTCTAGCTGACTGGCAAGATGAAGGTATCAGAGGAGAGGAAAGATTGTTAAAGCAAAACACAGCACGCCTTTGCTTTGTAATGATCTCCCCTTGAAAAGTGGAGATTCAATTACTTAAGAAATCAAAGTGTCCAAAGGGGCCAAAGATTTCATATTTCCTTCTTTGACAAAGTCCTTGTCTGATATAAAAACTAACAGTAAAATCATATTCATTTCTACATTGAGCATGGCGAGGGGCATGAAAGGAGACTCGTCTTTCCTAGGCAAATTGCTGTGCTAAAACTGCACACAGCATAAAACATTAAACACAACGATTATTCTGGGGAAATTAGAGTAAAATCAGAAAAAGGCATCTTTCTCCTGGGAGGAACTAAATGACAAATAGCACTGAGTAAAGCTGAAACAGCTGTTGAATTAAAACACTTCAGTTACCAAAAAAAAAAAAAAAAACCCTGATGGGATCACATCTGGATGCAGAATTTGGATGTTGCTTTTCCCCACCCTTGTCTTAAGAAGTCGGGAAATACATACTTTGACGCTTGTTAATAAAGCATGTTGTAACTGATGATGCAGATAATGTCATGCAAGCCAATTGAAAGGATTTCTCTGTTCAGTTTGAAGCACGTGGCAGCAAATCTGCTACAAAAGCTATGGATTTACACCTAGACGGTTTTGCTCTCATATTGCAGCATCAAGAACTTTCCTTTGCAGTCTGCTGCAGTTTGTTCAACAACTCAACTCATACCTCCCCATTATAGCCTCTTGGTTTTTTGTTCTTTTAAATCCGAGTAGCCAATGTCATAAGACATTACATAAATGCCACTCTGTGCCTCTGAACATGCACTGTGGACATGTGTTCTATGAGGCTACGTGTACACTGGCCCCTTTTCCGAAAGGGGCTTGCTAATTTTAAACTTCAGAATAGGGAAATCCGCGGGGGATTTAAATATCCCCCGTGGGATTTAAATAAAGATGTCCGCCGCTTTTTTCCGGCTTGTAGATAAGCCGGAAAAAAGCATCTAGACTGGTGCGATCCTCCGGAATAAAGCCCTATTCTGGAGGATCTCTTATTCCTACTTCAAATAAGAGATCCTCCGGAATAGGGCTTTATTCCGGAGGATCGCACCAGTGTAGACGCTTTTTTCCGGCTTATCTACAAGTTGGAAAAAAGCGGCGGACATCTTTATTTAAATCCCGCGGGGGATATTTAAATCCCCCGCGGATTTCCCTATTCTGAAGTTTAAAATTAGCATGCCCCTTTCGGAAAAGGGGCCAGTGTAGACATAGCCAGAGTTATTGGCTGTAAATGTAACTATGATTTTGGAGTCTGGTTTTTGTTGTAGGGGAGGACAACTGGAGACAACACCAGCCATATCTCATGACATGCTGAAGAGCTTATGTAACCCATTGGTTAGTGTGTATTGCAGGTCCCTGTCTCTAGTCTACAGAGAATAATACCCTGTTATGGCCCTTGTGTTTACCAGCTCTTACTTTGAACTTTAGGAGTTGCTAGTTAAATCCTCAGTATATTAGCTTACACCCCTATGTGAATGAATTCCCTACTCACTGGAGTACTGTAATGGGTTGACTTTCTTTTTTGGCTGATTGCAGCTTTTGGACTAAAATAAAAA
Organism: Pelodiscus sinensis; assembly: GCF_049634645.1. NCBI lineage: Eukaryota > Metazoa > Chordata > Testudines > Trionychidae > Pelodiscus > Pelodiscus sinensis. The sequence goes on along the minus strand of NC_134717.1, from coordinate 5,607,360 downwards.
TATTTATTTTAGTAGACAATTTCCAGCTTTCCAAAAATGGAAGACTTCTAGTGTTTGGTTTCATTTTCTCATTTCTAGTGTTTGGTTTCATTTTCATTTTCTCATTTTTCCTAGAAATTAAATTTAACGATCTGAAAAATATTAAGAATTGGAGGCTTTTTTGTCCAGTGACCTAGGTTTGCAAATGCATTTGGAATTTTGAAATGGGTTTTGTTTGGAAGCACTCAGTGCGCAGATATGTCAGATTGCTTTTAAAAAAATCTAAAATTTTTCCTATTTAAAAAAACCTAAACAGTGGTTGATTTTTAACCAGTTTTTCTATAAAGTCATTAAATAAATTTTTATACAAATTTTGTACAAAAAAGAGGAAAAATGGGTGAATTATTTTGAAGGAATGATTTTAATGTAAATATAGTTGATTTTTGTGTGACATTTTCTTTTAGAAAAAGGCTAATTTTTCATTCCACAAACCTTTCTTCCTTTAAAGAATTTTAGCCATCTCTATTAATTAACAAAATTTTTGGTATTTGACTAGGTTTTTTTTGTATGTTGGGGTACAAATGCACCTGCTTCAAGACCTGAATCAATTTCACTTCCCGTCCAACTTTCGAGAAGTTAAGAAATGGATCTAAACATCTCTGATTTTACATGTCCCCTATAAAGGCCTGATCCATAGTTCTGGATCTAATTTCCCCAAATCTGGAGAAGCTTTGAACTTTACAATGAATCAGGAATTGGAAAACCTGATGTGAGGTTCTATAAATACCTTAAGCTCTATTGTGTTAAAGAACAGAACTTTAGCTCGTGGGATTTACTTTCTCATTAACTTCCATAACCTCATCTGTCACAATGGTTATGTCATCATGAATTAAGTAATTAGGGTTTTTCTACACAAATGCTTAGCTCACAGCAAGCTGTAGTGGATATCTATCTTGCACTAGCCTGCTACACACTAAATATCTGTTTGGACCCTGTTGTAGCACATGTAAAGTTTTGCAGTGTGCTTTAATCTACTTCCATTTCCATGTGTACTACAGCACTTCCTCTGCACAATAGCAGAACACACATGGAGCGTTAATGCCCAGCAGGCTAGTTTGGGATAGATTTACACCCCAGCTTCTCATTGGCTAACCAGACATATAAACATATAATGAAAATTCCATCCACTGGTAGCAGGGCTTTCTGGGTTTACCCTGCATGGCTACATCTACACTACAGCAGAAATTCAATATAAGCTATACAACTCCAGATGCCTGAATAATGTAGCTGGAGTTGATGTACATTGAGTTACCACAGGGTCTACACTGCAGGTGGTTGATGGGAGAACCTTTCCCATTGATTTCTCACTTTTCTCAGCGGGGGTTGATGGAAGAATGATCTGCAGTTGATTTGTCAGGTCTTCACTAGACCCAATAAATCGCTCACTGGTGGATCGATTTCAAAGCATCGATGCGGGCTGTAGTGGAGATGTAGCCTGGCTCAGCAGCTGAAACTAGAATCTGTATGTAGTTGATCTCCCAAGAGATTAAAAATGAGGCATAGCAGCAGACGTTTCAAGAGATTCTGATCCATAAGATCAACTAAGGGTATGGCTACACAGAGGGGCTATTTAGGGATACCAGAAGTATCCCAAAATAGCTACCCCACATTTTTTGACCATTTCCACTATTTTGAGAGAGCCCATCTGCTATTTCAAGACTTATTTCGACATCCCTGTAACTCTTATTCCACAAGGGTTAAGGGATAGCTCAGAATAGTGTGTTATTTCAAAATGTGGTGCTGTGGAGACGCGCCAAATTTTGAAATACACTATCTTGAAATTCAATCGAAATAAGATACCCAATTTGCATAGCATAAATTTTATATCTTATTTTGAGTTTAGGGTGCTATGCAGATGCACCTTAGTGAATAAAAAAAATCCCTTGGCCGCAATTCATACTCATATTGCCTCAATAACTCACCTGTATGAAATAACGTTTTTAACACTATTCTGTTCTCTGTCATTTTGACATCCAGTGTCCTGTGGTTTTCACTGGAAGTGCTAGCTATTGTATGTCATACTGCTTACTCTAGGCTTAATCATTGTATGGTATAAATGGCCTGTGACTTGGTGCAGCTGGGAAATTGCTGCTAGCTTGAGAGAGATTATTTTTGTTTTATTTCTCTTTATGTCCCCTTCTTGGCTATCTCTCTTTCCTCATTTTCCCTCAGGGACTTCTCAGGGATGAAATGGTGGGTGGGATTCTCAAGTGAGGGAGAGGCTTTGCCTCTGAATTTGAACCTCTGAAACACTACAGACGTTTCTGATAATTTTAAATTATTCCTGTCTAGTTAGAAATAGGAAATAACAAGATAAAATATTTTTTTTCTCGAGGGGACACTTCTACGAACCACAACCCACTCTTTTTATTGCCTATTTATTTTTAATATTATTAATTTTCAAGGTCAAGATGGGGCTGTGGACTAAGGGTTGGAAAAGTCTCTGCTCATATTATTCCACTCGTGTTTCTTTGCTGGGGATGATAGAACAGATGAAAAATGTAAAATGCCATTGTAGAAGCTGAGATGGGTGAGAAAGGGGAGAGAACATGAGCTATAATAGCAGAGAGAAAGAAGGGACAGGCAGAACAGGGAGGCAAAATCAAATAAGTATCTTAGATGATTATATACAAATGCAAGAAGTATGGAACTTTGCCATGAAGCCTCTAGGGGTTTCATGCCAGTCCCAAGCCTGGATAAAGGAGGAGGGTTGGTCAGATAATGTTGAGGCAGCGGTGAGAACATGTGGGGTATGTCTACACTAGAAAGTTAGTTCGAACTAACGGACGTTAGTTCGAACTAACTTTCCTATGCGCTACACTAGCGCTCCGCTAGTTCGAATTTGAATCGAACTAGCGGAGCGCTTAGTTCGAACTAGGAAAACCTCATTTTACGAGGACTAACGCCTAGTTCGAACTAGCTAGTTCGAACTAAGGGCTGTGTAGCCCTTTAGTTCGAACTAGTGGGAGGCTAGCCCTCCCCAGGTTTCCCTGGTGGCCACTCTGGCCAACACCAGGGAAACTCTATGCCCCCCTCCCGGCCCCGGACCCCTTAAAGGGGCACGGGCTGGCTACGGTGCCCGTGCCAGGTGCAAGCCTGCCAGCACCCAGCTAGCAGACCCTGCACCTGGCACGGCACAGAGCCACCCACCCGATGCCCCCCAGCCCACCCCCTCTTGCCGGGACCAGGCTGGCGGCTCCCGGGAGTTTGCCCTGGACCGCAAGAGGCGGGCACCTTCCTGGGCTAGTGCGGACATCGTGGACCTCGTCCACGATCTCCGCACTAGGCACAGGAAAGTGGCCGTCTAGGGCAGGAGAGCTGCCAGCCTGGCCACCCAGGACCAGGTGTGCATGAAAATCAAGGGGGTCCACTGAGACCCCCGACACTGAGCCCTGAGCTTACAATGGCCGTACTGGGTCAGACCAAAGGTCCATCTAGCCCAGTAGCCTCTCTGCCAACAGCGGCCAACCCTAGGGACCCTGGAGGGGATGGACCGAAGACAATGACCAAGCCATTTGTCTCGTGCCATCCCTCTCCAGCCTTCCACAAACTTTGGGCAGGGACACCACTCCTACCCTCTGGCTAATAGGACTCCATGGACCCAACCTCCATCACTTGATCTCACTTCCCTTTAAACTCTGTTCTAGTTCTAGCCTTCACAGCCTCCTGCAGCAAGGAGTTCCACAGGTTAACTATTTGCTTTGGGAAGAAGAACAACTTTCTCTTACTAGTTTCAAGCCTGCTACCCATTCCTTTCCTTTGGTGTCCTCTAGTCCTTCTTTATGGGAACTCAGGAAGAACTTTTCTGAATGCACCCTCTCCACCCAACCCCTGCTTTTAGAGACCTCTATCCTGTCCCCCCTCCGTCTCCTCTTTTCTAAGCTGAACAGTCCCAGTCTCTGTAGCCTCTCTTCATCTGGGACCTGTTCCCAACCCCTGATCATGTTAGTTGCCCTCCCCTCTCCCAGCCTTTCTCTTCCCCTCTCCCACCTCCTTTTCCCAGTCTCCCCCAGTTTTTGTTCAATAAAGACAGAGTCAATGTTGGAAGAAACATTAGCTTTATTTTGTACATCAATAAGAAGGGGGGCTAGGGAAGGGCAAGTGGAAGAAGGTGAGGGAGGAATGGGGCACGAGCCCCCGATGGGGAGGACTGGGCTGGCTCTGCGGGCTTCTGGGGGTGGAAGCTCTCCTGCAGCCCCCCAATTACTCCCTCTCCCCAGATGGCAGCCTGCGGCAAGTGCAGCCGGGCTGATGGCCGAGTGGTGTGATGTGCCCAGTGTGGGCACTCAGGGCACTCCAAGCCAGAACTTCTTTGCAAGCGGGGCACCCCTTAGAACTGTGTGTCCGGGGTGGGGGTCGGGACCCTTTAAGCGCAGCCCTCGGCTAGCCTGAGACAGTATCTCCACGCTCTAAGTCCTCCTTTTATGCCCTGCCGGCACTGCTTCCGGCCATCATTAAGCCCTGTTCAGAGTCCACTCAATGTGGACTTACTAGTTCGAACTAGCAAAACGCTAGTTCGAACTAGTTTTTAGTTCTAGATGCGTTAGTTCGAACTAGCTTAGTTCGAATTAACTAATTCGAACTAAGTTAGTTCGAACTAGCGCTGTAGTGTAGACGTACCCGTGGATAGTTGGAAAGTTGGTTTAGAACAAGTAGAGGTACGAGACAAGGAGATCCAATATCGCCAAGTATCTTCATCATGCACCGAGAGAGAGCGATGGACAAGATCAAGGAAAAGGTAGCATGGGATGAGAATTAACAACTTGAGGTTCATGGATGATATAGTTATCATTGAGGAAGATGAAGAGAAGCTAGTGAGAACGGTGCAGGTGCTAAATGAGGAAGGAAGCAGTATGGACTGATTATAAATATCAATAAAACAAAGACAATGGTATTTGGAGATAAGGAAATAGGAAGGAAGATCAGGGTAGATGAGAGCGTAGAGAAGTTCATGTATTTGGGGAGCAACATGACATATGATCTAGACTGTTAGAAGGAAATAGCAACTAGAATAGCGAAAGCAAGAGTGAGTTTGAAGGAGATAGATAAGATCTGGAAAAGTAAAGCTATTAGCTTAGGAACAAAGCTGAGCATCTTGAAAACATATGCATTTAGCAGCATGTTGTATGGATGGGAGACGTGTGATAATGAAAGATTAGAAGAGAAGGATATTGGCGCTCGAGAGGAGTTGTTATAGAAAGATCCTGAGAATAGGATGGATGCAGAAGGTCACCAGTGAAGAATTATATAGGAAGATACAGCCAAAAGAGAACCTTCTGCAGAAGCTTATACAATGGAAGTTGCAGCTATTTGGGCATATCTGCAGAATGAACGATAAGCAAAAAGTTAAGACCCTGGTATTCAGCATAATGGATGATCAGAATAGGAGAGGCAGACCCCACAGAGAATGGATAGATGATATAGTAGATTGGTGTGGAGCTAGTCTGCAGAAACTAAGCCACTCCACACTCGGCAGGGAAAGACGGAAGGAAATAGTGAGGGAGGTATCGGACACCAACAGGCGTTGAGCCCGTGGTGGTTGTTGAAGATGATGAAGAACTTTGGGGAATAAGCAGGAAGAACTTGAAGTGCTAATAAATGAACACAAATAGGACATAGGTCATATCACAGAAACCTGGCGGGATAATGCACACTATTGGAATATTGGTATAGAAGGGTACAGATTAATCAGGAAGGATAGCAGGGGAAAAAAGAGGGGAGGTGTTGCCTTATATATTAAATATGTATACACTTGGACTGAGGTGGAGTTGGATGTAGGAGACAGACTTGTTGAGAGTCCCTGGGGGTATGTCTACACTACCCTGCTAGTCCGAACTAGTGGGGTAATGTATGCATACCGAACTTGCTAATGAAGCCCGGGATTTGAATTTCCCGGGCTTCATTAGCATAAAGCCGGCTCCGCCATTTTTAAAAGCCGGCTAGTGCGAAGCCCGTGCCGCGCGGCTACACGCGGCACGGGCTAGATAGTTCGAACTACGTAGTTATTCCGAACTATCTGTACGCCTCCAAGAACGCCTTTTTTTTTTTTTGCCGTCGAAAGAAAAGCTGCGTTCTTTCGATTTAATTTCAAAAGAACACGGCTGTAGTCTAGATGCAGGTGAAGTTTTTTCGAAAAAAAGGCTACTTTTTTCAAAAAAACCCTGCAGTCTAGACACAGCCTTGGGGTGCATCTACACAGCACCCTAAACTGAAAATAAGATACACAATTTGTGCTACGCAAATTGCATATCTTACTTTGAAACTATTTCAAAATACTTATTTTGAAATTTGGCTCATCTATCCCTTGTGCAACAAGGTTTACCGGGATGGTGAAATAGTGCACCTGTTATTTTGAAAAATATTTCAAAATAATGGGCGGCTTGTGAAGGTAGATGTGGGGTATCCCGAAATAGCCATGCAGTGTAGACGCACCCTTGGAGAAAATCTGAAATTTACACTACAAATCCATATTCAAAGAATTCTGTTTTCCTCAAGGAAAAAAAATGCTGAAATGATCTAAGATGTAAAAGCCATAATCAACAGAAAATGTATTTTTTCCACACTTATATTCTCTTCAGTGCTAGATGGCAATGCCTCAGACTACTGCAAAATACACTATGATGCAACCAGTGACTTTGGCCTTGTGCCAGTTTGAGCCCCCAAACAATTCTTCATTTACGAGCTGAAACTCAGGATTAATATTTATTTGTTTGTAAAGGTTTCTGTTTCAGGCCAAAAATATACCAAATAGAAGAAACAGAAGAAACTCACTATACAGCAAAGTTCTAATTAGCAGAAATGTATGGCTCTATTATTAGCAAATAGGAAAGTAACAGAAAACGATAAAAAGATAAAAGAAAATCACAGTCTTTTAATCAAATTATATGCCTGTGTGCTGGTTTGCAGTCCATGAGCCATGCATTTATTCCATCTTTATAAGCATAGACTGGCCATATCTAGATTACACTGCTTCGGCTGGTAAATAAAAGGGATTAGATTTCTCCCAAATGTAAATGCCATTGATGCACATTCAGTGGACTTTATACCCCCACATGAAACAGGAATTTTGTTTCTAAAGCAAATACATATCCTTGAATAATGTATAAATGAGATGACAAAGCAAGCTAAAAGGGGCATTAGCAATCAAATAACAGCCACAGCTAAATCAAAACCAAGGTGTATTGGGAAGTGCTTCACTAAAACAATGTTTAGTATGTGGAAAGGCTGGTGTGTAAGGCTACATCTACACTGGCATGTTTTGTGGCCAACAACTGCCGTTTGGTGACAAAGCAGTGAGAGCGAGCGCACTGCAACTTTTGTGAGGGGAAATGCCCAGTTTCGGCAACAAAAGCTTCCATCCCTTTGAGAGATTTTTTTCTTCATTGTCAACAAAGAGCCGGTGTAGACAGTGCTGTTTGTTTTGCTGACAGAACTGGCTTCTGCCAACATCCCACCATGCCTGCCCTGATGGCTCTGCTCAGTGTTTTGATCTCTGCTGCCCCGCAGGCATGCATCCCTCACCTTTCAAGCTCCCGGGAAGGGTCTGACAGCTGAATGAGCTGCTCCGTGTGGGGAACAAAGAGCAAATCATTGGAGTGTTCCTGTGTTAGGAACCCAGCGGCAAGCAGACGGCTGCCTCAAGAGGAGTGGGACAGGTGTTGTGTGCTTTGATATTCCTCGCCATGGAGCTCCCACCAAGCTACTCACAGTGAAGCTCCCAGCAGTGGAGGAGGCTGGGGGAGAACTCAGAAGGAATCCCAAGATGTGCAGGGTTCATCTTTGCCTTCCCACAACACTGCACTCTGGGATACATACCCACAATGCATTGCTCAGACTGTGATGATGGTACCCCAGTGTGGACGTGATCCTGCTGATCTGCTGACAAAGGGAGCCAAGTGCGAACAGCCCTCTGGTGATCTTTGTTTTGTTGACTTTGGGGTGTCGCTGACAGAAGCTGGCAGTACAGATGTAGCCTAAGATTCAGTGCTGAGGTAAATCTTTTTTCTTAAGAGCGTGATTTTTAACCTGGCCTAAATGAGCAGCTAAGGGATAACTCCCAACACAGATCTGGCATAAGTAGGGGTGAAAGTAACTTACATTTCTTACAGGTACTGTCTTATCATAACCCGAGTCCCTGCCACTGCTTTAAATAGCTCCCTGCTCGCTTTGGCTGCAGCTCAGCAACTTCTTGTGCACCCGTGCGTGACCCCCTTACTATCACCTTGGGCATAAGGATGCCAGAAGGGATGTGGTGGTACCAACAGGCCGGAAGGCTGTTTTAAACTTTTTTGGGGGGAAGTGATGGTGAAATGCTAACCTCAAGGTCAAGGAACCCATAGCAGTGCCTTGGCAGCTCCTCATATTGCCTGCACCCCATGCTTACCACGTACCGTTGAATTCATCCCCTGCTGGCTTTGACCAAGTGTTGCAGAATTAAATGGCTGTGAAGCAGCCTCCGTGACGTATAATTATAATGAAAGGTGAATCCGAAGCATGGTCTGTTTGCTGAGGAATAAGTAGGCTGATTAGAGATTTCATGCACAGACAGGACTCTGTGGGAGCTTTAAATTAATATCTGCTGTGAGAAAGATAACATTATGGGATGACTATCACGGTGGAAGGATAACGAAATAGGTTAGTGTTTAACTGCTAATTATTGTAAAACATAAGTGGCACCATTCCCCTAACAGAAGTACAAAACAACGGCGTCTGATGGAAAACATTTTGATGCGGCACGGTTCCAGTGTGCTCGTTTTCATTAGCAGTGGTCCCAAGTGGTTTCTTATAGCTCATCATTTTCTCATCTTCAGCACTTATTCCCCCCCCCCCCCCAGCTTTGAATTATTAGTCGGCACTTTAGACGGGCATCAACATTACCAGCTTTATCAAGCATGACATCTCCTCGGAGTCTCTAATATTCCTTACAGATGGTGTTTCTCGACATGAACTGCTTTGTCAAACATGACATTTACTCACAAGGTTGTAGAGGTGGATTACCAGCTATCTCCCTCTGTACGTGATTATCTGGTATCTGGAGAGGCCTCAAAATCTTGGTGCCATTTTTACAATCACAAATGGTTGTCCCCAGCCTCCTAGACCTGCCCAGATTCCTGAGGGAAAGGCTGCACCACAGTGACACAGTACAACATGGCAGCCATGCCAACATAGCACTATAGTGTAGATGTTTCCTACATTGATGGAAGGGGTTTTCCGTCACTGTCATTAATCCATATGGCTGAGAGGTGGTAGCCATGTTGACGAGAATTCAGTGTTTAAAAGGGAGTTAGGTTGATCTAGAGGGCATGACACTTTTCACAACCCTTAGCAACACAGCGCAGTTGATCTTATTTTTTTAGCATAGAGCAGACCCCAGATTCTGAATATCATGGAAAGCCTTGGAAAACTTTCAAAATGGTCCAAGCAAATGTTGTTTTGACATTTTCAAACTGAATGTTCAGAATTCCTGTTCTGTCAGAAATTTCTTAAAGGTACCCTCCCCCCCCCCAAAACCTTACAAAACTTTATTTTTTGAAATTAAGAATTTCCCACAGAAACCAAGTCAACTCTACCATTTCAGCATTTCCTCAGTCTCTCTTATAATGTGACAATGGCAAGAACGACAAGAGTTGCCTTCTTCCAACACTGAATAAGGAATCTTTGTAAGGATAAGAAAGACTGTCTCGGAAGAGCAGACACATTTTTCGGCATCCCTGTAAACCTCGTTTTACAGGAAAGAAAGGATGTTCCAAAAAAGGGTTTTTTTCTGACATTTGGCCCAATGTAGGCGGGCCAAATGTTGTAAAAGCCTCTTCCAGAAAAAGAAGCGGAAAAAGATACGCAAACTGTGGTTCGCAATTTGCGTATCTTTTCCCAGAGAACTGCATAGTCTAGACACAGCCTCAGAGGGGTAGCTGTGTTTGTCTGTATTTGCAAAAAATCAACAAGGAGTCCTGTGGCACTTTAAAGACTGACAGATTTATTTGGGCATAAGCTTTTGTGGGAAAAAATTCATTTAGTCAAATTTATTTATGCCCAAATAAATCCGTTAGGGTACGTCTACACTAGCCCCCTAGTTCAAACTAGGGAGGCTAATGAGGGTGACCGAAATTGCTAGTGAACCATGGGATTTAAATATCCCGCGCTTGATAAGCATATTCCCGTCCGGTCAACATTTTGGAAACTGACTAGCCCGAAGTAACTGCCCGTGTCTACACGCGGCAGAGAAGCAGGATTCCGAGATAAACCCCTTAGTTCGAATTAACTGTTACTCCTCCTTTAATGAGGTTTAACAGTTAATTCGAACTAAAGGGTTAATCTCAGAATCCCGCTTCTCTGCCACGTGTAGACACGGGCAGTTACTTCGGGCTAGTCAGTTTCCAAAATGTTTACCGGACGGGAATATGCTAATCAAGTGCAGGTGCTTTCACAGAAACACTTGCCAGTCTAGACGCAGCCTTCATGATTAAGGCTGCTAGATCTCTTTTAATTTAAGTGAGGAAGCCCAGTGTTCCTAGTGCTGAATGACTTTTCCACGGACATCCACAGTGTCGTCGAGTGTGTGGCTGGCCACTGGTCATTTCAGAGTAACACTCCTTGAGGAAATTAAGCGGCTATCGGCATCATCTGCTCTGCTTGAATGTATCTACTAGAGGGGCTGCTGCCGGATATGATTGTTTCACTGTGACTGTGTTCTCCCCTTTCTCTCATCCTGTGGTGAGATGTTAGGAAAGGCAGTTTTTGTTCCATTTGGATGCCATATGGAGCGCAGCAAAAGCCCAGTCCCTACTCTGGATGCTACCACATGATAAAAAAATCAATAAAAGCAAGGAGATGAAGAGGGACGCTGTAATTCATAGGACTAGCGGTGGTGCCCATGGTCTCCTCTGAGGGTGGGTCCAATTGATTACCCTCTCTGTGGTCCATGGGATCGTGAAGTGTGTGTTTTGATTGGTGAAGATCTAGGCTTTGATTGCTGAGAGTGACCAGGATAATATCTGCATGTGCAGTTGCAGCAGAATCATCCCACTCATAGGCTACATCTACACTGACCACAATTTCCGGAAAAGCCATGCAAATCAGGTTAGTCAGGATAGGGAAATCCGCGGGGGATTTAAATATCCCCTGCGGATTTAAATAAACATGTCCACCGCTTTTTTTCCGGCTTGGGGAAAAGCCGGAAAAAAAGCGTCTAGACTGGCGCGATCCTCCAGAATAAAGCCCTTTTCCGGAGGATCTCTTATTCCTACTTTGAAGCCTTTGTCAACCGTTCCTGTAAACCTTGTTTCACGAGGCATAAGGGTGCGGTCGACAAAGGCTTCCCTTGTTGACCGCTCCGCGTCTAGAATGCCGCGCTGTGCCAGATCAGCTGATTGTCGGCACAGCGCGGTGGCCATTTTTATTTTAATGAAGCGGGGATTATTTAAATCCCTGCTTCACTGACTGTGTTAGGTAAACTACTTTACATGGCTCCGTCAATGGAGCCAGGCAGTCTGGACACACACCATAGAATGGGGGCCCATGGTGGCCTAGGGAACTAGCAGGAGGCCTTGTGCCAGCAGCAGGGTTTGGATCTCTTCCCCACTCCGCGGTGGTGGTGGAACATGGAACAATCTGGCCTCATCCCATTCCACTCCCCTGATTCCCAGACGCTTTGCTTGGGGGAGGGACTTGGTAGAAGGAGAGAACCCGCCCCTGCACTCACTAGCAGTGGGAAGTGGAGTGACACAGCTGGGAGCTGGTGGGGCAGAACAGGGTATGGCTGGGTCACTTTGCTTCCTGCCACTGATGAGTGCAGGGGGGACCCCAAAACCTGCTGCCAGCATCCGGCTCCTGCTAATCCTTTGGGCAATGCCCCCTGGGGTAAGTCTTGGGGAAGGAGATGGAATGGGGTCAGGGTGAGGGCAGAGCAGGGATGGGGGCTTGGGGCAAGGGGTGGAGTGGGGATTGGAGTGGAGCATGGGTAGGGCAGGAGGTAGGGTTTGGGGTGTTTCTATTGGACCCTGCACCCTTACAGGGACAGCCCAGAGTTTTAGCCAAGTTTCATTGCACTTTCAAAACATGAAACTGACTCTTGTAAGTTTCATATCCTTTGACAAGTCAGTAAAGTCTGTCTCAGAGAGTTGAAGGAGCTAAAGTAATTTCATAGAGACATATCATCACATTCACGTTAGGGGGGGTCACACCTGCTTTGCATAACGGTCACAAAGAATGGCCTGATTTTTTAACAATTTTTCTTCTGATTTGTGGGTTCATCCATTTTTAAGCCCCCAACCCAAGGCAATCACAACTGCAGCATTTGGATCAGGGTCACATGGTTAATCAGTGCTAATCAGTCGAGCAGAACCCAGAATTCCCAAACCTTTACCCTCTCAGCCAATCTGAAGGCTGCACTGCCACCATCTGTGGAGTGTCTGGTTATTTTATAAGCAGTTCCTGCAGCACGAGGGAAAGATGGATATTCTGCCAGAAGAACAGTCAGTTACATCTTCGTCTGTGTGATTGCACATACCTTTAGTAAGTCTGGGAGTTGAGACAGTAAAGGAAGGCCTTGAGACTGAATATAATAAAGGAACTCTGTTCACTCCATATCGCTAGCTCTAATAATTTAATCTCAATACGCTGCGAGAAGAGTTTTAATAAAATTGTCATGAATTAAATTAGTCATTTAACTACAATTTTCTATGCTCATAATAACACTATGGCATGGGGAGTTTGGATTTCCCAGTGCTTATTGTTCATTCATCCTTCATCTGCAGCAAGTGCTATCAAATTCCACGTCATGGTTTGGGTGATTGTTATCCTATTGCTGCTTCTTTCTCCTCACTTTCTGACGGCAGATGAGCACAGTGACAATAATAATTTTATTTATTCATTTATTTAATGCCAGATGATTCCACAATGGACGAGGTACCGTACAAGTATTAAGGAACCAACAATTCCTCTTTTCCCCAGTCCAAACGAATTCACAATCCAAAAAAGGAACAAGGGAGACTGCTAGAAGAAGCTTCTCGAACAAGTAGAGTGAGGTCAAGGTAGTGACAGGCCACGTATTGACAATATATTTGCTAATACAGCTTCATTTTCTGTTCAGAAATCAGAGCTATCCTCAGTTGCTCCTGAATCTTGCCATTATTGGCAGACTAGCTGCATGCAGTTGTCACAACAGCAGGAGAAATTTGGATGAGGAGATGGTGGCTTTGTGGACATTCCATGCATAGTGTGTGGCATGGAAGAGGCCACTGAGCCCTGGACTACATTAGGCCATTATTTCAAAATAATTCCCCTTAGGTCAAATTAATAAGCGGCACATCCACATGACCAAGCCCATTATTTGGAATTAACAAGCCGCTTATTTTGAACTCTGTACTCCTGCTTTCCTGGAGGAATAACAGTAATTTCAAAATAGTTATTTCAAAATAGCGGCAGTGTGGACAGTCTGGTGCTGCTATTTCAAAATAACTGTTCCCCAGACTAATTTGAATTACTCCCCAGTGCTTCCTGGGGCTCTAAGTTGAGGTAACACGTCCATGTTAACAGGGACTAATTTTGAGGCTTCCCTGTAGTGAGAACACGCTGGTTCGATTTTGTTATTTTGGGAGTTAACTTGATTTCAGTTATTTCAAAACAGTTTCCTAGTTTAGACGTGCCCTGAGAGGGCTGAGGAAGAAATTGGGAAACACAGCAGGTCAACAGTAATGTCATTGGTAGAAAGGAGCGCTTAAGAGAGAAGAACATGGTCAGCAATTGGTCTCTTAATTTTTTTAGTCTGGCATTTTGAAAGGTAGGAGTTACTGACTTTTTTATGGAAGATGGCCTTCTAGGTTTTAGATTCTTTTGAAATTCCCAGCCATACACTCCATAAAGTGGTGCATTTGCCAAGTTTAAATGACTGTAAATAGTTCTCTCTCTCTCTCATTCATACCTTAATTCCATTAGGTTTGAAACTAATTAGACATGCAAGAGTTGTCATATATTTCTTATACATCATTCCTGGTTAATAATAGCCATTTAAAATCAGGGTCATCTCTCTTCAAGTAGAATACAATGTCAGATCTGTCAGAGCGCAGAATTCCTGATGCTCATGAGAAACAAAAACCAGCATAGAACAACCCGATTGACACCTGGATCTGAAAATATATCTGACCAGCTATATTGTTTGCTTGCTAGGAGAAATTTAAAGACAAGATATAGAAAAACCTAGCCTGGCCTTCCCCTCATGCTCTGTAATTGAATGTGATTTTTTAGTAATGTATGCAAGCATTCTATGCTATGTGTATTTTTTACTACGTTTAATTCCAAATTGTGCACGCTCTCTCTCTCTCCATAATATATAAAATAAAATAATAACCCTCAAAATATCAAACAGAGCATAACAAGCTGCATTTTCCCCCAATTTTGAGTACTTTGAGGTTTTATTTATCAAAATGTTGCTGTATCAGACCTTGAAAGGCACAATGCTCTTTTTGTCGCAGGGCTGCCAGACTGAATGTGGTTTCTTTAACAATTCTCTTCCTGCTGCCCTACTGTGTATATCAACTGCACACTGAGACAACAACGGTTAATAAGCTGCCCCCGAGCCCTACTGAAGTACACCTGCACCCACTGTCAGGTAATAAATGTCACACTGTTTGTGGTAGCTCACCACTGTGAGGGACTCTCTCAGGGCAGACTGACAGGAAACAAGGCCAGACACCAAAAACCAGCGGTATCGTCTGTAATTAAATTTCTCCAAGCCAAGAACAAATGTGAGCCCCTGGATCATTTACCATGGGGCTGCAGAGACTCCCCTTAGATTTTCTAAGTCCCCATCTTGACACTCAAACAGAATTCTGTGATAATAGCCACTTGAACTAAAAATCACACCACAGCAGGTTACTTCCAGTCCCACAAGATCAGTCACTTACCCCAGATCACGTGGAATTCCAGATCTACACCAAAGATAACACGAGCAGCTTGTTTTATAGTAAACTAACTACAGATTAAGAGTTATTGAAAGACTAAAGCAGGTAAAATACATGCACAGGTGAGTCGCAGTCTATAATTCCAGATGGCAGTAGAGAGGTAATATTCTACCAGCTTCCTAAAAGACACACTTTGGGCTCTCCAAAATAATTCCTTGCTCAGTTATTTTGCCCTGTTAATAACGAAGTTGATTGACTCTCACCGCGAGAGTATTCATACCATTCAGAAATGGAGTATTTTTCTTGAGTCCACATTTATAGCTTCTTCTGTTAGCTTGTGGTCTATCAGGCTATGTCTAGACTGCAGCACTTTTACGAGATACCGTGGTATCCCAGAAAAGCAATGCGGTGTCCAAGGAATGCGCCCACTTGCCTTAAAAAAATTTTGTAAAAGTGGATGCATTCTTTCTCCATCCCTGTTATCCTCGTTTTATGAGGATAGCTCAAACCAGCTGTGTAGACATGCCAAATTGCGGAAAAGCCTCTTTCAAAAGAAAAGTGGAAAAACTGCAATTTGCATATTATTTTCCTCCTTTTCTTTGTAGTCTAGATGTAGCCTCAGTGTCCCTATCCACCTGAGTTTTTCCTCTGAGGCTGACGAATAAGGAACACATTTAGAGTCTCTGAGCTCAGGTCAACACCACAATGACCATTTCCTTTGACATTAACACCTTTTCTGATAAAGTCCCTCATTAAACACCTTTTTTAAACACCCAAAGCACTAATCCCTTTCATCTATTCCAATAAATTGATCTGAGTAAACTCTATCATGACCTCATCAGCCAGCATCACAGAAGGAGTGTTTAAAAGGGGAGCCAGACTTGCCAGCTGACCAGGAGGAAACAGATCTCTTCCTCTTTTAGGGAAAGGTACTGTCAAGGATCTGAAGATTGTCAGCGGGAGAGATGTGTGGTCCAGGACTATTGAGTTTGTTTTGGGGCTATTTTTTTGCTGTGTGTTTATAAAAGGTTTATTGGCCCATGCTGGGCTTCCTGGGAGAAGCAAAGATTGCCCAGCAGAGGTGGGGGGAACAATCTAAATAAACTCTGGGGATTTCTTCCATTTCATTTGAACCCGCCCTGTGGGTCCTGATGAGGATGTGGTCAACCCTTCATTTTACGTTAAACTGGTGTCTTTGCAGTGCTGTAGTCTTTCCCCCCCTCTTATCAATGGCCTTTAAATACCATTGTAAATGTCTGTTTCTTTTCATAAGAACATAAGAACGGCCGTACTGGGTCAAACCAAAGGTCCATCTAGCCCAGTATCCTGTCTACCGACAGTGGCCAGCACCAGGTGCCCCAGAGAGGGTGGACCGAAGACAATGATCAAGCGATTTGTCTCCTGCCATCCCTCTCCAGCCTCTGACAAACAGAGGCCAAGGACACCACAGCCTCCTCTGGCAAGGAGTTCCACAGGTTGACAACACGCTGTGTGAAGAAGAACTTCCTTTTATTAGTTTTAAACCTGCTACCCATTAATTTCATTTGGTGTCCTCTAGTTCTTCTATTATGGGAACTAATAAATATCTTTTCTTTATCAGCCCTCTCCACACCACTTATCACACAATCATATATCCATGATCCACGTTCTGAAAAATGTTGAGCATAGTTTTAGTCACTAGGTAACTTCCCAGCAAAAGCTTACTAGGATTTATGGCCCTCGCTATATAGACAGAGCTTCCAATCTGGCCTATTGTAAGAGGACTTCCACATATGAAACTTTTGCAGGACCTGGCCTAAATATTGACACCGCTAATAGACAACAGACTCATTGTTTTTATGGGGTTACTTGTTTCTAAACTTAAAAAAAAAATCCTCCGATTTTCAAAAACTCTGCCAAATGGATGGTGACTTTGCAGATGTGTGTGCATAGTTCCTCGGATCTCCTGGGTAATCCTGAAACGATCATTAGGACTGGAGGAAAAATAGATTATTTTCCCACAACAGTTGTAATAAAATATTTCCTCTGTCTTTATTGAACATTTCCAAATGCGATCATATTTGAGTAGCTCTAATTAAATTAAATTAGTATCAATAATGCCACGTTATGATTTAATTTTTATTGATTGTTACCTATTTGGCCACTTTATGCTTCCTGTCTTGGGTGTTGCTTGAAGAATGACACTTTAGGGTCTAAAATAACACTGTATTCTTGGCATAATGATTCCTTGCTTTCAAATACCCTGCAGGATCGAATTCCAGCGGGATCCTGGAAATTGTCTGGCTGTGAGCTGACTCTGACTGTGTCCTACTTACTGAGTAGACTCCAGATTAGATTATTACAGACATTGATTTAGCAACGCAGTCTTCAAAGGTAAAAGCTCCATGTTAATGACAATCCTGATGTGATCTCCTCCTGAGAGGATTGATGGACACCTGGCTATTTTAATCTGCTGCTGTAACCTGTGCGATTACCTCTGATTATCTTGGGTTATCTACTGAGCCAGACGATGGTAGAGAAACCTGCCGTGTTTGCTTTAAAACAAAAGCTGAATTGCTCTTTATTAATTTGATGTAGTGAGTTTGCTATATCTTTTCACTGTGTTACACCATGTGGTTTCCTTTAAAGCCAGGCCTGTACAAGGGGAGAATGTCGACCTTAGATATGCAACTGCTGCTATGAGAATATCTTGCATCAGGGGTTCCCAAACTTTTTGACACGGGGAATAATAAATCTATTCATGAGCTTTTGGAGGACTGGGAACATGTATTTGCATATTCATTAAGCAAATGATAAATATGCAAATAAGTTGTTTCTGGTCCTCCCAAAACCCCTAGTGCCACCTTTAGCAAAGCTTTTGATACGGTCACCCACAATATTCTTGCCAGCAAGTTAAGGGAATATGGACTGGATAAATGGACTGTTAGATGGATAGAAAGCTGGCTAGACCAGGGTTTCCCAAACTTTTTACTTTAGTTGGAACCCGTTTTTTTTTTAATACTGTTTTTTGCAGCCCAAAAATATAAATGCATACAAAAAAAAAGAATGAAAAAGGACTAAATGTTCACTGTTTCACCTGGCTGCGTCCTCTGCCCAGCCCAGGCCAGGGTGTGTGGGAACCAGTGCCGCACGGGCACTCCAGGAACCCAGAACATCTGGCTGCATCTTCCGCCCAGCCTGGACCAGGCCTTGGGGGACCTGGCACCGCATGGGCACTGCAGGAGGCGGGAGGAGGAGCAGATTGGGAGTAGAGTCTCTGGCTAGGAGGGAGGGTGTGAGGAAGGAACTTGAGTAGGAGTTGGACCTCCCTGTTCTGGCATCTTCTGGACCTGACTGATCCCAGATGAGGGATTTTTTGGACCAGGGGAGGTCATTTCAGGGCTCCTGGTTCCCCCCCCCTCCCCACTAGGCTTCTTTGCATCTCCCTCCCCTGCAAACCAACTGAGCTGCCCGCCCCTGCTGGTTCCCTGCACCTCCCCCAAAACCCTCCCCCACAATCCAAGGGAGAGCAGCACCAGTTCCCTGCAGCCCCTCACAGCCCAGCTGAGCTGCCTGTCTGTTCCCTATGCCTCCCCGCATCCACTTCAGCCCAGTTGAGCCCCGCACTGGTTCCCGGCATGCCTCCCTAGCAGCGCAGCTGAGCCCTGTTTCCCTGCACCTCCTCCCAAGCCCCGCAAAACTGCTGAGCCAAGCTCTGATTTCCTGCCCCTTCCTCCCCTTGATCCTAGCCCTGGGTTCCCGGCACCGCCCTCCTCCTGCAGCCAAACTGATCTCTGAGCCCTCCCCCCCCGCAGCCCAGCCCAGCCCAGTACCCTGCACCTCTTCACTCTCGCAGCCCAGCTGAGCTCCGTTTCCCTGAACCTCCCCCCAAACCATGCAGAGCCCAGCACAGATTCCCTGTCCCTCCCTTCCTCCCTCCCCTTGAGTCCAGCGCCGGGTCCCCAGCACCTTCCTCCTCCTGCAGCCCAGGCAATCCCAGCGCTCCGCACCTCCCTCCCTCCCCCCGTAGCCCAGCCTGGTGCCCCCCTAGCGTGGTGCCTGGGGGCAACTGCCCCCCCATATCCACCTCGCTACACCTCTGCTGGGAGCCTGGAACATCCAGCTGTATCCTCCACCCAGCCCGGCCCAGGGACTGGGGGACCCGGCACCGCACGGGCACTCCAGGAACCCGGAACACCCTGGCAGCCACGCTGAGGCCTGGTATTTTTTTCCCACAGACCAGTACTGGGCTGTGGCCCATAGTGTGGGAAATGCTGGCTTACATCAAATTTCCACGGCATCCGCACTGTGGGAGATTGATGGAAGAAACTCTCTTGTCCACTTCCTTGATTCCTTGCAAACCGGTGAAGTATCAGAGAGGAGAGGGAGCACCATCAGCAGTCGATTTAGTGAGTCCTTACTAGACCCACTAAATCGAACCCTGGGGAGATCGATCTCTGCTGAGTCAATCTAGGTGTAAGTGGAGACAAACCCTAAGAAAGAAGGAGCTACCGCTGGAGGGGATGGTGTGCACAGGCATTATCCTTATTAGTTCTGGAGGGGTTTCAGAATGAGGTGAAGGAGCAGCTAACAAAATTAAGACATTTATCTTTTAAAAGCAGCAACTGTGCCTACAAATAGGCTAGTAATCAATGTGCCTGGTGACCCTGAAACTAATTATACATGGGGCTGCTGATGAATACTTCACAGTAGCGAGGTGAAATCTCAATTCTAACATGAGGTAGGTGAAAATGGCTTTCGGAGGGGGCAGCTGTTTTCCTTGAGGTTGGAGCAGCCAAACTGAGAAAGAAAGTCTGGTCTGGAATTTGTGACATTATCAGTCAATTGATAAATAAAACCAAGCCCTGGCTAGATGCTGAATCTTAACCCTATACCCGTGGTGTCCAATTACTGTAGCAGCTACTGCTGCAGCGAACTAGCCTGTTATTCTGGAAATATAAATAATGTTGTGAGCCAACTAGCCACACTCAGCCAGCCAAATAGCCACATAGCTAGTGTGGCTAGTGTGCTGGCCATTTACAAAAGGGCAGAAAAGTCACCAGCAGATAGAAAATACTTCTATATTGTCTATTATTGAGTCTCTTGTATTTTCCTCTGAAGCAGCTGTTACTGGCCACTGTTCAAGATAGGATACTGGACTTGATAAACCACTGCTCTGATCTGATGTGGCAATTCCTACATCCCCATAAGATTGGCTTAAGGCAGGGTATTGCAAGTCATTATTAAATGTGACAGAGATGGTGTGTTTTATCCAGGGACGAAGTTTGTTTACTTGGGAGCAATTCCCTATCACTGGCTATTTCAGTGACATGTTTGAATTAGTTTCAAGCTTAGTTGTTTATGAAATTCACTCACTTAAAAGAGCCAAAATTGGGACTGAGTGTGTGTGGTGAGATTGCATGTGACATCTTGCTGAGGAGTGGATACACTCACAGCTGCTATGTTGCCACTGCAGTCTCTGAGTTCTGTTTTCAACAGGCTCCTGCTTATTGTCTCTCGTTCAAAGTAGCAACATGTGGCTGCTTATTATTGGTAATAATCATACTTAGCACTTGCATGGCATTTTTCATCTCTGTTGGGTCATTCAAACAACACAAACAGGGCAAATCGGGGACAATTTACCACAAGTGCAGTCGGTAATAAGCTGTTTTTCCCTCAGGTAGTGCTAGAATGTAAAAAGCAAGCAAGAGTTAGCGCACATGTAGGCTCTGACTCAGGGAAGCAATAATTAAATGTTCTCCTACCTGGGGATGAATTTAGACATATGCTCACATCCTTTTTTGGGAGATGAATCTAAATGTCGTAGGGAGGACTGAATGAGAAGTTTCCGTAACTGTTGTTTTTCAGTGGAAAAGTGGGCTGGGGAGGAATGAATCATTTTGTGGAAATTGTCTGCTTTCTACAGAACGTTTCGGAGGTTTTGACCTAAACTGAACATTTCTAGTTTTTGTGTCCGTTTTGGTTATTTTTAATGGAAATTCATGGTTTTCCCAAGGAAGATGTTACCACTTTCCAATCAGCTGGTGTTCAGATGCCTTCTCTTTCTAAGTGCTGTATGAGGAGCAAAATAACCAACCTCAGATAAATACATATCTACATGAGTAACCACCCCAAACACTGCAATCATATATATAGTAGACCAATGTCTGAGAGTCTGTAACATTGAAATGCTGGCAGTTCCCTCTGGGCGGCGCTGTTGCTGAAATGCTGGCTGTTCCCTTTGGGCGGCGCTGTTGCTGAAATGCTGGCTGTTCCCTCTGGGCGGCGCTGTTGCTGAAATGCTGGCTGTTCCCTCTGGGCGGCGCTGTTGCTGAAATGCTGGCTGTTCCCTTTGGGCGGCGCTGTTGCTGAAATGCTGGCTGTTCCCTCTGGGCGGCGCTGTTGCTGAAATGCTGGCTGTTCCCTTTGGGCGGCGCTGTTGCTGAAATGCTGGCTGTTCCCTCTGGGCGGCGCTGTTGCTGAAATGCTGGCTGTTCCCTTTGGGTGGCGCTGCTGCCTGAAATGCTGGCTGTTCCCCCTGGGTGTCCCATGCTGCATGGGGAGTGCGGGGCCCAAACGGCCGCGTGTGCTGCTTGCTCCCCCGCGGCGGCCCAGCTGAGTGGCGCAGAAGTCAACCGAGCACCACAGCAGGAGGGGAAGGGGGATGGGGCGGTGATGTACATGGCCAGGGGGCGGGGCCTGGATGAACGTACATCCCCGACAGAGACAGAGGAGAACAGAGGACACAGAGAGGAAGTGGAGGAGAGCAGAGAAAGAGTGAGAGGCAGGAGAGGTAGAAGAGAAAGAGAGAGATGGAGAGAGGCAGGAGGCGGAGGAGAGCTGATAGTGGGGGAGGCAATAGGGGAGCGAAAGAGAGAGAAAGAAAGACAGAGCAAGAGACCGGAGGCTCAGGAGAGAATAGTGAGATAGAAATGGAAAAGGACATGGAAGAGAGACCTGGAAATCCTATCTTATGATGGGCTATTGGCTAGTATTGTAATAATGAGATATAGTATCTTACAGTATGATGCTGTTTCTAAGGAAAGGGTTATTTATTTCCTAGGAATTAATGCAGGGTGACCAATGTTCCCTCTAACTTTTTCCATCCAAGTGTGGATTTTTTCCATAACTGTGCAAAATAATTTTTTTGACGTGTACTGAGGCATGTGTGAATGTGCACTATTAGTAGAAACAAACCTAGCTATGGATGATCTACTAATCGGCTGGGCAGCATTTGAATCTCTCCTGAGTGGCTGCATGCCCACAGCTTACTGGGAACACTAGTGGTGTCAGGAATTGTGGGAAGGACTGGGGGAGAGGTTGGAACTTACTACTTCCTCAACAGGGTAAGAACTTCCGGTTTCGTGTCTCATTTTTCATTTTTTTTTTCTTATTCAGCTGAAAAACTGTTTCAAAAGCACAAACTGCCATTCAGCTTCAATTGTTGCTGTCCCCAAAAGATCATCTTTATGCTACAAAGGAATGCAGTAATGTGCAATATAAGGCATCAAATGTCTTGTAAATCAAATTTTTCAATTTAGATATAACTTTCCAAGTCCCCTTGAAGTCTATGTGAAAATCCAGACCTTTGCCCTTCCCCCTTTGTGGTTTCTCAAGTTGGGTGACCGAAAATGGAAGTTCACAAAATCACAGGTCACTTTTGAAAATCTTGGCCTCTAGGTAAAACCATGTACTGAGCAATTTGGGGTCTAATTGCAGAGCGGTGGGTCTGTTATATCACTTATATAAGCTAGATGAAAACTGTGCTTATTGGAGTTGCACTTGTCAGCCTTTGATTACATGTTATGTGTTTATATAAAGGATAAAAATATTATTGGAAATGTCAGTGGCTGTTAACAATGCCGTTGTATATGGCTTCAAATCTGGTAGGCCTTGCTAGCTTTTGTATCATGAAGCAATTAATAATATATCACGCCCTATTTCCTATAGCTCGTGGCTATATTCGCTATTTATTCATGCAAGTGGTAGGTAGTTTTTCATACCCTATTGCAATTAACAGTAATTTTGCAGTTTGCTTTTTTGTCTTCAGTTCACTGCTGCCTGGAGAAGACCTCTCAGCACACCCACAAACCAGCGTAGCCCTGGTGGTGAGTAATCCAGAGATGGCACTTTAGAATAAACATCAGCCTTTGGTCTGGAAGGAGACAAGAGCTGTGGTGTCTTAGCACAAGGTCAGGCCCATCTGTAAGTTCGTTACTTGGGGCATTCCCTCCTTTCTCCCCACATCTGTTTGTCCTGCCCACAGAAGTTTCCTAACATCAGCAGTCAAAAAAGCAAGCAGCATATTAGGAACCATTTAAAAAAGGATAGGGAATAGAACAGAGAATATCTTACTGCCTCTGTACAAATCCCTGGCATGTCCACATCTTGAATACTGCTTAGCGAAGGGGTCAACTCATCTCAGAAAAGACATCTTGGCATAGGAAAAAGTTCCAAAAAGGCAACAAAAATGATGAGGGGTTTGGAATGGTTGCCATACAAAGAGAGATTAAAAGTCTGGGGCGTTTCACCTTAGAAAAGAGGAGATTAAGGGGAGATATGTTAGAGGTCTATAAAATCATGACAGGTATGGAGAAAGTGAACAAGGAAAAGTTATTTATTTGATCCCATAACATAAGAACTAGGGGTCACCAAATGAAATTAATAGATAGCAGATTTAAAACAAACAAAAAGAAGTATTTTTGCAACACACAATCAATCCATGGAACTCCTTGCGAGAGGATGTTGTGAAGACCAGTTCTTTAACAGGGCTCAAAAAAGAACTAAATAAATTCATGGAAGACAGACCCATTAATACTTATTAATCAGGGTGAGAAGGAATGGTGTCCCTAGCCTCTGTTTATCAGGGGCTGCAAATAGAGGACAGGGAAATCATAGAATACTAGGACTGGAAGGGACCTCGAGAGGTCATCGAGTCCAGTCCTCTGTCCCCATGGCAGGACCAATTACTGTCTAAACCATCCTTGATAGACATTTATCTAACCTACTCTTAAATATCACCAGAGATGGGGATTCCACAAACTCCCTGGGCAATTTATTCCAGTGTTTAACCACCCTGACAGTCAGGAAATTTTTCCTAATGTCCAACCTAAACCTCCCTTGCTGCAGTTTAAGCCCATTGCTTCTTGTTCTATCCTCAGAGGCCAAGATGAACAAGTTTTCTCCCTCCTCCTTGTGACACCCTTTTAGATACCTGGAAACAGCTATAATGTCCCCCTCAGTCTTCTCTTTTCCAAACTAAAGAAACCCAGTTATTTCAGACTTCCTTCCTAAGTCATGTTCTCTAGACCTTTAATCATTCTTGTTGCTCTTCTCTGGACCCTCTCCAATTTCTCCACATCTTTCTTGAAATGCGGTGCCCAGAACTAGACACAATACTCCAACTGAGGCCTAACCAGTGCAGAGTAGAGCGGAAGAATGACTTCTCATGTCTTGCTCACAACACGCCTGTTAATGCATCCCAGAATCATGTTTGCTTTTTTTGCAACAGCATCACACTGCTGACTCATATTCAGCTTATGGTCCACTATAACCTCTAGATCCCCTTCTGCCGTACTCCTTCCTAGACCGTCGCTTCCCATTCTATATGTGTAAAACTGATTGTTCCTTCCTAAGTGGACCACTTTGCATTTGTCTTTAATAAACTTCATCCTGTTTACCTCAGACCATTTCTCCAATTTGTCCAGATCATTTTGAATTATAATCCTATACTCCAAAGCAGTTGCAACCCCTCCCAGCTTGGTATCATCTGCAAACTTAATAAGTGTACTTTCAATGCCAATATCTAAATCGTTGATGAAGATATTGAACAGAGCCAGTCCCAAAACAGACCCCTGTGAAACCCCACTTGTTATACCTTTCCAGCAGGATTGAGAACCATTAATAACTACTCTGAGTATGGTTATCCAGCCAGTTATGCACCCACCTTACAGTAGCCCCATCTAACTTGTATTTGCTTAGTTTATTGATAAGAGTATCATGCGAAACCGTATCAAATGCCTTACTAAAATCTAGGTATACCACTACTTCTCCCTTATCCACAAGATTCATTATCCTGTCAATGAAAGCTATCAGATTGATTTGACATGATTTGTTCTTTAAAAATCCATGCTGTCTGTTCTCTATCACCTTACCACCTTCCAAGTGTTTGCAGATGATTTCCTTAATTACTTGCTCCATTATCTTCCCTGGCACAGAAGTTAAATTAACTGGTCTGTAGTTTCCTGGATTGTTCTTATTTCCCTTTTTATAGATGGGCACTGTATTTGCCCTTTTCTAGTCTTCTGGAAACTCTCCTGTCTACCATGATTTTCCAAAGATGATAGCTAGAGGTTCAGATACCTCCTCTATCAGCTCCTTGAGTATTCTAGGGTGCATTTCATCAGGCCATGGTGACTTGCAGCCATCTAACTTTTCTAAGTGATTTTTAACTTGTTCTTTTTTTATTTTATCTTCTAAACCTACTCCCTTCCCACTAGCATTCACTGTGGGTATGTCTACACTACCCTCCTAATTCGAAATAGGAGGGTAATGTAGTCATACCGCAACTGCAAATGAAGCCCGGGATTTGAATTTCCCGGGCTTCATTTGCATAAAGCCGGCCAGCGCCATTTTTAAATGCCGGCAGTTCGAACCCCGTGCCACGTGTAGCCACGCGGCACGGGGTTCGAACTGCCGGCATTTAAAAATGGCGCCGGCCGGCTTTATGCAAATGAAGCCCGGGAAATTCAAATCCCGGGCTTCATTTGCAGTTGCGGTATGACTACATTACCCTCCTATTTCGAATTAGGAGGGTAGTGTAGACATACCCTGTGTCAGGCATTCCTTCATCAGACTTCTCAGTGAAGACCGAAACAAAGAAGTCATTAAGCATCTCTGCCATGTCCAAGTTTCCTGTTACTGTTTCTCCCTCCGCACTGAACAGAAGGATCACTTGATGATTCCCTGTTCTGTTCACTCCTCTGGGGCATCCGGCATTGGCCACTGTCAGAAGAGAGGACACTGGGATAGAAGGACCTTTGGTCTGACCCAGTGTGGCTGTTCTTAACCTTGGTCCACTTCCTGCACTGTGTAGCACGCAAGCAGGTTTCTACACCTGTACAAACTCCATCTAAGTCAGTAGGGCACCAAGTTATGGCGTGCCCACAGGTGTAGACACCTACCTCCACACTATGCAATACAGAATGAGCGCAATAGGCTGGAGGGGATGATGGAGATTTCTCTTGTTATGCAAAGTCCCTAACACTAGAATCCCATCCCTGACTGGGCATGACTGCACCGTAAGTAAATGGTATTATTTATGCTAATACTTTGCAGTATACTCCTGACATGGTGTACTATATTTAGCCAATGTAATGCTCTGACTCACACTTCAGTGTCTGGCTATCAGATCAAGGCTGGGAAGTGAAGAGAGAGCCGCATTTTTTCATGACTGGTACTGCCCTGAGGACTGGCGTGGGTCAGAATCGATGGGAACAAACCGCACTTGTTCACCCGTGTGTGCAAATTCCAAATTGGGAAGAATGTGGTGGGGTTTTTTCCATTGAAAGTTTGAACGGAAAGGAAGCTGTTCACAAAGGTCATAGTGATCGAGATGTAGCCGTGTTAGTCTGGTCTTGCTGAAACAAGAGACAGGACTATGCAGCACTTTAAAGACTAACAAGATGGTTTATCAGGTGATGAGCTTTCGTGGGCCAGACCCACTTCCTCATCACCTAATAAACCATCTTGTTAGTCTTTAAAGTGCTGCATAGTCCTGTCTTTTGTTTCACAGAGGTCATAGAAATTCAGGAAAGTCAAGTCACATTGGGATCACAGAGAGGTTCCCTTCCTGGGAAAACGCCTGTTTTGCGTAAAGCCTGTGAAGATCTCAGGTGTTTAAGAGCTTTGTTGGATTAGCATCCAAGCAGGATCATCCCTAGAATTTAGGCATCCCTATGCTCACTCTCCCCTGCATGTACCTCCCCTCCCTCTGTGTGTGACTTGTTTCCTC
The DNA here is from genome assembly GCF_049634645.1 of Pelodiscus sinensis. Classification (NCBI taxonomy): domain Eukaryota; kingdom Metazoa; phylum Chordata; order Testudines; family Trionychidae; genus Pelodiscus; species Pelodiscus sinensis. The sequence continues at coordinate 5,580,429 of NC_134717.1, read as the reverse complement.
CCCCAGCTGGGTGCTCCCCAGGCTCTCCCCTCCCCTCTGCAAGGGATGTTACCTGGGACAGTCCAACAGGGAGGAGCTCCCGGGCTTGAGGCTCCATGGGAATCGGAGCACCCCAGCCTTCCATGGGCAGGAAGCCCGGCTCAGGAAGGGCGGCTGATAGGTGTGTGTGTGGGGGGGGGGAGCTGCCCCCGAGCATGGCAATTTAAAAGGGTTCAGGGCTCTTGGCTGCCACCACCATGCACCATCAGATGCTCTAGAACCCGAAAGGAAGGATAAGGGAATCCCACGAGGGAGGTAGGTGGGTGGATTCCGGAGTGGCCTAGGGAATAGGGCATTCACCTGGGGACCCTAGGGTGGTGGGCTCAAGCAAGAAGGAATGCACATGCACATGCACATGCACATGCACATGCAATGCCCAATTAGGGCACCTTCAGCAAATGAAGCTGTGATCTGCTCACTCCCAGTTTATTCACTCTGCCATTATAAGGGTAGAAAAGGGGAGGGCAATCTGAAATATTTATACGAGGTGAGGCTACCTGCTCCCAATTCACTTAGCTCTACTCCAGTTTGAATAATACAAGGGACTCCTTCTAGCACTAAGTCCTTCTGTTCAAGGGTTGGAATCATGCTGCGCCAGGTGCTGTACAAACATACAGTACCGCACAAAAACCCACAGAAAGCTGGGACAATAAGACTATTTTCAAAGTAAACTTTGAATTAACCAACTTTGTCGTGGCAGCATTTGGCACAAATGCATTGCCCATGGAGAACATTTCTCTCGGGAAAGATTCGGGTAAAGCGTTTCAGGCTTTGGCTGCCTACTGCAGTTTTGCTGGCTGTGTCAGTCTCGCCCAATATGTTTACAATATTTTACATGTAGGAGTGATAACGGGAAAAAAGAAAGTGTTTGTCGCCGAGTCCCGTAAATGCAGTTAAGGATCACAGCGAAACTGTGTTTTGATTTTATTTCTAAACCGCGGGATTTAACAGAAGAATTTAGAACGTTAACCGTAAGAAGCTCTTTGCAAGCAACTAAGGAGCTCAGATGGAATTACAGGACACCATGAACTCCAAGAAAAAAAGGGAATTTGTCAAAGATTGAGTTTTCCCTTAAGCGAAAGAGAAGGAAGATTGTTTTGACAATAGCAATGCAGGCAGAGCCTTGTAACTTAAGAAGTGAAGAAGAAAGAGGAATTTCTTCCTCTGTTGTCAGAGGGAAAAACAAGCATTCAAAATAAACATGAGAGCAGATTTTTATCAGGTGTAAGTGTTGAAGTCAATGGCACTCTGCCAGTCTACATCAGCTGAAAGTCTGGGCCATAATGTTCAACTTACTGTCATTGAAAACGGGCGTCTGTCCTGAACCTCTGAACTTCCTTTGGTGGAGAAGGGCTAGACCCATTCCTCTCCATATGTGGGGAAGAGGAAATCCAGAGGTTGCAGCCAGACTCAGCAGTTGCCTATAGCTCAGGCCTGGACAAAATGCAGCCCCTGGGTTGGATCCAGCCGTCTAACATTTCCATCTTACTGATGGCACACCGGGGCGGCTTCATGATGCTCCTGGAAGTGTCTGCATGCCCCTGGTGGGAGGGGGGAAGCTGGTCTCCGTAAGTACTCCCCCCAACTTTCCTCACAGCTCCCATTGGCCTTAAACTGGCCAACGGGAGCTGCAGGGGCAGTGGGCCATCCATGGGGTATGTGGCGACATGGCAGCAGCAGCTAGATGTCTCCAGGAGTGGTGTGGGGCCAGGACAGGCAGGAAGCCTATCTGTATGCCCCTCTGTGAGAAGTGCCTCCTGACCAGAACGTGCACCTCCCACCCCTCCCACTCTCCAACTGTTCTGCCCCAGTCAGAACCCCGTCTGCACCCAAACTCGGCCCCAGGCCCTGCACCTCCACCCCGGTCAGAACCCACTCCTGCACCCTAACTCCCTCCCTGTCCATTAATCTAATAGAAACGTGCAGCCCCATGATGAGTGACCAAAACTTATGGAGTGGCCCCCCCCTTAGCAAAGAATTATTGCCCATCCTTGCTGTAGCCTGTCCCCCCCCTTGCCTCCCACACATACCCCCATGCCATTTCAGGAACCCCTCTGCCACCCCATGTAGGAGAACAGCTCATTTACCACCACCCCTCCCCCCCTGCTCCCAGGGTCAGGAATGGCCAATTCCACTCTGGAGGACAGGATCCAGGTGAGGTGTTGTGGGCTACCGCTGAGGAAGGAGGAGGTGGGGAGCCGGATGGGTGACTGCCAACTTGGGAGGGGGCTTTTCATGCATACCCCAGCCCCTTAGGTTGCCGCCAGTGGATGGGACGCTACAGGGTACTACTTCCAGACGGCCTCCCCGGCATACTTGGAAGCGCCCTGCTGGTAGCAGACAGCTACGCTGGGCCGTATTGCCACCTCAGAAAGATGGGCCTCCAATTACTGAAGCATCTTCTGGCCTGATGAGGACGTTCACCTGCCCCTCCATCTCCCACCTTACCCCCACCAGGAAATCCTAATGTTGTGTCTGTCCTACTCTCTCAGCAGCCTCGTCTGCCCAGTGGTCTCCTGCGTTCCCTGTGCCTGCTCTCTGGCCGAGGGGAAATTACTCACTGAAATAATGCGAACGTTCCACCTTAACGCCCTCATGCCCTGCTCCCCCTTGGTACGAAAACAGGAGAACAAAGCCACGGACCAGACTGGAGAGGCGGCGGCTGCTGCTCCTGAAGGCGCAGTTTGTTGCGGTCCAAATTCAGACTTCTTTCCTAGGCATCCTGGTTCATTTAATGAAGCCTAAGTCTGTGGAGCAATAGTCTGCCAAGATTGTAGCCTCGCCTCCTATTGCTTTCTGCCCAGTAGCCTGGGATTAAAGGGCATTTCTTGAGTACAGCCGCTGCCCTGCACTGCTAATGCTGAAAAACGACAGACCCTGCAGCCCTTTCCTTTCCCTTCCTGCTCCCCAAACTACTCCAACAGCCAGCAGAATGTACCTTGCCCTTGAAATAAAACACGCCTCGAGGCTATTCAGCTGGCAGGAGTTCTACTTATACCCCTTTCATTCCAGCTCAAATAATTTGCCAGCAGGCAGAGATCGAATCCGTGAATGACACAGGGCAACAAAGCCCAGTAGCTAATATAATATAATTATAATCCTTGTCTTAATGAATGCTCATCTTGGTTCCTAAGTCACTTGTGAAAATTATGTCCTATGTACATATTGACAGATCTGGAAGAAATCCTTGAAAAATTTGTTTGAGATGGGGAAGGAAAAAAGATGCTTAGATTTTTGTTGCTGTTGTCTTAAACTGAAGAAGCCAGCAGACAATTATTGTATTCCTATTGCTCTTAGAGGATATCTGTCTTTATTATTATTTATTTATTATTACACTACTGCCTGGAAGCTCCAGTGAAGATAAGAGCTAAAGGGTGATGGGAAATGATTTTCCTGTCTCTCAGAATTTCCCCTCTCAATGCAAGATGAAAAGTTGAAATCGCCCACTTTTGTAAAGCAAAAAAAGCTGGAAAATAAAATCAGTTTGGGTCCCCAAACTTTCTCATTTCAATAATTTGAAAAGAATTTGATTTTTGAACACAGTGTTTTACTATAACTAGCTAACTTTCCTAATAGAAAAGTCATTTCAAGCCAGATAAAATGAAAGGTTTCATTCTGAAAGAATCACTGAAACTTTGAAAATTTCCAAAATGCTTTTAAGCAAAAAGTTTTGGGTTTGATTGGAAGAAAAAGTTTGTCAAAAAATTCCTGAGCAGTTCACCTCAGGGGCCTGTGATACTAGATCTTGGGCACATAGTATGAGACAGCCCTTCTCCACAGATTTCATAGTTTAAAGTAGAGAAGACAGAGAAAAGGTAGGAAATAGAGGCACAAAAAGAAGATTGGTTAAGGTCTCCCAATATGTCTTCACAGGACACTGGACTGACACTCTGTAAAAATGGTTCTATCTGTTGGACCATGCACTCTTGGGTCATGATAAATGTAAAAATGAGAGAGTGAGAGGCCTGAAGATCACATGGTACTCTTCTCTTCTGTGAGAGAATCAATCCACTCATCTGTCCTGTGACACAGAAGCAAAAAGACAAGAACTAGGGGTTACCAAATGAAATTAATAGGCAGCAGGTTTTAAACAAACAAAAGCAAATTTTTCTTCATGCAGTGCACAGTCAACCTGTGGAACTCCTTGCTGGAGGATGTTGCAAAGACAAGGACTTTAACAGGGTTCAAAAAAAGAACCAAATACAATCATGAAGGATAGGTTCATGAATGGCTATTAGCCAGGATGGGTAGGAATGGTGTCCCTAGCCTCTGTTTGTCAGAAGCTGGAACTGGACAACAGGGGATAGATCACCTGATGATGACCTGTTCTGTTCATTCCCTCTGGGACCCCTGGCATTGGCCACTGTTGGAAGACAGGGTACTGGGCTAGATCGACCTCTGGTCTGATCCAATATGGCCATTCTTATGCCCATATGCTCCATTCCCAAGCTAATTGACTTGTGAGCAATCAGTTTGTTATAGAACTCCTCAGGGCTAATAGACTGAAAATAGGATTATTTCAGCAGTTAAGCAAGTGAATCCCAAACATGCCGTTGTAGCTAGAATGAGCAAGTCTCAGCACTTTTTACCTGGCAGCCCACAGCATATTAAGCTAAGTGAATGGCACACTTAACTCTGTTCTTTAAAACTGAAGAACACGCATTGGATTCTGTAGCCTGTAATGTCTCATTGCTCTATGCAGGGCACTAATTACATAAGAGTTATTACAGGTAGCCTTTTGCTCAATGTGTAGTTAAATTCTTATGCCTAATAAACACTCCTCAATCATGGTATTTGAAATTGCTCTGGGATAGCTGGAGAGGCAGAGAATGGACCCTTGGAGAGTGATTTGATAACATGCTGTTTAATTTCCATTTAAGAAACACTTTGGATGCCTTTGTATGTGTGAGGAGGCAGTCTATATTCTTCATAAAAAATGTTTATGTTATGAATATGCCATCACTCAGATAGGCTTGATGCAAAATGGCTCATGTAACATATCATTGGAAAGGTTGTAATGTACTGAATATGATTATCCTGTTTGCATGCATGTATCATTTTTACAGACGAAGTTAGGAATATTGGCCAATGTATCTCTCATTTCAAGCTTAGTGCTTTGTACCGCCCCCACTGTGGACTCTTCAGGTACAACAATGAAAAAGACCACAGTGCTGTTGGCCCATCAACAAGAGACAGGCTATGTCTACATTGCAGAGTTTTTGTGCAAAAACAGTTGCTTTTGCGCAAAAACTCACAGAGCGTCCACACCTCAAGCGTGTTTTTGCGCGAGAAAATTTACAGTGAATTGACAGAACAGGTTTTTTTTTTGCAGTGTAGGTATTCCTCTTTCTATGCGGAATAAGCCGTTTTGCGCAGGAGCTCTTGCACAAAAAGGTGTGTGAGGTCGGGAAACGGGGGTTTTGAGCAAAAAAAGCCTATCGAAAGAAGTACAGGTGTGCTGGTGGCCATTCTGTTAATGGGAATCAGAGCTTTCTTGCAAGAGAGCATCCATGCAGTCTGGACGCTCTCTTATGCTTTTGCAGTGTGGCCATGCTCTTGCGCAAGAAGTTTTTGCAGAAGAGCTCTTCCCCAAAATACTTCTTGCGCAAGAAGCCTGCAGTGTAGATGTACCCCTCCCCCGCCTCAGTGTAGGTCCTACATAGTCATCTGTGCCTGAGGTACCTCAAAGAACCAGGCCGTACTGTCCCCAGGGTCGGGAATTAATCGGGCATAGGCTTAGTCTGCAGACGTTAAACCCCGGGTTCAAATGCCACTGTAGACTCACTCAAAATACAGGTTCCAAAATAGCTGTTGCTCCCCCTGGTGTTTACAATGTAAAGACAAGACACAAGATGAGGCTGAAAAAACTGAGGTGGGCAATAATTGCAAGACAATGCAGGATAGGCATGTAGTTCACAAATCAAATCAAGTGGGAATTGTCTAGGAAAGAAGACTGAGGGAAAGGATCAAAAGGCTTTGTGGATCACAGACTAAATATGAGTCGACAGTGTGACACTCTTGCAAAAAAAAAAAAGCATGAATCATTCTGGGGTGTATTTAACAGGAATGTTGTAAGCAAGATGCCAGAAATAATTATTCTACTGTATTCAGCACTGATAAAGCCTCAGGGGAAGTATTTTGTCCAGTTCTTGTCACCCCACTTCAGGAAAGATGTGGACAAATTGGGGGCGAAAGTCCAGACAAGCAAAAAAAAAAATATTAAAGGTCTAGCAAACATGATCCACAAGGAAAGGTGGTTTAAAACCAAACAAACAAAACAAATAAACAAAACCAAACAAAAACAACTGGGGTTTGTTCAATCTGGAGAAGAGAAGACTGAAGGGTAGCATGACAGCAGTCTTCAGGTGCCTAACAGGTTTTTATAATGAGGAGGGTGATGAATTATTCTCCTTATCCCTGAAGACAGGCTAAGAAGAAATGGGCTTCAATTGAAGGAAGGGCAATTTAGGTCAGACGTTAGGAAAAACCGTAAGAGCAGTCAAGCATGGCAACAAATAACCTAGGGAGGTCATAGAATCTCCATTTTTCTGGAAGTTTTTAGACAAGCACTTGTCAGAGGGATGGTCTGAAGAAAATGGAGTCCTGTCTCAGTGCTGGAGACTGGGAAAGATAACTTGTCAGGGTCCCTTCCATTCCTCCATTTCTATGCTACATAGACCTACCACGTGTATGTGAGAAGGACAATCCTACCACAGCATAGCTTGTAGTGTAGACATAGATTTAAAGGACTAATGACAGCTTTACTCCACCATGCCAAATATCACAAGGCAGGTCAGTAGTAGAGCTGGGAATAGAATCAAAATCTCCTGATGCTTAGCCCAATACCTTATGCACTGTCCCATGCTGCCTCGTCATGCTAACCTCTAAATAATGTATTATAATGCAGGACTCCATTGTTAAGTTTTCAGACTAGTTCTCCTGAGTGTCTCATTTTTATTCTCTGGGGCTATCTACACACTGGCACCCTTTTCCGTAAAAGGGATGCTAATGAGACACTTCGGAATTGAAAATTCCGCGGGGATTTAAATATCCCCGGGGCATTTGCATGAACATGGCTGCCGCTTTTTTCCGGCTCGGGGTTTTGCCGGAGAAAAGCGCCAGTCTAGATGGGATGTTGCGGAAAATAAACCCTTTTCCGGAAGATCCCTTATTCCTACTTTCACTTGAAAGTAGGAATAAGGGATCTTGTGGAAAAGGGCTTATTTTCCACAAGATCCCGTCTCGACTGGCGCTTTTCTCCGGCAAAACCCTGAGCCGGAAAAAAGCGGCAGACATGTTCATGCAAATGCCGCGGGGGATATTTAAATCCCCGGGGCATTTGCAATTCCCAAGTGTCTCATTAGCATCCCTTTTCCGGAAAGGGGTGCCAATGTAGACACAGCCTGGGTGTGTCTAGACTACACCTCTCTGTTGACAGAGAGATTAGGTACATCGAAAGTGCCAATGAAGCCGTGGTTTAAATATCCTGTGATTCATTTGCATAAACATGCCTGCCGCTTTTTTTCGAAACGGAGCTTTTTCGAAAAAACGGCAGTCTAGACGCAGATCTGTTGAAAAATAAGCCCTTTTTTGACAGATCCTGTATTCCTCAAAAAAGGAGGTTTACAGGTGCTTTTGAGAAAGGGTTTATTTTTCGACAGATCCGTGTCTAGACTGCCGTTTTTTCGAAAAAGCTCTGTTTCGAAAAAAGTGGTGGCCATGTTTATGCAAATGGAGCACAGGATATTTAAATCCTGGCTTCATTTGCACTTTCGAAGGGCTTGATTTGCATCCCCCTGTCGACAGAGGGATGCAGTCTAGTCATAGCCCCAGAGTGAAAATGCCTCCTTTTTGGAGGCAAATTCCAGGGATATGGTCTCAGCCCAAATGTAAAGGATTTGGGAGAAAAATGTAACCCGGTAATAGTGAAAGATCAAGGACCTTTGGTTAAAAGGGCAGGGAAAATAAAAAGTTCATCCCAGCCACCGTATGCCTAGGGAGCTATGCTGATTTACACAGGATGAAAAATCTGAAAGATTTATGGTATAGCTTGAACCTCTCTAATCTGGCATCCTTGGGACCTGACTGGTACCGAACCAGAGAATTTGCCTGACCACGGGAGGTCAATATTGTCTAGCATCATCACCAGCACTTCCACTGCTTACTGGGCTACGAGATGTTATTTAGGGGTGGATTAGAGCTAAATAGCAGCACAGAACACTGAGAGCCAGTGTTGGCTGTAAACAAACTTTATGGGACTTCAGTACACTTGGCCACACCCATGATAAGTGGACATGTGTCTAGCTAAGATCATGCCAGACCATGGAAAAGTTTTCCTGGTCCACTTTAAAAAGGCCAGCAGTTTCGCACTATGGTTACGATTCCGGGAAAATATTGCATGCACCCACTCCCTTGGACTGATAGTCCTGATTTTTCTCTTGCTGACACCAATGGCAGTCAACTCACTCCCATGGTGTTACTTCTAATTTATATTGGCGTAGCTGAGAGGGGAATGAAGTCTGATAGTTACCTTGTGACAGTGAGTTCCACAGGTTACAACTGAAGCAGGAAGCTCGGCAGGATTCACAAAGGGATCAGGCATTTTTATATAGGGTTACCATATGCCCAGCATTCCCCAGACATAGCCTTTTTCTGAGCCTGCTTTCTCTGTCGTTGAGGGAGGGGGTTCAAATAGAAAAAACCCCCAGAGTTTTTGCAGATCAGAAAGAGCCCCTATTGTCCCATGTCCTGATTGGTGTCTCTCTTGCATCTGCATGTGATGGGTCCATTCCCCTGCAAACCACCTGCCCATTCTGGCCTCCCTCAACTTTCAACCAAAGGGAAAGGACCCCGGTGGGAGACACTGGATGATAATTCTCACTGCATCCTTCCACCGTGACAGGGAGTGATGCTGCCCACCTTCACATTTCCACTGAGTACCCCAGACAGAGGTACTCCATCCAGCACTCCCAACTGTACCCTTCCAATTTCCTGCTTCCACTCTATTGCATCTCCCCCACTCTGCTTTCCCTCTTCCCCTTAAATTCCCACCTGCCTGTGTTCTAATTTTTGGGAAATCGAAATGTACTGTTGTCTGGTGCCTAGGACTGACCAGACCGAGACATTTCAGCAGGGTAGCCATATTAGTCTCTTTTAGGAAAAATAATGAGGAGTCCTGTGGCACCTTAAACTTGCTAGTCTATAAGGTGCCACAAGATGCCTTGTTGTTTTTGTTCACACAAGACAGACAATCCTCAAAGCTAAGTGGTTTATTTTTGCCAGAGGATTATGGAAAGACCAGGACCTTAACAGGGTTCAAAAAATATCTAGATACATTCACGGAGGTTAGGTCCATCAATGGCTGTTAGTCAGGATGGGTAGGAATGGTATCCCTCACCTCTGTTTATCAGAGGCTAGGAATGGATGACAGGGAAGGGATCAGATTATGATTTCCTGTTCTGTCACTGTGTCTTGGGCATCTGGTATTGGCCATTGTCGGTAGACAGGATACTGGGCTAGATGGATCTTTGGTCTGATCCTGTATGGCCATTCTTATGTTCTTAATTAGATTCACCAAAGCAATAACCAAAGAGCTTATGCAGCACCATTGACTGATTAACAAGAAACCAAACAGTCCCTTTTAGGCATTATAACCCTTCGGCTATGTCTACACTACACCTCTCTGTCGACAGAGAGATGTAGGTTAGGCACGTTGAAATTGCTAATGAAGCGGGGATTTAAATAACCCACACTTCTTTAGCATAAACATGGCCGCCACTTTTTTTCGAAACGGAGCTTTTTCAGAAAAAAACGACAATCTAGACATGGATCTTTTGGAAATACGACCCTTCTTCAAAAGATCCCTTATCCCTCAAAATATGAGGTTTGGAGGATCTTTCAAAAAAGGCTTTATTTTTTGAAAGATCCGCGTCGAGACTGCTGTTTTTCTTTAAAAAGCTCCGTTTCAAAAAAAAAAAAAAAAAGGCGGCCATGTTTATGCTAATGAAGCGTGGTATATTTAAATCCCTGCTTCATTAGCAATTTAAACGTGCCTAATCTACATCTCTCTGTTGACAGAGAGGTGTAGTCTCGATGTACCCTTGGTTACCATCCAAACTGGTTCAATATAGCGAGAGGATACTGAAAACCCAATTCACCATACTTGAAGTTCTACCAAACTCAATAGGTCAGACACTTACTGCCAGGGGAATATATATTTCAGATCTCATCAAAATATCACGCTGTCAGCCAATCCTTAGTAAGCTAACTAATGATTTATTAAAAAAAAAAAAGAAGAGAGCTATTGAATGGTTACAAGATTATATCCATGACAAATGCTTATACGGTCCTCAGATGGCAGTGATGGATGAGTCTGCTGGCTTGCAAAAATTTCTCTGGAATCATCCCAAAAAGTAAGAATCCAAATGCAGCTTATATGCAGAACCTGTTTGAGTCTTTCCTTGCATTCTCCAGGGGATTCCAAGCAACTACTCGGGGATCTCAGTCCTGTGGCTTGTACCTTCCCCAGTTTGCAGTTCAGCAGAATAAAGATGCAGGATCAGGCCTGTGGTTTCATCTTTCAGCTGAAGTCGCCTGACAGTTGTGTTGAACCCAGCACATGATGGAGGTTCATCTTTGCTGAGCACACAGTGACCACACGGAGAAGTTAGCATTCAAACTCCTATGCACATGTAAGTAATCTAGCTATAGTCATTGACACAAGCGAACAGTTGTTCAAAATAACCGGGACACAATACTGATAACATTATTCATGTCCTGCAGCATCTCAGGTTTTTGATCTTAAGGTTAACGGAACAGTCACGTACATCATGTAAGGCAATTAAGACATGGAATGGATTTAGGAGCTAAATGCTAATTCGGTTACATCTGTAAGGGTGTGTCTAGACTACAGAGTTTTGTCGACAAAAGTGGACTTTTGTCGACAAAACTATACCTGTGTCTACACTACCACTGAGTTCTGTTGACACAACGTCGACAGAACTCAGCAGTTTTGTCGACGCTGGTAAACCTCATTTTATGAGGCATAACGCCTTTTGTCGACAGAGTTCTGTTGACAGAAGGTGTTATTGCATCTAGGGTTGTGTCTAGACTACACGGTTTTGTCGACAAATCAGCTTGCTTTGTCGACAGAACTGAATGTAGTCTAGACACTCTTTGTCGACAGAAGCTTTGTCGACAGTATCTGTCGACAAAACTTCTGTCGACAAAAGCCTGTAGTCTAGACGTACCCTGAGTGTCTAACAGGATACCGGTACACAGGCAAACATGTTTAGCTTCCATCCTGGATTTCTGTTGCTGCAGTTTCAAAGCCTATGCTAAACTTTAATTCACGGGGGAGGTTATGACATGGTGCGCTCCCGCGCCCTGGATTTCTCTTCATTAGTAATCCTCATACACTCCTAGGTAAGCTAACCATACTGTGCCTTATTTACAAAGTCTTATGCAACCTTGTGTCCTAGCACTTAAGGCTGGGGCAACCATCAATGTGCCCCTTAGGGTGTGTCTAGACTACACCTCTCTGTCGACAGAGAGATGTAGATTGGGCACATCGAAATTGCTAATGAAGCAGAGATTTAAATATCCCATGCCTCATTAGCATAAACATGGCCACCACTTTTTTTTTCGAAACGGAGCTTTTTCGAAAAAAAAAGGCAGCTGGATGCGGATCTGTCGATAATAAACCCTTTTTTGACAGATCCTGTAAACCTCATTTTGAGATTTACAAGATCTGTTGAAAGAGGGTTTATTTTCGACATATCTATGTCTAGACTGCCTGTCTTTTCTGAAAAACCTCTGTTTCGAAAAAAAGCGGTGGCCATGTTTATATCCCTGCTTCATTAGCCATTTCGATGTGCTTGATTTGCATCCCTCTGTCGACAGGCAGATGCAGTCTAGATGTAGCCTCAGACAAAGAAGGGGACGGTAGAGAAAGAATCTGCCCTTTGCTGCCCTTTCTTCCCAGCCCTTTTTTTTTCTGCCCCTTAACTGTCCCTAGCTGATGAGTTGAATCCCCTTGTTAACCAGTTAATCGACTTGTCGTAATCAACCATCTCCCCACTTGGCCCATTGCAGAGAGGCTCACAGAATGCTCAACCAGCCGGAGGCAATTCCCACCCAACAGACGGGCCTCAAGGTTGTTATCGCATGACTATGTCTACTGCAGGATTTCTTGCCCTTTCCCCCTAAGTGACTAGTGCTGTCCACCATCAGAGAGCGGATACTGGATTTTTGGTCCACTGGTTTGACCAAAAATCCAATTCCTGTGTTTATCCCACTCCTCCCATTAGTGATGGCTCTTTGCACAGGCCTCGATTACGCAATCAGTTCAACTAGTAAGGCTCACACTGTGCATATCGACAGTACTGTATATGCAGGGTTAGTGATCTAAGGAGTTTCTGATGGAAAATCCCAGCCTAACTGCACAAGAGAATCTTATCCCTCCCATCAAGAGAGAGAGAGAATTGCATGCTGGGATGTTTCATCTCTGCCTCTGGAATCTGGCTACTCAGGGTATGTCTACACTACAGAGTTTTTTGGAAAAACTTCCATTTTTCCAAAAAAACCCTTCAATTACATTCACACTGCAATTGTGTTCTTCTGAAAGAAAATTGAAAGAATAGAGGGGTTTTTATGACGTTGGTAATCCTCATTCTACAAGGAAGAAGCCTTTTTCTGAAAGAGCTCTTTCGGAAACAGGTGTGTGGACGGGGAAGAGGGAGTTCTTTTGAAAGAAGAGGAAAGAGAAAAAGCACAGGTGCCCTGGTGAGCACTCTATCCATAGTAATCACAGCTGAAATGCAAGATAGTGTCCATTCACGGTGGACGCTCTCTTTTGAGAAAGCAGATCGCTTTTTCAATGCACTTTTGCAGTGTGCACGCGCTCTTTTGGAAGTTTTTTCAGAAGATCTCTTCAAGGAAAGTTTCTTCTGAAACAAGCCTGCAATCTAGACATAGCCTGTTTGTTTGCATTGACCAAACTCGTGGGTTCTTATCAATGTGGGGAAAGTTTCAACACCCTAGAGCAGACTACAGGAATCAACTAAGCCAGTCTCACTGGACACAAAAATTCCTCTTCCATCCAGGGTTCATTACGGCGTCTCTTTGTCTGACCTGGCAGCATGGAACAATCTAATTCCAATTCTCTTGGCTGCACCGTTTGCTGTAGCTCTGTTTTATTACTTACAGTAGAGCAGTAACTCTATTGAGATGCACTGTGTGTGAGATTCCTAAATGACACTGTGGCAGGAAAGACAATGACAAGCTGGAGGGTGTCACAAAGCTGTCAGCTCTCATGGACTCAAACCATTCCCCAACAAATTCCAGCCGGAGCAGGCTCATGAATGATTAAATACATTTCACCGGAGATACCGACTGAGGAATGGAAATGTTGTCAGATCTTGTTGCTCTCTGTCTCTCTTACAGTCCTGATCGTGTGGGAAGAGAATATGTGTGGCCAAGGAGGAGGACGTTGCTTGTGTGCGGAAACCACAAATCCTTCCCTTTGTGTCAAATGCAGCATGGTAGGCACATGGGTGCAACACAACAGCAACATTGTCTTGGGAAAGTAGAGCACCCTATTAGGCAGTGGTTCCCCAAGCGTGGTCTGCAGATCCGTAATGGTTTGCAATTGTCTTGCAAGTGGGCTATGTGCCTAAGCCTTGCCTCCGCTCTCCAGCGGCACTCCAGTCCCACGGCCCTCCTGTACGGTTGGAGCACCAGTGCCAGCTTCCCTCCAGGGGGCGGGGTTGAGCCTAATGGGCAGGATCTGGCTGGTGGGGCTAGGAAGTGGCTCCATGCGCTGCCGCTTGAATGCCTGGAGGTTTGCCCACTGCTCCCATTGGCCAGAATTCTGGCCAATGGGAACAGCAGGGGGTAGTGATTGGGAGCACAGAGCCAGGTAAGCATCCCCCCCATCCTCCTCTAGTCCAGACCACAGATTCCTATCCCCCTCACACACACACACACACACACACACACACACACACACACACCTCTCACTGAGACCCTGCACCCCTACCTCCCCTCCTTCCCCCATCCTTAGCCCATTCCCACTCCCTCCCTCTCAACCCCACCCTGCTCCAGCACCCAGTCTCCTTCTCAGACTCCCAACCTCCCACCCTCAGCCCACGCCTAAACCCAAACTCCAACCCAGACACCACATCCCCACCCCCTCCTGCACCCATTTTGTCATCATGGGTGGTTGGCTGGTGGTTCATGGAAATGTCTGCGTTGAGTGAGGTGGGCCATGGGCCGAAAAGTTTGAGAACCATTGCTATAAGGATTATGAGGAATACGTACTGGATCCTGATATAATCAGGGTAAAGCGCGCCTCCAATGTGTCGGGTGTGATGTAACAGATTTCAAAAAATCTCTGATCTAACAGATGTAAAAAAAACCAATCCTACCCCTTCCTTTTTCACACACACATTTTCCCCTAAGTAGAATAGTGATAGAGATGTAGCCGTGTTAGTCTGGTGTAGCTGAAACAAAATACAGGACTATGTAGCACTTTAAAGACTAACAAGATGGTTTATTAGATGATGAGCTTTCGTGGGCCAGACCCACTTCCTCAGATCAAATAATGGAAGAAAATAGTCACAACCATATATACCAAAGGATACAATTTAAAAAAAATGAACACACATGAAAAGGACAAATCACATTACAGAACAGAAGGGGGATGTAGGGGGGGCGGGGGGGAAGGAAGGTGAATGCCAGTGAGTTAATGATATTAGAGGTGGGGAAGGGGAAATGTCTGTGAGTTAATAGTATTAGAGGTGATAATTGGGGAAGCTATCTTTGTAATGTGTAAGATAGCTGGGGTCTTTGTTAAGTCCCGTGCGAAGAGTGTCGAATTTTAGCATGAATGCCAGTTCAGAGGATTCCCTTTCAAGTGCAGATTTGAATGTCTTCTGAAGTAGGATGCAGGTTAGCAGGTCATTGAGACTGTGTCCTTTCTGGTTGAAATGACAAGCAACTGTTTTTTCTTTGTGATCCTGTCTAATGTCTGTTTTGTGGGCATTGATTCTTTGGCGAAGTGTCTGAGACGTTTGTCCAATGTACAACCCTGGTACTTTCCCTTGCAACAAACCCCGCTGCCAGCTTTGTCCACATATTCACTCTGCTGACACCATTATTGGACCTAACCAAGTGAGTTACAAGATCAAGAATACATATTCCTGCGCCTCCAGAAATATAATCTATGCTATCATGTGCCGAAAGTGTCCATCTGCTATGTACATTGGACAAACGTCTCAGACACTTCGCCAAAGAATCAATGCCCACAAAACAGACATTAGACAGGATCACAAAGAAAAAACAGTTGCTTGTCATTTCAACCAGAAAGGACACAGTCTCAATGACCTGCTAACCTGCATGCTACTTCAGAAGACATTCAAATCTGCACTTGAAAGGGAATCCTCTGAACTGGCATTCATGCTAAAATTCGACACTCTTCGCACGGGACTTAACAAAGACCCCAGCTATCTTACACATTACAAAGATAGCTTCCCCAATTATCACCTCTAATACTATTAACTCACAGACATTTCCCCTTCCCCACCTCTAATATCATTAACTCACTGGCATTCACCTTCCTTCCCCCCCGCCCCCCCTACATCCCCCTTCTGTTCTGTAATGTGATTTGTCCTTTTCATGTGTGTTCATTTTTTTTTAAATTGTATCCTTTGGTATATATGGTTGTGACTATTTTCTTCCATTATTTGATCTGAGGAAGTGGGTCTGGCCCACGAAAGCTCATCACCTAATAAACCATCTTGTTAGTCTTTAAAGTGCTACATAGTCCTGTATTTTGTTTCCCCTAAGTAGTTTGGGTTTTTGTGGAAAAAGCCAAACTAACAAGTTTCTTTTTTAGAGGCCCCCAAACTTTTGGGGTTTCATTTTTGTTCTCTCAAAGTGTGAAAAGTTCCATTAAAATCTTCCAGCATTGACGCGGCCCCTGGGGAATAGACTGCGCTTCCCAACCCACTGCAGCCATCGTGACACTGAACGCATCGGTGTCTGGAAAAACTCCGCGGGATCTAATGCGCTGACGGAGTAAGCAGACCGGTGTACCTCATCCCCATGCTGCAGCAGGAAGAGGAGTAAATGGAACACAGCACACCCTGAATGAGCTACAGCTTCCAGCTACAGCGCTTGGCTCGTTAGCTCACTACCTGGGGACTCCGTTGTGGAGGTTCCGGGTGGCGTCGTTAGTGTTAGCAAAGACAGAGGTTGTCACAATTACGCAGGTGCTTGCGAGAAAGAGAGAGAGCTCTTGTTGAGAGCCAGTGGGGCTGGAGCAGCAGTGTCTCCAAGGGACAGGATGATGAGCCTGAAATCCACTGAACAGGGAGTGTTTTTGTAAAGCTGACAATTCAGAGATGCTGTGATGAATCTCTCGCCTTTGCAAACTGTTATCTAACTTATTCCCATTGCACCCGCAGAACAGACCCGGCCCCTTGAAAGTCAACAGCAAAACTCCCTGTGACTTTAATAGAGGCCAGGATATCCTAGATCTGGTGCTGGAAGTTGAAGGCTGGGTTTAAAAAAACCCTGAACTGAAAATCAGCTGGCCCGCGGGTTTTAATCAGGTGAACTGTGATCTTTGTTATCACCTGACAAAAGATTAAAAACAACCAGTAGTCCCATGGCACCTTGGAGCAGGGGTGGAGAACCCAGGGGCCAGATGGGGCCCTTGGCTTGCCTGGATCTAGCCCCTGAAGCTCAGGGCTCCACACACCCCCAGCACTGGGGGGCTGACACTGGCCCTCCAGCCCCACCCGTGTTCCTGTGCAGGGCTGGAGCACACACACTCTACTAGCTTGGTCCCCCCTAGGCTCTGTTGTGCGCAGTGTCTTTCTCCTCAGTTGGGGGCCACATCAGTGAGGGTTTGATTTGGGGTTGGCTTTTTTTGTGCTACTCACTTGTGTTCAGCCCCCAACTGATTTGTCTGTGGGTCAGCAGCCCCCAACCCAAAACAGGTTCCCCATCCCTGCCTTAGGGTGTGTCTAGACTACAGCGTTTTGTTGACAAAAGTGGACTCTTGTCGACAAAACTATACCTACGTCTACACCGCCGCCGAGTCCTGTCGACGGTGGTAAACCTCGTTCTACGAGGAACAACGCCTTTTGTCAACAGAGTTCTGTTGACAGAAGGCGTTATTGCATCTGCACTGTCCTCTGCATCTACACTCTCATGTCGACAAAGCGGCTTGCTTTGACAATAGAACTGGATGTAGTCTAGATGCTCTTTGTCGACAAAAGCCTGTAATCTAGACGTAGCCTTAGAGACAACAAAATTATTGGTGCTACGGGACTACTCATTGTTTTTAAAGCTACAGACTAACATGGCTATCCCTCTGAGGCTGTTTAGACTACAAAGAAAAGTTGGAAAAAGATACGCAAATTGCGAACCTGAGGGGGGCGGGACTTGAACCCACCACCCCACGTTCAGAGCATGGGCAGTCTATTTTGGCCAAATATTTGAAAAAAAGCCTCTTTTGGAATATCCCTTCTTCCTCATAGAACAAGGTTTCCAGGGATGCCAAAAAAAATGTGTCTGCTTTTCTGAATTTTTTTTTTGGAAAAGCAGAGACATTCCTTGGCTGTGGCAGAGCTTTTCTGGGACACCTCTGGTATCCCGGAAAAACTGCAGTCCAGATGTACCCTCTAGAGATTGACAAAAGATTGTGGTTTTCTTCATTACGAACTAATAAATATCTGATGTGCACCCTGCGCAAAGGGGACTGGATGAATGCCCCATTGCGATTGCCCAATACGTCTTACTAAGCATTTTCCTTGTTTTTGGTCATGCTCTGAATTGTCAAACGTTAGTAGTGACGGTGCATGTCTCCTGCAGGTCAGCAGGGGGTGCTGTGGTCTTCGCTTTCTAGCTGTGTTTCCGGATAAGGGTGTTATCTTCTATAGGAAGTCAGTGTTATTCAGTGGAGCTTGCCCATTAGCACAGCTGGTTTTCTGGAGCCTGCAAAGACTGATCATAATCCCAGTTTTATCAGGGCCAGATTCCGGTACACTCGCCCCCCAGTGAGTAGCATCTTATTCTGAGACTGTCCAGTGAAATCAATGTTTCTACACCTCCCATTTACAAGGGCAGCTTTGTTATTAGGAACATAATCACCCTGGGTCAGACATAATATATTTAGTATCCTGCCTCTGACACTGGCTAGTACCAGATGATTTCGAGGAAGTGCAGAAACGCACAACCACTGATGTACACCCATCGCAAAGTTTGAAAGCTTTTCACCCGTTCCTGGAGGTCACAGGTCATTTGCAATCTCATCACAGCAACACAGTCCTGGCCTGCAGGATCCTGGAAAAAGTAGAACCACGAGTCTGTTGGATGCTTTGAAGGAGGAGAGAGTGGGGTGTCTGCAGGAGATTCCATTGGGAGAGCAGATAGCAAGGAGATGAGGGTGGGTGAAAGATGCTACGACCACACCCCACTCACTAATTCATGTGGCTTGTATATTGCAATGGGGAAAGAGAGAGTGCAGAAGACTTTGTGAGCAGAGAGATGCTGTAGGCGGGAAATGAGTTCAAGGCCTCATATGTAGGGACAATGACCTTAAGTTTGATATGGATGGTGAATCTGAGATTTTCCTATAGGAAACCAACACGCACGACTTCATGAAAACTTTACGCGGCCCCTGTTTCCCTTTCTTCTGCAAAAGCTAATATGCTCTGCTTTTCTTAAAAATCCCCTTCCTTGTAAGAATTCCCTGCTGATGATCCTAGCCCTTGTGACTGGGACTCTGTCCGGTTAAGAGAGAGTTCATAGCTCTACTTGAGTTCACGTACTTAAAGTTCACCGTACTTAAGAGCTTATGAGGTTGAAACTCTCCTGTAGCTTTGACTGTGGCTGCACAAGATCTCATGGGGATTTCTATGCATGGCCTAAAACCCCTAAAGCTCTGCTTGTCTGAAAGGCATATGAGATTCCTATGTTGTGAAACACGCATCCTTCCACCTATTTGGAGTATCTAGTAATAACCTTCCTCACTCTTCAGAGGGGTAGCCGAGTTAGTCTATAACTGGAAAACCTTAAAAACAATGAATAGTCTAGCAACACCTTAAAGACTAACAAAACATGTAGATGGTATCATGAGCTTTCGTGGGTACAACCCAGGCCTTCAGATGAAGGGAGCATTAAAAGTCCAGATCCAAGAATATATTAGGGAAGGGAGGGGAAAAAAATGAATTAGAGTGTTCAAGGTAGAAGAAGCTGATAAGAACAATTTGCACTTTCTCTAGGTGCCCATTGCTTAGTTGGTTCAGTCATGAGGATGTGGAAGGCAGTGTGCTAGCTAGCCAGTGTCTTTAGTCACACCACTATGATAGGAATCAAAGTTGTAAATGAAGTTAAGTTCCAACCCTTCCCTGTGTGTTCCATAAACCAAATACACAGGTCTGCCAGGTTTTACATTCATTTCTTAGCACTGCCAGATGTGCCCTTGGGCCTCCTCTCCATTCCACCTTATTTGTAAAATGGAGGCCTTGATCCTCGCCTTTCATCGAAGCTAGAGATGCCTGAGCCAATCAGGGTTTGCAAAGAAATATTAACAGTTGGTGGAAGAGGTGAGCTAAGAACTTGGCTCCTATTGTGGTGCATTTCCCTTGGACATCTGCATCCCTCGGTGTTATCTAGGACTGGTAAAGAGTAAGGATCTTAAGGACTAGTTGAGTCCTCCCTCCCCCCGCTTTTTTACCTCTATCAGATAGCAGCAGCAAAGGGGGGGAAGGGGTACTTCAAAGCTGCAGTGCCGCATGGAACCCATACCCTGGGCTCCATGTGGCGCTGCCACTTTGAAATGCTTTGGCGGTGTTTCAAAGGGGCAGTGCTGCACAGTTGATCCCAGGCTCTGTGCGGTGCTGACACTGGGCTCTATGCGATGCTAGCCCTTTGAAACACCACTGCAGCCTTTCAAAGGGGCAGCACCTCACGGTTCCTGTGATCAGCTGTGTGGTGCTTCCCCTTTGAAACACTCCCAAGGTGTTTCAAAGTGGCAACGCTGTATGGAACCCAGAGTCAGCTGCAGACTCCCTAGCTGACCCCAGGCTCCCTGAGACATTTCCGCTGAACCCGGAGTCAGCTGGGGAGTCCTCAGCTGATCCCGAGCTCCAGCACGGCATTTCAAAGTATGCAGAGCCTGGGGTCAACTGTGGAGTCTCCAGCTGATCCCAGGTTCCAGGGAAATGCCGCACAGCGTCAGGGACCAGTCCCCAGTCCCCAGCTGATCCCAGCTCAGCGTGGCATTTCAAAGCAGCAACGCTGGGGACTCATGTACATTTCAAAGCTTTGAAATTTTTTCCAGAGGGAAGTCCTACTGACTCTGGGCTCCGTGTGTGCTTCCCCTTTGAAATGCACAAGAGCCCCCGCTGGGACTCTTGTACATTTCAAAGGAGGAAGGTGGACATGCTTATTGACTAGTCCATTGACAACTCAACTAGTAAATGAATCGTTATTTAACATCCTTAGTCAAGAGCCAGACAGCCCTGGCTCCAGGGCTGGTCTGTTCTGCTAATTCATTCAGCCTCAGGCACCATGGATGTTCTCTCATCCTCTCCAAGTGTTTATGACCATGTGGATCTCTGTGATGGCTTTTTCACACAGTATTCACTCAGGCCAAACAATACACAGCGCATTCCAGACAAAGGATGGCATAATTACTAGAAGACACAACGTAGTTTGCAATGCAGACACTATCTAATCATGAGAAAGAAGATACAGAAACATGCAGAACTTAGAAGCACGCCATTACACAACATACTTATATTTTTATACCAATACTAAAATACTATATTTTGATTACACTGAGGGTGACCAGTTCTTGACCATAATGCCCAGTCAAAAAGGGACCAAGGCAGCTTATTGGACCGTTGACTGGTCCAATAAGATTCTGGCCCACCATAGAATGGAACTATGGCTGCTCCTGGAAAACTGAGCTATGTCCCTGTAGCCACAGGCCCAGGGGTGGTCAGAAGACTGCACACCCTTATGCATGGCAGCATTGCTTCTGCAGCAACCCTTGACTGGGAACCGCCATTAAAAGCTGGCAACCCTAAATCTAATCTAAAACTGTCTGGGGTCAAATATTCTGCATGGGACCCCAGAATAAGTCTAGAGCCGGGGTGAGGAACCTTTTTTGGGTCAGGGGCCACTGACCCACAGAAAAATCAGTCAGGGGCCACACAAGTGAGAAACAAAAAAAAACCAACCCCAAGTCCCTCACTGACATGGCCCCCGATGAAGAAGCAGAAAGACTCTCCCCACATTCCCCTCACGTACCAGAGCCTAGGGGGGCCCAGCCTTGTAGACTTTGTGTGCTCCAGCACCTGGGTGAGGCACTGGCGGGGAGGGGATAGGGCTGGAGTGCCAGCAGAGGTTCCCCAGTGCCGGAGGTGGGAGCAGGGGGGCGCTGAGCCTCAGAGGCCAGATCCAAGATAGCCAGAGGCCTCATCCGGGCCCTGGACTTGAGGTTCACCTACCCTGGTCTAGATAGAAAACATGCACAAAATAATCCTTTAAAAGTTTTAGTTGGTACAGTGCTTCCATTTCCTTCCAAACAACATGGGCTACTTTACTGCCCCTTTAACTTATTGTCTTCCAAGACATGAACGGAACAATTTTGTCACAACCCCTGCCACGCAGCCCTTTCTATCTTTTGTCACGTCAGTCACAGAGTCATCTCCTCTGGGCTTTTCACAGGCCTCTTGCTGGCGAGTGGGGAGACGGCGGCTCATCTAGCTTGGTATATTGGACAAATCCATCATGGGGTTAGACAGGAGCCTGAAACGGCAGCATGTACACAGAAACATCGTTCTTGCTGTAATAATTGCTTGCCATTTCTCTGCTGCTGTCAGACGCAGCCTTTAAAAGCCTATGGAGCAAGAGGCAGGGCCGGCTGCAGCACCCCATCAAAATCTTAATATCGGTCAAGAAAGGATCAGAGGTTTATAATACGGTAATTTATGATTGAGCCTGGGCTAGAAAAGGAGATGATACACAAATGATCACACTCCAGTCAGGCCAGGCCTTCGCTGGTTCTGAACCAAATTCAGGGCAGATATCTACCGTGGTAGAAAACCAACGTGCTGTTCAGAACGTTTATTAGTGAGGAGTAATACCGATTGTCATAACTCTCCAATCCTGGAAATGGAGTACTATCCAAGAGGGAACAAAATCAGAATATTTACTGACACTCCCCATTCCAGTTCATCAATCCTTTTTACCTTTGCAAGAATCCCCTGTGTACATATCTGTCTATTTTCGGTACTTGGCTCCTATCACCAGAGTCTCTGAGCACCTCCCAACCACCCTGGAAGGAAGGGAAGCCCTATTTTTCCCAGCTGGGCAACTGATGTGCACAGAGTCTAATTTTTAAAGGACATTGTCTCAACGACTTAACTACCTGCATCCTGCTTCAAAGATCTTTTAAATCTGCCCTTGAAAGGGAATCCTCTGAACTGTCATTCATGCTAAAATTTGACACTTTACAAGTGGGTCTCAACAAACACTCTAGTTATCTTACCCATTACAAAGATAGTTTCCCCAATTATCACCTCTAATATCATTAGCCCACAGACATTTACCTTCCCCTCCTCCCCCCGCATTCCCCTTCTGTTCTGAAATTTGATTTGTCCTTTTCATATGTGTTCATTTTTTTAAATTGTATCCTTTGGTATATATGGCTGTGACTATTTTCTTCCACTATTTGATCTGGGGAAGTGGGTCTGGCCCACGAAAGCTCATCATCTAATAAACCATCTTGTTAGTCTTTAAAGTGCTACATAGTCCTGTATTTTGCTTCAGCTACACCAGACTAACCTGGCTACATTTCTATTACTATTCTAATTTTTAAAGCTCTTTAGAGAACTAAAGAGGCAGATAGGTGTCTCTTCACCTGTCTGCCTCTTCAGTTGCCTACGGGCAAGTCCACACTCTGCGTTTTAAGTTGATAGGAGAGAACTCTCTCATTGGTGTGATTAATCCACCTCCCGCAGGAGGTGTTAGCTAGGTCAGTGGGAGAAGATCTCTGACAGTATCATCTGGTCCACATGATGGGTTAGGTTCATATACCAATGTCACGCAGGTGTGTGGATGTAATTATACTGATGTAGGCCTGTCAAGTAGACCAGATCTAAATGTCTACACAACTTTTTGCTCCAAGAAGCTAAGACCCAGATTTACAAAGATGTTTGGACACCGAAAGAGGCAGAAAGTCAAAGAGTGGAATTTACCAAATTGATTGCAGATTATTGCCAGGTTAAGGTTTCACCGTGTTTTACAAAAACAAAAGGAAAAACTATGCAGCACTTTAAAGACTAACAAGATGGTTTAATAGGTGATGAGCTTTCGTGGGCCAGACTTATTTCCTGCTACATAGTCTGATTTTGCTAAAACAAAAGGAAAAACTAACACGGCTACCTCTCTATTACTATTCTACAGGGTTTTACCATTAGGGTAGGGTAGTTACAGGTAGGGTAGTTAGAGCTTTAGGTGCCAGTACCTTGGCATAAGTCACATAAGGCCACCTACACACGGGCTCCCACAAGAAGTCTGCGGCAGAGCAGAGAACGGAATCTTACTCACACTGGAGAATCTGAGAAAACTGAATAATAACAAAAGCGTGGTGGCAGAGATTCTCTAGGTATTTCTTAGCAGCTGTCCTTTCACATGGAGCTGCCCACCACCGTGCATCCCCGAGCAGCGTTTCCATCACACACAAATCCGACTCGACTCTCTTTCTCTTCATAATATGAAACTGGACACTCTTTGGGGGATACCCCTGCTCCTTCAGTGAAGGAAGCAAAGAATGACGCTGACTCCAGAGGCGGCAAGAATGATAATAGTCACACTCCTGATGATTTATGTGAAATTAATGATGCTGGGTGTTCTCCTTCCCCACAAGATATGACAGCTGTTCAGCCACACTTGCAATAATCACAGGACAAGGTCTTGTGTGAACAGTCGCACACACTTCATGTCATTGTTGATTAGTTGCATAAAGGCATTTGGGTAGCTTAGACTGTCTGTCAATTGGAAACACTTCAATTAAGAAATGCCCAGAGAGCCAACAAAAAATAATTTTATGCCGTCAGATCCTTTTGCTTTAATCTCACACCTTAGATTTCCTTCTTTTTCATGCATGCCATGTCAAAATTCCTCTTCCTCTTTTTCCCCCATAATTGCACTGTGAGCAAGTGCCCAGCAGGCTGCTGCCTTCCCACCCCAGAAGTAGCTGCATTTGAGTAGTGCTCTATTCCTGTTTCCATGCAGTTAAGTGCTTTAGGCCCTCTTGCTGTAAAAGACACTCTACTACCCATAATTTTAAAATTAATTAAACCATGCAAGGATAGTTGGAGATTTACCTCAGGTACCTCAGACAAAGACCGAGTCTGCACTTTTTAAAACGGAGGTTATAATAAATAATGGCTCCGTTCGTCTTTACACGTGTTTGGTTATTGCAGATGTGAGCTCAGAGCTGGGTATTGCAGCTTTTCTGATGACTGTCAAAGCCGATTCTGGACAAACAGGTTTTATTGTATTGAATGAAGTGAAAGGTATTTTACTGTGTCCATAGTGACTTGCTTATTTTTACTGTCTCTTGGAGAGTAGAGACCCGTGGTTTAGCATGCTCTGTGATGTCTGTCTCCAGACTGGATTGCCAACTTCAGTGGTCTTTTGGTTGGTCTTCCCAGCTCTGTGTCTCAGGCTATGTCTACACTACGAGTTTTGCCGGAAAAGGCAATGCAAATGAAGCAAGGCTTTCTCGTGCTTCATTTGCATACTCTCTTCCAATCTGTTTTTGCGCTAGGGGTTTTTGCACAAAAATAAGCAGTGTGGACGTTTCCTTTTTGTGCAAAAAAACCCTTTTTGTGCAAGATCCCTATAAATAGAGGTGTACCGATCTTGCGCAAAAAAGGGTTCTGTTGTGCAAAAAAGAAGTGGCTTCTTTTTCTGCAAAAACCTGTTGCTCAAAAAGAAAAGGCAGAAAACCCCTAGCGCAAAAACAGATTGGAAGAGAGTATGCAAATGAAGCACGAGAAAGCCATGCTTCATTTGCATTGCCTTTTCCGGCAAAACTCGTAGTTTTCAACAAGAAACGGCAGAAAATATGCTAATCATAGAATCATAGAATAATAGGACTGGAAGGGACCTCGAGAGGTCATCGAGGCCAGCCCCCCGCCCTCAAGGCAGGACCACGCTCCGTCTACACCATCCCTGACAGATGTCTATCTAACCTGTTCTTAAATATCTCCAGAGAGGGAGATTCCACCACCTCCCTTGGCAATTTATTCCAATATTTGACCACCCTGACAGTTAGGAATTTTTTCCTAATGTCCAATCTAAACCTCCCCTGCTGCACTTTAAGCCCATTACTCCTTGTCCTGTCCTCAGAAACCAAGAGGAATAAATTTTCGCCTTCCTCCTTGTGACACCCTTTTAGATATTTGAAAACCGCTATCATGTCCCCCCTTAATCTTCTTTTTTCCAAACTAAACAAGCCCAGTTCATGAAGCCTGGCTTCATAGGTCACGTTCTCTAAACCTTTAATCATTCTTGTCGCTCTTCTCTGTACCCTTTCCAATTTCTCCACATCTTTCTTGAAATGTGGCGCCCAGAACTGACACAGTACTCCAGCTGAGGCCTAACTAGTGCAGAGTAGAGCGGCAGAATGACTTCACGAGTTTTGCTTACAACACACCTGTTGATACAATCTAAAATCATATTTGCTTTTTTTGCAACAGCATCACACTGTTGACTCATATTCAACTTGTGGTCCACTATGACCCCTAGATCCCTTTCCGCCATGCTCCTTCCTAGACAGTCGCTTCCCATCTTGTATGTATGGAACTGATTGTTCCTTCCTAAGTGGAGCACTTTGCATTTCTCTTTATTAAACCTCATCCTGTTTACCTCTGACCATTTCTCTAACTTGCTATGGTCATTTTCAATTATGTCCGTATCCTCCAAAGAAGTTGCAACCCCACCCAGTTTGGTATCATGTGAAAACTTAATAAGCGTACTCTCTATCCCAATATCTACATCATTGATGAAGATATTGAACAGTACGGGTCCCAAAACAGACCCTTGAGGAACTCCACTTGCTATCCCTTTCCAGCAGGATTTAGAACCGTTAACAACAACTCTCTGACTACGGTTATCCAGCCAATTATGCACCCACCTAATCGTGGCCCTATCTAAGTTATATTTGCCTAGTTTATCAATAAGAATATCATGCGAGACCGTATCAAATGCCTTACTAAAGTCTAGGTATATGACATCCACCGCTTCTCCCTTATCCACAAGGCTCGTTATCTTATCAAAGAAAGCTATCAGATTAGTTTGGCATGACTTGTTCTTCATAAACCCATGCTGGCTATTCCCTATCACTTTATTACCTTCCAAGTGTTTGCATATGATTTCCTTAATTACCTGCTCCATTATCTTCCCTGGGACAGACGTTAAACTGACCGGTCTGTAGTTTCCTGGGTTGTTCTTATTCCCCTTTTTATAGATGGGTACAATATTTGCCCTTTTCCAGTCTTCTGGAATCTTCCCTGTCTGCCATGATTTTTCAAAGATCATAGCTAAAGGCTCAGATACCTCCTCTATCAGCTCCTTGAGTATCCTGGGATGCATTTCATCAGGACCTGGTGACTTGCTGACATCTAACTTTCCTAAGTGATTTTTAACTTGTTCTTTGTGTATCCTATCTTCTAAACTTACCCTCTCTCTGCTTGTATTCACTACATTAGGCACTCTTCCAGACTTCTCGGTGAAGACCGAAACAAAGAAGTCATTGAGCATCTCCGCCATTTCCAAGTTTCCTGTTACTGCTTCTCCCTCCTCACTAAGCAGTGGGCCTACCCTGTCCTTGGTCTTCCTCTTGCTTTTAATGTTTCCCTTTATGCCTGTAGCTAGTTTGATCTCATTTTGTGCCTTTGCCTTTCTAATCTTGCCCCTGCATTCCCGTGTTGCTTGCTTATATTCATCCTTTGTTAGTTGTCCTAGTTTCCATTTTTTATATGACTCCTTTTTTATTTTGAGATCATGCAAGATCTCCTTGTTAAGCCAAGCTGGTCTTTTGCCATATTTTCTATCTTTCCTACACAGCGGAATTGTTTCCTTTTGGGCCCTTAACAACATCCCTTTGAAATACTTCCAACTCTCCTCAGTTGTTTTTCCCTTCAGTCTTGCTTCCCATGGGACCTTACCTACAAGTTCTCTGAGCTTATCAAAATCTGCCTTCCTGAAATCCATTACCTCAATTGTGCTGGTCTCCCTTCTACCTTTCCTTAAGATCATGAACTCTAATGATGTTGCAACTTATGCTAATGAGTCCCTCATTAGCATATTTTCTGCCGAAAACCTTGTAGTGTAGACGTAGCCTCAGTGCCAAGCCATTTTGCATCTCTCTTGCAGGGCATCTTGAAACTTAAGACTTTGGCATCTCTTTGTATTTGATCCTCCTTTAACTCACCATGTAAGACGTCTTTAGAAAGTCTCCCATCTTGCATCCTGTGCATGTGACCTAACCAACAAAGGTGGTTGCCCTTGACGATAACTCTCAGGCTGGAGATTTGTGCCCTCATTTGTACTTCTTCGTTTGTGATTTTTTTCTCTCGACAAATGATGCGTAGAATGGATCACAGGCACTGTAGATGACAACAATCGAGGCTCCAAATCGTGGACTCATTCTGTTACTACTCACAAGAACTTGTCATTGGATGAAGAGTTGGACACACATATTGGGGAGGCAGCCATCCACTTTGGTCACCTCCCAAAAGGAATATTGAAGAACACAAGAGAGACTAAGATCTTGATTTATAAATCCTGCATGGTCAGCACCTTCCTTTATGGCAGCGAGGCCTGGACTCCAATAGCAGGCAAGAAAAGAGATGCAACAGATTTTATTACTATTGTACTAATTTTGGACATATAATAACACCCAGTAGACCTCTTGTGCTAGACATTCTCCATGTCTATAGTGAGACCCAAAGGGTATGTCTAGACTACATGCCTCTGCTAACAGAGGCATGTAAATTAGACATACCAACATAGTCAATGAAGCGGAGATTTAAATATTCCCCGCTTCATTAAAATAAAAATGGCTGCCGCATTGTGCCGGCTCAGCTGATTGTCAGCACAACGCGGCAGTCAAGACGTGGCTCGGTCGACAGGGAAAGCCATTGTCTACCAATCCTGTAAACCTCATTGCACTAGGCATAAGGGATCGGTCAGCAAAGGCTTTCCTTGCTGACCGATCCCCGTCTTGACTGCCGGTTCGTGCAGACAAACAGCCATTTTTATTCTAATGAAGCGGCGAATATTTAAATCCGCCGCTTCATTGACTATGTTGGTACATCTAATTTACATGCCTCTGTTGGCAGAGGCATGTAGTCTAGACATACCCATAGAGCTAGACAAAACAGACAAAGCCTGGGAAGGGAAAATGGAAATTATTAAAATTATCCAAAAATACCTAGTTGGGTTTCGCCCTTGCCTCATGAAGCTTGCATGATGTGGTTGGGGCATTCAGGTACCCAGGCAGAGATATTAAGCAACTCAATGCGGCTGAGATGATGGGCTGATTTCTCTTTCTATGCCATTTTATTTTGCTTAGTGCACCTTTGCCTATGAGCCAGAAGGACTGGAAGTGTGCTCTTGTGATCAGGAAATGTGAGTGAGCCTCAACTCCTGGGTTCTCTTTCCAGATCTGCAACTGAATTGGTGCATGGTTTTATGCAAAATACCTAGCTCCTATGTGCCACACTTTCCTCTTTTTTTAAAATGGGGTGATAATACATATCCCTCAGAGGGTGAGAATTAATCCATTTTCATGAAATGGTTCAAGATCCCCAGATAAAAGGCATTAGAATAACACGTAGCATCAATATTAGAAATAAGGCTATATCTTCAGAACAGTGAAGCTTTATAGCTCTCTGGCAGATTTTCCTGAAGTATAAAGCACACATGGATTCTGTTTTCTTCCAAGAAATGCAGGTCAGGGTTGGAAGCTCATGTCCGTGGTTAATTCAAATTTTAGTTAATTCAGAATTTAATTACATGTTTGGATTTCAGACGAGAGGATAATGTTGCCCATAAAATTAGACTGACACATAATTTATGGGTGCTAAATTTATCACAGAATCTGAGACCACAAATTAAATCTTTATGGTTTGCTAAAGCTGATTTCTACAGTGGCTGAATGTTAGAGAACAGAATAGTCTCTGAGATAATTGGAATGGAAGCAGTAGAATAGGTGAAATGAAAATAATTTGCTTCATTTAAACAACTTGTTAAGATTTACTTTGCAGCTCCCTAACGGAAAATGACACGGATCTTGAAACAGTATTTAAGTTTCACGCTACAAGTCTTTACGCGTCTGCCTCTGAATTTCAGCAACGAGTCTTCCTCGCTTTCGTTCCTTATCACACATGCCATACCTATTAATTCCATGTTTTACCAGATGAAGCCACTGTCAAGTGTTCATTCAATAATTGGTTACCAGTGTTAATAAGGCAGCAGAGTAAACTGGTTGGCACATCTGATTTTCTTAATGCAATAGTGTGAATGAAGAGAGTAAATATGTCTCTGATTGAGAGTTTGCCTCTTCCTGGAACTAATTAGTATTGGCATTTGCTAATATCCCCATGGATCTCTTTGATCTTTAAAAGATCCTGAGCACTTTCTCCAAAGTGTTCATCTACTTGGGATTAGGATACTCATCCCAGCCAACAGGTAACACCAAGCTTTTCTGCATCCATAAGTGAGTTGAACTATGGACCTATCATTTCTAGGGCATCCAGTAGATGCCAGGGCTTCATATGATTAAGTACAGTTAGAACAAAACCCATTAGAACAAGAACTGTACGGTTTCCCTCACCACCAGCCCCACAAACCCATGTGAGCTAGGGGAGAAAGGGGAAGCATATGCAATTGATAAATGGAGTATATTTGCTCACTTCTTCGAAACACTGCTCTCAAGTTTCACATTAAAGCACCAGAACATTGAGTAATGAATATGCAAACACAAGGACCCAGCTGGAACATCTTCCATGACTAGGAGAAAAAATAATTTCCTTACTAAGTCTCATTAATGCACACTTGCATGCACAGCTTGTGATATTGGTCATGTTCTGTTTTAATAGCTTTGATTCCTCTCCTATAATTTCAAAGCCGTTGCATCCAAGGACAATGCACTAAGCAATGCTGGAGTAAATCTGAACATGAATGAAATATACTCAGATGTAAACGAGGGAAAATCTTGACATTTCTGATGGAACGTAACTTTATTACAAGATGGGCTAAATGCAGAGCTTCTGCTTTGAATCCTTTCTCGTTCCAGAGGCATGGTTGGGTTTCCATCTCCAAATCTAAACTCTCCATTGACTTTTTGTTCTGTCAGACAACAAAAGGGGAAGAGCCCATCTTTTCAAAATTGTTTGGAAAAAAAAATTACACAAGCATATATGATTTCAGATTTCCCATCTCTGGGGACATCTCAGGGTGGCTAAGCATGGAAATAAATTGCCTAGGGAGGTTGTGGAATCTCATGGAGATATTTAAGAGCAGGTTAGACAAACATCTGTCGGGGATGGTCTAGATCAGGGCTACTCAACACGTGGCCCATGGGCCGCATGTGGCCCACAGCCCATTTGTTTGTGGTCCGCCAGGCTCAACATGTGGCCCGTGGGTGAGAGCCAAAACAAAAAAGTAGTCAATATAATGGTCTTCTGTTGATATGTGTTTTAGTAGTTAAAATGCTGTCATTGCTCGACTGTTGTTGCTCATTAAAAGTGCTCTCACATGGGTGGAAATTGGGTAAATATTGCATTTTATTAATATCAGCAGAACTGACTTAAATGGGGCCTGCGTGTTGTGTAGTTTTGCCTTAATGTTTGTATTCATGCCCGTCAGTGTGAAAGAAGCTATTTGCATATATATTTGCATGTATATGCAACCACACTTAAGTTGCGGCCCTCAGCATGCACTGTGGCCCTCAGAGATCCCAAGTTGAGTAGCCCTGATCTAGATCATAGATTCATACAACCATAGAGCTGGAAGAGACCTCAGAAGGTCATTGAGTCCAGCCCCCTGCTCTAGGCAGGACCAATCCCAACTAAATCAACCCAGCCAAGGCTTTGTCAAGCTGAGACTTAAGCACCTCTAGGGATGGAGACTCCACTACTTCCCTAGGTAACCCATTCCAGTGCTTCACCACCCTCCTAGTGAAATAGTTTTTCCTAATATCCAACCTGGACCTCTCCCACCACAACTTGAGACCATTGTTCCTTGTTCTGCCATCTGTCACTACTGAATGAAGATGGTGCTTGGTCCTGCTGTGAGGGCAGGGGACTGGATTCGATGACCTCTCGAGGTCCCTTCCAGTTCCCGTGTTCTATGATTCCGTGATTCTGTGATCTCATAGGCCAGAGCTTTGGCCAATGTGACACAGTGAAACAAGATGGAAGTTAACTAAGCTATACCATATTACCCCGCAAGATTTGTTGGTTTTCAAACTATACTCTAAACGGCTTACCCCCACCTTTCTAACTTTATCAGCCATAGTACCATAACACCTAATCACCTAAATCTCCTTGGACTGTAACACCTTGGGATTAGAGACCACTGGAAAAAATATGTAAAACATATAAAGAGTTTCAGTGTTTAACTTTATTATCAAAAGTGTTTTAGACACTCCAGAGTTTAAAGCTAACATATGTAAAAATTAAGCTTCAGGGGGTAGCCAAGTTAGTTTGTACAGAAAAAAAACAACAAATGGTCTAATAGCACTTCATACACTATCATAATACCATCTACATGTTTTGTTAGTTTATAAAGTGCCACCAGAAAATATGTAAAAATATCCAAGTTTTGAATTTGCATTGATTGTAAATTTTTTTCTTTGTTTTCTAATCTTTCGTTTCTCAGAAAAGCAAAACAAGATTCACCATGCCTTATATAGAATCAGTCAACCAGATAATGCAAGGACAGGAAAGTGCTTATTTTATTTCTCTTTAGATTGTAACTATGACACATAATGTAAATGTCTATTAACTGCATGGATTTTCTTTTAACAGCCTGAATTAGAAAGCAAATTGCAATTTCAGCATTGATTGAAATAAGGTGCAAAACATTATTTTGGATCTGTGTTTGAATGGCTTTGCTCTTCTCTGAACTCTTTCCAACTTGTCATTATCTTTCTGGCAACATGGTATGCAAAATTGAAGAAAATATGCGAGATGTGTGTGCATCATAGTTGCATATATATTTCTTTAAATTTAATCTAACCCCATCAAAAGAAAAAGATTAAAGCAACACAGGGACAAATGTCCTATATGCAAGCCAAGCCAAATACTAAAACTCACACTTTGCCACATAACCCAGATATTAATATAACACAATATTTAATTTATATAAGTAAAACAGGATGGAAAATGAGTGGGGTTTTTCCCCAATGGAAAATTTCAAGGAGAATGAAGAGAAAAAAAAATCCACTTTTTTTTGTTTTGCAATGAAGTTGGATTTCCACAGGAAACTGATAAACTGTGTGGCTGTGTCTACATTGGCACCCCTTTCCGGAAAAGGGATGCTAATGAGACCAGTCGGAATTTCAAATCCACGGGGGATTTAAATATCCCCCGTGGCATTTGCATTTACATGGCTGCTGCTTTTTTCCGGCTTGGGGATAAGCTGGAGAAAAGCGCCAGTCTAGATGTGATTCTCCGGAAAATAAGCTCTTTTCCGGAGGATTTCTTATTCCTACTTAAATCCCCGCTTCATTGACTATGTCGGGTAGTCTAATTTACATGCCTCTGCCAGCAGAGGCATGTAATCTAGACATACCCTTTGTGTCTGTCTTTCTAATCTTGCCCCTGCATACCTGTTTTGTTTGCTTATATTCATCCTTTCTAATTTGACTTAGTTTCCACTTTTTATATGACTGCTTTTTGATTTTTAGATCAAACAAGATCTTGATCTAAGGTGGTCTCCTGCCATACTTTCAATCTTTCCTGCACAGTGGAATAGTTTGCTTTTGGGACCTTAGAATGTCCCTTTAAAAAAACTGCCAACTGTCTTCCGTAGTTTTTTCTCTTAGTTTTGCTTCCCATGGGACCTGTCCTACCAGCTCTGACTTTACCAAAATCGTCCTTCCTGAAATCCATCGTCTCTACTTTGCTGTTCTTCCTTCCACCATTCCTTAGAATCATGAACTCTATGATTTCACGGTCACTTTCACCCAAGCTGCCTTCCACTTTCAAATTTTCAACCAGTTCCTCCCTATTTGTTAAAATCGAGTCTAGAACAAATTCCCCCCAGTAACTTTCTCAGCCTTCTGAAATACAAAAATGTCTCCAATGCAGCCCAAGAATGTATTGGATAATCTATGCCCTGCTGTGTTAGTTCCCCAACATATGTCTGGATCGTTGAAATCCCCCATCACCACCAAATCCTGCACTTTGGATGATTTTTTGTGTTTAAAAAAAGCTTCATCCACCTCTTCTACCTGGGTCTGTAGCACACTCCTAGCATGACACCACCTTGTTTTCTACCCTTTTAACTTAACCCAGTGACTCTCGCCAAGTCTGTCTCCTACATCCATCTCCACCTCAGTCCAAGCGTATATATTTTTAATATATAAGGCAACACCTCCTCCCGTTTCCCTGCCTGTCCTTCCTGAGCAAGCTGTACCCTTCTATATCAGTATCCCAGTCATTTGTATTATCCCCCCAGGTCTCTGTGATACCAACTATGTCCTAGTTGTGTTTATTTATTAGCACTTCAAGTTCTTCCTGCTTATTCCCCATACTTTAATTAGAAGACTACAGTCATCAGCAAATAATAAGCTATGGCATAGCATACACATGAGCTAGCGAACAGGGGAAATGCAAACGGGGAGTTTGAGAGGAAATGTATAAGAGGGAGTCATAATATAATCACTATTGTTAGGAATTGCCAGCGTTGACACTGTTAGGCTTAAACAAAGCACACGAGATCTTTTATGGAGGAAAAGGCAGTACGCTGCATTTATTGCGAATACAACAGTTGCATATGCTTTTCAAACACACACATACACACAAAACATCATGCATACACAGTTCTGTCAGATGATATAGTTACCAGCCCAGAGTCTGTGTCAATCTAGTGGCTAGCTAGATTGAGCACACGGGGGAGCAGGGCCTTTTCGGTTGATCGATCCGATACTCCTTTCAAGACAGTGTGGCAGACAAACCCAAAGTTCCATAGCAAAGCACCCTGCTATTTTATAATCCTTCTCCTCTGTTAAAATCCATGGATCCCGCTCTGTCAGCTTGTGACCGGAATGTTATCTTGTGGATGTCAATCGTTCTCAAACATCTCTTCAAGGCTCATCCTGTAATCAATCGTCCTTTCGGGGTGCTTGCTCTGCTTTAATGTCATCAATCTGCCAATTATCCAATCTGCTTGTGAGTAGGGGATATACACCGATGGTTATAGATGGCTCCTCTGCAGCCAGGTTGTCTCATGCTCTGGCCTTGCCCATACTCACTCACCCCGGCCATTTAAAGCCATATAACGTTACATCTTATATTGACACATTCACACTCCTTACATACACAACTTTCCGAGGGTACAGATCTGCATGGCAAAGCAAAAGTGTTGCAAATTAAACAATTAAGGCTTGGCCTTCAACATTAGCAGAATTCCTCTAATCTTATTAACACAGCCGCAAAACCCAGAACTGTTTTTCTACTTTAGAACATTTACTAAGCTTCAGAACAAAGAAAATAGACCTTCAACTGAAAGGACTTAATTTGTAAAATATTAAATGTATGTTAATATTTATATGCCTTATATTGCTATATTATTCCTACATTACTACTATATTATTATACCTAAAATAAGAAATATAATAAGAATAAAACTTTCAGTCCTAGCACACTGCTCCTATCTCCTCCACCTGCATCTATGTCCTGATAAAAACATAACCATGGTGCCTCTACCTAAATCCTGATGTGGATTTGTAGAGATTGGGGCCAGCATTTCCCACTTTCAGCATGCCAGGCTGGGAGGACAGTTCAGTGTGAAAGATGTCTGTGGTAGAATCTCTCTGAAAACTGGCAGGAGAGTGACAGGAGGAGGTGGCTAGGCTGAGGACCTTTTGTACATACAAGGAATTCATTACTTTGGAACAGAATCTGGACACCGTGTATGAAGCAAGCAAGAAGGTTTATTACGCATAGCACTGGTGGAGTGTCACTTGGCTTGTTAGGCGTGGTGAACGCTGTCAGACAATAGGTTACAATGGTTTATATAAGATGCTGATGTGCAGATGAAGTGATGGGGGTGGGAGGAAAGATCCCAGATCCCCTGGATAGGTGCTAATCATGAGGCAAAATAAAACAATAATCTAAAGATTACATAGTGTTTTTCCGCCCATAGCTTACAGAATACTTTATATCTAGTTACACAAGTACTTAAACAAAGCAGACATCAGTTGTCAATTATGTGTTAAGTGGCGATGTGTTTGTTAACGTGAAGAAGGTATCATTGCATGGATGTGATCCATTGGTGTTGTACCTGGAAGATAAACAGAAGCATGACAACTGCACATTTGTTGCTAGCACCATTGAATGGGTTATGTCCTGTCTCTCACCTTTCTCTGGGATGTCATTATCTAGGTAGTTATTTTTATGATGACCTTCCTCCGATGGGCTAAGCAGGGGCGGGGGTAACCTTCATGTACTGTGCCTTTGGTATAGGTGTTTGTGTGCCTGTTCCAGACTTGAAATTTAGAATAGGGGTTCTTAACAGAATATCATAGCCTGCCTCAGAAATTTTTACCCTACAATTACGAATGTTCATATGGAGATGTCCAAGGCTGAGGGAGCTATCCAGCTAAAGAGGACTGCTGTCGCGTCACTGGGGGAAGAGGATGTGGTTCTGTCCCAAGGAGGAGACTGGCTCCTCATTCCTTCTGCCCACAGGTTGTGCTCCAGCATTACTCATAACCCAGCCACCATAGTTATGAAGAACCATTATGCTGCCTAGGCAGGAGTGATGAGGAATAACCCCCAACGATGCAAGAGGATAAGCCATGTATCCTCAAGGATGCTAATACGGGGAAAGAACAAATGTAAGATATCTTCAAATCACCCATGCCTGCTGAAACACATCTCCTCTGTCAGCTCCTTGAGTGGTCTAAGCCATTAGTGATTATTTTTGAAAAGTTATGGAAGACTGATGAGATTCCACAGGGCTAGAAAAAGTCAATTATTGTGCCAATCTGTAAGAAAGGGAAATAACAATAATCCTGGGGAATTATAGGCCACTCAGATTAACTTCAGTACCTGGAGAGATAATTAAGTAACCAGTTTGCAGACACCTAGGAAATAATATGATAAATAAAATGTATTTTTCAAGAAGAAATCATATCACACCAACCCGATAGCTTTCTTTCACAGGGTAACGAGCCTTGTGGATGGGAGGAAGTTGTAGATGTGACATATTTTGACTATAGTAAGGCTTTAGATACAGTCTTGCATGACCTTCTAAACAAACAAGAAAAATGCAACCTAGATGGAACTAATATAAATCAGGTGAATAATTGGTTGGTTAACGATTCCCAGAGATTAGTTATCAGTGGTTCACAGTCATGGTGGAAGGGCATAAAAAGTGGGGTTCTGCAGGGATCAGGTTTGGGCCTGGTTCTCTTCAATATCTTCATCAATGATTTAGATAATGGCATAGGGAGAGTACACTTATAAAGCTTGTGGAAAATACCAAGCCAACAAGACACAAAAAGTAATTCTTCTACACTACTCCATAGTGATTAGGCCTCAGTTGCAGTATTGTATCCATTTCTGGGAGTCACATTTTGAAACAGATGTGAACAAATTAGAAAAAGTCCCAAGAAGAGCAACACACATGATTAAAGGTTGAGAAAATATGATCTAGGAGTAAAGATGGGGGGGGGGAATGTTTTTGTTTAGTTTGGAGAAGATTTGGAGGGAGCGTAATAGTTTTCAAGTCCATAAAATATTGATGCGAAGAGAAGGAAGGAAAATTGTTCTCTTTAGCCTCTGAGCATAGCACAGGAAGCAATGGTCTTAAATTATAGCAAAGGTAGCGGAGGTTGGACTTCTTCTTCCTAACTGTCATGGTGGTTAAATGCTGGAATGAATTCTCTATTAAGGTTGTGGATTTTTAAGATCATCTTAGATCAACATCTATGAGAGAGAGTCTAGATAATTCTTAATCCTGCCATGAGTAAAGGAGACTAGACTAGATGACCTCTCGAGTTCCTTTCAGGAGCTATGATTCTAGTCTATGAAAATATATCTGAACATAAAAAGTAAGACTTGACTGCCAGTCATTTGGGTCCCACCTATTCTCTGCCTATGGCACATGATATTCTGGTCTCCTGAGGGCTGTAAGACTTGAATCTGATTTTGGTTGTTAGGTTCAGTCTGCTGAGACACGTGGAAACCTGTGATCTACAGGACTCAGCCATGTCTACTCTGGTGGAGAAAACTGATATAAGATACTGAATTCCGGCTATGACAATTGGGTAGCTGGATTCAACGTACCTTACATCAATTTTCTGACACGGTCCCACAGAGGGAGGTCAATAGGAGAAATGCTTCCATTGACTCTCCTTATTCTTCACGACTGTGAGGAGTACTGTGGTCAACAGGGGTAATGTCAGAATTTGATTTAGTGGGTCTTTAGTAGGCCCACTAAATCAAATGCCAGAACATCAACCATTGCAGCATCAATCTCTGCGGCAGTGAAGACACGCTCTCAGAGTAGATGATAGGGTGGTCCCTTCTGGTCTTAAATTCTATGGCACTTTTACCATTAAACTGTCACTCAGCTCCTTCTGGAATATCTAGGGAACAGTACATAGACATTGCAATATGTGTTTAATTTTCCTCATCCAAGCTCTGTGTGGACTAATGGGATGCAAATTTCAAAATCAAAGGCAGCCTATCTCTCTGTTAACATGACAGAGCACCTCAGTACATCATAATTGATGCCTTAACAAATAGTTACCGAAGCACAGTGAGAACACAGGATTTGTCTTTTTACTGCCATATTGTTCTTGTACCGAATACATGCCACTTTCCTGCCTTATATGTTGTAAAGCTTGTGTCGGTTAGAGCAGAATGTAATACAATAATGAGATGTAATTAATTGAACAATGTAAACAGAAAACAAGACTAATTATGGTATGTCATCCAGAAAGAGCTGAGCTGGAAAAAGAAAGAAAAAAATTGAGAAATTATTTTTACACAGACAAAAGGAAGACTACATTGATTTATAGATTAGTATAGACTAGCGCCAGGCATTCTATGCCTTTATGATCTATATTTGCTGTTTGCCAATTGCCATGTCATACCCTGTTTATGAAAGAATTAAGTCCTAGTTCAACGAAGCCACAAAGGTACCTGTAGCCATGAGGATTTTCTTGCAGAAGAGATACCAAAAATATTTATACACAACAGGTCTTTCTGATTTTTCCTGAGAGGGGTCAGACCCTCATCAAAACCGTGAGGTTATTCCGATTTACATCAGCTGAGTATCTAGCCCTTGATGTACATGCCCAGGGTTATACAATATATATGTGGGCAGGGCAAGACCCAGGTGTTAATAATCAATCAATATTTGAGACCCATAGGAAATGGAAAACTGTGTGTATGTGCCAGTCGAGGTGCTATTTTTAATCAGTCGCTTTATCCTACATCACCCCTGATGCCCTGACAGTCATAGCTGGAACAAATTGATATGAAGAGAGATTAAAAAAACCCTGGGACTTTTCAGCTTAGAAAAGAGGAGACTAAGGGGGAGTATGAGAGGTCTATAAAAAAAATCATGACAAGTATGGAAAAAGTGAAGAAGGAAATGTTATTTATTTGTTCCCATAATACAAGAACTAGGGGTCACCAAATGAAATTAATAGGTAGCAGGTTTAAAACAAACAAAAGGAAGATTCTCTTCATGCAGTCTACCTGTGGAACTCCTTGCCAGAGGATGTTGTGAAGACCAGGACTTTAACAGGGTTCAGAAAAAGAACTAGGTAAATTCATGGAGGTAATGTCCATCAATGGCTATTACCCAGGATGAGTAGGAATGGTGTTCCTAGACTCTGTTTTGTCAGAGTCTGAAAATGAATGACGGGGAGGGATCACATGATAATTCCCTGTTCTGTTCACTCCCTCTGGGGCATCTGGCATTGGCCACTGTTGGAAGACAGGACACTGGGCTTGTACGGACCTTTGATCTGACACAGAATGGACGCTCTTATGTTCTTATGGGACGTTCATAAAAGCTAGAAAAAGATTATGTATGCCTAACCCCAAAGATATTCAAAGTATTAAAAAGCATCAGACTGACTTGATAATCTTATTACTAGAGTAATGTGATAAGAGGGTCTTAACAGAATAACAATTTCCCCATATGTCATATTTGTAGCCTCATGTGGTATCCTATTAATATTTCATATCCGTGTGCTTTATTTAATGCTGCATAGCTTCTTCTGTGACACATTCATAAAGTACACAGCTTGGAATGTAGAAGACACAACCCATGCAAAATTCTATCCCATATGGAGCCCTCCCCCTACAAATACTGATGCCTAATGAAGTACAGACAGACTTAAATAATTAAACACAATTATCCCAGGGAAAAAAACCTAGTTCTGAGTCAAACTCATCATCCAATCAGATCTGTATTTATGTCCATTCTTCACAAGTTTAAATTCCTGTCATAGGCTCACTTTTTTTTTGCATTTTTTAAATGCTAGGCCTCCATCCAGATTGGGGGCAGGAAGCCCTATAAAGTCCCAGGAGAAATTCCATCCGGCAGTACTAAGTAGGGTTAAATCTTTATTAATAGCTGGATGGGAGAATTCCAAGAAAATATCATCGTATTGGAAGAAGTAATACTAATGATTCAGTTGGTGGAACTCTGCATGAATACTGACCCACTACTCCCAAACAGTTCTAGAGTCCCTGATGGCTTTCAGTACTAATGAGATTATGACACTTAGCAAAAAAACAAAACAACAACAACAACAGTGACGTGAAGATTCCAGCATTGTGGCTAAATTCCAGAGGAGTAACTGGCAATTGCTTCTAGTCTACTTCAAATCTCCCTTGAGTTTCACCTGGACAATGCCCCAATCTTCTTGACCTGGCCCAAAACTGTTATATAAAATCATAGAAAAAATAGAACTGGAAGGAATCTCAAGAGATCATCAAGTCCACTCCTCTGCATGCACGGCAGCACCAAGCACCACCTAGCTCATCCCTGAGATGTTTGTCCGAATGTCCAACCTAAACATCCCTTACTAAAATTTAAGACCATCACTTCTTGTCCTACTATCAGAGGTTAAGGAGAATCATTTTTCTCCCTCCTCCTTGTAACAACCTTTTAAGTACTTGAAAGTTGTTATCATAATATCTGCTCATTGATAAATTCTCTCTGGGAATGGTTTTCTGACCAGTTATACACCCACCCTATAGTAGCCCCATCTAAGTTGTATTTCTCTAAACTATTACTGAGAAGATCAAGCAAGACTATATCAAATGCTTTATATCAAAGTCTAGGTAAACCACATCTACCATTCTACCTTATCCACAAGGCTTGATATCCTATCAATGAAAGCTATCAGGTTGCTTTGACATGATTTGTTCTTTACAAATCCATGCTGATTGTTAGTTACCACCTTGTCCTCTTCTATCTGTTTGCAAATGGACGCTTGAATTATTTGCTCCATTTTCTTTCCTGGTGTATAAGTTAATCTGACCAGTCTGTAGTTTCCTGGATTTTCCGAATTTCCTGTGTTAGAGATGGGCACTATATTGGCCCTCTTCCAGTTTTCTGGAATCTCTCCTTACTTCCGTGACTGTTCAAAGACGATAGCTAATGGCTCAGATAGCTCCTCAATCGGCACCTGGAGTATTCTAGGATGCATTTCATTAGGCCCTGGTGACATGAAGACCCCCAGCTTCTCTAAGGGTATGTTTACACTAGCGCCCTAGATCGATCTAGGGAGACTAATGAGGGTGACTGGAATACCTTGTTATACCAGCTAATTCGAGTTAGGGCTTTAAATCGGAATCCCGTTTCACTGTCGCATGTAGACGCGGGCAGTTACTTTGGGCTAGTCAATTTCTAAAATGGCGACTGGCCGAGAACATGCAAATCAAGCATGGGATATTTAAATCCTGGGCTTGATTTGTAATTCCAGTCTCCCTCATTAGCCTCTCTAGATCAATCTAGGGGGCTAGTGTCAACATACCCTAAGTAAGTTATAACTTCTGCTTTTCCTATTTTAACTTCTGAACCTACCTCATTTGAACCATTATTCACTGTATTAGGCATCCAATCACCACTAACTTTCATGGTGAAAACCAATGCAAAGAAGTCATTAAGCACCTCTGCCATTTCCACACTTTCTGTCATTGTTTTTCCCTCTTCATCGAGTTACAAACCTACACTGTCCTTGATCTTCCTCTCGCTTCTAATATATTTGTAGAATATTTTCTTCTTACCCTTTATGTCTGTAGCTATTTTGAGCTTTTTTTGTGCCTTGAACTTTTTCAATGATGCCCTCACATACTTGTGTTATTTGTTTTGATTCATCCTTGGTAATTTGACCTAATTTTCACTTTTGTTAGGACTCCTTTTTGATGTTTAGATCATATATGCTCTCCTGGTTAAGCCAGGGTGATCTCTTTCCATATGTCCTATCTTTTCTTTGCAGTGGATTAGTGTGTTCTTGCACCCTTAATAAAGTTTCTTTGAAAAACTGCCAGCTGTCTTCAATTGTTTTTCCTCTTAGACCTGCTTCCCATGGGATTTTGCCTACCAAATCCCACAATTTGCTATAGCCTGCCTTCTCGGACTCTTGAAACACAGCATGCCTGTGAGCTGCTAAGTAGCTGATGTTTCACAAGCAGCAGCTGTTTTTTGGGGGGTGATGAAGTGACTCTCACATATGGTATTTTTGAAGTACAGTAGAGTCTTTGGGGATTGAAAAGTTCTGTATTGAAGGGTACTCTCTGTAGTTCTTTCAAAACTGGCATGCCATTGAAAAATATATAGTGTAAAAAAATATACCTCTGCTGAATTTATTGATCTATTTCGGGATAATAGCTTTATTATTGCTCGAAATGGATCAGTAAACTCAGATATTTTTAATACGTTTTACAATATATATATGACAATATCATTTTTTTTTAAATCATCATCCTCTGAATTTTCTCTGACTGGTCTGAGCTGTGATTTTCTTTGACTTTTTATTACTTGTTACGCATATAGTTCTGCTGGAAACTGGTTGCTGCCTTACCCGTGTTATTACTTTGCCGGGCAGAATAATGGATCGATAAACTCAGCAGAGACATTTTTTATTTTTATTTTTACAATACATAAACTCTTAAAAATTGGAGGGCACCACCCTAGAAGTCAGACACTTCAGACTAAATAAGAACTCAAGCTGAAAGGATTGATGTCGGAGTTAATAACACAGGCTGGGATTTTTGAGAAACCAGAGGGGTTCAGAGGCTCAGGTCTCGCTGAATTTCACAGCGTTAGACTTGTAAGAGCTTTGCAAATCCCAGTCATATGCACAGGCAGCAGGTGACCCCCCCAGGCTGGGAGACTGCATGCACTCGGATCATGGTTCCCCCCAAAGCTCACCTCTGCCCCACTCAGTGTCCTCCCCCAGAAACCCCTCCCGTACTCCATCCTAATTGGTCCTCTGCCTGCCGCTTGTACATCTTTATCCCTTCTCTGGCCCTCCTCACCCACCACTCATGTCTCTATGTTCCCTCCCGGCCTTCCCGCCCTCTTGTCCACTGCTTTTGATACCCCTTCTCCCATCCCTATCCCTAACGCTGGCTCAGCTGGCTGACACCTCTGCAACTCTCCCCTGGCCCTGCCCGCTCATGCTGCCTCTATAGAGAAGGGTGTGGGGTTTACTAGTTTGTCTTTGAACGAGGCAGTCAGGAAGGCCTATCAGCTCGTGAATGGATGTGGCTGAGACAGAGAAATGGAAAGGCTGGGAAGAGCCAGATTTTGCTTGGGGTTTTGGAGCAGTAAAATTTCCCCAGCGGCAGAACAAGGGAACCGGGTGTAAGGGCAGGAGTTATAACAGCAAGAGAGAAGATGCTTAGGCAGGGGATAGGAATGAACAGAGATTGCGTCTGTTAGCACAACCAGCCAAGTGCAGGTAGGTTTCCTCCCCAAGGGGACTCTACCTACCAGCTCTCTGAGGGTATGTCTACACGACAAAGTTAATTCGAACTAACGGACGTTAGTTCAAATTAACTTTGATAGGCGCTACACTAGCGCTCCGCTAGTTCGAACTGAATTCGAACTACTGGAGCGCTTAGTTCGAACTAGGTAAACCTCATTGTACGAGGACTAAGCTTAGTTCGAACTTACTAGTTCGAATTAAGAGGTGTATAGCCCCTTAATTCGAACTAGTGGGAGGCTAGCCCTCCCCAGTTTTCCCTGGTGGCCACTTTGGTCAACAGCAGGGAAACTCTATTGTTCCCCTCCCAGCCCCGGACCCCTTAAAGGGGCACGGGCTGGCTACGGTGCCCGTGCCAGGTGCAAGCCTGCCAGCACCCAGCCAGCAGACCCTGCACCTGGCACAGCTCAAGCCAGCCATCCGATGCCCCCCAGCCCTCCCCCTCTTCCCGGGACCAGGCTGGCGGCTCCTGGGAGCTTGCCCAGGACCGCAAGAGGCAGGCACCCGCCTAGTCCAGTGCAGACATCGTGGACCTTGTCCACGACCTCCGCACTAGGCACAGGAAAGCGGCCGTCTAGGGCAGGAGAGCTGCCAGCCTGGCCACCCAGGAGCAGGTTTGCATGAAAATCAAGGTAGTCCACTGAGACCCCCGACCCTGAGCTTAGAACGGCCGTACTGGGTCAGACCAAAGGTTCATCTAGCCCAGTAACCTGTCTGCCGACAGCAGCCAACCCTACGGACCCTGGAGGGGATGGACCGAAGACAGTGACCAAGCCATTTGTCTCGTGCCATCCCTCTCCAGCCTTCCACAAACTTCGGGCAGGAACACCACTCCTACTCCCTGGCTAATACCACTCCATGGACCCAACCTCCATGAATTGATCTCACTTCCCTTTAAACTCTGTTCTAGTTCTAGCCTTCACAGCCTCTTGCAGCAAGGAGTTCCACAGGTTGACTCTTTGCTTTGTGAAGAAGAACTTTCTGTTATTAGTATGAAGCCTGCTACCCATTCCTTTCCTTTGGTGTCCTCTAGTCCTTCTATTACGGGAACTAATGAAGAACTTTTCTTTATGCACCCTCTCCACCCCACTCATGCTTTTATAGATCTCTATCATATCCCCCCTCCATCTCCTCTTTTCTAAGCTGAAAAGTCCCAGTCTCTTTAGCCTCTCTTCATATGGGACCTGTTCCAAACCCCTCATCATTGTAGTTGCCCTCCCCTCTCCCACCCTCTCTCTTCCCCTCTCCCACCTCCTTTTCCCAGTCTCCCCCAGTTTTGTTCAATAAAGAGAGATTCTATTTTTGAACACAATTGTCCTTTATTTTGTACATCAGGAAGGGGGGCTAGGAAGGGGTAAGTGGAAGGAGGTGAGGGAGGAATGGGGTACGAGCCCCCGATGGGGAGGACTGGGGTGGCTCTGTGGGCTTCTGGGGGTGGAACCTCTCCTGCAGCCTCCCAATTGCCCCCTCTCCCCAGATGGCAGCCTGCGGCAAGTGCAGCCGGTCTGATGGCCGAGTGCTGTGATGTGCCCAGTGT
Organism: Pelodiscus sinensis; assembly: GCF_049634645.1. Classification (NCBI taxonomy): domain Eukaryota; kingdom Metazoa; phylum Chordata; order Testudines; family Trionychidae; genus Pelodiscus; species Pelodiscus sinensis. Next base: position 5,535,562 of record NC_134717.1, on the reverse strand, counting down.
GGGTACTCCGGGCACTCCAAGCCAGGACTGCTCTGCAAGTGGGGCACCCCTGAGAACTGTCTGTCCGGGGTGGGGGTCGGGTCCCTTTAAGCACAGCCCTCGGCTAGCCTGAGACAGCAGCTCCACGCTCTAAGTCCTCATCTGATGCCCTGCCGGCACTGCTTCCGGCCATCCTTAACCCCGGTTCAGGGTCCACTCTGTGTGGACATGCTAGTTCGAATTAGCAAAACGCTAATTCAAACTAGTTTTTTAGTCTGGATGTGTTAGTTTGCATTAGCTTAGTTTGAATTAACTAAATCGAACTAGGTTAGTTCGAATTAGCGCTGTAGTGTAGACATACCCAGAGTTTGTGCACGTTTGCTTTTTAGAAGCTCAATGCCTTTGTACTGCTGCTCTCCCTCCTTCCTCTCCCTAGGGACGGAAGGGGAAGAGAAAGTGTCATAATTCCCGTTCAGAGCTCCATTGCCACAGAGCCTTCACCTCCACCCACCTTCTTTGTGGCTGCTTCTCCAATGTGGGGCCATGACTCCTTCTGCTTAGGCTGCACAGTTTACTGAAGCTGCCAGGTCAGCGATAGGCCTGTGATGGGGTTAGGTCACAGAAGGCCTGTGGGGCTGATTCCCAGGTTGCTGACAAGGCCACTGCCAGTCACCTTCCTGCTCTCTGAGGCTTCTCACCACCCTGTCCTTCTAGGCCAGCTCCACTGGTCTCCCCTAGCCAAGGCCCCGAGCTGAGAATCATGTGCCTCTCTCCCCTCCTCCCCCGCCCCCGAGAAGCAGTGCGGACATCAACCTTCTCCAGGTCCAAGGACAATGCAGTTTTGGGCAATTCCCCAAATGGGGTCAGAACCCCAAAGGAATGATTTAGGTTAGACCCCTTTAGCAATGAAAAGGAGAGATGTGCACACAGCTTGCTTCCCCGGTAACAAGTATTTACACTCGGCTTGATAGAAAATAAAAGTGGTTTTATTAAGTACATGCAGTAGGATTTAAGTGGTAATAAGTGAGAACAGGCAGAGCAAGTCGATTATAAATTAAAAGTAACAGAAAATGCTTCGCTACTTCTAACACTGAAACCGCAGTACACACTTGTTACAGACTCGCCCTAAAACTGTTTCCTTTTCAGCAAAGCCTTTCAAACTAGAGCTGTTCCTCCCCTCGGATGTGCCAGCCAAAGACAGAAGACTCCTACTTTCCTATTGTTTTTAAAGATTCCCTTCTTGCATGGAAGTCACCTGGCCAGTTGGGGTGGACATGTGACTTCCCCAGACCAACCACTGCTAAGACTCAAAGGCCAAAAGAGACGTCATGCTGGCTTTCATTCATGCATTTAAAAAACACAAAGCACTCCACACACCATAGCTACGTCTAGACTGGCATGATTTTCCGGAAATGCTTTTAATGGAAAAGTTTTCCGTTAAAAGCATTTTCGGAAAAGAGCATCTAGATTGGCACGGAAGCTTTTCTGCAAAAGCACTTTTTGTGGAAAAGCGTCCGTTGCCAATCTAGACGCGCTTTTGCGCAAAAAAAGCCCCGATCAGCATTTCGCAATCGGGGCTTTTTTGCGCAAAACAAATCTCAGCAGTCTACACTGGCCCTTTTGCACAAAAGTTTTGCGCAAAAGGGACTTTTGCCCGAACGGGAGCACCACAGTATTTCCGCAAAAAGCACTGATTTCTTACAGTAGGAAGTCAGTGCTTTTGTGGAAATTCAAGCGGCCAGTGTAGACAGCTGGCAAGTTTTTCCAGTAAAGCGGCTGACTTTCCGGAAAAACTGGCCATTTTAGACACAGCCTAGGTGTAATGAGTTGGTCAGGCCTGAATTGAGCCGCTGTTACAAAACAGTCAACCTTTTGCCACTTTTTCACTCAGGAACTCTTATGGTTTGTCTACATAGCAGGGCTAAACTCAAAATAAGTTATGCCACTTGAACTATGCTAATTGCATAGCTTAGGTCAAAATAGCTTATTTCTAATTTGGGCACATCTGCACAGCACTTATTTCGAAATAGAGCACTCTTCCTCTGACTTCTCTTAATCCTTGTGCAATGAGGAGTAAGAATTCCTCCAGATAGACATTATTTTGATGTTATTTCAAAACAACAAAGACCGTGTCTACACACAAGTGGTTATTTCGAAATAATATCAGTTATTCCGAAATAACGGTGTTGTCTAGACATACCCGTAGGGTCACACACATTAGATAAATATACGTGCATTAACCTGTCAGGGATAGTCCAGGTACTAATCCTGCTTCAGCACAGGAACATGGACTAATGCTCTCATGAAAACCCCTGCAACACTATATTTCTATGATTCTGCAACAAGTAATGTCTCTTAGAACGGAAGAAGCAAGCCAGGCTATTATTATTATCTGAACACTGTAGCATGACAAGCGATAAAGTTTGCATCCTTACATTCATCCAGTGACTCATGTAGCGGGATGAGAAAATACTATCAAAACACAGAAATCCTATATGAAATCACATTAGTTCCACCATGTCCACTTCAGCTCAGATGAATTCTTACCCCGTCTAGGTGCATCATTTTGAATCGGATTTAGGCTTCAGTGCAGTTTTATTTCCAGCTTTAACTAATTTTTCATTGTTCAGATAGTTAAACCTTTAGAGCTTCAACCGAGCTGCAACTAACAGGTACCTTGGGATGCTGTGAATCCAAATGTTGACATTTTTGCGGCAAAGCTTGTTAGATCCTTTGCCAGGAAACTAATTTCTACGACATTTTAGACTGGCTCACTGCTCCTATCGATGGACCATGGCAGTTGCGTTATTCTTAGCAAACAGTTTCCAAGTTGCATGTGGATCTAGTGGCAGTGGCTAGGGATTCTGTCCACCAAACATAAAAATGTCAATAGTGGCCCTGAGCAAGTCAGTTTTCCATTGGCTAATAGTTTAGCTCTGGCCGTGGGATTTAATTATTAGCCAATCAGGAGGCTTTCACTGTGTTATTAACCTCGTGTAGTTGATAAAATAATAATACGTGGTCAGTTGTTTTGCTGTGGGAATAATATATAAAATATTCCCCCCGGAATAATATATAATATATAAAACTCTATAGTAAATGAAACAATGAATTCATACCACAATGGCTCTTTGAGGGTAATGTTGATTGCTAATTTGACTTCTGAATCACTGACGACCGAGCATTACAGGTTTATTTCTTTGGTCATGCACTTGAACATCCTTAATCCAGAGAGGGCCTGAGGGAGATGGGGTTGAAGCGCTCAGGTGGCACTCCATGTCCCTGGGTGCTCTCAGGCACCGTTCCCTGCCTCTATGGGAGCAATGGGGAAAAGCCTCTGGCAAAACACATCACTTCATTGCTGTTTCCCCCACTTGGGGGTGGGTATATGCCCCACATCTTGGAGTGGGGTGGAGAGGGGGAGCAGCAGAATGCAGAGCTGCTGCCAAGATCCGTATCCCAGATGTTCCTGAATTAGGGAAGACCTCTCCTGGTCTGGCAAAATCCCTCCTCTGGGATTATTCAAGTCCCAAGGGTGCTGGACCAGGGAGGTCCAACCTGTAGAAATCTCACACACAGAAACACTTAGGGTATGTCTACACTACAGCACTAATTCAAACTAACTTAATTTGAAATAGTTAATTCGTAATAAGCTAATTCAAATTAGTGCATCTAGAACTAAAAACTAATTCGAATTAGCGTTTTGCTAATTCGAAATAGCATATTCACATTGAGTGGACCCTGAACCGAAGTTAAGGATGGCCGGAACCAGTGCTGGCAGGGCATCAGGTTAGGACTTAGAGTGTGGGGCTGCTGCCTCAGGCTAGCCGAGGGCTGTGCTTAAAGGGACCCGACCCCCACCCCGGACAGGCAGTTCTCAGGGTTTCCCCGCTTGCTTGTCTACCTCGATGAGGGACAGCAAAGCAGTCCTGTCTTGGAGCGCCCTGAGTGCCCACACCCAGGACCCCACAGCACTCGGCCATCAGCCCAGCTGCACTTGCCGCAGGCTGCCATCCGGGAGGGTAAATCGGGGGGCTGTCAGGATCCAGGAGGCCCTGCAGGAGAGCTTCCACCCTGAGGAGCCCACAGAGACACCTCAGTCCTCCCCATCGGGGGCTCGTGCCCCATTCCTCCCTCACCTCCTTCCACTTACTCCTCCGCACCCCCCCTTCCTGATGTAAAAAATAAAGGACACGTGTTCAAAAATAGAAACTCTTTATTTAACAAAACTGGGGGGGGGGAATTAACCTCTGGGGAGACTGGGAAAAGGAGGTGGGAGAGGGGAAGAGAGAGGGAGGGAGAGGGGAGGTGGAAACCTGGGAGGAGAGAGCTGGAAGGGGGAAGCCAGGGGAAGAAGAAGGAGGGGAAGTATAAAACTATGGTACGCCATATCTTCAGTACTGTGTACAGATGTGGTCTCCTCACCTCAAAAAAGATATTTTGGCCTTGGAAAGGGTTCAGAAAAGGGCAACTACAATGATTAGGGGTTTGGAACAGGTCCCATATGAAGAGAGGCTATAGAGACTGGGACTTTTCAGCTTAGAAAAGAGGAGACTGAGGGGGGATATGATAGAGGTCTATAAAATCATGAGTGGTGTGGAGAGGGTGCATAAAGAAAAGTTCTTTATTAGTTCCCATAATAGAAGGACTAGAGGACATCAAATGAAATTAATGGGTAGCAGGCTTAAAACTAATAAAAGAAAGTTCTTCTTCACACAATGCATAGTCAACCTGTGGAACTCCTTGCCACAGGAGGCTGTGAAGGCTAGAACTATAACAGTGTTTAAAGAGAAGTTAGATAAATTCATGGAGGTTGGGTCTATGGAGTGCTATTAGCCAGGGGGTTGGAATGGTGTCCCTGGCCTCTGTTTGTGGAAGGCTGGAGATGGATGGCAGGAGACAAATCGCTTGGTTATTGACTTTAGTCCATCCTCTCTGGGGTACCTGGTGTTGGCCGCTGTCGGCAGACAGGCTACTGGGCTAGATGGACCTTTGGTCTGACCCAGTACGTCCGTTCTTATGTTCTTATGCTCTAAGCTCAGGGCTCAGGGTCGGGGGTTTCACCAGACCAACTTGATTTTCATGCAAACCTGCTCCTGGGTTCGCATGTAGCTTTTGATGGCCAGGCTGGCATCTATCCTGCCCTAGATGGCCGCTTTCCTGTGCCTAGTGTGGAGACTGTGGACGTTGGAGGCCTCCCCCCAAACCTGGATGAGGTCCACAATCTCCACACTAGACCAGGTGGGAGCCCGCTTCTTGCGGTCCCGGGCAGGCTCCTGGGAGCCGCCAGCCTGGTCCTGGGAGGAGGCGGGGGGCTGGGTGGCAGCGGGTGGCTGGCTCATGCCGTGCCAGGTGCAGGGTCTGCTGGCTGGGTGCTGGCAGGCTTGCAACTGGCACAAGCACTGTAGCCAGACCGTGGCCCTTTTAAGGTCTCCGGGGCCGGGAGGGAGGCAGAAGAGTTTCCCTGGCTTGGCCCAGAGTGGCCACCAGGGCAAGCTAGGAAGGGCTAGCCTCCAACTAGTTCGAATTAAGTGGCTACACAGCCCTTAATTCAAACTACTTAATTCGAACTAGGCATTACCCCTTGTCGAATGAGGTTTACCTAGTTCGAATTAAGCGCTCCGCTAGTTCAATTTAAATTCGAACTAGCGGTTTGTATGTGTAGCCCCTATTAAAGTTAATTCGAACTGATGGCTGTTAGTTCGAATTAACTTTGTAGTGTAGACAGACCCTTAGACGGGATGAACAAAATGACTGAAAGATGAGCACCCCAGACTTGAGGAACCAGCTTTTGAGAACCTTGGCCTTGAAATCTCTTGGTCAGACTCTGATTCTTCTTTCACATTTATTCATAGAATCCTTGAATCCTAGGGCTGGATGAGACCTCAGGAGTCATCACGTCCAGCCCCCTGCCCCAAGCAGGACCAATCCCAACTAAATCAACCCAGCCAGGGCTTTGTCCAGCCGGGACTTAAAAACCTCTAGGGACGGAGATCTGACCACCTCCCTAGGAAACCCATTCCAGTGCTTCACTACCCTCCCCATGAAAGAAAGAGACTGACTGATATTTAGAGAATGCACACATTCAGGATAAAACAACACTGCAGAGCACAGGAGGTACCTATGAGATCAAAACTCACAACTGAAACACCTCACCTGTGTGTACCATTTTTTTTCTGACCTAAGAGACACTGTTAGTTCAAACTTTATGCACTTGGGTAACATGAAAGAAAATGGGGGAGATACCGGGAAAGGGCAAATCAGTTGTCTGTAGCTGATAATGTAATTCTCCCCCACAAAAAAGAAGCAAGAAAGATTGGCACATTGCAGGTTGAAAACCTGTGATAGTCCCATGTAACTAACATGACACCAGACAAGGTTTTTAGCTCTAAAACATTAATTCATGAATAGTCCACAAGGTACGTTCTGCTGATGGCTGCATACAGCACAGTTACATGTTATTTACCCACAACCCTCTTGCCCATAGTTTCTAATCAAAATCTGGATTATGTTGTTCACTGGTCTGGAGTCACAAACTCTGGAGTGGATTATTTTGTTCATTGGACTGGAGTCACATAAACTTGCAAGTGGATTACGCAGTTCAGTGGACTGGAAGCGCGGCATTGCAGGACAGAATCCTATTATCCCATAAGCTACGGACAAGCCCCGGGAACTCTGAAGGGTGGCTGTGAATTTCTGATGGAGTCAGAGTTCCCCCACTTCTCTACTTAGAAAAGTGGTGATATCAAACTCTGAACAAAGTGTGACTGGGACAGTTAAGAAAATGTGTGTGACTGTAAATGTTTTCAGATGGTGTTAGGCAGTGCATTATAGCTTGTATTAAATTCAGGTTGACCCTTTCTAGTCTGACATGGTCTGTTCTGGCAACACCCATGGTCCGGCATGATCTTACTTAGCTGACTGTCTATTGAGTGTGGCCAAGTTTCCTGTAGTCCCATAAAGTTTGTTAACAGCACTGAACACTAAAGACCAGAACTGGTGGCTATAATTTAGCTCTAATTTACCCCTAAACGTCTTCTAAGAGCCAAGCAATCAGTGGAAGTGTTGGTCATGCTACTAGAGACTATTGACCTCCTATGATGCAGCATATTTTTGGTTCGGCACCAGTCAGGTCTCGAGGGTGCTGAACTACAGAGGTACAACCTGTAACTTAATTGAGTTGAAAACCTTATCAGGAGCTGAGAAGAATGGATCACTCCAGTTAAATCTACCTGTTTACACCATCGTAAAACTCTCCTTGACTTCTGTAGGTCCCAGATTTCCCCCGAGAAGGTACATTTCTCAAGGCACAGAAGTTTATCTTTTATTTGACTGTGCAGTAGCTTTCCTGCTTCCAAAAGTTCCCACTTAGGCACCAACAGTTCCTAAAAGGCTAGGACCAGGTTTACAAAGTTGTGCAGGTGGCTATAGGTGCACCACGGCATGGGAATAGGACTTATTAAAGAATTGTACATCTGCTCTTTGCTGACATACCTTACCAATCTATCCCTTCATTTAACGAGTGCTCTTTTAGTATCTGACTCTAAAGGTCCGTCTATACGGCACCATTATTTCAAGATAACTAGTGTTTTTCAAAATAATTTCAAATAACGGTCGGCTTATTCCAAAATCTGTAAACCTCATGCCATGAGGAATAATGCCTATTCTGAAATAGCTATTTCGAAATAGGGCGTGTGTAGACGCTTCACTGCTGCTATTTTGAAATAGCCCCTCACTGGGGCCATTCTACGTTATTCCTCCCCAGTGCCTCCTGGGATTCTAAATCGAGATAGCACGTCTACATTAGGGAAGCCTGCCTCGGACTCATTTTGAGGCTTCCTTGTAGCGTAGATGTGCTATTTTGAAATAGCCGTTCAGTGTAGACGTACCCTAGTCTTGCCATGGGAACATGCAAACGATGAGCACTTTTGAAAATCTGGCCTCATTTGTGGGTTGCTGAGCAACGTCACTGCAGGTATTCATCATGCGAAATTATAATAGCATTAGGGAGGGTGACAAGCACCGTATTGTATATTTGGACCATCCAGTTGTTACTGTGGAAACACCTGCAGCTCCAGACAGGTAGATTACGGTCCATTAACATTGATGGGTTTTTTCCCCTTACCTCTGTGAAATTAAAAAAAAAAAAATCCCTCAGTGGCTAGGGAATACATTTAACTCTTTTCACACACTTGGCTGCAATTGTACTGTGGGCACAATATGCTAAAAACCAGCCAGAACTCACAATTGCAAGCTGGCTCCTTGGGCAGTAGGAAGTCCAGGCCAGTTAAGTAGGGATTGTATGAGTGTAGTAAGTAATCCTTTACTTTTTGGACATAAGGCCCGATACTCCTCTCGATTACGCTGGTGTAAATCAGGAGTACCACCAAAGTCGTCTGTTGGCTTCCACAGCCATAAACAAGTTGTGAAAGAAAGGAGAATCAATTCTGTAGTGAAATAGAAAGTTATATGTGGGGAATGCATCTAAATGTCATTTGCAGTAACATGGCTGCTTCTGTTCATGTTTAATCTATTTGGTGTCACTCTAATCTAATGTGAAGTGTGGCAGCATATCTCTCATTGAAAGTATGCAATTTATATAGTTTTTATTAGAGATACAGCAGATAGGTAGAAATATACCGACTTGCGTGAAAAATTACCCGGGATTAAACCAGCCAACCAATTGCCCAAGAAGATTTAAGGTGCAGAAAACAGGGTTTCATTTTTGTTTTTTGTTTTGTTTTTGCTTGTACCTTTGGAAGAGGTAAATTACACATTACCTAGCACACAATAAATACTAGTTTTATTATCTGAGGTGTAAAACTTTCACTAGGAAAGCATTGCCACCAGAATTCTGCCTTCACCAGAAGGAAACTGAGTTGCCTCAGGGCATAAAGAAAATAAATAATGTGTTTTTGTTTGTTACAAGACAGGAGAGAGGAAAGCAAAACAAGGCCTAGTCTACACCCAAAATGGGGCCCTTCATGGCTCCCAATCCCACTCCATAGTGTCACCCTTCTTTGGCTTGGTTGGGACCATCCATGTAAGTGGTTTTCTGATCCCAGTGGTAACAACATTTTCTGTTCTTAAACAGGTCAGGCTCTCTCCTCAAGGAAGAACGATTTATCCCTGACTCAGATGAACAGAGGACTCTGTACATGAAGGGTTCTACTGAAATCACCTCACAGAAAAATCATGATGGGTCAAAGGCAGCAAAGGCCCATGTGCAAACACACAGGGTGCATCTACGCAGCAGGGCTTAACTCGAAATAAGCTACACAAATTGAGCTACATCAATTGCGTAGCTCATTTCAAAATAGGAAGCTTCTATGCAGCACTTACTTTGAAATAGAGCACTCTTCCTCCAATTTCCCTTATTCCTCATACAATGAGGATTATACGAGTCGGAGAAAGAAGTCCTCCAGCTTGACAGTATTTTGACACTATTTCGAAATAACTGCCTGCTGTGTAGGGGTGTGTCTAGACTACAGGGTTTTGTCAGCAAAAGTGGACTTTTGTCAACAAAACTATACCTGCATCTACGCTACCGCCGAGTTCTGTCGACATTATTTCGACAGAACTGGTCAGTTTTGTCGACGGCTGTAAACCTCATTCTACAAGGAATAACGCCTTTTGTCAACAGAGCTCTGTCGACAGAAGGTGTTATTGCATCCGCACTGTCCTTTGCATCGACACTCTCATGTTGACAAAGCAGCTTGCTTTGTCGACAGAACTGGGATGTAGTCTAAACGCTCTTTGTCAACAGAAGCTTTGTCGACAGTATCTGTCGACAAAGCCTCTGTTAACAAAAGCCTGTAGCCTAGATGTACCCTGGATGTGGACTAGGGCTATGTCTACACTACGAGGCAATGCAAATGAGGAGCAGATTAGCATTTTCTCATGCTTCATTTGCATAATCTCTTCCAATCCATTTTTGCGCAAGGGGTTTTTGCGCAAGATCCTTATGCCTCGTCCCAGAATTATGTGTTTCAAAGTTAACCCATGGGGATAAATGCAGCATTTCACACCTCTCAGAGCAATCGTTTCAGGCAATCTGCAGACATCACTGCATTGATTATGTTCAGGTCAAGTCTTCAAAATTTCCTTTTTCAAGCATGAGCACTGGAAATATTTTGAAATAAAGGTTGAGATTCTGGAGCTGTCACATCACTCTGGAAGCAGGTGCCTAAATCAAAAATTCCAGCCACACACTTTTTCCCTCACAAACTATTTCCAATAAGGAATTAAAACATATGTTGAAATCTCAAACATGGCCATGGAATTGAAATGTCACCCTACGGTCAGCCCTAGGACAACATTTGATAGGACTTACTTTGCTTTGTTCAGAAGACCAACAGAACTTCTTTAGGCTCTGATCTTGGTTGCTCATGGGAATGGGTGCTCTTTGAAGACAACGGGGCTAATAATACATTGCTGTAGTCAGATGAATAAGGCTATTCAGGATCAGACCTTTCCTCTGCCCATACATAGGAGATGACTGCTTTACCCCCGGAATGATTTATTGGCTGTTGAGATCTAACTGAACTAGAGAGGCATCGCTAGCGATTTACTTGGCAAAGAATTAAAAGCAGCTTGCAAGAATGTATCCTTCCTCTCCTCTTTAAAAAAAAAACAAAACTTCACGTCCCCCTGTAAGCTGAGTCTGAATGAGTTCTCTCCTGACATCTAGGCTATGTCTACACTGCAAGTTTCTTGCACAAGAGCTGTTTTGTGCAAGAGTTCTTGCGCAAAAGGTCTTGTGCAAGAGCGCATACACACTGCCATGTGCTTTTGCGCAAGAGCGTCCATGGTAGTGTGGATACTCTCTTGCGCAAGAACATTGGGTACGTCTAGACTACAGGGTTTTGTCGACAGAAGTTTTGTTGACAAATACTGTCAACAAAGCTTCTGTCAACAAAGAGCATCTACACTACATTCAGTTCTGTCGACAAAGCAAGCTGCTTTGTCGACAAGGCAGTGTAGACGCAAGGACAGTTTACATGCAATAACACTTTCTGTCGACAGAACTCTGACGTTATGTCGACAGAACTCAGCGGTAGTGTAGATGCAGGTTTAGTTTTGTCGACAAAAGTCCACTTTTGTCGACAAAACCCTGTAAAGGACACTCTCTCAATGACTTAACCACCTGCATTCTGCTACAAAGACCTTTTACATCTGCACTTGAAAGGGAATCCTCTGAACTGTCATTCATGTTAAAATTCGACACTCTCCAAAGAGGATTGAACAAACACTTGAACTATCTTACACATTATCAAGATAGCTTTCCCAATTATCACCTCTAATACCATTAACTCACAAACATCCCACTCTCCCCACCTCTAATATCGTCAATTCACAGACACTTACCTTCCTTCCTCCCCCCCCCCCCGCATCCCCCTCCTGTTCTGAAATGTGATTTGTCCTTTTCATATGTGTTCATTTTTTTTAATTGTATCCTTTGGTATATATGGTTGTGACTATTTTCTTCCACTATTTGATCTGAGGAAGTGGGTCTGGCCCACGAAAGCTCATCATCTAATAAACCATCTTGTTAGTCTTTAAAGTGCTACATTGTCCTGCATTTTGCTTCAGCTACCCCAGACTAACACGGCTACATTTCTATCACTATTCTGTAGTCTAGACACACCCATTCTCATGGCCATCCACGCTTCCTTCTTGCACAAGAGCTCTTATTCCTCATGAGGAGAGGAATAACTCTTGTGCAAGAAGCCCTCTGTTCCAATGCTTCACTGTAAATTTACTTGTGCACGAACGCACAAATGTTCTTGCGCAAAAAGCCTGCAATGTAGATGTACCCTAGTGATGAGCTGTGAGAGCAGACTTCAGGAGCTGATCTTATTTGCATGAACATCTGCCCAGGCATTGAGCATGATGGGATTGCTTACCCAAATGATCACTTTTGGCTGCTGTTGGATGCCTAGTCTCCTTGTTATTAGGGTGGGAGTAATAAAGATTTGTTATCATTGTTCTGTTAATCAAGGGAAGCAGAATTGTACTGGACATATCCCAACTGAGGGACTCACCCTCAGCTAAACAGCACTTGCTGGACAGGGAGACATGGTTTCCAAAACTCAGTGAGTGTAGATACAGTGGTGTGGGCCTATCTGAGGGGTTCAGTCCCCAATGGAGCCTTTCTCTTGCCATTTTGTAAAACCACAGCTAATTTAGACTCGATGGAGGGACTTGTAGCACATCACAGAGCTGAAATCACTGATACTAGATCTAAGTGATAAACCTGTTTTGGGATAGGGTATCTGACAGTGTTTCTAGTAAGCGGAGTGTTTGGGTGGTCAGGTTGGGTCATATGCCCCCAGTTGAATAGCAGAGCACCCGTAGCCAGCAGCATGTGTGTCTACTCATGGTGCACATCTGCACATGCCTTGGTGCACTTATACAAAATTTATTCCGCACATCAATGGACAAACGTAGAGGGAGCATTGGTCTCCGATGCAAAAGACTGCCCAGTGTGCACCAGTCAGGCTTCCTCACTAACAGCTGAAATTTCAGAGAGCTGTGTTAAGTGGTGGGACTGAAAGACCTCTAGGTAGAAATGTGAGTGGCTAGCAGGGTGGCCAGCATAGCAGACGCGTAGTGAGTGTGTTATGCACCCAGGGTCAAAGACAAAATTGGCATCCCTCCCTCCTGCTGCCATGTGGTGGGGGCCTGAATCTGGAGCACGGCTGAGCCCAACCCTGGGAGGAGTGGGGGAGCTTGTACTGCATCTTCCTGTGTAACCTCCAGTTTGGGGCTGGGTTCCCATATACCGATCTTGCAGAAAAAGAGGTTTTTGTGCAAAAAGGAAATGTCCACATTGCTTGTTTTTGTGCAAAAACCCGGAGGCTGTGTCTACACTGGGCCACTTATTCTGGAAAATCAGCTGCTTTTCCGGAATAAGCTGCGAGCTGTCTACACTGGCCCTTGAATTTCCGGAAAAGCAACGACACTCTACTGTACAAAATCAGCCGCTATTCCGGAAAAGCTATTCTGCTCCCGCTCGGGCATAAGTCCTTATTCCGGAACACTGTTCCGGAAAAGGGCCAGTGTAGACAGCCCAGTAGACTTTTCCGGAAAAAAGCCCCGATCGCGAAAATGACGATCGGGGCTCTTTTCCGGAAAAGCGCGTCTACATTGGCCACAGATGCTTTTCCGGAAAAAGGGCTTTTCCGGAAAAGCATCTGTGGCCAATGTAGATGTTCTTTTCCGGAAATACTTATAACGAAAACTATTCTGTTTTAAGCATTTCCGGAAATTCATGCCAGTGTAGACGTAGCCCTAGTGCAAAAACAGATCTGCAGAAAATATGCAAATGAGATCGCAACTCATGCAAATGAGTCCCTCATTAGCATATTTTTTGCCGAGAAAACTCGCGGTGTAGACATAGCCCTAGATATTGTACCTGGTGATTGTTGCTGCTGTTAATTCCAATGGTAGAAAGATTACACCTCCATTCTTACCTTATTTTCCACAACTGACTGAGTGAAGTGTGTATCATCTAACAGCCTAATTTTCCATCAGTTGATTGAGCAAAACAGCCCCCCAAAAGCCTCCATCTGAACTCTTCATTATCCTCATTAATATTTCCCTTTCCATCTCTGATGCACGGAAAGGGTTTATTACGGTCCTGCCTGCAGGAATCCTTTGCTTCTTTGAATGGGTCTTTCATAAAGGGATTCCTCTAAAATAAACACTTAAATACAAATTTCAAACTGAAGTGTGTGCATGTGGGGAGATACTTCTTCTCATTTGTATCCTCAAAGCTACTATCTCGCAACTTGCAGCATGAAACCTAGTAAAAAAAAAATTATTTAAAGTACATTAATTCAAACTGGCAGAGCCTACCTCGCTGCAAAAGTTGTCGCATAAAGGGAAGCAGTTCCTCTAATTAAATCTAAAAACCTCTACAGCTGTGAAACTATAAATTTTTATCTATAGTAGCGGTAGTTGTAAAGCTGTGTCTAAATTAAAATATTCGCTTTTTCCTTCCACGCCGCATAAAGACTTAGACCAAATTAGAATGCTCATCATAGTCTTTCCAGCTGGATGTTGCCTTTGAGTTTTCAGCATGTTCTTCCCAATAGAAGCTCACAGCATTTGCTCTTTCTAGTAAGGCCTTCTTTGGCTTTTTGGCTGTCCTGTTCTTCCCCTGGTATAGCTTTTCTCCCCTTATGCCAGATGCAGCAAACAATAAGATCAGACGTAACGATGTACTGATAACAGCAGATACTGCTCTGGCTCCAGATAGAATGTCGATGGATGCTGTGAATGATCTTGGCTCCATGACTGGCACGAAGTCGAGTTGAAGAAGTGAAGGATTGCCAATAGTTACTGAAGACCCTCCCCTGTGTAGGGCCACATTCACAATTAGGCACAGTAGGCACATGCCGGGAGGTAGGGGGGAGGTGAGGGTGTTAGAATCCAGAGGCAGATAGAGAAAACAGGCTTCTTTATTGCCGATCCTCGTTCCGTCTCGGATCCTCAAACCCCTGCTCCAAGTGAGCAATGAATTCACCACAGTGACTCCTTTTGATCTTAGTATGGAAATACACTTCTCAATTACATCACCCTTGAATCCCTAATTTAGTAATGTGATCACCCATCTAATGCATAATCATTACTCTGTGATGAACATAATCATACCCCCTTCATTTACTGTTTACAGCTTTTTAGCTGAAGCGAGCCATTTTACATTACTTCTGGAATTAGCAATTTACGGGGCCGGAAGAGAAGGAGCAGTGACCCTGAATATGTGTCAGAGTGGTGGGAAGGAGGGGAGGGAGGAAGATAACATACATTATAGACAAGGAGTATTCATTAGAAGTTACCTCCTTGGTCCAGCTAAGTGCGTGTCTATACTAAGCAATCAGGAAAGGAGGAAAACCTGTCTATAAATCAATAGTGACAGTGCTTGCCTGTGCTGTATCCCCAACCACCCTAGTAGCCATTACCCAGACCTCTTATTTACACATCCCCAAAAAGGCGTGAGCATTCTAGCGGTGCCTAAAAGTTAAAGGTGGGGTAAAAGTTTCATGTAGTATGGAAAACATGAAGGTCGTCTCTAAGCAGGGATGGCCCTGAAGATGCAATACTTAGGGGTGCAGGAGACATAAATCCAGCACTGCCCCTGTGCTTGAATCTTAAAGGGTAGATTTTTACACTCCTATCTGGTGGTCTAGGACCTGCACGTTGGTATATTTTTATGTACATGAAATTATTTTATACCCTGACAAACAACAGGCCTGATTCTTCTCTCACATTGATGTAACTCCACTGAGTTGTTCCTGGTTTACCTCGCTATCCATTGCAAGAAAAAGGCAGCCCAATGGGAATTATCCAAAGTGAAGAAAGATTCTTTTTGGCTTTGGCTCTGGCTCCGTATGTCATGAAACGGAGGAAAATAGGATGGTGCACTTGAATAAATTCCAGATTTGCTCTTCCCTACTTGACATAGTTTCCTTTCCTGTTTCCATGGTATTATTTGACTTACAGGTGTCAGGCATTCCGGACTCTGTCCTGCTTTCCCAGGGCAAGCGGTACCCCACCCATGTGTCCTTTTGAATCTGGGGGTTGCCTCTGTCGAGCTTGTTGGTTTCTAAAGCCACAGTGAGAGATGTATCTGAGTTGCAACATTTGGATCTGGATTATAAACATTGCAAAGTTCAAGCCTGGTCAGACCAGCTCGAACTCCTGTAAAAATGCATCTGACTGTGGCATTTACATAGTCTCTTAACACCACTCTGCTGCAACTGCATTTCGAGGTCTGTGATGAGAATCTAGCCTCCAATGCTCAGCCCCTTTGTAGCCCAGGACTTGACTGGAAAGCACGTCCACTGGTCGGGCAGGGCCTGTGCTTATTAGCTATATGGCATGCCGATTTCAACAGAGAGTAGATGCCAACTTAATGAAGACTTGGCCTGCAAAATCCAGTGACGTGGCATGAATCCTCTGCAAGATCTGTACAGCAAGTGGTGCTATGAAGCACATGTTTTAACTTGGAAGGATCAGAGCGGCTATGTGTTTTTTACTGTCACATACTATTATCATTATTGAATTGCAGCAGTGCCTGGAGGCCCCGAATGAGATCAGTCCTAAATGCTGCAAAATCACATAAGAGAGAGCCTCTCCTCTGAAGAGCTCACAGTCTTCCCACGGAAGAGAGAGGGTGGAAGAAAGATCTTATTTTACAAATGGGAAATGAGGTAAGAAGAGACTGAACGAGTTTAGTCAGGTCAAAGTGACTGTCCATGCCAGCATTATGGGAGTGAAGACAGATTTCCTGTGCATCAATTCAGTGCCTTAACCTTAAGACTTTCCCTTCAGGTTAATGTACTGTCGTTATTTAACATTTCAGTTGTCACCTCACTGTAGAGTGCTAGCCATTTTAAGGGCCTTGAAGGTCTCTTTGGGTCTGTCTACACCACAGAGGTTTTTCGGAAAAACATCCATTTTTCCGAAAAAAACTTCACTTACGTCCACACTGCAATCGCATTCTTTCGAAAAAAAAATCAAAAGAACTGAGTTTTTTCGGACATTGGTAAACCTCTTTCTATGAGGAAGAAGCCTTTTTCGGAAAGAGCTTTTTCAGAAAAAAGCGTGTGTGGATGGCGAAGAGGGAGTTCTTTTGAAAGAAGAGGAAAGAGGAAAAAGCACAGGTGCCCTGATGGCCACTCCATTCATAGTAATCACCCCTTAAATGCGAGATAACATTCATTCAGTATGGACGCTATCTTTTGAAAAAGCAGATTGCTTTTTCAATGCACTTTTGCTGTGTAGACACTTTATTTCGGAAGAAGCTTTTTTGGAAGATCTCTTCCGGAAAAGCTTCTTCCAAAAGAAGCCTGCAGTTTAGACACAGCCACACTCACTGAAGAGGAAATCAGTGTCTTAGAGCAGTGAATTTTCTTAGTGTGCCTTATTTATTTACACTACCTGCCTGTCCTTTGTGACCACCTCTGCTCAAGGACTGGTACACATAAACTAAGGCCAAACACTAATGTAGAGTTTCCAGGAATCAACTCATAACCAAGAGTTGAATATCTAGAAAGACTCGGGCAGAAAACAAGACAGCTTGCTGTTTGCCACAACTCCATTCAAAGAATCTGAATCACCAATCTCAGAAAGTGCAGTGTTTCTTCACAGAGTCTAGATTGCTTCCTTGCTTAATAAAAGAACTTGTACAGCAATGCACAACAGTGCCATCTAGTGTCTCCATGACTGTAGTAGATTACAGTGACCCTACACAGGACTAGGAGTCAATGGTGCTAGGAGCTGTACAGAAATATAGTAAAAGACAGAGCCTGCCCTGAGTTGTTCAGTTTTCCTCTAGGTCTCTTTCTTCAGTCTGCAAATTCTGTCGGTGGGCCAATAAATGAGCATGTCCCTTGCAAACTAATGATATTCTGACAAGTTTCCAAAGTGTGAGTCCTTCCTTTATTGAAGCTTACAGTGCAAAGTGATGAACATTCATACCACGGTGCCACTGCAGCTCCCAGGCAAATCTTGTCAATTTCATAGCTGGTTTTATCTTTTTAGAAAGACCAGGGAGCAGGCACGTCATGAGATGATAGGTTTAACATCCCAAAAGGCCTCAAAGTACAGTGCTAAAAACAACATTGTGGGATTCCATGCTTATTGTGCCTTCCTGTTTCATATCAACTTTGCTTAATTCATATATAAAAAGATGGATTTTTTCCCCCAAGCTAGGAGTCCTGTGAAAACACAACTTACCTGTGCTCAGAAAGAAACTGTGCAATTATCAATGATGTGTGAGTTCATAACATAGGAACTCAGGGTCACCAAAGGAAATTAATGGGTAAAACAAACAAAAGGAAGTTTTTCTTTATGCAACACACAGCAACCTGTGGAACTCCTTGCCAGAGGAGGTTGTGAAAACCAGGACTTTAACAAGATTCAAGAAAGAACTAGATAAATTCATGGAGGTTAGGTCCATCAATACTTATTAGCCAAAATGGATAGAACAGTGTCCCTAGCCTCTGTTAGGATCTGGAAATGGGTGACAGGAGAGGGATCACTTGATATTTACCTGTTCTGTTCACTCCCTCTGGGGCATCTGGCATTGGCCACTGTCTGAAGACAGGGCATTAGGCTAGATGGAGCCTTGGTCTGACCCAGTGTGTCCATTCTTATTTATGTTAAGAAAGGAGCACACATTCACTTTTGGAACCTGTGTGTTAGTGTAACCGCCCACCAGTGGATTTGAACCTGGGAGTTGGTGCTTAGTGTAGGAGTTTCTACAGCTTGAGCTATAAAAATCAGCTGGCTTGCAGCTTAGGCTAGAGAGATCACTTGTTTTAATCTCTTGCTGTAAGTGGTCTAAGTGCCCACTTCATGGGACAGTGACCCACACCCACTAGGTGTGTGAGTTACACTAGTTCCCCTGTGTCAGACCTCAGAATTAATCCTCTAGCATGGCTCTGTAATGTTGAAAGTGATGCTTTTCAGACGAGCTGTGTAAACAAGGTCCTTTATAGTCATTGGATGTTTCAGTACACTTTTGGCCATAGCAGGGCTTAACTTGAAATAAGCTACACAAAATTGAGCTATGTCAATTGCATAGCTTATTTCAAAATAACTTATTTCAAAATTGGGAGCATCTACACAGCACTTATTTCGAAATAGAGCACTCTTCCTCTGACTTCCCTTGCTCCTTGTACAAGGAGGGTTACAGGAGTCAGAGTAAGAAGTCCTCCAGCTCAACCAAATTATTTTGAAATAACTGCCTTCTGCGTAGATGCAGACTAAGTTATTTCGAAATAATGTTGCTGTGTAGACGTATCCTAGGTGTGCTATCTGCCCTCAGCTTTTCTGAACAACCCAGCATTGTCAGTCAGGGTATGTCTACACTTGCACCCTCTTTCGAGAAAGGAATGCAAATGCAGATATTCAAAATTGCAAATAAACCCAGGATTTAAATATCCCATGCTTCATTTGCATAATCATGTTATGGCACTGTTTCGAAATAACAGATGCTGTTAAGACACGGTTATTTTGAGAGAAAACCCTTTTCTCGAAATAACCCTTATTCCTCATACAATGAGGTTTACTAGTTAATTCGAGAGAAGAGTTTTCTCTGAAAATAACTGTGTCTTAATAGCATCTAGAATAGTAATAGAAATGTAGCCGTGTTAGTCTGGTGTAGCTGAAGCAAAATACAGGACTATGTAGCACTTTAAAGACTAACAAGATGGTGTATTAGATGATGAGCTTTCGTGGGCCAGACCCACTTCCTCAGATCAAATAGTGGAAGAAAATAGTCACAACCATAGATACCAAAGGATACAATTAAAAAAAAAGTGAACACATATGAAAAGGACAAATCAAATTTCAGAACAGAAGGGGGATGCGGGGCGGGGGAGGAGGAGAAGGAAGGTAAATGTCTGTGGGCTAATTATATTAGAGGTGATAATTGGGGAAGTTATATTTCGAAATAGCGCCATAATGTGAATATGCAAATGAAGTGTGGGATATTTAAATCCCGGCTTCATTTGCAATTTCGAATGTCTGCATTTGCATTCCTCTCTTGAAAGAGGGTGCAAATGTAGACATACCCTCAGTGATAGGATTTTACTTTCTATTATAAACATTCGGTGTTTCCGTCCCTTCCCTGCCCCCTCTCAAAATCTCAACATGGCCTTAATTCTAGATTCAGACATATTGATAATACAACGCAATAACAGTTACATGCATCAGGCATTTTGCACTAAATATAGTTGTAATACAAGTGTTTCGAGCATAAATATGCTAGATTAGAGTGAATATGTGTAGATAGCTCTCGAGTGAATCCTAAAAAAACCCTCCTTGTTTATCTTAGATACATGCTGGGGTGCTAATTCTGTAGTAATTATCACCCTATGTTTATTTTGTCACAAGCGGTAGTTTTCTAGGAATGGCATGCTAGAGATTGTAAGCACTATTTTGTTCTCTTTGTGTATATACCTTGCAATATTTGAAATGACATCTTTAATACAGAGAACAAAGTCTTGTTGCGGCGCTATAATATCTCATTAGATGCACGCAAACACATGTACCAAGAGAAGCAATTTTAAAATGTATTTGCAAATTGAATAAAAAATAGACACAGGAAGAAACGAGTTTGATCTTCTTAGCGATCATCTGTGTTCGGCAACATGTAAAACAACTATTTTCTCTGAATTCTTTCCACTTGGAAGTGAGATAAAAGAAAGAAAATATATATCAAAACCCAGCACAAACTGCTAATGATACCTCATTAACTTTTGCCTCTATCTCATTAGATAATGGACTATTTTTGGAAACGACACAGTCAAGAAAATTACATTGCTGGTTTAAGCCAGGTGTACTGTACTTTACACAGACCCGGATAAATGGCTCAGTGATGAGCATGCTATGAGCACCTGAATAGAAATGAACGAATCTGGACAAAAATTAGGCTGAGACCACTGACTCTCATGTTGACCAATCTCGCCTTATTTTTCACTTGTGCTCTCTGGTGGGTTGGTCTGTATCCATTTGTTTTCTCTTGTCTAGGGTTGTAAGCTCCTTGGAGCAGTGACCATCTCTTTGTTCTCTGTTTATGCAGCCCCTAACACAGTGCGATCATGGCCCATGACCGAAAATCTTAGAACTATAACAATACAAATAATAAATGTTGGTAATAAGAAGAGTTTAGTATGCCTGTAACTTGGTGACTAGAACTGTTTTGTGGGGTTTTTTATTGCTTTTTTGGTCAAAATAAAAAATGTTCATGGGATATTACTTATTTTACCAGATTTGTTTGGGTTTTCACCAGAAGTATTAGAACCAAAGAGATTTTGTGGTTTGGAAACTGAGTATATACATATAGAGATGGAAAGAAACTATTTGATTCAAATAGTTTTGAATTATTCTGTGTCTCTCACTCTCTCCAATAAGTTTTTCAATGAAAAGAGTAACTTTTTTCATTTTCATCATTTTTTTTTAACATGAGAATGAAAAACTTCCCCAACCAGCTCTAGATGTCAGTCGTGTAGGATGTCACTCTCAATTGGTTGTCTCTCTGAAAAGACACAGGACCTGCTATTACAGCGATTTTAAGGAATTATCTTTTAGCTAGAGTGGTCGAGTCCTATGTCTTCAGAGACAAAGGGTTTTCTTCTTGATTGCCCAGGTCCGCATGTGATATAGGCAGCAATTGTTCTTTCACCTCAACTTGTTCAAGAATTCACGATCAAAATAACTGATGCTACGATTGTTTTAAGTGCAGTACAACACAGAGACTTTGCAGGATTACAGGCCTAATGTTGTTTGTAGAAAAAGAAAAGGGATTAACGAGAAGGGGGGCTATTTGTTTGTTTCGCGGTGGAGTTTTGTTTGCCAGGAGATGTTTGATGCGAAGTTTGTACACGGTGGAAAGGACATTATTACATGCCCGTTTTGCACCCAGCTTTTCTTAACGTGAGCTCCTTGGGTGGAGAATGTAATATTAGTTCAAGGAATCAGGATTTTATCATTATTGACTGAGTGAATGGTTTGATCCCCCCCCCCCAATTGAAGTCCACTGAAAGGCTCTTAGATGGCAATGGGCCTTGGATCAGGTTTGCTAACATTGACATGCTGTTTCCTTGGTAGAAATCTATTTCGCAGCCCTGAAAACTGGGAGCAGTGAAATAAAGGGTCTGTCCACAGAGGGAATTAAAAAGACTATGACAGTGTATTTCCGAACTGGGCTCTCACAGCAGAGCTAAAAATAGCAGTGTAGACATTCAAGGTACATTTACATTGCCATCAAAGACCTGTGATGTAATGGGGTCAGTTAATTTCGGATGGCCTGGCTCAGGCTGTGAGGCTAAAATTTCTGTGGGGTTGTGACTAAACCTAGACTCGGAGACCTTGTGTAACGCACACACCAAGGCTATGTCTACACTGGCGGTTTCATGCTCAAGAACATCTTGCGCAAGGGTTCTTGTGCAAGAAGTCTTGCGCAAGAAAACGTCCACACTGCCATGGGCGTGCTGTGCTTTTGCGCTAGAGCTCCCATGGCAGTGTGGATGCTCTCTTGCACAAGAAAGCTCTGATGGCCATTCTTGCAAGAATTCCTGCGCAAGAGGGCTTATGCCTGATAAAAAAGAGCATAGCTGTTGTGCAAGGATCCATCTCTTACCACGCCATACTGTAAATTTCCTTGCACAAGAGCGGGTGGACAATGTGTTTGCTCTGCATACTCTTGTGCAAGAATGGCCATACTTGCACAAGAAGCCACGAGTGTAGACATAGCCCTAGTGTAGTTACTGAGCAATGCAAGTGGTACCTAGACCACAGCAACAGTTAAGATCAAAAGACCTCTATAGCACAGGCTGGGAGCCTGCTAGCTTTTAGCTCAGCGTATAGAGGCTCCTATACTCCGCTTCAGATGTCCCAGGTTCAAATCTGCCCAGTGGTGGTTACACTTGCATGAGGGCTGGGCGGCATCTCAGATTCTGGACTCCGTTTTGAGTCCATACGTCTACCCCACTATTTTCAGCCCACACAATCCAGTTAATACAGGCTTTGAGATGTGAGGCCCTCAGACTTGAGTAGAAGCAGTCGGACGGTGTAAGTGTAACCCACCCACATAGCTTGGGAATATCTACACAGAAAAAATATGTTCAACTAGGGAGCTTAATTGTAGCATATTTTGGGGCTTAAAACAGAAAGGGCACTGACTGATGGGATGTAAGACCAAATTAGTGTTTCTACACTTAACTGTTTAATATTTGTAGTATGTACATGTTACCGAAAGTAATTGATGGGTAAACAGCTGATGGGAAAACTGGTCCTGCAGCTGAAAGTCACTAAGGCCAGATGTTAATTGACTTTAAATTAAAAAGGGAGAAGAAATTACAGAATCTGATACATTCAAAATCAGTGCAAGTTTAGCGCCTGAAGAAAGAGCAAATAATCTTTAAACACAACAAACTACCTCTACAATATTATTTGTGAATATATTTATTAATGTTACAATTACAGAAGTCTTTACGAGAGCCCTGTAAATCTGTGCATATCCACTTTATATCCACGGGCAACCGCATCTGTGGATGTGGATGAGGACAACCATAGCTCATTTGTGTGGGTACAGATGTGGGGATACAAAAGGCACCACTTATGAGCAACTATAGTTTGAATCTTTTTTTCTTCCTTTTTGCTTGTATCAGAATTGAATCAGAGGTCATACAAAAAGGTAACTTAAAATTGGAATCTTCAGACACCCTGATGCTTTGCTCCAAAAAAGGCTGCAAGATTCTGGCCGGGCAGAAGAAGCCAAATGTAGTTATTTGGCATGACACAAAACTGTTGGTACATATCAAAATTAAATGATGCTCAGACAATGAGGCAACATAATTAATGTTTATTTGACTGCTTACACCACTAAGATATCTAGTGGGAGCTGAAAAATTTCCTTCAAACGGTTACTTGAAAAAAAGAGGAGGGGAAAAGTATTTCTTTGTTTGTTTAGCATCTATAGACAGCCTGTTTTTTGGAGGTGGGAGGTTGTTTTGGGGTTTTTTTTTTGGCCTTCCACTTTTCCTCCTGTTTTGCCAGAGGTTTCTCCGGGAGGCTCCACTTTTGCAATGGAAAGTCTCTCAGCATGAAATCACCCATGTGCAGAGGCTTTCATACCATTTCAGTTCCACTTAAACATTGAAAATAGATCTTAATTCTGACATAAGCAGTGCATTCTACAAAGGAAGGAATTTCAACTTGATGAAATTAATGAAGGGTACGTCTACACTGCTGGGGTTTTCCGGGATATGGTACATCTACACTATGGGGGTTTCCCGGAAAAACTCCGCCGCATGCAAGGAACACATTTGCTCTTCTGCTTTTTTTTGCGGAAGAGCAAATGCACTCATTCGGGGAGCCCTGTATTCCTCGTTCTACGAGGGATAAGGGCTCTGCCTAAAGAGGAGGCTTTCCACCATTTGGCCCTGACTAGACTGGGCCAAATGGAGGAAAAGCCTCTTTCGGAAAAGCGTATTGCGGAGACCAATTTGTGTAGCTTTTTCCGAAATAAACCCCCAATGACGTAGACCTAGCTTTAAAGGGGAGAGCGTTACTTCCAACTAGTTGTTTAAAGCATTTGAGTTGGTTAGATTTAAAAAAATCAGAATTTGATAGAATCTGAAGAAGAAGAATGATCCTTTTCCCCAATATTATATAATACTTTCTGGCTAGATCTCCAAATATGCATTGTTTTCTAGCAAAAGTGGGAATAATCATGCTTCCTTCCCTCATGAAGGATAAATTCACTAAATGGGTGAGAACTGTGATTTACACTTTCACTTAGGTTGTGGAATCTCCACCTCTGGAGATATTTAAGAGTAGGTTAGATAAATGTCTATCAGGGATGGTCTAGACAGTACTGGGTCCTGCCATGAGGGCAGGGGACTGGACTCAATGACCTCTTGAGGTCCCTTCCAGTCCTAGTATTCTATGATTCTATGAACTATTCAAAGACTTTTTCAAAAGCCACATATTGAACTGAAATATTACCTATAAATAATTGTATCAGAGGGGTAGCCGTGTTAGTCTGAATCCTCGTCGCTTCTATAAATAATTGTTAGATATCTATAGATTGAACCTCTCTAAGTTGGCACTCTCTGGTCCGGCAACATCTGTGGTCCAGGATGATTTAAGTTATCCAGAAGTCCACTTATCGTTGATGTGGCCAAATTTCCTACAGTCCCATACAGTTTGTTTATAATCACCAGGACTGGCTCTCAGGGTTCTGTGCTGTTATTTGGCTCTAATTTACTCTGTCTTCTCAGAGCCCACTAAGCAGTGGATGTGTTGGTAATGTTGCTAAACAATACTGACCTCCCATGGTTCAGCAAATTCTCTGGTTTGGCACTGAGGATTACAGAGGTTTGACCTATTGGAACTTTCAGAGAAATATGAGATCTTACTAGTTGCAGAATTCCATTGGGTATTCTACAGTTTAAAGGGACCGTTTACATTTGCTGTCTGTCCTGTGTGCTGAAATACATGGTGTTTTGACTTGTCTATTCTAGGTAATATGGGAGTCTGAGGCACTAAAATAACTAGATTTTTTTTACCTACATATATTAACCCTGCAATAATGGGAGTGGTGTGGATGGAAGTTATGGCAATTGATCTTTATCAAGATATCATGAACTAGTAGCGTCTTATTGATCTCTCCTTATACTCCCCTCTCCATTGTAAACTAACCGTTCAGTCTGTATTGAGCAAACCAAACGAAAGTTCTCCCTCATTCCCTCCTAGGGAAATATTCCCCAGCTCTGTGATAAAAGCAAACTCAATCACTAACAGTAGCATTGTTCCTCTCCTGCCAGGGTGTGTAATACTTTACTGCAGTATTGCTGTTGTTTTGATTGATGAAGCGCTACTACCATAAGCTTCTGTTTTCATAATTGCTTGTAAAATAGTTCCCCTCTGGACGAAGATTTTTCATGCTTGTCTTGAGCCCAAAGGTGAAGGGTGTTTTGTTTGTTCGTGCGAGGGGAGGGCATGCTTCATAAAATGCCATTTGGGCTTTTTATGAGCAATTCAAGCGTGAAAAAAAAGTGGTTTTCACCCGTTAAGAAACAGTTTCCTTGTTTTACTTGTGCTCAGGTGAGTTAGGACCAGTTTCTTTTTAAAACCTGGCCCGTATTCCTCACTGTGCCTCTGGCATATCAGAAGAGATTTTATTTACAAATAAAGAGCATTGAAAAGAGCATGTGCCGATTGCCAATTCCCCACCTCCTATTGAGTGATAATGAAATACATCGCACAGTGGGGCCAGTTCCAAAGTTTTCCTGGCAGAGAGAATGGACACAAGGTTTGAGAGTTACTTATGCTCCATTCAAGCTCTGCTCTCTGCCAAATTCATCTTTGACATGGTGCCTACAAAACCTGGACACTTAGGGCACGTCTAGACTACAGGTTTTTGTCGACAGAAGTTTTGTCAACAGATACTGTCGAAAAAGCTTCTGTCGACAAAGAGCGTCTAGACTACATTCAGTTCTGTCGACAAAGCAAGTTGCAATAACACCTAGATGCAATAACACCTTCTGTCAACAGGGCTCTGTCAACAAAAGGCATTATGCCTCGTAAAATGAGGTTTACCAGTGTCGACAAAACTGCTGAGTTCTGTCGACGGTATGTCGACAGAACTCAGCGGTAGTGTAGACGCAGGTATAGTTTTGTCAATAAAAGTCCACTTTTGTCGACAAAACTCTGTAGTCTAGACACACCCTTAGAAACAAATTGAAAAGTAGCCTTCTTTTTACAACAAAGCGTCAAAACCAGACCAGAGCTGCAGTTCATTTGCAAATTTAAGACCATCAAATTAGGACTGAATAAAGACTTAGAATGGTTATCCCATTACAAAGGCAGTTTTCCCTCTCTTGGTATTCACACCTGGCCATCAATTCTTGGGAATGAGCCATATCCACCATGACTGAATTAGCCTCATTCATTAGTCTGTGAGGGGCCACAGGGTTCCTCGTGGTTTTTTACTACAAAACACTTGGCAATGATGGTGGAGCTAAAACCAAGGGCACTCAGAAAGCAAATAGAAAGAGCCCATCTCTCATTATTTTTAAACCAGTTTCATGATGGTTTTTTTGAGGCCTGGCTAATGTTTTTTGATTAGTTGAGGCTGGCACTAAGGCTGGCGATGAACCAGCCCTTGGCCAACTCCCATCACACATTGTGTGTGTATCCGTGCGCTTAGATGTGTCGGTGTATAGATGGCAAGCTCTGTTATACACACACAGGCTCTGTCTACGCTGTGGGGGGGTTTCAGCAGAAGATATGCAAATGGAGCGCTTGTTAGCATACCTCGCTCTCTCATTTGCATATCCTCTTCCAAAGAGGTTTTGCAGTTAAAAAGCCCCATGTAGATGGGGCCATTTGTGGGGGAAAAAAACCCTTTTGAGCAAGATCCCTTATTCCTCAAAAAATGATGTTTACAGGATCTTGAACAAAAGGGTTTTTTCCCAACAAATGGCCCCGGCTCCATGGGGTTTTTTAACGGCAAAACCTCTTTGGAAGAGAATATGCAAATGAGAGCATGAGATATGCTAATGAACACTTCATTTGCATATCTTCTGCCAACCCCTCCCCCCCACAGTGTAGATGTAGCAAGAGTGACTAGCACCATGGGCAACCAGTGACAGCTAGTGCCTGCACCTCTCCTGGGGCTTACCCCTTCCCTTCCACCTCCTCCCCACAAGAGCCCAGAACACCCCCACTGGGCAACCAGGCAGCACAGTGACAATGCGCCCAGCCCAGAGTGCCGAGTGGGCTGTCGAGCTCCAGCGCCAGCCACCCTGAGTCTCTGCGGGAGGGCAGTCTGGGTAGGCCCAGCCCCAGCTAACCCGGGCCAGGGCAGAGCTCTGGGAACTGCAGGAGGAAGCCTAAGGGTAGGGCCATGCCATGCTGTTTGAGGAGGCAGAACCCCTTGCAGTCCATGAGACACACAGTCCGTGCTTAGCACAATGGATCCCTGCTCAGAGCATGTAGCTATTAAAGCAACACACATCGACTATTTATGTGAGAGAGTCAGTCTGTCAGTTCAAGAACTCCTAGAGCTAGAACTACCAAATTGGGTGGGCAGCTTCCTCTAATTGTAACATAAAGCAAGGTCAGGGTTTGGTTGTGCCAGGACAATGGGATGCGTCTGGAATGGGATGGCTTCTCATAAAACAGAAAGGGAGGGTCTGCTTTATAATGACCTTGGGGACAGCAGAAGATATGGGATGAAAGCAGGGACAGTTATACTGTATAATGACCATAGAGGGGAAACATGGGGCCAGAGATGGGGACTTGAACATCTATAACCCCAAAGGGACAGCTAGATACTGGAGAGAGATTCTCTGTCGGGGTATGTCTACACTACAGCGCTAATTCGAACTAACTTAATTCGAATTAGTTAATTTGAAATAAGCTAATTCGAATTAGTGCATCTAGACCTAAAAACTAATCCAAATTAGCGTTTTGATAATTCGAACTAGCATGTCCACATTGAGTGGATCCTGAGCCGAAGTTAAGGCTGGCCGGAACCAGTGCCAGCAGGGCATCAGGTTAGGACTTAGAGTGTGGAGCTGCTGCCTCAGGCTGTGCTGAAATGGACCCTATCCCCACCCCGGACAGACAGTTCTCAGGGGTTCCCCGCTCACTTGTCTAACTCGATGAGGGACAGCAAATCAGTCCTGGCTTGGAGTGCCCTGAGTGCCCACAATCGGCACATCACAGCACTCGGCCATCAGCCCGGCTGCACTTGCCGCAGGCTGCCGTCTGGGGGGGTCAATCGGGAGGCTGTCAGGATCCAGGAGGCCCTGCAGGAGAGCTTCCACCCCGAGGAGCCCACAGAGCCCCCTCAGTCCTCCCCATAGGGGGCTCGTGTCCCATTCCTCCCTCACCTCCTTCCATTTACCCCTCCCTAGCCCCCCTTCCTTATGTAAAAGATAAAGGACACGTGTGTTCAAAAATAGAAACTCTCTTTAACAAAACTGGGGGGGGGGAATTAACCTCGGGGGAGACTGGGAAAAGGAGGTGGGAGAGGGGAAGAGAGAGGGTGGAAGAGGGGATGGGGAAACCTGGGAGGAGGGAGCTAGAAGGGGGAAGCCAGGGGAAGAAGGAGATGGAGAAGTATAAAACTATAGAATCATAGAATCATAGGACTGGAAGGGACCTCAAGAGGTCATCGAGTCCAGCCCCCTGCCTTCAAGGCAGGACCAAGCTCCATCTACACCATCCCTGACAGATGTCTATCTAACCTGTTCTTAAATATCTCCAGAGAGGGAGATTCCACCACCTCCCTTGGCAATTTATTCCAATATTTGACCACCCTGACAGTTAGGAATTTTTTCCTAATGTCCAATCTAAACCTCCCTTGCTGCACATTAAGCCCATTACTCCTTGTCCTGTCCTCAGAAACCAAGAGGAACAAATTTTCTCCTTCCTCCTTGTGACACCCTTTTAGATATTTGAAAACCGCTATCATGTCCCCCCTTAATCTTCTTTTTTCCAAACTAAACAAGCCCAGTTCATGAAGCCTGGCTTCATAGGTCATGTTCTCTAGACCTTTAATCATTCTTGTCGCTCTTGGTACGCCATATCTTCAGTACTGTGTACAGATGTGGTCTCCTCACCTCAAAAAAGATATTTTGGCCTTGGAAAGGGTTCAGAAAAGGGCAACTACAATGTCTAGGGGTTTGGAACAGGTTCCATATGAAGAGAGGCTAAAGAAACTGGGACTTTTCAGCTTAGAAAACAGGAGACTGAGGGGGGATATAATAGAGGTCTATAAAATCACGAGTGGTGTGGAGAGGGTGCATAAAGACAAGTTCTTCATTAGTTCCCATAATAGAAGGATTAGAGGACACCAAATGAAATGAATGGACAGCAGGTTTGAAACTGATAAGCAAAAGTTCTTCTTCACACAGCGCATAGTCAACCTGTGGAACTCCTTGCCAGAGGAGGCTGTGAAGGCTAGAACTATAAGGGTATGTCTACACTACCCTCCTAATTCGAAATAGGAGGGTAATGTAGTCATACGGCAATTGCAAATGAAGCCCGGGATTTGAATTTCCCGGGCTTCATTTGCATAAAGCTGGCCAGCGCCATTTTTAAATGCTGGCAGTTCGAACCCCGTGCCGCGCGGCTACACGCGGCACGGAGTAGCTAGTTCGGATTAGGCTTCCTAATCCGAACTAGCTGTACTCCTCGTGGAACGGGGTTCGAACTGCCGGCATTTAAAAATGGCGCCGGCCGGCTTTATGCAAATGAAGCCCAGGAAATTCAAATCCCGGGCTTCATTTGCAATTACAGTATGACTACATTACCCTCCTATTTTGAATTAGGAGGGTAGTGTAGACATACCCTAACAGAGTTTAAAGAGAAGTTAGATAAATTCATGGAGGTTGGGTCCATGGAGTGCTATTAGCCAGGGGGTAGGATTGGTGTCCCTGGCCTCTGTTTGCGGAAGGCTGGAGATGGATGGCACGAGACAGATGGCTTGGTCATTGTCTTTGGTCCATCCCTTCCAGGGTACCTGGTGTTGGCTGCTGTCAGCAGACAGACTACTGGGCTAGATGGACCTTTGGTCTGACCCAGTACAGCCATTCTTATGTTCTTATGTTCTGGCTCAAGCACTGTAGCCAGACCGTGCCCCTTTAAGGGCTCCGGGGCCGGGAGGGGGGCAGAAGAGTTTCCCTGGTTTGGCCCAGAGTGGCCACCAGGGCAACCTGGGAAGGGCTAGCCTCCAACTAGCTTGAATTAAGTGCTTAATTCGAACTAGGCGTTATTCCTCGTAGAATGAGGTTTACCTACTTCGAATTAAGCGCTCCGCTAGTTCGATTTAAATTCGAACTAGTCGTTTGTATGTGTAGCCCCTATTAAAGTTAATTCAAACTAACAGCTGTTAGTTCAAATTAACTTTGTAGTGTAGCCATACCCTCTGTGTGCCTGTTTGTTCAAGAACTGCTCCTAAACTATAAGAGCTAGGCACACCAAATTAGGTATGCAGCGTCCTCTTATCAGAACTTGAAGCAAGGTCAGGGTTTGGTGGTGCCAGGAAAATGGGATGCATCTGGAATGGGATGGCTTCTCAGAAAACCAGACAGAAAAGAGACAAGCACCAGACAAGTGAAAGAGGCTGGCTGGAGGGAGCTCCCACATCCATCCTGGACTGCCCCAGCCCCGAGCTTCCCACTCCCCAGGTGCTCTTTAGCTCCTTCCCCCCCAATTTGTACAGGAATACCCCTAGCTGTTCCCCTTAATCAGGGAGTGAGGGGAAAGTGAACAGGAAGTAGCTGGAGAGTGCAAGGGGCTGATGTATCTGGACCTGCCACATGCAGGGGACATGCGCCTCACCCTCAGATGTCTCTGCATGGAGAGGCATTTCTCACCTGGCCCCACAAAGTCATTGGAGCTTTTTACGAACACCTGTCTGGTGTGTAGTTGATCCTGTTTCACTGAAGGTAGGGTGACCTAGATGACCTCTTGAGGTTCCTTCTAGCCCTACATTTCTATGATTCTCTGAGGATGCAGAAGGCAGGTTTAGGAAGGTGATGGGGAAACAGTCTTTCATACACAAAGGCAACAAAACTACTTCCTCTTTGTTGTAGTTATCCTTCTTTTGTTTCTTTGGCGACAGCTGGATGTTTCCGGGACATTTTTATAACTAACAAAGAAAAAAGAAGGAGTGAAAGAAATTGAATTCACCCTTCAGGCTGGCTAGAATATTGTCCTTTGGGAAAAAAGGTAATAACTTTCTAGATTATTGAAAAGTTCACACCGTATCCTTAAAGCAAAGCACCAAAATGTAATTGGACCTTCCAGGGATGGAGTCTGATTAGATAAAATTAAAATTGCTTTGTCCTTCTTAGGCTGGCAGTTGATCTCATGTATTGCTAATATTGGACCAGTTCCTTGGCAAGTGTGAACTGGAGGAGTGCCACTGAAATCTACATTTTGGGCTCGCGGGCTAAGATTTAATCATAGAAAGCTTCATCCCTGAGGGAGTTTAGTACATGAAGAAAGCTTGATTAACTGAAATTAGAGGCATGGAGAGATTAGATTTATTGGACCAGAATTTCACCTGGACTGATCTGAAAAGATCCATCTGTAACTACAAGTTCAAAATCTTTATTAGGTATCTGAACATCAAAAATTAAACTCATGTCTATATGTATATTGATCTTTTAACCAACTCTCTCTCTCTCTCCTTTTTAAATAAATTTTAGTTAATAAGAATTGGCTATAAACATCTATCTGATAGATTATCTGAAATGTGTATTGACCTGGAGGGTAATGTGACCAATCCTTTGGGAATGGTAGAACTTTATATTTGACTGGGATGTCTGGGTGTTGGAGTGCGGCTGTGTGTTTTAATGGAACAACATGATTTGGACTTTGGATTGACCAATAAGGTAATACAGACGATGTTTTGTGCTGGCTTGGTAAATATAAATACTGGAATAGCCACCAGCTTTGGCGACTGTGTAGACCCAGCCCCCCCCAAACCGAATGCTGAGGGCAGCCACTGCTGGCGTCCTGTACTTCTCATTCTATACTCCCACGGTGTGTCTACACTGGGCCACTTATTCCGGAAAATCAGCCGCTTTTCCGGAATAAGCTGAGAGCTGTCTACACTGGCCCTTGAATTTCAGGAAAAGCAACAATGCTCTACTGTACAAAATCAGCCGCTATTCCAGAAAAACTATTCTGCTCCCGCTTGGGCATAAGTCCTTATTCCGGAACACTGTTCCGGAAAAGGGCCAGTGTAGACAGCCCAGTAGCCTTTTCCGGAAAATAGCCCCGATCGCGAAAATGGCGATCGGGGCTCTTTTCCGGAAAAGCACGTCTACATTGGCCACAGATGCTTTTCCGGAAAAAGGGCTTTTCCGGAAAAGCAGCCTGCCAATGTAGACACTCCTTTTCCGGAAAAACTGAAAACGGAATAGTATTCCGTTTTAAGCAGTTCCGGAAATTCATGCCAGTGTAGACGTAGCCCCACGGTGTAGATACTGTGGTGGCTCGGCTTACGGTAAACCGAAACCAGTTACGTATTTTGTGTTGCTGGATGGTGTTCATTAAGTCAAGCTACCTGATCTAGTGCAGACCAGACCTGAGTGATCTCAACTGGTTCCCCTGGGATTCCCATTCTCACAAGTACTACTGAAATACCCCATGAAGATCCTTGCCTTACCAGCCGACTGAAATTACAACAACAATCGGGAGACAAGAAAATATTACATTTCTGAAGTGTTGTGTAAGTTTCAAGCCTCATGACTCTCCTTTACATTAACGGCTGTCTCGGGGCAATAGTTGTATGGGCCCACTCTGGAAATGCATACAGGCATGTCTCATACCCAAGGTGGGGTGTAAAGAAGCGCATTTCCTGATGAGGATGGGGATACTTGTTGCTGATCATAGCACAATTGCTGAGGGTTCCCCCTCCCCCCCGCACACACACACACAAGCAGTACAGTCACGGAGTCAAGTGTTCCATTGCACATCACTGGCACTCAAAGAATAAACCGGTCAATTTAGCTCTTTGTTGTTGTTTGTCAGCACAATGGAACATCATTCCACTTGTGTTAAATGCACTGGAAAAACGAGAAAGTTGGAACAAGCAACATTCATCTGCGCTCTTGACCTGATTAAGAGGCGGTAGCCTCGCAAAGTAATGGGAACGCTACGTCTAGGACAGCTGATTGACCTGGCTTCTTTCAGCTTCATTTTTCAGCTTTCAGAGTAGCATAAACACAATGGTACTATTCCCTATTGAGATAGATTGGGTTTACGCCAGTGCTACTGTACTGATTTCAAACAAAGCTGAAGTAATGCACTGGGGAGTTGAGCCCAAAACAGGCAGTCAGACCAAATGCTGTAAACACTCTCTCCCACAGATAGTTGTTAATAGCATTATCTTTGCCCTGGGCTAGCTTTGCCAAAGTTTGCTCATATGTCTGTACTGTTCAGTCTTATTAAGCTCAGGAAATGTGTGTGTTCTGTGAAAACAGCCTGCTGCGAGAAAAGAATACACTCTGTGGAACTGTAAATAAGGCCTTTTTTACACTGGCTTGTTTTGTTGCCAAAAACTGCCTTTTGGCAACAAAACAGAGAGAGCATTTACATGGCAATGTGACTTTTGTCCGGAAACCACCCAGTTTCGGTGCTAAAAAAACTTCAACCCCTTTGTTGATAATAAAGGGAGGGGAAAAGATGAATGTCTCTCAAAGAGCCAGTGTGGACCATGCTGTTTGTTTTGTTGAGAGAACTGGCCTCTGCTAGTATCCCACAATGCCTGCTTTGAAGGCTCTGCTCAGTGTTTTGTGATCTCTGCTGCCCTGCTGGCATGCTCCCCTCCCCTTTCAAAGCTCCGGGAAGTATCTGACAGCTGAGTGAGCTGCTCCCTTTGCGGAATCATTGTAATGTTTGTGTTTTGCTCTACACTAGGAACACAGCAGAAAGCAGACGGCAACTGCAGGGGGAGGGTTGGAGATATGGCTGTGATGGTTTGATATTCTTTAGCATGGAGAGCTCACAGAGCTATGGAGGAATCCCCAGAAGCACAGGGATCAGCTCTGCCTTCCCACAGCACGGCTCTGTGGGATGCTCACCCACACTGCTTTGCTCTGTCAACAAGGTGCTAGCCATGTGGCCATGAAATGTTGACAACGGGAAGCAGAAAAATTGGTTTGACCGGTTTTCACTTTTGGTAACTTCTGCCCCTCCACAATAATTTTGTCACCAAACCTTCCGAGTGTAGACGTAGCCTCAGTTTTAGAATTCCTACATCCACCCAGCTGTACCGGAAGTTGGGCGGCTTGGTATCCTATGGACAGCTTATTGCTCTAGTCTGTAACTCTAGTCTGGTCAGACCTCTTGGTTACACTAGAGAAGGAGTGACTATTGTTCAGCCAGGAGGAATATCATTAGTAGTATTTTCAGATTCTTCTAAACCTTCTCCTTTTGCCTGCCTGAATACTCAGAGTGAGGTGACTACCAGGGAGCAGCTGTAATAGAGAAAAGACGAAGATGGGGCATGATTTTGTTATCTCTTGTCAGTCGCACCATGAGATAATGAGGATGCCAGTGCTCTGATAGTAACAAAATGTGTCAGCTGTCAACTAGTGCAGGGTTTTTCCCCTCGAACATATGTTGTATCCTTGATAAGCAGGGGAAAAATACAGAACAAAATGCAGGTTAGTTAAATATTTTTCTCCTAAAATAATTCCTCTCAGGCCCTGAGGCTAAAGAGCAGTCTCCGTTCTACAATGCCTGGATGGGAAACATAGTTAGAAAATGTTCCTTGTGCCGTTTTCATGGGTTCTCTTAATTGGCAGTTTCTGATGAGTGAAACCCAGTGAGGAGTTCTTAGCCCATTGCTGGTCGTGTCCCCAGCTTTCCCCCCCATCAGCTCCTGCACCAGGCTAGCACCCCCAGACCGGGGGATTGGTA
The DNA here is from genome assembly GCF_049634645.1 of Pelodiscus sinensis. Classification (NCBI taxonomy): domain Eukaryota; kingdom Metazoa; phylum Chordata; order Testudines; family Trionychidae; genus Pelodiscus; species Pelodiscus sinensis. The sequence continues at coordinate 5,500,612 of NC_134717.1, read as the reverse complement.
CAGCCCCCATCTTCCCCAGAGCCCTGGACAGTCTGGTGGTGACCCTAGCATCTTCCCAGATCCAGGGGAGCCATGGACAGTATGGCTTCAGCCTCCTCCTAGCCATGGAGCACCAGGCAACATAGGCCCAGCCTGCCTCTGGCCCCACAGCAGTGGCTGGCTGGCTGGACAGTCCTGCCTTAGTCTCCCTTAACTCTGGAGAGCCAGTTGGCATGGCCAAAGCCCCCTATCCCATGCCGTTAGGCCTACCCCCTGGCCAGTTTGGTCACCTGCCTCTGAAGATCCTCTCCTACCACCCCCAGCACTGGGCAAGTGGCCCAGACGGAGCAGCCCCAGCTCTGAGAGGATGGGAGCTGTGGGTGGCATGCCCCCAGCCTGCCTGCCCCAGCCTCTGGGATTAGCAAAGGCAGTAAGGGACCAGGAGGTGGAGATGGACACATCAGGCAGTTTGGGAAGGCAGAGCCTTCCCGCGCCTACAACACCTGCCTCCCATGCAGCGCATTGGTCTTCATGCAAAACTTTCACTAACAGAATATTTTGTTGGGTGCAGATTGTCCGGAATCTCACTCGTCATCTACCCATTAAGAGCGACCCAGAGGAAGAAAAGAAATGATATCATCACAAAAACAAAGGAACGATGCTACTGCTGGAACCAATGGTTCTCTACCCCTTTGGAGGTTCCACATCAAAACTGATAAAGCCCAGTTCTTCCACTTTCACGCCTGGGTCTTCAGCACGACTTTGTGGGATGTAAGAGACACCTCAGTGGTGCCCAGGCCTGGAGCCAGTACTCTGCACACTGGTGAATTCACTTTCCTGAATGGTCCTTGAGGGTATGTCTACACTACCCTCCTAGTTCGAACTAGGAGGGTAATGTATGCATACCACACTTGCTAATGAAGCCTGGGATTTGAATTTCCCGGGCTTCATTAGCATAAGCGGGGAGCCGCCATTTTTAAATCCCTGCTGCTTCGAACCCCGTGCAGCGCGGCTACACGGGGCTCGAACTAGGTAGTTCGGACTAGGGTGCCTATTCCGAACTACCGGTACACCTCGTTTCACGAGGAGTAACGGTAGTTCGGAGTAGGAACCTAGTCCGAACTACCTAGTTCGAGCCCCGTGTAGCCGCGCTACACGGGGTTCGAAGCAGCGGGGATTTAAAAATGGCGGCTCCCCGCTTATGCTAATGAAGCCCGGGAAATTCAAATCCCGGGCTTCATTAGCAAGTGCGGTATGCATACATTACCCCGCTAGTTCGAACTAGCGGGGTAGTGTAGACATACCCTATGAGAGTAACCCCATGAGCATAACTCAAGTGTGTCGGCAGGGAATACATACCACTCACCATTTCCGTGGCTGCCAGTACTTAGTAACCTAGCACTGGCCCTTATTCGCTGTGAGCGTGCCTCCATCATGTTTCTGGCTAAGATCCACAGACGCACTGACTTGCCTCTGTATTCTGGCCTCTTCCCTCACCCACCACTTTGCCTGTCTTCTAGACGCCCTTTGAAGACACTTATGCCACCACAGGACATGATGGTGGAATCAGCCTGGCCTAACGAGTAGTCAGCAACGGCAGTCATTAATCATGCCCTCATCACTGACCCAACCATCTGCCCATTGGGTTTAGACTATGGTCAACCCTGAGCTGGTTTTGAACAGCACAGGAGAATTGTTCAGCCAATCTCTTCCAATGGAGTGTCTTTAGCAGCCTGTGAGGTTGAGGTGGGCAACCACTGAGAGAGAGACTCGCCATGGATAATGGCAGCAAAATCCTCCCCTTGTTTATTTCAATATGCCCCTCAAAATGTTGTTTTCTGCCAGCCAAGCAAACTTTCACTTCAGTAAAGGCCTGATCCAACGAAGCCCACTGTGTAGTAAACAAGAAAACCTCATCATCTCATTGACTTCATTGGTCCACACCCTCTGGATACAGCTTCAGACCCTGTAAGGAGACAAGCATACTGGAGGACTATGCATAATGAACTATACTTAGTTTCTATGGCTGTTCTCCTTATTGGCAATCACAGCTGCTCAAAAGTGTTAAGGTTTCAAAGAGCCCCTCATGTGTCTTGAAAGCTCCTTCGTATCCTTGGCTTCATTACTGACACATCCTCTTCAGCCTCCATTCCCATTGATCTAGGCTGCTGCGGAGGCTGTTGCTGACAGTCAGAGCAACAGGCCAAAATACCCAAGCAGCCAGAAGACACTGGGTCTGCATGAAATGGTCCTGAAGCCAGCAGTATTGGAGGTAGTGCTTCCTATATTCTGGGTGATTGTGTGGTCACTCACGAGAGATTCAAATGCCGCCCGATTGATTAGCAGAGTGCCCACAGCTAGGTTTTGGTCTCTACTGGTGGTGCACATTTGCACATGCCTTGGTGCACATACAATATTATTCCACACATGGATGGTAAAAAAATCCACACGTGAATGGAAAAGACTAGAGAGAACATCGGCTGGAGGAACAGTCTGACAAAGCTGGGGTGAAGAGAAGAAGTCAGGTGTGTTGTTAAAATATAGCTTTACGCCGGGTACAGCCTCTGCTGTTGATAAGTGTGATCTTTAGGATGACACTGAAGCTCTTGGTAATTGAAATCACTCTTGTTACTTTACATTTGACATAAGCTGCCTCCTGCTGAGTAAGGACAAGTTGTACAACCCGAGAGATATGTAACTGGAATTAGCATTGCTGACCCCTCTGTTCCTTCTGATGCTTCATGTGGGATCCAAGAGATGACAAGGTGCCAAGTGGCCTTAGAGACTCTACAGTAATCATCTACCCCCCTGTGAACCTGCATGTGAAGGAGGCTAACATGAATTATACTCTCTTGATTGTATTAGTGGATCTATCAGGGAAGCTCCAGTCTTCATCTATAGTCACCAGAATCTTTCATGTTTCTATGTAAACTTCTAATTTGTTTTCTTCTTTTGCAAATGTGGCATTGAAATACCAAATGCTCACACTTAAAAACTTGCCCATCACCTTCCATATACTGGTATTTTTGGTATGTGGGAGTCGCTCTCTAGGAGGAGAAGAGAGGAAACTTGGACCAGTGTTTGTCACACACCCTGACCTTACCCGGTCCAGACTAGGGACAAGGGCAGAATTTTGGGATGGTATGGGGGAAAGCGGCCATGTGTTCTGAGATGTGCTATGCTTCTCACCCCATCCCCAAGACTATGAGGGAGTGAGGGGAACGTTCTTGCATTCCCTCACACCTGGCTGGTGGACTACCTTCTGCAGCCAGGTGTGAGAGGCTTGCAAAGAAGGCAAGCACTTTCCCCTAACTCCCTCATAGTCCCTCATAGTCTGGAGTGAAAAGGAAGCTGCGTCCTGGAGTGCACGGCTGCTGCCTCTCCCTCTATCCTCCAAAAACGTCACCCTTGGCTAGGGAAGCTCAGAAGCAACACATCAAATCATGGTCACACGTCAGCCAAGACATGTCAAGTTTACCCTGAGGACAGGTCTACACTAGGCCTGGAAGGTCACCGTAAGGTGAGCAACTCCAGCTATGTAGAATACGTAGCTGAAGTTGGCCTGCCTTAATCTGAGCTTGACACCATCCCCACTGCAGCAGGCCAACAGGAGCAAATATGACTGTGAGGAGTATACAGGCACCGGCCAGAGCTGCCCTCAGCATTTGATTCACGGGTCTATACTAGACAAACTAAATCAAACACCAGACCGTTGATCTCTGGCACAGCAAGTGAAGATGTATCCTAAGAAGATGAATATAAGCACGGATGAACAGAAAATACTAAAGTAACATTAGCCATTTATCGAATGCAGGGATTTCTCAAATTTCTTTGCACCACGGCCCCCCTCTGACAAAAAAACATTGTTGGAGGGGGGACTGAAGTCTTTGAGCCATTGCTCCAGATGAGTGTGGGGGGCACGAAATATGAAGTCTGAGAGCATCCATTCTAGGCAGGGGCTGTAATCTAAGCCCCACTGTCTGGGGCTGAAACCCTTGCGCTCTGGTTTCAGCTCCAGCAAATCTAAGTCAGCTCAAATGTCCACTTTGAGGTCCAAACCCCCAGTTTGAGAATTGTTGATCAAAAGTAAAAACTGGTACATTTTTTCAGGTGGTTATAGCATGATAAAGACTTTTTATGGTGCTAAAGGGACTATTGATTATTCATCCCTAGAAAACATATTAAAGAGTCATATATAGTGAAAGCAGATGTTTTAAAAGAGGCACATGTTTAAGACTATAAAGAAATCTACATTCAGTTATGAAAAGTGAATAAATTCATGATTACTGTAATCTGAACATGTAAATCCCATTGATTTATTTTTTAAAAAGCTAATACTGGTTCAAAATACAGAGTTGAGACAAAAAATATAATATATATTATCAAGAGGACCTTGTTTTCCAAGCTAGGACTACACTATAGGTTTTTTTTCCTATTGCTTTTCCGGAAGAGACTTTTCCGCCATTTAGCCGAGACTAGAGGGAGCCAAATGGCGGAAAAGCCTCCTCTATCGGTGGAGCCCTTATCCCTAGTAGAATGAGATATACAAGGCTCCCCGAAAGAGCACATTTGCTCTTCCGCAAAAAAAAAAAAAAAAGCGGAAGAGCAAACACGTTCCTTGGATGTGGCGGAATTTTTCCTGGATACCTCTGATATCCCACAAAAACCCTGCAGTGTAGACATAACCCAAGTCTCTGTAAAAATACTAAGCTCTGGTTTTGTGTCACCGTGGCTCACAGTATAGCTTGCATGCTTATTTTCAATGCCTTCCACCAAGTGCAGAGATAGCCTCAAGCAAATTTTTTCAACATCTTTGCTACACATGTTTCTCCGGAAATTAGTGATGATTGCAACTCAGCGTCTTGTGGGCTGCTATCACATTACCTTAAACTAGGCAGTAGATGATTAGCTATGGGCAATAATACCTTAGCTATTTACCTTATTATACAGTGCTGTGCCAGGTAACAAAATAGGAAAATCACTGTTAGCGGTTACTACAATATCATGATCAATACAAAACAGAAGCAATGAGAGCACTCCCAGACTTTTTGTAGCCTAGCAGTTTAATGGAATAGTCCTGAAAAGGACTGGTTGAGAAAAACACAGCACATTTAAATATTTCAAAACAGACCCTTTTTTCCCAAATGTTGGAACTATTTTAATTTTATGTATTTTTTTACATTTTACACATTACAGACATGCTTGCCAAACGTCCATGTTCCGAAACCCAGGTTTTCAGTACATTTAAGTAAGTCATCATCTGGATATTTTTCATATTTTCACTAAAAACTTTGATTGAAATGTTGTCACATTACCGAATTGGAGGGAAGCAGCCAGATCGCTGCTGCACCCCTAGGTGGGGGTGTTGGCCCCAGAAATTGGTATAAAAGGGAGCCATGTGGGGTATTGAATGGGAGCTTATTGTTTGCTGATCTTATGTACGCTATTTATGTGAGTGTATAATGTCTGTGTGTGTAGGTAGGAATCTGTAATCTGTGTGGAAGCTGAATATTTCTCTGAATGTGGTTAAGCATTGCTATGGACAGGGTGATTAGCCAGGCCCTGTAGGACAATGGCACTTGATGACCAAGGACACACCCAAAGAAAGGGGGCTGTCACCTGAGAGCAGCCAGCAGGAAACACAGAGATTGGCCTCTGACCAGGTGACTTGCTGCATACAAGAAGAGGCCAGGAAGGAGGTATAAAGAGGCCATGTGGTCGATGCCATTTTGTTCTCAGCTCAGCACTTCATCCCAGAGGCAGCATTGCAGGGATCGAAGAGCCCGGAAGACCTGTGAACCCATCCTGATCCTAGGATGTGCAACAAGAACTTTTAAACCAGCAGCTATAACATCTCTGCTAGAGCCTGCATCGAGGACTGGGAGATTCGGTGCATGTAATGTACTAATCTTTAACAACCTTACTCTCATGCTTTTCTTTATTGTAATAATAAACCTTTAGATATAGATTCTAAAGGATTGGCCCAGCGTGATTTGTGGGTAAGGTCCAGAGGGTAAATTGACCAGGGATCTGTGGCTGGTTTCTTGTAACCGGACAGAACTTGTTCTGGGTAGGTGGGATTGGGTGCTAGAACCCCCCCACATGTGTATAGGCCCGGGGCCATCTGGGGCACGGATATTGCTGGGGTGTCAGAGGGGTTTTGCTCATGAGGCTTCAGGCAGGTTGCTGAAGTGCTCTGTGGGACTGGTTTGTGGCCTGTTTGGAGAGGTCACCAGTCTGGGGGCTGTAAAGAGCCCCGGATTTGAGCAATTCGCCCTGAGCGGACGCCCTCAGCTGTGCCCAGATACGGCCCGGTCCGTCACAAATGTCTTTTTGAGGGGAAAAAAATGAAACAAAATTAATAATGTTGATAATTTTCACCATTTTTTTCCATAAGCGAAAAAGAAGAAAAAAACCCACATTTTCTCCCAGATAGAATCCCAAACATAATAATTCTCCTAATAATTAATACCATCTTTCTTATATATAGCACTTATCATGGGTGTGGCCAAGTTTCCCCTGTCCATAACGTTTTTTTCTAGCCACCAGTGCTGGCTCTGTGTTCTGTGCAGTTATTTAGCTCTAATTTATTCACAAATGTCTTCTAAGAGCCTGGTAAGCTGTGGAAGTGTCAGTAATGCTTCTAGACAAGCTTGATTCTCTGGTTTGGCACCAATCCGGTCCCAAAGGTTGCCTCACTAGAGAGGTTCAACCTGTAGTAATTTTTTTTTTATTTAGAGGCCTCTCATAATCTGAGGCCTCCACTGCAGTTTACTGTGAGTACATCTAGACTACAGGGTTTTGTCGACAGAGGCGTCGTCAACAGATACTGTTGACAACGCTTCTGTCGACAAAGAGCATCTAGACTACATCCAGTTCTGTTGACAAAGCAAGCTGCTTTGTCGACATGAGAGTGTAGACGCAAAGGACAGTGTAGATGTAATAATACCTTCTGTCAACAGAGCTCTGTAGACAAAAGGCATTATTCCTCATACAATGAGGTTTACCGCCGTCGACAAAACTGCCGAGTTGTGTCAACGTTTTGTCAACAGAACTTGGTGGTAATGTAGACGCAGGCATAGTTTTGTTGACAAAAGTCCATTTTTGTCAACAAAACCCTGTAGTCTAGACACACCCTTAGTTTGTGCACAAATCCAGCTCTAGAAAAGGGAAAAAGTGAGACATTTTGTTGTTGTTTCCCCTTCCTTTTACTTTGTATTTTGTCTAATTAATATGCATGTGCATGCACACACAACAGGGCATATTATTATTCAAAACATAATTTAAATTTTAAAATAGCAAGGGGATTCAAATCTAGCAATACAGCTCAGGCCTTTTCCTAGTGGAAATTCTGATTTGCAGCATTACAGTGGTGGTATTGAATTAAGGGTGGTGCAGTTCATAGAATCCTAGGGCCAAATAGACCTCAAGAAAAATGAGGAGTAACGTTAGTTCGGACTAACGGCTTTAGTCCAAACTAACGCGTCCCGGCGCGCACTTCTTGGTTCGAATCAGCTGTGATTTGAACTAGCGTGCCGGCGAGATCATGTAAATGAAGCGCGGGATATTTAAATCCCCGCATCATTAACTACTTCGGTTGTCTCCATTTGCATCCCTAGTCCGAACTAGGGATGCAGTGTAGACATACCCTCAGAGATGTGCTTTCTGTCAGTGAGTTAACTACTTAAGCTAAACAATCAATTGCACCTTGTATTTAGTTGGGGACAGGTCGGCTTAAGATACACAACTCCAGCTACATAAATAATGTTGCTGGAATCGACATACCTTAAGCCGAGGCTGGCACCATCTTCAAAGTGGGAGGTCGATGGAAACAAACTCTCCCATCGGCTTCCCTTACTCTGTGCAAATCAAGGAGTATGGGCACTGACTGCGGGCACTCCCAGCATTTGATTTAGTGGGTCTTTTCTAGACCCACTAAATCGAACACCAGAATCTCAATCTCCAGAATGGCAAGAGGAGATGTGGCTGAGACACTGAATATCTCTCTAAGACCTGAAGATGAAATCTGTGGTGCTCAAAAGCTTGTCTCTCTCACCACAAGAGGTTGGACTAATAAAAGATATTACAGGACCCAACTTCTTTCTCTTCTGTCCATGTGACAGGCTTCCCTGTGTCAAGGAAGATAATACGTACTTTGCCGCAAAATCTTGTTGTTTTCCTCAGTGTGAGTTTCTACCGACTCTAGAATTCAACTTTATAATTTCCATTTTGCTGAACCATCAATATGATTTTCTTTTATACTTCATTTTGAAAGCTATAAAGAAGCATTAGTCCTTTAGAGTGGTGTCCAGTGTGGAACATTTAATAGGAGTTTTTAATTGCAAATTGGAAATGTACTTGAAATGGAAGTCATCAGCCTAGAAACCATTTGTGGAGGGGAGGAGGGGAGACAAAAACTGGCAAGTTTATCAAAGAACAAGACACATCCCCTATCTAAACAGTGGTCTGATATAGAGATTATCCTTATCTCAAGAAAACAGATTTTGTAAGATACTGTGTAAAAGAACATCAGGGTGCTGTCTAATCTGGATCAAAGAGAAGTAAGGCTTTGAGATTTGTTATCAGATCTATAAAATAAGACATAAAAGTAGGCCTCTGTTACTCCTCTTTACAAAAAAAAAAAAGAAGAAAGCTGCTAGAAATCAGTTTTGATAAGGATATTTGTAAAATCCTTTGTGAGACTTTAAACTTTCATGGACTCTCGAAAGTCTTCATATTTTGAATTTTACGTTGAACATTTATAGTTGGAAAGATCTTTACAGAACACATGCATTTACTTTTGACACGTTTTCATTTGTCCCCTCAAATGCTTAAAATGCTATAAGCTTATTTTAAGATTTTTTTTTTAACCAGAGCTGGGTATCTAAATGCAAGCAGTCATATGATAACTACTAGAGTCCAGAACAGAGTTTGATGTAAAGAAAAACAACCTTGTTTTGAAACTGAGATTTCAACTCCTGGGTGTTTCTTTTTCTTTCTTCAACTCATCACATCATGAATAAATAACCATGCAGTCCAAAGAGACAAGTCTGTGACCTGTATTTGCCAAGCTTTATAAAGTATAGTATGTAAGCATGAATGTGCTAGCATGTGACAAATTCTAACCACATTTGATTTAAAATTGGTTCTCTGAAGACTAACAAAATGGAACAATATTGGTCTAATATGTTTGTTCTCTGTGGATCAAATCAAATGGTGCACAGAACATTTTTATTCTCAATGGCTAAGTGTCTCTCGCTATGTAATGGCCAGACTTCTGTATCATGAATACTAATGATGGTAAATAGACAGGGCACTCTGTTCGATTCAAATGGACTCTGAGATTACTCATTTTTTTAGAATAACAAATGGACTTGTCACGAATAAACAGAAGGAAGTCATAATAAATGGAACACCTGTTCTTGGGTTTTCACAGATGTGCTTGCATATGGGCAGAGTTGCTCCATATAAAATACTTTAATTATTATCCAGAAAATTAATTGCTCTGCAGTCTCATAACATGAAATGGAACTAAAAATAATAATAATAAAAAAGCGTAATGGTCTATATATCCTCTAGCTCTGTTCCAATATATCATGTGTCACAGGTACCCTTCTCAACCGTGATTTTCCCAAAGATTTGTGTGAAAATAGATTCTAGACAGAAAATTGTCTTTTGCCACGTGTCATATGTTGTTATAATGACACAGAAAACAAACAAAGGGTACATAGAATGGGTACTAAGTATTCTTATCAGCTTCATTTAGCATAAACGCTCTGACAATTTCTTTCCTTCTTTTTCCTTCTCTTCCCCAAATTCCTATTAAATTAAAATAATTGAGATTCCCTATCTCCTAGAACTGGAAGGCACCTTGAAAGGTCATCAAGTCCAGTCCCCTGCTTTCACAGCAGGACCAAGTACCATCCCTGACAAATTTTTGCCCCAAAGGGCTTCTGCAAGGATTGAACTCATAATCCTGGGTTCAGCAGGCCGGTGCTCAAACCACTGAGCCATCCCTCCCCTGAACTAGCCTCTCTGTGCTATTTATGTGAAAATGGAACCCCTTAAACTACATTTATCTGAAGAAGTGGCTTGTTCCCACGAAAGCTCATGATGCTATCTACATGTTTTGTTAGTCTCAAAGGTGCTGCTACACTATTCGTTGTTTTTTTAAGTTTTTCAAATCTCATATATTGATTCATGAAAATTATTCAATATTCACATTGTCTAGATTAGTTCTCTACCACAATGACAAGCCCTGACTTCAGCTTTAATGGATGCACCCAGTCCTACATGTTTACACACTGCACGCCAAAGAAGAAGATGCTAAGAAGATGCTTGAAACCTCACAGGAGAAGAACGAAGAGAAAAGGTAAAGAGTGTCCATTGAATAATGAGAAGAGAAACTTATAGCAAGATGGGAAATGTCTCAGCATAGATTAAGGACCAGAAAATATGGTAAGACCCTGAAAGAATCCACGAGCGCAACAACAGCTCTTCAAGAAGATGCTACCACCAAAGCGTGAGTGATCTAGGAAGACCTGTAGAAACTTCCATGCCTGTTTATTCCTGGAGGTCCAAGGTGTGGACAAACCAGTTATGAGTGCTAGGAAATTTCTTACTCCCCTTGCTTGCTCTTGCCCTTAGTAAGGTGGGAGTAAAAACAGCCAGGGCTTGATCCAAAGCCCATTGATATCAGTGGAAGTTATTTTGTTAAATTCAGTGCAAGTTGGTGCAGGCAATATAACTAAGGGGAAGGAGCCCCACTGAAAATCCCAGTATCACCAGCTTGTACACCAATAGCCTCAGGAATCATGTTTGGCTTTGCTTACCAAGAATGACACCCTATGAGTTTCTATGAGAGCTGCATTGGAAGAAAAAAATAACATTATATCAGTAACTGAATTCATTCTCTCTGAGGCTACATCTTGACTACAGGCTTCTTTCAGAAGAAGCTTTTTCCAGAAGAGATCTTCCAGAAAAACTTCTTCCAAAAGAGAGCATCCACACTGCAAAAATGCATTGGAAAAGTGATCTGCTTTTACAAAATATAACGTCCACACTGAATGGACACTATCTCGCATTTCAGCTGTGATTACTATGGGAGGAATGGCCACGAGGAAGGCACTTGTGCTTTTTCCTCTTCTTTCAAAAGAACTTCCTCTTTCCCATATACGCACACCTTTTTCCGAAAGAGCTCTTTCAGAAAAAGGCTTCTTCCTCGTAGAATGAGGATTACCAATGTTCTTTCGAAAAACCCCTCTGTTCTTTCGATTTTTTTTCCAAAGAACGCAATTGCAGTGTGGATGTAATTGAAGTTTTTTAGGAAAAAACTCGGTAGTGTAGACATATCCAAAGAATAGATATCTCAAAATAGCTGCAGTGTGGACGCTCCACTGCTCCTATTTCAAAATAGCTCTTCATCAGGGCCATTCTAAATAATTTATCCCTAGTGCTTCCTGGGGCTCTAAATCAAGATAGTGTGTCCACATTATGGCTATGTCTAGACTGCAGGCTTCTTTCGAAAGAGGCTCTTTCGAAAGCATCTTTCGAAAGAGCCTCTTTCGAAAGATCGCGTCTAGACTGCAGGCGGATCTTTCGAAAGAGAAATCCGCTTTTTCGAAAGAGAGCACCCAGCGAGTCTGGATGCTCTCTTTCGAAGATGGCCTCTTTACATTGAAGAACGCCTTCTTTCGAAAGAGGAGCTTTCAAAAGAAGGCGTTCTTCCTCGTAAATTGAGGTTTACCGCCATAGAAAGAAAAGCCGCGTTCTTTCGAAATAATTTCGAAAGAACGCGGCTTGAGTCTGGACGCAGGGGAAGTTTTTTCGGGAAAAGGCTACTTTTCCCGAAAAAACCCCTGAGTCTGGACACGGCCTATGAGAGCCTGCCTCAGACTAATTTTGAGGGTTCCCTGCAGTATGGATGCTCTATTTTGAAATAAGCTATTTTGGAATATATCTTTTGGAACAGCTTATTCCAAAATAAGCATGCAATGTAGATATACCCATAGGAGCATGTACCCAAGACACAGTGAAAACCGTCAATCCATTGACCGGCCTTGTTTGTAGCCCGAGTCTGGTTTTGGTGGAGATGCATGTGCAAAAGCAGGCAGAGAAGGAAACAGAAAGCCAAGGAAGCACTTGAGGTGTGTCTAGACTACAGGTTTTTTTTTTTAAAGTGGCCTTTTTTCGAAAAAACTTCCCTTGCATCTAGACTGCCACCACGTTCTTTGGAAAGTAAATCGAAAGAACGCGGCAGTTTTTTTTGATTGCAGAAAACTTCATTTTATGAGGAATAATGCCATTTTTCGAAAGTGCTCCTTTGAAAAAAGGCGTTATTGAACCCAAACTGTGCTTTTTCGAAAGAGAGCATTCAGACAGCCTGGGTGCTCTCTTTTGAAAAAGCAGCTTGCTTTTTTGAAAGTACTGGCTGCAGTCTAGACGGCGTCTTTAGAAAGAGGCTTTTTTGAAAGATTCCTTCGAAAAAGCCTCTTTTGAAAGAGGCTTGTAGTCTAGACGTATCCTTATGGTCTTACTCCAAGGGAAAGTTAAGCGAGAGTTTTCTGGATAGCGTGCTGGCTGGAATAAGAAGTTTGGGAGATTGAACAAAAAAAAAAAGATTCCTCTGGAGTACGTTCTGTGAAAACAAACAGATTGCACCAAAGACACACCTGACTCCGTCCACCATTTTTCCTTTTCCTGAAAACAAGCCTTTATATGCTAGGTATTGACTCACCGCGCAGGTCATATAGTAGCTCAGAGCACCCAAAGAACACCTACTTTAAGAGGTAACGTTATGTAGGTTAATTCTCGAGTTATCACTTTAGCCAATTTATACAATTATCTAATTTATTTTGATTGATGTTTAAATTTTCACCAATATCACCCCATGGCTGGGGGTGAAAATAGTGAACACTCTTTCAGGGCTTGATTGTGTAGCGCAGCTGCTAACATCTAAAGGGGTGGGTGAGGCTGGACAGTTCACATGGAGGACTCAGGGAAGGCCATTCAGAATTAGACACGGCACTTTAGAATTCCCAAGGAGCTGTCGAAACTCTCTCTTCCGTTTCTGTGAATGGAGTTGCAAAGTTCCTTGTTTCTCAGGCCAGGTCCACACTTACCCTGAGATCAATGCTTTGGAGATGGAGTTTCTGGAGTTCAATTTAGCAGGTTTTGTAAGGACCTGCTAAATTGATCACTGATGGTGCACCTATCCACTCCAGCACTCCACAGGGTCGCAAGGAGTAAGGGAAGACAATGGGAGAGTTTCTCCCATAGACCTCCTCAGTGAGGACTCCACGGAAATTCAACTGATGGTACGTCAATTCCAGCTACACTATTCTCACAGCTGGAGTTGGGTATCTTAGGCTGACTTTCTTGCCTAGCGTGGACCTGGCTTTAATTATACATATACATCTCAGCTACCCAGTCCTTTTTATCTTTGTGGCTAACTTTCTGGTCTGCTTTCATCTTTCCTTTTGCCCAGCATTAAGATTTCATTAAAAAGCTTCCCCAGTCTTACAGGATTCTTAGTCAGCTTGCCCAGCAAGTCATCTCTTATGAAGGTTAGGGCTAAAACCATCCCACAGCATATAGATTAAAAGGAGCCTTAGTCACGGGGCTACAAATGCAGTCCATTATTCTGCTAGACGAGTATAAACAGGTCAAAACAATGATAATATATCTTGCCTTCATACAGGGCTCTGTGACGGATCCTGAGGATTTATATCTCTCTACCTATCTGTGGTATGAAAGGGAGAGTTTGATTCATATTAAATGTAGGGATTGCTTTATCCATCACTGAAGTGCAAGCACATTTTGGATAGAATACAGCCAGTGTTTTAACAGCTGCACTACCCAACAATTCAGGACAGGAAGTGGAGTTTAATGTGTTCAGGTGAAAGTTGAGGGGGAATTTTTGGTTGGCTGAATGTGCAATTAATTACTCCAATTAGAATTCAGCCAGGACCCTGATGAATACTCTTAATTCATGCAAAAAGTACTCTGGTATCTCTGCTGCTAATGGTGCTGTCTTTCCAATGAGACAAATTTGAGGTTCCTTTAGTAGACATAAACATTAGAGTGCCCCTAACTCCATGCTCGGCCATTGGACTCAGTACTCCGCTCAGATTTTTTAATTGAAGTTCTTAACTCAGGAGTTTACATGGGACTTATGCACATTTTGCAGCCTTTGAAGCCATAATTCCCTAATGGTGCAGCAGTTGTGGAACCTGAAAATAGAATGTAGGTGTTTACCCATCATGCACCTGGCCCGGGGTGAATATGATTATTAGAAACACCTGGGTTTTTTCAATATTCGGTCGCCAACAGCATCTCCTGTAAGCTGTGTGCTTGTGCGGCCGCTCAGGAGAGTTTCAAATGCTGCCCAATTGATTAGCAGAGTGCCCACCACTAGTTTTTTTTTTTGGTTTCTACTAGTGGTGCACATTTGTACATGCCTTGGTGTACATAAAATTTTATTCTGCACATGGATAGAAAAATTCCACACATGAATGAAAAAAGATTGGAGGGAACATTAGTCTCCATTATTTCTACCGCGTGCAGAGCTACATCATTTGAGAACGATGGCTTCCAAGTTTGTTGAGTAGATGCAGTCTTAGTGTGCTAGAAGAAAGAACAGCAGTCTGACATGGAAGGAACTCATCAACTTTGAACCTTTTATACTATGGCGGTCTCCAAGGACTCCCTCAGAACATTCCAGACTGTTCAGCAGCTCATCTGCTAACAACCAGCAGTTTACTGAAGTGGAATAAAATACAAACACAGAGGGAGGAAATAAGAACTAAAAGTATTCATATGCAGCGGTTCACAGATCGAAGGGTCAAGAGTCAAAGGTGAGATGCGAAGGCTGGAAATTTCAAAGGTTGCAGTGGATTCGATGGCACCTCGACACACAAGGGAGACAAAGTCTTCTCTGGCATAGCTCTGTTCATTTAAATGATCAGCTTAGAAAAGAGGAGACTAAGGGGGGATATGATAGAGGTCTATAAAATCATGACTGATTCCCACAATATAAGAATTAGGGGTTACCAAATGAAATTAATAGGCAGCAGGTTAAAAACAAACAAAAGGAAGTTTTTCTTCACTCAGTGCAGAGTCAACCTGTGGAACTCCTTGCCAGAGGATGTTGTGAATGCCAGAATGATAACAGGGTTAAAAAAAGAGCTAGATATATTCATGGAGGTTAGGTCCATCAATGGCTTTTAGCCAGGATGGGTAGGAATGGTATCCCTAGCCTCTGTTACTCTGGAGGTGGGTGATGGGGGAGGGATCATGTGAGGATTACCTGTTTTGTACCCTCCCTCTGGGGCATCTGGTATTGGCCACTGTCAGCAGACAGGATACTGGGCTGGATTGACTGTTGGTCTGACCCAGTGTGACTGCAGTTGTGTTCTTATGTTCTTAGAACTGATTTAAATGGAATTATGTCACCAAACATCAGATGCCAGTCCACAAACCCTCCATGTCAATTGACTTGACTCCAGAAGGCTTTGGATCAGGTCCAGTTGGAAAATGACATCACGATTTAACACTTAAAGGATATGTCTAGACTGGCCACTTTTTCTGGAAAAGCAGTCGCTTTTCCGGAAAAACTTGCCAGCTGTCTACACTGGCCGCTTGAATTTCCGCAAAAGCACTGACGATCTCATGTAAGATTGTGACTGCTTTTGCGGAAATACTATGCTGCTCCCATTCGGGCAAAAGTCTTTTTCCGAAAAACGTTTGTGCAAAAGGGCCAGTGTAAACAGCAGAGATTTATTTTCCGCAAAAAAGTCCCGATTGCGAAAATGGCGATCGGGACTTTTTTGTGGAAAAGCATGTCTAGATTGGCCACGGACGCTTTTCCGCAAAAAGTGCTTTTGCGGAAAAGCGTCCTGCCAATCTAGATGCACTTTTCCGAAAATGCTTTTAACAGAAAACTTTTCCGTTAAAAGCATTTCCGGAAAATCATGCCAGTGTAGACGTAGCCTTACAGCTTAGCAGAACACTGGAATGATAGCCACAAAATAATGACCCGATCGTGGTTCCCCAGCAAATAAATGCCTCTCTGATTAGAAAACCTGCAGGAATTGCAGGGAGTCGTAAGGAACAGAAATAGAGGACCTGGGAAAACAGCACCATGGAAAATCTGAAGACATGGAAAGTATGGGGGTGGGAGGAAGAGAGAGAGAAAACATCTGCAGGAGGAACGAGGGCCAGGATGACACAGATTGATTTAGCCACTTCTTTGTTTAAATTAGCCTCCCACCATTTTGAGGATTGAAAGTAAAAAAAAAATAATCATTTTACGACTCAGATGTACCTGTAGAGTGGTGGGCAGCGTTGGTGCCCACTCACTGTTATTTTTAGATGCTGTAAGTACAAGAATCAATACTGCACGCAGTCTGCAGCTAGAGGAAGAGACAGAACAAAAGGACGGTCAAACTAAATCATGTACTTTTCAGGGCTGTTCCTTTAGATGGGAGATGAAGTACAGTGTTCACCAGCAACTTCACACTAAGCAAATCAAAGTTCACCAGGGTGTGAAATACGTTCACTGTTCCGAGGGAAGCCTTGGTCTTCCTAGCTTTCTGTCACAATTGTACTCCAATTCCCACATTCTCATTCAAATTTCTAGGCACTCTGAATAAGAGAGCAGACTTAATAGGTAGCAGGTTTAAAACAAACAAAAGGGCGTATTTCTTCATGCAGCACACAGTTAACCTGTGGAACTCCTTGCCAGAGGATGTTGTGAAGGCCAGAACTTTTTACAGGGTTGAAAAAGAATTCATGGAGGACGGGGCCGTCAATACTTATTAGCAAGGATAGGTAGGAATGGTGTCCCAAGCCTCTATTTGTCAGAGGCTCGGAATGGGAGACAGAGTATGGACCACTTGACGATTACCTGTTCTCTCCCTCTGAGGCATCTGGCATTGGCCACTGTTAGAAGAGAGGACACGGGGATGGATGGACCTTTGGCCTGACCCAATATGGCCGTTCTTATGTTCTTAATAAAGAGTGTTCATTGCCTCTCCCTTGGATTCTAGGGTAATATTTTAAGTTAGCCTCTGCTAAAGGAGCTTCTTTTAGTATCCAGTCAGGAACCTACATTCTGGTTAAAAAGGCAGGGGAAACATCAATGAGTAGGTGTGGAAGAATTCCATCCTGGCTAGAGTGTCTCCTCAAACCAGGTGTAGCGTAACAGCTCTCTCCCCAGCTAACACTCCCTGCCAAGTGTTGCTCCCATGCTGCAGTAGCCAGAACTCTAACCAGGTCACAATTTAGTCCACCCCTTCTGGGTACCAGAGGGCTGTGTCTAGACTGGCAAGTCTTTCCGCAAAATCATCTGGTTTTGCGGAAAAACTTGCTGGCTGTCTACAATGGCCGCTTGAATTTCCGGAAAAGCGCTGACGATCTCACGTAAAATCATCGGTGCTTTTCCGGAAAAATTATGCTGCTCCCATTTGGGCAAGTCTTTTTCTGAAAGACTTTTGCGCAAAAGGGCCAGTGTAGACAGAATAGTACTGGTTTCCGCAAAAAAGCCCCGATGGCGAAAAAGGCGATCGGGGCTTTTTTGCGGAAAACCGCGTCTAGATTGGCCATGGACGCTTTTCCGCAAAAAGTGCTTTTGCGGAAAAGCATCCTGCCAATCTAGACGTGCTTTTCTGAAGATGCTTTTAACGGAAAACTTTTCCGGTAAAAGCATTTTCGGAAATTCATGCCAGTGTAGACGTAGCCGTAGAGTATCAAAATGCAAGTCCTTCTATCAGATCTTCAGTCCTAACTCCCAGTTCGGTGGAAAAGAAAACGGACTAAATGCTCACATGATGCAGGCGGGAGCAGATGTTGGGAGTGTTTTAGAAGGCAAAGAAATGGACTGAGACAGCCCCTGTAATGGTCTTTCTTTCCACAGTGCTCTTCTCTGACAAATCAATTGGAGGGAGCGCTCCACTTTTAATTTCTCTATAGACCTTCATTCACCATGCCTGGGGCTTATACGTTTAGAGCAGCAATTTGACCAGGCCTGGCTCAGAGACTGGAATGACCTTGTGCTGGGGCTCACATAGCCATTCAGAGATGATTTAGAAAACCATGCGCAAAAATCACAAAGAAAATCTCAATCCAATTCATGCGGCTGCAGGGATTCGTGCTCATTTCCCATCCCTGTGCTGTATGAAGCTGAAAGATTTTTTATTTTTTTTTGGCAAAAAAATTAGTGCAATGCACAGAGGGAATATGGGCAAATTACCTTGGAGAAGGGCATCTAGAGCCATAATTTGGGAAAGGGATTGCTCTTCTGAGGGCCTTTAAATTAAGCAGGAAAAGAGATAAGAGTTTCCATAGCAAGCAAGAATTTCCAAGTCACTTTGCCTTTGGACAGTTCAGTTTGGGTCATTGATGTTCAATAGCTCTAAAGCTTGACCCTCTTATGAGGGCATCACAAAGAATTGAACCAGAATCTCAGGTAAGTCAGAGCTGACAGGCCGTAACCGATGCCTGATCAGTCTTCTAATGAAACCAGGGATGTAGAATCAACACAGATGAAACACAAACTATGTACTGTACGCCAGGCCAATTGTCAAAAGGTATTTTTCTTTCTTATTGGAGAGTAGGAGAGACTGTAACACGGGAGGGAAAATGCAAGTTCAGGCAGCAGCATTACTCTTTACTGTGACTTAAAGAGCAAAACACAAAGAAAAACCGTACCCTCTCCTTCCCCGCCCTCCCCTGAAAACCCAGAAGCAATGTCAAATGTTCCCATAGAAAATTGGACAGAAAATAGAATGTCCATTTAAAAAGGAGCAAAACCACAAAGTACATTAAGCTCTCTGCCCCCCAAAGCAACAATATTGGCATATAATCATCACCGTTATGTTTAGTTGGTTGCCTTTCACAGTTACTAGGAGGATGGATGCCATAGACAGTCTCAAAAAATCAAATTCCAAATGATACAGTGCAATTAAGAACCCCACGACCAGCCCCAAATTATTTGTATCCAGCACAGGAACTAGATGACCCAAGGGAACACAAAGCAGCTTAGCTAGAGGTACCATCTGAAAGCCGTCTCAGTCCTTGCCACATGGAAGGATGGCTTTTGAGGAAGACACTTGCTTGGGATTGAGACACTGTGGGTTCAACTGCCTGCTCAGCCACAGTCCCTCCTGCATGACCTTAGGCCAATCTCTTTGTGCCTCTGCATAAATACAGACACTAGGGCCACGTCTTCACTTGCCACGCTGGAGATCGATTTACTGGTGTTCAATTTAGCAGGTCTAGTTAAGACCAGCTAAATCAAATGTTGGGGGCAGCTCCGGTCATCGGCAGTACTCCTGGCAATTGTGGAGGAGTAAGGGAAGCCAACAGGAGAGTTGGCTCCCATTGGCCTCCCTCTATGAAGATGGCGCCAAGCTTGGCTTAAGGTAAGCCGACTTCACGTATGTATTTTATGCAGCTGGAATTGTGTACTTTAATCCAAACTTCCAGGTCCAGTGTAGACTTGCCCCAAGACTAATGAGCTCACCATGTGCTATGGTAGTAATGTCAATACTCTGGCCTTGGTTACACATACCAGGAGATTAGTGCTGCAGGGATGGACCTCCTGGGGATTTATTTAAAGACCTGCTACATCAACCACTGATTTCATGTGTGTCAACTTGGGTACTCCACCAGGTTGAGAAGAGTAAGGGGAGTTGACGGGAGAGTTTCTCCTGTCAACCGCCCGCTCAATGGGGATGCCGCAGTAATTTGAACTAAGATATGTCGACTCCTGCTATGTTATCCATGTAGTTGGAGTTGTGTACCTAGTATAGACCTGGAGTCAGGTAAAACTTTCATGGTAATAACACAGACACAAAGTCCTTTGTTGGCAGCCCCGGTAAACCTCATCCCACGAGGAATAATGGGGCTGCCGACAAAGGGCTTTGATGTCGGCAGGGGAGCGTCCAGACTAGCGCGCTGAGCGGATAAACAGCTAATCAGCTGTTTGTCGGCTCAGCGCGGCAGCCATGTAAATGTAAATGAAGCCGCGATCATTTAAATCGTGGCTTCATTTGCCTTTGCCAAAAAAACAAATCTACATGCCTCTGACGACAGAGGCATGTAGTCTAGACACAGCCTATGTGTTGCGCAAGGCTTTTGACCTTGCGTTTCTGGGCTGCTCATGTGCATGCTGGCTAACAATTGCTTGTTACGATGCCCTTCTCTCTGAACTATAACAATAATAGTGGTGATCATGATAAGGAAAAATATCCACACCCCTCAAAGTGTCAGGTCCCAGGAGATAACCCATCTCATCAGGCACAAAGAGCTTCCAAGCTGTGACTCTCGGGATGAGAGCCATTAGTTCGATCTGGAGTACCAGGAGATGTTTAGCTCTGTGTATTTGCTGGCTGTGAAAATTGGTTTGCCAGGTTGCCGCAATGGTTTTTTTTCTACAGCGTAGCAAAACTGGGCTCTTCACAGGCTGTAAATTGTGATTTTTTTTTTTGTATTTCCAGCAGTGATTTGGAAACTAATTTTAATGCAGATTTATAATACTAAGTCTTCCCCCATGAATTACCCTATTTTCAACACCTCTCTTCAAATATTAAAGCTGTTTCTGGCTGAGGGCTAAAGATGCTCTTAATTATCCTGGCTACTGGATCCTGGATGCTTTTAATGGCTTCCTTATCGGTCATTAATGTGACCACATTAACACTTGTTTCTCACAGCTCTGTGATAGAATTAATGTGACATGGCAGGCTGAAAAAGCTCCTTTTCCACAAGCTGCTTAACCGTTCTATGCTCGTTGGCAGCAATCAGGTAATGTGACTATAGTATGCAGCACCGGAGAGCTGCCATAATGGAGTGCAGAAGTGTACTATTTACCTGCTGTGATTGAGGAGAATAATTGAGAGCAATGTTTCCTCACAGCTTTTAAAGGGGATTTGAAGACCAGTCTGGGTTCTTAGTCCTGTCTCTGCTATGGACTCAACTTACCTCAAGTTACAAGACACTGCACCTTTCTGGGCCTAATTTGATCCCCCAAGATCACTGAGGTATTAGGAGTCTAAACCATTAATGTTTGGAAAGAACTTTCAGGTAGAAAATTCAAAGTCTTATCATCCCATTGTGATTGATACACAAAAGCTCCCTGGTAACTATCATATTTGTGAAGGCCTAGACTATATGGGGGTTCAAAAAAGAGATAGATACATTCATGGGGGTTAGGTCCATCAATGGCCATTAGCTGGGATGCACAGGAATGGTGTCTCTAGTTTTTGTTTGTCTGGGAATGGATGACAGGGTGGAATCACTTGATAATTCCCTGGTCTGTTCACTCCCTCTGAGGCACCTGGCATTGGCCACTGTTGGCAGACAGGACACTGGGCTAGATGGACCTTTGGTCTGGTCCAGTGTGACCATTCTCAAGTTCTTATCATAGCCTGGTCACCATGAGGTGTTGAATCCAGATGCAGGATGTGTAACAGTGCATTATCATCTGCTTCCCATTGCACTTCTGTATGAGGCAATGCCCTTCATTCAGCAACATTTTTCATTCTCACTTTACTGAAGTGACGGGAACATCCATTTTCATTCCCAGCTGATGCTACCAGTCCCGGTTCTGCTGAGCCCTTCTTAGACCAATGGGTCAGGCTGAATACCCTCATTTCCCTAGAGTTACACAGACATGTATATTTCTTTCTGGGTTTGGAGCATCCAGTTCCGTGTTTGTCCTCATTTTGCCAGCTGAATCACCTCGGATGCCTGATCCGTCCCTCCTCCTGCTGACAGTAACGTGGCTTGAGTTCTGTGGCGCCCGGTGAGAAATTTCAACCATCGTGTCACCTCTTTCAGCCTAAAAGCATCTCCAAAAAAGGACACTGTTGTTAGGTGCCTTATTACCAGAGCACACGAATGGCTGCCAACACTGTTCTAGGCTCTCACCATCTGCTGGAAAGAAGACAAAAATTCATCCAGCAAACTTATCCAGTCATGCCAACTGATGTGTAGAATGTCATTGAAAACATCACCGCCATGTTCTTTCTGCTATGCAGGGCAGCTAGACTTTTACACCTGAGAAATTCGGTTCGGCTCTGGGGTTGTTGACCAGAAGAAGCATGAGTATTGATGTCCCAGGCTGGTCTCCAGAGAACGTTTGTCTTCACCATTTCCTCGTCCACCAGAGAACCATGTGTTCAGCAGAGTTAGCATGGCCTTCCTTTGAGAGACAGCATGGTCAACGGGTTGGACACTGAACTGAAAGGAAAGTATGGTTCTATGCATGGTTTGGCCAGGGGTGTTGGGGATGTCATTTCACTACTCCGTCTCTGTCAGAGTCACCAGGTAGCCAGCTGAGGCCAAAGCAGATGGAGGCTGCACCTGGGGCAATCTACCAGAACTACAAGGCAATGGAAATATACCTACCTAGCTAATACCATTAAGCAGACGGGAGATGTTACTTCCCTTCGGAGCCTATATACCTGATCACCTGGGTGGGCCTTTGTACGTGGATTGGCTGTACCCTGGTTGAAAGGCATGGGGCCTATCACAAGACTTTCAGGTAATTGCCTCTGATGACTCATTAAACTTAGGCCAACTCAGGTTCAAAGGCTGACTCATCAAAGGTTCCCTCCCACCTTTTATGTGCCTTCTCGCTTTTTGTCTGTCGTTATAGAAGGTATAGTAGAACCTCTAGCTTAATGACGACTTTTATTTGTACTATCCCATTAATAGTAATGTTCAGAGAATATATTTTCCCCTCCCATATGCTTTGCAAACTCCACAGGTTAAAACACATGTTATATCAGGAGAGAGGTTGTGACTGTTTGGCCAGAAGTAGCAGACGCCATGCTGACAATGCACCAGTCTGGGGTTCAGTAAGGAAATGTGTGTCTGTCCCAGTGAAAGGATGACCTTTTTGTATCACTCTCAAGAACTGAGGGTGCGTCTACACAGCATGGTTATTCCAAAATAATGTGAGCATCTACACAGCAATTCCATTATTTCAAAATTATTTCTAAATCTGTAAACCTCATTCCACGAGGAACAATGCCTATTCCGAAATAGCTATTTCGAAATAAGGTGTGTGTAGACGCTTCACTGCTGCTATTTCGAAATAGCCCCTCCCCAGGGCCATTCAAAGTTATTCCTCCCCAGTGTCTTGTGGGGCTCTAAATTGAGATAGCGCGTCTATATTAGGGAAGCCTGCCTCGGACTAGTTTTGAGGCTTCTCTGCAGTGTAGCCGTGCTATTTCCAAATAAGCTATTAGGCAAAAACTAAATCCAAAATAGCTTATTTTGAAATAAGCTTGCTGTGTAGACTTACCCTGAAAGAGTTAAAGGCATTACAAGCACATTCAGTGGTCTACATTAATACAGCATATATAAAAGTTCTGGTTCACTCAGATTCTGGGCAAACACCCCAAATCGTTCATTCTAACGTTGAAATGTTATTGCTCAAATATAAGAAAGGGCAAGAAATTCAAATAAGCACTTAAACAGAATCTGAAACAGTGATTATGCAAACAAATTTAATCAAATCTTATTAAAGTCTTTTATGTTATGGAAGGAAAATATCAGAGTCTCTTAATTTTTATTAACAACTTTTCTTTGATGAAAGGGAAAGGTTTGGTTTTGCTCTCAGTCCTGATGTGTGAAGGCTATTTATTCCCTTCTGCTGCTTATAAGAGACACATGGACGGGATAGAAAAAGTGAGGGAAATGCAACATTTGTTCATGTTTTTTGGAAAACTGGATGTCTGGTCAGTTACAAATGGGTACTTGGCAACAGGTGTTGTGGTCAGTCAAATAGTCATAGTTCATGTTATAGGGATAGATATCATCTGGTTGCGTCCGTCTCCTTAGACAGGATCTCCCAATGCTGATGCAATGCAGTTGATTTCAGTGATGTGGGGAATCAGGTTTCCCCAGGGTTGGGCTGAGGTCTAGACATCATGGTTATAGGATGACTTTCAAGGGTCACTGCTGTGAAACATAGTTCTTTAGCAAAGAGAAAGGTCTGTTGTGTGTGTCTTAGGGTTGAGTCCGGGTGAGCTGTGAGATGCATCAAAAAAAGATCATTTTTTGGTCTCTTTTTAAGAACCCCAAAAAGGGGCCAAGTGGGTGTCATAGTTCATCTTCTCGTTCTTTTTGTCTACCAATTAGGCCTAATATTTGCCACATCAATTTTGGTCTATTAATTTCTAGACCCCCTATCTTCTCATTTATTAAGTCCATTCTCAGCACAATCCTTGAATCGTATCCGGAGGCCTTTGTTTTTGTTTGAGTTATTTTTAATAATGAATGTTATAAACAAGTGCAAGGAAACCAGGGGGGAAAAAAGACAATATTAGTTCAATCTACTGTCCAGCGTCAATTCCCAAGCAGACAAAAGCAAGTTATAGGTTATTGTGACATGTTATGAACTTTAAGGCACAAGAAGCTGTAGAGGGAGAGGTACTGCTTTACCAAGTAGCATCGGCTTATCTAGGCTTGTAAATTCCTGTGTTGGGAAAGAATCCACAGAGCAATATTTATGTGGGCTTCAGGTTTTATTTTCTCTTTACTTTTTCCATTCAGCAGCCCTACCACTCCCCGTCTGAGTAGGTGGTCTCCCTGCTCAATTCTGCTATCTCTTTCTCGTTCCAGCAGGGGTCTACTTCTCTGGAGCAACCTCTTTCCTCTTAAACTCCACATACAGCTGGGTGGTGCAGAGAGACCCATGCCGTGACACTTGTTTCAAACGTACGGTGGGGCTGAGAGGGAAGAGACTCATGGAACTCTCCTGCCATCGATGGCAGCAATAGCAGCTGTTATTTCTTGAGGGAAACCCCTGTGTGATGTGGAGGAACATGTGATGATGAGTTCTGCAGTCCCCAAAGGACCTCTGTGGCTAAAGAACCAGGAGGTACAAAGGGTGTTCAGGAAAAAAAATCACTGTTTGAAAGCTATCTCCTCCAAGAAAAGTCTGGACACTAAGGTTATGTCTACACTACAGGGATCTATCGGAAAAAGGTACACAAATTGTGCTCTGCAATTTCTGTACCTCTTCCCGATAGTTTCTTTGGAAGAGGCTTTTCCAAAATTTGGCCCATTCACACTAGGACAAATTTTGGAAAAGCCTCCTCTTTCAGAAGAACCCTTCTGCCTCCTTGGAGGAGGAAGACAGTGCTTCGGAAAGAGTGCATCTGCTTTTCTGCAAAAAAACCAACCAACTAACCAAAAAAAAAGACCACACCAAGGAAGAGTAGACGTGTTCCCTGGATGCAGTGGAGTTTTTCCGGGATACCCCGTGTCATGATTATGAGGGTTAGCCAGCAGCCTGGGGATTAAGGGGTTAACTACACCTAGCCAGGTGGAGTGACCTATAGGAATGTAGGTGGGATTTTTCAAACTGGGACAAAGGAATTTGGGTTTTTTTTTCTCCCTTTTGTCTCTCTGGGAGAGTTCTCTGCAGCTACAGAGAGGGACAAGCATGTCTCTCTCTCTCCAAGACACCATTCTTCATTTTCTGTAAGTAGGGTAAAGTTTAGGTAGTTTCGTTAGGTTTTATTGTTTTAAGGATTGGGTATGGGATCTGAGATATGACACTGTTTAAAAGATGTTTTGGCTTTTCTTTGTAACTAAGTTCTAGGCCCATGG
This sequence comes from Pelodiscus sinensis, assembly GCF_049634645.1. NCBI lineage: Eukaryota > Metazoa > Chordata > Testudines > Trionychidae > Pelodiscus > Pelodiscus sinensis. The sequence goes on along the minus strand of NC_134717.1, from coordinate 5,475,010 downwards.
AGTTTCTCCATGAGTATATTTTGTTAGCTCCCTATCTAGTCATTATGGTTGCAACAGGAATATTGTTGTAATAATAAAAGTTCTTTCTTTTCTTTTTATTAACCTGGCAGTGGTTAATTGTGTGCCTTGATTTTTATTTTAGGGGTAAGATTTCCCAGATGATCTTTCCCCTGATTTCTTTATCAACATTTGGGTGGTGGCAGTGGAAGTTTTATTCCCAAGATCTAGGTTTTTAAGATTTTGGGGGAATTTTTATACCAAAGCCTATTAGATAAGGCTTTGGGGTACACTTGCTGGCCCCCACATCTGCATTTATCATGCCAGAGTGGGGAAGGAGCCATGACACCCCAGAAAACCCCTGTAGTGTAGACATAGCCTGAATTCTCCATTTTGCCATCTAAGATGCTTCTTGTCTGCCCTCCCATCACTGTCATATCTGAGCACCTCACAACGCTGGATGCAGTTATCCTGTGAGGCAGGGCAGGGCTATTATCTCACTTGTACAGATGGGGAAGTGAGGCACAAAAAGACTGTCACCCAAAGTTATGTAGGAAGGCTTTGAATTTCCTAATTGAACCACAATCTCCTACACCCAAAGCTAGAGTCCTAACCCTAACAGAACCATGCTCCCTGGATCCCAGGTGTCTAATCCCTTTGAAGACAAGCTTTCCCGAGGAAACATAAGAGTAGCATTTGACCCGTAGGGTCTGTTTCTGGTCTCACTGGCTTCAGTCAGGCATTTGGACCCTTAATCCCACACTGAAAGTTTAATGGCACTAACAGACATGTCCAACTGACTTACAATGGGGGGCAAGGATCAGCGTTCACATTGCCCTCCACCACCACCCCCTGGCCCAAACTGGGGAAGCTAATGATCCAACCAGAAGATCATCTTTGGTGATGAGGCATGCTGCAGCTATCCAAAGAAGCAGCTTGAATTTTAGTGGAAGTTATGACCTTAAAAGAGATGACTCAGTACTTGGTGGACACTATACTCTTTGGGGTGGCATTGAGCCAAAGTGATGAGCACTGACTCGTGACCCCCACTTCCTTGTGGTATCTAGTGTTGGCTTTGACTGGCCCACCCAAGCTTTTGAGAGATGATGGGGTCATAGATGGAAGGGTAACTGCCACTGGGCAGATTTGAACCTGGGACCTCGGGAGTTTAGTGTAGGAGTCTCTGCAGCTTGAGCTAAAACCAGCTAGCTCTCAGACCACTTACAGGCTACGTCTAAACTACACCCGTCTGTTGACAGAGGGATATAAATTAGACATTTCAAAAGTGCAAATGAAGCGGGGATTTAAATATCCCATGCTTCATTTGCATAATTGCATCATGGCGGTCTTTCGAACAAGTGCCCTTTCGAAAGTAAAACCACGGTCTAGACGCGTTTCTTTTGAAAATGGGGTGCTTTTTCAAAAGATCTTGTAAACCTCAATATGATCTTTCAAAAAAGTGGCCCGTTTTCGAAAGAAATGCATCTAGACCGCGATTTTACTTTCAAAATGGCGCTCATTCGAAAAAGCGCCATGATGCGATTATGCAAATGAAGCATAGGATATTTAAATCCCCACTTCATTTGCACTTTTGAAACATCTAATTTACATACCTCTGCTGACAGAGGGGTGTAGTCTAGACATAGCCTACAGCGAGAGATAAGAACAAGGGAGCTCTACAGCCTAGTCTAAGTGCCACTATATTTGACAGTGAACCACGCTAAGGCTACATCAACACTGCGACAGTTTTTTGGAAGAGGTAATGCAAATGGAACCTCATTTTTTGAGGAATAAGAAAACTTGCACAAAACAGGGTTTTTCCGACAAATGGCCCCGTCTACACGGGGCTTTTTATTGCAAAAACCTCTTCTGCAAAAAAGGATCAGAAGAGAATATGCAAATGAGAGCGTGAGATTTGCAAATGAGCACTCCATTTGCATTTCCTCTTCCGAAAAACTGCTGCAGTGTAAACGTAGCCTAGCTGTGTGGGTTATAGAAGGACTTCTTGCCTTGCTTCTTGCTGCAAATAAGGACAAAAAAAATGGAAAAGGGAAAATACTTCTAACATGTTGCTTCTTCCACCATTATATATGTATCGAGTGATTTAACTAGCAATTTGTGCTTTGCTTCCCTAGCCATTTCATTATACATTTACTGTTTCTAGACATACACAGGAGCCCAGCACTATGGAACATTTTAATATGAGAAGTGATGCACTCCACTCTCCCAGTTCATTCAACTGAAAAGACCAAATTCTTCGACTGTGCATGGGGAAAATGATAGATATGATGGAATGTACACAATTCAAGATGTGCACAGTGAAGCAAAACACCTGCTTGGAAATATATCTCCGGGATGAACTCCTGCCGAAATTGGCCATATTTCGGGGAGGGGAGCTATTCACATGCATTTACTGCATTTGGAGTTGGCAAAGAAACATTTTCCATTCCTTTCACATGTGAATTGCGGAAGTGGACTTTCTAAATGAAAGACTTCCACTACTAAATCTTTTAAAGTATGTCCCAGTTCCCAGCAGACAGCTGGGAAATTGCTTCCAGGTAATAGACACTTATTTCACAGTGTAATATTCAGCGAACCCTTCAAAATAGTCTTAATAATGAAACCCTTGTGTGTGGACACAAGACTAATATAGAAGATTTATGGATTATATTTCCTCAAATATGAACTGGACTGGTTAACGGAGTGTCCCTACAGTATGTGAGAAATGCGAAATAGAAGGGTGGAAGGGGGGTGAGGGAGGGACTGTCGGGAAGGTAGGAAGAAAAAACCTGTCTCAGCAAATTAACAGGTGTGTGAATTCTGACTTGCGAAATGGAAATTAGCATTTAAACTATGTATGCAACTGCTCCTCTTCTCTCCTTTTAGGTCCTTAAGAAAAGCCATGCCTGCAGCAGTGAAAGAGAAATTAACGTAAGCAGGGGAGGACATATTATAATTCATGAGCATCGTAGATCTTCTTTATGTACTAGGGGCAAATTCTGCAAACATTACTCATGAGAACAATACTTACTCAGTCAAGTGCTCCAGTTAACATTAATAATATTACTTGTATTTGCTCCCTGCTTGGGGGGAAATAACTTCACATACAAGTCCCGTGCATCTGCCCGCTTAAGTGGGACTTAACTGTGAAATTTACTCTTGTTCATAAGGCTGATGAACTATTTGCATGAAATTCATTCATACTACAGTGGGAACAATCCTGAAGATGGCATTGTAGTTTTTTGTCTCTAATTAATATGTCCCAAATTATTGTAACAGAGAGGACAAGAACCACTTGATGTTCAAATCAAGAGAAGAAAGTGGGGATGGCTAGGCCACACTCTCAGAAAACCATCATCCAGCATTGCCCGACAAGCTCTCACATGGAACCCGCAAGGAAAATAAAAAAGAGGAAGATCTCAGACAATGTGGAGAAGATCTACTGAGACTGAAGGACAACAACTGGGGTACTCCTGGAGTCAGCTAGAAGATTTGTCTCAAGACAGAGTGAAGTGGAGGAGACTTGTACATGTTCTGTCCCCCACTCAGAGTACAAGGGTTTAAGAAGTAAGAAGACCCAGACAAAACTTCCTTTGGGTTCAATACATGGAGTGCATACTTAAGTCCCTACTTCATTCAAAAAGAGGGATTTTTCCTACACCACATTAAGGATCATGAAGGTACTGGGATAATAATAATAATAATTCATAATTCATAATGAGTTGTGGTTTCTAGAGGGCTATTTCTTTAAAAAGAAATGATAAAGTAAATTTTTAGTTACAAATTAGTGTGGAGTGTGGGAAAGTTTTTACAATACATATTGGATTCACCCAGATAAGCAGAAGTCTATCAATGACTAATTTTACCACTTCTGTTCATTCCCTCTGGAGCATCTGGAATTGGCCACTGTCAGAAGATAGGGTACTGGCCTAGATCGACTTTTGGTCTGACCCAGTACGGCTGTTCTTATGTTAATTAAGCAAAGGCGGTCCCTGGGTTACATGGATCCGACTTACATCGGATCCCTACTTACAAACGGGGTGAGGCAACCCCGTACTAGCTGCTTCCCCACAGCAGACCAGGGAAACGTGAAGCTAGCGCCCCCACCCCCACCCCCCACGGACCAAGGAGACGCGGAGTGGCTTTTCTCAGCAGACACCTCAGCTTGAGAATAAAGGACTGAGGGAAGTGAGGTGTGGGAGAATAAAACTGAGCTCTGGAGAAATGTTTGGCTAGAGTTTCCCCTACAATATGTACCAGTTCCGACTTACATACAAATTCAACTTAAGAACAAACCTACAGTCCCTATCTTGTACGTAACCCGGGGACTGCCTGTATATGGGATAATGGGATATACTGCCTGTATATGGTTTATGTGCAACAATGACTCATAAAAAAGGAACTTCTCACATACCAGCACATAAAGAATGAAAGGTCTTTGAGATTAATTCTTCAGAAAAAAATGGTTTAGGTCCAACGTCCCATTGAAGTCAATGCTGCACATGTACCAGTTCAAAATTTGAGCACATACTTAAGAGCTATACCGAATAGGGATGCATTGCAGCATTGCATAGACTTGGAGATGTACAGAACAGAGCTTGTTCATTATGTGTAGGTGTAAGAACACCAAGATTTCAACGAATCCTAAAAAAGCAGAATTATCTACCAGCCTGAGCTCCGAGCCTAAGTCAGGAATAGCCAAGCTTTAATCATAGAATCATAGAACACTAGCTCTGGAAGGGACCTCAAGAGGTCATTGAGTCCAGTCCCCTACCCCCATGGCAGGACAACTGGCTGTCACAGTGACTTGATGGGAATTTGATTAATCTCTCAGTCTTCAAAACAAATGGTTTCAGTCACGCAGATGAAGAAACTGAAGTACAAAGGGTACATCCACACAGCAGTGCGATTTCAGAATAACGGCCGTTATTCCGAAATAACAACGCAAGCATCTACAGGGCAATTCCATTATTTTGAAATAAATTTGAAATAATGGATGGCTTATTCCAACCTCTGTGAACCTCATTTGACAAAGAATAACACCTATTCCTGAATAGCTATTTCGAAATAGCAGTAGTGCGAATGTTCCACTGCTGCTCATTTGAAACAACTCCTTCTCAGGACCATTCAAAGTAATTACTCCCCAGTGTCTCCTGGGGCTCTAAATCGAGATAGCACGTCTACATTAGGGAAGCCTGCCTCGGACGCATTTTGAGGTTTCCCTATAGTGTAGACAAGCTATGTTGGAAGAAATGCTCCAAATAGCTTATTTCAAAATAGCATATTTTGAAAAAAGCGTGCAGTGTAGACATACCCTAACTGAATAATATCACCTTAGTATTTTTCTTCTCAGAGCAATAATTTCATAAATGAGGCCTAGTGGGTTTCACAACCGCTGTATTGGTATCACAACCTATTCATAGAGAACATTACGCAGCTGATTAAAAATATATGACTATACTTAACTATTGTAACCTGAATGAAATCTGGTTGAAACATATTTTACTTTTTCTGATTTCTTTCAAAATCTGTATTTTCATCGGCTTCCATACCTGAAGATATTTCTTTGGGCGAACAACATGGTCATCATGAAAGTCATACATTGTCTGACCTACGTGCACCTAAACTCATTATATTTGATGCTGTAGCAATAAATGAGAACAAATTGTATTGGCAGGTCCCCCTCACAAACATAATTACCAAACGAGAACCATTATGAATCAATTAATAATGTAACCTGGTGTTAATGGTGTGGCATTCCGCCACTCAGAAAAGCAATCAGTCTTGTGGTGTTTGGCCAAACTTTGCAGCGCCTACCCAGGAGAGATGTGATTGGCTTAAGTGAATTACTTATTATTGATGGCAGATTAGAATCAGGGTCACTGATTTCAAAGGGACTGTTGACCACAGTGAGGAAAAAGCGGGACACAAAGCCTTCCACAGCTAGAGAAGACGTCTGTCTCCATCTCAGCATTATGAGCGAATAGATGGCAGTCCAAGTGGTATTCTAGGCATTTTGCTGTCTTCTGACCTGAGTGCGTGCTCTTAGCTATGTGCCAATGGATGGGTGTCCACAATATACAGAAAAGTCACCCTCTTTGAGAGTATGTGTTGGGTTTTTGGACCAAAGTTTGAATGGAACAGAGACACTACCTCCTTATGTCAAGAGACGGATCTCTGCTCATACTTGGACAAGGATGAGGCACACTTGTGAATTGTGAGGGGGAAGTTGGTAGTGTCCTGCCATGTGCTGATGCTATATTGTAGATTGAGACGTTGTATATCTTCTCTAGGTTCATCTAGGTTCTAGTCTGATCTTCTATTTAATATAGGCCTTAGGACCAGTGTTCCCTCTAAACTGCATGGCACCGCAGCTTCACAGGGGATTCATCAGCCCTGTCCAGTCAGAGGTTCAGGGCTCTGATTGACTGGGCAGGGCTAATTAATCCCTGGTGAAGCTGTGCTTCTGTGCCATTTAGCGGGAACACCACTTAGGACTCCTTGAATTAATTCCTGTTTGAACTACAGCAGATTTTCAGTCAAGTGTCCAATTGTGATTTTGAAATGTCCAGAGACGGAGAATGTTTGTCTGCTGAGTGGCCAGCGCAATAGCATTCATCATTCCTTTCTCTCCCTCTCATGATGCAGTCACAAAAGGTTGGTGTAAAGATTAGATTTGTCAAATGAACTGCATGTTAGTGACACTGTAAAATAGCCAGTAGGCCTCGCTGTTAAATACGCAAGAGAGAGATATGGCAGGGTAGGCCAACGAGGGAAGTAGTATCTGAAATAAGTTCCTTCTCACGTCTCATGGTTATGCATGATAAGCATGACCGCCGGGTCTGGACTTCTGTAACTCACTTCACACTGAATATTTCTGCCTTAATATCCATCTGAAAGGCTTGTGTGACAGGTTCATTATGTTGCTTCTTCAGCTTATGCATGCACACTCTAACTCAAACATTCTCATTTCCACCACTGAAATCTAGGCACCTTTTAGGGTAAGATGTGGCAGTAATTTTTTTCCTTCAGGAAGTGAAGCCACATTTTAAATGAAGGTGCCATTTATATAAATGCTGCATAAAGGATTAATAAATGACTATTAAATGTTGGTATTGATCTGAGTAGTATGTGTGAGGGATGGTTATAAATACATCAGAAGATAGGTTATCAGGCCTTGCTAGAAGAATCCTATTCACAGGTTAGACTTTGTAGCAATTGAATAACTGTTTAATAGCACTTCTATTAATCATGTATTAACCCTTTATTAACTATCTGGAGATGAGATCATTCTATAAAGTGTCACTCAATATTGAGTACAACTGGACTTTCTCAAATTCAGGTTTTGTGACATCTAACCAAATAGAAGGATACTGAGGAATTTTCTACTACATCTGATCAGTCAAATTAGGCATATTCTACAAAACAAAACATTGCAAAGGCCACTGTTTCTTGCAGTTTATTATAATGTGTTATTATTATTATCTGTAACCATCACTGGAGAAGAACAATAAAATATAGCTAATTTTACAGAGTACCTAAATAGAAGCTACAGTGAAATAATGTTTGCTGTTGTCACCTGCTTTTAGGAGACTGGCCATTTGCCAGGGAAGGATAAGGAAAATGAATAACATGTTCCATTTTGTGTTCTTCATTACCTGAGCGAGAGGACTGGCGTTCTTCATTCATTTGGGGGCATACACAGCATTGCTTCCCAGGGTCGCACGCCAGTGAAGCCCCTTCCTACAAGCTTCTCTTAGCTGATTCACAGCAAGCACAAGCAAGATCCTGATTGCATTGGGCCCCTTGCAACAAAAGCACAACCTTACAAGGCTTCCAACCACACCAACCACCAAACATCCTTCTCGAATCCTTCTCCCCCTTTCCACGGAGCACTCAAAGGTTCACTATTCCCAATGGAACAGCACACACCATCTTGCTAGTTTCCACTAAGGGTTACCACTCCGCTTACCACCCACCTCTTAGATATGTTTCTAGTGAAAACACAAGTAAGCCCAGTAGGAGAGAACTGCAATTCAAATGATTTGACGTGAAACTATTGAAAAAAAAATGGCTTCATAAAAAACAAAATCATAACATGCGTCTTTGAGCCTCAGCATCACTCACAAGACACTGTCCTGTGTCTTACAGTAGAATCCTTTTCTCAGGGTTTTCAGCCATGTTAGCAGAGTTTCCTCTTTCATAGCATGAAGCTTGCTGGCAGCTTGGCCTCACAGATTGAAAGATACCTGGGGGGTTCATATCCACCCGTAATGTACAAGACCCGACTTTCTGATCTTCTCCCGAAAAACAGGGACTGTTCCCTCCACGTCCATCTACTTCTTCCTGTCAATTTTCTTCTGTAATCTCTGCAAGGTCATCATTAGCATTTGACTTAGTGTGCTAATAGGCTTCTATTGTAACATCTCTCTGATGGGCCTTGGCTTAGTGTTTATAAGTGTCTTCCACCTGCTGTCTGAAGAAGTTTGTCTCAAGAAACACTACACCTACATTCCATACGTATGTCTCTCAATGATAATGATGACCAGTATGATCCTTGCTTTCCGTAGAGAGCTTCTGTGACCCTTTTTGGTGAATCTTGAAGATGGTCTGTACCCCTAAGTAATTCTATGTCTCCTTCCAGCTGGGATCGCGCTTCCTTCGATAACAATGGAGATGAATAGTTTCATCTCTGTGTGATTTACTGACATGTTATGACCCATCTAGTGGACTAATTGAGAGGACTTGATTCTACTTTTATTAAAGTCAACATGAGCTGTGCAATTGCCTTCAATACAGTGTGATCGTGCATGTGTAATATAGAGGGGGACAAAACACTTCTTTAAAGACTACCTAGAGCTGGGCAATAATATAGAAAACTAAAATGCTGAAAAATGACAATATTCCTGAGGATAGTTTTATTCCACTGCATTTTCAACTGAAACTCTTTTTTCTCTCACTTTTTTATAATTTTTGCATGGTTATTTTTAAAACTGAATTATGAAGCTATTTCATTTTTAAAGAATTTTTTTTAGTTTGAAAAAAAAATCTCACCGCATGACTAAGATGACAAATCAATATAGATCCCCTTCCTAAAATGGCCTCTATCCCACAGCCAATAACTTATTCGATTTTTTTAAACAGTGAAACATTTTGTAGACATTAAAATCTGTATTTTTGGTGAAAATAGCCCAATTTTGAAGGAAAAAAAGTAGTTTGAATAAAAAATGTTGACTGAGTCTAAATTTATCTTTTCTCTACTTTGGTGACAGGGATGTAAGAAGAAAATAAAGAGAAATCCCACATTCTTGGTTTGAGTCAACGTGGCAATGTTAGCATATCTTAGCATTGATATTTGGGGGATCAGGAAATGGGATGAGGTCCTTGTTTCATCACTAACAAGGCAGGCAGGTAGGGTTGTAGGAGAACATCTTTTTTTAAGCATGTTGAGAGGCCAGTGCTGTATGCGGAAGGTAAGGCATTTGCATGTTAGAGGATGGCACAAACATGAGTCCTTGGTGTCACACCAAAAAAGCTCCCTCCTGCAACTTGAGCTTCTCTCCTCAGTTCCTCTTTTGATATTAAATTATTAGTTAGGCCATAATCATGTTGCTTCAGAGGTTAGCTTGCACAGAGGTTATTACAAGACTGGGTAATGAATCCTCATAGGGCATGAAAGAGTTAAATAAGAGGTCTGTGTAATCGCTACCAGGGTGGATGGGGAGAGAGCAGGGGCAGGCAGTGTCGCTATTGATTTATAGACATGTTTTCCTCCTTTTCTGCTTGCTCAGGATAGATAAGCATGTAGCTGTACCAAGGAGGTAACTTCTAATGAATACTCCTTGTCCATAACTGTATGTTATCTTCCTCCCTCCTTCCTTCCCACCCACTCTGACACATATTCACGGTCACAGTTCCTCCCTCCATCCCCACCAGGTTGCTGATTCAAGAAGTTTGTAATGTAAAATGGCTTGCTTCAGCTAAAAAGCTGTAAACAGTGAACAGGGCCAGGTATAATTATATTCATCACAGGGTCATGATTATGCATTAAATAGGAGTTCACATTACTAAGTTAGGGTTTGAGAGGTGCTGTAATAGTTCAGTGTATTTACATACTAACTAAGATAAAGAGAAGTACCTGGGGTTAATTTGTTGCTTGCTCAAACCAGGGCTTTGGGGGTATGAAGCAGAATGCATATTTGCAATAAAAAACCCTTCTATCCCATCTGCCTCTAGGCCACCTGTTCTTTTCTAACACACACAACTCTGTGCATGTGGTAATACTGCTAATAAATAATCATAATAAACGTTGCCCATCTCAGTTTTCCCAAGGAAATCAACATAACCCATGATTAAAATTAAACATATTCAGAAGTGTTCGCAGGGCTGGAACAAGTTAGTATTCTGAGTCGACTGTACACAACAGCATCACTCAGTTAGCAACCATTAGTGGAGAGAGAGCTGTTCTGGAGTTCAGGTGTTGAAGGAAGCTCATGCAACTTTATTAATCAGCTCTGCCATCATTTAATGTGCATTTAAATGTCTCCATTAAACAGCATTGCCCGTTTTCTCTTCGGAGTGACCGCGGAGAAGTAAAAAGCATTTGAAAAATACCTGCAATATTGTTAGGAGCTCTCAGTTACACACAACATACCCCTCCGGGGAGATGGGAGTTTTTCAGGCTGTCAAATTAAGGAGGAAAATATAAAAATGATGCCACTACAGCTTGTAAAAGCAGGGAGAAAATACTCAGTAAAACTCAAACTAACACAAAAGAGCAGTAATAAAGAATTTCCTGTGGTTTTTTACCCCCCTTTGCTTTATCAGTTTGTCTCTTGAGTCAAATTCTGACAGTTGCCCTTTTTCTGCAATTTTTTGGAAGTAGAAACTGAAAATCAAACCAATAAAGACTTGTCATATTATTGCACATCTGGATTGAATCTACTGAAAGCCCGAGAGGCAATATGCAGAAGCCTATTCATCTCCTTTATCCAGCTGGCGTAATAGCTTAAAAGCCATCTTCTTCTCTGTTCACTCTGTCCATATCAACCTCCTCTTGTCTGTGGTTGTATCCTACTTGAACTACTCTTCCTCACCTCCAAGGCTATAACCTAATCTTGTCCTACCTACACCTGTGAATTCATTTCCCATCTCACAAAGCTCTTCCAAATGCTTTCTCTTAACCGATCTGTTGGTCTCATTCTCCTTCTGTCTTGGCTTTAGGCCCCAACTCAAGGTCCCTTTCACTTGGGACTAGGGTGACCAAATAGCAAATGTGAAAAATTGGTATGGGGTGAAGGAATAGGCACCTACAATAGCCAGAACCCTGAATATTGAGATTTCATCTCTAAAATTGAGACATCTCGTCACCCTCTTTGGGACAACTTCAGTTTTCTTGTGCAAAAGCAACAAATCTCCTGCTTCCGGTCTATTATTAAAACCTAACTCCATGGTGGCTGTGTCTACACTGTGGGGGTGTTCTGGGGACCAGAGGTGTCCCAGAGAAACCCCACAACGTCCAGGGAACACGTTTGCTCTTCCTTTTTTTTTGTGGAAGAGCAAACTCACTCTTTTGGGGAGCCCTGTATACCTCGTTCTACAAGGAATAAGGCTCCTCCAAAAGAGGAGACTTTTCTGCCATTTGGCCCCATCTAGACAGGGCCAAATGATGGGAAGGCCTCTTCCAGAAAAGCAATCGGGAAAAGCTACGTAAATTGTGGAGCACAATTTGCGTAGCTTTTTCCGAGAAAAAAACAACCAGCGTCAGTGCAGGCCTAGCCAGTTTGATCCCCAGCATATTTTTTGTCTGTACATCTGCTTTGGGTCCCAGCTTTGTGTACTTTGACTTTCTTGGGTTTGTCAAAGGGAACATGTCTAAAAGCATGTCTACATTGTAGGCTAACGTCAAGTTAAGTTATGCAACTTCTGCTACGTTACTTGTGTAGCTGAACTCGAAATAGCTTAACCCGACTTTTGGTGCTGTCTACACTGCAGGAAGTCAAGAAGAACACTCTTCCTTCGACTGCCCTTACGCCTTGTGAAATGACAATTACAGAAGTCAGAGTAACAAGCCCGTTATTTCAAAATTATTTTGAAATAATGGGCTTGCTGCGTAGACTTGCACTCTATTATTTCGAAATAACATGAGTTATTTTTAAATCAGCATGTAATATAAACATAGACTAACATGCCTGCTACAGAAAACTCAGTGTTGTAACTGATCCTTATAGCAAGTAGTCTCCTTTAGAAAATGGACTTCAAATATTTGATGGCTTAATTTCTCTACATTAAAGGAAGCTTTCCTAGTTGCACATCTCCTGAGCATGTTAGGGCAGGAATGGTGTGATCTCATTTAGCCAGTGCAGATCAGTTCTATATGCAATGATTTCCTGCCAATATCTTAACATGCAGCATCCTTAAATGGTTCCGGTTTTATGGTTGTGGTCCTATTATAAAAACAATAGAATACTATAGTTATCACATATTAAGTTTAACACATTGCTTAATGCAAAGAGATATAAATAATAAAATTAATAATAATATTAAAGAATGAAATTATTCTGAAAAGAAAGCTAAGGTTTTGTCATTTGTTTTTATTATGTTTTATTATGTTTTTAAAGATTCCAAATGGTGCTTTTTAAAGTTATAAGCAAATGTTTGTGTTTCTATAATGCCAGATGTTTTTTTTATTTTTAATGAAATGCAGAAAAAAGGATAATTCATAATTGACAGGATTCTTTAACTTACTTTCTCTTTAAATTTAAATTCTGTTTAAAAACATCCAAACTGATACTCTGCTGAAGGTTTTTACTTGCCTGTGTGCAATTGTTCAATTTTTGTCATCTTTGTTTAAACACACTGCAGGTTGATAGGGTAATTTATACCAAACTTCCCAAATATATTTGCCTTGATTTTCCTTTATTTACTTTTAGAAGCCAAGTTACATGAAACATCAAATTCACATCTTCTTTTACACTATGTCTACACTGGCATATTATTCTGAAATAATAGCTCCCAAAATAACTATTTTGAAATAACCATTATTCCTCTTCACAAACAGGAGTTATTATTTCAAAATAACAAGCCCACTATTTTGAAATAATGGGCTTGGTAGAGATGACACTCACCTTGTTATTTCAAAATAAAGGGAGTTATTTTGAAATAACTCTCCAGTTAAGGGCACATCTACACAGGAGGGCTAAAGTCAAATTAAGCTACTCAGCTTGAGCTACTCCAATTGCATAGCTTAAGTTGATATAGCTTAATTCGACTTTTGGCACTGTCTACACAGCAGGAAGTTGAAGGAAGAACACTCTTCCTCCGACTTCCCTTAAAATGAGGGTTACAGGAGTCAGAATAAGAAGTCCTCCAGGTCAACATTACTTTGAAATTATGGCTTGCAGTGTAGACACACTCTTTGTTATTTCAGAATAATGTCAGTTATTCCAATATAGCACTGCTGTGTATACATAGCCTTAGAGAGAAACAATCTCCCTCTTCTGCCCCCAGGGAATGGTAGAAATCCAATCTCTAGTAAAATTGAAATTAGGCACAATCTCCCAATTGCTTCCATTTTACAGCAAGGCAGGTGTATATGTATTGCCATCAGGGGGAACCGAACCTGGGGCCTCTGGAGCTTAGTGCATAAGCTTTGGCTAAAAGACAGCTGGGCTACATCTGGACTGGCATGATTTTCCGCAAACGCTTTTAATGGAAAAGTTTTTCCGTTAAAAGCATTTGCAGAAAAGAGCGTCTAGATTGGCACGGACGCTTTTGCACAAAAGCACTTTTTGTGGAAATGCATCCGTTCCAATCTAGATGCGGTTTTGCGCAAGAAAGCCCCGATCGCCATTTTTGCCATCTGGGCTTTTTTGCGCAAAACACTTTTTAGCTGTCTACCCTGGCCCTCTTGCGCAAATACATTTGCACAAGAGGGCTTTTTCCCGAACGGTAGCAGCATAGTATTTGTGCAAGAACACTGACAATCTTACATTAGATCGTCAGTGTTCTTGCGCAAATTCAAGCGGCCAGTGTAGACAGCTAAAAGTGCCAGTCTAGACGCAGCCCTGGTACTCAGCTAAGACTGTAGAGCAAACTCATCCGCGAGTGGAATCACCCTATGTACATGTAACCAACACACACTTAGGCTGTGTCTACACTGGCATGAATTTCCGGAAATGCTTAAAACAGAATAGTTTTCGTTATAAGTATTTCCGGAAAAAGAGCATCTATATTGGCAGGCTGCTTTTCCGGAAAAGCCCTTTTTCTGGAAAAGCATCTGTGGCTAGTGTAGATGCGCTTTTATGGAAAAGAGCCCCGATCGTCGTTTTTGCGATCGGGGCTTTTTTCCGGAAAAGACTACTGGGCTGTGTACACTGGCCCTTTGCCAGAACCGTGTTCCGGAATAAGGACTTATGCCCGAGTGGGAGCAGCATAGCTTTTCCGGAATAGTGGCTGATTTTGTACAGTAGAGTGTTGTTGCTTTTCTGGAAATTCAAGGGCCAGTGTAGACAGCTCGCAGCTTATTCCGGAAAAGCGGCTGATTTTCCAGAATAAGTGGCCCAGTGTAGACACAGCCCTAGTGAGTGTGGTTCTCTGTTCAATGTAGTGGCCCTGAGACCACTTATAGATGGAGAGAGAATGAGAGTCCCAGTCAGTAAATTCATACATGCAGTTTCTGTAGGAAGTAATCCTATGTTGATAGGGAAAGGGACTAGCCACTCCATTAGTAGAGATAAGCAAAAAGTGAAAAAAAAATCCTTAGCTGATGTAAAGTGGCATAGCTCCATTGGCGTATATCCAGCAACATCAGTAGAAATGAACCAGTTTAGTCCAAATGAGTGTCTTGCCTGAGGATCTGACGATACACTGAAAATTCATAATCAGAGCTTCTAAATAGAGGGAGGAGCAGAGTTTGGAGGAAGTAAATATGGGTATATTTGCATACATCAATGGTCAAATTAGTCTCAGTAGACACACTGATGATAAATAGCCAGTATCTTAACATAGGTTTTAAGAACAAAATAGAGGTCTACATTTTGTTCTTAAATATGCTACAGTACATCCAAAATCTGGTGTAGATCTCACTGCTAGTAGTGTAAATTCAAGAGACTTCTGCTGGATTTAGATCAGTATGAACAACAGGATTTGATCCATTCACCCCCCACCCAACCCCACACTCCACCAACACCACCACCTGTCTCTTCTACAAGCTGGGCGAAGTTATCCCTGTTGAATAATGGGCAAAAGCACTGTGTGACCCTATTTCATTACTGAGTTACTGCCAGGAAAGTGTTATTCAATTATTCACCAGGCCTAGAGGGTGTAGGACAGCTTTGGAGACTATTTTTATCCTATCAGGAAAGAGCAGCTTTTAACTTTGGGAAAGTAAAAAATCAAATTTCCTGCAGCAGCATCCTGTAAAAGGTGCTGTGAAATTGGTCTGAAGAAAGAACACACCATAGCCGCAGGGCTGGGCTCTCTTTTAATGACAAAGTGTTCCCCAGTGGATTGCAGAGACTCGCCTGCAGTTGTGCTTGGATTCCAAAGCTGGGAACTGCCGCCATCGATTAAATCAGGGCTGAGAAAATGCAGGGAGACACGTACAAAATTCAGAAATGGTGCTAGGGGATGGAATGGAAGAGCTGGACACGCACACACATCGCGACAGAGAAGAAGGAAGGTCCAAAAGAAGCATTGGACTTGGGCTCAGAAGATCTGGCTTCCGTTCTGACTTCTTCCTGACTTTGAGCAAGCCATTTTTTTCCCTTTCTGTGTGCCTCAGTTTCCCCTCTGTAATCGAGGGACAGTGTTTTCTTTCTCCCATCATTATCTATCTTTTCTAGTAAGACTGTTAGCAGGGACTGTCTTTTATTATGTGCATGAACAGCACATATCATAATAGGCCCTGCTGTTGGTTGGGACTGTAGGGCTACGTCTAGACTGCAGGCCTCTTTCGGAAGAAGTTTTTTTTTCAGAAGAGATCTTCTGAAAAAACTTCTCCTCAAAAAAAAAAAGAGAGCGTCCACACTGCAAAAGTGTATCGAAAAAGCGATCTGGTTTTTCGAAAGAGAGCATCCAGACTGCATGGATGCTCTCTCGCATGTAAGCTGTAATTCTATGGACGGAGTGGCCACCCGGGCACCTGTGTTTTTTCTTCTTTCCTCTTCTTCCGAAAGAACTCCCTCTTCCCCGTCCACATACAGGAGCTCTTTTGCAAAAAGGTTTCTCCCTCGTAGAATGAGGACTACCAATGCCGGAAAATCCCCTCTGTTCTTTCAATTTTCTTGCGGAAGAACGCAATTGCAATGTGGACATTCCTCAAGTTTTGTCGGAAAAACAGCCATTTTTCTGACAAAACTCCCTAGTGTAGACATACCCTCAGGCATTACAGTAATTACAAAGAATAATAAATCTTTCTTCATATCTCAGCACATTCCTGGCCAAGTAAACACAAACCTCTCTCTCTCTCTCTCCAAGCCAGGCCAGAAGGAACAAGCTTCATGTTATCACTGGGATTTTTTTACATCATTTTCTCTTCTTTGGCTTCCCGGTTGTTACTCTTTAGTCTCACTACCGACTACAGTGCTGTAAATAATCACGTTCTGCGTATTGGTAGAAAATGAAGTGAAAGGTTCTCGTTAGTGCTTTTTTGCCTTCAGACCTAAAGTTCAGTGGTGAGGGATACTGGAGCGTAGCAAACTGCTACTGTGCTGTTATTTCTCACAACTTTCAAGTACCTAAAAGCTTGCTACACGGAGGAGGGAGAAAAATTGTTCTCCTTAACCTTAGAGGATAGGACAGGAAGCAATGGGCTTAAATTACAGCAAGGGAGTGTTAGGTTGGATATTAGGGATAACTTTGTGTCAGGGTGGTTAAGCACTGGAATAAATTGCCTAGGGAACTTGTGGAAGATATCACTGGAGATATTTAAGAGCAGGTTAGACAGACACCTATCAGGAATGATCTAAATCAGGGGTGGGCAATAATTTTTGGCTAGGGCCACTTCAAAATTTTTTGAAGGGTTTCTGGGCCACCCCGGAAGGTGTGGGGCTAGGGCAGAGGAAACTTCGCGCACTCCTCCCTCCCCCAGGCCAATCAGGGCTTGGGGGAGGGGGAGCGTGTGAAATTTCCTCCCACCCTGCCAGAAGCATGTGGCACTTCAAAGTGCTATGTGATCCTGGCAGCGTAGAGGAGACTTCGGGCACTTCTTCCACCCCCAGCCCCTAATTGGCCTGGGGGCAGGGGAGCGGCAGGGCCTCCGCAGGCCGGTTCAACCTGCTTGGTAGTCCGGATCCAGCCCGTGCAGACCCTTTTGCCCACCTCTGATCTAGACAGTGCTTGGTCCTGCCAGGAGGCAGGGGAGTGGACTTGATGACTCTCAAGATCCCTTCCAGTTCTTGTGTTCTATGATTCTGTGACACTTATGTAAATAAGTAGGGTAAGGAGTGGGCACAACCTTCGCGCCATCCCTTTAATCCAATGACCAATGCACTGGAGCCCGTAGAACTGGGGGAGGGCTGGTGCACGTAATGTGCCTCGGGGAGCAAGAGACGGTGATTATCAGACTCATCATTTGGTTCCGGCCCTCCCTGAGAGGAAATTCAGTTCCTCCCCACCCATGACGTTGGCTGGAGTGTGCAGTGACAGGCCTGTCTTATTAATTTCCCAACCTGTAACATTCTAGCCTCACTTCAACCCTAAAAAACCTTCCGTTGCTTTTTACGTGCAGATTAAAACAAGATGAAAATTAATTTTTCTGAGAAAAGAAGTCCCACAGCATCAGCCCCCATGATTTGTTTTAAGTTTTCATTTTAATTAAGTTATTCTTATCTTGAATTCCCACACAATCCAATTACCTGGGCAAATTTTAATGCATTCTCTAAATTTAAGCAATCCCATTCTTTTATTAAAAACAGTTATTAGTTTCATAAACCTTCCCACATAATTAGAATAAAACCTGTGGGACAATGCTGGTGACTCAGCAGATTTAATGGTGGTTTTATTATGCCTTTAAAAATATGTGAGGATTTTTAAACTTTTACTGTATATTTGTAAACAGCACCTGACAAGAAGATCTATTTGCAGGAGAAAACATAAAGTTACACTCAAATCCAGCCCTTTCCTCATTAGCTGGTAGTGTTGGTAAAACTCCGTGCTTTCAGAATATGTATTGATGCACCTATCATCCATGAATGTATCTAGCTATTTTCTGAACCCTGTTGAAATTCTGGTTTTCTCAATGTCCTCTGGCAAGGAGTTCCATGGGTTAACTGATCTCCGTTTCAAGCACTGCAAACACCATGGATCTTCAGCGTCACAGTCAGAGGGCTAGTTACACCTCTACCCCTTTTCTGAACTCTCTGTCCTTAGGTGGCATGGAGAACATGGCACTCAGGTGAAAGGTAGGCTGCATTCACACGTCACTGTGGTGCGTAGCAGCGGGGAAAAGCTCTGACAAGGGAAGGCAGCAAGGAATGGTTCCAGCAGTGAGGCACTCCATTACTAAAAATAGCAGTGTGGACATGGGAGTCACTGCTCCAATGTGAAAGAATACTCTTCTAGGGTACCTACCCCCAGGACTCAGACATATAGGGCATTCTACAGTTGAACCTCTCTAGTCCGGCACTCTCTGGTTTGGAAACATCCATGGTCTGGCATGATTTGAGTTAGCCGGGTGTCCACTTATCATGGGTGTGGCCAAGTTTCCCGCCATCCAATAAAGTTTGTTTACAGCCACCAGTCCTGGCTCTCCGAAGACATTTAGGGGGAAATCAGAGCTAAATAACAGCACAGAACACTAAGAGCCCACTAAGCAGCGGACGTGTTGGCAATGCTGTTAGACAATATTGACCTCCCATGGTTCAGCAAATTCTCTGGTGTGGCACCGGGCAGGACCCGAGGGTACCGGACTAGAAAGGTCCAACCTGTATTCACCTAATCCCTCTACTCTGCTATTTACCTCTATGAAGAGTGTAGTGTCAGTACTCTACAGGTGTGTCTAGACTACAGGGTTTTGTCAACAAAACTATACCTGCGTCTACACTACCGCCGAGTTCTGTCGACATAATGTTGACAGAACTCGGCAGTTTTGTCGATGGCGGTAAACCTCTTTCTACAAAGAATAACACCTTTTGTCAACAGAGTTCTGTCGACAGAAGGTGTTATTGCATCTACACTGTCCTTTGCATCTACACTCTCATGTCGACAAAGCGGCTTGTTTTGTTGACGGAAGTGGATGTAGTCTAGACGCTCTTTGTCGACAGAAGCTTTGTCGACAGTATCTGTAGACAAAGCGTCTGTGGACAAAAGCCTGTAGTCTAGACATACCCGACGTGTCACCCTACATGTAGACATACCCTGAGTTCAACCTCTCTGGTGTCCGGCCCTGTGCCTTTGACCAAGCCCTTGGATACAGGGACCCCGTGTGCCTATTGTTCTTATCTGGCAGATCTGACTCAGTTCACCTGACATTCTTCCCATCAGGAGTCCAGGAGCTCTGAATCAACACTTGGCAATAGGAATTAAATGTTAGAGGGGAAAGGATTTTAAAAATCTCCTGACTGTGCTTAGGCAAGTCTGATTTTTTCAGGCCCTCCAGCAGATGTCTATGTTGCCTCCTGTTCTCCTAAATAAATATCCCTCCCACACTTTAAAGAATATTCCTTTTTAAACCTGTCAGGTTTTTTTTCTTTGACCTATCTTCACGGGCCTTTTCCTGTCTGGCTATTATCTTTTAACAGCCCTTAAGTGTATATTCAGGGGTGGCTTATCCTGAGACATTTGTTTAATTCCTACTTTTTTTTCCTACCAGTTCCTATATCAACTAACTCAATTTAATCATACAGTAACTTCCCAGTATTATGTAGGCTAACTGAGGGGAAATCCCCCTTTTTTACAGCTACTGTGAACATAATGGCAATGTAGCCATAGAAGCATTGAGGGGGTAGAGAGGTGACAGTGTAGTCAGCTGTGCTGAGTTCAAACCCACCTGAAATCACTTGGTATGTCCTTGGCGTGGCTCAGCCATGTTTCCACTGACACAACCCACACTACTGTGCCCTACCTTGCTTTTTACGCTCACACTAACTTGAGAAGAGGGCATGAGGAAGGGAAATCACACACCTGGGGTGTGTCTAGACTACATGGCTCCGTTGACGGAGCCATGTAGATGAGTTTGTTAGACATAGAAAAATGAAGTGGTGATTTAAATAATCAAGGTCCTCCAAAGGAAAGGGACTATGGCAAGATGGAGTGTTTTCCTCAGTTTCTTCCATGGTATCAGAGGTGCTTAGCAGACCCCTATATGGAGTAGAAGTCTAGCTCAGGGTGTCTTCTACTCTTTCGGCAAGAGCTGAGTCACTGCCCAAGTGGGGAGGCTGCAGGCAGGGAGAGGCAGCTCCCTGATTCAGGGCTGACTAGCCTCGGCACAAATTAAGGCGGTGGCAGGACAGCTCTGAATTGCACCACTCCACTTGCCATGACCTCTTCCCACCCCGTCCTGCCTGGGCCCAGCTCCTGGTGTGTGCCTAGTACACCCTCCGCCCCCTAGCCCTGGGAATTGGGGGAGGAGAGCTGCAGGAAGTAGCAGAATCAAACCTCCTCTGTCCTCTTTCCCTCATCAGAGGGGTCCCGTGCTTGGTAGGAAACACTCCCCTGGCTGCTTAACAACCACTTGCCTCTGCTGAAGAGCAGAGACTGCAGGGCTAGCTCGAATGATAATTGCACAAAGGCTGTGTTCACCGAATAGCCCTGACGATTCCTCCTGTTGTTTAGCAAATGTGCCGTTCCCTTTGCTTGCCCGTAATGACCATTAGGACAGCACTGTCATTTGGACTTTATGTAAATGCAGCTCCCTCACCCCTGCAATCTCATGTACCCAGCATACGCACCTCGCTAAACAACAACCCAAGCCAGGCAGTTTTGCTCCCGACGTCTATTCAAATGGCATGAGGTTCAGGGACCATTAGATCCAGTCTTTGTGCTCGTTTTTAACTATTCTTATGCAATGTGACAAATCCGTGACCATATTGTAATTCAATGTGACAATATTGTGATTTGATAGAGGCTTGGGACATCTAGAATAGACCTAAACAGAGTTAATTCAGTTTTGTCTCTGCACTAGCAGCCAACGTTAGACTGAATTCTCACCTACCCTTTCCGGTCTCTGCGTCCTTTCCTAATTGCCTGCATTTGCCACAAGGTCTTGGTCTCAACATTTTAATGCAGACCTTTGTGTTTCTTTCACAGCAACCTGAACATTCCCTCTTCTGCTTCAGTATCTTCACCACAAGGTTTCATATTGATCCCCTGTCATGGGGTTTCTTTTCTAAGCAGCTAGGTCTTGTTGTGCGTTCTCAGACTCTCTCAGAAAAGCTCTATAGACTCCAGGTTCTTTATTGATGCACGTGTTGGGTTCCCTCCTCCCCGCCTAGCATCTGATCAAAGCAATCAATAAATAAGTGCTGTTATTATATTTCCAGACTTTGTGAAGATCCATTAAAGAAAGAGAGAGAGACAAAAGCCCTAACAAGAAAAAGATCGAAGTCACATCAGCTGTTAACAGAGGGTTCATGGTCCTACAGTGCCCTGAGACACTGGGACAGGACAGGATCTGTGGACTAAAACAAAAATATGGGTGCAAAACTATAGGATTGGATCTTTTGGGTGTACGATCATCCTTCAGACATGTCAGTGAGCAGCGACATGACCCATTCTCCTCCTCGCGTCTAGACCACATGGCCAGTAGACTAGCCAGCTGGTAATTAAATTCCATCCGGAGAACTGACGAAGTGAGTCTTTGCCCACGAAAGCTTATGCTCCAACACTTCGGTTAGTCTATAAGGTGCCACAGGACTCCTCGCCACTTTTGCAGATTCAGACTAACACAGCTACCCCTCTGATACTTGATCCGGAGAACTGTGAGCCCTAACCTGATGCCCTGCTGGCACTGGTTCCGGCCAGCCTTAACTTCAGTTCAGAGTCCACTCAATGTGGACATGCTAGTTCGAATTAGCAAAATGCTAATTCGAATGAGTTTTTAGGTCTAGATGCACAAATTCGAATTAGCTTAGTTCGAATTAACTAATTCGAATTAAGTTAGTTCGAATTAGTGCTGTAGTGTAGACATACCCTAAGGTCCCACGGGACTACTCGTTTTTTATTGGTACATATAATTCATTAAAAGGGCAATTTCAGTCTTCAGACCTACAGTTGCACCCTGGAAAAAGTTTGCCAACAGTATGCACAGAAAGGCTGTGTCTAGACTGGCAAGTTTTTCCGCAAAATCATTTGATTTTGCGGAAAAACTTGCCAGCTGTCTACACTGGCCGCTTGAATTTCCGCAAGAACACTGACGATCTCATGTAAGATCTCATGCGGAAATACTGTGCTGCTCCCGTTAGGGCAAAAGCCCTCTTGCGCAAATCATTTGCGCAAGAGGGCCAGTGTAAACAGCACAGTACTGTTTTCCGCAAAAAAGCCCCGATCGCAAAAATAGCGATCGGGGCTTTTTTGTGGAAAACCGTGTCTAGATTGGCCACGGACGCTTTTCTGCAAAAAGAGCTTTTGCGGAAAAGTATCCTGCCAATCTAGACGTGCTTTTCCAAAAATGCTTTTAACGGAAAACTTTTCCATTAAAAGCATTTTCGGAAAATCATGCCAGTGTAGACGTAGCCAAAGTGTATGATTTCACTGCACTCCTCTGCTAATCCACCTCACCTGAAACTGCATTTGAGTCCTTTGCGTCTCCTCCTGAGAATGAATTCACTATGTCATTACCTCTTCTAGCCTTGATTCAAGCACCTGTTTAACTTTAAGCTTGTAACCACTGAAGTCCATGGGACTGCTTGTATGCTGATAGCCCAGGGTTTGCTTAAGTGCTTCGTTGGATCAAAGCCTGCAGGGAGGAAGTGTCGGGAGGGTTAACAATATGAAGGGCTTTGCGCTGCAGAATGAATTAATTTATCCAGTGACATGTAGGAAGTCGGACTGGAGCCAGTTTTCCAATGTGAAATGCTGACTAAACCAGTGGGCCTCCATGTGGCTGCTAGAAAAGCACTGTTGTATTTCTTTGTTCACTTTTGTCTCCTTCTGTGATGGGGTGGTGAGTTCTGTGGGACCGTGGTGTCCACGCTCCACCAGTGTAAGAACGTAGGAGCCCGACTCCACCAAAGTTCAGGGCCGCGTCTTTCCCTCAGCCCTGCCTGTCACCAGTGCATTCCCTCAGCACAAGCCCCAGCTCTGCCTGCCATCCATGGGCAATTGAAAAGGGCCTGGAGACCCTGGCCAGCCTCACTGGAAGTGTGGTGGGTTTCAGTGGCTTCCCGCCTGCCCACTCTGTGCC
Source organism: Pelodiscus sinensis (assembly GCF_049634645.1). Classification (NCBI taxonomy): domain Eukaryota; kingdom Metazoa; phylum Chordata; order Testudines; family Trionychidae; genus Pelodiscus; species Pelodiscus sinensis. The sequence continues at coordinate 5,451,669 of NC_134717.1, read as the reverse complement.
GCTTCTGAAGCCGCTTCTGAATTCTACAGCCTTGCTGCCCCGGCTCTCTCCCCCTCCTCCAGTGTTCAGGGTATTGACCCCAGGATCTAATGACGTGAGAACAGCATTCCTGGGGAACGTTCATACTCGGGGTAGGCGAACCTGGATTCTTGGATCTGTGTGCCAGTCACACTGGTTAACTTTGCAATGTAGACTTTCCCTCAGAGGCAGAGTGGTCAGAGGCTGTGTCTAGACTACATGCCTCTGTCGTCAGAGGCATGTAGATTAGACACATAGGCAAAGTCAAATGAAGCCGCGATTTAAATGATCATGGCTTCATTTACATTTACATGGCTGCCGCGCTGAGCCGACAAACAGCTGATCAGCTGTTTGTCGGCTCAGCGCGGCAGCCATGTAAATGTAAATGAAGCCACGATCATTTAAATCGCGGCTTCATTTGACTTTGCCAAACAAACAAATCTACATGGCTCCGTCGACGGAGCCATGTAGTTTAGACGTACCCTAATGGATTAGATCCCATTGTGAGAATCAAACGATCTTGGGCAACTGGTTTCCTCTTCCTTTCTTTCTGTGTTTTAGAGCCTTCAGAGCAGAGGCAGTCTCTTATCGACAAAAGTGAATACAATCGGACCCAATCTCTAGTGATTTCTCTAGAAAATCACAATAAAGAATTATAATCTAAGAGGAAATGTTGTAATTGAGACCTGGAATGTACTCGTGCATTTTGCCTTGTGAGAAGTTTGCTATGGACTCTGGAACTGTAAAGGGCTAAGCAGACAGAGGCGATATTGCTATCTGAGGAAATGAATGTAACCTCTGCAATCTGCTCCAAGATTGAGTTTGTTCTCCAACTTCTTATTACAAAGAGAGTCCAAGGAGATAGAGTTAAAACTAATATATGTCACTGACACTTGGAAATAAGTGTATCAAAATGTGTACAAGGAAATATACCCAAGCAAACAGCTTAGAGATCTTTGTTACAAAATCTTTGTACACAAAACTGATTAGTGTCCCATATGAAGAGAGATAAAAAAGACTGGGACTTTTCATCTTAGAAAAGAGGAGATTAAGGGGGGATATGAGAGAAAATCATGACGAAAGTGAATAAGGATAAAGTATTTACTTGTTCCCATAATAAAAGAACTAGAGGTCACCAAATGAAGTTAATAGGCAGCAGGTTTAAAACAAACAAAAGGACATTTTTCTTCACTCAACACACAGTTAACCTGTGGAACTCCTTGCCAGAGGACATGGTGAAGACTAGGACTTAAGCATTGAATTTATCTAGCTCTTTTTTTGAACTCTGTTTATTAGTCAGGATATCTAAGAATGGTGTCCCCAGCCTCTGTTTGTCAGAGGCTGGAAATGGATGACAGAGATGGGATTACATTCCCTCTGAGACACCAGGCATTGGCCACTGTTGAAAGACAGGGTAGTGGGCTAGGTGGACCTTTGGTCTGACCCAGTATGGCCGTTAATATGTTCTTATGTTATATTCTTAGTGATACTTAACCATTTAAGATCAGTGCACTGTTCCTGATCGCTATATTTCATGACTAGAACAGCCTCCAAGAGTGTGGTTTTGACATGACTAGGCTCAACAGCTTCTCCATAAAAGAACAGTCTTCCAAGAGGCAGGAGACCGCATTCCTGTGACTGTACCCAGTTTGAGTTGAGTTTAAGGGCGGGAATGGTAGTGGTGGATGGGGGCAAACAGACTGAATCATTGAGTAAAGCTGAACTGCTATTTGTAGACTCAGAGTAAAATACAAGCAGCATGCTTAAATAATTCTGTATTCCAACAGACTATTCTTCATCACAGGGTGAATGGGGAGGAAATAAATTATCATAGTCTTCCCATGCAATAAGTTCTGCCCATTCCTAAAACAAGACTCTGTGAGCAGAGATAATAATGTTTAATAACAAAACTGGACTTTCCATCTTACCGGATGTTTTGACATTTGCTCTGGCTTCACTTAAGAGAAAAAAAATCAAAAACTTTTCACAGAATGAAGAGCCACAAAATATTGAATTCACATATGTCAACAGTTTATTTCCTTCTACGCTGACATTAGTCTCCATACCTGCTTGTGTTGCTGCAGTGCATCATGGGAACTGTAGTTCTGTGTTTGTATTCTCTCTTATCTGCCTTTCTATTTTTACAGACTACATCACACATAATGCACAGTGGTCTTTCCCAGTGAGTAAGCTGCCAGTGTGCCTATGAGCGTTCTAGAGATTAATGATACTAAACCGCTTGAAATGTTTTCCTTTGATGATCCCAACAGAAGATTCTACCAAAATCAACCTGTTCCCACAGAATGTTTCTATTTCGATTTAATGCCATTTTCCAATGGGAAATTCATTGGTTAGAATGTTTTGATTAACCCAACTCAGCCGATCGTACAGATCGTCGAAATGGGATCAGACCGATTCTTTGGGCTGTGCTGAGTTCTTTGAACTTGACTCCGTAAGAGAACTTGAATACTCCACTGGGTCCTTTGGGACTCAGTTTCCTGCAGTGTGGCTCAGATGCCCAGCTGCACTCACTCGCTTTCGCTTATTCCTGAATAAAAACGAATTTTTATCTGTTAGGTGTTAAGAAGTGAACTGAGAAAATTGTCCACATGTATCTGAATTATCAAGCAAACTTTAATTCTTCCACATCAGCAATCTTTCAGCATTCACTTTCCACCATGCTCAACATTCATGCAGTCGAGTTTCACTGATTTAAAAATGCACTTAAATGCCAAGGTGAACTTCAGAGTTACTTGTCTGGAAGCCTGAGTCCTCCCAAATTGCTCCAAGCAAATTCTGAATTTTACATTTGATTGTAACACTGGCAAATGGCAGTTCACAATTTAAACTACCTTCATCAGTTAGGGAAGACCGAGAGACAAAAACAGCATATGCAAATGACCAACTCACTCTCAATCATCAAATTGCCCTCTTACCAGCTTCTCAGCAGATGGGTGTCCGCTAAGTTCTGACATTGCCAAGAACATAATTGTATATAGTTCTCAGAAGAGAGTAATTTATTCCCCGTCCCACCTGGCTGATGAACATGGTCCTTACATGGGCACATTCTACAATGAGAGAAACTACAGCGGTGTCTACACTGGGAAGGTTTGGCGACAAAAGTCAACAAGCAAAAGTGCCAAAAGTGAAAAATAGTCAAACTGGTTTTTCTGCCTCTCATTGTCAACGTTTCATGGCCACATGGCTAGCACCTTGTTGACAGATAGAGTGAAGCAGTGTGGGTGAGCACCCCACAGTGGAGTGTTGTGCAAAGGCAGAGCTGATCCCTGTGCTTCCTTGTGGCTCTTTGCTGTGTTGCTTTGACATTCCTCAGCATGGAGAGCTCAGTTTCTCCAGCCCTCCCCCTGCAGCAGCCATCTGCTTGCCACTGTGTTCCTAGCAGAGCAGAATGGAAGCATACCAATGATTTGTTCTTTGTCCTCCAATCAGAGCAGCTCACTCAGCTGTCAGATACTTCCCAGAGCTTTGAAAGGGGAGGGGCACATGCCTGCGGGACAGCAGAGAGCACGAAACTCTGAGCACAGACATCAGGGCAGGCTTTGTGGGATTTTTGGGGTTTTTTCCTAACAAAAGTTGCATTGTAGTGTAAACACTCTCACTGTTTAGGCAGTTTCTGGTGACAAAATACGCCAGTGTAGACAAGGCCTATGTAATTGCTGCTTTCAAAAAGTTCCTCCAGACATGCCCTAATGCAGTACAATTGTCAGGGGCTAAACAACCAAACCCAGGACCCTTGATTTGTTAGCTCTCTTTTGCTGTTCAAACTAGCTATATCAAAGCTAGCTGTCTAGGGGCACATCTACACAGCAGGGCTAAAGTCGAATTTAGCTATGCAACTTCAGCTACCTCAATTGCATAGCTGGTGTCAAAATAGCTTAACTGGGCTTTTGGTGCTGTCTACACATCAGGAAGTCGAAGGAAGATCATTCTTCCTTCGACTTCTCTTACTCCTCATGAAATGAGGGTTACAGGAGTTGGAGTAAGAAGTCCGCCAGCTTGACATTATTTCAAAATAACGGCTTGTAGTGTAGACTCACACTTACGTTATTTTGAAATATCTGATGTCATTCTGAAATAAGGCTGCTGGGTAAGACATACCCTGAGGGTACACCAAAAGCCCAGTTAGGCTATTTCAATTTCAGCTATGCAATAGAGGTAGCTGAAGTTGCATAGCTTAATTCGACTTTAGCCCTGCTGTGTAGCTGCATCCCACATGTGCTTCAGACACACCTCTGCCTGCAGGGCTGAGATACCCTCACAAAACAAAATCTTAACTACTTCATATGAAAACTGTGTATTAAACAGAATACAGGAACATTATATTTGGTCTTGCATTGTTAATGTGCAGAATTTCCATAAGAAAGACTAGCAACTGGGAAGAGGGCAATGCATATGAGTGGGCTACCCAGTGCCTTGTACTCCTTTTTTCTTTTGTACCTGGGTTTAGGGAACCAATCCCGTGAGGGAACTGAGGGCAGCTGACTTTTCCTAGGAAGGGTTCAGCACTGTTCAAGATCAGGCGCTTAAATCAGTCTTTATGGCTTGTTTCTCATTAGTAGACCTATGCAAATATAGTGACTGGATTCCAGTGCCCTATAGTGCCCAGACAGTATTTCTGAATGCTATATTTCACTTTCATTTGCAGAAATAATGTTGTGCATTTGGACTTGATCTTTCTCCCATTGCAATCAATAGAAGACTGGCCATTGACACCAAAAGAGGACCTTATATGAGCTTTTTATGTTTAATATTGGGATAGGATGTCTACCCTACCAGGTGAACAGCAAATTAACAGATGCGATTTGGACTGCTTGTTCCCTCAGCAAAATATACTTATTTCCTACTGTTAGGATGTGGAAGTTGAGGGAAAGAGGGAGAGAGGTGATAAAGCAATGGCAAACCACGATAAAGCAATGGCAAACCACGACCGGACATTCTATTTGTTGACACTGTGCCAAGAGAAAAGGTGAGGAAAGAAGTAGGTTGTATGGAACAGCAGAGACAAAGATACACCGGGGTTGTTCTTAGTCATGCTGCCATATTTAGGGATTCGCCACATCCCTACACAAGCCTGACACTCGTTATCTCCGGATGGGTGGGATTCTGATGAATGGTGCAGTAGCTTCCTGCTGGGAGGATGGGGAAGACGAGCGACACAAAGCAACATTATCCATAGAATAAACCCTGCCTTGCCTCTATTTTCCAATCTCTCAGAAGACAATAAAGAAATGAAATTCAAATATTTATGAAAGGCAAATTTGTGGCTCTGATCATCCCTACACTAGCTTGATTAATCCCAGTGATAATAAGCTTAAGGAACGCATTTTGGGAGAAGAAAGTTGGATGTACGCTAATTCTTTATCTGTTAACATTCTGTTCTAATTTACATTCGGTAATTACATTAATATTAAAAGAGCAAAAGCACTTGCATGAATCCAATGTGCTGCTGGGATAAGTAATTCCATGAGTCCCCATGAAGATGACCCACAATAAATTTTGCACTGTTACTTACTTCAGTACGTTATGATATGTGGTCACTGAGGGTATGTCTAGACTATCTGCCTCTGCAGGCAGAGGCATGTAAATTAGACATACCGACATAGTCAATGAAGCGGGGATTTAAATATCCCCCGCTTCCTTAAAATAAAAATGGCCACCATGTTGTGCTGGCTCAGTTGATCGTTAGCGCAACGCGGCAGTCAAGACATGGATCGGTTGGCAAGGAAAGCCTTTGCCGACCGATCCCTTATGCCTCATAAAACGAGGTTTACAGGATCGGTCGACAAAGGCTTTCCTTGCTGACCGATCTACGTCTTGACTGCTGCGTTATGCCGACGATCAGCTGAGCCGGGACAATGCGGCGGCCATTTTTATTTTAATGAAGCAGGGGATATTTGAAACCCAGCTTCATTGACTATGTCGGTATGTCTAATTTACATGCCTCTGCCAGAAGAGGCATGCAGTCTAAACATACCTTGAGCCACTAACCCAGGGTATTACCTGGGTTTTAATCTAGAACCCTCTACCAGCCACCCAGAAAAACCTCTGACCCACTGTCTGGAGTGGCTCACTACCATGCATACCATTAAAGACCATCCTGTGCTGAGTGCTAAACGAATCACTACCGAAAGCATGAATCTGTAAATACAAATTCTCATGGCTTGTGTGTACCCTTGTGTCTGAAAACAGCAGCTGGAATTCTAAAAAGCTTAGGTTTCCCCTCTGGTCTCTCTGCTGTAGAACTCAATTCTAAAGCAGGCTAGCAAAAGCACCTTAGCTCTGCTCAACCATTGTGAGTGAAAACAGAAGAAAGAGGCTGTCCCATGGCTATTTCGGGATACTGGAGGTATCCTGAAATGTCTACCCCACTTCTACACAAGCTGTTCGTTATTTTGAAATATTTTTTGAAATAACAGGAGCGCTATTGTGCCATACTGGTAAACCTTGTTGCACGAGGGTTAAAGGATGGCTCAAAATAGTACAGTGATAGAGATGCAGCCGTGTTAGTCTGGTGTAGCTGAAACAAAAAACAGGACTATGTAGCACTTTAAAGACTAACAAGATGGTTTATTAGGTGCTGAGCTTTTGTGGGCCAGACCCACTTCCTCAGATTCTTCCACTATTTGATCTGAGGAATTGGGTCTGGCCCACGAAAGCTCATCACCTAATAAACCATCTTGTTAGTTTTTAAAGTGCTACAAAGTCCTGTTTTTTGTTTCAAAATAGTACGTTATTTTGAAATTTGGCACTGTGTAGACTAAATTTCAAAATAAGTTATTTCGAAATAGTTTTGCAATAAGATACACAATTTGCATAGCGCAAATTACATATCTTATTTCAAGCATCCTAAGACAACAGGGGGCTTAAACACATGGGCTACATCTAGACTGGCATGATTTTCTGCAAATGCTTTTAACGGAAAAGTTTTTCTGTTAAAAGCATTTGCGGAAAAGAGGTCTAGATTTTCACGAACACTTTTGCGCAAAAGCACTTTTTGCGAAAAAGCGTCCGTGCCAATCTAGACGCGGTTTTGCGCAAGAAAGCCCCGATTGCCATTTTCACGATCGGGGCTTTTTTGCGCAAAACAATACCATGTTGTCTACACTGGCCCTCTTGCGCAAAAGCATTTGCACAAGAGGGATTTTGCCCAAATGGGAGCAGAATAGCATTTCCGCAAGAACACTGACAATCTTACATGAGATTGTCAGTGTTCTTGTGGAAATTCAAGCGGCCAGTGTAGACAGCTGGCAAGATTTTCTGCAAAAGCAAGTGCTTTTGCGGAAAAACTTGCCAGTCTAGACGCAGCCATGGATTAAAACGGATATTTCAATTGGCACTAAGAAGCACCGGTTCAATTAACCGATGACAGGTGTAATGTGAATAGAGCAAGTTGATCCAGGCAGTGGGTAAGCTACCATCAGTAGGCAATTTCTAAGGATTTTGTATGCAGCTGCCTCTAAGATCAGTCAACTGGTAGCCTATGAGGGGCTTGCTGAAAAGCTTCCATCAACTGTATTTTCATGGGAAAATTGGTTTTCAACTAAGCAGAAATTTTAGTGGAAAAACTGTTTTCCACAGACTCATTTAAATTAAAACAAAACAACCCCAAACTCTCCACATCCACTCTTCTAATTTTCAGCCAAAATTGGAAATATTTGAATGTTCAGTTGTTATTGCAATGCCTCATGGGAGTTGTAATTCAAAGTCACTTGATGCTGCCATTGTCTTCTATCAGGAGGCTTCTCAGCTGGATTTCATCTCCCATGATGCACTGGGTTTCCAACTGCCAAGAAGCACATATTCCTTCACCAAATGAAAGACTGTCATACAAAGAGTGTAGTCTGACCAGAGAGCTTGTCCTATAGGGAAGAATGGGAGCATGATTCATCCAAACTACAACTCCCATGGGACATGGCAGAAACATTTTAGAATAAATACATATTATGTTCTAGTGGAAATATTTTGGACCACCCCTGACCTGGAGTCATGAATCTTTTGCATGATGAATGGAAATGCTTCACTGACGGATGGAACAGATTCAGTTTTCATCAATTCTTGAAGTACTTTATCTCTGAACACAAATATCTGTTTCATTCACACTGAGGTACTATGAGCTCCGATCCTCCTATAAGTGATGTCAAACAAGCCTATGTTTTCCCGAAGACCAAGGTTATATTTGCATACCCACAATGTGTTCTTTCACCTTATACTCACAATGCAACTTTGTGAGCTGCATTAGCTGTAAGGAGAAGGTTAAAGGTGTCACAGATACCATAATGGCAATAATACTTTGCACTTGCTTAGCACGTTTCATTCCCACATAATAAAGAGTTTTGCAAGTACTAATTAATTACACCTCTTTGCCATTAATCATTAACCCTCTTGGTGATTCATTTTTGAGAGTCACTGTAACAACAAGAGCTAGCTGAACTATTTCAACTTTCCAAAAATTTGTGACGTGACAAAAAAAAGGGAGGCACACAGTTTTAGCTCCCTGTCTCACTGTCCAGAAAATATAATTATCCCCATTTCTCAGAGTGACAAGACTGAGCCCACACACGAGGAAAGGGTGTATAGTGGCAGATCAGAGATTAGGGGTTATGTATACTATCGAGCATTTGCCAAGATAGCTATGCTGCCAGAGCCCCCTAGTGTACAAACAGTGTAAACCAGAACAAAGAGTTGTACTGGCATAGTTGTATCACCCTCTATCAGGGATTTTTGCCCCGATAGTCATTATCGGGTGTTATTTCCTTCCCCCAACCACTCTCAGGCACTTGCACGCACACAAATCTATCCAGTGTAGACATACTGACAAAACTTGGTAGTGTAAACCAGACCTTGATCCAGAATTGGATGATATGGATGATGATGATAATATAATTCACTATTTGGTTTTTACCTAGAACCGAAAAAAATTGAAGAAAAACATTGACTATGATTTCTTTCTTTTTTTAATCATTTTTTTGCGGGGAAAAATAATTCCCTTCCTAGTTCTAATCAGAATCCAAGTCCCCTTTTCTTACTGACAGGCTGAACATGCTTCTATGCACATAATACAATATTGCCAGGAACTTAAAGAGGCTTTCTGCAAGAAAATAGTAGCAAGACATCTATAAATCTTTGTTTGCATTGACTGGCTGTGAATAGGCAAGATTTCACTTTAAGCTCGATGGCTTAGATCCGTCAGAGTGCACTGGAGTCCACAGAAAGACTCCCATGGACTTTAATGAGTTACAGACCAAGTACTGCCGATCGAAGTTCAAGCCCTTCAATTTACATTATAAATGTTCCTTTCTGTTCGTCACAAATTCTTCAACAGGTAAAATAACATTCAGTCAACTGAGGGGAGATACGTATCTGCTATAGATGGTAGAGAGTTTGTCTGTTTTGTTTGGTGGTCCTAGCTCTTACTGTTTAGTAGGTGTTCTTGATCAAATTTGCTCTGCAGCTTTCTCTTATCATAACTTAAAGTGATATAAGTGTTTGGTTGTGCCAGGAAAATGGGATGTGCCTGGAATGGGATTGTTTCTCAGAAAGTCATACAGAAAAGAGACAGAATCACCAAAGCAAGTACAGCCCCCCAAATTGACATAACTGAATGAATGTTGAAAGAGACTCAAACAAGATGAAAAGTAGGATGAACCTGGAATAGGATTGCTTCTCAATAAACCTTACAGGAAAGAAATAAAGTTGTGCTTCTGTGTTTCTCAATGCAATCATTTTCATTCCTTGGGGCAGAGCTGGAATTTATTTATTTATTTGCTTATTTGCTTATTAACTTATTTAGACCAGTGACTCAACCTTTCCAGACTACTCTATCCCTTTTGGGAGGTTGGTTTGTCTTGCATATCCCAAGTCTTATCTCATGTACACAGTAATTACTTACAAAATTCAACATAAAATTCAAAAGCATCCCAGCACATTATTATGGGGAAATGGGAAAATGGGCTTCCTTATTTCTTTTTTCCATATAACTATAATATATAATTTCAAATATAAATATCATACTTATATTTCAGTGTTTAGTATATGGAGTAGTATAAACAAGTCCTTTTCTATAAGAGATTTTAGTTTACACTGGCTTCATTGGAGATTTTCAGGTAGCTTGTTGCAAAATGAGGCAACTATGTATATGAGTAGACGACCCTCTTGGAAGACTTCAGTGTACCCCCAGTACTATGTGTATTCCTGATTGAGAGACACTGGTTTAGACCATGTCTTTACTTGGGGGAATATTGATGCTGCTGTGATTGATCTTTCGGAGTTCCATTTAGTGGGTCTAGTAAAGACCCTCTAAATCGAACTCAGAGGGTGACCCCAGCAGCGACCAGCACTCCTGCTCCTGCAAGCAGTAAGGGAAGACAATGGGAGCATTTGCTACCATGGGTCTCCCGCTGTGGGGATGGCAAGGAAACTCAAATGAAGGTACATCAACTTTAGTCTGGTAATTAACATATCTGGAGTTGCCTATCTTAATTTAACCTTTCCCATGATCAAGACACCTCTTATGAATAAAGGTATATTAAAAAATAAATTTAAAAATAATAATTTGCTCTTTGTAGCCAATGATTCCAACACGCCTAGTGGCCACTGTCCGAAGAAAACACATTTCTTGGAACCAAAGAGTTAATATGAACACCTTGTTCATTGGCAAGCTACCTAGCATTGCCATGAAGGTAGCCTAACCTCTCCAGTTCTTAACCTCTCCAGTTCTACCTTGTCCTCTTTGGTGTCTCTTTCCTGCTGCTCATGTTAATACTGCTTTCTGACTGCCCTACCTAACCTGCTTAGACTTTTCTTACCAAGGGGCATGATCCAAATTCAATAAGACTCTTTCCACTGATCTCAGTAGCCCTAGATACATTCTTTGCTTGTGTGTGTGTGTGTGAGAGAGAGAGAGAGAGAGAGAGAGAGAGATCTTTGGAGAAGAGTGATCTACAGGAATTCTGGAAACCTAAATTCTCAGCTGTGTAAGGAAACTGCACAGAGCGGTGGGGAGAATACATCCAAGAACCAGCTTTGGGAGCTTTGGTTGATTTTTCCCCAGGAGGTGGGGACCAAGGAACATCCACCTCAGTGTGTCACACTCTGTTACGCGGCATCAGAATGGGAGAAGAAACATATAGATCACTCCAGGCACTCTGTCAATTGTAGAATGCAGGGGAGAGGGGGGAATGGAGACGATATAATTAGGTTGTTTGACTGGAAGGCCACTTCGGAGCGATGTGGTTTTTAGTTTTGTCACCAGCTGAAGATATTATATGTGTAAGAGGAAGCCAGGAGAGGTGTCTTGCCTGCCTCATTCTAAGGAACTCATTTCCTGAATATTGCAAACACTGGGCCCGATCCTTGAATCAGTTACAGCTGATTGCAATGAAAGATATGAAAGACCATGGATGATAACTCCAATGCGAGGGGACCCCTGGTGCTTTAGAATCATAATTGTTTCTACACCAACCACTCTATGGCCCCAGTGTAGGAGTGTATCAAGAGGAAAGAAAGCCAGGGCCAGGGCATTTTTATGCACGATGACTATCTCTGGGACCTTGGAAGCTGGGTAGGAACTAGAGCAGTACCGAGGCAGCTCTATTTTTCCTGTTTCGATTGGACAGGTAAATTGGACTAGCCCAGGCCTGGTGGGGTGGCACAGAAACATCTCCCTGCACCCATCGGTTTCAAGATATGCCAAGCTACAACTGAGTCCTAACGAGTCTTTAAAATATGCCTAGGGCCAAATCCTCAGGTTGTGTCAAACACCATGGCTTCATTGGCTTTGCAAGAGTTACAATCATTTACACTGCATTATACTGGCCAATATCCATTAGAGGGTATAAGTAACTATTGGCCTAATGCCATTTGCAGAGGTACTCATGCTGTGTTCCGGCCAGTCATAATTATTAGTGATATATATAATTCCTTATGATCTATTCAGAGTGCAGTAAGTAAATAAGTATTAATGCTTTGTACTTAGACTTTGGAGGACAGATATACACACCTGGGAGAAGTCACAGTATCTTCACTGAACGTCATGGATTAAGGATGACTTACAGCAGCTGAGGCTCTGGTCCAGGTAGCTCATTTCAGTTGAAAAGTCTCCGATGGATAGCCGTGTTACTCTTTAACTTTGAAAAGAATGAGTAGTCCTGTGGCACCTTAGAGATTACTAACAAATATATAATATAATCATGAGCTTTTGTGGGCAAAACCCACTTCATCAGATGAGTTGGAGTGGAAATAACCAAAACCAAAAGATATATAACAACCAAAAAAAGTCCCTGTCAATTATAGGGCCAGTGCTAATGAGACTAATTAAATGGGCTGAAAGTGTTCCATTCACTTCCAGCCCACTCATTTATCCTCATCAGCGCTGGTCCTAAAATTGACAGGGACTTTTTGATTTTGGTTATTTCCACTCCAACTCATCTGATGAAGTGTGTGTTGGTCACAAAAGCTCGTGATTTTCTGTATTTTTTGTCAGTCTCTAAGACCTGGTCTACAATAACGGGAATGGGTGACTTAAGACACACATCTCCAGCTACGTTAGTTGCATAGCTGGAGTCAACATATCAGAAATCATGGTTTTGGGCTGTCCGCACAGCAGGAGACCTATGGGAGTAAACACTCCCGTTGACTTCCCTTACTCCTCGTGAGGAGCAGAACTACCGGAGCCGATGGGCGTGCTCTCTCAGTTTGAATTAGCAGGTCTTCCCTAGACCCACTCATTCGATCTCTGGAAGATCAACTGCAGCAGCATCAATCTTCCACGTGGTGTAGACATGGCCTAAGGTGCCACAGGACTACTCCTTCATTTCAGTTGAGACTCTGAAGGCACCAATGAATGAGGTATGTGGTCGATATCACCATTTTAGAGAGAAAATAATGAGGTCACACCACCCAGTGGCCATGATGTTTAGACAATGCTGTAACTATGCCTATTTTTACCTCAGAAAGCAGATGAGGGAAAATAGACCAGTAACTTACACTTACTGTCTTCAGCCTAAGGTGCAGAAAAAGTCAATATGTGAGCACTTGGAATAGCAACAAGATTTTCTTTGGTTCAATATTTTTTACTGTCCAGAACCCACGTCTGTTTTTACAGTGGGACCCCAGACAGGACATTTGCTATTTACTTTCTATTTCACTCTCATCATCTTCTTTCATTTTCTTCTCCTCGGATGCTGCTTTTCCACTCTCCACTCCAAGGCACATCCTGTTCTCACTGCTGTGTCGCTATATCGTATTGCCGGGGAAAAACCGCGTGGGCAATGGATGGGGGAGCACAAGCAGCATAACTACAGAGCATGAATGTGTTGTTTGAATTGGACCGAGTGCAATTTAGTCTCAGTTGGCTCTTGACAGCATATGCTGTTTGCTTCCTCTGAAGCTCATTCTTGGTCCCACGGGACGCTCAGCAAACCACCGTTTTAGACACTTCTTTTCTTTTAGAATTGTTTCCTGAACCAATATTATGCTTTATACAGTGGTGTGCACTTGGACAGAATTCCTCAGAGTGCGAGGAAGGGTGTTAACCTTGACCCCTTCTCCAAGGCGTCTCAACAGCCATTTTTAAGGCATACAATTTTCTGCTTCATTGCCACAGGTTCTTTCACTGACTGTTGCATATTTGATGACTTAACCGTCTATCCCCTCGGAACATTTTACAATTCAATATAAATAAATCCTCAGACTCCAGTTCCATTGGCCTTTTGCTCTTTGCAGCATAAACAAAAATGTCCTACGTACTAGGGAATGTAGAAGCAAACCACCCTTAGTTTAACTGTTCTTAAAAAAATCTTTAGAGAGCCACTTAACTTTTATAGCTTTCAATTGCCTTGGCGTGGTGTTTCGACTACTTTCCTTTCCACACTTACTCTTTCCTAAACCCACTGCATTTCACCTGAGCAACATTTGAATGGTGCTAAATAATGATGCCATACAGAATTGTCTGCCACTCTCTGTGCATTTGTAGCCTAACCATATTTTAAATGTTTTTAAGGGCTGGCATTTTGGCCAAAGATGACATAGCAAAGATATGTCCAAAGCATGTCTAAAACAAACAAAGAAAAAGGAATTACTTCTTCTCTTAGGGTACGTCTAGACTATAGGGTTTTGTCAACAGAAGTTATCTGTCGACAAAGCTTCTGTCGACAAAGAGCGTCTAGACTACATCCAGTTCTGTCGAGAAAGCAAGTCGCTTTGTCGACATAACAGTGTGGACGCAAAGGACAGTGTAGATGCAATAATGCCTTCTATCAACAGAACTCTGTCAACAAAAGGCGTTATTCCTCGTAGAATGAGGTTTACATACGTTGACAAAACTGCTGAGTTTTGTCGACGTTATGTCGACATAACTCAAAGGCAGTGTGGACGCAGGTATAGTTTTGTCGACAAAAGTCCACTTTTGTCGACAAAACCCTGTAGTCTAGACACACCCTTAATGTGCAGTTACCTGGTGGAACTCCTTGCCAGAGGATGTTGTGAAGTCCAAGACTATCAGAGCATTCAAAAAAGAGCTAGAAAAATTAATGGAGGATAGATCCATCAATGGCTATTAGCCAGAATGGGTAGGAATGGTGTCTCTAGGCTCGGTTTGTCAGAAGCTGGAAATGGGTGACAGGGATGTATCACTTGATGATTCCCTGTTCTGTTCATTCCCTCTGGGTCACCTGGCTTTGACCACTGTCAGAAGACAGGGCACTGGGCAAGGTGGACCTTTGATCTGACCCAGTGTGGCCGTTTATATGTAAAACTGAGCTTGGTTGCATTCAATTGGGGTCCCCACCCACTTTGAGGTCCCAACCCGCAATTTGAGACTCACTGAAATAATACATAGGAATGGCACTTACCCCTTTAGCAGTGGGCACAATGTTCTAGGAACTTTCCGGACATTCTGGAAGGTGAAGTCCTGGCCCTAAGGACTTCTCAGTCAAAGATTGACAGACAAGCCGAAAGCAATGAGATTTACTATAGACAACACAACAGAAGTATGTAGCTAAGGGACAATGAAACATGGAGCAGGTAGGGACCTGGAGAAGAACCAACCAAGACCTACCAGGCACAAGAGGCCAGATGGAGTCAATTGTTCAAAAGACAGAAAGAGAAAGATACAGATGGAAGTCTTCCTGGATGGCAAAGGGTGGGATAACGAAGAATAAACTTTCGTTGTTTTCTTCTATTTATTTGATTCAATGCAGTTGTTCTGGCATCTGCTGCCCCATTCCTACTGTGGTGTATCAAAAACTGCTTTAAAATGTGTGCCCTCTAGCTTAATATTTTCCAGGGATTTCCTGCTCTTGCTTGTAGGCAGGAGACATGGCAGGCAAGCTTGCACATGTAACGCCGGTTTGCAGATCAGACTAGAGTCACAGTGTGCTGCTCTGTTTTAGGGAGCAGCCTGTAGCTTCTCAGTATGTTTCAGGGTACTTGTGTGTTGTCGTTCTGAATTTTCAGAAATAATGTTGCTTCGTGTTGCAACCTTCCACAAAGAGTGCTTTTATGTAACTTCTCCACATGTATGTCATGGACATAACATCTCCCCTACCTGAAACTCCCAGGGCATGACCTTTACACCTCAGATTTCTGGTGGTCCTTTGGCTTCACTTCAGGAGTGAAAATATTTCAACACTGTGCAGGTTTCTTGCTTTGTGATTTGAGTTATCTCCTCCCCCAGCCTCCCCCATCTACTCTTCCTCTTTGTGCAGTACAGTGCATTAATAGACAGCTCCTTTGATGAAGGGTCATCTTAAGGTTACAAGCTTCTAAGTATCAGTTGTTAGTAACTCATTGAGTAGACGTCAATTTAACATTCTATGCTCTTTCTAGCCAAGAGTGCTTGTCCTGTACATTGTCATGGGAATTTGCAAGAGCTCTCTTACAGGCGTCATTACACCACAATCAAATTTCCTATAATTGGACTATTGTTAACCTCTTGGTAATAGAAGGAAACAAGTTCATTAAAGTTCAGCCCCTGAACTGAAAAAAAACCAAGGGTTTTTTTTCGTACATGCCTCATGCAGTTCAATTTAATATTCCAAACCAATCTATAGGGGGTGAGGTTAAACTATGTACACTTAAATATATTGAGGACAGAGACTGGATACTTCTCTGGTGTAAAAGGTATGTTTAGCTATAATGGACATTAGTTGGTGCTTCTAGGTTTATTTTCCTGTGGATTTTTTCATGGATTTTAATCTCTTTTCATTCTCAAGATTTTCTCCGTTCTTGCCCTCCCTCCATTTTTCTGAACTATTCTGCTTGATTTACCAATTTTTATGAATACTTCCATATCTCATAGATATGAGCTAAGATATGATTTTGGTCTTCCAAATCCAGTCCAAGAACTGTGCTTACTGAGTACTGTTTAGTTCCGGATAAGATAGGGTTTTCAACCTGGGATGAAAATCCGATCACTGTGCAAGTTGTATCTATTGCGAACCAGTAAGGAAGCAGAAAAGAAAGTGTAAAACTCACAGAACCTTAGAAATGCAGAGCTGTGATGATATGGGAAATGCAAATAGAGAGGAAAAAAAGGTTTTCCAATCTGAGAGATGCTACTTCCAGTCTAAATTTACTATTTGGTATGCACTACACATGTATTATAAGGAAATAAAAAGTATTATATACCAGCTGCTATGTTCCGCCACGCTGCACAAGTATTTTTCTTCTAGCTTGTATGTCCCAAGACAAATTCAACAGCAAAGAAACTAAAACCAAAAGATAAAATCTCTGACTATATATGTGCCTATACAGTGTATTCTTTTAAAATATTGTTTGGTTGCTTCTATATTTTCTTACAAGGAACTCAGAGGAAAGCTCATGAATTAAATATTAATTATTACTCTTACCAGTTACTAAATTTTTATGAGGAAAAACAATCCAATCTCTTTCAGCAAAATATCCAGACCCTGAATCAGAGTTCAAAGATCCAGGAAAGCTGTAAAGCAGGTTGATATAAGCCCGTGTAACATTTTGCAAAATTCCCTGAGATTTCAGGGAAACAAATTTCTTACAGATACTGTTTTGCAAGCAATCAGAATATCATGTGTTTTACAAGTATATTTTAAGTTATTTTCGCCCTTGTACTCCATGATTCTGAAAGGTTAACTCAGACAGAGCCTGGCTAACTGAGACAGAGTTTTTGCAAATGCATTTATTTTGTACGTGTGCATATGCGGTGGTGTAGCTGAGATGGTCCCATGATATGAGGGAGGCAAGAAGGGTGAGGGTAATGTCTCACCTACAGCTGCTGGTCCAATAAAAGATGAGCTTTTGGAGTTCTTCAGGTCTGGGAGAGTGTCACAGTTAAATACAAGGTAGGACAGATTGTTTAGCATAAGGAGTTAACACAGGGTTTTTCCCACGAAAGTGTATGCCCTCATAAATCTGTTAGGGCTTGTCTACGCTAAGGAGAAGATCGACCTTCCAGAAGTCGATTTTCTTGCATTCAATATAGCAGGTCTAATGTAGACCTGTAAATTCAACACTGAGACCAGCCCCTGCTGGAGCCTGGAACCCCTTGTTCTGTGAGGAGGAAGGGAAGCCAATGGGAGCGTGTGGTCACATCGTCCTCTTGTGGTGTGGACGCCACCACAGCTCGGGTTAAGGTAAGCCGACTCCAGCTATTCATTTTACGTAGCTAGAGTTGCATACCTTAAATTGACCTGCCTGAGCTAGTGTAGACCTAGGTAGCTTAATTCGGCTTTGGGTGCTGTCTACACAGCAGGAAGTAGAAGGAAGAACACTCTTCCTCCAATTTCCCTTACTCCTTGTGAAATGAGGGTACAGGAGTCAGAGTAAGAAGTCCTCCAGCTCACCATTATTTCAAAATAATGGCTTACTGTGTAGACGCACTCTTTGTAGACATAGCCTGACATGCCACAGGACTGCTTGTTGTTTTTGCAGATACAGACTAACACAGCTACCCCTCTGAGACATTTTGAGGGACCGTTCAAGGTCAAGTGGCCCATTAACAGGAAAATGAAAAAGACAAAACACCCCAGCATCCCCAGGCGAACGCTTTTTTCACAAAGCCATCACTTTATACCTGACCTCTCGGTCCCTCATCTTCCAAGGAACCCTGCACAACATGTTCAAGGAACAAGCCTGGAAAGTTAAATTCATAATTTTGCTAGACACCCAAAATCATGAACGGAATCTATTTATGGCTTATCCCAACAATCTAGAATGCACTCTCAATCCTCCTTTCTCAGATCCTTTCCCCACCTCCCCCTTTCTTTCCAGTGTGACTGGAAGGGTTTTAATGGGACACTTCATCTTGAATGGCCCCGTCGAATATATGCATGTTGCTGTAGTGCTAACAGCAACTTCTGCAGCTGTGAAGAAGACCTCTGTGTGGCTCAAAAGCTTGTCTCTCTCACCAACATAAGGTTGGTTCAATAAAAAATGTGACCTCGCCCACTTTGTCCTTCTTTTGCATAGGAAAGTAGTTGGACAAGACTGTCTCATACCTGATATGGGCCTCTCCAAATACACGGAATAAAGAATTATGGGCCCAAGTCATGAGTCAGGCCATCACCCGATAGACACAACTGGTAAGTTAGTATGCTGAAGTCAGTGATGTAATGGTAGTGAGTAACCGGTTCAGAAGATAGAATCATGCCCTCACATCCTCCTCCAAAAAGACAACAATTCATCAAACAGACCTCTGTGTTTTGGAGGACTGGAAATGAAACATGGGGCACTTCATTTCTAGGTCACCTATTCACATCCAGCCCTAACGAGCTAAGCTGCAAGAATCGGAAAGCCGTTCAATGAAATATGCAAAGTAAATTGGTGGGCATAGTGCATTTCCAGACCAATAAACCACTGCCACAAAAGGTACTAATTGGTATAGAGCATAGTGGTTGGTATCAAAATGGGCATGGAGACTGGAAAGCATTCTCTCTGTTCAGATAGTTCTTCAAACTGGTTGTACAAACCAAAGCTTATGACATCCTGGGGAGGCCGTCTGGGGAATCTCGCTACCTGTAATGTTAACTCAACACCTGTGCTGTGTCTGTTCTCTGGGTCATGGTGTAATCTCCACCGAAACTGGTACCATTCTACAGTAACTTCATTGCCTGCATGACATCCAGATTTACACCCCAGACTGTAAAACCCTCCTTAGGGATCCAGGGTAGTTCTGCTGACACACAAACTATATGTAAAAGTTACTTGTTTTTGCCCTATAAAGAATACTGAAAAAGTAAAATAAATGGAGCGTCACCCTTCTTACTAAATGAGCTTATGTTTCATGGCCACAATCTCACCGGGAGGTGTAATTAACATCTCAGGGTGCATCTATATAGCAGGGCTTAACTCGTAATAACCTATGCAAATTGAGCGATGTCAATTGCGTTGTTTATTTCAAAATAGCTTATTTCAAAATTAGGAGCGTCTACTTATGTCGAAACAGAGCACTCTTCCTCCGACTTCCCTTACTCCTTGCACAACGAGGGTTACAGGAGTCGGAGTAAGACTCCTCCAGCTTGACAGTATTTCAATGTTATTTCGAAATAACGGCCTGCTATGTAGACATGGACTGAGTTATTTTGAAATAAGGCTAGTTATTTTGAAATCATGTTGCAGTGCAGACATATCCTCACATATCCTATTTTACTCCAGAATAATCTAACTGATTTAAATGGATCAGAGGGGTAGCCGGGTTAGTCTGTAACTGGAAAAACTTAAAAAGCAACAAATCGTTTCCATTTATCTGAAGAAGTGGGGTGTGCTCCCAAAAGCTCATAATACCATCTCTATGGTTTGTTAGTCTCTAAGGTGCTGCAGGACTATTTGATGTTTTTTTCCGTTTTTCTGATTGAAACGGAGTTACTCCAAATTTAGCCTGATGTGCATCATTATGAATTAGGTCCAGGAGGTTAGTGTTTATGAACCATTTAAAGCAGAAGAAGCACTTTGTGCCTCTCATGATACTCGTTATGTTGATGTTTTGTTTTGTTTTCTCCTGGCTAAGTGGCATAAGCAGCATCGATAAGGGCTTTTAGAACGCTGAGTGGCACTCATTTTAAGTCTTCACAACTGCATAACATTAGACTCTGACTATGATGGCTTATGTAGTCACTGACCACTGATGAACACTGAAAGTGTACAATAAAACATAGTAGGCTTAATATGGAGAGAGAGTGTGGCAGACGGAATAGTGCTCGCCCAAAATATTTCTTCAAAATATTTTTAATGAAAAGCATTTTTTTGTCAAAATAATTTTTTAAACATAAAAAAGAGAGACTAAGGATACATCTAGACTGCAGGCTACTTTTGAAAGAAGCTTTTTTGGAAGAGAGATTCAGAAAAAACTTCTTCCAAAAGAAAGTGTCCACTCTTCAAAAGTGCATCAAAAAAGTGATCTGCTTTTTTGAAAGAGAGCGGTCACGCTCTTTGGACGCTCACTCACATGTAAGCTGTGATTACTATGGGTAGAGTGGCCACCAGGACACCTGTGCTTTTTCCTAGAGGCTCTTCTTTTGAAAAAACTCCCTCTTTTGAGTCCCTACGCACCTTTTTCTGAAAGAGCTGTTTTGGAAAAGGCATTCTTCCTCGTAGAATGAGGTTTACCAATGTCGGAAAAACTCCTGCGTTCTTTCAATTTTCTTTCGAATGAATGCAGTAGCAGTGTGGACATAAGTGAAGTTTTTTTGGAAAAACAATCATTTATCAAAAAAAAAAAAAAAACTTGTTGTCTAGATGTACTCAAACACCAAAACTTTTTTTTTTTTTTGGTTTGAATTTGAGCTAGGAAAACTGTTTTTAAATAGAGAGTGAACATTTTGACTGGAAATAGTTTTTTTCCCCAAAAAAACAATATCAAATCTTTGAGAGAATGCTAAATGTTCTGCCGCTGTCATGGATCATTTGAGGATTTACCCTCTGGAGCACCTGGCATTGGACAGTTAGAAGAGAGGATACTGGGTTAGGTGATTCTTTGGTCTGACCCAATGTGGCTCTTCACTGTTAACTTTCTTAATTTCCCATGGAAAACAATGGGCATCGTTCACTTTGGCCACACACTCCACCTTGAGGTCCTCCCACCACTCGGTCTCTTCCCCCTCATGCCCCACCCAATGCTCACATGGGCGGCAGAGGGCAGAGAGGAACAAGCCATAGGTGGAGCCTTGTGGGGAAGAGGCTTGAACGGGAATGGGGCCTCCGGACAGAGCAGGGGTCCATAGTGCAGATGCTGGAGACCTTTCTGAGTGTGGATCCAGTGCTACAGCACCATTGTAAACCCAACACAACTTCCCTTCCGGATCCCTACCCCAGTGCGCTGTCCCATGTTCCAATCATTTCTCTCTCTCTAGGTCTGCCTGGGTTTGGAATACTTTGTTTTCCCACCTTCTGTGAACCTGAGACCAGTGATGGGAGCTCTTGTGCCCTAAATAATTTCTATTTGAAGAATTTCCAACTCTCTTGACCTGGTTTCCCCTCAGAAATATGCTATATCTAAATTCTAAATCATATGCATACCTATCATATACACCACAGGCTATATCTACACTGGCATGATTTTCCGAAAATGCTTTTAACGGAAAAGTTTTCCGCTAAAAGCATTTTCGGAAAAGTGCGTCTAGATTGGCAGGATGCTTTTCCGCAAAAGCACTTTTTGCGGAAAAGCGTCCATGGTCAATCTAGATGCGGTTTTCCGCAAAAAAGCCCCGATCACCATTTTCGCGATTGGGACTTTTTTGCGGAAAACAGTACTGTGCTGTCTACACTGGCCCTTTTGCGCAAAAGTCTTTCGAAAAAAGACTTTTGCCCGAACGGGAGCAGAATAGTATTTCCGGAAAAGCACTGACAATCTTACATGAGATCGTCAGTGCTTTTGCGGAAATTCAAGCCGCCAGAGTAGACAGCTGGTGAGTTTTTCCAGAAAAGCGGCTGATTTTCCGGAAAAACTTGTCAGTCTAGACACAGCCACAGAGAGAGTTTCAGAAATGATTATGGTAGCATTGTTATTCCAGACCTCAAATGTAACACAGGATTGAGAGTTGCTATTTTTCTGAATCTGCTGCCACTGATAAATCTAATCAACCTCCATAATCAACAAAATCCAGTTAAGGATGCTAAAAGTTTTAACATAGGCCAGTCATGACACACCTGGGAGTTTTGCCGAAGTCGGGGCTGCCGGTTCAATCTCTAAACAGTACTAGCAGCTTAAAATAAAGATGTGGTTAAGATGAGACCACTTCAAAGTTGAAGATGTTTAAGTGGGATTATCACAGTAGAAAATGAAGATAATATCTCAAAGGAACGGATTAGCCATCAGCTAATTTGTATTTGTCCTTAATCTTACAGTCAATTACCTGAAAAACCACATAGATATATTTGCATTTGATGCTCTGAAGAGCGAGCATACAGAAATGCAGAAAATTTCAACAAAACCAATGTAAACAACAGTATTATAGGTCTGCTCAGCAGAAACCCAATACAGTGTTTGGCACCTGAAGTCTTCTGAACTGCATCTACTGCCAGAATGATATGGAGAATTTTTCTCTTCATTTTATGATTTTATTAACATTTCAGAATCTCACATGTCCAGATGAAATAGGCGAGTGTTATTTCCTGTTTTAAGAATTCCGTGGAAATCCAAACCACAGGAATGACAAGGACCAGACAATACAGCCTTTAAAATAGATAGTAGGGGGTGGACCTCCCTCGTCCGGCACCCTCGGAACCTGACCCATCCCGAATAAGGGAATTTCCTGGATCAGGGGATCTCTCCTGCTACCATCTTCCCAGGACATGGCTCTTCCCTCTGACTGGCTCCGCTCCATCCCTGATGCTACAGGGCTAGGGCTTGGCTCGGGCCCGCTGCTGCTAGCCGGCTGGGGCTCTCCAGGGATGGAGCTCCCAAGCTGTCATGGGCCTGCTTCTGTCCCTCCTGGCCAGGACTTCCCAAGGATGGGGCTTGTTGGTCCCAATAGTGGGGCTCCCCACCGCTGGACTCCCGGCTGGCTCACACTGCTGGGTGCCAGGCTCTCTAGTCCAGCAACATCATGCCAGACCATGGATGTTGCTGGACCAGGAAGTCCTGGATTTAGAAGGTTCAATCTGTAGTTAGTCACATAGGGTACGTCTACACTAGCTCATTAGTTCGAGCTAGGTAGGGTAATGAGGGCAAGCAGAGTTGCAAATGAAGCCCGGGATTTAAATATCCCAGGCTTCATTTTCATGTTCCCAGGTGCCGCCATTTTTAAATCCCCCTTAGTCTGAACTCCATGCCCGCAGTTACACGTGGCACGGAGTAAGTAGTTCGAATTAAAGATCCTAATTCGAACTACCGTTACTGCTCTTTTTGTAGCACCTTGGGCACATCTGTGAGGTCCCTAGCCTGCAAAATGCTGCGCACCCTCAATGCCCACTGAAACTGACGGGCCAGATTAGCTGGAGTCAATTAAATGTTGGGTGGATTCATTCATTAATACAGGCTGCACCTCTCTAATCTGGGACCCTCTGGTCCGGCAGTATCTGTGGTCTGGCAGGACCATGGTGTTCCTGGGCCACAGGGAGTCAGACTTCAAGAGGGATGGCCACTGAGAATCCAGCAGGGCTGAACAGACCGGCACCCTGCCAGCAGACCCAGGACCATGGCAGCCCAGCAAGCTGATCTGGGGCCGGCAGCAGGGTGAGCGGCCAAGCTGGAAGGAGTTGGTGATAAGCTGGAGGGGCTGGTGGCAGGGGAACTCCCCTGGACTGGCAAATTCCTTCATTCAGGATTGGTCATGTCCCCAGGGTGCCCAACCAGGGAGGTCCAACCTCTAGTTGTCAAATGCATTCAGATCCACAGGTATGATGCATTAGCACTACCTGGCTGTGTCTAGACTGGCCAGTTTTTCCTGAAAATCAGCAGCTTTAAAAACTTGACAGCTGTCTACACTGGCCGCTTGAATTTCTGCAAAATCACTTACTTCCTACTCTAAGAAATCAGTGCTTCTTGCGGAAATACTATTCTGCTCCCGTTCAGGCAAAAGTCCCTTTTGCACAAAACTTTTGCACGAAAGGACCAGTGTAGACAGCTCAAATTTGTTTTCCGCAAAAAAGTCCCGATCGCGAAAATGGCTAAGTGACATTCCTACGGTCATATGAGAGATCTGTGGCAGAGGACAGATTTGAACTCAGATCTCTAAAATTAGGCTTAATGCCCTACCCATCATCCTTAGTAGTTGTTTTATTATTATTATTTTAATCCTACTAGTACCATGAAGGGTTGAGTTTTGACTTCCCCACTAATCTGTGATATACTTTCTTTTGACTCTGTTTAACAGAACACCCCAATTGAAATTAGGCCCAAGTCACACCCCAGAGATGAGTACCCCTGAACTTTACAGTAGTTTGGAGCTGATATGTACACATAGGCCCCTTTCTACATATTGTGTGCTAGATCCAAACTGCCTGGGTTTGTTCTCAGATAAAGAGGAGAGACGGAAAAGTACTGGCAGGGAGAAGTTACAGGAATTGTTCCCTACAACATGTCTCCAGCACTTGGTCTCAGCTTTAAGTAGCTTCACGCTGCTTCCCTGGGGAGAATATTCCACATCAAATTGTACATCAACAGCCAAACAATTACCGGAACACTGCTTAAAATGCAATGATTGGGTTACTTCACAGTCAGCGACTAAAGAAAAAGCCAGCTGCCGTAACACAGAGAGGTAATACCTACGCCGTGCTTGCACCATTGAGTGTTGTAATTTACTGTGCTATTAGCCATCATTCATTTGTACACCGAGTATTGTCACAAATCAATACTACTGCCATGCTAGCGCCATGTATTGATATTCTTTCTTCCGACCCCTATTTTTATCCCCCTTTTATCTTATCAGGCCAGACCTTAGCTGTTGTACATTGTAGCCTGTTCTAAGATTGTATATGGATTCTGGTTACCACCTTTAGGGTTGACTGGTTCTTTGTCCCAGGATGAGGCCCAGTATTCAATTGGTCTATGGCTGGGAACCCTGAGGTGCACCATTGTAACATTCACATTATAGGAACTCTTATATATATTTACAATTATAGTTTATTAATACAATTAGCACAGTTACAAACACTCCAATTTCATGAGATAGATAGGGAATGTACATTCATATTTCCATACCACATACTCACATCGTTCCTTCTAGAACAATCCGAGGTGTTAGCCATCAGCGTCCTCATCACCTGCAGCTTCCTCATCATCACCAAGGGCCATCATATTGGCACTTCCCAAGGACGATAGCTCCTTCTCCTCCCACCCTTGGGCTGGGATGCCCTTTTATCATACGTTATGCTGGTGTTGTTCTGTATGATTTATATTCAGTAGGTGGGGGATGTTTCCTTTTCTCCTTCTTTTTATTTCCTCACCTTACTAATGGTGAAGTGTCTTTTCCCAATAGGTCAGTTTATCATTGATCTCGACTTATTATCATATGCGTCAGTTCATTACCATGGGCCTTTTGTGGTTGTCTATAACAGTGATATCATCTACATGTTTTGTTAGTCTGTTACAGAAAAAAAACAGCAAGCAAATGGTCTGGTAGCACTTTATAGACTAACTTGGCTATCCCCTGAAGCTCCTGTCTTACTTGGTTATTCAGTCTGGTCTCAACCGGTTATTTTGGGTTTCTCTAAGGCTATGCCTAGATTACATTCCTCTGTCGAAAGAGGAATGTAAATGAGCCCAATCAAAGGTGAAACGAAGTGTGGATTTAAATATCCCACGCTTCAGTCGCATATTTGTGTCCGATCGCTGTTTCAAAAAAGGGTTTTTTGGAAGTGAAACTGCAGTGTAGACGGGGTTCTTTAAAAAAAAACCACCCCTTTTTCAAAAGAACCCATGCTCCTCATTTTTTCAGGAGTACGGGTTCTTTTGGAAAGGGTTTTCTTTTTTTTTTTTTTTGAAAGAACCTTGTCTAGACTGTGGTTTTGCTTTTGAAAAACCCTTTTTGGAAACAGCGATCCGAAACAAATATGTAAATGAAGAGCAGGATATTTAAATCCACGCTTCATTTGCACCTTTGATTGGGCTCATTTACATTCCTCTTTTGACAGAGGAATGTTGTCTAGACAAGCCCTAAGTAATGATCCACCTGCTAAGTTTGAGGGTAGTCTTGGAAGTGCTATACCGTGGAAAGTCCCTTGATCTTACCACCATCTACCCAAGGTGAAAGGTCCTGAACATATGGGAGCTAAGTGTGCTGTCTGGGTGTTACACTGCCTCAGACTGCCTCTGCTGGTTCTAAACCAGTTCCTCCCTGTTACTCTGGGAACAGAGATCTCCTCAGTCTGAGGCTTATATTTTGGCTACATGCACTTCCTTGATGGGGTGATTTGTAAAATGAACCCCAACACACATGTGCAGATGTAAATGGTCAGGCGTTTGTTTCACTAGTATGTTCTCCCCCTGAGGATCATTGTTATATATACTGCAATTCTATTCCTGCTTCATTATACTCTGCTTTGCATTAGATGCAGCAAGTTACAGCCATCAATAGTATCTCCTCTACAAAGGCAAACTAGCCTACTAGCTACAACATCATTACAACTCTGTTGCAGTCAAGGAGCTACGCTGATTTATACTACATAAGGATCCTGCCCTTTTCTAAGACTATGGTTAGGAGAACAGAATGTCTGAAGCTTTACCCTTGACTGGATTGGATTGTAAACTCTTGAGTCTCACGGCTTGGAAAAGTGGGAAGAGAAACACATGGCAGGTAGTTTTTGATATTCTAGTTTTAAAGGCTGCTTGCAACTTGGATCCTTAGGCCACCTCACATGTAACAGGCGTTGGGGTGCACAATTCTCCTCTTCGTGTCCTCCAGATAGACTTCCTTCTCCACACGCTACAACCCTTGTGCGTCTTTATCATCTGTCTGATGGGCACTTGTCTTGGCCGCATTCCTGAGTCCTGGCTGGGCCTCCCAAGTAGGCACCCTCGCCAGTCTAATTCAGTTGACAGATGGCTGGCAGGTAGAAACCAGCCGTGCTGTGCGTTCTTGCTCAGTGGCATGACTTTGGTTCACTCTTATGTCCGTTCCCTTGCCAGGCCTGGGTCCCAGATTCCAAAGATCCTGCCTTAATTCTCTCCGGTTTTCAAGCATTTTGCATGAAGGAGATTGACACAGACAGAGAGATTCAAAGATGTACCAATCCAACATGCTCAGAGAGGAAGACACCGCCTCTCGCAACCAGCCCTTTAAATTAGAAATGGACTTGTATTGACCCACGTAACCCAGGGCTAATGAACATTATGCTGGATTGTTTCCTCCTGTGTAATGCTTGGCTCACATTAGGGTTGGTGTTTAAAACACGCACCACAAATCTCAACCACAATTGTATCCTTTAAGGGGCCCAAACTGATGGATTTTGTGGCCCCAGATGGGTCTATTGGCAGATTGCAGAGAAGATGTGCCTTTATCCTGGTTGTGACGGCTGCTTTTTTCAAGCACTAATTCCTTGAGTGGCAAAGGGCTCTGATAAATCTGATCCCGGTCAATATCAGAAGCCATTTGTGTGTCAAAGCGGACATGAAATAAGCCCCATTTCTGTACTCCCAAGGCCCTCTGCTGTAGCTGATGAAAGTAAATTAACAAAACACGGACCCAGCTTCTAGTCCCTAGAACCAAGTGCATCAAATATTGAGCATTTCCTTGTATTAAAATCAAGGGTAAGTCTTTGTCAGTGAACAAGCTAAATAAGCTACAATGCCTACTACAGCTACCATAGCTGTTAAGGAACCGTGGCTCAGAACCACAGAGGTATTTAGGTTCCTAACTTTGGAAGTTAGCATCCTGAATACCATTGTGAGGCTGGGCCCTATTACTATACCACCAGCAGTGCAGAAAACAAATGATGACTATAGGTCATAAGCAAAGGTTAGGACTGTGTCTCTGTATTTTGCTATCCTGTGCACAATCAAGCAACAATTCCAGAATCCGGAAGCGGGTATGATGCAGTGTGTCTGGAATAATGATGTTAAAAAACAAAAATAAAAGAATGAAGGAAAGGAGCCAAAGAATGTCTACAGCCGCTCCATGTAGAGTCATAGAACCCAAGGCAGGACCAACCCCAACCAAATCATCCCAGCCAGGGCTTTGTCAAGCTGGGATTTAAAAACCTCTAGGGATGGAGATTCCACCCCCTCCCTAGGGAACCCATCCCAGTGCTTCCCCACACTCCTAGGGAAATAGTTTTTCCTAATATCCAACCTAGACCTCCCTCACTGGACTCCCCATTGCTCCTTGTTCTGCCGTCTGTCACCACTGAGAACAGCCTTTCTCCATCCTCTTTGGAACCCCCCCTTCAGGCAGTTGAAGGCTGCTCTCAAATCCCCCCTCCCTCTTCTCTTTTGCAGACTACAGTGTATAGAGCTTATACACTGGGACTGGGGCTGCATGTAGACTGGCATGATTTTCCACAAATGCTTTTAATGGAAAAGTTTTTCGTTAAAAGCATTTGCGGAAAAGAGCGTCTAGATTGGCCCGGATGCTATTGCACAAAAGTGCTTTTGCACAAAAGCATCCATGGCCAGTATAGATGCGGTTTTGCGCAAAAAAGCCCTGATCGCCATTTTCACCATCGGGGCTTTTTTGCGCAAAACAATTCTGAGTTGTCTACACTGGCCCTCTTGCGCAAAAGCAAAAGCATTTGCGCAAGAGGGCTTTTTCCCGAGCTGGAGCATCATTGTATTTGCGCAAGAACACTGACGATCATACATTAGATTGTCAGTGTTCTTGCGCAAATTCAAGCGGCCAGTGTAGACAGCTGGCAAGTTTTTGCGCAAAAGCGGCCGCTTATGTGCAAAAACTTGCTAGTCTATACACAGCCCGGGACTTTTCAGTTTAGAAAAGAGGAGACTAAGGGGGGATATAATAGAGGTATATAAAATCATGAGTGGTGTGGAGAGTGTGAATAAATAAAAGTTATTTATTAATTCCCATAATAGAAGAACTAGAGGACTCCAAATTAAATTAATGGGTAGCAGGTTTAAAACTAATAAAAAGAAAGTTCTTCTTCACACAGCGTATTGTCAACCTGTGGAACTCCTTGCCAGAGGAGGCGGTGAAGGCTAGGACTATAACAGAGTTTAAAGAGAAGCTAGATAATTTCATGGAGGTTAGGTCCATAAAAGGCTATTAGCCAGGGGATAGAAATGGTGTCCCTGGCCTCTGTTTGTCAGAGGCTGGAGATGGATGGCATGAGACAAATGGCTTGATAATTGTCTTCGGCCCATCCCCTCTGGGGTACCTGGCGCTGGCTACTGTTGGCAGACAGGCTACTAGGCTAGATGGACCTTTGGTCTGACCCAGTACAGCCATTCTTATATAGAGATATCTGTCACTGTTACAGAGTCACTGTTGGTTTATTAAATCCTGCATTTATAAGAACTGTTTATGTTCTGTGCTTTAGTTAAATTATATTTTATGCAACAGAAAAACTTCCCATATGCTCCAGCCGAAGAAAACTGTCTATTTCGTTGACACCCTGTTGACATCACTTGCGTCCTGCGAGGTGTTTATCAGGGTGGGGTTCGGCCCAAAAGTACCTGCTGTAATTAAAGTGCTGGCTCCATCTTTTGTGACCTCCCTCACATGACCTCCAGGAGTTCAGCTGAAGGTTTCTGGAATGTTCTACACATCTTTTGCTCATTCTGGGTGGAGATTTAGATGGGCAACAAAAGCCGAACCCTGGCCATATTTTCCTGGCTTCTGGTTCTGTGAGGGGAAGGGTGATGCAGCTCTACAAACAATTTGTGGAATCCACCTGTAACGGGTTGGCACTCACCTCTTCCGAGCACCCATGTTTGGTCACGTGCATGTGCCTGTGCTGTCTCTTTAGCCCTTTGTCCGAGTCACATTCTTGTGTGAAATCACAAACCCTTCCAGGGTATATACTTTACCAAGGGCCCATCCTGGTGCTCTGGCAGCATGTCTCTGGGCCCAGTCTATTCTCTCTGTCTTTTCCCCTCTCAGTATGAGGGCAGTGCCTCCAGGCCTTCTCCTCCCAGAGACAATGTTCCAAACAGCTCCCCGCTCCAAGCTATCCTTGGTTATACCCCTGACCTTCTCTCTTCTAGGTCTGGGCTACAACTGAGCTGCCTCTATGCCTGCAGCTCCTTATATAGTCCCTCCTGGCCCCTGATTGGCTGGTTTCTTCCTAGCCACTCTAGCCACCTAGAGGAGTTCTCTATGGGCCTCTTGGCTTTGGGCCTAGCCCTGTTAAACCATGCCTGGATATTTTTAACCGATTCTAGTTAACAGTGTTGTGAAGATGAGCACTTGCTGTTTCCTGGGGCCGAGAGTGAAGAATGCTCTCCCAGGGGAAGAAAGGCGAAAACTTGCTCAGGCCTGAGGTAGATTTCTTAGGCCGCTGGAAGGGATGGGGCCTCAGGCAGAAGGGGCGGGGCTGGACAGCCAGCCCTCAGCACTCTCCGGAGCATACCATGCTATCTCCCCCCTTTAAAGCCATCCTTAAAGCCGTCCAGAGCATGCCATGAGGTGCTCCAGAGGAAATGTCAAGGGTCCAGGCCTCCAGCTGCTGTCACTACTCCAGGAGTGGCAGTGATGGCCAGGAGCCCCCAGGCGCTTTTGACTCACTGGGCCCATCTAACCCCTTTTGTGCTCCCCTTCCCACCATTGGTGGGCCTGATTACAAACTTGAAAGATGTAGCGGGGTTGTAGCCATGTCAGTCCCACACTACTAGAGAGAGGAGGTCAATGAGGTAAAATCTCTTACCATCCGTTGGTGAGAGCTGTCTAGGTCACTCGAAGAGCTCTGAGTAGGCATGTTAGCTTAAGAACATAAGAACGGCCACACTGGGTCAGACCAAAGGTCCATCTAGCCCAGTAGCCTGTCTGCCGACAGTGGCCAGCACCAGGTGCCCCAGAGGGAGTGAACAGGACAGAGAATCATCAAGTGATCCTTCTCCTGTCACCCATTCCTAACCTCTGACAGAGGCTAGGGACACCATTCCTACGCATCCTGGCTAATAGCCTTTGATGGACCTTGTCCTCCGTGAATGTATCTAGTTCTTTCTTGAGCCCTGTTAAAGTCCTGCTCTTCACAACCTCCTCTGGCAAGGAGTTCCACAGGTTGACTGTGCATTGCATGAAGAAAAACTTCCTTTTGTTTGTTTTTAACCTGCTACCTATTCATTTCCTTGGGTGCCCCCTACTTTTTATGGAATGGGAACAAATACATAACTTTTCCTTATTCACTTTCTTCATACCTGTCATGATTTTATAGACATCTATCCTATCCTCCCTTAGTCTCCTCTTTTCTGCATTGAAAAGTCCCAGTCTTTTTAATCTCTCTTCATAGATTAAATTGATCTCTCTCACCCACCAAAGAGGATCCAGTAAAAAGACACTACCTCACCCTGCCTTGTCCTTCTGAACTCAGAATAGGCAGATTACACTTACACGTGCCGGTGGTTTGCCACAATACAATGTCTGATTTTCCTTGAGCGGCCTGAGAGGAAAAGCTATGCATCACATTCCAGACCCATGTCTTCCCAAAGCCCACCCCTTTCCCACCAGTAAGACAGTCCAGAGCATTTGAATCCTAGAATCCCAGGGCTGGAAGAGACCTCAGGAGGTCATCAAGTCCAGCCCCCTGCCCAAGGCAGGACCATCCCAACTAAATCATCCCATCCAGGGCTGTCAAGCCGAGATTTAAACACCTCTAGGGATGGAGAGTCTACCACCTCCCTAGGGAACCCATTCCAGTGCTTCATCAGCCTCCTAGGGAAATAGTTTTTCCTAATATCCAACCTAGATCTTCCCCACTGTAACTGAAAAGTGTGTGCTGTGAATAAACTGTGCCCTGGCTCTTTAGAAAGCATCTCCTTGGGACGTCCATAGAGGCCAGTGGATTTGACAGCAACCGGCAGGCTAGGAGCAGAACGGTAGACAACGTTCAGGATGGGGTGAAGAAGGGGACTTTAATGGAAGCACAAGAGGGAACCGTGCATTTTATCCGGGGACTGACTTCAAAACGTGCGCATCAGCGATTAAACCCTTTTGACAGAGCAGAACGTGAAGCCTGCCTTTGAATCTTAATGAACTACACTTGCTCCAGAGAAGTGTGTATGGCGAGCATGATTTGTTAATTAAGCAAATTACTGTTAACAGCTTTCTCAGAAACCCATTACCTTTTTATCAATTGGCTTTTTCCAAATTAACATGATTAATTTTAAAAAAGCGTGAAAAATGAAAAAAACAAAACAAAAAAACCCCAACCAAGCCTGAGAATATAAGGCTGGAACTGGAGGGCAGTATTTTTGGAGCTGTGGAAACACTGGTGCATAAAATTAATATTCAATTGACATTGGCAAAGGAAAATACATGACCAAATATATATATATATAGGGACAGGGTCAATTTGAAAATCAAATCTTGGAAATCAGAGAAATGCAGAAGGAGCAATGGCTGGCAGTTAAAGCCAGACCAGTTCAAACCAGAAGTAAGACATCCACTTTTAATGCCGAGGGGCAGGGCTGGCCTTACCATGAGGCCAACTGAGGCGGCCGCCTCAGGTGCCAGACTGTGGGGGGGGGGGGGGGGGGGCGCCACTAGGACCCAGAGTGTAGAAAATTGTGTCTGCTGCTGAACAAGGCATTTTAAGTTGTTAGTTCTCCTTTATTGGGGTAGATAGCAGAGCAGTACCATGAGAGAAGTAGAACAGGAAGAAGGCAGAATTGAGACCTTTCGAAGTTTTGGCCCAAGCGAGGAGGCATGGGAGTGTCATTGAGCTCCCCACCTCAGGCGCCAAAATGTTGTGGGCTGGCCCTGCTGAGGGGGATTGATGGTTGGGGCCAACTACCAAGGGAAGTCATGGCTTCTCCATCGCTTGATGTCTTCAGCTCAAAACTGGCCGTCTTTCTGAAGGTTGGGTTCGTCATACACAAGCTGTTGACCTCAGTACATCCAGAGCTGAGTGAAATATAGTGGCCTGTGTTAAAACTTTTGCAGGCTGAAATTGATAGATGTTAAGTCCATCAGACTGTCTATTCTAATGGCAGATGTTCCATGATACTCAACAGCACCCCAAGGCTCCAGGGGCAGTTGGTGAGTTGTAAGGACCTGGGGTGCTCAGGTTCTATCAATATGAGAGCCCAGGGGCCCAGCTCAACCAAAGTCTGGGGGGTGGATATTGCCTCCAGCCCCACCTGCCACACCTGTGGACCTGCCCTGGTGCATCCCCCAGCCCTGCCTGCTACCCCTGGGTGATTTAAAAGAGCCCAGGAGCTCCCTGCCACCAGCAGGGCTAAAGCAACTTCCTGCTTGCCGCTTCTCAATCCAGTGGGAGCTGTAGGGGTGATGCGTGTGGAAATCTCGAGGCACCTCACCGAGGAGCCACCAGCAGAGGGGGGGTCACTTATGGAAGCTGCCCCAGGTAAGCTCTGCATCCCTCACTCCCTCTTGCACCCCGTCCTCTTTCCCCAACCTAGAGCCTGCACCCTACACTCAAACTCCCACCCAGAGCCCAACCCCTCACCCCCTGCTGTACCCAAACTCCCTCCCAAACCCTGCACCCAACATCCAGTCTCTGTCCAAGAGCCTGCACCCCAAGCCCCTCCCAGACCCCATCTCCCTCCCAGAGCATTAGGTGGGACTTGAGACTCATTCTGAGAATGGCAAAAAATTCTCCAAACCTGTGCCCCCTGTCCCTGGGTGTAGGCACTGGACTTGGGTTATCAATTCTTCAAGGGAAAAATTGCATATAAGTAGATAAGCTAGACAGAGGTTGAGAGCATGGGAGTATTATTATCCTCCTTGTTAAGAGTGATTAGTCCCTGTCCGTGACTACTAGACGACCCTTCCTCCCTTGAGTTACTCCCCAAATGACTTTCTTTGAAAATGGAGGAAAACGTATTTTCTCCAGGTTTGCTTCTTGTTCACTTTCTGCATTTGACCTTGTGTACCATCAGTCTGAGTCTTTCCCATGTGCAATCAGCAGGTGAATACCCCTGTCTGTCCGGGAGGGATTTTCTTTTAATGGAAAGGCGGGCTTACCAAAAACTGGCCGGGGGCCATGGAGCAAGCAGGCGTCCTGAAACTACCTTTTGCACACTCCTCAGAACGCACAAGATTTCTAGATGCCAGTGTCCTCTCCTGCAGCCATAAGAAGAACTGTATAATTGGAGTCTGCTCTGTATTTATCTCTCATTTTATTTATACAGTGTGTAGGGGACCAATTATGGCAGTGAATGGCAATATTGAAGGTCTCTTTGTATGTGTTGACCCAGTTTTCCCTAAGATAGAAAGATTCTGACAGGCAAGGCTTTTCTATACCTTTGAAAGGGCAGGATGTGAATATTTTGACAGTCTACTGTAGATAGTCTGGGGGCTTTGAGGACTTTGGTGCCTTGTGACTCACAATGCAGGCATCAGCCCTGTAAACAACATACAATCTGGTGTATCCCGTTGGAATATAAATAGCTGCCCAGCTGGTTCTAGGTAAAGAGAGAGAATGTGGTCTAGATTTACCAATTTGATTTACTTTGTGTCATCAAATTAATGATAATCATAACACTTTTATTTGTATCTC
This sequence comes from Pelodiscus sinensis, assembly GCF_049634645.1. NCBI lineage: Eukaryota > Metazoa > Chordata > Testudines > Trionychidae > Pelodiscus > Pelodiscus sinensis. Next base: position 5,417,088 of record NC_134717.1, on the reverse strand, counting down.
TCTGCAACATTCAGCCTTGAATGGCTTTTGTGCATCTTGCTTTTCATCATCCACACATCTTCGTTAAGGCGTTGCTCACTAATATGGCCTCTTTATAGAACAGGGTAATTTTCTATTCTGGGTTTCTGCACAAAAGGGTAGTTTAAATGCTACCAAATTACACATAATACACCATCATTTGAATAATCCCATACAGGAGGTTTCATCACATACAAGACCCTTTTTATTTTCATTCAGTTACATTTTATTTATTGTGTTTTTATTTAAGTTAATATTACAAGAGCCAGGCAATTTCCTGCAGTCCTTTGGGAGATCTCACTGCATGAAAGTTATGTGTCATTGTGGGCCAGGGGCTGTCTGTATTTCCATGAAACTGAATGGTCACAGACCTCCAGGGACTAAGAAGTTTGGGAAGAGATTAGGCACACTCAGGTTGGAACATCTCCAGGAAGAAGACACCATATGGAGATACTCACATAAACTGACTACAACTGGATTCTCCAGAGACAAACAGACAAAGAAAGGACCTTTGGGTAAATATCCTGTGTTTAAACTGACTCAAGGCCTTCTCTCTGATGTCCAACAAATGGACAGAGTCAGGCCAGCCAACGGGTCCGTAGAAATAAAAGGGTCTGGGGATCCCAGCCTCGGCTGTAGTGGAGGTGGCAGCTGGAACCCTGGGCTTTTTAAATCATGGATGGAGTGATGGGTGCCCCCAGCCCCGCCCCTTCCTCCTGAAGCCCCACCCCTTTGGGAGCCTGGCAAGGCTGTCAGCCTCACTGGACAGGGCCTTCTACCCAAGGGGGTAGAGGTAATCCTCAGGGAAGGTTTGGAAGGACTGACACCTCCCAAACCCTCAGGCTGTAGTTGGGGTGACTGCTGATAAACTTCTTTTTTTTAGCTTGTGTAGCTTTTTATTATTTTAAAATGTTTTCCTTTCAGGCTTTCATCTTACCAAATATAATTGCTTAGAAAAGGACTGTGATACCTTAACAAGGCTCGGGAGTGTTTTTATCAGTAAATGTCCGTTTCATCCTTCACACACTGATGACAAAATATTATGGACTGAAAAGTAGCCATTCTTCTCATCCAGAAATATAATTTATGCCATCATGTGCCAACAGTGTCCTTCTGCTATGTATATTGGACAGAATTCTCAGACACTTCGCCAAAGAAGTAATGCCCACAAATCAGACACCTTCACAAGGAAAAACCAGTTGCTTTTCATTTCAACCTACCTGGATATAGTCTTATCAACCTTACTACATGCATCTTACATCAAAGAGACTTTAACACCAGATTACAGAGGGAAACTTCAGAACTTTCATTGTTGCTTAAATTTGACACTTTAAGAATGGGCCTCAACAAAGATGCTAATTACCTTACCTATTACAAAGATAGCTTCACCACTTATCACCCAGGATTAGCCATTCATTGACTCATAAATACCTATTTCCTCTGTCCCTTCCTCTCCCTCACCTCACCTTCTGTACTAAATCTGATTTGTCAGTTTCATAATGTGTTCATTTTTTTCATTGTATTCCTTTGGTATATATGGTCATGCCAATTCTCTTCCAAAATATGATCTGAGGAAGTGGGTCTGGCCCACAAAAGCTAATAAACCATCTTCTTTGTCTTTAAAGTGCTACATAGTTTTTCCTTTTGTTTTAAGAGAGAGAGAATGAGGAATTGACCTTCATATGCAAATGTGACGGTTTCCTGAACAAAGACTTGAACTGGACGGCCCACTATAAAACCAGCTATCCTTTCATTTAACACCCAATTGGCTTCAAAGCTAAGTATGGGACACTTCCAGCCCACTTAATTAATCTCATTAACATCAGGATTATAATTAACAGGTACCTTCTTTTCTCCCTCTCCCTTCTTATTTTGAGGGTCTCCCTTTTTTCTCCACTCTAGCTGATCCCATTTGAGGAAGTGGGTTTTGCCTAAGAAAGCTCATGATACTGTATATATTTTTGCTAGTCTCTAGGAGTGTGTTTAGAGAGTGGCACTATTTCGGGATACTTCCGGTATCCTGAAATAGTGTTTTCCAAGTCTTGACAGCATGCTTGTTATTTCTAAACAGCTTTTGAAATGATGGCCATACTATTCTGATGTCCCTATAAACCTCGTTCCATGAGGATTAAGGGACATTTCAGAATTGTGGTTTATTTTGAAATTTGGCCGTGTATCGACAACGCCAAGTTAAGAAATAAGCTATTTCAAAATTAACTTGAAATAAGCTATGCAATTTGTGTAGCTCTCACTGTGTAGCTTACTTCGAGGTAAGGGTGCAGTGTAGACACACACTAAGGTGCCACAGGCCTATTCACGATTTTAATCTATGTTCATCAATATGTACTGATAAGCAAAGAAAGAAAAATGCTTTTTAGGAGCATTTTAGAGTTTAGAATTTAAGGATCATTATGCTGTGTATTTTCATATGTGAGGTTGGCAATTTGTGTTTTTTTTAATTTTAATTTGTTGAATCCTTACATTTACTGTCATTAAATAATGATTGTGACACTCTGTACCACACCCAGAATTTCCCACTAAGTATGAAAATTAAAAATCAGAAACATGCTTAGAAACTATTCTGATATTATCCGTCATAATTATTACAGATTTTGATTGTTGTCAAACCTACTTATAACTGTGAGCAGGTATGCCGTCTCTGCCCTCTGTGAAGAAAGCAAAGCACACAGATTTGCCTGTCTAGGCAAGATGGCTTGCTGGAAACAGCAGTGTAGACAGAGAACTAGAACACTCCCGATTCAAAAGGGATAGGTGCATGATTCTCCAAGAGCATGTCCGTAATAGGAAACTATTTTGAAATAACTAAAATCAATTTAATAACTCCCAATTTAATAACATTGAACTAGCCTATCCTCGATACGGGGAAGTCTCAAAATTAATCTGGGACAGGCTCTGTTAATCTGCGTGCACTACCTCAATTTAGAGCCCCAGGAAGCACTGGGAAGTAATTAGTTTGAATCAATAGTTATTTCAAAATAACTATTTTGAAATTAGTGTTATTCTTCAAGGAAAGCAGGAGTAGAGATTTGGAAGTAAGCTGCCCATTATTTCAAAGTAACGGGCTTGGTCGTGTGGACGCTCCACTTATTAATTCAACCTAATGGGGGTTTGAAATAAAGTTCTAGTGTAGATCCAGTGCTGACAGCTGAGGAGTTAAGAACCAGATGTGGCCGCTCTTACTGAACCCCAGAGGGGGAATACAGGTTCAGTTGCCCTGATTTGTGACAATCGAGACTTCTATCTTCAAGGAAGAGGGTCATGTAAAACATACTGACTTCATATTGCAGAGGAGAATCAATGGCTAATGAGCATTTTTAATATAATGACAAAAATGATTTAAAATTCAGCCAGTTAGCTGGCGATCTGGCATGGAGTGGGACAGAAATGCCAACTTCTGTTTGACTATGGAGGAAAGCAAAGGAATTGATGATACACAACTAGGGTTGCCAGATGTCTGGTTTTTGCCCAGACAGTCTGGTAATTATGTCTTCTGTCCGGTAAAAAAAACAGAAAATACCGGACATGTAAAATGTTTTTCTCAGACGGAAAGCCGGCAGGGACATTTTTCACCTGCCATGTCTGGCATGGGTGGAGGGAGTGGGGAGTGTGCAAATTTAAAGGCGTAGCGTCCTTTTTTTTTCGCTCAACCAATTTTTTTCCCGTCATGTTCGGGATTTTGGTGAAGGTATCTGGCAACCCTATACACAACCAGGTCTGGCATTGCTTTGACTTTAGCATCTTTAATTTGGCAGCTGAAGAGTTGTTTAGCTTGTCTGCAGCTAGGAGCCGAAATCTCTCTCCTGCCATAGCAAAACAGAATGAAGCCTCCAGGAAAGCTCTGTGCAATGCCAGCTTCTGCGGAGGCACTGCTCACAGTTGTGGAGCTAGTACAACAGAGCCGTATAGATGCAGCAGATCTTAGCCTTTGCAACAGAGAACACTGCCTCAGTCAGCAAGCGGGGAGGTGAGGCGAATGCCCCAAAGCGGGTGAGTTTAATTCTCAGCCCATATTAACCAGCACACATTCAGCCTGCAGCCACTCCAGCTGCAGGCTGGTGAGAGCAGAGTGGTGTAAGCAGGGAGATTGCTATCTGAGCACAGAACTCCTTGATCCTCACCACTGCACAAAGACTTCATGGAATAGTTCCACTTCATGTTAGTCTGCTTGCAGCCTTCTTCTGAGGCTAGCTACGTGTCAATGACTATGGGACAAGGGGAAGCAGCAACCTGGAGAAGGTGTGTGATCCCTTTCTGGCCTGCAGGTGAGGGGGATATATAAGGAAGAAAAAACTGGGCAGAGAACCAAACCTGATATACTTTTAGGGCTTGTCTGCCTAACTTATGCATGGCAAGTCAAGTTGTGAATGTATAGCACGCTCGCCACGCACTGCCTTGCCGTGTAGACACGCCCTTTAGACAATGAGGTTTCAAGAGTACATACATTTTAGGACTAAGTGAAAACAGTTAAATCTTACACTGGTAGTTTTCATAGAATCATAAAATCCTAGGACTGGAAGAGACCTCAGTTGGTCATCGAGTCCAGCCCCCTGCCCAAAGCAGGACCAATCCCAACTAAATCATCCCAGCCAGGGCTTTGTCAAGCCCAAACTTCAAAACCTCTAGGGATGGTGATTCCACCCCTCCCTAGGGAACCCATCCCAGTGCTTCCCCACCCTCCTAGGGAAATAGTTTTTCCTAATATCCAACCTAGACTTCCCCCCTGTAACTTGAGACCATTGCTCTTTGTTCTGCCATCCATCACTACCGAGAACAGCCTCTCTCCATCCTCTTTGGAACCCCCCTTCAGGAAGTCACATCCCCCCTCACTCTTCTCTCCTGCTGACTAAATAAATTTAGCCCAAATCCCTCAACGCTCCTTGTAGGTCATGTGCTCCAACCCCCAATCATTCTGGTTGTCCCCTGCTGGACCCTCTCCAATGCATCCACATCCTTTCTATAGTGGGGGGCCCAGAACTGGACACAATACTCCAAATGTGGCCGAATAAAAGGGAATAATCACTTCTCTAGATCTGCTGGCAATGCTCCTCCTAATGCACCTTAATATGCTATTAGCCTTCTCGGCTATCAGGGCCCACTGTTGACTCATAATCAGGCCAATTGCTGTAACTGAGAGCAGCAGGTAAATTCACATTGACATTCATGGGGTTACTCCAGGTTTCTGTCTCTGTAACTGAGATCAGAATCTGACTTATCTACTGTGTTTGGAGTTACTCCTCTTAACTCAAGAGAGTTATACCAGTGAGAAGAGAATCACAATGTTTATCTTGTCCCTGGCCATCTGTTTTCACGGGGAGAAAAAAATCACTCGGTCAGAATCATCCTTCTCGATCAATTCTCTTGATTGGTTTCTTTTTTAATTCTGCAATGTTATTTTTCTTTAAAAAATAAAGAGACAGTGTATATATTTTATACACATAGGCCCTGAGCTTAAAATTGACAGTACACAGACAGGCCTTGTATCTCTGTGGAGGACAGGTCCATCAATGTCTATTAGCTAGGATGGGTAGCAATGGGATAGGTATGGATACTTTATAAAAAAGGTTGAGTGACACTAGGCTATATGGACCTTTGGTTTGACCTAGAATGGCCGCTTTTATGTTCTTATGTTCTTAACCCTACTGATTTTAATAGTGGTCTGAGTCTCATAAGGTATGTCTAGACTACATGACTCTGTCGCCAGAGCCATGTAGATTAGTTTACTAGACATACCCAAATGAAGCGGCAATTTAAATAATCACCACTTCATTTAAATTAAAATGGCTGCCGCGCTGTGCCGATCAGCTGTTTGGCGGCACAGCGCTGTAGTCTGGACGCTCTGTGGTCGACATCAAAAGCATTTCTCGACCTCCCCAGTAAACCTCATCCCATGAGGCATACCGGGGAGGTCAGCAAATGCCTTTGATGTCGACCACGGAGCGTCCAGACTACAGCATTGTGCCGCTAAACAGCTGATCTGCACAGTGTGGCAGCCATTTTACTTTAAATGAAGCAGCGATTATTTAAATTGCCACTTCATTTCGGTATGTCTAGTAAACTAATCTACATGGCTCTGGCGACAGAGCCATGTAGTCTAGACATACCCATAGAATGCAAGGCCAGAAGAGACCATGTATATCACAGGCCATCAAATTTCACCCACTTATCCCTGCAGTGAGCTACATAGGGTACTTTGCTATCATGGAGCCCCTTGTAGGACCTGGGTTTTACATATAATCGCAATTATTCCACTCATAGCATTATCCTGTGAGTTCTCAGTGCAATATAATCTTCAGTTAATATTGAGAAAATTCATAGAATCATTGAATAGAATCATAGACTCATAGAGCTGGAAGAGACCTCAGGAGGTCATCAAATCCAGTCCCCTGCCCAAGGCAGGACCAATCCCAACTAAATCAACCCAGCCAGGGCTTTGTCAAGCCGATATTTAAAAACCTCTAGGGATGGAGATTCCACCACCTCCCTAGATAACCCATTCCAGTGCTTCACTACCCTCCTAGGGAAATAGTTTTTCCTAATATCCAACCTAGACTTCTCCCACTGTAACTTGAGACCATTGCTCCTTGTTCTGCCATCCATCACTACTGTGAACAGCCTTTCTCCATCCTCTTTGGAACCTCCCTTCAGGAAGTTGAAGGCTGCTATCAAATCCCCCCTCACTCTTCTCTTCTGCTGACTAAATAAATTTAGCCCAAATCCCTCAGTTTCTCCTCATAGGTCATGCACTCCAGACCCCTAATCATTTTGGTCGCCCTCTGCTGAAACCTCTCCAATGCATCCACATCCTTTCTATAGTGGGGGGCCCAGAACTGGACACAATACTCCAGATGTGGCCTCACCAGAGCCGAATAAAGGGGAATAATCACTTCTCTCCGCTGCACACTGTCCCTGTCTGCAGTCCAATTCCTACCAATGTCCATGGGAGAATAAAACATGGGCTGAGGGTTCTTGGGGGACTAGTATGATTTGAAAATACATTTGTTAATCAACCTCGCGAGTAAGGCAAGAAAGATGGTGGTGATCACTGAAACTGTCTGCTATACAAACACATCAGCCATAAACCGATTCCATCAATACAAACAATCATTTTTTGATATTTTGAAAATGTTTCCAGCAGGCTGTGATGGGAAACATTTAGGCTTATTAATATTCTGGTTGGCTCAATTTCATTTTGGATTTTTTCCCTTGATGTTTTCTACTAAGTGGTCCAACTAGAATCAAACTACATCTTCATGCAAAACATACCTCCATTAACAAATCTCCATTGGAAATAGAGAGGAAAAAAGCAGAAATTAACAATAATGACATTTCAGAAATGGTAGTGAGATAGTACCTCTAATGTGCCACTCTGCATAGTATACCTGAGCTCTATGAAGGAAGTTACTTTATTATATTTGTACTTTGTTAAGCCCATTAAAATGGATACTTGAAACGGAAATATTGTGTATTCATCTCAATGCTATATAATACTTCTTCCAGTAATAGTGTGGTAGGTAGAGAGGTTAAAAGCCAGAATTTTTATATCACAAAGTGTGGCTTGTCTTTAATAAAACAGGACGTCTGAGAGAATAAGGAAATAAGAAATTAAACATACACAGTGCTCAAGAAATAATGAGACTAGAGACTAAAACATTCTCCGCGTAAAGAGTGGATGTATCATGGACTAAGCTGATGAATATTTCTCCAACCCTGCTCCCTGCCAATGGGAATCGTCTGGAAGAAGCAAAAGTCTTTTTCCTTTTAAAGTTCCCCTTTGAGTATTTGTTCAGATGTCCCCAATACCTCGTCAGCATTCAATCACAATTATCAAACAGTGGTAATGTCTAGAGAGAGGTGGAAATGTTCCATCTAAACTGCCTGTTTGACTAAACAAACTTTTTTGTTGTTTTCCATGGACCATTTCACTTTTTCATCAAAAATATGTTCTGGCTTAGGCCGACACATTTCAATTTCATTTTTCTTCTTTCCATAACATATTCACAAATATGCACAAATAGATACAAATATTCACAATGGAAATTTAAATGAAAACTTTTTTTTCATGTTCTTTGAATTTGTTCTTGGAGGGAGAGAGGGAGAAATTGTCATAGCAGGTCCAGTAGCATCTCAAAAACTGATGTTCACTTGGCCATGGTGAGCAGTGTAGTCAGGGTATAAATGGGATGAGACCTTTTATAAAGTTAGCAAAGGACTTGTGTCTTTCCTCTCTCTCTTTCAGCTATGATGGGTACCGGGTGTATCAGATTTCATGTTTTCTAACACCTACCCATCCTGAGCTCTTGGCACTAGATATTCATGCCACATGGAGACAAGACCAAATCAGATACATGTTTTGCTTCTTTGGAGGAGATAAAAGAAATAACAGATGGTTCCAATTAAAAAAAAAAACAGCAGGAGGAAAAAAAAAACATTTTAACTGTGCAATCTAGGTCAAAACCAAATATCCCACCCCCCTTTATCTTGAGCCTACAGTACATTCAGAGAAAAATTCATAACTAGAGATGTGTGACACAGGAAATGCAATTCATACCTAATGGGATTCAGGCTGCTATATACCTTTAACTGGCTGTATTTTTTTGGAACAAAATAGAGACTTTCCTCTAAATCAGCCATCACATGCCACTGTTACTGAAGAGGGGAAAATAGGATCATCAGGCAGCAAATATAAATATTGAGCAGTTTATATATACGTGAATGACACAGATGGCTTTTTTTGTCCATTCCTAATCAGAATATACAGGGCACTGTGAGAATGACCATGGGGGGAAATCAAGATTGTAAGAACCTCAAGACAATATTGGATTTATTGTCCCACCCTGCAAACCCTTGCTCAAAGCCCTCCTTGTTACTCCACCGAGGAACTGTAAGATGCTTATAAAATGTGCATGATGGCCAACGATCAGTTCTTGCGCTTCTTCTATCTGCGTCACAGGCTGCTATCTAGGTTATTCAGCCATCTCACTGCTGCAGCCAGGGTAGCAAGATGTTGCCATCCATCTTCCAACCTTCTAATTGAGCACTCCTCTACCATATGTTTGAACCATCTGCACTGCTTCCCCACAGTCACTGGGAAGATCGGGCTAAGCCAAATTCCTGTGTTGTGACAGCCACTCTCAAATGGTCCAGTCAACAGCCTGTTACGTCTAGTGCAAGATCTGCATCCCAGGTTGCAAATAGGTGCGGGTCCATTTGGGCATCTGCAGTTTGTCAGCTTGGCTGCCTCTCCATCCCAGAGTGGCTAGCACTCTTTAAGGGCATCGCTGTCGGCCCTGCTGGGCAGTGGTTCATCCGAAACGGGCGTTGGACAGCCAGCCCTAGACATGAGTGTATGCACAGCTGCAGCAAAAGAATGTTGTGGAGACAGCCACGACAAGCCAGCAGGAATAGCAGGTGTAGGTGTTTTCTTCTGGGCGAAGGCAGATCTCCTGGGAAGCATCCCTGGCGTATTTGCACCTGTTCGAAGCAATGTCAGCTGGCTGTGCAGCTGGTTGTTTTATCCGTCATCACGCTCCAAGAGGTTTCAAGGGTGGTGCCATCTCTTCAAGATTTTAGGAAACAATACGAGCCCATGTGTATAAAGTAGATGTTAATGTCTGGCAAAGGCAACCCCTCATGACACAGGTGGCTGTATGCAGCTGCACATCAGCGAGATGCTTGTGCCAGCTTCTGCCCCCAAATATTTTTGCTGTGGCACATAAACTAGGGCCGGGCTGAGGGTCCTAGAACATTGGCCTCTGCTCCCAAGGATGTTCTTGCTAGCTTCTGGATAAAGGCCGGGTGGTGAAGAGACCTTTATCTTCATGTGATCAGGATGTGGCTGGTAGGTTGGATTGTGGACCCCTCAATGACAACAGGGGGACTTGACAGCTGCCTTCTCCTAGCATGTCCCATGAGCAGCACACACCAAGATGAAGGTAGACGATGGGTGGGATACTGATTCACGTTCTAGGCACCAATCAACGTGAAAGCCATCCTCCAGAGCAGCCCATTTCAGGCCCAGCATCACAAATTCTAGCACCGGGGATAGATCTCAAGATGTTTTCTGGCCCATAGCTGCTTACACCGTGGACAACGCACTAGTGCTGCTGCTACTGAGAGGAGCTATTCTAGTTGCTTGGCTGGTCCATGAGCATGTGGGGATGGTCCTGAATTCAAATCCTGCTCTTGACCGGGGTGCCCTGAAAACGGTAGGCTCTTGGATTAAATAGCAGGAGGTATTTCTCATGGGGTTAGCTGCCTTAGAAGGAATCATGGGCTCTGAATCTGTCAGCTGACCCTAAGCCGAGCGTACAGCTGGGTGAGTTGTACCTCTTGGATTTAGGGAGCAGCCTGCTTAGTCTCTGGTGTTGGGTTCCCACGTAGTAGGGTTCTGCAGGCTAAGTAGTAACACAGCGTCACGTTGCAGTTTTCCCGCAAATGTATTTCATGGGCGCATTGCCCAGGGAGGTTGTGGAATCCCCATCTCTGGAGATATTTAAGAGTAGGTTAGATAAATGTCTATCAGGGATGGTCTAGAGAGTATTGGGTCCTGCCATGAGGGCAGGGGACTGGACTCGATGACCTCTCGAGGTCCCTTCCAGTCCTAGTATTCTATGATTCTATGATTTAACATCTCCTTTTATAGCCAGCGAGAGGGTCACATTCATCTCTGATGGGGCTGTCGTAAAACAGACCCTCCACAGACCTCAGATTCTTGGGATGAGACTCTTTTATTCAGAGGGTCATCTCTTGTGTACAGCAGCCACAAGCAAGTGCAATGAGAGGAGAACGGCCAACTTCCTCGGCCTGCAGGCCCACTGACAGGGGAAGGGAGCAACTGCCCTTGGGCCCAGCAGTTCAAAAAGGCCTGGAGTTCCCACCACTACCACAGGAGCAACAACAGCTGGAAACCTGGGCCCGTTCAATCACAATCAGGGAGGAAAGGAGAGCGGGCGGGGGAAGGGGACACCTCATGGCATGCTCCAAGCGATGCTGAAGACTGGCTGTCCTCAGCCTTATCCCTTCCACCTGAGGCTCGGCCCCTTCCAGGAGCATGAAACTGGCCCATCATACCTGGGCCAGGGGTCCAGCAAATGGGGCCCAATTAGTAGCGCTACTCCTTCAGCCCAAGTAGTTGAGATTTGTGTCTTGGTACAGAAAACAGCAGTGTTGACCCCTGCTGACAAGCACGAATAGTAATCAACCCCCTGTGAATAAGACCTTGCAGGGTCGGACTCATCACCAGTAACCGAGTTTACAAGAACGAGCCACACAAAGTGGGAAAATAAACTATAGATTAAATTAAGTCATTTGAATTATGAATCATGCCAGCCGTAAAAGAGCCAGCACATTTTGTAAGTCATATTCAGTAATTGATAGATCCCTTTAATAGTAATTAACTGCTAATTAAGTCATTTCCTTGGGAATATATTTATTTATGGTATGTCTGGGTGTTCTTTTTTTGCTTATAAATATTTTATGAGCTTCATTAAGTAATTAAAATTCACTAAGTAATTTTGAAATTAAAGTCCTGGCCCAAAAACGCAGTGCAAGAATGGGATTCCCTGAGCCCATGAAGTAGCTCTTAGCAGCCCAGAAGAAATAACATGCAACTGTTTTGTTTTGGTGCCGCAGTTAGATATTGTTATGTAACTGGGGTCCGTAGAAGTCATGGTATGTGATTTATTAAATATAAAATGCGCAAAAGCTCCCAAGTGACCTAAATTCTATCATGTGTCAATCAAAATGAGGCTCCTAAATCACTTGGCACGTTTGAAAGTTCCCCCCCCCCCCGCAGTCTCTAACCCTTTAAAATGTCTATGTTTTGCCATTGGCAACCAGGTAGAGTCTCAGTACAACTTGAAAACGTGTGTTTGAAAATGGGGACAGCGTTGCCCTGTCTATGACAGATTGCAAAATCCCTTTTGAACGTGAGCCCAATTGCCTCCTCGTTTGTCTTTTTATCTCTACGTTGGACTGAAATTCTGTGGCTCGCTGACCCTGGACTGACCATAGAGGCTCCTTAACCTGAAGAGTCCCAATTCAAGAGGAAACAACTTGAGAAAGTGGGCTGATGAAGCCGAGGGGGAAAAAAACAAAGAATGTTCAAGAGCGGTGAGGAAAATGAGATGACAGGCGGGTTTATTATTTGGTCTAGCTCTGTATATTTCTCAGGACCCCTCAAGGAAAGAGCGATTGTGTGAAGAACTTTTCCAAAGTTGATGGGCCTGTTTGCTTTCCACTGTCATGTATCCCTGAGGAGTCAGCAGTAAACCCAGTGTGCCCACCAGCGTGGAGCTCTGGGAATTTGTGTGCTTAAGCTGCATGCATTTGTGGGGTCAGCACAAGTTCTGGAAATCCTAGGGTGCTTGGGCTGTGGGTCCCACTTCCATGAAGGAGAGTGGGGAAAGTGGCTTCCCTGTGACACACTAAGCATTCTCTAAGGGTATGTCTACACTACAAAGTTAATTCGAACTAGCAGACGTTAGTTCGAATTAACTTTGATAGGCGCTACACATAAAAACCGCTAGTTCGAACTTAATTCGAACTAGGTAAACCTCATTGTACGAGGACTAACGCCTAGATCGAATTAAGCAGTTCGAATAAAGGGCTGTGTAGCCCCTTAATTCGAACTAGTGGGAGGCTAGCCCTCCCCAGCTTTCCCTGGCGGCCACTCTGGGCACCACCAGGGAAACTCTTCTGCCCCCCTCCCAGCCCCAGAGCCCTTAAAGGGGCACGGGCTGGCTGCGGTGCCCTTGCCAGGTGCAAGCCTGCCAGCACCCAGCCAGCAGACCCTGCACCTGGCACGGCACGAACCAACCACCCGCTGCCACCCAGCCCTCCACCTCTTCCCGGGACCAGGCTGGCGGCTCCCGGGAGCCTGCCCAGGTCCGCAAGAGGTGGGCGCCCGCCTGGGCTAGTGCAGACATCGTGGACCTCATCCACGATCTCTGCACTAGGCACAGGAAAGTGGCCGTCTAGGGCAGGAGAGCTGCCAGCCTGGCCACCCAGGAGCAGGTGTGCATGAAAATCAAAGTGGTCCAGTGAGACCCCCGACCCTGAGCCCCGAGTTTAGAATGGCCATACTGGGTCAGACCAAAGGTCCATCTAGCCCAGTAGCCTGTCTGCTGACAGCGGCCAACACTAGGTACCCTGGAGGGGATGGACCGAAGACAATGACCAAGCCATTTGTCTCATGCCATCCATCTCCAGCCTTCCACAAACAGAGGGCAGGGACACCATTCCTACCCCCTGGCTAATACCACTCCATGGATCCAACCTCCATGACTTTATCTCACTTCTCTTTAAATTCTGTTATAGTTCTAGCCTTCACAGCCTCCTGCAGCAAGGAGTTCCACAGGTTGACTATTTGCTTTGTGAAGAAGAACTTTCTCTTATTAGTTTGAAGCCTGCTACCCATTCATTTCCTTTGGTGTCCTCTAGTCCTTCTATTATGGGAACTAATGAAGAACTTTTCTTTATGCACCCTCTCCACACCACTCATGCTTTTATAGACCTCTATCATATCCCCCCTCAGTCTCCTCTTTTCTAAGCTGAAAGTCCCAGTCTCTTTAGCCTTTCTTCATATGGCACCTGTTCCAAACCCCTGATCATTTTAGTTGCCCTCCCCTCTCCCACCCTCTCTCTTCCCCTCTTCCACCTCCTTTTCCCAGTCTCCCCCAGTTTTGTTCAATAAAGAGAGTTTCTATTTTTGAACACACATATCCTTTATTTTGTACATCAGGAAGGGGGGCTAGGGAGGGGTAAGTAGAAGGAGGTGAGGGAGGAATGGGGTACGAGCCCCCGATGGGGAGGACTGAGGTGGCTCTGTGGGCTCCTCGGGATGGAAGCTCTCCTGCAGCCCCCCGATTAACCCCCTCTTGGATGGCAGCCTGTGGCAAGTGCAGCCGGGCTGATGGCCAAGTGCTGTGATGTGCCGAGTGTGGGCATTCAGGGCACTCCAAGCCAGGACTGCTTTGCTGTCCCTCATCGAGTTAAGACAAGCGAGTGGGGAACCCCTGAGAACTGTCTGTCCGGGGTGGGGGGTCGGGTCCCTTTAAGCACAGCCCTCGGCTAGCCTGAGGCAGCAGATCCACGCTCTAAGTCCTTATATGATGCCCTGCCGGCACTGCTTCTGGTCAGCCTTAACTTCGGTTCAGGGTCCACTCAATGTGGACATGCTAGTTCGAATTAGCAAAATGCTAATTTGAACTAGTTTTTAGGTCTAGATGCACTAGTTCGAATTAGCTTAGTTCGAATTAACTAATTTGAATTAAGTTAGTTCGAATTAGTGCTGTAGTGTAGACATACCCTAAGGTACCAGGAAACTGAGAGCACATAAGTGAGGTACAGAGGATGCCAACCACAACTCCTTGGTGGATGTCTGGCCGCCAAAGGGAACAGCTAGCATTTCAGCAACAGCACCGCCCAGAAGGAACAGCCAGCATTTCAGCAACAGCACCGCCCAGAAGGAACAGCCAGCATTTCAGCAACAGCACCGTCCAGAAGGAACAGCAAGAATTTCAGGCAACAGCACCGCCAAGAGGGAACAGCTAGAATTTCAGGCAACAGTGCAGCCCACAGGGAACACCCAGAATTTCAGGCAATAGCGCCACCCAGAGGGAACAGCCAGAATTTCAGCGTTACAGACGCACAGACACTGGGCTATTATATATATGATCAGAGGGGGTTATTTTGAAATAACTCCCTAGTGTAGACCAGGGCGGACATCACTTACTCCTGAGTGTAGCAGTTACTCCTCTGAGTAGATGTCAATAGAGCTGTCCAAAAATGGAAATACCTTCCACTGAACAATCTCACCATTTTGAAAAATATCCAAAACCTGAAATTTGACACTGAAAGGGATTTCAGGCAGAGGGGGATCCCATCTGAGACAACAGAAGCGAGAATTTTTTTGGGGGGGGCCAGCCTGGAAGGTTCTTTTCATCCAGGTAGCAAGTGAAACCTAGGGTTGTGAGTTCAATCCTTGAGGAGGCTATTTAGAGATTTGGGGCAAACATGTATGAGGGATGGTACTTGGTCCTGCTGTAAAGGCAGTGGACTGGACTTAATGACCTTTTGAGGTCCCTTCCAGTTCTCGGAGATAGGTAATCTCCATTTATATTGGAGGCAGAGGAGAACTGGGGGGAGACAGTAGGAGCGAGAGACCGGAGGCTCAGGAGAGAAGACCGACGTGGAGGAGAGACCTGAAAATCCCATTTTATGATGGGCTAATTGGCTAGTTTCAAAATAATACGTGGAGCATTCATACTACCAAGCTTATTATTTTGAAATAACAGGCTGGTTATTTCAAAATCTGTACCCCTGCTTTCCTCAGGGAATACCGCTTATTTCAAAATAGTAGCAGTGGAGCGAGCATCACACGAATGCTATTTTGAAATTACTATTTCGAAATAACTACTCCCCACAGTAATTCAAAGGATTTACTCCCCAGTGCTTCCTGGGGCTCTACGTCAAGGCATCCACAATAACAGAGCCTGCCTCGGACTAATTTTGTGGTTCCCCCATAGCGGGGACATGCTATTTCGATTTTGTTATTTCAGGAGTTATTAATTCGAATTTAGTTATTTCAAAATAATTTCCTAGTGTAGACATGCCCTCAGTAGGCCTATTCATGTGCTCAGAATCAAATATACATTTAATTACTTTGCTGGGTTGGGGCCTTTGAGTATACATTCAGCAAAGCTAGAATCTTGGTTTAAAATAAGATTTATCTTTAAAGGTCCCTGCACACTTCTAGCGCTGAATAGCTAGTGAAGAAAAAAAGAAAACAGCCTGCACCATAAAGAAAACATTTTTAACTATAAACCCTTTTTCTTACCTGATTTGAAAAGCTAGGAGGGATTGCATGTAGCTCTCTGGAATTTGGAAAGGCCCCCAGATAATCAGAAGAGTAATCAATGTGGAAAAAAACACATGGAAGAATAATAAGGACAAGATCTAAATGTGGATAAAAATGGATGGGCCAGATTCTCCTCTCTTTTATGATATTGTAAATCTGGAGTCACATCAGTGCAGCACTGGAGTAAACTGGTGTAAGTGATAGCAGAATTTGACCCAATGTGGTAATTTTAATTTTAATTACTGCATTTGGATATCATTCATTTAACACAGGGAGGGATCCAACCAGTTTGGAATGCAGAGGTTGTGACATTGTGAGAAATTTAAGAGGAAACACACAGAAAATAATAATGGGTTGGTTGGAAAAAATAAATGTAAAAGCTACTGGTGATATTATTGTGACCCTGCAAGATGTATGTTACTTGCCTTCATTTTATGAAACAAAGACTCTAATTTCAACACGCAAATGCTATAATAGGGACCTATGATTTTAACTTGACACATTCCTTAATTTTATATTATTTTTATGAAGCTCGTAATTTAAATGGGTGTCATTTCATTTTAAGGCAACGAGCGAAATAAAGGAGAACCAGGAAGTTATAGTACGGCACAGGCAAGTTTATTTCATTCTAATCAAGGCAGTATTTTTTAAGCATTTTTATTCTTTGACACTCTTCTTCAAAAGTCACTCCGAGGTCAGCTTTTGAAAAGCCTGTGAAATCCTCAGACTGGCAGCTAGCTGGGAAGCATAGCTCCACTAACTAATCCTGCTGTAGCCTTGATTCGCCTGGAAATGATTACAGTGAGCAATGCGGACTGGTTTGCTGTAATGGACACAGCTTCCTCTTTGTGTGGAAGAAATTTCTGTGCACTGAAGTACCAGGTACCTTCTAAGACAAAGGTGTGGTTCTCCCCTTCTTTCTCCCTACCCCACCACCCTTCACTCCCCTTCCCTCCCCCTACCCCACCACCCTTCACTCCCCTTGGAGCTGAACTCACTAAAAACTAAAAATCAGTATTTGTAGGATAGTAGAATTTATTTACATTCCGCTGTGCCCTGTACACTCTCTGGGTACATCTAGACTGCAAGCTTCTTTCGAAAGAAGCTTTTTCGGAAGAGATCTTCCAAAAAATCATCTTTCAAAAGAAAGCATCCACACTTCAAAAGCGGACCGAAAAAGCGATCTGCTTTTTCGAAAGAGCGTCCACACTCACTGGACACTCTCTCACCTAAAAGTCCACCCGGAACCAGTTCAGGCAGACTATCTGAGACACATGCTTAAAGGGACCCCCCTGGAAAGTCATTTCTCAACTTTTGCTGCTTGCTTGCCTACCTCTCTGCATTGCGTGCTCTGGTTGCCCAGCTTTGTTGGACACCACAGCACTTTTTTCTTTTTGCCTATGGAGCCAGAGCTACCCCTGGGCAGGCCGTGGCCCCACACTGTTATGCTGCAGCTTCTGCAGCGCTTTCGGCAGACCATCATGATGGTCCTGCCCCAGCTCAAATACGAGCTCAGTGTTAAGAACCTCTGCCTGGATGCGGGAGCAATGCCCTTGCCCCCATACCCCACGGTCGAGAGGAGATTTTGGAGGCTGGACACCAGTTCTGACTGGCCTGGTTCAGGTGCCTGCTGACATGCCTGGACGTGCGGGAGTGCAATATCCCTGAGGTGGTCTCTGCATGTTGCGTACTCCACAACCTCATGGAGAGCAAAGGGGAGGCCTTCCTCCCGGGGTGAGGGATGCAGGCTGGTGGTGAGGGGAGGCAGTTTTGAACAGCCGCAGACAGCTGCCATCCTCCAGGCCCATCAGGCTGCAGTGTGCACCCCGGAAGCCCTGGGAGAGAGGTTCTCTGAAGGAGCCCAGTAACTTGCCCCAGGGCCTTCCCAATGGGGGCCTGTGTCTTGTCCCCCAATACCTTTTCCACCGCAACCCCTCCCTGCCCCCATTCCCTGTACAATTAATAAAGACACTAGTTTTGTTTTCAAAATAAACATTTTTTTTGTTCTTTATAATCAAAGTAACTGGGGCGGATGGGGGCTGAGAACCTGGAGGGGGGAAATGGGAGGGGGCTGAGAACCTGCAGAGGGGGAGCGGGAGGGGGGCTGAGATCCTGGAGAGGGGGAAGAGGGAGGGGGACTGAGAACCTGGGGGGGAAGCGGGAGGGGGGCTGAGATCCTGGAGAGGGGGAAGAAGGAGGGGGACTGAGAACCTGGGGGGGAAGCGGGAGAGGGGCTGAGATCCTGGGGGGGAAGCGGGAGGGGGGCTGAGATCCTGGAGGGGGGAAACGGGAGGGGGGCTGAGACCTTGGAGAGGGAGAAGCGGGAGGGGGACTGAGAACCTGGAGAGGGAGAAGCGGGAGGGGGACTGAGAACCTGGGGGGGAAGCAGGAGGGGGGCTGAGATCCTGGAGAGGGAGAAGCGGGAGGGGGACTGAGAACCTGGGGGGGAAGCAGGAGGGGGGCTGAGATCCTGGAGAGGGAGAAGCGGGAGGGGGACTGAGAACCTGGGGGGGAAGCGGGAGGGGGGCTGAGATCCTGGACGGGGGAAGAGGAAGGGGGGCTGAGATCCTGGAGAGGGGAAGAAGAAGGGGGAAGAGGGAGGGGGGCTGAGAACCACTGAGCTATCCCTCTCGCCTGGAGTGGACACACACGCACGCACCTCTGCCAGCACTCTCTGCAGGAGCGGGTGGTGCTTTGCGCATGTAGGCATGGCCATGTGCTATGTGCGACACTCGTCGGTCTGTGTGGGGTCTTGTGCCCAGTCTGCTTCTGGCAGTGCCTGGCAGGGGGAGGGGTGCCTCCCAGGGGTTGGACGTGTGTGGGGCTTCCCCCCAGGTGGTGAGCAGCAGCCCGTGTGTGCTGCGAGACTGGCTCCTGAGACCACATGTTGCACACTGCCGCTGCACATGCTTGCACATGCACAGCCAGCTGCATGCTGTCCAGGCTGAACATGCCAAGCGATGATCACGCCCCATCCCCTGTGCTCCTGCCTCCCCCACCCTGTGAGTGTGACAACCTGGCAGCACCCACCCAATGTTCCCTCCCCAGCATCAGATGATACTTGGGAGATGTCAAGGGCCAGGGTATTGGCTCCAACCTGAGCGTGATGCTGCTGCTCGTGTCCTCCTCTTCCTCCAGCTGATGTCCGGTGTCGTCATCGTCGTCCTCCTCCAGGAGATCTGGCCGGATGACCACTGGTGTCTCCAAGCCCACGTCCACCAGTATGGATGGGGAAAGAGCTTGCCCACCACACAGTATGGAGCTCTTTACACCTGGCCACGGAGCACACTCCTGGCCATATGATACCCTTGCCGGAGCTCCTTTACTTTGCTCTGGACTTGGTCAAGGGTGCAGGGGTGGAGCTCCAGCCATGCACCCATAAATGTCTACATTGCGGAGTTTAGAGGTCACATCCTTCAGAGCCTCCTTCTCCACAACTCCAGGAGGGACAGGATCTCTGGCCTGGTCCAGGAGGGTGCCTGGCGTTTGGTGTCCCTGGGTGGGTCCTGGGACCCCTGGAGCTGCTCCCTGGAAGGGCCAGGGGTGTCTCAGGGGGCTTGTGCTTCTGCCATCTGATTGCAGGCCTGTGGCAGTCAGAGCCGCGTGGTCAAGGTCCTGCTGCAAGGCCGGCTTCCTGCCACAAGGCTTGTCCTGCTTGCCTGCAGCTTTAAGAGGTGCCAGGAGACAGGAACTATAGAGCTGTGATTACTGTGGAAGGAGTGTCCACCAGGGCACCTGTGCTTTTTCCTGGAGACCTCTTCTTTCAAAAGAACAGCCTCTTCCGCATCCACACATGCCTTTTTCTGAAAGAGCTCTTTTGGAAAAGGCGTTCTTCCTCGTAGAATGAGGTTTACCAATGTTGGAAAAGCCTCTGCATTCTTTCGATTTTCTTTTGAAAGAACGTGATTGCAGTGTGGACGTAGGTAAAGGGTTTTTTGGAAAAACCCCCACAAAACACCATTTTTCTAAAAAAAACCTGTAGTCTAGACGCACCCTCAGTGTAAGAGGCAACAAGCAGTCCTGTGGCACCACAGAGACCAACCGATGTATTGGGTCATGAGCTTTTGTGGGCAAAACCACTTCATCAGATGAACTGGAGTGGAAATGACAGAATCTAGGGTATATATAACAGCAAAAGATGTATCCTGTCTATTGTAGGACCAGCGTTAATGCAGCTAAGTGAGACAGGGCGGAGGTGTCTCATTCATAGCATGTGAGGTGGAGATGCAAATATAAAAGGCAGGGAGATTGCCTTTGCAGTGGGTTAACTAGCTAAGGGTATGTCTACACTACAGCACTAATTCAAACTAACTTAATTCGAATTAGTTAATTCGAACTAAGCTAATTTGAACTAGTGCATCTAGACCTAAAAACTAGTTCGAATTAGCATTTTGCTAATTCAAACTAGCATGTCCACATTGAGTGGACCCTGAACCGAGGTTAAGGATGGCCGGAAGCAGTGCCAGCAGGGCATCAGATTAGGACTTAGAGTGTGGAGCTGCGGCCTCAGGCTAGCCGAGGGCTGTGCTTAAAGGGACCAGACCCCCACCCCGGACAGACAGTTCTCAGAGGTTCCCCGCTCGCTTGTCTACGTTGATGAGGGACAGCAAAGCAGTCCTGGCTTGCAGTGCCCTGAATGCCCACGTTGGGCACATCACAGCACTCGGCCATGAGCCTGGCTGAACTTGCCGCAGGCTGCCATCCGGGGGGGTCAATTGGGAGGCTGCAGGAGAGCTTCCACCCCAAGGAGCCCGCATAGCCAGCCCAGTCCTCCCCTTCGGGGGCTTGTACCCCATTCCTCCCTCACCTCCTTCCACTTACCCCTCCCTAGCCCCCCTTCCTGATGTACAAAATAAAGGATACGTGTATTCAAAAATAGAAACTCTCTTTATTGAACAAAACTCGGGGAGACTGGGAAAAGGAGGTAGGAGAGGGGAAGAGAGAGGGTGGGAGAGGGGAGGGCAACTAAAATGATCAGGGGTTTGGAACAGGTCCCATATGAAGAGAGGCTAAAGAGACTGGGACTTTTCAGCTTAGAAGCCTGCTACCCATTCATTTCATTTGGTGTCCCCTAGTCCTTCTATTATGGTAACTAATGAAGAACTTTTCTTTATGCACCCTCTCCACACCACTCGTGCTTTTATAGACCTCGATCATATCCCCCCTCAGTCTCCTCTTTTCTAACTTCTTCACAAAGCAAATAGTCAACCTGTGGAACTCCTTGCTGCAGGAGGCTGTGAAGGCTAGAACTAGAACAGAGTTTAAAGAGAAGTTAAATAATGTCATGGAGGCTGGGTCCATGGAGTGGTATTAACCAGGGGATAAATGGTGTCCCTGGCCTCTGTTTTGGAAGGCTGAAGATGGATGGCATGAGACAAATGGCTTGGTCATTGTCTATGGTCCATCCCCTCCAGGGTACCTGGTGTTGGCCGCTGTCAGCAGACAGGCTACTGGGCTACCTTTGGTCCAGTAAGGCTGTTCTAAGCTCAGGGTCGGGGGCCTCACTGGACCATCTTGATTTTCATGCAAACATTCACCTGGGTGGCCAGACTGGCAGCTATTCTGCCCTAGACAGCCACTTTCCTGTGCCTAGTGCGGAGATCATGGACGAGGTCCACGATGTCCGCACCAGACAAGGAGGGCGCCCGCCTCTTGCGGCTCTGGGCAGGCTCCTGGGAGCCACCAGTCTGGTCCCGGGAAGAGGCGGAGGGCTGGGTGGCAGCAGGTGACTGGTTCGTGCTGTGCCAGGTGCAGGGTCTGCTGGCTGGGTACTGGCAGGCTTGCACCTGGCACGGGCACCGTAGCCAGCCCGTGCCCCTTTTAGGGTTCCGGGGCCAGGAGGAGGGCAGAATAGTTTCCCTGGTGGTGCCCAGAATGGCCACCAGGGCAAGCTGGGGAGGGCTAGCCTCCCACTAGTTCGAATTAAGTGGCTACACAGCCCTTAATTCGAACTACTTAATTCGAACTAGGTGTTAGTCCTCGTGGAATGAGGTTTACCTAGTTCGAATTAAGCGCTCTGCTAGTTCGAATTAAGTTCAAACTAGCGGTTTGTATGTGTAGCGCCTATCAAAGTTAATTCAAACTAACGTCTGTTAGGGTATGTCTACACAACAAAGTTAATTCAAACTAAGATCTTTATTCAAGCCTAAATTGATAGTGTTGAACTTGTAAGTAAACTCCAGTTCAACACTATGAACTTGGGCTTGAATAAATATCTTAGCTGGTTAACCCACTACAAAGGCAATTTCCTTGCTTCTGATGCTCACTTCTCCACATCAAATGCTATGAATGGGACACGTCCACTCAGCCACTTCTTCAGATGTGCTTAAGTAGAGGAAAAAAAGTGGTAGGTTTTTTTTCTCCACTTCAAACTCATGTGAAGAAGTGGGTTTTCCCCACAAAAGCTCATGATACTATTTGTATTTTTGTTGGTCTGTAACTTTAAAAACACTGAATAGTCTGGTAGCACCTTAAAGACTAAGACAGCTACCCCCTCTTTGATTAGTGTCATTAACATTGGTCCTATAATTGACAGGTAACTTCTTTTGCTGTTATATATACCCTGGATTCTGTAATTCCCACTCCAGCTCATCTGATGAAGTGGGTTTTACCCACAAAAGCTCATGAACTAATATATTTGTAAGTCTCTAAGGGCATGTGTACACTAGCTCGTTAATTTGAGCTAGGTAGGCAAATCAGGCAACTGGAGTTTAAAATGAAGCCCAGAATTTAAATATCCCAGGCTTTATTTGCATGTTCCCGTCCAGCCGCCATTTTTAAATCTCCCTTAGTTCGAACGAACTGCCCGTGGCTAAACGCGGCAGTTCAAAATTAATCCAAACTAAGGATTAACTGTTACTCTGTTTACACAAGGCAAAGGCTGGCTGGGGGAACAGAAGTAGACTGACATGTCCAGTGCTACAGAGCAGGTTTGTAGTACAGAAGGGCCTAGAACCCAAGGGATCTGGAATGCTAGGCCATGTCATAAGACTAGGTCCCCTAGCTAAGGCCTACTTCATTTGGTCCCGCCAGGATGCTGTGTAAGAGGCAGCAACAGATGCTCAGCTGACTGCCTCAGTTTCTCTGAGTCATTTGCACGAGTGTCCCACGCAGCACGCACTGCAAACCTTATCCTGTTTCTACGCAGCAGGATCGAGCCTGAAATATTTACTGACGCTGTTGTTGTTAAAAACGGGATTATGCCCGAAAGAGATGTGACTGTCCTAAAGGCAAAGGTCGCTAACACAGTCCAGCGAAGCAGGGTGGGATGTATCATTAGACACTGACAGATGAAAGGTGGAATCAGGCTGACGAGCCAACACGCAAGAGGTTAGGAAACTTCTAAGCCCTCAACTGCGCCGGCCTTGGTAGCCCTCTCCATACGCATTAGCTAATTTGGGTATGCAAATGTTGTGGAGACGTTGTCACAGTGTAGAGAGGAAATAATTCCAAAGGGCAGGGGGGTAAAATGACTTGTAAAACAGCGAGGGTTGAAATAGAACAACAGTGAATGGCCAAATGGGTTAGTCATGTCTTGCATCTGTCGTCAAGGAGGTGCACGGGTAGGAGCTGGCATGTGACTCTCAGAAGGCGTCCTTTGGGTGGAAAGTCAAGCTGCTGGCATGTGTGGGTACCCACTAGGTGCCAGATTTCTGCATTGTGCAGAGGCTTGGCTCGTACCACCCCTGGGGCGTACTTTAAAATGAGTCCATCTGAGGGGTGCTGCTTTTAGCGCCTTCATTGTGAGAAGCAATCAGAGAGCAGGCATTTCACAAAGAAGCAGAACAGAAGCAGAAACAAGAATAAAAACTGCAAGAGTGGAATTAGTTTTTGCAATGAGCTAGAGTAACCTCCCCTCCATTGTTTTTCATCCTCTTTTTTTTTTAAGTTAATTTTCTTCTCCATCTGCTTGACAGATCCTTTGGATAAAATCAGTTTTTTTAAATTTGAGAACTAACAGAAGGTCAGCTGTCAAGATGGTTATCCAGTGGTGAGGTATGAAACTCACGGAGCCAAAAATAATTCTGCACTGTGCTAGGGTTGGAGACAGACTCAAATTCTATACATCCGTCGAGTACCAGGGAGAGGGATATTTTTCGGGTTTCCCTGTGTCACAGTGGAGTGGAGTCATGGTGCCTGTTTTATTCACATTGGCCACCCCATCAGCTTTCTTGTACCATCAAAATGCCTTTTGTTGCTTGGCGGTCACAATGAGGCAAACATTAACCATGCCAGATATCTAAAATTGGATGCAATGGTCTGGATGATTGGCTGATCTGGGATTCACACGTCACACATCAGAGGGAGGAGGGTCCTGTGTTGGGTGCTGTCTCAGAACTCAGGGGAAATGGCTTCCATTCCTTGCTTTGCCATGGCTTTCTTGGTTCAACTAGAGGAGTCATTTATTTTTTCTGTGCCTTGATTTCTCCACCTGGAGAGTGAAGAAAGAGCGTATTTCTGACCTTGCAGGGGCTTGGTGAAGAATCTCTTCAGAGCAGATTATGGATAGCATAAACTAAATCTCTGTAACTCCCTGTTGATAGCAAGGAATTATCCCCGTGATATAGGTGGGGAAACTGAGGCACAGAGCAGAGACGTGTGTTGCTCCAAGCCACAAGACACATCAGTGTTGTACCTAGGCTGTGGGAGCTTTCCCTCCCAGACCTGTGATGAGCTCACACCTTCTTTCTCAAGGTCATCGCTGTAACCAGTAGCCTAAATAGTTAAGCACAGGCACGGCTCTGTATTCCCAGAACTATCAGCAGAGGACAGCGGTATGGGGAAGATGAACTGAAAGAAGAGTTTGGGAGGAAGAGGGAGAGTGAGGGGGCAGGTAATCAAGGGAGATTTTGGCAGATCAGAGATTAAAAGAAACAAAGGACTCAGACAGGTAGCAGACATGGCTTGCTGCAGAGGCTAGAGGAAAGAGCCTTTGGGAGAGGAGATCAGTGCTTAGTAGGGAGCAGCTTGATAAGAAGACAATTAAATAAACACTGGTCCATTTCCAATTAAACACAGCTGGTCTGGGAAGGGTTAATCCCTTTCTTCTTTGCTTTCCCTACCTTTGGAAGCCTGGGTCAGAACACGCTAATTGGAGAAGCAGAAAGATGCGGGGAGGTACAAGCAAATATAAGAGGTGATAATTGAGGTCTAATTATTTTTGACCTGCCAGGTGTTGTTGGCCACATAAAGGAGAGAGGGGAGGGCAGTCTTTGGAGAGTGGTTTCTGCTGGGGGAAAGCAGGGCTGGAGCATTGTGCGCAGATGAGGGCACTGGTTTGCCTATGAGGGAATTGGTGGCTGGGTTTGCATTATAGTCTTTTGTTTATTAGAGAGGGCAGGGAATAAGGAAGAAAACACACACAGAGACAGAGAGAGCTTATGCTAGGCAGTCCCAGGTGACCAATGACTGTGTTTCCCCTGAAGTTCTTCTGGTAGAAGGAGAAGGGCTCCAACTATTAAAACACAAACCAAACCACCCCCCGTCCTCTCTGGCTGTCGCATCCTCGAATCCATAGTTAAAGCGAGAGTGAGGGGATGGTTCTGTGTCGGGGTCTGAGGCCACAGTTTAAGAGACCCCAAATTCAATCCTTTGCTATGCTGCAGATTTCTTGTCTCTGGTCCCCGAGGGCGCAGGGATCCAAGGGCCACAGATAGCCCAGGTCTGTGCAGGTGGTTGTGCTACTAAATTGCTGCGTAGCCACTCAAGCTCAGGGACCCTCCATCCTCACAGAGTCCTAGCGCTTGGCCTTCCACCAAGTGATCCACACGGCAAGCTTTTAGCCCCACAGGAAGAGCCCTACCAGACTAACTCAGCTGAGTCAGGCCATCGGCAGCTCGGGACTGACAATGGTGCTATGCGTATGAACAGCTCCAAGCACCAAGAGGCCTTGATATCAGCTGGAGTTTTTAGGCGTTACCCTGACAACCACCATCATAGTAACAGATGTAGAAGGACACATGAATGGCATACTATGTAAACAGGAAGCAAAAGACCCCATAAGTGTTAGAAGGATCAATAATCATTTTACTCTCTTGCTTTGATCATAGTCTATAATTTTGTACTGTCTTTGGGAAAGAAGGATAAGTGTATTCTCTGCCTCAAACAAATGTATTCAGAATAGTTTCGGATTAACCCTTACAAAGGACAGGTGGTCCAATTACGAAACCACAGCCGGTGCTTTGTGGCTTATGGGTCCAATCACAACCAACCAACTCAGATCAAAATTTGAAAAAGTTGGGTGAACATTTGCTGGGGAAATGGCAGGCCTGCCTTAACAGTGCCCCAAAATTGCATGGGATTTTGTCAGTGTTTCTGCATAGTGCTATAATTTTGCTCCATCCTCACAGAGTCCTAGCGCTTGGCCTTCCACCAAGTGATCCACACGGCAAGCTTTTAGCCCCACAGGAAGAGCCCTACCAGAGTAACTCAGCTGAGTCAGGCCATCGGCAGCTTTTCCCCCATCCCTGTGTAGACAGACCCGGAGTCTCTGTCTGTCTGTCTTGGTCTCTGATGTATACCTTGGTGAGAATACCCTGTTTCATAGAGGGGTTTCAGACAGATTACACCAAGGAGTGTGAGATACTCAGGATGAGGGCCAAAAAAGTACCAACAATAGGCACACCCATGCCCCATCTTCAGCTGACAGATGTTTCCCCCATTCCTTTGAACCTGGCGTTGCATTGTTGCTCCTTCCTGGATTGCCAAGTAGCGAGGTGGCTTATACTAGGAACAGCTGGTGTGGCTGCTGTCTCCATTTGTTGAATGAAAATGTAGGTCTAATCTAGTTTCTTTTGACCAAAGAAATGAACTGAGTTGGGTGTGATCAAATTTAGTCACAATACAGGGAGCAGTGTGGGTTACAAAATACCCTTTTGTTTCCTTAGGGCCGGTGGTATAATGGAACTGGAGTGCTTTGGAACACCTTTGTGGTACTACTTCAACAGGCTGCTACCACAGTCGCCTGGGTGCACCATACCAAAGACACTATTTTGCAGATCTCACCCATGTGACCTCACACGCATGGCGCATGATGGCTGGGGAGGGTTCATGCCATTCCAGTACCTTTGAGATCAAAGGCTAAACCACCAATTAATATATATCTTGGATAGAGAGAGATTTTCACCATAACCCAGATGTACCAGATCTAACTACCTTTGCAAGGGAATGAAATCCAATCTAGAACCCAGATCCAAATGCTGAAGTGTGCACAAATCTCTAATACAGTTCAGAAAACTTGAGTTTATCCTGTAGAATCCTGATCTACTTTTCCTAGGACAGCTGCTAGCAAACCCATATTCCATATCCCATTATGGTTTGTGGTAGACTAGTCTGACAAGGTTTGGGTTCAGGTTGCAATATCTTTACTTGAATTATATTATTCACCCGCTAGAGGTCTCTATATTGTAGGCAGTTCCAGACTGTGTGTGGTCCATAGTAAATGAAGAGACAAAGTTGGAACTCAAACTAGGGGGAGAGGTAGTCTGTGTTATTGTGTCAGTGGTTGTTTTTAATACACAACCCCATTTTTAGGACTGATTCTCTTACATAGGTGACAAAGCATCTAGATTTTGAGAGACATACTTAAGCCTGTTGAGTCTACAAAATTGGGCAAAAGGAATATCCAGTGGGAAATCTATGTTGGGATATAAGTATGTACAAAGTAGAGTGGGGATTGTAGAATCCTAAATGATGCTATGTCTACACTACACTGTTCTTCCGGACAAAGCTACGCAAATTGTGAAACGCAATTTATGTACCTTTTTCCATTTCTTTTTTCGGAAGAGGCTTTTCCGACATTTGGCCCATCTACGCTGGGCCAAATGTTGGAAAAAAACCCTTTTTCAGAACATCCCTTCTTCTTCGTAAAATGAGGTTTACAGGGATGTGGAAAAACCGTGTCTGCTCTTCCGAAAAAATAATCAGAAGAGCAGACGCGTTCCCTGGATGCGGCAGAGGTTTTCCAGGATATCTCCAGTATCCCGGAAAAATTCTGTAGTGTAGATATAGCCTGAGTGACAAAGGAATATGTCCTTCGGTGATAATACAACAAACAGGAAGTTGGTTTCCAGATTCCTTGTTGTCTGCATTTCTTGGACACAGCTGAATTTCTATCTTCGCTGATTCAGGCATGGTAGATACATGAGACACACCAGCATGCTTCACCCTCATGCCCTGCACGGAATCTTCCATCTATTCCCGACTCATCCCCATGTAGATAAAAATTAAAGAGCTCCTTCCAAAAGGGGCAATACTGGATAAACCCTTTCATTATTAGTATCCTTTATGGCCCATAATAGAACAATATTTTTCTGTGGGACGTGTTGCATTGTGGTGTCTCATGAGTCATGCCAATAACTGACTACGCAGCATAATATGACGCTTCGAACTTGCCACCCTAAATGAGATCTCTTATCTGCATGAGCGATAGGGCAGTAGAGATGCCTTGTTAATGATCAGAGACACTCATATTTTAAACTTGTTAATCCTGCTGAGTTTAAGTTTATCATACAACAACTTCTAAACTCTTTAGGGCTTCCATTCCAGGCAGCTCATCTGTATTTTTTCCCCCTAGGCCATTTTGAACCACAGTGAAACTTTAACAGGCTCCCTTGTGGCCCAGAAGAGCATGCAAAGTTCAGTCACTCCCTGGTGTCCAATTCCAAGATCCCCAGAAGGACTTTGTTAGGTAGACAAAGCAGTCATTCTGAGTCCCTAATTGTCCCTGTTCTTCCCTCATATGTCTCCAGGGGAGACTAATCCTTGAAGAGTGATAAATTTCCTTTCATGGAGCTTTACTGCAGGGCTTAAGGTCTCTCTTGGAGAGCTGGTTAATTATAAATCATATGCAATTTCTGGCAAAACGTAGAGCACCTGAGTGGTTTCTTCTAATGAACAATAACTTTGGTTACTTCTCATCCAACAACAAGTATCATGAAGTCTGAAAGAAAGAACAAACAAAAACGTGTTCCTAAGACAATAGCTAAGCTGTTATTTGTCTGTTCACAGGAGCAAATATCATTCCCTTCTTCTCAGTGAGATGCATCTTGTTCTAATCAGAGGGAAGTTGCTTCAGATATATCCATCATCCAGGAAGGACCATTCTCTCCAGAGGATGGGTTTCTCTCAGATAGGAAGCAGCCATGAAGAGACTACCGTGTTCTCTCTCATTCTAACATAGCTATTTTGTTACATATTTTAGGTCGATAAGTTCCAGTTCGATGACAAGAATATTTGGGGGATTTCAAGGCCGCAGGAGAGGATTTTGGTAGCTATCCTCCGCCAACCCTGAGTGCCTACTCTTTTCAGCCTGATGCTGACCCAAATCCGGTTTCCCGCTGCTAGCTCAGATGACCACAGCAGCAGTTACTACAGTACTGAGTGCTGATTTTCTAGTTGCTTTTGTCTTGTCGATGGTGCAAGATAGTTATGGAGCAACTGAACAAATCTCCAAGACAGGAAAAGCCTGACAGTTTGCTGTCACACAAGGAGGACACAAATGAAAAGCCATGTCAGGAAACTTCTGTCTCCTGACACAGTAAGGTGAGACTCACAGTGAGAAAGGATGGAGGAGTCTTGTCCTTAGACTTTTGGTGGCCCAAGTGATCTCTTTTATTATTTAGCACTGATAGTCTGAGTTTTGTAGTGAATATGGCAATGTGTCATGTTTTTCTTAAAGCTTGAAGTCCTGGACTCATGGGAATCTATAAGAATCTCAGCTTTCATTTTTTTAAACTATGAAATTGCTAGCTTGCCTGGCTGGGGAGAAAAAGCCAAACCACATGGAACAAAATCCAGAAGGCAAATAAATGGATTTTATTTTCTCACATTTTATTTTTAAAATCTCATGATTTTTGTGGGACTATCTTGTGATTTCGGAAGCTTGGGACTGACAATGGTGCTATGCGAATGAACAGCTCCAAGCACCAAGAGGCCCTGATATCAGCTGGAGTTTTTAGGCGTTACCCTGACAACCACCATCATAGTAACAGATGTAGAAGGACACATGAATGGCATACTATGTAAACAGGAAGCAAAAGACCCCATAAGTGTTAGAAGGATCAATAATCATTTTACTCTCTTGCTTTGATCATAGTCTATAATTTTGTCCTGTCTTTGGGAAAGAAGGATAAGTGTATTCTCTGCCTCAAACAAATGTATTCAGAATAGTTTCGGATTAACCCTTACAAAATACAGGTGGTCCAATTACGAAACCACAGCCGGTGCTTTGTGGCTTATGGGTCCAATCACAACCAACCAACTCAGATCAAAATTTGAAAAAGTTGGGTGAACATTTGCTGGGGAAATGGCAGGCCTGCCTTAACAGTGCCCCAAAATTGCATGGGATTTTGTCAGTGTTTCTGCATAGAGCTATAATTTTGCACTGTGCGAAGATAGTTTTTTTCCCCGCCTCCATTTCAGTGTGAATACACTTCCCAGTTTGAACAGAAAGCATCACAATTCTGACCTCCAACTTGGCTTTCACTTGCTTCTGTGATGTGCTAATGTATTGTTAGCAATCCCTGAAACACGTACATTAGAAATAGTCCTTCCTAACTTGTTACAGGCAGCCTGCTGCCTTATCATTTCTTCCCTCTAACTTTAGCCTGTGGATCATTTATTCATCCCTTCTCTCCTTGCAGAGTCTTCAGACACATCCCAGTAGGATCATTTCGGAATGATTAAACTCCGTATCCCGTGCTACAGTCAGACTTTCACCTTCTTCTGCACTGCTAAATTAGCTGTACCCTTGGAGTGCGTGACTTGAGGATGGGCTCACGTAAGCTATGTCTACACTGCAGCACTATTTTGGGATACCAGGGGTACCCTAAAATAGCTATTCTGCATCTTTTGAGCGTGCCCGTTTTTTTTTTTTAAATATAATAGGCTCTCTATTCCGATGTCCCTATAAACCTCATTCCAAGAGGAGAAAGGAATATTTTGGAATAGTGATTTATTTCAAAATAAATGCTGTGTAGACTGCACCAATTTTTGAAATAAGCTATTTCGAAATAACATTGAAATAAGATCCACAGTTTGCAGAGCTCAAATTGTGCAGCATATTTTCGAGCCCCGGGAACAGTGTAGATGCACCTGTACACACTTACGCACGAGAGCACTTTTCCTGGTGCAAGTAATATCACTGAGTTTGACGGGACAATTCCAATATTCAGCATCAATGCAACTATTCTGATGTGCGCCTGCTTTTTAATCCTAGATCTTACAACTGCTTCCATGAAGTTACACCAATATGCTCTTGCCGAGACACTAGTCCACTTGTTCAACTCAAATGCCGCATTATCTTGGCAAGTCCCAAAGGAACATAGCGCCCTTGCAGGAAGATTAGTCTTTTTGCAAGGATTCATTGGTCATTTTTGCCTCAGCGGCAAGAGGAGGCCAGGTTAGCTAATTGGACCATCAAGCAGATTGGCACATGTGGTCTGCCTCCGTATAAACACGTTCGGCCCCTGACGAGCATTTGGCTCAGGCTGGCTAATTCCAAAGCAGAGCTGTGTTTAGAATCGACATCGGTGGTTTTCAAACTTTTTTTCTCATGACCCAATTGAAGAAAATTGTCGATGCCCACAACCCAATATCATTTGAGTAGAGTGTGGGCTCTGCAGGGGGGCTGAGGACGAGACCTTCAGCTTTGGGGGTGGGCCAGGGCTGGGGCAGGAGGGGCTTACCTTGAGCGGCTCCCAGTCAGTGGTGCAGTGGGGAAAGAGGGGGTTAAGGAAGCTTCCTGCCCCTCCTGGCACTGCTGACCATACTGCGCCCCAGAAGCAGCCGGCATCAGGTTCCTAGCCAATGGGAGTGAGGAATTAGTGCCCAGAGCAGGAGCAGCACGCAAAGTTCTGTGTGCTTTTCTGCCCCCGCCCTCACCTAGGAGCCGGGCCTGCTGCCTACCGCTTATGGGGCACAGTCTGCAGTGTCAGGACAGGCAGGGAGCTACCTTAGCACCCCCACTAGTCACTTGATCCCCCTGCAGCAATGTGACCCAGTGCCCAATACTGGGTCATGACCCCAAGTTTGAAAACCACTGGTCTACATGGCAAACAGTTGTGGGCAATCTTTCCTAATAGTCGGAGCAAACGTTTTCCCCTATCCCTTAGATCAAGATTCAGAAAAGGGCAGAGGGGAGTGAAGCCAAGCATGAGAGCAAGGAATCCAATGCCAAAGCCAGAATCAGAGGGTTAACCAGAGTCCAGTCAGAGGTGCTGCTGAGGGACAGAGCTGGACTGGACTGAGACTGGTGATGGCAGAGGCAGGGACAGGAGCAGACACACCTGCAGGCCAGGAATGCATTGAGCAGCCACTCTACTGCTGCTGCTACTGCACGTAGGCATCAGCATGTTGACTCCTGCAGCCAATCAGGTGGCAAAATCAAAGCAAGAGCATCTTGTGGGACCAGCTGTGCTTGGTAGTTTGCCGGGACACTGGCTTTGCTGCAGGCTGACACTTGACAGTCCATCTGGGTGATCTTCATTTCACTCCCCCGCCAATAAAATCCTGACCTAGTTACATCGGCCAGTGCCAGATTTCAGAAACTAGAATGTTATTGCAACTTTGCATTTTCTTCAAGTGTCTATTACAGGTAATAGACAAATTAAAAATGACAGGTCCTTCCCTCCAACGAGCTTTCAGTTTAAATTGTGTGCTGTACAGCAGTGAACGACAGCGAACGGTGAGCAGTCTTGAAAAGGACAATGTGGCAGGCTATGAAAAGCTGATTGTTTACTTCTTGTGAATTGCATTTTTCTCCAACAAAAACTGGATGAAAGCAAATTTTGGTGTCGATATTATTAAACAAAATTGAGTTTGGTTTCATAGAAAAGAATATTAATTATTGTTGGGAGGTAAAAACTGTTATTTGTCAGGCACTTTTTTTTAGTTTTAGTTTTAGTGTTCACCCCACCAACTGAAATGTTTAGTTTTCAGTGGCCAGTTACCTGGGTCATGATTCAACCTGACACTGCTCTCTCCGGAGACAGCTGTCAGATCTGGAGCACTTTCAGATAACTGCTTAGCGGAGAGAGGAGATGATAGTTATTCCTTTTAGAGGCATCGTATATCTTTGTCTTTTACAGGGTGTCCGGTTCAACAGAGGTGGATGTATTAGAGATACCTCTAGTAGGCACTGAAAGGCTAAAACCAACCTTTCACATGTATAAACACAAATAAACTTGTTAATTACATTAGCACATAGCAAGATGAAGACTCTCCTACAAGCATTTATGAATTTATTTCCACAGGCCTGAGTTGGTTTTATCTTCCTGACCATTTGGTCTACATCTCCTTGGTGTAAAAATAAAAATTGCTCATTAAATTGATCTTGCCCTTGCTAGATTTTCTTCACCTTAGCAAGCCTTCGATATTGATGTCCTTCAAGTTTGACGTCCTTGGATATTGATGTCCTACAACTGCCCTTTGATCTCCTTGTCCAGTGTCAGATCTGTCAAAATTATATTTCACCTTACTCGAGTGCACTAGTTAAAAGAGCATCTTCACTCTTTTTCTGGAGGTAAATTGTCCAAGACCAAAAGGAAGATCCACAGTTCTGGTATGTAAGTGCTACTGTTGTGCACCTACTCATGTGTAAAATCTATTATCATGTAAGACCCCAAATTTTACCATTTCATTAACATGCTTATATGTTTATGGGTGGATTACATACACATGCATTACAGAATACACTGTGTGACAGTTTATGTGTGTATTTATATAGAGACACCTATCTAGCAAGAGGTATACACTACAGCCAATTGTCTTCTTTTGCTACCACCACCATAAAATGCAGCAACTTCTTGTGTGGAACAAAGAAGTTTGTTATCACATCTAAGCCACACTATATGGGCAAGGAAGAACACAAAAATACCTTTTCCCATTAAAACTTCAAGGAATGGTTACGGAATAGAATATAAATGTCAAAAAGAATTGAGAACATCATGGCTAATATTTGTGACCCCACAGGAATTATATACACAAAAGAGAATGTCCCAAGTATAGTGTGTTTAATATGAAAGTCCTTCCCTGATATGTTTTAGTCTTCTAGAGCCTGATCCAGCTGTGGTTGAAATCAATGGTAAGACTTCGTAAAATCACAACTGGTGTGGAGAACGTGAATAAGGAAAAGTTATTTACTTGTTCCCATAATATAAGAAATAGGGGGTTACCAAATGAAGTTTAATAGGGACCAGGTTAAAAATGAATAAAAGGAGGTACTGCTTCATGCAATGCACAGTCAACCTGTGGAACCCCTTGCCAGAGGATGTTGTGAAAACCAGGACTTTAACAGGGTTCAAAAAAGAGCTAGATAAGTTCATGGAGGTTAGCTCCATCAATGGCTGTTAGTCAGGATGGGTAGGAATAGTGTCTCTAGCCTCTGTTTGGCAGAGGCTGGAAATAGATGACAGAAGAGGGATCCCTTAATGATTCCCTGTTCTGTTCATGCCCTCTAGAGCACCTAGCATTGGCCACTGTCAGCAGACAGGACACTGGGTTAGATGGACCTTTGGTCTGACCCAGTATGGCCACTCTTATGTTCTAGGCTATGTCTATGCTGAGGGAAGCATATAGAGGGCAGGCACTACATGTGTAGCTATGTGTGGCAGTGAAAGGCTCTGATAGCTCCTCATCGCCAAGTCTTTCAATGCAGTGAGGAAAGGCTGTGGCCAGGGCCAGGCATTCGGGGAAGGGTGAGATAGGGAAAAGCTCTGACAGGGAGAAAGGCCAGTGAGTTACTGTTCTGTTGCTTCACCCCACCACAGGCTTTCCAGGCTGCTGGGGCCTTTCAGTGTCAGGGCAGTAGGGGTGTGTCTAGACTACATGCCTCCATCGACGGAGGCATGTAAATTAGCCAGATCAGCAGAGGGAAATGAAGCCGCGATTAAAATAATCGCGGCTTCATTTAAATTTAAATGGCTGCCCCGCTCTGCCGATCAGCTGTTTGTCGGCAGATCGGGGCAGTCTGGACGCGACGCGCCGACAAAGAAGCCTTTCTTGATGGGCACAGGTATGCCTCGTGAAACCAGGTTTACCTGTGCCGATCAAGAAAGGCTTCTTTGGAGTAGAAGGCTCTGAGTTTTATCTCTGTGGTGTCATAGCTAACTGCCACCATGCTAAGTGGTCATACATTTGTGATACAATCTCTCTTTCTTTTTCTCTCTCTGGCTATGTCTAGACTGCAAGCCCCTTTCGAAAGAGGCTTTTTCGAAAGATACTTTCAAAAAAGCTTCTTTCGAAAAAGAGTCTCTAGACTGCAGTCAGTACTTTCGAAAAAGCAAGCTGCTTTTTCAAAAGAGAGCACCCAGGCAGTCTGGATGCTCTCTTTCAAAAAAGCACAGTTTGCATTACATAGCGCCTTTTTCGAAAAAAGGCGTTATTTCTCGTGAAATGAGGAGTACCGCCGTCGAAAGAAAAGCCACGTTCTTTCGATTTAATTTTGAAAGAACGTGGCTGTAGTCTAGACGCAAGTGAAGTTTTTTCAAAAAAAGGCTACCTTTTTCGAAAAAACCCTGCAGTCTAGACATAGCCTCTGTGTGTATCTCGGCTTTTAGATCATCCAGATGAGCCGTGCCATGCTCCAGTCTTCTCCCACAATAGTGAGCAAATTGCTTGCCTAAAAAGACATGTGTCCAGATGCAATCAACCATCCAACAAATCTGTAACTGTCTCTGAGTATCCTCCCCCTGAACAATGTAGCAGCGTGTCAGGTTATCCTGTCCCGCTGTACAGTATTGTAGGGCATGGCAGGGAGACCACAGAAAGCCATGCAGATTACTGTAGTCAAGGTAACACAATGCTTTTAAATGGTCCCAGCTGGGCATCTCAGTGTGGGAATAAAGAAACAACACTTGCTTGACTGACTAGGACCTCAGCTGGGAGGTAAGCTATCCACGCGCTGCTTCCATATCATGTTGTAGCACCGTGGCCTCTGATGCTAAAGTATAAATTGCTAATGAATGCTTCTTAAATATCTTTTGTTGGGATCTGCTGCAGGGTGCCCTATTATTCCAGAAAGCGAGAACACTAGCTTTATTATTAATAATAATAAGACATCTATCAACATTGAGCTAGTGCAAGAGTTTTCGCTTGCTGGCAGAGTGATGAAAAATCATAGTTCATGTGCAAGAAAAAAAGCAAACAGGTACATCTTTGGTTTTTCTGACCCCTCTCCCCTTTTTGGATGACATGATCCTTTATCATATTTCCTAGGGGCAGGGGAACTATGTATTCCACCGTTCTAAAGGCAAACTATCACTGTGAAAGTCTACTGGTAACATTTGGCCAGGGCTCTGATTTAATACAATGATGGTAGCAGGAAATGCAACATCCTGCCACTGTGTTGTTTTGTGTAACTTTGGATAAAGTTATGCTTTGCATGGGAAAAAGTCATAATTTTCTCCCAGCGTCTGTCAGAATGTAGAGTGGTACCACTGAGGTGCTTTCTGCTGTCTGCCTGCGGAATGTTCAATACACCTGTGGCTTGAAATTGACTTTGTGAATTCCCAGTCCTCAAGCTCAAGTTAGAGTAACCCGAATGCTGCTCTAAATTGTAGCCGGTGGCAATTGCCCCCAAAGGTTGCTATATCACTCATGTGTCACAGAGACACAGCAAAGGCCTGACACTGCACCTTTTCTCAGCAATGCAATTCCTCGTGTGGTTGAGGTAAGGGCTGGAATTGATAAGATTGCTTTCTGGCAGCTTTGAATGGCTTGCGTAGTAGCAATCTGCCCTAACACATTGGCGGATCTAGGTTGTTATAATAGGGCCTTTTATCCGAGGATCTCAAGACATTTCACATACACTAACCAATTAAGACGCCCCACACTCCAGCAAGTTAAGTAAGAAAGTCTGAGCTAAATTTCCAAGGCCAGCCACAATTTTCTTTCTTTTGCTGGCTCAAAAAGGTGACATTTAGGTGACACAAGCCAAATGTTTTAAAAAAGAAGCATTTTTCTTTCTGTAACTGCCTTGCCTATTTTCTATTTTTTTCTTTTCCTCTGTCTCCCCCTCTTTCTGCCTCTTTCTCTCTCCCTCACCCTCTCTCTATATATTTAAAAGTCTAAACCAGCCACTTCACTTTGTTTTGATTTCTCTCCTTTAGGATCAGCACTTCAACCAAATTTGCTTATAGAATATAAGTGGCATACATGGTAGAAGAAGAGGAAAGCTTATCTCTAAAAACCTTCTGTGGTATTAATGTATTTGTCTTCTCCTAATGCAGCAATGCCCCAAATATGTGTTTATATTAGTCATGCAAAAATGCTGCTTAACGTTACGCTGAGACATGACATTACACGACACGTAAACAGTTTTCTTTGGGGAACTGTTTGAAAGGAATTTTTTTTAAAAAGCCTCTAGTCTACCAATGTAAAGTCTTCAGAGATGAAGTAAAATTGACTGCTGTCTTTTAAACCTGATCCATTTTAAGTGTTGGTACTTTGCTTGATGTCACGTCAAGTGTGATGTTAGTGGGTCAGTAGACTTTCCTTGAAAGGACCATGAGACCTTTCCAGGTCATTCACACTATCTTTAGGGATGTTGATATTTGAAGCAATGATGTTGTCTAAACCAGAATGGACAGAATCAGGCACATGACCGGCAATGTTCAGTATAATGATTCTGAGCCAACTCTTCCTTATGGGTACGTCTAGACTACAGGCTTCTGTCGATAGAAATTTTGTCTACAGATACTGTCGACAAAACTTCTGTCGACAAAGAGCATCTAGACTACATTGAGTTCTGTCGACAAAGCAAGCTGCTTTGTTGACATGGTAGTGTAGACGTGGTAGTGTAAAGGACAGTTTACATGCAATAACACCTTCTGTCGACAGAAACTCTGTCGATAGAAGGCGTTATGCCTCATAAAATGAGGTTTACCAGCGTCGACATAACGTCGACAGAACTCAGCAGTTATGTCGACAGAACTCAGCGGTAGTCTGGACACAGGTATAGTTTTGTTGACAAAAGTCCACTTTTGTCGACAAAACCCTGTAGTCTAGACACACCCTATGTTATTGGGTTTGTGTGTGTGTGTATGTATACTAAAGTCAGTATCAAAGTGAACAGAAATATAAAGGATCATTTGGATGCCTCTTTGCTACTGCTTGTTATTAGATGGAGCAATGATTAGGGCACCAGCCTAGGTCTTGGGAGACCTGGTTTGCCTGTCCAGACAATCACTTCCTCTGTCACTTTGGTCAAATCACTTCACATCTCTGGCTGTGTCTAGACTACATGCCTCTGTCGTCAGAGGTATGCAGATTAGACACATAGGCAAAGGCAAATGAAGCCGCGATTTAAATGATCGCGGCTTCATTTAAATTTACATGGCTGCCACGCTGAGCCGACAAACAGCTGATCAGCTGTTTGTCCGCTCAGCGCGCTAGTCTGGATGCTCCCCTGCCAACATCAAAGCCCTTTGTCGGCAGCCCCGTTATTCCTCGTGGGATGAGGTTTACCGGGGCTGCTGACAAAGGGCTTTGATGTCAGCAGGGGAGCGTCCAGACCAGCGCGCTGAGCGGACAAACAGCTGATCAGCTGTTTGTCGGCTCAGCACGGCAGCCATGTAAATTTAAATGAAGCCGCGATCATTTAAATCGTGGCTTCATTTGCCTTTGCCAGAACAACAAATCTACATGGCTCCATCCACGGAGCCATGTAGTCTAGACGTACCCTCTATGTCTCCATTCCTCATCTGTGCAATGGAGACAACATCATTTCCCTCTGCCACAAGGTTGTTCTCAGCTTAAATGCATGAACGGTTGTGATGTGCTTTGGACTGAAGCTGAACAGCGCTATGGAAGAACTAGTTATTGCTATAATCGTAGCTCATGTGCCACAGCCAGGTTGGATTCCATTGTTCTAAGCACTGTACAAATATAGAATGATGATACTTCCTATCCAAAGCTTTTAGAATCTCGAGACAAAACGCTACCAAATGGGAGTGGGGCTGGGCCAGGTTAGGATAGATAGGACAACAAACATAAGAACGTAAGACCAACCGTACTGTATCAGACCAAAGGTCCATCTAGTATCCTGTCTGCCGACAGTGGCCAATGCCAGATGCCCCAGAGGGAGTGAACACAACAGGGAATCTTCATGCAATTGCTCACTTGTCACCCATTCCGAGCCTCTGACAGAGGCTAGGGACACCATTCCTACCCATCCTGGCTAATAGCTGTTGATGGACCTAAACTCCAGGGATTTATTTAGTTCTTTTTTGAACCCTGTTAAAGTCCTGGTCTTCACAACATCCTCTGGCAAGGAGTTCCACAGGTTGACTGTGCACTACATGAAGAAAAACTTCCTTTTGTTTTGTTTTAAACCTGCTACCTCTTCATTTCATTTGGTGCCCCCTTGATCTTATGTCATGGGAAGAAGTTCATAATTTATAGCCAGTCATCAGCGCGTTATCCACATTCCCAGAGTTAAATCTGACAAAGGCAGCATCAGTTTATGTGCAAACTCTCAGCATATATAAAGAATGACATCTATTGGCATGGAGGTATAGATTAGGTTGTTTGTTCATAAGTAGCTCTGAGGGTGGACAATTCCATTTCACAGCTTCTAATGTTTCCAAATCTGTTTTTAGTGCATGTTTGAACAAAACGAAAGCCCTTTGTATCTATTTGCAAAACTGGAATTGCGACGAGGAGTCCTGTGGCACCTTATAGACTAACTGAAGTGTAGAAGCATAAGCTTTCGTGGGCAAAGACCCACTTTGTCAATGCATGTAGTGGAAATTTCCAGAGGCAGGTATAAATAAACTGGAATTGTGTCTTATTGCCTATTTTTGGAACAATTCCTGAGCTTTATGATTCCAGAAGGGTTTTTTTTTCTTTC
Source organism: Pelodiscus sinensis (assembly GCF_049634645.1). Lineage (NCBI taxonomy): Eukaryota > Metazoa > Chordata > Testudines > Trionychidae > Pelodiscus > Pelodiscus sinensis. The sequence continues at coordinate 5,377,342 of NC_134717.1, read as the reverse complement.
CAGGCTCAAACCAGATGGAATACGAGAATCTCTCTCTCTCTCTCTCTCTCTCTCTCTCTCTCTCTCTCTCTCTGTCATGACCAGAAATCCATGGACCTCCAAAACCTTCCAACCAGATAAAAACTTTGTCAGAACAGAGAGATCTCTTCAAAATGTTTTGACTTTGATGAAATATCATCCAGTCAGCTCTGCTCCTGAGTAATATAGATTCAGTAAAATTATTGGTGCACCATCCTTGAGGAATATGCCAGACTTTTCAAAGTGATCCCTTGTCTTTATTTTCATGGCTACCCATAGTGGTTCAAAGGAGGAGGTGACAGAAATTGTCTTCTAGAATTGTCTGGTCAGATGTTTTAAGGGCAATATCCATTCTCAGTTTGGGTCTTTGTTGACGGTCCCCCTCCATAAAGCCTGCTAGGGACCATCCCATCAGTCTCTCCCCTGGTTCTTGTCAAACAGACAAAAAACAGAAGTCCAAAGTGCAGACAATGCACTGCTTATTGGGGTTCAGCATGCAAGCATTCCAATTCCCCACATTGGTACTTTTTCTTCCTTCTACTTCCTGAGTGACCTCCCTTTTTTAAAGTGTAAGATTGCAAAATAATTCTTTTAATCAGTCCGAGCATACTGTATCATAGTTGTCTGACCAATCATGCCCCCCCAACCATGCTGATTTACACCTAGCAAAATTAACTATGTAACAAACGATTAAAATACCAGACAGAGACCATACGGTCTAGATAAACAATAGAGAAGTGGAGACCATACAGACAAAACACTAAACTATTGATTAGTGATTTCTTGCCAGAGAGAAAGCTATCAAACTAAGTTTTCTATAAACATTCTAGGATTTTGTTCTTTATCTGGGGGGCATGTCAGATTGGCTCGCCTTCATTACCTTGTTTTCGCGTAACTTGTTTGGAACGTGAGGATGGTACCGCACACTTCCCAGCTTATGGTTGCTCCCGTTGCTTCTTGTTTTGCGTAGCTAAAGAAGAGGGCCTCAGACTGTCATAGTAAGAGGAGGCCCATTCACAGGTGGACTGTGATTTTGATTCTTTGGTTTTATACCCTTTGTAGGTAGGGGGATGCGTTGGGTGGGGAGGAATCTTAGCAGTTTCACTAATGAGGGGTTGGACTTGCATTGGAAGATAAGATAGGAGGTTGTGAGTTATGGAAGGGCAGCAAGGCCAGGCCACGAGCAAAGTGGAGGGGGTCTGCTCTGTGTCCCAGAAGGGGCGGGGCCTCAGGTGGAAGGGGTGGGGCTGGAGCTAGGCAGCCCTCAGCTCTTCCCAGAGAGTAGTACGCCTCCCCCAAGCAGGCTGAAGTTACCAATGTCATGGTAACAGTGAATGCAGACATATTTTAAAATCTGGAAAATACCCCCCTACACACACACATTTTTTTCCCGTGTGGTTCACAGTTCACGAATCATAGAAGGAAATTCGGACTTTTATGCCCTGCTCCAAGTTTCACATGGGTTTGCGATCTAGGAAAGGATGCCTGCGAATAAACATTCAATTGAAAGTTGGAAAAGCTGAGCCCAGACTATAGGGCTTGGGCTGTTCCCCAAGCAGTTTGTAGTTTGTCATCTCAGCGGTGTCATGGTCATGTCACCCAACACAGCGCTTGGACAGCAAAGTGGAGCTCTGTCTCATCTTCCCACCGTGTCTGAGTGGATGTTACTCCATTGGATTTGAGTGGCGTTACCTCAGCTTTACCGATGTGAACCTCCGATCAGGATTATGCTCACAGAGAGGGGATCATTAAAATGTTCCCCTCCGGTACAGGAGGAATGCTCCCTGTCTACTGTGCGCTCAAAGGCTTTGTGGTGATTCTAACGTCTGCCAAAGTACCTGACGTGTTCCCTCTTGCCTCCCAGGCACACGCCGCTCTTCTCCCACAGCAGCATGTCCGTCACCACCAGCGCCTGACGTGGATTGTCAAAACCCCAGCCAGAGGCAAGTGCTTTTAGTGTCTGTACGCAAAATGCTGCTCCGCACAGAGACGTGTCAACGGTTTCCTTGAACGGCCTCGCACTCCCGAATGACTTGATTGTGTCTCACAGAAAGGGCTTTGCAGCAGGAACCCCACAGAGAGCCAGGACTTACTGTCAGCCTGAACAATGTCATGGCTGTTTCATAAGAAGTTATCTGATAAGTCAGTGTATTGTTTCAAGATGTGCCAGGCTCTAACAAGTCTACTGCAGTCATGAAAGGGACATTGGTATCTGGATGGATGGATATACACCTGTCAAGGGCAATAACAGGTCGGCAGCCCGGATATGGTTCATTAGGGCTAGCCCCTGGTGGTCAATTGCTGCTGTATTTACCTGTGCTTCTGCAAGTACGGGTGCTTGGCGCTCCCATTGGCTGCAGATCACTGTTCCTGGCCAATAGGAACTGCGGGAAGGGGTGTCGCGATCTGTGCCACTTCCCGCAGCTTCCATTGGCTGGGAATCATTATCCACGGCCAATGAGAGCTGAAAGTGCCCCAACCTGCAGACATGTAGGCTAACCCCAGCAAACCACCTCCATCTTATTGCGCACTATTGATATAATCTGTTGGAATGTCATGGAATCAGACACTGCCAGTGACCAGGATATGGGTAGTTAGTCCTAGCGGTTAGAGCAGGAATCAGGAAATGGATCCAAGTACCCGAACTTGCAGAAGCGCAGGTAAATATTATATATATATATAAATGAACTCAGCATTGCTGCTGCTGCTGCTGTAATTTTCTCCAAGGAAATGGCATGAATATCAGCAGAAATAAAACAGAGGACAAGGCCTGTTGCTTTGATGAGATTGTACAGAAAGATGGTGAACTCCGTAACAAACTCATAATCAGAACAGGAGGGGCATGGAGTTCATGGAGAGAAGTGAATGGAGTCCTCTGCCATAGGAAACTGCGAGTTAATAAAAGCTGGAGGATGGTAATTAGGTATGCAGTTTTGTATGGTCCTAGATGCTGGGAGAAGTAGTCGGGGTTCACAGGTGTGGCGTCTGGATAGCTCGCCTGCTCTGTCAGGGGTGATAAATGTTCGGCCACCTGCGTTCCTGCGTTTGCTCCCTGTTTACTGTGTTGACCACGTGCAATTAGTTACAGCAGACTCCAAGAGAGCCCTCAAAGACCACAAAACCAGATAAGGATCGAAGGTGCCCAGCCAGGTTTCTTATAGAGACATGGTCCTCGCTTCCCCGGACCAAGGGGTCTACAATTAGGCGAACACATGTATGCCCGTTACAATGGACCCACTCAGTCAGTGCCAGGGAGGAGACACTGTCCCCTAGGCCAGCCAAAGATGACACAGGTACAAATAAGTTACACCTCACTCCGTTGCCCCCCTCTGACGTTACCTAGATCCACCCATTACCTTGCACATAGGGATTCAATCACTATCTATCATGCTGTCAGATTCGACCCTGTCCTGAACCTGAGTCAGTATATCCCTGGTATTTGTGGGGAGGAGGTTGATATGGAGATGTTTCTTCATGAGGTGTTCTGTTACGACCCCTCTGGAATGTGCTGACGGCCTGTGCCTAGTACCTCTTAGGTCTGAGTGTTTCTGTAATATCAGCCCTGTTCTTGCCCATTTCCGTGGGCCTGCCTCTTTTACAGCTTCACTCTAATTTATATTAGCAAAGTTTTAATCTTTGCTGTCTGGGTGTCAGGCCTCGTACCCAGCCTGTGATACATGCGCTCATGTTTCAGGCCCTCGTTTTACTACACTGGGCCCTGAGGAAAGGACAGCAGCAGATTTGGCATACGGTGGGAATGAAAATATTAAAATGACTGCTGGGAGTACCATGTTTGGAAGGAATGGAATGAGGAGAACTGTTTCTGGTTCCAGTTACAGAAAGCTGAGGGAAAGCAGGCTGAGATGACCTGGGCGTGTGAAAAGAAAATAGAAGAAAAGAAGAATATATGGGAAACACCACAGTGCTGAAGTTAGAAGTGGAGTATAAGGGTACGTCTAGACTACCGCGTTTTGTCGACGGAAGTTTTGTCGACAGATACTGTCGACAAAACTTCCGTCGACAAAGAGCGTCCAGACACATTGAGTTCTGTCGACAAAGCAAGCTGCTTTGTCGACAGAACTCCGTAGTCTGGACGCAACGTTACAGGCAATAACACCTTCTGTCGACAGAGTTCTGTCGACAGAAGGTGTTATGCCTCGTAAAATGAGGTATAACAGCGTCGACAAAACTGCTGAGTTCTGTCAACGTTATGTCGACAGAACTCAGCGGTACTGTAGACGCTGGTATAGTTTTGTTGACAAAAGTCCACTTTTGTCGACAAAACTAGGTAGTCTAGACACACCCTAAGAAACAAGTGGGAAGGCCCAGAAGAAGGGGAGATGTCATACAAAAGGTTTTGATTAGCTGCAGCGTTTGCAAGGACTTCTTCAAGACAAACTGGAATGGAGAAAAAAAAAAGACTCAAACAATCAACCCCATCCCAGAGTGGAAGAGGCTAGAAGCAAAAGATTGTTGCTGCGGTAACACAATAATAATGAAGCGTGCGGCCCAACCATGCAGGGAAGAGAGATGACTTCCAGCCGTGGTACCTCACCTCTGGAGTGCATCCACTTCTGGAATGCAGCACTGGAGTGGCTCTGACACGTAGAATGTAAGGGAAATGGGGAAAAAATAGTTCTGCTGCATGATCTGACACGGCACATAAATTTATACAGCCAAATGAAATTTATCCAGCAAGATGCTCTTGCTTATAAAAATCAGGGACATTTCTGGTTTCAGCAGAAAGAGAAATCAAATCAAACCAGAGTGAGTGATTATCCCTCTTTTCCCAATCAATACAATCCCCCCAGCAGAGTGCCATATTTTAAAGCTGTCATCAGATCTGCTTTGTGTGTTCAGAATGGTTCTTATCACTTCTTTGTGATTGTATAGCCTGATGCATCGTTCGGATGCCTCTTATATTTTAGGCACTGAGCCAAGGAGCAGAGTCATGGATGTGGTCAGAGGCAAATAAGCGTAATCTACTAAGTATTTATGAAACTGGAAACTTGGAAAGCTACCGTGCTTCAGGCTTGCAGCTCATAAATTGAACGTTCATGACAAATCACCAGCATGCGCTTCTAAGTCCTGATGTACGAGAGATCCCTGTCGCCTCTCTCTCTCTCAGTGTCTGCTACAGACACCATTTACATCTATTTCACTTTAATGTCTTTATTCCTCTCTCCTATCAGGTGACTTTCCTTCTTCCTTATCTCTCTCCTTCAAAGGTTCTGCATCCATCTCTTTCTCTGTGCGGCAGGTGAAGGTATTTTGGAAAGAAAGGGCAGGCTAGTAGAGGGGGTAGGGAAGACCAGGGGACTTGGTGCCAGCTGAAACGCTTTAACTGATCAAGGGGTGTGACCTTGAGCAAATCACACCAGGTCAAATTCAGCCCCTTCCCTAGAGAATGTGCGGTTCTGCAGGGCAAGCAGGGCCATCGGAAGCACTCTCTCTGTCAGTGCAGAGGGAGCAGGGAAAGATAAGATACAGAGTATGTCTACCCTGCAGAGTTACCCACGTGATTGGCTCTAAGGCCTGGGCACCTGGGCTAGCCTAGCTGGGTGTGAGCAGCCACATAACAAAGCCACTCTCAAGTTACACGTGCTGTACTCCCTTGTGCGAGTCACTAGGACTTCCGGGCACGGCTGTCCGGGGAGGGGAGAAGCATGGTTTGAAATATTTTATTTTAATTCTCTATCAGAAGGACATCTTTTCTATGGATATTGCCCTAAACTAATATCATTATTATTATTATTTATTAATGATTTCCAGTAGGGGGCTCTTGGAACCAAAGATTATCACAGACCCCAATAAAGCTAGTGGGTTGCCACTCTTTTTCAGGATCAGAGGAAGGAGCAACTAAGCCCCTTTATGTATGAAAAGAGCTACTGACAGTGGAGACCACTGCCCAAGGTAGCAAGCTGCAGGGTCATCAGAAAGCTTGGAGAAACCGTTGTGTATGTGCGCCTGGACTAAAGGTGAAGCAACAAGGAAAATGTTTAATACTAACTAATAATAACTTGATGTAGCCCATTATATCTTTCAAGTGCTGCGCCATCATTAATTATTATTTCAGTCTTTCTTTCAAATGAGCATATCAAGGGTAAGAATAATTGCTGCTGAAAATACATGTGATTTATTTCTATGTTGCAAAGTGCCTTTCCATCAGCATGGCTGGATCCCTTGGAAACAGGTGCTTTGCAATTGCATGCAATAACAATAACAATGAGTTTTTATTATGGTTTAAGTGTTGTTGAAATGCCGAGCTAAGGGTCCAGAGTTCCCTCTCCTTGAAGCCCATTTTCATCAGATTCTGCTTTGGGAGACCCACAAGCTATCCTGCTCTCTATTAGAATCTATGTTCTGTATCATTGCGCATTATGGATAAACTTACAGATTTTCAACTAATGTTTGGGGGCTCGTAAAGTAGGACTAGAAACACAGAAATTCCTATAATCTCCTTAGCTCTTTTATGCACTTCATTTACAAAAAAAAAAATCATAAAGTGGATAGTAAAATATTTACTGGCACTTTGCAGGTCTCAAGTGGCAGGAATTGAATTGTACAGTTTCTCACTTCTGCAGGAAGATGGCTTGATTCACCGTTAGACAGACACCAGACAGAGGAGGCTTTTTTTTAGCTCTTGGAGGCATATTCCTGAAACATTAATAAAGATAGTGTACCTGCACTTGCACAGTTGACTTCAGTGCAAACCGGTTCCAACCTTTTGAGTCTTATCCTAACTCACTGCAGTCAATGGAAGTCTGTCATTGGCTTGGGAGGAAAGGGGAGCTCGTTTGTCTCTTGTTAGTGAAGCCAACGCCGATTCAGCAATGAACTTACGTTCATGCCTAATTTGAAGCACAACTTTAGGTGGGACTGAATTATGTGCCTCAGTTGTGCATTGAGTTCCAGAGACCACTGGGCTATGTCTAGACTGGCATGATTTTCCGGAAATGCTTTTAACGGAAAAGTTTTCCGTTAAAAGCATTTTCGGAACAGAGCGTCTAGATTGGCACAGATGCTTTTCCGCAAAAGCACTTTTTGAGGAAAAGCGTCCATGCCAATCTAGACGCGCTTTTCTGCAAAAAAGCCCCGATCGCCATTTTTGCGATCGGGGCTTTTTTGCGCAAAACAACTCTGAGCTGTCTACATTGGCCCTTTTGCGCAAAAGTTTTGCGCAAAAGGACTTTTGCCCGAATGGGAGCAGAATAGTATTTCCGCAAGAAGCACTGATTTCTTACAGTAGGAAGTCAGTGCTTTTGTGGAAATTCAAGTGGCCAGTGTAGACAGCTGGCAAGTGTTTCCGGAAAAGCGGCTGATTTTCTGGAAAAACTGGCCAGTCTAGACACAGCCCTGATGTTCACAAAAAGATTTTTGTCGACCTCAAAGTGTTTGGGATTAAGCTCTGAATCTTTACGTATTGTGCTGAAAACAGACCCCTAATAATCATTCTATTGCAAAGAGCTGCCCGAAAGAGGGGGCTTGGAAGATTTAGTCCCTAGCATGGGCAGAGGTTATAAGAGGCAGGGGAAGGCAATGCCTTGTGGCCCACACTCCACTCCTAGCCTTTCCTTCCACCCTCCTCCCCCATTCATAGAATCCTAGAACTGGAAGAGATCTCAGAAGGTCATGAAGTCCAGCCCCCTGCTCTAGGCAGGACCAATTCCAACTAAATCAACCCGGCCAGGGCTTTGTCAAGCCAAGACTTAAACACCTCTAGGGATGGAGACTCCACTACTTCCCTAGGTTACCCATTCCAGTGCTTCACCACCCTCCTAGTGAAATAGTTTTTCCTAATATCCAACCTGGACCTCTCCCACCACAACTTGAGACCATTGCTCCTTGTTCTGCCCTCTGTCACTACTGAGAACAGCCTTAAAGCTGGGGTTTCTTAGACTTCAGCCCTGCCGAGGCTGGGGCCATGCCACCAGCCCTCCTGGAGCCGGGGAGGTACTGCCCACCTTCTGGAGCTGGGGGAGGGGCTGCTCATGCTCCAGGGAAGGCTGACCCTGGACACTACCCTCAAGGGGGGATGCTGGGTCTGTGGGCCTCCTGCTGAGAAGGGTGTCTGCCCTTACAGTAGAAGAGGGCCCAGCTCTTACAGGGGCCCTGGGAGGCAAGGGTGGGACCTCAGGTAGAATGGATGGAGCTGGGACTTGTCTCCACCAGCCCTAGGTGCACCCACCACCCATGGTCCCTAATTGGTCCAACTCTAACTTGCGTTTGAGTCAACCAGCGGAAACGTGGCTGTTTTAGTGCTTCTACAGTGTTGTGCGGTCCAGAACAGAAGTATGAGTACACTTTCCATTGAAAATTATAGTCTGACCATGCTTCGCTACTGCAGTCTGGGTGGATTTATGGACTGTGTGCATGTGACCACATCCCACTGTTACAGTATTTCATACAAAAAATTATTCTATTTTTTTAGAGCAGGAAATTTTCTTATTGATGTTTCAGATGGCTTTAGAAGTGTTGCATTCCAGGCAGGTTATATTATTAATTATTAGTATTTATTAATATCTCTCTCTCCATCTATATATAAAAGTTTTTCCTGCTGGACGACAGAATGTTCCTGCCAGGTGATAGAATGACGTCTTCTCATCATCAGTGTCAACAGGGTCTTTCAACAAAGCAAAAGCGGCCAGGGTATGTCTACACTACCCCGCTAGTTCGAACTAGCGGGGTAATGTAGGCATACCGCACTTGCTAATGAAGCCCGGGATTTGAATTTCCCGGGCTTCATTAGCATAAGCGGGGAGCCGCCATTTTTAAATCCCCGCTGCTTCGAACCCCGTGTAGCGCGGCTACACGGGGCTCGAACTAGGTAGTTCGGACTAGGGTGCCTATTCCGAACTACCGGTACACCTCGTTTCACGAGGAGTAACGGTAGTTCGGAATAGGCACCCTAGTCCGAACTACCTAGTTCGAGCCCTGTGTAGCCGCGCTACACGGGGTTCGAAGCAGCGGGGATTTAAAAATGGCGGCTCCCCGCTTATGCTAATGAAGCCCGGGAAATTCAAATCCCGGGCTTCATTAGCAAGTGCGGTATGCCTACATTACCCTCCTAGTTCGAACTAGGAGGGTAATGTAGACATACCCCCAGAGAGAGGGGGGTAGGCGAGCATAATGAGCAGAAGACTCCACCCTCTATTTATTATTTATTTTATCATTAGTTAAAGCATTTGGTTTGGTTTGGAAATATGCACAGCATGATATTCCTGGCATGGGTTACTTTCGTGCACTTCTTGAAACATATTGTCATTCAAAAGGTGGCTGAAGCCACAGAACTGATTTACAAATAGAAATAATGTGGACATGCAAATATTAATCTTGGTAGTGACTGCATTACACAATGCAAAACAGATGGTAATAATTCATGCTCTAATAGACCTGTACCTGACAAACAGGATGGTCAGCCGAATAAGGCAAAGTCTTTTTTTTTTATGCTAAGTGACCCAGAGCTCAATTCTGATTGGACACTAATTAATTAATGATCATCCTGTCAATTTCACACATACAGAATGGGAAGTGATTGTCTAGGAAGGAGTACTGTTGAAAGGGATTTAGGGATTATAGTGAGATGACAAATTAAACATGGATCAGCAGTGTGACACTGTTGGGAAAAAAAGCAAACATGATTCTGGGGTGCATTAACAGGTGTGTTGTGAGCAAGACACGAGAAGTCATTCTTCCGCTCTACTCTGCACTGGTTAGGCCCGAGCTGGAGTATTGTGTCTAGTTCTGGGCACCACATTTCAGGAAAGATGTGGAGAAATTGGAGAAGGTGCAGAGAAGAGCAACAAAAATGATTAAAGGTCTAAAAAACATGAACTATGAGGGAAGACCGAAAGAACTGGGTTTGTTTAGTTTAGAAAAGAGAAGACTGAGAGGGGACATGGTAGCAGTTTTCAAGTATCTAAAAGGGTGTCACAAGGAGGAGGGAGAAAAATTCTCTTTGGCCTCTGATGAGAGGCCAAGAAGCAATGGGCTTAACTGCAGCAAGGGAGGTTTAGGTTGGACATTAGGAAAAACTTCCTGCCTGTCAGGGTGGTTAAACACTGGAATAAATTGCTTAGGGGGTTGTGGAATCTCCATTACTGGAGATATTTAAGAGCAGGTTAGATAGACACCTGTCAGGGATCGTCTAGATGATGCTTGGTCCAGCCATGATGTCAGGGGATTGGACTCGATGATCTCTTGTGGTCCCTTCCAGTTCTAGAATTCTATGATTCCATGGTACTGATTACCTATAGATCCAGGCATCTAACCATCTTTATCCTTACGAATGTTTCTACACAGTAGAGCACTGCCATTACTTCCTTTATGCCGGTGGGGAACTAAGGTGAGATGTAATGTTACCACATTCACACTGGAAGCTTATAGTAAAGCAGAGAACCAGATGCTGAGCCTCTAAGCCCTTGGCAATTGCCTTACCTGCTGGGCTATCCTTCCACTCTTCCTAACTTCTAAAGCCCCCTTATAAGTCTTGCTCACAAGAGACTTTCCTTCCCTGCCAGTAGAAGTGATTGGAAATTCCAACCGAAATTGGGCTGTTTTGCAGCTCTCTGTTTGGTTCATTGACTTGATTAGGTGGGGGATACAAGGGGGTCATTTTCATGGCTGGGGGTCAATTAATTTTTATTTTTAAAATTACTACAACTATTTAGTGCAGAGGCACAGGAAATGGTAGGCCAGCTTGTAGCAATTATTTCTTTGCTTGCCAGCGCGGAGGTGTGACTTCTGCTACTTTCATCATAGAGGCTTTTTCATACCTCAGGGCATGCTGTGCTCAAGGCAAAGCAAAATAGGGACAGTTATTACCCATGTTTATTTTATTATTCACGAAAGAAAAAATAAGCAAAACAACACAAATGACAGAGCACAAATGACATACCGGTTATTCCTGATATAGCTCTTTGGTAGGTCTGTCTGTGGAGAGTTTTCGCCAAGATTACACCCTTGAAAGTGAACTGCCTTTGGAGTGGAACTTTGCAATCTGTATCTCGAGATGGAAATATTTTGTTTCCCAAACATACCGTGAAACCCAGTCCTATGATCTTTTTAGATCATTAAAAAAAACTGTCTAGGATTGGGCAAAATCATTTTGTTTAAAGACAGGTGGTTCCTGTTGTTTTTTAATAAGTAACCAGTCAATTCATAATTGGGCAAAATAAGCAATTTTAACTAAATCCTACAAAATGGAAGAAGATATTTAAATCAGTTACTTAAGGGTACGTCTACACTTGCACCCTAGTTCTAAGTAGGGATGCAAATGTAGGCTACTGAAATTGCTAATGAAACAGGGATTTAAATATGCTTCATTAGCATAATCTCGCCCGTGTGCTTTTCCGCTCGCCGGCCGATTCAAACCAGGAAGTGCACTCCGTGGCTCCAGGCCGCGTTAGTTCGAATCAAACCCCTTGGTTCGAACTAACGTTACTCCTTATAGCGAGGAGGTTAGACTATATGACAAGCAGCAATGAAGAGTGCTCTTCCTTCAACTTCCTGCTGTGTAGCCATTTCAAGAGACATCACGAGACAGGCCAATTATGAATATTAAGAATCTTAAATCTAATTTAAAAAAATTGACTATTTCTCTATTTACCAATGTTGGCTCCTGCCTCCTTTCCAATAATGCATAGTCCAACTACCGGGTAATTAAGAGGAGAAGCTATTCATATTTTAAGTTTCAAGAGTCTTTTCTGATTCCAGTAAAATCATACATGGTTAAATCTATTTCTTTACTTCCTCTCTCCAGTCCATGCCGCAGTGTTGGGGGGATTTTCCTTGGGCTGATTTCTTGAGTCTTCTTGATTGTTCTTATCTGTCTCTGGCAGCTGTAGAGATGGACAGGATAAGCAGAGGAGTGCTTGCTGGTAGCAGGAGGAGGAGGAGTGGGTGATGAAATGGGTATACACTGCAGAGTCTTTTAGGTTTGTTTAGATTCAAAGCTGGTTGCTGACACTTTCATTGGCTCTGCATCTTTGGGGTTGGAGTAGGTGACACCTTGAGCTCCTGATTATGCAGCTGCCTAATGAGTATGCAACAATTAGTTAATTGCCTTTGTTCTTCCTGTGGCAGGAAAGCATCAGGCAACTTTTAAAGTTAGTTTTAACTCTTTCTTTTTTATTCAGTCCATTTTCTGAGCTAGACTTTTCATTTTTATGAGAGTTTAATGGGAAAAGAAATTCTGTTTTGAGTAAGTCCAAATACTCCAAATATATTTTAGAGAGTTTGTCTATCTGTCTGTCTGTATGTTTGTCTGTTCAAAAGTCCTCCTAAATGCGAAGAGCTAGGATCACCAAATTTGGTAGGCCGCTTCCTCTTATCATAAGTTAAAGCAGGGGTGGGAACCTCATGCCCAGGGGCTGACTGCGGCCCCCAGCTTGCCTGGATCTGGCTCGCAAGTCACAGGGCACCCCCTAAGCACGGGGATGGAGCACACCAAATCTACTAGAATGGGCTACCCTAGGGTCTGGTATGTGAGACCCAATATAGTCAGTGTCTTTCTCCTCCGTTGGGGGCCATGTCAGTGAAGGTTTTTGGTTTTGGTTTTGTTTATTTTTTATTTCTCACTTGCGTGCCACCCCCAACTGACTTTTCTGTGGATCAGTGGTCACCAATCCAAAAAAGGTTCCCCAATGCTAACTTAAAGCAACACAAAGATTTCGCTGTGCCAGGAAAATAGGAAGTTCCTAGAATGGGATTGCTTCTCATAAAACCAAACAGAAAAGAGAATCGTGAAAGAGACTGGCTGGACTTCCCAAGATCCGAGCCTCCCACCCCTCTAGGTAGCCTTTAGGGAGGCTGGGGGGAGCTGAAAAGAGATCAAAACAGAGACATTTGTAGTAATGCTCTGTTTTGGCACTGCTGAGTAAATGCTTAAGATATGAAAACTAGAAGAAAATGTTATTGTCAACCACATTGACAATAGTCCTTTTTTGTTAAAACATAGCAAATGATAGGGGTAAAAAAAAGTATGTGATGGAATTTCCGTTTAAAAAAAAATTACCCAAACAATTAGATGGAAACAATTTAACAATCCCATTTTTTAAAGACATCCTAAATAAAATGTAACTTCGTACAAATAACACTGTATTTTTGAGAAGTACAATCAGTTAAATAAAGCATGTACATTTTCCTTTTATTAAAAAAAACAACAACCCTATTGACATAAGGATTCAAGCAACACCAGGGCCAGATTGATTACCCGCAAGAGTTGGTGGCTGCAGGCTGTGGCCACCAAAAATTTGTCCTGAGAACTCCTCCTGTGGGTTGTAATATTTGGGTCTAATTTCGGATGCTGGGTTTCATGTGTTCCCACTGGGAGGTGTTGGTAACCTGTGATACCAAGGAGGTTAGACTAGATGACAAGCAGCAATGAAGGGTGTTCTTCCTTCGACTTCCTGCTGTGTCTACAACACCAAAAGTTAAGTGAAGCTATTTTGACTTAAGCTAAGCAATTGACGTAGCTGAAGTTGCATAGCTTGATTCGATTTTAGCTCTGCTGTGTAGACATATTAAAGAGCAACTTTAAGCTTGTGTTGTTTGATTCAGGTAGTACCCAAGAGGAGTCAGCTGGTTACTAATGCTTAATAAAAACTCACTGAAAATATGTTTTTAAAATATATATTGGATCCCCTTGTTATTTTAAAATAATATCCTTTTTTATTCACCAAGACTCCGTCTAGATTATCCTCTTAAAATAAGGGATAAGGGATCTTTCGGAAAAGGCTTTATTTTCCTAAAGAGCCGCGTCTAGACTGGCGCTTTTTTCCAGCAAAGCTCCGTGCCGAAAAAAAGCGGCAGCCATTTTTTATGCTAATGAAGCGGGGGAGATTTAAATCCCTGCTTCATTAGCAATTGCGATACGTCTAATTTGCATCCCTTTTACGAAAAAGGGATACAATCTAGATGTGCCCAAGAGTGTATCTACAGTGCTGGGCTTAACTCAAAATAAACTACGCAATTGCGTATCTTGTTTTGAAATAGCTTAATTTGAAATAGGGAGCCTCTACCCAACACTCATTTTGAAATAGATCACTCTTCCTCTGACTTCCCTTATTCCTTGTACAATGAGGATTACAGGAGTCAGAGTAAGAAGTCCTCCAGCTTGCCAGTATTTCGACATTATTTCAAAATAACTGCCTGCTCTGTAGACACGGAGTAAGTTATTTTGGAATAGCGCTAGTTATTTCGGAATAGTGTTGCAGTGTAGACATACCCCAAGAGGTAGAAGAAGACACAAATGAAATTATCAATGGGGAAGGCAGGTTATCTGAAGCTTAATGCACCTTTCCTGTGTTCCTGGATTGTCCTTGTTTAGTGCCACGTGAATCGTCTACTGTTTTACACATTGTTGGTTTGTTTCGGTCACTGTAAGCAGAGGAGCATCTTTGGAACTAATTTATAACTATACAAAAAAAGAGTGACAACTCCTGGAGGAAGGAAACAGCGACCATTTGGAGTGTAATTGGCAAAGATTACTTTTTTATTATTATTACTACTCATGCTCAGTATATGAATGGGAGCTCATAGAATCTCTGCTCTAATGTAGTTACAGATAATAAAACCTCTTTGTTGCCTGCAACTGGAGTGATTACAGCAGAGTTATCAGAATAACTCACAAGAGGTGATTGTGCTTTTATGAATTAGAAGATGAATGGAGAGCAAAATGGAATAAAAAGGTTTCATGGCCATTTTGGTTAATTGGTGAAGATTCTGTCAGCATTTTATCCTGATGCACTGCATCCTGCCAGAGAAATACAGCCCTTTGCTTTGAGACGTTAACTCTTTGGATGAGATCCTCCAAGTCTACGCAAAAAGCTACCCAAGTGAAGTGAATGAATGATGGAGCTGAAAGTTATGTAATAGTTTATAATAAACCTGTTTATGTTTTGGCTGTATTGAATGCAAATTACTTTTAAGGGATAGAGAATGAGAGAGAAAATATCTTATTGCCTCTATATAAAACTATGGTACGCCCACATCTTGAATACTGAGTACAGATGTGGTCGCCTCATCTCAAAAAAGATATATTGGCATTGGAAAAGGTTCAGAAAAGGGCAACAAAATTGATTAGGGGTTTGGACAGGTCCCATATGAAGAGAGATTAAAGAAACGTGGACTTTTCAGCTTAGAAAAGAGGAGACTAAGTGGGGATACGATAGAGGTCTATAAAATCATGACTGGTGTGGAAAAAGTGAATAAGGAAAAGTTATTTACTTATTCCCACAATGTAAGAACTAGGGGTCACCAAATGAAATGAATAGGCAGCAGGTTTAAAAGAAACAAAAGGAAGTTTTTATTCACTCAGCGCACAGTCAACTTGTGGAACTCCTTGCCAGAGGATGTGGTGAAGGCTAGGACTTTAACAGGGTTCAAAAAAGAGCTAAATAGATTCATGGAGGTTTGGTCCATCAATGGCTATTAGCCAGGATGGGTAGGAATGGTGTCTCTAGCCTCAGTTTCTCTGGAGGTGGATGACAAGGGAGGGATCAGGTGAGGATTACCTGTTGTCTGGTATTGGCCACTGTCGGCAGACAGGGTACTGGGCTGGATGGACTGTTGGCAGGAGCGGCCTGAGGCCGGCTATGGCATCTGGCACCCCAGGCGGAACGCGTGATCGGCACCTCCGCCTGCAGGGACGTCAATGGACTGATGTCATCAGCAGGTGCCCCAGGCACTCCCTTGATGTCATCATTGGGCACCCCGGGTGGCAGCGCCTTAGGCGGCGGCTGAGTCTGCCTATAGCCACGGGCCGCCCCGACTGTTGGTCTGTCCCAGTATGGCCATTTTCACATTCTCCCGGATGGGGTATATATGGTGTGATCCTGGCTCTAGTCAAATGAATTGGAGTTTTGCCATTTACATCAAAGGAATCAGTACTTTACCCATAGTCCTTATTGATCAAGGGAACACCAGTTGAGCTGAGTGGCATTGAGAGGATGCATTTGGAGTTGCTCTTTAAAGGCATGTCAACACTAGGAAACTATTTCAAAATAATGAACATCAATTTAATAACTCCCAAAATAACAAAAACCGAAATAGTGTGTTCTCAAAATGGGGAAGCCTCGAAATTAGCCTGAGTCAGGCTCCGTTATTGTGGATGTGCTACGTCGACTTAATGCCTAGGAAGCACTAGGGACAAATTACTTCAAATTACTCTGGGGAGTAGTTATTTTGAAATAGCAGCAGCAAAGCGGCCACACGACCGCTATTTCAAAATAACTATTTCGAAATAAGTGTTGTTCCCCAAGGAAAGCAGGAGGACAGATTTCAAAATAGCCAACCCATTATTTTAAAATAATGGGGCTTGGTAGAGTGGGTTGTGCTCATTATTTTAAAATAAGGTGGGTTATTTCAAAATAACTGCCTAGTGTAGACCAGAGTTAAGTTAATAAGACTTAAGAATAGATCTTCCTATGGTAGGATTTGGATTACTATTTGGACAACCCTTTCCAGTCTCTGTGGCACTATAATGACTACGAAGAATGGAAAGGCTCCCTAGTCTTTGGAATTACACAATCCAAAGAAAACCATAGTTGTGTTTTTCAGTGACTTTCCCGGTATGTGACCATGTAGGCTCCACACCCACAGCACATGTGGTGTTACAGCAGAAATTTTTTTTGAAGGAAAAAAATGGATCTCTTACTTACCATTCATCTGGCTCTCCTAGCTGTCAATCTAATCTTCCTGCCTCTGCTGATCATATTTCGGCTGTCTCTTCCTTAACAGATTTTGTTTTGATTGCTTCTGTTCAGATTCTGTCTATCATCTCAGTGTCTATGCCGACCATATGCTAACTTGACCTATGAACCAAAAAAAAAACAAAAACAAAACCCAAACCTTAAGGATGCTTCTGGAGTTTCTCCTGTTATCATCTGGAGACGTTTTTAATTTGTCAGTGGTATTTGGTCCTCTGTCACCTGCTCTGAAATATGCTGTTGTTGTTTTGTTGGGGGCAGAGGAGGGATGGAACACAATGGCTTCACAGTCTCGGTATGTCTACACTGCAGATTTTTTTCTGGAAAAACATCCATTTTTCTGGAAAAACTATACTTATGTTCACATTGCTATTGAGTTCTTCTGACAGAAAGTCGAAAGAACAGAGGGTTTTTTCCGACAGCGGTAAATGTCTTTCTATGAGAGAGAACCCTTTTTCCCCCAAAAAAAACTTTTTCGGAAAAAGGCATGTGTGGTCGCAGAAGAGAGTGTTTTTTCGAAAGAAGAGGCCTCTGGGGAAAAGCGTAGGTGCCCTGGTGGCCACTCTGTCCACAGTAATCACAACTGAAATGTGAGATAGCGTCCAATAAATGTGGATGCTCTCTTTCGAAAAAGCAAATCGCTTTTTCGTTGAGTTTTAGCTGTGTAGATGCTCTCTTTTGAAAAAGTTTTTCCAGAAAAATCTCTTCTGGAAAAGCTTCTTCCAAAAGAAGCTTGAAGTCTAGATGTAGCCTCTGACATATTCAGAAATACCTAATCTTACATGACTTTCCTCCAGATAATGTATATTACAATACGAGATCTCTGTACTACTGTCATGCCTTCCATCCAAGATGCATGAACTGTCCTATGGGATGGAGATAGATCATCTCTTTTACATAGGTTGGAAAACTGAGGCACAAAGAAATTGTAAGACTTCCCCGAGATCATGCAGGAAGTTGTGAACGGAACCACGGTTTTCTGACATCCCAGCTGGCACCTTTATCATAAGACCATTCTATACGACTCATCAAATAGCTCAATCATGAGCTCAGATTTAATGCTTTGACATCTAAAAAATATATCCTCCGACATGTGAATGTGGCACGACATCCTATGGCTTTCAATGGAAGACCCTCAAGTCTTCCATTTCACAAAGCCAAACCAGGCTACAGGTTGAACCTCCTAAATCCGAGACTCTCTGGTGTGGCAACATCCATGGTCTGGTAGAACCATGGATATTGCTGGACCAAAGAGCCCCGGCACCCGAGAGTGTGAGCTGATTGGAGTCCAATGGTAGGAAGTCCTGCTAGTGAGCTGGTGGAGGCCAGGTAGCCCCATCTTGTTCTTCCAGACAAGAAGCAATGGGCTTAAACTGCAGCAAAGGAGGTTTAGGTTGGACATTAGGAAAAAGTTCCTAACTGTCAGGGTGGTTAAACACTGGAATAAATTGCCTGGGGAGGCTGTGGTATCTCCATCACTGGAGATATTTAAGAGGTTAGCCAAACATCTATCAGGCATGGTCTAGATGGTGCTTGGTCCTGCTGTAAGAGTAGGGGACTGGACTTGATGACCTCTTCAAACCCTTTTGAGTTCTAGTCTACTATGATTCTATGATTGTCTGTCTGATAGTCACTTGTCCTCTTCAATCTTTGTGTCATCTGCCAATGCTATCAGTGGCATTTTTATGTTTTCTTCTGGGCCAATGTTAAACAGTGGATAGCCTAGAACCAGTCCTTGTTGGACAATACTGGAATCACACCCACTCTCTGAGGTTTCGTCATTTACAATTAGATGTTAAGACCTAAACGTTATCAAGTTTTTAATCTATTTAGTGGGTACAATCTTAATTTCCAGACTTGTCTCAATGGAGCACAGAGTAGAAAGGTGAAAATAAGTTATCTGCAGTTCATCTCTAAAGCTGCAACCCGCGTAATGAAATTTGCTCCTTTCTCTTTTCCTTTGTTGCAGTAATGATACTGTTATGAGCTGGGTGAATCCCTGTTATGGACCGAGATAAAAGCCCACAGAGTGTGAATTCTGCCTTCCATTAACCCAAAGGTGTGAGCTCAGCCTTCCATTAACATAATTGTAAGCATAAATCTCACCTAAGACAGAAGGTATGTGTGAATGCTCCGAGAAGCTGTAGGCTGAGTATCCTTTGGGGCACTGGCCTGTTTTGGAGGAAGAGAGATCATGGAGAAAGTGAGGTCAGACAAGAACAGACTAAGAGGGTGTGACGGCGTGTTGGGGGTCCCCCGTCTCCTGCACCCCGAAATGGCACAAACAGACTGCACCAGCCGGTGGAATAGAGGAAGTTTATTGCCTCTCCAGGATACAGCACAGCACAGATGTAATCTGGTCACAGAGTTGGGCTAGGATGCCTCAGGCCCCCTTGAGATGGGGGGAGACTGGGCCCCTAAATTCCAGCCCCTTTCCCTAGACTGTCTCCTCCATGCTCCCAGACAGCAGCAACTAACTCACACTCTTCCAGCCCTGCCCCCCGCCAGGGCAGCATTCCCCCTTCCTTTGTTCCTCTCCATGGGGGGTGTCTGGTTCAACAGGTTTGGCGTCACCTTTGCATAATGAGGTTTTCCCTGCTGGGTCTTGCTCCAGTCAGCAGAGGTCACCAAAGCCCAGCAAGTACCCCCACTACGTCACAGAGGGAGAGACAGTCTGAAGGAGCAGGTAAAAGCAAGATAGCTAACGCATGGGAAGACGGAAGAGGTACTTGGATCAGGCATGCAGGGTGAAGGAGTGCTCAAAAGGAAGTTCTGTGAGCAAAAGAAGGTCTTTCTTACTACAGGTGGAACCTCTCTAGTCTGGCACCCTGGAGACCTGACTGGTGCTGAACCAGAGAATTTGCCTAACCACGAGAGATCAATATTGTCTAGCAGCATGACCAATACTCCCTCTGCCTCCAGAGTTCTGAGAAGAAATTTAGGGACAAATTGGAGCTAACTAATATCACAGAACACTGAGAGCCAGGCCTGGTGGCTGCAGACAAACTTTATGGGATTGAGAGAAATTTGGTCCCACCCATGATAAGTGGACATCTGGCTGATTCCATCAATTTCGGTATCAAATTGGAACAATCAGCTAGAGCCTGAATTTTTTGCTAGCTCCTTGGGTCAAAAGGTGTGATAACATCAACATTTTACAACCAGAGAGCTCTCCATCTGAATAGAATGAACATAAAAACTTAAGAACATAAGAAGGGCCACACCGGTCCATCTAGCCCAGTATCCTGTCTTCTGACAGTGGCCAAAGCCTGATGCCCCAGAGTGACGGAACATAACAGATAATCCTTATGTGATCCCTCTCCTGTCTTCCATTTCCAGAGAAACAGAGGCTAGGGTCACCCTTCTTACAAATCCTGGCTAACAGCCATCAACGGACCTAATCTCCATGAATCAATCTAGCTCTTTTTTGAACCCTGTTAAAGTCCTAGCCTTTACCACATCCTCTGGCAAGGAGTTCCACAGGTTTACTGTGCGCTGAGTGAAAAAAACCTTCCTTTTGTTTGTTTTAAATCTACTGCCTATTAATTTCTTTTGGTGACCCCTAGTTCTTATATTGTGGGAATATGTAAATAACTTTTTCTTATTTACTTTTTCGACACCATGATCATCAACAAAAAACAATCATTTTTGTTGCCCTTTTCTGAACCTTTTCCAATGCCAATATATCTTTTTTGACATGAGGTGACCACGTCTGTACACAGTACCTAAACGGCATGGAAACTGAATGGAGCAATAATACACATGGTGAGGTGGTGGCACGCAGGGCAAATGTTTAGAAGGCAATGGATATTTATTTATTTATTGAGAAATATTTATGTTTTGAGAAATACAGACAGTTCATTTACAAAGTCGTTTTAACTGCAGTTCCTATGGCAGCTGACCTGACAAGATATAGGCAGTAAGTCTGGGCATATCATCAGGATTCAACCTTCGTTCCCGTTTTTTGACTTGTTTATTATTTGGGGTGTTAGAAGGAAGTTGTGGAAATTATGAAATCAACACATTTACTAAACACTCACATCATTGGCTTTATCTTTCCACTCAGTCACAAATAGACCAGGATATCTGCCGAGAAAAACCTGCCTCTCATTTACTTTGCAAAATGCTCGTGCTGCCTTGGAAGTTA
Source organism: Pelodiscus sinensis (assembly GCF_049634645.1). Lineage (NCBI taxonomy): Eukaryota > Metazoa > Chordata > Testudines > Trionychidae > Pelodiscus > Pelodiscus sinensis. Next base: position 5,356,468 of record NC_134717.1, on the reverse strand, counting down.
CCATAGCTGCAATTATCATTGTTGGCATCCAGAGATAGAGATTTTCCTATTTACACTTCACGGCCGGCCCTTGTGAAGTTTAATAAATGAAGGCAGAAGTTACATTATCATTTGATAGACTCATCACTAGCATGCCGGATACTAGGCATTGAAATGTGCAATAAATAAGGCTCCTAGAGGGAGAGGAAGAGGTTAGAAAAATAATGTTATATGACTTTCAATCACTGCAATTTTTTAATGTAGAGGTCAAAAATAAAAGCCTAATTTATTATTATTTTCTCTTCTGTTTGGTTGCAGTTCTATGGACAGAAAGTCTCAAGGGCATTCAGAAGGTTGGGCTAAATTCACTAAAGAACTGTGCTGGCAGAAGAGGACATAGTATGGCTGACCAATCTCATCTTATTGTTTCTTTTCCTCCCTCATTCATATCCATCTGTGGTACATAGAGCTAGGTTAGCTTAACTGGATTTCGCAGGATTGTGAAAAATGCAATGCCCTGTGTGATGTGATTAAGTTAACCTAAGCCCTGGAGTAGACACTACACGGTTGACCGAATAATTTGGTAGTACACATCCATGTTACCATGCTAGAGTGGCATTTCTAGTCTAGAACTGTAGGCCTGACACATAGGAGTAGTGATATTGGCTTTATGTAACAGCTTTGTTGTATGCAGTTATATCCATTTCATTTCAGAAGCTTTGCTCTATATCAGCTGCTGGCTATTGAACTCTGTTTTGTATTTGGTATTATAAGTGAGTAAGAAATGGTTTTGTTTCCCAGCTTTACAAGCCTGGAAGAAATCCTGCCTATTCCTTTGTAAGAGAAGTTGCTTTCTCTGAAATGAACCATCCTTTCTGTAAGTGAGATATGTGTGAAGATAAAAGACAGAAGATGCCAGTGTAACCTACATACCTCGTGTGGGTCATTGTGTCATGTTGTGGGACCAAGTACAGCGAGGGCTAAGAGCAAGGGAGGGATAGCTTGGTGGTTTGAGCATTGGCCTGCTAAATCCAGGGTTACAAGCTCAATCCTTGAGGAAGCCATTTAGGGATCTGGGGAAAACTCTGTCAGGGATGGTACTTGGTCCTGCTGTGAAGGCAGCGGACTGGACTCCACGACCTTTCAAGGTCCCTTCTAGTTCTAGGTGATAGGCTGTAGAGCTCCCTTTAAATTAATGGAAATGCCTAAGTTGGGAGCTAGCTGGCTTTGTAGCTATAGTGGCTGGCTCCTACCCTGAGGTTCCAAGTTCAAATATGCCCACTGGTGGTTGCACAAGCACGGGAGGGTCTGAATGGTCAGTAAGGAGATCTGAGCTCAGGTGTTGGTCAAGTTCAATCTGGTTGTAGAGTGGCAGAACTGATTAGGCAAAGGCATACACCTGTGAATGAAATAAGCCAGCTGCAATCACTCCTGGCATAGTCACTGAAATACTGATGGAGCATGCCCATGGAAGCAGCAATGAGGTGAACACCAAGTCCCAGTTAGATGTCTCCAGTATGACACTGCCAAACCCACAGGACTTACCTCTATAAAAGTGGGGTGTGTAGCGATGGAGCTTTGGGTTCGTGCTGTGGAAGGCAACTTCAGAGCACTGGATCATGACTGACAAAACTCAGCTCCTTCCTGGTGCCCAGCCTCGTTGGCTGGTAGGAGCACCAGTAAGACTGGTACCTATGACAGCAGATGCAGTACTTGTGTGTGTGAGAATGCATACACTGACTTCTATGCTATATTTACAATAAATGTGCTCTGTTGCCTTTTCCTCCTTGCAAAGATACTGTATGTTTCTTATAAGCATAAGAGACATACTCGGAGATTTTGGGCTGGGACAGGGACCATCGACCATCTATTTGTTCTGTGTTTACCTAGCACAAGGGGATCCTGGTCTATGCTGAGTCCCTCGGATACAGGTATATAGTAATATAATGAACTAATAATAAGTAATGAGCAAGTTCCTGTAATCGGGGAGGGTTTGTAGCTCCAGCAGTCAAAGATTCATGGCATCGGTGCAGGGGGATCCTGTGCAGCCTTGGGTGAAAGTCAATCCTACCTTCTCCCCAGGAAATCCCTATGTGGAGCAGTGTTGGAAACAGCCGGCGATGGGAAGGATATATGGGGTCTAGCAGTGAAACTCCACTATAGATACTACAAGTCCATGTTATTGCTCCGTCCCACAGGGTCAGATACTGCCAACGCTTACCAATAATCATAATGTGTTACTCATTGGCAGCAGGTGAACCAAGGGCTGGGGGGGGGGGGGCAAGCTGCAAGCCCCTCCCTTTCTGCCTGAGGCTTTCCCCCCTGCTGTCCAGAGCCCCATGGAAGCCAAGCACCCACCCCAATATAGGGGCAAGCCACCCCTTCCCCAGCAGGCAGCATGCAGCCCCAACCTGAGGAAAGTGGGTGGCATATGACCCCAGCTTTTGCCACCCCTGGCCGGAGCACTGGGGAGGAGGGCAGGTAGTGAACAGCCCCACCTGCTCTGGCCCAGGCCGGAGCTCTGGGGAGGGGGAAAGAGGGCAGCCCCCAGCTCCAGGGGAGCTGGCGGCACTGCCCCAGTCTTGTCAGGGCTCAATCCCAGACAGCCCTGAGGGAGATGCCCTGAACGGGGGCAGGGCCTGGGGCTGGCGCACAGGCAGGGACGGGCTGACACTTTGGGATTCCCCTGCCTCTTATTCCCGCCGCCTATGGCTTTACTACTACAAAATCAACAAGACGTAACTAGTCAGAGGAGCTACGCTGATGTGCACCAGTTGCGTCTCTATCTGAATGGGTTTACTCAAGGTAGTGCTTGCAGCATTGGTCCACAGAGAGTGTGTGTGTGAGAGAGAGTGTGTTTGCCTCGTACTGAATGTTGGGCATAAGTTTAAATATAACATTCAGTAGGAGGCAAATCCTAACATACCCACCTACACACATACTGATACTGACTCCACAAGGGGTTAATGTCACTGGTAATTAGAGGTACTGAAACTCACTACAGGTTGAACCTCTGTAGTTCAGCATCCTGGGGATCTGACCGAAGCCGAACCAGAGAATTTGCTGGACTATGGGAGGTCAGTATTGTCTAGCAGCATCACCAACACTTCCACTGCTCTCAGACAGCACAGAACACCAAGAGCCACGACAGGTGGCTGTGAACAAATTTTATGGGACTGCGGGAAACTTGGCCACATGCATGGTAAGTCACTATCCAGCTCGCTAACATGATGCCGGACCACAGACGTTGCTGGACCAGAGAGTGTTAGATTAGAGAGGAATGACCTGTAGCAGTTTGCGTCTATTCTGCCTGATCTGCAGAGCATGGGTTACACCCAAGCTTCTCAACTTTGGAAGCCCCTGGGGACCACAATGATATTCACAGCACATGCCGAGGATCTCAACTTAAGTGTGATTGCATAGCCATGCAAATATATATGCAAATATATGCCAATAGCTTCTTTCACACTGACGGGCATGAACACAAAGATTAAGGCAAAACTACACAACACACAGGAGCTATTTAAGTCAGTTCTGCTGACATAAATAAAATGCAATATTGACCCAATTTCCACCCATATGACAGCACTTTTAATGAACAATGACAGGCCAGGAATTTAACTACTAAAACACATCTCAGCAGAAGACCATTACATTGACTGCTTTTTTGTTTTGACTCTCGCCTGCGGGCCCTGTGTTGTGCTCGGCGTAAACCCAAACCACGTCGTGAGTCACAAACAAACAGGCTGCAGGCTACATGTTGAGTAGCTCTGTGTTACACTATTCAACAAATGCAAACACCATCTTCACTGATTATCCCCCCCCAAAAAAATGGTTAAAACATTGTTCAGGAACATGGTTTGTTCAGTTTTATTGGTGATCAATTTAGACAACAACTGTATTTTCATCTATCTATACCCTGTCCCTCTGTGTCACTCTCTCTCTCTCTCATTTAAACAGAACACAAAACCACAGTCAGAACCATTATTAAAACCATTGACAATAGGGAAGAAGAGGTACAGAAAATGAATGGAAGAATCCATATTGCATGCAATTTACCTTGGCAATGTTTTGTTCTGCTTTTTGGTGCTGCTTGAACTATCCCCTTTATAACGTGCTCTGCCTTCCTGGAAATGCATCAAGCAGTACCTGTTCATTTTACCTCTCCTCTTGTAAGTCTTTGAGGTGGGATTATTGCAGTGATGGCTTTGAAGACTTAGCTTTTGTACTGGGCTTTTCGCTGGGAATTTTTTTCTCTCTCTCTTTCTGAATAGAGAATTATTGACAGGGGCCCCTGGCAAAGCTTTCATTTGAGACAAAAAATATTTTGATGCATGTATTTTTTTATCCTTGCTTGCATCTTGAAGGTAATAGTTTCTGGCCTGTATTTTTATTTCATTTTGATCTATTTTCTTTCCAGCAGTTGTGTTGATGGTGATTTTTTTTTTTAAATTTGTGATGATAAGTTTTTTGCTCAGAAATTATTTTTAGGTATCATGTGCTATTACAGGTATCATAAAAACTAGTAATAAGATAATATAGCCTGTTATTTACACATGGGCTCTGTCTGCACTGCATCATTTTTGCGGAAGAGGAAATGCAAATGAAGAGCTCATTAGCATTTCTCATGCTCCCATTTGCATATTCTCTTCCAGTCCTTTTTGTGGAAGAGGTTTTTGTGGAAAAAATTGCCGTGTAGATGGGGCCATTTTGCACAAAAAAACCCCCCTTTTGTGCAAGAACCTTTATTCCTCAAAAACCGAGGAATACGGGTTCTTGCGCGAAAGGGTTTTTTTGCGCAAAATGGCCCCATCGACACTGCGTTAGTTTCGGCAAAAACCTCTTCCGTAAAAAGAATCGGAAGAGAATATGCAAATGAGAGCATGAGAAATGCTAATGAGCACTTCATTTTCATTTCCTCTTCTGCAAATCTGATCCAGTGTAGACGGAGCCATTGTGTCCCCAAACTTGAAAAGCTGCCATCTGCCATCAAAGGCTGAACTGGTAACCTCTGGGACTAAGCACATGAATTCCACAACTTGAACTAAGGATCTGTAATCTCAAGCCAACTCACATGCCCAAGGGATCTGAGCACAGAGGACCCATAATTGCACACCAGTAATTAGCTACACAAAGACGTATACAGGGGCTTAATTTCAAATCCATTGACTTCAATGGAACTATTCACATACTTAAAGTTAAGCTTGTGTGTAAGTTCTTACAGGATCGGGGCCTTACGGGATAAAGGAACTTTTATCGTGGAATCCTAAAGTTGGAAGGGACCTCAGGAGATCATCGAGTCCAACCCCCTGCTCAAATCAGGACCAACCCCAACAACAGAGAACAATGGAGGTTCCCTTGGTAGCAGAAAGGTAGCCCTCTTGCATTACAGGCAGTCCCCGAGTTACGCGGATCCGACTTATGTCAGATCCGTACTTACGAACGGGGCTTTTCTCGCCCCGGAGGATGCGGGCGGCGGGACTGCCCAGACGCGCCATGGTCCCGCCGCCCGCGTCTTCTGGGGCGAGAAAAGCTGCTCTGCGTTTCCCTGGTCTGCTGGGGCCCCCCAGCAGACCAGGGAGACGCGGAACAAAGCCGCGGAGGACCCGGGCGGGACCCCGTTGCTTCTGGGAGGTCCTGCTGCCTGGGTCCTCCGTGGCTTTGCTCCGTGTCTCCCTGGTCTGCTGCCCCGCCCCCCACAGCAGACCAGGGAGACACGGAGCAAAGCCGTGGAAGACCCGGGCAGCAGGACCGCGGCGCCTCTCGGTCCCACCGCCCAGGTCTCCATGGTCTGCTGGGGGGGGGGGGGTAGAGGGGTGCAGCTAGTGCGCCCCATCTCCCCCAGCAGACCAGGCTTTTCTCGTGGACGCCTGTGGTAGAGCAGCTGGAGTGCTGCCAGTTGGTCCCGCAATGCAGCTCCTCGGCGCTACTGGACCAACCCGGCAGCACAGCGTCCCCAAGTCAGCAGCTGTTGAAACTGACCAGCAGCTGACTACAGGAAGCCCGAGGCAGAGCTGCTCTGCCCCAGTCTTCCTGGAATCAGCCGCTGATCAGTTTCAGCAGCAGCTGACTTGGGGACACCTGGGGTAGAGCAGCTGGGGTGCTGCTGGGTTGGTCCCCGCAGCGCCGAGGTGCGGCGCTGCGGGGACCTACCCAGCAGCGCCCCAGCTGCTCTGTCCCAGGCGTCCAGATTCAGCTGCTGTTGAAACTGATCAGCGGCTGATTCCAGGAAGCCCGGGGCAGAGAAACTCTGCTTCGGGCTTCCTGTAGTCAGCCGCTGGTCAGTTTCAGCAGCGGCTGAATCTGGACGCCAGTTCCGACTTAAGTACAAATTCAACTTAAGTACAAACCTACAGTCCCTATCTTGTACATAACCCGGGGACTGCCTGTACTCCTATTCCAAATCATTGGGACTTGTTCTGTGTAGCGGGTGGAAGCATGGCAGAGAAATGCTTGAGTGGGCTTAGATGATGCACTGAGGCAAGGATCCTGAAGCTGTCCTCACTGCAACTGGAGGATGAGTGGCTGCAAAGGCTACTTCAGCTGAACTAGATTTGGTGGGACAACCCCACAGCTGCGCCTTGGTCTGATAGGTGGGATTTCTTGTCTCCCTTTGGACCAGACTCTTGTATTCTTCCTCACTGAAGAGTATATGCAAGTCGGTGGCACCATGTATGGAATAAGATGCTACTAATCATTGTGAGTAAGGGAATCAAACTCTGGGCTTGGAGGAACAAAACTTGCCTAGTCTGGAAATACAGGGAGAAATTCTGGCTCCATTGATTTCTAAAGCAAAATTCCCATCAACTTCTGTGGCAAAACTCCCATTACTTATTTGGGGCCACGATCTTGAACAGAATCAGAAAGAAAATTAATTAACTTCTTATGATATGAGGAAATACCTATGATCTACTAAGCAGTGATGGTTGATTGGGCCTCAGCTGTGAAGAGCTGATTTTATGTATTCTCTTTTAGATTGATGATTTAAAGCCCTTGTGTTGTGGAATACCTGATGCATGTCACCATAGCAACTTGTATTTTAATCCTTGTGCGCCTCACTCCCCTACTTCTTCCTTTCGGTTTGTCACACTTCCTTGTTGTGCCCTGTCTCAAATTAAGCAGCAATCAGAGCTGATTGGAAAATGAGGAGGGAGACAACTGGCAAAACGGTCTCAAAATATGGTTTACACAGGGCTCTCCCATTCCCAATGGAAATTCAAAATTTCAGTGAAAAAATTCACAGAAATTTTGCAAAATTCAACTAGTGCTGATTGGATGTGTTTTGGGTCTATTTATACAGCACCTTGCACAACATAGTCCTGATCCTGACTGGCACTTCCAGGGGATACCGCAATAGTACTAATACATTTCAGTATGGACAGTAATACCCTCATTATCTGTACAGACCAGTTGACATCTATGTGTGTATAATCTGGTCTTGATTGCCAAGTTGCCATGAACCATCTGGATTTTGCATGAATATGTCCTTCTTTCCGGGAAGAGAAGGTCACCTTTGCCTTTTGGATGTTCTTTGAACTGGCAAATCTTTTCTTCGATGTCTGCCTTCATGCCAGGCCAAAACAAAACTCGCCACCTCTATTCTTTGCATTTTTCAACTCCCAAGTGAATGAGCTTTTCATTTCCAATCTCAGTGATTGTGGAACGAAGGCTCTTTCACTGGTAAAGTTTCGATTGTCCTTGTTTGATTCCCAAAGAATGCCCACAACTGTGTCTGTTAAAGCAGAAGCGAATAATTTGGACCTCATCATTGCTGAGAACTGGGGTTTGGTGAGTCTTCATCAATATTTATTCAACACAGAAAGTAGACATCACTAAACTGGGACTTTAATCAACCATGACACAGTTGTAATCCTAGCCACAACCAGTCTTCTCAAAGTTTCAGCAACGGGGATGTATTTAGCACATAAAAATGTCTGAGGACATGTTGTCCTTTCATGATTGTCCCCAAAGCTGTGTGGTCTGACTCCATTGTCATTTTTCTCCCATACATGATGGAAGCACTCGCTTCTGAACACAATTGCATAGACCTCTTTTTTATAGCTATTCATAATGTTCTTCAGTGGACGTGAATGAAGGGCATTATCAAACCCCCCTAACTAGATAGACATTAGAAGAGGGAGAGACTGGTTTTTAATCATTTGGACGTGGTACTTTATTGCTTTGCATCTAGCGCTGTTATTTGCACCTGTGGAAAATGAACTGAAAGGGAGCGTAAAGCATGGCCCAATCCATTCACAATGATAATCACATTTATTCCCACATGACAGAGATTTAAATAGCTATACAAGGAGCAAGGCAGAAGAGACTTGAGCCATTAACATTTAGATAGCCAGAACTTAAAATAAATGCACGTAAAAACAGGAAAAAAAATGATACATTTGAACTGTCACACAATATTTACAAAGTGAAATAAGCAAAACTCTTCATCTTATTTCCCTTACTGCAACGATTTTGGAAGCACACTTTATAATTAGCGCTCCCACCGAAGACAGTCCTCCGCCTGTAATTTCAAACCACCAGATAGCAGAAACAGGTTCGCAAGTGGAGTCCTCATGCTGCCTGAACTAGGAAGAACAAGTGGCCCAGGGAAACTGGTTAATTAGACAGCTAGATGTCAATTCCACTTCGAGCACTGCTAGATGCCAGCCTGGACCACTCACCTTGTTACTGCATGGCATGTTATGGAAAGTGATATGATGAATGCAGCCAGTCTGTAAGGACACATGCCACTCAGGAAATGCACGCACTCTCAGCTGGAGTCTCCATTTGTGCCTTCTGCTAAAGAAAAGCTCATTTAAAAAATAGAAGGGGGAAAAAAAAGCAAAAGTTGCCATCTGAAAACTCCGTCCTGATTTTTTACTCATAAAATAATTCATGAACAAGAGAGACAGGGTGTGCAAATGCAGCTTGAAGTGAAATCGCCTAAGTAGTAATAAATAATAATTTGCACTTTCATGACGGTGTCTCCAAGCACTTGAAGAACTAAGGCTCACATGTCCTTCTATATTCATTTTACTGGAGGGCAGTGTGAGCTACCAGGAAGTGACGGGTCTAATCCTGAAATGTGCTGAACGCATCCTGTACCTGACCCAGTGCCCATCTGAAGTGTGAATCATTGTTATGATTGTTGTTAAATGTTTGTATTATCCCAGCACATTGGAGCCCTCGCCAGGCACCAGGATGTGAGCTAAGCATTGTACAAACCTAGAACAAAAAAGTTTCTGCCCCAAAGAGCAATCTGGCTACGTCTACACTGGCATGATTTTGCGCAAATACTTTTAACGCAAGAGTTTTTGCGTTAAAGAATTTGTGCAAGAGAACATCTACACTGGCATGTGCCTTTGAGCAAGAGATGTGTTTTTGCGCAAAAGCATCCGTACCAGTGTAGATGCTCTTTTGCGCAAGAAAGCTCCGATGGCCATTTTAAACATCGGGCTTTCTTGCGCAAGCAATTGAGGTTGCCTGTCCACACTGGCCTCTTGCGCAAGAACAGTTGCACAAGAGGGCTTATCCCTGAGCGGGAGCGTCAGAGTATTTGCGCAAGAAGCACTGATTTTATACATTAGAACGTCAGTGTTCTTGCTCAAGTACTCGCGGCCAGTGTAGACAGGTAGCAAGATTTTGTGCAAAATCTTGCCAATGTAGATACAGCCTTTACGTATAAGACATGACACAACAGCTGGGTACAGGCAAATGGACGGGGGAGCACAAAGAAATAAGACCTCAATAGTTTTTTCAGCTGTGAGCTGAGTTCACTTATAGCTTAGCTGTTGTGCTATTGATCAATTGACATTTATAGAGAGCTGGACTTAGGAATGAAACAGCTGCTTTTCATCAGTAATGTTCATGAAGCTTTATTAAGGAAGGCCTGATAGAAAATTATTGGCTGAAATTCTGGCCTCACTGAATCAGTAGTAATGAATTCAACGGGTGTGTCAACGCGGCAAAACAGCCTGGGAACCGCGAGTTTCAGAGTCTGGGTCAACTTTGCAGGCTATGGGTCTAAACCCAGCAGTGTCGATGTTCCTGGGATGGGTTTGGTCAGAGAGATCCCCTTGGTACTGTCAATTGATCTGCTGAATTACCACTGAGCCTGCCTACCTGCCCTTGGGGGTGCCCCAGCACCTTGTCCTGCTGACCCCAAGATGGGGTCACAGTCCACAGCAGAGCCACAGAGACCCTGAGATCAGCTCAGCTCTGGGAAGGCTCAGTCAAAGGGACTTGTCACGGGACCCAGGTGCACAGCCCCAATGGGACGAGCACCTCAGATCATTCCTTCTTGCTTACTTTATACTTCTTTGTAAAGTTTTACACAGAGCCAGCTCAGAAATAGTTCACCTCCTTTGTCCCTGAAAGAGAGCGATGCACAGTGCATGCTCATAGGAACTTGCACATTGCTCCCTTATAACGTCGTTTGGTCTCCTGCTTTGCCCGCTATTGGCAGGATTGTCTCCAAAAAAGCAGCCTGTCCTATCAAGGTGGGCTGGTGCACCCACCCACCTGCCCATCAGCTTCCCTAATTTCCCAGTAGGGTATGCAGCTGGGCAGCTGTAATTCATTGTCATGTTGCTCCTGCCCTCTGCCCTGGAACTGCTCCTGAGAGCCTCTTGCTTGCTGTGCGGGGGTAGGGAGAAGAGAGAGGGTACTGACAATAGGGTGTCCCCCTTTCTGCTTCAATCAACCCCCCCCACTCCGTACCACATTGCTACAAAACAGATTGCAACAGGTACAAATTCCTGAGCCTCGACCTCCTGGTCTAGTTAAAAGGGCAATGTATTTGAAGCGGTGTCACTGTATTTAAAGAAGAAATTCACATCTCTGGATGTGTTTGAGAGAGAGAGAGAGAGAGAGAGAGGCACATAGTATATGTGTGTCTCTCTCTCTTTGTCTCTATCTCTCTCACACACACACACACCCCTTGGCACTGTGCAGCCATGCATGCACTGTCCAGAGGAGAGACAGGTGCACGCCAGTTGGATAGTGAGGGTTCATTATCATATTTAGTTTCTGGAGATAAGTGTTTCCCAGCACTGCAGTGCATCTATTGTATTTGCTCCCTCTTGCCTCAGTCCATGCTGCCTTGTAGTGTGTGAGGCTACATTAACAACAATGTGTTAAGCCTTGAAGGCTCAACCGAGTGCTACTTTGTCATTTAGTAGCAAGACATTCCCTGGGACATATTCCATCTTCTAACTCCATCACCTCATATGAAGAGAGGCTAAAGAGACTGGGACTTTTCAGTTTAGAAAAGAGGAGACTGAGGGGGGTATGATAGACGTCTATAATATCATGAGTGGTGTGGAGAGGGTGAATAAAGAAAAGTTATTTATTAGTTCCCATAGTAGAAGAACTAGAGGACACCAAATGAAATTCATGGGTAGTCAACCTGTGGAACTCCTTGCCAGAGGAGGCTGTGAAGGCTAGGACTATAACAGAGTTTAAAGAGAAGCTAGATAATTTCATGGAGGTTAGGTCCGTAAAAGGCTATTAACCAGGGGATAGAAATGGTGCCCCTGGCCTCTGTTTGTCAGAGGCTGGATATGGATGGCACTAAAAAAATCGCTTGATCATTGTCTTTGGTCCACCCCCTCTGGGGCACCTGGTGCTGGCCACTGTCGGCAGACAGGATACTGGGCTAGATGGTCCTTTGGTCTGACCCAGTACGGCCGTTCTTATGTTCTAATCTAAACGTCACAATCATTACTGCTGTTTTTAGACCCATCACCTGCAGAGTTGACCCAGACTCCGATATTCGCAGTTCCAGGGCTGTTTTGCCATGTTGACACACCCATTGAATTCAATAGGAATTCTACCACTGATTCAGTGAAGCCAGGATTTCAGCCAAGAATTGTCAATCGGGTCTTCCTTAACAAAGCTTCATGAACTGTTTTTCATCTGTATTTTCATCACTAAGTCAGTTGCTTACACACACAGGCTATGTCTACACTGGCACCCTTTTCCGGAAATGCTTAAAACAGAACAGTTTTCCATTATAAGTATTTCTGGAAAAAGCGCGTCTACATTGGCAGGATGCTTTTCCGGAAAAGCACTCCTTCCGGAAAAGCGTTCATGGCCAATGTAGACGCGCTTTTCCGGAAAAAAGCTCCAGTTGTCATTTTCGTGATCGGGGCATTTTTGCAGAAAAGACTACTGTGCTGTCTACACTGGCCCTTTTCCGGAACAGTTTTTCCGGAAAAGGACTTTTGCCCGAATGGGAGCAGCATAGTTTTTCCGGAAAAACACTGACAATTTTACAGTAGATCGTCATTGCTTTTCCGGAAAAGCAAGCAGCCAGTGTAGACAGCTGGCAAGTTATTCCGGAAAAGCGGCTGCTTTTCTGGAATAAGTGGCCCAGTGTAGACACAGCCACAGTGTACAATATTAAATAGTTTGTTTAAAACATATGGGCTACGTCTAGACTGGCATGATTTTCTGCAAATGCTTTTAAAGGAAAAGTTTTCCGTTAAAAGCATTTGCAGAAAAGAGCGTCTAGATTGGCACGGATGCTTTTCCGCAAAAGCTCTTTTTGCAGAAAAGCATCTGTGGCCAATCTAGACGCGCTTTTGCGCAAAAAAGCCCCAATCGCCATTTTCGCCATCAGGGATTTTTTGCGCAAAACAAATCTGAGTTGTCTACACTGGCCCTTTTGAGCAAAAGCTTTTGCGCAAAAGGACTTTTGCCCAAACGTGAGCAGCATAGTATTTCCGCAAGAAGCACTGATTTTTTTACATGAGATCGTCAGTGTTCTTGTGGAAATTCAAGCAGCCAGTGTAGACAGCTGGCAAGTTTTTCCACAAAAGCTGCTGCTTTTGTGGAAAAACTTGCCAGTCTAGACACAGCCATGCTGTATATATATATACTGTCCTTTGTCTACTGAAAAAAAAATCCCCTGTAAAATAACCATCCCAGTTTACAGATGTAAGCAGGATCTGAAGGAATGCGTGTCCTTTACAGTTAGCTGGATGTGGGGAGAGACGCTGAGTGTGTCTATGTAAATACAGTTGGCTTCTGCTTTGGTTAAGTTTGTTAAATAGTCGACGGGTGAGGGTGGTGTGTTGCTTGTTGTAAGCAAACCTGGCTGGTGTTGGGTGACAAACTGTATTAACACTAAATGCGGGAGTTGGGAGAGACGATCACCAAGGCTTGTAGTTTTTGTGGGAATACAGAAAAGTCAGACTGTGTTTAAGCCAGTTCAGAAGGCGAGAGATACTGTCAGTGTAAAGAACCTTGGATGGACAAGGACTCCACGGCCAGAGCTCAGTGAGGTTAAGTGGGGAGGGCAGGACTCTGAATCAGCAGGCTCCATGCCTGTCAGGTGTGAGCGGTAAGACTGTTTCAACCTAGTCGCTCCCTGCCCTCCCCCCCGGCTCAAGGATAGAACTAAAATAGACTCTATAAGGAGCCTCTTTTACTATTTTAAATTTTCTCCAGTGGATGCTGAAATCTCTTGTAGCTAGGCTGTGCTTTGGGCCAAGAGTCAACTCCCCCACAAGCCGCTGAAAGCCGTGAGCAGTTGGCCCATGGGCCAGCAGGAGCATCAGTGGGAGACTGGCAAGGCAGCTGGTGGAAGCAGCAGAGCAGCAGTGGAGTGACAAGTAGACAGCTGGGCGGTAGCAGAGACCAGTGAGCAGGCAGATGGTGAATGACCGATGCACCTCTGAACTCTTGGTCTGCCTGGACCGAGGGCAGCAACTGTGAGTGGCATGCAGAGAAGGGTTGGGCATTTGAAGGGGACATTTACATTGCTGGATGTAAGAACCTGAGAGGAGAAGGACACCGTCCAACCTATGAGGGGTGAGACTTTTCCTCATGGTTTTGTTTATGAACCCTGTCGGTGGTGTTTTCCCAAGTGAATGCAACGTTACTCCCTTCCCTTTCGGTAAGTTTCTTTTAGAATCATAGAACACTAAATCTGGAAGGGACCTCAAGAGGTCAACAAGTCCAGTCCCCTGCCCTCCCAGTAGGACCAAGCACCATCTCTAGATCATCCCTGACAGATGTCTAGACTTGGACTTTGAGAGGCATGCTTCCCCACTTGCCAGCACAGAGGCACCCAGCGGTGTTGGGTGAATTTCCCAGGTTCTGTATTGGATGGATGGAGAGGAACCCCTAAATATTGAACCTGGCCCTGACTGCTCTGGCACCACCTGGCAGAAGGGTTACACATTAATTAATATGGGGAAATCGGATTCGCTTAACTTCATTTTGCTGAAAGTAGCATTTTTCAGGAATGCAGCTACAACATTAAGCAAGAAGGTACCTTAAGTTACTCAGCAAAACAAAACATGCCCGCTACGCCTCATACTCCAAGAAACCTACTTCTTATCCTAATAGTTTTAATCATCTTTTCTCATAAGCTGGATAGCCTACCAACTTAGGCCTTATCTTTCTAAACATTCAATTGGAGATAGTGGCAGCAGACATCTTAGATGGAAAACCAGGGTGTCCTGCAATCCAGCAGCCACCCCTATTGTCTGGTTCCCCGCCTATATATAGATTTTGACTGAGGTGGGAATCTTTTGTGTTCCGTTTAAACTTTTTCACATTTCCCATGGAAACGCAAAGCATCCAATGTGGATTCCAGCATCAGGTGACCTGGCCACATGTCTTGGCAGGACCAACCATAGTCTGGGCTTACAGGAAAAGCAAGACTATTCACAGATCATTGCCCTGAGTACTGTGCCATTAAGTTCCTCATAACTCTCATAGAACACTAGAAATAGAAGGGACCTCAAGAGGTCATCCAGTTCTGTCCCCTACCCTCAGGGCAGGACTGAGCACCATTTAGACCAGGTGTGGGGAACCTCGGGCCGGGGGCTGGATGTGGCCCCTGGCTTGCCTGGATCCGGCCCTCAAGAGTCAGGTCCCACCCAACATTGGGGAGCCCGCATTGATGGTTCAACCCCCCACTTCTCCAATGCTGCATTTTGTGGAGCAGGTGTGGACACTCGGACTTGTGTGGAGATGCCATTTGTACCATCCAGTGGTGTAAGCATCCAGCTGAGAGACTGGAGCCCAGGTGACCCTTATCTCTGAGAAGCAGCCTTATCAACAGGGCATCCCCTCTGCCTACATGGTAGGACCCTGTGCTGACCTTTTCTGAGGTGGGAATCTGCACTGGCTTGCCAACCCCTTAAGGCAAGACCCTTATCTTCTTTCTGCCACCATGAGAACCCTTTTGGCACTCAGTAAAGAAGCGTTGTAAGTCCCCGTCTCTGTGATGCCTTTGTAGCACCGCACAGGGTCTTCCTACATCCTGACCAATGAATTCCATAGCCTGATTTGTGATCAGAGGCACAAAGGGGACAGCAGCCACCGTGGGCCCCAGGGCAAGATGTGGAGGGAGCCCGACTCCACACCCCCAAAAGGGGTGGAGCCTTGGGTGAAAAAGGCGGGGCCACATTCCTGGGCCGCAGCTTTGGCTTCCCACTGCCCTCAGAGCCGCGCATAACAGTTCTCCAGCACTCTGGGGACTATTCCAAGGGGCCCAGAGCTTTCGCTGATGCAGTAGCAGCCATGCTTGCAATATGAGCAGGCTTCCTTTGAGGGTGGCTTCCCTGGTGTTTCTGACAAAGAAAGGCCAAAATGCCTGCTGAGGCACCCGAAAAAGCATGAAGTCTAACAAACTTAAACAACAGCTGGAAACTCTGCCCAAAGGACACACAGGAAAACCTAGGTCATTTTTCCAATACCAGAAAGAAGAACTTTCTTGTTACTAGGTGCAATTGAAGAGAGTCGGTCTCTGACCATGCTCAAAAGGCATCGTTTGCAGGGTGTTGCCACAGGTCCAGACGCCTCATGCAATTGGCAAGACTTTGATTTTGCCAGCTGCAATCGCTGTGGCGGAGGTGATGCGTGGGGTGGCAAATGAACTCAGAGGCATATCATGTTCCAGCAACACAGTGAAGGACTGAGGTGCTGGCAGCAGAGCAGGAAAACTGTCTAGGAGAACATCTGAGGGAAAAAAAAACCGACATATGCTTTTGCTCGTCAAGTTGCTGTGCATCCCGAGGAATTTGATGCACATTTCTTGGCTTTGGTGAAATACACAGGGGAGGGTGCAAGTCTCCGAGACGGTCTGTTCTCTCTCCCTCTTCCCAGGCTCAAACCACTAGAGTTGTGCGACCCAGTTACGGGCGAGATGAAAATATCCCATCGGATTTCAGGGTGGGCTTTTGCACAGATGGAGCGCCGTCTCTGGCAGGCTCCGAAGCAGGTCTGTGTGCCACGGGAAAGAAAGCCGCTCCATCTGCTCTGGGTATGGCATGATTCACAGAGAACAACCGGCATATAAAGCTCTGGTTGAGGCACAAAGGGAATGTTTTGCAGCAGGGCTCATCTATTGTGAATTACGTCATGGCAGCCTCTTGGCCCGTGTCGATTTGCCAACCCGCGTGAGGATCGGGTCCGATCCTGACATGCTGCTTTTCCATAGAGAGGCTGGTTGGCTCATGAAAGGCAAACACAGGGGCTGTGTCTAGACTGGCCAGTTTTTCTGGAAAATCAGCCGCTTTTCCGGAAAAACTTGCCAGCTGTCTACACTGGCCGCTTGAATTTCCGCAAAAGCACTCACTTCCTACTGTAAGAAATCAGTGCTTTTTGCAGAAATACTATGCTGCTCCCGTTTGGGCAAAAGTCCCTTTTGCGCTAAACTTGTGCGCAAAAGGGCCAGTGTAGACAGCTCAGATTTGTTTTGTGCAAAAAAGCCCCGATCGCGAAAATGGCAATCGGGGATTTTTTGCGCAAAAGCGCATCTAGATTGGCCACGGACGCTTTTCCACAAAAAGTGCTTTTGCAGAAAAGCGTCCGTGCCAATCTAGACGCTCTGTTCCGAAAATGCTTTTAATGGAAAACTTTTCCGTTAAAAGCATTTGCAGAAAATCATGCCAATCTAGACGTAGCCAGGGATTTTTTTTTTTTTTTTTTTGGACTGAGAGACGTGCTGTGTGCCTATGCAATGGCCTGCAAAGGGGGTGAATTCATTTCTGTTCTGTGATGCCACAAAAACGCACCTTCTTACCGACGTTACAGACATATTTGGGAAACGGGTCTGCGAGGGAAGAACACCCACTTTGACTTACAGGGCTCCTGAACAAAATCGCTTTCAGGATAGAATATTCTATTGATGACAAACTTTGCATTCTTCCCACTGCTTTGCAACTTCCTGTCTGACAACCACGATATCCAGCCTCCCACCCAGGGGAGGGCTGAGTATCTTAGGCAGGAGGGCCGGCATGCATCTGTTCCCTGCAAATGAGACATAGCAAAGAATGAGTGGGTGTAAACCTCCTTTCCGGGACATCTGATGATGCCGTAAAGTTGCCAGACACTGACACCGAATAGCTCATTGAAATCTCCTGCCGTCGAGTCATACGAGGAATGTAGGCTCAACTTTCTCTCCCAGAATTCTGTTTCACTATCTAGAATTAGTTCCGCACGCTCATCAGGCACCTTTAAACGGACAGTGCCATTCTGGAGCCCATCTTTGTGTGAAGCTGGTGTCAGCTCACTTGTGTCCATTTCCTTGGTGAGGTGGTATGGGGAATTGTTCTCCTTGGCCTCTGAGGATAGGACAAGAAGCAATGGGCTTAAACTGCAGCAAGGGAGGTTTAGGTTGGACAGTAGGAAAAACTTCCTAACTATCAGGGTGGTTAAACACTGGAATAAATTGCCAAGGGAGGTTGTGGAATCTCCATCACTGGAGATATTTAAGAGCAGGCTGGATAGACATCCATCAGGATTGGTCTAGACTATGCTTGGTCCTGCCATGAGGGCAGGGGACTGGACTTGATGACCTCTCAAGGTCCCTTCCAGTTCTAGGATTCTATGAAATCTACCGTCAATGTCACACCAGCAATTAGCTGCACACTTCCTGTCATGCTGCCAGACTTCATGACGCCCAAGTGTCACATTAGCAGCTATTATAAAATGAATGTCATGTGTCAGTCTCTTGGATTGCTTGGTGACGATTCTGTTTTGTGGCTATCTGGAATCACAGAAAATAGTAAGTCTCTAAATGGAGTTACGCCGGCAAATAGATTGGAAACCCGTTGGCTGTGTCTAGACTGGCAAGTTTTTCCACAGAAGCAAGTGCTTTTGCGGAAGAACTTGCCAGCTGTCTACACTGGCCGCTTGAATTTCTGCAAGAACACTGACTTCCTACTGTCTGAAATCAGTGCTTCTTGCGGAAATACTATGCTGCTCCTGTTTGGGCAAAAGTCCTTTTGTGCAAAAGGGCCAGTGTAGACAGCTCAGATTTATTTTGCGCCAAAAAGCCCCGATCACGAAAATGTCGATCGGGGCTTTTTTGCGGAAAAGCGCATCTAGATTGGCACGGACGCTTTACCGCAAAAAGTGCTTTTGTGGAAAAGCGTCTGTGCCAATCTAGATGCTCTTTTCCACAACTTCTTTTAACGAAAAACTTTTCCGTTAAAAGCATTTGCGGAAAATCATGCCAGTCTAGACACAGCCCTTGTGTAGAGTCCATGTGTTCAAACCTTTTTTTCTCATGACCCAGTTGAAGAAAATTGTTGATGCCATTACTCAACAGCCTCTGACTAGAGTGTGGGTTCTGGGGTGGGGTGGAGGAGGAGAGCTTTGGGCTGTAGGAGGGAGCTCTGGCTTTGGGGATGGGGCAGGGCTTGGGCTGGTGGGGCTTACCTTGAGTGGCTCTTAGCGGTGCAGCGAGGGTGCGCCCCAGAAGCAGCCAGCAGCAGTTCCCATCTAATGGGAGTGCAGAGCTAGTGCTCAGAGCAGGAGCAGTACATGGAGCCCTGTGCGCTCTCTTCCCCCATCTCCCCACCTCTGAACTGGGCCTGTTGCTGGCTGCTTCTAGGGCGCAGCACAGTCTGTGGTGCCAGGACTGACAGTTATCCTGTCTTAGCACCCCGACTGCTCACCTGATTCCCCCACCAGCAACGAGTCCCGGCATATGACATTCCATGACCCAGTACTGGGTTGCGCCCTGTGGCAGGCCCCTCCCACCTGTGTCCCCAACACCCTTGTAATACAGTTATCCCGGGCCCTTTAAGCAAGGCCGAGTCCACAAAGCAGTTTATCATTGTAGTGGGGACGCACCCCAGGTAGGAGGACCTGGGCCCACCCTACTCCACCGGGTCCCAGCCCAGGGCCCTGTGAGCGACCAGGTACCGGGTCACTCCCTCGGCGGGGCCATCCAGCCGAAACGCGCCGAGGTTCTCGGGCCGGGAGAGGCGGCTCCCGCTCCTGCCCTGGGCCACTTCCTACCTGGATCCCCGGGCTTCCTTCCCCTGGACTTGCCCCGCTGGCTGCGATCTCCAGGCAGGCGTCCCCTCGGCAGGCAGTCTCCAGGTTGCACCAACTCGCCTCCGCCTTCCTTCTGGCCTCTCCTGGAGTCCCTGGCAACCACTGAGGGAGAGCTCCCTTCTCCAGTCCTTCTCCTTCAGCTGTCTCCCCAGACTGAGTCCTGGCCCAGGCTTTTATAGCCCTGCTGCAGCCCGGGCATGCTCTGGCTGGGCCCTGTAGGTTCAGTGCGGGGCTGCCTCGCCCCGTCACATGCCCCATAGTCTGAAAACCCCTGACCTAAAAGGGTGAGGATTTCTCCCTTTAATTTTTTTGGAAGGTTTGGATTTGGATCCAGATCTGAGTGTGAAGGCTTGGGGCTCACATCTGTGACAGGCCACAAGCTCGAAAGAGAACACACTCATGCCATGAATTTCAGAGTTCACATAGCGTTTGATCCGTAACTCACCTTGGGAATCTGTTTGTAGGCCCAGCCCAAAAGGAGGAAATGATGGAGTTTGAGCCTGAACAGTATTTGCCATGTTGCATTCCAATTTTTACTTAGATCTCAGGATTCATGGTATCTGTGAGTATCGTCTCCAAGTCTGAAATTCTAAATACTATATAGCGAGAGAAGCAGCTGCAATATTGACTGCCTTTGCTTTGCCATCGCAAGCAAATGTTTTTGAGTTGTCAAAAAGCAACTCAAACAATATACCAAGCTCTAATCAACAGAAGTCATCATGGTTATTTTTTATTGCTCACAGCATCAGCTTATTTTCATAACAAAACCATTTTATTTTCTGTGGGAACAGATGCATTTGTGACTATTTGCACTGAAAGATCCAAACATTACAGTAAAGCAGCAATTTACAGTTGGCTGACTGTGTCTCGTCTTTAGTATACAATTAGTGAACAATGAAGAACTCATTATCTTCTTATTTCATTACAGTCAAGGAAACAATTAAAATTGGTGTTTGGAAAAAAGGGGGAAAAAAAGAGGAAAACAAACTAACATCTCGGCTTTTCAGAAACCGCAAAACATCTGCCGTTGTGTGAATTGCACTTTTGTGAAATTTGGAAGGAATTTGCCATGACTTTGTTTTGACTTTCATGTTGGGAGGGTATGGAACAATGTTAAAGGAGTTACAGGTCAAGGTACTGGCCTGCAAGGAATTCTACCTTGATACAGTGTCCTGTCCTGCTTGCAGAAGAACTCCTTATAGGATCAGGACCTGAGGCCATAATTCATCTATGCACTGCAACAAGTCCTTAGCTTTAAGCATGTGCTGAAATCCTAAGCTGTGTCTAGATTGCAGGGTTTTTTCGAAAAAAGTGTCCTTTTTCGAAAAAACTTCCACTGCGTCTAGACTGCTACCACGTTCTTTCGAAAGTAAATTGAAAGAATGCGGCAGTTTTTTCGACCGCAGAAAACCTCATTTTACAAGGGAGAACGCCTTTTTTCGAAAGTGCTCTTTTGAAAAAATGTGCTATGTAATGCAAACTGTGCTTTTTCAAAAGAGAGCATCCAGACTGCCTGGGTGCTCTCTTTTGAAAAAGCAGCTTGCTTTTTCTAAGGTACTGGTTGTAGTCTAAATGCTCTTTTTTCGAAAGAGGCTTGTAGTCTAGACGCAGCCCTAATGAAGCCAATGGAGTTTAGGCCCAAGCTTAGCCCTTAAGAAGAGATTTTGTTCGAGTTGCCTTCTTTTCTTTTCTTGAGACCAATTGTATCTTCAAGTCTATTAGGGTACAGCTAGATTGAGGTTTTTTTTCTGAAAGGAGACATGCAAATTGGGTGCTAATTTGCATATTTTCTTCCCATCGCTTTTTCGAAAGTGAAAGTAGTCTGGATGTGGTTTTTTTGCAAAAAAAAACATTTTTCAAAAAACCATGTAAACCTACTTTTTTAGGAAGAGATTTTTTCGAAAAGGGTTTTTTCCAAAAAAAAAAGTGTCCAGATTATTTTCACTTTCAAAAAACCTGCTTTTGAAAAAGCAATCGGAAGAAGATATGCAAATTAAATTAGTTTGCATATCTCCTTTCAGAAAGAAAACATAATCTAGACATACCCTTAGCTAGACATAGAAACCCCTAGTCATAAGAAATGCCACCCTGCATAGACTCTTGCCTGTCTGTCTAGTTCTATATCTAATCTCTAATAAGTACCAGCTGTTTTGGAGGAAGATGCAAGAGCATTCATAATGAATAAATACACTTCTTATGCAAGATGTTCTTAACATCATTCTACTTTTCTACCTAACAACCCACCTGTCCACCCAGCTATGTGTATGTATAATAGAATGCATGTATAAGTAGCATATAAACACTCCAAAGTATTTACGAATAACCACTTCTCTTTTTGTTTTTCTTACAAGGCATTTAGTGCTTGACTTACGCCACAAAGAATGAATGTTTCTCTCTTAGATTTTCTGTCCTATATAATGTAACTATGGATGTTTTCATTAACCACATAAATGCCTGATCCTTTTTTTACTCCTGCCTAATGATTAGACTCCGTGTTTTCTTGAGGTAGTCAGTTACACAGTTAAGTTATATGAAAAAAAGCGTAATTGTTTAAATTATGCTACTTTTCTGGGGGAAGGAGTTAACTGCCCCCTTATTCTTGCATGATGAAAAATGGTAAGTAGAAGAATCCAGTTTCCCATCTGTATACCACTCAGGACTGAATAGAAATCTCTCATGTGCACTTTTATTTGTCTCGTCTCTGAATGTTCCAGTCTTCCTCCTTGCCATCTCTCCTCCTGTGGAAGTCAGGCCTCAGTTTCTTTTTATTGCCAGTATCTGACCTTATTCTATTTTTGTTCAGTTTTGTTATAGGGCAAGCATTCGAGGTCTAGCCACGCAGTTGATTTCTGTAACAACA
The DNA here is from genome assembly GCF_049634645.1 of Pelodiscus sinensis. Classification (NCBI taxonomy): domain Eukaryota; kingdom Metazoa; phylum Chordata; order Testudines; family Trionychidae; genus Pelodiscus; species Pelodiscus sinensis. Next base: position 5,334,324 of record NC_134717.1, on the reverse strand, counting down.
CTGTGATATTTTCAGTACTCTATTCTCTCCCATGTGTTACACACTCTAACAGCTGGTTACCGTTAATTTCATCTGGTTGCAGCCAATTCAGAAACCAGCAATATGTGTATGTGCGTTTGTCAGCACCGAATTTCATCTGCCTTTGGACTGCCAGTTCCCCTAGCTTTGTTATATTCCCAGGGATATTTTTACTTTTTTTGTCTTGTCTAAAATTGTATATATATATATAATTATAATTTCTCTCTCTGTATGTATAGCTATAGATATAGTTATCTATATATAGATATATCTGTACAGAGAGAGAAAACTATATATAGAGAAAATTATATATCTGTATCTATATATTTTAAAACTTTAAAAACAACAAACAGTCTGGTAGCACTTTAAAGACCAACAAAACATGTAGGTGGTATCATGACCTTTCATGGGCACAGCCCACTTCTTCAGATGACCGGAGTGTTGGATGTCCAGAATCAAAATAAATGAGGGAAGAAGAGGGAGGGGGAAAGGGAAAAAAGGAGAGGGGATAGAAAGAGGCAGAGAGTAAATAAGTATTGATATATATATGGATATAGACATAGATTTAGTTAATAAAAATACAGATAGTAATTTTGGTTATATGGCACCCTATCACCTTCACATTTTTGTGCACTCCATATAAAGCAATAGAAAAAAGCATGGTACACTAAAAATATTTGTAATTATGCACTTTTATTATTAAATTAGACATTCTCATCTCTTTTTATTTTAATAATAAAAATGTCCTGGAAAAGAAGGATTAGGGATCCCAATTGTTAGCCCAACTGGGGTTATTCTGAAATCATTTTTGTAGAAAAAAAATACTCTCAGTAGTTGTTTGTTTTGGGAATTTTTTTTTAGAAATAAGAAGTTGTTAATTTATGCAAACAGGCACCTGTATATAGCTCACTGTGAAGATGTCAAATGTAAACCAAGAGTGATACTGTTCAAGGCTTAAAAAAGCCCAGAACAGCAGTGCCAATTGTATGTCAGTTTGTTGAGCTTCAAGTCACAAGACTGGCAGTTTGACTTAACATTGGCGCCATACGTTTTCATAAAGCCCAAAAATGTGTTGGCCTTGGCTTCCATTTGAACTGATCCCTGACAGGTGTCTGCTCATATACCACCAAGTGACTACAGATTCCCATATGACAAATGAAGCTGGCTGAGCTGCATGGCATATGAAGGTGAACGAACATTTTCTGTGGTCGGTGCAGAGGCACAAAACTCTTTGCCCCAAAAAACTTACCTCTGCACTTTTTGTCCCGCCCTGCTTTTAAATACTGCAATGAAGCTGCTTTATTTCCCAAAGTGTTTAAAATACCCACCCTTGGTTCTGTTCTATTCTAGCCTATTACGCGCTAATAGTGAGGGGAATTAACAGGGAGGTTTGCTGCTCTGTGCTGTAGAGAGGGTTAAACTAGATAAACTAGATAATTGCCTTCAAGACTTGGTATCTATGTGTCTCTTCATTTTGATAATTGATCTGTTTTCCATTGTTTTCATGCTAATTTCAGCAACATCCTGATTAATTTGAGTTTGGATTGTTCTTTTTTAAAATCCCATTTGACATGATTATATTTTGTCTACTGAAGATTACATTGTTGAGGACGATTTTGATTTGCATTTTAAAATAGCCGAAGCATTCATGAAAAACAGAGGCCGCACAAGTTTTTGACCTCTATTGAAGGAAGGAGGAAGATATATGCACTTCCTATTATCCTTTCACCATCTACAGTCTAATGACTTTTCTGAAGGCAAGAATTAAGGGGGAAAGGTGCAACTAACGTTGGCCTAACAAGGATTGGGACCATGGGGTAACGAGTGCAAATGGCTTTAATTGCGGATAGAGAGTGAATCTCCCCTTTCTCCTCCTTCCAGAGTAGGTTAAAGCAATCATACGTTGAGTCTGACAAAATACAGACTGGGCACCAGGAGGAGTTCGTGCTGAGGTTCATGCTGCTGGTATCTGGAACCCGTCCCCTGGCCAGGAGATCCAAGCAGAGGGCACCCCCTGGAGGTCCTGCTTCGTGATCCTCTTTCGGGTTCTCTCTTTCTTCATTGGATCGATGATGTTACAGGCCTTGTGCAGCTTCTGGGTCCTTTGGCCTGCCTCACTGTCCACCCTGGGCCATGTGCACTCTGTTCAGAGGGCCGTGTGCACTACAGGGGGCCGTGTGCACTCTGTTCAGAGAGCCGTGTGCACTCTGTGCAGGGGGCCGTGTGCACTGCAGGGGGCCGTGTGCACTCTGTTCAGAGGGCCGTGTGCACTGCAGGGGGCCGTGTGCACTCTGTGCAGGGGGCCGTGTGCACTCTGTACAGGGGGCTGTGTGTACTGCAGGGGGCTGTGTGCACTCTGTTCAGAGGGCCGTGTGCACTGCAGGGAGCCATGTGTACTCTGTGCAGAGGGGTCGTGTGCACTCAAGTTCGGGCGAGTAAAAGTTTATCACCCATTGAATGTTCGTTTCCCTCATTCAGGAAGGAGGAACCATAAGGGGAATGTACAGAACCTAAGCCAATAACAATTCAACTTTACATCAATTTTAACTTGCAAATAGATAACAATTAGGGTTGCCAGATGGTTTCAATAAAAATACCGGACACACTTGACATTACATCACAATCTACATTATATCTTATTTAGATAATACTGGACATTTATATTTTCTCATTTATATTTTCTCAATTTGTTTCCAGAACAGAAAGCTCAAATACTGGACTCTGTAGTTCAAAACCAGACACCCGGAAACTCTAATAACAATGTCCTTTGCCCTCAACAGAAGGATTTTTTAACTTTTTTGAGATGGGACAAGAGAGTAGCCAAGTGGAAAGAACATGGGGCTGAGAGATGAGGTTCTAAATCTAGTGATGAAGTTCGACATTTGTCTCACCAGCTGGCCTGCTGCATGATCTTAGGTAAGTCAGTTCATCCCACGTGCCTCAGTTTTCCCATCTATAAAATGGGGACAATAGGGACAAACCTGCTTTGTAAAGCACTGTGAGAACTACTGGCAGAAAATAATATATCCCAGTAATTCTGCAGCTTCTTTTTACTTAATCATATATTGGTGTTTCAGAGAGCTAGTCGAAGTTTTGAAATTCCAAAGCAAAAATTGGACCAGAATTTTCTCCCTGGTTTTTTTTTTTAACCAACAATATTGCTGGTCGCACTTTTTTGTTTGTTTGCTTGTTTGTTTTACAAATTGTTGATGCTTGAATAACAGGAAAAGAAACCTCTGGAAAACAACTTCACGATGTAGTCCCCCCCCCCACCTTGGACAGGTCTAGACTCTATTCACTTTGAAATGCTTTCTCATATTTGACTTTGAATTGCTCTTGCACACAGAATGCGGCAGCAGGTGTGTTGCATTCCAGATGAAATATGAATAAAATAATGGCACATAATTATGACTCCAGACATCACATCAGTGTGTGCTGCTGCGAAAGGGTAGAGACAGGTTAATAAACTCACCACCTGGGAATCAGGAATACAATAACTCTGAGCTACAGTGCAAGGAAGGATGGGCTTTTGCAAGGGTGCTGGCCTGGATTCTGGAGATGTTGGTTCAACACCGGCCCAGGGTTTGCAGTCACAGTAGTGGCTGAGGCAGCTGGGAATTCTGGGCCCTTTTGTTTCACCGGGCCCTTACCCCCTCCACCACGCATCAGCAGCCTAGGGTATATCTAGGTGGCACACTAAGCCCAGGTCTATGGGAAGTAGGCATGTGGGTTTGGGGTTTGCAGGCCTGTGCGATACAATTGCTGGACTCGTGCTAATGCATCCGCAGTGCACTCTGCAGAATTAGTGACTCAAGACTGTGGCTTGAGTTGTATCCACATTGCAAAGTGACAGTGTTTGGGACCAAGTCACGGTAGGACTTTGACTTAAGTTCACATCCTAGGACCGTGCTTGGAGGTGGATCCAAGCCAGAGTGATCTGTATGTGGACAAGGGGGAAGGGACTGGAGTCAAACTGGATTCAGAGCCGGAGCTTTACAAGTAGTGTAGACATGTGCTTAGGATACATCTTGCCAAAGTGAATCAAGTTCTTAGAAGGCTTATTGGAAGTCAATGTGTCCGAGGTTCCTACAACACCTCAGTGCTTTTGTACATTTTATTCTTCATCTCTCTGGGCCTTAGTTCGCTTTCTGTAAAATGGGGATAGTATCCCTTCCTTTCACTGCTTTGTTGCCAACTCTTGTGCTTTTTATCACATCTCACAATAATATGTGGTCTCATAGGGGTAGCCGTGTTAGTCTGTAACTGAAGTGGGTTGTGCCCATGAAAGCTCATAATACCATCTACATTTTTTGTTAGTCTCTAAGATGCTGCATTGTTAAAATTTTAGGTTTTTTCAATAATATGTGGTGGTATCCTCAGAGCCTCCCTGAGTCATCTGTTCAATAGAGACTCTCAGCTTTCGTTTCTAGCATTCATGGTGACAGGGCAAACCTTGAAAACATGACCAATAAAGGCTCAAAAGCAAGAAGGAGATCTATTATTTTTAAAACCTCATGGTTTTTGAGGGCTTGGAGTAGCCAGTCCTGTGTGTGTCTTGCCTATTTCAATTGTGAGCTCTGAAGAAAGAGTCTATATCTTATGATGTGGCCAAATAACATGTGGCACGATGAAGACCTGATCAAAGTTTACTCTAATCGTTTCCATCCACGAGTGGATTTTTTCCAACCATGTGTGGAATACATTTTATGTGCACTGAGGTGTGTGTGAATGTGCACCACCACTAGAAACAAAAGCTGTGGGCACTCTGCTTATCAGCTGGGCATCATTTGAATCTCTCCTGAGCGGCCGCACAAGTGCTTAGTTTGCAAAGGGAATGTTGGACCGGATCTTGTTCGTGGCCTCCCAGAGCTATTGTAAGAGTTGGGTGCACCAGAAGTACGAAGGTGCAGACAAGTCAGTGTTTATTGGGGTTCATTTCCAGTAAAAGGGATTCCAAAGCTCTGCACATCAGTCAGACTAAATGCTTGGAACATGGGAGGGCATCCTCTATGGGCACATAGGGTATGTCTACACTTGCACCCTATTTCGAAATAGGGATGCTAAGGAAGACATTTGAAATTGCAAATGAAGCTGGGATTTAAATATCCCACGCTTCATTTGCATTGTCGCGTTATGGTGATATTGTGAAATAGCGCTATTTCGAAATAAAAGACGCGATGTAGATGCGGTTATTTCGAGAGAAAACCCTTCTCTCGAAATAACCCTTATTCCTCATACAATGAGGTTTACCAGATATTTCGAGAGAAGGGTTTTCTCGCGAAATAACCGCATCTACACAGCGTCTTTTATTTCGCAATAGCGCTATTTCGAAATAGAGCCATAACACGGTTATGCAAATGATATTTAAATCCCGGCTTCATCTGCAATTTCAAATGTCTTCATTTGCATCCGGATTTCGAAATAGGGCGCAAGTGTAGACATACCCATAGAGATCAGCCCATGTCTCCCGTTCCAGGCTCTGAAGGCTCAGAGTCTTACCTGTGTCGCTGTTCCCTATTCCCTGTTCCCATCCTGCCCCCTTAGCAAAGCATGATTCCTATTTCCTCCCCCTCCTTCCTGTTTGACCTCAGCTTATATAGTAAAACTTAACTCCTGCTTAACTATGCCCCAACTAATCATTTTACTGAAATTTTACTAGCCAATACTAACATTATTCTCTAACTAATTATATCCCGCTACCTTAATTGATTTGCGCCTAGCAACATTAATTAGACAGCTGACAGAAACAATTAAAGAACCAGACAGAGAAACAATAGAGAAGCATATGTAGCTGTTACTCATTCTGCACCAGATCCAAAACCTGTTGGTGTTAGTGGGAAAACCATCGATTTCACCAGTCTGTGAATCAGACAGTATATGACTTGCCATGTTAAGGTGTATTTATCCCTTACGTTCCTGGATGCCTATTATTTTTGCATGCAAATCCCAACCACAAGAAGTAAGCAACTTCAAATCAAAAGGCAAACAAAGGCCCAACATCACAAATGGGCTCCATAAAGTGACTCGTGCATATTTTAGAGCAGTGATTCCTGAACGTAGGGTCATGGCTCTGTACTGGGTCACAGGACCTGGGGTCCTGGGTCGGAGCTCCATAGGGAGGAGAAGAGAACTCCCTGAGAGTCATGCAAGGAGCTATGCAGGCAGGAGACTCTAAAACAGTGTTTTTTAAACTTGTTTTCTGGGAAAAATCATTTATGCCCGTGACCCAAATTTTTAGAGTAATGCAATGGAAAACTAGTTCATTGGTTGTCACCAACTCAATGTGAATGCTTTCTCTTGCCCTTCCAATTAAGTATTAATTATCATTATTTGTAATCTGGGTGGGATTTCAATGACATGAAACAATGTTTTTCCAAAACACTGCTTTTCACGAACCTCATTTTCAGCCCCTCACTGTTTTGAAAAAAAAACCCACAGTCCTTAGCTTCTATAGACTGTATGATCAAAATAATAGGTCTTGGCTAATTATTCCATTCTTTGGTACCTTTGTTGGTGAATCAAGATGGGACAGAAGCAGCAGCTTTTTCATTGCTGTTTGAAACGGCTGCAGAGTCACATGAGCCAGACCTTGGCTCGAAACAAACAGGCATTTCCGTACATGGAAGTAAACGGAGAAAAGGGACAAACAAAGAAAAACCCCAGTGGCACCTCCTGAAATCACATTTTCCCTGTAACGTCAATGGAAGAAATTCAGAAGAGCTGTTAATAATTGTACAAAGTCCAACAAGCTCTTTTCAACATCCTTCGGGATTGACTCCCTAAGAAATGCACTGGGATTGAGGCTAGCATTGCTACCTCATGTAGCTAAGCCAGCCATTGATTTACTCAGGAACAGTCGTTCACATTTTGTAAATCACTCTCTTTAAAGAATGCCCATTTGGCCAAGCCTTCAGGTGTGATTCTATACCCTCTTAGGGAAACATGAGGGGATATTATGCTTCAGAGAAGCCATTTTCCTCCCGGTTGCTAGGTTACACCTCTTTAAGGAGTGTAGCAAATTCCCCCCATGGAATTAGGCAACTGAACTAGTAGCTAAATGGAACAGTGGAGTTACCCCCTTTTCGTCCCACTCTACCCCTGTCGGGAACAGACGGCATTTAGTGACTTCAGTTTTCTCTGGCGTGAGTCCAGGAAGCATGGGCGACTTCTTTCCTTTTCTCTCTCTACTGGCCAATCATGGCAGAGCTCCCCCTAAGGGGTTTAGCAAGCTGCCTCTCCAGCATTGCCAATCTGGATCAGATTTCCCTACGCTGCAACTCTTTCTGTTTCATAGTCTGCACTTGTCTGAAGTCATGTCAAGGCATGCTTTGTTTGTGGCACAAATCCGGGCTATGCACCAGAGAGCAATGCTGTGGATAAGAAAACCACAACGCAGACCAGACGTAAGGCCTTTATTTATTTTGCAGGGGCAATTCTGGACAACAACAGGGTTATTTTTATTTTTATATTTTTTTAAGTGTAAGCATGCGGCTGTAATGCCTGCAACTGGTCTCCCCGGACAGCTCTGGAGACTAAATCTGCTTTTTAGCCGTAGAATCCAGGCAACCATACCCACCGTGCCATGCCAACCTGATGTGGAAGGAGCACCTGTTGCCATAGGGAGTTAATTGCATTTCCATGTCTCCCTTCATTCCTTCCTGTTGAGATTGGTTATAAGTGTGCCAGTTAGTGATAGGGATTTTGTGAGCTGGAGTAAAGTCAGTACATCAATTTTATATAAGACATCAAAGAGCCATCAAATGGCAAGAATCTTCAATCCCAATTGACCCTGCATGGATTTGCTACGGGAAACAACAGGTAAAAGGTAGTGGCCCCAGATTCTCAGCTGGTATAAATTAGTGCATCTCTACTAATTTGCCACGGGTTAAACAAAACTAGCCACAACAGTTTTCCTCCTGCCTACACTGGAATGTGCAATCATGTTAGTTAAGTGTTAACCTAGGACAAAAGAAAATCAGGGCTAGATTTACAGCCAGCATGTGTTTAGGCATCAGCATTGAAGTTCAGAATAGGTTTTTGTAAGTTATTTATGCTCATCTGTTGTTTTGTCTTATTAAACACCTTTTTCTAACCAAAATAAAAAGATAAAGGAAATAAAGGAGATAATAAATGCTGCGGTGCGAGCTGCTGCCTTTTTCTTCTATTAATAATAGAGATTTGGGTTTTGTCTGTAGCACTTCTTTTGTTTTAGTGGGTAACTGGATATCACTAGCAACTGCTGTGATAAGAACTGTGGTCTGTGAGTGCAGACAAAGATGGGGAAAGAAAAGAAACCCACAACCGAGCACTAAGGAAAACAGGGGTTGCAGATGTAATTCTATTTTTTTCTATTTTTCATCAAAAGTGCAACTCTGGAAGCCAATATACAGCAAAACATTGACACTTGCTCAGCTATAAATCCAGACTCTTTATGGATATGTCTACACTAGCCCCCTAGTTCGAACTGGGGAGGCTAATGTAGGCATTCAAAGTTGCAAATCAAGCCCGGGATTTAAATATCCCGCACTTGATTTGCATCTTCCCGGCCGGTCGCCATTTTTTGAAATTTACAAGTCCGGGCTAACTGCCCGCTTCTCCATGCAGCAGGGACCTGGTAGTTCGAAATAAAGCCCTAATTCGAACTACCTGTTATTCCTCCCGGAATGAGGTGTAACAGTTCATTTCAACTAAGGACTTATTTCAAATTACTGTTTCACTGCTGCGTGTAGCCACGGGCAGTTACTTCGGGCTAGTGGAATTTCAAAATGGCGACCGGGCGGGAATATGCAAATAAAGCCTGGGCTATTCAAATCCTGGGCTTCATTTGCAAGTTCGAACTAGGGGGCTAGTGTAGACATAGACTATTGTTGCAAATAAAGGACATAACATATGGTATTTCCCATCCTTATATATTCTGATTATTTCAGTGTATCCTATCATGGACACACAGGTTCTAATTACATAAGAAATGATTTGAGACTTTTTCTTTAACTTTTTGAACAAGAAATAAAAACTTTGGGGGAATTTTTTTTCTTTTATTTCATGCTACTTTATCATTCTGGCTCTCAGTAAGTGAAAGCAGCAAATAGCAGAAATCCCATGAAAATCTCAGATCTTGCAAGATTTCAGAGTCTTACTGTGTGCAGCCAAAAACTTCAGAAAAACATTCACTTTATGCAAACTTTATAAGGTTCACCTAGTCCTACTTCAAAGTAAGGAGCTACTTGTGATCAGATTAACTTGCAAACTTTAATTCCAAACATTCAAATCTTTATCATTTTGGCTTCTATCAGCTTTTTTTTTTTTGTAGGGGGATAAAGAAGCAGTGGGGGAGAGCTGAAGAAAATAAGAGATTAAGTGGAAGAGGCAGAATCCACCTGTTTAAACTGATATATTAAGTAATATCTTATAGAAATGCTTAGTGTCAGCTGTGATGTAGCTTTTTTTTAACCGAACAACATCATTAGCAAAGTTTGTTTCCATTGCTTAAAACTCTGTGCCTGTGTCTCTCTCCCTTAAAGTCCTAGCAGACTCTTATTTTTAGATGTAGCTACTCATTATAAATTATGCTGACACAGAGAAAGAAAACATTATACAGGCTACATCAACACTGGCAGCTTCTTGCGCAAGAACTCTTTTGCGAAACAGTTCTTGTGCAAAAACTCTTCCAGAAGACAGCTTCTACACTTTTGCGCAAGAGCATCCATGCCAGTGTAGACGCTTTCTTGCACAAGAAAGCTCTGATGGCCATTTTAACCATAGGGCTTTCTTGCGCAAGAAATTCATGTTGCCTGTCTACGCTGGCCTCTAATGGAAGAGCTCTTGCACAGGAGGGCTTATTCCTGAGTGGGAGTATCAGAGTTCTGGTGCAAGAAGCCCTGATTTCATACATTAGAACATCCGTTTACTTGCGCAAGAACATGCAGCCAGTGTAGACAGGCAGCAAGTTTTTGCACAAGAGCAGCCGCTTTTGCGCAAGATCGTGCCAGTGTAGACACGGCTCAAATGTTGACATGTTACAGTGGCTACTCACCATGGAGCGGGACTCTGCAATAGTGCATTGATTTGCCTCTAAAGAAAGAAAACAACAACAAAAAAAGAGAATATCATGAACTTCGACCTCCTAACCAGCCATCTTGCACAATGTGCATGATGGATCAAGTGTAGAATGGTTTTTTCACTGTATAGCCCATTATAAAGGATTTTTTTCATGGTATGAATTAAATGAACCATTTTTCTAGAAGTTAAAAGAAATGATGATGGGGAGTGGTTTAGGGCAGGGGACTCCAACCTTTTTATGCTTGAGATCACTTTTTGAATTGAAGTGCAATCCAAGATCTACCTGAAACCCAAATACCCTTGCCCCATCTCCTTTGTGCCCCTTCTCAGAGGCCCCGCCCCTTCTCAGAAGCCCCGCCCCTTCTCAGAGGCCCCACCTCTGCACACTCCTAATCCCTTCCTCCTTTTCACTGGGCTGGGGCAGAGGGGTGGGGTGCAGGTTCTGGCCTTGGATTAAGGGATTTGGAGTGTGAGAGGAGCTGCAGGCAGTTGGGAAGTAGGAGGGGATTCTAGGTGCAGGCTCTGGGAAGGTACCCGCTAGAGGAACTGCTTCCCATCTCAGAGCACACAGCCAGGGTGTGTACTGCTGTAACCCACACACCTGCTGGTGTGGGGCACTGTCCCAGGTCATGGCACCTAGACCGCTCCTGGGAGAACAATGAGCCTGCTCTACAGCCTTAGCTGAGAGCCCGCTGGCTTTTAGCGCAAGCGGTAGAGGCTCATGGTTTGGTTCTCTAGAGCTCCCAGGTCTGGTTCTGCCTGTCGGCGTGATGCTACAACCGGCCAGGGAGCCTGAGCGGACGGCAGTGCAGAAATGAGCTCCCAATGCAATACTGCAGAGAGCATGGACCCGAGACAGATGTTTTGGTCACACACCACATCTGCCATCTCTCCTCCCAGAAGCCACACAGCTGAGGAGACCTTGGCTCCGTCTCTGGCTCTGCCCCCGATGGACTTCGCAACTCCCCGTACCTAGGTTTCCATCCCAGTTGTCTTCATTCAGATTGCAAACACTTCAGGGCAGGAACTACATCTCATGATGCATACGTGTGTGGCCTAGGAAAATGGGACACTGATCATGGGTAGGGCATTGGGCCATGACTGTATGGCAAACAATGTGTAGCATTATACCAACAAAACTTCCGTTTGGTTTCATTCCAGTTTCAAATAACATGGTTAGCTCCCTCCCTCCCCCAATTTTGGGGCTCCATTCGCTTTCATGCTCAGGATTGTCAACCATCAGTAAATTTATGCACAGTCTGTAAAAAAGTTGCCAAAATTGGACATGCCTGTAAAGTATTTAGGTGTCCGTACATTTCGTAAAAGTGCAATAACATTTCAAAAACAGCAATTATTCTATAGCAATTAAATTTCTTCTGTGCTGCTTCTGCCATTTCACTGCAGAGCAGAGAAAACTGGACATTCTAGTTATAAATAAATTCTCTACTCCTGTTCTTGAAGGATTAATAACGGTCAGAAATGGATCTGGGACTTCAGCTATGGTTAACAGCATCAGTGTTCAGAGGTACGATCACTAGATGGAAAACTTTCAGGACCATGACTAACTAAATGAAAGTGAATTAAATAGCACATTGTTCTTGTGATGTATGAATGACAATGATTACTTTTCACTTTTGGCCATTTATGTCATCTTAATAGAGCATAAAAATTATATTGATAAAAAATGTGTCTGTCCGTAAATTTTTCCCATTTTATCCGTAAATGAAATTTCTGTGGGTTGGCAACTCTGTTCATGCTCCATGCGAAGGGGAACAGGATTTCTCAGGCTGATGCAGGAGACAAGCTCCTCCTACGGCCCCTTTAAAAGAAATTGCCAGTCTCCAAAATCTTCCGTTTTTGCTGTGCTGTTAGCGGCTGCTGTGCGTTTCAGCGCTGACTCATGCCAGGCCTGCTCCATAATGGGAAGTGACAGGCTCTTCATAGCAACACGCTGCTTGCACCTGGGGAAAAAACCCAGACAAAGCGATTGTTGTGCAAGGGGCGGATTAGAGCAACCACTGCGCTTCTGCGAAAGGGGAGCGATTCAGGAGTTGCACGACCCGGGTCAGATACTGACATGGCAAGCTTGTGGGTAATCCCTGGACAAGGGGAACTGAAGCTTGGGGGCAGTAAACTCTGCCTTTTAAAGGCACTGCTGGAGATGTATCTGTACCTGTCAGCAGGCCCATCCCAACCAATAGGCAAAGTACGCAGCCACGCAGGGCTCCATGAAATTCGGCGCACCAAATTCTGTGGAGCCCTCGGCAGCCCTATGCTGCATCTGGGGCAGTGCCAACTCCATCCCGCATCCACCTTCACCGCCTCTCACCAGCTGCAGCCAGCAGGGCCGTTCCTGAGAGGGCGAGGGTCACAACCGTGACTGGCCGTGTTCTGCAGCTGGTGAGTGTGGGGGAGGGGTGTGTGGTTCTACCTCTTCCCCCCTGCGCCCCCCGAGCGATGCAGCAAGGAGGTGGAGGAGGGGGCTGGGGCCGGCTCACTCCCCTTCCCACTGCTGCTGTTCCATGGGCCCAACCCCTGCTGCCTCCCATGCCCTGCTCTTGCCCCATAGCCCTGAGCGTAACCCACCCAGAGGGCCCCCAGCTCATGCAAGGGCTGCACAGGACACCCAGGTCTCTAGGGGGCTCTGTCTGCAATGGAAAGGAGGGGGGTTTTGGGGTTAAGACCCTGGACAGGGAGAGCCGCGGTCCCGTTCTTGGGTTCGATGCAGGCTGTGTGGTCCTGGGCAAGTCACTGAACGACGCGGCTGATGCTCACAAGGAGGCAGGTTGTGACCGGCCTCCATTCCCCGTATGTGAACTGTTTTGAACGGACAGAGCAGGGGTGGGCAATAATGTTAGAAGGGGGGGGTCCACGTCACAAATTTCAGAAGTGGACACAGGCTGCCTCAGAAGGGGTGGGGCCTCGGGCGGAAGAGGCGGGGCCAGGAGACTTCATGCTCCCTGCCCACAGACCCTGATCGGCCTGGGGGCGGAGGAGCGTGTGAAGTCTTCGGCCCACGCTCTGCCGGGGGCGTGCGTCGCCTAGAAAAACCTGCCAGTCGTTTTGAACAGCTGGCGGGTCCCTATGGTGCCGCGCACCCCTGGCTGGGGGAGGAGACTTTGTACGCTTCCCCGTCCCCAGGTCTTGATTGGCCTGGAGATTGGGGCTGCTGCGGACCGGAGTCGGCCTAGGGTCGGTGTCTTGCCCACCTCCGGAATAGAGTAACAGCATTTTGTCCCTCTCGGCTGTTTAGACAAGGAGCTCTTGGGCAGTCTCTAGGTATGTGGTTCTTCTGGGCCTAGCGTTGCCAGGTGCAACTGTCATGTAAGTAAATGCAGCTTGGACCTCTCTGGTCCAGCATCCTTGGGACCTGACTGGTCCTGGACAAGAGGATTTGCTGGACTGGGGGGGGTCCCTCCCCTCCTGGCCTGTGCAGAACCACTGCCTCCCCACCCCCCACTGCCTGCCCCGCTGCTGCCTGGCCAGCCATTTCTCCCTGGGCTGGAGCTCTCCAGCTCCCATTGGCTCCGGTGCTGCCATGGTCAGAGCTGCATGGCAAGGGCTGGAGCTGCAAGGCTGCTGCCGGCCCCCTGGCTACTGCCCAGTTTCTGGAGCCAGATCTCCTCACTGTGTCCCCCCCCCCCCCAGGGCTCCTGGGTGAGACCCTCCCTGCCCCGCCACTGCACAACTGCTTTGTGGCCAGACATCCCTATACCTGGACTCTGTGGTCCTGGAACATCCGTGGTCCTGCCAGACCAGAGAGTCCCAGTTAAGGGAGGTAAATCCTGTAATTGGATGGATGTCAAAGAGCTATGTTAAAAGATCAGAGGGGTAGCCATATTAGACTGAATCTGCAAAAACGACGAGAAGTCCTGTAGCACCTTGCAGACAAAGGGTACGTCTACACTAGCTCGTTAGTTTGAGCTAGGTAGGGTAATTAGGGCAAGCGGAGCTGCAAATGAAGCCCAGGATTTAAATATCCCGGGCTTCATTTGCATGTTCCCAGGCGCCACCATTTTTAAATCTCCCTTATTCCGAACTCCGTGCCCGTGACTACACACGGCACGGAGTAGGTAGTTCGAATTAAAGCTCCTAATTCGAACTACCGTTACTCCACATTCCACGAGGAGTAACAGTTAATTCGAACTAAGGAGTTAGTTCGAATTAACGTTTAACTGCCGTGTCTAGCAGTTAGTTTGGAGTAAGGGAGATTTAAAAATGGTGGCGCCCAGGAACATGCAAATAAAGCCCGGGATATTTAAGTCCCGGGTTTCATTTGCAACTCCAGTTGCCCTCATTTGCCTATCTAGCTCGAACTAACGAGCAAGTGTAGACATACCCTTGGTGTTCACACCTCCACATCAGCTGCTAGAAGGGGGCCTCATCCTCTCTGGCTGAATTGACCTCGTTATCTCTAACCTTACTCCTGATTGGTGCTCTTTTCTTATGCCTGTATATTTATACCTGCCTCTGGAATTTCCACTACATGCATCTGATGAAATGGGTCTTTGCCTACGAAAGCTTATGCTCCAATAAATCTGTTAGGCTAGAAGATGCCACAGGACTCCTTGTTAAAACCATTATTTTAATGGTTAAAATGTCAAGCCCTTGAAAGCTAGGAAAGGCCAGTATTAGCGTGGCCTATGCAGCCTTGGTGTGCCTTGGGCCCATGCCCTATGGTACAGTCTTTAATGCTGTGATCACATACAACTATTCTCACGGGACCCCTGCCTCATTCAGAGCAATGTTTCACGCTTTTATGCTTGTCGCTACATTCCTGGCCCCTGTGTGGTTCACTGCACACGACTCCAAGCATGTCAGGGATACCCAATTGTTCCTCATGCCGGTTCCTAGAGCGTGCCTTCGCACTGCATTCAACTGCCTCGCAGACATCAAGGAATTTATCTCCACTGTAAGATACAAACGTATTTTAAGTGACAGGCAATCTAAATCCTGGGGCTGCAGCCAGCCTGCCCTATAGTCGGAGAAAAACTGCTGGGCAGCAAAATATCTCCCCGTGCCACATGAACATGGGGGCAGGAAATGCTCCGTTGGTATTTCAGAGGCTGGGTGCTCAGGACTTTTGGTCCTTCTTCCAAAACTTTTGAAAACGAAGCCCCCATTCAGGAAAATGAAACCTTTCTCTCCCTTTTCCCTGCAACCCTGTCATGTTGCTCAAGCACTACACATCCTAGTCTACACACCTGCTCCACAGTTGGCGCTGCCCGTAAGTGTTTCCTCCAATGTTTCCCACCCCCGAGAATAATTTTTTTTTCTAGGCACCCATATAGGGGGGAGTGTCACACATCCCCTTACATCATGACTTGGCTGGAGGGACAAGTCTCGGCAAGCGGTGGCTGATCAGAGGACCAGAGCAGCCATCAGCTGGGGGTGACAGATGGAGATGGAGCTGGTACATCCTATCTGGCCCCAAGGAGCTGCTCCAGCAGTGCTCTCTCCCATACCCTCTCACACACCCTTAATATATAGCACAGCCTGCTCTTTATATGGGTTGAACCTCTCCAGCCCAGCACCCTCGGGACCTGTCCAGTGCTGAACCAGAGAATTTGCCAAACCACAGGAGGTCAAGGTTGTCTAGCAGCATGGCCAACACTTCCACTGCTCCCTGGGCTGTTAGATGACGTGTAGGGGGTACATTAGAGCTAAATAACAGCATGGAAGACTAAGAGCTGGGACTGGTGTCTGTAAACAAACTCTATGGGACCATAGGAAACTTGCTACAGGTTGGACCTCCCAGAACCGGGACTTCCTCATCCGGCAGCATCCATGGTCCAGCATGACCAGAGGTCTTCGTGGACCAGGGAGTTGTGGCTGGGAGGCCCGGTGGCAAGAGGGTTGGCGGCTCGGAACCTGGCACGGCTGGAGCTGGGACCGGTCAGGAGCATAGTGAGGGGGGGCAGGAGAGGGCAGTTGCCAAGCTGAGGGGGCGCCAATTTAGTTCCTCTCTGCTCCCCCTGTCATCCTTCGGCTCGCCTGTTCCTCCTCCACCCACTGCCGCTGGCTGGAGACTCCTCCCTGCCTCTCCACCCCCAGCCCCACCCTCCTCCATCTCCGCTGGTTGGTTAGTGCCTGTGGGGGCTGGCCCCAAATTGGAGGGGGCAGAGGAAAATGCAAACAAGCTCCCCCCCTCCTCCCAGGGTCAGGCTCAGCCCTGTGCCAGGTTCGAGGCCCCACTGCATGGCAGCAGAGGAGGAGGATGCAAATTTTGCTCATAATACCCTCGCTATGCCTCTGGGACCGGTGCCAAAGCCCTGGTAGTGCAGCACAGGTGGCGGCAGCCCCAGTAGCAGGGCCAGGGCCAGGGCAGTTGTGGTAGCTATGGCGGTGGGGCTGAGGCCGGAGACATGGCAGCCACAGCAGCCCCGATAGTGGAGCTGGGACAGTCCGGGCTGCCAGGGCCACGGTTGCATGTCAGGGTGGGGGGAGGGCAGCTGGGGTCAGCAGCAGGGTGGGAAGGTGGTCTGGAGTGCCGGTAGCAGGGGACCTTCTCTGGTCTGGCAAATTCCCTCATTCGGGATCAGTCAGGTCCCGAGTGTGCCTGACCAGAGAGGTCCAACTTATAATACCCATGATAAGTGGACATCCAGCTAACTAAAATCCTGCTGCACTAAGGATGTTGGTGGACCAGAGAGTGCTGGACCAGAAAGGTCCAACCTGTACAGCTTTATTAGAACATTAGCATGAGCATCGCTAGTTCTAGTCGATCAGCCTGGGCTGGGAGCAATGCTGATACTCCCAGCGACAGAGATCCATGAAGTCATGAATGGTCAGGAGAAAATGAATGAGGAAGTGTTATTTACCCTTTCATATAACACATGAGCCACAGTCACCCATGGAAACTAATAGGCAGAAGAGTTACAAAAAGTGTAAGGAAGTACTTCTTCACATATTGCACTGTTGACCTGTGGAACTCATTGCCAGGGGAATTTTTGAAGGCCAAAATTATAACTAGCTTAGAAAAAATTAGATAAGTTCATGGAGGCCCATCCAAGGTGGCCAAGAATGCAATCCCAGCCACTTTTCCGGAATAAGCTGCGAGCTGTCTACACTGGCCCCTTGAATCTCCCGAAAAGCACTGACGATCTACTGTAAAATTGTCAGTGTTTTTCCAGAAAAACTATGCTGCTCCCGCTCGGGCAAAAGTCCTTTTCTGGAAAAACTGTTCCGGAAAAGGGCCAGTGTAGACAGCACAGTAGACTTTTCCGCAAAAAAGCCCCGATTGCGAAAATGACGATCGGGGCTTTTTTTGCGGAAAAGCGCGTCTACATTGGCCACAGATGCTTTTCCGGAAAAAGGGCTTTTCCGGAAAAGCATCCTGCCAATGTAGACGCTCTTTTTCCGGAAATACTTATAACGGAAAACTGTTCTGTTTTAAACATTTCTGGAAAAAGGTGCCAGTGTAGACACAGCCTGGGTGTCTTTGAGCATCTGACTCCCAAATGCTGGGACTGAATGGTGGAGGATGGATGATTTGAAAATTGCCCTGTTCTGTTATTTAATTTTGAAGCATCTGGTATTGGCTACAACTGGAAGAAGGATGCTGGGCAACTGGTCTGACTGTTATGGACATGTTTATGTTCTGTCAAAGTGCTGTGTAGACATAATCTGAAATGAATCAGAATGACAGAGGGATTTGACCCTACCTGACTCACCTCCTCCCGTTCACTGAAGCAGTGTGTGACACAGTGCTAGAATACTAATTCCCTTTCATTTTTTACGTGTTCATTTTTTGCTTCTCTGTATGCATCCCAAAACTGTTCCAGCTTTTTATTACCGCTCTTTGAGTTTGTCCTGAAGGGTATGTTTATTCTTATTCCAACAGCACAGAGAGAGCTCTAAGTCAAAAGACATGGGGGCGGGGGAGCAAAAGGATGAAAGAAATGCGGATCCTAAATAGTTGCAAATTACTTACAAACCGCAGATTCAGGAATGAATTTCAGAGATGCTTCAGGCTGCGTGGCTTCAGAAATCTTACCAGCTAGGGTTCCCGACCTCTTCAGGTTCATGCATGAGCTAACCAAATGGAGATCCTCATCATACAGAAAGTTCTCTGGGCCCCATACAATTGAGCTGCGCATGGATCGGGGGCACCATTTAAAATTCTGGTGTAGTGGGGGGTGACCTGTGCATCTTGTTATGTGGGGGGCGAGGGGGAGAGAGGGGAGTGAGAGCATGGGGGACAGACTGAAGCGTCAGCAGTGTTACTGAGCATGCTCAGTACAAGACAAACAGTAAACGGGGTTGGAGGGATGGGACCAATCACATCTGCTCTCCCCCCCCCACACACACAAATCACCTCATTCTTGGGGCTACTAGGCACTGGAAATCTCTGTTTTTTGGGGCAGGTAAATTAGCAATTAGCTGATAGGAGCACTGCATCTAATTCCTATATAATTCCTACACTACAAAGTTAATTCGAACTAACAGCCATCAGTTCGAATTAACTTTAATAGTGTCTACACATGCAGACTGCTAGTTCGAATTTAAATCGAACTAGTGGAGAGCTTAATTCGAACTAGGTAAACCTCACTCTACGAGGAGTAACGCCTAGTAATGCCTAGTTCGAATTAAGTAGTTTGAATTAAGGGCTATGTAGCCACTTAATTCGAACTAGTTGGAGGCTAGCCCTTTCCAGGTTGCCCTGGTGGCCACTCTGGGAGAAACCAGGGAAACTGTTCTGCCCCCCTCCTGGCCCCAGAGCCCTTAAAGGGGCATGGTCTGGCTACTGTGCTTGTGCCAGTTGCAAGCCTGCCAGCACTCAGCCAGCAGACCCTGCACCTGGCACGGCATGAGCCGGCCACCCGCTGCCACCCAGCCCTCCCCCTCTTCCCAGGACCAGGCTGGCGGCTCCCGGGAGCCTGCTTGGGGCCTCAAGAGGCGGGCACCCGCCTGGTCAAGTGCGGAGATCGTGGACCTCATCGAGGTTTGGGGGGAGACCTCCAACGTCCATGACCTCCGCACTAGGCACAGGAATGCGGCCGTCTAGGGCAGGATAGCTGCCAGCCTGGACACCAAAGGCCACATGCGAACCCAGGAGCAGGTTTGCATGAAAATCAAGTTGGTCCAGTGAGACCCCCAACCCTGAGCCCTGAGCATAGAACATAAGAACATAAGAACGGCCGTACTGGGTCAGACTAAAGGTCCATCTAGCCCAGTAGCCTGTCTGACGACAGCGGCCAACACCAGCTACCTTGGAGGGGATGGACCGAAGACAATGACCATGCGATTTGTCTCATGCCATCCATCTCCAGCCTTCCACAAACAGAGGCCAGGGACACCGTTCTTACCCCCTGGCTAATAGCACTCCATGGACCCAACTTCCATGAATTTATCTAACTTCTCTTTAAACTCTGTAATAGTTCTAGCCTTCACAGCCTCCTGTGGCAAGGAGTTCCACAGGTTGACTATGTGCTGTGTGAAGAAGACCTTTCTTTTATTAGTTTTAAACCTGCTGTCCATTAATTTTATTTGATGTTCTCTAGTCTTTATATTATGGGAACTAATGAAGAACTTTTCTTTATTCGCCGTCTCCACACTACTCATGATTTTATAGACCTCTATCATATCCCCCTCAGTCTCCTCTTTTCTAAGCTGAAAAGTCTCTTTAGCCTCTCTTCATATGGGACCTGTTCCAAACCCCTAATCATTTTAATATCTTTTTTGAGGTGAGGAGACCACATCTGTACACAGTACTGAAGATATGGCGTACCATAGTTTTATACTTCCCCTCCTCCTCCTTCCCCTGGCTTCCCCCTTCCAGCTCCCTCCTCCCAGGTTTCCACCTCCTCTCTCCCACCCTCTCTCTTCCCCTCTCCCTCCTCCTTTTCCCAGTCTCCCCAGAGGTTAATCCCCCCCCCATTTTATTAAATAAAGAGAGTTTCTATTTTTGAACACATGTCCTTTATCAGGAAGGGTGGCTAGGGACAGGTAAGTGGAAGGAGGTGAGGGAGGAATGGGGCATGAGCCCCCGATGGGGAGGACTGGGGTGGCTCTGCGGGCTCCCCGGGGTGGAAGCTCTCCTGCAGGGCCTCCTGGATCCTGACAGCCTCCCAATTGACCCCCCCCCCCCCCCCCCCCGGAAGGCAGCTTGCGACAAGTGCAGCCAGGCTGATGGCCAAATGCTGTGATGTGCCGAGTGTGGGCACTCAAGGCACTCCAAGCAAGGACTGCTTTGCTGTCCCTCATCGAGTTAGACAAACAAGCGGGGAACCCCTGAGAACTGTCTGTCCGGGGTGGGGGTCGGGTCCCTTTAAGCACAGCCCTCGGCTAGCCTGAGGCAGCAGCTCTACACCCTAAGTCCTAACCTGATGCCCTGCCGGCACTGCTTCCGGCCAGCCTTAACTCAATGTGGACATGCTATTTCGAATGAGCAAAACGCTAATTTGTATTAGTTTTAGGTCTAGATGCACTAATTTGAATTAGCTTATTTTGAATTAACTAATTCAAATTAATTAGTTCGAATTAGTGCTGTAGTGTAGACATAACCTATGAGACCCTCTCTGCTCTAATACTGACATATTATGACAACTTATGGCAAGTCACTTAAGGGACACTGGTTAGCCTTACATTTTTAAATACATTCTTGTTTTGTTGCTAACATTGTGGCAAGAGAGAGAAACAGTCAGGACCTCTGGGCTCGCTCTCAGCTCTGGGTTACAGAAGGAGGCAGATACATTTGGGCTCTAAGAAGAACATCAGAACGGCCATACTAGGTCAAACCAAAGGTCCATTTTGACCAGTGTCCTGTCTTCCAACAGTGGCCAAAGGCAAGTGTATCAGAAGGCATCAAATATTCCATCCCCTGTCTCCCATGCCCAACTTCTGGCAAAAAGAGGCTAGGGACCCCATCCTGGCTAGCAGCTGTTGAGGGACCTTGGGCTTATTTTGTTCTTATTGGACCCCTGTTATAGTTTGGGCTTTCCCACTATCTCCTGGCAGAGTTACACTGGTTCACTGAGAAGAAATCATTTGTTTTAAATCTGCTGCCTATACATTTAATTGGGCAAGCGTCTTGTGTTCGAAGGAGCAAATAGCACATCCCTATTCTATTTTTTCCACACCATTTATGATTGTCTAGCCCTCTAACCTATCCCCCCGCCCTTTAGTCATTTCTTTTCCAAGCAGAAAAGTCCCAGTCTTGTTAATCTCTCAGATGAAAGCTGTTCCTTGCCCTGATCATTTCTGTTGCCCTTTCTCTATCTTTTCCAAAACGAATATATCATTTTTTTGATAGGGTGACCAGATCTGCATGCAGTATACAAGATGTGGGAATACCATAACTTTCTATAGAGACCATATGATATTTTCTCTCTTATTATCTATTCCTAATGATTCCCAATAGTCTGTAAGCTTTTTAGACTTCTGCTGCACGTTGAGCAGATGTTTTCAGGGAACTATCCACAATGCTCTCTTTCTTGAAGGGGAACAGCTATTCTAGACCCCATCAGTTTTGTATGTGTTGTTGGGATTCTATTTTTCTTGGTGAATCGCTTTGCATTTATCAACACTGAATTCCATCTACCCTTGTGTTGCCCGATCACCCATAAAAACGTAAGAATATAAAACTGGCCATACTAGGTCAGGCCAAAAGTCTCTCTAGCCCAGTATCCTGTCTGCCGACAGTGGCCAATGCCAGATGCCCCAGAGGAAGTGAACAAAACAGGAAATCATCAAGTGATTCCTCCCCTGTCATCCATTTCCAGCCTCTGACAAAACAGAGGCTAGGGACACCATTCCTACCCATCTTGGCTAACAGCCATTGATGGACCTAACCTCCATGAATCTATCTAGTTCTTCTTTGAACCCTGTTAAAGTCCTCGTCCTCACCACATCCTCTGGCAAGGAGTTTTGTGAGATCCCTTTGCAGTCAGCTTTGGGCTTACCAATTTAGAGGAATATTTTATCATCTGCAAATGTTGCCCCCTCACTGTTTATTCCTGTTTCAAGAACATTACAGCAGTGGTCCAAATGCAGATCCCTGGAGCACACCACTATCTATTCCTACTCCTTTTTTCCCTATCTTTTAGGTGGGGTACCAGGCACGGTTTTCATTATGACCTAATTATCCTTTAGTTATCTGAATGACAAGTCTTTTGTTATCTTAATCACCTGACTTCTTAGAAAAGAGGAGCCTC
Organism: Pelodiscus sinensis; assembly: GCF_049634645.1. Taxonomy (NCBI): domain Eukaryota; kingdom Metazoa; phylum Chordata; order Testudines; family Trionychidae; genus Pelodiscus; species Pelodiscus sinensis. The sequence continues at coordinate 5,312,092 of NC_134717.1, read as the reverse complement.
AGGGGGGATATGATAGAGATCTATAAAATCATGACTGGTGTGGAAAAAGTGAATAAGGAAAAGTTATTTACTTGTTCCCAAAATATAAGAACAAAGGGGTCACCAAATGAAATTAATAGGCAGTGGGTTTAAAACAAACAAAAGGACATTTTTCTTCACATAGTGCACAGTCAACCTGTGGAACTCCTTGCCAGAGGATGTTGTGAAGACTAGGACTTTAACAGGGTTCAAAAACAAGCTAGATAAATTTGTGGAGGTTAGGTCCATCAATGGCTATTAGCCAGGATGGGTAGGAATGGTGTCCCTAGCCTCTGTTTGTCTGGAAATGCATGACAGGAGAGGGATCATGTGATGATTACGTGTTGTGTTCACTCCCTCTGGGGCATCTGGTATTGGCCACTCTCAGCAGACAGAACACTGGGCTAGATGGACCTTTGGTCTGACCCAGTATGACCGTTCTTATGTTCTTATGTTTGTTCCATGACACCTGTGATATCAGACAGCCCACATAGCCTAGCTGAACTTCCCTTATTCAAGTCCGTGCCTTCCCTCGTCCTCTCATCCTCTCGCTTCTTTATTGCTAAGTGTTTGCACAGTCTTTACGGGAAGACATTAAGAGGTTGTATAATCTTCTCCGCCCTCCCCTGCATCTATTTCATTCCTTGCATATGCTTTTTTCGTACCCTTGATTACTCTTCGCACTCCCTTAATCATCCATTTGCTTCTTTTTCCTTCCTCCACACACATTTATTGCTAGATAGCTCACACAGTCCTCTGGGCAAATCTTAAGTTACCTAGAAATGCTTTTCATTTCTCCTCTCTCCTTTATCCCCATTGCTTCAGTCCATTGATTTCATCTAACACTTCTTGTTCCTCTGCAGAATTGTCTTTCCTGAAATTGTGTCCCTTTAAAAAAAAAAACTATATTCTATGTTAAGAAGGGGATCGGTGTATGGTGTCACAGTGGCTATGAAAAGAGAGTCATAGAATACTAGGACTGGAAGGGACCTCGAGAGGTCATCGAGTCCAGTCCACTGCCCTCATAGCAGGACCAAATACTGTGTGTGCTGCCATAGCATTTTGAGTGTAGAGATTCCTGCAGTTTCAATATGAATGGATTTTGATAAGCATCGGTTTCAGGGGATTTAGCTTTGTGCCCTTTATATATTTGGGTTCTCTGTTGCTTAACACCAGTTTCACATTGGTGTAAATCATTGACTTCAGTGGAGTTAGTTGTGCTTTACATTGCTCTAAACAAGAGCAGAATGGGGAAGATGAAACTCAAACGGAAATGTATGTATTTTATCCAGCTCCATGCTGTCCATGTAAGTTTGGATCCAGAAAACTATCATGTGATTAGAAGAACTACTTGTGTCATAGGACTTGTTACCTAGCTACCAAATTTGGTTTTGGTACCTTTGTACTCACTTCAAACCAACCATATGTTTCTCTTCAAATTATTATTAAAACTTTATGGGATGCAAAGTTTTCTACAGCATTTGGTAGGCTTCATAGTCATGTCTATACATGAAACCGGGTGAGATGCATAGCGTATTTTGGCTCAACATAGTTCTAAGCACTACACATTATACTGTCCTTCCACTGACTAAACCAGGGGTTTTCAAACTATGGGTCGTGACCCAGTAATTGATGGTGGGATGTTGGGCGCTGGGTGTCGTTGCTGCAGGAGGATCAGGGGGATCAGGTGACCAGTGGGGGGACTAAGGGGGGGGGATAAGGCAGCTCCCTGCCTGTCCTGGCACACCAGACTGTGCTGCACCCCAGAAGCAGCCGACAGCAGGCCCGGCTCCTAGATAGGCATAGGGGAAAGAGCGCACAGAGCTCCATGCACTGCCCCAGTCCTGAGCACTCTCTCCGCAGCCTGGTCTGTGGGGCCAGGAGAGGCAGGAAGCTGCCTTAGCATCCATGCTGGGAGCTGCTCAAGGGAAGCCCCTCCTGTCCCAGCCCTGACCTACCCCCCCAAAGCCTGAGTCCCCTCCTATGCCCCAAAGATCCCCCCTCAACCCCACCCTGGTGCCCACACTCCAGTCAAATGATGTTGAGTCGCAGTATCAACAATTTTCTTCCACAGGGTCATGAGGAAAAAAAAGTTGTAAACCCACTGGACTAAGCTCCAGTTACTCTGTTCCATTGTAAAGGAACTTTTTGCCGTGTTCTGAATGTACACCACAAGATTTTCTGAGATTTTCCTTCTGTTCCACGAGCACATATTGGCCACAATGACGTCAGGCCCATATTGGGCAAGGCTATAGCAGCACAGGATGAGAGGCAGTCCTTGCCAGACCAGCTTATCCTCAAAATAGGCCAAAAACTGGAGGGGAAATAAAAGCACAGAGATAAAAAGAGATGTGCTTGGAGTCACACAGCAGTTCAGGGGCAGTGTCAGCTGTAGAAATCAGTCCTCCGGTCTCTCCGTAAGGCTATGCTGCCGTGCATAACAACCACCTTGTTTTTTCTCCGCGTGCCTTATGCCAACCATTTCACAGCTGCTGTTGCTTTTTCCGAGTGTTCATCTATGGGCATATCTTAGCTGCATTTTCTCGGCTGGCTTCTGTGCAGCCTTTCTCCTTTGCTGTATTTTCTCTATGTATAGAATCTCACTGGAGCTGTATTTTCTCCCTCGCTTAGCTCATGTATAGACTCCCAGAAGGATTCTATTTATTCACCACAGTAGCCCATGCTGTAGCTCTCAACTCTCCAAAGCCCCTGTGTGTGACGGAAGCCTCTAAAATAGGTAGGAAAGACCCAGAACAAGGTATGTGGCAAAAAGAGCCATGGGAAAGAAGGGGGTTTATTATCAACATAAGTTCTGTTTAATTAGAGACGAGGCCCCCAATCAAATTGCTTGTTCCCAGGGCTGGGAAGCACTGGTTATCCTGGGTAGGAGATCGGTTTATGAACTCAGCAATTCACACTCATCTATCATTTTAATATTCATACAGTTGTCCATAAGCTCCATCCAGAAGGATGGTGCGGATAGCCTGGGATCTAATTAAAACAGGTTCTTACTGCCCGTCATCGCTGAGACCAAAGGTTTTACTGTCTCAATCCATGATTTAGGCCTCGTCTAGCTCTATTTCCATCAGCAATCAGAAAAAAAAACACCCCAGCCTCACTTCTTGTAATTCACCACTGTAATCTGACAGTCTGCCTGGATGGAGGAGTGGTAGCCCCTACCCATGATGCTTCAGGAACAGAGCGGGGGCAAAACTGTGACTTGGGGCTTGCTAGTTCGGTGCCTGCTTCCCCCTCGCTGCACTGGGCAGTGTGTGTGCAATGGCTGTAGGGGGGTGGACCAGCGCCCAGGTCTCTCCATGTCTCTACCCAGCTGTGTTGGGGGCAGAGCTGGCCCAAGCTACAGGCTGACCGGGCTACCGCCCAGGTGCCTCATGGTAGGGGGCGCCGTGCGGGACTGCCGGGCCGGGCAGGGATGGCACTGTGCATGCTCTGTGCGCCCAGGGTGGTGCCACACATGCTCCGGCCACCAGGGGGCGGGGCCACACATGCGTCACACTCCCGGGGGCGGCACCATGCTCCTGGGGCCCGGGGCGCACGAATGGCTCCGGCCGGACCTGGTAGGGGGAGTAGCGATATGGAGGTGGCTGCGATACCCACTCACACTGCTAGGTGAGAGGGGAGTAAAGGGGCTCCATTAGGGTTAACCAGTTAACAGGTTAAGGAGTAAGCATTACCCTTAATCGGTGAGGGCTGGAGCAGCTCCCTGCCCACTGGGCGTGGTTGACACTAGGGAAACCTGGGCTCAGTTCCTCACTCTGCTTCAGACTTCCTGTCTCACTTTGGGCACCTCAGCATCTCCGTGTGTCTGATTCCTACACGCACGATGGGAATAATAGCACCTTCCTATGTCACAGGCATGTGTTGAGGCTAAGTGCATTGATAATAGGAAACTAGATAAAAACCATCCCTAGCTCCTTCCCACTTCCACTTCCACACCCTCTTCCATCCCAGGATCTGAAACCGCTGTGCAAACTTTTGTGAAGGTGGCATAAGGGTTGGGCAGTTGGCCAATTCCTGATGTTCTTATTGACTGAAAATGCCCATTGCACTTAGTGCCAGAGAAAAGGTTTCTGAGTTGGGCCCATGGGCTAGTCTAGACTGGCATGATTTTCCGGAAATGCTTTTAATGGAAAAGTTTTCCGTTAAAAGCATTTTCGGAACAGAGCGTCTAGATTGGCACGGACGCTTTTCCGCAAAAGCACTTGTTGCGGAAAAGCATCCATGCCAATCTAGACACGCTTTTCCGCAAAAAAGCCCCAGTCGACATTTTCACGATCGGGGCTTTTTTGCGGAAAACAAATCGGGGCTGTCTACACTGGCCCTTTTGTGCAAAAGTTTTGCGCAAAAGGACTTTTGCCCGAACGGGAGCAGTATAGTATTTCCGCAAGAACACTGACAATCTTACATGAGATCGTCAGTGCTTTTGTGGAAATTCAGGTGGCCAGTGTAGACAGTTGGCAAGTTTTTCTGGAAAAGTGGCTGATTTTCCGGAAAAACTGGCCAGTCTAGACACAGCCTAGAGTGTGAATGGGCCAGGAAGCCACAGATTTCCCCCCAGTAATGCAAATTGCTAAAATTGCACATCACATTCATGACAGCTTCAGGGTGCAGTTGTGTTTGTTGTTGTTGTTGTTGATTTCAGCCTTACACATATACATGCACACGCACACAGAGTGACACGTGAAAAACAAGAGTATATAGTAGATTAAGCAAAATGTCGTGCAGTATTTCTCCATCTCACTGAGTCTCCGTTTCCTTCACACCTCATTTTAAAATGATTGTTTCTCCCTTGCCTATGCCTCTTAATTTCTCTTTCCCGCTAATAATGGCCTCCTAACTGTATTAATGCTTTAGCATATTCACCTTGACACTGTTTTCATAGGATGCTTGTCGGCTATTTATACAACAGATTACTCATTGTCCTGTGTGATCTAAGGACAACTTTCTTCTCTGAGGATATGTCTACACTAGGAAACTATTTCGAAATGAAGAACATCGATTTAATAACTCCCAAAAGAACAAAAACCAAAATAGTGTGTTCTCACAACGTGGAAGCCTCGAAATTAGTCCGAGGCAGGCTCCATTATTCTGGATGCACTACCTCGACTTAGAGCCCCAGGAAGCGCTGGGGAGTAATTAGTTTGATTGACTCTGGGGAGTAGTTATTTCAAAATAGCTGCACTGGAGTGTCCACGCTACTGCTATTTCAAAACTAGCCAATTAGCCCGTCATAAGACCAGATGTTCAGGTCTCTCCTCCTCCTCGGTCTTCTCTCCTGCCCTCTCCCAGCTCTCCTCCGCCTCCTGTCTTTCTCTCTGTCTCTCTTTTTCTCTTCTCCTCCCCCTCCTGCCTCTCACTCGCGGGACCGTTTGGGCTCTGTGCTCCCCATACTGCAGTGAGGTAGTGTTGTCTTGCCCAGTGTCCTGTCTGCAACAGTGGCCAAACGGTCGCTTGTGCCACTTGCTCCCACACGGTGGCCCGGCTGAGTGGCACAGAAGTCAGCCAAACACCACTGCAGGAGCGGTGATGTTCACAGCCAGGGGGCGGGGCCTGGAGCCTCTGTCACTCTGCACGTCACCGCCCCACCCCCCTTCACCTCCCACCATGGTGCTCGGCTGACTTGCTCCCCCGCGGCGGCCTGACTGAGTGGCGCAGAAGTCAGCTGAGCGCCACAGCAGGAAGGGAAGGGGGGGCGGGGCGGTGACGTACACGGCCAGGCCCCACCCCCTGGCCATATACATCACCGCCCCCCACCTCTTCCCCTCCCGCCATGGTGCTCGGCTGACTTCTGCGCCACTCAGCTGGGCTGCCACGGGGGAGCAAGCGGTGGAAGTGGCCATTTGGGCCCTCCACTCCCCATGCAGCACAGGCTGCCCAGAGGGAACAGCCGGAATTTCAGGCAACAGCGCCTCCCAGAGGGAACAGCCGGCATTTCAGGCAACAGCGCCTCCCAGAGGAAACAGCCAGCATTTCAGGCAACAGCGCCTCCCAGAGGGAACAGTCAGCATTTCAGGCAACAGCGCCACACAGAGGGAAAAGCCAGCATTTCAGCAACAGCGCCTCCCAGCGGGAACAGCTAGCATTTCAGCGTTACAGACTCTCAGACATCGAGCTACTATATATATGATAACTATTTTGAAAATAGCGTTATTCCTCCAGGAAAGCAGAAGTACAGATTTCGAAATTACCAGCTTGTTATTTGGTTGTGTGGACGCTCCGCTTATTAATTCGACCTAAGAAGGGTTATTTTGAAATAAAGCCCAAGTATAGACCAGGGCTAGGAAATGTATCCTACAGTAGCTAGCTCTCATTTTCAATCTCAGGTGCTCTTTTGTAGTACAGGTTGATGTCAATGGGAAAAGCCACAGTTTGTTTTGGGGGCATTTTTTGTGATTCATTTTCATAAAGAAACAAGCAACAAAAAATACAGAATAAATGAATGAAAGCAGCGTGTATACGTCACCATAAACTGCACCCATCATGGAATAGCAAATAAAATTATGCAGTTATGCAATTTTACATTTTGTCAAAGCTTCAAGACCGCCTCATATGAAATCAGACTCTATTACGTACACAAATGGCAAAGGAAGGGAAGAGGTGCGTAGAGGGAGGGGAAAAACACAGAGGTCTGGTGGAATGGAAGTCTGGAATCCCACACGAGCCAAAATCTTTGTGGTGCCATTAAATCCAGCGAGTTTTATTTGCTGAAGACATGTGTTATTTACACTCTCGAGCGTTGCACGATCCCACAGCATAGGGAACAGAGTTCCTTTTTCTTTATTCCATCAACAACAAACATCAGAGGGAAAGGTCCATATTTTGCACAGCCTCTGTGCTGTCCGATGCATTCGGAACAGCATCTTGTGCTGTATCAGAGCTAAGTGGAAATTCACAGCAGCAGTTTTGATATTCCATAATATGCTCTGCCACAGGGGTTCATGTGAGATGGATGAGAATCTCCCTTCCATGCTTTCACAAAGCACTCCAGACCAACCCGTTCCTTTTCCTTAGTAAAGTATACATCGTAAACACAGGCCCAGAGAGTGTATGAAGCATTCCCAAGGTTCCCACTCACCGTTTCAGAGACAGACCAGAAACTCAAAACTGGATTATACTCTGGCGGAAGTGAGAGGTCAAGTTGCCTTAATCTGGGGAGAGTCTTTGTAGAGAAGATGCTATAGAAAATAAAAATCGGATCCCACAGCCCTTATATTTGAGGCTACGTCTACACTGCCACTTTTTTGCGGCAGAAGATATGAAAATTATGCTCTCATTTGCATATCTTCTGCCAATCCATGTAGATGGGGCCATTTGTCGGAAAAAAAACCTTTTGCGCAAAATCCCTTATTCCTCAAAAAATGAGGTTTACAGGATCTTACACAAAAGGTTTTTTTTCCAACAAATGGCCCCATCTACACAGGGCTTTTTATTGGCAAAACCTCTTCCGCAAAAGGGATCAGCAGAATATATGCAAATGAAAGCACACTTTGCATATCTTTTGCTACAAAAAAAGGTAGTGTAGGCGTAGCCACCGAGTTCCCATTGAACTGAAGAGCTGGTGGGACTAGTCATGGGACTAAGGGTTGCAGGATTAAGCTGTAAACTTCTGCTGAAGTTAGAAGTGGACCCAATTCAAAGCGTCTAGATCCAGTTCCAAATGTTCCTAGTTTGCTGCATCATCGAATTAGTGGCCATCTGTAAAGTTGAGATCCAAGTCTCTTTCTCTCTCTCCTCAAGACAGTATACTATCCTTATTACTGTGATACCTGAACAGTTGGAGGTAGCCTTTCCCCAAATTCAGGATCTACCCCACCTGAACTGATGGCTTTTCCTGAAGTTGGCAGCAGTAATATGTTCCTATGGCCCCTTCCTGTGGTTCCCTCAGGCCAGCCACCGGAGCGTGCTGAAACACACACCAAGCGAGTAAATTGCTTACCTTCCTGTTAGAAAAAGTTCATCCGCAGTTCTCCAGAATTGAAATTCAGTAGCTGGGCACCAGCTTGCCACGGATGTGCAAGCTAACTCTCTGACATACTGGCACACAAAAACAAGCAGGGAAGGAGAATTAGAGGATCAAGTTTCTGAAGCTGGAAATTCTAACATTCTAACTAAAGGAGATGCCACCGTAACCCACATACCTAGTGTGGTTACTGAGCAATGCAAGTGGTACCTAGACCACAGCAACAGTTAAGACGAAGGCTATGTCTACACTGGCAGCTTCTTGCACCAGAAATATGCAAATGAGGCAAAGGGTGGAATATCGCTGAGCCTCATTTGCATACCTAATGAGCTGCCATTGTTTCAGAAGAGGCTCTTGCCACAGAAGGAGCTGTCCACACTGCCCCGTCTTGCTCAAGAAAAACCCCTCTTGCGCAATGCCGTTATTCCTGAAAATAATCAGCGTAGTGGCATTGCACAAGAGGGTTTTTTCTTGCGCAAGAAGGGGCAGTGTAGACAGCTCCTTCTGGCGCAAGAGCCTCTTCTGAAAAAATGGTGGCTCATTAGGTATGCAAATGAGGCTCAGTGATATTCCACGCTTAGCCTCATTTGCATTTTTCTGGCATAAGAAGACACCAGTGTAGACATAGCCCAAGAGACCTCTACAGCATGGGCTGGGCGGCAGCTGGGTTTTAGCTGAGAGGTTAGAGACTCCTATACTTTGCTTCAGAAGTCCCAGGTTCAAGTACACCCAGTGGTGGTTACACCAACATCTCTAAACTGAAAATTTGACCAGCTCTTCTCTTGTGCCTCTACAAGAAGAGTGGTAGATGTAATGCCAACAGGCAGGAAGCCGGCTGAGGCTCTAGTGGGCCGGATCTGGCCCATAGATCACATTTTGCCCAACCCTGCTCTACTGCATGAGCTAAAAGCCAGCTAGCGCTTAACTAAAGCTGTGGAGCAGATTCATTATTCTCTCTGTAAGTGGCCTCACTGCCACTAGGTAGGACAGTGCACCGCACCCAGAAGGTGTGTGGGTTACAGAGGCACATACACTTTACAGGTACACATGGATAAAGCACATGAGGCTGGGAGACAGGGGGGGAATGTCACTGAAATGTAAAAGGTTGGATTTGCTATGCTGACAAAGATACTGGCAAAATTGAATATGAACAGCTGTATTCCTCAATCAAAGTGTGAAGATTAGCTCCTATTTTTTTCTCTGTGATCTTTTTAGCACATACAGTGCAAATGGCTTAAAATAAGAATCCGTGGACCAATTATGAGCTGGATTGGTCGCTCGTTAACATTGACGTAAATCAGGAATTCTTCTTCCAGAGTTGATGGAGGCGCACTGTAAAACCAACATAATGAACAAGAGAATCAGATCCTATATATTTAAACAATAGAATTCAGAAGGCATCCATGCAATAAACTAAATCCACAGCACATTATAACCTGAATAGGTTGGCTGGCAGAGAAATTCACCTCCTCCCAAACATGCCAACTACTTTCAGCAGGCTCAGAATCTTGTTTACTTAAGAATGTGAAAATAGAACGTGGGCTTCAACATTTGTACCCCAGTGAGTCAATCAGAATCATTTATTTGTCAGTCATTTTGCAAACCAGTCAGCACATATTTTCCAATCGATTTCCTTATACACATGTTGCACTTTCCGGTATTTTACACAGCTCAAGTATTGTCGTTTTGGATACAGAGTAATTTGAAGAGGATTAATAAGGAAAGTGGAAGCATTCTCTGTGTCTCCGATATGTGGAAGCTACACGGTACTTCTAAGTGCTTGTCAATTACACTTGAAGCAAACAAAAGTTAACACACTTCTGCAGTGAGGATCTGTGGACAGTCAAAGATGAAGAAGTGAATCTTTCTCACGGGGGTTTAAATTCAGTTTCTTGCAGAGAACATCCCATTAGTCCTTCCAAGCCATTGTCTGTCTCTTCACCTGTCAGCAATCTTTCTTGATTGTCTACTAACCTTTTCCCAGGTGCCCCTGGTCAAAACGAACAAATAATGATAAAAAAAATCTGTCTGATGTCAAAGTTACCTTCTCTGGGCTGAAACATAACTGGTGCTGGAAAACTTGTTTGGTAAGCATTGCTAGTCTTACGGCCCTGTGTATCAACTGCCTTTCACAGTTGATGAGGTATTTCACTGAACCTGCTACTGTGTATCATATTTATTTATTTCATCTGAAACTGAAGTGTGCATCCTTAGCTCCTGGCATGTCACAAAGTTAAAAATAGAATAGACGGGCCTGCCTTTGAACCTTATCAAATCCCTACCAGTTCCCCAGTCCACCTCTATGGATTTAGTTCTGGATCAGATCCAAAAGAGAAAGAAGGTCCTGTAATTTGATATCTGATATAGATATATTCCAACATGAAAGTTATTTTGGCAATATTTCCATAATTTAAGATACCTGAAGTAATATATGGAATCACAGTCCATCTTAAACAGGAGGCCTTTATTAAAATAAAAAAATCCATCACACAATATGGAAACAGATTTCCACACAGCTTGTGTTCCAGCTTTGTCTCCCTAGTTGACCAGGGACTACAGTCTGTCTGGAATGTCTTTATTGGCTGAATGATCTACTGCAAGCAAGCATATCTTTACAATGGTTGAAATCTTACAATATCAACAAGTTATGATTTAGCCAAATACTTAAACACGTGGTTAATTGTAATCATGTTCATTCAGTGGGACTATTCTATCCTCAAGCCCTTGAAATACATAAGTATCTTTCTAACTCAGTCTGGTTTCCAAAAATGTCCACCATTTGGCAATAAATTATGTGCAACATACAATGTAAATTGGAACGAGAATCCTGATTTGGCCTCAAACTCTGAATTGCAGCTCAAACTTCATATTGGTTTGAAGACTATCTCCTGAGCCAGTGTCTGAACAATTGCAGAGGAGTGTATTTGATATTCTAATAGATTCAAATTCATTAGGGCTTAACCCGGTATAATATTCAGAATATGATTAGATGTAGAAAGTACAGGACGTTTGCTCCTTGAGAGATTTGTACCCAGATAATTAGAGTTGGTAAGAAAATTGTTGTCTAAGTGAAATGTTAATGAACATTGAGACAGAATTTTCTGATTAGTTCTGCCAACTCTTGTCAATGCCTACCCTGAACAAAGCCCAATCAGGCGTTTTGCAGCCACTACAGTAGAATACTTAGCTGTGCCGTTTCCATTGGCCATCATCTGTGGCAATTCAGTGCCACTGTTTTGAGTCTGATTCTGCCAATCTCTGAGCATCCTGAAGTCTGACTGGCTTCAGTAGGGCACTCAGCGCCTTAGAAAATTGGAGCTGTATTTAGCAAATTTTTTTCCCATTCCCCAAAGTGAAAAGACTTCAGGGTTTATCCCTGTCTTGGCCTACCTTGCAACAGGCACATCAATATCTGTCCCATGAGGATCTGTTACTACCACCAGCCTGTCATCACAGAAACCGACTTCCTCCCGTTTGCCTTTGCAATGGGAATGCACCTTAGAGCCTATACCACCTTTTAGAGACTCAACATAGCATGGAATTGTTCAGATAGCTCCATGAATAATGACTCCACCAACATACACCCTCATTCTCTCCATTCAGATGGATTGCTCAGCTGTACCATCGCAAGAAGACGTCAAACCACAGCCGAGAATTCAGCCCTCATTCAAAACGTTCCGAATTATTTGGCTCAAAGTCTTCTTTTAACTCCAACACTGACTCCTGCCCTTTCCCCAGCCCTCGGTTAGTCTCTCCGGTGATGTATGTTTAGAAGGGGGAGGAGAGTTTACTCTGGAAGCTGGCTCTGCTTGAGCTGCCGAGGGCTGCATTGACCATCCTTGCTTGCAGCTGCTTGGAAAATCATTGTTAATGTCTTGCCCTGTGTGGCAGGCTGTGCCAACCCTATTGGACCAAACACTATCAGCCCTGGAAGCCACGCCCCTTCCCCTTGCTGCACGTGCTCCAGGTGGAGGAGCCAGATAAAAGAAGGCAGTTCAGATCAGTTAGGGCTGACTGCAGGGTGTTCCACAAGTGTCTCTAGAAGGGCTAATCAGGACCCTCCTGGGAGGGGGGGGTAACCCACTCCAGTGTCCCAGGAGTGGGGAGCAGGCCAAACCCCCACACTGCAGCAGGCCCTGTCCCCACCCTGAGTCCCCAACTCCACCCCTTCCCTCAGCCCTGCCCCTGCTCGACCCCCATTCTGCCCCATGGCCTCCTTCCCAGAGCAATGCAGCCTGATGCATTATGAGGGCCTGGCATGGGATGACAGCAGGGGTCGTCCCCACCCCTCTACTCACTACACAGGCAACAGCAGCCTCCTCTACCCCACGCCCTGCATGGGCTGGGCAGGGCTGGCCTTACCATGAGGCAAACCACCTCAGGTGTCAGATTGTGGGGGAGGGGAGTGCCAGTAGGACCCAGCGTGTAGAAAACTGTGTCTGCTGCTGGTGCATATGTATTCTCTCTGCTCTAGAGAGGGGGGTGTCTTTTGAGCTCCCCACCTCAGCTGTCAAAATGTTGTGGACCAGCTCTGGGGCTGGGAGAGCAGCATGGTGGGGTGGAGAAGGTTGCTGGGCCACTCCAGCTCCCGCTGCCCGTGTGATGAGTGCAGGGGATGCAACGCCTGCCGTCACCCCCTGCCAGGCCTCCATAATCCTCCAGGTCCCTTCCGTTCATAGGATGGTTGGAGCAGCCGCTGTGGGGTCCCCAAAAGCACCACCCCAATGCGACCTGCAGATGGGCAGGCGTTGCTGCTGGAGATGCTCCCAGTGGTGGAGCCGCACGATGTGACGGGCGACTTGCCACTTATGGAGACCGATGGGATGCAGTTTGTGGCAGGGGGTGACCCAGGAGATGTAGTCAAAGCTGATGCCTAAACCCATCGTGGGGAAGTCACTCACCTCACAGTCTCCTGGGTCAGAACTCAGTGGAGTGGGCGAGGCTGAGTTCCCCTGCCATACCCCTGGACCACTAGGCATGGCAGCTGTTTGCTATTGGTCTCAGTGTGGAGGTTCATGGCCTGTTTGCTCTGTCTCACTTGGGACTACACACAGATTGCTCTTCTGCCCTGCCCAAGAGGCTGATTCCCCGGTTGCCTCAGCCGGGAAGCACAGGGATAACAAACTTCATTTGTCCTGTCCCACCCCGATGGCCAGTGCCTCCAACGGCTACCACCTTCCCCAACCAGGGACTACTGACTGTTTGTTCTCTCTGCCAATTGTATTCCAATGACCTGATCCAGCAGCTGAGTGATGGGCTGCACCAACCCTGCATTGGGCCAGCAGGCGAAACCCAGCTCGACAAATAGGGACCCTTCATGACAACCCGTTTTTTTGAAACAATGGGAAAACTATTTTGAGATACTGGGACCACGTTCTGATCTGGAGTAACTCAGCAGAGTTATTGCAGGTATCCCTCAGTGAATGTAGGATCAGTCTGTCCATGTGGGGGTTTTGTTGCCCTGTATGCTGTTGTTTGCTGCATCCATTTTCTCCATTTTCTTCAGCCTTCTTCACTTTCCGGGTTCATTGAGTGAGCCCTCCGCATACAATGGCACCGTAGCACAGAGAGCTTTCAAGTGTCTGTTACTTATTAAAAGTGTATTTAGAAGACAATATTGCTTCCTCTAACTTGTCCCTCCCTTATTAAATGTGTGCATCTGTGCTGCTGGGCACGTTATGGTTTCCCACCAGGCAAACACAAATGTCATCACTGAGGCATGCCCACATCCCAGAGCGTTTCAGACAGAGGGAAATTGGTTTTTAGGATTCCCTGCAGGACCCCACAAGCATTTGAGCACATGCCATATGTCTGAAATAGGCTCTCTTCTCCCCTCTTTCCCAAAGCAACGACTTGCTGTGGCACATTAAGGCTTCAGTCCCTGGGAATGACTTCGCTCCAATACTGCATCACTCAGTGAGCAATGACAAACAAAAAAATCCCAAACAAACCTGCAGTGTGTATTACAGAAGTCGTCATAGCCTTGTGTAGTTTGAGTACAGGTTGGACCTCTCTGGTCCGGCACCCTCAGGACCTGGCCGGTCCTGAATGAGGAAATTTGCCAGAACTTAGGAGGCCCCCTGCCACCTGCTCCCCAGATGACTTTCCCTTCCCACTGCTGGCCCCAGCTGCTGCCACCGTGCTGCTGCATCGCCAGCCCCGGCCCTGTTTTTTGGGGCTGACGCAGCTGCTGTGTCTCAGCTGTAGCAGCCATGGTAGCTGGAGCCTGAGCTACCGGGGCTCCTATGCCAATCCCAGCCCCAGCCCGGCCCCCACCAGGCTCTGAGCTGCCAGCCCTCTTGCCACTGGGGCTCCCAGCCAGGACTGCCTGGTCCAGGAACACCAGGATGTTTCGGGACGAGGGAGTCCCGGTTTGCGGAGGTCCACCCTGTACTACTGGCTAGACAGCAGCTGCATTCTAGCACCAGAGCGAGGGATGGTGCATAAACCGGCACCATGCCAGGGCTGAATCTGGACACACTGTGAGACCCAGACCCCCCCTGTGAGTTACAATTCGCTCCCTGTTTCTTGCTTCCTGTGGCAGAGCGGTAAATCGCCTCCCTACTTTCCATGGGGCAGGTCACTGTCCTACAGGATGAATTAATCCTGTGGGACGGTGGGCTGAGCTGATCCAGAGCTCCTCCCACGCTCCACCCACTTACACACAGCAGGGAGAATTGGGCCAGGGTGGCCACGGCTTCGTTTCTAGTTTATATTTAACCATTTTTTCTTTAAAAAAAATTCATTGTCACAGAAAATCACAGGAGGTCAAACAATGGGTGTCAGGCAATAATATATTTAATGACAGCAGATCCTGAGCTGGGGCGGGCGGGGGGGGGGGAAAGCTGTATCATTGCTTACGCACAAACTGTGAACATCCCGTGTCAAATTATACATATCCCGAAATCAAACTCTACTAAGTTATCATGCAGCATTTTTCTTTCTTTGACTTCCTGGAGATTTTGATTATCAATAGAGTATTTTTCGACAGTTTGAATGTGCTGTGAAATTGACATTTACCATCATTTACTGATAAGAATCTAATCCTTCCTAGCCTACAAATTGCAAAACACTTTTTGATTGATTCTCACCCGAAGCAATTTACATCGAACAATATCATGGAATAATTACCTGCTATTTGGATTTTGGTTTTCCTTGAAATACAGATGCAAAAATATTAACCCCATTGGTCCTAAGTCACTGGAGCATTGGTCAAGTTGTGAGCCATTGACCTCAGCGGAGTTACGCTACTGTAAAACTGGAGTAATCACAGCAATGAATCACACCCTATGACTGTAACGGTTAAGAAAAGCTAGGCATGTCACCCTCCCCTGCTAAAATCAATGAACGGGTATAATCATTATTAATACTGTCCAGTTGTTTTTGATAGCTCATAGCCTGAGGCCAGGTCAACATTGTGGGGGGAAGGTCAGCTTAAGGAATGCTATCCTAGGTACGTTAATATCTCATCTGGAGTTGACTTACCTTAAGTTGAGCTTGGGGCCATCTCCACAGTGGGAGGATGATGGTAAAAAAACTCCCATTGACTTCCCTTACTCCTCGCAACAGCAAGGAGTACCGGCACTGATGGGGACTCCCTCTAGTGAAGACCTGCTAAATCAAATCTCAGAAGATTGAGCACCAAAGCATTGATCCTCCAGTACATAGAGACATGGCCTCATACAAAGATTGGTTTTAACAGGCATTGGCTAATGGTTTGTGAAACTGATGGCCCTCACTATAGCACAAAAACTCTAAAATTGTCTGTTGTTGCTGCAGTGCGCTGACTCCTGCTTTTGAAGTGTGGGTTTATCCAAGCCTCCTCTGACACGCTGGAATTTGTGCTAAGATCTTCCGCATTTCTGTGATTTGCTTTGGCCTTTTCAAGTTCGCCACCTCAAGGCACATTGTTAGTGAAACTCACAAATGATTTAATTTGAGCTGTTTGTACTAGTCAGGAACCGTAAAGATGAGAGAAATGGTAGATGCGTGGGTTTTCGCTTGTTTGTTTGTTTTTCTAAGTGGTGCTCCACCGGGGAAAAACTCATAGTAGCTTGTTAGGAGGCTGTTCCTTTTTTATTTTTAAATGTTTGCATGTGTGTGATCTTGAGTTTATTTGAATCATACAGAAATTCAGCATTCTCACGCATGCTCACAGACTCCAAAATCAGATCACAACCCCTTTTTGATCACTGGGATGGAAGGCAAAATTCCAGGGGAGAGAAATTTGGAACAGAGATGGAAAATACATCTGAAATGGCTGGCAGAATTTAGAGCTGGCCATTGCTAATCCAAAGAGTACATGGAATTAGGAGAGCCCAAAAAAAACTCCACGGATGCATCTCAAAATGAATTAAGAGAAGGTGTATGCACTTCAGGAAATATAATTCAAGCAGAGCTTGAAGGGTAGGGTATGAACCACAGCTGACAAAGGATGATCTTCAAAGAGAGATCAGATCTAGCCAGGTGGTGTAAAATAAACAAATGGATAAACCGTTGATAAAGAGTTGTTAAATTGATAGGCCTGAAAAATGCACCTATGAGTGGGTGAGGAAAACTCTGGCCTATTTGTGTTAATTTTTAGTAAATCTTAAAGCAACCAGAGACATTTCAGAAGATTGGAACAAACCTAATAGTGTCAATATTGAAAAAGAGCAAGATGGGTGACTATAAAATGGTTAACTTGACCTTCATCCTGGGCAAAATAATGGGAAAGCTAATGTGTGGTTCAACCAATAAAGAAGTAAAGGACAGGAATACGATGGACGTTAGTCAACATGAATTCAGATCTTGTCAAACAAGCCTGCTTTCGTCCTTCGAGCCTGAAAATCTGATTGATAAAACTGACTTTTGCAAGGCTTTTCACTTAGCCACTTCTTAATCCATTGCTCAGCATGTATTTTACTAACATTCTCTAGGGTAATTAATCTCCCCCCCCCCATGGTCTGTCAGTGGGGAATCACTGAATGGGGGCATTTCTAGTGGGTTCCGTAGGACTCATAGGAAGCCCTATGCTACTCAGTCTGTGTCTAGACTGGCAAGTTTTTCCTCAAAAGCAGCTGCTTTTTCGGAAAAATTTGCCAGCTGTCTACACTGGCCACTTGAATTTCCTCAAGAACACTGACGATCTCATGTAAGAAATCAGTGCTTCTTGCGGAAATACTATGCTGCTCCCGTTCGGGCAAAAGTCCTTTTGCGCAAAAGGGCCAGTGTAGACAGCTGAGATTTGTTTTGCGCAAAAAAGCGTCTACATTGGCACGGACGCTTTTCCGCAAAAAGTGCTTTTGTGGAAAAGCGTCCGTGCCAATCTAGACGCTCTGTTCTGCAAATGCTTTTAACGGAAAACGTTTCCATTAAAAGCATTTGCGGACAATCATGCCAGTCTAGACATAGCCAGTATGTTCCCAGCAGTAGGGCTCCCTAGCCACCAGGAGTGCCTGACCTCAGCCCACACCCCCTCATCACCTGGGGAAGAGTTAACTTGTGACTGCCCTACCAGGGGCAGGGAGGGAGGCTGGGATATGGCAACAGCTGCAGAGGAAGGAGCTTGAAGCCATGATCTGCACCCCACAGCTGCAGAGGGGAGCCTGGTACCTGAGGGAGCCGTTCCCCAGAGAACAGAATGTGGCCCTGCAGATCATGCCGCCAGCATGATCAGTTGGGTCGTAGCCGCACAAGACCAGGGACTTCTGTCATGGCCCCCTTCCCAAGGCCCTGTTCCCACTGCTCCTCACCTCTCTGCCACAATCCCTGGGCAGCACAGGCCACTTTGCTGAGCTATACTGGGGTCAGCCGCAGGGTGGCACCTTCAGGCAGCTTTGTGGGCCCTGTGTGGTGCCCTCCTGCCCCAGCCCGTAAGCCAGCACCTGGCATCTGCCAGGTTCACTCGCTACAGGTCAGCTGTATGTGGGGTGAGCAACTTGGCATCACGGCACCATTGGCACCATGGGATAGCCAGTAGTTTCCTAAAATGAAGCAGTCATGTGGAGCCCTCCCATCAGAGCTCAGTCTCATGGCTCTATCTCACCCTAATGAACATTTCATTTATCACCGTGCTCTTCAAGACTTCAATGTTTGGGCCCAATTTAGTCATGTGTTCGATAGCTGGGAACAAAGTACGATGCAATAAAATGTCTTGAGCAGCAGTGACAAAGTGTGCAGTGTAGTTGTACCTGGGTTGGTTCCAGGATATTCAGAGAGATAACGTGGGTGAGGTACTATGTCTGACTGGATTGACTTCTGGTGAGAGAGAGGCATTTTCAAGCTACATGGCATTTTTCTTAAGGTCTGGGAAAGGGACTCCCAGACTTACACCCACATGCAAGGTGCCAAACAATCTCTCTCCACAACAGATGTTAGTCCAATAAAATATTTTACCTCACTCATCTGGTCTTTCTGTGGACAAATAAGTCATCCTGACGTTTACTTCTACAGCTTATGCCTGCTGCTTGTTTCGTTACAGTAGAAATATGCTCTGAAATTGTCCGTTTATTTTAATTACCACAGCTTATTATTCTGACCAGTATAACAAGGAAAGCAATTATCTGTGGACACAGATGCAATAATGCAGTGGAGGAACCTTCTGTGATTTAGAGCAGTAAAAATAATGTTAGTCATATTACAAGATATTACCATTTTTACCTCCTCAGATTAGAGAAAAGGAGCATCCAACTGAATGTCACTAGAAATACAACATTTATTCGGGTTGTGGTTAGAAAACTTTTCTTTTCCCTTTTGAACAGAAACATTAGAATTTCATAACAGCAACCTGAATAAATCCATGTGCCAAATCCCCAGCTGATATAAATCAGCATAAATAGTTCAACTGAAGTAAGCTCAGGCTTTGGTCCTTTGAAGGGATAGTGATTTATTTAAGTGCTCAGTAGATACTGGAACTTATTCTTCCCTCATACTAGTGTGAGTCAAAAATATGTAAAAGCGGTATGAGAGAAGTCTCAAGCCCATTGTTTGAGTGTGAATTGCATGCCACAGTTACGCTTATGGTGAGCATATTTTTGGGGGCTTTAGAGGTATCTGTGTGGTGGAGAGAACTGCTGGTAAACAAAGAAGACAAAGTTCGAACCTGAGCTGTGAGGAAGCCTGTTTTTTGTCCGCAGTTGCAGCTGTGTTCCTTTATACATGCTCATGTATCAGGAGGTTTGTATAGCTATGATTTCATATATCCGGACAGATGCCACTTGTGCTTTATGAATTACTGCTTAGATTATTTCATCTTAATATCTTTTCCTGTGCTATTGAACATTACAAGTGTGCCAATGCCTGCTTATTCCAGTATGCCAGGAAATTCTGTCATGATATTGAGGGGGATTTATGTTCCTCCTAATGAACTGCTCTATATAATCAGCATACTGCATAAATAAACAAAGTCACTCTTCCATTCCTAGCCTCGGCACAATTTGCCCCTACAGTATATTTAACTGCTTTGTCCAGTCCATTTGAAGGAGATGGCTTGGCTGCCCTTGGAAGACTATTCCATCCTTTGATGTACATCCCCATTTGAAAACATGCTAACTTGTCTCGACAACGGTAGGCAGTAATTTTTACAACGCTAATGGAGTCTGACTACACAGCAGAGTCACCCTTGTGGTTTGTAGCCCTGTTTACACCTCAGCCTGGACACAAAGTCGCTGTGTACTCAGTGCTCTCACTGAAATCAGTGGCTGTATTAAAGTGAGGATCGATGGTAGAACCGAGCCGTAGGGAGCTGATAGAACCGTGCGACCACATGGCAATATCCGGAAGTTTAACACAGTGCTCCAAAAATACTGCCTTATTTATACTGTCAGCTTTGTGAGAAAGGGACCGTATTTTTGATTGGTGTTTGTACAGCACCTGGTGCAAGGGGATCCTAGTCCAAGACTGTGGATCCTAGGTGCTACTGTAGTACAAATAATCAATATAATACCAATAAAGTTCATGGATTCCATACAAATGTCACTTCAGTGCAATGCAATTTATCGATTCCAGAAAAGAGATTGCTTAACCACTTCCCCTCTTATATCCAGAATTTCTCTACTCTCTGGATGCCCATCCTGGCATTGCCTAGTTCTATCTCATTTTGCTTTATGCGAATGCAACTCTCTGACTTCAATGGATGTACTTTGGATGAAGGTTGGCACCAAATGAGATCAGAATCTGCCTGCTGGGGGAAGAGTATCGTTAATGAAAGTGTCTCCTGGGAATGAGGACGAAAAGAGAACGTGTAATATTAGAGGGATGTCCTAAAGGGAATGAAAAATGATACCGTCTGCTTGTTCCTGAGATCATTGTAGACTAATTTTACTGCAATGCATAGGAGACCCAGTAACATCAAGGGCATTGCCTATTTCATCCTCTCTGTTTTCACTGTGTGGGGCTTTTTTCTACCTGGGTGACATTAATGGGATAGCATCTATTCCTTTTGTTAGCACATCCAGGTGTTCCATGGAATAAATTAGATCACGGAGATCGTCTGTGGTCTTTCCCTTAACCAAATGGCAATTCTATTTGTGGGTGAAAAAATCTTCTAACAGAACTCAATGGATAGGACGGAGGAAGGGATTAAAGTGACTAATTAAGATCCCTAATTGCTCATCCCAGCATGCGAAGACTGCTTTGATGGATCAGGTGGAGGAAATCCTTATGATTCAACAGCTGAGAAGGCATTGCAGCAGCGCACTATGGAGTGCGTGGGGCATGTCAGAACATTTAAGGTGACATGGCCATCCAATGCGGCCGAGGTAGTCTCCAGAAGTAACAATTTTTTTGTGCCACTGGATTCTGACTTTTGAGACCAAGAGAGTGGGATTGTCTCTGTGCAAAGGCTTTCCCACTATAATATTTTTCATGCACTGGTTATGTTGTACAAACAAAAGAAGTTGGTAATGGGAGCATGGAACATCCGTATGCTCATGGACAATGAGGACACAGCGAGACCTCATCGGAGAACAGCCCTACTCACTAAAGAGCTTTCACGCTATGGTACTGATATCGCGGCCTTGAGTGAAACCAGGCTTGCTGAAGAAGGATTTCTCACTGAACTAGCTAGTGGTTATACTTTCTTCTGGAAAGGGAAAGTACAGAATGGAGTCGGCCTGGCCATCAAGACTAGTCTGATGAAACATCTTTTCGACCTGCATGTCGGTATTAATGAGAGGCTTGGTCCTTCCAAGTCTGGCTCTGCCCCCTTGTTGTCTGCAGACAGAGCCACATGGATCAGGGATAAGGTTGGCATTAACAACCGATAGAAAGAGTTCTCTCCTATTCTGACAATCGGCGTCCCATGCCCTATCTGTAACCGCATGTGTGCTTCGACCTTTGGGCTCCGGAGCCACATGTGTTTTCACAAATGAAATGCACAACATGTCTTCCTTGCTCCCGAGAGACAACCAACAACACAATAAGATCCCTAATGATGGGACAATGCTCAGAACTACTTAGCCTTACATTTTTGTGCACTTGAAGTCACTTATACCAGATTCATACTGGAATTATACAGTCCAGTGAGTATTCTTGGTGGAAAACCACATTCCCCATGTTTTAAAGTCACTTGGCTTGCATTATAAATCCAAAGCAAGTGATTATTTCATGACACCGACACAATTTGTCCTATTCTAGGCTCTCCTAGAACTTGTTTCTATTCTTTTGTGTCCTTGTTTGTTTTAGGAAATTGTGGGATGCTCTGAGCATAGATCAGAGAAGATTTGCAAACAGTATTATTCCATTTAGACTCACACAGTTGAGTGTATTATACAACTGTAGATTTTGATCAAAAGCCAATTCAAGGCAATAGGATTATTTTACATTCAGTGGGCTTTGAATCACACACTTAATCCCCTTGTTTCCTGTATCTCTATAAAAGGACCATGTATCTCCCCCAACTCAACCCTTTCTCAGGTGGCTGGAGCTGCACTAATGCTGTAAAAAGAGTTCTTTAAATATATTTCCCCCCCATTTTTAACCTGCTCTCTGAAATTGTTCATGTTCAATTTCTGGCTGAAACTTACCCTCCATGGAGAGCCAGCAGGAGATCGGTGGAGAGCGTCAGTAGGACTAATGCAGATAAAGTTAAGCATAGGATTAAATACTATAATGCTGCAAGTAAATGGAAACACCAACTCTGAGTTTAAATAAATAACATGAAGGTTTCAGAGGTAACCGGTTTAGTCTGTTTCAGTAAAAACAACAAGGACTTTGGTGACCCCTTTAAAGACAGACAATTTGATTAGGGCATCAGCTTTCGTGAATTGCAGCTCACTTCATCAGATGCAGAAAGTGAAAAAAAACCAGTAGGGATACAGTAATGGGAGTGTTGCATCAGAGCTAATTCAGTCAGGGTGCATGTGGATAAGAAGGTGAAAATACCTAAAGTGGAAAATTATTGTAACGAGAGAACCATTCCCAATCCCTATTCTGATCCATTCTTGTGGTGTCATATTTGCATATGAATTCTAGCTCAGCAGTTTCATGTTGCAGCCTGTTTTTGAAGGATTTTTTGTTTGTTTGTTTGTTTACTGAGGATGGCACCTTTTGAGTCTGTATCTCTGTCTTCAGGGAGGTTAAAATGTTCTCCCACTGGTTTTTGTATGTTACCATTCTAGATGTCCGATTTGTCTCCATTTAGTTTGTTTCATAGAGACAGTCCAGTTTGTCCAATGTGCATGACAGCATTTACAGTGGGGTTTTCTGCAGGGTTAGTGGGTTAGTGTTTCTGTTCTGGGGTGTGTGGTTGGGGATGAGTATGTGTTTCAGTCACACCATATAACAACACTAGCTAGGAGGTAACATCTTTGATTGGACCAGCTTCTCTTGGTGAGAGACAAGCTTTCAAGCCACACAGAACAATTGTTCAGGACTCTGCTACCCTGGGACCAATATGGCCACTGCTACGCTGCATAAAACGCCTGGCAATATTCACCATTTTCTGTCCTTTGACTGCACCGTGTTAGTCCCACTTGTGACACCAGCATTTTCTGACCTTGCAAAATACTTACCGTTGCTGCACCTTTCCATTCACCCCAGAATGGTCATGTACAGACAGTCCCCGGGTTACATGGATCCGACTTACATCGGATCCCTACTTACAAATGGGGTGAGGCAACCCTGCACTAGCTGCTTCCCCCCAGCAGACCAGGGAGATGCGAAGCTAGCGCCCCCCCCCCCCAGCAGACCAGGGAGACGTGGAGCGGCTTTTCTCAGCAGACACCTCAGCTTGAGAATAAAGGACTGAGGGAAGTGAGGTGTGGGAGAATAAAACTGAGCTCTGGAGAAATGTTTGGCTAGAGTTTCCCCTACAATATGTACCAGTTCCGACTTACATACAAATTCAACTTAAGAACAAACCTACAGTCCCTATCTTGTGCGTAACCTGGGGACTGCCTGTATATCAATAGAGAGGCGTGAGCTCAGACAGCGAAGAAACTGCATCTGCATGTTAGTGGTGGAGGGCATAGCAGCAGCCCTCCTTATGTTTCCCTCTCTTTCTCAGAGGTGCAGACATGCCTCTCAGTAGCCCCTTAGAATTAGTTCCTGAGCTAGAGGTTTTTTCCCTGTGAGAGGAGCTGTAAGAATGAGAGAAAGAGCATGAATGTGCCAAACCAACATTTTAACACTTTCTCAGGCCCATGGCTCTAGACAGAGAAGTCTTTATTTTCTGGCTATGACTGGTAAAATGAGACAAAGCTGTGGTGTTCCTTTTATTTTGGTTTTCCTTTCATGAAATCAGCTTGGGGCAAATCCTTATTTTCTCTGGATGTAAATCTTGGCGCTTGCCTATAACGGAATGCGAGTTATTCCTGAGCTCGGAACATAAATTGGACATCTTCATCAACTGGCAACGTGCTTTTACAGATTGGAACCAAGCCTACTGCATTGTATCTCAAACGCAGCCTTTTACAAATAGCTCCATGGAATGCAAAGGCATTACTCCAGCTGTGTTTCAGATTTACAACTATCCAAATGAGACCATCATTTGGCCCGATCTCCGGGAACGATGTCCATGCCGCTTTGAGTTATAACCTTTTCAACAGACCTGCCTAATACATATTTACTTTCTGTAAATTCATGTGTGCTCTTAGAGGAACACTGATAGTCAGTCACAATAGCTGCTGGCTATTTCAGCAGTCAAGAGTTTTGATTTACAAAAGTAAAGGAATTCACTTAATATATTAGACACAAAAAGCCTTCAGTTTTTACATTGTGTTATAGCATCCTCAAGCAATTCACCTAAACTTCTTTTTCTATCCTATTGTGAACATGGATTAACGTGTTGGCTGCTGTGTCAGGTTGCCATGTGATGGGATTTGAGAGGTTAGAAACTAAGCGCACCTCCAAATAAGTCAGTCCACCACCGCTCATACAAACTAGAAATAAAAGGAACTTTTTAGACTAAGTGACCTACCTCTAAGAAAAGCTGGGCTGATTATTTGTCAGGATTTGGTTGAGTTTAGTTTTAAATGACCCACCCAGTGGAACTGCCAATCATCCCCTAAGGAGACTATTCAGTAGCTCAACAGGTCTCATAGCTAGGACATTTCTCATGTTCTTGTTCATCTTAAATATCCCTTTTCTCTATTTAATCTCATTACTCCTGATTAGTTTTATGCATTCCATAGTATCAGAGAACAATACAGTCATTCCTCATTTAACATGTGCCTGCTTAACACGTTTTCGCAATAGCACGATTTTTTTTTAGCGAATGTTTTTTGAATTACACGACCGTCCCAGGAATAACACGATTTCCGGCAGTTATGCAGGGCTTCCCCGCCTCTCTGCAAAGCGGCGGAGGGTTCACCACTTGCCGCGCCATTCCCTGCTGACTCCCCCTCGCTGGATGCAGTGCAGGTCCTGGCAGACCCATCACAGGGGCATACTCCCAACCTAATCCCCCTCCCCTCTCTTCCTCTTCCCTTCTCCAGAGCCAAACACCTCCCCTCCCTGCTGTAATCCAGTCCCCTTTCTCCCCCAACCTTATGTCCCGGTCCCAACAGACACCACCGCTTGAAACGCAACCCCCACCTTTTCCATTATTTTCAATGGGAAAATTGACCCCGCATAACACGTTTTCAATTAACACAATCATTTTCTGAAACACATCTATAGTGTTAAATGAGGAATTACTGTACCACTGAAATGATGCTACCGGAACTCTGTCCAGCGTTATTAAATACTCTAGGGGGCTTTGTCTACACTGCAGGCTTCTTGCACAAGAACTGTTTTGCAGAAGAGTCCTTGTGCAAAAGGTCTTCCACATGAGCGCGTCCACACTGCCGTGCGCTTTTGTGGAAGAGATGTGCTTTTGCACAAGAGCGTCCATGGCAGTGTGGACGCTCTCTTGGGCAAGAAAGCTCTGATGGCCATTTTAGCCAGAGGGTTTTCTTGCGCAAGAAATTAATGTTACCTGTCTACACTGTCTTCTTCTGGAAGAGCTCTTGCGCAAGAGGGCTTATTCCTTGTGGGGAGAGGAATAACTCTTCCAGAAGAAGCCCTGTTTTCTGATGCTGTACTGTAAATGTACTTGCGCAAGAACACGCGTGCAGTGTAGACGCTCTGCAAGCTTTTGTGCAAGAATGGCTGTTCTTGTGCAAAAAGCCTGCAGTGTAGACATAGCCTTATGGTCTAGGTCAATAGTTGTCAACCGGGGGTCTGGAAACCCCTGGAGAGCTTTACGCAGGGCTGGCATTGGACTTTCTAGAGCCTAGGACAGAAAGCTGGAGACCCGCCTGAGCCCTGCCCTCCAGGGCTGACGCTGAAGCCTGAGCAACTTAGCTTCAGAGGGCCACCTCTGGCGAGAGGCTCCTGGCAGTCACCCTGCCTGCTTGCTAGCCACTAGTGCCGGTCCTGGCTTTTATATGCAGAAAAACATCCACACAGGTGGGCCATGGAATTTTTACATCATGTTGTGTGTGTGTGTGTGTGTGGGCCACACACAACATCAGAAAGACAAAAGTTGAAAACCCCTGGCCTAGGTTACACCAGCAGATGCCTAGAGTAACTCCACTGACCCTGATGGATTTCCTCTCAATATCTGTGGGTATAACTGGTGTTTAGCAGTCGCGTGCGTAATGCGGCAGCACCTTCTCCACAGTCCCTCATTCTCTCCTCTTCCAGATCTTCAGGTAGGATAAACCAGTGTAGCTTTAATAGGTGTCGATGAGATTTCACTAGAGGTTGAAGCTCTCTAGCCCAGCACCTTTCGGAGTTGACTAGTGCCAAACCAGAGAATTGCTGGACCACGAGAGGTCAATAGTGTCTAGCAGCATTACCCACACTTCCACGGCTTACTAGGCTCTTTGAAAACATTTGGGGGTAAAGTAGAGCAAAATAAAGGCACCGAACACTGAGAGCTGGCCCGTTTCCCTTTGGGTCATCCCAGTGAATTCTTCTTCTTTGAAGGGATTTGCATCCACCAATTACCAACAGTAGATTAGCATTTCACTCATTTAACTGAGGCATACTTATGGGACCAGAACATTACACTAGGCGTTTCTCCCGATTTACGATGGTGTGAGATCAGAAACAAGTCTGTTCAGTCCTCTTTAAGTCACATTTTTTTTCTTTTCCCCAAATTCTCTTTGATGATCTTCTAGTGCCGCTGTGACAGAAAATAGTATTCTGGGTTGTCTCTCCAGCACTTTCCTGGTCTGTGACACAAACTCCCTAGTGAAATCAGCTCAGAGTATTACCTTAGGAAGTTTTCAGGTATGGATCCAGTGTTATTTGGGATCCATTAACAAGGAGTTGAACTGAGTAAGGAGATCTTGTTTGGACCCGTTTTTTCCCTCCTACTTTGCAAAATCAACCTCTATTCAATTTGCTTTTGACTATCACTTATGTCTAGTAGTGGGGCGGGGGTTAATATTACATCTTTCCAAAAATATCCCTCCATGACAGCTATGTGTTTAAGTTTTTTTTTCATCATTGTATTATCATGATTTTTTCCCAAGGTTTTGATATTTCCTGCTCATTCATTTCTAACCTATTTCCCTCTCTACAATTTCTGTCTTCTCACTCTTACATGCAAAAAGTCCCAATTTAGTATCATGTGCAGACTTAATTAATGTGTTGTTTACGTCTCCCTCCAAATCATTAATAATGCTGTTAAATAAACCTAAGCCAGACACCAATCCCTGTGGCACCCCAATGGACACCTCTGTTCAATGTGATGCATTACTATTTATCGTTAGCCTCTGTTTACAGACCTTCAGCCATTTCTCAGTCAATGTGACAGTGTTCCTAGCTGAGCCAATTTGTGATGGATTTCAATTCAAACCAGGGGAGAATTTCCTGAAGAACAGAGAACCAAATGCAAACACAAACAAATCCAGAAATGGATCCTTCTGGCTTTCCTTCCAAGAGTCTTTAAGGCTTATGGAAAAATTAACTTTGTATCTTCCTGTGTAGGTAGTATATTGAGGCTCATCAATGTAATATCTCTACACTTTGCTCAGTCCCTTTAAACATGAGCAAAGGGTAATTTGTTTGGATAAACAAAGGGCTGTCACACCAAACTCAAAATCAGTCCAAAGCCAGATCCTGAACTAATATTAACTAACTAGCCAATTAGCCCGCCATAAGACGGGATTTTCAGGTCTATACTCCACGTCTGTCTCTCGCTCCGTCTCTCTCTCCTCCTCCTCCTTCTCCTGCCTGCCATTCTCTCTCTCTCAACTCTCCTTTGCCTCCTGCCTCTCTCTCTGTCTCTCTCTTTCACTTCTCCCCCCCCCCTCCTGCCTCTCACTCGGGGGACCACGGAGCCCAAATAGCCGTTTGGACTCCGCACTCCCCGTGCTGCATGGGGGGTGCGGAGCCCAAATGGTCGCTTGCGCTGCTTGCTGTCACACGGTGGCCTGGCTGAGCGGTGCAGAAGTCAGCTGAGCGCCATGGCAGGAGGTGAAGGGGGGCGGGGCAGTGATGTTCACGGCCAGAGGGCGGGACCTGGAGCCGCTGTCATGCCGCACATCACTGCCTCGCCCCCCTTCGCCTCCCACCGTGGCACTTGGCTGACTTCGGTGCCGCTCAGCCGGGCCGCCACGGGGGAGCAAGCGGTCGTTTGGGCGGCCCGTGCTGCATGGGGAGTGCAGGGCCCAGAGGGAACAGCCAGCATTTCAGGCAACAGCGCCCCCCAGAGGGAACAGCCAGCATTTCAGGCAACAGCGCCCCCCAGAGGGAACAGCCAGCAATTTGGCATTACAGACTCTCAGACACTGGGCTACTATATATATGATGTGAACCATTCAAAACAATGATTTCAAATAAGTCACAGGGTTTTTTTTTTACAGTTAGTCTAATTAATATTGGAACAAGTTTGCCAAAGTCCTGGTGAATTCTAGATCATCTGAAATTGTTAAAGCAGAATTGGAGGACCATCAGAGCACCTGTGTTTTTTCTTGTGCAAAAAACCCTCTGGAGCATCTACACTTGCCTTTTTGAGCAAGAGCTGTAGTGCAAAAGAGAGTTATGTCTCGTAGAAGGAGGTTTACCTACACTGGCAAAAGCCCTCTGTTCTGCTGTTTTACTGCTGATTTACTTAAGCAAAAGTGCATTTGAGTTGTGGATGCTCCACAGACAGCGTAGACGTAGCCAGGGTGTCTGCACCTGGGGTTCTCACGGTACCTTCGAAGAGAAGCTTGCACCGAAACTCTCAATCTCTCTTCATAAATATGCAGCTTTTCAGCTTCCGAATAATGCTGGGGGCTGATTTTTTTGCAGTGTAAGCTGCCACAGAACCTGCCTTAAAAATGCTGTGAAATTGGCAGATGGGTTGTATGAATATCATAATCACATATTTTTTTCCCAATGCCTGTTGCAAAGTATCAGTGATCTGTTTGGCCCTGATACAGGAAAACGGAAACACATGGGCCTAAATCTGTCCCTGTTCAGCAAAGCATATTTCCTAGCTCAGTCGGACTTCAGTGCTTTTGTAAATGGAGGCTTTGGACAGTGGCGTGTGGATGGAGGTTACTGTCTTCAGGTCACCGTTTTGCTACAGACTCTTTCATATCAAGCTGTGATCAAATATGCCCTAGCGCAACCTGCAATATTGCACAAACAACAAGATGGCAGCTTGTAAAGGATGAAATTAATGGAAGTTTTTGGATGAAACCCAATATGCAGAAAGGGCAACTTCATATGACTTTCTGGGCTGCACCCTGGATGCTCAATACCAGTCATGAGGCGCCTCATAATATAAACAATGTGACAAATGGTTATCCCTGAAGTCAAATAAGCATGCCCCAGGACTTGCTGGGGGACTTGTGGTGGGAAAGGTCACATTTTGAATACGTATGCTTGGCGGAATTGGTTGTTATTTTTCGGCCTTTCTCCCCTAATTACAATGACTGACTAAGACTTTTTTTCTAGATTTAACAAATTGCAGGGAGTGGTACACAGCTGACAGCAGAGCTATGAGGGGCTCCCTGTGTAGCCAAAGGAGCCAGGACTGTGAAGATGCCACGGTGCAGGGGAACATAGGCAGTGCCTACAATAGGCCAGGGGAGGTTAAGCTAATTCAGCCCCACCAATCTGACTCTTGACACCTGGGCTGGGGTATCCCAGTCTCTTCTCCTTCCTGATTTCTGCCTTCCCTGTGGTCCGCACTGCCTACAACTGCTGGCTGGTGAGTCTTTCTCCTTACTTCTCCTCCACGCATCTTTCCCATCCACTTGCTGTATCTCCTCTCCTCCAGCCTCCTCCTCATGGGGTTCGGGTGGGTGAGGAGGGACACAGCAAGTGCTGGGAGGGGGAGTGAGGAAGGATGTGGCAGATGGGTGGGTGCGGAAGAATGTGGTGGATTGGGGGATCAATCAGAGAATCTTAGAACTGGAAGGGACCTCAAGAGATCGTCGAGTCCGGTCCCCTGCCCTCACGGCAGGACCAAGCATGGTCTAGCTTATCTCTGACAGGTGTCTGTCTAACCTGCTCTTAAATATCTCCAATGATGGAGATTCCACAACCCCCCTAGGCACTACATGGTGTGCGCTGGGCAGCTGTGAGGAAGGATGTGGTGGGCACGGGGGTAAGGAAGGATGCAGCAGTCCGAGGACAAGGAAGGATGTGGCAGGCCTGGGTGAAGAGGGAGGCAGCAAGTGGAGTGAGCAGGAGAGGCAGGACGCCTGGGCAGAGGTGGGAAGAGCTGGGATGGCGTGGGGGTGGAGCTACAGGTGGAAGAGGTGAGACAGGGAGCTATCCCCCCCAGGGAAATTTTCACCTGCCACCCATGCAGGGGAGGATACAATTATCATAGCTCAGTGGAGCAAGACTCTTTACCCAATCCTGTATGGAGGAGGACGAACCCCCAGCCACAGGAGGCCTCTCTGGTGTTGAATAGTCCCTGGCCGGGGACAACTCCTGGAGAGGGAGTGAGCAAATATGGCCATGCCGCTCCTTCAGGCTCCTTGTATTGCCACAGGAGCCATTCAGCAGCGGAGTAGCTAGTCATCCTCCTCCTCCTCTTTGCCATCCTGGGTTGGGGGCTTTGCTCTGCCCTATTAGGACCACAGCCTCCCCCACACTTTATATCTGCTGGGAGTGGGTGTGACCAGCCCTGAGGCTGCCCTGACAGGACCCACTCATGCACTCCCACAACAGCAGGGCTGCCGAACGCTCCCTGCATGGCCACAGACCCAGCGACGTTTGCCCATTGACGTTTTTCCATTTCCTTCGGCTGCAATTTACGTTAACTGACCATTGTTGATTTCAAAATCAAACCCTGCCAAACCGGCTGCCACTGGCTTCTTGGCCATTCAGTCCACACATCAGCCTCGAAATCAGTGTTTCCCAGATTTTGTTCCGCGGAACCCCGAGCTTCCGCCAAGTGGAAATAAGGGTTCCGCGAGAAAATTCCATTACAATCACATTTTATGATTTTTTTAAAAAAATTAATTAATATTTAAGCATTTATGAATTTTATTGAAAACAATTTTCATTTGTGTTTGCCACGATACGTGTCCATGTGGAATGCCAGCTTCGCATGGGGACGATGATATCACTACTTAGCGCTGCGTGCACAGTCAGTCAGCGGTGCGATCGCCTGTTATATACCACCGTAAATCCCCGTACCCACTCTCAGGGAGCATAGATCACATGGGGGACTGAATACGAATAGACTAGCACTGCATCGGACAAAGTCAAAGCTTCAGCTGTCAAACCAGTTGCTTGTATGGGAGTGCACAGGCTATGGTCTTGCAAATACTTTACTTCAGTATAGTCGCGTGATTTCTTGTTTTTCAAAATTTAACTGTGACAAATATAAATTGACTACGATAGATTAATCTACATATCTACAATACATACCAATAATAATTAGGTCGATAATAATAATACGACAAGTTAATAGTATCTACACATAGAATTGAAATGATTGATACCCAAATTTCCCATGGATCATTGGCTAAAAGAAGGAACTGTAAAGAAAAAAGCGAGTACGTCAAACGCTCCACATATAAAACTGTCATTAGGGGTTCCGCAAAATTCTTTCGAGTTTAAAAGGGTTCTGTGGCCAAACAAAATTGGGAAACGCTGCTCTAGATGTTTCAGTGTCTAGGATGCTGCTCCCAAGCTGCATGGTCAATGGGAACATGGACGTGAATTCTGTTGGTCGTTTGGTCTCACGACAGACATAGCACCGCATGCATGCACCCATTGCGACCACGCCGTAAAGTTACAGTTCTAAACAGTTTGTGAGCAGTGGGGCCGCCAGCCTCACCGGGCTTCCAGGCAAGGTGGGAGGGGCCAGCTCCATCCTCCCGGAAGGGGCAGAGCCTTGAATGAAAGGGGCAGGGCTAGGGCAGCCAGGGCTCGGTTCCACCCAGAGTGCTCGGTACCAGGCCTCTCCTCGGCAGCCCTCACAGCCACCCAGAAAACACTGCAGCCGCCATGTAAGGGCCTTGGGGCTCTGGCTGTCACTGTTGCTGCGGTAACAGTGGCAGTGGCCAGCGCTCCAGGACCTTTTGAATCACCAAGCCCCAGGACAGTTGTTCCCTTTGCCCCGTTCACGGGTGGGCCTGTTTGAGAATGTTTAACAGATGAATGTTTTAATAAATGGTTCCTGGTTATAGTCTAACCAATCGATCGATCCCTAATAATCAGCTCTTATAGACCCCTATTTCAGAGTCAACCGGTGTGCCATTAATTCTCTAGAACATAGACTGCTCAGACAGGTAGGATGTTTATATCACATTTATTAACAATTTGTCACTTACAAATGTCACCCTCAAATAAAGCGACTCACAATTCTATGGGTTAGATTAAGTCGAAGATGAACAGGTAGTAAAACAATCTTCCTTATTCTCAGGAGAGTGATCGATCCAAAATTTCTTCTCCCTCTTCAGACAATGACCTTTCTCCCATGAGTAAGGTGAGACAGGTTTATTATGTTTTCTAAAGATCACACTGCAGCCAGAGACGCTACAAAAGGAAACAATGCTAAATCGTCCAATAGAATCTCAAGAGTTATGAACCCCAGAGTTACAAACCAACCGGTCAGACACCAACACCCCATTTGGAACTGGAAGTACGCAATTGTAACCACCACCAGGCAGATTTGAACCTGGGACTTCTGAAGCAGAGTATAGGAGCCTCTACCCTCTGATCTAAAATCCAGCTGGCTCCCAGCCCATGCTGTAGAGGTCTCTTGTTCTTAATTGTTGCTGGGGGCTAGGTACCACTTGCATTGCTCAGTAACCACACTAGGGCTATGTCTACACTCGCGGCTTCTTGCGCAAGAACATCTTGCGCAAGGGTTCTTGTGCAAGAAGTCTTGCGCAAGAAAACGTCCACACTGCCATGTGCACACTGTGCTTTTGCACAAGAGCTCCCATGGCAGTGTGGACGTTCTCTTGCACAAGAAAACGCCGATGGCCATTTTAGCCATAGGGCTTTCTTGCGCAATAAATCCTTGCCAAGCGTCCACACTGCCCTCTTGCTCAAGAGCTCCTGAGCAAGAGGGCTTACACCTGTTAGAAAAGAGCATAGCTCTTGTGCAAGGAGCCCTCTCTTACCATGCCGTACTGTACATTTCCTTGCGCAAGAGCAGGCGGGCAGTGTAGACTCTCTGTGGATTCTTGCACAAGAACGGACATACTTGCGCAAGAAGCCACGAGTGTAGACATAGCCTAGGTGTGTGGGTTACACAATCAGACAGCAAAACACACACACACACACACACACACACACACGAAGGCAAGTAACATACTGCATTAAGTATAAACTACTACAAAAATAAAGGGAAAGCAGCATTTTCCCTCTGAATGGTGACATTTCCAAGCTATATTAAGCCAATGTTCAGTTGCAAATTTTTGATAGTCACAGCTCTGAACAAAATGTTATGGGTGTGCTATTTCAGAGCTATGAACAATCTTTGTTGAATGTTTGTAACTGTTCATGTGTCATCCTTTTTGCTTCCAACCATGCAGCCGTAGTATTGTTCTAGAGTGTTTGCTTTTTATAGAAATCCTCTTAAATTCCCAGTGAACATTCTTGGTTTCAGACTCATTATATTCTAGAGGCTTTTCTCCATTAGGGAAATAACAAAGGACTGTGACTAAATAACGAAGTCGGGCAAATCAGGGGCAGTAGGTTTGCAGAAATGTTGGTGGTTCCCTAAAGGTCCAGAGGCCTGCCCCTACCCAAAGTCTCATGGAGACACTTCCCTAGGGCCACAGCTGTGTGAGGACAGCAGGTGGGGACAGGGAAGAGACCCGGCCCTGAACGTTGCTGGAACCCAGCCCTAGGTCAGGAATGTTCCTGGTGCTTGGGCAGTACGGGCCCATATAACTCGCTGCCCATGTCTCTGAGATAAATAGGCGGAGGTTTTTGAGTGTCCTGTTGGTGGTGCTCTCACCCTGAGCTAGGAAGCCAGGCTAGAGATGAGGCTGAGATTTAATTTGGGCTGGTTCGCCACCCTGCTTTGCAGTGTGCATGCAGGCTAAATCACTGGAGGGCTAATCATCCCTTAGGCCCTTCCTGCCATTCCCCCGGTGTGCCCCGCAGGACAGACATGCTCCCCTGCAATTCACGGGGGGAGAGCCACAGTGCAGCCGAGCTCCCCCTGCAGCACGAAAGACCATGAGACATGCTCTCAGACGTCCTAGTGACACGTGCAGACCAGAGAAGACATGGTAACTCAGGGCTTTGTGGTGGGGACACTCACACCTGGGTAGGGTTAGCCAACATACTCCAGGCTCACTATTTAAGTTAACGTCAACAAAGATACAACCTTTATCTAGGAATTAGTTGTTGGATTGAGGCCATCCTCGAGTACCTGGCTCAGCTGCCTTCCCAAATGCCCCTTTGGGACCCTGTCCTAGAGACAGGACAAGGACTGCACAGCCCTGACGCCTTCCTTGATAGGATCCAGCCAGGCTGCTAACGCAGCGGTAGCTAACCTTTAATTAAGGACTCATTGGACTTTCACTTCAACCCTCTCGCTGCCAGTGTGGCTGGGGTTTACAGGCCCCGTCGCAATATCTATGGCATGTCAATGTGCTCTAGCACATAAAGGGAAGACCCACAATGTCAGAGGGGCACTGACATACTGGTGAGAGAGATGCCACTCAGGGCCTGCCCCTCCTCACAGTCTCCTCACCTAGGCTAACTTCAGCAAAGATACAACCTTCATCTACGTAGGGAATCATTCCAGACACACTGGGTGCAGGTGAAAACAAGCAGAGGATTTATTGGTTCACACAGCTGGTGGAGTACCCACCAGGGGTTAACCTGGTGAGCACTGACTTAACCAAAACGTACATTAGATTATATAGGCAGAAGATGGGTGGAGGGGAAGTGATTTGATAGGTCTAGTGGCGAAAATGAGATGAGCACATAAGCCAATGAACTATGAAGGTTACACAGGATTCCCACCCATAGCCAATTAAATATATTCTCACTAATACAAATAATTATTCCTAACATGCTAAATGAACCAACATAAACAAAAGCATGTTGATGGTCATTTTGTCATCTGGAAATATAATGCATCTACTGTGGGGTGGAATTGCCTTGGCGCGATCTTTGGGATCCAAGCTTATTTTCTAGGAATAAAGCAGACAATGAAAACAATCCCGCACAGTTGTTTGGTTGTTTGGTACTGGCCATATCAAAGTGAGGCCCTTCTGGAATGTGGTTGCCAGGACGACCAGGGTCAAGTTAACTGCGGTGTTGTATTCCCAGACTTGTCTAATGATTTAGGATTTGAGTTCTTAGTTCTCAGCAAGATACCATGGACTGCCTCAGTTTGCCCCTACAATCTGGGAATAAGTGTTGGAGTGAGACAGTCCTTGAATGCCAGCATAGCGTCGCTTGCTTGTCTTGACTGTGGTGAGATGCCGCATCCTCACATGGACTCATTGGTGGTACAAGGGTAAACATTTCCCCTGGTGCAAGAGAGGAGGGAACATCTCTCTCCATAAGGCCTGGAACCAGTTGCCAGGCATTGGGGCAAGTTCCTTCAGGTGAAGGAGCAGGTTTGCTGAGTGAGGAAGCCCTGCAATGAAGCAATCCACTAAGGCCAACTAAGCTATTAATGGCAAGGGGACACCATTTCCTGATTCTTCTGGCTGGTAGCTTGCCATGACTGGCTTTGATCCTGAAGAGTTGAGGCTCAGGAACAGGGCGAGGTTAAAACGTTGTGCCACCAGCCAAGGAGAGACGGAAGTTGTGTAATTCACTGTTACTCCACAGAGCTTTCAAAGGCTGATCATAAAATGCCTGCAAAAGGTTATTTAAAGCCTGCATATATTCCTGCACATGGTCTTCGTAGGAGGTAGTGATGGACTGTATTTTTTTTTTAAGAAAAACTTCTGACAGCAGGCTGCCCAAATGGTACTCAAAGGAACATTGTGGCTTCACTGTACTTCCCCCTTCCCTTCGGCTGCACCGTGCTCAATTAGCTTTTAAGTTGCATTATAGATCCACTAACAGTTGTGCAGTTAAATCATTAATTACCATCTCAGTCATTTGGGAACTCAATTTCACTTTGGTTTGCAGTTTGTGCTCCGTTGTAGATTACTTAGCCAATCCATAAACATCCTCAGACACCATAATTTAAGGAAGATAAGGCTGAGAAACTTTAGATGATTTTATCACAAAATAATTCTTAGTTAGGAATGGGATATAAAAAGCCTTTAAGAAGGAAAGGTTTTTAGTGAAGCAAAGCTCGGACCATACATCTGTTTTAATGACCAAGTTGGAAAAGTGTTGGGATTTTTTTTCCAGCTTCTTTTCCTAAGGGACAAAATGATTTTTTTTAAAGAATCAGATCTAGATGAACAATTAAGGAGAAACAGAAGAGTCTGGTGGCATTGGTTAGGAGGCAGGACAACTGGATTTTATTCCCACCTCTGACCCTGATCTATTGTTTTATCTTGGGCAAGTCATTTCAACTATCTCTGCCTCTGGCTTGCCCACCTCCCTCTTTCCACACCCACCTATTTGTCCGTCTCATCAATGTTAATGGTCAGCTCTTTTTCACAGGCAGTACTTATGTGTGTACAACACTCACCCAGACAGGGCCGTGATCTCAGATGGTCTCTAGACATTACCGTCCTAAGAATTATAAAAATAATTAATATAAAAAAAGATACAAAAAGTGGATGACTTCTGTATTGATAACAATTTCATCTGAGTGTCTCCTACCCCCTTTATCTCGGCGTCTTTTCAAAAGCTCCTGAGTTAGGCTAATTAGATAGATGTCTTTCTTGGCTGCCTCTCTGGAATAACAGCTAGACAACATTTGTTTCACAGTACCAAGGCCTGGCCACGTGCCTCCAGATGTAAAAGTGACACTGATCGAAGGGACTATTATTACTGAAACTGTAGAAATGCTGAATCGTAATAACTCAAAAGAGAGGGAGGGATTCTTTATGATGCCTAATGGGGCTGTATTAAGAAGGAACGGCCAGGAATTCAAAGAGGTGAAATTTAGGCTAGACGTGGAGACCTTTTCCAACACAAATCCTAATAAGAGAGATCAATTAGTGGAATCGTTTGCAGAATTGGTCCATTGCATCATTGGTGCAAGAGACATGGGCTTGATAAAATACTAAGGGTTAGACTGTAATGTTTCAGTCTGCCCTGGGAGAGTGAATAGTTGCTCCAGCCCAAGAGCAGACCAGAGACTGAGAGGTGACTGATATTTTCCTCCTTGGCTCACCTCTTGCTGTAGCAGGTGTATCAATTTACCTCCCCCCTCTTTTTAGGGAGCAACTCCCTCCATCCTACATGGCTGGACAGTGAGCCAATGATAAGTTTCTATTAATGAGGAGGTGTCAGAGAGACAGGCTGAGATGCAAAATCGAATCATAGAATCCTAGGGTTGGAAGAGACTTCAGGAGGTCATCGAGTTCAACCCCCTGCCCAAAGCAGGACCAACCCCAACTCAATCATCCCAGACAGGGCCTTGTCAAGCCGGGACTTAAACACCCCTAGGGATGCAGATTCCACTCCCTCCCTAGGTAACCCATTCCAGTGCTTCACCACCCTCCTAGGGAAATAGTTTTTCCTAATATCCATCTTAGGAGTCTGATTGGAAGCAAAGTTGTTGATCAGTGCAGAGGACGTTGAAAGTTATGCAAGGGGCGTTGTCCACCCACTAAGGCTATGTCTAAAGTGCCAGCTTTGCCGGCAGAGCCTATGAAAATGAAGCACGGATTAGCATTTTGCCGTGCTTCATTTGCATAATTTATTCAAGCCATTTTTGCGCAGTGGGTTTTTGAGCAAAAACAAGCAGTGTGGATGGGGGTTTTTTGTGCAACCCCCCCCCCCCCCATTTTTCACAGGATCCTTATGCTTCCAGGAGAGGAAGATGAAGAAGAAGAGGATGCTAGTACCCCCGTGAAGAGGAGGAGATGGATAGAGGAGATGGATGGCTCACTGTGATGAGGCCCACCTTCAGTCTTCTTGCCAGTCTAAAGCGCCAGAAAAACTCTAAGGGTGTGTCTAGACTACTGGGTTTTGTTGACAAAAGTGGACTCTTGTTGACAAAACTATACCTGCGTCTACACTAGAACTTGGTAGTTTTGTCGACAGCGGTAAACCTCATTCTACAAGGAATAACGCCTTTTGTCGACAGAGTTCTGTCAACAGAAGGTGTTATTGAATCTACGCTGTCCTTTGCATCTACACTCTCATGTCGACAAAGTGGCTTGCTTTGTCGACAGAACTGGCTGTAGTCTAGATGCTCTTTGTCGACAGAAGCTTTGTCAACAGTATGGCTGTGTCTAGACTACATGCCTCTGTCGTCAGAGGCATGTAGATTAGACACATAGGCAAAGTCAAATGAAGCCGCGATTTAAATGATCGCGGCTTCATTTAAATTTACATGGCTGCCGCGCTGAGCTGACAAACAGCTGATCAGCTGTTTGTCCACTCAGCGCCCTAGTCTAGACGCTCCCCTTCCGACATCAAAGCCCTTTGTCGGCAGCCCCGTTATTCCTCGTGGGATGAGGCTTACCGGGGCTGCCGACAAAGGGCTTTGATGTCGGCAGGAGAGCGTCCAGACTAGCGCGCTGAGCAGACAAACAGCTGATCAGCTGTTTGTCGGCTCAGCGCGGCAGCCATGTAAATGTAAATGAAGCCGCGATCATTTAAATCGCGGCTTCATTTGCCTTTGGCAAAACAACAAATCTACATGGCTCCGTCGATGGAGCCATGTAGTTTAGACGTACCCTATCTGTTGAAAAAGCCTCTATCAACAAAAGCCTGTAGTCTAGACGTACCCTAAGGCATTCGACTGGGTAGGGAATAGAGCCTCTCTGGAATAGCACCCAGACATCATTTGTCCTGATCTGAGAGGCAGGAGAGGAATTAAGAGAGGAGAGAGTCACACAGAATTATTATAGTGAGTTTTATCCTGGTTTCTATACCTATCTTTTCGGATTCTCAGAATTATTCAGGGAAAGCCTGTGAGATTACCAATACAGAATTTCTAAGAAACAATCCGAGCCCAACTAAAGTAAATAAATACCTAAAACCCAATGACAATACACTGCACACTATGAACAATGGCATAAACAGACAAACACTAAACTGAAGAACATTCTGTCACGGTGAAAGAGTTTTGTATGCATCACCTCTGAGTCACTTCAATAGCTAGACAGTTATTTTCCACTCCTACACGATGAAATGGGGTGAATGAATTCTGTTCTTTACCGACACTGCTTCCACTGTTTTGTGAAAGAAGAAATACAGAATATCCTCCAGTTATCTACTGTCTAGCTTATACTTGGTTTGGAAACTTGCTGGTTAAATTGTCAGTTATTGGACATGACTGAAGAAGCAATAACACTTTTCATGGTAATTTCTGAAAAAATGTGTTCTAGTTTTTTTCAGGTTTTTTTTCAATATCCAAAGCTGGATTTGTTGATGAAATCATTGATAAGGCTGATTGAAAAGTGTAACAGACTTCGATTGAAATTAGTTGTTTCTCTTCTTTGTTGAAAAGTAAATTTTTAGCAGCTTTTTTCTTAAACTCAAAAACTTAAACTTGCAATCAGCTGCACAAAGTCTTTTTTGGATCAGTGTAATACTTTGTTCTTCTTCGAGTAGTGTCCCCGTGGGTGCTCCACGCTAGGTGAAGGGTCGCCCTGAGCCGCAGATCAGAGTTTTGTAAAGCAGTTTCCCCCATTGGGCCACGCATGCTCAGGAGGCATCTTGAGCCCTTCCCGCCTCCTGCAACGTGCAACCCAACCCCCTCCTTTTCAGTTCCTCTTTAACCACCCTCGTCAGCGGATGGAGCAAACAGGAGCTCCCTGTCAGTCTCTCTGACTACTTCCACACTAGTTAGTTCAGGGACAGTTGTTTCCCCTGTTGTATTCCAAGTGAGTTTTCCCTTCTTTCTTTAAAAAAAACCCCTAGTAATAAGAAGAATAAACTTAATGAAAATTCCCCCCTCAGGGGACTTGAACTCCATTCAAACCGGGGACCTGGTGAACTGGAGTTCTCCCAGCTATTCGAAAGAAAGAAAGAAAGAAAGAAAGAAAGAAAGAAAGAAAGAAAGAAAGAAAGAAAGAAAGAAAGAAAAGAGACAATCCACAATGACGATAACAACGGGAAAAAAACAAAGAAAACAATGAAAAACAAACAACAGAGTAAGGAGAAGGAGGAGAGAACTGGTCATGTCCGGCTCCTCAGGGTTTAAAAAATGTGACCAGTGCCGCAAGCCTACGCCAGCTTCAGATAGCCATTCAAAGTGCATTCGCTGCCTGGGGGAAACGCACTCTCCCCACAGCTGCACTCATTGTAATTCACTCACAGCGAGAGCCAGGAAAGACTGTGAGCTCCGCTTGAGAATGATCTTCTTTGGAAAGGCTTTGCAGCCTACCGAGGGACAGGCGACACAACAGCAGGATCCCCCCTACCTTCCAAGAGCAAGCCAAGACAGAGACCCTCCCCATCCCACTCTCTTCCGGCCTCCTCCTCCCCAAAATGCAGGGGAGAGGCACAGCACACTATGAGGACCCCTGCCACTAAGGCAGAGGGACGATCCTCGCACTCAGCACCGGAACCGGTGCGCGCAACTTCGGAGCCATCCAGGGAGCACTCCAGGCAGTCGGCATGGCAGGAAAAGCCAGCACCGCTTCAAACCATGGTGACGTTTCAAATTGCTGCATTGCTTCCAGCCCCGGCGCCTCCAAAAGCCCCGGCACCGCTTAAAGCTGAAGTGCCAATTAAAACTATTGCACCGCAGCACAAGAACCTTCACCCTGCTAAGCTGGCACCAGCTACAGCTAAGCAGCATGACGCTGCACTGGTACCTACAGCACAAACAGAGAAGCAGCCAGATGAGTCTGCTACGGAGCAGGAGGAAACTGACACTCATAACAGGCAGCAATATCCATGTCTGCCTTCCACGTCTTACTCACCTGGGAGGTCTCCATCAAGACAGTCCCCTCCCAGGTCTATATCACTTCGTCCCTTCAAGGCGCTCCCCTTCCTGATGATGACTGTCACATGGCGTATTCCTCGCGGCATGCTTCGCCTAGGAAGTCTCGTTCTTATCATTACAGGGCTCCACCACAGCAGAGCCCGTGGCACCCATACTGGCCTTACCCACCCCCACCTTATCCACTGCAATGGGGGCCCTGGGGCCACTGGGAGCCATACAGACACCTCTCCCCAGATCGCTCCACTCCATCCTAGAGAAGCTTGCCTCGATCACAACCTCTACCCACAGCAAGCCTATCGGAGGAAGAGGTGGAACGGATTTCGGACAATGAATCAGACATTCATTCAGTAAATATCACACACTCTGATACCCTCAGTGCACAACCGGATGACGCTGTGGTACCATCAGACACTGTAGCAATTGATGATTTAAAACAGTTCCAGGAACTATTCAAGAGAGTAGTGACAAGCCAGCGTGTCTCCCTGCAAGAGGTGCAAAAGAAACCATACCAACTACTAAAAAAATCTACATCCTACATTACATAGCAAGATTGCCCTGTCAATAGACGAGGCAATCATGGAGACCTTCGAAGACTTGTGGAAGACATCCACATCCATTCAACCAACAAATAAAAAAATCAACAGAAAGTGCTTTGTTCCCTCAAAAGACAACGACTTTCTCTTCACGCACCCACAACCTAATTCATTAGTCGTAGACTCAGCACAACAATGTGCAAAGCTCCCACAATACTGGATGGGCAACGCAGACACGGACCACAAAAAGTTGGACTCCTTTGGAAAGAAAATATCCTCCTCTTCCACCCTACAACTCAGACTATCGAATTACTCCACTCTCTTAGCAAATCTTGACTTTGACAATTACTCGAAACTGAGAGAACTGATGCCACATCTCCCTGAGTCCAAAAGATCCAAATTGATAGCAATAGTCCATGAGGGACATATGATCACCATTACCGCTCTCCAAACCGCAATGGATGTTGCTGACACCGCAGCCCGAGTTACAGCCTCAGAGGTGGTGATGCGTAGAGCTTCTTGGCTCCAGTCGTCTGGAGTTCCCCATGAACTCCAGCCCAAAGTGGAAGACTTGCCATTTGACAAGTAAAAGTTATTTGCAGCTACTACGGATGAAATGCTCCATAACAGCAAAAATTCTAAGTCCACACTTCGCACGATGGGCATGTACACGCCGCCCTACAAACGCAGACGATACACACCATATAACTCATACAACCGATATCAATATGGGCAATACAGTCAACCACAGAGGCCCTATGAGGACACAACCAAGACAACAAGGTCCCAGAAGGTGCCCCAACCAGGCCCGCCTACCAGCTACCCAACCATCTAATCAGCAAATTTGAAGATTTGGTCGAGGGTCTGCAAGACCTCTCTTATGATCTAGCACCAGTTCAACATGGCCATCTATTCAACCACCGTTTGCTGCTGTTCCTTCCACAATGGGAATCCATAATATCAGACCGCTGGGTTCTAGAGATAATTCAAGTGGGATATACCACCCCATTTACCTCTATTTCCCCTCCCTTCCCACTATCCCGTCCCTCTTCAGGGACCACTCTCACGAAATCCTTCTAAAACAAGTGATCGATCGGCTCCTCGTCATCAGAACTATAGAAAGGGTACCCCGAGAGTTCCACGGGAGAGGGTTTTACTCGAACTATTTCTTAATTGAGAAAAGAACAGGGGGTTGGAGACCTATAGTGGACCTTCACAAACTGAACAAGTTTCTCAAGAAACAGCATTTCAAAATGGTCACTCTCTCCATAATCATTCCTGCGCTAGATCAAGGGGACTGGTTCACAGCCCTCGACCTCCAAGATACCTATTTCCATATAACCATCCATCCTTCCCACAGACGCTACCTACGCTTTGCACTCGGACCAGACTACTTCCAGTACAAGGTTCTCCCTTTCAGTCTCTCATCAGCTCCGAGGGTATTTTCAAAGGTACTAGCGGTCGTAGCTGCATATCTCAGATGGCAGAATGTCATCATATTCCCCTACCTGGACGAGTGCCTTCTAAAGGGATCCTCCAACACTGAAACCACCTCTACGATACATATGACCACGGCCCTCCTCAGTCGTCTAGGCTTTCTAATCAACAAAGACAAATCAAAATATGTTGCACCCGGTTCAAGATATAGAGTTTGTTGGTGCACTCCTGGACTCAGTTACAGCCTGAGCATACCTACCTCAGCAACTATACAGTAAATAGTTTTGCAACTATACAGTAAATAATAAGCGGGATGCTTACAATTCCTACCACCACAGTACTTACATGCCTCCGACTAATGGGACACATGGCTTTCACCACCTACGTAGTCCACCTCTGTGGATGGCTTTTCCATTTTT
Source organism: Pelodiscus sinensis (assembly GCF_049634645.1). NCBI lineage: Eukaryota > Metazoa > Chordata > Testudines > Trionychidae > Pelodiscus > Pelodiscus sinensis. The sequence continues at coordinate 5,268,823 of NC_134717.1, read as the reverse complement.
AACCATCCTAGCACGAAGAGATTCCTTAAGGGACTCTACAACATGTACCCACCATATAAGGTCCCACCCCCCTTATGGGACCTAAATCTTGTTCTGGACTACCTCACCAGACCTTCTTTTGAGCCATTTGCAACAATACGACATCCCTTTCTTTTTATGAAAGTCTGTTTCCTCTTAGCCATCACTTCTGTCAGGAGGGTGACCGAACTTGGGGCATTAATGTCAGAACCTCCTTACACAGTTTTCATGAAGGATAGGGTCATACTTAGACCCCACCTAACATTCTTGCCAAAGGTCTGTACAGAATTCCATCTCAACGAACCGATCGTGCTACCTACCTTTTTCCCAAAACCGCACTTTTCACAGAAGGATGCCAGCCTACATACTCTGGACATCCGGAGGGCTCTGGCCTTCTTCCTAGAAAGAACAAAACCATTTCATAAATCTGGAAGACTTTTTATTTCCATCACCGAAATATCCAAAGGGACACCAATATCATCTCAAAGAATCTCAAAGTGAATATCAACATGCATAATTAAGTGCCACACTCTGGGCAATAGACCACTACAGAGCCCACCACAAGCCCATTCCACTCGAGCGACGGTTGCTTCTACAGCCTTTCTGAGCAATGTCCCCTTAAGAGACATTTACCGGGCAGCAACATGGTCTTCAGACCATACCTTTGCAAAACATTATGCTATCCTTCCGCAACTCAGGGATGACTCAGCAGTCCACCACTGCCAAACACTGACTCTGGCTCCCTCCAGCCATATATTGAATACTGCTTGATAGCCACCTACATTGGAGCACCCACGGGGACACTACTCGAAGAAGAAAAGGGAGTTACTCACCTCATGCAGTAACGAGTGTTCTTTGAGATGCATGTCCCCATGGGTGCTCCACATCCCTCCCTTCCTGCCCTCTGCTTGGAGTCAAAATTACTCGGGCAGACATGAGGAAGTGAAAGGGAGGAGGCGGGAAGGGCTCGAGACGCCGCCTGAGCATGTGTGGCCCAATGGGGGAAACTGCTTTACAAAGCTCTGATCGCAGGTCAGGACGACCCTTCACGTAGAATGGAGCACCCACAGAGACACACATCTTGAAGAACACTCGTTACTGCACAAGGTGAGTAACTCCCTTTTTTCCATGTACACATCTTTCATGCATTGATCCTTATTTGTAGGAACAAGTTTTTGATTTGGAAACATTTGCCAAATTCTTGCAACCCCCTGTCACCTTGGGCGATATTTGCAAGCTATGCATTTCAACTTGTTACCATTTGCAGGGTGTGAACAGTCAGTCTTATCACATGGCTTTGTTTCTGATCAGAGAGTGGATAAATGGACTTTCTTTAACAGAAGTGTGATAAATGACACTGAGAGTTTGATGTCCAAAAGTAAGACCCAAATAATTAAGTGTTTCCCAAACAAACACAAGGCAACACCAGCTGGCAAGACTTTCAGGCTATGTCTACGCTACATGCTTCTTGCGCAAGAAGCCTTTTGCGTGAGAGTTTTTGCACAGAAACTTCTTGCGCAAGAGCATGTCCGCACCCCAAAGCGCATTGCAAAGCTTTTTTCACAGAATGGCCATCACAGCACCTGTGCTTTTTCCCATAGGAGCGTCCGCACACGCCTTTTTGCACAATAGCTGCAGCGCAAAAGGGAGTCATGTTTTGTAAAAGGAGGTTTACCTACACTGGAAAAAGCCCTCTGTTCTGTCGTTTTACTCTTGATTTCCTTGCACAAATGCATATTTGAGGTGTGGACACTCCACGGGTTTTTGCACAAAAAAGCGTTTTTTGCGCAAAAACCTTGCAGTGTATAATTAACCTCAGTATTTCTCTCAGGAGCTCAAACGAAAGGATAGAGAATAACAGCAACTAGTTTCCTGAAGTTCTCAGGACTGGTTGTGTCTACATTACAGAGCCTGGATATATTACATAGCCCCCTAGGCTTCTTCTACACTGCTGGGTTTTTGCGCAAGAGCGTTTGCGCAAGACATTTTGCATAAAAACTCTTGCGCAAAAGCTCTTGTGCAAAAACCCAGCAGTGTAGACGAAGCCTAGGTTTTTGCACAAGAGCTTTTGCGCAAGAGTTTTTGCGCAAAATGTCTTGCACAAAAGCGTGGCCACACCTCAAAGCACATCGCAAAAGTGATGTGCTTTTTTGCAACAGAGCATCCACACTGCATGGACGCTTTTGCGCAAGAAAGTTCTGATGGCCATTCTGTGAATGGCCATCAGAACACCTGTGCTTTTTCCAATAGGGCTTTCTTCCGCAAAAACCTCTCCAAAGCATCCACACCTGCCTTTTTGCACAATAGTTGTCGCGCAACAAGGACAGTTTTTTATTCCTCTCGTGAGGAGAGGAATAACTCTACTGGCAGAAGCCTTCTGTTCTGCTAATTTACTTGTGTAAAAATGCGCTTGAGATGTGGACGCTTCGCCACTTTTTGCGCAAAAATGGATGTTTTTGTGCAAAAACCTTGTAGTGTAGATGTAGTATACGCTGCCAGAAGGAGGATCTTTGCCCACATAGTAATACCACTTCCTGGACTATTATCTATGCCACAAGAGGCATGTTTATCAGTAGTTGTGTCTACACTGGGGGGGTTTCTGTCATCACTAGGGTCTGATCTACGCTAGGGAGTTATTTCAAAATAAGTCGCCTTATTTCAAAATACTATAATAAGCGGAGTATCCACACTATGAAGCCCATTATTTTGAAGTAATGGGCTGGTTATTTCAAAATCTGTACTCCTGCTTTCCTCAGGGAATGAAACTAATTTCTAAATAGTTATTTCGAAATAGCAATATTGTAGACTTTCCAGTGCCGTTATTTCAGAATAACTACTCCCCAGACTAATTCAAAGTAATTACTACCCAGTGCTTCCTGGGGCTCTAAGTCAAGGTAGCACATCCACATTCATGGAATCTGCCTCAAATTCATTAAGGCTCCTCCATAGTGGGGACAGGCTATTTGGGTTTTGTTATTTCAGGAGTTATTATTTTGAATGTAGTTGTGAAATAATTTCCTAGTGTAGACATGCCTTACTCGAGAGGACGTGATTTTTTTCATACTCCAAACCTTATAAAGGGGGCAGTCTGCTTCAAGATTGCTGTTCAGTACAAACAACAACTGTACGCTCCCAAACCCCGTGCTCAAAAAGCGATTTCCTTTGTTTTCCTTCCGTTCCTTTTGAGGACTTTCCTTTGAGTGAGAAACGCAAAGATCTGAGGGCCTTCTGAAGAGTCTTCACTGTGCACCAGCTCAACCAAAACAAACAACAAGGTTGCTTTTCTAAAGGAGGGTTTTTCTTCTAAAGTGTTCCCGCTTGTTGACGAGAAGTGCCGCTCTGCCACCAGTAGACGAGTGAATAATTCATGATGAAGAGCAAAAAGAATGCACAAAATAACAACAGGCAGCAAACACATTTTGCCACACCAATTTTTAGGTGCATAATAAGTCCTTCTGAAACCCGTGAAATGTGTGGAATTTGCAGACGTTTTCATGCCTCTCTGACAGCTGTCTGAACCTCCCTTGCTAACAATAATTAGCCTAATGCCGACTGAAGTCACTACATTTGCTTTTAGGAAAATATTCAGCAGTAGCTGTGCACACAACTCACCTAGTGCTAAGATGTGCCGCTGAGTCCCTTATGCCCCCATTTGATGTCAATATTGTTCCAGATTTGAATACCCTTGCACCCTTGCACCCATTGAATTGCAAATTGCGGGAACCATTCTTGGAAGAAGCCTAAGTAAGAGTAACTAAATCTGGTCAAAGCAATGTGAAGTCTTACATGCATCAAAGTGGGGGTGGTAGGGAAGGAACTCTCCACTTCCCAGAGGGTAGGTAGTCTCCTACTCCCTTCAGGGACTACCTATCCCTCTGGAACATCATCATAGTGTGTGTGGAAGGGGGGCTTAGGACTTACTTCTGTAGCCGTGTGTGTAATCAACCCAATGCACTTTTCTTTCCATGCAGAATCCTCTGCTGAGATTCTGTTGATGACACCCCCAGAGCAGAGGGGCCAGGAGTTAAAGTCCCAGTTAAAATGAATGGAGCAGTTCACACTTCTCAGAGCTATTGTTTCAGGCTGTCTGCAGACTCAAGCCGACCTCACGGCCCTGATTACATCTGGGGCTTGTCTGCGTTTGTAATGCTGCAGCAGCGCAGCTCTGCCCCTGTAGCTGTGCCACCATATTGCTTCAGTATAGAATCATAGAACTGGAAGAGACCTTAGAAGGTCATCAAGTCCAGCCCCCTGCTCTAGGCAGGACCAATTCCAACTAAATCAACCCGGCCAGGACTTTGTCAAGCCGAGACTTAAACACCTCTAGGGACAGAGACTCCACTACTTCCCTAGGTAACCCGTTCCAGTGCTTCACCACCCTCCTAGTGAAATAGTTTTTCCTAATATCCAACCGGGACCTCTCCCACCACAACTTGAGACCATTGCTCCTTGTTCTACCATCTGTCACTACTGAGAACAGCCTCTCTCCAGCCTCTTTGGAACCTCCCTTCAGGAAGTTGAAGGCTGCTATCAAATCCCCCCTCACTCTTCGCTTCTGCAGACTAAACAGACCCAACTCCCTCAGCCTTTCCTCGTAGGTCATATGCTCCAGCCCCCTAATCATTTTGGTAATCATTATAGACACTGCTTATGCTGGGAGACGGAATTCTCCCATCCCCATCATTGATGGACACCCAGGAAAGGCGTTAATGAGGTCAATGGAATAATGCTCCTGTTGACTTAGTGCTATCTGCAGAGGGAGTTTAGTCAGCTTAATTAGAGTCCTGCACTGAGGACAGAAGAATCCCAAGCACTGTCACGGGCGGGCAACTGACTGGCTGGGCAGGAGCTGGGCAGAAAAGGACCTGGGGATTGCAGTGGATGGGAAGCTGGGTATGAGTCAACAGCGCACCCTTGTAGCCAAGAAGACTAAAGGCATATTGGGCTGCATTAGTACGAGCCTTGCCAGCAGGTCCAGGGAAGTGGTTATTCCCCTCTCTTTGATGTTGGTGAAGCTACATCTGTAGTACTGTGTTCCATTTTGCCTACTCCCCTGCTCCCCAGAAAGGATATGGACAAATTGGAGAGAGGCCAGCAGAGGGCAACAAAAATGATTAGAGCGTTGGGACACATGACTTATAAGGAGAGGCTGTGAGATTTGGGCTTATTTAGTCTTCAGAAGAAAAGAATGAGGTGGGATTTGAGAGCAGCCTTCAGCTATCTGAAGGAGGGTTCCAAAGAGGATGGAGAGAGGCTGTTCTCAGTGGCGATAGATGACAGAATGAGGAGCAATGGGCTCAAGTTGCAGGAGGGAGGTCTAGGTTGGATATTAGGAAAAACTATTTCCCTAGGAAGGTGGGGAAGCACTGGAATGGGTTCCCTCAGGAGGTGGTGGAATCTCCATCCGTAGGGGGTTTTAAGGTGAGGCTTGACAAAGCTTTGGGTAGACTAATTTTGTTGGGGTTGGTCCTGCTTTTAGTGGGGATTGAACTCCATGACCTCCTAAGGTCTCTTCCATCCCTAATCTTCTATGATTCTATGACGGTTTTGAAGACTTAATGAAGGCAATGGAGGGCTGCTTTAGAAAGGAAACGATGTTAATTTGAAATGAAAAGATAATGTATTCTTAATAGAGCTCCTGAAATCTATTTTCTTCCCTTTCCAAGAGCCTTTTCAGCTCTACAAGTCAGTTCTACTTTGGATGGTGGTCAACCCGTAAGTGGCGGTATTGAGCGTTGAATATCATTTCTCCTGTCACTCAAACTTTCCATATTGCAGTATTGGAAAAGCATCAGGCTGACTGTAGAGTGGTGAAATAAACAGAAGGAGAAAAAAAATAGGGTTGTAAACATGAATGCCCCATAATTCATGGGTGATTTCTCTCAAAGTATATACTTTTAAAATGAGCTTCCTTTAAATGCAGTGATTGTAATTTTTCTAAGCATTTTCCTTTTGAGAATGCAATAAAATGTAAGTGATAACATCAAAAAGTCTCTGTTTCATTTGCATTGCACAGCATATCTGAGTTTAAGTTAATGGTTTACATATTAATTTTCTCAGCTCTCTGATGGGCAGAAAATTGCTTTAATATAAATGCAGTTAGATTTGTCATTTTATATCTACACAGCTTAGGCTTCAAAATTTATTACAGGCTCCACCAGATCATTCTGTAGCAATTTGCCAGCTTTTGTGGAAGGAAAATATGTCAAGTTGGAGGCTGAGGTAAAATTTCTTCACAATATAATTAATGTACGATTTTATGTTTATCGCCTAATCAATTATTTTAAAGGTGACTGAGTCAATGTAGTAAGTGTTTGATTGACATTTGTGACTAATAAGCAGGCTTGTTCAGTGGGGAGACTCTTTGCCTCCCCCCAAAAGATAAAAGCTTTTTTTCTTTTTTTTAAAGAACTAAACTATAATTCTAAGGACTTAGTGCAAGTGTTGGTCCAACTTGACCAACAGTTTTAAGAATCACAAGTAAAACGTTGTAATTATTTTAGTTAAATCAACTTCATTTTGGAATCATTTTTGTGGGCACTGTCTGCACAGAGATAAATAGAGTCCTGCAAATCTGTGGATATCCACAGACCCTGTTTGCAGATCACAGATTGGATGCAGAGACAGGTTTTGTATCTGCACAGGGCTCTTTCTAGACTAGTGATGGGCAACCTAGGCTAATAAGTGGGCCACATGAGTGGCCTCCTTCAACTCATTGGGCCACTTGATTGTCATAACCAAGGCGGTCTCCCAGGATAGGGTAGTTTTGCTCACTGCACTTGCGTCCCTGTAATTTGCGGGGTGTGCGGATTGAACTGGAGCAGCACTTTGATTGGATGCCGAGGAAGCGCACGGCTCTCACTCTCAATGCTGTGTGCAATCCACCTGTACCTCACTTCATGTCCCCTCGCGTTATGTGTCTGTTACATTAGAATTAACAGTGGGGGGAAAAAACCATGTGGATAAAAACCAGCAGCATCCTTCAACCCTGCACGTGGATAATGGGAAACAAAAGGTTTCATGGGCCACACACAGAACGAGTGTTCCCTGTAAGCTGCGCGGTGGCCCGGCTTCACAAGTGATGAATCAGCCCCACCTAGTCAGTCTGCTCCATGCAGGGAGCCCTAAATCTCTGCCTGGGCAGGGCCCACCTGTGAAGCTGGGCTGCCCCCCAGCTTAGAGGGAAAACTGCATAGAACCCCAATGGTCCACAGGAGACTCCTGGGCTACAGGGTACCCACCCACTGATGTAGAGAGACATTCCCATTCAGCATGGCCATTATGCATTGACTTCAATGGGACGACGTTAAGACCCAATTCAGTGGAGCATCCGTTCATTTTCAACTTTACGCGAGTGCTTAACTCTGTCTTCAGACAGGACATAAGCCCAGGACTAGCTTTAAGAATGGGAGCAAAATTTATGAATTGCATTATCATAGCACCTAGGAATCTCACTCATACACCAACCCCCTGTTATTCTAGGCACTGTACAAACCCAGAACAAAAAGATGGTCCCCAAAAAGCGATTCATCTGAGCACTTGACTTCAATGCTATAACTCGTATGCTTAAAGTTAAGCACATGCTTAAGTGCTTTGCTCAATCAGGATTTGAATTTGCTTCCTACACCTAGAAGTGTCTCTGTCAGGTAATGTTCGGGCCATTGGAAGGTGCTGTACCTGCTCTGTGAAGAAGCCACTCTGGTCTAAATCTGGACTCCCCACCTTCCCAGTATCTGTGGAGATGCTCCAGATTTACACTGGTCAAAATGAAATAGGAATCTTGTCTTTCACCCCCAGGCTTGTCAGCTCAGTATCTTTTATGAAGCAATGGCTATTACTAATGCCTTCCTTTTCTGAAAAGAATGTAGGCCCCTTATGGTATGCTGTGAGAGAAGGGTGAGGGTTCACTTTCAGAAGTCAGGAAGGGCGAAGGCAGCTGTATGCTGTAGTGGAAGGAAGAGCCCTGGAAAAGAAATGAGGTCCAGAAACACTGTGGCAGGTTAGAAGACTATGTATGTTATTTTGGCCTATTACTACATGCAGCATACTCCCTTTACTTGTTCCCATAACATAAGAACTAAGGGTCAAAAAATGAAATTAATAGGTAGCAGGTTTAAAACAAACAAAAGGAAGTATTTTGTCACACAGCACATAGTCAACCTGTGGAACTCCTTGCCAGAGGATGTTGCAAAGACCAGGATTTTAACAGGGTTCAAAAAAGAACTAGATACATTCATGAAGGTTAGGTCCATCAATGGCTATTAGCCAGAATGGGTAGGAATGCTGTCCCTAGCTTCTGTTTGTCAGAAGTTGTAAATGGGTGAAGGAATGGATAACTAGACGATTCCCTGTTCTGTTCATTCCTTCTGGGGCACCTGGCATGGGCCACTGTTGGAAGACAGGACACTGGCTAAATGGACCTTTGGTCTGACCCATATGGTTGTTCTTATGTTCTTATGTTCTCGTTTGCCTCTTTGAGGGTACGTCTAGACTACATGCCTCCGTTGACGGAGGCATGTAGATTAGCCAGATCGGCAGAGGGAAATGAAGCCGCGATTAAAATAATTGCGGCTTCATTTAAATTTAAATGGCTGCCCCGCTCTGCCAATCAGCTGTTTGTCGGCAGATCGGGGCAGTCTGGACGCGACGCGCCGACAAAGAAGCCTTTCTTGATCGGCACAGGTAAACCTGGTTTCACGAGGCATTTTAATCGTGGCTTCATTTCCCTCTGCCGATCTGGCTAATCTACATGCCTCCGTCGACGGAGGCATGTAGTCTAGACGTACCCTCACTCAGTCAGTTCTGCTCCAAATACTTTTCACCCCTCACCAACTATTTGCAGAAGTCCATATTAACTGTCCCAGTCTCCATCCCTGCACCAAGACTTAAGAGAAATAAATAATAGAAACAAAATGGGGGAAATGAAAAAAGAGACAATGTCACAACTTACAGCTGCCATGCAAGAAGGAGACAGACTGTAACATTCAAGCCAGAGCCAGAAAAATTAGGAATGCAAGGGGAGGGGGTTTTTTTGCCTCTAGTTTGAAGCAAGAAGGAAATGGTGACTTGGAGTTCCTCTCTCTTCTTTTCCCGTTTTGAGACACTCGATAGATTTTCACTGACTTTAACCTTTAGAGCATCCAGTGCAATTAAGTGAACCAGTTATATTGATTTGCACTCTGGCTACATGATTCATGGTGTGTCAATGTGGGGATTATAATTGAGATCCACAATGAAAATGCGTAAATAAAAGGTGTATGGAGAACGACCAAAGTCTGAGATCAACAAGGGAGACATCAGAGTTAAAACAAGGTATTGATTCCCAACATCTGCATGTTCTATATATGTAGTTACCAGCTGGATTAAACCTCATTTAAACTATTGGATATGATCAAATCACCTTATTTAAGACAGTAGCAAGAGAAAATTAAGTGGCCCTCACTAAAACAAAGGCATGTGCAAGTCCATCCTGTAATTTGAACTGAGTGGGCAGAGGGCTTCTCCATGTGTTGTTTGCTGCATGAGAGACATGAGAACAGAAGGAGCCAGAAAGTGAGGCAGAAACAGAAAGTTCTGGACACAGGCCGAAAGCACCATCTATGGGTATGTCCAGACTGCATGGCTCCGTTGACGGAACCATGTAGATGATTTTACTAGACATAGGAAAATGAAGCGGCGATTTAAATAATCACCACTTCATTTACATCAAAATGGCCGCCGCGCTGTGCCGATCAGCTGTTTGGTGGCACAGTGGGGCAGTCTGGACAAGCCGCAGTCGACAAGGGAAGCCTTTGTCGACTGCTCTGGTAAACCTCATTTCACGAGGCATAATGGAGCAGTCGACAAAGGCTTCCCTTGTTGGCCACGGCGCATCCAGACTGCCCCACTGTGCCACCAAACAGCTGATCGGCACAGCGTGGCGGCCATTTTGATGTAAATGAAGCGGCGATTATTTAAATCGCTGCTTCATTTTCCTATGTCTAGTAAACTCATCTACATGGCTCCATTAATGTGCCTGAGTGGAGACTAGAGAGCAGATTTGGACATGGAGTTGTGGCTGGAAAAGCAAGTTTGGAAATGCTAGCAAAGAAGCTGTTTCCTACTGTTTGAGTTCTACTATGTTCACGGTAATGGGACTATGCCTTGGTCTACACTGGAACTTTATTTCAAAATAACCTCCCTTAGGTCAAATTTATAAGCGTAGTGTCCACACTACCAATCCCATCATTTCAAAATAATGAGCCACGGAATTTAAAATCTGTACTCCTGCTTTTCATCAGGAATAACTCTCATTCCAAAATAGTTATTTCGAATTCCAAAATAGTGTGGATGCTCTGGTGCTGCTATTTCAAAATAATGATTCCTCAGAGTAATTCAAACTAATTATTCCCCCATGAATAATTACCTTGCTTGTTCTGTTTACCCTTGCTGAGGCTCCAAGTCTGAGGTAGCGAACCCACATTCATGGAGCCTTCCCCAGACCAATTTTGAGACTTCCCTGTAGTGAGAACACACTATTTTGATTTTTTTTAAATGAGGAGTTATTAAGTTATAAATTAAGTCAAATTTGTAATTTTGAAATAGTTTCTTAGTGTAGACATGGCCTTCATGTAGAATCTTTATAAATAAGCAAAATGCACAAAAGAAAATACCTGGGTCTATTATCAGTTTTTTCTTCCAACTGGAACAATCTACAGGACTCTAACTTGTGAGTAGTTGCTCATTTCAAAAAGAGTAACACTACATAAAAACAATGTGTGTCTGTGTATATGTATATGTATATATTTGAGAGAAAACGCAAGGAACAGGATTAGGCATGTGCCCAAAATTATGTGCAATGCTTTGGAAAAGAGTTAAATATGGTTGGTTGGTTGATTGGTTGGTTGTTTTTCCCTGTGTTCAAGATTGCCTTATGAAACACTGTGGCAGATTTATGGGTGCGAGCTCCTGCCCCACGTCTGTGGGGGGGGCCCAGTGAGCCCACCGTCCTGAGTATTTCAGGGTCTTACAGGATCTTTCAGCCCCTGAAACGTGGCCCCTCTCCCGGGGTCCAGGCTAACTCCGTGGCCAACCACTGGGTAGGCTGTCACTCCGTATGCCCTAGTACAAGGGCAAGACTAGTGCAAAGGCGGAGGATGGGGGATTAGGGAGACCCAGGCCTGCCTTCTCCACCGGGTCCCAGCCTGGGGCCCTAAGGGATCAGGGAGTTCAACCCTTACCTGACTGACGGGGTTCCTCCCCGAAGCGTGTCAGACCATGGGCACCAAAAGCGCTGTGCCCCGGGCTGCTTCTTATCCCTCTCCGGTTTGGTGGCCCCTCTGGATGGGCCCATAGAGCTTACCACTCCGTCGTCCCTCTGTTTTCCTACCTCGCTGCTCTGGCCTCTAGGGAGACTCTATTGGCTACTCCACCTGGGTGGGATAAAGCGATAGTGACTCCTGCCATGCGAGACCCCATGCTGCTTCCACCCCTGGGCCTTTTCAACCTGCCTTCCAAGGGTCATCACGGCACATTGCCCCGCCCCCTCGGCGTACCTACATCCTGGGACGCTGGGCCTAGGGGTCGGAGCTCCGCCCCACACGGCCCGGTAGGCCGCCGGAGGTGCAGTGTGGGAGGCTGACGGCCGCCCTTCCCCAGCACTGCTTGGCTCCGCCCCCTTTCCGGCAGGTCCGCCAGAGCCTTGACAGGCCCGGCCCTCCAGCCGCTGCTCTCCGGCATGGCGCTGCCATGCCCCCGTGCTGGGAGAGTGGGGGGAATCCTGTCAGGCTCAGTGCAGGCCCCAGCAGGCCCATCACAAACACATTGAACTCCTTTCTCCTCCATTGGAGATGGTCAACTTAATTATCAAAATAATGATCTCATATTGATAGAGCACCTTAAACCATGAAGAATTAATCAAAATCTCTACAAAGTGCATGCTGTATGTGTATTTACACATTATAAATCATATCCATAGACTGTACAGCCAGAGGAACCCTTGTGATTATGCCCTGACCTGGATATCACAGGCCATAGGACACCCCCGAATTAATTCCTGTTTGAACTAGGACATCTCTTAAAAGAAACAAAGGTTCTAAAGAGGATGGAGAAAGGCTGTTCACAGATGGCAGAACAAGGAGCAATGGTCTCAAGTTGCAGTGGGGGAGATCTAGGTTGGAAATTAGGAAAAACTCTTTCACTAGGAGGATGGTGAAGCACTGGAATGGGTTACCTAGAAAGGTGGTGGAATCTCCATCCCTAGAGGTTAATCATAGAATCATAGAATACTAGGACTGGAAGGGACCTCGAGAGGTCATCGAGTCCAGTCCCCTGCCCTCATGGCAGGACCAAATACTGTCTAGACCATCCCTGATAGACATTTATATAACCTACCCTTAAATATCTCCGGAGATGGAGATTCCACAACCTCCCTGGGCAATTTTTTCCAATGTTTGACTACCCTGACAGTTAGGAAATTTTTCCTAATGTCCAACCTAAACCTCCCTTGTTGCAGTTTAAGCCCATTGCTTCTTGTTCTATCATCAGAGGCCAAGATGAACAAGTTTTCTCCATCTTCCTTATGACACCCTTTTAGATACCTGAAAACTGCTATCATGTCCCCCCTCAATCTTCTTTTTTCTAAACTAAACAAACCCAATTCTTTCAGCCTTCCTTCAGAGGTCATGTTCTCTAGACCTTTAATCATTCTTGATGCTCTTCTCTGGATCCTCTCCAATTTCTCCACTTCTGTCTTGAAATGCGGTGCCCAGAACTGGACACAATACTCCAACTGAGGCCTAACCAGTGCAGAGTAGAGCAGAAGAATGACTTCTCGTGTCTTGCTCACAACACACTTGTTAATGTATCCCAGAATCATGTTAGCTTTCTTTGCAACAGCATCGCACTGCTGACTCATATTCAACTTGTGGTCCACTATAACCCCTAGATCCCTTTCTGCCGTACTCCTTCCTAGACAGTCACTTCCTATTCTGTATGTGTAAAACTGATTGTTCCTTCCTAAGTGGAGCACTTTGCATTTGTCTTTATTAAACTTCATCCTGTTTACCTCCGACCATTTCTCAAATTTGTCCAGATCATTTTGAATTATGACCCTATCATCGAGGTTTTTTAATTATGACCCTATCATCGACGAATTAAGTCTTGGCTTGACAAAGCCCTGGCTGGGTTGTTTTAGTTGGTGTTGGTCCAACATTGGGAAGGGTGCTGGACTTGATGACCTCCTGACGTCTCTTCCAGCTCTATGGGTACATCTAGATTACATGCCTCTGTCACCAGAGGCATGTAGATTAGTCTACCAGACATAGTAAAATGAAGCGGCGATTTAAATAATCGCCGCTTCATTTAAATTTACATGGCTGCTGCGCTGAGCCGACAAACAGCTGATCGGCTGTTTGTCGGCTCAGCGCGATAGTTTGGACGTGCGGGTGTCAACATCAAAGGTAATTGTGGACCCCAGAACGGGATCCAGTATCTGGGCTGTCAGTCGAAAGTAATGCAACATCTCTCTTCTTAGAGAAAGTTCATACAATCCAAGGATCACATCAGTCCTTTAGGTGATAGCATTCCACTGGAGATGCATGAACAGCTGTATGTCCCCCATGACCTCTGAGTCCTTTTTAAAGTTACTGCTTCTCAGAATAGAATCCAAGGGCCATCTGGCCTGCTTTTTTGGTTGCCAGATGTATGACTTTACTTTGGACCATCTTGAATGCTGTTTGCTTATGCCCATCTTACCAAATTACCCAGATCCTTCTGTATGGATGGCCTGTCCTCTTCCTTGTTTGCCATTCCAAAAATGGTTGTGCCATCTGCAAATGTGCTCAGTAACAATTTTATGTTTTCTTCCAGGTCATTGATAAAAATGCTACATAGGGTAGGACCAAAAACCAATCCCTGTGCAACCCCACTAGAAACACACACGTCAAAGGGTGAGTTCCAGTTTACACATTGAGACCTATCCGTCAGACAGTTTTTAATCCATTTCATGTGTGTCATGGTGATTTTGGATTATTCTGGCTTCTTAGCCAAATGGTCATGTGCTACCAAATCAAATGCCTTACAGAAGTCTCAACCGGTAATCTCGTCATCCAAAAATATCATGTTGTTTAACAAGAATTATGTTCCATACACCCATGCTGATTGGCACTGGTTATGCGACACTACTTTAATTATTAATTAAGTTCCATATCAGTCATTTCATTATTTTGCATAGGACTGTCATCAAGGTGACAGGCCTATAATTACCTTGCTTGTTCTGTTTACTCTTTTTAAATATTGGCATGGCACAACATTTGTTCCAGGCCTCTGCCTTGCTCATTCCAAGACCTATTGATAAGCAACCTTAAGGGCCAGGAAAGCCTGTTGATCATTCCTTTTTAAACTCTTGGATGCAAATTATCCAGACCTGCCTGTTTAAAAATGTTGGACTTTGTATCCGCTGTTTAACACCTTTCAGAATGGAAGGTATTTCATTCGCATTATATGGTACAAATCTGCCATCTTGCCTTCTCCCAGACACACAATGGAAATATTTATTGAGCATACTATGCTTTTATTGACAGTTCTACCACTTCCATCTGGGAATCAACCAAATGTATCCTTAAATCTCCTTCCTATTTTCCTTAACTCTGCTGGCTATAGATTTCTTCATATGTGTTTTGCTTCCCTTGTCAACTTTGTGCAATTTCTGTCTTCCGATTGATATTCCTGGCAGTCAAATTCCTATTTTACTATTTGCTTTATATATATATTGCATTTCCCTTCCCAGCCCAGGTTTTTTTTTAATCAGTGTACTCTTCTTTCTCTAGTGTAAGGCTGTGACTCTGTGGAATCTAGGAAAAGCACACATGTACACAACCAAGATTGTTTTAAAAAAAGAGACTAAAGTTAGGTTCCTATGTCCATATTTATAGTCAAAGCCCTTCTGAAAATCTTGCGACTTCTTTTATTATATAGTTATTATACGTGTGTGTGTATGTAGTGGGATGCCTGCGGGTTAAAGGGAAAGGGTTAAAGTAGCTAGAAGGAGCCTGCACAAAGCCCTGGTCAATCAGAGAGATGCTTGTAAGGAGCCAATGAGAAGGCAGCTATCTGGAGGAGCCCTGCTATAAGTAGCTGTTCAGCAAAGCACTGAGCAGCAAGGATTTAGGATTGGCTCTCAGTGAAGGGGAGAGCAGTGCTAAGCAGGCTAAGGGAACCTAGGGAGGGGCTCCAGCCTGTTACCTCCCCAGCTGTGGCATTGATACAAGGGCCAAGGTGGTGCAAGAAGTCATGGGGAAGTGGCTCAGGGAACGAGAGGCAGTAGAGGAGAGAGGCAGGACAAGAGAGTTTCTTGGTCAGGTGGTAGTGGGCAGGCCTGGGTTGCTCCCGCCCCCTTGCACTCTAGAGATTGGCCTTTCTAGACTATGGCTTGCCCCTGAGGTGATGGGATAAAGTGGGGCTGCAGTTGACCACGGTGGCAGAGGGCACAAAACTGGAGTAACAGTCACTGCCAGAGGGCAGAGTCCTGAAGAGGATGCCGGGGTCCTGGGTAGGGTTGCCAGGTGTCCGGTGTTGGACCAGACAGTCCGGTATTTGTGACTTCTGTCTGGTAAAAAAAAAACCCAGAAAATACCAGACAGAAAATACTGCCCTCTCCTTCGGACGGAAGGCCGCTTGGGACATTCTTCCCCTGCTATGTCCAGAGGGGGTGGGGAATATGGAATTTAAAGTCACCACAACTTTTTTTGTGTCTTTTTTTTTTTTTGATCAACCAAATTTTTTCCCTGCCATGTTCGGTATTTTTTGTGAAAATATCTGGCAACCCTAGTCCTGGGAGCAATGCAGGTCCATATCTAGAGCATGGAGAGAGCTCAGAGCACTGTCCTGCTGAGAGTCAGAGCTACTTCCGGGAGTGACCAGCAGGAGGCACCGTGGCATGAGTTCAGCCCACGACAGCAGGTAAGAAGAGTGTGAGAGAAATCCATGACCCTCTCTGAGCACCATTCTAGCTAACTTTAGATGTGGAGAGACCTAGCCAGCGTGCTAAATACCAAGAGAAGCCAGTCCAGCTGTTGGGGGAAAGCCCTGAATTAAATGATACATCTCACATTATGTTCCAAGCATGGTCAGCTTTGGACTTGGACAGGAGAAGAATTTTAGAGGAAAGAGTCTGTTACCTAAATTGCTCAGTTCTCAGTCCTCATGCTTCACTCTAAAGAAAAATAACTGAAGGATTCTTGCTGCATGCAAACATCAGGGAAGGAGAGTCAATATGTCAACACATTTTGAAACCCTGACTGGAGAAGAAAATTTAATTTTTTTAGGGTCCCAGGGACAGAAATTCACAGAGAGTTCTTTAGAACAGGTGTTTGCATAACATTGATAAAGTGAGACAATTCACACGGTCCCATGGCCCGTCAACTATGTTATGGAAAGGTATTAATTGGCACTAGGCTGTAATGCGAACTGTTCATGAGTACAGA
This sequence comes from Pelodiscus sinensis, assembly GCF_049634645.1. NCBI lineage: Eukaryota > Metazoa > Chordata > Testudines > Trionychidae > Pelodiscus > Pelodiscus sinensis. The sequence continues at coordinate 5,252,342 of NC_134717.1, read as the reverse complement.
CTGTCACAGAGCTTGTGAAGTGTTTAGTTTCTTACACCGTCTGTGTGTTACTATCTTTATCTAGCTGGGCTTTTTTGTTTGTGTATTTATATTTAGTGGACTGGGAAAGTTTTAGGAAACCCCCACACACTTGTAGAGTTTTAGTTTGACGTGAATGTAAAGTCCTATCCCAACCCATTGAAGTTGATGGAAAATCTCTCATTGGATTAGGATCACATTGCTGGATAAAAGTACAGAATTGAACGTTCTTGGTACTACTTCTCACAGAAAAGGCAGAGTGAGGGCAGTGGCAGTAAAAGTTCTCCCCATTCTAACTCCTTTTCTATCCATATGTTATCTGGATTGTGCTAGCACTCCCAGGCACCGGCTGCATTGTCTTGGACACTGTACAAACATATAACAAAAGGACCACCTCAGAAGAGTTTATGGTCTAAATCAGGGGTGGGAAATAATTTCTGATTGGTGGCCACTTCAGAAATTTTTGAAGTGGCCCTGGGCCACCCCGGAAGGGGCGGGGCCTCAGGTGGTAGGGGCAGGGCCATGACACTTCCATGCTTCCTGATTGGTTGGGGGGGGTGGGGGAGCGCGCAAAGTCTTCCCCTCCGGAGAGAACTGCAGGCTGTTCTGAACAGCTGGCAGCTCCCTCTAGGTTCCTGTGCTTCTGGTGGTGGGAGGAGACTTTGCATGTCCACCCTGCTGCCTCCAGGCCAATCAGGACCCAGGAGGAAGTGAAAGGAAACAGAATGGTGGCTTTGAGAAGTTTTGTGGAGACGAGCACTCTACCAATGCTGGTTTTGATCTAAAGGAACCAGAACAAGTAAGAAGGCAAATCGGTTTCCGTCTTCAGCCTCTTTGCTGCAACTGCTAAGAGGTCTCTTTTTAGTCTTTTTTTTATTGCTGTGAGTGCACCTGAGGCTGACCAAATGACTGAGACCATTAAGAAGTGATCAGTCAGTCACTTTGAGTATGTCTACATTGCAACACTATTTCGGGATACAGGAGTATCTCCAGATAGCTATCACGTGTCTTCACAGCAAACCCGTTATTTCAGGCTCACTATTCTGAGGTCCCCATAAACCTCATTCTACGAAGAGTAAGGGACATTTTGGAATAGTGCTTTATTTCAAAATGTGGCGCTGTGTAGAAAATGCCAATTGATGAAATAAGCTATTTCGAAATAGCATCAAAATAAGATACACAATATGCGTAGCTCAAATTGCATATCTTATTTCGAGTTACAGCGCAGTGTAAACCCACCCCTTGTGTGTTTGGGTTTTTCAGCATCTTTTGTTCTTAAGCCTGACTCATTATGTCTTTAAGGCCATGTCTAAACTAAGAAACTACTTTGAAATTAGTAAATTTGACTTAATAACTTTAACAAAATCAAACTAACATGTCCACGCAACTGGGAAGCCTCGAAATTAGTCTGAGGCAGGCTCTGTTAATGTGATGTGCTACCTTGAACTTAGAACCTCAGGAAGCACAGGGGAGTAATTAGTTCAAATTACTCTGGGGATTCATTATTTTGAAATTGTGGCACAGGCGCATCTCCACGAATGCTATTTCGAAATAAATATTTTGGATTTAGCGTTACTCCTGATGAAAAGCAGGAGTACTGATTTTGAATGCCGTGTGCCATTATTTCAAAATAACGGACTTGGAAGTGTGGACGCTCGGCTTATAAATTTGACTTGGGGGGCAAATAAAGTCCTAGTGTAGACCAGGGCTCAGAGTCAGATTCTAGTCCCTTTACTCAAGCTGAGCAGTGTCTTTCTCCACAAGTAGTTCTCTTCCTACATGGAAGAAGGCACTGTGCAAAGTGAGGAAGCATATTGGAATCAGAGACCCTTGATTTTTTTTTAAATGAGTGCTCTTTTGTGTCAGCTCCTGAGGCTATGGGTACCGCAGAGAGCTACACGCAGCTGCATTGCTAAAAGCACTTGAATGTAGTTGCTCTAAGCCAATGGGAGAGAGCTCTCCCATGGCCTACAAGGGAGTAATTACCTGGCCGCCCAGCAATTCAAAGGGGCCTGGAGCTCCAGCCACCACCGTGGCTACTGTGGCAGCCAGAGCCCTGGCCCCATTAAATCACTTTTGTCATGCCACACCGGCTGCGCATGTAGGTCTGAGGGCTGGGGCGTGGGGCACAGCACGTTCCAGGCAGCGATGAGGGCTGGGTCCCCTCAGACCCGCCCCTTCCTCCCAAGGCCCCGCCCCTTCCTCCCAAGGCCCCACCCCTTCTAGAGCAGTAGAGCCAGCCCCTCAACCTTGCTCAGGGGCCAGTGGTAGCTGTCAGCCCCTCAGCCAGGGGCTGACTGACTCTAGCTCCCTGAGCGGCGGTAGCTGCATTGGCAAGAGAAGCTGTCTTACGACACAGCGCTGTCCACGCCAACACTTAAGTCAGCATAAGCTGTGTCACACGGGGGATGGATCATTCATACCCTTGACTAACACAACTGTGTTGCACAGCAATAGCCTGAAACAGGCAGGAACAACCACAGACTAATTAATTCAGAAGTAGTATAAGCTATTCCTCCCTCTCCCACTGCAGTAAGGGAAAGAGAAGAGAAAACAGGAAGAATCCTTATATTTTCTCAGACTTCTTACTCATATGACTGAATCAGAAGTCAAGTAACGCCAGACAACTATTATCTTGGCAGCATGGAGAATTCAAATGCAATGGAATGCAAGACATGACAACTAGCATGTTTTCCGCAAGAAAGAAGCCAGCAGACATATTGTTATTCAAAAGGGACACTCACTGTTGGTAGCAAAATATAAGCTCCGCTGCTGTTCTAACCTCCCACACAAGCATTGTAAGGCCTGTTCTGTACTTGCACAGACTTGGCAGAGGAAGGATGGGTTTGGGATTAAGGGGTAAGAGAGTGTAAAGCTCGGGAGATCTGGTTTCAGCGTCCAGCTCTTCTACAAGGTCAAAAAGAAAGCTTGCAGAAGTCATTTAACCTCTCAGAGCCTGCCAAATAAACCATCTTATTTTCAGTGTGGTCCCACATCCTTGCACACATGGATTTACTAAAATACAAACCTGTGAAATGACCATTGCATTAAGGTGATTAGGAGCAATATTTTGTATTTTACCCAGTTCCTTCCTGGGCCGTAGCCTTTTCCAACCAATAGACGATGTAAATTCCTGTCGTGAGCTGGAAATAGACAAGCATAACATATAAATCAATTAAAATATAAAGTCTTAACCCCATCCGCAGTAATCCCATTGTACAGGAGAAGGGAAGTCTGTTTTTCAAGAAGTCACTGTCATTCTCCCGTGGGAATTTCAAGCGGCTGGGAATACAGGACAAAATTGTTTGTGTCATTCACGCTTTCAGGATTAGGCCTGGGAGATCTTTACAAGGGGATTTGTCATTTATTCCTTTGTAACATCTGATGCACGGGCAGTGTAAGCATGGTGCTGTGGCATGAATAATTAATGCCGCAAGAATGATAATAGCAATGGAAAATGTATCAACTATGCACTTCTATTTTCTGTACTACACCTTTCGTGGTTTATGGGGTTGTTTGGCTGATTTGTGCAATCTACTTTTACCATCATACTTTAACAAGGCTTTTCTTAAGAAGAAAAATAATGTCTCCTTACCACAGATTTATAATGTAACTATGGGAAACTAAGGGCAGTGGAGCTACTTGTACAGATGAAGTGATTCAGTCATTAAGTGCTTCAGTGAAGTGTCTCATCAAACGACTATTTACAGGGTAAGGAACTGTTTCTCCTCTGCTGCCTTCTCTGGGATAAATTACATGTTAACCTACCAAGAAAACTCGTCCTATTCTGCAGATTGGGGCTGGCAGCCAGTCTCCAGCCATCAGAGGTAAGAAGAGGCTTGTAGACATGCTTAGGTGATGCTTGGTCAGATGCTCACTCCTGGATCTGTCTTGTGAAGCTGGGGGAGAAGCATTCAGACTGGATCGATTGTTCCAGCAAACACATCCTAACGTTGGGATGCAGCGCTCTCCCATAATCCTTTTCACAAAGCATAAACAGAGGCAGGAAGCCTGCAAGGGAAGCTGTGGGTCCACTGGACCACCAGGAAGAAAAGGGGACAATTAAGGTCGATAAGGACACTACAGAAAAACTCAGACCAGGTCTATACTAAAGGGGAAAATCGATTTAGGATACACAACACCAACGACGTTAATTACATAATTGTAGTTGACTTATCTTAAATCGTATTTTTGCGCCATCTACGCAGTTGGAGGGCAACAGGAACAAACCCTCCGTTACTTCTCGTGAGGAGCAGAACTACCGGTGCCAACAGGAGTGCCCTCTCAGTTCGAGTTAGTGGGTCTTCATTACATCCGCTAAATCGAACATCGGAAGATCAACTCTGGCAACGTTGATCTTCCACATAGTGTGTCAACAAGTATGATGCAATTGTAATTCTGTCCACCTTGCAGCCACGAGCCTGGTTAATGTTATTGGGCAGTGTTGGACCCTTTGGCCAAAGGATGTTGAACAATGGGGAAAGATTCACTATTTGGCCCAACTAGTTCTTCTATAAACTGCCATTGTAAGGTCTGATATTTTATGAACTCAAAAAGCTAGGGACCCATCTGTCATTGGAAAAGAGGAATCGCTTCTTTTCCAGTGGTCTGAATCTTCTATCTCAAGCTAATCTGACCCTCTGGGTTAATCTGATTCCCTACGGCCTGTTCCTACAAAACACTTGCCAACCCAGTAACATGGATGACCCCTGCCTCAAAGAAGAGCAGAATTCTGGGATACAGAACGATCACAAACTCAAGGAGCAGATGTTTATCCTTACCGAAACGAGTGGCAAATAGCCCTTCCTTGGCAGAGACAGCTGTCAGTCTTATAAAATGGCCAGTGTGTGTGGGCAGGGAGGAGGACGAGGAAAAAAAATGAAAGGATTAGGTAGGAGGGAAACCATTGAAATGTACAGGTGGAGGGGACCTCAAGAAGACGTCAAGTACACCCCTACACTGAGACAGGTCAAAGGAAACTTAGACTATCCTATTCTTTAGAACCTCCAGAGATGGGGATTCCACAACTTCTGTTGAACACCTGTTCCAGAGCTTACGTACCTTTATAGCTAGAAAGCTTTTTCCCCCCCTTTAATATGTAACCTCAATCTTCCTTGCTGAAGATTAAGCCCGTAACTTCTGGTCCTACCTTCTCTGAACATGGAGAACAATTGATCACAGTCCTCTTGATAAGATCCCTTAACATCTTTGAAGACTGTTATCAACCCACTCAGTTGTCTTTCCTCAAGACTAAACATAGGGTTTTATCATTTTTGTCACTCTCCTCTACATTATCTTCAGTTTGTCTTTGTCTTTCCTGCAGTGTGGCACCCAGAATTGGACACAGCCTTGCAGCTGGTGCCTAACCTGAGAGGAAAAGTTACTGCCCATGTATTATACTGATAGAAATGTAGCCGTGTTAGTCCTGTTTTTTGTTTCAGCTAGACCAGACTATGTAGCACTTTAAAGACTAACAAGATGGTTTATTAGGTGATGAGCTTTCGTGGGCCAGACCCACTTCCTCAGATCAAATAGTGGAAGAAAATTGGCATGACCATATATACCAAAGGATACAATCAAAAAAATGAACACATATGAAAAGGACAAATCAAATTTCAGAACAGAAGGGGGATGAAGGGGGCAGGTAAATGTCTGTGAGCTAATGATATTAGAGGTGATAATTGGGGAAGCTATCTTTGTAATCGATAAGATAATTAATGTCTTTGTTAAGACCTAGGCGTAAAGTGTCAAATTTAAGCATGAATGACAGTTCAGAGGATTCTCTTTCAAGTCTGGTGTTAAAATGTCTTTGAAGCAGGATGCAGGTAATCAAGTCATTGAGACAATGCCCTTTCTGGTTGAAATGTCAAGAAACTGTTTTTTCTTTGTGATCCTGTCTAATATCTGTTTTGTGGGCATTGATTCTTTGGCGTGTATTAGATTGTAGCCTGATCTGAAGATTCCCATACATTACTCTAAGGAGTGACAGGTCCTTGTTACAAGATCAGGCTCAGGAAAATTATTATTTCAATTATTTTATAGTTGAGAACCTCAGTATGCACAGGTACAACACTCATATTATAGGGACTCTTACATTTACAAATAAATAATATATTTACAAATATATACACTAAGCGCTGGTCTACACTAGGAGTTATTTTGAAATAAACCCCCTTATTTCAAAATAATAAGTGGAGCATCCCCACGACCAAGCCCCTTATTTTGAAATCTGTACTCCTGCTTTCCTTGGGGAATAATGCTTATTTTAAAATAGTTATTTTGAAATAATATTAGTGTGTTTGATCCACTGCTGCTTTTTTTTGGAAATAACTACTTCCCAGAGTAATCTGAAGTAATTACTTCCCACAGCTCCTTGGGTCTGTAAGTCGTGGACACACTATTTCGATTTTGTTATTTCAGGAGTTATTATTTTGAATGTAGTTATTTTGAAATAATTTCCTGATGTAGACACGCCCTAGCTCAGCAAAGTAGGCAGAAATAATACTGAGAAAATACAAAGAGTACATTGGAACCATCATATTCACACCATGCCTCTTTCTTACTGCCTCTATATAAAACCATGGCACACCCACATCTTGAATACTGCATACAGATGCGGTCACCTCATCTCAAAAAAGATATATTGGCATTGGAAAAGGTTCAGAAAAGGGCAACAAAAATGATTAGGGGTTTGGAACAGATCCCATATGAAGAGAGATTAAAAAGACTTGGACTTTTCACCTTAGAAAAGAGGAGACTAAGGGGGGGATAGGATAGAGGTCTGGGGTGGAAAAAGTGAATAAGGAAAAGTTATATACTTATTCCCACAATAAAAGAACTAGGGGTCACTAAATGAAATGCATAGGCAGAAGGTTTAAAACAAACAAATGGATGTTTTTCTTCACTCAGCACACCGACAACCTGTGGAACTCCTTGCCAGAGGATGTGGTGAAGGTTAGGACTTCAACAGGGTTCAAAAAAGAACTAGATAGATTCATGGAGGTTAGGTCTATCAATCGCTATTAGCTGGGATGGACAGGAATGTTGTCCCTAGCCTCTGTTTGTCTGAAAATGGGTGACAGGGGAGGGATCACATGAGGATTATCTGTTGTGTTCCCTTCCTCTGAGGCATCTGCTATTGGCCATTGTCAACAGACAGGACACTGAACTAGATGGACTGTTGGTCTGACCCAGTCTTGCCATTCTTATGTTCTTATGCCTTGCAGAACAACCTGGATGTTAGCCCTTTTCTTTGTAATTACCATCACCTTCCTTGTCTTCCCCATTGGCCATGGTTCTGGCCCCTCCCAAGGTTCACATCTTTATCTTTGCTGCCGTGGGATGCTACTTTTATAATATGTGACGCTGATGTTACCGTGTCTAATACATATTTAATAGGGGGTTACCCTTATTCCTTCTTTGTATTTTCTCCCATTACCAATACCAAAGTGTCATTTTCCTATAGGTTAGTGTATCTATGATTTCAAACCATTATCATATATGTCAGTTTGTTGCCATGGCACATTTGTAGTCGGACGTTTTATCCAGAACCTTCCAGAAGCTGGTGTCAGCTCCTGTTCTGTGGTCAGCGGATGTCATGTGCCCAAGACTCCCCCTTACATCCTACCCCCAGGTCCTTGCATCTTATGAGTTACTTAGGTTTATCTATGCCAAAGCTGGAAAGTCTTAAGCCTCCATGTTAACTGCTAAAGCCAATGGCTTGCAGGATGCAAACCTGTAGGTTCCTGGCATTACTGCTGAATATAATAAAGCAAAATACATCGCAAAGCAGTGAGTCAGGGGCGGCCTGTGACTATAGGCCGACTCAGCCGTTGCCTAGGGCACCGCCTTCAACAGCGCCCAATGATGACGTCCTGGGGCACTCAGGGCGCCCGATGATGATGTCACCTCATTGACAGCCCTGCAGGCGGGGGCACTGACCGTGCGTTACACCTGGGGCACCAGCTGCCGCAGCTCTCCTCAGGCCACTCCTGCAGTGAGTATAATGAAAATAAGCTAGCCCACTGGGCTACAACAGGTAAACCTCTTTGTACTACACCCCCAGAATGACATGTCTTTTTTGCTGCTGCATCATATTGTTGATGAATTTTCTGTGTGTGATCCACTGTCACCTCTAGATCCTTTCCACCAGCACTACTCCCTCACCAGTTAGGAAGGAAAATCAAATGCACAGCTACAAGATGGAGATTAAGGGTGCGTCTGGACTACAAGCCTCTTTCAAAAGAGATCGTCTAGACAGCCACAGGGGTTTTGAAAAACTATCTGCTTTTTCGAGAGAGAGCACCCAGGCGATCTGGATGCTCTCTTTTGAAAAAGCTCTGTTTGTGTTTGAGCATGCCTTCTTTCGAAAGACCTCTTTCAAAAAAATACGTTCTTCCTGGTAACAGTTGGTTCACCAATTTCGAAAAAAACATTGCGTTCTTTTGATTTCATTTCGAAAGAACTCAACGGCAGTCTAGATGCAGGTGAAGTTTTTTCAGAAAAAAGGCCACTTTTCAAAAAAACTCAGTAGTCTAGACACACCCTTAAGTGAGGTACTTTGCACTTCTCTTTATTCCACTTAAGCCTTCCTAAAATAAATCTATGTCCTGTTGACTGCTTCCCGCCATCCACTAATCCAGTCACCCTAACAAAGAAGGAAATTAGATTGTTTGGGATGATTTCGTTTGTGGTTAATTCATGCTGTCTACTCCTTCTAAGCCTGTTATCCCCCCCACATGCTTACAAATGGATTGTTTAATCATTCCTGCGGGCATCTTTCCAAGTACAGAAGGGAGACCAGCTGACTGCTCCAATTCCTGTTGGTTTCACTCTAGAGAGAGGTACATTTGCATTTGAGGGAGGTCCCGGAGACCTGGAGAAGGAGACCTGGAAAAGGGCAGTGTGTTATTTAAGGAAGACAATTTGCAGCCTTTGACTGATAAGCCTGGCCAGGAATATTTCTGGTTCACAGATCTTTTACACCAAGAGAGGTGAACTAACCTTTGCAAAGGGGGGAGGGGGGGGGGGAGTACTTTAAAATTCAGATTTTATATTTGAGCAGCTCCTTCATAATGACAGACGAGCCAGGCTCTTGAAGTGGAATCAATGAAGTGACTTGTTCGCCGTATTAGCCACCTATGACAGAGAGACTTCAAAACGACTTCCTGATAAATCATTCATAGCTCATAAATGCATTTGCGTCGCTTTGTGCTGATACATAAATGCATGAACACTTAATTTAATCTGATGTCACTCCCCAGCGCACGGGGCCGATCCCGCTAGCTCCAACAGCCATTGTCAGGCAGGTCAAGTGCCATCCACAAGGGAGAATTGAGCAGCATGACATATTTATGGAGTAGGCATAATTACCAGTGTATCCTCCAATTAATATTATTTCGTTAAAAAAAACCCCAACATTCTCCAAAGGAACCTATTTATTATTTAAAAGGCCCCCAAGGACACTTTCTGACATGGATTGCTGCCGTAGTAGAGCAGAGGCACGAAGGGAACTGGAAGCAGACAAACTGCTAAGCAGCCTTTAATCCTTTATGCATGTTTTATACCTAAACAAATTGGAATGTGTAGATCAGTGTCCTCCAGCTGTTTTTCAAACCACAGTCTGCTGTCATTAAAGATTTAGGAAGGAAATTTCCAAACCGAGCTCGCATGTCTGGGAAGGCAGGAGGCACATTTTGGTAGGAGCCGTGTTTTAAGCCCGCACCAACTGTAATTGGAGTTGCTTGAAATCGGAAGGCGATCCTTTGCCACCACAGCCAGTGATTTAAATCTTTTGTACAGTCATGTCTTTGAGGACAGAGCCCCCTTAATTAGCCATGGGTATAGTCCATGGGTAGTGTCCTGAGAGAAGGCCAGTTTACCCATATCAGACATGAGGGGCAGTCGCAAAGTACTGGGATCAAATCAATTCTATCTAAAGTAGGACAAATCAAAGGGAGTACTACTTCATGCAATGCATAGTCTACCTGTGGAACTCCTTGCCAAAGGATGTTGGGAGGGTCAGGACTTTAACAGGGTCCAAAACCGAGCTAGATAACTTCATGGATAAGAAAGAGGTCCCTAGCTCTGTTTGTCAGAAACAGGGAATGGGTTACAGGAGAGGGATCACTTGATGTCTCCCTGTTCAGTTCATTCCCTCTGGGGCACCTGGCATTGGCCACTGTGGGCAGACAGGATACTGGGCTAGATGGACCTTTGGTCTGACACAGTCTGGCCGTTCTTATGTTAGGTCCCTTTCCAGGGATGTCATAGTCCCTGGCTCCTTGAACTTTTTTCCCAATAGCCACTGTGAAAGGTATGGATTTGATCAGCACAAAGAGATCTCACTTTATTCCTCTTAATAAGAAGTCTTCACTAACGGGGGGAAAGTTTGCTTTCTAGACTCTGATGGGACGGTTGGGTTCACAGAGAATGTTGGAACCTGGCCAGAGAACTTTCTCCCTGGGAAGAAAGCTCTCCTGATTGCAGACAGATTCCCTGACTTATTGGTCTCGCCCACATGCGCTGGGTCTAACTGATTGCAGACTTGAGTTCAGATAGGAATTTTCTCCTGGGTCAGATTGGCAGAAAGCTTGTTTCTTTGCTTTTCTCTGCAGCATGGGGAACAGGTCACTGGCAGGTTTCCACTGGAGTTAAATGGAGGGGGATCTGTAACTTGAAGTCTTTAAATCGTGAGGTTAGGGACTGAAGTAGTTGGTCTAGAGTTCGTGGGTCTGTTACAGAAGTGGTGCGGGAGGAAGGATTTGTAGCCTGTGATATGGAGGAGGTCAGACGAGCTGATCAAACAGCCTTAACATGAATGAGGCCTTTACTTTGATGGGGAAGAAGCATGCCCCTCTCTTAGGCTGTGTCTACACTGGCCACTTATTCCAGAAAATCAGCCACTTTTCCGGAATAACTTGCCAGCTGTCTACACTGGCCCCTTGAATTTCCGGAAAAGCACTGATGATCTCATGTAAAATCATCAGTGCTTTTCCGGAAAAACTATGCTGCTCCCATTCGGGCAAAAGTCCTTTTCCGGAAAAGTGTTCCGGAAAAGGGCCAGTGTAGACAGCAGAGTTTTCTTTTCCGCAAAAAAGCCCCGATTGCGAAAATGATGATCGGGGCTTTTTTGCGTAAAAGCGCGTCTAGATTGGCACGGACGCTTTTCCGCAAAAAGTGCTTTTCTGGAAAAGCATCCTGCCAATCTAGACGCACTTTTTCCGAAAATACTTTTAACGGAAAACTTTTCCGTTATAAGCATTTCCAGAAAATCATGCCAGTGTAGACGTAGCCTTAGGTTATGTCTACATTAGCCCCCTAGTTCAAACTAGGGAGGCTAATGTAGGCATTCGAAGTTGCAAATGAAGCCCGGGATTTAAATATATCAGGCTGATTTGCATCTTCCCATCTGGGAGCCATTTTTAAATGCCACTAGTCCGGACTAACTGCCCGCTGCTTCACACGGCAGGGACCCGGTAGTTCCAATTAAAGCTCCTAATTCGAACTACCGTTAAACCTCCTTGCATCTCAGTATGGACGTTGTTTGGTGGGCCAGGAATTCTCGCAAAACTAGCGGTTGAGGTGCAGAAGGGGGTGAAAGGGTGGGGGTGTACTCTAGGGTGGGGCCAAGCATGAGGAGTTTGGGGGCAGAGGGTTGTTTTGGACTGGGACCAACAGGGTATGGAGGGCGGGGTGGGGATCAGGGCTGCGGCAGATGGTTAAGGTGTGGGAGGGGGCCAGGGTGCAGGCTCGAGGTGGCTAGTACCTCAAGAAGCTCCTAGAAGCTGCAGCATGTCCCCCATCCAGCTTCTGCACAGTGGTGCAGCCTGGTGGCTCTGCACACTGCCCCCTCTGCAGGCACCACCCCTGCGGCTCCCATGGACCGAGGTTCCCAGCCAATGGGAGCTGCAGAACCCAGCGCTTGAGCGTGCGGAGCCGTCTGGCTGCCCCTGCTTCCACAAGCTGCGTGGAGTGGGGCACGCCGCCAACCCCACTCCCTGGAGGGAACCAGAGGGCTGGAGTAAAATCCCTCATGGGCCAGACATGAACTTCAGGTCATCGTTTACCACTTACCTTATACTGGGGTGGGCAAAGTTGCCAGAACCTATATAGAGCAGGGGGCAGCTGTGTGGAGAGACTACACTCCCTGGCAAGTCATGAAGTTATGCTCCATGGCTGGCCCTCCCTGTGTTCTATACCCTTGCCCCAGCATCATTCCGTTCCCAGCACGCTGAGTTTCCAGCTCACACTCCCAAGGTTGGTTTGTGACTGAGAACCACCGAGCAGGGTGTATGAAGGCAACTCTGGGAGTGCCGGCGGGGGACAGTGCAATGTACTCCTTTCCCTGAGAGCCCATCTGCCCCGCACCACAAAACGCCTGACACTCAATTTAGAATCAAATTAATCATCCGGCCACAAACTCATCACCAACCCCAAGGCAAATCTCTTCTTCCAGAGCAAGCGACAGACAAATAGATCCCTAGCTGGGTCCTGAAAACCGCCCTGCTGGATGTTGAGTGCTGTTACTCAAAAGGGCTGCCACCGACCGAGTTGGTTTCATTTCTTGCTTTGTGCACAGGAAGGAAAAATTTGGCCACTTCAGATGGATTCTGCAGAAAACAGTCCCTCTGCAGCAAAAAAAGCCATGCTTTTGTTTCCATGTTGTGTGTGTTGAAAGCTGCCCCTTTGAGCACCTGCAGTTCCCGCAAACTTCATACAATGACGTTCAACAACTCTAAGCATCAGGCCCAGAGTCAGACATAACCATGCCTCCAGTGCGTATATGCAAGTAATCACAGACCCACCTGAGCAATACCTGTTTGCAGCTGCACTTAATTGCAGTATAATTACCCTTCCGTGAGTGCAGGACAACTCTAATTACGTTTAAAACCTATTTTATCCCATGGTTCAGGTAGCCACATTTTTCTAGTGGATGTGCCTTTTGGATACAATGTGAAAAGCACCCTGGCATAAAAGACACCCTATGAGTATCGGGCACTATTATTTCTTGTGGCTTACCAGCTGCTTGGGAACCTAGAACTCCTATCCAGGATGGCAAAATAGACACAGAAGATGCTATTTTGGTGCCTTCGCATCTGGTGTTGGAGCTGGTGTTTTCCTGTGCATATTTTCAAAACATCCAGATTGCTCAGAATAAAACTGCAAATCGTGCAACAGCTGCCTGAAGCCACTGAGAATCACGAACCCAGATACAGACAAAGGAAAGGGAATGATATAATGTATCTTTTAAATATGTGGGTTTATCAGGTGTGGGGAACCTACAGCCCAAGGGCTAGAGCTTGCCTGGTTCCGACCCCCGAGGGTCAGGGCTCCCCCCCAGCATCGGGGAGCTGGTGCTGGCACTCCAGTCCTGCAGCCTCCCCCATGGGGCTGGAGCACCCTCTCCTGACCAGACCCCCATCCCCAGGCTGCTCCTGCACCCCACAGGCACTCCTGCACCCTCCCTCCTGCCCAGACCCCGCGCCCCAAACTTGCATCCCGGCAGCTCCTCCCACATACTGAACCCCTCATTTCTGACCCACCCCAGAACCTAGAGGGCCCACAAAATGTATTAGCCTGGGTACCCCCTAGGTTCTGGTGTGCAAAGGGAATGTGGGGTGTGTCTTTCTGCTTCTCAGTCAGGGGCCAAGTCATTGTGGGGCTTTTAGTTTGAGTGGGTGCTACTCACTTTTTTGTGGGCCCCAGCTGATTTTTCTGTGGATCAGTGGCCCCTGACCCCAAAAAAGGTTCCTTACTCCTGGTGTATATCTCCAAGGCTACATCTAGACTATAGGCTTCTTTCAGAAGAAGTTTTCTGGAAGAGATCTTCTGGAAGAACTTCCTTTGAAAGAGAGCGTCTACCCAGCAAAAGTGCAACGAAAAAACAATGTGCTTTTTTGAAAGACAGTAATCACATTTCAGTTGTGATTACTGTGGACTGAGTGGCCACCAGGGCACCTGTGCTTTTTCCTGGAGGCCTCTTCTTTCAAAAAAAGCACTCTCTTCCACATCCACACACTCCTTTTTCTGAAAAAACTTTTTCGGAAAAAGCCTTCTTCCTCGTAGAATGAGGTTTGCCGCCGCCGGAAAACCCCTCCTTTCTTTCAACTTTCTGTCGAAAGAATGCAATAGCAGTGTAGATGTAAGTATTGTTTTTCCAGGCAAATGGCTGTTTTTCCAGAAAAACTCTGCTGTGTAGACATACTGGGTACGCTTTAAATAATCGCCGCTTCATTTAAATTTACATGGCTGCCGCGCTGAGCTGACAAACAGCTGATCAGCTGTTTGTCGGCTCAGCGCGCTAGTCTGGACGCTCCCCTGCCGACATCAAAGCCCTTTGTCGGCAGCCCCGGTAAACCTCATCCCACGAGGAATAACGGGGCTGCCGACAAAGGGCTTTGATGTCAGCAGGGGAGCGTCCAGACTAGCGCGCTGAGCCGACAAACAGCTGATCAGCTGTTTGTCAGCTCAGCGCGGCAGCCATGTAAATTTAAATGAAGCAGCGATTATTTAAATCGCCGCTTCATTTCCCTTTGCCTACAACCCTCATCTACATGGCTCCGTCGATGGAGCCATGTAGTCTAGACACAGCCACTCTGAGTATCCTGGCCATGCACCTAATACTAGGCGCCAATAAACATGTGATGTGGTTATCTTTTCTTAGTACACATTCCTTAAGCTTCATGTTTTTAATGTTCTCCTTTTTTCTCATCTTATTTGTAGTTTTAAGTACAATGAGGATCTGAGAATTCCAGGTTAATATCCTACCCCGTTATCAATGTTCCAACACTAACCAGTCTCCCGTGAATCTCTTTCCATACTCCACTAGTCAAACTTAGCTTCTTTAAGGAGACATCTTTCCTGATGAATGAGCATCTTGTCTGAAATGTCAGCATCTAAAAACTTCAGAGGGGTAGCTGGGTTAGTCTGTACAGGATAAACTTAAAAAACAACAAATAGTCTGGTAGCACTTTAAAGACTAAAAAAACATGTAGATGGTAACATGAGCTCATGATACCATCTCCATGTTTTGTTAGCCTTTACCGTGCTACCAGACTGTTTGTTGCTTTGTAAGTTTAGGATCTAAAAAGTTGGTGTTCCTTGAAATGACCTCCTTTAAACACACAACCCAATAACAGAAGCAAGGCTGTCAGCGCATGAGTGTGGGAATGTTTATAGCCTTGCTGACTCTCAAGGCAATCAAAAGCCCTCTGATCGAGATTTTCAAAAATGTCCTTTGGGTATGGAGGGCTGGCTTGATATAAGCAATTGGATATGGGTGAGAATTCATTTCTTGGGAGAAATGTGAGCTAGATCACATTAGTGGAGAAGGGAATTCATAATATTGGGGAAGAAAAATTGCAGTGTCCTTGGCTGGAAAGTCCTGGTCCTTGGGCACTGAGTGATATTAATAATTTGACTTTGTCAATTATGATTGCTATTCCCAGATGGACAAAGAATCCTATATATCTTAATAGTGTGAGTACAATAGAGAATGGGACCTATACACAGCACTAGCCCAATGTGCAGATGGCAATCCAAGGACGGTCTGATCCGGTGTAAAGGGATCATGCATAGATGGCTTTGTGAGTGCTCGGCAGAGATGGACTTACCCACATGCAAGAGAGGCTGGCCCCAGCTAGTCATCAACTTGGATGGAATTCAGTTCCAACTTGGATGGAATTTGTCTGAACATCACCTCTCTGGTTCACACTGGGATTCAGGCACTAAAGCCAAATGTGTGGATTAAGAACACCACCACCGGCGCACTAGAACTCACTGAATGAGAGTCACTAGTGAGTAATTTCATTGAAGTTGTACTTTCTTTGTCCTTTAACACCACTATTTTAATATAAAGAAAAATAGACCAATTAGTGTTCATCGCCAAATGAGTAGTCAGGCAATGGGAAATTGGGGGCAATACTGTATAGGCCGTGGAACGACCGTGGCAGACTATACTGGAAGAGGTGAGCTTGCAACTCCTGGCTCATACTTTACCATTAATATTAAGATTAGTTTAAACTGTTGTGGTCTTGAGAATGTACTGCTGAATAGTAAATGCTAACAGGATGCTCAACTTGAGTCAATTTAAAGGGTCCTGAATTTCAGAAGCTGGGTGCTCAGTTGGGTGTCTCAAATGGGGTACGCCCAAACAAGGCACCCTAAGACTTTAGTCTCTTCTGGATTTCTGAACTCTATGATTTGAGCACAACAGAGGTACCACCTAGCATCTCCCTGCTCATGGAAACTTAGGAGGGGACATATTAACCTCCCTGGACAGTCATTAATTGATATAAAAGTAGCCATTCTTCTCTAAAACCCTCACATCCCTATTACATAGGGGAATAGGGGAACTCCAATTCATTTGCAAATTCACCACAATCCAATTAGGCCTGAATCTACTATATAAAGGAGAATGTTTGCAAGTTTGTGCGCTAATAACTTGGACACTATAAGAGCTACCGCACCCAAACTTTGCGTGAGATACCCTTTCCTCCAGGAGAAGGTTTTACGGTACTTTTGGACCCGATTGGGCCTGAGCTCAATCTGTAAAAATCAAAATGTAACTCGCTGTGCTGCACTGCGGGGGCTGCCCTGCACACCTTAGGTCCCATGCCCGCCGCCTGAAGCCCCCAGCTCCGTCCGGGACTTGCCCCCTCCCACCCGTGAGGTTACATAAGTGACCCTCTTCTCCCCCCGCCCCCGCCAGCACGCAGTGCCCCGACCCCCACGTGCACAACAGCTTGGGCACCCAACCTGCCCCCAGCGGCACCTGCAGCCCCGGGCTCAAGCTAGGGCACCCTTCCTGCATGTAACTTCCCCTCCACCTGGGGTCGCACCCTCCCCCCACCCGCTGGGATAACACAGACCTATATTTTAATCCCTATAGAAATCAGTGCAACTTTTCTACCATTCAAAAAAAGATAATGGATGACTGTTTTTCTACTTTTTGTTCCTCCAGTTTCCGAAGGGTAACTCCAGCTAGTAAAGATTTAAATGCGTTAACACACTAGAAGGGCATTTCTTGATATTCACATCTCCCCATCAGCTGCTGAGAATGAGCCACATCCGCTGAGAGGATTAGCTGCATGAACACTGATACATCACTTTCTTTTGGTGTACTTTTCTATCTCTATCTCTGTCTTTGTAATTACCACTCCAATTCATCTGATGAAGTGGGTTTTACTCATGAAAGCTTACGCCGAAATAAATCTGTTAGTCTCTAAGTTGCCACCGGACTCCTCGTTGTTTTTGTCCCTACAGTATGTGATTCATCGAGTTCAAGACCAGAAAGGACTACTATGATTACCTTATCTGACCTCTTGTACAACTCAAGCCACAGTGCTTTCTCCAAATATCTCCTAGTCTATATCTTTCAGGAAAAAAAATCAATTTTGATTTAAATATTGCCAGAGCTGGAGACTCTACCATAACCTTTGGTAAATTTTTCCAGTGATTAATTATGCTCACTGTTATAAAAACGGTGCTGTATTTTCAGTCTGAGCTTGTCTAACTTCAACTTGCAATCATTGGGTTGAACTTCAGCCTCTCCCCGAGTTACGAACGAGCTACAGACCAAACACTTGACCGTAACTCGATCTGTTCTTAACTTGGCCCCACTGAGTTACATGCGACCGCGCTGTTCGTAAGTGTGGGTTGCGTTTGTAACTAGGGGACCACCTTTATGACCTCTCCATGGAAGCTTTGATCGTAAGTGCGAATGGTCGTAACTCGACCGTTTGCAACTTGGGGAGTGGCTGTATACATTTCTCTGTTCGGTTGAAGAGCCCATTATCAAATTTTTGATCCCCATGTAGGGTACTTATAGACCATAATCAAGTCACCTCTTAACCTTCTCTTTGTTAAACTAAATAGATTGAGCTCCTTCAATTTAATGACCATTATCATATAATGCATATCTGCAAATGTTATCAGTTGTTCTCTCAAATGTAGATTTTGCTATAAATATCAATTTCAAATTATATAGTAACTTGTTCCTTGAATTTTTTATTTTATTTGAAATATTACTCTGTGCAGCGGAAGAATATGTATCTACTCACATGAACAAATTGTGCAATTTGAGCCTCTTTTTAATTCCAAGATTTCCAGGGGGTTTAATGCTGTTGGCATTTACCAGAAAAAATCTATTCGAGGAGGTGATAATTTGTCACACCTTTGTCTTGCAATTATTTTCCACTGACTTTAAATAATCTGATTAATAACAAGAAGTGGGCCAGTCTGCTGAATTATCGACAAGGCTAGAATTCCTTCTTTCTTTTGGTTTTATCTTTTAATTAAACGTCTTCCTGCTTCAAGCCTGAAAAGACACCCTTCTAAACCTGGTTACATTTTAGAAACCTTAGGAATCAGTCTATTCCTGTCACAAGCCTCCGTATAAAAATGTTTCCATCTAAAAGTAAACTTCTCCCAGCTCTCAGATCTTCTAGGTGTTTAACCATAGCTGCCTAGAACTCCCCTCCACTCTGAGTGAAAACGTTCCTCTCATTAAGTAGTGATTGTAACAGACATGGCAATTTCCTGTAATGTACTTCAAACACATGATGGTATTAAGGTTATTTATTGTTTTGCATCAGGATTGGACATCACCTCTGTGGGGCACAAGATGTGACAGATATTCCAAAGTTATGCTCATTGTTTTCAAAGAATGATTTATGTACAGTTATGGTCTACTCCATGCTGGAGAACTACTATCGCTTGGCCAACCACTAAAAGCAGTGAGTGGTGATAAAGGCAAATCATGCTGTAACCCCGAAAGAGGGATGGTCTACTGGAGATGATCATCTATGCTAGTTTAGACTAAATTTTCTAGAGACCAGCAAAAAGAGGATTTTGCATTAAATATCTGAATTTAAAATGATTGCGGCCTTCTTTCTGTTCCTGTCCAAGGAGGTGGGGAGAGACCATTATGGATGTGTTAGAAGTATTTATTCATATAGGGCCTTAGTAAGTTAACAGGTAGCTTTTGGTGAGCCTTTAGCATGCATATAGGCCATTTTCTTATATTTATATGCTTTCTCTGTAATGCTTTTACCTTGAGAATAAATGTTCTTGCTTGCATAGAGCCGTGGTAACTGACAACAGCTGATAATACACTGGTCATAGCCTTTGGAGAGAGGCACTGGTCTATTTAGGTCATCCGGTTTGTCAGGAATATTGTGGTGTAATTTTGGTGTAGCTAGGAGCTGGGTGTACATGACAGAGGAAGAATTCAATTGCCATGAAACTCTGCTGGTGACATATGTGGAGAATGAAGCTTGCTATCAGGGTTAATAATAAGAGCTGGAAATAACAGAGCATGAACTGTAGGAATAACAGTAGGAAGAAGCTGGAGTCCATGCAGTGTTGTCTGCTGGTGCAGTGACACCTTTAAAGCTACTGTTGTGCTCTCCCAGTCTTTGGCCATCTGTGGGCTGATTTAATCCCTTATCATAAATCAGAGATGCAAAATCATGTCAGATGCCAATGGCCCAAACAGAGTCACATGGCAGCAGAGTCTCCAGGTCAATGAGACGCTCTGGACGTGCCTCTAACTCCCAGCCAGCTGGAGGCTTTCCCGTGGCTCTGATCCTGACGTTTCCTTTGCTGGGTTTGTACCAGTGGCATGGAGCTAAGCAGCCTGAACGCAGGGCACCAATCAAAGTGTGAGAATCTAAGTCCAGCCTCTGAGGATTGTGCCCGCTTGGGGTGCGTCTACATCGCACTGTTATTTTGGAATAACTAGCGTTATTCCAAAATAACAATGCGAGTGTCTACACAGCAATGCCGTCATTTTGAAATAATATCGAAATAACGGGCGGCTTATTCCGACTTTTGTAAACCTCATTCCACGAGGAATAACTCCTCTTCTGAAACAGCTATTTCGAAATAAGGCCTGTGTAGACGCTCCACTGCTGCTATTTCAAAATAGCTATTCTAAGCTATTCCTCCCCAGTGCCTCCTGGGGCTCTAAATCAAGATTGCACATCCACATTAGGGAAGCCAGACCAATTTTGAGGCTTCCCTGCAGTGTAGACGTGCTATTTCGAAATAAGCTGTTTCAGAGTAACTAGTCCAGAATAACTTATTTCGAAATAAGCGTGAGTTGTAGACCTACCCTTACATTTCTAGTAGAAATCACCGGTAAGAAATATGTTTGAGAGAGGGGGAGAGAGAGAGTTATGTATATGAAAGCAGAGTGGAAAGAAGCAGCCTAGGCCTGAGACGTCCTTTCTCACAGCAGTAGCTAATCTCCTTTCTTCAATCCAAACTGTGTTCTCTTCTGGCAGCAGGTCCTGCCTCACACTATGCCTGTGTCTACACTGGGCCATTTTTTCCGGAAAAGCAGTCGCTTTTCTGGAATAAGCTGCGAGCTGTCTACACTGGCCCCTTGAATTTCCGGAAAAGCACTGACGATCTACTGTAAAATTGTCAAAGCGGCGAGGAGTCCTGTAAAATTGTCAGTGTTTTTCCGGAAAAACTATGCTGCTCCCGCTCGGGCAAAAATCCTTTTTCCAGAAAACTGTTCCGGAAAAGGGCCAGTGTAGACAGCCCAGTAGTCTTTTCCGGAAAAAAGCCCCGATCGCGAAAATGACGATCGGGGCTTTTTTCCGGAAAAGTGCGTCTACATTGGCCACGGATGCTTTTCCAGAAAAAGGGCTTTTCCGGAAAAGCATCCTGCCAATGTAGACGCTCTTTTTCCGGAAATACTTATAACAGAAAACTGTTCTGTTTTAAGCATTTCCGGAAAAGGGTGCCAGTGTAGACGTAGCCTATAGGTGCCTGTGACAGGGCGCTTGCCTTGCACTGGCTCTTTAAAGGCAAACCCCAGCCCTGAGCAAGGGTTGGGAGTAAAGCCCCAGCTGAGCAGGCCTCACTGATTAGGGCCCAGCTGGGGGCTATATAATGAAGGACTCCTGGAGGGAGGAGGAGGTGGGGTTGCTGCTCTGGACAGAGGGCAGTAAGGACCTGGCTGCCAGAGAAGCAGGCGGCTTCCTGGAGCAAAAGCAGTGCTGGGGAAGCAAGGCAGGGCTGGGGAAGTTCTGGCTGAGTAAGCTCCCAGGTTGCAGGGCCTGAGACATGGCACGCTGAGTAAACATCCACCCCTGGAAGGAGGGCTCCGAGACTGGTGTGGGTACGGCCGGAGGGCAGTGTCCCGAAGAGGATGCCGTGACTGGGAGAAAGAGGGGAGACACCACTAGAGGGAAGGCACCCAGCTGGCAAGAAAGAGCTAATTCCCAGGACAGATGGCTGGTGGTGCTGCAGTGGTGAGTCAACCCCCTCACAGTGCCACGTTATATCAATTTATTTGTTCTCTCTTTCCTGGGCATCACTTTGACCCTAAGCTCGTTGTTTTCATGGTATGGGATGCTGGGGAAAGCCAGGTGGATTCTTCAGTGTACCGGCTACCCCTTACAGGTAAAGGTCACATGTAATGTATGTTCCAGGCAGCTCCACTACCAGGGGACTTGACTGCAGAGGCTGTAAATCAACTGAGAATTTGCTTTCAGTGGGCACTAGAAAGCACAGGAAAGAGTGCAAAATTGGACTCACCCCCCTTGGTATGTGTGTCAAATATATTAAAAAATGGCAAATGGTTGTTTTCCATAGCTCATGCATCACACACCACCAGTCTTCAAACCATTCGTCCTGAGTCTTTTTTTAAAAAAGCAAACAAACAATTAACCAAGGAAATAAAAAAGAAACAAAAACTCTCCCTTAGCCCCCTTTGCTGACCCCTTTCTCTTGCTGAGTAAGAGGATATATTTACCCAGTTATATTAGGTTGGGGGTTTGGGGGATCGCCTTACACCCCCCCGGAATTTCTTCACGCCTCCCCAGAGGAGCACCCCCCCCCCAATTTGGGAAACCACACTGTACAAGATAAACTTAAAAAAACAACAAAAGGTCTGGTAGCACTTTATAGACTAACTCTGCTACACCCTGCAGCTTCAAAATTGGGAGCATCTCCCCGGCACTTAATTTGAAATAGAGCACTCTTATTCTGACTTGCCTTGCTCCTTGTACAACGAGGGTTACCGGAGTCGGAGTAAGAAGTCCTCCAGCTTGACAGTATTTCAACGTTAGTTGGTAATAATCTGCGTCTACACAGCGGGCAGTTATTTCGAAATAACGCTAGTTATTTTGAAATGATGCTGCTGTGTTGACGTTCCCTCAGCTCATTCTGCTCTTCTCAGTTCCTCCTCTGGGTCCTTTCAGAAATTCTAGGCTCCGCCGAAGGCCCTCATGTCATTGCGAATAACTAAATGGGAGAGAAGAGGCAACGAAAAGCAAGCATGTTAGAACGCTAGGAAAGAGCCAACGCTTTGCATGGCCACATTGTGTGTGTGTGTGTGTGTGTGTGTGTGTGTTTCTCCTCAGTCGAGGGTCCCTTAAACTGTCTGTAGCCTGGTGAGGGGTCTCAGGATGTCTAGCACTGTGGTCCGTCTTCTTACCCTCATGCCTCCAGTAAGCCTTTTTTGTGCTTAACTGGGTGCTCCACAGACTGGCGGAGTAAAGGGCTGATATCCAAACACTCTCCTCAGGACTAGGCCAGCCTCTACTTTGCCTTGCAGGTTACCAATGGGTGCTCCCCCATTCCAGAGCCCTTTCGAAGAGTTTCCCTGTAGCCAGGGCTGACCTATCCATTAGGCACAGTAAGCACAGAGCCTAGGGCCCACGATACTTTTAGGGGCCCACAAAAATATTTTAATTTCTTTTAAAATCAGAAGAAAAAAAATGAACTTTTAGGGTCGAAGAAAATGTTTCGATTTTTTTCTCATATCAGAAAAAAATGAAACTTTTAGGGCCCATGGAAATCTATTAAATTTTGCCTAAAATAGGAAAAAAAATGTTGAAGTATTTAAAGTTATATTAAAGATAATTTTTAATATTTTTTTTATGGAGGAAGGGGCCCACGAAAGTCATAATGCGGCCCTGGCTGTAGACCCTTATCCACTGAACACTTTACTGTAACGAAAGTGGCTGACCAATCAGCTCTTTGGTATGCAGCCCTGCATTATCCCTTTCGTGGGAAGCTCTTGCATCTGTTTTCAGCATATGATGGCAGCAATTCCCTGCCTGACTGGGACCGCAGGCAGATGAACCGTTTTCCAGGGCAGAGGGAACCGGGCTGGCTTTAGCAGGAACACAGCCAGCATCTTGGCTGTCCGCAGGGGATCAGGGCTGGGGATCGGTGTAGGCAACTAAGCAGATTTAGTGCACCCTGTGACGGTGCATTTCATATTCTTGAGGGAAATATGCTCCTGAGACTGCTCTCCCCAAGGAAACAGTGCACACCCCAGCTTGTTTGCTTCAACACAAAATAAGCTGCTTATATAACACCACTGCATTGTGATGTGTTTATACCGAAAACTCTCCGAAATTCATTATGACAGTTCAAGATTTAAGAGGCAGTGAGTAGAGATAATGGAACCAGAAGGGTTACCTACAAAACAAAACCATAATGTGCTCCTTAGAAACTAAACTCCACAGGCTAACCAGCTGTCCGGATCCACACAGACATCATCTTCCTATCCAGCTTTTCTCTCCCCAAATGCCCTTTGCAGCAAACCCCGGTTGAGCTTCTGTTTTCAGGAGTTTCGTCTCTCTGCCCAACTACTTCCTGAGTGCAGCAAAAAGGGATGTCCTTTTGCCTTCCTCCTCTAACTCTCAAAGTTATTTGTGGTTTCCCGACCACCTCTACCATTCCCAAAGCAAAACAACCCCTTTTGATTCAGTCTCTAGTATCTGTCTGCTTCATGACTTCCCATGTTAACGGGGCTTTCATTGTGTTAGCTTGCATGGCTTAATTTACAGGTGAACAGAGAAATTTCTGCCCAACAAATATTTATACTTACCCCTTTGTGTATCAGACATTAGAAACATATTTTCATTATTCATACATAACTTTGTACATGGTGTCTGTACATGCATTTCACAGTGATACTAATGATCAGCATAATACTGGCTTTCATTTAAGATCTTACATGACACAATTTGGGGAAACAAAATGTACATGCCAAGATCATATTTTTGTAATCCCCTTGGCAGCTGGCATGGGCGGGGAGTTTCTGGTGTTACAAGTCAGAAAAAAAAGGGTTTATGCTTAAATCTGTTAGGTATATTGTCTGGCCAAACAATCCCTAAAATGCTCTATGTACCGATATGTTGTGAAGCCATTACAATTCCACAAGAACAGTATGTTTTAAATGTAAAAAGAGGCTTTAAGTGTCAGTTACTGTCACTGATACATAAATATTTATTCAGTAAACTCAAAACAAAGATAATCTGCCTTTTGAATAAGTATTTTCAGACACAGAAATGAAGTAATTTAAATGTAACGGAATGAGCCTCAGATTATGAAACAGAATAGACAAACGCACAAAGTAGGGATAAGACCAAGTAATAAAATTATTTCCTCCATTGCCAACAGTGGGTACATGTTAAGGTCTGATAAGCACAGTGTGTATCATAAATAACTGTTATCACTGTTATGTTGAGAGTATGCAAACACTAATTCCCACAACTCATGTGGGAGGTAAATATTATTGTCCATGTTTTACAGACACCAAGAAAAAGGCAAAGTGATACATCCAAGGCCACAGAATTAGTCAGTGGTAGGAAGTCAGGGTTTTCTAACTCCCACCTTTGTGGTGTTCCAAATGACTCTCAGCTCTGCATACTCAGTGAAAGGCTCTTCACATTTATTGGGGACAAAGGACCTTAGAAACTACTGGGCTGACATGGAACCAAGTTCCAACTAATGCATTCTGTCTCTGAGAGCAGCCAATGGCAAATGGTTTAGAGGAAGGTATAAGAACCCCACAACAGACAGATGTGGGATTATCTTCCCACATATTAGGTCTCCCGTCTAGTAGTTAAAAGATTGAGATATTTTTGTCCCAGGAAGTTTAATATCCTGTTCCAAATTGTCATTAGTAACAGTTATTTTTACTCTGGATTCTGGGCGAATGCCCTTGACACTCATTATCAAATGGGAACTGGCTGTCTAAGAAGGAGTACTACAGAAAGGGATCAGGGGAGGGTTGGGTTGTCATGCTAAATATGAGCCAACAGTGTAACACTATGGCAAAAAGAGCAAACGCCATTTTGGGATGTATTGGCAAGTTTGTTGTCATCATGATACAAGAATTCTTCTGCTCTCCTTCAGGCAGATATGGACTCCATCGGAGTATTGTGTCTGGTTCTGGGTGCCACATTTGAGGAAAGATATGGGCAAATTGGAGAAAGAGCTACAAAAATTATTATCTCTAGAAAACATGACCTATGAGGAAAGACTGAAAGAATTGGATTTGTTCTCTCTGGAGAAGAGAAGACTAAAGGGGGAGGGGTGGCATTCTAACAGTTTTTAAGTACATATAAGGTTGTTTCAAGGAGGGAAAAAAAACCATATTAACCTCTGAGGATAAGGTAGGAAGCAATGAGCTTTGCAACAAGAGTGGTTTAGATTGGAAACTAGGAAAAAACTTCCTGTCCTGGCTGTTCTCCGTGCTGGCATTTTGAGTGCAAAAGGTTGAGGGCTTGTAAGAGACTTTAACATACCTTGGCGCTAAAGGCTTAATAACTCCCCAAGATCACATATTACCCTGCCTTGGATTGATATTGCTGCCACCACCCAAAGGCAAAAATATCCTCTGAAAAAACCCAGGGAGGTGCAGTTGGGAATTCCTTCCTACATAAGAATGACCATACTGGGTCAGATCAAAGGTCCATCTAGCCCAGTATCCTGTCTGCTGACAGTGGCCAGCACCAGGTGCCCCAGAGAGGGTGGACCGAAGACAATGATCAAGCGATTTGTCTCCTGCCATCCCTCTCCAACCTCTGACAAACAGAGTCCAAGGACACCATTTTATCCCCTGGCTAATAGCCTTTTATGGACCTAATCTCCATAAAATTATCTACCTTCTCTTTAAACTCTATTATAGTCCTAGCTTTCACAGCCTCCTCTGGCAAGGAGTTCCACAGGTTGACTACACGCTGTGTGAAGAAGAACTTTCTTTTATTAGTTTTAAACCTGCTACCCATTAATTTCATTTGGTGTCCTCTAGTTCTTCTATTTAGGGAACTAATAAATAACTTTTCTTTATCCACCCTCTCCACACCACTCATGATTTTATAGACCTCTATCATATCCCCCCTCAGTCTCCTCTTTTCTAAACTGAAAAGTCCCAGTCGCTTTAACCTCTCCTCATATGGGACCTGTTCAAAACCCCTAATCATTTTAGTTGCCTTTTTCTGAACCCTTTCCAAGGCCAACATATCTTTTTTGAGGTGAGGAGACCACATCTGTACACAGTATTGAAGATGTGGGCGTACCATAGTTTTATACAGGGGCAGTAAGCTATTTTGGGTCTTATTTTCTAACCCTTTCTTAATAATTCCTAGCATCCTATTTGCCTTTTTGACCGCCGCTGCACACTGTGTGGAAGTTTTCAGAGAACTTTCCAAAATAACTCCAAGATCTTTTTCCTGATTTGTCATAGCCAAGTTAGCCCCCATCATTCTGTACGTATAGTCGGGGTTATTTTTCCCGATGTGCATTACTTTACACTTATCCACATTAAATTTCATTTGCCATTTTGTTGCCCAATCACTCAGTTTGGTGAAATCTTCTTGGAGTCCCTCACAGTCTGCTTCTGTCTTGACTATCCTAAACAGTTTGGTATCATCTGGAAACTTTACTACGTCACTGCTTACCCCTTTCTCCAGATCATTTATGAATAAGTTGAAAAGGATTGGTCCCAGGACTGACCCTTGGGGGACACCACTAGTTACCCCTCTCCATTCTGAAAATTTACCATTTATTCCTACCCTTTGTTTCCTATCTTTAACCAGTTCTCAATCCAAGAAAGGACCTTCCCTCTTATCCCATGGCCATGTAATTTACACAAGAGCCTTTGGTGAGGGACCTTGTCAAAGGCTTTCTGAAAATCTAAGTATACTATATCTACTGGATCCCCCTTATCCGCATATTTGTTAACCCGTTCAAAGAACTCTAATAGATTTGTAAGACAGGATTTCCCTTTACAGAAACCATGTTGACTTTTGTCCAACAAATTATGTTCTTCTACATGCTTCACAATTTTATTCTTTACTATTGTGTCGACTAATTTGCCCAGTACTGAAGTTAGACTTACCGGTCTGTAATTGCCAGGATCGCCTCTAGAGCCCTTTTTAAATATTGGTGTCACGTTGGCTACCTTCCAGTCATTAGGTACGGAAGCCGATTTAAGGGATAGATTACAAACCACAGATAATAGCTCAGCAATTTCCCATTTGAGTTCTTTTAGAACCCTTGGATGAATGCCATCCGGTCCCGGTGGTTTGTTAATATTAAGTTTTTCTATTTGTTCCAAAACCTCCTCTAATGACACTTCAATCCAGGACAGTTCCTCAAATTCATCATTTCCTGTGACTTAAATCCATATCCAAGGCATTCCCCACCGTGTTGATTGCCTATAGGTGACCTCTGCATGAGGTAAGCCCTCCAGCTAAGGATTCAGTGGGATTTAAATGATGTGTGGTCCATATACTGACTGGCTGTATTGGAGGTGGTGGTGGAGGGCTAATTCACCCTAATGCCATCATTTCTGGAACAGTGCTGGCACCAGTGCAAGCATTTACAAAAATATAAATAAGCTTTTGGATATATATATTTCTCAACGAGCAAAATTGCTTTGTTCCTGTGTTTTTAGTGTCATTATTGAACAGGCACAAAAATTGTATTATGAAATCATCATATATGCGAGAGAGTCTCATCAGCTTAAGCGTCTTCCATAAACAATTTCGTAAAGCTGGAGATTAATTTTTTTTTTATTTTATTTTCCCATCTCCTCAGCTGGCCTAATGGATGAAGATGTTTTAAAGTGATGAACATGTTTGTGAGTGTGGGTGTAAATTTGCACTTTGTTTTTGCATCGCTTCTCCCTGTCATGATAAATGGATGGAGTACTTCTGTGCAGGAAACGTGTTCCGTTGCCAGGAGTGATAAGTAAATGCCCTTCGGCCATGCTACTATTGAAGCAGGACCTGCTTTTCAGCTTGGAAAAGAGATGACAAAGGGGGGATATGAGAGAGGTCTATGACCAGTGTAGAGAAAGGGAATGAAAAAGAGTTATTTACTCCTTCTCCTGACACAAGAACCATGGGTCACCAAATGAAATTAATAGGTAGCAGGTTTAAAGCAAACAAAAGGAAGTATTTCTTCATGAAGCATACAGTCAACCTGTGGAACTCCTTGCCAGAGGATGTTGTAAATTCCAAGACTGTAACAGGGCTCAATTAAAATAATGGATGATATATCAATCAATGGCTATTAGCCAGGATGGGTAGGAATGGTGTCCCTACCCTCTGTCAGAGGCTAGGAATGGATGATGGGGGATGGATCACTTGTTCTGTTCATTCTCTGAGTCACCTGACATTTATCCTATCAGAAGGCAGGATACTGGGCTAGATGGACCTTTGATCTGACTCAGAATGGCTCTTCTTATGTTCTTATACATCCTTATCACTGTAATCACCAGCAACTGGCACTCTGATCTTTGTACATTATGGATGTGTGGTACTAAGTGGAAAAGAGGTTGGTTTTTTTTTCCTTCCTCTTAACTACTGATCATGAGCTGGCATTCACTTTGCATTCATTAGTGCTAGACTAGAAAGACAGTGGGGGAAAGCATACAATGTACCGTGGTAGCAATTATTTAAAAATAAATAGGGGGTGGAGCAGAATGCATTGTGTCATTCAGTGTTCCAACAGGAAATGAACCCATTCTTAGAAGCAGAACATGTTCATAACCCCGTGCGTTCACTATGAAACTGTAAACAGAGTCAATGGTAAGCCTGTATTGGCATGTGTGTTTTTAATGCTTGACAGAGTACTTGACCTTGAAGGGTAAGGCTGCTTAGGGAGTGGAGGAGTGAGATTTCCTTTGATTTGGACTGTAATGAAATTTGCAGTGCCTCATGACCCCTGTGATTTGGTGCCTTGGATGCTGTTTTGTGAAACACCACAGCTTGGATCGAGAGTGTCCAAAAATCATTACCCTCTAATGGCTGTTAACGGGGCCTGTGGAATGACTTGATAGCCTTGGTCCGATTCCTCGTGGACTCAGCTCCACCTCCCCAAAATCACTATCACAGATGGGTATAACAGCGCCCAAGTTTGGTCATTTCAGGTGTTGACTGGCAGCCCTGGGAGCATAACCGGTGCGATGGCACACAGGTATTTTCATGCTACACTTCCATCCGTTTTCTGCAGAGCCTGGGAATGGGTGACGGGAAGGGATCACATGATGATTCCCGGTTCTGTTCATTCCTCTCGGACATCTGGCATTGGCCACTGTCAGCAGACAGGACACTGGGCTAGATGGACCATTGGTGTGACCAAGTTCGGCCGTTCTGATGTTCTTTGCGGTTATCTGAAGGAACGACATCTCTGGGTAACTCTTTGTATATTCCTCTCTTGGCCTTTGTGCCGAGACTGGTGACAAGAGGGGCTCAGCTAGTCAAGATGTGCAGATGCAGAAAGCTCAGTCAATAACGTTACACTGGAGGCAGTGTGGCCTAGTGGCTTTGGAACTGAATTAGACATCAGGAGATCTGGGTGCTAGTCCCAGTGCAGCTGCTGTCCTTCAATGGGACCTTGAGCAAGAAGCTGCACTTTTCTGTTTCTTTCCTGTTTGTCCCAAGAGAGTCCCTGTCTGGAAGAGCCTACAATCCAAATACATACAGGGCTTAGATTCAGTTGGAGTGGTGGGATTAGAGTCAATTGGGGGAGTGAGGAGGCTGTAGTTGCTATTGTATTAAGAATTTCTGTGGGGGATAGCCTTTGGCCTGGTGCATTCCCAAGTTTTGTTACCATAATATCTGAGGATGGTCCATGATGCTTCAGAAGTGCTTATATAAAGGGTCTCCTCTGTTATGGCTCAGACCCAGGAATCTTCTCCGAAACTTTGCTGATTTCCCCCTTTTTTTTTCTTCTTGGTGTGAGATCCGCATGGGTCATGCTGTGGTATTACTGTGTGGCTACATTTGCACTGCCTTTCCCTGCACTCTTCTTCCCGTGTGGGCAACTGCAAGACTTTCGAATGGTCTGTGACCCCTTACGGGCACTAAACATAGTTTAAAAATACATTAAAAAAAAAAAAACCCTGTACTTTGAGTTTTTTCAATGAATGTTGTAACTGGTTTGCAAAGTGGTTGGCTGAGTTAAACCGGATAACGCTCCTCTGTGGTGGCTAAAGGACATATGTGTTTTCAAAGACTGATGCTGCATGTGATAAGAGTGATTGGAAATGTACCATTTTAAGATGCATTTGGACATCTTTTCACCCACCACTGAACTCACCAACTGTTCCACGAGCACAGCAACATCGCTGTATGGACAGTAAATGGAAAATACAATTCCAAAATTCAAACTGCAAGGGGAATTTAGGTAGGCAAGATATTCTGACCTGAGCTGGAATTTGCTTCTGTTATCAGTTATAGTTTTTTTAATACCACAAGCTTTATATATATATGTGTGTGTGTGTGTGTGTGTGTGTGTCTATACACACACACATACACACACCTGTATATACAAAGGTCGGACTAGACTTGCACTGCATTTTGAAAAACCTTTAGAAAAACAACATAGTCTAGCAGTACCTTAAAGACTAATAACCATGTAGATGGTATCATGAGCTTTCATGGGTACAACCCAATAGTGGCCAGGTTGTACAACCCAATAGTGGCCAGGTTGTACACTAGTGGTTGTACCCACAAAAGCTCATGATACCGTCAACATGGTTTGTTAGTCTGTAACTGGAAAAACTTTAAAAAAATGAATAGTCCTGCAGCACCTTAAAGACTAAGTCAGCTACCCCTCGGAAGCTTGATTGCATTTTGAGTCATTTCTTTACTCCTGAAATAAAATAATGCATTAGATCAACTCTATGACTTTCTGTGAAACCACAGGCCTCTTTTAATTCTTTGATTCCAACCCAGAGAGTCTGGCCAATGTTCTATAAGAACTGATTATTTCAGAACTATATAAAGTTTGTTCATATCGGCAGGTATCTGAATAGGAAAATGGCTTTTTCTTATTAATGAGGCTGAGACTAAAATGTGCAGCTGTTGTTTGCAAGCTCTTTCCAAATGTGACAAATTCACCCCTGCAAAGCATCATGCGCGAGTGACAAACACACAAAACCTCAAAGAAAAATAATGTCAGAAAATCCATTAGAGCACAATATTCGGCAAATCATTTCAGTTGCTCTGTAGGAGACTGTGATATGGCCCTGTCTAATCTGACTAGCTATATTGTGTCTCTGTTTGTATGTATGTGCATTACATATTTTTAGGCTTTTATTTTCTTCAGTCCAATTTATTGCTTTGCTGCTATTTAGGTCAAAATGTTGTTGTTTTTGAATTCCTTTAATCATGGCATCAGAAGGGCATAGAAGGCAGACAGAGGCTATTTCATTTAGCTTTTGTTCTATCCACAAAACAAAACAAAAAACACACCCACAACCAGCCTATAATGACATTTTAAAATGATGGACCACTACACTGTCCGAGTCTTGTAAAGTTTTTCCTGCTTAGTGGAATCAGGCTTACTGTCCATCTAGCACCTAGACCTCTGAATAATATTTTAGCTTTTAAAGCTCTTCCTAATGTAGCTTTAGGAGGAGGCAATATGTATCACTGGAAAGACTGGGAATCAGGACTACTGGATTCCCTGATACGGAGTGTACCTCACTGTAGCAATTAAACACCTGCTGCCAGGACAGGTTAGGTGACTTAGACTGACAAGGTTCAATATGCAGAGCAGTAATATTGCTGTGCACATGTCAGCTGACCTAAGCCATGGGTCCTTTATTTCAGTGTAGATGTATCCTGAAATCATCATGGACTTGGGCATGTCACTTAACTCCTCATTTCCTCCTTGTTATGTGTGAAGATCAAGCAAAACATAATTGGCTAGATTCTAAAATGGTCTAAAGCCCGTTTATTTTCAATTATGTCTTCAGACTGAACCTCTCTAATCCAGCACCCTCGGGACCTAAGCGGTGCCGCATCAGAAAATGACCTCCTGTGGTGTGGTACAATATCGTCTAGTATCGTTACCCACCCTTCCACTGCTTACTGGGCTCTTTGAAGACATGAGGGGTAAATTAGAGCTAAATAAAAGCACAGACCCTGAGAGCCAGGGCTGGTGGCTGTAAACAAACTTTATGGGACTGTGGGAAACTTGGCCACACCCATGAGAAATGGACATCCGGCTCACTAAAATCTACGTCTACACTGGTGTGTTCTCACGCAAAAACTCTTTTGTGGAAGAGTTCTTCTGCAAAAACTCTTCCAGTAGAGAGCATCTGCATTGGCATGTGCTTTTGCGCAAGAGCATTCATGCCAGTGTAGACGCTCTCTTGCGCAAGAAAGCTCTGATGGCCATTTTAACCATAGGGCTTTCTTGCGCAAGAAATTCATGTTGCCTGTCTACACTGGCCTCTTCTGGAAGAGCTCTTGCACAAGAGGTCTTATTCCTGAGCAGGAGCATCAGAGCTCTCGTGCAAGAAGCCCTGATTTTATACATTAGAACGTCAGTTTACTTGTGCAAGAACACGCAGCCAGTGTAGACAGGCAGCAAGCTTTTGCGCAAGAGCGGCTGCTTTTGCGTGAGATCGCGCCAGTGTAGACACAGCCATGCTGTACTACGGGTGTTACCAGACACGAGAGTGCCAGACCAGAGCAGTTCAACCTGTATTAATCAAATCTTCAGTATAGTTCCATTGACTTCGTAAAACCTTTGCCAAGTTATAATAGTTAAATGTCCAACCCCATGTCTGTTAATCTTCTCCATGTGGTAAATACATAACTATTTTTCTATCCCAACCTATTTTTTTCTTTGTTTGGTTTTGTTTGGTGATTAGCGGAACAATTACTTAACCCCAATATATCCATACAACCCCCCCCCCAACTTTGGTAAAGGTTAGTAAATCCATTACAAGAGCAAGACTGGTGCTTTGCCCTCTTGTCTACACCCATAAAACTAGTGCTGATGCATTGTGTTTCACATAATGAGTACAGCTGGGAGAGCTATTAGCAGCAAACAGTTTATTTGATTAGTGCAGCCACTTTTGTCTGTTTGCAGATTATTAGACATATTTTCCCAAATTTGTTACCCACCATGGAGATGGTTGGAAAATAAATACTCGCAGTGAAAAAATAAATGTACATTTTTCTATGAAAACCCTAATAGGATTTCTGCCTTTGGTTAGCCAAAAAAAAAAAAGTTTCCTTATCACTAAATAACTGGAAAACATAGAAAGAAATGGAATTTTTCACTTAGAAAAACGGCCATTGTGGGATTTTGAATATAAAAACTGAGAAAGCCCTTCTCACAAATGTTTCATTAATGTTCTACACAAAAAGATTTCTGTGAATCGGGGCTTGAGTTAGTGTGCACTGAATACAGGCAGTCCCCGGGTTACGTACAAGATAGGGACTGTAGGTTTGTTCTTAAGTTGAATTTGTATGTAAGTCAGAACTGGTACATATTGTAGGGGAAACTATAGCCAAACATTTCTCCAGAGCTCAGTTTTATTCTCCCACACCTCACTTCCCTCAGTCCTTTATTCTCAAGCTGAGGTGTCTGCTGAGAAAAGCTGCTCTGCGTCTCCCTGGTCTGCTGGGGGGGGAGGCGCTAGCTTCGCGTCTCTCTGGTCTGCTGGGGGGGAAGCAGCTAGTGCGGGGTTGCCTCACCCCGTTTGTAAGTAGGGATCCGATGTAAGTCGGATCCATGCAACCCGGGGACTGCCTGTACTCACTAACCACCCTGGGCTACACTCATACACACCCGTTTATCCCACATTTGAGTCTACCAAATCTCCTGTTAGCCTCATCTGCACTGCAAAAAAACCTGAGTCCCCCATTCTTAAACCCCATATTCTTACAACTAGAGCAACAAGAGAACCCCCATAAGTGGTGTAAGGCTTAAGACATACAGTTGAACAGGTCTGATTGCATCTAGTAGTATGCAGTGTGACACAGCTACTACTTAACTTTGGTAGATCCTGTGCTTTCAGGCAGATGACTTGTCTCAGTCTCACAACAGCCCTCAGTTTAGACAGCAGCTTGCTGTTTGTTCTCATCGTTGGCTAGCATGGGGGAAAGAGCAGAAACCAAGCGTCCTACTTTCTGTGGCCCATCCCAGTGGTACAGGTAGGGCAAACCTTTACACCAATACCAGTCTCTTTCTAATACTGAAATGGAGATCTGGTGGGGAGAGGAACCTGACCCATGCTCTACTCCGGATTCCAGCCTATTGACCCTGTAATAGCAGCAGTTTATAATGTTTCTGTCCACACTGTTTAGGGTTACAGCCTTCCTCAGCACCTTCCTTCCCAGAGAGTCTTCCTTCTAGTACCTGCTTGCACTTTCTTCTTCCAAACCCTCAACCACACTTTCTCTCCTCAGCTCCTTCCTCACACACTGCACAAATAGAAAGGGGAGTCTCTGTAAGCCAGTCTCAACTGGTTCTTAACTGGATCCCAGCTGTTCTAATTACTCTTTCTCCCTAGAGACCAGAAGCCTCCTAATTCGTTCCAGGTGTTGTAATTGGCCTGACTGCTCTGACTGATTCTAGAAGGTTCCTGCAGGTTCTGGATCAACCCTTGTTAGTCTACCCTGGGGCTGTGTCTATACTGGCGCATTCTTGCATGAAAACGGCCGCTCTTGCGCCCAAACATGCCGCCTGTCTACACTGGCCATGCGTTCTTGCATAAGTAAACTGACGTTGTACTGTAGAAAATCAGGGCTTCTTGCGTGAGAACTCTGCCGCTCCCTCTCAGGAAGAAGTCCTCTTGTGCAAGAGCTCTTCCAGAAGAGGCCAGTGTAGACAGGCAACATGAATTTCTTGCACAAGAAGCCCTTATGGTTAAAATGACCATCAGAGTTTTCTTGCGCAAGAGAGCATCTACACTTGCATGGATGCTCTTGCGCAAAAGCACATCACTTGCGCAAAAGCACATGGCAGTGTAGACGCTCTCTTCTGGAAGAGTTTTTGCACAAGAACTCTCCCACAAAAGAGTTCTTGTGCAAGAAGCTGCCAGTGTAGACATAGCCTGGGTATTTAATCTGGGGCTAATTTATTTCCTCTCTCCTATTCTCCTGTAGCCCTCTGACCTGACTGTCACAGCAGCAATACAGAAATCTAATACACTACCCAGTTCATTATGCTACTGTCAGGGCATCTTTCAGTAGAGGCAATACTTGTATTTGTCAATAATTTTATGTCTTCCATTCACAAGGAAGCTGATTTTGCTAAAATAAATGACATTGAAGTGATCTGCGATGCATATGTTAACCTCTTTTCATTCATATTTATTCCATACAAGTACAGCTGTTCTCCAGATAGAAAGGCTGGTCCCGCCACTTAGCAGCTGAATTACAGCAAGGGGAAGTGGATTTGATTCCTTCATCTGCCACAGATTCTTGCACTCCCATTGAATGCCAGCGTGCCTCAGTTTCCCCTCTGCAAAATAAAGAAATGGGCACTTCCCGATATCACAGAGGTATTATGAGGATAAACACATGACAAGATTGTGAGAGGTGCAGTCACTGTAGTAATGGGGACCAAACAGGTACCAAAAATACACACTGAAACTATAAATCAGGACTCTCTGATCCGGCAATATCCATGGTCTGGAAGGACCACGGATGTTCCAGTACCAGAGTCCTAGCGGGGAGCTGGGAGCCCTGTGTCTAGGCTGATCAGCGTGCCAGGTGTGACCCAAGTGAACTGCCTGATGCAACCCAGCTGGGCTGCCAAACAGGGATGTAGCCTGATGCGTCCAAACAGAACTAATCAACAGGACAGGGAGCAAAGCATGCTGGGAGCTGGGCTGTCCGAAACCACCAGCTTAGCAGGGAAGGAGATGGGGGACCAGAAAGGCAGCAGGGCTGGTGGTGGGGTGGAGGGAAGCCATATGGGAGGCCAGTGACCAGTACAGAGCTTGGGAGAGGCCAGTAGTGATGGGAGAAAGGGAGGAGATATGACTTCGTGCTCCAGCAAAATCCCTCATCCACGACCAGTCAAATCCTGAGTGTGCCGGACCAGAGAGGTCCAACCTGTCGTGTTGTTGGTCTCAATGAGAACAGCTCCGGTGGCTGACATCCAGGAGCAAGAGCTCACTCAGAAAGGGACCAGAGAGCACAAATGGCGTGACTTCAGCCAGGTTGCAGCTGACCGGGGACAATGCTAGGAGTAGATGCTGTTTTCTGAAACACCATTGAAGGGCCCTTGTTGCTGGACCACCCTGCATCTTTCCAAGAGCAGTCCCATTGTGTCCATGTCAGGGCCTGATTGGCCTTTTCAGACTGACAAAACCACGGGAGCAGTAACGGCTCCTTTCCGGCAGCCTCCACCATTGCCAACTGGGGCCGACAAGAGGTTGATCATTGCTTGCAGAGAGAGAAAGGTGACCCGCTCTATGTTGTGCGGCTGTTGTTTCACCCAGAGACACAGCCGTTCTGCTGCACAACGCCTCCTTAATTAGGCTGCCAAGGAGGAGTTGAGTGACTGTGATTCTAAAACTCCTATGGGCAATGCTCTACCTATTATAGAACACGGAGCCGCCGTGCCAAAAATAGATACTCAGGCCATCTCAGGGGTGGAGAAAGGACTTCACAAATCAGGGGTGCTGATTCTGCAGCCTAAAAGGAAGTGGGATGAGGACAGCCGAAATGTGAATCTGCCTCCAATCTTTCGTGCATTTGGTTTCCTCTGTTTTGATGTGAAGAAGAAAAGTGTCTCCGGGTAAGTCTTTCCCACCAACCCTTTCAATATTTAAAAAAAAAACCTGTTGTAGAAGTTAGTAATGAAAACAAAAAAACAAACAACCTCCCCCACATGTGATAGAATTGATCGCTAAAAGACAGATCCAAGTGCTTGAGAATTCCTGGAATAAATGGTTTCTACTCCTTCCATTGGAGAGACTTGCCTATAGCACCATGCAGTTTCCTGTCCAGACATTTTTTCCAGATATTCGTCTCACATTTTCCGTTTAATT
Organism: Pelodiscus sinensis; assembly: GCF_049634645.1. Taxonomy (NCBI): domain Eukaryota; kingdom Metazoa; phylum Chordata; order Testudines; family Trionychidae; genus Pelodiscus; species Pelodiscus sinensis. The sequence goes on along the minus strand of NC_134717.1, from coordinate 5,215,252 downwards.
TCATCCCATCAGTTATTTACTTGGTTAACCTAGAAGAAGGGCCGTCCTTAGGATTCATGGTGTCCCTGTGCCTGATGGCAGCTGGACGTGGCTGATTTTCGTAGAGAGGTGATTTTATAATCTTCAGCCAGGCACGAATGAAATATTTTAAAGCAAATTTTAAATGAAGGTTCTGTCGACTAACACAGTAAATTCAGAAACTGACAGTCTGTATCTGTTGAATGGCTTCATTACCTGGTGAATGGCTCTTTCATAGGTTCATTGTTCTGCTAATAGCTCTGGCAAGCTCCTTCCACTTTTAATTTCACTAGATCCTCTCCGGAGGAAGCAGAACCAAAGACCAAGGATAGGAAGAGATAAAGAGATGGACATAAAGACCCCGTAGTGCCCCAAATTCTCAGGTGCCCTACACAACTGTACATTCTGCATATGTTTTAGGATGGCGCTGCCTAGAAGTTGAGGAACCATACAATTCAGAAACCTCTCTAATTTTGAAGAGAGCTTCAGGTTCATGAAGAGTGTTTGTTACTGTTGTTTTAATTGAATGGTTGTATCTAGAGGTAAGGGAAGTTTTGTAGGAACAATACCTTAAACTCAAAGGCCCATCAAACATACACATCGGGACTTCTTGTGCTGTATACTTTTAAAACTGGCCTTTTATCATGGCGGGTTTTACCTTGGGAAACCTTTTGTCATAATGGCAGCAGCTTTGTAGCACAGATTCTAAAGACAGGCCTCCTATCGGCATACTAAGTTTCAAGCCAGTCTGATTTGTACAAATGCGGTTTTGAGAACTAGAGAAATGTAGCTTTAAATGGAAATATTGTTTCACCTTGACCTGTGGTGTCAACAAGTGCTGTCTCCTAATTAGTGACTAGAGGAGTCCTCCCTCCACAGCATGATTAGGCTATTAAAAGGATGTTAATTTCACTTTGTATTAGGATGCTCCTTTCTTTCCTGTAGGCTCTTGTAGTGAGAGTCCCACTGTTAGTTTTTCCCATTTCCCTGCTTTGATTATCGTACATCTCAAGTATATCCCCAACCCAAACACATACACGTTCTTGATGAATTTCCCAGTGCAGTGGAATTAGGTTCCTTCAGTTGATCTAACCCTACATTTAACTCTTTTCTGGTAGTTCTAGTTGCAACTGAGGGTACATCTAAATTGCAGGTCTTAACTCGAAATAAGCTATGCAAATTGAGCTACGTCAATTGCATATCTTTTTACACAATAAGCATCTATACAGCACTTATTTTGAAAGAGAGCACTCTTCCTCCGACTTCCCTTACTCCTCGTATAATGACGGTTACAGGAGCTGGAGTAAGAAGTCCTCCAGTTTGACAGTATTTTGACACTGTTTCGAAATAACTGCCTGCTGTGTAGACATGGACTAAGTTATTTCGGAATAGCGCTAGTGATTTTGAAATAGTGTTGCTGTGTAGACATACCCTGACTCCCCTCAACTAATTTCTATGAAATTTGTTCCTTTTTATGTTTCAAAAATGTGTCCGTTTGATCAGCTCTAATTGCATCCTCTAGCTGTCTCAGTTGAGCAAGGCACGTATAAATTAAGATCCAAATACCACAAGTGCGTTCTGGTCTTAATACCAAATTACAAGATCTAACAATACCCATCGCTTGTCCCATTATCTGTTCTCTACTTGGATATGAAAATCCCCTATTTCAATGAAATATGTTACAAATAAGAATCGTGTAGGATTCACAAAACTCCCATCAGCCATGGTTGGAAAGAAGCCACTTCACTAAATGAAGTTTCCTGTCACAAACACCACCAAACAGAAAAAATGCCAACAATTGTGAGATATTCTCACATATTAGTATATGAACTAGGGGCCATCCAAATAAATTAATAGGTAGAGGTTTTTAATAGAACTAAAGGAAGTATTTCTTCACACAACACACAGTCAACCTGTGGAACTCCTTGCCGGAGGATGTTGTGAAGGCTAAGACTTTAATAGGCTTCAAAAAAGAACTAAATAATACATGGGGGACAGGTTCATCAATGGCTATTAGCCAGGATGGTCAAGGATGATGTCCCTAGCCTCTGTCAGAAGCTGAGAATGGGCAACAGGGGATGGATCACTGGGTAATTACTTGTTCTGTTTTCTCCTTCTGGAGCGCTTGACATTGGCCACCATTGGAAAACAGGTTAGTGGGCTAGATGGACCTTTGGTCTGACCCAGTGTGGCAATTCTTATGTCCAGGATTGACACAGTTTATTTAGGGAGAAATGGCATCTGCTAGGCATAGATTTATTTATTGATGGGTGAAGTCTCCATCACTGGCTTCCTTTGTCTGTCTGTCTGTCTGTCTGTCTGTGTCTGTCTGTCTATCTAAAATAACACAATGTGCCATGATTTTGAAAGCTACCCAGAATTGGCTATGCCCACACACCTTGAAACATGCTGTGCAACAGCAGGCATGTGAGAGCATTATGGTTCCAGTCAAGCATTAGAAACGGTTTGGGTTTTTTTTAACATTGATCCGTGGTGGTCTTCCACTGAAGAATGTTTAGGGACCCTGGAAAGCATTTAAGAGTGTCAGGGAACTGGAGGATGGCACTGGGCCATCTGAGTTTGCCAATAGGCTCTGGAGACTTAGTGGGCACCTGGAAAAGTAAATAAAAATGAATTGCAATAGAATGCTAGGAAGTGTCGAGAAACAGTGAGTTTTGGACGAGCCATTTGCTGCGCGAGGCAGAGTTTGCAATCCACGGCAGAAAGGGTATAATAAAACCCACTGCGCAAGGAAATCACTCCAATGGCTATCGCAAGCTTTTTACTGCAGCTTCTTGTGTTGGTTTCTTTCCCCCCTCTGGTAAACACCAGGCAAGCAAACTGTGTGACTGTCTCCTAGGCAACTGTACATTTTCACCATGATGCTAACGGAGAGGTGGAGGCCGGAATAGAATGATCCCAGAAGTTTAAGAACATACAAATATGAAATCTCAGCCATCCTCGTGGAAAACCAGCTCCGTTGTTATAGAGGTGAACAAGCTGAGACGTGGCAAAGGGGCAACTAGTTATATACAGGGAAGTCTCTAAGAAGCATTGAAGTTAATGGATTTTAGCCTGTGCTGTACACGTCTAAGAACTTTGCGGACTACAGTAGGTTCTAAGTACGTGCTTAACTCCTATGGTCAATTTGGACCATAGTGAACAATAAAATATACTGGAGGATACACACACAAACCTTTTTCTCTTTTTCAATCTTTTTAATCTCAGACTTCAAATTAAACTCAGGATCATTTTCCTGCCTTTAGCTTTTCCCCTCACGTTTGAGTCACAACAACCAGCGAGATGGACACACATGGTCCCACCAAAGTCTTCTGAGCTGGTATGCTCTTCAGGAACTGTGGCCTTAGAACTTCCTCTTCAAAGACTATAGTGGAAAAGAAAGAACTGGGGAAGAAAGCAATGGGGCCAGGAACAAGTGTGAGTGGATAAGGTGGTTGCAATTTTTCTCCATTGGACAGCTGGATCGGATTCACTGATGGGCTATGTCTACACTGGCATGATTTTCCAGAAATGCTTAAAACGGAACAGTTTTCCGTTATAAGTATTTCCGGAAAAAGAGCGTCTACATTGGCAGGATGCTTTTTCAGAAAAGCCCTTTTTCCGGAAAAGCGTCCATGGCCAATGTAGACGCGCTTTTCTGGAAAAAAGCCCTGATCGCCATTTTCGCAATTGGGGTTTTTTTGCAGAAAAGACTACTGTGCTGTCTACACTGGCCCTTTTCTGGAACAGTTTTCCGGAAAAAGGACTTTTGCCCGAGCGGGGAGCAGCATAGTTTTTCCGGAAAAGCAGCTGATTTCTTACAGTAGATCGTCAGTGCTTTTCTGGAAATTCAAGGGGCCAATGTAGACAGCTGGCAAGTTATTCCGGAAAAGCGGCTGCTTTTCCGGAATAAGTGGCCCAGTGTAGACACAGCCATGGTGTTTGGAAACAGAACAGTAACTAGCATTCCCAGATGGCTACAAGTCAAAGATTGGGTTTAATTGCAGAAAACGGGTGGAGATACCTATGTAAGCCTGGCATTGAAATAATGTGCACCAATTAAATCCTACAATTTGTTCTTTGAGAAAATTGGTAAAAGAAATTGCAAACTAAACCCATTACCTGTATGAGGATGAAGAGTGTCCCCTTAAGGGTATGTCTACACTACGGAGACGATCGACCCTCTGGAGATCAATCTTCTAATTTTCGAGTTAGCGGGTCCAGTGTAGACCTCCACGTTGAATGTTGAAGGCAACCCCGATTGGAGTCGAGCACTTCTCATTCTGAGAGGAGTAAGGGAAGCCAATGGGAAGATGTGCTCCCATTGGCCTCCTGCTGCGGCGGCTCGGCTTAAGGAAAGCCAAATCCAGCTATGTATTTTGCATAGCTGGATGGTGTACTGGTAGCGAACTTGCCTGGTCAGGTGTAGACCTAGGGGAAAGGATGTGAGTAACTCCCAGCTTTACAGTAACTCTGGGGTAATAGATTTCCCAGAGATAGATGGCATGAACATCCAGTCTCAATAATACGAATCAAATTCCATCTATCCCATGGAAAACCAGGCTGCCTCCCTCCCATTTGACCTATTGCATTATTTCTCTTCATGCTACTTTAATCTGAATTTCCTTCAGAAAGAGGATTTTGTGCTGCAGCCGCCCAGACAGAAAGATGAGGAGTGGCAACCAAGAACTTGGATTTTTTTTGTTCTGTTTCCTGCAGGGTTGCACTAAAGTAATAATAAAGTTGCTTTCCTCTGAAATAACATGCCTCTGAGTGAACTCCATCCCACAAAAGCTATTTAAAAGGCCGTTTCTGCTATTCCACCTGCATGAATAATATCAAATACTACACAGAAGCCTCATTAAATGTTTCTGCAAGAGAAAACCATAAGCAGGAGAATGTTATATAAAGATTTGACTTAATAGGACACTATGCACTTTCTGTAGGACTCGTTTCTTACATACTTAGGAAATAATAAAATCTGATGCGCAAAGGCAAAGTAGTTAAGGAAGATAAATCTGATACTAAGGTGCAAGAACCTGATTCTCCAAAGATATTTAATAGGGCTGGTTTTTCTCCTTTTCTGACATCAGCATTTGATTTGAGCATTATTTCAAATAATTATTTTTAATAATACCTGCCATTTTTATGATATTACAAATGCTAAGTAGTTAACTACATTTTTATTGTAGTAAATCAAGGCATGAGGTGAACACAAAGTTTAAGTCATGGGCAAAAAAATCACCCCCAGACAAATGTAGGTTAGGGAGACTACACAATAACGAGGGGCGTACATATATGCATTTTAAATAAATGGAATTTTATAGTCAGCCAAGACTAAATTCTAGTTAGCACTGGAAAATTGGCAGACCCTTCGAATGGACACTTAACTACACAGCAAAAGTAGCATGCAACTGTACTTGTAAATATGAACATCTTGTGGTTCAAGTGCTGCAATGGGTCTCAGGAGATATGGGGTCATTACCAACTATTGGCTCTGCCACTGACTTCCTGTAGTATCATGGTCATGCCACTTAATCCACCAGCATGAAATTCTGTAGTGCCACTCTCGGATGATTATTATTTATTTGTATTATGATTATGCCTAGTCAGTTCAATCATGTACCAGGGACATATTGTGCTTGACACTGTACAAATACAGAACAAAAGAGCATTGAAGAGGCACCGAACTCACAACCCAAGGAAAAAAGTAGGTTCTATTGACTTTTGTGCTTTCACTGTAAAGACCCATGTCATGACTAAGTTAAGGGTGTGACTAAACTTCTCCCCTCTGTTGGCAGAGATATGTAGATTAGGCACATCGATATTGCAAATGAAGCCGGGATTTAAATATGCCACTTTTTTTCGAAATGGGGCTTTTCGAAAAAAAATGGCAGTTTAGACAGGGATCTTTTTAAAATAAACCCCTTTTTCAAAAGATCCTGTACCCCTCAAAAAGGGTGTGTCTAGACTAAAGGGTTTTTTTTTTTAATAAAATGGCCTTTTTTTTCGAAAAAAAGTTCCCCTGCGTCTAGATTGCTTCCACATTCTTTTGAAAGTAAATCTAAAGAATGCAGCAATTTTTTTGATCATAGAAAACCTCATTTTATGAGGAATAACGCCTTTTTTCGAAAGTGCTCTTTTGGAAAAAAGGAGCTCTGTAATGCAAACTGCGCTTTTTCAAAAGAGAGCGTCCAGACTGCCTGGGTGCTCTTTCAGAAAAGTGGCTTGCTTTTTCAAAATACTGTTTGTAGTCTTGATGCTCTTTTTCGAAAGAGACTTTTTTCAAAAATATGTTTCAAAAAAGCCTCTTTCAAAAAAGGCATGTAGCCTGGATGTACCCAAAATGAGGTTTATAGGATATTTCAAAAAAGAGTTTTATTTTCAAAAGATCCCCATCTAAACTGCCGGGGTTTTTTTTTCGAAAAAGCCCGTTTCAAAAAAAGCAGCAGCCGACATTATGTAAATGAAGTGTGGGATATTTAAATCCTGGCTTCATTTGCAATATTGATGTGCCTAATCTACATCCCTCTGCCAACAGAGGGGTGGAGTTTGGACACACCCTAAGGCAGCCCAGGGAGCTGGCTACGATACGTCAGCTTATCCATGAGATGGAAAGATGCAAGTTATAGCCCCACTCTTGATATGCCCTTTTCAGCCCCCTCGTTCACCATGCTGCTTGGGAGAACAGCCATCTTCTGCCATGCCAGAGCCAAGGGAATCTTCCCCTAGATATATGGGAGGCCCCTTTTAAAGGCAAACTTTGAAGGCTCCTTTGCTCATCTTTGGTCCTTAGCAGAGGGAAGGAGGAGTGGTGAATCTTACTTGCTGTGCCTCAGTTTCTCATTCAGAAAATGGGGAATAGTAATAAAGGTTGAACCTCTCTAGTCCGGCAACCTCCATGGTCCGGAATGATTTTAGTTAGCTGGATGTCCACTTATCGCAGGTGTCGCTAAATTTCCTGTGGTTCCGTAAAGTTTGTTTACAGCTATCAGCCTTGGCTCTCAGTGTTTTGTGCTGCTGTTTAGCTCTAATTTACCCCCTAAATGTCTTTTAAGAGCCTAGTGAGCCGTGGAAGTGTTGGTCATATGGTAGCCAATACTGATCCAGCAAATTCTCTGATTTGGCATTAGCCAGGTCCCGAGGGTGCCGGACTAGAGAAGTTCAAACTGTACTTCCTTTCTTTCATGCTTTGTCTGCCTTTGCAGTGGGGCCAGAGTATCAACTCCAACAAGCAATCAATGGCAAAATTCCCATTGACGTCAGTGGAACCAGTATTTCATCCTTGAATTGTATGTCTGCCAGGGTAGGGGCGGTTTCCTATTCCATGTATGTTCATGGCCTAGCGCAGGATCCATTCTCAGCTGCAGCGTCTGGTGCTGCTTTACAGCAGCACACAACAGATCTGACTATCTACACTGAAGACCACCTCACCCTCTAGAAGACAATCTGCATACGGAGCATTGTTCGGTCAAGGAGGACTGTATAAAATTGGCCCATGCATTCTCCACCCCGTCTGCAGTCAAGACTCAGTGAAGCAAGCCTCCATGACTTCCAGGGGTAGATAGCCTCCTCATTTCTGCATATCCATTGCACATATGATTCAGGAGATCTTCGGGTATTGAGATACATCAGAGTGTTGACTCTTGAGTTGCCATGAGAAGGGTCGTTGCTTATGCACGTCAGAGTCAGCCAATGGGAGGCCCTTAAATAAATACGAATGTCGATGATCCGTCGCCCCTCAGAAGTGATGCACTACATGGGCGGTTACATCCCCTTACGCAGGTGCCTGGCTATTTATGCAATCATGTCAAATCCAATCATTTCCAGCAAGATAGTTTTATAAGAAATCAGCCATAGCAAAACGGAAAGCTTCCAAATGAAATCAAAAGTTTCCCTACCACCTTAGCCAGCTGTAATGTAAAATGTAGACTGCGACGGGCTGATAATCCTCTTAGCAACAGCATATGCGTTTCTCTTTTTTTCTTTCCAAACCCACAGCCTTCCTCAGCTGTCAGTTAGCAGCCGATTCCCTCCTTTAATCTTTGCTAGTAATCACAAGGGTGAAAAGTAGTCTAAAAGCCAATTTGGGGACAAATTCAACCTGGGTGCATGAAGCCGGTGCAATTCCATTTGACTTCCATTCAGGTGCAGCACCAAACCGGAATTTGACCCTTTAACTTCTGGAGCTTTACAAGGCTGGAGCCTTGAGCACTGAATTCAGAAATACTTTCTTCCGCCTGACAAACTCTTGCCACTTGCCTTCAAAAGAGTGGAAGTGGTACAGTCATTCCTCTCTGTTTGCACTGCTGACCACCCTATGTATACCCAGTAGCTTCAGGGGGTAGCTGAGTTAGTCTGTTACAGAAAAAAACAACAAATGATCTGATAGAACTTTGTAGACTAACAAAACATGTAGATGGTATCATGAGCTTCCGTGGGCACAGCCCACTTCTTCAGATGACCCGAGTTATGAGTTTAGGATGTGCACACCCAAAATAAATAGGAGAGAGGAAGGGGGGGGGGGGGAAGAGGGGAGGTGGGAGACAGAGAGCAGAGGGAATCAGTAAGTATCTGAAGATTGAGTAGTTAAAACGAAGCAGATAAGAATCAAAGTCAATAGAAAGTATCCTTCCTGACATGGGAGTTTACACAAAGAGCTGTTTGCACCTTCAATGGCTGTTAAGCTGGTAGTGTCTCAACCAACTTTCATCATGATTGAGTCCATTAGCATGTGATCTGAATTTGTGGATGAACTGTAATTCCAATACTTCCCAGTTATTCTGACTCTCCTGCATTCAGTGATACTCTTCATCACAGTGTGGCAGATGATAGAACAAGGAACAATGGTCTCAAGTTACAGTAGGGGAGGTCTAGGTTGGAAAAACTTTTCCCTAGGAGGGTGGTGAAGCACTGGGATGGGTTCCCTATGGAGGTGGTGGAATCTCTATCCCTAGAGGTTTTTAAGTCATGGCTTGACAAAGCCCCAGCTGGGTTGATTTAGTTGGGATTGGTCCTGCCTTGGGCAGGGAGCTGGACTCGATGACCTCCTGAGGTCTCTTCCAGCCCTGGAATTCAATGATTCTATGACACTGGTTTGGGTGAAACAATTACTAACAGGTCATTGTCTAGTCTAGCCACATGTCGTCCTTGTGCCGTCTATTCCTTTGAGGTGACTTTTTGATGTCACTGAGGTTAACAAACCCAGAGGCGGTGGTAATGACCCATGAAACGACAGATTGGTGAATGAGTTGAAAGCAGTGTAAGTAAGAGTAAGATGGCTCCTATATTTTCTGGAAGCTGGGAGGGTTGGTGGTACAGCAGAGCCAGTTTGAGACAGTGTGGCTGTGTCTAGACTGGCAAGTTTTTCCACAAAATCAGATGATTTTGCGGAAAAACTTGCTAGCTGTCTACACTGGCCGCTTGAATTTCCACAAGAACACTGACGATCTCATGTAAGATCATCAGTGTTCTTGCAGAAATACTATGCTACTCCCATTCGGACAAAAGTCTTTTTCTGAAAGACTTTTGTGCAAAAGGGCCAGTGTAGACAGCACAGTAGTGTTTTCCGCAAAAAAGCCCCGATCGGGAAAATGGCGATCGGGGCTTTTTTGCGGAAAACCGTGTCTAGATTGGCCACGGACGCTTTTCTGCAAAAAGTGCTTTTGCGGAAAAGCATCCTGCCAATCTAGACGTGCTTTTCTGAAAATGCTTTTAACGGAAAACTTTGAGAGAGTCCCAGAGCTTAAATTGCAGCTCCAGCCACAATGTTTACACCACAAGTGAACAGCTGCTTAGGTGGAACAGTTTAGCAGGAATCAGTTGGCACGGGTCAGCCGAGGGTGCTCACTGCAGTATAGACATAGCCTGGGTGTCTAAGTTCCAACAGAATTGACTTGCTTGTCCTCACCTCAATTTACAAACCACCACTCACCCCTGTAGAACATCTCTGAATTTGACCCCTCTACTTCCATTTCCTAGTCAGATTGCAACACTCCAAAGCAAGGAACAGAGGGGAATCACTAACATTCCTTCTCACAGGAGCGCCTTTCTATGTCCAATCCTGCTTAGCTTGTGAGAACATCCCATGTAGACCTTTGGGTATCTTCATATGAATACAGAGGTGGTATCTAGTACATTTTAGTCTGGGATCACCCACGAACTGCAATAGATATGCAGCTTAAAAAGGAGACACTTGCTTATCAGGGAAATTAGAGTAAGAGCTAGAAGACATTTGGCTGATTTGGTTTGGGGAGGGGTGTTGTTATAGTTGGGAACTTTTTGTACTCTAAAGAAACAACAGAATGTTCATAATCAGCGCTGAGACCTGGGATGTAATCAGCATAAACAGAAGGAAAATACATTCAGATGTGAGAGCATTTGGAAATATTATAAATTGTAATTTGACAAGGGGCGAAAATGCAAAGTGTTGACGTTTATAGCTCTCAGCGGGGGCTGATCCCGCTACTGGCGCCGGAGTCTCAAAATGTGTTAATTGGGAATGGCAAGTTTAGGACTTAGCAATTCAACTGAAGCTCTGAGAACTTCACCTTGTGAGCACTTCTGGCTCTAAACGGCTGAGCTATAACGGCAGGGAACTAGGTGCTCCATGTGATGTGCTGAGTGACAATTAAGAACATAAGAATGGCCATACTAGGTCAGACCAAAGGTCCAGCTAGCCCAATATCCTGTCTGCCGATAGTGGCCAATACCAGATGCCCCAGAGGGAGGGATCACAACAGGTAATCCTCACATCAGCCACTTCCAGAGAAACAGAGGCTAGGGTAAAATTCTAGCCTTCACCACATCCTCTGGCAAGGAGTTCCACAAATTGACTGTAGTTAAGAAAATTCCTATTTGAGAAAGTGCAGGATCCAGGAGCACAATCTGCCGACAATATCTGCTTAATCTCACTTCTGACCTAATAGGGTCTTCTACCTGATTCCTCCCTGCCTGGTTAAACACTGGAATAAATTGCCTAGGGAGGTTGTAGGATCTCAATCTCTGAAGATATTTAAGAGCAGGTTAGATAGACATCTATCAGGGATGGTCTAGATGGTGCTTGGTCCTGCCGTGAGGGCAGGGGACTGGATTCAATGACCTCTCGAGGTCCCTTCCAGTTCTAGGATTCTGTGATTCTCTGGGGCTTTGAAGCCAATATGTTTCATGAAATCCTGATGTTAAATACATAGATGCTGAATATTCTTCACCACACCTTACCCATTACAAAGATAGCTTCCCCAATTATCACCTCTAATACCATTAGCTCACAGACTTCTACCTTTCCCCACCTCTAATATCATTACCTCACAGACACTTACCTTCCTCCCCCCCCCCTCCCGCATCTCCCTTCTGTTCTGAAATGTGATTTGTCCTTTTCATACGTGTTCACTTTTTTTTTAATTGTATCCTTTGGTATATATGGTTGTGACTATTTTCTTCCACTATTTGATCTGAGGAAGTGGGTCTGGCCCACGAAAGCTCATCACCTAATAAACCATCTTGTTAGTCTTTAAAGTGCTACATAGTCCTGCATTTTGCTTCAGCTACACCAGACTAACACGGCTACATTTCTATTACAAAATCCTTGAGTATTTATCCAGTCTCCTGCAGACAAAGCTATGATTGGCTTCACTAGAAGTTCTGCTTCAATAAGGATGGGGGCTTGTCTCCTTCCTGCAGGAATTAACTGCTGGAAGGGATGGCAAGATCCCTGGGCCAGCTCCTTACTCATGAAGATCAACATCTCTCCATTAAAGTTAATGGGTTTACACCAACTGAGGACCTGTGAATTTCCTCCAGTGGAGTTTTCAGAGGCTGATTTGCCCTCTGATAGTAATGCTGAGAGAGTTTGTTCCCCGAATGAGTGGGACTTTAGAAATACATGGACACTCTTTATAGGGCTGGTCCTCTCTGACCCAAGGGCAGCATAGCTCCGGAAGCAGCCATTCTGTCAGGGACTCCCCTATTGGTAACTCCCCCCATCATGCCACACCTGAGATGGAAAAAATGGTGCTGAGCTACCACATCTGTAGATTTTAGTGGGATTTGCAGGTGCTCTGCTCCTCTGAAAATCAGGTCACTTCTGTTTAGAGTCTAATCTGAGACACTAAGGCCTTGTCTTCACTTAGTGGAAGATCGATGCTGCCACAATCGATATTGCGGCGTTTGATTTAGCAGGTCTAGTAAAGACTCGCTAAATCACACTCTGAGGGCATCCCCATTGGAGGCTGGTACTCCTGCTCCTGCAAGGAGTAAGAGAAGCCGATAGGATCATTTGCTCCCATTGGCCTCCTGCTGTGGGCTGGTGGGGAAACTCATATTAAGGTACATCATTAACATAGCTGAAGTTGTGTATCTTAATGCAACCTTCCCCTTTAGTGTAGACCTGGTGTAAAGTGTGCAGCTATATTATTTATACAAAACGAAATCTGAAATGCCAGCTTCTTTTGTTCCCCCTGCTTTTTTGGCAGTATTGAACTTTGAGATCACATAGAGAAATCTCTTCATTCATTTGTTTCCCTGTTGCATACAGAATAAATTAGAGAGCCCTGCTGGGAAAATTTGTTGTTACACAGGAACTGTTCCTGAATTCTTTATATGGCCCTTGCTTTCACGCAGAAGATTTCATTAGACCCAGGCAATGGTCTGGGTGGATGCACTCATATTTTAAAACGGGTGATTTCCATTTAACTTGGGGAAACCAAAGCTAGCCAGGTGTAAACTGATGAATGTTTATTGAGGGATTCTACTAAATCATTATAAACCATTAGTTGAATGAAGAAGAAGGGCTCTTACACAAAAGGGTTTTTTTGCGCAAAAAGGCACCGTCTACAGATCCTTTTTGCACAAAAACCTCTTCCAAAAAAAGGATCGGAAGGGGAAATGCAAATGAGAGCACAACATATGCAAATGAGCTCTCCATTTGCATTTCCTCTTCTGGAAAAAGCTTGTAGTGTAGCCATAGCCTGAGCGGGGACATGAACGCAGTTTTCAAGTATCTACAAGGGTGTTACAAGGAGGAGGGAGAAGTTTAGAAAAGAGAAGACTGAGGGGGGACATGATAGCTGTTTTCAGATATCTAAAAGGGTATCGTAAGGAGGAGGGTGAAAACTTGTTCTTCTTGGTCTCTGAGGATAGAACAAGAAGCAATGGGCTTAAACTGCAACAACCGAGGTTTAGGTTGGACATTAGGAAAAAGTTCCTAACTGTCAGGGTGGTTAAACACTGGAATAAATTGCCCAGGGAGGTTGTGGAATCTCCATCATTGGAGATATTAACCAAAATGGGTAAGGATGGTGTCCCTAGCCTCTGTCAGTAGGGTTGCCAGATGGTTTTAACAAAAATACTGGACACGCTTGACTTGACATCACAATCTACATTACATCTTATTTAGAAAATACCGGATATTTATATTTTCTCAATTTGTTTCCCGAACAGAATGCTCAAATGCTGGACTCTCCGGTTCAAAACTGGACACCTGGCAACCCTATCTGTCAGTGGATGGGAATGGGTGATGGGAGAGGGATTGCAATGATGGGAAAGAGATTGCTTGATGATTCCCTGCTCTGTTCAGTCCAGCTGGGGCACCTGGCATTGGCCACTGTTGGCAGAAAAGCTACTGAGTTAGATGGACCTTTGGTCTGGCTCAGTATGGTTGCTCTTATTCTTATGATATTGAAGAACAGGTTAGATAGATATCTATCAGGGATGAGCTAGATGGTGCATGGTCCTGCCATGAGGGCAGGGGACTGGACTCGATGACCTCTCAAGATCCCTTCCAGTTCTAGTATTCTATGATTCTAATGATTCAATAGTTAGATGCAGGCATGCCTGGACAGTCCTTTTTTGTGAGCTGGAAAATATCCATAACTTTATACTTACATTTTTATCATGAAAAGATCCTAGCCTCTTTTGAGAAGCACCCTAGGATACTTGTTTATGCAAAATTTCCTGCAAAGTGCTACTTATTAAATGCTTGCTGGGCTTAGTAAAACACGGCTCTCTCGGAATTAAGTGGCTGTGCCACCAGCAAAAAGACATATTGAATAATAAAATGCTCGGTGTGCCCAGAATTGTTTTGTGTAACTCTAAATTTATTTATAGATTTTGACTTTTATAATAGGCTTCGGTGTAGCTCTAGTTTATGATTTGCCAATGCACCCAGAGGGAAAGTTCATTCTAATCAAATTTAATATCACAAAAATAATCACAGAAACCAATCAACAAACCCTAGGCATTGTAAACATTGCAGATCATTATGTTGCTAAGTTGTTTTTACCTTGAAACTAATTCTCCATGTTACTTTCCTAACCATATAGTGCAGCTCTTACATGCTGTGTTGTTGTCCCCCAAGGCAAGTAGGTACGAATACCAAGTGTGCTAGTAGTAAATATGAACACCCTAGATATTCCTGTTCTGATTATGAGTGTGGATTCATGAAGGGTGAGGATGGGTTAGAAGAATTTCTTATATCATCTAGTAATTTGAAATGGATGGGAGGAAGTAGTGGAAAATATGCTGCTTATTTATTGTAGCTTTGCTCCATGAAGAACCGTGTACAGACGTGGGATGGGTAAGATAATCATATTGGGCTTTTTAAATTCTAATCATTATATTGTAATTGCTCATCTTTCTATTTCATGTGGTCAGCCTCATTCCTTCTTCAAACAAGAGATCTGCAAAGTGCCTGCAAGTGGCTCGCACACACTGAGGTTGAACATTTGAAATAGGTGTACTCAGAGAGATATATATTGGTCGTGTTGCCTAAACTCAATATTTACAAATAGTAATTTTCAGGCCTTATGCCACCCAGATGGAGGGAGGGAAGTAATACTATTCCCATTTTACAGATGAGGAATCAGAAACACTGAGGGTATGTCTACACTAGCCCCCTAGTTCGAACTAGGGAGGCTAATGAGGGCAACTGAAATTGCAAATGAAGCGCGGGATTTAAATATCCTGCGCTTCATTAGCTTGTTCCCAGGTGGTCACCATTGTGGAAATTGACTAGCCTGGAAGAACTGCCCGCATCTACACGTGGCAGAGAAGGGCGATTCCGAAATAAACCCCTTACTTAGAATTAACAGTTAAACCTCATGGAATGAGGCTAGTCAATTTCAAAAATGGCGACCACCCGGGAGCATGCTAATGAAGCGCGGGATATTTAAATCCTGCGCTTCATTTGCAATGTCGGTCACCCTCATTAGCCTCCCTAGTTCGAACTAGGGGACTAGTGTAGACATACCCTGAATCCTAGCCAACACTAGGACTTGATTTCAAAATAAGCCCCGTTAGGTCAAATTAATAAGCTGAGCATCCAAACAACCTCTTATTTTGAAATCTGTGCTCCTGCTTTCCTTAGGAAATAATACTCATTTCGAAATAGTTATTTTGAAATGACAATAGTGTGGATGCTCCAGTGCCACTACTTTGAAATAACTAAAATGCTTCAAGTTAGACACCAGACTTCATAAATGAAAGCCATTCTATTGCAGGATCTGGAGATGGGATTGTCGATCCCTGTTGGTGGGGAATAGATGGTGCTCTTTGCTTTGGTCTGTACTGAGCACAACCAGCATTTTGTGAACACTTAATAAATAATTGCAATTAGGACATCGGCAAGACTGAGAAAATGTATGAGGGGTATGGTAAGAGGTCAGAGCTGAGAGCTGGTTGAAAAATGAATGTTATTCTACAGAAAATTTAAATTGTCATCAACTCCCCCCCCAACACACACACAGTTTTCCAACAAAACAATAAAAAATGGAGGAAAAAGACAGCAACAATCTTGGTTTAACTGAAAATTCAGTTTTCCTGGGAGGGGGGTAGTTTTCACAGCACATTTCAAGCAGCTCTATGACTGGTCATCAAAAGTTCTCAACTCACCATCTGACTTGCTATTTGCTCGTTGTGTCCTGTGGCCTCTCACTTGCTTGACAAATCCCTCAACTACCATGGAGAGGATCACAACGTCTTCATGAAACAGCCAAACCTGGTGACTTCAACCTGGAAAGCTTCAGCCTATCCCAACAAGCTCTCTGAATATTTTGTAAAAATACAAAGAAAAAAAACCCCTCACTTGTACTGATGACGTGACAACTGCACCCAACTGTAGAACTACTGAGGACTGCAAATTTTTTTTCTTCCCTTTCAGAAAGACCAATACTCTCTATTCTGGGCTGTCTGCTTGGCCGGTGTAAATCCACTGACTTCCAGGAAGTGATGCCAATTAGTACCCGTTTAGAACTTAGCCTGTGTTTTGGAATCTTGTGTTGCTGACCTTTGGCTCTAGGCCTTGCTGCATACACAAGATGTGTGCTTATAATTCCTAACCATCTCATGCCCCTGTGCTATGAGTTTTTCACTACTTAAAGCAGCACACTGGGGCATAAATGTCCAAGCAATTGTTAGTTTCCTAAAACGTCACAGCATTTTGCCATTGTTCAATGTCCTCAGAACAAAGTTGTCAGCTGGGGTTCAGTTCTTTTCCAGGAAAACCATCGGCATGCTAAAGAGGAGAACACGTATGCAAAAATACATACTCAAGAGCAGATCCACGTTGGTCGTGAAGTGGTGTAACTTGGTGGCTATCAATGGAGCTAGGCTGTTTCACACCAGCTGAGACTTGGTCTTGCACATTCTACAGCTTGATGTGGGAAACGAAGACGTGTACACAGAGTGACATCAATAAGCTAAGGGGGGGCGGGAGAAAGTTGCTCACTTAGTGGATCTGAAGCAGTTTAAGAAAGGGTTTAAGGATTATCTTTGTCAAAAAGGAAAATCTTCATCTCTAAGGAAAAAGGACCAAGGGAAGTGAATTGAAGAGCCTTCCTTCATAGGTCATGTTCTCTAGACCTTTAATCATTCTTGTTGCTCTTCTCTGGACCCTCTCCAATTTCTTCACATCTTTCTTGAAATGCGGTGCCCAGAACTGGACACAGTACTCCAACTGAGGCCTAACCAGCACAGAGTAGAGTGGAAGAATGACTTCTCGTGTCTTGCTCACAACATACCTGTTAATGCATCCCAGAATCATGTTTGCTTTTTTTGCCACAGCATCACACTGCTGACACATATTCAGCTTGTGGTCCACTATAGCCCCTGGGTGTGTCTAGACTGGCATGATTTTGCACAAAAGCAGCCGCTTTTGCATAAAATCTTGCCACCTGTCTACACTGGCCATGAGTATTTGCGCAAGAACACTGACTTTGTAATGTAAAAAATCAGTGGTTCTTGCGCAAATACTCCGACGCTCCCACTCAGGAATAAGCCCTCTTGCGCAAGTATTCTTGCACAAGAGGGCCAGTGTAGACAGCCACGTTAATTTCTTGCACAAGAAAGCTCGATGGCTAAAATGGCCATCGGAGCTTTCTTGCGCAAGAGAGCGTCTACGCTGGCACGGATGCTTTTGCGCAAAAGCAAATATTTTGCGCAAAGGCACTGTCAGTCAACGGGCAGGGCAGTGTGTGTGTGTGTGTGTTACCGAGAACAGGTTTAACATCTGTGCTTTTACTGCTAGGACCAGGGTCCCGTCACGGAGGGCAGCCAACAGGCTGACAGACGCCCCAGAATTTATAGGAAGAGCTTATTACATCTCAGATTTCAGCTGCTAGGATACAGGATCCCTTCGCAGCGGGCAGTCTAAGGAAGACTGAGAGATGCCCCAACGGATCTGTCACCTGGGAGTGACACGATCCAAAACGCCCAAGCTCTTCCTATACCTGTCCCTTATGACCGGCTGAAGTTCTTTTAAATTGTGCTTGGTTCTGTTACAGCAACTGAAGGAGTCAGGTTAAAGATTAAACAGTTATAGGTTTATTAAAGAAGCTTATAAATCATATGGTTACAATGGCTATTGCTCTGTTTCTTAACTGCTAGCAAATATAGATCTTAAAAATTGTTACAAAGAAAATAAAGATAGAAAATAGAAATAATGGTACCAAGTGACAATTTAATCTTTAAAAAGCTCTAAGTCTATGTGTACACTTAAGACAAAGGACACATCCAGGTACAATTTTTACTCCCTTCTGTGCCTCTCGATTCCAGCGGGTCAAGCCAGGGCCGGTCCCTCAATTCCTAGGAAAGATGAATGCGAGGTGGGCGTCCCCGTGGAACCTTGGGAGGCCAATCACCTAACCCGACCAACAGGTAGATGGTAGATTGACACTCAAAGTGAGTGTGCTGCTGGACCCATCTTTATATCCATAGGGTCACGTATTTCTCTTTCTTATCTGTGATGCCAAATGGTGCTGGTCTGTTTTTTGTGACGCCAGTTCTTACAAGGGAGTTGTGAACTTAATTTACACTTGTAGGAGAGATAACTAAATTGGAAGTGCTGGGCATTCTTTTCTCAGTGGGAGATTCCTCTCCTAGGGACGACTGTGTGTGATCGTATCAACATGGGTGCCAGCCAGGGCCATTCTCGCAGCCTCGAGGTCAGCTTATTGCCTTAATCGCTCTTTTCTCATATCTATGTTTTCAGCTTACTCAGGGTCAGAGGCGCCCACATAGACTATGCTGATTTTATTGCTCCTTCTCTGCCCTGTATGCTTCAGGAACCTCAGAGAGGCAAATAAGATGGATGTGACCGGGAGGGCAGGGGTCTGTCTGGCTACAGGAACATACCAGTATAGACGCTCTCTTGCGCAAATACTTTTAATGGAAAAACGTTTCCATTAAAAGTATTTGCGCAAAATCATGCCAGTCTAGACCCAGCCCCTGTGCAATGCTAGTGTAACACTGATTGGCAGAACCAAAATTGGGACCTCTGGAGCTTAGTGCATGAGCCTCTACCACATGAGCTTAAAAACCAGCTGCCTCTCAGCTAAAGCTGTAGAGCAAACTCATTCTTTCTCTCTGTCAGTGGGTTGAGTGCCACTACCCACGACATCAAGCCACACCCGGTAGGTGAGTGGGTTACACCGCACTGAAATTTTACAGACAGTGACCGCCACCTTCTACCCGCGTCATATTGTGCAGAAGGTCCATGTGTCTGTTGCTCTTGTAGCAAGTTGGACACAGTCCTCAAGTCTGCCCTTCATATTATGACTAGTGGGACCCAGACAACTCCAGTTTCCTATCTTGCATTCCTGGCTGGCGTTGTTCCCCCAGCATCAGGCTCCAGGCTCCATGAGTGCATGCAGCCAGCTACCAAACCAGCTCATGTCACAATTTTATCCCAAAGCCATTGCCTGATTGCAGATGAGATGGCCCTTTTCTGAAATAGAAAAATTGAGTCTGATGTACTGTCTGAGACACTTGACTGACTAACGGAGGCAGCATACCTTGTGGTTCTATATTTTGGCAAGATGGCACATTTCTTGGGAGATAGACAGCGCCCTTCTGCATTCCCTGGTCTCTCCAGATCAGCTCTCTGGTGCTCCTCAGAAGAATCACAGGAACGGGAAGATCCTTCTTCATTACACGAGGATACAGGCCGTTTCACTTACATTTTTACCAGAGCGGTTTCTTGAATTCCCCCTCCTGCCACGGTGGAGTTCAGGAAGAAATTCAGTGTGTGCCATCTGCCCTCTTTCTCATCTTCAGAGGAGACAGATGCACTTGACGTCTCTGGACAAAGTTGCCAGGAGAGACTGGCTGTGTCCCTTACCCAGCATCTCATTTATTATTTGTTCTGTCAGGAGTCTGACACCAGTTAAAATAAAAGCGAGAGAAAATATTTTGCTCCAATCATTCCTTTTAAAAAGTTACAATTTTGACCTTATTAATTGTTTCCTATTTTATTGGCTTGCTTGATTGATTGATTGATGACAGTTTTCACAATTTTTTATTTTTCTGTCTTATTAAAAACAGGACATTTTTTCAAAATTTCCCCAAAATTCTTATGGGATGGGAAAACTATTTCCTGCACAGTTGTACTATATAGTATATAGATCCTACATGGCATATGGAATTGGTCTAGTGATATATGCTATCACATCCCTATAGTAGGGGCCTGTAACCCGGCTAGGCCCTAAGGCCAAGAGTGCCATAGAGAAGTCCTCCAGATGGCTAGAGTGGCTAGAAGGAAACCAGCCAATCAGAGACCAAGCGGGACTATATAAGCAGCTACAGGGCTAACAGTAGCTCAGTTGCAGCCAGAATCTGGAAGGCAGAAGGTCAAGGGTGGCTGGTGGATAGGACCAGGGACAGCTCCTAGTGGAGAGCTGCTGAGAGATGGATGGACTTGAAGGTGAGGTGAGTGCTGAACCCATTACAGGGCCATGTGCTCCATATTTCCTCTCTATTTGCCTGTATTAGTATTGTGGCTGTCCTGCCAACTTTGCATACTGAGCTGAAGAGCAGCTGTCTGCCCAAGGACTGTAAGAAGTAGACCAGATTGCATTAGTGACTTAACCACTGTAGATACAGACTCAGACATTGAGGATGTGTGTGCGGTTCTGTGGCCTGGATTACACAAGTCAGACTAGATAATTATCCTTTTGGGCATTAGCATCCAGGAATCTGTGTTACACTAATGTAGACAGATGCCAGCTCTCTGGGAGCTCGGAGACTGCAGCATCCACATTAAAACATCAGGGGTGTCTAGCACCCCTGGCAGCTGCTTCACCCTAACCTCCTAATGCCTCCTGTCCACTGGTGGACCCTCCAGTGGACTCCTTCCCCTCCCTCCCAGCACCTCCTGCCCATCTCAGACAGCTTCTTTGTGGCATGAAGGCAGCTCTGGTAGGAAGGGGGGGGAAGCAGAAATGGGGCATGCTCAGAGTAGAGGGGAGAACTTGGGGGGCAGGAAGAGGCAAGATGGGAGTGGGAACTTCTGAAAACATCCACTCAATGTGCAGTGGCAGTCAAAAAGGCAAATAGGATGCTAGGAATTATTAAGAAAGGGATAGAAAATAAGACCCAGAATATCTTACTGCCCCTTATAAAACTATGGTACGCCCACATCTTGAATACTGTGTACAGATGTGGTCTCCTCACCTCAAAAAAGATATTTTGGCCTTGGAAAGGGTTCAGAACAGGGCAACTAAAATGATTAGGGGTTTGGAACAGGTCCCATATGAAGAGAAGTTAAAGCGACTGGGACTCTTCAGTTTAGAAAAGAGGAGACTGAGAGGGGATATGATAGAGGTCTATAAAATCATGAGTGGTGTGGAGAGGGCGGATAAAGAAAAGTTATTTATTAGTTCCCATAATAGAAGAACTAGAGGACACCAAATGAAATTAATGGGTAGCAGGTTTAAAACTAATAAAAGACAGTTCTTCTTTACACAGCGTGTAGTCAACCTGTGGAACTCCTTGCCAGAGGAGGCTGTGAAGGCTAGGGCTATAACAGAGTTTAAAGAGAAGCTAGATAATTTCATGGAGGTTAGGTCCATAAAAGGCTATTATCCAGGGGATAGAAATGGCCTCCGTTTGTCAGAGGCTGGAGATGGATGGCAGGAGACAAATTGCTTGATCATTGTCTTCGGTCCACCCTCTCTGGGGCACCTGGTGCTGGCCACTGTCAGCAGACAGGCTATTGGGATAGATGGACCTTTGGTCTGACCTAGTACTGCTGTTCTTATGAGCTTGGGGGAAGGAGTTGGGTGGGGCAGGAGGTTTTGTGTGCGGGCTGCAATGGAGGGTTGAGAACCCCCCCCCCAACCCTGCAACACCAAGCCTGGAGGAAACCAGAGCCCATGCTGCCTCTTCTTGCCCCCCAAGTTTTCCCCTCTGTCCTTCCTCTTCCCTGAGCATGCTGCTCCTCCCCCTTCCTACCAGAGCTGCCTTCATGATGCAAAGCAGCTGTTTGAGATGGGCAAGAGTTGCTGGGAGGGAGGGGAAGGCGTCCGTGACATTCCACAGCTGTGCAAGAATTCCGGCCTCTGAGGCTCTGGCTGGAGCAGAGAGTGTTTTGGAGACCCTCCCACTGTGGCTCTATGAAGATGCAGCTAAGTCACCTCTTGAGAAGAATTCATATTGCGGGGCGTCTGAGTCGACCGATCAGACCACGAAGCACCAACGGGTAGTGCTGCTGAGCTGCCCTGAAACCCACCTTGCTGATGTTACCAGCGGGACTCCTGGGCGGATACAACATGTGTATCTCCAGCTGTAGCTGCAGAAAGCTGCTTTCTGCCCACACAGCCTTCTACCCACACAGCCTATCTGTGGATGCAGCTGCCTGTGGAGAGCCACATGCGTGTCTAGAGCCCTGCAGACAATTTGAATCCACAGCTGCATCCATAGCACAAAAATGAGCCTTGGGTATCCATATTGACAACGGTGGATGTGGAGAGCTGCGGACAGAAAGCAGATAACTAGAGCTTTGCAAATCCAAGGTTGGTGGTCAGAACTTAAACAGTGTCCTCCATTGCTGTGGTGTTTGAGCACCGCTGCTACTTTTCATGTGTTCATCCTTTATCCCTCCTGTGAGGTGGGGCAGGGCCATGAGATCCATATCACAGGTGAGGAACTGAGGCAACATGACTTTGCCGGGGTCCTACAAGAAGGCTGTGGTGGGGCAGGAAAAACTGGAACCATGGGACAGCACTTCCTTCAGCGTTGGTGTGCAGGAAGGGAGGGAGTCTCCCAATACCGCGTTCCACATTTCATGCCAGGCTGCAAATAGACTAGGAACAACCCTTATGATACCATCATGGAAATGCCACTTGCCAAGTGAAAGAATCTGGCATTCATTCCTAGGTGTGTTCGGTGGGGATTTTCGGAGGAGCCTAAGGGAGTTAGGGGCCCAAATCTCACTGAAAGTTGGGTACAACTCCCAAATCCTCCTGGTAATAATTCAGAAATGACTGTAGTTTAATAATAAAATTAATTAAAAAATAATGACAATAATAATCCCATAGAGGGTATAATACAGAGAAGGTTTAACATGCTAGAGCAGTATCATGCGTTGGCAGGAGAATAGACTGGAATGCCAGGAGAGCATTTCAGCGACACACTGCATGTCTGTGGCCATTCCAAATTCTGGCGTGGTCCACAAATCCTGCCTGTAGCCCACAGATAAATATTATCTTGTAGGGGAATCCCATAATTCAGATAAAGACGCAGCTGTTATATGGGGGGGAGGGGATGGGGAGATTCATTGCCTCACATTACACTCTCATGGACAATAGGCATTAGATCTTGCCTCGGCACGCTTAATCTCTTCTTTATTATTATTATTATTATTATTTATTATTAATTTGTCTAAACAATCAACAATTGTAGGCTGAGGACATGCCATGTTAATCCCTTTGACTTTTGTGCTCAACCACAGAGTAACTTACAAAGCATGTTTTGTGGGAACCTCTGGAGTAGACTGTTTGATAATAAAGGTAGTTTAAATTCAGTGCCTTCAAGCTTCAGAAAATGGCATATGAGGGGGGAAAAACCCTTTTAATTAATTTTGTGATGTATTCAGATACAGTAATGATGAGTAAAAGAAATCTGTCCTTTGGGACAAAATGTGACCATACGTATTTGCATTAATTGCCTATTTTGAACGGTTTCCTAAAATGCAATTTATGTTCTTAACTGGCAAGTGAACCTAAGAACGGTCGTACTGGGTCAGACCAAAGGTCCATCTAGCCAGTATTCTGTCTTCTGATTGTGGCCAATGGCAGAGGCCCTAGAGGGAATGAACAGAACAGATAATCATGGGATCCATCCCCTGTCACTCATTCCCAGACCGGACAAAACAGAGGCTAGCGATGCCATCAAATGAGGCTGGAATATTCCTGTCTCACCCGGAGAAAGAGGGAAGAAGCCCTTTCTAAAGTGTTAGATGCTAGGCGACTAAGGGTTGTTAGACAATGCCAGAGAGGAGCTTTGTTGGCTGTAGTCTGCTGTCCTCGAGGAGCATGGAACCCAGTTTGGAAAGGATGGGTTTAGCTTGGAGAAGCTGGACTATGGGGATTTTGGCAGGTGATAGAGCCTTCTCCTTGTTTTGCAAACAGCAGACTTGCACCAGCAGTCCCTCCACCTCCCCTGTGAGTCTCCAGTCCACTGTGTTCATCTCCCTTCAGTCCTCTTCACCCCGGCTATGTCTAGACTGGCATGATTTTCTGCAAATGCTTTTAACGGAAAAGTTTTTCTGTTAAAAGTATTTGTGGAAAAGAGCATCTAGATTGGCATGGACGCTTTTCCGCAAAAGCACTTCTTGCAGAAAAGCGTCCGTGCCAATCTAGACGCGGTTTTGCGCAAAAAAGCCCCGATTGTCATTTTCGCCATTGGGGTTTTTTTGCGCAAAACATTTTTTACCTGTCTACACTGGCCTTCTTGTGCAAAAACATTTCCGGAAAAGGGCTTTTGCCCAAACGGGAACGTCAAAGCATTTGCACAAGAAGCACTGATTTCAGACAGTAGAACGTCAGTGCTTTTGCGCAAAATCCAGCGGCCAGTGTAGACAGCTGGCAAGTTTTTGTGCAAAAGCAAGTGCTTTTGCAGAAAAATGTGCCAGTCTAGACGCAGCCCCTGTGTGGCAGTAGGTAGTCTCTGAGCCCACCTACCATGTCAGGCCCCACAGACGTTAAGCAGAGCAGTGTCTAGCTTCCCCTGCTTTGGGACTTTCTCGGTTTCCCGCCAGAGCCCCAGGCACCCCTGAGTGCTGAGAGGCAGAAACTGAAGATCCAAGGGACCTTTTTGCTTAAACTGAGGTCATGTGAGAGCTTGTGCACCTACCAGACTGGACAGCTGACAAGCAAGTGTTGTGTGAACTTTGCAGAGGTGCCAAAAATGGGATGGGAGGGGGAGGAGCTAGAAAAAGTTGTATAGTGTGGGTGCTGAGAGCCATTAAACCAAACTGCAAATGCTGTATATGCTAGAAACAACTCCCCACCAGGGGGTGCTGCAGAACCTCCCCACACCCTAGTTCCAACAGCCGTGCTGGGGTGCCCAAGTTCATTGGGAATCTAGCCCCAAGCAGCCATAAGACTTGCAGAAGGTTGGGGTTCTGTTCTGTTCCTCTAATCTAAGTCTGGGGGCCAGATGAGGCCCTTGGATTGCCTGGATCCAGCCCCCGAGGCCAAGGGTCCCCACCCCAGAATTGGGGAGCCTGCGCTGGTGCTCGAGTGAGCACACTAAATTTGGGGGTTGTGGGGAGTGTCTTTCTCCTCGGTTGGAGGCCACAGTGAGTTTTTTCCCACTTCTCACTTGTGTGCAGCCCCTGATTAATTTTTCTGTGAGTCAGTGGTCCCCAAACCAAAAAGATTCCCCACCCTTGCTCTAATCAAAGAGGAAACCATTTCTGTCATGAGGTGTAAGATTAGATGAGACTCAACGCACATACAGGCTGTTTGTGTTAAATTCCCCCCCCCCCCATGCCTTGTTCCAGTGGTGGAAGGGGAAAAACAAACCTGCTGTTTCTAAAAAGCCAGGGATCACTACCACAAATCACACTCCCCAAAAGAACCAGCATAGATCACTGAAACCCATTTGGACCTGCAAGGAGATCACTGGTTGGCACAGAGTCTCTGCGTCCCAGAGTGGAAGACGCATGAAATTGTAGCCAGGGACAGATAAAGATACAAGACCTGTCATCTGCAGTGGGTGCACTCAGGGAGGTAAACTAGAAAGCAGATGTGCAGCTAGCCATGTTATGGGGACACCTGCAAATACATTAATTAGATGCAATTAAACTGCTGGTAATGAGTTTATATCTTCTCCAAACAAAGCAAAAACCATTGGCCCATTATGCTGGAGGGAAACAAACATTATTAATAAGCACTTATAAGGGAAGACTGAAAGAACTGTTTAGTCTGGAAAAGAAGACCAAGAGGGGACATGATAAAAGCTTTCAAGTACTGAAAAGTGTGGAGGGAGGAAAAATTATTCTCCTTGACCTCTGCTGATAGGAAAAAGTAATGGGCTTAAATAGCAACAAGGGAGGTTTAGGTTGGACATGAGGGAAATCTTCCTGTCAGGGTGCTTAAGCACTGGAATAAATTGCCTCGGGAGGTTATGGCATGCCCATTATTGGACATTTTTAAGAGCAGGTTAGACAGACACCTGTCAGGGATGGTCTAGATGGTGCTTGGTCCTGTTGTGAGGACAGGGGACTGGAATTGATTTCTCAAGGTCCCTTCTAGTTCTAGTGTTCTATGACTCCACGATTAGAAATATGTCAAGCACCATTCATATTGCTTTATTACAGGTCTAATTCATTCCTTCCCTTCGCGCCCCTCCCCCCCCCCCCACTCTGGCCTCCTTCCCCAAAGTGTATCTGTCGCTTACTTCCTGGTTTTGATTGCTTGTATGTTGTCTGTGGTGATGTGTTTCTACGTGATGCTACTCAAAAGACCCCATCAGGACTGGGCATCCCATTGTGCTATGCCCAATAAGTAGGCCTCTGCTAGACCTGCTGACTTGGGGGGGCAGGGAAGGGGGAGGGCTCCGGGGCCTGGTGATTGAAAGAGTGCCAAGCCTGTCAGATCACTGCTGAAGCAGGAAGGGCAGGGAAAGAGGGTGCCATGCTCAGGGCAGTGCTGAGGACTGCTTGAGGGCTCAGGGTGGCACTGAGGGCTGGCTGACCCTTCCACTTGAGGCCTCACCCCCATTTGGGAGCACAGAGCACCCCCCCCTTTGACTGTCATCTCCCCAAGTCTGTGCTGATCTAAACAAGCTTCAGGGCAGCTGTGCTGGCTTACACCCCCTGTGGACATGGCTCAGTTTTTCTAATTCTGGATGAAGGTTTCCCTTTGTTGCTCTCTCCTTGAACCACCGGAGTTGGGCCTTTTTGAAGGTGGTGACCGGCTACGAGTGGTCCACCCCACCCTGACGCTGGTGTAGATATCAAGGCAACAACTCTTCAGTCGTTCCCCTGTGGCCCATTTCAACAACAATTATGTACAAATGAACTTCTTAATGATATTGACTTGCAATGTGGCTGCCTCTACAGATGGTGTGGAAATAATCTAGCCCTTAAAGAGAGCGATCCTGAAAGGCCAAAGACCAACCAGTACCGTGCCTCGCCCATGACAGAATGGGACTCTTTAATTACATGGGGAGAGCTGTATGCGTGGGGAGGGGGGGGGTCTCTATTTCACAATAAGGGACCATGGAACCACTCTGAGGAGGGTTGTAAAATTCAGCCATCCAATAAATCAGGGGTTCTCAACCCCCTTTTTTTGTCTGCCCATCCAACATGCTAGAAATTCACCGTGCCCCACCTGTTCCACAACCATGTTTCTCTGCATTTAAAAGAAGTAGTATTTTGGAATGGAGGTGGCCTTATTCTACAGAGGCTTCCTTCTGTTTGGCCTCTTTCTTTGGTCCATTTAAGATGAGGTAAGAACATGAGGGGAGCGTCCATCTCTAGGCATCACACAGTAAATGAAAGCAGCATGAAGGTAGCTAAACACCCAAGGGGCTATGCTAGCAGTCAAGGGCAGCCAGAGTACAGAGGTGATCTCCTGCCCTCCCTTTGTGTGAATTCCCTTTGTGCGGTGGTTCAGATCACAAAGGAAGCTCATGGTACAGCAGAGAATTGAACTGAGGCCTCTCACGTGCTACACCGGAACACTGAGCACCTAACTTCTGCCTGACCTTGTGTCACAACACCAAAGAGATGAACCTCTTAGTCCTTACAGTCAAGATTCTGAAGCATTTCCGATCTGCTCACTTGCTGCCTACAGCATTACGAAAACCTCTGCCCTGGGTTTTGAGCTTTGATAACGTCTCAGAACCCATACTCTGGAAACCTCTCTTGCCCAAAACCCATAAATCATCTGCAAACTCCATGCTGATACTTGCTTAAAGGAATTCCCATCCAGGCTGTTTGGCTTCTGTAGAATCTCTCTAATGCCATCATAGTAAGACTGTGTCTAGACGGGCAAGTTTTTCCGCAAAAGCAGCTGCTTTTGCGGAACAACTTGCCGGCTGTCTACACTAGCCGCTTGAATTTCTGAAGAACACTGACTTCTACTGTCTGAAATCAGTGCTGCTTGCAGAAATACTATGCTGCTCCCGTTCGGGCAAAAGTCCTTTTGTGCAAAGCTTTTGTGCAAAAGGGCCAGTGTAGACAGCTCAGATTTGTTGTGCACAAAAAAGCCCCGATGGTAAAAATGGCGATCCGGGCTTTTTTGTGGAAAAGCGTGTCTAGATTGGCACGGACGCTTTTCCGCAAAAGCATTTTTTGCGAAAAAGCATCCATGCCAATCTAGACGCTCTTTTCTGCAAATGCTTTTAACGGAAACCATTTCCATTAAAAGCATTTGCGGAAAAGCATCCAGTCTAGACGTAGCCCTAGATTCCAAGGCTACTGTGATCATCTGGTCTGACTTTCTGTATAACACAGGTGATGAAATTCCCCATAATTCCTAGACCGGATTTTTTTTTTTAAGAAAAAAATCCAGTCATGATTTAAAAATTCAGTGGTGGAGAATCCATTGTTACTCATGGCAAGTGATTTTAACAGTTCATTACTCTGGCTGTTAAAAATGCACACCTTACTTTCAGTCCAAATTTGTGTACCTTTGCCTTCCAACCATTGGATCATGTCATACTTTGTAAGAAGAAGCCCATAAGATACAGAGTGATCCATTGTATAACTTTATACCAGGAGTGTAAATTCCTTTTTGGACCTCCTGAAGCAAAATGTATAGACATCTCTCAATTCAGCACACACGTTTAAAGTTAATTGGGGCCTAGACTCATAAACAAATATTTGAGCACCTCGCTTCGGGTTTGAAAATGTTGACCCGAGTCTTTCAATTTCTTCTGGCAGCTGCCTTAAGAGTTGTAAAGGGTGAATATTTAATACCATAATAACAAAGTTGTATTCTGAGTGACAAAAAATGTACTTGTCTCCAGTAAGTGGAGACTGTCTTGCAGTTTCTTGAAGAGTCAGAAAAATTAGTCAAAGATATTCATACCATGGTCACTCCCTTAGAGAAAATTATTTCTGGTAGACGCTGCCTTCCTCTTTGTTAACAAGAATGGGTTTGATTTGAACGTGCCGTGACTCCTGAACAGTACCTAGACTGCTTGGCATTCGTTTTTGAAATCTCTATTCATTTCTGTGGCTGTTTCAAGCTTTTTCCCTCTTCCATCCCACATTCCTAAAGGGTGTATTCATCATCGTGCCTTTCCCTGGGGTCATGGACACCGTGCCTAAGGAGCAAGAGGTGGGACCATTCCCCCTTCCTGTCCTTGTTACAGGCTGGGGACTGACTGGCTAAGTAGCACTTCAGCAGAAAAGGACTTGGGGATGACAGTGGATGAGAAGCTGGATATGAGTCAACAGGGTGCCCTTGTAGCCAAGAAGGCTAATGGCATATTGAGGTGCATTAGGAGGAGCATGGCCAGCAGATCTAGAGAAGTGATTATTCCCATTTATTCGGCACCGTGGAGGCCACATCCGGAGTATTGCATCCAGCTCTGGGTCCCCCACTATGGAAAGGATGTGGACGCGCTAGAGAGGGTCCAGTGGAGGGCAACCAAAATGATGGGGCCGGAGCACATGACCTATGAGGAGAGGCTGAGAGACTTGGGCTTATTTAGTCTGCAGAAAAGAATGAGGGTGGATTCGGTTGGAACCTCCCTTCAGGAAGTTGAAAGATGCTAAGAGGATGGAGAGAGGCTGTTCTCAGTGGCAAATGGCAGAACAAGAAGCAATGGTCTCAAATTACAGTGGGGGAAATCTAGGTTGGACATTAGGAAAAAACTATTTCCCTAGGAGGGCGGGGAAGCGCTGGGATGGGTTCCTCAGGGAGGGGCTGGAATCTCCATCCCTAGAGGTTTTTAAGTCTCAGCTTGACAAAGCCCTGGCTGGGACGATTGAGTCGGGGTTGGTCCTGCTTTGGGCAGGGGGCTGGACTCTGACTCCTGAGGTCTCTGCCAGCTCTGTGATTCCCATTACTCACAACTCCGCTTGTGATGCCCTGCAGGGCCAGGAGGAGCAAGTGGGTGAAGTGGGGTAGGAAGTGGAGCGCTGACCTCACCCCTCAGTTCACTCTCCAGAGAAGCCAGCTGGGTGCACAGCTGGGATGGAGCGGCAGCGTGAGAAGGGGAGGGGGCGGTGCCCTCCCATGGAGTGGGGGGATAATTGTGAATAGGTCTGGTCCTGATGCAGTGAAGATGTGTGTTACCCTGGAAGCCAGGGGACCATGCAATCTACAGCTAGACTGAGCTAGCTCCCCGTTCACGTCAGTGGAAGGGCCAGATTTCCAAAGAGGCATGTGGCTGGAGATGCCCAAAGTGGGTTACAAACGAGAATTAGTAAATACAGCTCCCCTGTGAGCAGGTGGGCTTCTGGTCTGGCTTGGTGGTTGCCCCGTATGTGGGTCTGGACCATTGTGAACATCCGAGTCAGCCTGCCCGGGGCATTTGGGTCATGGGTTAACAGACTAAGCTGCCAGCTGGTTAGGAGTCACTTCGTTTTTGAGTGTCTCCAGGCATGGCCACTCACAGCTTCCTGTGGCTGTGGTTGGCCATTCCTGGCCAATGGGAGCTGCAGGATGAAGTGTGGGCTGGGCCACCACTTCCTGCTGCTCCCATTGGCCAGGAATGGCCAACCACAGCCTCTGGGAGGTCCCAGTGGCCGTACCTGGTGGCACTCAGGTAAACAAAGTATCGCACGGCCAGCTGGTGTCTGACCCTTACAAGCATCTGAGCCTCTTCCCAATCTTGGCCACCCCACTGCCTCTGCCCCATGCATGTAGGCTGCCTGAGAGCACTGGGTATCTCATAGGGGCTTGTGCCTTCGTAGGGAGGCTGGGTTGTGTTTTCCTTTAACTTCTTTTTTTCATTTCTTCAGTCAGCAGTGCCTTAGAGGGGAGGGTGGAGTAGGGTGCCAAAGATACTGCGCCTAAGGGGTGAAACTAGCCCTGAATCAGTGCCAGTGTTTTTATGGTAACCCTGCCATTATAATGGGTTCCCCACAAAACCCCTATGTGTTGAAATAAAAGTCCTGATCCAAAGTCAGAGTTTGCATAGCAGCAGATTAAGTTTAAAAACAAAATCATGTTGTTCGTATCAGACATCTGTGTTAGAGGCATGTTTTTGGGGCCATATAAAGGCTAGTTCAGCAAAGTGTAGCTAGTAGCTAGATCGTATCTCCCTGCAGGATCAAAGCACCATGTTCCACTATGCACTCAATAAATTATAGAGGGACTGCAGGGAAAGGACCAGGGTCACTGGCTTTCGATAGGAAAGTTTTGCCTTTGAGTTAATAGCTCCCACTAGCTCAAACCAGCAGATGCGACCAGCTAGATGTAATGCAGATTTTTATGCATACATCAGGTGCCAGGAGAGTTAGAGAGAAATCTGCTACGAACTCTCGTGTTGTCTATTGAAAATCTGGAGAGCAACATTTTTATAAAGTCTATTTAAAAACTGAGCTACCGCTTTGACATGGAATGATGTCTCTGCACATAAATAGGGGGATTAAAATAAGCCCTCGTCATAAATAGTTTGGATGGCAGGTGACAAATTTTGCAAGGTTGTAAACTCCAAGTAATATTCACCAAATTCACTCAGCCAGCAAAAGATGAAATATTTTGAGCTGGGGATTTGATCATCAAAGGACAAGAGACCCTGTCTCATCAGAAAAGGATTCTATAGAACGCAAGAGGCCATACTGGGTCAGACCATCTAACCAAGTATCGGGTCCTCCGACAGTAGCCAATACAAGATGCCCTAGAGGGAATGAACAAAACAGGGGATCCTCAACAAGAGATCCCTCTCCTGTCACCCCTTTCCAGCCTCTGACAAACAGAGGCTAGGGATGCTGTTCCTACCCATCCTGGCTAATAGCTATTGTTGAAGCTATCCTCCGTTAATATATCTAGCTCTTGTTTGAACTCTGTGAAAGTTCTGGCCTTCACAACCCAATATAGTAGAACTGGTCAACATTTGGGAATGATTTTTTTTAAATCAGAAAAGGGCTATTTTATGAAAATAGTCAGCACTTTCTATACCTTTGGTTTGTTCCAAAGGAAGATG
The DNA here is from genome assembly GCF_049634645.1 of Pelodiscus sinensis. Classification (NCBI taxonomy): domain Eukaryota; kingdom Metazoa; phylum Chordata; order Testudines; family Trionychidae; genus Pelodiscus; species Pelodiscus sinensis. The sequence goes on along the minus strand of NC_134717.1, from coordinate 5,183,350 downwards.
AGCATTTAATTTTATTTTTCCCCCAAAAACCTCTATGAAAATCTTTTCTGAAATGTGGATCTAATATTTTCCTTTTTTTTAAAGTCCAGGTGTCTTGTGGTGATTTTGATCGGAGACCCACTCTTGCTAGTTTAGATAGTCCTACCTGCCTCTTTCTCCCTGCCCTCCCAAAAAAGGAAATCAATTTGGAAATGAAAACTGTTTCCGAATTTTTCCTTAAGTAGGCTTTCAAGCCACTAAACACCGTAGCTGATGGCATTCATGGAACAAGGGCAGCCCACACAATAGTAATATCGTGGGAAAACCCCTTATGCAGTGCATCACTCCATATCATGGCCACACCTCTATTTTGACAGCTCCTCCCACTCTTTTATTCATGCTGTTGATATACGAACCATGTGGGCTGCATATAAAACTATGGCACGCCCACATCTTGAATACTGTGTACAGATGTGGTCTCCTCACATCAAAAAAGATTTTGGCCTCAGAAAGGGTTCAGAAAAAGGGCAACTAAAATGAATAGGGGTTTGGAACTGGTCCCATATGAAGAGAGGCTAAAGCAACTAGGACTTTTCAGTTTAGAAAAGAGGAGACTGAGGGGGGATATGATAAAGGTCTATAAATCATGAGTGGTGTAGAGTGGGCGGATAAAGAAAAGTTATTTATTAGTTCCCATAATAGAAGAACTAGATGGCACCAAATGAAGTTAATTTGTAGCAGGTTTAAAACAAATAAAAGGAAGTTCTTCTTCACACAGAGCGTAGTCAACCTGTGGAACTCCTTGCCAGAGGAGGCTGTGAAGGCTAGGACTATAACAGTTTAAAGAGAAGCTAGATAAATTCATGAAGGTTGGGTCCATAAAAGGCTACTAGGCAGGGGATAAAAATGGTGTCCCTGGACTCTGTTTGTCAGAGGCTGGAGAAGGATGGCAGGAGACAAATCACTTGATCATTGTCTTTGGTCCACCCCCTCTGGGGCATCTGGCATTGGCCACTGTCTTCAGACAGGATACTGGGCTAGATGGCCCTTTGATCTGACCCAGTATGGCTGTTCTTATGTTCTTCTGGACTCCTTAAACCTTAGTAATCCTCCTCTTGATGAATTGCTCATGTCCTGGTGCCCTCTCTCCTCAGCCAACGGCTGCAGGCAGCCCCCCAAAGTCAATGTTCAGAGTGCTAGGGGCGAGAGAGCTAATGATGGGCTTCTTCCAAAACTCTCTGCAGTCAGTGTAAAAATCCCCATGCTTGTCAGTGGCATTTGCCAGATGTGGAGAAATTGGAGAGGTTCCAGAGAAGAGCAACGAGAATGATTAAAGGCCCAGAGAACATGACCTATGAGGGAAGGCTGAAGGAATTGGCTTTGTTTAGTTTAGAAAAGAGAAGACTGAGGGGGGACAGGATAGCCGTTTTCAGGTATCTAAAAGGGTGTCACAAGGAGGAGGGTGAAAACTTGTTCATCGTGGCCTCTGAGGATAGAACAAGAAGCAATGGGCTTCAACTGTAGCAAAGGAGATTTAGGTTGGACATTAGGAAAACGTTCTTAACTGTCAGGGTGGTCAAACACTGGAATAAATTGCCCAGGGAGGTTGTGGAATCCCCATCTGTGAAGATATTTAAGAGCAGGTTAGATAAATGTCTATCAGGGATGGTCTAGACAGTATTTGGTCCTGCCATGAGGGCAGGGGACTGGACTCGATGACCTCTCGAGGTCCCTTCCAGTCCTAGTGTTCTATGACTTGGATCAGCATGTAAAGCTACCAGCTGAAATCAGTTTTTCTTGCATATTGGCATTTTCTCCTCCTATTTGAAATCTACAAAACTGGCCACCATAGACCATGAGAAGTCTGTCAAAGGTGCTAGTATAACCACCAATTTGAACCTCAGACTTCTGGAGCTGGGGCTGTGTCCAGACTCCATGCCTCCGTCGACGGAGGCATGTAGATTAGCCAGCTCGGAAGAGGGAAATGAAGCCGCGATTAAAATAATCGCGGCTTCATTTAAATTTAAATGGCTGCCCCGATCTGCCGATCAGCTGTTTGTCGGCAGATCGGGAGAGTCTGGACGCGATGCCCCGACAAAGAAGCCTTTCTTCATCGACACAGGTAAGCCTCGTGAAACCAGGTTTACCTGTGTCGATGAAGAAAGGCTTCTTTGTCGGGGCATCGCGTCCAGACTCTCCCGATCTGCCGACAAACAGCTGATCGGCAGATCGGGGCAGCCATTTAAATTTAAATGAAGCCGCGATTATTTTAATCGCGGCTTCATTTCCCTCTTCCGAGCTGGCTAATCTACATGCCTCCGTCGACGGAGGCATGGAGTCTGGACACAGCCTTAGTGTAGGAACCTTTACTGCTTGAACTATAAAGCCAGCTGGCTCTCAGCTTGAGCTGTAGAGCTCTCTTGTTCTTAGCTCTCACTGGGTATGTCTACACTACAAAGTTAGTTCGAACTAACGGCTGCTCCACGGCTCCCAGGGCGGCCGGGCGGAGAGGCAGGGGGCTGACGTGCACCAGGTGGTGCCAGGTAGCCTTGAGCCATTGGTGGCAGGCTTGCAGCAGCAAGTCCAGAAAGTGCACCAGAAGGTGCAGGGCGAGCTCTGGCTACATGTTGCCAACTGCAGCGGCATCCCCGAAGGGAAGCACCGACACAGACGGGCACAGAGACCAACGCTGTGCTGTCCCTCGGCGAGGTTGGCAAGCAAGTGGAAAAGCTGAGAACCGGCTGTCCGGGGACTCCCTTTAAGCTCGAGCCTCAGACAGCAGCCGCACAAAGCAACTACTGACCTGATGCCCTGCCAGAACTGGTTTCAGCTGGCCTTAAATGCGCCCCTGCGTCAATCAGTGTGGACGCGCTAATTCGAACTAGTTTTTAGTTCTAGATGCGTTAGTTCAAATTAGCTTAGTTCGAATTAACTAATTCGAACTAAGTTAGTTCGAATTAGCGCTGTAGCATAGACGTACCCACTGTAAGTGGTCTAAGCTCAAATGCATGAGACAGTGAACCACACTAGGGGTATATCTACACTACAGAGGGTGGGTTTTGTTTAAAAAATGGCTGTTTTTTCCAAAAACTTCAATTACATTCTTTTGAAAGAACAGAGATTTTTTGTTGACATTGGTAATCCTCATTCTACAGGGAAGAAGCCTTTTTCTGAAAGAGCTGTTTTGGAAAAAGGTGTGTGTGTGTGTGGATACGGAGGACGGAGCTTTTTCGAAAAGAGGAAAAAGCACAGGTGCCCTGGTGGCCACTCCATCCATAGATATCACAGCTGAAATGTGAGAGAGCGTCCATTCAGTGTAGATGCTCTTTCAAAAAAGCAGATTGCTTTTTTGATGTGCTTTTGCACTGTGGATGCTCTTTCGGAAGACTCTTTTTTGGAGGATCTCTTCTAAATGAATTTTGCGTTCTAGACCTAACCCAAGTGTGTGCGTTCTACTAGCCTCCCCTTGAATCAACAGGCAAGTCCCTGGGCTGGAGAAAGGAGAGGAACAGTGCTGGCAGTTGATTGCTACAGCTGGAAGCAGTTGTTTTATTCCAGGGCGCAACCTAGGCAAACACAGAGGGGAAGCAGCTGAGAACGTTGTTCTGATAAAAATTGTACATTGGTGAGAGAAGAGACCTCTGTCTCCCTTCACATGAATGTATATTTGATATTGGACTGTTCCTCTCATCAGATTGCCTGCTTACGTGACACATGGTGCTGTCCCCATTGTCAGCCTTGATTTTGCTTTCTTTAATTTGAAACAGAAAATTGATCTCTTCCATTCTCTAACATGCATGCACACACACGCATACTTCGATAACTTACTGGTTTATATACACTTGGAAGAAAGAGCATGGTCTTGTGGCTAAGGTTCCGGCCCAGGGAAAAGATGAAGGTCTTATTGGACTCTAAAAAGATGATCTTGGTTAGTAATAGCAACGAGAAGTCCTGTGGCACCTTATAGACGATGGCTACGTCTACACTGGCATGATTTTCCAGAAATGCTTTTAATTGAAAAGTTTTCTGTTAAAAGCATTTTTGGAAAAGCGCGTCTGGATTGGCAGGACGCTTTTCCGGAAAAGCACTTTTTGCGGAAAAGCGTCCGTGGCCAATCTAGACGCGCTTTTCCGCAAAAAAAGCCCCGATCGCCATTTTCACGATCGGGGCTTTTTTGCAGGAAACAAATCTCTGCTGTCTACACTGGCCCTTTTGTGCAAAAGTTTTTCAGAAAAAGACTTTTGCCCGAACGGGAGCAGCATAGTATTTCTGCAAAAGCACTGACACTCTTACATGAGATCATCAGTGCTTTTGCGGAAATTCAAGTAGCCAGTGTAGACAGCTGGCAAGTCTTTCTGGAAAAGTGGTTGCTTTTCTGGAAAAAGTGGCCAGTCTACACACAGCCAAACAGAAGTGTTGGAGCATAAGCCTTCGTGGGCAAAGACCCACTTCGTCAGATGCATGACTGTAATGTACTCCTCATGAGAAACAGTATACCCTCTAAATCAACCCCCAGAAGATCGATGATGGCAGCGTTAATCTTCCACGTAGTGTAGGCATGCCCCAAGAAAGTAAGGAGAGCCCGTAAGAGCATCTACTTCTGGCGGCCTCCCATTATGTGGACAGGGATAGAAGATATGTCGACTCCAGCTACATAATTAACATCGCTAGAGTTCTCTCTTACATCAACTTTCCACTCTACTGTAGACCAGGCTTTGGTGCCTCTGTTTTGCCTCTTGTAACCACAAGCTCATAGCCGGGGCAGCTTGCTCTAAATTAACCTGGGGGACAGTTTAATTCCAGTTGAGCCTCCGGGGAGTAGAGAGGGGTCTTTGAGACACCTGTTCCACTCCTTCCCTAAGCCCTGTAGATTGATTCTGGAGACCGGGAACAAACGATGTGTAATAGGTTTTAGTCATGTCATGCAAGGCATAACTGGAATGCACGCAGCTCTTGAGGATGAGGGCAGAAAAAGAAAACTTAAGTAGAAGAAAGCCCAGGAGCACGGGATGGCCATGCTTGAGGATCTTGCCTTCTCTCCTTAAAAACAAAATGTACCTGGAGCAAAACGTTAACATGAGTCCATGTATTGAACAGGTCCGGCCCACAACATTTTAGCTCCTGAGGTGGGGCGCTCAAATGATGCCCCCATGCCTCCTTGCTTGGGCCAAAACTTTGAAAGGTCTCTTGTGCCCTCCTTTCTCCAGCACAGCACTCCACCATCTCTGTGCATCTAGAGCAGAGAGAATACATATGCACAGGTGGCAGATACAATTTTCTACACTCTGGGTCCTAGTGGCACCCCCGCCCACCCAACAGTCTGGCACCTGAGGTGGCTGCCTCAGTTCGCCTCATAGTAGGGCCAGCCCTGGTGTTGAATTGTGGTAGAGGGTGATGTCCCCATTGTTTGCTCTTGGCACTTTCATCACCATCCTTTTCCCCTTGGCTTTGTCTACACCATGCAGCTTGTGGCGACAAGGTGGTGTCGCTAGAGCCTTGTCACTAAAAGTCAAGCAGTGTTATTGCCGTTTGTGGGCTCTGACAAAACCTCTCCCTCCAAAGAGCAGCATTGACTTCAGCAGCAGGAGAGCAATCCTGCCAACAAAGCGCCGTTCACATCAGCACTTGTCAGCAAAACTTTTCTTGTGTGTAGGTGTGCTCTTAAAGACCTCTGAACAACAAAAGTTTTGCCATTCTGTCTCCAGTGTAGACATATGCTTAATCGAGCTGTAGTTAATAATTTTATTAATTTCTTAAAATTGGAAGTACTCTGCCTACATGCACAACTGCAGCAAGGGAGGTTTAGGTTGGACATTAGGAAAAACTTCCTAACTGTCAGGGTGACTAAGCACTGGAATAAATTGCCCAGGGAGGTTGTGGAATCACGAATATCACTGGAGATATTTAATAGCAGGTTAGACAGACACCTGTCAGAGATGAGCTAGACCTAGGGTGGGCAAAAGGGCCTCCAAGGGCCGGATCCGGCCTACCAAGTGGCTTAATCCAGCTCGCAGAGGCCCTGCCGCTTCCCAGGCCAATTAAGGTCCGTGGGTAGGGGGAAGCGCACAAAGTTTCCTCCGCCCTAAACCCTGATTGGCCTGGGGTGAGGGGGAGCATGCGAAGTTTACACCACCCTGTGAGGAGCACATGGCACTTAGAAGCACCATAAGAACGGCCATACTGGGTCAGAACAAAGGTCCATCTAGCCCAGTAGCCTGTCTGCCAACAGCGGCCAACACCAGGTGCCCCAGAGGGGGTGGACCGAAGACAATGATCAAGCCATTTGTCTCCTGCCATCCCTCTCCAGTTGGACAAACAGAGGCCAGGGACACCATTTCTATCCCCTGGCTAATAGCCTTTTATGGACCTAACCTCCATGAAATTATCTAGCTTCTCTTTAAACTCTATTGTAGTCCTAGCCTTCACATGTGCTCCTGGCAGGGCGGGAGGAGGCTTCGTGTGTTCCCCTGCCCTCTGGCCCTGATTGGCCAGTGGGTGGGGGAGCACAGGAAGTCTCCTCCCACCTCCACAGGCATGGATGTGTAGGAGGACCCAGGGAGGTAATGGGATTCCCCTACCCCCAGACCAATCATGATTTGTGGGTAGGGAAACCCGGAAGCATCCTGGCCCTGCCCCTTCCGGAGCGGCCCTTATTGTCCACCCCAAGCGAGACCGTACTTGGTTCTGCTGTGAATGCAGGGGATTGGACTCGATGACCTCTCAAGGTCCCTTCCAGTTCTGATTCCACAAATCCCGAAGCTAATTGATTCCTTGGAACACCAAGAAAAAACGTCAGAACTTTTCTGTCAGGCCATGTCTACATTACCACTTATGTCAGCAAAACCGTATGCTGCTCAGAGGTGTGTGTGTGGGGGGGGGGGGGGGGGGAGGAATGACACCCCAGTGTGACATAATGTGGTGGCAGCCTTCAAATATCTGAAGGAGGGTTCCAAAGAGGCTGAAGAGAGGCTGTTGTCAGTGGTGATGGGTGACAGAACGAGGAGCAATGGTCTCCAGTTGCAGTGGGGGAGGTCTAGGCTGAATATTAGGAACAACTATTTCCCTAGGAGGGTAGTGAAGCACTGGGATGGGTTCCCTAGGGAGAGGGTGGAATCTCCATCCCTAGAGGTTTTTAAGTCCCAGCTTGACAAAGCCCTGGCTGGGTTGATTGAGTTGGGATTGGTCCTGCCTTGGGCAGGGGGTTGGACTACAGGACCTCCTGAGGTCTCTTCCAACCCTGTGATTCTATAAGTTTCACCAGTATCAGTGATAGTACACACAGACAAAGCATTTGTCTGAGCACACCCACAAAATATTTTCTGGGGGTTCTTCTGGCCCCACTGCTCAGAGTTCGCTATGGAGTGTGTGTGCCCAGCGCAGGGGAACATGCCAGGTACTAGGTCTGTATGAAGCATAAATCAGTGTACATCCAGCAAAGGCAAGGACGTGTGTCAATTTGCACTAGCTGAACATTTGTCTCCCAGTAGGACTGATCCTCCCCTCACTGGTGTAATTCAGTCGGACCCAAGATTCTCTCTCTGCTGAGTTATCCCCTGGTTATCAATCATAGCTCGGAAGGATGATGGCTTTCAGATTGTTGTCATGTCAAAACATCTGGGTCCCTGGCTGAGGCAGAATCTTTGATGTCTGCACCATTTTCTTGTTAATGGACTTTTGATAGCACTCTTAATACGTATTAGCTTTACAACTCCCTAGTCAGCTCCTGGAAAGGATGTTATTTGGCAATTTATTTTTTCTGCTGCCCTTATCCTGTAGTTTCCCCTTATTATGAAAGCTACAATAAACTCCCTTTTCTCGAGGTATTTATCTGGAATTGATAGACCTAACAAACGCCACAAGTTTTCAACTATTTAGCTTGGGATTGCTCCATAATGAATTGCTATTTTATTCACTGTCCTTGTCTGCTGCATGCTCATGCTTTCATCTTTGTGGCAAGGGCTTAGATACTTTCTTTTTTTTGCCTCTCTTCAGTCTGTGCATGGATGGGATGGAGGGATAAGTGAGGGGAAGGGGGTTGCACCCATTGCCTATTGAGAGGGAAGGATAGAAGCACTATCTAGCACACTCAGATTTGCAGGGAGAAGAGGGCTGAAGTCCCTCTGTTCCCTGCCACACAAGAGCCACTGTTGGAAAAGTTCAATTAAAATGTAAAAACTGCCGTTAAATATCCCAGTGTCATTTCGATTTTAGCTTCTGAAGCAGCTGGTGTTCGTCTGTTTCAGCCTTAGAATCCTAGGGCTGGAAGAGACCTCAGGAGTCATCAAATCCAGCCCCCTGCCCAAGTAGGACCAACCCCAACTCAATCAGCCAAGCCAGGGCTTTGTCAAGCTGAGATTTAACACTTCTAGGGATGGAGATTCCACCTCCCTAGGGAACCCATCCCAGTGCTTCCCCACCCTCCAGTGAAATAGTTTTTCCTAATATCCAACCTAGACCTCCCCCCTGCAACTTGAGACCCTTTCTCCTCAACAAAAAAAGGCCTTACCATGTAACTGTACCTTCAGAGCATGACGGGAGCTGGGCATTTCTAGGGAACAAGGGCTGTTATCCAGGGAAGCCCAAGAAATGACATGCTTTGCCCATGTATATTCTGCCCATTGCTAGCGTCCCTTCCTTCCAGCCTGCGTGCTATCTGTATTTCGAGGGGTGACTTGCTCACTGCTGCTTAAGCAGTTAATTAAGCTGTAATTTCTGTTCTTGAATAACAGAATGGAGCATTCATTACTGCAAGTATTTAACGGGGCTTGAAATTAACTCTGCTGCTAAGTTAAGGCTAGCCAGATGCTACCTCAAGAAGCTGGCTGCCAGTTCCATTTGTCTGAAGAAATTGCCATGTCAGAGCATGAGGTCTTGCAAACTGAGGGAAGGCTACGAGGGAGACTTTTCCGGCAATAGGAGGAAGTCATTAACGTCAAGGCAAGCAAACTTCTGAATGCGCTGCTGGGTTGACAGCACCCACCCGGGGAGGCCAGGGAAGTGGGTTAATTATAATTTCCTGAGCAACGGCTCTGGTATAGGATTCTGTCAGGGACTGGCAAGGATCTGGCCTTTGAAAGGAGAGGTGGCTGAGCTCAGTGGGGCCTGTTCTACCCTAAAAAGGGGAAAGTCGACTGAAGATATTTCAACTCTAGCGACATATCTTACATTGTGTTTTGGCTCTGCCCACCCAGCGGGAGGTCGATGGAAGCACACGCTCCCCTCGACTTCCCGTATGAGGAGCAGGATTTCTGGCGCCAACAGGAGCACCCTCTCAGCTCGAATTAGTGGGTCTTCACTAGACCGGCTCCTTCGAACCCTGGAAGATCAACTGCGGCAGTGTCGATCTTCTCTGTAGTGCAGACAAGCCCCTAGGGTGCTTGACAGTCTTGAGGGACTAGCGGGGTAAGAACATTTTTCTGGATTTCCAGGTGATCTTTGAACCAGATCCTCCTTAGGAAGAGAGCAGACCCTAAGTGAAGCCTTTTTGATTTCCTATGGTTGTACTTCAGCAGCAAGAAGTTTTGTCTGTTCACCATGCTCCCATCAGCCTTTTAGCATCACTTGTCTCGAATCGCAAACCTGTTCACTCTTTCCCTGATCGGACACCTTGGCTGTGTCTACACTGGCGCGATCTCGCGCAAAAGCAGCCACTCTTGCGCAAAAACTTGCTGCCTGTCTACACTGGCCGCGTGTTCTTTCACAAGTAAACTGACGTTCTAATGTATAAAATCAGGGCTTCTTGTGCGAGAACTCTGATGCTCCCACTCAGGAATAAGCCCTTTTGCGCAACTGTTCTTGCGCAAGAGGCCAGTGTAGACAGGCAATGTGAATTTCTTGCGCAAGAAAGCCCTATGGTTAAAATGGCCATCTGAGCTTTCTTGCGCAAGAGAGCATCTACACTGTCATGGATGCTCTTGCGCAAAAACACATCACTTACGAAGACGTTCTCTTCTGGAAGAGTTTTTGCAGAAGAACTCTTCCACAAAAGAGTTTTTGCGTGAGACTGTGCCAGTGTAGACGTAGCTCCTTCAGTCTTCATATCTATTCCTCTGTGTATCGTGGAGTCAGGCTGACTTGCTGGCTGGCACAGACACATTTTATTTTTTCTTTAATCCCAGTTATCTGTGCAAAGTCCGCACGTATTTGAGTCAGCTGAGTTTTGTTCAGCCTTATGTATCATCAGGGAAGTTCTGATCTAAATTCCCTTGCCTGTCTATATTGAAAGCCATCCCATCAACATTTGCCATTGTCTGGTGTCTCTTTTGCGATTGTCTTTAGTAGTTAGCATCTGTACGGGATCGTGCAGGAAATGGGTTCTGACTGAGAAATGCCATAGCATGATATCTACATTGATGAGTTAATGACTTATGGGCTGCTTCTATATTGAGTCTTAAATCTGTGGTCTACCGAAGCATGGGACATAGCACGTTGCAGCCAGAGACCTCTAGACACAGAAACATTTGCTGATACTCTTTGTGATGGGTTATAAACAAATATAAATAACCAGTCTGATTAAAAACCAGCTACTATTGTAACAGATGTTACTGAGCAGATATGAGAAATCATCAAGAAACTACAGTTATCTAACATGGCCCATATTTTTCATTTCTACAGTTATAACAACGTGGAGCCCAAGTCATGAATTTGGCCCACCATGTGTTAGGTGCTGTACATAGAGCCAAAAGATGATCCCTGCCCAATTAACATTTCATGTCGTCTTCTCTGCCTGATCTCCTTTGCTCCTGTTACTTCATTTTCAACTCAGTGACAACACCATTGACTTTGGCTGCTCATAACCATTGCTCAAGAAATACCAACTTTTATGGGAACTGTTTTTAATCTTTTTTTTTTTTTTTTTTTTTTTTTTTTGTCAACCTCCCCAATTGTTTCACTTTTACTGAGGGAGAAAAAACCCAGAGAATGAAATGAAATCAGTTTTTAAAAGCCATTTTCATTAGAAAATGCTTGTTGGTATGATTTAGTTTTCTTAAAATTGGGGGAAAAATCAAATCTCATAATTGTATCCAAAATTGAAAAACCAGTTTGTGCATCTTTGGAATTTTTACATCAAAATCAGATCTTTCCTTAGACTTTTCATTGGATTCATCTTCTTATAGTATGAATCATGCCTACTATAGGAATGCTTAACTCAGAATAAGACCCCGTTGGGTAAATGCTGCACAAATATTTTTCTTAAAAAAAAGGCAGTTACAAATAACAATGCTATCACTTTCAGCAGGGCTGAATTTGGCCCAGTGTTTCCTTCTTTCTCTGTCATGCAGCTTTTTTTTTTTTTAAACCATTTTGCAACTATAAGAGCCTTCCTTTGCCTGTTCCAAGTGACTTCAATCTTATCCATCAAATCTCTTCTGCAAACACATTTATCTCTTCTGCCTTCTCATTGTTAACCTCCACTGGCACTTATCTCGATTGTTTGTCTTATTTACTGATCAGGCTGCATAGTAGGATAGATATGTGTAAAACAAAACAATTTGTGCAATCAGCTTTCTGCAGGACGGGAGGGGGGGGAGGTGGACCAACAATGTGGTCCCTTCCCATTGTTTAATGTCATCTCTTCCTCCTTTACTGTCCATTTATCCATGATGGTCTATTATGAAGTAATGATTGGCAAGATTGAAATAGATTAGTCCGGTTTAGAGAAGGAGAATTAAAGGAGAACTGGTAGATGCATATGATGTAGTAGGCAGGTAAATCAGATACTTCTCTCTGCACTCTCTCATAATCCAAGAACAAACGGACTATTTAAGGCCTCTGATAAACAGAAATACCTACACACAATGCATAGTTCACTTGTGGAACTCATTGCCACAAGATATTAAGGTCATGGCTTTGGTAGCATTCAAAAATGTATTTACATGGGTAATCATAATATCAACTGTACGATAATTAAACAGCTTAGAAAAGGGCTATATCCTCATGTTTTAAGCCACATGGCAGCACCTACTAGTAAAGATTCAGAAGAAACTTGATGAATTATTGTCTATTATGGGGTTTCTTAGTTTTGAGGAAGATGCATGTGGTACTGGGCACTGTCTGACAGGATATTGATGTAGATAGATCATTGGCCTGAACTGCCATGCAACATTCCAATTATACATGATGAATTTGGCTTGAATCTTGTTTCTCCATGTAGCTGCCTGTATTAAATGCTCAGTGGCTTACATGGAGTGTGTGCTACCAAAAAAAAGTGATACTACCAGGTATTTTGAAAACATAGCATACAGAGTAGTGTGTGTGGCCCCGCAGGCCTTTAGGTTATTAATAACAACCCAGGCTATTGTGACCATGCCTAAACCCTGTGACCATTGTACAGCCCTTTTGTGGCAGAGTCATGATGAAGTTTGTTCTGGTCTCATGACAGAGAGAGGTGAGGGGGGAGAGGAGCGGCTCTCATCATCCTATTTACCTCAGACTGCAGAAGGGGAGAAGTTCTGGCTAGACCCTGACTAGATGACAGAAGGGCGCCAAGGGGGTGTCTTGTAAGAGGCTGAGAATCATTGGCCCATATCATTGAAACCACTAACAAATTCGGCAGCAGCTGACACCCCTATCAGCAGAGAAGCCAATATCTAAGAGGGCACGTGGATGAACTCGCCTCTTTACTTGGGCAGATGGGTTCATCTATGTCAAAGATGAGCATTGGTAAGGGAGCTTCTAATGACACCTCATAGGACTGCTCAGTGTGTACAGGACTTCCTTTTCAAAACCGGTCAGTCCCGTGCATCTCGTGACCATTACAGAGGGGAAATGTTGCCCTTACAATGGGCCAGATTCTATTCCTTAGTCATAGCTGTGTAAATCTAGAGTAACTGTCCAGGCTACAGAGTTGCTACAGAGTCTCTCAAGTTAGCTGTATTCTCACCTGTGTAATTTTTTATTTACATATAAAAATGTAAACTATGAGTATGTATAGCACTGTGTATAATAGCTGTGCTGGTCTGTTCCTGTAAAAATGAGGGCTTTGTCTAGACTGGCAAGTTTTTCCGCAAAATCATTTGATTTTTTGGTCTACACTGGCCACTTGAATTTCCACAAGAACACTGACGAACTCATGTAAGATCGTCAGTGTTCTTGTGGAAATACTGTGCTGCTCCCGTTTGGTCAGATGACCTCTTGCGCAAGAGGGCCAGTATAAACAGCACAATACTGTTTTCCGCAAAAAAGTCCCGATTGCCATTTTCGCAATCGGGACTTTTTTGCGGAAATCAGGGCTTTTTGTGGAAAACTGCGTCTAGATTGGCCACGGACGCTTTTCCGCAAAAAGTACTTTTGTGGAAAAGCGGCCTGCCAATCTAGATGCGATTTTTCCGAAAATCATGCCAGTGTAGACATAGCTGAGGAGTCCTCTGGTAGATATGCATCTGACAAAGTGGTTTCCAGCCCATGAACGCTTATGTCCAAATACCTGTGAATCTTGAAGGTGCCACAGGACTCCTTTTTTTTGCATTATTATTATTTATTAATACAGAGCACTTCCATAGAACTGCTTTATATCTTTAGCATGATGCACACGTATAAATGTACTCAGACATGACACACAACTAGATTTCAGTCTTGGCAGCTCAATGTTTCAAATCTCTTTTGGAAAACTCCATGGCTTTCTGAGACCACCTGCTATTTGTCCCATCTCTTGGGCTCACATGATACAATAGGTGCAGCCAGAAAGTTTCAAGGACAAAATGTTTGATTACGTGGACCAAAGTGCTTTCTTGTTCTAAAAATGTGACAGCTGGAAGTCCAATCAACCAAAATCCAGGTTTGTTTCTTCCCTCCCACCCACTCCTTTTTGTCTCTGGCCTGTAATTGTACACATACATGGTATATTCCCCCAGCTATTACAAAGGACCCATGTGTACAATTTAAAGGCAGGCCAGAGTTTGTTCTTTCATCTCTTTTTTTTTATAAGAACAAAGGAGATAGCAGGAGCTTATGCACAAAGGAGATTTTAACTGCAAAGTACAGTCTCCATAACCAATCCTAAAATAACTTCTCAAATGTACCAGGAAGACAATTCAAATCCTGCTTGAATAATCAGGTGCTTTAAAAAAAAAAAAAAAAAAAACAAGGGAAGTATTATCTAATGATCGTCTCTGCCTCCCCTCCTCCCACCCTTCCTCCAGACTGTCTGACCTTCCTAAGTGCGGATCTTTGGGTTTCCCTGCCTAGCTCAAGACGCAACTGAGAGAGGTGCCTCGGTTTACTAATTTTCTTCCCGCAGTAGATGCTGTTTGGCAGCAAGGTGTCTGTTGGATTAGATACTGGTCTGTCGTCAAGCATGTTGCAGTGCAAGTCAAATCCTCTGGGTCTTTTTATATTAAAATAAAGCCCATTTTTTAATTCCACTCTTAATACGAAGCCAAACCTTACAGAGAAAAAGCAAACGAGTGCAGTTGGTCGTGGCTTGCTGCAAAAGGATCAGGCATGAGGCTTGCGGTCTCGTTAATCTCTGAAGGATCAAAAATGGGTTTTGCAGTCCCACTCGAACATGCCACGGAGTGCCCCATCTACAGAGGCAGGGGGCAGACATGGGCTATGATATGACAGTAGCAAACGATCACACAAAGTCCTTAGATTCCTGCACTGGCCCCGGAACGCTGAATGACACGGTGCTGCTTTAAGACATAGGAAGGGGGTTAAATTAAGAGCAGAGTTCTCCTTTGCTAGGGTGAGCAGAGTTCTTCTGGTAAAGGGACAGGCTTGTAATGAAGCCCTCCTGCAAGTGCCCTGACTCCTCCTCCCTCCCCCCGCCCAAAAACCAGGCCAATCGTCCCGTGTTTTGTCTCTCCACCCATCCGTGCTGGGCCTGCCACTGGCCCGGATCTTTGCGTGACACACGCTTGCCCACCAACACTCAGACAGGGGGTCTAGTAGCTGACCAGTGAGGGGGGGTGCGCAAGGCTGGGGGCAGGGCGAAGCTGAAGTACATAGTGCCACGGTGCTCCTGCAGCAGGGCCCCCTCCCCCATCCCGTTTCCAGCTGACCCCCGCTGCAGAGGGGGGTGAGCGTGGGCAGGCATCAGGCAAGTCCCCTGCGCTGCCCACCCACGGCCCTTCATGGGCTCGTCCTCTGTCTTTTCACTGTCCTCGCCTTGCTTTGCACCTTCACATATGGCTGCTCCTCCATACCCCTCCCCGGGGGGGGGGGCGGGGAACGACACATCCTGAGCCTGGTGCCATGTGGAGAACCAGCCTCTGGCTGGCGCACGCAGCTCGCTCGTAGCCAGCAGACTCCTCCCTCCCCCACTGCCTCTGGCTGAGCTGGTGCCCCTCCCCGCCAGCGCCCAAGACTCTCCATCAGGGGGTGTTGGCCCAGATTTGCCAAAGCCCCGTGCAATGCTGCCGTGGGGCAGTCTCTCCGCTCCTCAGCGTTGCGCTGGAGTCACTGGGATTGGGGGAGGGGGCAATTTCTAGCCTGTTCATGCCTGGAACCTGGGCAGGGGCTTAGCACCCGCTTTGTACCTCCCTCCCCAGGTATTGCCCCCAGAGTCTCTGTGGCTGTTCTGTCCCCTCATCGCTCTCTAGGCCGTCTTGCTTAGGAACCGTGCTGCAGCACGGTTCCTAGGGGGCTGTAGGAACCAGGATAACTACCCCTCTGCCTCAGGCCCTGCCCTGCCTCTTTCTGCCCCCTCCTCGCCCCCACTCCATCCCTTCCCCCAAGCCCTGACCCCGCCATGCCTCTTCCTGCACCAGCTCCACCGCTTCCTGCCCCCCATTGCAGCCCTTCCCCCGAGCAGTGCGATGCAGGGTCTTTCCGGGTCGGGGGTGGTTGGGCGCACATAAACCAGACTTGGAAGCACACCTAGTGCCCAGGGCCGGCCCGAGCCGTTCTTGCACCCCCAACCCCCGGGCTCCCGGCAGCCCCAAAAGGTTGGACCACTGATTTAGATGATGACATAGGGTATGTCTACACAGCACAGTTATTTTGAAAATACAGCTGTTTGTTCGAAATAACTCTCCTAGCGTCTACACAGGCATTCCATTATTGTGAACTTAATTCGAAACAGCGGAGGGCTTATTTCGAAATTGGTAAACCTCACTCCATGAGGAATAGTGCCAATTTTGAAATTGCTAATTCGAAATACGTGCTGTGTCGATGCTTATTTCGAAATAGGGGGCCTCCTTCTCTTTTCAGGGTGTCCTGCTGGCCGCCCTCACCAAGGCCGTGTCCAGACTCAGGGGTTTTTTCGGGAAAAGTAGCCTTTTCCCGAAAAAACTTCCCCTGCGTCCAGACTCAAGCCGCGTTCTTTCAAAATTATTTCGAAAGAACGCGGCTTTTCTTTCGATGGCGGTAAACCTCAATTTACGAGGAAGAACGCCTTCTTTCGAAAGTTCCTCTTTCGAAAGAAGGCGTTCTTCAATGTAAAGAGGCCGTCTTCGAAAGAGAGCATCCAGACTCGCTGGGTGCTCTCTTTCGAAAAAGCGGATTTCTCTTTCGAAAGATCCGCCTGCAGTCTAGACGCGCTCTTTCGAAAGAGGCTCTTTCGAAAGATGCTTTCGAAAGAGCCTCTTTCGAAAGAAGCCTGCAGTCTAGACATAGCCCAAAAGGTAACTTCTGACCTGATGCCCTGCCGGAACCAGTTCTGGCTGGCCTTAAATACGGTTCAGTGTGGCTGCGCTATTTTGAAATAGTAAAAAGCTATTTCAAAATGCATTTTGTGTATAGACGCATTATTTCGAAATAATGCCTCTTGAAATAATGCTGTAGCGTAGACCTACCCATAGTAAGTTTATTAAGTTTGCAGATGATACCAAGCTAGGAGGGGCTGCAAGTGCTTTGGAGGATAGGGTCATAATTCAAAATGATCTGGAGAAATGGTCTGAGATAAACAGGATAAAGTTTAATAAGAACAAATGCAGAGTGCTCCACTTAGGAAGGAACAATCCGTTTCACACATACAGAACGGGAAGCGACTGTCTAGGAAGGAGTACTGCAGAAAAGGATCTAGGGGTCATAGTGGACCACAAGCTGAAGACGAGTCAACAGTGTAACACTGTTGCTCCAAAAAAAAGAAGCAAACGTGATTCTGGGATGCATTAACAGGAGTGTTGTGAGCAAGACACAAGAAGTCATTCTTCTGCTCTACTCTGCGCTGATTAGGCCTCAGTTGGAATATTGTGGGCACCACATTTCAAGAAAGACACGGGGAAATTGGAGACGGTCCAGAGAAGAGCAACAAAAATGATTAAAGGTCTAAAAAACATGAGCTTTGAGAGAAGACTGAAAGAATTGGGCTTCTTTAGTTTAGAAAAGAGAAGACTGAGAGGGGACATGATAGCAGTTTTCCTGTATATAAAAGGGTGTTACAAGGGTTAGAGAGAAATTGTTCTCTTTGAACTCTGATAGGACAAGAAGTGATGGGCTTCAACTGCAGCAAGGGAGGTTTAGGTTGGACATTAGGAAAAGCCTCTTGTCAGGGTGGTTAAACACTGGAATGAATTGCCTAGGGAGGTTGTGGAATCTCCATCACAGGAGATATTTAAGAGCAGGTTAGACAGACATCTATCCGGGATAATCTAGATGATGCTTGCTCCTGCCGTGAGGGCAGGGGACTGGACTTGATGACCTCTCAAGGGCCCTTCCAGTTCTAGTACTCTAGCTACTATGTCTGACTGCCCACATCGTGTCTACATCAGTCTGTGCAGGAGGCAGAACTTTCCTGTGGGGGCCCATCTAAGACTAAGGAATACTCTTCCCCCACCCCCAAGAACTAAGGACCATTATAAACTTAACCAACTTCAGCTCCAAGTGCAAAGTACACAGTTCCTTGGCCTTCTATAACAGAAACACATCACAATGAGGATGCTGATACGGTTTTAGAAAACCACGCTACCAAAACAAGGCACATCACTGCACGTGCTTCTCCTTCTGGGAAACGATGAGAGAACAAACAGCAAGTGACAGATGTGCTGGCACTTTGCTTAATGCACGGCCGGGAGGTGTTCAGATGTGGCAGTCACAAGCATGGGTATGAAAACCTACATCAAACAGAAGAGGAAAGCCTGTTTTATTTAGCTCGCAGTGAAGTGTACAATTAAATGAGATGAAATACATCATTAGGCTGCCTGTTTTGAAAATTTGTTTCTCTAATATATTTGTTTAGCACTGGGGGGAATATGTCGTTTTAAGAAGGCACTTGGTAACTTTCATTGGTCATACGTCTTCACAGGGATGAAACATAGGTGCTTGACACTCAGCCAGACCTGGAAGTAATAAGTGGGAAGTTAACTTGGGTCCAGTTCTGGGGAGGAAGACAAGTGAGATTCCACACAACAGAGGTAAGGGCATGAAGCTGAACACCAAAGGTGGCTGCACGTAGACAAAAATGGGCACAAAGGTGCAGCCAGTCTTATAACTGTGCCAATGTTGTCCCCAGTGAATTAACTTCTCCCTCGCCATGTGAAAGGAACAAGCACACTTTGGATGTGTCTAGACTGCATCCCTCTGTCTACAGAGATGTAGATTAGGGATGTTGAAATGGCTAATGAAGCCAGGATTTAAATATCCCACGTCTCATTAGCATAAACATGGCTGCCACTTTTTTCGAAACGGAGTTTTTTTGAAAAACAGCAGTCTAGACACCAATCTGTTGAAAATAAAGCCTTTTTTGACAGATTCTGTAAACCTCATATTTTGAGGAATACAGAATCTGTCAAAGGCTTTATTTTCTACAGATCTGTGTCTAGACTGCCATTTTTCAAAAAAACTCCGTTTCGAAAAAAGTGGCAGCCATGTTTATGCTAATTAGATGTGGGTTATTTAAATCCTGGCTTCATTAGCAATTTTGATGTGACTAATCTACATCTCTCTGTCGACAGAGGGATGCAGTCTATACCTAGCCTTTCTGTGCTCATCTCTTTGCAAGGCACTCGATTCAGAGACATGGCCCTCTAGTGGCCGCATGGCCACATCTCATTTCAAAACTAACAGAGAACACCCCTTGTATCTAGAATCCTCATGACGAAAGCTGCTCGACACACGTTACTTGGCAACAACCTGTTTTAGAACAGTTTACCGCCAGGTGTGGTTGAGACACGACGGCTCCAGAACATCACCTGGTATATAAATCGATATCACTCTTGTGCCATTGGTAGAGCAATGTTGATTTACTCCCATGGAGGAAGGGTTGGTGCTGCACCCCATTCTGTCAGCTGAGGATCAACTCAGCAGTGCTATGCTTTTTGGCTCAGTTTACGGCTCCCAAACAGGTATTTTTAAATGCAAGTCTAAGGAAGAAAAAAAAGCTGACGCTAAGATGGCCTAGAAATCCCCAGCTCAGTGCCGTTCACTGGAAGCATGCTGCTTTCAGGTTTTAATTCCTTTAATGGCTACATTTGAGGCTGCGTGTGTGGCTTTTTTTCTCCTGATTTAGCTGGGTGTTTTTGTTTTGTTTTTGTTTTTTATTTTTGGCAGGCAGGGAGAATTGTTGCTAGGAAATCAAACTTGAAAGCAGTTTGGACATGCATTAGGAGCTACTATGGAGACATGGCACCCAGCAAAGATACAGAGAGCTAGGGGAAAGGGTGCAGTAGCATATCTAGAGGGAACGAGGATATTCAAACACCAAAGGAGAGGAAAAATACTTCTAATAAAACCTTTCCAGCCCCAATTTGTTGTGATCCTATCAAATCTCAGAAAATGGATAGCAATGGGGGTGGATGAAATGACCCCCGTCCCTATGCAGAAGCTGTCCAGCAATAGTTGTAAAAAAAAAACCTTGGATGAACAGGGCTGTAGACATGTTATCGTTATGAGTACAGTTGCTTGACAAAAGGGAGGGAAATAAGGAAAAAAATAATTTTTGTACCTTACGAAAATAAGAATTTTCAAGATGGTTTTTAGACTGCAAAATTTTAATTTGTTAACGTATCAGCCAGCTCTGATGATGGACTGGCATGAAAATGTCAGGGGCTAAATAAAGGAAAAAGGGGTTGCTGTTGGAAGAGTCCCATGCAGGGTTTTGAGACAGGGTGATCTAAGCATGTCAGAACTTAAAAGGTACCGGAGAGAGGTGTCTCAGCCGTACCGGTGTGACGTAGTGGGGGTACCTGGCTGGTTTCTATCCTGCTGGCTCTGGGATAACCCCCACTGGCTGCCGTGGGTACCACGACCCAGCAAAACAGGATGAGTCACTATGCAAACCAGTGGCCAGACACCCCCTATGGAGAGGAACAAAGGAAGGTGGAATGCTGCCCTGGCTGGGGGGCAGGGCTGGAAGAGGGTTAGTTGCTGGCTGTCTGGGAGCATGGAGGAGACAGCCTAGGGAAAGGGTCTGGAGTTTAGGGGCCCAGTCTCCCCCATCTCAAGGGGGCCTGAGGCATCCTAGCCCAGCTCTGTGACCAGATTACATCTGTGCTGTGCTGTATCCTGGAGAGGCAATAAACTTCCTCTATTCCACCGGCTGGTGCAGTCTGTTTGTGCCATTTCGGGGTGCAGGAGACGGGGGACCCCCAACGCGCCATCACAACCGGTAGTCAGGGTTTGCCAAGGAAGATGTTAAAGGTATTAATCTGAACCTGAATAAAAGTGTGTTTGAGAGAGAAGGTAGAGTGCATGTCTTACGCTTCTTCCTAATCACTCGTAAGTCTTGCTGAGAGACACACGGTGCAATATTCTAATTATTTACTATTTATTTCTATTGATGTTAGGTCGGATTCTCCTTTGTTCGGGGAGCTGTGCAACCCCAAAATGCAAGGATCGTCCCTGCCTCAGCCTTTAGAGTCTAAGGGCTTGTGTACAAGGGGACACTCAGGCTACGTCTAGACTGGCATGATTTTCCGGAAATGCTTTTAACGGAAAAGTTTTCCGTTAAAAGCATTTTTGGAACAGAGTGTCTAGATTGTCACGGATGCTTTTCCACAAAAGCACTTTTTTGCGGAAAAGCATCCAGGCCAATTTAGATGCGCTTTTGCTCAAAAAAAGCCCCGATCGCCATTTTCGTGATCGAGGCTTTTTTTTTTTTTTTTTTGGAAAACAAATCTCAGCTGTCTACACTGGCCCTTTTGCGCAAAAGGGACTCTTGCCCGAACAGGACCAGCATAGTATTTCCGCAAAAAGCACTGATTTCTTACAGAAGGAAGTCAGTGCTTTTTCAGAAATTCAAGCAGCCAGTATAGGCAGCTGGCAAGTTTTTCCGGAAAAGCGGCTGATTTTCCGGGAAAAACTGGCCAGTCTAGAGACAGCCTCAGGGTTTGTCTACAGTTAAAATGCTACATAGCTAATCATCCACCTCAAGAGGTGGTAATTAGGTCAACAGAAAAACTCTTCCATTGACCTGGCATGTCTACAGGGGGGACTTAAATCCATGCCTATGAGCAGATTGGTAACGCCTTCCCTTCGCCCCCTGATTGACCATATTTAAACCAACCTAATTTTCTAGCATGGAGCATGGCTCAGGAAATCTTTCCCAATTGACTTTCAAAGAGGATTAGTTCAACTGCATTAAGGCACTGCACAGATGTTCTTAGCATTAAAGTGATCTTAATTTGGTTTAGTTTTAATTCGTTTTCAACACAAATTAAAGGTACACCAAATTAGGGTAAGCTGTATTGTGAATAAGAGCATCCACATAGAGTTTTAATCTAGTTCAACTAATCCACTTTACATTTAGACCTTTAGTTAATTTGGATTAACTTTCCCAAATGTCCCCATGTAGTAAACCCTAGGTATAAGTCAAGACACAGAGGTGAATATAAGACAGAAGCAACAGATGTAGGTGGTTATCTGATCCTATCATGATACCTCTAGATAGGTGGAATGGATCCAGGTCTCCTAGCTATCCATGAACCTCTAGGGCTTGAAGACCGATGCAGATGTGTACACGTTTTACATAGTCTAGTCACAAGACTGAGGCTCGTACTGACAATTCTTCAACAAAATTGCAAGTGCTTGAGGTGGTGCTAAGCATGGTCTGACTCAATAGCGGGCAAACACGAGTAAAGAACCTGAATGTTCAGAAATACCCTAGAAATCGCTTCAGAGAGGATCACTGATTAAAACCAAAAGTGAGCTGTACAAATGTAGAGCATTAATGTTTAATGATTTAGGGACACCGCTAACAAGTGCTAATATGTAGCGAAGGCAGGAAGTATAATTCACCTCCACATGAATATTTTAGCAGAATGGTTATCTTTAGTTGGTTTTATTATTATTGTTGTTTATTTTAAACATTTGCTCTCACTTTTCCAGGATGGTTTTGATTGACTGCCTTTATCATCTTACATTGCTAAGGAAGCATTAGACGGTCCGTCATGATGTCTAGAGGAAATCAGCCAGTTAATGGCTTGAAGGGCAAATGGGGTTAATTGTCACTTAATACATCCATTTATAGGTTTTAAAAATGACATTTTTTGCAGCGCATGCACGTGGCAGTACTCTGAGGAATGTTGTTCATAATTTTGTAACACAGTGGTTGTCATTCTATTATTGGCAGTTATGATTTGAAAGTTCTTAGAATTAAGTCAATGGTCTATCTCTCTTTTAGACCTCCTCCATTACCATAATGTAACATTTTAATATATTTATCCTCATAACACCTCTGTAAGGTTGTAAAGTGCTATTATGCCCATTTTACAGGTAGTGAATTGAGGTGTAGGTCCTCCAGAGGTATATAGCTACCTTGCTCCTACTGAAATCAATGGGAATTGATTTGTGACTCTGGGCAAGCTACTTAGGGTGAGATTTTTCCAAACTTCCCAATGACTTAGGCCTCTTATGGAAGGATAATGGGACTAGGGGTACCTGTAGACTGCACTCTAAAATTGAAATACGATATGCAATTTGCGCGATGTAAATTACATAGCCTATTTTGAAATAAGATATTTTGAAATTTGGCTCATCTACACGATGCCAAATTTTAAAATAAAACACTATTTTGAGACCTCCCTTGTTCCTTGTGGAACAAGGCTTACAGGGATGCAGAAATAGCACATCTGTTATTTCAAAAATTATTTCAAAATAGTGGATGTGTTCCTTGGTCGTAAGGTAGCTATTTCGGGATACCCCAGGGCTGCTATTTTGGGATATGGGAAGTATGTCTAGACTGCAAGGCTAAGTCACTTTTTTTTGGCGGCTTTGAGAATTGCCCAAGATCACACAGAAGTCCGTCACAGAGTAGTGAGTTATTCAAGGACACCTGAGGCTTTTCTTTATTGTTTATAGTGATTTTGACTGGATTGTCTAGAATTTGCATTACTGAGTACAAGGAATGAATACTGGGAATCTAAAACCATTTCCCCCCTAGGCCAAACGCTTTGCGGGAGGTTCCCTTTTGGAGCTGAGCCTGCTGCTGGGTTCCCTTAGACTGGAATGCCTTCCACACCCCGCTTCATTTTGGGTGTCAGCGCAAAGCAAAGTGAGTTCTGCTGTGTGCTGCTCAAGTGACGCAAGGCCTAACATGCAACTGGTGGGCATTTGGCTGTTTGATTTGTCAACACAATCTCTTGGGAAGACACCATCGAATCGCTTCCAAATTTTTCCAGGAATGCTGCAGGCATCAGGGGCACAGGCTGACTGATCCTGGTGCAAGTCAGAATGCAGGAAAACAGGGCCCCTCCACCGTTGGGTGCTGCAGGCGGAGACATCTCTCTGCCACCCCCTGTTACTGCCTGTGCATATGGGAGGCAGGAGCTTATGATGTGGGGGGGGGGGGACATTGGCTGTAGCCTGGCTCTAACAGAAATAAAAGGAGAGGAGCAGGGCGGGGGGAGCGGAGTGTGAGGGGAAAGCCTCAAGGGCCAAAGGGATGGGGACCGGGACTGGGCGGCTGGAGGCCCAGAGGGGAGGAAGCAGTGTCTCAGAGCCGGCTGGGGGTCACTGAAGGGGGAGTGGGCACTTGGAGAGGGGAGGACTTGTCTGTGTGGGGCAAAGTAGGGACCTGGGGGTGGGGAGGGTCAAAGCAGCAGCCCTTCGATGGAATGGCATGAGTGGGACCTGGAGTCAGGGGAGATGAAGGTGGCAGGGAGCACAGAGACCTGACGGGAAGGGAGAAATGGGCAACAGACAGAGACCCTGCTAGGAAGGGAGAGCCTGGAGGAGAACAGTATGTGAGGAGATCGTCGAGGGAGACATGATGCATGACATACCCGGGGCCAGGGTGACACATGAGCCCATGGGCAGGTGTTGGCAGGGGGCTCCTGAACCAGCAGGGGATGGGAGGCTGGCACCCAGCGAGCTCGTGGGAGGACTGGAAGGAATCCCTGGTGGGCTAAATGCCAACGGAAGCTGCCTGGCATGGGACCTGCCAGTGCATTTCCTTTTGCCACCTTGGGCTGCAACGGAAGCACCTGCCTCTCCGCTTCCAGAGGCTTAGAACATGGCCGCTGCTTCCCTCAGACACCACACAGAGGAGGCCAAGCCCACAGGGGCTCCCTGGAAAAGCTTTCTCAGTTTGCTCCACGGAGGGAGGCTCCTGTAGTCTGCTGAACAAGCAAGAGCGGGGGGGGGGGGGGAGGTCTCCCAGAATTTGCAGAGGCGGGAAGGTCCAGGGGAGGGTGCCGCCATCTGTGTTGAGGGGGAATAGCGGTGAAAACCCTCGCTCCTTTCTGCTTCTCCAGGTCAGTGATTCTCAACTTTTTTTTTTTTCATTTGCGCCCGCCCCCCCCGGAATATTTCTGATGGAGGCACCAGAAGAGGATCCCAGCTGCTGCTCCAGCCTCCCTAACCCTGT
Organism: Pelodiscus sinensis; assembly: GCF_049634645.1. Lineage (NCBI taxonomy): Eukaryota > Metazoa > Chordata > Testudines > Trionychidae > Pelodiscus > Pelodiscus sinensis. The sequence continues at coordinate 5,158,686 of NC_134717.1, read as the reverse complement.
GCCCATTCTTTGCACTTGTCATTCTCTTGCTATTTTTCCCTTCCGGGCCTGCAGAGCAAGGAAGCCTGTGAGGGAGAAGGAATAGTCCAGAGAAATGCCACAGGAGCTAGCAAAAGGGAAGAGGGCATAAGAACGGCCATACTGGGTCAGACCAAAGGTCCATCCAGCTCAGTACCCTGTCTGCCAACAGTGGCCAATGCCAGATGCCCCAGAGGGAGTGAATCGAACAGGCTATGATCAAGTGATCTCCCTCCTGCCATCCATCTCCACCCTCTCACAAGCAGAGGCAAGGAACACCATTCCTTACCCATCCTGGCTAATAGCCATTGATGGACTTAACTGCCATGAATTTATCTAGTTCTCTTTTAAACCCTTCACAACCTCCTCAGGCAAGGAGTTCCGCAGATTACTGTGTGTTGCATGAAGAAGAACTTCCTTTTATTTGTTTTAAACCTGCTGCCCATTAGTTTCATTTGGTGACCCCTAGTTTGGGGCAATAAAATCTTTGAAATCTTAGATCTAGTCTGCGGACCTGCAGGGGGCTGCAGTCCCCAAGTTGAAAACCACTGCTCTAGTTGATTGAAATTTCCCCTCTTGGTACCTGTGATTGACCCATAGACACAGACTCTCTCTTTGTAGCCAGAATAGGTACCAGGAGTTTCCTTCTGAGTAAGTCTGTTTTCTGTGTCTCACTAATTCCCCAAACCACCATGTGGTTCGTCCCACAGACCCAGATGCTAATATAAAGGATGTGCGTGGCTGTAGGGAGGCTGACTGGCCCATAATGAGGTGCTTATGAGCCTTACCCAAAGTTTAGCTGCATCTTTTCCAAGGGCTTCCTGGGATTCCGGTGAGAAATCCAAGGTCCTGCCCAACTCCACAAAGTTCTGCTGCCGTGCGACGGGCCCGACCATTGATTTAATCATACCATGAAAAAAGAAGTGGGGGTTTGAAGATAGATTTAGAGGATACTGAGTGCGCAAAAAAATATATATAATCATGGAAAAGCCGCCTCTCACCTCCCGCACTGCTGTGTTGAGTGGCTAGTTTTAACTATAGAGCAGTGCCCGAAACGCAAACCCAAGCAAAGCCTCATTCTGCTGACTGCAGTCATGCGGACTATAGAAAAAATTACAGCTTGCACGAGTCCCAGCTGCTGCTTCCACCCCCCTACAAATGTGTCCATTCTTTGCACTTTTAATTCTCTCTCTTTTTTTTTTTTTTCTTTTTCCTTCGGGGCCTGCAGAGCAGGAAAGCCTGCAAGAGAGAAGGTGCAGGCCAGAGAAATGTCATAGGAGCAGGCAAAAGGGAAGGGGGAAAGAAAAGCCAAGAAGGAGAGCTGAAATACAGCTGGTAGCTTGCAATCCTGGTAGGGAATCTTCATTTTTATTAGGACATCTGTCCATGTAGTTTGTTGTGACAGGAGCCACGTGCTGAGTTACTGTCCTGGCAAAATAGAGAGCGTGTGATGTTCTTTCATTTAAATTGTTACAAATGTTGAATGCAGTGCAGCGAGAGACAGTGGGTCGGTGCCAACCTTGTCCTGTTGTCGTGAAATGAGGATCACTCCTGTGCCACAAACTACTAGCAAAGAGCAGGTGCCATGCCCAGAGAAGCAAAGTATCAGGCATCCAAGACCCACAGCGAGCCTGCTGCTAACTTAACCTCCCAGGCAGTCAGAATGAGCACAGCTGGGCCCCAGCTGATTGGCGAGACCTCCTGATTGGCTGAGGACATTGCCAGACCTGCTCTTAAGACCAGCAGAAGGGTGCTGCCAAAAGCATTTGTGTGTAGCTGTGTTAGCTTCCACCGAGTTCTGGCTTTGCTGACTGAATGCTGTTGTGGATTCCAGATAATCCCCTTCTAACCATTCCAAGGAATCAGAGCAATCTGGCATTTGGCCCAATTCTGCCTCTCAGTTCTACTCCGTAGTGCTTGATTCCTGCTCTCCCCACTAGGCATGACCACCCCATCCCAATTCCTTACATGATTATGTCTGGTCCTGGTGCCGGGTGGTGTAACAAGGAAGGGAAGTGTCTCAAGTTTTCCCTCACCAACACCTCCACGTAAGAACAGGCACAGAGTGGTATTAGCAAGAAAGAGGCGGGTCATCAGCAGCATCTCTGGTCCTCACTGCAAAACCACAAGGGTCACTTCTAAAGTGGAAGGAGAGGAATCCTAACAATGAGAGAGAGGAGATGAGTTCTCTAATGAGGGAGGAAGAATATTTCCACCCGGGCAGTAAAGGAAACGATTCACACCAAATCATGGAAGTCAACAAAAGAGATAATAAGTGTTCCTTAACCTACAAGTAGGTGTCCCTGAAATGGTACAAATTGCACTCTTTAACATTATGAACCAAAGAGATAAGGCCAAATCAGTGTATAAAGTACAAGCTCTACATTTTAGTTTAATAAAACAAACAAAGATCCCCATCAAAAGTGGTGCATTCTAGGGTGAGAAGGAAAGAAATGAGTATTTCTTTTTTTTTTCCTTCTAAGAATCGGGTGACCTTGCGCTACTTTGAGTCTCCTGATTTTAAAGCTATTCATCCTCTTGTAAGAATGGACCCTCGAGAGGCCACAGTAAAAAATGCCAGTTGTATGGTAATGAGATTTGTCCAGGCCACTTGATCGCCTAGTTTCACTGACGTCGTAGTGATGGTCAAGGGCCCCAACAACTAACATGGGAAAAATATATAAAACAGAAATAACCTTTCGGGAAACTTGTTTGACAAAGTGATTGTTCCATACGTGACCTCTCTGCTTTAGTCAAAGGAAACCTGCACAACCCCTTCACATGATGAGCTTTGCCCAGAGGTGGCTGGTCCAGAGAGCTAGCAGGGCCACTGGCCCCATGGCAAGCCAAGCTCAGGGAAGGGCCAGGACAAACCACTTTGTCCCAGGCCCCGCCTCTGCCTGTCCTGGCTCCGCCCCACCCTGCCCTGGCTCCGCCCTCTCCCTGCCTCCTCCTTATCCTCACTCTACCCCCTCTTTGACTCTTCCCCCAAATGAGGCAGCCCTGGGGACTAGCAGGGCCGGGGCCAGCAGCAGAGGTCTGCCAACCCCCTCACGCTCACTAGGGAGTGGCACAAGGCAGCCCCAGCTGCTTTGCTCCCTCGACCGCTTCGCTTCGCTCCCCGGACGGGAGAGCAGGATCAGTCCCACTCCCGGCATGGCGTGGCTAGGGAAACAGAGCAAGTTGGGTCTGCCTTGCTCTGCTTCACTGGCCGTTGCCGGAGTGTGTAGGTAGGCCGGCCTTCTCCTGCGGGTGCCGGGCGCTCCCCCTTATTGCCCCTACCAGCTCAGGGCATTTGGGGTGCATGTGACCCCTCCTGCCGCCCATCTTTGTGTTACTGCCTACGCTGCCAATAGAAGGGCAAAACTTTTGTTAGTCACGGGTGCTTCACAAAGCTCCCCACCCAAAACACAAATGTTTTGCAAGTGGCCGTGTAAATGGCTCATTGGCAAGAGCGTTCTCCTGTCGACAACATAAACCCTGCTCCTGTGGGGGGGGGGTAGAAGTATTTTGTCTGCCAAAGTGCCAACCAATAGCACAGGGGTGGAGAACTGTTTTTGAACTCGGGGGCCACACACAAGTGAGAAGCAAAAAAAAACCACCCCACACTGACGTGACCTCCGACCGGGAAGGAGAAAGACAGACATTCCTCTCCCACACCAGAGCCTAGAGGGGCCAGGCTAGTAGATTGTGTGTGCTTCAGCCCCATGGTGGGGTTGCAGGGGGGCTAGTGTGCCAGCGGAGGCTTCCCAATGCTGGGGAGAAGTCATGGGCCTTAGGTTCCCCACCGTTGCAGTAGCATTTCCACTGCCCGACTTTTTGCCACGATTTAGATCATGGGTTCCCAACTTGGGGGGGGGGGGTGCCCCCCTGGGGGTGTGTGAAGAACTTCCGGGGGGGCAGTGTGAGGTGACCCAGCTCCCCACACACCCATCAATCCCACTCCAAGTTTTGCTGCTATTTTTTTGGGCGGGGGGACGTGAGGGTTTCTCAAAAATCAAAAAGGGGGTGTGATGCTGAAAAGTTTGGAACCACTGGTTTAGATTATGGCACATTGCAATAATTTGTGATGCACCCTGCTGCCTACTAACTCTCCTGTGTCCTATGGCTTCAGAGGTTTTAATTCCCCACTTAATTTTAAGTGGTTTCCCACCATATGTTGGAATTTCTTATATTTCATAATCTTAGAGAGAGGGGGTATGTAAGGTCACATCTTTAACTGGGTCAGCTTCCTTTGGGGAAGGAAGAGAGACAAAAGTATTGTCAAAAGCGTGTCTCTTTCACCAAAAGAAATGGTCCAACAAAGATTACCTCCCCTCTCCCCCTTCTCTCTGGAGCATCCGGGGACCCATGTGGCTATAACAACGCGGCAAACAATGATGGTATTGAAATGTCAATTCAAAAGGGAAAAAAAAATTCACTTTGACACACTGACATTTTCTCTTCCAACCTAACACGTCAACATTTTCTGGTCTGACATTTCTTTTTCCGTGATTTTTTTTTTCATTGGGTAAAATCTTTCAATAGGTTGACTTTTCATTCCAATTTGGAACGGAGAGTAATGTCCAAAATGTTGAATTTTCCTACAAACAGAAAATTCTGGGGTTTGGAAGCAGTTTGTAGGTGCAGATTAAAACGTACAGTTCATTTTAAACCCCCTACATGCAAAGGAGGGGGGATTTAAAATGTATGTTTGGAACTCTGTAGTCTGTCTCCTTTCTCTGAGCTTCCTGACTTCTGTGAGATTGAAAACACGGCCTTAATATTCCTTCACCCTATGAGATTCTTTTCCTTTTTGCATGCAATATTTATTGGATTTCTTTGTGACAAAGAGGCCTCTTAACTTTGCTGGGAGCAGGCCAATTTCTCCAGATATTTTTAGGAATGATAGAAATCAAAAAAAGAGTCTGTGAAGAAAAGTTAATTGAAGCCTGGTGGAAGTAGGGCTGGATTAGCTCATATGTTCCACCCCGGTAAAAGAACTTGCTTTTGGGGAGTAAATCTCCCCCCCTAAAATATCAAGGAGATGATCTTCAAACTAGCAAGGACTCTGTGCCTCTTAATTGAAGTGGATGGAGGAAGGGAAGTACGTCTGGAGTTGGTCACTTTCTGTCATACTCAGAGCACCAAATGCACTTGCAGAGCTATGTTGAGGAGTCTGTCCTCACTCCCCCCACCTTCATGCTTCTCAAAAGTTATCACAAAGTGCAGTTCTTATATATCTCTCCTAATCTCCCACTCATGCCAGGCAAAACTTCTCCTTCCACAGTATCAGCTCCAGCCTATCACAATTATATTGGAGGAACCCAAAGGACTGGCAGACAGAAGAAAAAAAAACTTTTCACCTCAAAGTTGCCGGTTCCTGTTCTGCCCCATAGCTGTAAAGTGATAATAAAGAGTGTGATGGAAAAATGTATAGATTCTTATAGCGAGAAGTGACCAAATGCAATCATCTAGTCCAGCATTTCTTAAGTGCCCTTAAAGGGACAAACCTTTTTTTTTTTTTTTTTTGCTCAACAAAAAAAGTTCCTGGTGTTGTTACTAATAAAAAATACATATTGTTTGGCGTTCTTCAGTCTGAAAAATCACTGATCAGTCTGACCTCATACATAATGCACACCATTGAATTTCATTATGCAGTTCCGATATCAGGTCCATAATTCCTGGTTAATCCAGAGCAAATCTGTTAGAAAGACATTGAATCTGATTTTCAGGACTCTCAAGTACTGAAGAATCAGCCACTTGACTCCTTTGTTGGTTACCTGTTCTGTTAATTCCCTTTGGAGCATCCAGCATTGGCTGATGTCGGAAGACAGGCCACTGGGCTAGATAGACCTTTGGTCAGGCCTAGCATGGCCGTTCTTATGTTCTCTAGGTCAGTTCCAGCACTTAACTACTCAGTCAGGACAAACATTTTCTGCCTAAACTATTTTCTGATGGAAAATTGGATTTTGAATGAACAGATTTTTTTTTCTGCTTTCTGTCGGAATTTTCAACTTTTTCCAAACTAACAATCTCCAACTTTCAGGAGAAAACTTTTTGTCCAAATGCCTTGGCCCCCACATACTTTCAAGCAGCCTAGAGACTGCTTTAAACTGACATCTGGCAAAGATTCCCAGGGGCCTGTCTACCTCAGGAAAAGTGGAGCATCACGCATTCTGCCTAAGCCTCTTCCTGATTATTGTACTGAAGGCCATGGGTCAGGGAGTTCGTATTTTGTGCACAAGGTATGTACGCTGATTCTACATCCTCTTGGGCCTCTCCAGGCCTCCTGACGAGGGGGTAACTACTCCGGGGCCCAGTAATACCAAAGAGAAAGGAGTTTTCAGTCACTGCCACCGCTATTGCGGCAGCTGACAGACCCCAGGTCCTTTAAATTGTTGCCAGAGCACGGCACCACTCACTCCGAGTAGGGTTGCCAGGTTGTTGAAACAAAAATACCGACCCCCCCCCAAAAAAAATGGGAAAAAATTCCGTTGAGGGGGAAAAAGGGGGGGGCAAAGTTATTGAGCAAAAAAAAAGGACTCCAAGCAAGCCTGTCGCCTCAGTAAAAGAACCCCTGATTTACACTGCCATGAAAGGACAACGAGGACCAAGGCGTCAGTAACTTATTTCCACACACAAAAACCCCAGAATACCCTCAGACCTATGCACAGCAGCGTCACAGCCTAACGCAAAGAAATCAAAAGCCGCCATCCTGCAAACTCTTATCCACACAGGCCTCCCTTTACCTTGAAGTCAATGCGAACCTCACACGACCTAATGTTAAGCATGTGGATAAGGCACTTTCAAGGCCTAACAGTTTTGGTTGGAATACACTGGATATTCCCTTGTGCCCCCACATTGCCCCTCCCCCAAATAAATACCATCTTGGAAACATAAACCTTTCCAAAAAGAGAGAACTGCCAGAGAATCCGTAACATCCTCTAGGTTATGATGGGGCTCGGACACTAGGGTGGTGAGCAGCAGGATGAACCCCTAAGCTAGATTTTTCTGGTACTGCCCCCGTTTTCTTCAGGGTTGTTTCAGGGAGCAGAGCAGGAATTAGGCCTCCTATATTAAGTGTTCAGATCTTGGCAGACGTGCAAGAATCAAAAATTCAACAATGGTAAGAAGTAAAACTTTGATTCGTTCTCAAATCAAACAAGGAACTCAAGTGTCTAAGTTTCTGCAGTATTGAATTTTCTTCTCTGATACCCGTTCAGTGATGTGTTCTTATCTTCTCACCCATCCACGCTGGGAGATGTATAAATTGCAAATAGGCCTTGAATATATATTGGTAATAAGGACTGTAGCTTTTCTCTCCCTCTTCATTCAGGAAGCAATCACTCTGTTCCTCTCTCCATTACAAGCAGGATTCCAGGTGCCACCTACCCCAAATGTTCATTCCTCCTAAAGGGATTAGGGAAAAGGGGGGAGAAACATACACATAGCAAAGTGTGAAACACCTTGTCTAACGAATCATAAACCGAGGTTCAACTCAAGAACTGGAAATTTCAGGGACCACATGGCTTAAGGCAAGTGTGTGTTTATTCCTCGGAGAGTTATTCAGAGCATGATAAACACATGAGTGATTTATTAAAACATTGATCAAGTAGATGTAATGAGAAGTCTAGCTGATTTTATTATTCTCTGGTATAACTCAATGCTGGCCTGTGTAAATGGCTTGAAGGATGGTATGTTGTATTCAGGACCTGCCTAGAGTATCTTATACCCAAACTTAATCTCTAAAACTATTGATTACGTACCTATATGGTTCTTGGTAAATTAATAAATGTGTTGATTGGCTAAGAAAACCATAGGGTCTTGATCTACTGTTCAAGGTAAACGTCAGACTGCAATGAACATAGTATTAAAATCCACAAACTAGTTTTCCCTGGACTCAATATCAAGGAGTTACCCTAATTAAATTGCATTTCAATATTGATGATAACATTTATCAAAGCTAGCTTCTGAGATCTGGGCTTTACAAATCTATCTGGCACCTTAGTGAATTAATAAATTACACACCCCCCACCACACACACCCTATTCACACTTACATCACTAATCCATTTGCTTTGCAGCGACCTTATTTATTTATTGTTTAATAGCGTGAGGAACGTCAAGCATGCTGTGGTGATGGAGCACTGAAATTATTAATGCTCCTGCCATGAAAGGCTTGATCAAGATGAAGTTTGGTACACACCCGGCTAGTCCCCTCCATCTCTGCCCCAGCCCCGGCGCATTGATTCCCCCAGTTCGAATTGAATCCCATCCTAGGCCCATCAATTTCAAATTGCCTACTCATGATGCACGGACCTAGCCAGAAACTTGTGCTCATTTCCAGGGAAGGAGGACCAGAAGGAAGCGGAGTTTGAAACCCATTCAGCAACTCTGGTTCCCACATGAGGAAGACAGGAAGTGCTGGCCTACCGAGTTGCAGTAACAAGATCCCGATCACTCACCTGGAAAATGGCTTCTCTATGGACCTGGTTTAAACGTTTGCCCAACTCCTCAGCTTTGGCTAGCTAAATGAGCAGATTCTCAACTGCGAGAACATCTGGCGGGTCCGAATATGCAAATTGGATCTATCTGCATGTATGCAGGGTTGGCCTTACCATGAGGCGAACAGCCTCAGGTGCCAGACTGTGGAGGGACACTACTAGGACCCAGAGTGTAGAAAATTGTGTCTGCTGCTAGTGCTTATGTATTCTCTGCCAGGGCGGCCCTAGACTAGCTGCCGGCAACTGGCGTCCTAGGTGAACCATGCAATCAGCACTCCCACCTCCAAGCCCCTCAATGACATTGCGCTACCATTTGGCACCCCATTTAACTTGGTGCCCTAGGCGGGCGCCTCGTTCGCCTATATGGGTGGGCCACCCCTGCTCTCTGCAGTCCCATGCGGGGAGTAGAACAGGAAGAAGGCAGAACTGAGTTCTTTCAAAGTTCTGGCCCAAGCGAGGGGCATGGGGGCACCGTTTGACCTTCCCGCCGCAGATGCCAAAATGTTGTGGGCCAGCCCTGCCTGTATGCAAGTTCCACCCGTTCCACGCCCAAGGAGATTAAGGCAGACTTTCCGCCTTGTAGGCCAGGGAGGGCTTTGGTGAAGAATCCCTGCATTTGCTCTGTGCCACGTAAGAATTCCCAGCCCCCGAACAATACTGCCTTAGCATACTCGGCCAGCTGTTTGCTGTCTGATTCATCCAGCGCCTGTGCTGGCACAGCTGGGAATCCAGCCAGGTATCTCCCAAGCACGTTGCAAGCATTAGAGAATGAAGGCAGCACGCACAAAACGCTCCTCTGATCCGCTGATTCTGAATAGAAGGGACCAGTTCATGCCGGAGGGGAGAATTTGGCAGAACTAATGGCTGTATGTATTAACCAGCTCCGGCCAAATTTTTGTTGTTACTGAATCGGTTGTGTTACAGCAGGACCAAAGGACTCCAGCTGTGATCGGGGCTTCTTTGTGTCGGGCACGGGACTATATGGAGATGTCAGCATATAAAGTGATGTGCAGGGTACAGCTCCTGGCATGGGGAGATGGGCCTGCTGGAAACTTTCCCTGCAGTCTCCCCAACTCCTGGAGCCTTTTCCCACTTCTGGAGCCTTTCCCTTTAAGACAAGCTCTCCACTGCCAGAGCCTACTCCTACTGTCTCCCCATTACCCAGAGTCATTCCCTACTGTCTCCCCACTTTCCAGATACTTTCCCCATTGCTAGAGTCTTTCTCTTCAGCAGGAAAAGGCTCCAGCTGCAAGACCGCTTGCTGCTAAAAATAGCCAGGTAAACATAGACAGCCTGGCTTTGGCATGTCAGGAGTCAGTCTAGGGCTTATACCATGGGGTTTAGGCATGTAGGGCTACCTACACTACTTTACTTGTCAAAGTCACTGTCTACATTGCTTTTTATACCTCTGCTATCTAGGCGTGCTGTGTCTGTATGCTACACACTGCTGTAATTGCAGGCATAACCTGTATGAGACAGTGGCTTCCCCTCCTCACAAGTGATTATGGCCTAAAGAACAAAGATGGGTGGGAGGGAAAATAGAGGCACAAAAAGGTTAAGTGACATGCCCAGGGTCACATGAGGGCAGTGGCAGAGCTGGGAACAGGAACTAGGTCTCCTAACTACAGCTGGTCTGCACCACTGGCAAGAGTATTAATATTTTCCCATCGGTGCTGCTGACCTGAAACAATGAGGGAATTGATACTTACTTCAATCTTTGAGAAATAATGGGCTACACATAAATTCCTCTTAAATGGAATATATTAAAACTATTAAAAGTGGAGGAATTAAAAGAGAAAGCCAGCAAAAAAAAGAGAGAACAAAAAGCTTTTGTTTTTACTGAAGGATTTTACATTGTTGAATGGAGGGAAAAAAATCCCTGTCTCTTTCAGCGTCTACACGACTGTTGTTACAATCTGTCACAGTGCCCTTGAGGATCCATTTAGCTACAATTTTTACTCGTGAGCCATCCAGAATTATTGGTTTTGCATTTAGGGGTCATCCTACGTACTAAACGAGCACCTATCAGGCCTGCAGTTTCAAGCCTTATTAAAATCATCATTTTTTACCCGCAACGGAGAACTGCCACTTAGCACTTGAAATATATTATTAACACATCCAAAGTAAATCACCTTCTGGAAAGCTAGATGCCTGTCAGCGTTTAAATAACTCTCTAATGGGTGATGTTTTCCGAAGCTTTCTAATTATGGCTTCTTTTTTTTTTTTTGCATGAATTACCAGAGTATTGGGGCCTGCTTCTGTCCGTGAGGAGGGGAGAATGAAACCCAGAAAGGCATGGCAAAAATATCTCCAGGGGACGGTGGAGATGGGGCCAGTTTCTCAGCTGCCATTACTCAGTGGAACTCCATCGGTATGATAATCTGACTCCTAGCATCCAAAAGAGCATCCAGCACCCCGTGAAAGCTGTTCTGACTCATGCTGACAAGGGCATGGGCGTAGAAGGCAAAATCATGCACACAAAGAAGTGTCCACTGGACCATCTAAACTCTGTCCCCGGGCAACTGGAGCAAAAATATTTGATGGAGACCACACCAAGAATTTGGTAAGTGGTCGAGGGCCGCACTCTTCCATGATATTAATGCAGGAGGTGCAGAGTCTGGGTGGAGGTTGGGTGCTGAAGGGAGTTCAGGGGAGGGGCCTGGAGTGAAGGAGGGGGTGTAGGATTTGGGAGGGAGTTTGGGTGAAGGAGGGGATCATGACCGGGGCTGGAAGGGGTTGCGACCTGGGGCAGGAAATAGGGAGGTAGGGTTTGGGAAGGAGGATGTAGACTCATAGACTGTGTCCAGACTCAGGGGTTTTTTCGAAAAAAGTAGCCTTTTTTCGAAAAAACTTCCCCTGCGTCCAGACTCAAGCCGCGTTCTTTCGAAATTAATTCGAAAGAACGCGGCTTTTCTTTCGATGGCAGTAAACCTCATTTCACGAGGAAGAACACCTTCTTTCGAAAGTTCCTCTTTCGAAAGAAGGCGTTCTTCAATGTAAATAGGGCTTCTTCAAAAGAGAGCATCCAGACTCACTGGATGCTTTCTTTCGAAAAAGCAAGCCGCTTTTTCGAAATTTCTCCGTGCAGTCTAGACACTCTCTTTCGAAAGAGGCTCTTTCGAAAGATGCTTTCGAAAGAGGCTCTTTCGAAAGAAGCCTGCAGTCTAGACATAGCCATAGACTTTAAGGTCAGAAGGTACCATTATGATCATTTAATCTGACCCCCTGCACAGTGCAGGCCCAGAATCTCACCCAACCCTCCTAGAATAATCCTCTCACCTATATCTCAGATATTGAAGCCTTCAAATACTTTGAAGACCCCAAGATGCAGAGAATCCTCCAGCTGTGATCTGTGCCCCATGCTACAGAGGAAGGCGAAAAACCTCCAGGGTCTCTGCCAATCTACCCTAGAGGAAAATTTTTCCCGACCCCAAATATGGCGAGCAGCTAAACCCTGAGCATGTGGGCAAGACTCATCAGCCAGACACCCAGAAAGTTCTCTATAGTAACTCCTATCATCCCTCCATTGGCCTATTTCCCACTGATAATGAATGGTCAATTAGTTACCAAGATCATGTTATCTCATCAAACCATCCCCTTCATAAACCCATCGGCTGTGTCTACACTGCACCCCTTTTCCGGAAAAGGGATGCAGATTAGACAAGTTGGAATTGCAAATGCAGAGGGGATTTACATTTTCCCCGCTGCATTTGCATGAACATGGCTGCTGCTTTTTTCCGGCTCAGGGCTTTGCCGCAGAAAAGCGCCAGCCTAGACGGGATCTTTTGGAAAATAAAGCCTTTTCTGAAAGATCCCTTATTCCTCTTAAATCAGGAATAAGGGATCTTTCGGAAAAGGCTTTATTTTCCGAAAGATCCCGTCTAGGCTGGCGCTTTTCTCCGGCAAAGCCCCGAGCTGCAAAAAAGCGGCAGCCATGTTTATGAAAATGAAGCGGGGGATATTTAAATCCCCCGCTTTATTTGCAATTCCGACTTGTCTAATCTGCATCCCTTTTCTGGAAAAGGAGTGCAGTGTAGACACAGCCATCTAGTTTAATCTTGAAACCAGATAGATCTTTCCCCCCCCCCCACTTCCCTTGGAAGGCCGTTCCAGAACTTCACTCCTCTAATGGTTAGAAACCTTTGTCTAATCTCAAGTCTAAACTTCCTACTAGCCAACTTATATCCATTTGTTCTTGTGTCCACATTGCTATTAAGCTTAAATAATTCCTCTCCCTCCCTGGTATTTATCCCTCTAATATATTTAAAGTGTTCAGAAGGGGGAGCAGCGGCTTTGAGTTATGTGGGGGAGGGGGCTTGAGTGAGGGGGAGAACGTTAGGGGAGGTAGGGGCTGCGATGCCAGAGACAGGATCTGGCTGGGAGGTGCTTACCTGTGCAAATTCTGGCCAGCACCCCAGCCGGTTCCTTGCCACTCAGAACAGCGGGCTGTGGGACCGTGTGCATCTGTGAACAATAGAGAGCCAGATGGGAAGTGGGCAGAGGTTTTTTTCATGCCACCAACAGTGGGAGCTCCAGGTCTGTGTGGGAGCAGCGTGGGAAGTCTCTCCCCCTCTCCCTCTGGGCTTGCGGCTGTTCACAGACCAACAGGACCCCTCGGCCGGCTATTCTGAGTGGCGTGCGGGGGGCAGGGCAGGCAGGAGCCAAACTGAGGTTCCCGCTGCGCCCACAGGCCAGATCCAGCTGCGTAGCAGGCCGGATCCAAACCTGCGGGTTGTATTATGTCCAGCCCTGATCTGGAGGGAGTGGTGAGTGCCATAGGCAGCCATCCTGTTGGCAGGAAGATGGACGTGTCATTCCCACCATTCGGAAGCACAGTGATGAACACGGAGGACCCCATGTGGAAAGAGAGGGGAGTCTCCAGCCAATATCACTCACAGGGATCACAATGGGATTGTCAGCCATTTTGTGTGTGCGACTGTCGGGGTGCTGAGAAACTGGTGTCATCTTTTTTTTAAAGAAAGCTTAAACGGGTGAGGTAAAAACATGAAAAGCAATATGCTGATCAAGGTTGTGCCTGTAGAAGTTTAGTCTCTAACAGGATACCTTTGACAGTGCACCTGTGACTAAAAGGGTGCTACAAGGAGGAGCCAGAAAACTTGTTCTCCTTGGCCTCTGATGGTAGGACAAGAAGCAATGGGCTTAAATTGCAGTAAGGGAGATTTAGGGTTAGGTCTCGAGGTCCTTCCAGTCCGAGTATTCTCCAGCTTTTCCACCTGGCTTCCCCGAGCTCAGAGTCCAGCTCCACCGGTAGCTCCACCAACTCCATGTCCTGGCCTCTGGGTGGCCCCCCTAGGGTCCTACCAGCCCCATGTCCCAGCCTCCATGCTGCCCCTCTGGGGTCTCATTGGCTCTACCCACATCAGTACCCCCCTGGGATCCTGCTTCCCGCTGTCCCCAAGGGTTGTGCATTTTACCATCTGTAGGGCCCAGACCCGCCTGTGCTGCTGCCCCAGGCCATGCCACCAGCCCGTCTCCTCCAGCTGTGGCTAGATTGCCAAATATCCTGGACCGGATGGACCAAGTGCCATTAGCATCAATGGCTCCCAGTCCAGGAGAGTTAACCCTGGGTGTGCTGAGGAGCATAAATAGAGGCGGGGGGGGAGACACTAAAAATAGTTCCAGTGCCACCAGGGAGGACAGAAAAGCAAAGACATTAGGCCTGTCATTGGTGCTCTCTGGGACCAGAGAAGCAACAATGAAGCAGCCAAGAGCCCAAAGTGAGAGCCATATTACAGAGTCCAGAGGGAGTGAGACACTGTGCAAAAGGTGGGCCAGAGGGAAGAGGCACCGATAGGCGCTTTAGAGGTGGCCAGGAGGGAGTGGCAGGCGGTTTTGGCGCCAGCGCTACTAGGAACAAAGGAGGCAGAAAAGAGGCTGCCGCAGGCTGGGGGTGTGTACCGATGTGTTGCTCAGGTAGCTTCGGCGCCACAGGGAGTTAAAAGTGGGGCAACTGAAGAAGGGATTCAAAGTGAGGGGGCAGATATGAAGGAAGGGGATCAAGCAAGAGAGAGAATTGGAGGAAATAAGTGGACGAGTGAGAAACGTTCTGACTCATCCTTGGTTTCTCTAGCGATAAAGGGACTGCAACCAACTACAGTAAACTTCCAATAATCCGGCACCTTTAGGACCCAGGGGGTGCCAGATTATCAGATATGCCGGACTATCGGAAGGGGGGGCTATGAGGGGTCTGGGGCGGGGTGGAGGGGATGCCACCCTAGACCTTCATAGCCCCCCCTTCTGATTGTCCAGCTCTGCCCCAGGTGTCCCCAATTTGGCCGTAGCTGGTCAGTTTCAGCAGCAGCTGAATCGGGGATGCCTGCGGCAGAGCAGCTGGGGCGCTGCCGGGTTGGTCCTGTAGCACTGCCCCTCGGCACTGCGAGACGAACCCACCAGTACTCCAGCTGCTCTGCCCCAGGCGTCCCCAAGAGCAGCTGGGGTGCTGCCAGGTTGGTCCCGCAGTCCCAAGGGGCAGAGCTATGGGACCAACCAGGCAGCACCGCAGCTGCTCTGCCCCCGGCTTCTCCGATTCAGCTGCTGGTCATTTTCAGCAGCGGCTGAATCGAAGAAGCCAGGGGCAGAGCAGCTCCAATTGTCCGGCTGCCCGGAGCACTTCCTGGTTCCCGATGGTGCCGGACCATCAGGAGTGCCGGAGCATTGGATGCCGGACCAATGGTGTTTTACTGTACTGCAAGCCAAAAACCTCCCTGGAAGGGAGAAGGGGGAGGGTGGGAAGCCTGGAAGTGGGGCAGTGCTCCCTGTATGCCTTAGTAAAAACAACATTCAAAGGACGTAAGAAGTTAAATTATAAGCTAGTGCTCCAATGCCTGCCTACCGCGCCTCCCACACTGACAGCATTATGTGCCACTCCAAACAAAATGCACCCCGGTAATTGCAGCTCCTCTTCAAACAGACAAAGAATATATCTGTTTGCTGATTAAAAGCCCCCCCCTTTTTTTTTACTCCCAACAAAGACCTTGTTTGTTTAAAATATTTGCACAGTGGGGTTTCCAAGGACCAAAAGAATTTAAAAAAAAAGGAAAAGAAAAAGGCAGTGTGGTATGTTGACAGGAACAATAGAACAGCAAGGGGACAACCCAGTGAGATTGAAGATATCAAAAGAAAACCATATAGGTGCCAATCAGTCTATTCAAGTCTATTCTTTCCTCGGGATTTGTAATAACTCCACATTGTGTTATTTTTTTCTTGACCGGCTGTTTAGACGTAACTTTTTTTTTTTACCCTCTTGAAAATATTCCCTGTGGATAGCAGGCCAATTGTTATTCAGCCTTTCTAAAAAAGTCAATACAAATTTTTATATATATATATTCACAATGTATCTCTCATCCGGACTCCAGACAGAAATCTACAGCCAGCCAAGAGCTCAAAAAACTCCCAATGATTATGCAATCCCCCAGCCTGCGTGAATAACTCTTTATCTGCTGAAAAGTAGATGGTTGGAGCAAGAGTGTAAGTTAGTAATTTGACAGAGGAAAAGTCAATGTCTTTGTTTAGACTGCCCAGTTTTTCTGGAAAATCAGCCGCTTTTCCGGAAAAACTTGCCAGCTGTCTACACTGGCCATTTGAATTTCCACAAAAGCACTGACTTCCTACTGTAAGAAATCAGTGCTTTTTGTGGAAATACTATGCTGCTCCCGTTCGGGCAAAAGTCCTTTTGCGCAAAACTTTTGCGCAAAAGGGCCAGTGTCAACAGCCAAGATTTGTTTTCCGCAAAAAAGCCCCGATCATGAAAAGTGCTTTTGCGGAAAATCGCCCATGCCAATCTAGACGCGCTTTTCCGAAAATGCTTTTAACGGAAAACTTTTCCGTTAAAAGCATTTCCGGAAAATCATGCCACTCTAGACATAGCCAATTAGTATTAAGACGAGCCTGATGCTGATTTGCTCTCCCACTTCAGCAAATGTGGAAGCTGTGGCTATGTCTACACTGCAGGCTTCTTGTGCAAGAAGCTTTTTGCAGAAGAGATCTTCCTCAAAAACGTCTTGCACAAAAGCGTGTCCACCTTTCAAAAGCTCATCAAAAAAGTGATGAGCTTTTGTGCAAGAGAGCGTCCAGACTGCATGGATGCTCTCTCAAAAGGAAACTCTGGTTGCTATTTACAGAGGGCACCTGTGCTTTTTTCGAGTGCCTCTTTTTGAACAAAAAAACCCTGTTCCCCATCCACACACACCTTTTTGCACAAGACCCCCTCTGTTCTTTCCTTTTACTTGTGCAAACACGTGCGTGAGGTGTGGATGCTCTGCGAGTTTTTGTGCAAAACCTCTGTGGTGTAGACCTAGCCTGTGCAGTCCTGCGGGTGTAAAACTGGTGTGAAACTGAAGTGTCTCTCTTAGGACCTGATCCAAAGTCCACTGAATCAGTGTTACAGTTCCGATGGACTTCACTGGCTTTGGAACAAGCCCTTAAAAACAATCAGGCATTATTAGCTGTGTATTTTTTGGTGCATGTGTACAGTGTGTCACACCTAAAAGATGTGCGGGTTACACATGGAGTTAGCATGATGTAAGGCCAGGTCTACATGAAAAGGGAAGGTCAGATTAAGAGATGTGACTCTAGATACATTAATTATGCATCTGGAGTCGACATACCTTAATTCGAGTTTCCATGTGGTATGATTAGAGGTTTGGAACAGCTGCCATATGAAGAGAGATTAAAAAAGACTGGGACTTTTCAGCTTAGAAAAGAGGATACTAAAGGGAGATATGATAAAATCATGACAGATATGGAGAAAGTGAATAAAGAAAAGTTATTTACTTGTTCCCATACCATAAAAATTAGGGATCACAAAGGGTATGTCTAGACTACACGGATTTTTTTGAAAAATGTGGCCTTTTTTCAAAAAATCTTTACCTGCATCTAGACTGCTGCCACGTTCTGTCGACAGTAAATCGAAAGACTGTGGAGGTTTTGTCGACCGCGGAAATCTTGTTTGACAAGGAATAACGCCATTTTTCGAAAGTGCTCTTTCAAAAAAAGGCTCTATGTAACGCAACCTGTGCTTTTTTGAAAGAGAGCATCCAGACTGCCTCGGTGCTCTTTTTTGAAAAAGTGGCTCGCTTTTTCGAAAGTACTAATTGTCATCTAGATAAACTTTTTCGAAAGAGGCTTTTTTGAAAGTAACTTTTGAAAAAGCCTCTTTCGAAAAAGGCGTGTAGTCTAGACAGAGCTCAAATGAAATGAACAGGTAGCAGGTTTAAAACAAACAAAAGGAAGTTCTACTTCATGCAGTGCACAGTCGACCTGTGGAACTCCTTGCCAGAGGATGTGGTGAGGAGGAGGACTTTAACAGGGCTCAAAAAAGAACTAGATAGATTCATGGAGGTTAGGTCCATCAATGGCTATTAGCCAGGATGAGAAGGAATGGTGTCCCTAGGTTCTGTTTGTTGGAGGCTGGAAATGGATGATAGAGGATGGATCATTTGATGATTCCCTCTCTTGTTCTCTCCCTGTGGAGCATCTGGCACTGGCCGCTGTTGGAAGACAGGATACTGGGCTAGGTGGACCTTTGATCTGACCCTGTGTGACAGGGCATTTGCCCGACACTGGCCCTTTAAAGACAAAAACCTCAGCCCTGAGTGAGGGCTGTGAGTGAAGCCTCAGCTGAGGCAGCTCTGCTAATGAAAGCCTGGCTGGGGGCTATATAAAGAAAGACTCTTGGAGGGAAAAGGAGAACTGTCTGGTGCTCTGGAGAGAGAGCAGTCGGGACATGACTGCCAGGGAAGCAGGAGGTTTCCTGGAGGTAGAGCAGTGCTGAGGAAGGAAGGCAGGGCTGGGGAAGCTCTGGCCAAGCAAGCTCCTAGGCTGCAAGGCCTGAAGCAAGGCCCAAGGCTATAGGGCTGCAGAGAGGCAGCCATGGTAGACAGGGGCGGCAGGTCCACACCCCTTTGCCAGTGATGAGTGGCCATTACAGACGGCAGTTTGCCCCTGAGGCAGGGGCTAGATGAAGACTGGCAGTGGGTGACTGGGTGTTCCCTGGGAGGAGAGCAGGGTGCCCTGGGGAGGGGAGGGCCCTAGAATGCAAGCAGGATAAACACCAACCCACAGAAGGAGGGCTCAGAGACTAAAGTTGGCACTGCCGGAGGGCAGTATCCTGAAGAGGACACCGTGGACAAAGAGAAACACGGGGAAACACCACCTAGAGGGAGGTGTCCAACCAGCCAAATAAGCTAATTCCCAGGACTGCCAGCTGGAGGCGCTATGGTGGTGAGTCTACCCCGTGATTTCCAATATGGCCATTCTTATGTTGTTATGTTCTTATCCACAATGGGAGCAAATGCTCCTGTCAGCTTCCCTAACTCCCAGTGAGGATCAGGAGTACTGGTGCCAATGGAGGGGTGCCCTCTGAGTTCAATTTAGCAGGTCTTTACTAGACCTGCTAAATAGAACTCCAGAGGATGGATTGCAGCTGCGTCAATCTTCCCCTTAGTGAAGACATGGCCTGAGATGGCATTTTCATAGTTCCAGACAATTGCTCCTGTATTCCTCCTTCATGGTCCATTAAGGGCACCCATTCTTAGGCTTCCAGCTTCCACAGACTTTGCTCTTCTTGGGAGGAGATCCGTTTTCCCTGTAAGTTGTGAGATTGTGCCACTGCCTAGGAGAAATTCAGGTGCCACCTAGCTGATTATGAGGGCACCTTTTGCTGGCAGTGTGTCTTTCTACTGGTGGTGCACATTCACACATGCCTTGGTGCATGTTACAAAATTTATCCAACACATAGATGGATAAAAACTAGAAGAAACACTGGAAGAGACTCACATCTTTCTTCCTCCTGACTGGATGGGAATAAGACAGGAAATATCCCAAAAAGACTCTGGCTAAGCAGCCCCACTGGGCTTTTCTAATTAGAGCTAGAACACAGTACAATTCTTATCGTTATAAGGTACCACGCTGTTCTTTTTAAGCAAGCATGTGTTGTCCTTGAGATAAAAGTGCTATGGAGGGTACATTAAAAACAATAAAAGAACCATACCCAAATCTGAATATGCTTACCCAGAATTCCCTCTCCCCTTATTCCAACCTGGGCCCTGGCAGGTGAACAGAGGTATTCCTATGGTTTAACATTCATACCACCCTTTTTGCCTGGAACAAGGACCCTCATGGCATGTTCAATCCATCCCTTATACAGTTTAAACCATCTTTGAACAGGACGTTTAAGGAGACAATCCATTTCCCTGAACGTGGCCTTGACTGGATGGCTTTGGAGGTGCTAATTTGCATTTTCCTCCTGCCTGGTACTTTCTAAGACTTTGCCTGCATTGTCCCAAACACTTCTCTGAAGTTTATAACACTCCCCAGAAAACATGTTAATTCTGCCCTCCTCTTCCAGAAATACAGTCTAATCCCATGGTAGCACATAAGGATTTGCATTTTGAACACAACGCTTTTCCAGAGAAGCATCCTGCCAATGTAGACGCACTTTTCCCGGAAATACTTATAACAGAAAACTGTTCCGTTTTAAGTATTTCCGGAAAATCATGCCCGTGTAGACATAGCCATTATGTAATGCTGCCAAGCAGAACCAAACCGGGGATCTCTGGAGCTTCATGCATGAGCCTCTACAGCTTGAGTTAAAAGCCATCTGGCGCTCAGCTAAGGCTGAAGAGCAAACTCATATTTCCTTTCTCTCAGTGGTCTCAGTGCCGCTTTATGGGACAGTGCACCACACCCAGTAACTGTGTGGGTTACGTGGACACTTAGGCTACGTCTACACTGGCCCCTTTTCCGAAAGGGGCATATTAATTTCAGCTATCGTAGTAGGGAAATCCGCGGGGGATTTAAATATCCCCCGCGGCATTTAAATAAAAATGTCTGCCGCTTTTTTCCGGCTTTTAGAAAAGCCGGAAAAGGCCTTCTACACTGGCCCCGATCCTCCGGAAAAAGCGCCCTTTTCTGGAGGCTCTTATTCCTCCTCCGGCACTTTTTCCGGAGGATCAGGGCCAGTGTAGAAGGTCTTTTCCGGCTTTTCTAAAAGCCGGAAAAAAGCGGCAGACATTTTTATTTAAATGCCGCGGGGGATATTTAAATCCCCCGCGGATTTCCCTACTACGATAGCTGAAATTAATATGCCCCTTTCGGAAAAGGGGCCAGTGTAGACGTAGCCTAAGTGTCCACGTAACCCACACAGTTACTGGGTGTGGTGCACTGTCCCCCGCGGATTTCCCTGCTACGATAGCTGAAATTAACATGCCCCTTCCGGAAAAGGGGCCAGTGTAGACGAGCCCTTAGGGTATGTCTACACTGTACACTGAGCTATTCTGGACAAAATACTCTGCAATAGCTTATTTCGAAATAGCGCGTCTACTCTACAGGGAAGCCTCAAAATTAATCTGAAGCAAGCTTCCCTAATGTGGACATGCTACCTCGATTTAGAGCCCCAGGAGGCACCGGAGAGTAATTAGTTTGAATGGCCCTGTGGAGGGCCTATTTTGAAATAGCAGCAGTGGCGCATCCACACGATAGCTAATCCGCAATAGCTATTTTGGAATAGGCGTTATTCTTCGTGGAAGGGGGTTTACAGATGTCAGCATAAACCACCCGTTATTTCGAATGTATTTCAAAATAACAGAATTCCTGTGCAGACACTTGCATTATTTCAGAACAATGCCAGTTATTTTGAAATAACTGTGCTGACACACCCCTAGAGATGCTGGAGTCCTTCCCTGTAGGGTTTCAACACTTTATTAGTGGGTATTTCATACTATCCGTTAGAAACAGCAAAACTAGAATTATGTGATCATAGTAATAAAGTGAACCATCTATTTCATCTTGTTTAAACCATCTGCTCTAATAGAGCTGTGGGAATTGAATTGCTTATAATAAATTAAATGTACAAGTAGCTCTAACACATGGGTAGTATACGAATCAATAAATTCTGTTGGTTTCTGCACTTGCTTCTTTATACCGGCAGATCCTTAGTTCTGCCTTCCATGGACTTGTCAGTGTGCAGGTTTTTCACTACCCAGACCCTCCTCTGGCCCTATGAACAAGATCAGTGACAATGGATTTTGGCCCCTGCTCTGATATCTGGGCCTACGAATATACCCTAAGCATAAGTGTAATCCACACACCTAGGCTACGTCTATACTGCACCCTTCTGCCGCAAAAGCTTATGCAAATTAAGCGCAGAGTGGAATAGCCCCACGCTTCATTTGTATAATTAATTGGCAGCTGCTCTTGCACAAGAGGCTTTTGCGCAAAAAGGAGCTGTGTAGACGGATCCTTTTTGCGGAAAAAAACCCTCTTGCGCAAGAGCCATTCTTCTTGGAAAAAAAGAGGAACAACAGCTCTTGCACAAGAGGGGGGTTTTGCGCAAAAAGGAGCCATCTACACAGCTCCTTTTGGTGCAAACCCTCTTGTGCAAAATCCACTGCTAATTAATTATGCACATGATGCATGGCAATAGTCCACTCCATTTCATTTGCATACGCTTTTGCGGAAGAAGGCTACAGTGTAGACGTAGCCTTAGTGTAGTTCATTGTCCCATGTAGTGGTGCTTAGACCACTTACAATGAGAGAGAAGAACAAGGGAGCTTTACAGCCTGAGCTGAGAGCCAGCTGGCTTTATAGCTGAAGCTGTAGCAGCTCTTTTACAAAGCTCTAGGGCTTTATCAACACTCATGGCTTTTTTCATGAGAAATATGCAAATGAGGCTGTGTGGAATATCGCCGAGCCTCATTTGGATATCTAATGAGCCACCATTTTTGCAGAAAAGGTTTTTGTCCCAGAAGGAGCTGTCTACATTGCCCCTTCTTGCGCAAGAAAAACCCACTTGTGCAATGCCGTTACGCTGATTATTTTCAGGAATAATGGCATTGCGCAAGAGGGTTTTTCTTGTGCAAGAAGTGGCAGTGTACACAGCTCCTTCTGGCGCAAGAGCCTCTTCTGCAAAAATGGCGGCTCATTAGGCATGCAAATGAGGCTTGGCGATATTCCACACTTAGCCTCATTTGCATATTTCTCTTGCAAGAAACCATGAGTGTAGACATAGCCTAGAAGTGCCACCAGGTTCAAATCTGACTGGTGGTAGTTATGTAAGTTCAACTGTAAAAAGTGAGTGAAAGTTTGTAACTTGTCACAACCTCCTCTGGCAAGGAGTTCCACAGGTTTACTGTATGCTTTGTGAAGAAAAACATCTTTTTGTTTGTCAGGGGCTGGAAATGGATGATAGGAGAGAGATCACTTGATTCCCTGTTTCTGTTCTCGCCCTCTGGGACATCTGGCATTGGCTACTGTCAGAAGACAAGACACTGGGCTAGATGAACCTTTGGTCTGGCCCAGTATGGTCATTCTTATGACTCACAGGATGAAAGAAGAGATGGAAAACACCAATTTATAGAGGAAGGATGGGGTTGGTTAGGTAATGGGGCTCCTTATAAGGAGCTTCATCCAATGAGGGGTGCTAGGTTAGCATAAACCAGTAGGCTGTGTGCACTTTTTCTTGGTGTGGTGTTGCACCTTCACCGTGCGCAATCTGAAGACAAATGCTGGAGTGGTGCCTTCTTGACCCACTCTCCTTGGACGGGATGGAGGACCCGGGCGATGGCAGACGTATGGAGAACAGGTCTGTGGTGGGTAATGGTAAATAGGAACACAGAGCTGCCAAGTGTGGATGGTAGGATGAATGTTAGTGGAATTGGTGGCCATGCACTGTGGCTACAGTTATCCATTGCTCCCGGGAAGAGAAGAGACGAAACAGCAGAGTTAGGAAAGTAGGAGGAGACAGAAAAGGAAGAAGAGAAGAGGTGAAGAGCTAGCACCAGTGGGTTCATTCATTGAGTCAAAGGCCACGCCAGCTGGTTGGATTGCAGCTTTCCCCCTTCCAAGCTATTTTTTTCTGCTCCCTCTGCTTCTTTGTTCTCTCCCTTACACGTTCGTTTCCTGCCAATTGCAATTCTTTGTCGCCCCTTCCCTGTCCCATGCCCGTTTCCCAAAGCATCTCCCTTTCATACCAGCTCATTTGGCCTAGCGCAACCCCTTAAGGATCTTTCTCCCTCTTAGCCGTCTGCGGCCCAGATACAAAGCGTTGACCTAACAACTTAAAAGAGGACAAAGCTCAGATTTTATCCTCTTTAAGAGGACCTCCTGGGACTTGTATGCTCTACTTTAAACCCCTGGCATGAGAATTCACAGCAGTCCTTCTGATTTTAAGCATTAACAGCCTAAGGTGGAGGTTGTTTTGGTGTCCAAGGTAGGGGACAAGTGGGCTAGGAGAGAGCCTGAGGGATTTTCTGGTGGTGTGGGTGGTGGTGAAAGAAATCTGTAATTGAAAATATGATTATAACTCAAACAACCTACATTGATTGCAGGGGAACCCCCAAACATCCATCCCTCCTTTGTGTGATCTGGCAGAGAGCTAGGAGTCTACAGCCCTTCAAGCAGGCTCTCTGCTTGGAAGAGACAAGTGCATCTGACTCAGCCCTTAATGGATAAAATCAGTCACGTCTTAAGGACCGAAATCACTTTACTCCTCCCGAACAGAAGGGCGACCACACGGGGCTGAATCATTATGATGTCAGTGGATCTAAAAGGGTGTCATAAGGAGGAGGGAGAAAATTTGTTCTCCTGGGCCTCTGATGACAGGACAAGAAGCAATGGGCTTAAACTGCAGGAAAGAAGGTGTAGGTTAGACAGTAGGAAAAACTTCCTGTCAGGGTGGTTAAACACTGGAATAAGTTACCTAGGGAGGTTATCACTGGAGATATTTAAGAGCCAGTTAGATAGACATCTAGCAGGGATGCTCTAAATGGTTCTTGGTCCTGCTGTGAGGGCAAGGAACTGGACTTGAGGACCTCCTAAGGTCCCTTGCAGTTCTAGCGTTCTATGATTCTATGATCTCCTCCATCTTTTTAAGGATGCATAAATACCAGCCCACGGGCCGGGTCCAGTCCACCAGGCTTCTGGTGGGCTTCTCACTGCCATGTTTACCTGCCTACTGGCCATCACAGCTCCTGGGCTATGTCTAGACTGTAGGCTTCTTTCGAAAGAGGCTCTTTCGAAAGCATCTTTCGAAAGAGCCTCTTTCGAAAGATTGCGTCTAGACTGCAGGCGGATCTTTCGAAAGAGAAATCCGCTTTTTCGAAAGAGAGCACCCAGCGAGTCTGGATGCTCTCTTTCGAAGACGGCCTCTTTACATTGAACGCCTTCTTTCGAAAGAGGAGCTTTCGAAAGAAGGCGTTCTTCCTCGTGAAATGAGGTTTACCGCCATCGAAAGAAAAGCCGCATTCTTTCGAAATAATTTCGAAAGAACGCGGCTTGAGTCTGGACGCAGGGGAAGTTTTTTCGGGAAAAGGCTACTTTTCCCGAAAAACCCCCTGAGTCTGGACACGGCCCTGTTGACTGTGGATCACCATTCCCAGCCAATGAGAGCTGTGGGAAGTGGAGTTCCGGTCCACACCACTTCCTGTCGCTCTCATTGCCCAGGAACAGCAATCTGCAGCCAATGCGAGCTGCAACCATTGGCACCTGAGGCTGTGCAGGTAAATATAGTGTGTAAATAGAGCCCACCTCTGTTTTAAGGTCGGTGAGTGTAAAGTCAGCACCTCCCCTATGAAGGATTAACCTATCTTGTCTGATTTCAGTTATTTAAAAAGTAACTCATCCAACCCAGCCCTGAACAAGAGGGTGGTGCATAAACTCTAGGGAAGAGAGTAAATCAGCAATGGGCAGCCCAGGCAAGTGAGTGGGCCATACAAGTTTCCCACCTTCATTTCAATGCCCTGCAAGATTGCTGTAACCAAGATGGTCTCCTGAGAGACGGTGGCTTTGCTAACTGTGCTTCTGTATGGAGGACAGCCATGGGCAACCTAGACTAGTGAGTGGGCCACAATTGCGGCCCTCCTTCATCTCGGGGGGCTGCAAGTTTGTCGTAACCAAGACGGTCTCCCCGGCTGGGGCAGCGTTGCTCACTGCGCTGGCGTGCCTAGAGTTAGTGGGCGGTGCCAATGGAACCGTAGCAGCACTGGGATTGGATGCAGAGGGAGTGCCCGGCTCTCACCGTCAATGTGACGTGCAGTCAGAGCTCCCTTTCCTTCCTGTGCACTTGCTTTACATGGATGTCACGTTAGTGAGACTGGTAGGGGGGGAAAAAGGAGCCGGCGGAAACCAGCGGAATCTGGCAACTCTGCACGTGGTCAACGGTAACAAAATATCTCCTGGGCCACAGATACAATCCTGATGGATCACAGGTTATCCCCCACTAGTGTAAGTGAAGAGTCAGAACATGCCCATTCCTGCATGGCAAGACCTAATGGCTACGTCTACACTGGCATGATTTTCCGAAAATGCTTTTAACAGAAGAGTTTTCCGTTAAAAGCATTTTCGGAAAAATCGCATCTAGATTGGCAGGATGCTTTTCCGCAAAAGCACTTTTTGCGGAAAAGCGTCCGTGGCCAATCTAGACGCGGTTTTCCGCAAAAAAGCCCCGATCGCCATTTTCGCGATTGGGGTTTTTTTTGGTGGAAAACAGTACTATGCTGTCTACACTGGCCCTTTTGCACAAAAGTCTTTCGGAAAAAGACTTTTGCCTGAACGGGAGCAGCATAGTATTTCTGGAAAAGCACTGATGATTTTACAGGAGATTGTCAGTGTTTTTCTGGAAATTCAAGTGGCCAGTGTAGACAACTGACAAGTTTTTCTGCAAAGTCATCTGATTTTGCAGAAAAACTTGCCAGTCTAGATGTGTTGGCAGTCTGCATTAGGACATTACATGACGTACGGTGGGGGGAAAGGTGGGGGGGGGGGGACAGGAGGTTACTCTCTTTCACTCTCCTATGCGGGCAGGAAATCTAACTAATTTGTCTCCTTCTGCATGATAATTACAGCAGAGTTCAAAATGGCTTGATGCTTCCATTAATTTCCACAATCCCTGCCCTCCACCCCTAGCTGAAGTTAGGCCAAAGACTTGAGAATAACAGAGAAAGCATCCCAAAATAATAGGGGTATGGCCTGTCAGTCCTGGCCCAGCTGTTGGTTATAATAATACTCAGCGCGTCAGCTGGGTGAACCATTTGTCACAAATGATTTATTTAATGAATTCAGCCCTTTCGGTCCCCATTTGCAAACTTTCTGCACCGTGATGCAACTCTGCAGTGTGGTTCATTATTTGTAATGGTCCGTCAAGCCGTGTGTCTCCACAAATGGGAGGACTGATGAGGGGTGAACTGAGAGTTGAGGCGTACATTTCAGCCGTGACTCGTGGTGAAGATGCTCCAGTCTGTATAGAGAATGAAAATCAGACCCCTTTCGAGTGCCCTGTTTTGGCTTTCAAAGTCCCCAGTCCCGTCTGAAAATGTAGACAAGTGTGTATACATTGCAGGCAATTATTTGGTTAATTCTAATGACATTTTATTGCCTGACTGGGTGACTTTGAAAAGGCAAAGACAGATTGTGTGGCAAATCAGAAAGCCTTCTTGTTTGCATAGGAAAATAGGAATTGGTATAAATAGCAGCACTTCCCTCCACAAACAGGTATAGAGCAGAAGTGTTTGCCGACAGGATTACTTCTAGAATTCTTCCTATCTTGTCTGCTTAGAGTGCATGGGTAACCCACACACCCACTGGGTGGGGTTCACTGTCCCATGAAGTGGCACTTCGGGTACATCTCGACTACATGCCTCTGTCGCCAGAGGCATGTAGATTAGGCTACCAGAGATAGGAAAATGAAGCGGTGATTTAAATAATCGCCGCTTCATTTAAATTTACTTGGCTGCCGCGCTGAGCCGACAAACAGCTGATCAGCTGTTTGTCGGCTCAGCGCGATAGTCTGGACGCACGGGTGTCGACATCAAAGGTATTTGTTAACCACCCAGGTAAGCTTCCTGGGATGAGGTTTAGCTGGGTGGTCGACAAATACCTTTGATGTCGCCACCTGCACATCCAGACTATCGCGCTGAGCCGACAAACAGCTGATCAGCTGTTTGTCGGCTCAGCGCAGCAGCCATGTAAATTTAAATGAAACGGCGATTATTTAAATCGCCGCTTCATTTTCCTATGTCTGGTAGCCTAATCTACATGCCTCTGGCGACAGAGGCATGTAGTCTAGCCGTACACTTATACCACTTACAGAGAGAAAGAATGAGCTTGTTCTACAGCCTTAGATAAGAGCCAGCTGGCTTTTAGCTCACGTGGTAGATGCTTTAAGCTCCAGAGGTCCCAAGTTCGATTTTGCCTGGCCACACTACACAGGCAGCTGATAGGTGGAGGAAATGCTACCCTAAATGGAGGGTTGAAGTCCTCTTAGGCCATGTCTATGCTGCAGTGCTATTTCCGTTACTTGAAATAGCTATTTCTGTGTCTTTTGAGCACTCCCGTTATGTCGAAATATAACAGGTTCACTATTCTGATGTCCCTGTAAAGCTTATTCCATGAGGTGGAAGGGATGTTTTGGAAGAGCAATTCATTTTGAAATAAGTGCTGTGCGGACAGCACCAAATTTTAAAATGAGCTATTTCAAAATGTACTTGTGATATGCTATGCAATATGCATAGCCCAAATTGCAGTAAAAGTAACAGTCATTGTGACTTTATGCTGATGGCATTTCAAACAGGTACCTGACAGCTTATCTATGATGGCCATCTCCCTCTGCTGCCTCTCCCTTAGTTGTCATCTCCTCTTTGTTCCCATTTTAATATTGGTTCTGTTCCTGTCCTCCAGTGGTTCACAGCTTAATACATATTGTGGGTCACATATGCAGCCCACTGTGTGTTATCTGGACTGCAGGGTTCTGGGGGCAGGACAGTGGCAGCCTGGACCCCAGACCTTTGCTGTGGGGCTGCCTGGCTGCCCACCCTAGCTGCGCTGGAACAGAGCTACATGGCTGCCCCAGACCCCCTGGGGCTGGACAGCTATCTCAGACCCCAAATGGCTGCCCCAGACTCTGTGGGGCTGGTCAGCATCCATGGACTCTGGAAATTGTGGGGTCAGACAGGAGTCTTGGACCTTAGGTGCCTGTCACATGGCTGTTCCAGACTGGGGCTGGCCAGGTGCCTGGCCCCCAAAGCTGGTGGGGCCAGGAAGCTGCTCCAGACTCTATACTCCATGGGGCTGGTTGGTAGCCCTGATCCCAGACTCCTACCATGCAAGGCCAGCTGGTAGCCCTAACCCCAACTGAGCAGCAGGGTAGCCCCCGGCTCCTGCCACACCTCCCATGCCTGACACCCAAGAACCAATGGACACGAGCACACAGAAGCTGGGCCACGGCTGTGTGCTAATTGGGCCACATGCTGCCCACGGGCATCAATGAACATGGGCTGAGATCCGGAGATGATCAGTTCTTTGGGGATCTTTATGTTGTCCAGAGCCTGGAACATTTATGATAATCTGGCTTCTTTGGAAACCTCACCATGCCCGCTCCAAGGAGTCATGGTTGCAGGTGTTACTGAAATGTCATGGTGATGTAGACGGCATGAAAACAGAATCTGGGGGTGGCTCATACAGTGTAGACTGTCTCATATTGATATGGTCTCACCTTAATTCAGCATGGGAGGAGGGATAGCTCAGTGGTTTGAGCATTGGCCTGCTAAACCCAGGGTTGTGCGTTCAATCCTTCGGAAGCCATTTAGGGATTTGGGGCAAAAATTTGTCAGGGATGGTACTTGGTCCTGCTGTGAAGGCAGGGGGCTGGACTCGATGACCTCCTGAAATCTCTTCCAACCCTGGGATTCCATGATGTATAGCCAGCTGTCCTATTCGGACAGGAGCTTAAGTGGCCACAGCATCTAACCACTTTATGTACATTAATGAATGCATCCTCATGACATCTCTCTGTGATGGGAAAGCATTGTTGCCCTGTTAACAGATGGGGAACTGAAGCCCTGGTGAGATTAATTGACTGCTGCTAGGTGACACAGAGAGCCAGCAAATGAACTCAAGTCTCTGGCCTGATCCCCAGCCCAGAGTCTTACCCAGAAGACCAACTTTTCACTCATTCTGTGGAGAACAACACAGGTGCCAGACTGGGAGTTTGCATTTTACTCTTCTGAAAGCACTAGTTCCTTTTTTTATGTCTCTCATACCAACCAATTCTGCTGACTATGAGAGAGAGGCAGGCCTGGTATATGAAGACTGAATCCAAATATACATTTTCATCAAATTCAGGGGGTTTTAGTTCCATAATTCCAAACTGGATTCCTCTCTCATCCAAATAACTTTTACTAATGATTAATAACACTGCTCCTAATAAAAAAAATTGCTGGCAAAAAGCCCTGGGAACACAGAATTATTTACATAATTGCTTGCAAAGAACAGCTGCTTAGCCCTCCCCTCCAGTCAAATCTGTAATATTCCTGTAGCCAAACATTCACAAATCTTAAGACCTAGGTTTGTTGTTTAAAATCCAAAGTTGCTTGGTGAACAGATGTGTCTGATAGGGAAACAGCAAGCTGTAAATATGACCGAAAACAGATGCAAACACATTCCAGAAAGGCCTAAAATCAGGTCCTGGTCTTGAGGAATAGATTTCCTCTCCCTGCCCCCCACATGGGCCTCATTGCAGAACTGGGCCTATATTTACCAATAACTCTTAATTAAAACTACACAGTTTGGTTCCACAGCTGCTATTCTGTAAACAAAGTGCTAATTAGTTCACTGAGTCAGTTAAAAAGTGTACAGTTGTGCCAAGCAATTCAGAGAGATGCAGAATCTGAAATCCAGTCACTTAAAAGAAAAAAGTCAATAGTTGTTTCAGATCCTGCCCGAGTTTCCTTGTGCTGTTGCAATCCATTTTCTAAATTTGCTTCCTCTCCCTTCTTGTATTTAAGTCAGGTGCAACAACAGAAGGAATTGACTGTATCCTTTTAATCCTTCATGTCCTGTATTACAGGTTTGATTTTACTCAGGTGAGTACTTCCACAAGGGGGTTTCTGGAAGTTTACCAGCTGATAGAACCACAATGTGATTACTCACCTGAGTAAATCTAAACCCATGGCTCAATTTTTATAGTATATAGGCCTGCATGATTGAATATACAGGGAACCCAGTGAAACTGGCTCTACTCAAATTGATATCATGCCAAGGAGAGATCCGCAATTATTATTGCCCATGGTCCAAATTTCTAGGTCAAGCTAGAGTCAAGGTCCAGACTCCAGAGAAACATTTAAAAACCACAATAACAATGCAACTACCAAACAAATAAGATTCTGTGGGCTTTCAAAAAGCATCTGGCAGTCTGGATTTGGCTGGTGGTCTGGCAACTCAGGGGTGGACAGACATTACAACTAACAGAGATTAGGAAAAGCCACTGTGGTGTTGCTTGTCACAAGAATAGGTCCAAAAGCTGTCTGATTTGTCAGCAGGCTGTCCCTTTAACTCTGAATGCTATTTGTTGGGTTTTTTTAATTTCTGTGTGCAGGCAGTGCACGGACTGGGGGGGCTCCCAGGTTTAATAGGAGTTTTGCAACATGCCAGCTATTCAGAACTTAGCTGTCCACTGGGAACTCATAAACCCTCTGGCAAACGGGGTCAGTTCTCTGAATTATTTCTGACCATTGCATGGGATGGCTATAAGGGGCGGGGACCTGCGCAGAGGCCCTATTGCTCCCAATAATGTTTCCTGTCGGATTCAAGCCGGCTCCCTCCTGCAGTTTGGAGGCGACTGGGAGCCAGCGCTACCCTGCTGTGGGACGAAGGAATCTTGAAGGTCGGTATTCTTGAGAGGACCTTTATGTGTGGTGTGATCAGCGGGCAGAAAGTAATGCAATGAGGCGCATGCAAAACATTTTCAGACTGTGTAGTTTTATGGGGGGGGGGGATTGAATCAGAATTTCCCTTCTCCTCGGCAGCCAAGCTAACTGCGAACAGCTGGGGCACATCCATCCATCAGGGACTTGAGTGTTGACCGGTGATAGCGCGTCCCCTAGGGAGCTCAGACTCTGACCTTGCTTCTTCAGCTGCATTTAAAGGGAAGGCTCCGCGCAGTGACCTCAACCCCCCTAATCCTGGTAACCGGATTACAGAAAAACAATTGCGATCCGCCCCGCCTAGCCACGTGATTCTTCGGAATCTTCGCTCCTTTGCCAAGCGGGGCTGTTTACACGGGAGTCCCGATGCGAAGCGCAGCCCAATAGGGCGAAGCCGAACTCGCAGACTCTTCCTCAGCTCGGGGAGGGGACCGAAGCCTAGGCGAGAGAGACAGAGAAAGAGGCAGCAGCGTCTCTTCTCCCCTCCCCTTTTGGTGTCTGCACCAGAAGTCACTCCGGATTCATCGGGCAGTAGCCATAATCCCCTTGGCTTTCCTCCCCCCCCAGGTCTGTCCCGTTCCACCGTCTCTGGCTCGGGGGAGCGGCGCTTGGGTGCCTGGCTGGAAGCTGCTCTAGCAGGCAAAAGAGCGAGCGAGTGAGCGAGCTCGGCTCCGGGCAGCCGCTGCACACCGCGCCTCTCAGCAGCGCCTGAAGACGCCGAGGCAGGGACCTCCCCGGCAGGGAGGTGGAGCGCGCCGCCCCAGCCGCCTATAAGGAGCTGTCCAGCGCCTGGCGTGCTGAATCCGGCGGCGCCGCAGCTGTGCAGTGCGCCTGGCCCCGCTCCTCGCCGGAGCTCGCTGGAGAGGGGCTCGCCCCGCCGCGGCTTCCCCGGGAGGGTCTGCCTGGCGCCGGGAGTCAATGAGCGAGGGCCGGGGACGCCAGCCCCGAGGAGAGACCGCCCGGCGTTGCGCGATTGGCGAGCCGGGCACACCATGGAGCCTGCCCCCCAGCTCCTCCGCCTGGTGACTTTGCTGCTCCTCGGCTTGGGGCGCCCGGGGTCCGCCGCCACCAACTGTGAGTAGCCGTGGGGGCCGGAGGCAAAGAAGCTGCTTGGTTTTTTTGGGGGGGAGGGGGGGTAGGAGAGCTCCCGGAGCGGGGCTGTTGGAAGTGACCTCTGGGAAAAAGTTCGCCAGGCTCGGGCTTGGCTAAGGGCTCGGTCTGGCCTCGCTGGCCAGTGGCTTTCTCCCCCCTGCCTGGCGTGCAAAGTTCAAGGAGGCTGGAGGGGCTCCCTTCCCCGCACAGCGCTGCCGGCTGGGAAGCGAAGTGGCTTCGGAGCCGGCTTTGCCTGGGCTCCTGTCGGTTCGCAGCGCGGTTGCATTGCAAAGGCAGGGGTAGGTCTGGCAGCGGTGCCTGTAGCGAGTGGCTGTCGGGCTGGGATTGTAGCCTGGCTTTTTTTGGCAGAATGGCTGTAGGCACAGCTGGTGCCCCTTCTCCCTTCGCCCCTTTGGTAGCTCCTGCCCACGGGGACCTGAACGCGTCGGCTGTGTCCCTGGTTCGGGTTTTAGGAGAACCAGGGAGCAATTTCGGAGCCACCCAAACAGCAGCTCCTGCTTGAGCGCCAGGTGTAAAACCCTGTGGACTTCTGGAGTGAGGCGAATGTCGCCTTGCAGGCTGCCATCAGCCCTTTCCGGAGCATGGCACTGGGTGGAATCGGTGTGGCTGAAGGCAGAAGACTGCAGGCGGAAAGGTGCTGTGTATTCAGACAACAGACCGAAGCAAACTTGATCAGTTGCTAGTGTCACTGAGTTTCCCCCCCCGAGCATCCAAAACCGGACAAGCTTTTCTTCTCCAAATCTCCTTTTCATCAGAGGGGAGAAATCCCATAAGATAATTTCCCTCAAAGTTTTCCTCCTCCTCTCCTTTGTGTTGGCCCTCAGGTGATGCCATCTGTGTCTTGCCATTGCAGACAATGCTCCTTCAGAGGCACGGTGTGATATGCTGTGTCACAGCGGAAAGGAACCGAGAGCTGGCTAAAATGATTCTTCTAACCCTTGGTGCAGTAATGAATAGGTAGAGAACGAAATATCACCTCCTGTGCTGCTTAATAATAGCAAAATAAATAGCAATAAGGGATTGCTTTGCTTTGGCACTAGACCTCTGATACAAGAAATGGGGGAGAGGGGATTTTAAAGATGCTATCTCAAAAAGATACCTGAATGTGCAGTCTCTCTAAAAGGTAGCCCTTGAGTTTGCATTTCTATCAGTTCTTGAGAGGGAAGTGTTAGAGGTCAATGCTATGGATTTAAGAAGTCCAGAATCCAAAAATCTATACATGACTTCTGAAATCAGGTAACAAAATAAGTGGCAGCAGATTAATGGGCATACCACCTGCTGTGGTTTTAACCCATTCTGTAAATGTCACTTACTCCTGTAATAATGGCTATGGGGGGAATCTCTCCTAAAATGATTTTTTTTTTTTGCTGTAGTGAGGTGGAATAAAATACTGCCTGAGTTCTGATACCTTTGTGAACACTAGAGGTCACTGTTGCCATTTGGATTCCATACATGGACACTGAAAGAGGCTGAAAGGGATATTTTCACATGTTGACATAGCTAAAGAAAGAGAATAGTTTGATAAACAGCGGGGAAAGTAAATTCAATAAACACCATAAATACATTAATAAGAATATTTCCTCCTCCTTCTGTTCAATTGCTTTCCAATGAAAAACAAATATGCTGGGACGGTGAGAGACATTTTTTGAGCCAATTAAAATATGGTTAATATGTTTTAATAATATTCACAAATACTAACTGGCGGGCGATTTAAGGCTGAGGCTTGCCATACTCATAGAGTAATAAAGTTAATTTCTAACATTTAAAAGGAAATTCTGCATTAATGAGTTTTACTATTTCATGGGTGACAGTTTAATATCACAGTGCCAATAAACATTCCCCCTGAATACACACTGCATCCTAAATATTAAAGAAGCCAATCTTCTTAAAGCCTAATGATCAATGGCTTTATTATGCTGTACAGATTTTATTTATTCATTGTTCAATGAATTAGCCTGGAGTAGGCTTTTAAGTGCTTTCCTGGGAGCGAAGCTAAAAAGTCTCTGTGACTCTGTAATAGCTATAAGGGTCTAGAGAACCTGTAGCAAGATTCTGCTCTTGAGAACTTGCAGACACATAAATCACAGTAACTTCAGCCTGTATGAAAATGCATCACCCAGTTAAAAAAAAATTCTCCAGTCATCGGAGTAGAGGGTTGGTGGGTTTTTATGTTTTGTGTTCTGTTTTTCAGCTGGCATATAAAGGTATCCCTCCATCCACTTCAGTGGAACTAAGCTGGTTTACATCATATCAGGACTTGAAACAACCTTTTAAATAAGCATTTTGGCTCATATATGGTTTATCTGTAAATGTGGA
This sequence comes from Pelodiscus sinensis, assembly GCF_049634645.1. Classification (NCBI taxonomy): domain Eukaryota; kingdom Metazoa; phylum Chordata; order Testudines; family Trionychidae; genus Pelodiscus; species Pelodiscus sinensis. Next base: position 5,124,039 of record NC_134717.1, on the reverse strand, counting down.
TTTAGGGAGCCTAAATTCTAGGCACACAGATGCCTAAATGACAGCCTTTTCAGAAGTGCTGAAACTTGCAATGAAGTTGAGAGAACAGTGAGTAGTCAGTACCCCTGAAAATTGGGCAGCTTCAATTTAGGAGGCAAAATCTGGATCCAAAAGTTTTGCTGTAGGGTCCCAGGCTTGACTATTTTGCCCAAGGAACCAGATTCTGATCTTGTTTACTCTGATATAAGTCCACTGACTTCACTGGACTCACTCCTGATCTGCATTAGTATAAACAAGAACACAGTTGGGTTCCCAATGTGGCTGGTGGAAAAGAACTGTTTGGAGTAGGAAGAATCAACTCTGATACTGTGTGATATTAGGGCCGAATCCAGCAGTAATGCAGGTTTTGTATTCTTAACTTGAGAGCCTCCGATACTTTTATATTTACATATTTTTGCATTACATCTACCTCCAACTGTCCTTTAAAGAGATCTTGGCATTGGGCGAGCTAATCATCTCACATCTCTGAATTTTTGTCTCTCACAATCCCCCTTCTGCTATATTTCTGTAACTAAACAACTGCTAACGAATCTGCTTTGAAACGCAGCCATGGGGTCAGTAGACCTCATTAGAGAGATTGGAATTACCTAATGCTAATAACTCCATAAGTTCCTCAAGCTTGCTTCAATGCAGTGCTTTGTTACATTAAATAACTACAGTAGCAACAGGATTTCTCCTTGGGACATTAATTACCAGACAATAGATACAAACCCTATTGAAAGCCATGTTGCGTACATAGTCTTGTGACAATATAATTTCTACATTCATTAGCTGGCAGGGGAAATTGCATACAATAGGAATAATTTAGCCACTAGCCGACATCTCAAAACATGAAACTTCTTTGTTTAGAGTATTTAATCTAAGTCCTCAATGATTAGATTAAGGGTATCTAAAATATGCATCAGAAGTAACTATACTAAATTGGGAAGATAGAGCATGCATGCACATGCATTTGTACGTGCAGCTAAAATGCTAATTTTCCCCTCTCAAGATAAGCGGAGCTAACTTGTAGCATGGATATTGGGTTGGTTCTTTGTCAGCACTGAATCGCTAAAGAGTAAAGTACTGAGAACTAAATCTATGAGGAAAGTCATTTACATGGGTAGTTGCATACTGATGAATGACCACTAGAATACACTTTGCCTCTTCAGACTTAAAATATGGCTTTTTTTTTCAATCTCACCCCTCTGAAGGACACAGGGTGTGGCTACACAGCAGGGCTTAACTCAATATAAGCTATGCAAATTGAGCCACATCAATTGTATAGCCTATTTCAAAATTGGGAGCATCTACACAACACTTATTTCAAAATAGGGCACTCTTACTCCAACTCCTGTAACCTTGATTGTACGAGGAATAAGAAGTCCTCCAGCATGACAGTATTTTGACATGACTTTGAAATAACTGCCTGCTGTGTCGACATGGACTAAGTTATTTCAGAATAGCTCTAGTTATTTCAAAATAATGTTGCTGTGTAGATGTACCCATATTAACTTCCCATGTGAGAGATGGCAGTCTAAGACATTTGCACTGGCAAGAAGATCAACGCCCAAGGATGCTCTTCTAGCATTCGATTTTGTGGGTCTAACGTAGACTAGTAAATTGAATGCTGAGGACAGCGCCCTCCCCACTGGTGTCCGGTATCCTCCTTCTGCAAGGAGTAAGGGTAGCCAGTGGGAATTTGTTTTCTCATTGACCTCCTGCTATGTGGATAGCATCTTAAGATGCTGTCAGCTGTAGCTATGCAATAAATATAGCTGGAGTTGCATCTCTTAGGCCGACCTTCTGTACCAGTGTAGATCAGGCTTTACACAGGAGGTTTCTTCTCACTCCCATTATTTAAAAAAAAATAACTTTTTTCCCCCCAATGTCATGTTTCCATTTTCTCTCCTGCCCCTGTACACAACTCACCAGAGCCAATGCACTGGCCTTTCGGGCCTGATTCCTAGTTGTTCCACTGAGATCTCTTTCACAATGAACAGTTAAAGCTGCCAATGTGCAGCACCTCTCCGATTCAAGCTGTTAAAGTACCTTTATGAAACAGATCCTGCTCTGCTGAAGTCAATGGTAAAACACTCATTGATAGCAACGTAAGAGGATCAAGCTGTCTGAGGAGATGATAGCTCTACATCTCTTGTTGTTCAGTGAAATAATTATTGTGGTTCATGGCCAGGCAGGGAGCTGAATGAAGCTTGAAAGATGAGATGTGGTTGTTGAAACAGACGTGACAGACCTAGTAGGATTTATCAGACAAAAGGCTCTTCGAGGGTATTAGTATGATGGATCTGACACCACCCTCACTAGATGTTGTCCTGAATCAAGACTAACTATGTTGAAGTCCATGGAGTTGGACAGGAGTAAATGTGATGCAATCCAGTAGTGACTCTAGCATTAAATATTTGAAACCCATGGAGTTGGTCAGGATTTATACTAATTTAAGGGAGTAAACGGCACCTGCGGATTAACAGGAAAAGCAGCCAGCTAAGTGGTTTTTATGGGGCCATAAATGGCAAACACAAAAGACCTGTTGAGTTAGGAAGCTCAGTGATGCTCAAACCGTGGTCCATGGAGTACTAGCTGGTTGGGTGTGCAAAGTGGGATCCTCCCACGACATTGGTTCTTCCTCTTTGTCTTCCATTTCTAAATGGCCATTCAAAGAAGCTAAAATTCATGAATCTTGGGATCATGAGCTTTCGTGGGTGCAGCCCACTTCTTCAGCCGTGAAAGCTCATGATACCATCTACACGTTTTGTTAGCCTTTAAGGTGCTGTAAAACTATTTGTTGTGTGTTAGCTGGAAAAACTTATATACTAATTCGGCTACCCTTCTGAAGCTATTGTTTTAGTTACTGTAGAGGTGTGATCATAAATGGGAGGGCATCTCCAATGGAAGGATGGCTGGGTATCTCTCAAAATGTGTCCCATGCAATACGCAATCCTGAGATGCCCTGATTAACCCCTTGTATCCCGTATGCTACATTATTGTCCTCACTAAATGTTCACTTAATTCTGCTGAGCAAGAGAACATGAGGTCAATCGGAATCTTTCCATTGACTTCAATGGGCTTTAGGTCCTGCTCCCAGTGAGCAGATGACATTGCCAACTCACTGACATCTACACAGGCCAGTTAGCAACTATGTATCAAACAAGGTAAACTGTAGACACTTTTTATTGTTTATGATGAAAGTGGAGGAAAGTCTTTCATGCAATTACCAGCAAGAGAAAATTGTTCTCAAATGGGTTCTAGGCTAACATGAAACATGTTTCATTTCATACTGGGGGAACGATTCCGCTTCTGGGTAGAACAATACTTTTCACAGGCGCTTTTCAAGAGTATTGTCAGAGTGTGCTAACTTTAGCTCCCAGACGAGCCGTGTTGAATTCCCATTTTATAGGTGGGAAGACTGAGGCACAGAGTGTGACAAAGCAGCTGAGCAGAAATATCATGTATGCCCTTTTCCATCTGGAATAATTCCACTAAGGTCAATTGACTTACTGAGAGCAGAGGGGCTGATAGCCACCATGGGCCCCAGGGCAAGGGGTGGCGGTGGGACCAAGTGCAGAAGGGGTGGGGCCTAGGGGAGTCACTCCTCGGTGTTCCCCAGACCACAGTGTGCCCACAGCCAGCAGCTCCAGACCCTTTTGAATTTCCAGGCCCTTCCCCATCAGCGTTCCCTGACTGAGAGCCCTATTGGACGGATCTATGCTTGGACAGGAGACTCCAATCCTCCTCCTTGGGATGAGCAGTCCCAGGCATTACTGGAAACATGTCTTCCTTGCGCTCTCAACCCCTGATGAAAGTTACTCAAGGCAAATGAAGCCATTAAGGGAATGGGATGTTCCATTGCAGCGAGATTGCAGGCTGGAATCCTGGCAGGGTATCAGTGTCTTGGAAAGTTGTCTTGTGTTTTCGTACTGGAAAACCACACTGACCCTGTGTTTCAACTCTCGGGAGTCCCCCAAACTCCAGGACAGAGAAGCTTCCAATGTAGCACTGCAGCCACGATGTCCAGTGCTGTAGGCGAAGTGCAAGCCTCTGAACGTGACAACCCTTTTCCATGTTAATCCTAATGTATCCTCCAGAGGGGAGCTGTTTAGAAAAGGCAGCCGGTCGCTGAGATGCTGAGCTCCTTTAAGGAAGCCCTCTGCTGTGATTTGCCCTCTTGTGGCAAAAACAAGGGTGGTCTAGAGCCACTGCTGATGGACAGAGGCACTGTCCTGTAAGCCCAATTTCTTTAGACTCTCTTGTATTCTCCTTGATGCGCTGGTCACATTATCATGGGTTGTGTAGTGCCATGCAGTTCAGCAGTCAGACTGACTGCTGCATAGGGTGCATGTAAATCAGGGGTCTCCAACCTTTTTAACCACAAGATCACTTTTTCAGGGGAAGTGTAATGTAAGATCTGCCTCCAACCCACATACCTTTGTCCCACTTCCTTCCCACCCCATCTTTGAGGCCTGCTCCTGCTCCCCCCCCTCTGAGGCCTCACCCTGCTCACTCCATCCCCCTTCCTCCTCCATCCAGGCTGGGGCAGGCAGCTGCGGTGCTGGCTCTGGTCTTGGGTCAAGGGGTTCAGAGTGTGAAAGGGGCTCCAGGCTTAGCCCAGGGTGGGGGATTGGGGTCCAGGAAGGATTTCAGGGTGCAAGCTCTGGGAAGGAGGTTGGGTGCAGGGGGAGGTTCAGGGCTGCGACAGGAGTTCGGGATATAGGCGCTGGCTGGGCACCATTTAACTGGGACAGCTTCCAGGTGGTGCAACAGTGGGGGTAAGGCTGGCTTACTCCTACCCTGGCCCTGCACCACTCCTGGCATGTACAGCGATGGCTCCATGGTGCCATGTGCTGCCCCTCATCTACAGTCACTGAGCTCACAGATTCTCCTGGCCAGTTCCCCATTACTGATCAATGGGAGCTGCAGGAGTGGTGTCTGCAGGCAAGGACAGCATGTGGAGACTCCCTGCCCTGCCTTTCTCAGGGGCTGTAAGGACATGCCAGCCACTTCCAGGGGCAGCAGTTACCACAGGGATAATGACGACTCCAGCCACGCCAGGTTAGGCATTTCAAAACTCGCTGCTCAAAAATACATTTAAGCATCAGAGAAATGAAAATAAAATGCACAGATCTGTCAGCAACCAAAACTGAACCCACTTTGCAAACAGTAACGGATGTAACCACAACAATGCACGTACGTGCTGGGTCGGGAAGAGAGTGAAGGACAGTGTGTGTGTTTGTGAGAATGACACAGTGTGTGAGAGACACAGAGATTTGAATGGCCAAGCTCCCTCCACCCCCTTCTCTCTGTGTGGAGATCGGGTACGGAGGGGGGGGAGGGGAAGAAGAGGGACAGCCTGATATCAGCACTCCCACTCCCTGCACAGCAAGCAGTCTTTTCACTGGCAAAACTCCCTTACAGCTCTGCCCATGGGGGAATTTACCTCAGATTGAGGAATGTGGTACAGCTCTGAGGGGCAGCTCGAAGGCAGAGGGCAGCAGAACAGTGCGGGGAAGGGTCAACGCTTGATAGCTTCCTGGCCAAACCAGTCAGGATCACCTGTCAGACTCCCAAGATCTACTGATAGATCCCGATCGACTGGTTGGTGACCACTGATGCAGATGAAAATGCAATGTGGAGTCGTGTGGCAATTTAAAGACTAACCGACTTAGTTGGGCATAAAATAAAATAAAATAAAAGCCACTTCTTCAGGTGCATGGCGAAGGTGCACCAATGTCTAGGTACAGTCACATGAGAGTAGGGACTAATTCCTTACATTCCCCCCAATAAAGCCTCTTTGCAGAACAGTATCTTCAGTCTTTTCTTGGGCAAAACTCCCTATTTAAGGAAAAGGCTAGAGTGGAACCCAGCAGAATCTGGCCCCATATAATTAAAGTTTACATTTACAGTTAGCTCCTGGAGATTTTAGATGGATCAGTAAGTGAAACAGGAGGCATTATTACAGATGCCTGGCTAGTGCAGGAGAAATGGGGAGAATTTATTTACACAGTGCAGATTTAATGTCACTGATAATTTGTGGGGGGTTGCATTCAATTCATTTCTGCATTGTCTAATTGCCCCGTGCAGATCTGTGTTGCTTGACAATAAGGTGTGGTCACTCGATCAGTCAGTGTGATGAAATTTTAAGCAGTGGCAATATTCCAATACAGAATTCTGAGAAACATCAGTATGCTGGCATCCACTACCTTATTTTTAACGATCAACCCTGTTAGCAGCATGTGGCTTGAAACCAAATAAAATTACCCAAAACCTAGAAATCCTCAGTAGAATAAGGAAGCTGCTCTGGCAGATGTTCAGAAGGTGTCTCATGGATTTTTTTTTTCTTTTTGCTGCAAATATTGAAAGTAACTTTATTAAAAGAAGGCATGCAGCTATCTGAATTTTGTGTTTCATGAAAGACCTCTCCTGGTCTCTTCACCAGAAAGATAGAAACATTTCTCTTGGCACTAAATGTTGCTTCTGCAAAAATGCTACCTGCTTTTCTATAGCTCTGCAAATCTACTATAGAGCATCGCTGAATTTGGAAAATTCTGGCAGAAGCTTATATTCAGAGACTGCCAGCACAGCATTTTGGATAAGATGAAACAAAATCCTTCACAAACATTATCTCCAGAAATTTCTCTTAAGATACATGAAGGTGAGGGGTGCCCTACCTTAACAGAAGTGACTTAGTATTGCTGCAGGGGATGAAGTAAGGATCAAAGTCTGAGGAGACCATCTTCAAAGGATGGCTTGACCATCTTATATTGCAAGTAGTGTCAAGACATTTCAACTCATTTTAGCTTCTCCTGTTGCGTCTGTTGTTCTTCCGTAGTGAAGCAGGCAAAACTGATGCTGTACTTGGCAATTTCAGTATAATCACTGTCTGTTGAATCTGTTAGCTGACAACACAGGAAATGTGGTCCAGTCCTCTGCTGTAAGAACTAGAAGTCAGTCTGCCACTGATCCTGTGTGTGAACTTGACAAGTCACTTAAGCTACATCTACACTAGGGTTTTGTCTACACTGGCGTGATCTTGCGCCAAATACGCAAATGAGGCTAAGCGTGGAATATTGCTGAGCCTTATTTGCATATCTAATGAGCCGCCATTTTTGCTGAAGAGGCTCTTGCACAAGAAGGAGTGTCTACATAGCCCCTTCTTGTGCAAGAAAAAACATCTTGTGCAATGCCGTTATTCCTGAAAATAATCAGCTTAATGGCATTGTGCAAGAGGGTTTTTCTTGCGCAAGAAGGAGCCGTGTAGATGCTCCTTCTTGCGCAAGAGCCTCTTCTGCAAAAATGGCTGCTCATTAGACATGCAAATGAGGCTCAGCGATATTCCACGCTTAGCCTCATTTGCATATTACTGGCGCACAATTGCGCCAGTGTAGACATAGCCTATGAGTTTTTGTGGCAGAAAATATGCTAGTGATGGACTCATTAGCATAAGTCATGACCTCATTTGCATATTTTCTGCCAATCCATTTTTGCACTAGGGGTTTCTGCACAAAAACAAGCAGTGTGGACTTTTCCTTTTTGTGCAAAACCCCCTTTTTTTCACAAGATGCTTAAGCCTCCAAAAAGGAGATATGCTGATCTTGCACAAAAAGGGGGTTTTGCGCAAAAAGGAAACATCCACGCTGCTTCTTTTTGCACAAAAACAGATCTACAGAAAATATGCAAATGAGATTGCAACTTATGCTAATGAGTCCCTGATTAGCATATTTTCTGCTGCAAAAACTTGTATTGTAGACGTAGCCTAAACCTCTCTGTACCACTTTCTCTGACTGGAGATCTCCCTCTTCCACACTCCTTGCTCCCAGGAGATTAGTGAGATATGTTGGGAATCTAGACTCTGATCTGCATAAAGTAACTGAAGATCATCTGATGAAAGATGGGGTGTTCTCCAGAATGCAGTATTTAGACTAAGGCCAAGCCAGATATGGGTTTCAAGCATGAAATCAGTTACCCCAAAGGCATGCTCATGACACTTCTGCCATTTTGTGTCTACACTCAACTGGGTCTGCAAATGGATGCTGACTTTTGGCAGCAGAACAAAGTTGTGGGTTGATAAACGACATGGAACTCGTTGATTGGTGGGTTTTTCTTTTTGCGTGTTGGCACGCTCAGCTCATGGAAGGGAATAGTCTGGGCTGGATTTAAAAGAGCTGTTTACGTGGACCCCTGTGGATGGGGACAGCTGAGTTTGCATAGCCCTGCTAGGGCGTGTCTACACTAGGAAACAGATTTTAGTTATTTCAAAATAATTTCAATAATTTTTGAAATAACATCCCCACACTAGGGGGAAGCCTCGAAATTAGTCCAAGGCAGGCTCTGTTTATGTGGATGTGCTGCCTTAACTGAGCTCCAGGAAGCATTGGAGTGTAATTAGTTCCAATTAGTCTGGGGGGTAGTTATTTTAAAATAGCGGCACTGGAGCATCCACATTATCGCTTTTTCAAAATAACTATTTCAAAATTAGCGTTGTCCCCTCAGGAGTACCGATTTCAAAATAAGCAGCCCATAATTTTGAAATAACGGCCTTGCTAGTAGGGACGCTCTGCTTATTAATTTGACCTAAGGGGGGGGGGGGGTTATTTCAAAATTAAGCTGTAGTGTAGTCCAGGGCTTAGGAATCTCCTGTTGTAATATATAGCTTTGTACTGGGTGCGTTTATCCTTTCAGCTAGTCTTGGTCTATTTCTAGACTGACCGAAAGCTTCCCTTGTCCTCTAAGTAAATCCCTGTGATTGATTTGTGCGCTAAACAATTCACATCATCTGAGTCCAAGCAGACTTTCAGTGACATGACCATCCACAGGGGTCCACGTAAACAGCTCTTTTAAATCCAGCCCAGACTATTCCCTTCCATGAGCTGAGCGTGCCAACATGCAAAAATGTGCTGCAGACCCCTCTCTGTAAGAACGCAGCCACTGCCTGTGCTTTATGGTTCGTCCTTTCAGAGTGCAGGGAGCACACACCAAAAACTCCTTCACGGATATTTCAAAATCAGCCATCTCCATGGTGGGCAATATCTTCTGCATTTGAGGCCAAAAGGTGGGGTATGTCCCTTAATAAATATCCCTAGAGGATTTACCCAAAGTTGCTCGGGTCGTTAACTCAAATCCCTTTTGTTTTTCTTCATTTAAATCATTGCTCTGGGGCAGGCCTGGCCAAAGTTTGCGGGGCCCAAGGCAGTGTGCTGTGGTTGGCTGAGCCACATAGCCATGTGGCTCCCAGTCAGGGCAGCGGGTAGGTGGGGCTAAGAGCGAGGCAGCACTAGGCCCTGAATGTGCAGGGCTGCAGGTCCCTGACAGAGTGAGGACCAAGGCAACCGCCTCACTTGCCTTGCCCAAAGTCCGGGCCTGCTCTGGGGTAGAGCTAGGGGCGAGGAGTCCAGTTCCCCAGGGAGCGAGGACAAGCTCCGCCCTCTTCCACCGCAACAGCTTGGGGCAGGGTGAGAAGCATTTCTCCACGTCTGCTGCAGTGGGCACAGCCAGAGGAGGGGTGCACGTCCCCCAGGTAGGGGACAGACGAACATGCAGACAGACAAACTCTCTCGTGAATAGTAGGTTGTTGGAGGTTTCTTCTTCAAACCAGCTGTCCTATTCACAAGAGAATTCCTTTCCTGCCAAGGAGCATTTGCATGGTCTGAGCCATGGGTTCATATAGTCTTTTGGGCCCCAAGATGTGTCTACTGGGTGTGGTGTGGGGGAGGGGGAAAGGGGAGGAGCATGGAGGCTTTAATACTGATCAGAACAGCGAGTGGATGAGCCCAGCTGTCTATCTGATCCCGAACGGTGGTCCGTACCACTTGTCGCAGGGGAATCCCTGCAGCAGGTGACTCTATGGGCTAAGTTGACTCTGAGGAAAGCTCTTTGCTAGGTCCCAGTGGCTGGAGATTGGCTTACACGCAAAAGCGTGATATGGTCTCATTGCTAGGGCCCTACCAAGTTCACTGTCCATTTTGGTCAATTTCAGGGTCATGGGATTTTTTAAACGGCCCGTTACACAATTCCAGCGATTTAAATCTGAAATGTCCTGGTGGTGGAATTGCCGGGGCCTGCCCTAAAAGGGAGTTTTTTGGGAGGTCAAAAGGTTATCGGCGGGCATTGCAGTGGCTGGCTACCCTTCCTTCTGTGCTGGGGGCAATGCGGCCCTCAGAGCTGGGCAGCTGGAGAGCAGCGGCAGTTGGAGGTCAGGAATCTGGCTCTGAAGGCAGAGTTACTGCCAGCAGCTGTAGAGAAGGAAAGATGTCCTGGTTTGGTGTTGCCTCCCTGACTTCTGCGCTGCAGGCATCCCTCTCTGGCCACCCAGTGCTAGAAGCAGCAGCACAGAAGTAAGGATGATAGTGGGGCATGGTATTAGCACCCTAACCTCTGTGCTGCTCCTGCCGGGGTGCTGCCTTCCGAGTTGGGCACTCCGCCAACTTCACAATCGTGGCTCTCCATGGGCCTAGCTCAGAAGGCAGCAATGCAGAAGTAGGGGTGGTGCCACCAAGATCCTTCTAAAATAACCTTGTGGCTCCCTGAAAGCAACTTCCCTTTGGGGCGAGGCTCTCCACTTTGAGAAACTTTGGTCTCCCTCATGAAATCTATAATATTGGGTAACGGCACACAAGGCCAGACTTCATGGGAGGACGCCAGATTTCACCATGTCCCCCGTATCTTGCATGGCTGTGGATGTGAGACGTTCCTAATCAAAGCGTCGTCGTGGCTGTGATAAGGGGTGTCCGTTGGGACTGGGCAAGGAATTTTTAAAAACCGCACACGTTCTCACCAACCCAAGCTGTGTGTTTGGTTATTGGGGTTTGCAGTGCCAGTTTCTTGGAATGACGTCTTAGCATGGACAGCATGTGACTGGGAGTCACCCCCACACCTGGTGTGCTGGCTGGATCATTTTCTCCCCAAGGTTGGGCGCTGAAAGTGAGTGTGACTGGAATGCTGACCTGCTTAGCATTTGGGGAAGAGGGGAATCAGGACTAATTGGTGGGGAATCCTGGAAATCGTACACATAATAGTACAAATGATTAGTCTGAAAACTCCTGTGCCACGTGTTCCTCATGCTATTGGCTGTGGATTGCTCAACGTTTCAAAACAAAACACCTTGTCCAAGAGTAGAAACAATGGGCCAGGACTTAGGTCACTGATCATATGCCAGCCAAAATAAACAGCTTGAAGGTTAAATAACATTTTGCATTAGTTATTCCTGGCACCCAGTACACGTCCCTTCCCACAGCATCCGTGTGTGATTTCCCTCCCGTCTCCTCTTCTGCTTTCTAAAACAAAGAAGCAAGGAGGGATCCAGTGGGGTTTGGCCAGGACCATGTCCCCATCCTCTTCTTCACCCCATGCACTAGCCAGGAAAGCTTTCTGAAAGTAAGTTCACACTGTGATCAGGGGCACTCAAGGTAGCAGTTCTAGGAGGAATTCTTGCTATGGGGTGGAAAGCTTCATACGGCCCTCAGTGTAGAGATGCCTTCCTGGCGTGAGTGAGCGATCGGTGAATCCTTATGAGTAACACAACCTGGACAGATGCAAGCTTTGGGAATTGGAGGGGGAGGATCTAAATATGCACACTTTTTTTTAAAAAAATGAATAATTCATCCAGCTGTAGTACCCACTTAAAAAAAAACACTGTGCACATTCATCAGAAACATTAATCCCACAAATGGCTGAGCCGGGAAGAAAATCAGCTTTTGTTTTTAGAAGGCAGATTTGCTCAGTCTCTAATTTGATTTGCTTGTGGGGTATAATTTAAGTCAAACAAGCTGGCAGTATTACTCAGTATGTGACTGTCTAAATATTTAAGAGGGTGCAGGCTGCCGGTCCCACAGAGTGACAGACTCCTTGGGAAGGATTTCTCTCTTGCCTAAGGGAAGCTGGCAAAATAAAATTCAGAGGAACTATGGCAAATCCCAATACACTTCAGCTGATCCATTGACCTAGCTCCTCAAAGATATTTTGGCCTTGGAAAGGGTTCAGAAAAGGGCAACTAAAATGATTAAGGGTTCGGAACAGGTCCCATATGAAGAGAGGTTAAAGTGACTGGGATTCTTCAGTTTAGAAAAGAGGAGACTAAGGGGGGATATGATAGAAGTTTATAAAATCATGAGTGGTGTGGAGAGGGCCAATAAAGAAAAGTTATTTATTAATTCCCATAATAGAAGAACAAGAGGACACCAAATGAAATTAATGGGAAGCAGGTTTAAAACGAATAAAAGAAAGTTCTTCTTCACACAGCACGTAGTCAACCTGTGGAACTCCTTGCCAGAGGAGGCTGTGAAGGCTAGGACTATAACAGAGTTTAAAGAGAAGCTAGATAATTTCATGGAGGTTAGGTCCATAAAAGGCTATTAGCCAGGGGATAGAAATGGTGTCCCTGGCCTCTGTTCGTCAGAGGCTAGAGAGGGATGGCAGGAGACAAATTGCTTGATCATTGTCTTCGGTCCACCCTCTCTGGGGCACCTGGTGCTGGCCACTGTCGGCAGACAGGCTACTGGGCTAGATGGACCTTTGGTCTGACCTAGTACGGCCGTTCTTATGTTCAATGAACATACCAGTTGTGTGTTCCAAGCATTGTCATCAGTATCTACACCTCCTCCACCCCCTTGATCTACCTTGCAGAAGGTTAAGATTGTGAGACCAGTCAGATGCAATCTTAGTATTCTCACTTAACCATCCGGGAGCTGAAGATCCATGACTTGCCCAAGGTCATACTGGAAAATTGTACTGGAGCAAAGAATTGAATCTGAATTTTAATCTAGATCCCTAACCATTGGGCAATCTTTCCTCCTCTTTTCTGTAAGTTCCATGGACAATATTCAGCGCAATGGAGGAAAGAGGGTCAAGTGACCTTATCTGGTTTGTGTTGTGAGGGAGGAATAGACTTTTTTTTTTTAAATGACCATGTCTTTCTTGGCCTTGCTTTTTTACTGAAGCCTGTGCTAGTCACGGCAGAGTTTGAGATGTGAGGAACAGGGAGGTGTGGGGGGGGACTCCTCCAGTGTTGAATGTGTCCCTGGATCATGTTTGGCATGTAGGTGCCAAAATGATGGTCTGAAATTTGGCATAACATTGGAATATTCCGAAAAAGAAATGGCAGCACAAAAAGGCCTGGTTTGTTCGGCCTCCATAGCATCAGGAGGACGTAAACGTTCTTGTTAGCATCTCCTGAGCTTGAAAGCCTAGACACTGAAGATGTAAACTGCATTGTAGGTCAACCAGTCCTCTTCTCTGCCATAGCAGAGGCCTTCCCCACAGCACGTATCCTAGAGGGTTTTTTTTTCTCCAGGTCTCGGGCATTTGCCACTGCTTAGGGAAATGATTCTACTGCCTAACAAATATCTCTGTTGGGGAATTTCTCCATTCTTGGTTCATTTTATTCCATTACTGCTGCCGTGACTGCAGTCTCATTTAATACCTCTGCCCCTGTGGTGTATGCACTAGAGCAGAAATGTATTTTCTCCCCCCACCCGCACCCCCAAAAAGTGTAATCTAGTTCTCAGGAATTTCACTTCAGCAACGTGAAACTTCAGTCAGCAATCGACACTTTGCATGGAAACATGTATCGACAATAAAAGCGTGATGTGTGGTTTTGAGATTTTTTTTTTCAGTCCCCTGTTGGAAAAGGGATGCTTGGCAAAGTTTAAGAACACAGAGCTTAAGAATGGCTATACTGGGTCAGACCAAAGGTCCATCTAGCCCCGTATACTGTCTTCTGACAGTGGGCAATGCTAGGTGCCCCTAGAGAGAACAAACAAAAGGTAATCGCTAAGCAACCCACCCCTGTTAACCATTCCCAGCTTCTGACAGAGGCTATTGACACCATTTCTCTCCAACCTGGCTAATAGCCATTGATGGACCTAACCTCCATGAATGTATTTAGCTTTTTTTTTAAACCCTGTTATAGTCTTGACTTCACAACATCCTCTGGCAGGAAGTTCCACAGGTTGACTGCATTGTGTGAAGGACTTCCTTTTGCCTCTGTTAAACCTTTCTACCTATCAATGTAATTTTCTGGCTAGCTAATACTTGTACTCTTCAAATATTTATCAACCTATTTTATCTCAACTCTTAGACAAATGGTATGGTGTAGTGCTGGTGAAATCTATATTAAGAAATATTAATTTTTGTATATGCAGTGAATATTATTCATCCAAATATAATATACATGTAGGGGTTTTTTAGACCCTAAACCAAATTCCCTTGGAATCAATGGAAAGATTCCTGGTGTAGAATCTTTCCAGGACCCTAATCCATGTTAGGATTTCAGACAAAAAAAGCAGTTTCTGGCAATGTAGGGTAAACAATGCCATCTTCCAGGTGTGCAATAATCAGGACAATGTATCCGCCATAATCGATCCGCAAGCCTTTTTTTGATCACTTACTGTCCACAACCTAGCCCTTGGTTTTGGTTTGGGTTTTGGAAACACTTGGGCTACATCTACACTGCGAGTTTTCTTGGCAAAAAGTCACGATCTTATTTGCATATTTTTCTGCTGATCTGTTTTTGCGCTGGGGTTTTTGCACAAAAACACGCAGCGTGGCCGTTTTCTTTTTCTGCAAAACCCCCTTTTTCCACAAGATAGGTAGACCTTTTTTGGGGCGTAAGGATCTTGTGGGAAAAGGGGGTTTGGGGCAGTAAGAAAAAGACCGCACTGCTTGTTTTTGCGCAAAACGGGTTGGCAGGAAATATGCAAATGAGATAATGACTCATGCAAATAAGTCCCTCATTTGCATCTTTTTTTGCCTAGAAAACTCAGTGTAGACATAGTCTTGTGGTGGTGGTTCATCATGGTCCTGCCATACATGGCAGGACCGCATTGTGCAAGGTGCTGTACAAAATGGAACAAAAAGGCTGGCTGTGCCTCCCAAGGGCAATCGGTTAGTTTGAAATGCATGGACTTTCGCCTCCTGCTCCCAAGGTATGTGCAACAGATATTTGAATTTCCATACTGAGGCCTGTTAATTTGTCTTCCGCAGAACTTTTAAGCGTGTCAACACTGTGCATAAGGATTGCATAATAGGGCTTCGATTCTCCTTTTGCTTTTGCCCCGGTTTTCCGGTCTGTCCCTTTATTTGGGTGTCCTAAAACAACTGCAAAATCATTTCACAGTGGCAGTGCAGGTGTGCTGTGTCCCAGATGTGGGTGGAAGTGGGGAAAGTGCACACAGACACTAACTGACCAGAACTTGGCTTTAGCTAGAGGTGGAGTACTATGGTCCCCTTACAAAACTATAGGATTAGACACTTTGGCAGTAGCTTTGTTTGGGAATTAATTATGAACTGTTCTTCTGAGTAGTAAGCTAGTCCAGTTCTCCAGGGCCTCCTCAGAGATGCAGCATATCAGCCGAAGTAATCTCTATACCAGAGCTGTGCTGGTTTGGATTACAATATCCCTTCCACAGCCATGTTTATCAGTGGGTGGTTGCAAATGCTGGCTTTCTCACTAAGATGAACCTTGGAAATATGGCTCTTGGCTCTGCACTCTTCCCAGCATGCTGTGTCCGCTCTTGGCTCTGCACTCTTCCCAGCATGCTGTGTCCGCTTTGGCATTGCTAAAGCCAAGAGTAGTGCATCAAATGTCCCCATCGCTAGTGGATGCCTGGCTCCGACTATATCATAGGACTGAAAGGGACCTCGAGAGGTCATCAAGTCCAGCCCCCCGCCCTCAAGGCAGGACCAAGCTCCGTCTACACCATCCCTGACAGATGTCTATCTAACCTGTTCTTAAATATCTCCAGAGAGGGAGATTCCACCACCTCCCTTGGCAATTTATTCCAATATTTGACCACCCTGACAGTTAGGAATTTTTTCCTAATGTCCAATCTAAACCTCCCCTGCTGCACTTTAAGCCCATTACTCCTTGTCCTGTCCTCAGAAACCAAGAGGAACACATTTTCTCCTTCCTCCTTGTGACACCCTTTTAGATATTTGAAAACCACTATCATGTCCCCCCTTAATCTTCTTTTTTTCCAAGCTAAACAAGCCCAGTTCATGAAGCCTGGCTTCATAGGTCATGTTCTCTAGACCTTTAATCATTCTTGTCGCTCTTCTCTGTACCCTTTCCAATTTCTCCACATCTTTCTTGAAATGTGGCGCCCAGAACTGGACACAGTACTCCTTCCGAGGCCTAACTAGTGCAGAGTAGAGCGGCAGAATGACTTCACGAGTTTTGCTTACAACACACCTGTTGATACAACGTAGAATCCTATTTGCTTTTTTTGCAACAGCATCACACTGTTGACTCATATTCAACTTGTGGTCCACTATGACCCCTAGATCCCTTTCCACCATGCTCCTTCCTAGACAGTCGCTTCCCATCTTGTATGTATGGAACTGATTGTTCCTTCCTAAGTGGAGCACTTTGCATTTCTCTTTATTAAACTTCATCCTGTTTACCTCTGACCATTTCTCTAACTTGCTAAGGTCATTTTGAATTATGTCCCTATCCTCCAAAGAAGTTGCAACCCCACCCAGTTTGGTATCATCTGCAAACTTAATAAGCGTACTCTCTATCCCAATATCTACATCATTCCATTAAAAGCATTTTCAAAAAAATCACATATAGATTGGCAGGATGCTTTTCCGCAAAAGCACT
Source organism: Pelodiscus sinensis (assembly GCF_049634645.1). Taxonomy (NCBI): domain Eukaryota; kingdom Metazoa; phylum Chordata; order Testudines; family Trionychidae; genus Pelodiscus; species Pelodiscus sinensis. Next base: position 5,107,412 of record NC_134717.1, on the reverse strand, counting down.
TTTTGTGGAAAAGCGTCCGTGGCCAATCTAGACGCGGTTTTCCGCAAAAAAGCCCCGATCGCCACTTTCGCGATCGGGGCTTTTTTGCGGAAAACAGTACTATGCTGTCTACACTGGTCCTTTTGCGCAAAAGTCTTTCGGAAAAAGACTTTTGCCTGAACGGGAGCAGCATAGTATTTCCAGAAAAGCACTGATGATTTTACATGAGATTGTCAGTGCTTTTCCGGAAATTCAAGCGGCCAGTGTAGACAGCTGGCAAGTTTTTCCACAAAATCAGATGATTTTGCGGAAAAACTTACCAGTCTAGACAAAGCCCTCTTGTATAACAATCTAACCCTTGTTGCCCACTATTTCAAATGACCCTACAAGAAGTTACCACTGACCAGTTAGTATCTGAGCTAACTACTCTTTGCTATCTGTCCCCTTTGCCTACATCTGAAGAACACTGCCATTCAAACACTTGTACCTTCCTTCTGTTGAAGTTGGTCCAATAAAAGGTGTATCCCCTTCTATATGTTTTCACACTCATATCCTGGGACCAAGATAACTACCACAACACTGAAAAATTCCAAGGTTGAGATCTCTTCCAGTTCTAGGATTCTATGAACATTCTGTCCTGTTACTGCAAAATGTAAACAAAGTTATTAAGAGGAATAGACAGCTGTATCTCAGAAGGGATCGGTTTTATCACTGGGTGCCAAACACAATGGAATCCCATCCTGACTTAAGGCCTTAAAATAACTATAACAAGGTCTCTTGAAGACTTTGGAAATGGTGCATCTTATCTGAAGATTGGCTAAAATGTTGCCGATTTTTCTGGCAAATTTACGCATGGCTGTGGCCAAGACTTCAGAGTGATATTCTACCTTGATGAAAGTAACAAGATCCCCTTCACTGGCCTTCAGATACTAATAATTTTAAATATTAAAAAGTAAATTACTCCAGTGTCCAGAGAAATGAGGAAGTCTTCCTCTAGCATAATTCTGAAATGAGGCAAGCTTAGAAAAAGTTGCCCTGTACCTCCTGATGACTAGAAATGTAGCATCACACAATTGCTCCTCCAATCCATATTTCCACCAATAAAAGGAGAACTCCTCAGCAAAATAAGTTCAGGATTATTGCAGGAATAATAATGGGCAGGAATTTTTGCACACATAGCGTGACAGTAGCAGTAAGAGTCTAACCAACCTCATTTGACTGTTTATGGAGAAACTAAGGTATTGCTCAAAACGACAAAGGTTGCACAATTGAGGCTTGGTATTTTCAAACAAAACTTCATTATTTGACTAGTGCTGGATTTACACACAAGTTAAATAAAGTACAGTTTGGGGCCTCAGAGGGCCCTGTAAGGACAAAAAGATTACTAGCTTTTAATTACATCCTTGCCTATGTACTGGTATATATGCAAGTATGGAACTTTATTCCTATTTTCATTGTCCTTTCTATTAGAATATGCACATAATTTTTTGTTAATACTATTGGGCCTCTTAAACTGACATACATTAGAGCATCAGCATATCTTAATCCGGTTTTGCATATGACTCTCTCTTGCTTAAACAGGAGAAAAATTGTTCCCTAAGGCTGTCCCCAGACTCAGGGGTTTTTTCGAAAAAAGTAGCCTTTTTTCGAAAAAACTTCACCTGCGTCTAGACTGCAGCCGCGTTCTTTCGAAATTAAATCGAAAGAATGCGGCTTTTCTTTCGACGGTGGTAAACCTAATTCCACGAGGAAGAACGCCTTCTTTCGAAAGTGCTCTTTCGAAAGAAGGCGTTCTTGAAAGCAAACAGGCTTTTTAGAAAGAGAGCATCCAGACTCACTGGGTGCTTTTTTTTCGAAATTCCGCGTGCAGTCTAGACGTTCTCTTTTGTGGAGGCTGGAAAAGGGAATAAGGGAATTTGTGTGCAGCCATCTTGGTCTTGTTAACAAGAGAGCAAGAGTCAGGCTAAGTCTGTGGCCTGACAACGCGAGATCTGTAATTAGACGCTGCCTTCGCCTCTCGCCTCCATACGGAGATAAGGATAGAATGCTGACTCTGGTAGGGACCTTGAGATAAGGAGCATCTGGGTGGAACTAAATAACTGTTAGCCATTGGTGTTTGTAATGGGAAGGAGACTAATTGCTATTGTTATTATATCTAATAGACAGTATATAAACTGCTTCATAATTGCTTGTATTCGAAGATCTGCCTCGGTGAGGGGGGGGGACTCCCCCCCCTGTCCGAACCAGTTTTTCCCTTGCTGCAGCTCGTAATAAAACTGCCTCTGGCTACTTGTTGCTTACAAACTCAGAGTGAGGACAATGTTTTCTTCCACACTTTCGAAAGAGGCTTGCAGTCTAGACATAGCCCAAGAGTATGTCTACACTGCACACTTATTTGGAAATAAATTATTCCGGAACAGCTTGTTTTGAAATAGCACATCTACACTGCAGGGAAGCCTCAAAATTAGTCCGAGGCAGGCTTCCCTAATGTAGACATACTATCTCGACTTAGAGCCCCAGGGTGCATTGGGAGGAATAACTTAGAATGGCCCTGGTGAGGGGCTATTTTGAAAGAGCAGTGGAGTGTCTACACACGCCTTATTTCAGAATAGGTGCTATTCCTCACAGAATGAGGTTTACAGATTTCGGAAAAAATTGTTTTGAAATAACGGAATGGCTGTGTAGACGCTCACATTGTTGTTTCGAAATAACTCTAGTTATCTCGAAATAATGGTGCCACGCAGATGCACCCTAAGTAAGCATAGCCACCGGAATACTCTCTTCTGGTTAGCTATTACAGGTTGAATTGTGTCACCCCTACACAAGAAGGGTTGTACTCAGCCCTGCTCTTACACTTAACCCAAGTATCGTAGTCTGGGTAAAATAACAGATGATACTTAATGTAGAATTTAGAGCATCACTTTATCCTTTGCAGTCAGCAAGCAGATCAAGGGGAGAGGGAGAGGGGAAACGTTGTCAACTGAGAATTAATTATTTATATAGCACAGGGTTCCATTAAGTTAGAAATTTGGTTTTTTTTTTTTTTTAATTAAGTCTTGCTGGCAAAACAATGCTTTAATTAAAAGGGGAGGGAAGAATGTTCTGTGAAACGTGAAAGGATAATAAGATGAGCTGCTGACTTGGTAAAAGTCCTCCACCCCGCTAAATCCTCCTGATGTGCTTTTTGCAGCGTTCCGACTGAAGCGATGGTCTCCCCAAAAAGTGATGTGGCCAGTACCTCGTTGCTCTGTCTGTTTCCAGCAGTTTCTCTTGTTAAGCGAAAGGAGAAGCTTTTCCAGTTCAAGGCACCCAGATCACCTCTGTTTGCATCTAGCTCGATTGTTCCCCTGGCTCCCTACTACTAAGGCCATTAGAAACTGGTACCCAGAATGTTGTCTTTAATATAATAGTTTTCAGAGGAGCGATTCCATGCCCTGCAATGGGGCATGCAGCATGTGCTTTACACTCTTGGAAGGTCTTGAAAGATCAGATCTTCAAAAATCAGAGTTATGTACAGGGGGAGGAGGGGAGGTCAAAACATGTGGTGTTGAGAAACTTCCTCTCCTTGGCTACCTCTATGCTGCAGTGCTATTTCGGGATACCAGAATTATCATGAAATCGTTATTCCATGTCTTTTGAGCGCGCCCTTCGTTTTTGCAATAAATGGGCTCACTATTCCGAAGTCCCCGTAAATCTCATTTCACGAGGGTGAAGGGACTTTTCAGCATATCACTTTATTTCGAAATTGCACAGTGCCAAACTTTGAAATAAGCTATTTCGAAATGGCCTAGAAATAAGCTACGCAGTTCATTTAGTACAAACTGTGTAACTTATTTCGAGATAAGGGTGCAGCATAGACACACCCCTTCTGAGGTCAATCCAGCTGTGTTAGCATCCAGAGATGAGTAATGGTCCCAGGAAAGCTGACTTTGTGTATGGCCTTGGGCAAGTCACTTAATCTCTCTCTCTGCTCTGACGTTAGTGGGGGATCTTCCAGATAAGACAAAGAATAAGTAATAATTGAACTCTGGGGCTGTGTCTACATTGGCACCCTTTTCCGGAAAAGGGATGCTAATGAGACCAGTCGGAATTGCAAATGCTGTGGAAGATCCCTTATTCCTACTTGAAAAGGGCTTATTTTCCACAAGATCCCATCTAGACTGGCGCTTTTCTCCGGCAAAACCCCGAGCCGGAAAAAAGCGGCAGTCGTGTTCATGCAAATGGCGCGGGGGATATTTAAATCCCCCACGGCGTTTGCAATTCCGACTGGTCTCATTAGCATCCCTTTTCCGGAAAGGGGTGCCAATGTAGACACAGCCTGGGTTTTCTGTAAAGCTTGTAATATAAAGAGGTAAAACAAGGATGATGTGGTTCAGTATAAGTGAGTTGGACTCATTCACAAAACCTTTTATGCTACCCCCCACAATGCTGTGTTCTCCTCACCATGTGTGTAGAAACGTCCAGATGATCATTCAGCTTAACTGTCAAGGAAAAGCAATTCTGCAGGCTACTGCTTTGGTGAGGTAGGTTCCAAAAATCATCAAGGATGATTCCTGCACTAGATGTGCTGTAGCATGTCCAGTATATCCAAGAACAAACTGGCACCCTGAAATAGTACTCTGAGGAACTGTGCCAAAGGAGCTTCTAGTATCTCTATCCACACGTATAATGCATGTAAATATCCCAGGGCTTCCTTTACTACTTATTGACAAACACTTTCATTTACATAAAATGATCCACCACTACCCTCAGGTGTGTCTCATGCTGCTTTTCTGAGCTCATAACGGATCGTAATTTTTCTTCCCTAACGTCATTACTGAGCTTTGGCTACAGGGAGTATCAAGTTTCCCATCAGCCAGAGAAGCAAATTCACGTGAATCACTCTAGTTTGGAATGTCGTTTTTCCTCTTGTTAATCGAGAATAATACCAGTAAAGTTTGCTGTCAAGTCAGCGGGGGAAGCTGCTGTCACTTGCTATAGAGCACCCTCCACTTTGTGAATATGCCTTTCTTCGACCTCACTCTTATTTTCTATGTTAATCCTGCTACAGTATGTCCATGTATATACATCAGGGATGTCCGATGTGATCCTCCTCTTTCTGACACTATCCCCCTTATCTCTGGCAAAGAAAGTGACACCGTAGCAGGGATTTTACAATTGTTTTTCTAATCAGTCAGCTGGCCGAATAGAAAAGCCTGAGTAGACCAGCTGTTTGCTCTCTGAATGGTGGAGGTCACTTGGTGAGCAGCCTGGTATCTGTTGCTCTGTTTGTTTAACCTGTGACTTCCATGCTTCCAAGAGGGCACACTAACTTATGTTGTGATGTCTCTTGAGGATGGTATGACCTACTGGTACTAAAAAATAAGCAGGCCTGTTTGTTCAGGGTGAATCTGACCTAAAGATGGAGCTAAGCTGTAGAACTTGTGACTGGCTTTGGAGATGAATGTGTCCAATGATTGAGATTAGTCAGGATTGGCTTTTGCCCATTCTAGGTTTAGGGGAAATCTGCAAGGTTTATATGTGAATGCCTAGGACTGGCACTTTGGTTTGAGTCCGCTAACAAGTATCCCAGGCAAAAACTTTAATAGATTCATAAGAGTGGAAGGGACCTCAAGAGGTGATCGAGTCCAGCCCCCTGCGTGGGAGGACCACGCAGCATTTAGACCAGTGCTGGCAGCAAGCATCCGGTGGGCCAGATGCTGTTCCCTCCAGCACTTGATGTACCTCTGCCTCTGGTTTAGTTGCTTGAAGCTCCCATCCACCATGGATTGCTGTTCCCAGCCAATAGGAGCTGCAGAAAGCAGCATGGACTTGGGAACCACTTCTCTTAATTCTCATTGGCTGGGAAGATCGATCTGTGGCCAGCTGGAGCTTCAAGAAATCATAACCGGGGAGACGCAGGTAAATAAATCATTGCTGGCCCACCAGGGCCTAACGCTAGCCACCACCATCAAACTTATTGTCCACCCCTAATCTATACCATCCCTAGCAGGTTAGACAAAACACCTGTTGTTAAATCTGCATTTCATAACCTCCTTAGGCAATTTATTCCAGTGCTTAACCACCCTGACAGTTAGGAAGATGAAGAGATGCCTCCCAAACTAATGGGACTGGGGAGGAAAGCAAGTGTACAGAGAGGTATACTTGAAAACTAACAAAAAAGTCTTTTTTTTTTTTTTTTTGAAGAAGGGTTTTCCGAACAAATATTCATTGAGGTTATTGAATGTTTCAATTTCAGTTAAAAAAAAAAATACAAAAAACACGTAGGAATTTTCCCCTCTTTACTGTGGGCTTTTTCCTCTGCATGCGCGTGCGCGCGCGCGCTCTCTTTTTTTTTTTTTAATTTATTTTTGCACCTGAATGAATATTGTATGTTACATTTCCTATCCTACCTTTTCTCTCTCTGTCTCATAGCCTGGAACCAACTCTTTTTAAAAAAATAAACAAAACCCTAGAGTGGTTGGCTTTTTTCCTCCATTTTGTATCTTCTCTGAAGTTTGAGAAGTGTTCAAAAGTTACATTTCAGGGAGAGGGAGGAGTAACGAAACCTCTTTCATTCCGGTGATTTAAAAATAAATTGAATGAGTACCACACAGTGGGGAGTCTACATCTAACTGTTTCCAAAAATCTAAATTACTGTGTGTGTTTATACAGAAAAACTTGTTAATGGAAATGTCCTCTCAGACATGTGGATGAGGAAAAGCATGCTTAACTAGCTTTCATTCTTACACCTATTTTTCAGCCTCTTATAAACCACACCTGATTTTCAACCATTTAAATTTAAGTTTTGCCATTAAGTGATAGCAGCAGCATTAGATCCTTTTCAAAGCAGAGGAACAAGTCTTATCTTGTAAGCCTAAAAGGAATCCGATGATTATCGGCATGTGGGTTGGCTTAAGCATAGCAACTGCTAAGCTTGTTTGTTGCCACTCAGTATTATCCTTCATATCTTTGCAATTTGTGGTATTGATATAAATTTGCCTCAATGAGAACATTCAAAGCCTAATTTCCAAAGCTGAGGAAGCTACTAAATTATGGGGGAACTGCAAATAATGAGGCACAGTGAAGTCTGAGAAGTATTGGATCATCTGAGCACCTGATGCGAATGGGTGACAGATATAGTTCAGTGCAGCTAAATGTCGAATGAGTCTTGAAACAAAGGCACAATGGAGGGGATGACAGCTGGATGGGCTAAATCATGGTGAGTGGGGAAGCTATTAGAGGAGTATCTCTTCAAGCTTGAAGTGCAAATTGTTGCTGCACAATGAGTAGTGGCAGTCAAAACAGCATCCAGCTGAAGGAAAGCAATACACAATGTAGAGGATGTTTGTTTAGACGTCTATCACGGAGAGCCAAAATGTGAACTGAGGACCGTTTTCTCTTGTAAATACGAAACGATGATTGCCTTATGTGTGAGGCGAGGCTAAGATCATTTCATACTTCACCTCCTGAAATTCCTTTTAACCAAAAAGAAGAAAAGTTGCAATCAGCCATTGACAGAAGAGCGAAGTTTTCAAAAGTGTGTGTTGTGATTATCCTTCCCTCTGAAATGTGCCGAAGAAGAAGAAAAGAACAGCTTCTTTAAAGCAATGTTAGATTTACTTTGATACTTAAGATGGAATGAGACACATCTGAAATAAGGGTTTTGTTTTGAATAGGGAAGGTTGAAAATGTTGACCTTTTTTTTCCCCCCCCCTATGTGGCAATGGGGTTTCATTGAAATAGAAATTCTTCAGGGAGGGAGGGTGGGTGGGATGGAGGGAGGGAGGGAGGGAGGGAGGGGGTGTGTGTGTGTGTGTGTGTGTGTGTGTTTGAGGGGGGTCAGTTTTTTTTCATGGAATTTTCATAAGTCAAATCTCAAAGTTTCAGCCTGGGTTGTAGAAACGTTTAATCTTTCTTCCTGAGCTTCCATTGTGCTCCATGAGAGTTGAAATTCCAGGTTCCTTATGTCTGAACTCATCATTATGGGTCCCACCTTGACCATAGTGCCCCATATTTTCTCCTGTAGCTGATGCTTTCTGACTCAAAATGTTTTTGGAACTTTTTCATTGTGTGAAAAGGTTTGATATTTTAACGTTTTGACCTGAATTGAGCTGAAAACCACCTTCTGATATTTCAAAATTTGTCCTGTGGGAGATATCTTCTGGTCTTCCATTAGCTTTAGTTTTGAATTCTTTGGAGGTTTGTCCATTTTTATGCCTACTAACATAAGCAATCTCTCCCCTGCCATCCATCTCCACCCTCTGACAAACAGAGGCTGGGGGTACCATTCCTTACCCATATTGGCTAATAGCCATTAAAGGACCTAACCTCCATGAATGTATCTAGTTCTTTTTTAAACCCTGTAATAGTCCTAGACCTCACAATCTCCTCAAGCAAGGAGTTCCACAGATTGACTATGCGCTGTGTGAAGAAGAACTTCCTTTTATTTGTTTTAAACCTGCTGCCCATTAGTTTCATTTGGTGGCCCCTAGCTCTTATATTATGAGAACAAGTAAATAACTTTTCCTTATTCACTTTCTCCACACCAGTCGTGATTGTATATACCGCTATCATATCCTCCCTTAGTCTCCTCTTTTCCAAGCTGAAAAATCTTAGTCTCTTTAATCTCTCCTTATATGGGACCCGTTTCAAACCCCTAATCATTTTAGTTGCCCTTCTCTGAACCTTTTCTAATGCCAGTATATCTTTTTTTGAGATGAGGAGACCATATCTGTACGCAGTATTCAAGATGTGGGTGTACCATGGATTTATAGAAGGGCAATAAGATATTCTCTGTCTTATTCTCTATCTCTTTCTTAATGATTCCTAACATCCTGTTTGCTTTTTTGACTGCCACTGCACACTGTGTGGACGTCTTCAGAGAACTATCCACAATGACTCCAAGATCTCTTTCCTGATTAGTCGCAGCTAAATTAGCCCCCATCATATTATATGTATAGCTGGGGTTATTTTTTCCAATGTACATTCCTTTACATTTATCCACATTAAATTTCATTTGCCATTTTGTTTCCCAATCACTTAGTTTTTGAGATTGTTTTGAAGTTCTTCAGTCTGCTTTGGACTTAACTACCTTGAGCAGTTTAGTATCATCTGCAAACTTTACCACCTCACTGTTTACCCCTTTCTACACATCATTTATGAATAAGTTGAATAGGATTGGTCCTACAACTGACCCTTGCGGAACACCACTAGTTACCCCTCTCCATTCTGAAAATTTACCATTTATTCGTACCCTTTGTTTCCTGTCTTTTAACCAGTTCTCAGTCCATGAAGGGATCTTCCCTTTTATCCCATGACAGCTTAATTTATGTAAGAGCCTTTGGTGACGGACCTTGTCAAAGGCTTTTTGGATATCTAAGTACACTATATCTAGTCCACATGTTTGTTGACTCCTTCAAAGTACTCTAATAGATTAGTAAGACGTGGTTTCCCTTTATAGAAACCATGTTGACTTTTGCCCAACAAATTATGTTCTTCTATGTATCTGACAATTTTATTCTTTATTATTGTTTCAACTAATTTGCCCGGTACTGACGTTAGACTTAGCCTGTAATTGTCAGGGTCACCTCTAGAGCCCTTTTTAAATATTGGCGTTAGATTAGCTATCTTCCAGTTGTTGGGTACAGAAGCTGATTTAAAGGATAGATTACAAACCAGAGTTAATAGTTCCACAATTTCACATTTGAGTTCTTTCAGAACTCTTGGGTACCATCTGGTCCTGGTGACTTGTTACTGTTTAGTTTTTTATCAATTAATTCCAAAACCTCCTCTGATGACAAATCTGAGGACTTGTCTCACATTGAAGTGTCACCTACAAAGGACCGGTCAGGCTTGGGAATCTCCCTAACATCCTCAGCCATGAAGACTGAAGCAAAGAATTAATTTAGTTTCCCCGCAATGACTTTATCGTCTTTAATTGTTCCTTTTGTATCTCAATCGTTCAGGGGCCCCACTGGTTGTTTAGAAGGCTTCCTGCTTCTGATGTACTTAAACATTTTATTATTTTGAGTTTTTGGCCAGCTGTTCTTCAAACTCCTTTTTGGCTTTTCGTATTACATTTTTACACTTAATTTGGCAGTGCTTATGTTCCTTTCTATTTTACTCCCTAGGATTTGACTACCACTTTTTAAAAGATGTCTTTATCTCTCACTGCTTGATTTTTTTACTTCATTTGATTCTAAATTTTCTTTTACATATAGTGCCACTTCCCCACCCACACAACCTGTTCTGTCCTTCCGATATATTTTGAACCCAGGAATGATTGTGTCCCATTGCTTGTCCTCACTCCACCAGGTTTCTGTGGTGCCTAGTATATCAGTATCCTCCTTTAACATGAGGCACTGTAGTTCAACCTTCTTATTCTTTACACTTCTAGCATTTGTATAAAAGCACTTTAAAAACTTGTGACTGTTTATTTGTCTGCCATTTTCTGATGTCGGATTCTTTTTTTATGTGAATGTTTTTCGTCTGATCTGGCCATACATTATCCTATTCCACCCTCTCCTGCTGTCTAAAACCTAGAGAATCTCTATCAATAGACTTTCCTCTAAGAGATGTCTCTTCCCAAGCCACGTGCTCCTCTGCACCAACCGGCTTTCCCCCATCTCTTAATATTAAAAAGGTTGCAGAGCAGTTTTTAAACTAAGTGCCAGCAGTCTGGATGCACCTTGGTTTAGGTGAAGCCCATCCTTCCTGTATCGGCTCCCCCGTCCCAAATGTTTCCCCAGTTCCTTATAAATCTAAACCCCTCCTCCCTACACCATCATCTCATCCACACATTGAGACTCTGAAGCTCTGATCGCCTACCTGGCCCTGTGCATGGAACTGGAAGCATTTCTGAGACTGCTACCACAGAGGTCCTGGATTTCAGTCTCTTTCCTAGCAGCCTAAATGTAGCCTCCAGGTCATCTCTGCTACCCTTCCCTATATCATTGGTACCTACATGTACCATGACCACTGGCTCCTCCCCAGCACTACACATAAGTCAGTCTAGATGTCTTGAGAGATCCGCAACCTTCGCACCAAGAAGGCAACTCACCATACGGTTCTCCTGGTCATCACAAACCCAACTATCTACATTTCTAATGATCAAATCTCCCATTGCTAACACCTGCCTTTTCCTACTGACTGGAGTTCCCTCCCCTGGAGAGGTAACCTCAGTGCGAGAGGATACCCCAACATCTGGAAGGAGGGTCCCAACTATGGAAAGGTTTCCCTCTGCTCCCACAGACTGTGCTCCTTCCCTGAGCCTTTCATCCTCCTTAAAAGGGCAGGGGCTGTCTGATTGGAGGTGGGACAATTCTACAGTGTCCTGGCTGAGGGAGTTGGGTCTGTTTAGTCTGCAGAAGCAAAGAGTGAGGGGGGATTTGATAGCAGCCTTCAACTTCCTGAAGGGAGGTTTCAAAGAGGATGGAGAGAGGCTGTTCTCAGTAGTGACAGATGGCAGAACAAGGAGCAATGGTCTCAAGTTGTGGTGGGAGAGGTCCAGGCTCGATATTAGGAAAAACTATTTTACTAGAAGGGTAGTGAAGCACTGGAATGGGTTACCTAGGGAAGTAGTGGAGTCTCCATCCCTAGAGGTTTTTAAGTCTCGGCTTGACAAAGCCCTGGCCGGGTTGATTTAGTTGGGATTGGCCCTACCTAGAGCAGGGGTCTGGACTTGATGACCTTCTGAGGTCTCTTCCAGTTCTATGGTTCTATGATTCTATGAAGGTCCGTAGAAGTCCTGATGTGCATATTGGTTATCCAACCTGGGTATAGGGACGAAAGGCTAATCAAACCATCTAGTAGCTGGTTCCTTCCGAAGTTTCCCTCATGATCGCTGACGCTCGTTCGTCTCCACAGTTTTATCTGGTAAAGCGAATGATTAGAGGTCTTGGGGCTGAAAGGATCTCAATCTATTCTCAAACTCTTTAAATAGGTAAGATACCCAGCTCGCTGGCATGGAGCCAAGCGTGGAATGCGAGTGCCTAGTGGGCCACTTTTGGTAAGCGGAACTGGCACTGTGGGATTAACCAAATGCCGGGTTAATGCGCCCGATGCAGATACTCATCAGACCCCAGAAAAGGTGTTGGTTGATATAGACAGCAGGACTGTGGCCATGGAAGTTGAAATCCACTAAGGAGTGTGTAACAACTTCCCTGCCGAATCAATTAGCCCTCAAAACGGATGGTGCTGGGGCATCGGGCCCATATCCAGCTGTTACTATTCTTTTTGGGGGAGGAATAGCTCAATGGTTTGAGCATTGGCCTGCTAAACCCAGCATTGTGAGTTCAATCCTTGAGGGGGATATTTAGGGATCTGGGTCAAGTCTGTCAGGGATGGTAATTAGTCCTGCCGTGAGGGCAGGGGACTGGACTCAATGACCTTTGAAGGTCCCTTCCAGTTCTATGAGATAGGTGTGTATCCAATTTTTTTTTTAAAAAAAGAGTAGCCCTATGGCATCTTAGGGTACATCTACGCAGCAGGGCTAAAGTTGAATTAAGTTTCTGCGATTTTGGCAACCTCTGTGTGAGTCTGGAAGCAATGTTCTTTAAAACCATAAGTGTTGCTAATATGTGTACCTAGTCTTCTATTGCCTTTCCCACCCCCAAATCTCTTTCTGGTCAAAAGAATAGGCTGGAGGGGGAAAATACAGGGGATTCCCAAAATATTGTTTTGTCCACCGTAGTGCTATATGAATAACTTACAAAGCATAACAGCCGTTTCATTTGGACACTTCAGCTTTGGATGTCCACTATAGTGTGTGTGGCAGACTATCAAAGGTGAAATAAAATTGAGGCAAAACTCTCTCTGTGTGCATTTTAGCACTCCACAGACAACGGAAGAGACTGAATCGTTTTCTGGCTTATGCCTCTCAGGGAGGCTTCCCATCTCAACAGGACACAGTCGAAATGAGAGCACTTTGCAAAGGATACAATCCATTAGTCTTCTAATTTGAAACCATTTTTAGCTCCCTCATATTTAAAGCTGGTCTAGGTGTGTGTGAAATTACAGCAAGTGAATTCCATAATTTTTAAAAGCCTGTTGCGACACACGTTTCATATTGTTTGTTGGCGCGTATTGAGCCATTCAGGGTAATATTAAAATATATGGCACACAATTGTTGACCCTTCCAAGAGACTCAAATAGTTTTTTACCCTAATCTATCGCTATATTAGCAATCTGGAAAAATAAAAAGGACTCCCAAGAAATGCTTGGAACTACACGTGAAGGATTATCAAATTGAGAATTACTGATGAATTATAATGAACATGGTCCCAAAAATGAAATTATACATTTGAGGGGAGGAGGCTTTGATTAAATCCACTCTTGTACGACATGCCTCCACATACCTTCGTCTAAAAAATTGATTTAAATTATAATCTTGAATGGGATTGATTTACAATTGACACAAGGATCTTGTAGGTTTAGGTTTTGGGAATTATGGATGTAGGTCTGAAAGAGCTGATTTTTTTTTTCAAATGATAAGGCTGGTCCAGCACATCTCCTCCAGGAGAAATTCCATCCATGCGAATGAAGATAAATTTTCCTTCGTTTCTGTGTGCATTTTGGTGAGGGCTACCAACGTGCTTAAAAATTTTTTGTTCAGATATATGGATATTTCTCTCCTCCGCTCTATGCCCATGATTTCCAACTGATATTCTTTAATGGTAGCATGGACTGTTATCAATGTATTTGGATTCCCCCTCCCCAACACACACACGTGTGTGTATAATATATATAGTCTCTAAGGTGCCACAGGACTACTTATTGTTTTAAAAGTTACATAATAACACGGCTACCCCTCTGAGATTGTTACATCCAATAATTCCTGGACTGGAGAGAATTATTTTTTCATTCATGTGGTGAACATTTGGAGTATTTGGAATAACTTCTACAGGCAGAAGACTAAGAAAATGGGAAACATTTCATTTACCCTGATGGTCTTGAAAGAATGTTTGTTATCTAGGACTAAATGACTGGTGCTCTTTGTGTGTGTGTGTGTGTGTGTGTGTGTATGTGTGTGTGTGTGTGTGTGTGTGTGTGTGTGTGGCTTTTTTTTTTAAATAGCTCCCATGAGAACCCCATGAAAGCAGTAGGCAATTCAAAGACCAGCTCTGTGATCAGAAGAATGACTCTGTCAAAGCAGTAACCTCGCTACTACTCCAATCCGCTTCCTGGACTTCTTCCAAGTGCTATCTACTTAGATTTGTTGCCAAAAGAAGCTATTTTGTTTTACTGTAGTCAGCACTGTAGCGACAACATAGATACAGAGCAGCGGGGAAACAATATAGATACAGAAGGGCAAGCTGTATTCTACTTGGCCTTTCCCGCCACCCACAACTCCCTGACTGGAGATGAGTTGCGCAAAGCAAAAAGGGCTGGATTGAAAGCAGAGATTATCCATGGTGGGACTCTGAGTGTCACCAAGCCTCATTTCGGGTGGTCAGAAAATCAACGTGGAGTCTTGTGGCAACTTGAAGACTGAGATTTATTTGGGCATAGGCATTTGTGGGTAAAAATCACTTTGTCAGATGCATGACATCATGCATCTGACAGTGGTGTTTACACATGAAAGCTTATGCCCAAATAAATCTGTTTTCAGGGTGCCACAAGACTCCTCATTGATTTTGCAGATACAGGCTAACACGGCTACCCTGAGACGAGAAAAAATCAGTGGAATTTACAAAGCCTCTGGGCAGATGGACGCTTACAGCAGCTTCAGGGCTTCTCCCACTAGAGACGGTGGTTCTTAAACCCTGGGGTTACAGAGAAGTCTTCATGGAGGCATGGCCACTCTGCTAGATACTTGCTTAGTTTTTACAACCGGCCATGTAAACAGCACTAGTGAAGTCACTACAGGTAGGACCTCCCTGGTCTGGCACCCTCAGGATCTGAGTGCTCCTGAACTACAGAGTTTGCTGGACCAGGGCAGGTCTAGGTTCCTCTCACAGATACTGGCTCTGCTCCGTGCCCCAGGCCTGCTGCCCCAAGACCTGCTAGGGCTCTTCTTCCTGCTCCTCAGTGCACTGATTCCAGCTGGAGCTGCACTTTTGCCGCCGGCTGTGACCTCCATGGCCAGGCCCAAGTGGGGCGGTTCTCCCCAATGTGCCAGCCCTGTGCTTCCCATTACCAGCCCAGCCCCTCAACCTGACCAACCAGGGCTCTCTGGTCCAGCAATATCCATGGTCCAGAACAACCACAGATGTTGTTGGACCAGTGAGTTCTGGATTTTACAGGTTCAGCCTGAAGAAACAAAAATGTCGTACAGACAATGATGTGATTCTCCAACTCTTTCTCTATAAGAGGCTATGATTTTTGACACAGGTATTTTTATTAAGTCACAGATAGAGGACATGGGCAGTATAGAATAAAACCACAGAAATGTACAAAGGGCTGGTGTCAGAGAATGAGAAGTATAGCAATGGCTTGTGACCCTAAGTAAGGGGTGTGTGGCTCTAAGCCGGGGGAGGGGCCCCTGTGGCCCTAAGCCCGGAGGGAGGGGGGTGGGGGGCAGTAGGACTTAGACTCCAGTGTCACAAGTGAAAAACAGGCTCAAGTTTCAGTCTGAACTGTCGATGTAATATTTATATTCCCATGGATTTGATGATAAAAATGAGACCGAGTGATTTTTTTTCTCTGTGTTTTGTCTGATTTGGTAAGCCAGGAGTTGGGTGCGCAAGGCGAAGCAGACTCCTGAAGCAAGTACAGGAGTTCAGTGGTAGCTGAGCGGCTGGCTTGTGAATTGCAGTGGGGCCTGACTGAGATTTGAGCTAAGTCCGTTTGGGTACTTCTACACAGCAGCGTTATTTTGGAATAATTGATGTTATTCTGAAAGAACATAGTCCGCATGTACACGGTAAGCAGTTATTCTGACGTAATGTCAAAATAATGTTGAGCTGGAGGACCTCTTACCCTTGACTTAGGTAACTCTCATTGTTGCACGGAGTAAGGGAAGTCCGAGGAAGAGCGCTCTACCTTGGACTTCCTGCTGTGTAGACTGCGCCAAAAGCTGAAATAAGCTGTGTTGACGTAAGCTACGCAATCGATGTAGCTCAAGTTGCGTAGCTTATTTCCGATTTAGTCTTGTTATGTAGACATGCCCTTTGTGATTCTAGGCCAAGAGGGCCAGCCTTAATTTCCAGTCGCAGCCTAAGCTTGCTCTGCTTGCTACCGATTAGAAAAATCTTCTCAACTTGGATGTTGAAATGGGCGGGAGAACAGGCCTGGGAAGCCAAGCTGTCTTCTGCCCCTTTCACCCTTTGCCGTGTGTTCAGGAAGGATTAACTTGGTCTCCAAACATACTCTTGCTTGCTGTCACTCCACTCTGTCGCTACCTGCGTGCTCTTTGTGGGTGGGTAACACACGGACCTTTCAAGCATCCCAATTTTGACAGCTGTAAACTGAATTAACTGCAACACGATTGATTTCTCTCCACTGGGGGAAATGATATTCTTAATTAGACATTAACCATGCAGTTAAAGCAAAGTTTTCTTTCATGCCACAAAGAATCCTACTCGAAATACCAAGCAGCGGTTGCTGCTCTTCTGAAATTCAGCTTCGGCGTTCTCAGTTGTTCCCTCACACTGGTGGTGACCCAGTCAAATGGATTATGCAAGCGTTAGGGCAGGGATGGGAAATCAAGGCGAGTGAGTGGGCCACAGGTGTGGTCCTCCTTCAGCTCAGAGGGCTGCAAGATGGTGGTAACTAAGATAGTTCCCCATGATGACTTGCTCCCTTTTCCCCTCCCCCCTATGGGTAACAAATGGGCTTATAACGCCCCATGCTCCAGCAGTGATTTCGAGAGCATCATGTACCATGCTCTAGGTAGCACTTCAGGCTGCCTGGGGAAGATGCAGCATTGAGGGCTGCCTAGCCCAAGCCCCGCCTCTTCCACCTGAGGCCCCGCCCCTTCCAGGGGGCAAGAGCAGAGCTTGTGCAGAGGCCTGGCAGGGCTGTCAACCAAATTGCTTCTGGGATAGAGTCATTTTGCTAATTGTGCTTGCGTGCCTACAATCGGCAGCGGGTGCCCATTGCACTGTAGAAGGGCTTTGACTGGCCAGAGAGAGCGCATGGCTCTGACAGCCAGCATGATGTGCAATCCACACACGTCTCCCTTCACTGTGCCCTTGCTTGATGTGCTTGTAATACTGGTAAGAAAATAACGATGTGGCTGGAAAGCAACAGAATCTGGCAACTCGGTGCATGAGCAATGGTGATCAAAATGTCTCCCGGGGCCACAGGCTTCCCACCACTGGATTAGGGGGTCGTTTGGAGGAGGGTTATGTTCTAAGCCTTAAAATGGAAACTCAATGACTTGGTAAAGTATCCTAGCCGACTGGCAGGTGCGGAAACCCTCTAACAGCGACAGGAAGCTTATTGGATTGATTTGTTTTGTCATTGTGCGTGAATTGCTGAATAGCTGTTCTGCCCCACAGAAGATTAAACTTTGCTGCTGGTGAATGTTTCTCTCTGTCTACACACACAAAGAAACTGCAGGGATTAATGGATGGGTGTGTATATGACCAAAAATAAAAACCTGGGTATGAATTTCATTTCTGATCTCCTACTGGGTATGCAAACGATGGGCATTAGACACTGATCTGCATTATTTCAAGACAGCACTCATGTGACAACCTGCTGGGTTAAAAGAATTGTGAGTCAGTGACTTACCCCCTCCCAGCCTCAAAAAACAAGAGCTTTGCTCTGCATTTGCTCCCTGGCATGCCTGCCCTGACAACAAGTTCTGAAGAATTTTGTTCCTAGCTAGGCCGGGAACCCAACACTGGAATTTCTCAACTGTCTCTGCAGCATCCTGTGCCCTCTCTTGAACACTCAGGCCATGTCTACACTAGGAAACTATTTTGAAATTAGTACATTCGACTTAACTCCTGATTTAACAAAATCAAACTAGCATGTCCATGTTACGGGGCGGCCTTGAAATTAGTCCGAGGCAGGCTCCGTTAATGTGGACGTGCTAACTCGGACTTAGAGCAGTGGGGAGTAATTCGTTTGAATTACTCTGGGCAGTAGTTATTTCAAAATAGCGGCATCGGAGCATCCACACGACCATTATTTCAAAGTAACTATTTCAGAATTAGCATTCCTCCCGATGAAAAGCAGGAGTACAGATTTTGAATTCCAGGGCCCATTATTTCAAAATAACAGGTTTGGTAGAGTGTGGAATTTATAAGTTGTGTATCAGCCTAAGGGGGGTTATTTTGAAATGAAGTCCTAAAAGATAGCAAGTAAACAAAGGTGAAAATGGCTATAAACAAAATTTAAAACTAACTTAACCAGCTATAGCTGTTCTTCAGTATGGTTTCCCTGCTTACAGCAACATCGCCAGTGTGAGCGGATGTACAGGCAGTCCCCGGGTTATGTACAAGATAGGGACTGTAGGTTTGTTCTTAAGTTGAATCTGTATGTAAGTCGGAACTGGCGTCCAGATTCAGCCGCTGCTGAAACTGATCAGTTTCAACAGCGGCTGAATCTGGACGCCAGTTCTGACTTACATACAGATTCAACTTAAGAACCCCAGGCATCCCCAAGTCAGCTGCTGCTGAAACTGATCAGCGGCTGATTCCAGGAAGCCCGGGGCAGGGGCTTCCTGTAGTCAGCCACTGGTCAGTTTCAGCAGCGGCTGACTTGGGGACGCCTGGGGCAGAGCAGCTGGGGTGCTGCTGGGTTGGTTCTGGGTTGGTTCCGCCTCTTTGCTTCCTCTCCCTGGTCTGCTGGAGACCAGGGAGAGGGCCCCGTTCGTAACTGCGGATCCGACGTAAGTCGGATCCGCGTAACTCGGGGACTGCCTGTACTCCGAGAGAATCAGTGCTGTTCTCTTTGTTCACCAAAGGGATGGGTAACTTTAAAGGTTCTCTCCCCCACTTTTTAGGTCCAGTAAATGTGTTCTTCTGAGGGCTCTCCCTAGCCAGGGCTGGCCTTACCATGAGGAAAACTGAGGCGGTTGCCTCAGGTGCTAGACTGGGGGAGAGGAGAGGTGCACCACTAGGACCCAGAATGTAGAAAATTGCCTCTGCTGCTGGTCAGTGAGGGGATATGGGGGTAGGTTTCCAGGTGTCCAGTATTTTCGCCTCCTGTTGGTAAAGAAATTCACAAAATACTGGTCACCTAAGATGTCTGGTACTTTCTGATTTTTTTTTTCCCACCCCCCTGGCCAGGAGGCGAAAATGTTGGGCACCTGACAATCCTACAAATACTCAGCACTCAGTCTGCTTCTGTCTTGACTATCCTAAACAGTTTGGTGGCATCTGCAAACTTTAGCACCTCACTGCTTACCCCTTTCTCCAGATCATTTATGAATAAGTTGAACTTACTGATTGATCAACTTCCTCTGGCATATCTTAGTCATGAATTTTCTTCACATCTGTAAAGTTCCTTGTGGGTTAACCTTACATGCGTCATGCAAGAATATTAATGATCAGTGTATTATTAGCCCTCCATTGATATATGACATGTCACTTTTGGGGTAGTTGAACATTTAGCTGTTGTTAGACATGCCTAGGATTAATGGTACCCATAATAAAGTGACTGCAAAATAAGTTATTTATACACCCAGCCTGGTAAAGTGTGATTGGAACCGTTTTAGAAGACTGAGGCTATATTAACACAAACATTTTTATTACCGTAACTGTTCTCTGAGGGCCTAATTAAAGTCAAGGTCCTATTGACGTGACTTTGCTGGGTGTTAGATAAAGGCCTTCATCTTGCTGCATTGTGAAATTCCTCTTTAAATACTGCATTCACCAGCAGTATTTTTGCTCCCTTTCATTCTTCTTCAGTTCTGGATATGTGATAAGTGTTATTGTTCTAAAATACACCGTCTCCTTTTCAAAGGGCAGCAGGAAACCAATCTCCTATTCAGAAAGCTCAATAAAGCATCTTCTTTAGGCATTAAATTCGACGCTAGGACATAATCTCAGATTCGTGGGGGGAAAAATGAGGTCTCTTTGCCAGGTTCGGTCTTATCAGCCAGGAAGCCTTTATCAGGGCAAATGGATATTGTTGTAATTACTTTTCTGAAACCTTTTCCCTGATAGAAAATTATTTTCCCTGATTAAAACCTGGCTCGCCTGATAGAGGCTTGGGGTTTAAAACTCATTTTGAAAGAGCTGCAAGCAGGAGTATGATTTCATCGTTCCTTTTCTGTCCATTTTAAACACGGTTCCCTTGTTAAGGCCTCCCCTTTTTCCCCCCATTTCGTGTTTCCTAAAAACAATGAACTTCTCAGAATTGCACAGTCAGCTTGGGGGCTTTCTCATTTCTCTTTTGAATATTGATTTGAAAGAACACACACGTCCATGCAGGCTGAGGGGACAGAAGATCTAGAATGAGGTCTGACTCTTCACAATCAAATGTAAACTGAAGTGACCCTGCAGTTTCAGCTTTATTTTGTGATTGGAGCTTATTCCCTGAAAGGTTTATCAAGGGCTTGTCAACACATAGAGCACGGCGGTGGCTTAGCATTTGGTGGAGGGGAGAGAGCTTTTCTGGTAGCACGGGGTGGAGAAACTGGTTGGTTGGTTGGTTGGTTGGTTGGTTTGTTCGGGGTCCACGGACCCGCAGAAATATCAGTCGGGCCGAACACAAGCAAAAGACCCTACTCCTCACTCACACAACTCAGTGTTCACACTTCCACCCTTCGGGGGGCACAAAAGCTCAGGGTTCCTGGCAGGGGATGCGGAGACTTGTTGCGGGCTGAATCAAATTGAGCTTAGGGCTAGATCCGGCCCGCAGGCCAAAGTACCCTCAGTTTCCATGGTAAAACCAGCCCCAGAAGAGGCAGAAGGTACTTCAGCAAGAGAAGCTCTTGTGCCTACAAAGTCTCTGCACGCTGGTGCTTGTGTTGCTCTCTGGGGTACTTTATTCACACTTGATCAGTGTAAATGAGGCCGACATAAGCGGTGCAGACATAGTCTTTGTGTGTCTGCACATTTTAAAGTGAACTTAGGCAGAGCGTGTGCTCATCCAAATCATTGGGGAAAATATAGAATCCTAGGGCTGGCAGAGACTTCAGGAGGTCATCGCGTCCAGCCCCCTGCCCAAAGCAGGACCAATCCCAACTAAATCATCCCAGCCAGGGCTTTGTCAAGCCAAGACTTAAAATCCTCTAGGAATTGGGATTCCACCATCTCCCTAGGGAACCCAGCCCAGTGTTTCACCACTCTCCTAGTGAAATAGGTTTTTTCTAATATCCAACCTAGATCTCCCCCACTGCAACTCAAGATCACTGCTCCTTGTTCTGCATCTGTCACTACTGAGAACAGCTTCTCTCCATCCTTTTTGGAAACTGCCTTCAGGAAGTTGAAGGCGGCTGTATCAAATCATCGCTCTTCTCTTCTGCAGACTAAATAAGCCCAAATCCCTCAGCCTATCTTCATAGGTCATGTGCTCCAGCCTCCTAATCATTTTGGTTGCCCTCTGCTGGACGACCCTCTCCAATGCATCCACATCCTTTCTGTAATGGGGGCCCCAGAATTGGATGCAGTACTCCAGATGTGGCCTCACCAGTGCCAAATCAAGAGGAATAATCACTTCTCTAGATCTGTTGGAAATGCCTCTCCTAATGTACAATCTCCTAATGTATGCCATATATATTCTTGGCTGTTGTAGGCATGAAACCGGGTGAAATTCTGGGAAATTTTGTTGGAGTTTCATGCTGAGATTTTGAGTTCGGAATTGAAAATTGAAAAGCCCTGTGTGAACAGTAACTTGTAGTATAAAGAGTGGTCTTGAGCCACCTTAGGGTATGTCTACACATCAAAGCTATTTCAAAATAGCAGCCGTTATTCTGAAATAACTTTACTAGCATTTACACAGCCAAACCGCTATTTTGAAATAAATTTGAAATAGCGGAGTGCTTATTTCAAATTTGGTAAACCTCATTCCACGAGGAATAATGCCAGAGTAGAAATAGCTATTTTGAAATAAGTGCTGTGTAGTCACTTTTATCGAAATAGGGGGGTTCCAGCCTTCCCAGAGTGCCCTGGTGGCCACTCCAGCCTCAACCAAGAACACTCGTCTCCCTCCACCCTCCCCGGAGACCTTAAAGGGGTTGACTCTGGCCACAGTGCCTATGCCAGCTCCAAGCCTGCCAGCCCAGAGCCAGCAGTCACTGCCCCTGACCCAGTGGCCCCAAAACATGAGCCAGCAAGCCACTGGCAGCCAGCCCTCCACCATTCTCCAGGAACAGTCTGCCAGCTCCCAGGAGCCTGCCAGGGTCCAGTCCAGGGTGGAGATCACGGACCGTATTCAGGTTTGGGGGGGGGTGCCCCCAACATCCATAATCTCTGCACTAGACGGAGGAACACGGCTGTCTATGGCCACCAAACGCCACATGCGAACCCAGGAGCAGGTCTGCATGAAAATCAAGATGGTCCGGCGAGACCTCCCCCCACCTTCCAACCCTGAGCTTCCCCTCCCACTTCTTCCCCTTGCTTCTCCCTTCTAGCTCCCTCCTGTAAGGTTTCCCCCTCTCTCACCAGAGTTTCCTTTCCCTCCCCTGCCCCTCTCCAGTTTTGTTAAATAGAGAGTTTATGTTCATGAAAATACGTGTATTTTATTTGACATCAGGAAGGGTGGTTAGGGAGGGGTAAGTGGAAGTACGTGAGGGAGGAATGAGGCACAAGCCCCCAGTGGGGCAGACCAGGGAGGCTCTTAGTGCTCCTCAGGGTGGAAGGTCTCCCGCAGGGCCTCCTGGATACTGACAGCCTCCCAATGGACCTCCCGGATGGCAGCCTGTAGAAGTGCAGCCAGGCTCGCAGCAACTCATCCACGAGATGCACCAGAGTGCCCAGGGGCAGCTTTGGTTCCATGTTGCGGAGTGCTGTGGTGTCCCGAGAGAGGGCAACCAGAGCACGCAGAGGCAAAAATCTTTGCTGTCCCTCATCGAGGTAGGCAAGCAAGCCAGGCAAGTTGAGAACTGGGGGTCCCTTTAAGCACAGGCCTCAGATAGCCTCAGGCAGCAGCCACACAAAGTAACTCCTGACCTGATGCCCTGCTGGACCTGGTTCTGGCCAGCCTTAAATGTGATTCAGTGTGGACGCACTACAGGCAGTCCCCGGGTTACGTACAAGATAGGGACTGTAGGTTTGTTCTTAAGTTGAATCTGTATGTAAGTCGGAACTGGCGTCCAGATTCAGCCGCTGCTGAAACTGATCAGCAGCTGATTCCAGGAAGCCCAGGGCAGAGCAACTCTGCCTGGGGCTTCCTGTAGTCAGCGCTGGTCAGTTTCAGCAGAAGCTGACTTGGGGACGCCTGGGGCAGAGCAGCTGGGGTGCTACTGGACCAACCCAGCAGCACCCCATCTGCTCTGCCCCAGATGTCCTGATTCAGCCGCTGCTGAAACTGACCAGCAGCTGTTGAATCAGGACCTGGGGCAGAGCAGCTGGGGTGCTGCCGGGTTGGTCCAGTAGTGCCCACGGGCGCTGCAGGACCAATCGGCAGCGCCCCAGCTGCTCTGCCCCAGAGTCCAAAACAAAAGCCTGGTCTGCTGGGGGGGGGGAGCACACTAGCTGCGCCCCCCCCCCCCCCAGCAGACCAGGGACACGGGGAGCAGAGCCGCAGCGGCAGCGGGGTGCCACGCCTCTGAGGCTTTGCTCTGGCAAAGCCTCTGAGGCGCGGGACCCCCCGCGGCTGCAGCTTCAGTCAGGGTGCCTGTGGTCTGCTGGGGACGGTCCCCAGCAGACCACAGGCACCCTGACTGAAGCCGCAGCCGCGGGGGGGTCCCGCGCCTCTGAGGCTTTGCCAGAGCAAAGCCTCAGAGGCGCGGGGAACCGCCGCTGCTGCCGCTCCAGTCTGGGTGCCTGTGGTCTGCTGGGGACGGTCCCCAGCAGACCACAGGCACCCGGACTGAAGCCGCAGCCGCGGGGGGGTCCCGCGCCTCTGAGGCTTTGCTAGAGCAAAGCCTCAGAGGCGCGGGGAACCGCCGCTGCTGCCGCTTTGACTGAAGCGGCTGCGGCTTCAGTCCGGGTGCCTGTGGTCTGCTGGGGACCGTCCCCAGCAGACCACAGGCACCGGGTCTCATGCGGCAGCAGCGGGGGTTCCCGCGCTTCTGAGGCTTTGCTCTGGCAAAGCCTCAGAAGCGCAGGAACCCGCCCGCTGCTGCCGCTTGGGTCCCGGTGCCTGTGGTCTGCTGGGGACGGTCCCCAGCAGACCACAGGCACCGGCACCCAAGTGGCAGCAGCAGCGGTTCCCGCGCTTCCGAGGCTTTGCTCTGGCAAAGCCTCAGAAGCGCGGGAACCCGCCCGGTGCCCCTGGTCTGCTGGAGACGGTCTCCAGCAGACCAGGGGCACCGGAGCAGCTTACGAACGGGGCTTTCTCGCCCCGACTTCCGGGGCGAGAAAGCTCCGTTCGTAAGTGCGGATCCGACGTAAGTCGGATCCGCGTAAGTCGGGGACTGCCTGTATTTCAAAATAGCAAAACACTACTTCGAAATGCATTTTGTGTGTAGACACGTTATTTTGAAATAACTTAGTTTGAAATAGTTAATTCGAACTAAGATATTTCAAAATAATGCTGTAGTATAGACATACCCTTAGAGACTAACCAAACAACATAGAATCATGAGCTTTCATGACAAAACCCACTTCCTCTCTAATTCATCTGATCAAGTGGCTTTTGCCCACAAAAGCTCATAATTCTTTGTAGTTTGGTTAGTTTCTAAGGTGCCACAGGACCACTCATTTTTCAAGGTAGTCTAATACAGCTACTCCTCTGAGATGTATTAAGTATATTTGTATTCTTGTTACCTCATCCTCTGTTCACCTCCAATCTTTGCCCTTTCATTGCATGTCTTCATTAGCCATGACTAAGGGGAGTTTTTTTGAGGGGGGAAAAAGTATGTGGGGGGTGTTTAGTACAGAGATCCTTTCTTTTTGTGTGTATGGAAGCTAGCACAGTAGTGCTCTGACTTTGATTTAACGCCTCTAGATGCTTCTGCTGTATCAGTAATTTTGGTTCTGCCATGAGTTCAGGGGGCTACGCTTGATCTTATCTCAAGGTTCCTTCCAGTTCTAGGAATAACTGCTAGAGAAGCAAAATGCTGAGGATGCAAAACCATGCAGACGGTACAGGAAAAACACTATGGGCATAAAATCCTTGACTTTTTCACACCACTCTAATATAGCATCTTTAACACTTCTGCTATGAGTCCAGTTTGACCTGGTCCCTTCGGCCACAGAAAAGCACTGTTGTCTAATGTCCCATCCTTCATAGAAAGAGCTCTGCACCCCAGAACCACCTATCATCAGCATTGGCTATTGCTTTTATTGGAACTGTGTACCAAGTCTCCTCTTTTTTAGCAGGTAGGACAAAGTAGCTACTGATTATTTCATGATTCAAAAATTCCTGTAAAGTGGCTTCATGGATAATAGCCACATGGGTATAGAAGAGCACGAGTGGTAGGCTGAGGAGAAACTTCTACTATTTTATGCTGTAATGTCAATTTCCAGATATCTTAGCATTTATCATGTCCAGATATAGATATATGCACCTCTATACATGGATGCTATGTTAGCGGTAGAAATACACACAACACGCAGTGACAATTCTCACTTCTATTTAGCACAGTACAAACACTAACCAAAGCACAGTACAAACACTAACCGACACACCTTACAAAGGTGCTATTAGATTATCAACAGAGTATAACTTGATATGAGAGAACTCGGAGCCAGACAAACATGAGTGCCAATCCTGATTCTACTTCTTAGTCACCTTTTGGTAAGTCCAGCCCTTACCTGCCTCCATTAACAGTCCTATAAAATGGAGGCTATATTGAGGACCATCAGTATAGTAGGTGGATGCCTTCTCGCAAAGGACAAACAGCACTTTTTCCATTCCCAGGAGAACGTATTGGATCCCAGTAAGTTATTGTTTCTGTAGCATTCTGAATAAGTGACTGGTTGCTACTGGAATCTTTACTGTTTACCTTTTGCGAGCAATTAACATTATTACTCTTTGGTATTCTGACTATTTAGTAACGTCCTCCACAAAATGTTTATTCAGCATGTGCGAGACAGGAGAAGGCTGGGAGAAGAGAGATGCCCGTGGACAATTGTCAGGGTTGTGAAACCATTGCATGCAAGAGTGTCTACTGGGCAATTTTAGATCTGAAAAATAACTCCTGAAGAGGAGTAATTGAACACCTGCACTTCTAGTTAGAGATAGTGTATTGGAGACAGCATGTAAGGCTCAGAAGGGAGCCAGCAAGCAGTAAAACTGTTTTAAAGTAAGTTGGCTTAAACTTCAAAATGGCCTGGTTTCTCATAATACAAATCAGTGTAGTTAGGCTTAGATGTTTCAGGCCAGGGTCAAAGCTGTACGTTGATGATCAGATCACCATATGGATTACTAGCCACAGCCTTGCCTACAGGGCAGTGTGGACTACAGGGCTGTGACCTGTAGACTCTGCTCACCTTATTTAGTCTGCAGAAGAGAAAAGTGAGGGGGGATTTGATGCCAACCTTCAACTACCTGAAGGGAGGTTCTAAAGAGGATGGAGAGAGGCTGTTCTCCGTGATGACCAAACGAGGAGCAATGTTCTCAAGTTGCAGCGGGGGAGGAGGGTCTAGGTTGGATATTAGGAAAAAATATTTCCCTAGGAGGGTGGGGAAGCACTGGGATGGGTTCCCTAGGGAGGGGTGGAATCTCCATCCCTAGAGGTTTTAAGTCCTGACTTGACAAAGCCCTGGCTGAGTTGATTTAGTCGGGGTTGGTTCTGGTTGGGCAGGGGGCTTGACTCGATGACCCCCTGAGGTCTCTGCCAGCCCTAGGGTTCTATGATCTGTTCTGTGCAATGCCTTGGCACATGCCACACATCACCATACTGT
Source organism: Pelodiscus sinensis (assembly GCF_049634645.1). Lineage (NCBI taxonomy): Eukaryota > Metazoa > Chordata > Testudines > Trionychidae > Pelodiscus > Pelodiscus sinensis. Next base: position 5,080,599 of record NC_134717.1, on the reverse strand, counting down.
AGTCTATGTGGCAGTGTGGGAAAGACAAGCCCATAGTATCACTTTAATGGAATCCACTCGGCAAGGTGTGGAACAGCCCATTTAATAAATAGGGGTTCTTGGCTTCCCATGCAGGGTGAGTTCTCTCCCCCATGACTCTGTTCCTTTCCCTTTCCTGCCTCATTTCAATCTGGCTTCTTTCATTTAAAGGAGCAGCACACAGGAATCAGAAGATCAGCTATGCAGACGCCACACTTTCCCTTGCAATGAGTCCATCTGGATGGAAGGAGGAGGGGACTACTGAAAGATTGAAGGAGGTTGGGACTACTGAAAGATTGAAGCCCACTTGTGAAAGTAGCTGGGGAGGGAGTAGTCCTTTTTTTCTAAAGGGGAAGAGGAATGCAGAAAAAAGGAAGGAACTTTATAGTCTCTTGGCACTAGGAAGTAGAGGTATGGGATGATCTAGCTCCGAGGTTCCCAACCTGGGGTATGCGTACCCCCAGGGGGTACAAGAAGCTTGTCAAGTGGGCACGGGGACTATTTAGTAAATAACTATATTATCCTAACTGCAATATTCCAAAACTAGTAGTGTTAGTGAGAAAAGTTGTGGATTCTAGAGTCTAGAATTTATTTCCTTTCCTATTGAATAGGGGGTACGGGAAGGTTTATTAAAATCCAAGGGGGTATGGGGACTGAGACAGGTTGGGAACCCCTGATCTAGGTGAAATGTTGGCCCTGGGAACCTCTTCTGACCAGAGATGTTTGGCTGGAGGTCAGGAGAAAGATGAAGCGGCTCCTTGGAGAATAGCAGCAGGCTCCCATTGTAAGCTTGGATAAAGGGCTCTTGGCACGTCTTTTAGGAGAGCGAGGCGGTGTTCACTAGAGTAAATGAGCAAGAGGGATAAAAGCTCAAGCTTGAGTAGGTGTAGACTGCCGTAAGTCTGTACTTTGGGAATTTGGTGGCACATTCAAGGGCAGAGCCCTGCAAGTCACGGCTCTGAAAAAAATAGTCATTTTGGCTTTTTGTACGCTAACCCCAGGTCGATCTAATCTACATGACTTCAGCTCCGTGAATAGCATAGCTGAAGTTGATGTACTTCTGACTTTACAACACTGTGGAGACCGCTCTCCCATCAATTCCAGCTATTCTTCTCGTCCTGGTAGAGTACCGGAGTTGACGGGAAAACGCTCGGAGATCAATTTGTCTCTAAGGAGACATGATAAATCAACTGCAGGTGGATCAATTACTGCAAAGACAGGCCCTTAGAGATGCTCAGGATGAAGTCTTCCCATCATCAGCAGACATCAGGGGGGTAGTAGCCAGGAGTTGGAGTGGACAGCCCCTGGGGGAGGGTAGTTTTTGGCTCCTGAGATAAAAGCCCTGGGCTAAAGAAGGGAAGAGAGACCAAGAGGACCCAGTGTTGAGGGTCCAAGGCCTGATGTAAGCATGTTGCACTGTGTGTGTGGTGCGTGTGTGGTGTGCTGTTGCCTTGGCAAGGGTGTAGTTAAAATGTGACCTAGTCAGAGGGCTGAGTACTGAGATGCCAACTAATGCTGGACAGAATCAACACTCAGGAGGGGGGGTGCTACAAATCTAAAAGCCAATTAAACCATGGCTAGGCATGAAGGGGCATACCCGCAGTGACTACTCGCCTACATAAGAACAAAGGACCTCATCTTGGTGTCTGCGGGAGAGAAAAGCTACCCATTTAACATCCAAGAGCTTGACCACGGGCTTAGCTTTCACTTGAAACCTTTCATTGTATTAAACAATTCTGGATGACTTCATTTGAGAGCCTTTAAATAGACACATGATTTCTAGTACACAGATTCATTTGAATGGGGTTAGAAACGGCGGCTACCGTCGCTTCGGGTGATACTGATGCTTTTCTCCGACGCAGCTGCTGTCAGGATGCTCTTTGTTCCAGACGAGGAAGAAGTTTTCTTTGAATCTCACTAGTTTTGGAAAGGCCAAAGCACAGCCTCGTAGAGTTGTACATCTTTTCTTTCAGAGCCTCAGCATGCTCACGGGGGCTGTTGGCTGGGAAGGGTCACTAGGGACCTAATCCACTTGGCATGCTGCTATTGAAATGAAAGTAAGAATTACAAGGAGGGAAATTTTCTTCATTTAGGGCAAAGCAGGGGCAGGGTTATTAAAGCACTCATTGTCCTAATTAACTGGAGGAGAAAATATGGGCCGACCTTTGATGCCATTTACATTAATTAGAGTTAAAACTGTGGCTAGCAAGAAGTTTTTCATTAAAGCAAAAACACCTCTAGAGCAATATTTAGGCAGCTACCCACATCAGGGAGCTGTTCTCTTTATTTTTGTTAGCTGGATGGCAGTGCATTAACCCCTTAAATGTCCTGGAGGGAGGCTAAATCAATACCTTGTGTCAAATGGGCAACATCACTATCAGGTTTTTTTTCCCCTACAATGCAAAGGGTTTGAGTTGAAACGATCAGGGGTTATTTTCCTCCCTCTTTTAACTCTGAAACATTTTCTTCCAGGGAAAAAACTAATCCTCAGTATGGAGGAGTTCACCGTTAAAACGGTGCAAAAATATACCCCCCCTCCCCCGAAAGCTTATGCTCCAACACTTCAGTTAGTCTATAAGGTGCCACAGGACTCCTCATCGCTTTTGCAGATTCAGACTAACACGGCTACCCCTCTGATACTTGTCCCCCCCCCATCCTTCAAATGTAAGCACGGAAGCAAAGAGTTCTGGGTAAATTGATTTTAAATGCATCAAACTTTGCTTTGTTGTTTGTTGTGACTGTGATGCCCCCATCCCATCTGAGAAGTGGCTTGTGGATAACTCAAAGATGCTTTAGACCACATGCCTCAGGTAACCTATCCATTTTAAGGTTAGTCTTTTGAATGTGTGTGTCCTATTTTTTTGTGCATGTATCATGCTTTCATGTGCTTAGAAACAGGAAGCGTGGATCTGTTTCTAATGCTTCATGGTCTAAGGAGGGCCATTCCTGCTACTTCAGGGTAGGTATGTCTAGATTACATGCCTCTGCCGACAGAGGCATGTAAAGTAGACATACTAACATAATCAATGAAGCAGGGATTTAAATATGTTTCACGAGGCATAAGGGATCAGTCGGCCAAGGCTTCCCTTGTCAACTGCCATGTTGTGCCGACAATCAGCTGAACCGGCACAACGTGGCGGCCCTTTTTATTTTAATGAAGCATGGAATATTTCAATCCCCGCTTCATTGACTGTCAGGTAGTCTAATTAATATGCCTCTGTTGGCAGAGGCATGTAGTCTAGACCTACCTGGTATGTCTAGACTGCATCCCTCTGTCGGCAGAGGGATGCTGATCAGGCAGGTCGACATTGCAAATGAGGCATTTAAATATCCTGTGCCTAATTTGCATAAAAGTGGCAGTGTAGAGGGGGATCTGCAAGGAGGTTTACAGGATCTGTCGAAAAAGGCTTGCTTTCTTGACAGATCTCCCTCTAGACTGCCACTTTCTGCAGAAAAAGTGCTGAGTCGGCAAAATGCGGTGGCCATTTTTATGCAAATTAGGCACGGGATATTTAAATGCCTCATTTGCAATCTCGACCTGCCTAATCCGCATCCCTCTGCTGGCAGAGGGATGCAGTCTAGACATAGCCCCAGAAAGCTAATGGCTCTGTGATCAACTCACTGCCCTGGGACTAGTTTTATTTGTCCCATAAGGGCAAACTATGGTTAGTCCTAGAAAGACATGACTGGGCCATCTGATGCTGAAAGCCATTTTGGATCTAGTAATTTTCCACTCAGAATGAGTGGAAAAGGTATAAAAAGGGGGAAACAAAGAATAAGAGCAGTTGCCAAATGCCAGGAGACCCCGCTTTTACCACCAATGCTGGAAACATCTAAGATGGACCAAGGGGGAAGGATTGGGCCCAAGCTAGGAGAATGCTTCATTTGTGCAAGAGATGTTTAGAACAACTGTTGAGGGTAAGAATGGCATATAGCAAGTTTCTTAGCGGATTAGAACTAGCTAAGGGCATGTCTAGACTTGCTTTCACTTTCAAAAGAAGGTATGCAAATTCGGCGAGAGTTTGCATATCCTCTTCGGATTGCTTTTTCGAAAGACGTTTTCGAAAAAGTAAGTCATCTAGATGCTGTTCTTTTGAGGAGAAGAAAACCTTTTTTTGAAAGCCATGTAAGCCTTTTTTTTTTTAAAGGAACAACGGTTCTTTCAAAAGGGTTTTTTCACGAAAGAACCACGTCTAGACTACTCTCGCTTTCAAAAGAACCTCTTTCGAAAACGCTTTTGCTTTTGAAAGAAGATATGCAAATTTGGTGCAAATTTGCATATCTTCCGATCTCAAGTCTAGACATGCCCTAAGCATTTTTTATTTTTTAATTTAGAGACGTACTGTGATCAGACTTTTTTTTTCCCCCCTTGCAACCTGTTCAGTCCTACTTTTTATACTTGATAAAAACACTTTTGCTTATTATGAGTCTCCTGGTAAATAACTATTACCTGAGGGGAAGCAACCACTATGCAAAACTCTTTCATCATGTAAAACATTGATACAGGGTAAGACGCATTTGTTTGGCATTTTGATCCATTTGGGGGGTTGGTTTCCTGGGTGCCTTACATCTGAGCTACCTTGGTGCTGAACTGGTTCGGTGTCGGTACTGTTCTGCAAAGGGGTGGTAACCCCAGCTCTGGGCTTTGTCTGGGGGAAATCAGAGCTCCTGGGCCAGCAAAACAGAGTGGTGGGGATCCCCACAGAGTAGGAAGGTAGATGACAGTGGCACGATCAGCACACCAGGGGGACAGCCTGAGGAGACTTCTGATTCCCCCCCTCCCCCACCCATCACAGTGAGCTTCCCCTTATCTCTTAAATATGGGTCTACCCAAAGATCTTTCTAGGGTCAAAAGTGGATCCTGAGGCAGGATTTAGAAGACACGGGGGTGCATCTATGCTGCACCCAGAGCTCAAAATAAGCTACGCAATTTGAGCTACGCAAACTGCATATCTTCATTTGAGTCAATTTTGAAATAGCTTATTTCAAAGCTTGACTCGGTCTGCACAGCTCTTATTTTGAAATCAATTGCTGTTTCAAAAGGTCCCTTTCTCCTTGTGGAATGAGGTTTGCAGAGACATTGGAAAAGCGAGCCTGTTATATTTCGAAATAACGGGTGTGCTCAAAAGACATGGAATTGCTATTTCAGGACACATCTAGTATCCAGAAATAGAGCTGGAGTGTAGACCAGTGTAGATGTAGCCTAGGAGAACAGTGCTACAAATCCATTCAGAGCCTGAATTTCAAGCAGGAATCTAACTTTATTTGGGGCTTTGCATCAGCTCCATAGTTCCTTGGCACGCATGTTTCTGTTCAAACTTTAAGAAAGCCATATGTTTAGGATCAGTTCTGAAATACACACCTGTTCTTCTAGTATACTGGGTTCCTGTCCAATGAACAGATGGTTTATTTGTGTTCCACCAAAGCCAAGCAATAAATACGACCCTGTTCCACTAAGTGTTTGACTTAAGCTTATGTTTGAAGCACCTGCACAATCAAATCTTTGAGTGATCAGTGAAATTCTCTTAAGGAGTTCTTAAACTTCACATCATGTGTAATTAACAAACCCGTTAAAAGATGCGATTGTTGCCGTACTCAGCCTATGGAGTGCCAGAAGTAGCTACGCACTGAGCATCATCTGCTCCTAATTTCACTTCCTAATTTTCTTCCAAAGTGACACCAGCTCCCCATTCGCTTCTGTGGGAGCTTGTTTGGTTATAATGATGCCAGTGTAAGTCCCATCCCTGGGAGGCACAGGTTGTGTTTCTTTAAGCTGTAGATGTGGCACCGTTAATTATAAATAGAAGGGGGCAGGTCTTGAGAGGACTTTGAATTGTTCCTCCTCCTTTTTATATGGATCATGGATTTGAGATTGGGAGCCAGAGGCCAACTGCAAAGTATATGTTATGTGAAGTTGGACTAGTCTTGCATTAGAGTAGGGGTATGTCTACACTACCCCGCTAGTTCGAACTAGCGGGGGTAATGTAGTCATCCGCAGTTGCAAATGAAGCCCGGGATTTGAATTTCCCGGGCTTCATTTGCATGAAGCCGGCCGGCGCCATTTTTAAATGCCGGCTAGTTTGGACTCCGTGCCGCGGAGCTAGTTCGGATTAAAAGCCTAGCCGGCATTTAAAAATGGCGCCAGCCAGCTTCATGCAAATGAAGCCCGGGAAATTCAAATCCCGGGCTTCATTTGCAACTGCGGATGACTACATTACCCCCGCTAGTTCGAACTAGCGGGGTAGTGTAGACATACCCTAGGATATTATCATGCAACCAGACTAACAAGTTGTGTGGAAGATTTGTGAATAGTATTCATTCTTGACACTCAGAGGGGTAGCCGTGCCATTCTGTAACTTTAAAAATGAGGGTACCTTAGAGACTAACAAATATAATGTACATATCTTGAGCTTTTGTGTGCAAGACACTTCCTCAGATGAGTGGCGGTGGGGGCCCTCACAATTTATAACAAGTTGTCTGACCTTGAGGGCAGGTTTTCTGCATAGTGCTTTTCTATCTCCACATGAATGAATTCCACATTCAGACAGTCGTGAATGAAGAGCTGGCCTTGCAAACCCTTACTTATGGCTAAGGAGCCCTTCTCATCTTAGGGGGCAATGTGCTTTGTACCAATGAATGGGTCCTAAGACAGAAGCAAATTTTCCCTTTTTTTCCCTCCATCACCGACTTGGTTCCTGAGCCAACACCCTCTCCCCTCCCCGGCCTTCCTGGCAGTTGGGATCAGCTACCCAAGTGTCTAAATCCAAGTCCAGTGAAACTGATGTAAGCCTTTCTTCGCTTTTTCTGTGGGCTTGGATCAAGCCCTAAATCTCAAGATGCCATGATTTACCCATCTGAACACATGCTTGCCTACCTCCCCGGGGCTACTGAGTATTCAGTGGAAGAGCCATTGTCTCTGAAAAGTATTAGAGGGGTAGTCGTGTTAGTCTGAATCTGCAAAAGCGACGAGGAGTCCTGTGGCACCTTATAGACTAACTGAAGTGTAGGAGCATAAGCTTTCGTGGGCAAAGACCCACTTCGTCAGATGCATGTAGTGGAAATTTCCACTACATGCATCTGACGAAGTGGGTCTTTGCCCACGAAAGCTTATGCTCCTACACTTCAGTTAGTCTATAAGGTGCCACAGGACTCCTCGTCGCTTTTGTCTCTGAAAAGTCCACTTACAACAGAACTTCTTGCAAACAGCACTTGTCAGCACCTAGAATCATAGAACCATAGAGCTGGAAGAGACCTCAGAAGGTCATGAAGTCCAGCCCCCTGCTCTAGGCAGGACCAATCCCAACTAAATCAACCCGGCCAGGGCTTTGTAAAGCTGAGCCTTAAAAACCTCTAGGGATGGAGACTCCACTACTTCCCTAGGGAACCCATTCCAGTGTTCCACCATCCTCCTAGTGAAATAGTTTTTCCTAATATCCAACCTGGACCACTCCCACTACGACTTGAGACCATTGCTCCTTGTTCTGCCATCTGTCACTACTGAGAACAGCCTCTCTCCATCCTCTTTGGAACCTCCCTTCAGGAAGTTGAAGGCTGCTATCAAATCTCCCCTCGCTCTTTGCTTCTGCAGACTAAACAGACCCAACCTCTCCTCAGAAGTCATATGCTCCAGCCCCCTAACCATTTTGGTTGCCCACTGCTGGACCCTCTCCAATGCATCCACATCCTTTTTGTAGTGGGGGGCCCAGAACTGGACACAATACTCTGAATAAAGGGGGATAATGACATCTCTGGATCTGCTGGCATTGCTCCTCTTAATGCAACCTAATATGTCATTAGCCTTCTTGGCTACAAGGGCACACTGTTGACTCATATCCAGCTTCTCATCTACTGTAACCCCCAGGTCCCTTTCTGCAGAACTACTACTTGACTGGTTGGTTCCCCAGCTTGTAACTATGCTTGGGATTCTTCCGTCCCAAGTGCAGTGTCATTACTGTACATAAATAAAAAATTCAGGGGTAAAAATCATTGGTAGGGGTTCTAATGGTGCAGAACGTGTATGGTAATTCATACACCATCAGTAACCCAGGAAAGAGTTAAGTAGATGTGTATACTTCACATGGCTCTGGTGGAATAGCTATCTTACTTGAAAAACCCAAAGGACCTCAGTTCAAATGTCAGCCAGAAAGAATCTTGATTTTATTTGTTTCTTACATAGTCTTAAGAAGTCATTGAAGGAGATGGATGGCTATCATTAGCCACTTCCTTTAGGCTCTCTTACAGCTTGTGTTAGCGGCAAGGAATTGGGAATTGCTGTGCCAAACATATAGTTCCCAATATTTATGTAAAAACAAAGCCCACAATCACGTTTTTTTTCTTCTATTGCACTAGTCAGACTGAACGTCGAGACTGTCGCTTCAGAGAGGGAGCCAAGTTAGTCTGTAACTAGAAAAACTTAAAAAAACAATGAATAGTCTAGTTGCACCTTAAATCATAGAATACTAGGACTGGAAGGGACCTTGAGAGGTCATCGAGTCCAGTCCCCTGCCCTCATGGCAGGACCAAATACTGATAGACTGATAGTCATTCCTGATGGACATTTATCTAACCTGCTCTTAAATATCTCCAGAGATGAGGATTCCATAATCTCCCTGGGCAATTTATTCCAGTGTCTGAATACCCTGACAGTTAGGAACTTTTTCCTAATGTCCAACCTAAACCTCCCTTGCTGCAGTTTAAGCCCATTGCTTCTTGTTCTATCCTCAGAGGCCAAGATGAACAAGTTTTCTCCCTCCTCCTTATGATGCCCTTTTAGATATCTGAAAACTGCTACCATGTCCCCCCTCAATCTTCTCTTTTCTAAACTAAACAAACCCAATTCTTCAGTCTTCCCTCATAGGTCATGTTCTCTAGACCTTTAATCATTCTCGTTGCTCTTCTCTGGACCCTCTCCAATTTCTCCACATCTTTCTTGAAATGCAGTGCCCAGAACTGGACACAATACTCCAACTAAAGACCAACAAAACATGTAGATAGTATCATGAGCTTTCATGGGCACAACCCACTTCAGATGACTGACAGACTGAGTAACCTCTTAGCACCTTGGCTTTTATTGCAATGGAAATTAATAATTTTTATGGCCAGCAGGGAACATTGTGATCACCATGAGTAACACAGCAAGGGGCACTTCTCCAAAATAATTCCTAGAGCATACTTTTAGGTTGCGTCTAGGCTGCAGCATTTTTCCGGGATACTACAGGTATCCCGGAAGAGCGGTGCTGTGTCCAAGGAATGGATCTGCTTTTTCAAAAAATGTTTCAGAAAAAGCAGACATGCTCTTTCGCCATCCCAGTAAACCACGTTCTATGAGGAAGAAGGGATGTGTTGAAAGAGCAGGTTTTTTTGTGAAATGTGGTGCCAAATTTTGGAAAAGCCTCTTTCGACAGAAAAGCAAATCTTTTTCTGACTTACCACTGTAGTCTAGATCAGGGGTCTCCAAACTACGGCCCGCAGGCCGGATGCGGCCCGTGAGGCCCTCTCATCCGGCCCGTGGAGACTGTGACGGGGAAGAAACTCCCCGCACTAACAGCCCCTCCCCTGGAGAAGCACCGAGCGGCGCAGCGCCGCGGAGCTGGGGCGGGGAAGAAACTCCCCACACTGACAGCCCCTCCCCCGGAGAAGCGCCGAGCGGCGCAGCGCAGAGGAGCCCAGGGGAAAGCCCACGGGGAGGGGAGCGAGGGCGCACAGCCGCAGGCGCGGCAGGCGAGGAAGGCGGCAGGACCCAGGAGGAGAAGGGGCAGGGACGCCAGGGTGAGCGGCACGCCCCGTGTGTGCCGGCTCAAAAGGGGGAGGGGCCGGAAGGACAGGGGCGGCCGGCACTCACTTTCTTTTGGGCAGGCAGCCAGGAGAGGGAAGCCGGAGGAGCCAGCGGGACGGAGGAGGGACTCTGGACCCGCGCAGCCCTTGCCCTGGGCAGCGAGACTCCCCGGCCGGGGGTGCGGGGGATTGGAGCCGCCAACGGACGGCCACACGCCCTGCGGACCGACGGCCGAGCCCGGGCTCTGCGCGTCCCTCACAGCAAGAGGGGTTGGGACTTGGCGTGGACAATTGCTCCCTATTGGCCAGTGCGTTCTTATCCTATTGGCTAGCTCTCTCATGAGGTCACTAGTGGGCTGGGCTCTATTTTGGCATCCAGGAAACAATTTCACCATTCACACTAATACAGGTGTTCATGTGTAGTGTATCAATGTGTTATTAAATAATAACTGAATAAAATAATATTAAATAAATAATTAAAAACAACATCCATGTTTTGATTGTTTTTTATCAAATGTGTAGTCGGCCCCCGAACTGCTGTTTGATAGTTAATGCGGCCCTTGGGCAGAAAAGTTTGGAGACCCCTGGTCTAGATGTAGCCCTAGAAAACCATCCTGTCTTGTTTTAAATATGGTCAGTGATACAAAGTGCAAGAGGTTACTCAAATAAAATGTGTTCAATGTATCTTAGAGGTCCAGCCTTCTCTTCCCCATTCCATTCTCGTGGAAACCACCTGAATGCACTGGAAACAGCTGGAGGTATTCAGGGAACTCTCACGAGTGATGGGGACAGCTCCCCAGAGAGAGCCTGTGAACTTCTGCAACGTGATGGTGCAGGCTGTGGGAATCTTTGGCTCTAGGATTATGCAGCTCAAATGAGAACAGATCTACATCACAGGATTATTTAGGGTGGCTCACAGGTGTGCGAATATCCCTGCATTTCATAGTTGTAGTGACCTAGACTCCGGTGAAGACAGTTATTCAGTTGATAGGAGAGCTTCTCTTGTCCTCACAGCTGCCACCCCTGATGGAGCGGATTAACTCAGCCAACAGGAGATCTCTCTCCTATTGCCTTAGAGAAACATTTGAAGTGTCAGTTTTCCCTGAACTGTTCCCCTCCTCTCCCCAGCCCAGCCTGTCAATGGGTGCAAAAATGGATCAACCTAAGCTCTGGTGAAGGCACAATTACTGCCTAGCTAGTTGGTCCCCCCCATCTATAGCAGTGTGTTGGATTCTTCCATTCTAAGTGCAGAGCTCTGTACTTGTCCCTGTTGAACCTCATCAGATTTCTCATGGCCCAGTCTGACTTGAGCTACAGAAACTCATTTATGTGACAGGTTTGGAAATCTGTAATGAGGGGATAACCCCCAGTTTGAGGTGTCTGCCTCATTTCTCAGCACTCTGGCCTGAATTTGGCATTCTCAGCCATGATTCACTGAGGCACAGTGTCAAGCTTGTCTCGGGGTTCTCCTGTCCCTATGGTATCAACGTTCCTACACTCTGCAACAACCAACATGCTCAATACATTTCTGCCTCTGTTGAAAGCCCCATGGCGTGAAAATTACTGGTCCGAGCTCTTAATCCAATTTGCGTGAACAATCAATATTTAGCAGAGGCCAGGAATGGCTTGCAAATGACTTGTGAAATGAAGAGGATTCAACACACACTATCTGAAGAGCTCTGTTAAACATTCTTTAGTCAACAGAAGAGATTGTCTGTCTCAAAACCATATGCTCTGGCTGTTGAAACCAGCGGTAGTACCTGAGCCAAACCTGGGCTGTAATTTCTGGATACATCGATAAAAGCAGCTCCACACACAGCCAGATCCATTCATGTCTCAGAAAGGAAACAGAACTACATATAATGCTGCCCTTTGAGTTTGTGACTAGACCTGTTTTTTTTAAGTTGTTTGCTTTTTTCCCCTCTGACCAAATGTCAGAACTGAACACTAATTCAGCATGGTTAAGCTTGTCCTGAACTTTCACCAAAAGATGTCTTCAAGTGAAGTAATGCCAATGCTTGTTAAAAATGTTGCTTCTCTGTTAACCAGAGGAGCACTGTTCTATGTAGTAAGTAGTGAAGTCTTAACTGGAAAGATGCTTTATAAATCAATAAGAATATTTCCAATTTTTTCCCCTTCCCTCCAATGATTGGTGTATATCAGTGGACATAAGCAGTTCATTTAGGGTGCATCTACACTGCACCCTTAGCTCAAATGGCATAGCTTATTTCACGTTAATTTCTAAATAGAGCACTATTCCGAAATGTCCCTTAATCCTCAGATTTAGTTGGATGTCAATCAGATTTATGGCAATGTCTGAATAGCAAGCCCGTTATTTTGAAATAATGGGCGTGCTGTCAAGATGCGGACAACACTATTTCGGGATATTGGAGAGATTTGCCTTACTAAATAGAGATGCTTATGAAATGATTCTGGAGTGAAGATGCTGACTGATAAGATGAGGTCTTAATGAGAACTAGATTTTGTAGCTGTAAATTAGAACTCCTGGGACAAATTCTGCTCTCTGCTTCATGAGCATCTTCTATAGACTGATGCTATAAATGAGGGCAGAATTTAACCCAGTAGATAGCTGTCTGGGGAAGGGATGTAAATAAGAGTCCAAAGAGAGAAGAAAGTTGGAAATGCCCAAAGGAAATAGAGTTATAGACCAATCAACTTGGATGGGGAAATGACCCCAAAATCTTGTTGTGACACAAAGAAATGATTCTCTGGCCTTTAAAATATGCAAGAAGGGCTGTGAACAGCCATAAAAGGGTTGTAGGTATCCATAAATGGTGACACATTCGCAGGGAGTGTGAGAACCCATCAGAGTCATCTAGAGAAGACACGTTCCTATGACTAGAGGTTTTCTGGGACAATGGGAAATGGAAAGTTACCCATATGCTGTCTCTGGTAGAGCTAATGAAACAAAACCTCATGCTTGGAATATTTATTGTCTTTGTGCCTCATGCACACGAAGGTAATCAGCGGTCAGGTTCAAATCCCAAGGTGATTGCCACAGGTGGCAGACGTGCACCCCCTCACCCTCCATATATTAAGCAGATGCATTCTATTTGACTGTGAAGTGTCCACTCTTCATGGCCACTTGGATCAGACTTTGGGACCACAGTAACCAATGGAAGGATCCAGAATGACCTATCCAAATTATATATTCCTTCTAAAATGTTATCCAGTACAGGAGGATGTAGTGCTGGGACAAGCCTGAAGCTGAATTGTTGGTTCCATCTGTCAAAGCATATGAACAAAAATAAGATACCAGTGAAGGAGATATGGAATCATTTCATGGGAATGAAGAACAGACCTCTAACATTTTAACGGGTGATAAGTGGAAACCCAAAAGCTTCTGGCTTGATTTGTGAAACCTTGTTGAAGGACCGAAAGATATTGTATCTATTGCAGATGAAGTGCATTCAATCCATCTTCACATGCAGATACCTCTGAGGGTGCGTCTAAACTACATGGCTCCTTCGATGGAGCCATGTAGATTAGGCTGATCGGCAGAGGGAAATGAAGCCACGATTTAAATAATCGCGGCTTCATTTAAATTTAAATGGCTGCCACGCTGAGCTGACAAACAGCTGATCAGCTGTTGGCTCAGTGCGCTAGTCTGGACGCTCCCGCGCCGACCTGAAAGCCCTTTATTGACCTCCCCGTTATGCCTTGTAGGATGAGGTTTACCGGGGAGGTTGATAAAGGGCTTTCATGTCGACAGGGGAGCGTCCAGACTGCCCCGATCTGCCGACAAACAGCTGATCGGCAGAGCGTGGCAGCCATTTAAATTTAAATGAAGCCACGATTATTTAAATCACGGCTTCATTTCCCTTTGCCGAACAAACAAATCTACATGGCTCCATCTACGGAACCATGTAGTTTAGACACACCCTGATAGTCTAGGACCTAGTCTCTTTTGTTGGGGGTGTCCTTCTTTTCTCATTATCTCCAAGGACTTTACTAATCAATTCGACTGCTTTGCTTGCTATGTTGTGCATGGAACATTTATTTTGCTGGGCTATGATACTTGTGCAGCACTTACAGTGGATGAGGAATGTCTGTAATAGTTGCTCCATTTCTGCTGATAAACTGAGCAAGAGATATGAAAGGCTAATCAAGCCTGCTCATTCCTAGTAGCTGATGTGGAAATGTGGCTATCAAGAGGGAACCTCGGCTGCTGTGCATAAGCCACTTCCACCCGACTTGATTAGCCTCATTTACACAAATATCCTCTTTCTTTTGTTGTGCATATATATACACCCCTGCCTCTGTAAACTCCACTCCAATTCATCCGATGAAGGGAATTTTTTACTCAGGAACGCTTATGCCCCAATAAATCTGCTAGTCTCTAAGATGCCGCAGGGCTTCTTGTTGTTTTTCCTATGATGCAGTTTTAACAAAATCGCTGGGACACTGAAACTGACTTGCTGGATTGTGCCTTGTGGCTCCTTGCTAGTATTCTTGGTGGAGCAAATGGTGCACAGGTTATACACATTTTGCTAATGCTTCCCGTCATGGGGAAGTCCAATTTTTTTTAAACGGAGTACATTGTGTGTGATGATGGTTGGTTAGCACCACTGCCTAGATGTAGCCTAGTTCGGGATACTACAAGAATCCCGAAATAGCTATTCTGCATCTTTAAATGAACCCGTTATTTCAAAATAATGGGTGTGCTATTCTGGCATACCTGTAACCCTCATTCCGCAAGGGTTAAGGGCCTTGTCGGAATAGCGCTGTAGACAGCACCAAATTTCAAAATAAGCTATGCAAATTCGGTAGCTTATTTTGAGGCAAGGGTGCAGTGAAGATGCGGAATACAGTAGAGTCCGGATTACCCGACCTTTGGTTATCCGACATGCCACTTTATCCGATCCTGCAGCTCCTGGGGACAAAGCGGCACCGGCAGGAGTGGCTCCAGGAGAGCGATGGGGCAGCAAGCGGGGCCGTTCTCCTGGCCCGCGTTCTGGGAGCTGCAGTGAGGGAAGGGGCCAGGGCCAGGCAGGGATGAGGAGCAAGCAGCTACAGCTACAGTAGAGTCTCTATCATTCGACATTTTCAGTAATCCGACCACCTGTCGGTCCCGTTTAGGTTGGATAATTGGGACTGTACTGTAGCTATTTTGGGATACTTGCAGTATCCTGAAATAGGCTACGTCTAGGCAGTGGTGCTAACCAACTGTAGATGCATCCTTCGGGATTAGAGAAATACCAAGAAAATATCTGGACATTTTCTGGCTCTTATATATTTATAGTCACAATGTTTTAATTTTGCGGAAGACACTTAAGCATTTAAATACCTGATGTGTGGATGCAAACAGCTCATTAGGTGTCTAAGTACTATCAGTTTTTTGCCTGCAGTTTTTTGGGTGCAAAATAGCTCCTACATAATTTAGAGGTTGAGAGGTTCCAGTGTTTTGCTCATCTATGTTGTTGACACTTAACAATGAATTAGCTGATCACAGACCATAGGGTAGGTGTGTGTGCGTGTATGAATCTAAATTTTCCAGGAAGCATTCCAAACAAGGGCACCAGTTCAGGAGCAGGGGAGGGGCTACAGCCACATTTAACGGGATACGGTTCTTCCCTTCCCATCACTTTTGGGGAGCGAGGGGAAAGCACACCGCTTGCATCTTCTGTCCCCTCCCTTCACTTTCTCTTCTGTCCCCTCCTCTCACTAGCCAGGAGTCTGCTGGTACATGTGGCCTTACCCCCTCTCTCCACCCTCTGAAATGGTCCCGCCCTTGTCAAGAAGGACCCCGGCTTTATGTTACGATAGTGTGTACCACAGAGATGAGTCGTATCACACCACAACCCTTGTCTCTCTGTGCTTTAAAACACAGAGTTAACCGCTGGTCACATTTATCCTGTGCAATCTGAGGGGGTTTCTCCCCTTCTGTGTGCATGTACAGAGGGACAGCGCTCCAATGTTAGGGTCACGTGGGGAAAGTTTGACTACATTCCCCCACGTGTCAGAGGCCTGGAAGGGACATGCAGGCTTATGATCCTGAGGCTGTAGTCTGTCATTTTTAAGACCGACCTTTCTTCGTGGATTCTGCATTTCCCCATTTTGCAGGAGAGGGGAAGAGCCCGGGCCAAAACCACAATAAACAAACAATCCAATCCTACCATTAACTGTTTAGCTAGGCTAACGGGGGTTATTTAGTCTGCAGAAGAAAAGAACAAGTTGGGATTTGATCGCAGCCCACAACTTGGCATAAGGGGGTTCCAAAGAGATGGAGCCAGACTATTTCATTAGGAGGGTGGGGAAGCACTGGAATGGGTGGTCTAGGGAGGTGGTTGAATCTCCATTCCCTAGAGGTTTTTAAGTCCCAGCTTGACGAAGCCCTGGCTGGGTTGATTGAGCTGGGCTTGGTCCTGCTTTGAGCAGGGGGTTGGACTCAATGACCTCCTGAGATCTCTTCCAACCCTAATATGCCATGATTCTATGAAATCCCAGGGTATGACTTCATTAAAAAGACTATACCAGCATACCCCTGTAGTATAGTATCAAATCTATGCTGATAAAAGGGGCTTTTCCCACCAGGGTAGGCACACCACCTTCCCTAAATGATCCTGGCTGAATAATTTGTCCATCAACATAGCAACATTGTGATGGGGTGCAGCGGACAGCCCCGGAAGACGCCACGCCCCGTACTACGGCTTCGGCTTGAGCTGGCACCACGCCGGTGGAGCAGACGTGCCGAGGCTGTTCGGCAGCCGCAGCAAGTGCCAGCGCTATGGCGTGAGGCAACTCGGTTGGTGGGTGGCGGACAGCACCTACGGGGGGCAGGAATCTGCGCAGCCAGCGAGGTGCATGGGACGCATGCACCAGCATTCTGAGCAGGAGGACACCGGCTTCAAAAGCAGGCAGTAGCTCCCAGGAGGGAGGTGGAGGGGTGCCTGGCTGAAGGGCGTGGAGTCGGAGGTGTTGGGCTCCCCCACTCCTGCTGATGTAAGAGAGCATCCAATGGTCAGCATTAAAGGCTCTTGGTGAGTGTTACCCTGGTCCGGACTGTAATTAAGAGGAAAAGTGGCGGGGGGGAGGGGAGAGACCAACAATACCTCTCCCCATCAAGGGGAGATCATTGTTAAACATTTACAACAGGGATTAACTTGGTATAATGATGTCAGTCAGAGGTGGGGCTTTTCTTTTGCTTCACACCCCCTAAATGAGATGTAGTAGGCCCTCCCATTTAGAACACCAGAGTTACAAATTGACTAGTCAACCATACACCCCCTCATCTGGGACAGCAGCAGGGAAAGGGGGAGAAAAAAGCAAATACGCAATACAGTTCTGTGTTAAATGTAAACTCTTAGAGGGTATGTCTACACTACCCTCCTATTTCGAAATAGGAGGGTAATGTAGGCATACCGCAATTGCAAATGTAGCCCGGGATTTGAATTTCCCGGGCTTCATTTGCATAAGCCGGGCCCCGCCATTTTTAAATCCCGGCTGGTTCGAACCCTGTGCCGCGTGGCTACACGCGGCACGAACTAGGTAGTTCGAACTAGGCTTCCTAGTTCGAACTACCGTTACTCCTTATTCCACGAGGAGTAACGGATGAGGAGTAACGGTAGTTCGAACTAGGAAGCCTAGTTCGAACTACCTAGTTCGTGCCGCGTGTAGCCGCGCGGCATGGGGTTCAAACCAGCCGGGATTTAAAAATGGCGGCACCCGGCTTATGCAAATGAAGCCCGGGAAATTCAAATCCCGGGCTTCATTTGCAATTGCGGTATGCCTACATTACCCTGCTAGTTCGAACTAGCGGGGTAGTGTAGACATACCCAAAAAGGGTTCATGTTCAGTTGCAAACTTTTCAAAGAGCAACCATAATCTTGGGCCCAGAACTCTGAAAAGTGTGTCGCTCTGAACAACCTTCATTCTTGAGGTGTTGGTAACTTGGAGGATCTATTCTAGCTATGTTGACTTAGTTTTTAAGTGTGGATTAAGCCCAAGGCATTACTCGGTCACTACCCCTCAACTCCATCATGGATTTTCTTTTTTTTTTACCATTTAATACAGTTTCCAGGAGCTTTAGAGGGGTAACCTGTTACCAGCACGTACAGTTGGAGTGCAATCCTCCACATTTTCACAGTGAATCCTGAAAGAAGTGGAGGACAAAGAAAACCAGCAAAATTCAGTCCATGTCTTATCGTATTCAACCTCATAGACTCCAAGGTCAGAAGGGACCATCATGATCATCTAGTCTGACCCCCCGCACAGTGCAGGCCACAGAATCTCACCTCCCTCCTCCCCTAGAATAATCCTCTCACCTGTATTCTTAGATATCGAAGCCTTCAAATAGTTTGAAGACCCCAAGATGCAGAGAATCCTCCAGCTGTGATCCGTGCCCCATGCTACAGAGGAAGGCAAAAAACCTCCAGGGCCTCTGCCAATCTACCTTGGAGGAAAATTCCTTCCCGACCCCAAATATGGCGATCAGCTAAACCCTGAGCATGTGGGCAAGACTCACCAGCCAGACACCCAGAAAGTTCTCTATAGTAACTCCTATCATCCCTCCATTGACCTATTTACCACTGATAACATGATCTTGGTAACTAATTGACCTTTCATTATCTCATCAAACCATCCCCTTCATAAACCCATCTAGTTTAATCTTGAAGCCAGATAGATCTTTTGCCTCCATTACTTCCCTTGGAAGGCCGTTCCAGAACCTCACTCCACTAATGGTTAGAAACCTTCGTCTAATCTCAAGTCTAAACTTCCTACTAGCCAGCTTATATCCATTTGTTCTTGTGTCCACATTGGTATTAAGCTTAAATAATTCCTCTTCCTCCCTGGTATTTATCCCTCTAATATATTTAAAGAGTGCAGTCATGTCCCCCCTCAGCCTTCTTTAGGTTAAGGTAAACAAGCCAAGCTCTTTGAGTCTCCTTTCATAAGACAGGTTTTCCGTTCCTCAGATCATCCTAGTGGCCCTTCTTTGTACCTGTTCCAGTTTGAATTCATCCTTCTTAAACATGGGAGACCAGAACTGCACACAGTATTCCAAATGGGGTCTCACCAATGCCTTGTATAATGGCACTAACACCTCCTTATCCCTACTGGAAATACCTCGCCTAATACATCCCAAGACCATATTAGCCTTTTTAACGGCCATGTCCCAATGGAGACTTATAGTCATCCTATAATCAACCAGGACTCCGAGGTCCTTCTCCTCCTCTGTTACTTCCAACTGATGTGTCCCCAGTTTATAACTAAAATTCTTGTTATTAATCCCTAACCTTACACTTCTCACTATTAAATTTCGTCCTATTTTTATCACTCCAATTTACAAGGTCATCCAGATCTTCCTGTATGATATCCCGATCCTTTTCTGAATTGGCAATAGCTCCCAACTTTGTCATCCGCAAATTTTATTAGGACACTTCCACTTTTGGTGCCAAGATCAGCAATAAAAAGATTAAATAAAATTGGCCCCAAAACTGATCCCTGAGGAATTCCGCTAGTAACCTTCCTCCAGCCTGACAGTTCACCTTTCAATATGACCCGCTGTAGTCTCCCCTTTAACCAGTTGCTTATCCACCTCTCAACTTTCATATTAATCCCTATCTTTTCCAATTTAACCAATAATTCCCCATGTGGTACTGTATCAAATGCCTTACTAAAGTCGAGGTAGATTAAATCCACTGCATTTCCTTTATCTAAAAAATCTGTTACTTTCTCAAAAAAGGAGATCAGGTTGGTTTGGCACGATCTACTTTTTGTAAAACCATGTTGTAATTTGTCCCAATTGGAGGACACATGCGCCGCATACCGCCATCAAGAGACCAGTGAGCCCTTTGGGTACTGTGAATATTCAACAATGCTAGCTGGCTTTCTACTGGCCATGCTGTCATTCAGCCATGAGACGACGGTGTGATATGTGAATCTCTGGGTTAGATCGATGGCCCATGTTTTCGGAGGTCAGAGTAGGTAAGCGTACCAGTCTCTCTTTTCTCCCCCCCACCTCCTCCCCTTCTGGCTCCAATCCCCAGCGAAACAAACTTGCTCATGAAGTCCAGGGTTATTTGGATTTTCTAAGCACCGGCGCCCTAGGGCTTAAGTATTTTCATAGCATTGGCAAGTCCCTGTACGATCAGTAGGTTTGAGCATCCGTAGTATGTTCCGAAGCTGCTGCAGGTTTGCTCATAAAGGCTGCAAAGTGGGATTGACCTGCAAGTAAGAGCTAAAGCAATCCTGCCGAGGGCCTTAATTTGCTGTTAACACCAGGCATTTCCAACCCCGACTGCTGCAGGCTTTGTAAATTTGTATTCCCTCCAAAACAGCAACACCCTGTTTCTCTGCAGTAATGAGGTGTGAGCGTAGCACCCTGCCTACATCTCAGCTTGGTCTGAGGCAGAGTTTCCCCACGCCCCCCTTCTAAAAGGTTTAAATAATAAAATGCATTTTTAATTTGGACTGCGTATACCTTAATTACAGAGGGGCCGGATGGCTGTTTGAGCCCGCCTATTGCAGGCTCAGATGGCGGGTATTTCTCTGCCCACCTATGGTGTGTCTCCTTTTGATGGATGAATTTTCAGAGATTACAGTGCAAGTAGTACAAGCGAGAGAGGTTTCAGTTGTGCAATGCAGCAAATCAAATGCCCAGGACATAGACTGACAAGTGTTTTATGCCGCTGAACAGAAACTGGTGTAAAAATAATGAGGAAAGGGTTTAAACGGCACCCCCTGCCTATGATCAGCAGGAGGATCGGAGGGAAGAAATGGGTTGAATTATGAAAGCATCCGCTCCAAGGCTGAGACAGGTTCCTAAATCAAAAAGCAGGATGTGCCCATGCAGGAATAGAGAGAAATAAGATCTGATTTTTTTGTGACACTAGTTAGTAGAAAGGCAGGCTGCAAAGGTCATAGCGAAAACAATCACCCATACTTTGGGGTCAGTATGTAGCCGTTTAAAAATGCAAATGCATTCAGGTGTCTCTTCCTATCTGAAACGTACAAAATCCGAAGGGAAGGGGAGACGCTGCCAATGAATTCTTGTCAATGTCGTTGGAGGTGGTATGGCCTAGTGAAACTAATTAATCTACTTGTCTTGCATGTGGAGGTGGTGATAGATTTAGTGGTGTTTGGGGCTGATGAATTGTATTTGATATTAGAATTCAGAGCTTGGAGTTCTTTCATTTCGTAGACAGATGCTCCCAGGCTGGCTTGTCAGTCGAGGATAGGTGGTTTTGTGAGGGCCATGGCTGTTTCTAGCGATGCCCTGTAATTATGTAGACAGAATTGCAGATTCTGGGCCCAAGCCTTACCTCACCAAGGGCACATCTACACAACATGGAAGATCGACGTTGCCACAGTCAATCTGCCGAGGTTGGACTAGTGGGTCTAGTGAAGACCCGCTAATTTGAACTGAGGGGACACTGCTATTGGCACTGGTAGTCTTGCTTCTCATAAGGAGTAAGGGAAGTCAACGGGCTCCTGCAGTGTGGACATCCCGAAAATACGATTTAAGATGTGTCGACTCAGCTACGTTATTAATGTAGCTGGAGTTGCATATTTTAAGTTCACTTTCCCCTGTAGTGTAGACCAGGCCCTAGAGCGATATTATGGAGCTGTAAATCCATTGCCTTTAAAGGGCTTATTCCTGGCATGAGCCAGACGAGACTTGATGCCCGCACATACCTTATTTTGGGTGAGGATTACTCTTAACTGCAATGGGAAAGAGACACCTTATACAAACGTCATGGAATACTACATGGAAAACATCCCCCTGGATGCAAAAGTGGATTGCCTGGCTAATTAACATAACTCTCAGTGCCTTGTTGATTTGTTTATTTTTCTTGCAATATTTTTAGTAATAATTTTTAGTTCTGATCGATATTTGGAATTGGCAATTGAGGGGATGTGCTGACCTCTTGAAAGTAGACGTTCCGTTCCAATTGAGAATCAAAATTATATTTCCCACAGAATGAAAATTCCAGGAAAAAAATTCATTTGGATTCATCTAATCAATGAGATATACACTATTGTAATAAAAGAAATGAGTATTAAATAATAGCAAAGGAATGGATTTTGATGAGGTCAGGGAAAACGTAGAAATATTTCAATAAACTAGAAACCTCAAAATGAAAGGAAACAATTGGCTGTTTTTGTTTTGATTTGGTTTTTTCCCCTCATAAGTTTTGCTAAAATTTGTCATAGTCCCAAAATGTTTTGGTGTCCTGCGGAAACTCTTCTGTAAAAGTTTTCACCATTTGCTTTTTTTGCTTCCTTCTCCTGCCTCTTGACTGAAGACCTATTCCCAAAATTTGCTATATGCACATTCACAATAAGTCTTCCAATTGTTTTTATTTTTTTTTGTCAAATAACATTTAAGTGATTGTCACTATGTGATAAGTCACTGGGGATGTGTATAATCTCGATTCAGTACCTCACACATTTATCACCTGCAGTCTGGGCTACTGAAAATGGTTGTTTCTACAAATGAAAGTGCTGCAGGAAGGTGTAACAGCTCAGCCCCTTGGCAGGATGAACCATCTAGCACATTCTACCAGTGTTTCACATCTTTCATAGGTTTTAATCACCAAGTCCCTCAATGGGTTGGAGCTCTTATCAAACCGAGGCTCTCCATCCAGAATCCAGAGACCACATCACTCCAGTGGAAAAGAGCCACGAATAAAGGTAAAGCTCATGACAGCTAGAGACAAAATATTCTTGGCCAAATAAACCTGACTCTGTGTGGGACGCTGTCTTCAGTTATAAGAGTGAAACAATCTGACAGATTTTTTTTTCAATTTTGTTTGAATAAGCCATTCTCCACATTCCTCCTAATTTAAACAGGTTATGTTGCATGTGCAGTCATAGTCTCTTAAAGATAATAATTACATCCGCAAATAAAGAAATGAATTCCACAAAGCCTGAGTTTCAGCTTTGTGTCCTTTGTTTACCAGGCTACATCTTGTTTTGTATTCCACACAGCACAGACATCTAATGGCTGTGTAATATGCTGTGAGTAAATATTAGGAAAACATTACCCTAGTACTGAAGATTTTTTTCCACATTGATGGTGTACTGTTGTATGCTCTTTGCCAAATTGCAAACATGGCAATGTTGACAATGTACCAGGGATGTTTGTTTTCCAACATATGGACGATTAGCTAATTCCAAAATATTTTGAAAGTAGCTTATTAATTGTGTTCATTACAGTAGTGTCTAGACTCAGCCAAACTTGGAGCCTTATTGTACTTGATACCGTACACAGTCCCTCTCGTGAAAACTTTAGAGTGTAAGAGTATATCTACATTGGAGGTTGTAAGTGTAAATTCCAGCTTGAAGGACCATACCTCTGCTAATTGTAATGGAGCTACCAAGCTAACCATAGATCTCTAAGCAAAGCAGCATAAGCAACATCTCATGATACATCTTTGAGCAGCAAGCCCTCTTGAATCAATCTTCTGTCTGTTTTTAGTACTCTATCATGGACATGTCTCCTTATGCGAGGATTTCTACCTGCCAGCTTCTGTATAGACTAGACAAGGCAAACCGGGTGAAGCAAAGTGACAGAACCTAGAAAGAGGGTGAGCTGTGATGACAGGAGGTGGGTTAGAGGATGATTAAACAAGACAAGTGCACAGAGAATACTGGGGCAATAGAGCAGGTGAGAATGGGATGGGAAGGACGGAAGAGAGACAGGTGAGTAAGGAAGCTGAGATGAAGGGAATGTGATTTGAGGCAGATAAATCAACCAATCAGCACTGGCTCCTTACAGTGCATTTCCAGGTCACGTAACTGTAATTACGAGGAGCTATTGAATGGGTCCCAGTGTCTCCAAAGTGGGGTGTCCCTGTTGGAGCTGGTTAGGAATCTTTCGATAAAACTTTTTTCTTGCCTGAAAGATGCAAATGTTTCTAAATCCAAACTTTGCAGCAGTGAGCTAAACTAGCCTTTCACTGAGAGGTTTCCTGGATACAGGATGGAATTTCTGGTGTTAGAAGTAGACCGCTGTCTTAGACTTGTCCCGTAGTTGGACACTTACGTGGGATGTTGAAAACTCACCTTAAGTCCTTGTTCTCAATTTTTGCAAAAAAAATGGTTGGATGGTCTCACCCTGATGTAGAATGGAACCCTGTTTGCAATCTCAAAGTCGTGCAGGATGGAATAAAGGTTCCCCACTTATTGGCACTTTCTACACCACTCTAGATCTGAGGTTGCAGAACAAGAGGTGCAGCCCCATTGTACCCTTCTCCTCCCATCTTCCGCTCACTCCTTTCTTAAACTTTTTCTGTAGCTGCATTATGGGTAGGCCTACGCAACAATCAGCCAGCTGCAGCCATACTGATGTGGTGTAGACCCTTTTAGTGCCAAAAGCGTATTTATTACTGTAGTCAACCCAACCTCTTGAAATTGTAGCTAGGTCAATGGAAGACTTCACTGTGCCTTCAGCTGGCTTACCTGTTTCTCAGAGATGTGAGTTTTCACACCTCTAATGGCTGTAGCTAGTTTGACTTGAGTTTTTGGGCTCTGGCTTAACAATTTACTTCAGCTCTTGGGCAGAACCTCTTAAGAGTAGTACAGTAAAACTCCAATAGTCCAGCATCCAATTATACGGCACTCCTGATAGTCTGGCATCAAAATGGCAAGAGCCTAGTGAGTGAGCTTGGCAAAAAATGAGTCACAAGGCAACAGCGGCAGCAGCTGAACCAAGTGGAAAAGGGTAAAAAAGGTTTAAAAAACCCTAAAACATCACAGTATAATGTATACAGTATGTACAACAAAAAGGGTTAAGAACACTTTATATACAGTATATAATGTATACAGTGTATATATATAACCAGCTTATAGTACCTCCTGATAGTCCAGCATATCCAATAATCCAGCACCACCTACATCCCAAAGGTTCCGGATGATCGGAATTCTACTGTATTAATATATGCAGCTGCTCAACAAATTCATTTCCATTAAGTTGCACAGAATTCAGTGCATGCAAACAGTGGGGCTGACAGTTACCGCGGGCCCTAGAGCAAGGTGTGAGGGGGCAGAGTTTAGTGCCTCGGGTGGAATGGGTGGGGCTTGAGGCAGCCAGTCCTCAGAGCTGCGCAGATGGCAATTCCCTCTCCCCTCCAGCCCTTAGCTATGTGGTGTAGTGTTTAAGCAGCAATTCAAAGGGGCCTGGAGCTCCATCCACCACTGCTTCTACCGCGGTGGCAGCTGAAGCTTTGGGCCCCTTTGAATCGCTGGGCACCGGGACAAGGGCCGGTTTTGTTCGACATCTTTATTAATGACCTCGATGAGGGGATGGTTTGCACCCTCAGCAAATTTTCAGATGACACTAAGCTAGGGGGAGAGGTAGATACGCTGGAGGGCAGGGATTGGATCCAGAGTGACCTAGACAAATTAGAAGATTGGGCCAAAAGAAATCTGGTAAGGTTCAACGAGGAGAAGTGTAGAGTCCTGCACATGGGACGGAAGAATCCCAAGCATTGTTACAGGCTGGGGACTGACTGGATAAGTAGCAATTGAGCAGAAAAGGACCTGGGGATTCCAGTGGATGAGAAGCTGGATATGAGTCAACAGTGTGTCCTTGTAGCCAAGAAGGCTAATGGTATATTAGGGTTAATTAGGAGGAGCATTTCCAGCAGATCTAGAAAAATTATTATTCCCCTTTCTTTGACACTGGTGAGGCCACATCTGGAGTATTGCATCCAGTTCTGGGACCCCACTATCGAAAGGATGTGGACACACTGAAGAGAGTCCAGCGGAGGGCAACCAAAATGATTAGGAGGCTGAAGCACATGACCTATGAGGAGAGGCTGAGGGATTTGGGCTTTCTTAGTCTGCAGAAGAGAAGAGTGAGGGGGGATTTGATAGCAGCCTTCAACTTCCTGAAGGGAGGTTCCAAAGAGGAGGGAGAGAGGCTGTTCTCAGTAGTGACGGATGGCAGAACGAGGAGCAATGGTCTCAAGTTACAGTGGGGGAGGTCTAGGTTGGATATTAGGAAAAGCTATTTCCCTAGGAGGCTGGTGAAATGCTGAGAGGGGTTCCCTAGGGAGGTGGTGGAATCTCCAACCCTAGAGGTTTTTCAGTCCTGGCTTGACAAAGTCCTGGCTGGGAAGATTGAGTCAGGGTTGGTCTTCCTTCGGGCAGGGGGCTGGACTCAGTGACCTCCTGAGGTCTCTTCCAGCCCTAGATTCTATGAAGTGCCCTCTTTGCCCTTCCCTCCATCCATCGGTGGGCTTGCATGTAAATAACGAAAGAAAGCCAGGCCGACCGCACTTCTGAATTCTGATCTTTTATAAAAATATGTGGGGAGACTGCAGAGCACGAGTTCTGTGGAGTCTGCTATAGAAGGCCGAGTCTGTAGTGGAAGGCTTTTCTCTTCTTTGCACGATTGACCTCATTGAGTGATGGACGGGCTTCTGGATGCAGTTCCTCAAGAGCTGAGCTGGAGTGTGTTTGCACATTTCCCACGGGGGGGTCAAGTAGTTTTCCAAAGAGTTCAGCCCTTTCCTCTGGAGAGTAACCATCTGCCAGTGTGAACAATAAACTTTAGATTAGCTTCCCCTCATTGCTGGCAGCTGCAGGCGTGCCTCTCCTCCTCAGTTCATTTTTACTGGGATTAGCTACATGATGGTCTGGCCACATTATGCGAATTTGCTCATAGCAGCCGTTGACTTCATTTGCTGTTCTGCTTGCGTAAGGAATTCATTACCCAGACTGCAGTGGAATTGTGAGTGGCATGTGTTGGCGTTTAAATGATTGACAGAGTTAACTCGTCAACAGCTCTTGCGTTTTTGGTGCGGTGACGAAAACCCTGTGGAGGGTGCTGGGGAAAGGAGGAATTCTGGAAGACACTAGAAAACAGGCTCCGCCGAATCCATTTTAACAGTAATATCTTATTTTGCATTTTCAGAGGGTTGTTTTGTTTTTAACACTTGCATTACTCTGAGGAGTCCTGTGGCACCTTAGGCTATATCTATACTGTAGCGCTATTTTGGGATACCAGAGCCATTCCATATCTTTTGAGCACGCCCATTATTTCAAAGTATAACGGGCTCGCTATTCCGACGTCCCTGTAAACCTCATTCCACAAAGAGTAAAGGATGTTTCAGAATAGCGGGTTATTTCAAAATTTGGTGCTGTGTAGACCATGCCTAATTTCAAAATAAGCTATTTCGAAATTACATCGAAATAAGAAACCATATGCGTAGCTCAAATTGTGTATCTTCTTTCAACCTATGGAGCAGTGTAGACGCACCCTTAGACTAACACATTTATTTGGGCATAAGTTTTTGAGGGCTGAAGAGGAACATTACTTATTGTCATAAGCTAGCCATTCCCAGTACCTATTCAGACCTACTGTTGGAAGTGGGCCACAGCCACCTGGATTAACCTCATTAGCACTGATGCAACACTCGCAGCTCTGGAAGTATGAATAAATTCCTGCCAAGCGAAGCTTCCACTTCATGCGTCCAGCTGGGCTGACGTCCACCGTGGACCCCAGGTTGACGTGGAGGGCGTTGGCTTTGCACTCTGAAGGGGGAGGGGCTGAGGGTAATCAGACCTTAGTGCTGCTTGGGCCGAGGTGACTCCAGACCTGTGTTCCCTCTAAGCTATGGGGCAGCACGGCTTCACAGGTGACTAATCAGTCCTACCCAGTCAGTCAGCTCCATGCACCGAGCCCTGAACCTCTGACTGGGCGGGGCTGACTTGAGGGAAGACTACTTCAGACATTGCCACCATCTCAGAAGTTGTGGTGGTGGCCAGAGTCCTAGGTCCCTATGAATGGGGAAGGGATAGCTCAATGGTTTGAGCATTGGCCTGCTAAATCCAGGGTTGCAAGTTCAATCCTTGAGGAGGCCATTTGGGGCAAAAATCTGTCCAGGATGGTATTTGGTCCTGCTGTGAATGCAAGTGGCTGGACATGATGACCTTTCAAGGTCCCTTCCAGTTCTAGGAGATTGGCTATCTCCATTAGTGTGTGGTTTTTTTTTAAATGACCAGGTCCTGGGACAATTGCCCCCTTTGCCCTCCTTCCCCCATCTGCAGGCCTGCATCCATGTGTCGAAGTTAGCTGCAGCCCATGAAACTTGTGTGCTAACAACTTTATTAGCCTATTAAAGTGCAACAGCACTCCTCGTGTTTGCTGATGCAGACGAACACGGCTGCCTTTCTGAAACTCTTTCTTACTCTGGTTGAGGTGCACCCACGTAGCTATCAAAATCATACGTAGCATGGTGCGAGCTGGCGCCCCCTCCACACATAGGTTCAACATATATTCCCACCCCAGCTTCCCATAATTTTCTTTCTCCGTGAGTGAACAATTAGGGGCCAGGGATTATGAATTACTGACTGACATTGGTATGGCAAATAGAGCTATGCAGTTTGACTTGGGTTTTTCTTTCACATTGAAACACAACACACCCATCCTTTTGGAGCGTGAAAAGGTGTGGGTTTTTTTTTTTTTTTTTGCTGGGGGGGGCAGGGAAGGGTTGGGTTTTTTGGTTTGGGGGGGTGTCTTTGCTTTGCTTGTTTTGTTTTTTGTTTGTTTGTTAGGCACTGACCTGCATTACTGAGAGCAAAGTGAAGCTAAATGATGCATTTCTTCCAGTCACATCTTTTGTCAAAAACTAATATAACCCCCATGGTTCCACAAACAATCTTCACCTATTTTGATCATGGTGACCATTGTAATGTACCGCCCTCACCTCCCTTTTTCAAAGACTTTGGAGCAGGAGTGGGCAGGGGTGGAGAATGACTATACAGGTTGAACCTCTCTAGTTAGAACTCCCTATTCTGTGGCAACATCTGTAGTCCGGAATGATTTTGGTGAGCCAGATGTCCATTTCTATGGGTGTGGCCAAGTTTCCCGCAGTCCCATAAAATTTATTTACAGCTGCCAGTTCTGGTTCTCAGGGTTTTGTGCTGTTGCACCATTTGACTGGAGAATTGCTAATATAGTTCCGATTTTTAAGAAAAGGAAAAAGAGACCCAGCTAACTATAGGCCTGTCAGTTTGACATCTGTAGTATGTAATTCCTGGAAAAAATTTTGAAGGAGAAAGTAGTTAGGAACATTGAGGCTAATGGCAATTGGGACAAATTACAACATGGTTTTACAAAAGGTAGATTGTGCCAAACCAACCTGATCTCCTTTTTTGAGAAAGTAACAGATTTTTTAGATAAAGGAAATGCAGTGGATTTAATCTACCTCGACTTTAGTAAGGCATTTGATACAGTACCACATGGGGAATTATTGGTTAAATTGGAAAAGATAGGGATTAATATGAAAGTTGAGAGGTGGATAAGCAACTGGTTAAAGGGGAGACTACAGTGGGTCATATTGAAAGGTGAACTGTCAGGCTGGAGGAAGGTTACTAGCGGAATTCCTCAGGGATCAGTTTTGGGGCCAATTTTATTTAATCTTTTTATTGCTGATCTTGGCACCAAAAG
The DNA here is from genome assembly GCF_049634645.1 of Pelodiscus sinensis. Taxonomy (NCBI): domain Eukaryota; kingdom Metazoa; phylum Chordata; order Testudines; family Trionychidae; genus Pelodiscus; species Pelodiscus sinensis. Next base: position 5,051,384 of record NC_134717.1, on the reverse strand, counting down.
TGGAAGTGTCCTAATAAAATTTGCGGATGACACAAAGTTGGGAGCTATTGCCAATTCAGAAAAGGATCGGGATATCATACAGGAAGATCTGGATGATCTTGTAAATTGGAGTGATAGCAATAGGATGAAATTTAATAGTGAGAAGTGTAAGGTTATGCATTTAGGGATTAATAACAAGAATTTTAGTTATAAGCTGGGGACACATCAGTTGGAAGTAACGGAGGAGGAGAAGGACCTCAGAATCCTGGTTGATTATAGAATGACTATGAGCCGCCATTGTGACATGGCCGTGAAAAAGGCTAATACGATCTTGGGATGTATTAGGCGAGGTATTTCCAGTAGGGATAAGGAGGTGTTAGTGCCATTATACAAGGCATTGGTGAGACCCCATTTGGAATACTGTGTGCAGTTCTGGTCTCCCATGTTTAAGAAGGATGAATTCAAACTGGAACAGGTACAAAGAAGGGCCACTAGGATGATCTGAGAAATGGAAAACCTGTCTTATGATAGGAGACTCAAAGAGCGTGGTTTGTTTACCTTAACCAAAAGAAGGCTGAGGGGGGACATGATTGCACTTTTTAAATATATTAGAGGGATAAATACCAGGGAGGGAGAGGAATTATTTAAGTTTAATACCAATGTGGACACAAGAACAAATGGATATAAGCTGGTTAGTAGGAAGTTTAGACTTGAGATTAGACGAAGGTTTCTAACCATTAGAGGAGTGAAGTTCTGGAACGGCCTTCCAAAGGAAGTAGCGGGGGCAAAAGATCTATCTGGTTTCAAGATTAAACTAGATGGGTTTATGAAGGGGATGGTTTGATGAGATAACATGATCTTGGTAACTAATTGACCATTCATTACAAGTGGGAAATAGGTCAATGGAGGGATGTTAGGAGTTACTATAGAGAACTTTCTGGGTGTCTGGCTGGTGAGTCTTGCCCACATGCTCAGGGTTCAGCTGATCGCCATATTTGGGGTCGGAAAGGAATTTTCCTCCAGGGTAGATTGGCAGAGGCCCTGGAGGTTTTTTGCCTTCCTCTGTAGCATGGGGCACAGATCACAGCTAGAGGATTCTCTGCATCTTGGGGTCTTCAAAGTATTTGAAGGCTTCAATATCGGAGATATAGGTGAGAGGATTATTCTGGGAGGGGTGGGTGAGATTCTGTGGCCTGCACTATGCAGGAGGTCAGACTAGATGATCATAATGGTCCCTTCTGACCTTGATGTCTGAGTCTATGAGTCTATGTGTAATTTACCCCTATAAGTCTTCTCAGAGTCCAGTAAGCAGAAGTAGTGCTGGTATTGCTGCTAGACAATATTGACCTCCCATGGTTCGGCAAACTCTCTGGTTCAAAACATGTAGGGTCCCCAGGGTGCAGGACTAGAAAAGTTTAACCTGTATTTTTGTTGGTTTGCCCTAATGATGCCACCTTGAAAAGAAATGGTTTACTCCAGGGTTACTCAACATGAGGCCCGTGGCCTGTTTGTTTGCAGCCCGCAGGTGGGAGCCAAAACAAAAAAACAGTCAATATAATGGTTTACTGTTGAAATGCGTTTTAGTAGTTAAATTCCTGGATGGTCATTGCTCATTAAAAATGCTATCATATGGGTGGAAATTGGGTAAATATTGCATTTTATTCATATCAGCAGAACTGACTTAAATGGAGCCTGTGTGTTGTGTAGTGTTGCCTTAATCTTCGTATTCATACCCGTCAGTGTGAAAGAAGCTATTTGCATATACATTTGCATGGACAGGGCTGGTCCAAGCCATTTTATTTATATCAGCAGAACTGACTTAAATGGAGCCTGTGTGTTCTGTACTGTTGCCTTAATCTTCATATTCATACCCGTCAGTGTGAAAGAAGCTATTTGCATATACATTTGCATGGACAGGGCTGGTCCAAGCCCCAGGCCTGGGCGTACGGTGCCACCCCCAGGTGCACGGCACATGCGCAGGCCTGCCCGGGCGTGCGGCGCCTGATGGCAGCTATAAGGGACGCTGCGCACCCCTTAACAGCTGCCATCAGGTGCCCACCATCAGTTGGCACCCCGGGCAGCAGCCTGGCTCACCCACCCCTTAGTTTGGCCCTGTGCATGGATATGCAACCACACTTAAGTTGCAGCCCTCGGCATGTGCTGTGAGTATCATCGTGGCCCCCGGGGCTCTGAAAGTCGAGTAGCCCTGAGTTACTCAGTAGAAAGAAGTTAAGAAAAAGATATAGGGAGTCCTTGAAAAAAATCTCATCCCAGCTCTTGTATATCACGAAACACTTATTCTCTTGCTACTTTTGTTCTGGTGCAACCCTTAAATCAAAGAGCCATGGCAACATGGATCTGAAGAAAAGCAATGTTTCAGCTTTTTGAAACCAAAATTAACCTCCTGGTTAAACCAGGAGGGAAAAGAAGTCAGTAATTGATTCAGTTCACACAGGGCTTTTTTTTTTCCCTTGATGGAAAGACGTCCTTTCAAGATGAGTAAGAATAGAATGTCACACGTCCTAGTAAAAGATCTATTCTATGCTTACCTGCTGCTTATGATGTAGTACTTGTTCCAAAACATGGAGGGGAGGGAAGGATTTAAAGAACTGTAGTTATTTATCTTTAGACAGAGCAACTTTTAAATTACTGATAAATGCCAAAGAAGGATTATTATGGCTGGGAAATAATAATAATGAAGTCCTGCTGAGCTCCTGCCGAATGCATTGTAAAGGAATTTTCTTTGGAGGGAACACTGGCTCCAAAACACAGTCACAAACGGGCAAATTAAAATAATATTGGATGTATGTATCTTGCCATAATTGAACACACTGGCATTTTAAATGGACCCCCCCCCCTTTTTTTTGTCTTCACTAGTGGTATATGTAATGCACTTCATGAACTGAGAAGACAAAACTTGAGCAAAACATAAGTTGGGCCACCAACTTTGGCTGATTTGTGTGGTTTGGGGCACTCTGACCCTGACGAACTCTGGGCTTTTCCTGGTATTGATAGGAAATCCGTTCTGATTTGATTTTTTTTTAAGGTCACCCTAGATCCACATGCCAAATAAGAAACTGAAAGCAAGATTCAGGGCTTTAGTTGGAACATTTTGATCTAGAACACGATTGCAAACTCTACGAAGATTAGGGCTGTTTTGGTTATACAGAGAGGCTCCTACAGAAACATCAGAACAGCCATACAGAGTCAGCCCAAAGATCCATCTAGCCCAGTAACCGACAGTGGCCAATGCCAGATGCTCCAGAGGGAGTGAACAGAACAGGGAATCACTTGATTCCCTCTCCTGTCATCCATCCCGAGCCTCTAAGAAACGCAGGCTAGGGACACCTTTCCTACACATCCTGGTTAACAGCCATTGATTGACCTATTCTCCATGAATTTATCTAGCTTTTTTTTTTTTTTTTTTTAAACTCTGTTAAGGTCTTGGCCTTCACAACATCCTCTGGGAAGGAGTTCCACAGGTTGACTGTGCGCTGTGTAAAGAAAAGCGTCCCTTTGTTTGTTTTTAAACCTGCTACCTATTAATTTAATTTTGTATTCCAACACCCTGCTATCTCTGCATTCCCCTAGTACTTTGGGAAGGGATGGGTGTGGGCACAGCTCCACCTAACAGTGAAATGCCAGTCTGTACAACCCACTCAATCTGACACAATTGAGCTCTGTGTTCAAAGGTGCCTTGAACATCAAAGGCTCCTTGAATATAAACCCTATTTTACCTGTACCTCCAGCATTCAGGTACGTCTTATGAATTAACAGAGTTTTGACCTACTTCTGGGTTGAAACTGTCTCATTTTGTGTGTGATCCTAAGTCTGTTTCCTTAATGAGATTCAGTTTTATTGTGCCCCCCAGCTGTCGCATCCCTAGGACAAAGACCCAGCTGTTGTTTCTTCCTGATTTGGGGATTTAAGCCTACACTGTTATCTTCCTTAGACTGTGATATATCCCGCAAGCCAGACTGTCTAACCCAGCAAGCTTCTGTGCTTTGCTTCCTCACCAACAGCTATGACTCATTAATTGCCAGTGGTTACAAATTGCCTCCCAACTCACCTACTGGTAAGCATCACCAAAAAGTATTAAAACTGTGAAAGGACCTAGAAAGCTTTCCAGAGATCATCCTTACTCCAACCTCAGGCTCTGGTAGATATCAGTCCTTCAAAGCCCATAGCTGGGTTTTCCCCCAGGTGACAAGTTCATAATCCTTTCCGATTCAGAACCACAACAGAGTAGGCAGTTCAGCCATTTGGTTACGGAGCCTGGGACTTTGATATCTAGTGCCTGGGAACAGATAATCAGCACTCTTCTGAGGGCTTCAAAAGGCTGGGAATTTGCATTAATCTCTCGTGATATTCTCCAGGCAATTCACTTCACTTTGTCTCACGTGGCGTTATGTTTAGTATAGTCTTTTGAGCTCCCAGTTCTCATAGCACATCTATACTGCATCTGTACAGTCCTGGTTCACAATAATACATAGACGTTATACAAAGTGTGACAGGGCCAGGCCAGAGCAGTACAGGAAAGTGGTCAAGGGAAGTATATTAATCCTAGATTGAATGAGCAAGTCTCTGTTCCAGGGTAAATTAACAAGGGCCAGTCCAGAGCAGGAACTTGCCAGAACCAATCAGGGCAATTAAAGCAGCTGGAGCCAATTAGGTGTCTTCCAGAGTCTAGTGAGGCAGGCTAATCAGAACACCTGGGGCCAAAGAAGAGCCAGTTGTGTGGTTAAAAAGGGCTCCCTTTCTGGTACTCAGTGTGGTGAGAAGAAGCTGTGGAGAATCGGGGGGGGGAGACAAATGCATCCAGTTCCAATGAAGAACCACCTGTGGTAAGGAAGCTGCAGGAGAGGAGTGTGGGGAGGTGCCTAGGGGTTTGTAGTTGTCACCAGAGACATTAGGCAATTGTTATTGTAGGGGGTGTGAGCTGGAGTAGAGGATGGGCCCTGGTTTACCAACACCACCTCCCCATTTTAGTACTAGAAAGAGACTAGTTTTGGTAGAAGAGTTTGTCCTATCCAGGGCCAGAGAGACTATGAAGTTTGGTTTCCTCTCCCCTTCCCCCTTGCTGGATAACAATGAGAGTAATTCAAAACCCAGCAAGCTGTTGTCTAAATTGAGGGCTGCTGTGAGCCTCTGAGGCAAGTCATCTGCCGGAAAGTGTGAGGCCTGCTGAGGCAGAGCTTTGTCACTGAAGGGTTTTTTGAGAAGATTGTGGGAAAGAGCCATGTCTCGCACAGGCATTGAGATAGAAAACTTCCCAATAGGGGGCAGCGTGGCCTGATGGTTTCACATAATGTCTAGGAACATGGAGAACTTGACTCTCGGGAAAGAACTTCACAGACCGTTCTCCAACTCGCACCACACGTGGTCCTAAGTTGAAACATGGCAACTTGGAACCACAATCCCCTCCGTTGCAGGAGCAAGCACTTCAAAATTGAGACCACTCGCTTTAAGCAAATCAGGATGCCAATTCATATCAAAGTCGAGGACTGCCTGTCTAGGAAAGACAATGTAAGTGGCAAAAGGAATAAAACTGAAAGTCTCACTGCATTGGTTCGCTCTCCGTTTTTATGCTCTTGTACTGTATGTGGTCTTTGAAGTAAGTTGGCTCCCAGAGGGATGTAACATCTGAAATTCAGAATATTGTCCTAAAAAGAATAATTGGGGTGGCCTACCTATCTCCTCATCCCACAGTTGGGCATGAAAGGGGGATATATTCATCCACGGGGTAGTCCTTTCATCGCAATGGGATATTGCCATAAAATTGCAACTAGCTTGGAGAAAATACAGCACAAAACAAACACACTCATCTGTAATGGGCAAAGGTTTCATTAGGCTGTGGTGGCATCTGGACATGTCAGCCGCAGTCTGCTAGACCCATGTAAAATCTTGGATGTGCTCCAGGTATGTTTTCAAGCCTGGTCAGCTACCTTTGTATTTTTTTTTTCAATGCCTGTAATCAGAGAACTGGAAGGGACCTCAAGAGGTCATCAAGTCCAGTCCCCTGCCCTCATGGCAGGACAAAGCACCATCTAGATCATTCCTGATAGATGTCTATGCAACTGGTCTTAAATATCACCACTCATGGTGATTCCACAACCTCACTAGGCAATTTATTCCAGTGTTTTGCCACCCTGACAGGGAGTTTTTCCTAATGTCCCACTCAAAACATCCCTTGCTGCAATTTAAGCCCATTGCTTCTTGTTCTGTCCGAGGCCAAGGAACACTGTTTCTCCTTCCTCCTTGTAACACCCTTTTAGATGCTTGAAAACTGCTATCATGTTCCCTCTCATTCTTCTCTTTTTCTAAACTAAACAAGCCCAATTCTTTCAGTCTTCCCTCATAGGTCATAGATTTCAGATCTTTAATCATTGTTGTTGCTCTTTCCTGGACCTTCTCCAATTTCTCCACGACTTTATTGAAATGTGGTGCCCAGAACTGGACACAATACTCCAAATGAGGCCTAATCAGTGCAGAGTAGAGCGGAAGAATGACTTCTCGTTTCTTGCTCACAACACTCCTGTGAGTGCCTCCCAGAATCATGCTTGCTTTTTTGCAACAGTGGACCACAAGCTGAAGATGAGTTAATGTGACACTACGACCCATAGATCCCTTTCTGCAGTACTCCTTCCTAGACAAAAGCGGCGAGGAGTCCTGTGGCACCTTATAGACTAACTGAAGTGTTAGAGCATAAGCTTTCATGGGCAAAGACCCACTTCGTCAGATGCATGTGGGTCTTTGCCCACGAAAGCTTATGCTCCAACACTTCAGTTAGTCTATAAGGTGCCACAGGACTCCTCGCCGCTTTTGCAGATTCAGACTAACATGGCTACCCCTTTGATCCTTCCTAAACAGTCACTTCCCATTCTGTATGTGTGAAACTGATTGTTCCTTCCTAAGTGGAGTACTTTGCATTTGTCCTTATTAAACTTCATCCTATTTACCTCCGATCATTTTTCCAGTTTGCACCCACCTTATAGTAGCCTCATCTAAGTTGTGTTTCCTAGTTTTTTGAAAAGGTCATGCGAGACTCTATCAAATGCCTTACTAATGTCTAGGTATACCTTGTCCACTGCTTCTCCCTTACCCACAAGACTCGTTATCCTATCAAAGAAAGCTATCAGATTGGTTTGACATGATTTATTGTTTACAAATACGTGCTGGCTGTTACCTATCACTTTATTTTCCAGATGCTTGCAGATGAATTCCTTAATTACTTGCTCCATTATCTTCCCTGGCACAGAAGTTAAACTGACCGGCCTGTAGTTTCTTGGATTGTTCTTATTTCCCTTTTTATAGATGAGCACTATATTTGCCCTTCTCCGGTCTTCTAGAATCTCTCCCAACTTCCGTGACTTTTTACAGATGATAGCTAAAGGATCAGATATCTCCTGTATCAGCTCCTTGAGTATTCTAGGATGCATTTCTTCAGGCCCTGGTGACTTGAAGACATTGAACTTTTTTCTAAGTAATTTTTAACTTGTCTGGTTTTTTTTTTATTGTAACTTCTAAATCTACCCCATTTCCACTAGCATTCCCTAGGTTATCGTCAATCTTCTTGGTAAAACTGAAACAAAAGTCATTAAGCACCTCTACCGTTTCCAAGTTTCCTGTTATTTCTTCACGTAGTAAAAGATCTACCCTGTCTTTGATCTTCCTCTTGCTTCCAGTATATGTGTAGAATGTTGTCTTGTTACCCTTTATGACTCTAGCTAGACTGAGCTTGTTTGGGGCATTTGCCTTTCTAATCTTGTCCCTGCAGACTTGTATTACTTGCTTATATTCATTCTTTAGTTTCCACTTTTTATATGACTCCTTATTTATTTATTTATTTATTTATTTATTTAAAGATCATTCAAGATTGTGTTAACCAGGAGATGTGGTCTCTTGCCATACTTTCTTTCTTTCCTGTGCAGTGGAATAGTTTGCTTTTGGATTCTTAGAAAAATTACCAACTCTCTTTGGTGGTTGTTCTTCTTAGAGTGCATCAACACTGCAGGGCTTGACTCGAAATAAGCTATTCAAATTGAGTTATATCAAGTGCATATCTTATTTTTGAAATAATAGGAAGTGTCTGCACAGCACTTATTTCAAAATAGAGCCCTCTTCTTCTGGCTTCCTTTATTCCTCATACAACGAGGGTTACAGGAGTCGGAGTAAGAAGTCCTCCAGCTTGACAGTACTTTAACACTATTTTGAAATAACTACGTGCTGTGTAAATTATTTCGGAATAGCACTAGTTATGCAGTGTAGATGTACCCTTAGGCTTGTTTTCAATTGGACCTTACCTACTAGCTCTCTGAGTTTACTAAAATCTGCCTTCCTGAAATCCATTGTCTCTATTTTGCTGGTCTCCCTTCTACTTTTCCTTAGAATCACAAACTCTGAGGTCATGATCACTTTCACCCCCCGGGTGCCTTCCACTTTCAAATTTTCAACCAGTTCCTCCCTTTTTGTAAAAAATCAAATCCAGAACTTCCCCCTCCTAGAAGATTTCTCCACCTTCTGAAATAAAAATGTGTCTAATGGAGTCCAAGAACTTGTTAGATAATCTGTGTCCCGTTAAGTTAGTTTCCCAACATATGTCTGGATAGTAGAAGTCTCCCATCACCCCCAAATCCTGCATTTTGGATTATTTTTTGTTAAAACCTCATACACCTCTTCTACCTGGGTAAGAGGTCTGTAGTAGACCCCTTGTTTTGGTGTTTTTTAACCCTTTTAACCTAACCCAGAGACTCTCAAGACATCTGTGTCCATCTCCACCTCAGTCCAAATGTATACCTTTGTAATATGTAAGGCAACACCACTTCCCTTTTTTCCCTGCCTATCTTTCCTTAGCAAGCTGTACCCATCTATATCCATATTCCAATCATGTGAATTTCAATCATGTGATACACCTAAGAGGATGAACCAAAGACCACAGAGAAGGATTTCCTTGGCTTGGATATTTAGATGAAATAAAAACAGTTTTAGGGTAGGTTTGCACTGAGGTTTTAGTGTTAGAGTTAACTAAGCGTTCTTTGTTATTTTAAGTTTACTCTGCCTGATCTCACCATTTAAATCCTACGGCTTGTACTTGATAGTAAATGAAAGTGATTTGTACTTGATAGTAAATGAAAGCCCAGTGTAAATAATTGTTACCTGGAGGAGCAACACTCCTCCTTTCATTGTCAAAGGAGGCTCACCTAAATAATTCATTTGGGGTTCTGATCCCTTTTGGGGAGCGGTATCTCAGGAAGCTGGTCCCAAACTGCATTTTCCTTGGACAGGAAGTATATGTCGATATTTCTCCTGGGGGGCGAAGGGGACAGTGATCTCAGCTCTGTGCCTTCTCTGGTCCTGCAGAAGAGGGTGGCGAGAAGCCCCAGAGAGCAAGAAGGTGAGTGTCAGTGGCTTTGTCAGTACCCCCAAGGGATCATCTGTGACTGCCCCCCGTCATCGGAATCAAGTGATCCATCCCCCGTCGCCCATTTCCAGCTTCTGGCAAACAAAAGGAGTAGGACTAAAACAAAGAGACATGTTTAAAGGTCCAAACCTACTGCTACAGACCTCCTGGCGCTGCAGCCAGGCAACCTTATCATATTCAGAATATTTTCTTCCAAACAAATCCATGCACTTGGAAGCAAGCCACATGTGCTAATGACTATAAATTCATGTTCATATAAAATGTAGCAATGGAGGGGCATCATATTTCACTTTCTACATCACAAATACATCCACCCACTGTGAACACAAGGCAGAAAATAGGTATGCGGAGGACGGTAAAGTATGCACCTAGCTGTGACTTTAATCAGCAGGGCAGGGGAAGGAAAATAGGCTGACAAACAACCAATAGACATAGGAATGGACTTTCAAAACATCACACTGCAGGAAACGGCTCCGCATTAGTTCTCCCTGTCCCTACAAGGGAGACATTTAAATGGCAAAGAGCGTGCAAGGTGAACTCAAGACTTTGTCTAATGCTAGAGTTACACTGAGACATGGTGTGATTACCAGCTTGCTTAGGCATACTCATGCTAGCTTGCTGAAAGCTAGCACATGAAAAACTGTATAGCTGCAACAGCATGGGCTAGCAGCCCTGAGCACAGTCTCGGCTGGATCCTGTGGATGTGTGCTGAAGATGGCTAGTCGATGCTGTTGCTTGCCCCTTCCCATGCTCAGGCCTGCCAACGGGGAGGAAGGGGTGAAGGGGCAACTACCCTATGGATGGCAATTCAAATGGACCCAGGGTTTCCAGCCGCCACTGGTACCGCAGCAAGAAATGCTTGATAGGAGAATGACACTCGGGAATGTCTACACTGCAGAGTTTTTTTGGGGGGATACCTCTGGTATCCCGGGAAAAAAGTCTGCCACACCCAAGGAACATGCTTGTTCTTCTGAAAAAAAATTTCAGAAGAGCCGACGCGTTTTTTTGGCATCCCTGTAAACCTCGTTTTATGAGGAAGAAGGGATATTCTAACAGGGTTTTTTCCTGGCATTTGGCCCAGTGTAGACAGAAAAAAGCAGAAAAAGGTACGCAATTTGTGTAGCTTGTTCTGGAAGAGGAGTGCAGTGTAGATATAGCCTAAGTGTGGAGGAAGGAATAAAGCATGATTATTGTATTGTCTTGGCATTCCCGCTCATGTTCCACCCATGTATTTTTATGGAAATAGGCACAGTCATATTAAAAACACAACTCAGATGTACTCTATGCAGAATGTGGCATATAACCTATCATTGGAGAACTTGTAATCGCCTGAATGTGTATATTTTGTGTGCACATATCATGCCTGTATGTTTGTTAGGAATATGAAGGATAAACTTGTTTATATATCTAGATGTGCTAAAGAAGGCCATTAGTAGTACTCAGAAACTTAATGGCCCAGTACTCAAGGCAATGATCTAGGAACAGTGTTGCCTTTCCTGTAAGTTGGTCCTGCTAAGACATGTGGCCAGGTCACATGATGCTTCAACTCATTTTGGATGTGATACTTATCCATTGGGAGTGTGAAAGGCTTGAAACTGATTGCAAAGAGGGGAAAAAATATCTATTGATCAGCAGGAAATCAAACAATATGGAAGTTTGGAGTGTCTGGATACCAGGACATCCCCTGTTGACCATGGAGACCTCCTGGAAACATCTAAGTCTGAAAGGGGGAAAAGGTTTGTGCCCAAACTAGAAGACTATCTTGCTCAGTTATGGGCAACCAAGAATATTGAGTGGCCCTTCATCTCAGTGGGCTGCAGCAACCTATGGTACACCTATTTGCCCCCCTTCCTCTTGCACCCTGGGGCATTGGAGCCCTGTACCTCCTTTGCTGGCCTCTCCTCCTAGCACTTTGGGAGCACTACAGATCTCCTGATACCCACTCCATCCCTCCTCCTTCCCTTCCCTCTCAGAGCTTGAATGCCACAAACAGTTGATTTGCTTGTTGTCCCTGAGGCTTGTCCCTGTTCCCTAAGAATTTAGAGAGTTCAGGCTTTGCTGCTGTCACCTTTTTACAAGCACTAAGCTCACTCCCAAGCTTTTAAAATGTAAACACTTTATGCCACCTCCTCGGCCAGTGTAAATCAGCCAGTTTCCAGAGACTTCACTGGAGTGATGTGCATGCAAAAGCTGGTGAGGAACTTGGCCTATCAACCTGGGCATGCTTCAATATCTCACCTCAACCTCTCTGATTAAAACTATCTTTTGCTGGGCCAACTCTTGTTGACTTCCTGAATATCACAGCTCAGTACAGGATGTGTTAGTTCTAATCAAGCCCTCGGGGAATAACTTTTGCCTAAATGTAAACCTCCTAAAATGCTGTTGATTCTAAAATTCTAGACTCTGACCCCACTGCCATCTTGCACGTGCTACACTTTGGATGGTATGCTGTAGTTAAGCATGCTAATGGATATATGTATTTGGGATGAATGGGAGGGTTCTAACCTTTTCTGGATATCCCAGTCATTTAGTTAACTAAATTGCCTTTAAGGGTGAAATCCACAGACAGTCAACCATAGAGACTACATCTACACTTCGAGATCCCGCATCTTAACAGCAAGCTCGTTGCTTTGAAATATAATAGGCTTTCTCTTCCGATGCCCCTGTAAACCTCATTCCATGAGGAGTAAAGGACATTTTGGAATAGTGGGTTATTTCAAAACTTGGCCTCAAGTAGACCGTGCCAAATTACAAAATAAGCTATTTCCACATAAGACCAGAATGTGCGTAGCTCTAGTTGAATATCTTATTCCGACCTACAGTGCAGCATAGATGCACCCAGAGAGTCTCCAGGCATGCTAGGAAAGCAGGAAGTATTGGCAGGAAGCCAAGGCAGCCAATGAAATGAGATGGTGGGATTTTTAAATAGAGCAGAACCTTCCTGTGATGATCATGTGTGACCAGTGAAGAGCTGGACAGACATGAACTAAGCTAGGAAGCAAGGCATGGAAAATCCAGCAACATCCATGCCTTGGGAAGGACTGCAGCTACTCAATAATTGTAGCTCAAGTTGCATAACTTATTTTGAGTTTAGCTCTGTGGAGTAGACGTACTCGTAGTGACAGGATATTTTAATGTCTCTTGTGGGACTCCACAGTCCACACGCTATGTGCGAGAGTGGGGAACAGCTGTGACATCCTCACACAATCCTGTGCATTAACTAATTCCACTGCTTGCATAGTAGTCACAATACGTATGCATAGTAGCGCTCTATAGGCTGAATCTCTCTAGTCTGTTACCCTCAGAATCTGATAGATGCCAAACCAGAGAATTTGCCAAACCATAGGAGTTCAATATTGTCTAGAAGCATTAGCAACATCTCCACTGCTTACTGAGCTCTTAGAAGACACATAGGGGTATATAGAGCTAAATAACAGCACAGAACACTGAGATCCAGGATTGGTGGCTGTGAACAAACTTTATGGGACTGTGGGAAACTCAGTTACACTCATAAGTGGACATCTGGTTAACTAAAATCATATTGGACCATGAATTTTGCTGGACTAGAGAGGTTCAACCTAACTATGGGACGCTTCCAGCCCACTTCATTAGCACTGGTCCTATAATGGACAGGTACTTATTTTTCCCCATTATAAAATACAGTACTTGGTTTCCATTATTTCTCTCCAGCTCATCTGTTGCCAGTGAAAGGACAGGATAGTATATATTTGTTAGTCTCCAAGTTGCCATACGACTACTTGTTTTTAAAGTTGCAGACTAACACGGCTACCCCTCTGTGTGAACATGTCATTTATATTTAGATGTATACCCCTGCTGGTGCAAGATGAGCAACTTTTTTGTTATACCGACTATTGCAATAAAATGAGAATTTATTTCTAGACATAGAAACTTGGGCACAGTGCGTGTATTCATGTACGCCTTTGCTGCTTACATGACAGATGAAGTCACTGAACTGTGGCTACACATAAATACGCATTCTTTCCATTAATGGGACTACAATGTTGTTATCCTTCATGCGCCAAGTAACGGCAATGTGTCGGTGGTGCAGTACATGGCATTCAATGCTAAATACATACATCAAAAAACTACAGTGCACTTTTCCTTTCATTGCACCTTACTGTGTGCACATCCACATGCATGTATTGGGAAGTTTTTCATGCCAAAAAATTGCTTAGGAGGCAGAATCTCTTGAGTTTGCCAGCTGAGCTTGATTCTAATTTATAGTGCTGCTGATGGGATGGGGGGTGGGGGAGGAGAAAGGCAGTTGCCCTGGGACCAGCCATTTAAAGGGCCCAAAGCTGTTACTGCAGCAGCCTTTTAAATGGGCCTTTTAATTGGCCTATGGAGCCCCACAGTGTGTGCTCTGAGCATTCCTAAAGGGCTGCCTGGTGGAGGCTTGCCCCATTGCTGACCGACTTCCTCAGGCCCCGCCCCATCTGCCTCAGGCTCCGCCCCTTCTGGGGATACAGAGATGGCCCTCTTTCCACCATGACCAGGGACCCAGCACGTCCACTCCATCACCCTGTTAGGAGCTTTTCCTCTGTTTCCCTTGTTCTGCCCAACTCAATTATGTTACTGCATATTGCTTAATTAACTAAGACTATTCTCCCCCTCTAATATGTTCTGTAACCTCTCATGGCTGCAAAATGTAAATAATGGACAGTCTCGCACGAGTTCAGTGTAGCAGGAGGTATTGGCAGTTAGTCAGCCGAAGGCCCAGGAGCAATTTTGCTAAATATCAGCTGAATATGGAGAGGCAGTCGTAAAAACAAATCCTTGATGGTGACTCTTCTTTCATCCTCCTTCCCTGCTTTCCACTTCCCCATTGCCCTTCTGATTTAGTCAGTGTAGGTGAAGATCCATATCTTCATAGCCAGACAGGTTCTTGGTCCACAAGAGCTGGTCCCTCCAAACTAGAAGTTGAACCCTGCTGAGATCCTGAGTTATTTTTCTTCAAATTGCCTAAGGTTAAAAAAAACCTGAGGAGAAACTTAGGAAGGATTCGGTCACAGAAATTCAATTTTATACCCAGAGCAATAAGAGAACTCGGATAGACAAGTGACTAGTCATGGAGGGGACTGTGGGTATGATACACTCTTTCTTCTCTAGGACATCCCTTTACCACCTGTTCAGACAGCAATGGCCAAAAGCCCTAGGCATCTGTTGGCAGCAAGAGATCACTAAATTATGATCTTTCTGGCTACGTCTACACTGCGGGTTTTTTTTTGGAAGAGAAATGCAAATGGAGTGCTCATTTGCATGTCTTCCAATTCTTTTTGCAGAAGAGGTTTTTACAATAAAAAGCCCTGTGTAGCTGGGGCAATTTGTCGGGGGGCAAAAACCCCTTTTGTGCAAGATCCGTTATTCCTCAAAAAATAAGGGTTTTTTTTCCAACAAATGGCCCCATCTATACAGGGCTTTTTATCGCAAAAACATTTTCCGCAAAAAAGATCGGAAGAGATTATGCAAATGAGAGCACACAATATGCAAAGGAGCGCTCCATTTGCATTTCCTCTTCCGCAAAAAACCCACAGTGTAGATGTAGCCCCTTCGTACAATGAGAGAGGGAAGAGCAGGGTGTGACTGTCCTTTCACATGGACAACAAACTAACAACACTGACTAATTTTGTAAGAGTTCAGCCAATACCAGATCAGCTCCCATAAGTCAGTGGGATATCTTTGTGTGTGTGAAGGATTCAGATTGAGTAACTGGCCTCAGGCTGATAGGTGTTTGGTTGTTAGTGTGTGATGACCGATACCAAGTACTAGGAGACAGATGTAAGAAGAATAGAAATTAACCCATCAATACACTTTATGAACTTTCTTGCTAGATAGGCGAGTGTAGATTTTATCAAGGAAATATATTTTTCAAAGGGTGGGGTGTTTTTTGTTTTTTTTTTTTAAAGCAGGAGTATGAAAGGTTTCAAAAAGATAACCGTATTAGTTGGTTTCAACAGGAACAACAAGGGTTCAGGTTTTTTTTTTTTTTAAGGAAAATTTTCCTTTGTTTTCAAATTTTAAAATGCTTAGTGTTGGGAGTATTGTTTGTTTTCAAAATATAGGGATTCCATTATTATTTTCCCTCGATGATGGACGTGTGATGGCGCATCGTGGTTCCCTGCCTCCTGCACCCCTGTAGTAGCATGAACAGACTCCACCAGCCAGTAGAACAGAGGGAGTTTATTGCTTCTCCAGGATCCAGCACAGCACAGATGTCATCTGGTTACAGGAATTGGGGCTAGGAGGCCTCAGTGCCCCCCCTTGAGATGGGGGGTGGCTGGACCCTACAATCCTAGCCCCCTCCCTAGCTCCTTCTCCCCTGCTTCCCAGACAAACTAAAGACCCCTCCCTTCCAGCCCTGCCTCCAGACAGAGCCGGCATTCCACCTTCCTTTGTTCCTCTCCCTGGGGGGTAACCGGTAGAACAGGTTACCTCCCTGTCCCATCACCTACTCGGTTGGGCCGTGGTACAGACAGCAGCCAGTGGGGGTCACCCACAGCCCAAGCCTAGCAACCAGCAAGGTACCCCCACTATGTCACAACATGTTATGAAAGTCCCCCTTTTTTAAATAAAAAGTTCAGAGGGAAAGCTTTTCAACTAACTCTAGGACTTTCCTCTCTCTTTCTGGTTTAGTACCTGAGTTAAATGTTCAGATACCTTGCTGATGTTTGCATTGCAGGCAGAGCTTTTCAAACTTAGCCGTGCCTTTTAAAGATCAGATCAAACAGTCCTCCCCCTTATAAAAACACAAGCATGTTGGGTAGATTAGTTGGGTTGTTTACTATAGAAATATACGTGCAGCAGAGAAAATTCAGCATATCTGTTGAGCGGGAAATTCTGTCCCTTTAATATTATCTGCACTAATCAGGCCAGAAAATTGAAAAATCAAAACTTTTCACCAAAAAAAGCCAGAAATTGGAAATGTGGAAAGTTTTCGAAATGAAAATGTTTTGTTTTGGTTTTCTGAATTATTATCCTGCAGCCCTTCAATTTGAGTCAGTTCGCCAATAAACTGCATTTCCCAGTTATGGTGTATTGTCTTACTGAAGATGAGGTCTGGCTATTGGCAAAAATGGGTCATCACACCTCCAAACTACATCTCCCATAGTCATGTCATACAGAAGATGTGCTATGCAGCCTGGGTAGAAGGGAAATGCAGGACAATGTAGCACTTTAAAGACTAACAAGATGGTTTATTAGATGATGAACTTTCGTGGGCCAGACCAACTTCCTCAGATCAAATAGTGGAAGAAAATAGTCACAACCATATATACTAAAGGATACAATTACAAAAAATGAACACATATGAAAAGGACAAATCACATTTCAGAACAGGAGGGGGATGCAGGGGCGGGGGGAAAGGAAGGAAGGTAAGTGTCTGTGAATTGATGATATTAGAGGTGGGGAGAGTGGGATGTCTGTGAGCTAATGGTATTAGAGGTGATAATTGGGGAAGCTATCTTGGTAATGGGTAAGATATTTTGAGTGTTTGTTCATTCCTTTTCGGAGAGTGTCGAATTTTAACATGAATGACAGTTCAGAGGATTCCCTTTCAAGTGCAGATGTAAAAGGTCTTTGTAGCAGAATGCAGGTGGTTATGTCATTGAGAGAGTGTCCTTTCTGGTTAAAATGGCAAGAAACTGTTTTTTTCTTTGTGATCTTGTCTGATATCTGTTTTGTGGGCATTAATCCTTTGGCGAAGTGTCTGAGATGTTTGTCCAATGTACATAGCAGACGGACACTTTCGGCACATGATAGCATAGATTATATTTCTGGATGCGCAGGAATATGTGTTCTTGATCTTATAACTCACTTGGTTAGGTCCAATAATGGTATCAGCAGAATGAATATGTGGACAAAGCTGGCAACGGGGTTTGTTGCAAGGGAAGGTACCAGGGTTGGTATTAGTGGGGTATGTCCTGTGGTTGTTGGTAAGAATCATCTTGAGGTTAGGTGGTTGTCTATAGGAGACTATGGGTCTGTCTCCCAGAGCCTCTTGGAGTATGGTATCCTGTTCCAGTATAGGCTGTAGTTTATTGATAATGTGTTGGACAGGTTTAAATTGGGGGTTGTAGGTGATGACAAGTGGTGTTCTATTGTTGGTTTTCTTGGGTCTGTCTTGAAATAGATGGTTTCTAGGTATTCGTCTGGCTCTTTCAATTTGCTTTTTTATTTCTCCGGGTGGGTAGTTGAGGTTTATAAATGCTTGGTAGAGATCCTGAAGCTTCTGGTCTCTGTCAGTGGGATTAGAGCAGATGCGGTTGTATCGAAGGGCTTGGCTATAGACGATGGATCGTGTGGTGTGTTCTGGATGGGAGCTGGAAGCATGTAGGTAACTGTATGAGTCGGTGGGTTTTCTGTAGAGAGTGGTGTCTAATTTTCCATTGTTGATTTGTACTGTGGTGTCCAGGAAGTGGATCTCTCGTGTAGAATGGGCCAGGCTGAGGTTGATGGTGGGGTGTAGGTTGTTGAAATCTCTGTGGAATATCTCCAGTGTTTCTTGGCCATATGTCCAGATCATAAAGATGTCATCGATGTACCGTAGGTAGAGAAGAGGGGACGGGAGTTGAGGAAACGGTCTAGGTCAGCCATAAAGATGTTAGCATACTGTGGGGCCATGCGTGTACCCATGGCTGTGCTGCTGATCTGGAGGTATAAGTTGTTCTCAAACTGGAAATAATTGTGGGAGAGAACAAAGTTATATAGGTCTGCTAACAGGTTGGCAGTAGTGTCCTCTGGGATAGTGTTTCTAATTGCTTGTAATCCGTCTTCATGTGGGATGTTGGTATATAGAGCTTCTACATCCATGGTGGCAAGGATGGTGTTATTGGGGAGGTTATCGATGTTTTGTAGTTTCCTTAGGAAGTCAGTAGTGTCTCGGAGATAGCTAGGGGTGTTGGTTGCGAAGGGTTTGAGAAGAGAGTCTACATAGCTGGATAGACCAGTAGTGAGCGTGCCAATACCAGAGATGATGGGACGTCCGGGGTGCCCAGGTTTATGGATCTTGGGAAGCAGATAGAACAATCCTGGTCAGGGGTCAGAAGGTGTTTCTGTGAGGATTTGTTCCCGAGTAGCTGTGGGGAGGCTTTTAAGGAGACAGTGTAGTTTCTTTTGGTATTCCAAGGTGGGATCAGAGGGGAGAGGTTTGTAAAATGTGGTATTCAAGAGTTGTCTGGTTGCCTCCTGGTTATAGTCAGCCTTATTCATAATGACCACAGCACCCCCTTTGTCAGCTGGTAGAAGGGAGTCCTCCTGGGAGCCCAACCAAGAGGATAAAATGGTACCCTGAACTACAACTCCCATGAGACAATGCACCAAATAGAGGACTGGAATTCCATACTCAACTAACTTAAAGTATTTTGAGGTGGTTCAATAAAACAAAGTACTCAGATGTGGGTTAAACCAGCTTGTAACAAGATATTCAATTTTTTATATTCTGTCAGGAAAATAAAAAAAAATGAAGAATACAACTTTTGGGTAAATGGAAACTTTCCCATGGACAATATCAATTCTTTTAGAGCATGTTCACTTTCTATTGGAAAGTGATTCCACCAGAAATTTCCCAACTGGCTCAGTAAAATATGTTTTAGTAAATGTGGCCACTATGATATATAGTTACTGCATTGTACTTTTCAATTTCATAGCTCAAGAGACTATAGAGGGCAGGAATGAAATGATCTGAATCATCAATTTATAATGATGTAACAGGTCTATGTTGATTTTCACCAGCTAAAATGCTGACCCATGTGAGAGAGTGAGAGAGGGAGAAGATTTCTTATCTAATGCATATATTTACCAATCATTTAGTGCTTATTTTATCAAGTAAACAGAGAGAATGCTGTTGATTTAAAGTTTAAACAAATGATTTCAGAAGAAATACGGACTCTTCTTTCGCCCCTGTAAACTTTTGGCGATTTCCACAAGCAAACCTGAAACAAGCTATTTTTGAGGGTTCTGAAATGTTGGGGAGATTTTTTCTCTCTTCTGGAACGGATTAGAAGCAGATCTGTTGAAATGTCTGGACAGAATCTGTTCTATTGGTATTTCCAGTGGAGACCAAAGGTGTGGCTAATGTGTTCCTGTTTGCACATCTTGTCTGCAGCTAAGGGGGCATTTAAAAATCAAGTCAACATAGATCCTCAATAATTCTTATGTGGTACACAGGCTTGGGGAGCGGGGTTTCTCTGCACAGTGATGAATTTCATTCTACAGGAACGGAGGGAGGGGAAGGGAATAGTTGCTATGGAGAAGCTTGCAGTGATTCCTGTCTTAGGAGTTCATTCCAAAACACTTCCAAATGTACTACAGTTTGTGCCTGTATAAACCAGGACTCTCTGGTCTGGTAACATCAGTGGTCCGGCAGGACCATGGATGTTCCAGGATCAGAGAGTCTTGATGTGCTGCAGAGGGTGGAGGGGGCTGTAAGTCTGATGGGAGGGAGGGGTGTACAGAAGCCCAGCCTGTATCCCAGATGGACAGAGGGTGGGGGAGCTAGGAAGGCTGGTGAGGTGGCAGAGTTGGGGGTGGGGCTTGCAAGAGGGGGGCCAGAAATGACCTCTCCCAGTTTTGAAAAATCCCTCACCTGGGACCAGTAAGGTTCCAAGGGTGCTGGACCAGGAAGATCCAACCTGTTCTTCTATAATCCCACCGCTTTATACAAAGATCAACATCTGGAAGCAGCCAACTCATGTTAGTCTTTTAAGAACTTGGTTGCGTGATGAAATTTGCCTTTAAAGAGCCATTTCCATCAGACCTCAGGAGTGAATGACATTGGGAATTTCTAACTACTCCTTTGAACATTGGTAATATAAAATGGCAACTTACAAGTCAGAATGATTAGAAGGGAGAAGTTTTATCCCACTTTATCTGAAGGCAGATGCACTGCCAATTTCCCCTCTATTAAAATGCTCCAAACCCCAGTGGCTTTGGGAGGATTAATAGAACTTCAATGCATCCCTGATAGATTTGACTTTTAGATTTCAACAGCTGGTGCACTACCTCCGCCTGACTGTGTGTTCCTCTCTGTTCCCTGGTGATGTATATAATACAGAATATTCATTTTAGATTTTTTTTCATCCACGTCAGGTAGATGCCAGCAGAGAAATAAACTGAAATCTAATTATTTGCTGCTTATGACTTTAGTGATGACACATTTTAGTGAAGTACTTATTAACCTCTTGAAATAATAAATACTCAGACAGGAGAGGGTAAATTTTTCCTTTATTCCAAACCAATTGTTGTACTAACTTGGTCAATTACTTCATTAATTATTTCAGTGCTGTGTATAACCCACATGACCTATCAAACAATTCACAAGAAATTAGACAGGACCCTGAATTCCAAACACAGGCATGCACCAAAAACAATGTGTCACAGATGTCAAAGATCATAAGCCTGGATCCTCAGAAGTGGTTGGGGCAGCGAAATGGGTAAACAAAGGATGATTATGGTGTATTTGTGGGCTGGATAGGAGACAGTCTGGCCATTTTAGATGGCTTTGGGGCCACTCTAAATTTCATCATACTTAAATGGCAACCCCGACACATCAGAGCACAGGAGTGGTCCTGCCACATGCCACTACATAGTCTCTATAAAGGAGAGTTGAAGAGAACCATTACACAAGTTACATAGCGCTTGGCTCTCTGCTAATTCTTGCATAACCAATTATATTAGCTTTCCGCCTGATTTGCTCCACTAGACCAGTGAATCACTCCCTTCTCCTCCCTTCCCCCCCCCCCCCCCCCAAAGTTAAAAAACCCCGAATGGCTTCCAAACTTTCAAACTGAAACTTTTCCTGCATTCAGCGCTCTGGATTTTTTTTCCAACTTTTTGAAGTGGTCAGTGAACCAAAGAAAACAGTTATTTGCTGAGCCATTGTTGCAAGTGATCTGTAGCATTTGGGGGGAGGGGGGTGAAGTATGTGATTACTGTCAAAGGAGCCAACTCGGTTTTGAGTTAGAGGCCAGAGCAGCTCACACTGCTAGGAATACTGGGTCGTGACATGCTGAGTAAAATGGGCTGACAAATGGAAGTTTCATAAAAATGAAGAGTTAGAAACAATTTTTATTCTGCAGATTTGAAGTATGTAGGGCATTGGTGGTGGTTTAAAAATGTTCACAAAATGTGTTCATTGCCACACAATTTTAGGTTTTCATTCCTCCCCCCCCCCTTTTGTATATTCTTTTTTCCTTTTCTCCATGTTTCTGCCTAATTTCTCCCCCCCCCCCGCCCCACACACACACACACACATACACACACACAGAAAATGAGGGAGGAGATGAGACAGGGAAGGAGCCATAAAGGTAACATTAAAAATCCAGAGATAGATATGGGGTGGGTGGGTGGGTGGGTGTAAGTAAGAGATGTATTTTTGGATTGCTTGTGAGTGGGTGGGACAAACCCAGACATTATTTTCAAGAACTTTTGGAGGAAAAAGTCTATTTTTCCCTGTGTGTGTGTGTGGGGGGGGGGGGGGGGGGGGGCGGGACAGGGAAGTTGTGAGGTGGTCTCATAGTGATATCCAGAAAATCCTGGATCATAGACGCCCATTCTCAGTGTGTCTCCTAAGTGAACCATCTAAAAAAGCAGTCTAACCCAGTGTTTCTGAAAATGTTTCTGCAAAATCGCTTTGAGAAACACATGAACTGGCAGCCCTGGTTTGTTTATTTACTGGGATGCATTAACAGAGTCTTGTGACTCCTACTTGCTCCGTTTTGCTCTTTGCAGCCAAGCGGAGCAGTGAGAAGCAGTGTTCTGGACCATGCTACTACCTGCGGCTCCCCTTGGCTGCAAAGCGAAATGGAGCCAAAGAGAAAAATGAAGAAATGACAGGGTGGGGGGTTCGAGTCCCGGGTCCTGCCCCCCATGGGGCAGGGGGGATAAAGGGTGCCCTTAGATTAAGGTGGTGGGGCGGGTTCCACTGTGGCCTAGGAGATAGGGCATTTTCCTGGGGAGGGGAGAGTGGGGGGTCCTAGCCCCCGCACCAGGCCAAGCAGCAAATAAACAAACCAGGACAGCCAGTTAATGTGTTTCTCAAAGTGATTTCGTGGAACGCTTTCAGAAACACTGATCTAGCCTCTCCTCATCTGGTTCTTTGTCATTAACCCTATATCTACACTTCACGCTTCTTGTGCATGAGTGGGTCCACACTGCAAAAGCGCATCGAAAAAGCAATGCACTTTTGTGCAAGAGAGCGTCCTGACTGCATGGATGCTTTCTCGAAAGGAAACTCTGATTGCTATTTACAGAATGGCCACCAGGGCACCTGGGCTTTTTTCGATTGCCTCTTTTTGTGCAAAAAAACCCTGTTCCCTGTCCACACACGCCTTTTTGCACAAGAGCTCTTGTGCAAAGAGGAGTTATTTCTCATAGGAGGAGGAATACCTACACCAGAGAACCCCCCTGGTTCTTTCGTTTTACTTGCACAAAAACATGCTTGAGGTGTGGATGCTCCTCGAGTTTTTGCTCAGACACTCTGTAGAATAGACCTAGCCTATGGGTGTGTCGACACTGCATGCTTATTTCCAAATAAGCTATTCTGGAATAGTTATTCCAAAATAGCTTATTTTGAAATAGGATGTTTACACTGCAGGGAAGCCTCAAAATTAGTCTGAGGCAGGCTTTCCTAATGTAGACATGCTATCTCGACTTAGCCCCAAGAGGTACTGGGGAGGAATAACTTATCCTCTCATCAGGACCGTGGTATTTCAAAATAGCAGCAATGAGGTGTCTACACATGCCTTATTTTGAAATAGCTATTATGGAACAGGCGTTATCCCTCACGGAATGAGTTTTTCAGATTTCGGAATAAGCCCTCTGTTATTTTGAAATCATTTCGAAATAACAGACTGTGCAGATGCTCACATTGTTATTTCGAAATAACGGTATAAACGCACCCTAACTCCCACCTGGGGATCCATAGAGAGAACCGATGGCTGTGCAGGCGGTTGATTCTCCATGCCACTATCAGCATTCTCAGGACGCAGCACTCAGGAAGAGCAGACACTCCGGGAATACCATGGTGATAGGATAACACTTTTTAGCTGCAATATGATGGTGATGCTGTTGTGGTTCAAGTTGGATCCAGATTCTTTGAAGTTTCTGCTAGGACCCAAATTGGAAATATCTTTCAGTTGAAGTTACTTCTAGCTGGCGGCCCGTTCACATAGGACCTGTTCTTCTCACTCATTCCTGTGGCAACATGGGCTTTGGATCAGACCCCATCTTGATGCTTGATGGTCATGTGAACATAAGAATGGCCATACTGGTCCATCCAGCTCGGTATCCTGTCTGCTGATAGTGACCAATGCCAGATGCCCCAGAGGGAGGGGACACAGCAGGTAATCCTCACGTGATCCCTTCCCTTATCACCTCCTTCCAGAGAAACAGAGGCTAGGGACACCATTCCTACCCATCCTGGCTAACAGCCATTGATAGACCTAAGCTCCATGAATCTTTCTAGCTCTTTTTTGAACCCTGTTAAAGTCCTGGCCTTCACCACATCCTCTGGCAAGGAGTTCCACAGGTTGAGTGTGTGCAGAGTGAAGAAAAACGTCCTTTTGTCTGTTTTAAATCTGCTGCCTATTAATTTCATTTGGGTGACCCCTAGTTCTTATATTATGGGAATAAGTAAATAACTTTTCCTTATTCACTTTTTCCACGCCAATCATGATTTTAAAGACCTCTATCATATTCCCCTCTAGTCTCCTCTTTTCTAAGCTGAAAAGTCCAAGTCTTTTTAATCTCTCTTCATATGGGACCTGTTCCAAACCCCTCATCATTTTTGTTGCCCTTTTCTGAACCTTTTCCAATGCCAATATATCTTTTGAGAGATGAGGCCACCACATCTCTACACAGTATTCAAGATGTGAGCATACCATAGTTTTATATAGAGGCATTAAGATATTTTCTTTCTTATTCTCTATCCCTTTTTAAATGTTTCCTAACATTCTATTTGCTTTTTTTGACTGCTGCTGCACACTGAGTGGAAGTGAAGCTTTCATTTTTCTTAATCACTCAAAAATATGTGTGGGACAGGGACTGGGAGGGGGGAATTGGCAGGAGTGGAGGGAAAAAAAAGCCACAGAAAGAATTGGCCAAGCTTCACCTGGCACAGATGCTGAGGTTTTATTCCCCCTCCTGAACTGGATTCAGCTACAGTATCAGCACAGTTAAACTCTTTAGCCCTCTTGGCACCAACAGACTGTATCTAATCATACCCCCCTAATGCCTGACATATGCATTAGTGCGAGGAGCCCTTGTCTGCTGTGCATCACAACTCGAAGGTGGAATGAGATGCATACACATTTGCATTTCCACTTCCCTTGAAAGACAGAAAGGTTTGAATCACACACGAGGTAGTAGAAACAAAACACAGCTACATTTCTACCACTATTCTACATGAGGTAGTAGTAGTTCTTGTTGGTCTCTTATCAGGGCTGTTACCTTTCAATGCTCTTCAGAGGCTAGGCAGACCCTTTGAATAACATCTTTCTGTGGCTGATTCTGCAGGAAAAGCACAGGAAGGAACATTTTCAGGATTGCCCTTGGGGACGTGTCTAATAGTCAGTGCTGACCCTGCAAATGTCCAGAGCCTAAAATAATGTCAGGGTTTCAGCAATTCACGGAAGAAACATTAAAATTGCACATGTTTAAAAAAAATGCCTAATGCATAAAAATACCATTTTTCCCCTGTATCAGTAAATTCTCTCTAAGAAGTGGGTATAGAAGGTGCCATGAATAAGATTTAGAGACTTCTTTCATTTTGAAGATGTACTTTAATCAAACCAAATACAAGATGTTGCTCCTCTGGTGAGCCTAATTAGGGGAAATGCGATGGCATGTGTCTTACAAAAGGTCAGCCTAGATGTAATGTCCCTTCTAGCCGTACACTCGATGAATCTGTCCACTGAGCAGGTACAGAATGAGCCATGCCATTAAGTACTCCTCTGCACACCGCTCCAGCAATTAAAGGCACTATGTTGGAAGATCGAAAGGCAGGCCCATTCAGTCTACGCTGCTTGGCTGACAATGCCAGTTCATTAAAGGAGGTCATGATGGCTGCGTCTTCCACAGTTCTCTCTGCTGAGAGCTAGGCTGGGATGTCAGCCCATACCTGAGGAGCCGTCAATATTTAGTTATTGTGAGGGGGCATTCCATGTGCTTATGCTAGAGACAATTACTGAGTCGGAAGAGACCTCAGGTGATCATCAAGTCCAACCCCCTACTAAAAGCAGGACCAATCGCAACTAAATTATCCCAGCCAGGACTTTGTCAAGGCAAGATTTAAAAACCCTCCAAGGATGGAGATTCCACCCACTTCCTCAGGAACCCATCCCAGTGTTTCTCCACCCTCCTAGTGAAATCATTTTTCCTAACATCCAACCTGGACCTCTCCCATTGTAACTCGAGACCATTGCTCCTTGTTCTGCCATCTGAATACAGGCAGTCCCTGACTTACGTGGATCCGACTTATGTCGGATCCCTAGATACGAACGGGGTGAGGCAACTCCCGCACATGCGCAGCAGCATTCCCGGGGCTCGCTCACCTGGGTCCTAGGATCCTCCTCCTCCTCAGGCCGGCTCCGACTGGGGTCCCGCAGAGCTGCCGGGCAGAGGAAAAGTGCCTCCCCACGCCCGCTGCCCCCCCTGCCAGCAACAGGCTGCCCCCTCCCCTGAGCAACAGGCTGCCGAACAGACAAAAGCAGCCTCTCTGCCCCTCCTCCCCTCTATACATGCTGGGCTCCCGGAGCGCAGCAGCGTCCCGGGGCTCGCTCACCTGGGTCCTAGAATCCACCTTCTCCTCCTCTTCGGCCGGCTCCAACTGGCCTCTGCCTGCAGCAGCTGGCCACAGGGACAGGGATCCCGCAGAGCTGCCGGGCAGAGGAAAAGTGCCTCCCCACGCCCGCTGCCCCCCCCCCCCCCGCGGCCTCGCATCCTGCACGCCTCCCCCCTCCCCCCCACCAGCAACAGGCTGCCCCCTCCCCTGAGCAACAGGCTGCCGAACAGCAGACAAAAGCAGCCTCTCCGCCCCTCCTCCCCCTATACATGCTGGGCTCCCTGGGCAAACAAAGACTCCACCAAAACAAACAAAGTGCTGGCCTCATTGTGTTAGCAAAAAAAGGACCCTCCTCCTAGAACCCTGGGTGGTGTGTGGAAATAAAGCTATTAGCTCAAAGCATGGTGCAGAGCTGTTTGGTATTTGATGAGTTACTCCTTTAGTCCTGAGTTTGTCACAGGGACAGAAATAGATGTGAAATCTTCTGAACAGGGGAACAGACAGCAAAACAAACATTAGAGGGGAGTTAACCTTTCCCTATGCTATCCAAAACTAAAAAAAATGTTTGGCTAGAGTTTCCCCTACAATATGTACCAGTTCCGACTTACAGACAAATTCAACTTAAGAACAAACCTACAGTCCCTATCTTGTACGTAACCCGGGGACTGCCTGTATGTCATAACTCAGATATGCTTGATGCAAGATGGCTCAAGTTACATACCCATTGAAAGGTTGTGATTTACTGACTATGATTATGAAGTGTGTGCACGTACCGTTTTTGTAGCTTGAGCAGGGAATGTTGACCAGTGTATCTGAGACTTCATATTTGCTGCTTTGGATCACACCCACTGCTGACGCTTCAGGTACAACAGTGAAAAAGGCAACTGTGCTACTCGGTCATCTGCAAAAGACCAGGAGCCATGATAGAGCTTAACCTTTCTGGGAGCCTGGGGGGGCGCCCATGAAAAATGGCTACAGAGACACGTGCTCATGTCACCTGACCCTGGAATCCATCTTGATTTCTGTAATTTTCCATGAGACACTGGAAAGGGGTCAAACTTGAAGCAAAGGACTCCCAACGTCTGCAAATCCTGTTGAAGTGCAGTGAGTGAGGAGGTTGTCCATTCTCCCCACCGATCCTATCCAAGACAGCTGCTGGGAACAACTCAGACTGAACTGGGAGAAGGAACTCTCCCCTAGGCTGGAAAGGTATCTGGTCTGTAGAGGAGAATATCAGAACCACATGCAGGGTGAGATTTTACATGTAACTAGTTTCATTTGTGTATTAAACTTAGCTTGTGTGTTTATTTTGCTCAGTTACTTTGTTCTGTCAGCTACCTCTTATAACTACTTGAATTATATTCTTTAATGCTTAATAAAATCACTTTTCTTTAGTAATAAACTCAGCGGAAGTCAGTGCTGCCGGGGGAACAAGGAGCCTGTGCATATCTCTTGTTACATTGAGAAAGAGGGTGAATTTCATGAGCTTCCACTGTATAGCGCGCTCTACAGCATAAGGTGAATTTCTATAGGGCTCAGCTCCGAGAGAGCCTGTATACTTGAGTGCTGTGAAAAGGTGTCATGCTCTGTTGCTTTCAGTCTGTCTCTGCAGTACTGCTGCCAGCCCTTCAGGATTGGCCTGGAGTTGGCACCAATCTGCCGATGACGGTTACATTGGGGGAAAAACGTCTCCCAAAATAGTTTCAGAGTTAACAACCCTTCTCTACAGTCTGGACTGTGTCTCTGTTGAAGCAGCAGGCTGGAGAGCTAAGCTCGATAAGATGGGGTTACAGCAGGGGGTCTCAAAGTGTGGTCTGGGGACCAGTAGTGGTCCACAACCTGCTTGCAGGTGGGCCGCAGGCTTGTGGCTCAACAGCTCTTCTATAGTTCCCCCCCGCCCATGAATTTGGAACACTGACACCCAACATCCCCACTTTGCTCCTGCATCCAATCACTTTTCCACCTTTCCTCTCTGCCTCCCAGCCAGACCTTACATCCCAAGCCCTCCTACACCCATTTTGACACCACGGGTGGTTAGCTGGTGGTCCACTGAAAGGTCTCTGAGAGGGGTGGGCTGTGGGCCAAAAAGTTTGAGAACCGCTGGGATACAAGGTCTCCAGGCTGTCAAGGGAAGCTGGCTCGGGGGTGTGTCTCAGGACATCAGGTGACAGTCCCGAGGGGTACCGAAATGTCCCAATTACTACCAAAATGGTGCATTCTGAAAACATCAGGCCATAAGAGACCCAATGCTGGCAGTGCACTTTGTCAAAGCTGAATGACCAGGGTTTCTCCTGGCCATCAGGTCTCTTCCTGAAAATGAATCCTTCCTGTGGGGGGAGATTGGCACTGTGGGGAAACTGGAGGAGTCTCGTGGTCCTTGTCAGGGTCTTAGGACAATGCTGCTCTGCAATCAGATGGGACACCTTTGGTGTGGGGGATGGTTTTGTCCACTGAATTCACCTGTGGTGAAAGTATCTGTTTGCCAATTCCCTGAGCATGAAGAGTGGGATTTTCCAAAGCGCTTGTCGTAGGCCTAGCTCTCTGCATTCTCTGAAGTCAACAGAAGTGCTGTCTTGGACGTTAATGGAAGTGTCCACTTTAAGGTCCTCCCCAACTCTCTTTTTTTAAATCTTGAGAGTTAAATATGTATTTTGGGGATTCTGAGTGTATATGAAGCTGACATGAACTCCCACTAGGCTGTTAACAGCTGTAGGTCAGAGCATTAGTTTCTGGAAAGGTAACTTTCTTGAGATCTGCGATGTGGTCTCAACCTCTGTAATGAATACTGTCATCTAGTTAATGCCTTATTGCACTTAGCTTCCTCCCTTTTATAGTTTCCTCTTCAACATGACTAATAAACCAACATCCTTAAATGCCAAAGAATCACCTGTGCAGTGTATAGGCAGCTAAAGATTTTTCGGCTCCACTTGACATGGCAGAGGTAAGATGCCTCTTCTAAGAAACCAGGCGATCCAGATTTAGTTCTGCTGCTAATGGCAAAGTATTTTTAAAATTGGGGTCAGCCATCTGGGAGAGACTTTCGATTGTGCTGAGAGGTCGGTATTGGTGCTGAAATACCCTAGTTACTGGCCATTGCTTGCTGAATCCTAAGGACCTGTGCAAATTGTTAATCTGCTTGAAACCAGGATAAGCTCCACCAAAGACAGTAGGGTATTTCAATCTGACAGAGTGGACTACGCCCTATGGTCCTGCCTCCCTTTGCCCCAAAAAGACAATAGAGAGGTCCTCCAAGGAAGTGAGAGAGGATGCAGGAGAGATGGCCAATCAAGGCAGGAAGGCCCTATAAGAGTTGCTGCAGGCCTAGAGGCAATTCAGTTCCTCTGGAGATCTCAAGCTGGGCAGAGAGAAGCACTGTCTGGCAGAGAGAACATCAGAACCACAGAGAGCTCCGAGTGGAGCCTGCATTGGAGACTGTGAGGTTATGTTGAGACTGAAATAAAGCCCCAAGGTAAAAGTGAGAAGTAGGATGCTGCCTGCCTCCGGAAGTGGAAGCCCTGGAGGCACCACTCTCATCTGGAGTGGGGGAAGGGACTTGAAGGGACATTACAGAAGGCACCAAGATGGGCTCCTGTTAAAGAAGGGGCTTGTGTGTTGAGTCACACACGGGCTGTGACTAGGCTGGAGGGCTGAGTTGCTGAAGAGGCTTATGGTTTTGAGATGAGATCACAGGCGCATGCACTCGGCCAGAGGGGGCACTCGCGAGAGATCAGTGCCACCCCTTCATGCTATCCAATGGGATTCCGAGTGAGTTCTCACCTGTGTGACGGTTGCTATTTCAGGTGACACTGTGGATTGACCTGGGCATCTTCAGAACTGAAAGCATGAAATTCTACACCTTGAGCTAAAGAGTCAGTTTCGGTAGCTAAGAATGGAAGCAGACCAGGCCCTGAGCGTCCCCCTGCCAAAGGCCCTGTGGTCATTCGACACTCTATCCAAAAGAGGCAATAGAGAGGCCCTCCAAGGGAGGCTAGAATGGCCACTTCTCCTGCAGCCAATCAAGGCTAGGAAGGTCCTATAAGAGGAGCTGCAGGACCAAGGTTTGGGATTGAGGGGCTTGCATATAACATGCCCTGATCACCTGGGTTACAAATGGACCAATTCAGTCACTGTGGTTGTCAACCATTGATTGCTGAATTGGGGTTAATCCCAAGTCTAAACCAGGCCTCGGTGTTGGTGAGATAAATGGGACTACTGTGAAAAACCTGCAGCAAAAAAAGGGGCAATGCCAGTCTTGGCTGCATTTGAATCCCAATTCAGCAAAGCCTAAAGCCTACAGTTACCTTTCAACACCTGCCTAAAACTCTTTATAAAGCCATAGAATTGCCCTAGGGAAACCACATTAGGTATTTTGTGCGCTGCTCTGCATCCTAGAAACATGAGGGAAGTTTTAAAAAAAAAGGTGGAAAAATAATACAAGGATCGGGGAAAAAAAGATAAATGACTTAGGCAGCTAAATGCACCAGAAGACACAGTGGGGGCATGTGATTGGGTCTATAAACACCTCCAGGATAACAATCTAAATGGGAAAAAGGAAATTAGTCACAGCCTCTGAAGATGGTAGGAGCAATGGTTTGAAGGAAGGGAAGGGTGGGAGTTAATGAACATTAATTGAATATTCAGAGCCCATGTGCACTGCAACAAGTAGCTTCACTTCCCATATGCAAGAACCGGTGAGATAAAGACAGTAATTAAGACAATACAGCATCCATGGTTCAGTCTTTACCAGAGTTGTACAAATAATGTACTCTGTTTTTTCTCATTGTGACTTGTGGGGCAAATGGTCTTACATTTTATCAAGGTCTGTGTTGTTCAAGATGAATTGTCAACTGGTGCTGGGAATGGTGCTGGGAATAGTTCTGGGATTGCAGCTTGTTCAGTGTGTTTATTTAAACTTCAGAATTGAAGCTGTTTTGCTAGCACAGGTGAGTGACAAAATAAGCATCTGTTTTGTGCCTGGATGAGCAAAACTGTTAGCTTTCATGTTTCCAGTGGGAATTGATTCAAGTTTGCCTCTTTTTTAAATTGCTCTTTGGGTATAAATTCCTGTTGGAGTATTTGTGGAAAGCACACACCCAAGAAGTGTGAACAGTGACACAAAATAAGGAATAATTTGGAGGAGAAAACCTTTTTCTCTTTCGTACTCAGTAATTTTTTGCAAAACTCATCCACCTCTAATCAATGGGAGTTTTCCATATGGATAGAATGTTAGGAACTCTTCTAGACTTGCAAGAGAAAATCTTTTCAATTGTCATTTTTTTTAAAAAAAATCATCTTTCAAAGAAATGATCTACGCAAGGTAAAGAGCTGCCTTTTACAGTGGATTCATGTCATCCCATTTTGGGCAGAGGCTGATACGGATAACTCGCCTGTGGTGAGTAAATTGCAACCCGGAAGAGCCGGGTTTGTGCGATCTGCGCATGCACAGATCGCTGGACAGCGTGGCTGGCGAGCGGGGTTCACTGCGGTTCGGCGAGTCCTGCCAATACCCACAGACAGACCTTCCAGCACACACAAATCAACCAATACTGGTTAATTAGAAAAAGAAACAATTATTTCTTATCAGAACCAAACTACAGCTGCAAGCATAGTAAGGTGGCTGGATGGGAAGAGCCACTAATTGATCTAGATTCTCAGGGGAAGCCCCTGGGGTAAAAGCTAGTTACAAAAGAGAGAA
This sequence comes from Pelodiscus sinensis, assembly GCF_049634645.1. Classification (NCBI taxonomy): domain Eukaryota; kingdom Metazoa; phylum Chordata; order Testudines; family Trionychidae; genus Pelodiscus; species Pelodiscus sinensis. The sequence goes on along the minus strand of NC_134717.1, from coordinate 5,019,491 downwards.
AACACAATTAACAGCTCAGACATTATTTCCAAATCCCCCAAACAAGGAAAACATCATCATCATGGTGGACTAACTAAACTTTTCCCTACTTACACATTTTAAGAAGTCTGTTCTTGGAGACAGAAGTGTCTCCCATCTCCCTCAATCTTAGAAGAAACTGCTCTGCCTTTCAAACAAAGAGCAGAGAGAGAATCCTCTCTTTCACTTTGAAATTCCTACCTGCATTATTGGCTGACTACCCGATACATGGCGAGGTACAGGAGACATTAACCCCTTAGTCACTGGTCACTGGACAGCCCTCCTGATTGACAGTGCCGCTCACAACTGCCACTCCCCTGTGTATTTTCTGTTTCTACAATCTGCTGATGAATGGAAAGGATATATTTGCAAACTCATTTCCATTACAGCTTCCAAAGGCCAACAGATGATTGCAAACCACGTGCCCCTGGGTGGGGTGGAGACCTGCCAAACGTCCCCTGATGTTGGACAGACCTAGTCAAGCAACCAGAAGTGAGGCACGGCAGCAGCAGTGTGGCGTGAGCTTTATTCTTCTCAAATAGCATCAGGTTACAAATGGTCTAACTGACCTGAGCATCGTACGTATGCTTCAATTAGCCGATGCTTCTCCACTCTGAAGCTGCCTCACTCAAAAGCAGCGTCAACAAATTTTGAATCCCTTAACAAGCTGCAGGACACAGCGCTGTCAAATTCCAGTGGCTTTCTGCTATCCGGCAGGCCGTATTCTAGCAACCTTCTTACCTCTGACTCCCTACTAACCTGCCTCCATGTGACTTGCTCTGATTACACCCTAAATAAGTGGTTGAACTAGAGCAAATACTGTCAGCCAGCACTGCAGTTGGAATAATGGTCTAGGATGTGAGAGATCTGGGTTCATCTGCCACCCATACCGCAAATCTTTGATGTGACCTTCTTCATGCAACCTCTGTGCATAAATCCTCCATTTGTAAAGTGGCAGTATAATAATCCTTTCTTTTTCCCACTGTGGTACATTTTAAAACACGGGCACTCTGAGGCAGCCTGCCTCTTATTACAGGTATAACTTCTCTAGTCTGGCACTCTTGGGACCTGACAGATGCTGGACCACGGAAAGTCAATATTGTCTAGTAGCATTACCAACACTTCCCACTGTTTACTGGGCTTTGAGAAGAGATTTAGGGGTAAATTAGCACTAAATAACAGCACAGAGCACTGCGAGACAGGACTGGTGGCTGTATAGAAAATTTATGGGACTGTGGGAACTTGGCCACAGCCAGATGTCCACTTGTGGCTAACTCAAATCATGCCGGACCACGGATGTTGCAGGATTAGTGAGTTTCAATCTGTATATATTTCTACAATATCTAGAATCATAATGCTTCAGGGGGCAGCCAAGTTAGCCTATACAGAAAAAAACAACAAATGGTCTAGTAGCACTTTATAGACTAACAAAACATGTAGATGATATCATGAGCTTTTGTGGGCACAGCCCACTTCTTCAGACGACCAGAGTTATGAGTTTAGGATGAGTTTATTTTGGGTCTGCACATCCTAAACTCATAACTCTGGTCATCTGAAGAAGTGGGCTGTGCCCATGAAAGCTCATGATACCATCTCCATGTTTTGTTAGTCTATAAAGTGCTACCAGACCATTTGTTGTTAGAAACAGAATATCTATCTCATTTGAGATGCCTATATGATACATCAATACAAACAATAATACTGAAATAAAAGTTTGGTTTTTTTTATTTGGCTAAGCTGGACCCTTTCTGGCTATGTCTACACTGGCATGATTTTCCGGAAATGCTTTTAATGGAAAACTTTTCCATTAAAAGCATTTTTGGAAAATCGCGTCTAGAATTGCAGGACGCTTTTCTGGAAAAGCACTTTTTGCGGAAAAGCGTCCGTGGCCAATCTAGATGCGGTTTTGTGCAAAAAAGCCCCCATCGCCATTTTAGCCATCGGGGCTTTTTTGCACAAAACAGTACTGTGCTGTTTACACTGGCCCTCTTGTGCAAATGATTTGCGCAAGAGGGCTTTTGCCCGAACAGAAGCAGCACAGTATTTCCGCAAGAACGCTGACAATCTTACATGAGATCGTCAGTGTTCTTGTGGAAATTCAAGCAGCCAGTGTAGACAGCTGGCAAGTTTTTCTGCAAAATCAGATGAGTTTGAGGAAAAATTTGCCAGTCTAGACACAGCCTCTGTGTTTGGGCTAGTATTCGTGGACAGCTATCTGGCCTATGTCAGTTCTCCATAAATGTTCCCCTAATCTACTTTTCCTACATGCATGAAGAGCAATTGTCAAAGCCACGTGTGTAAGAATTTTTGTTTTGGAAGGTCTTGTGTGGTCAGAGATCAGGAATAATATCCTGTGACTTTTCTGAGCAATGCCAACTGATAGTGTGAATATCCGTGTAATGGGGCGGTACGGGTGGCTACATTGTCTCTGTTGTTAAGCCAAAGTCTCTTCAGCAACTCAGCCCTCTGGCCAAGTCACATCCTGTTCTTATCACAAGCCCCTTCCAGGGTACTCCTTTAATAGGGCTCTCTTGGTGCACTCTGTATAGTCTGTCTGTTTCCCCACTCCAGATGAGAGAGTGGTGCCTTCAGGGCTTCCCTTCCTGGGGACAACTTCCTCATCCTCACCTCTGGTCTTTATCTCAGTCCAACATAGTCTCATCATAGTCCGTAATAGCTCCCCACATGAAGCTCTCTGTGGTGCTGCAGCTCCCTCAGCCAGCCACCCATGGTTTTCACTCCTTCAGGGCTCCAGAGACACTGAGTTGACTCTGGTCCTGCAGCTTCTTCTTACTTGCCTTCCTAGTCCCCTGATTGGCTGGTTCCTCCTGCAGCCACTCTAGCTTGCCAGGAGGATGTCTCAGTGGTTCTCTGGGGCAGGATTTGGCAAGACCACAAGCCTCCAGCAGGGGCCTTTGGGGCCTGGTCTACCCTGTCACTATTAGATACTTTCAGTGGGGTATTATAAGTATGGGTGGCAGGTGACCCCCTTTGGGGATAATAGTTCACTGGCCCCTCTCCTTTTGCCTGAGGACCCCTGCATACCAGAGCCCTGAGCTCTACCCTTCCCCCTACCAGGGGTACCCAGAGACAGGGGCATGTGCACGCGCACATACCAGCCTGCCCACCTCAATGATGCCTGGGGCCTCTCACCCCCACCCCTCATCCCAGCCCAAATGCTGCTCCTGGCCACTACTGGGGCCAAAGTGTAGGAGCTAGAACTAAGCACCCTCACTGGCTTAAAGAGAGAGGGGGAGGGAAATTGGTGCCATGTGGTGAAGAGTGGGCAGGGCCATAGCCTGGGTTGGGGGAGATTTAGCCTGCCCTGGCCTTCAATATCTGCTGCTCATGTTAAACCACAGAATGCAGTCAAATTCACATGAAGAAACTGGGCTGTGTCATTCTGCACCACCAATGAGCCAGGCCAGCGTCTAGATTCTATAGTTATCTCCTGCTTTTGTTGAATAGTAGTTGAAAAAAAATCATGCGTACTAGCCACCTCTGTTCCAAACCAGAATCTTAATTCCACATAGCAACGCTCTATTCTGTCTTAGGCTGCCTGCCCGCTGTTGTGAGAGGCATGTCAATGGTGATTGGCTGCTTGTGCTTGAATCGTTTATGCTAGAAGTAAATGGTGCAAGGACGTGCCCTTTGCTGGTAGGGAGATGGGCTAGAATGACTCTCCACAGCAGGTCTTACCCACTTTGGACTTGTCTGAACTATTTACCAGCAGTTATGTGGCTACACGATAAAAGACATTTGAACACCTCTGGTGCAGGACTCTTTGGTCTGGCAACATCCATGGTCCTGTCAGACCAGAGAGTCTTGGTGGCTGGGACTGAGTTGGTGGCTGGGACTGAGTTGGTTGGGGGGCTGGCGGCTGGAAGTACAGCTGGGTTGGGAGGGAGGCTGGGCTGGAAGGAGGCGAGCTGGGAGCGGAACTCAGAGGCTGGGGCCAACAGTGCAGTCAGAAGCCAGGAAGAGAATATGAGAGCTGGAGTTGGCGAGGAGGGGAGTCCAGCCAAAGGCTGGTTGCAGAGGGGCCAGCATTGTCCTTCCCTGGTTAGCAAACTCCCCCATTTGGAACCGGTCCGGTCTCAAGTGTGCCGGATCAGAAGGTCCAACTGTATTGATTCTGATTTCCCCGGGACTTCAGCGGAGTGACTTCTGATTTACGCTTGGGTAAGCGAGACCAGAATCAAAGTTGTGCCTTTTTTCAGCGCTGACTCCTGTGGAAAGAGATGGGGATAAAAATATCGGGATGACTCCTTCCTGGTTTTTGGTACCACTCCAGTGACTTCAGGGGTGGGAAGCTAGGAATGACAGGCGGGCACACGCCGTTGGTTGGGTGCATGTCATTTCACTGACTACAATGGTGGGAGCAAAAATTGGCGCAGTGGGTCTCATTCAAAGATTCCCTTTGCCTCTGGAGGGATTGGCTTCGAGCTTTGTGTGGCATAGCCCGATGGGCTCCGGCCAGAGTCAGGCGAGTTCTCCTGGAAACACGAAAGTGTGAAACCTCATTGAAAAGGTCTCCCTGTAGCGTCAGGGGCGGTGAGGAGCTGTTATGATAGTGAACAGATTGATAACAAGAAACGATCACTCTGGGTGAAAAGAGCAATTTGAAAAATAGCAACAGCCAGTCTCACATTTATTATCTGCTTCAAATAACCTGCAGGTCAACTCGGCACCTTTTGGATAGCGCTGAATTGAATGTAGGGCTGAGAAACAAGAGATGCCTTGGAAACAGCCTTTCTGCCTACCTGTGTTTTCTCCCAGTTACACTGTGTGTCCCTGAAGCAGAAAATCAGTGACTCGTGTAAACAGAAGTGATTTGAAACAAAGAATTAGGCTTGGCAGACTCGAGTGTTTCTGTTTTGCTGGATAATCTTGATGTTCATGTTTTAATCATTTTTATTTGTATCTATGCACATGTTCAGTTATGGGAAATTGTGCATCAGAAAATGGAGGTTTAGACAAGAACTAATTAATCGTTATGGATATTGAGATGCAAAACTTTAAAGCTTTGTAATAGTCACTGCATACATTGCCAATATCACACACGAAAATATAGAGTTTGATTTAAGGAAATTCAATTCCCCAGAAGCATTTTTTTTTTTTTTGCATTTCCTGTGTCTGTAAATGTTAATGATTATTGATGGAAATGTTCCCTCCTCCCTCTCCCGGGCTGTGCCAGTTTGCTGAGGCTCTCAGTTCTATAACCTGGTTCACAATGGCAGTTTCCAGTGCTTTAATTTGTTGGGGTGGGGTGTTTTTTCACACCCCTGAGCCAAAAAGTGAGTGCTGTAAAGTACCAGTGTAGATTTGCCTCAGTTTGTATCTGTGCAGTGAAATTGACCTTCCCTGAGATTTACTATTTACAAGTCTAAGTGTTCCACGCCTACAAATAATCTGACACATTTTTACAGTTTTCTTTCTCCCTGCACGAATTGTGTTGCCATCTTGCACCTGTGAGGGAAGATGAATTTCTGTAAGCACACATTGATAAGAACATAGTTTGCTTCTGAGGTAACATACAGTATTAATATCACAAAGGGCCTGTCTTCACTACTAAGGTGGATCTCTGCTACAGCAATCGATTCACTAGTGGTCAATTTATCACGTCTGCTTAGATGTGAAAAATTGACCTCCGAGTACCCTCCCCTCAACTCTGCTCCTCCACCAGGACAAGAAGACTAGTCTGTTAATGGGAGTGAAACCCCTGCCAACCATAACACATCGAAAAAACTGCAGTAATTACACCGACTTCTGCTGTGGTATTTGTCTAGCTGAAGTTCGCTGAAGAGCTTTGTTGAACTGGGAAATGCATGAGCCTCTACTACATGACTTTAAAGGATTGGGTCCCCTAGGTCACACTTCTAGCAGACTCCTTGACCTTTTATGTGAACCAGACACTAAGGGGAGACAAAACCTCACTTCTTCTCATTGGGTTCCATATGCACATTGACTATGGTTAGTCAATTATAGAGAGAGGTACAGCTAGTGTAACTACTTAGTGGCAGAGAAAGGGCTTGTCCAAATCACGCTGGATGCATAAGCCACAGCATGGTAGCTATGCTAACATGTTTGGTAGTGAAGATGTATCCTCCCAAAGCAGAAGGATTTTTCTATTTCTCTAGGAAAATCTTCTCTTCGAGTGTTGGTAGCTAGGTCGTCGGATGCTGCCTTCAGTTGATATAACTCAATTTTTCACACCTGTCAGCTCTCTTAGCTTTGTCAATGAGCCTTAAGACAGAAAATTAGTAGGGTCACTCTTGCCTTTTGTTGAGAACACTATAGGGGTGTTGCTTGTGAGCCAAAAGGACGTCCCATTTCAGGAGAAGGTTTGACCAGTGGTCCGCCATTATAATGACTTTCTGGGTCCTTTGCTCATTGCTGATTATATTGAAGATTGGCTCCACTGTACAAGGGTGTGTTTTCCTAGTGATATGCAGGGACTTCAGTCTCGGTAACTCCATTTAATGTTAATGTGCATTTTCAAGTGTCGAGCCTCAAGGCTTAGAATGACTCTTTTTGATCTTTCAAAGCCATGCTGAGCAGAGGGAATATATTGAATCACATATTTATGTGTGCAAACATTTGCAGGTAATTAGATGATAGTCTCTCGGCTGCAGGAGCTTACAGAAATTGTACACTTTTCAAAGGACTCAAAATAAAAACGTTATTTCACGAGCTTTAGAAGAGCACGAGCCAAGCTATAAATGACTGAAACAAAGCTTTATTAATGGTTTAGCCAAAGAGCGAACTCCTGTGGGTGGTCATGTTTAGAAAAATGCTATGGACCAAAGATAAATGAGGATGTTTAAAAAATGGGTTAAATAGATGTGGAGAGTGATCTGACAGAGATTTTGTCCGTGTTGAAAGAATATTTTACTAACATATGGTTGCAATCTTGTTTTATTTTAAATTACCGTGTATGGGTAAATCAATAGAATTACAATGATTATGTATAGTGCATTTGAGCTAGTAATTTAGGATTGAGGGAATAGGATATGTCTATTTAATGTGACAAGCAATTAGGGAACTTGTGGGAGACGTCTATTTGTCATATTTGAAAATAAATGTATCAAATTATTACAGAAATTGTCTTAAGTCTGAGAGCTCTAGTTGTGGGAGATGTCTTGAATCACTTTGCAAAAACTATTTTGAATCGATAAGACTGCTTATTTTGTATGGCAAGGCATAATAGAACACAGGTTTTTTATTTTGAAAAGGTCAGTAAAAAGGATATTAATTATGTAGGTTAACACTTTTCAGGCAATTTATTATTGAAAAGTTGCCTTTTTTCAAAGAAAATCTTTGGGGAAAAATATTTGACTTCGTTAACATTTTTCATTACAATTTAAATTGACATTTAAGCTAACATTTTTAATGATGATTGTTATAAAAGCTTTTACTTACTGAAAACTGTATTCTCTTTGAAACAATTATCACTTCTGGTCAAAATCGTGTTGAAAACTATATTTTCCAATATGTGTAAGAATCCAACACAAAAATGTTAAGGAATATTTTTTCCAAAAAAGGGGGAAATGTTCCATTTTGAAACCTGTGAAATGCTGGGGAAAAAAAAACTTTGACTGTTTTTGTAAATGTTTCCCATTTTTCATCTACTCTAGAAATTAACAATCTGTTACCCAGATAGTAACAGAATAGCATTACTTATTTAAAGTTGAATGCTAGATCCTTCCTCACACTTGCCAAGACTACAGTTCAGATCTCGGTATTGATATTACAAGCATTTAAAGGAGGATATACATAAGAGCTGGATTAGAGTAGCCTTAATTACGTTGAGTTGTAATTGATTCTATTCTGTCGTCTCCCATATTTTTATGCCCAAGATCACTTTTTAAATATCAGGGCAACTCAGGAAATATCCCATCCCTTCCTTGAGGCTCCGCCCCTTCCCTCAAACCCCTTCCACTCCATTTCCCCCCCCCCCTTTCTCCATCACTCACTGTCCCCCACCCTCATTCATATTCACTGGGTTGGGTGCAAGGGTTTCAAGTGCAGCAAGCTCTGGAATGGAGTTTGGGTTCAGGAGAGCACTCCAGGCTGGGGCAGAAATTTGAGGTGCTGGCTCTAGCAGGGGGCTCCAGGCTGGGGCTGTTTGTTGAGGGTACAGAAGGGGCCTGACAAGGGGGTTCTGGCTCTGGCAAGGGTTCCAGGATGGGGCAGAGTGTTGGGGTGCTGGGTGGGACAGGGCTGTGAGGTTTAGGATCCATCTAGAAGGCACTTACCATGAGTGGTCCCGGGCCTGCAGTACAACAGAGCTCAGACAGGCTGCCTGCCTGCTGTGGCCCCATGCTATCCCAGAAGAGGCCAACTGCAGACTTGTCTCTGTGCCCCCCTCCCTTATGGGGAGTGGGACAAAATATCTCCACAGGCTGACCCCCGCCCCCAGCACTATCCTTACAGCTCCCATTGGCCCGCAGCCAGGACCCACACACCAAGCCCAACAACTGGAATGAGTCCAAAGGAAGACTAAACCACTGCAGGTGTGTCTAGACTACAGGGTTTTTTCGAAAAGAATGGCCTTTTTTTGAAAAAAAACTTCCCCTGCGTCTAGACTGCTCCCGCGTTCTTTCAAAAGTACATTGAAAAAATGAGGCCGTTTTTTTGACTGTCCTGTCTAATAGTTAAAAAAAGTTCCTATCCAATCTAAGGCTGCTGAATACCTTCAACTGCAGTCAAAATAACAGAACTGTGGCCGTTCTCATCTCTGGAAGTGAAGAGTTATGCTTTGGAAGCAGGGATCGTAAGTCTGATGATTAAAACAAGTTCTTGGGGGGTAGCAGAAGGGTCTGTCTGGCCTCCTACAAAGCATCTAGCTGACTTGTGGCAAAAATCATACAAACTATTAATGTGGTGACCTGCTCCTTTGTGAGTGGCAAGTGGGCAATAGATGTGGCTATCTATTTATGTAGTTACCTGCATTAGGCTTTCACTAATAAAGGTTTTGCTGAGGGTCTCAGAGGAAAAACATGTTCATCCAACTGTTCATAGAAATGACCTACTAAAAGACTGAGGGCTTTTGTCTGCAAATGCTCTTTGAAGTATGTTCCTGGCTCTCTTCACAAGGTGTGTGTGTGGGGGGGGAGGGGGAGGATCTACATACTTGTTGCTTTTTTTTCGAGCACTGTCTCCTTGGAGTCCAAGGATAGAACAGGCGCATTGTCGTTAATTCCACTGCAGTGCAGGGGCACTTTCCTTACGCAAATGAGAATCAAGAAGTGGGACAAATGTCCAATGTTATCAAGAGTGGGCTGTTGAGGAACATGTGGGATGATGAGGGGAGGGCTGAGGGATTTGGGATTGTTTACTCTGCAGAAGAGAAGCATGAGGGGGGATTTGGGAGCAGCCTTCAACTTCCTGAAGGGAGGTTCCAAAGAGGATGGAGAGAGGCTGGTCTCCATGGTGGCAGAGGCCAGAACAAGGAGCAATGGGCTCAAGTTATAGTGTGTGTGGGGGTCTAGGTTGGATATTAGGAAAAACTATTTCACTAGGAGGGTGGTGAAATGCTGGGATGGGTTCTCTAGGGAGAGGGTGGAATCTCCATCCTTAGAGATTTTTAAGTCCCAGCTTGACAAAGCCCTGGCTGGGTTGATTGAGTTGGGGTTGGTCCTGTTTTGGGCAGGAGGATGGACTCCATGACTCCTGAGGTGTCTGCCAGCCGTAGGATTTTGTGTGGGGAGGTGAAGGATGAGGAGGCAGAGCTCAGCTGAGCTGTGTTGCCAGCCTTATCCTCACATGGGGGGGAGATAGGGCTGGGTGCCAGCCTTGTGGGGGTGGGAGAGCAGAGTAAGTGGCTAGGGCCAGCCCCATGCAGGGAGAGGGGCTGGGGCGAACAATTCCCATTGCATTAACCCATTCAAGATTGGAGTCTTGGCAGCATAAATGAAGAATGTGGTTGATTTTTTTTTTTTTAAGCCTTGGTCTTTGCGTTCAACAGGGGAAGGTCCCTGTTGTGTTTAGTCAACAAAGGGGAAGCTTTGTCTGTGCTGAGAACATAGGCCAGACTGTTTTCAGCCATCAGAAGGCACTCTGGGGACGATTCTGTATCTCTGAGGTGTTCTAGGTACCAAACACAGACACTGAAACTCATTCTGGACAACGCTGAGACCCATGGGAAAACTGGCATGTGTCACGGCCAAGGTTCCCTTGAATTTTTTCCATCCATGTGTGGAATAAACGTTGTGCGCCGAAGCACATGCAGGTGCGCACCACCAGTAGAAGCACATGCTGTGAGGGCTCTGCTAATGAGCAGACTGACAGTTAAATCTCTCCTGGGTGGCTGCCTAGGTGCTCAGCTTGCAGGGAACACTGCTATCATTTTAACTTATAAATCCCGATTCACCTGTTACATATTTTACGTGCTTAACCTCTCAAACTCTTTTTTTCTTGGCTAATACATCTTTAGTAAGTTTACGAAGAGATTGCCTATCGACATTGGTTTTAGTATGTGATCCAGTGTATCCAGGGCCCTGGATTAAGGGGCCAGTGCCTTTGGGGCTGCGTATACCCTCATAAGTGGCGATTTTTGGTTTTAATAATCTTTCATCACTCAAACCTAGTCTGAGTGGCAAGATACCCTGGAGAGCACAGGGGAACTGTGGATGGTTTTGTGGGGAGATGCCAAGGTACACGTGTTACTGGCTCAGTCAAATTTAATTCTAGAATATGCCACCAGCGTGGGGTGTGTGCCCTGTTTACTGACAGTCTGACTTGAGACTTTTTAGCTGTGAGCCACAAATCTGACACCGCCGTGACAGCCACGTAACCCGTTTCTTTCCATTGTTGGAGCCAGTTTTGTCTCAGGACCTACAAGATGAATGATGTGCTTTGTCAGTTCCTTTCCTTATTGGGCGTTCACCTTCCTTTTCCTAGACTTCCCTTTTTGTTTTTTAATACAGGCAGTCCCCGGGTTACGTACAAGATAGGGACTATAGGTTTGTTCTTAAGTTGAATTTGTATGTAAGTCAGAACTGGCTCCAGATTCAGCCGCTGCTGCTGAAACTCACCAGGGGCTGACTACAGGAAGCTGGAGGCAGAATTGCTCTGCCCCCAGATTCCTGGAATCAGCCACTGATCAGTTTCAACAGCGGCTGAATCTCGAGCCTGGGAAAGAACAGCTGGGCTCCCAGGTAGGTCCCTGCAGGACCAACCCGGCAGCACCCCAGCTGCTCTACCCCAGGGTCCACAACAAAAGCCTGGTCTGCTGAGGGGGGGGGGCGCCTCAGAGCCTCTGGCAAAGCCTCAGAGGCGCGGGACCCCGCCGCCGCTGCGGCTTTGCTCCCCATGCCCCTGGTCTGCTGGAGACCGTCCCCAGCAGACCAGAGGCACCGGGAGCAAAGCGGCAGCAGCGGTGGGGTGCCGCGCCTCTGAGGCTTCGCTCTGGCAAAGCCTCAGAGGCGTGGGACCCCGCCGCCACTGTGGCTTTGCTCCCGGTGTCCCTGGTCTGCTGGAGACAGTCCCCAGCAGACCAGGGACACCCAGAGCAAAGCTGGGGAGGCGGAGGGGTCCCGCGCCTCTGAGGCTTTGCTGTGACAATGCCTCAGAGGCGCGGGACCCCACCGCCACTGCGGCTTTACTCCCGGTGCATCTGGTCTGCTGGGGACCGTCTCCAGCAGACAGGGGACACCGGGAGCAAAGCGGCAGCGGCGGCGGGGTGCCACATCTCTGAGGCTTTGCCAGAGGAAAGCCTCAGAGGCGCGGGACCCCTCTGCCTCCCCGGCTTTGCTCCAGGTGTCCCTGGTCTGCTGGAGACGGTCCCCAGCAGACCAGGGGCACCCGGAGCAGCTTCTCTCGCCCCGGAGGTCGAGGTGGCGGGACCGCTGCGCTCTGGGCGGTCCCGCTGCCTGCGAGCTGCGGGGCGAGAGAGCCCCGTTCGTAAGTGCGGATCCAACATAAGTCGGATCCGCGTAAGTCGGGGACTGCCTGTACTTATAAAGATTAAAGATGGTGCTCAGGGCCCTGGTCTACATTAGGGCTTCCTTTCAAACTAACCCCCCTCAGGTCAAATTAATAAGTGGCACGTCCCCACGACCAAACCTTTTTTTTCGAAATAAAGGGTTGCTTATTTTGAAATCTGTACTCCTGCTTTCCTCAGGGAATAATGTTAATTTTGAAATAGCGGTAGTATGGAAGCTCTTGTGCCGCTATTTTGAAATAAGAGCCCCAGGAAGTACTGGGGAGTAAAAAGTTGAGGTAGCACATCCACAGTAACAGAGCCTGCCTCGGGCTAATTTCAAGGCTGCCACCACTCAAGGATATGCTATTTCAGTGTTATTTGGGGTGTTATTAAATTGATTTTAGATATTTCGTAATGATTTCCTAGTGTGGACATGTCCTCGCTTGCAGAGGGAGAGCACTGTGTCCCAAGGAAATGGCTACCAGGCCATTTTCATTTTTAACCTGACATGAAAACTGTGTTTAACCTTGCGTAAGAACAAAACAGTTTGCTTTTGTGTTCCTGCTCCATATTTGAACCGCTCACTTGTCTCGAAAAAATGGATTTTTCTTTGGTAAGCAATGAATTTTTGTTGGAGGTTATTGAGACATGAAATGATCACTTATCATCCCTTGAGATGACATTACATTTAAATGCGTTGGCACATGAACATTTACCACTCCCGTCATCTCGCTTAATCCTTGCTTGCCGTCTGCAAATTCAACATTCGCTTGCTCTTATGGGACGTGCTGAAATTCTGTCTGAGTTATAATTGCCTTTCAATACGTCTTGCGACATGTTGTTGGATTAGAAAAGATCCCCTTTCAAAACAGAAAACATTTAGTGAGTGCCACATGGTGTGTTTCTCTTCTATTTTTAATCAGCTTCATCCATAATTTGAAGGGTTGAGGAAAGCAGCAAAGACAAATGAAAATTGAACTCGTCTGGCCATGATACATTTGAGAATTCGGTACACAGCTCCAAGTTTATTGAAGGTTTTTAAATTATTGTACATCAGATCTAGTCATGTCTGTGGAATGCTTATGGTATTTTATGTCTTTATAGCTCTAAGGTGTTAGCTTAAAGATACCGGTTCGATATTTAGATGTGCGGGAGAGATCTGCAACAAATATCTGAAGGGATGAAGGTGGCAATGCATGGTTCCGTGGGGGAGCTCTCCAAGATCAGGAGCAAGAGAGGCTGTAAAGGAAGAGGCAGGTTGGCTGACTGAGGTACCATACAGATCTATAATTCCTCTCAGTCATACCATAATTAGCAGTAGATGTGCAGAGCAGCAAAGGCATAACATGGCAAGAAGAAACATATTGCATGGGCTTTCAGCGATAAGATTGCACTAAGAAAGGAAATCCTGGCTGACCCATCATCTCCAGTACTGGCAGCAGGATTATCTGGTTACCTTGACTCTCTCCTCTGACCCTATGCTATCAATACTCCCAGCTATCTTCGAGACACCACCGACTTCCTGAGGAAACTACAGAACATCAGTAATCTTCCTGAAAACACCATCCTGGCCACCATAGATGTAGAAGCTCTTTACACCAACATTCCACACAATGGAGGATTACTTGCTGTCAGCAATGTGATCCCTGATGACGCCACTGCACACCTGGTGACTGAGCCCTCTGACTTTGGAAATAGTTGTGGGCGAGGACAATTTGAGGACAATGTATAACTTAAAGTCAGCAGAATAGTCAGGGGCATCCTCATGGCCCCACAATATGCCAATATTTTTATGGCTGACCTCAAACAACGTTTCCTCAGCTCTCGCCCCCTAGCACCTTTATTCTACTTACGCTACTTTGATGACATCTTCATCCTACGGACCCACGGGAAGGAGACCCTTGAAGAATTCCACAGGGATTTTTTTCAACAACTTCCACCCCACGTCAACCTCAGCCTGGACCAGTCCACACAGGAGAGCCACTTCCTTGACACTACAGTTCAATTACATGATGGTCGCACTTCCACCAGCCTTATACTGGGAACCTACCGACCGTTACTTACTTACATGCCTCTAGCTTCCATCCCAGACACATTTCCCAATCAGTTGTTTACAGCCAGGTCCTAAGATACAACCGGATTTGCTCCAGTCCCCGAGGCAGAGGCAAACACTTACAAGATCTCTATCAGGCATTCTGAAAACTGAAATATCCACCCGGGGAAGTAAAAAGCACAACAAAACAGAATGACAGAGCCCAATGAGTACACAGGCATTAGCTTCTTCAAGGTAGGCCCAACAAAAAAAACAACAGAACATCACTGGCCATCACCTACAGCCCCTAATTTAAACCCCTCCAGAGCATCATTAACAATCTACAACCTCAATGACCCCTCACTCTCACAGGCCTTGGGGGACAGACCAGTCCTTGCCTACAGACAACCCCCTAAGCTCAAACAAATCCTTTCCAGTAAGCACACAGTACACTTCCATCATACTCACCCAGGAACCCACCCCTGCATTCAATTCCAGTGCCAACTCTGTCCACTCATCTATACAATCAATATCATCACAGGGCCTAATTACATAAGCCACCACATTCGAAGTTTGTATGACTGCACATCCACTAATGTGATTTATGCCATCAAGTGCCAGCAATGCCCCCACTGCTGTGGATATTGGCCAAACTGGACAGTCTCTATGATGAAGGATTAATGGTTACAAATCAGATATTCTAAATGGTAACACACAGAAACTGTTGGGAAACATTTCAGCTTGCCCGGACACTCGCTAATGGAGCTAAATGTGTCTGTATTATTTCAGTGCAATTTCAAAAGTCCCCTGGAGAGAGAAACTACAGAAATGGGTTTCATTTATGAGTTTAACAGCTTGAATAGAGGTTTAAACAAAGACATGACATGGATAAGCTTCTACTTTCCACAACTTAATGATGTAAAAAGCCAAGCACCGGGTTCTTAGAATGCTTAGAGCCCGCTTGATTAGCCTCATTTAGCATGGACACTCTAATTGACTACATTTTTCTCCGTTTTTCCCCCTTTTCTTTCCCTCCCCATCCCTTCTCTTCCTCTGCTATTTATGTGCAACCTGGACCTTCACTCTATTCATCTTGAAGTGGGTTATGTTCACAAAAGCTCGTGATACCATTTACATTTTTGTTAGTCCCTAAGGTGCTGTAGGGCTATTCGCTGGTTTTTAAGTTGTTCCAGTTGTAGACTAACGTGGCTACTCCACTGAAACTAATAAAGGTTGTTTGTGATTCTGTGAAAACAACAACTAATTGATGCATTTAGGTTGTCTACTGACACAATTCCCAATAATCACATTGAGAATGTAGTGGCACCTGAGAAAATTGGTAACCCCATTAGTCATGCTGGTTGAACCTCTGTGGTCTAGGATTCTCTGAAATGGCAACATCTGTGGCTCAGCAGGACCACAGATGTTGCTGGACTAGAGAGCCCCAGTGACCAAAGTTGCTGGTGGTTGGGAGCAGGGCCAAATGGCGGGGCCAATGGGACACTAGAGTGGGTGGGACCTCTGAGCCCGCAACTGACAGGGCAGGGAAGTCAGTGGGGTGGGGTGAGGGGACCTTGTGGAGCAGCAGAGCCCTGATCTGGGAGCATAGCACTTCTAGATTCTGAAATATTCATCCAGGAGTCTGGAGAAGGAAAGAAAATGGTAACACTCCTGGATGATGCTCTGCTGTGACTGAGCCTCCATTATGCTTCCCAAGGTCCATTCTCACAGGGCAATAAGGATTGGCTCGTCCTGATACGTTGCAGATACCTGAATTAAATGAACACATTCTCTTTGCCCGTGGCAAAAGAGCAAACTTCACAGCTTGATGATGCACCATACACTGGGTCAGCCAAGAGCTGAGAGCGGATGCAATAGCTGCGAAAGAAGGGATGGTCTTCATGAAATTGGTGGAGAAGACGTCGAGGCTGGAGATCACATAGAAGTCAGGAAAAACATTTTCCATCCCTCTCCTGACAAGTAATGTCATTGTACTGATTCAAAACAACAGCATCAATATTTCCCTGGCATGGTCCACCAAGGTCACCACTCTCAGGCTTCCAGCTCCCCTGCTGTCACCTCCTTGGGTGGAGACATGTATATCTCCTCCTCATGACCACAGTATGACAAGGCTGAGCCTCTCGACCCTGTGAATGTCCCTGCAAAGTCCAACTGCTTCAGCAGGCTGATGTTACCATTTCTGAGGAGAAAAGTAAGTACCATGGTGAAGTTACCAGACAGATCTTTCTAAAGCAAGCACACTTATTCTTGAGGCAAAAGCATTGCAGAGAAAACAGTAATAAGCTTGTGCATGCCTTATTTTATTCTTACCATAGATCACACCAAATCCAACAATGGTCTTGTCTGGTGAACATTCTGTTCACATTCCATTAAGGGTTTTTCTGTGATTACCAGTTCATAACAACTGTTAACATAGAACAAACACAGTTGTGGATCCAAAAGTCCCTTCTTTGTACAACTTTCTGAAACTTGTCCTCATGTGAAAGGTGATCAGCAGACAAAAGCACCCCTTGCCCACCCAAGGGGAAAGTTTCAAATAGCTGAGTTTTTGTACAAGTGGAATAGGTGTACTTGCACAATACTCCTAGACATTTCCTATGAAATCTACTTTACTTTAAAATTTCAGGCCTATTTAGGCTGATTGTTTTGAATAGTCCTTTGAAGCTAATAACATGCTCCAAGGGTTTAGATGTTGCATTGTATCCCATAACAATACATAAGCATTGGAAATGTTAATACAATTAACTGCTAAAATATTTAAAATTTCACTCAGTGGGATTTCTGTAATAACTTCCTATCTTTATCACAGACACATTTCCAAGATGTTATGTTGGCAACTGCTGTTTGCTGGTGTAACCACCACCAGGCGGATTTGAACCTGGGACCTCTGGAGCTGAGTATAGGAACCTCTACCCTCTGAGCTAAAAGATAACTGCTTCTTAGCCCGTGCTGTAGGGGTCTCTTGATCTTAATCGTTGCTGTGGTCTAGGTACCACTTGCATTGCTCAGTAACCACACTAGGTGTGTGGAAGCAAAATGCAGGACAATGTAGCACTTTAAAGACTAACAAGATGGTTTATTAGATGATGAGCTTTCGTGGGCCAGACCCACTTCCTCAGATCAAATAGTGGAAGAAAGTAGTCACAACCATATATACCAAAGGATACAATTAAAAAAATGAACAAATATAGGTGTGTGGGTTACATAAGCATTTCTGGAATGCAAATAATGCTCATCTAAATTGGCTTCCTGTTACAAATCTGACCTTTCTTCTCAACAGAGTTTATTACTATGATTTCATGGAGTACAGTGTTCCCAGATCATGCTTTCATTCAACAGGGGGCATAAGTGGTTTCCGTGGCGTTTCCAATGAGGCGCATATCTATCAGTTTAAAGTGGGTGTTGGGTATTTTTTGTTGTTGGAAATGTTACAGAGCCTGAATAACCCACCTGAGATCAGGGTTGCATTGTTCTAGACCCTGTCTAGGGATGTAAAAATGGTCTACAATAGTTAACCGTTGCAGGTGGGAGGCTATTCCAAAAAGTTGCATTGAGAGCTCTCAAGATGATACAAAGGGCATCTCTATGTATATAAACAAATTGCTCCCATCAGTCCAGTCTGCCCACCCCCCAGTTCAACAACGGAATGAAATGTGGTTGTAGCTGAGTTGACAGGAGACAACTCTGAGGGTAGACATACGGATGAGTAAGTCAACTCAAGGTGACTTGCATCAACCTAACTTTGGGTGTGTCTAGACTACTGAGTTTTGTCGACAAAAGTGGACTTTTGTCGACAAAACTATACCAGCGTCTACACTACCGCTGAGTTCTGTCGACATAACGTCGACAGAACTCAGCAGTTTTGTCGACGCTGGTATACCTCATTTTACGAGGCATAACACCTTCTGTCGACAGAGTTCTGTCGACAGAAGGTGTTATTGCCTGTAGGGTTGCGTCTAGACTACAGGGTTCTGTCGACAAAGCAGCTTGCTTTGTCGACAGAACTCAATGTGTCTGGACGCTCTTTGTCGACAGAAGTTTTGTCGACAGATACTGTCGACAAAACTTCTGTCGACAAAATGTGGTAGTCTAGACGTACCCTTTTTGTAATGTAGATCTGGCCCCTACTTGGTCACCTAAATCCCATTGACAGTTACAGGCATTTAGATGCCTGAGTTCCCAAATCCCCTTTCAAAAACAATATGGTTCCTAAGTCAGTTAGGTATTTCAGATCTGAGCACAGCAAGGCCTACATACCTTCAAAAAACTGGGCCTTATGGGACTTGTCCAAGGTTACAAAGAAGGTCTTGGTAGAACGGGGGGTTAACGTCAGACCTGCTGACCTATTCCAGTGCCTTAATTACATGACAGTTCTTCCTTCTGTTGCTTTACAGGCCCGTGATTACCTCTTGGGACCCTCTTTCACTCTACGTACTTTTCTGTATGTTAGCCTAGTGGGAGTAAGCAGCTGAAAGTTCCAAATGAACATTTCTGGTCTGGAAGGAGCTGTCACATAATTTTTCTGTCTAACTGATCCTCTGTTCTGTGAATATTGTGCTGACAGTCACGGTGCTTTATCAGTAGCAAGAAGACCTCCTTTTTAATTACATTTTTTTTTTTAGCTCCACTAGCCCCATTCAGACATATGGATTTTACAATTTTCTTCATAACAAGGGTGCTGGCACACAGCATACTGTAAAGAAGATGCTATATACATATGCTGATTGATTGAGTTATACTTTTATGTCAGAGTTTCCAGGATACCAAAAAACATTTAGGTAATTTAAAGTCATCTGGGAAAAATTCATGATTAGCTAGCTATTGATGTTTACTTGCACTATAGCAAGAGGAAAAAGGGATGTAGTTGTGTTAAGTACTTTCTCTAGTGCCTTTATATCTTGACAAATGTGCCGTGCCTATCCACCAACAGATGGAGCACACAGCTGTTCATGGAACATAACTAGTCTCTGGAAAAGAAGGAAGTGGGATTTTACTGAACCAAAAATTGGATCCCCCCTGACCTATTAGAAAATTTATGATAGAAGAATTGATATATTGATACGCATTATGGGTGGGGAGTTCTAAGCACATATTCATACCTTTTTCTTAAGCTGTGCCACTAATATATTTTCTCAGTACGTGTTTATGCTTACCTTTTGTACGTTGTGAAAGCTATTCATTTTTTCTTCCAGCTTAGATTGCATTACAGAGTTGCAGGGTCAATTTTTAGAGTAAGAGTCAAGTATTTATTGCTATTGTTTGTAAAGGGGCATTATAGGCGGTGGGGGAGAGAAATAAATGAAGCTAAGAGCATGAGTTGCCACTTTCAAGCACTCTTGTAGACATGCATGTTTTATGTCTTTAAAACAAAACGAAGTAATCCATTAAGCATGCAATGCTAAGAGGAATTTTATGTCATCTATAAATATAAGTGAATTTTTTCAACTTCAAATCCCAGTATAGACACGTTTTATTGTTGCCGTCAAAGTGATGTGCACAATTTAACTTCAGCACCAGCTGTAACTTTATTGAGAGTTTAATAATGAATAAAATATATGCTGGCAACAAAAATCCAACTTACATAGAAATACCTGTAGGACCCAAACCAGAA
The DNA here is from genome assembly GCF_049634645.1 of Pelodiscus sinensis. Classification (NCBI taxonomy): domain Eukaryota; kingdom Metazoa; phylum Chordata; order Testudines; family Trionychidae; genus Pelodiscus; species Pelodiscus sinensis. Next base: position 4,999,880 of record NC_134717.1, on the reverse strand, counting down.
TTTCCAAGAGGCAATCGGTGGTGGGGGTTCTGGGGAGGGGTTAGTCTGGTTTAAGGCAGGGCAAGAATATTTTGACAAAGGTGGTGGTTGTTGAAAAAGGCCAATTCACTGCAACCGAAACTTAGCAGGAAAGTCAGTTTTGATTAAACTGTGAGGCCACATCTGGAGGATTGTGTCCAATTCTGGGCTCCCTATTACAGAAAGGATGTGGGTGCATTGGAGAAAGTTCAATGAGTGCAACAAAAATGATGAGGGGGCTGGAGCACATGATTTATGAGGAAGGCTGAAGGATTTGGGCTTGTTTGGTCTGCCGAAGGGAGGAGTGAGGGGCCTTGAGAGCAGCCTTGAACTACCTAAAGGGGGGTTTCCTGCGAAGATGGAGAGAGACTGTTCTCGGTGACAGATGGCAGAATGAGGAGCAATGGTCTCAAGTTGCAGTGGAGGGAGATCTAGGTTGGATATTAGCAGTGCTTTTTTGTTTTAAAAAAAAAAAAGTATGTTGAGCAAAAAAAAAAAAAAGCAGTGGGGCCAGCATTGCCATTTTAAGAGATGCAGACTGTCGACCGTTTTCATTACAGAGGTGCTGGTATGCTCAGCTCTTTCCAGGTAAGCTCTGACTGGAGGTGCCCGTACTGGGTACTACTGTCACAAAAAAGCACTGGATATTAGGAAAAACTATTTCCCTAGGAGGGGGGGTGAAGCACTAGAATGGGTTCCCTAGGAATGTGGTGGAATCTTCATCCCTAGAGGTTTTAAGTCCCGTCTTGACAAAGCCCTGGCTGGGAGGATTTAGCTGGGGTTGGACTTGATGACCTCCTGAGGTCCCTTCCAACCCTAGGATTCGAATTCATTGACTCAAAATTGTTGTAAAAAAGTGAAAGTGGTCAAAGTCCCCGTGACAGAGCCTGCTAGGCCTTTTCCACCCCGTGCTGGGGGCATCAGTGCCTGGCCCTCCCCACTCAATGAAAAATCAATCAGACTGGTCATGCAGCAACTCAGTCCTCTAAACGCCTACAGGGGGAGGAAATATTGTCCAATCACAAACCAGCAAGTGAGTTAAGAAGCCTTCCCTGCTTTTTGCTTAGGAGCGGAGCTGGATAAGGCTGGGGATAAGAGGTGCTCCTTGGTCTAGGTTTAGGATATCCTGCTAAGGGTTGCAACTATGCACTTTGCATTTTGAAGGGTATTTTCCTCTTTCTTAAAGGTGCAGACCCTCATATCCCAAGTTGCTATTTTGCTACTTGATTGTTTAGCGACTGTCCAAGCTCACAGCCCAGTCAGGCCCGGTATGATTATTTGCAAGTGGTGCAAAAAAAAAAAGCCCATTGTGCATGAGACCTGAGCAAAGCTCTATATTTAATACTGCAGCACACCCATAAGGGACTTCATTAAGGGGTTTGGTGTAAAATGGATGGACATCTTTTTGACAATGAATTTAACACGCATTCTAATTCACAGATTTTTTTTAAGGCCAGAGGGAACAATTATGATCCGCTCATTGGGCCTATAGAATCTCCCCAATAATTTTGTCATTGAGACCATAACTTTCATTTGAGCTACAGCATATGTTGTGTTCTTTTTTTAAAGACACCCAGTCTTGATTTAAAGACTTCGTGGGATGGAGAATTCCCCAGTTAAGGGGTGCGAATAATTAATTCTCCTCATTGTCGAAACATCAAGGACTTATTTCAAGTCTGAATTTATCTAGCTTCAACTTCAAACCATTATTCATTTTTTTTTAATGCAAGAAACCTCCGGGAAGATGATTCCTGTCTTGAGTGCTACAAGTCTGTTTTTTTTCCTTATCAGAGTATCATGCAGGGCTAAGTCGAATCCCCTACAGAAACCTAAATATATTTTGTCAACACAACCCCCTTTCTCAAGCAAACTTGAAATCCATTCCAAAAACAGCATGTTTAACAAAGATCCATTTACTAGAAAATGATATTGATTGGTGTTAATTATGACACCACGCTTTTAATTCCATAGGGTTCATCTACACTACGGTGCTAGCTCAAAATCAGCTACGCAATTTGAGTAATGCAAATTGCGTACCTTATTTTGAGCTTATTTGAGATAGTCTATTTTGAAATTTGGTGCTGTATAGACGGCGCCAAATTTTGAAATAGACCGCTATTCCAACAAGTCCCTTAATCCTCATGGAATGAGGTTTACCGGGACGTCCAAATAGCGCACCCATTTTTTCAGTTAAATTTCAAAATAATGGGTGTGCTGTCAAGAAGCGGAAAATGCTATTTCGGGATACTGGAAGTATCACGAAATGGCTCCACAGTGTAGATGCACCCTCGTTGACTGTAAGCCTTTCCATGACCTTCCCTGCATCTCTCTGTCTAACCAGCCTCCGAACAAATGAAATGGGGTCATGATCGCTGGCTGTTTTGTTGTCACTTTCTGCTATTTACTCTTTATGTACTTTGCCAATCCACTGTCTAAAATGGGGTAACTCAATGCAAAGCATCAACCATTTCGAGAAAAGGCCGTGTCTGAAACAACAGAGAACGATCCTGGAGAATGAGGAGAAATGTTGACAGAGCTGTGTGAAAAATTTGTATAGATCTTGATTGAGACCCGCATTAATACTTGTCATTCTCCTGAGCATGGAAATTAATGCCGTGGCACTTCAACAATACTGAATACATCTTGAGACTGATGACTTGATTTTTTTCAGTCTTTACACAAGCTCCTAGATCAGGGCCCAGAACAGGAACACAAAACGGCATGTGTGATTCTGTAATGAAGTCATGAACATAAGCCTTTTTAATCCCATCATGAAACCTACACCCTGTTTATCATCTTAGATGCTTTGTGGAAGATTAGCAAGCGTGATCAAGTGCTTTGCTGCTGGTGAATTGACTTGCTTTCTTCTCATGTTATGGGTTTCAGCAATACATTTTGCATGCTACATATAATGAGTATTTGAATCTTATCAAAGGCCTTTCTAGCAGTGGGACAAGTTCTGCTCTTAGTTCTGCTAGTCTAACTTCATTGTGCCAGTGAGATTCTTCCTGATTTACACCATTGTAACTCAGAGCAGGATGTAATAGTGTGTTTCTGCTTATGATCTGCAATTCTCTATTTGTCTTCCCTTGTGATTAGGGGACATTTTGTACAACCATTTAAAATTTTGTACTTTGGATAAATGATTGGGGGAGAGGTGTACTGGCATGCCTATGCACTTTAAATGAATATTTGTGCTCGTAACTTTAATGTAATATTCTCTGTCTGCAAGGTGGTTAATTTTAGGGTTACGTGGAAGTCTGCTTGGTAGTCCAAATCGGAAGGATCTGATTGTGTCTGACACTTGTGTGCATATACATAGGAGGTAATCTGTCCTGTGTGCCGAGTTGCCCGCCTGTGTGGGTATCCAAAAGAGCTGGCCAGGCCTTTGGGGCCCCAAGAATGGCTCTTCCCTTGAGCCTTTATGTATAAATTAGTCAGGAGGAGGAAGGATGGGACTGCGGCCTGCAAGCCAGTCCATAAATCTGTGCTGCTACAAGCCGGTAGCTTCACCCTGGAAACGGGAATGCGGCTCCCCCCTCTTGTGTCCTCAGGAGCTCAGGGAAGGAGTTTGACCATAAATGGCCTGCTCTACCCCTAAATGCCGGTTGGCAGCTTAGCGGCACAAAAAGGAATCCAGTGACTTCACTCAGCTTTGTATCCGGCTCTTACTTGCCAATGTGGCTGAGTTAACGTGACTGTCAAATCATTTGGGTTTTATTGCATCTTGAGTTCTGTAACCTTAATGTGTCATTCAGACATTTTTTTTCCTATAATTGCATTTATATTAGGGATAGTACTCGTGACATCTGAGATCTTGCTAACCCGCAGGACTTTTCCAGTAATTAACCCCTGTTTCCTCCCTGGGCGATTCTGTTAAAATGAATAGTTTTGTACCCATAATGAAAGCTTGTGCTATAACCTTGGATGTGTATTCAACAGTCAGCTGTGAAAAAATTTGCTTTGACTGACTTCACCCTTATTCAAACACTGTGGGCTTCAAACTTCAGCTGCTGCATAGCAGGTTATGGGGTTCAAGTTCTGTTCTGGAGAGACGGTGAAATAAGGAGCAGAGAGGAAATAAGTTAGCTCAAGTGTATGTGGGAGGGTCAATGTTGGTCTGCTGCATCTACCTCTTTGGGTTGGAGACTGAGGAGGTCTTCCAGCCTCATTAAGCAATACAGGATTCTCTTTAGGTACAACGTAATCCTCTCCCCCTGCTGTCATGCATCCCTCTATTTGTAATTTAGCATGGAGGTAAGATGATATCACTTCCACTCCCACATTCCAAGCACTTCCTGTCTGTGTGGGCTCAGGGATTGTTGGGGGGCATTGCTCCAGTCTTCTATGGGAACTGTGGAATTCTACACACACAGAGTGAGGGTAAGATCAGTTTGACTTGGAATTATTGATGGACTAAAATTGTCCTAAAATTCTGACAAATATGTCCATGTACTCTACAATAGTTCAACAGAACCTGAAGGTGTTTCCTTAAGACTTCCCCTTCCATCCAATGAATCACTTCTGGGCTTATATATCTTCAAAATCTACTACAAAATTGGAAGGGTTTGTTTGAAAAGTGGTTATTCCCTAGGCAAATCAACCCCTCTTCCTCCCTTGCTAGCTTGTAGTCATCCAAAGAAAAGTAGGTAGAGGAGCACAAACATTCAAGAGTTGTGCATAATTTTTGGTGGTCCCAACTGGACATATGGAAGGCTTAACTGTCAGAGGTGCTAAGCAATTGCTGCTTCCATTGACTCTAGTTAAGAGTTGGGGGCAAAGTCAACATCTCTGGAAATCAGTCCTTAGATGTCTCCAGTTGGGGCTACCATAAGTAGAGATTAGTCATGACAATGAAAGACTGGGTATTTGGTTGTCTCTGTTATTTTGCTAACTTAAGAAACTGCCTGTTCTGATATTTCTCTAGAACCTTCTCTGACGATCGGTTTACCACACACAGACCCACTCAAAATGTCAGCTTAATAGAGTGTTAATAGTTTTAAAGATCACGTAGGTTTGAGTGTGTTTTTTTCCCCCAAACAGTCCCACGGAGCCAAATGCTTCCCACTTTTTATTTGACATCCTCTTTATTTCTCTCTTGTTTCTTAGATAATTGTGATGATGCACTAGTATCCTCCTTGCCGCCGACAGCCTTTGACAGCTCCTCACAGCTCTTCAGCATTCACGGTCCCACCTTCGCCAAGCTCAACAGAAGAGATGGTAAGGTCACTGTGTGAAATGCCCATGACAGTTTTTTATTACAGTTTTAGTGAATAATTCATTCTGGGGTAGAAGCCTGTGGAGGGTTCAGCGTCTGCCTAACTGACTTGAATCATCTCTTTGTGCCACTCAGATGGCGTTAGTTGAAAATAGCTCATGACTGTGTGGAAAAAGCCACTGTTGCTTACAGCCAGCTAAGTGGGAGATGAAGTAGACTCCTTTAGTCACTTTTAATGTCTGTTGTAGGTCCTGCAGTCCCAGGAAGAAGTAGCCTGGATGAGGTCCACGATCTCCACACTAGACCAGGCAGGCGCCCGCCTCTTGCGGACCTAGGCAGGCTCCTGGGAGGTGCCAGCCTGGTCCCGGGAAGAGGCAGAGGGCTGGGTGGCAGCTGGTAGCTGGCTTGTGCCGTGCCAGGTGCAGGGTCTGCTGGCTGGGTGCTGGCAGGCTTGCACCTGGCACGGGCACCGTAGCCAGCCCGTGCCCCTTTAAGGGCTCCGGAGCCGGGAGGGGGGCAGACAAGTTTCCCTGGTGGTGCCCAGAGTGGCCACCAGGGAAAGCTGGGGAGGGCTAGCCTCCCACTAGTTCGAATTAAGTGGCTACACAGCCCTTAATTCGAACTACTTAATTTGAACTAGGCGTTAGTCCTCGTAGAATGAGGTTTACCTTGCCCGAATTAAGCGCTCCGCTAGTTCGAATTAAGTTCGAACTAGCAGTTTGCCTGTGTAGCGCCTATCAAAGTTAATTCAAACTAACGGCTGTTAGTTCGAATTAACTTTGTAGTGTAGACATACCCTCGGGGACACCCTCCCTTTCTGTGCTTCTCAGAGGAGAGCTGAAGTGAAGTGAGGATTGTCTGAGGTATGGCTAGTGGGTTTACAGTGGGACTTCAAAAAGGTCAAACTCTAGCTTAGCAGGGAACATAAGAATGACCATATGGGGTCAGACCAATGGTCCGTCTAGCCCAGTTATCTGTCTTCTGCCAGGTGCTTCAAAAGACGGAATGAACAGAGTAGGGAATCATCATAAGAACGGCCATACTGGGTCAGACCAAAGGTCCATCTAGCCCAGTAGTCTGTCTGCCGACAGTGGCCAGCACCAGGTGCCCCAGAGAGGGTGGACCGAAGACAATGATCAAGCGATTTGTCTCCTGCCATCCCTCTCCAGCCTCTGACAAACAGAGGCCAAGGACACCATTTTATCCCCTGGCTTTTTATGGACCAAGTGATCTATCCGCTGTTTTCCATGCCCAGCTTCTGGCCAGCTGAGACTAGGGACACAATCCCTGCCCATCCAGGGAAACAGCCATTGATGGACCTCTTCTCCATGAATTTATCTAGCTCTTTCTTGCACCCTGTTATAATCTTGGCTTTCACAACACCCTCAGGGGCAGAGTTCCACAAGCTGACTGTTTACTCCTGTTGTTTGTTTTAAACCTGCTGCCTATTAATTGCAGTTGGTGAACCCAAGTTCTTGTGTTAATGAGAAGGAATAAATAACTTTGACTTAATTAATTTCCCCACACCTGTCATGATTTTATAGAACTCACGCCTATCTCCTATTGTCCTCTCTTTTCCAGGCTGTAAAGTCCCAGTCATATTAATCTCTCTCTCTATGGAAGCTGTTCATACCCCTACTCATTTTCTTGCCCTTTTCCAAAAGCTGCCTATTGATATTTTTGATGGTGTATTGAGAGCTGCACAAAGTAGTCAAGATGTGGGTGTATCATAGGGTACGTCTAGACTACCGCGTTTTGTCGACGGAAGTTTTGTTGACAGATACTGTCGACAAAACTTCCGTCGACAAAGAGCGTCCAGACACATTGAGTTCTGTCGACAAAGCAAGCTGCTTTGTCGACAGAACCCCGTAGTCTGGACGCAACCCTACAGGCAATAACACCTTCTGTCGACAGAGTTCTGTCGACAGAAGGTGTTTTGCCTCGTAAAATGAGGTTTACCAGTGTCGACAAAACTGCTGAGTTCTGTCGACGTTATGTCGACAGAACTCAGCGGTAGTGTAGACGCTGGTATAGTTTTGTCGACAAAAGTCCACTTTTTTCGACAAAACTCGGTAGTCTAGACACACCCATAGATTTAAATAGAGGCAATATGGTATTTTCTGACTTATCTTTCCCCTTCCTAATGCTTTCCAACATTGTTTGCTTTTTTGATGGCTGCTGCACGTTGAGTGGATGTTTTAAGAGAACTACGCTCAGTGACTCCAAGTTCTCTTTCTTGATACCAGCTAATTTAGATACCACCAGCAGGCTACCTCTGTGATTAACCCAAAACAGTAATCTTCTACGGGTCTCCCTGTTCATATTTGCTTCATGGGTTAGCATTGCCACAAGTCACATTTTGGGGATGTCATTTCCCCCTGCTGTGGACTGTGCTTAGATTGAAACAGGTAGATTTGGTCTTGGTTTCAGTTTTCAGGGAGATACTTAGTTTCATTAGTCAGGAGATTGCATGATTCAGGGGTTCCCCCCCCCACACCATCTCCCCACTGTTTCTACCATTTATTTGTGCCCCCGGCCCCCTTGCTCCATTCATCTGAAGAAGTGGGTTGTGTCCACGAAAGCTCATGATACCATCTATATTTTTACTTAGTCTCTTAAAGTGCTGCAGGATTATTCATTGTTTCTACACTCACGAGATGCTTATACAAAAGAAATAAGGTTTGGTTTGGTTTTTAAAAATGTCAAGCCTGAAATTTCTACTCTAGACCAAACAATCATAGAACTGGAAGTGAGCTCACGAACTCTTTTATTCTTGTCCCCTGCACTCATGGCAGGACTAAGTAGTATGTAGAGCATCCGTGACAGGAGTTTGTCTAAGGCTCTAACCTGCTCTTAAAAATCTCCTGTGATGGAGATTTCACAGCCTCCCTGGACAATCTATTCCGGTGTTTAACCACCCTGACAGCTAGGAATTTTTTCCTGATCTTCGACCTTGACCTCCATCATACCAAAGGTTGAGAAAAGAGCTCAGTAAACTGACAGACCTTTTATAGGGCAACTCCCAAGTGATGAAATCTTTAGTTGAACGTGTTTTCCTTCTACCTTGCCCCGTTGGGTACAGCACTGACTTTTCAAGCTCCCCAACACTTAATCACACGCCTCCTCCAAACTCCATGCAAAAGGCCTGATGATTCTGATTCTAAAATTTATCTCCCCTCCGGGTCCCCCTTTTCTTGGGAGGGGCCGTTTTTTTTTTTTCAGGAGGAAGCTACACTTTTGCTTAGTGTCATCTCTACTTTTGCTTACACTACCTCTGCAGCAGCCTTTCTTGTCTTAACCTGATGCAAAATGGCTCTCCCACCACCATCCCCAAAAAATCCTTTTATCTCCTCCTGCAGGAGTCACTTGTTCTGTTGTTCTACCTCTGCTGGCAATTTACTGTTACTCCCATTCCCACCCCTTCAATCAAGGGAAGGAAGCTTCTTCTCTCCTGGGATAGCAAACCCAGAGCCAATCTTTCCTATACACAATTGCACAGGGCACCTGAAAATTTGGGGCACCACTGGGTCTTAATGTCCACCCACCCGCCTCTTCCTGCCCCTGTCCTGGGGCTCTGATTCCTCTGGAGAGGATCTAGTTAACTTAAGTGACAAAGCCCGTCAGAACAACTAGCAGAACATTGATCCCGTGAAAGTCCATTCAAGTGGCTGTGAGACCATTTAACAGGCATTTGCTAACACCAGATCTATCCCATCAGTAGGAGTGTTAGGAGTCTTCAGGACCTTAGTTTACAATTTGATTTTAAATGATTTCATTAGTACAGTGCTGAAGATTATAAAAATCACAGCTCTTAAAAAAAGGTTCTCTTTGGCAGACATAGAGGGCTCCAGTTTAACAGCAATGTGTAGGGCTCCATAAATCTCAAGGACAGCCCTGTGGTATTCAAAGTAGCACAATAGGCTTGCTCAGGGATGTTATAGCTGTTTTGTTCCTTCTGGAATCTCTCCCATACTCCATGATTTTTCATGGCTCAAAAATTGCCACAGTCAGCTCCTAGTACCTTGAAGACCTCTAACTTATCTAAGGAATATTTAACTGGTTCTTTTCCTATTTTAGCTTCTGACATGATCTGTAGAAAAATCCACAGGCGTTCAGTTTCTAAAGTTTTCAAGAAGCATATAGTTATTTAAAAATATTCTTCTGCTCTTTGTATAACTACCTCATTATCATTTGTATAAAAATAACCATATACCAGGAATTTCAGAATAAGCTACTGGTACTCAAAGTAGCAAGGAACAGTGTCTCAATAGGCACGTGTCTCTAGCTGCAACCTGATTGATATATTTTAATACAAAGAGGCATGCAACATATGGAGACAAAATATCACCCAAATCTACATTAGCAGCAAGCTTGTAAAATTGTCAACTCGGTGCTGTAATAGACGACAATGCATTGAAGGCTGTTGAATAAATAATGAAAGGCTTTTGTTAGAAAGATGCGCAGGACTGAAATGTTATAGTAAAACTCTCTGGATCAAATGGGGTTTTTTGTAATGGGGCTCCATCCAAGTGTTAAAATGAGTGAAAGGTCTCATTCCAAATCCGGCTAACTGTATGTTGGATCTATTAATGCAGTCAATCTCCTTCTCGTTCTCCTCATTCTGGTAAATCTGATCTTTGGAAGGGATTTCTCAAATTGATTTTTTTATTGTTGTTGGCTGCACGCAAATAAATAAATGAAAAAGGACTAATTGCTATAATAAGATGAGGTTTCCTTCGATTTCCCCATCAACTCTCCGCCTGAGCACTCCATGTAGATAATTGTGGCTTAGAAGGAATCTGTCTTTCTCTGTTGCATATGATTTTTGTTTTCTGGCGAGAGAGTGTTTTGATCTGGGCATTAAAGTAAGACACTGCGGCAGGGAAGCACTTATTTTCAGCGGGAAGTCCAAGAGTCGGTAGCACAATATGAAGCCCACAGAGTTGTTCAAAGAGGTGGGCAAGCGTTTGTGTTGTTTCACATTAATAACACCCTAAGTCCTGCAGGCATCCTAAGCAGCACTAACGATTATCATCATCATAAATGGATTGCAGAAGACGAGGGGTGCAAAGTGCCATTTTCACAACAATTTGTTCATGTTGCTGGGTGTGTTCTTTTCAGTTTATTTTTGGGCCGCCAGCCTTGGAATGATCTTGCAGCTTGTATGTCTCTAGCATTATAATTTGTTGCCATGGAGAACATGCGCTTATGTATCAGGCTTCTCATGCTGCCAGAGACCCTTTCGCCCATACCTGTCTGCCAAACCTCCAGCTTATTGAACAGAAGAGAATAATGCCAGAGCTATGCAGAAAACTTGGACAGGTGGGGATTTCCTCTTTCTTCCGACATGTGCCCAGAACTTGCATCCAAGCCAATGACAGCTGGGCAGGAAGACTATCCCTCTTGATTGTGATGCTGCAAATGGCTAAGCCCCCGGAAAATTCATTAATCATCTCATCCTTCTAATTTTAATATGGGAGATGTGATGATCTCATGCATATTTTACCACTTGAGAGCATGCCATTAAAGAATGTCTAAATAGACCAGGCGTAATAAATGCCACATTCTGTCTGTTTTATAATTACCCAGCGCTGTTAATAAAAGAGATTCATCTAACCATGCCTGAAGCACAGTTGGCTGTGGTGTTTTAACCCCCTCCCTTCATATTTCATCCCCCACCTTCCAGCGCGTGCCGTAAAGTCAACTTCAATTTTCTTGTGCCTAACTGCTGGCATATGTTCCCTGGAGTGTACATATCACAAGAGAGTGGCAGCCCAGATGGCAGAATAGGAAGTGTCACCCTCCAAATGTGCATATTAACTATATATTTAAACCGGCGGCGGGGTTGGGGGAAAATCCCCAGGGAATCATGTGGGGAATGGAAATATACATGCCACGCTTTTTTGGCAGGGCTTGAAAGTCTATTTTCAAGCTGCTCCCATATGTAGATGCGATCAGGAAGAGTGAATATATTTACCTTAGCAGCCACTGCACCACCTGGTGTAGCTTCGGGCTGCCTAGCCCTTGAGTACAGCTACGGAGGAGGATGTAGATGGTTTGAGCCTGCCTATTCTTTCACTGGAGCGGGTGAATGGGGCGAGGTGGGGACATGCTTTGGGTCTGCCCCTAATCCAGGGGTGTCCTCATTTTGCTATTGCTACATGCCCACCGTAGATTACCACCTGCCTGGAAGGAGGAGGAAGCTGTGAGGAATTCCTTGCCTGAGGCACTTATGCTTCCTGGGGTGGCTCCGAGGGTGCTGTGAGGAACAGCTACTGTTGTCATGATGTGAGTGAGGGTGTAGCTGTGGAGGCCATTTTGGAAGCAGGGTTCTGGATTGCATGGGTCAGAATAGAATGACCGGCCAGAGCTGAGGGATGGCTCTTTCGGATGCTGCCTTACACATGCCCATCTGGTCAGCGATGCCAACGCCTTGTGGAGTTTTTCATCCCAGAAGATGTGCTGGGTTGGAAGGTCACTGCTTCCTCATGCAGTAGCCTCTTCATTTGTAGCTTTCTGGTTGCTGCTTGTGAGGAAGAGACCGGCAGGCAGAGCTGGGCTGAGTGCTACGGGTGTAAGTGTGTAATAAGAGCAATCAGGAAAGCGGATAAACATAAGGAATCTAGTCACTTTTTTTCCATATACTCACTGGAAGGGAAAGAAGGAAGGCCGAATTTTGATATCAGCCTTTTTATGGGCCTCCTATCTTCACGGGATGGTCCTGGTAACACTTTGAGCTTCTGATTGAGCAATGTGCTAACACGTATGGAGCAGGATTGTAATCATCCTTCATATGTCTGTAGTGCTCTTGTCTGCATGGCAGAAAATCTTTGGAGTGTCTTCAAAATTAGCTTTCACTCTTCTTGTTCTGTCCATTTTCCTAAGGTGCCCCTTTAGTTCCATGAGCATTTAATAGGAGCTGAAATTCGGTTTCAGTTGTGTCCAAACATTCTTCATGCCCATATGAAAGTCTTTCCGCTCTTAAAATCATCCTTTGTAAAATGTAAATGATGATTTAAGAGTCTTTATTTAAATAGTCCTCAAAGAAGATGTCATCTTTTCTTTTTTCTATCCTTGCAGAGGTTCTTCTTGTCTTTCAAGATTCTTGCTTACGCGTTGGCAGAATCAAATCAATTCCCAAAATAATATCAATATTGTGATACTCAACGTACTTCTTCATTAGTCGTCAGTGACCGCATCAAAAGTCCTTGTTTTTTTTTTTTACCTAAAACATACTATCGTTCATATACAAGTGGTATCAGGATGTGGTATAAAGTGCTTGCGTTTAGATACCAAATATTTGCGAATGACCGTGTTAATGGAAGCTGGTACCCAGGGCCGACTTATCCGTTAGTCACAGTACACACTGTGCCTAGGGCCCATGATACTTTTAGAGGCCCACAAAAATGTTTTAATTTCTTTTAAAATCAGAAGAAGAAAAATGAACTTTTAGGGTCGAAGAAAATGTTTTAATTTTGTTCTCACGTCAGAAAAAAATGAAACTTTTAGGGCCCATGAAAATCCTATTAAATTTTGCCTAAAACAGAAAAAAAGTTGAAGTATTTAAAGTTATATAAAAGTAATTTTTAATATTGATATTATTATGGTAGGAGGGCCCCACGAAGGCAAAAGTGCCTAGGGCCCACGAAAGTCATAATGCGACCCTGCTTGTACCAACTTGAGGATCCAAGGGACAGCAAAGGCTTTTACCTTTAGGAGTAAGTACGAGTTAGAAACAACCAATATTGTCTGTAAAATATTATCTACCATAAACGCATGCATTAAAGTTTAAAGAATGTAGGTAATTCTGCGTTGATAAAGAAATCCATTCCAGTAAGTGTATTAGCGGAAGGAGGAGCATTAGAACCGAACATTTTTCCTTGCCCCATGATGATGGGTAAAAAGTCCAATTTTTACAATTCTGTTTATAGCTTTGCAAACACATCCATTCCCATCAATCCTTTTTGAAATATCCCAGATAAAGACCATCCTTGCATTTTTACACAACCACATCTCTTTGTAAAACATCAATACTTTACAAAAGTTATGGTAGTTTTTTTAAAAAATATAAAAAACCCTAGTACTGTAGTATATTATGCACTGGGGCAGTGTCTTGTTCTTTGAGAAGGCACTCTTACTGGTAGACTTTATATCAAGTTATCTTTACTTTTACAATGTACTATTTGTAGTACATTTACAACATGCAATTAACGAATGCAATCAAGAATTCTACATCCGATAGAAATCACAATAGCTACCTCTCATGTACATTTTTCAAATCTTGCTAGAAAAGAGAAGAGACTATTAAAACAAAACAGGAACTATAAAACTGTGCCCCAGAATTTGTACAAATATATGTTGAAGTAAGAAATGCATTTTTATGACTAAGATGCCATCCTTTTTTTTTTTATTAAATGATGATGATTGGTTACTGTCGCCGGTTGACAGAAAGCAGTTTTCCCAGGAATTTCCTTAATTAATGTGGAACTTTCATTCAGTTTAAATAAGCAACCAAAGCCCTTAAACCTGTGAGCAATTAAATTTGCCAAACATCGTATATTTCAAAAGAATTGTACACCTAACTTACATTTCAATAAAGTTGGGGAATGCCTGAAATAAACTAAAATAAGATAAATGAGTATTTTTTATAAAGGACTATTTTGGTGCCAATGTTGAACTGCTGTGCCACATTTCTCTGATCTCTTCTAGGAGCTGGTGGCTGGTCTCCGTTGGAATCTAATCCACGACAGTGGCTTCAGATTGATCTGGGAGACAGAGTTGAGATAACAGCAGTTGCCACCCAAGGGAGGTATGGAAGCTCTGACTATGTAACAAGCTACATGCTAATGTTCAGCGATACAGGACACAACTGGAAGCAGTACAGACAAGAAGACAGCATCTGGGTATGTCTGAGTTTCTTTCCACATCAGTTGTTACCGTGAAATTGGCACATTCCAGGCAGACTTGGCCTCCTGATGTTTAGTTCGGGGGTTGGGCAAACTGTATGTTCTTTGGTTTAGCAAGTTCCACTTTGGACTAGATTAGCAAGCAGAACGGTTTAGCGGTGAGAGTGGGGACTCCCAATACAGGATGTTTGTTAGATATGGAGTCTCTGTGGCACGTTGCATTAAGCACTGAAGGCTAGATTGTGCTTCAGGCTACATGAACGTTTGAGGATGTGAGAGTCTTCCTTATGCTTCTGTGCACAGTGGGATTGGGAATTGGGTTATGTTGGGATATGTGTATGCAACCGGACTGCATACACCCTGCATGGAGGAGGTGGTCAGGCAATGAATAGAGTCTTGGACATCTGCCTCTCTTGCACTTGCTGGCCATAGTAGCTGAGCATGGGATGGAGTGGGGGAAAGGATGGGGTCACTGACAATGGAGGGCAAAGGAGTCTGTTGTCCTAGGGCCCGGCAATTTTAACAGGCCTGGAGCTCCTGCCTGCCTCCACGGCTACTTCAGCCATGGCAGCAACTGGAGCCCTGGGCCCTTTAAATTGCTGCCAGAGCACCCAGTGACACTGAAGGGCTGGATGGGGAGACTAGCCCTGAGGACCCGCCCCTTCCTCCTGAAGCCTATCCCTTCCTCCCTAGGGCTGACTTCTTCTGGGCACCAGGTGTCAGCTTTCCTTAAGGCTTAGGAATCTTGCCTCAGCCCTGGGAAGGGGAAGTAATGAGTTCCTGGTATAGGAAGAACTGGATATGTCTGAGGTGCAGTAACTATAAAGGTTATTCCTGTATTTTAGACACAGCCTTGAGTGTACAGAGTTCTATAAAGTTAGATTCTAGCCTTCAGAGTTGCTGTTTCTGAAGCTAACTGCTTGAATATATCTGCTGTGCCTTTAAAAGTTGGAGGATACTGTAATGAAACCAGTGTAGATGCTCCATTCATCTGAAGAAAGGGGTGAAACCCACAAAAGTTCATGATACCATCTACGTGTTGTGCTAATCTTTAAGGGGCTGCTAGACTCTTTGTTGTTTTTAAAGTTTTTCCAGCTACAGACTAACTCTGAAGTTTAGATGCTGTTAGTTGAATCAGGAAAAATCTCATTGGCTATTCCATTATGAAGTAAAACATTGCTAGAAAGTGGAAAGGACTTTGCAAAAATCCTTTGTGTCATGTATGAATAATTATCAAAAGGATTGTGTATGTTTTTTCCTCTGTTTGCTATACTATGGACCATGGGATCAAAGTCATATATTGAACTACAAAATGTGTGCTTGATGCTCAGTAAAATATGTTCCTGGAAAAAAAAAAGATGAGATTAAGATATGTTGAGTGAACTTCAGAAGTTCAGATGCACAGCTCAGCTGATTTGGAATATTTTGCTTAAGGAACCATCTGGTACAATTCACAAGAGCAGTTTATTCCATGAGATGTTTCAGAACTTGGTGGTTTATGGCTGAGCAAGGCTACAGAAATACTCTTGTTTTGTCTAGATTTTACTTCCATGTCTGGATAAATCCCTAGAAACATAGAAACATGCACAATATTGCAAGAAAGAAAAAAGGTTAACCTGATGGTCTCCCATTCTCTCCTGTTTCACTGTGCAACTTGGAGAAAGTGAGTTGCATTCTCCGTGCTTTCAGTTAGAAAACTTATGAACAAAAGATGGGCTTAAACTGCAAATGTAGCCCTAATTCTTCTCTCTCAATGGCATAAATCGAGAAGATTCCATTTAGATCAGTTAAACAACTCCTGTTAAAATAGAGTGAATTTAAGTGCAAGGGCCATTTGCGAACATCAACTTTTGATCTAGATTTGGACTTCCAACACTGGAAGAATCGAATTTAGTTTTTGGTCTTTCTTAAGTTTGTTCAAGAATTAAAAAATTATCCAATGTTTTTTGACCTACAACTGTTCTTCGGTATTACACAAGGGTCTGTTTGAGAGATGGGAAAATTAACTTTAATTTATTTATTTTTTCAAAATATGACTTCTTAGGAGTGAACTTGCCTTCTTTCCAAAAGCTTAGAACCAGTTTTTCCTGTTAGAAAAGTTTACTTCTAAAAGAGAAACTTAAAAGACAACTGGTAAAATTTACAGTAGCAAATCTTCATGCCCTAAGGATCCAATTTAGAGAGTTTCTGATCTGGCACTGAGTCTTGCGTACCAAAATAAGAATATGCCCAGCAGGCATTCAGCAGTAGATCAGGATTTATGAAGGAGCTGAACTCGCCCACGTTACTAAATAATCAGGCGTGAAGGTGCTTCTAGGAAAAACCTTGTGACACCACTTCCAAAGCCTCTGTAGGTTTGCGGACTTCCTATTTGAAAGGCGATGTTACAAAATTTGGAGGTGTACACAATTTGAGAATAAATAGATTATTTTTGCAGCAATGCAAATATGAAATAGAATTTGGGTACAAAGAAGAAAATGATTGGTGTATTTTCTTGCCGCATGATAGCTTTCTAAATTAAAATATTTATAATGTGAT
Source organism: Pelodiscus sinensis (assembly GCF_049634645.1). Taxonomy (NCBI): domain Eukaryota; kingdom Metazoa; phylum Chordata; order Testudines; family Trionychidae; genus Pelodiscus; species Pelodiscus sinensis. The sequence continues at coordinate 4,983,200 of NC_134717.1, read as the reverse complement.
TCCCAGCAGTGTAGGCATCACCATGTAAACCATCCCTGATGGGAACTGGTCCAACCCAATCTTAAAAATCTGCAATTATTTTTTTTTATTAATTAAATTTGCCACAGCCTCCCCAGGCAAATTTATTGCAGTACCTAATCCCACTGACACCAAGTTTTTCCAAATGTCCAAACTAAACCTCCCTTGATGTGATTTAAACCCATTGCTTTTTGTCCTATCCTTCAGAGATTAACAAGGACAATTTTAAAACCTTTGATGTACTTGAAAATAGCTACCACGTGCCCTCTCAGTGGTCTCTTCTCCAGACTAAGCAAATCTGGCTTTTGTTTTCAGTCTTCCCTTTCTAGACTTTTAATCATTTTTGCTGCTCTTCTTGGGGCTTTCTCCAGTTCTTTCTTGAAATGTGGTGCCCATAGGGTTGCCAGGTGTCTGGTATTCACCTGGACAGTCCCATATTTTCGGCTCCTGTCCGGTAAAAAAAATTCAGAGAATACCAGACACCTAAGATATTGGCCAGGACATCTTTTTCCCCGGCCAGGAGATGAAAATGCCGGGCACCTGGCAACCCTACAAACACTCAGTGCCTGGCCTCCCCCCCACACCTGAGCCCTCCCTGACCCCAATACCCCCAGCCCCCGATGCCAGCCCCCATGCTTACCCCAAGGCTGCTGGCACAAAATGGCTGCCGGCCAAAAGACCTAGGGTCTTAGTGCTCAACCGCTCTTCTGTTCCTATCCCTGCACTCACATGCTGTTTTAATGCTGTTTTATTTTTTTTTTATTTTTATTTTTTTTGGCTTAAGTCCTTGGAGTCCCTATTTTGCTCAACAGCTTCGGTCTCCCCACCCCCCTTTTTTCCCTTCAACAGAATTTTTTCCTGGTGTTTTTTTTTCGGGGGGGGGGAAGGGGGGAGGTGTTCAGCTTTTTTCTTTCAACCGTCTGGCAACCCTAGGTGCCCAGAACTGGACACAAGACTCCAGCTGAGGCCTAATCAGCATGGAGTTGAATGGAAGAATTACTTCTTGTGTAATGCTTACAGCACTCCTGCTAATACATCCCGGAATAATATTTGGGATTTTTTCTTTTTGCAACCGTTATGTTGGTGATATACATTTAGCTTGTGATCCACTCTGATAGCCAGATCCTTTTCCATTGTACTCTTACTAAGCAGTCACTTCCCACTTGGTACGTGTGTAAACTGATTGTTCCTTCCTGAGTGGCGTACTCTGCATTTGCCCTTACAGAATTTCATCCTATTTATTTCCGGCCATTTCTTCAATTTGTCCAGATGATTTTCAATTAATCCCCCACGCCTCCAACTTGGGATTGTCCACAAACATAAGAGTATTCTCTATGCCCGTGGTTCTCAAAGTGTGGTCTGTGGACCACTAGTGGTCCATGGCCATCTTGCAGGTGGGCCACAGGCTTGTGGCTCAACACCCCCACAGTGGTCCCCCTCCCGCCCCATGAAGTTGGAGCATTATCACCCCACATCCCCACCCTGCTCCTGCACCCTCCCTCCTAGAAGCCCCACAACCCCAGCCTGCTCCTGCATCCAATCACCCCCCCCATCCTCAGCCTGCTCATGAACCCAACCTCCCACCCAGCCCCACCTGCTTCTGCTCCCTGCTTCCCAGCCAGACCTTGCACCCCCACCCTCTCCTGCACCCATTTTGACATCATGGGTGGTTGGCTGGTGGTCCACGGAAAGGTCTGTGTCGAGCGAGGTGGGCTGTGGGCCGAAAAGTTCGAGAACCTCTGCTCTATGTCATTACCTGAAAAATTGTGACGGTGTAGAATAGAACTGACCCCTCCTGGATCCCATCTGACATGCTCTTCCAACTTGATTGACTGAGACGGCACAGATAAATGCTCCCCGGGAATTGTTTTCATTGAGTTATAACCCACCTTATATTGGCTCCGTCTCAGTTGCATTTCTACAGGGTTTTTTATGAGTGAGTTACGCAAAAACATATCACAACTACTACTAATGGCAAGATGTACCACAATTACTGCTTGCCTCCATACATAAGGCTTGTTACCCTGTCAAGGAAAGCTGTTACATGGGTTTGACACAATTTGTTCTTGACAAATCCAGGCTGACTGTTACTTGTCTCCTTATCTTGTACGTGTCTGCAAATTAATTGCTTGTGCCTTTATATTTGCACATACTGAAGTTAAGTTGACTGCTCTGTAATTCTCTGGATTGACTTTATTCCCTTTTTTTATAGATTGGCCTTACATTTGCCCTTTTCCAGTCCTCTGGAATCTCACTCCTCTTCCATGACTTTTCAAAGATAATCGCTAATGGCTCAGATATCTCCTCAGTCAGCTCCTTGAGCATTTCTAGATATGTCATCAGCCCCTGGAGATTTGATAACATCTAACTTGCCTAAGCAATTTTTAACTTGTTCTTTCCCTATTTTAGCTTCTGATCCTTCTTCCTTTTCACTGGCATTCATTAAATTTGACGTGCATTTGCTAATAAACTATTTGGTGAGAGCCAGAACAAAAAGGTATTTAGCATTTTTGCCATTTCTACATTTTCTTCCCCTGTTATTGTCATCTTCCCCAGGCTGTGTCCAGACTCAGGGGTTTTTTTGGGAAAAGTAGCCTTTTCCCGAAAAAACTTCCCCTGCGTCCAGACTCAAGCCACGTTCTTTCGAAATTATTTCGAAAGAACGCGGCTTTTCTTTCGATGGCGGTAAACCTCGTTTCACGAGGAAGAACGCCTTCTTTCGAAAGTTCCTCTTTCGAAAGAAGGCGTTCTTCAATGTAAATAGGGCTTCCTCGAAAGAGAGCATCCAGACTCGCTGGGTGCTCTCTTTCGAAAAAGCAGCTTGCTCTTTCGAAAGATCCGCCTGCAGTCTAGACGCGATCTTTCGAAAGAGGCTCTTTCGAAAGAAGCCTGCAGTCTAGACATAGCCCCAGTGAGCAATGGACTTATCTTGTCCTTGGTCTTCCTTTTGCATCTAATGAATACATAGAAAGTTTTCTAATGACTCTTTATGTCTCTAGAGAGTTTAATCTCATTTTGTGCCTTTGCCGTTTTAGTTTTGTCCCTGCCTATGAGTGTTGTTTATGTTTCCCCTTCATCTTTTCACTTAGTTTTCATGTTTTGCAGGATTTTTGTTGGGGTATTGGAAAAAATAGGGTGTTCTGGTGAAGTCTGTGTGGTCGCTTGTCAGGGCCGGCCTGAGCCTTTTTGGCAACCAGGGCCCAGCCGCGCGGCGCTGCCCCTGGGTGCAGGGCGCATACGCGGGCCCACCTGTGGAGCGTGGGCCCACCCCTGGGGCGCTCGGCGCATGCGCGGGCCAGTCACGGCCGCTGGTGCGCAGCCTAGGGCCGACCCCCAGGGTACACGGCGCATGTTGTGCCCAGCCTGGCCTGGTGAGCACCGCTGGTGCGCGCGCCAGACCATACAGGGCCCCACAGCCGTGGGGGGAAGGGTGCTGCTAGCTGGCACTGCGGGAGCCGGGCGCACGGCTCCTGATGGACGCCGTGCGCCCCTTACAGCTGCCATCGAGCACCCCTCATCAGTTGGCTCCCTGGGCAGCTGCCCAGCTCGCCCATGCCTCCGTCCGGCCTTGTCGCTTGCCATACTTCCAGTCTTGCCTATCCCATTTCTGGCTGTGCCCTTCATAATGTCTCTTTGGAAAAGTGCCAACTGTCTGGAGCGCTCTAGAATAACTGCAGTGCAGTACCTTCAGGCCGCACCTCTAAAAACATGGTGTGCCCTGGGGGCTGGGAGGGAACGTAATGTCAGACCTGCTGATGAATGGGGGGGAGCAAAGGGAGACAGTTGCCCCAGGGCCCGGAGATACTTGTGGCCCTTTTAAATCTCTGCAGGAGTGCTGTGCCGCATGCTCCGTGCAGCTCTGAGGACTGGCTGCCTTTGGCCCTGCCCCTTCCACCTGAGGTCCTGTGCCTTGTGGGATCACAGAGTGGAGGATATCGGCTTCCCTGTGTAATATAGAAAACACACACCCATTCTGAACAAGACCGAGTCTCCTTCCTTCAGGAGTCTTTTCCAAGTACTTCAAAGTCCCTTTACGGTATGTAAAAGTTCTGTAGCGAATCTCAGAATTGGGCCCAAAAATCTTTAGCAGACTTCTTAGAAGACAGGTTCGTATTTACCAGTAGGTATAACCACATGAATAGCAAAATCCCTGTCTCGCCTTCACAGAGATTACAAGGTTTATTATTCTCCTCTAAGGGCATGCAAACATCTCCCATCCAGTTTAACATGAGCGAGAGATCTGCACAGACAGATCTTAATACTGCTTATGTTTTCACTCAGTCTGTGTTTATGATGTTGGAAAATTCTGTCTGGTCTCAGACTCCAGTGACAGATTAGCCGCTGAAAGCCAGTTTTCCAAACCCATTTGTATTAAAATAATCCTGTTATGAAGAGAATTTGTGCTTCGCCTCTGCCTACGCTTATAGTTATATTTTTGGTATGAATAAAATCAGCTGTGTGTGGATGCACTGGATGTTGATTGGGAGACACAAAGCATAAATCCTATTGGTTGTAACACAAATCCTTCCCCCCCACTCCAGTGTTTTTAAGTATTGAATAATTCAAAATTTACTTTACCTACTATGCAACACGTGTTTAAGGGCAGTGATGAACTCTGGTCAGACCTACTGGGGAAATCACAGTGTATTTCAGAAGGATTCTAGGTCTAATCCACTTCCCGTTTGGAGGGACAGACTCAAAGCCACACCTGAGCCTGGTCTACACTAAGACCTTTTTCCAAAATTACCACCCACACACCAAGTTTGAATTTATAAGTGGTGTGTCCACACTACCAACCCTGTTATTTAAAAAATGACAGGCTGTACAATTCAAACTCTGTACTCCTGCTTTTCATGAGGAGTAACGCTAATTTCGAAATAACGGTAGTGTGGATATTTCTGTGCTGCTAACTTATTGGCCCTTAGGAGGACTTCTACAGCTCCTCAGAGTGCTTCCTTCGGCTCTAAGTCTAAGGTAGTGTGTCCACATTAATGGAGCCTACCTCGGAGTAATTTTGATGCTTCCCCATAGTGAGGACATGCGAATTCAAATTTGTTAAATCAGGAGTTCTTAAGTAGAATTGAGGGATTTTGAAAGAGTTTTCTAGAGTAGACATGGCCTGAGAGAGGTGACAGCAGGAAGCAAAAGAAAGTTCTCAAGGAAGGACCTAGGTGGACCTTTGGTCTAACAAAGTATGGCTGATGTTATGTTTTTATGATGTTTGAGTGTGAGAGAGAAAAATATGCACTTAACCCTGCAACTATGATAACATTTTCATGGTGTTTAATCTTATTGTTGGACTTAAAATTTATTTTCTAACCCTAACAGTGTAGCATGCTAGTTTATCACAAGGCATTTTTAGCACCGTCTCCTAAAACCTTCATGCAAGGTCAGGGTGAAATCCTAGAAGTGTTAGTCTCTTCTTGTTTGAGTACATACCGCTTGGTTTATAATTTAGACTTGGCAAAATTTGACTTTTATTTTGTGTATATAATTTTAGTAGATATCCGTTTACTTTGAAGCATTTTCCTCCTAATCTATCCAATTTGCATTTTCATAGATGTGGAAAATAAAGGGGTATTTAAAACAAAAGGGGGACAGAGTAATTAGTGAGACATTTGAGATTGAGAAAGTTACGGCTTTATAATCGATACAGCACTCATTGTTAACACCCCATATCAGAATATACTAAGTAAAATATCCTTAAGTCAAACTAAATTCTCAGATGGTATTTTCATTACCTTGTGTAAGCAGGGGAATGGTCCCGCTATTGTGGGGAACTTTCCTGGCTTCTATACACCCCGGTGAAATGGACCAGCGAAAGGATCTGAGTCCCTGCTCCCACTTCCTTTACCCCATGGCCTCCCTGATCCTGAGGGCTCCCCCTCCACTCTCCTGAGTAGCAGAATCCTCGAAACCCCAACAAGGCTGGGCCCAGGTTTCCTGGGGCTTAATCCCCGACCTTGTAGTCACTAGGGGCAGGAGTTAGGGTGTCCCCACTCTGAGGTGCTCTCTTTACACTGCAGGCCTTCTTGGCCCAGTGATCATTTCATCAGGTTCAAAGCAAATACAATTTATTAAACATCAACTGATTAAAGAGAAAAGAATAAGAAAAAAATGAGTGGTTAAATGAGAACACACAGCCCTGCTCTGTAGCACAGGGACATCAAAACAGCAGCCTGCAGAGTGTAAGGACAGTCCACAGTCTCTTCCTTAGAGGCCCTGGATGTGCTGCAGGGGGCTGCAGGTTGGACACACTTGCTCTGGCAGTGCCCACACAGCCTCAAGCTCTAAGTGGCCAGACCCCTCTCCCAGTCCAGAGCCTCTCCCCACACTTTGCAGTTCCCAGCTGCTCACCACATCCAGCTGCAGGCTGTGCTGCTTGGCCAGTCTCTAGCTCCTAGCATTGCTTCTCTGTTCCTTTTGGCTCTCTGAGCACTGCCAGTCTGCTGCTCAACACAGAGTCTGCGCTCCTTGGACTGTGTGTGTCTGGCTCTGCTGCTGCAAAAACTGCCCCTCAGCACAGCTTGCACTCCTCTTAGCAGTCTCTCAGCTCTCTCCTTGCTCAGAGAGAGCCAGAACAATCCCAGCTCACACGGAGGACGGGTCCTGGCCTCTTGCTTTTCTCACTGGCCTATCCAACTTGTCAATCAGCCTGAGCTGGAGTGTTGGCTGCTTTCCATTGTCTCTGGGGTCTGTCAGTCTCATGGACCCTTCCCCTTTTGATACTGGGAGCTGGCAAACCAAAAAACTCCCACAGAGTTTCAGTAAGGGGCTAACAGTCCCCTTACACTTGCCTATGTGTAAATTTCTCTTCATAGAATCATAGAACAGGAAGGAACATTGAGAGGTCATCAAGTCCAGTCCCCTGCCCTCACAGCGGGACTAGGCACTGTCTAGACCCGTGGTCCCCAACACGGTGCTCGCGGGCGCCATGGTGCCCGCGGGGGCACTTGCATGCGCCCGCCAGGTGCTCGGGGCTGGCCTGGCCCCGGGCACATGGCGCGCGGCGCTTGCGGGGGGGAGGGGGAGCGCCGGCCCCGGCCCCAGGCGCGCGGCGCTTGTGGGGGGGGGGGCGCCGGCCCCGGGCATGTGGGGGCTATGGGGGGGGCCGCCCCCGGGCTAACGGCCACGCCCCCTGGCGCCCGGCAACCTGAAAAGGTTGGGGACCACTGGTCTACACCATCCCTGGTAGATGTCTATACAACCTGCTGTTAAATATCTCCAGTGATGGAGATTCCACAACCTCCCTGGGCAATTTATTCCAGTGTTTAGCCACCCTGACAGGTAGGAAGTTTTTCCTAATGTCCAACCTAAACTTCCCTTGCTGCAATTTAAACCCATTGCTTCTTGTTCTATCCTCAGAGGCCAAGGAGAACAATTTTTCTCCCTCCTCCTTATGACACCCTTTTAGATACTTGAATACCGCTATCATGTCCCCCCTCAATCTTCTCTTTCCTAAACTAAACAATCCCAATTCCTTCAGCCTTCCCTCACAGCTCATGTTTTCTAGACCTTTAATTGTTTTTGTTGCTCTTCTCTGGGCCCTCTCCAGTTTCTCCACATCTTTCTTGAATTGTGGTGCCTAGAACTGGACACAATACTCCAAAGGTATGTGTACACTGCCACCCTAGTTCGAACTAGGGTGGCTAATGTAGGCATTCAAAGTTGCAAATGAAGCCCGGGATTTAAATATCCCGGGCTTCATTTACATCTTGCAGGGCACCACCATTTTTAAATCCCCCTTAATGCGGACTCCGTGCACGGAGGAGGTAGTTCGAATTAGGCTATCTAATTCGAACTACCGATACACCTCGTTCGACATTTGCTTTTTTTGCAACAGTGTCACACTGTTGATTCATGTTTAACTTGTGGTCCACTATGACCCTTAGATCCCTTTTTTGAGGGCACGGGACTAGACTCAATGACCTCTTGAGGACCCTTCCAGTCCTAGTATTCTATGATTCTACGATTCATCGGTACTCACTGAGATGTTCATCTGATTGGACCACTGGCCCAGTTGTTTGCCTGAGCAGGTGGCTTGACCAAGCTTTTTGACTGGCTGGTCTCTTTCCTTGCTCCATCACTTAAATGCCTTCTCCTTATCACAGCCTTCCTTTCTCTTGTTTTGCATGCACCCATCCTCCCATGACTTGGTTTGATCCTGTATTAGGTACTTTTCCCTATTCATGAAGTGTCCAGAAAAACACCCCAACTCAGTGCACATTCAAGTCCTGCAAAATCCCTGGGCTCTGTGGAGCAAGGTGCCTTCTGCACATTTCCACTTTAGTCTGGTACATTCATATACAACTGCCATTATTACAGTAATACCACTGGCTGGCTGTCTTCTTTGTCCAGCCCAAATATGTCCATGGGAAGGGTGTTCAGAGCCCAGTGACCATTAGTTTGATTATTTCTAGCTGTGTTTTTACGTTGTTCAGTGTTACTTGTGGAGGCGTGTCTAGGTAAGTGCTACTAAATGTGGTCACACACCTCTCAAACCCCTGACCCTTCTAGTCCCCAAGAATAACTGCACATTTCCTTGTAGGCTCAAAGTACACCTGGGGATGGAATCTCTTCTTAGAAATTACCACTGGAGTAGCTTGTACTTGTAAATCTTCCATTTATATTAAACCCCAGATATTAATAGTGACTTTTTTTTCTTGCCTCATAATCCACCATAAGATCATAATAACGACCATATTGGGCAGACCTAAAATCCATCTAGTCCAGCATCCTTTCAACAATGGCCAATGCCAGATGCCCCAGAAGGAGTGAATAGAACAGATAATCATCACATGATCCCTCTCCTGTTATCCATTACCAGCCTCTGACAAACATAGGGTAGGGAACCTGGTCTTCATAACATCCCCTGGCAAGGAGTTCCACAAGTTGACTGGTAACAATTTCCTCATAATCACAGGTGAAGTGGGAAAACTGTAGGCTGTGCTTTCAATAGTCATTCAGTCATCTTAATAACCACAATGTAATATGCTATTGGCATTGAATCAGAGGGCTGGAAGAGACCTCAGGAGGTCTAAAAGCAGGACCAATCCCAACTAAATCATCTCAGCCAGGGCTTTGTCAAGCTGGGACTTAAAAATCTCTAGGGGTGGAGATTCCACCATCACCTAGGGAACTCATCCCAGTGCTTCAACACCTTCCTAGGGAAATATTTTTTCGTAATATCTAACCTAGACCTAGGTACTTTCTATTTCATTATTTGGTCCAGGATCCTAATTCCAATAATGGGAGACTGCCAAATCACATTTCACTTGATCTTCTTTGCAGCTGGAGATGTTTATACATCCAGCGATTCACAGGTCGCCTTCAACACATTTCCAATTTGTATCATTCAATTCACTGTCCCCTCAGCTCTGTAAAACCACTGTGAAATCTCACTCCAGTCATCCCTCGGGAAGGGACCCAACTCTTTCCGTAGTGATGGCAACTCCCCTGCTGATAAAGCTCTTTCTTCCAGAGTCGTTCGGCTGTGCTTACCATGCAGCTCGGTTTTCAGAATAATCGGAGCTGATGGATAAGGCGCCATTGCAGGGGAGGGGGCTGAGGATGGGACAGAATACTGCCGGGGGGTGGGGAGGAGAGAGACGTGGGTGAAGACCAATCGTGGTACCTGAGGTCTGCTACCACATCAGCAACTTGTCCCACTCCTGTCTTATGCTCGCACAATCATTTCATGTTTGGAATAAGGTTTGATTAGCTGTCACCACATGTATTTTAAAAGCCTCCTCTTCATATCCCTGTCAATCTCAGCACTGCCCCTTTAATACAGCTCTCCTCCCGCAGCGTATTCATTCCTTTCATTAACCCTTGTGTGCTGCAGACTTTTGTCTTCCTTCACCTTACGATTCCACATGGAGATGCCTATCTCCTAGAACTGGAAGGGACCTTGAAAGGTCATCGAGTCCTGTCCCCTGCCTTCCCGCAGGGCCAAGTACCAACCCTGACACATTTTTTCCCCAAATTCCTGAATAGCCTCCACAAGGATTGAACTCACAACCCTGGGTTTAGTAGGCCAATGCTCAAACCACTGAGCTGTCCCTCCTTCTGAAGGGACTTCTGAATCCCCTGCCAGCTCCCTGTTTTCTGGGGATCAGGGTCATGGAGCATTTCCTCATTATTGACCCGGACTTCCATAGTGGCCGTTAGTACCCTGCCCTGCCTCTTCCACCCCAGGCCCTACCCCTTCTGGGGGTGGAGCCTGCCCATGACCACACACCAAAATTAATTAAGTGCCCCCCATGAAAATGATTGCTCACCCCTGCTTTAGCCTAAAATAGCCCTTCTCCATGCCACAGCTTACAAGTGTCTGGAGAGCAAATGGCTATTGGCAAAGAGACTACAATGAGACCCAGGGTTGGGGTAATACGCAGGCCATTAAGACACACTGGTAAGGGGAAGAGGGTCATTAATTTGTTGGTCGCAAACAATTTCCAAAGATTAGCCCAAAGCAAAGCACTAAAGCTGAGCCAACCCCTGCTGAGACCCTTTAGGAAACAATAACCGTTGGATTGGCTGCAGTGCTGGGGAAAGAAGTTACTTTTCACCTGGATTCCTTCCTGTAGCAAATCTGCCTTGCAGATGAGTTGCAGATTTATCAGCTGGGAAGAATTGTTTGCAGAAAATAACAGGCAAATATTTTCTGCGATGATTTTATCAGGGAAGCCTGTGTTAATTTCTACGGCCCTTCTGGGTCATGTTAATTTAGATGAAATGGCTTATGGGAGTGGTTAACAGGAGGCTGGTGGCTTTAGTTTATGAAAAGCCTATTAAAATCTCACTGAAGCCTAGCAGAATGGTGCTAACAACATGAAGAAGAAAGGAAGAAGGAATTATGTTGTCACTCAAACATCTGGTCTCTATTCCCTGTTTCACTTAAAAAGGACAACAGTGTGAAAGTGTCCCCGCATTGAAAGGTCTAGTAATTACCTGACAATTGAACCTTTGGATGGAGGGGTTGATATTTCCCAGACATACACATGCACGTGTTTGCTGAATTGGAGTTAGACGGCAGAGTTTTCTATTCCACGGGCATTGTTTATCTGGGGTGCATACATTGTGTGTTAGGGTTGCTTGTAACATGCGTGCATGTCATAGGATTCCTTGCAAAATTGTCACTTGATTTTATTGAGCAAGACAAAACAAGATCGTGAACTAGGGCCTGACTCTCCCACCTCCCGTGAACTTAAGTGCGAGGGAAACTGGGCTCTTAAACCACTCAGCAGCTAGCTGCAAACAAACAGGAGTCACTGTTAAGAGGGTGAAACAAAATACAGGACTATGTAGCACTTTAAAGACTAACAAGATGGTTTATTAGATGATGAGCTTTCGTGGGCCAGACCCACTTCCTCAGATCTGAGGAAGTGGGTCTGGCCCACGAAAGCTCATCATCTAATATACCATCTTGTTAGTCTTTAAAGTGCTACATTGTCCTGTATTTTGTTTCAGCTACACCAGACTAACACGGCTACATTTCTATCACTGTTAAGAGAGAGTGGTTCTACAGAAGTCACAGCTGAGGATCCTAGCCTCTCCCTATTACATCTGCCACCTAGGATTTGTCTCTACTGTGAATATGGCTGTGGTGGTTGACTGTAGAGAAGGGTCTAACCCAGGGCTTCTCAACACATGGCCCACAGCAGGAATCCTTTGTACATGGCCTCTTCTGAGAACACACTCCACAATGGCGAGGTGTCTCCTACGCAGGGTGAGCATTAAAAGACGCAAGTGGACGGGCTGGCTGGAGCAGACGGGCACAGGTGTTGGTGTTTCTAGCCCTCAGGGAGGAAGTCCTTTATATTTATGCCCGTCAGCATGAAAAACTATTTGCATATATTGGCATTCATATACAACCACACTTCTGTTGCAGTCCTGGGCATGTGCTGTATCACATCACTTTGGCCCCCGGGGTTTCCAAAGTTGAGTAGCCCTGGTCTAGCCCAATATGTGGAATTTAGTGTTGCTGCGTAATAATGTTTTTTCCCCCAGTCTCTACAAAAAAGAATTATTTGCATTCAATGGCTGTTGAATTTATGTAGCATGAAAGTTTAAAGTAAAAATGCAACCATTCACCTTGAGGGTCATTGTTCTGATTAATTTTAATTCAAAGTGTTACTTTCTTGTAGGCAAAAGTCTCATAAAAATGCCTAATGAAGGAAGAAATAAAATCCCCCGCCTACTTCCAAGCCTCCTAGAATTAATAAATCTATCAGTGCTATTTTGGAATGTGCCACGTTTATTAGGTGGTCACTTAATTGTGAAATTTAAATATGCATCTGACACTTTGGAAGAGCGAAGCATCTCAGATTTTCAGGTGAAATTTCTGGAGTAGCTAATGAACTTTGACCAAATGAGGACGGGAAAATTGGTGAGCATACAGAGCACTTACATTGTATTAGTTGGCAAGAAGTTGCATTGATTACAGAGAAGACCGTCGCTGGTGGTGGTGGACGTATAGGACTGGAAAGATTCTGAAGTTTCCACAGAGGGGTATGCGGGGAAGATGTGACTCGCTAAGCTGCCTTGACTCACGGATAGAAACCAGTCGAGCTTGTGAGTCCAGGGGGCACTTCATCAAATTACTTTATTCTGCTTTAAAATATGCAGACTCCCAGACCAGCTATGAGGACAGACAAGGCCTCCCTGGAGCAAAGTCTCACTTTCCTGAGAGTGGCTTTTGTGGGCTTTGAAGAATTGATGGTAAAAGCTTGAATGCTGCCGAGCGTTTCACGTGCGTAGGTTCAGTTCTCAGAAATAATGATTCCATTTACTGCGAGAGCCGTTTGGAAATGAGACCGATCAATTTAAAATGTGCCTGGCAGATACATCCCCACATGGATGCTCAGTCAAAAAAGCCACTGAGTCTGGGCCTTATATTTTAAACTAGCACTTCTGGGGACCCTAAGCATCCTCAGGCGGAGGACTGTTTTGCAGATGTGATGTAATACGGACTGCCCTAGTGTGGTAGCCACTGACACCTGTTCTGAATTTGTCCCCTATTACTTGTCATGTAGACATATTGTTGTTTGGAAAAAAAATAGTCTAGCTAATACTTATTCCTGCTTTGAGGACCAGGGACTGGCCAGATGACCTCTTGAGGTCAATTCCTGTTCTGTGATAAGTGAAGGTAGAATGGTAGGCCAGGTAGACAGACCCGTGACAGCTTTCAGGGAGCTAATATGGGTAAAAATAGTAATGCAGATACGGTGGCACTGATTTCAGAACCCAAATATGTATCCAGAATCCTGGGCAAGGTTGTTCTCTGATGGCTGATGTTGAAGCCTATACCATGATGTCAATGCTACTATCGTTACCCATTCTAGCTAAAGGAATGCCTACTTAGGCTACAAAAAACAAGTAGTCCTGTGGCACCTTAGGACAGATCTTCACTAGGAAATTATTTTGAAACTAGCCAATTAGCCCGTCATAAGACGGGATTTTCAGATCTCTCCTCCACATCGGTCTTCTCTCCTGAGCCTCCGGTCTCTCGCTCCGTCTCTTTCTCACTCCTCCTCCTTTACTGCCTCCCCCATCTCTCTCTCTCAGCTCTCCTCCGCCTCCTGCCTCTCTCTTTCTTTTCTCCTCCCCCTCCTGACTCTCTCTCTCTCTTTCTCTTCTCCTCCCATTCCTGCCTCTCACTCGGGGGACCACGGAGCCCAAATGACTGTTCGGGCTCTGCTCTCCCCGTGCTGCATGGGGAGTGTGGAGCCCAAACAGCCGCTTGCGCCACTTGCTCTCCCACAGTGGCCTGGCTGAGCAGCACAGAAATCAGCCGAGAGCCACGGCGGGAGACAACAGCGCCGCCCAGAGGGAACAGCCAGCGTTTCAGCATTACAGAGTCACAGACATTGGGCTACTATATATATGATAACTAAACTCGAAATAACTCCCCAAAATAACTATTTTGAAGTAAGCTTATTCCCCTGAAGAAAGCAGGAGTACAGATTTCAAAATAACGGGCTTGGTCGGGTGGACACTCTGCTTATTATTTCAAAATAAGGGGAGTTATTTCATAATAACTCCGTAGTGTAGGCCATGGCTCTGAAACTAATCAAAATAGATAGAACCATGAGCTTTCATGGGTAAAACTCACTTCATCAGATGAATTGGAGTGGAAATAACACAAACCAACCCCATACCATATATATATATATAAAAAAAACAGCAGAAGTATCTGTACAATCCCACTTTCGCTTGCAGTGAAGACACATTATATTAGGTCCAGTGATTAGATATCCCAATTTTTATAGCGCCAGACTTCATATTCCGGGATTTATCTTATGAAAGTGCCTATTCCCGTCCACCCCCATTTGCTGTCTGGTCACCCTAATCCTTAGACATGTCTGCACAGCAGTTGGGTGGTACGATTCTCAGCTCAGTTAGATGTATATATGTTAACTCTGCTGATATGTTAGCTCAGGCTAGCTACCCATGTATGGGCCCTGCAGGCCAGGTGGGATTGTACTCAAGTGGCCAGCCCCAGTAGTTGTCTGTGCTAGCACACCCACTGCTATGTTTAGTGTACTAGCTCTGCTTAAGCTGGAAATCACAGGCCCACAAAGGCTGTGTACACAGCAGGTATGTTTTTTTGGAAAGCTGTTCCTTCCCCAGACACCGTCTAAGGAGAAGGCAGAAGGTCTATATGCCACCTAGTACAAAAAGAGAACTAGGAACTCTGCTACGGGGGTTGGTTTGAAGGCCTTCTGAAAGAGCTTAGTTTAGTTTTTGTCTCCCTCATCTCGGATCCTCTGCAATAACTTTTTTCCATTTTCCTTTTGTCTTATTTATTTCCTCTCCCTCATCCTTATCTCTCTGTTCTCCCTTCTTTTCTTAACTTTTCATTTCCTACCTTCCCCTTTGTGACAGGTTCACTCCCTTCACCATTGCATCAGGCTTTAGAGGTAATGCCCCAGCAAGCTAACGGGGGGCGGTCCGCATACACTTGCAAAGTGAGTTGTGGGTCTCATGGGTTTAGGTGACAGTATGGCATATGAATTGTGGCTCTGAGAGAGTCTGCATTTTTCCCCATGGTTTTGCCCTTTCCACAAAGGAAAACGGCATCCAAAGGACCAAAGCCCTGGTAGCTTGACCCTGAAAGTAGCAAACAAATGGGCATTTCCATCAACAGTCATGAGTTTCAGTAATGTAAGTTGACTAAAGATCTATAATTTTGAAAAAAAAAAAAATTAGCCACCCAGCCTACTCCTTGCACTGATGGACACAAACATCCCACAAAAATGGAAGAAAATTAATTCTGTTAATAGGTGAACTAGACCTTTTTTCTAATACAGGTGACTGAATGTGGACCTGTTATATTGTTTGGAGTTCCACAGTTAAGAAGAAATCACTGGAAACAGATATTTTGAGCAGTTGCAAGTGTCCATTTGTTTCAAAACACAGAACTAACTAGAACTAGACCAAACCGTCTGGGCTGACCCCTAATGACCTACCTCAGTTACTATAACAAGATCTACATCTACAACCTCAATAATAATGGGACCCATCTGCCACTCGTGGTGATCAGCTTCAATGTATCCCTTTCTTTCAATACAGACATCCAAGCCATCCATCAGGGTCATAACTTGATTCAGTATCAATGGAGCATGATGGTACCTCCATAGATGCAGAGATGGTGCATGAAGTAGTATTAAAAAAGGAGATTAACCATAAAGGGCAGCAAAAAATGCAGCCCTTTGAAATGATATGGAGAAAAGAAGATACATGACTATCAACGTCCTGCAATACTTTTTGAAGGGAAGGTGGCTTTCTTACCACCCTCTAACATTGTTTGTCTCTTCAAAGCATCATCTTAGTCTGCTGTCCAACTGTTGCCTTTATCAGATGGCTAAAAGTGTGTGTTTTCACAGCCATTAACCTCTTTTGGCAGATGGTCTCCCAAATTGTGAATGTGCTATTCCAGCGTGGGCATTTGCATGGTTATGGTAAGAACAGATTGTAGTGAAGGTCAAGAGAAATAAGTGGTGACTTGTGGGGCATGTTGCTAGAGCATTAATGACAAACCCCCGTTATTTGAGAGCGGCTGAAAACATTAGCAGCAAAGGCACAGGTGCAGTAATCTATGGGTGGTAGCAGTGTACTAGGGATGGAAGAGGGAACAAAATATCTGGAAGCGGTGGCTGGGAAGTCAGTGATGATGATGACTTATAATTACCAGATGCAAGCAATGATGATTCTACTGCCACACTTTTACAATAGTCTCAGGAGTAACTTATAAGCTGTGGTCAGTTGATCCTAGGTATTCGGATTTAACTGTTTATCATAATTGGCTCAGTGCCTTGGCCTTAGTCCAAGCAATTATTTCTTATGAACGTTAGTCCACCTGCTGACAGACATGTCCCACCTACAATGTGCACATCTTTCTTTGTTAAAATGATGGTGAATCTTCTCTAGTACGCTTTTTCCTACATGATGTATCATTTATTTAGTTAAGTCAAAATAATCCTACAGAAACTGCTAAAATTAGCAATGCAATTAAAGCCAAGTTTTCTACCTAATATCTAAAGTTAGACACCTAAACAAAGGTCTGATTTTCAGACCTATGGGGCCCACTCCCATTGACTTGAATGTTTTGGTATCTTTTAAAATCCTACCGCTATCACACCTCCCCATGCTTTATGAACATTGGCTTATGAATATGCATAAATCAAAAGTTTTAAGTAAAACAAGTCATGTAAAATATCAATTTTACTGTCACCATCTACTGAATCTCTATATCTTATTTTTGTGCATGTACCATTTATGTGTGTTCACTTAGAAATAAGTATGGCTCTGTTTATAATTTTAAATGTGGTAATGAGGACCATTAGTAATACTTCAGGGATTTAATGACTCAGTTTTCAAATCAATGACTTTTGAATGGTCGTGTTTTTTCCTAAATATCCAAATCATGGTTGGTCCTAGAAAGACATGTGACCATGCCATCTGGTACTGGAATCCTTCTTGAACCTGGTATTTTCCCATGAGGATGGTCGGGTGCTGAACAAAGGATTCCTCTTCTTGGAAATTATCTATTTAAGCAATGGGATGCACTCAGCCTTTGTCTTCAGCTAGCTCTTAAAACTGCCTGGCCCACTTTAAGGGGCTATAAAGAATTTTGAAGAAGCTGTAGACTGTGGCAAAGGAAAGACCAACCATAGCTTGCTCTTTTCCTGAGATAAAAACAGCTGTTTAGGGTAAGAATTTGTGTGTTACCAGTTTCTTAAGGGATTAGAACTAGCTAAGCTTGTTGATTTTAATTCAGTAATTAATTGGGTCTGATTGTTTTCACTTGCATCCGCATAGATCCTACTGTTTGTACTTAATAAAAACACTTTAGGTTATCATCAAGTCCAGTTTAAATAATAGGTACCTAGGTGGGGGAGGGAAGCAAACGCTATGCATATCTCTTTCCTTGATAATGGGAGCTTTCTCATTTTATGAGTTTTCTCTGTGTAAAACTTTTACTAAAACTTTTACAAATTAGTTAACACATTACAAAGGCAATTTCCCCCTGCCTTTAATAGTCACATTTACATATCAAAAAGTATGCATGGATGCATGCAGCCTAACTCATTTAGCATCATTAACACTAGTTCTACAATTGCCAGGTAACTGCTTTTGCTATTTTATATATAATACACACACACACATGATTCTGTAATTTTCACTTCAGCTCCTCTGGTGAAGTGAATTTTCCTCATGAAAGGTTATGAGAGAATATATTTGTTAGTCTCTAAGGTGCCACAGGACTGCTCATTGTTTTTAATGTTACAGACGAACTCAGCTTCCGCTCTAAGACTTTTTACGCAAAGTAAGACTAATTTATTTTGGGTTTTGGTCACATTTGGTGGTTTGTTTCCTGGGAATCAAGACCTTAGAACTGAACCCTCCTAGAGCAGATCTGGGAAATCATCTTGTTTATGGCAGTCTTGCGGCCCAATAAGATGGAGGGCCATTCATACGGCCCACTCACTAGCCTAGGTTGTCCCTGCCTGTAATAAGACATAAGCCATGTATCTGAGGCCTGGTATGAAGCAGGAATCACTCTCAGATTATAACAAGAACAAGGCTGATATTGAAAATATGCCCCCCCCCCCCCTTTTTTTAAACAAAAGTGCTAGCAACAGAGTACTCAGGCAAACACGTTCCAATATTAAGTGGTACCAAAGCATGCTAATATTAAGGATGGTACAAAAACATTTTCCAATTATAGCAGGAACACACTGCTGTCCCCTAAAAATAAAATCAGAATGAAAGTACATAATGTTTTAAGCAAACAGATGTGTACAAGGTAACATCGGGGGAGAGGAAGCAGTACTCACGCTGAGCCAAACATCTGTCAACATCTCACTGGAGTCTCAGTCATGATAGTTGCTCAGACAAAACTCTCTGCCCTCGGGACATAGAAACATCAGGCTTGTGGCCTTTCTCATTGATAAACACATATTTATCTCCGGCTATTCTTTTCATACCATGTAGCTCTATGTGTGGCTTGCTCTTCCAAAAACATGAGGTAATTGGCATTGATCTATGTAAGGAGAGAGAGGCACCCAGGGAGCACTAGATGTTGTCCATACACGGTAGTTAAATTCTTGAGGATTGTTAAATAATTACATGGTAAGCTGTGGATTGATTTTTTTTTTTTTTTTTTTTTTTTTGCTGCTGTTTTGGGCAGCATTACTGTACAAAGTAGCCAGGGTATTAAGCAACTGAAAAACATTGTGTTTGAAATCAGTCGTGACAGTTTTACCATAGGCCAGTGGTTTTTAAACCTTTCTTGTATTTGCAGACCCCTAAAAAGTTTCAAATGAAAGTGTGGACACATTTGGGAATTTTGGACATAGTCTGCAGACTCCATATGAAAAAAAAACTATTGCTATCGGCCGCATAGCAACTGCACAGGCTGCTTTTGTTGATTGTGCAGAGGCGTGTGCTATGATTTCTATCAACAGAAGACCTTTGACTTGGATAACATTGACATTTTGCAATCCTTTTGAAACAGGAAGTGTGAAAAAGGCAGCAGATTGGCACATTGTTAGGCCTGTCCTAGATTAATGAAGAAGGCAGCCCAACACCCACGGATCCAGGAAATGTAGGGCTATGGATTTACACCAAAAATAAGCATGAACATAACATAATCGTAGTCCTTTAACATGGCTGCTTCTCAGAGGGGTAGCTGGGCTTTAAAAACAACGGGTAGTCCTGTGGCACCTTAGGACATGTCTACACTAGGAAATTATTTTGAAATAGCTAAATTTGAAATAACTACGGGTATGTCTACACTACCCCGCTAGTTCGAACTAGTGGGGTAATGTAGGCATACCGCAATTGCAAATGAAGCCCGGGATTTGAATTTCCCGGGCTTCATTTGCATAAGCGGGGCGCCGCCATTTTTAAATCCCCTCTCGTTCGAACCCCGTGCAGCGCGGCTACACGCGGCACGAACTAGGTAGTTCGAACTAGGCTTCCTAGTTCGAACTACCGTTACTCCTCGTGGAATGAGGAGTAACGGTAGTTCGAACTAGGAAGCCTAGTTCGAACTAACTAGTTCGTGCCGCGTGTAGCCGCGCAGCACGGGGTTCGAACGAGCGGGGATTTAAAAATGGCGGCGCCCCGCTTATGCAAATGAAGCCCGGGAAATTCAAATCCCGGGCTTCATTTGCAATTGCGGTATGCCTACATTACCCCGCTAGTTCGAACTAGCGGGGTAGTGTAGACATACCCTACCAAAAGAACAAAATCAAAATAGCATGTCCCCGCTATGGGGGAGCTTCGAAAATAGTTCGAGGCAGGCTCCATTAATGTGGATGCATTACCTTGACTTAGAGCCCCAAGAAGCACTGGGGAGTAATTACTTTGAACGATGCTGAGGAATAATTATTTCGAAATAGCAGCAGTGGAACATCCATATTACCGAAATAACTATTTTAAAATGAACATTATTTCCTGAGGAAAGTGGGAGTACAGATTTCAAAATAACCAGCCCCTTTCAAAAGAAAAGGTTTGGTAGTGTGGCTGCTCCACTTATTTCAAAATAACTCCCTAGTGTAGACCACTTGGAGACTAACAAAAATATATAGAATCTTGGTCTTTTGTGGGTATAAACCCACTTCACCGGATGAATTGGTTTGGAAAGAACAGAAACCAAGAGATAGATAGAGAGAGAGACTGAGAGTTCTTCTGTTTAATAGCACTAAGGCTTTCTACATGCCTTAAATATGAATAGCTAAGGTTCTGCATTTGTTTTCTTTCCTGGTGCTGAGAGAATCTGCTTACTACAGATCTTAGAAAGCTGGACAGAATTAAATCCTTTGAGCCAAATTCTCCCCTCACTTGTTCCTGTGCAACCCTATGCAAGTCAATGAGGTTGCATGCGTCAGATCTGAGGGCAGAACTTGTTTTGTATAGGCATATCGTAAGATCTTGATCCCTGCACTCTGATACAAAAAAAGGCTGGAGAAGCATAAAAGAGCTCGGAAAGTCTCGGATTGGGTTGGGAAAGAATTCTCTGAAAGCAGAAACTAAGAGTGAAAGCCACAGGCTGGCTACTGAGGACCATCCCACAAATCTTACAATAGAGGCACGATTGAGGTGGGAGACTTTTGTCAGCGTGTTACAGCGTGTGGTGTGGTGGAGATTCTCAGCAGTGCTCCATAGGCAGCCAGGGATCATCTGCTGTAACAGAGGAGGCCCCCAATTAAAATTCCTGTGAGACTCCCCTACGGCAGATGGAGAAGCCCAGAATCAGAAGGGCGCAAAGACGGCTTCACACTATGGGTGTGTCTAGACTACCTAGTTTTGTCGACAAAAGTGGACTTTTGTCGACAAAACAATACCAGCGTCTACACTACCGCGGAGTTCTGTCGACATAACGTCGACAGAACTCCGCAGTTTTGTCAACGCTGGTATACCTCATTTTACGAGGCATAACACTTTCTGTCGACAGAACTCTGTCGACAGAAGGTGTTATTGCCTGTAACACTGCGTCCAGACTACGGAGTTCTGTCGACAAAGCGGCTTGCTTTGTCGACAGAACTCCATGTGTCTGGACGCAAATTGTCGACGGAAGTTTTGTCGACAGTATCTGTCGACAAAACTTCCGTCGACAAAACGCGGTAGTCTAGACGTACCCTAACTTTGTCTCCCCACATTCTTAAAGATGTGCAGTTCTGAGTTTCACTCAGTCTTGTTTTCAAATCTGGAGAGGGTGCTGGATCTATGTCTGTTTGGAGCCCAAATGTTCTTCATGGACTAAAACGTATTTCAGTAATAAGCTATGCTAGCCAGTGAGTATCTTCCCTGCTCTGGTGACAAAGGCTGGCCCCTGAGGACTTATATATTTTGTTTAAGAAATCACACAACAAAACATGCCCTAGAAGTGTACATGTATGTGGTCCTTGCAGCCCTTACCTCTACCCTACCCCCCAAACTCAGGTAAAAAAGGAAGCACAATCAATTAAAAGAAACAAGTTAATTTAAAACATGAGTGAAAGAGACTCTTTTATTTATTTATTTTTCACAAAGGCACGGTGTGTTTTTTTTCTTTACAGAAGGCAGAGAACACTAATGCAGTAGGCAGGACATAGATGGTCACAATGTCTAAATAAAGGGATAATGTGATGATGACAATGGGCACAATGCATCATTGTCCTTCATTGTTATTCACACCAGTGCAGAGTGGGTGCCAAATACGACTGTTCCTCTTAAGGAGCTTTTTATGCTTGCTTTGTTTGGGTGTACGTGTCCACGCAAATTGCAAGACAGTGATGTATGGGGCCCTTTGGCTCTTGGTTTCCCTGAGAACAAACTGTGATGAAATGGCACTTGGACTTGAGCAAATCAATATTACTTTTCTGCATGATTTTAAAATCAGTAGAATAGCCCACGACTGCAGCTTAGTTTAATTCGTTTAGCAATGAAGTGCATTGATTGATAGTGTCATAAATAACTAGGCGCTTCATCTATGTTCCTCATTGTTCTATCCTATGCTGCACATAGGGTGGGAAATAAACTCCAGCTCTATCAAGCTTCCAGCTAACAAGCTTTACTGAGTGCACTTGCTGTGAGTAATCTAAAGCTAAAGGATTGTTAGGTCCAGGGGCATGGACGTGCCAGCCTAGCTATTAGCATCTGGCATGGGCCAAAGGTTGAGAGGCCAGGAGCCAATTAACAGGAATCAGGCTAGGTGGGAATGCCAGGAGGTGAGAATCAAGAAACAAATAGAAAGATGGGGACCAAGAGTCTGTTACCAAGGGTCAGGTGACGAGGAGGTCAGCATCAGAAGGCAGGAAGAGGTACACCAGACCAGTGGTCCATGACACAGTGAAGGTGTACAAATACCCTTCTGGTTCCTCCTCTGGCTTAAACAGAGGATCTGACCCCATTAGAAGCCTTGGAACTCTTCCACCAACTTCCTCAACTGTTGAGGTTTATGCCACAGTTGAGGTTCACAGTCTCCTGTCCCTCTGAACAACCAGCTGTTGTCTAGTGTGGACTGGGAGCTGGAGTGTGATGATTCCCAGGATCCCCATGGGGCCTGATAGAGCTAGAAACCCTCAGGAGTTATAGACACTCATAGGGGCCAGGCTTGACTCCACCATGTTTGGAATATGGCTAATGCTTGTAGAAGCTCTACTGATTACTAAGCAGGTGACATGGTTGCTCTTGGTTTGTGATCAATCCAAAGAGAGCCTGGTGTTCCAAGGCAGTGATTGGCAAAATCAATCTTAATCAGCCTGCCCATGTTGGAGGTTGTTTCTAAATCCAATCTTTTCCTCATTTAATTACGTGTTGAGATCAAAGTGACATCCTGAGTGATTATCCTCTGCCTGACATTGTGTTAAACATATCTAGCCCTTTGTTGTCTGTGCCAATATATCAGAATCTACCAAGCTGCATGGACGACTCCTGTGATGAAATGCCTCATATGTGGCAAATGATGAATTCAATCCTTTAATGATCCTTTTGCATGATTCCTGCATGTCTTTCCTACGGTAGCATGCTTGTTCCATGCTGGCAGAGCTCACCTAGGCTGTGGGAAGTGTTAAAGAAGAAACATGACACTCAGGAGTGGACGGAGTAAATAGACCTCTTTATTGAAGATACTCATTCCCCTTGGGCCCCCAACACAATGTTGGCATGAGCAATGATTTGGCATCATTTACTCTACTTTATCCATTTGAGTATGTTAATTCACGTGTCTATCACTACTTCCCCCAAATCCTTAGTAAGTGATGTTAACTTCTGTACGGTGAATATTAATAGTCAGGCAATGAATGTTATTATACCCCACCCTTGTTTACTGTTTGCAGGATTTTCAGGTAGATCAACAATTCTCTACGTTAAATACTTGCTGAATCAGTAGGTTACCGAGATTACGAGGATGTGATTTGGAAAGTATTTTTACAGAGCAAGTGAGATTAAGCAAAAGACAAAACAAAGACGACACTGTTCAGTGCAACTATCTTTCCAGGCTGCAAGGACGAAGAAACACGTTGAAAGGACAATACCTGCTCTGGCTAGACCCCTACCACTATTGTATTGCCTTCCTGGACCCCTATTAATTCTTATATATTCCAACAGGAAGGACAATGGCATTTCCCACTTACCCCCTGTGAGTTGTGCATATAAGACACAGTATGGTTTTAAAGTATAGCTCCTCGCCTTTTCTAGAAGTTTCCAACGGTGCAGTTAATTCTAGGATAGAGGACATGACTTGGGCTTCAGCCCCCGTATGGATGCAGGACAGCCAAGTACAACCTAGGCTTAGGGAGTGGTCCACATGAGTGGCCCTCCTTCATCTCAGTGGAGTAGAAGATGTTCACAACCCATGTGGTCTACCTATGTAAGGTAGTTTTGTGCTGGCATATCGAGAATTTGCAGAATGTGCCAGTTGAATTGTAGCCACATGTTGGATGCAGAGGGAGCACATAGCTCTCACAATGTTGTATGCAATCAGCACTCCACTCACTTTACATGCCCGTACTTGAAGAACATGTCCCATTGGCAGGGGAAAAAAACCCAACAACCCATGCGGATGAAAACCAGCAGAATCTGGTAACCTTGTACATGGACAGCCATAAGCAAAACGTCTCGTAGGCTGCACATAGAATCCCAATGGATCGCTTGTCAACCTTGGGCCGTGGATTGCCCACCATTGGTGTAGGAAATCTCTTGTCATGTTCCTCTCCCCCTAGCCTGTTTCCCTGACATGGACTACTAGGACTTTGGGGCTGGCTGTGGAGGAGTAAAGGCAACTACTCCGCTTCTTACTTTTTCCCAGAAGTTGGTGGGCCAGGGTGAAGTCTTGACTCCAAGCCCCATGCATGCCATTTTGCATCTCTGATAGCAGGGTGAGGCTGAGGAAAGGAGGAAATAATTCACCTCTGGTTTAGGCCAGCAGTAACTTTCTCCTTTCCTGAAGAAAACAGGATCTCAGCAATGACTCGCAGAAGGGTGTCTGAACACTGCAAGATACAGTGTGCAACCTGCATTTCCAGGCAAATAATCAAATCCAAAATCTTACCTGAGTTCTAAATGTATTGCATACATCTGGATTTGTGTTTCAAAAGCCGCCATATTCTAAATTAACCGTATTCTGGTGCTGATGTGCTTCCACAGACTAGCCATTTGAGAGAGGTGGGGTTTTTTATTGCCTTTTAACTCAAGAAATGAACATGAGTCACCTCAGCTAATGATCTGAGAAATCAAATTGCACATAAGATACTTAATAATATGTAATAATAATATTTATTAGACTATCACACCTGAGGGTGTGCCCACAGAAGTAAGTGGAAGGCCTCCTTGTGATTTTAGTAGACTTTAGATTCAGGCTGTGGAGTTTTATCAACGTTTTGGAGAGTTGTTAGTCTTCTATATTTTACTTGAAGTACAATTTAGTGGATCATTTGGAAATTTATATTGTATAGTATTGTTCTTGTGTTACTGGAGGGGTATTGGTCTAAATGCTTGCTAGGATTGCTTGAAATTACTTTCTCAAAGCAATAATTTCCTGGTCATCTAGGTGACACCCTTTTGGTCCCCAGTGATTTCCATGTTTGTCAGTGCTATCCGTTGTTGACAGTCATTTCTCTGGTTTTAACTGGCTGGGAATAACACATGGCCGGAACATCATCTGGAATAGAAAGTGGTCATGGGTAAAATGTGGGACCTGCACATGAGGAGATATTATTTTGCTCCTGGTTCAGCCATTGTCTCGCTGTTTGGATTTTGACTTGTCGGATCACCTTTTTCTACCCAAACTTCCCATCTCAAAAAGGAGCTTCTGTAAAATGGTACCTATACAACTTTCCCATGAATCCAAGAGTGAAAAGCTTTTTAGAGGAACAAAATATTACAGGTGGATTACTTGTGTGTCCCAGAACTGCATTTAGACATTAGTTCTTAATTATATTTCTTAAATGCTTACTTCCGGCATGTGTCCTTCAAAAATGTGTGTGTACGCATGTTTGTGAGTATAGGTAAAATAGATGTGTGTGTGTGAGACCCATTGCCCATGTAAGAATTCCTTCAATTAATAGAATATTTAAAGACTCTAAAGAATCTACTTAACTTTTCATGGTTTATGCTTTTTTGTTTATTCTATGTGTTATATTCACTCATCTGGAGTGCAGTGACAAGCTGTCTGTATTTTTAAGGGACAGGGGTTATGTTCCCACTCAGTGCTGTTTAGGTTTGGGTTGTAAATCCTGCAGGAAAAATCCAAATGTTTAACTTTGAAATATACCACTTTTTAATTTTTTTAAAAATGGGAAATACCCTTAAATCTGTGTTTCTCCAATAAAACCTAATTTGGGGCATCTGAACTACTTGTTAGTGCTCGTTAAATTCCTTCCTGTCATGCTGAACATGTATTAGAATAAGCCTTTGAATTTTAACACCCCCCCCCCCCCAGATTGATTAATCAATTATGAATCATGAATGCAAGTTGATTCCTTACAACTTCTCTGGACAAAAAAATAAATCGAGCTGTATAATTTGAACCACCCCTCTCTCCGTGCATCTTTTTTCTGATCTGTTATTTTCTTTTATCCTTTGGCTGATTTTTTTTCCCTTCTCCCAGAGCATACTAAACTTGAAGGAGATTCTTGCTTTCTGGGCAAAACCATGACCTTGAACATGGCCTTATCGCAGCTAGCAAATCATTGACTCTCAGGTTAACATTCTTCCCCACAGTAACTACTCAGTACGACTTCACAAAGGCGGCTTGAATTTTACCCAGATTGATGCAGATCTAGATTTGACACATTACGAT
Organism: Pelodiscus sinensis; assembly: GCF_049634645.1. Taxonomy (NCBI): domain Eukaryota; kingdom Metazoa; phylum Chordata; order Testudines; family Trionychidae; genus Pelodiscus; species Pelodiscus sinensis. Next base: position 4,956,889 of record NC_134717.1, on the reverse strand, counting down.
CATGTTGCCCAAGAGGGACGGCTTATCTGCCTGAGGCTAGCTGGCATCCCAGAAGTAACATGAGCATTAACCCTAACATTATTTTTAGTTTTCATAATCTGGCTGGCCTATAGGAGCCTATAATGATGTCTGGGATCAAGGGATAGCTTTGCCCTTTCACTACCCAAGACAAAAGACAGTGTACAATCTATTCTGGAGAGAACTTTTCACGAAGAACAACCAAAGGTTAGAACTGATAGGAGCTATTAAATACTTGTCTTTCCAACCTGAAAACATGATGGAGTCTGTCGAAGACCTACCTCACCCAGAGTTTCCCTCTGCTCAAGTCTTTCCTTCTTCCTTCTCCACACAGATGTTATCAGTTCCAAGAATGGCCATATCGGGCAAATGACAACTGTTACCAAAAGTAGAGCAGAAGAATTTTGCTGCCTCAAAGCTTCATGCTATTGCCGGTCTTTAGGCAAAGTTCCATTCATGTACTGAATAGGTCTACCATCCTTTTATGTATAGGCTGATGTTCTGCATTTATTATAGACCTCTGAATCTTTGCAGGAATTCAAATATCAGAAGTCTCCCAGTGAACCAGTGGCAGATCTCGGAACAATACCCCAGGAAGGAACTCAGGAAAGACCTGTCATTCCTTATTCCACTTATTGTTCCATCTTTATATGCATACTATGCATATCAAGGGCTATTTCTGTGTTGCTTTTGGTTTTGCTGAAAGAGATGCAACAGAGACTTAGATGTACACAAGCATTTGCACAGTCAAACTCCATTAGGAATTCCAGCAGTGAGACACTCCATTAGAGTTACTGGTTATGATGGCTAAACACCTGCTTCTTGTTGCAAGACTAATGCATGCATGTGCACGTGTAAAAGGCAAGTGGTAAAATCTAGCATATAATTTATGACACTGAGATGCAGCATTAACATAATATAAATCTTTGTTTTGTTCCAGAGATCAACTCTGCTTCAGTGGTGCTTTATGAAAATAGGATGATTTGTTTTCTCTCATGGGCAGTAGAAATGAGACTGCATTTAATGTTCTGAATAAAATAATCACACTGCAAAAAAAATTGTTACGCAAATCATTTTTGCCCTAAGAGTTCTGTTCAAGTGCAGCAAATATGCAAGAAAACTAGCATGGATCTCAGAGTGGTAGCTGTGTTAGTCTATAACTTTTAAGAATGAAGGGTTTTTTTTAGTTTCTAAGGCCATGTCTACATTAGGAAACTTTTCAGGATTACTAAATTTGACTTAACTCCCAATTTAACAAATTCAAAATAGCATGTCCTCACTATGGGGAAGCATCAAAATTAGTCCAAGGTAGGCTCCATTAATGTGGATGAGCTACCTTGCACTTAAAGCCCCCAGAAGCACTAGGGATAATTAGTTTTAATTACTCTGCAGAATAATTATTTCGACATAGTGGTACAGGAAAGTCCACGGTACCATTATTTTGAAGTAAGTATTTCGGAATTAGTGTTACTCCTGATGAAAAGCAGGAGTACAGATTTCGAATGAAGTGGCTCATTATTTTGAAAGAACGGGCTTAGTCGTGTCGATGCTCCACTTATAAATTCGACTTAAGCGGGGGTGGGGTTATTTTGAAGTAGCCCTGGTCTACGCTAGGACTTTAAGGTGCCATAGGATTATTTATTATTGTCACTGCTCTGTTGCCCTTTTAAACTATCACTGTGTTTGGATTAGTAGTATAAAAGTATAAACCTGCTGAGCACTTTGGTGCTAGGGAAGTAATTATAAAACATACAAGCATCCCGCAATATGATATATTTTCATAGGCTAGTGCTAGTGTAGATAACATCAAAATAAGTCAGCTGCTGCAACAGATTCTGTTGCCGTTAATAAGCCACCTGATCTCTCTGCTCTATAGCAGTATTGGATTTTTTTTGTAGCAGTTCCTGAGATCTTGATGGCAGCTCAGATAACACATACACACCGCCCCTAAACAAACCTGTTCTCCTGAATTTTCTAATTTATACTCCACAGCCTTCTCCGGTTCCCTTCCTTTGAATAAACTTTGAACAAACAGCTGTGAAGATTCTTTTCCTCAGGGGAGATCTAGAACCTCACATCCATGTTCCCCGTAAGCTGAACACTTGGGCAACCGCCCAAGAGAGATTCAAATGCCACCCAGCTGATTAGCAGAGCACCCATGGCCAGCAGTATGTTTCCACAGGTGGTGCACATCTGCACCTGTCTGGGTGCATGTAGTATTTATCTTGCCCAGGGGGTGGGAAAAGTCAGAGGGAACATTGTCATACTAGAACGAGCAAAGTGTTGAAGGCATGCCCCACCCTGCAGCAAATGGCCCTGCAAAGGGTCGACTTAACACGTCTTTTTCTGTCCTAGTCTGTGTTCCATGTCCTAGTTCATACTGATGGCTACACAGTTGATAGTCACAGCTCAAGAGAAAGCCCTGGGAATAGTCATGACATGGGAACACCCCTTGATGCTTCTTTCTAGTCGAATGTACAATGATACCAGTGTGAGGAAAACTTCCACGAGAAAAATTTCCATGAGCTATGCCCCATGGCTAGTGATGTTAACGATTGGTACTCATGAGGACTGAATTCACAGAGTAAAAAGCAAGTTAGTGCTTTCTTGTGTAATAGGACTTGCAAACTCAAACAACTCTAGTAATAAATACACACAAAAATAGCATTAAATGAATAATTAAGATTACAAAATCAAGCGCTCAAAAGATAGGAAATATCAGACTCACCGTGGCCTCTGAAACCTTAATTATTAATGTGAATATGCCACAGCAAGTCAGAAGAATGAACCACCTAGCCCATTATCCTATAGTGTGACAAGTGGTCCGTGCCTGATACTTCAGAGAGAATGAACAGAACAGGACAGCTTTGAATGATTCATCCTGTCATTTAATTCCCGTTTCCCACAGCTGGAAGTTTAGGGACACCTAGGACATGTGCTTGACCATCTTTGCCAAGTTCATGAACAGTAAGTCCATTACTGGCTATTGTCTAATTATTTTTAGAACCCAGTTATACTATTGACTTTCACAAAATTTCTTGGCAAGGAGTTCCACAGATCACTCTTTATTGTGTGAAAAAGTATGTCCTTTTATTTATTTGAATATACTGTGCATTGAGTTGACCATTATGTGAAGGGATAAATCATACTTCCCTATTCATTTCCTCTTTATCGTTAATGTTTTACTCTTCCCCCTTGCGTGTATGCATTATGCTGCAGTCTTGAATTATACAATCATACAATATACACCATTCATGAAATAATTTCAGCCTAAATAGTTAGGCCCAGCACTAAACCCAGCAACTCGGCTTGAAGTACGCAACTCCAGCTATGTAGAATATGTAGATGGAGTCAGTTTACCTTAAGCCAAGCCAATGGCAGCAAATACTTAAGCAAAAGCGGGAGCACCAGCTGCTGATGGGGGCACAATCTTAGTTTGATTTAGCAAGTCTTAAGTAGATTCGCTAAATCAAACTCTGGAAGATTGATCACAGCAATCTTCCATTTAGTGTAGACAAGACTTTAGTTTGTCATATCATTAAGCAACTGAATACAATATCTTACAAGGGGAAGTATCAGGGAATCTTAAAAACAGTGCTATAAGGCTTGCTTATAGTAAAGTTTATCTTCGCTTCATGGAACAAAAAGTAAAGCTCCATTAGAATTGTAACTTCATATTGTAGATACAGTTGTCTTTTTAGATAATTTTAACAACACTCTTTATTATTGCATTGCCAGAGGCTTCATCTATAGAACTGATGGTGGCTTTCATAAAGAAAAATAGATACTGTTTCAAGGACAGGGCCTATTTTTAATGCCATTAAAATTAAATAAGAAATCGTTGATATTTGCCCAGGGATATCAAGGAAAGATAGGTGGAAAATGCTGAATGATAATGAAATGTGAGCACTGAATCTGTCCACTGTTGAGATACGGCAATTTATAGGCATTGTGGTTATTGTCTGTTTGGATATGTATGTATCACCTACGGCTTTTATCCAAAGAAAGAGGGAGAGGAGAAACAGCTAGGTTTAGGATGTGACCGTTACTAGACACAATCAGTAGCTCTGTCAGAAGCTTTGGGTGTGTCTACACATCAAAGTTATTTCGGAATAACAGCTGTTATTCCAAAATAACTATGCGAGGGTCTACACAGCAATTCTGTTACTTTGAAATAACGGACGGCTTATTTTGACTTCTGTAAAGCTCATTCTACAAAGAATAACGCCTATTCCAAAATAAGGTGTGTGTAGATGCTCCACTTCTGCTATTTTGAAATAGAATAGGCCTGGTGAGGGGCTAAGTTATTCCTGCTGGGGCTCTAAATCAAGATAGCACGTCTACTCATAGACTTTAAGGTCAGAAGGGACCATTATGATCATTTAGTCTGATCCCCTGCACAGTGCAGGCCACAGAATCTCACCCACCCCTCTTAGAATAATCCTCTCACCGATATCTCAGATATTGAAGCCTTCAAATACTTTGAAGGCCCCAAGATGCAGAGTGTCCTCCAGCTGTGATCTGTGCCCCATGCTACAGAGGAAGGCGAAAAACCTCCAGGGCCTCTGCCAATCTACCCTGGAGGAAAATTCCTTCCCGACCCCAAATATGGCGATCAGCTAAACCCTGAGCATGTGGGCAAGACTCACCAGCCAGACACCCAGAAACTCCTATCATCCCTCCATTGACCTATTTACCACTGATAATGAATGGTCAATTAGTTACCAAGATCATGTTATTTCATCAAACCATCCACTTACCATAGAATCATAGAACTGGAAGAGACCCCAGAAGGTCAAGTCCAGCCCCCCACTCTAGGCGGGACCAATCCCATCTAAATCAACCTGGCCAGGGCTTTGTCAAGCCGAGACTTAAACACCTCTAGGGATGGAGACTCTACTACTTCCCTAGGTAACCCATTCCAGAGCTTCACTACCCTCCTAGTGAAATAGTCTTTCCTAATATCCAACCTGGACCTCTCCCACTACAACTTGAAACCATTGCTCCTTGTTCTGTCATCTGTCACTACTGAGAATAGCCTCTCTCCATCCTCTTTGGAACTTCCCTTCAGGAAGTTGAAGGCTGCTATCAAATCCCCCCTCACTCTTCGCTTCTGCAGACTAAACAGACCCAAGTCCCTAAGTCTCTCCTCGTAGGTCATATGCTCCAGCCCCCTGATCATTTTGGTTGCCCTCTGCTGGACCCTCTCCAATGCGTTCGCATCCTTTTTGTAGTGGGGGGCCCAGAACTGGACACAGTACTCCAGATGTGGCCTCACCAAAGCCGAATAAAGGGGAATAATGACATCTCTGGATCTGCTGGTAATGCTCCTCTTAATGCAACCTAATATGCCATTAGCCTTCTTGGCTACAAGGGCACACTGTTGACTCATATCCAGCTTCTCATCCCCTGTAATCCCCAGGTCCTTTTCTGCAGAACTACTACTTAACTGGTTGGTCCCCAGCTTGTAACTATGCTTGGGATTCTTCCGTCCCAAGTGCAGAACTCTGCACTTGTCCTTGTTGAACCTCATCAGATTTCTAGTGGCCCAATCCTCCAATTTTTCTAAGTCACTCTGGACCCTATCTCTGCCCTTAAGCGTATCTACCTCTCCCCCCAGCTTCATGTCATCCGCAAACTTGCTGAGGGTGCAATCCATCCCGTCATCCAGATCATTAATAAAGATATTGAACAAAACCGGCCCTAGAACCGAACCTTGGGGCACTTCACTAGAAACTGACTGCCATCCTGACATCGAACCATTGAGCACTACTCGCTGGGCCCGGCCTTCTAGCCATCTTTCTATCCTTCTTACCATCCATTTATCCAGTCCACATTCCCTTAACTTGCTGGCAAGAATATTGTGGGAGACCGTATCAAAAGCCTTGCTAAAGTCAAGGTATATAACATCCACTGACTTTCCCACATCCACCGAGCCAGTTACCTCATCATAGAAGTTAATCAGATTGGTCAGGCACGACTTGCCCTTTCTGAATCCATGCTGACTCTTCCTAATCACTTTCCTCTCGTCCAAGTGTCTCAAAATGGATTCCTTAAGGATCCCTTCCATGATTTTTCCAGGAACCGAGGTAAGACTGACCAGCCTATAGTTCCCTGGATCGTCCTTCTTCCCTTTTTTGAAGATGGGCACTACCTTTGCCTTTTTCCAATCATCCTGGATTTCTCCTGATCTCCATGACTTTTCAAAGATAATAGCCAAAGGCTCCTCAATGACATTTGCCAACTCCCTCAGTACCCTTGGGTGCATTAAGTCCAGACCCATGGATTTGTGTACGTTTAGCTTTTCTAAATAGTTCCTAACCTGTGTTTTACCCACCAAGGGCTGTCCATCTTCTTCCCATCTTGCGTCACTTAGCACAGAAGTCCAGGAGCTGACCTTGTCCGTGAATACTGAGGCAAAGAAAGCATTGAGTACTTCAGCTTTCCCCATATCATCTGTCACTAGGTTACCTTCTTCATACATTAGGGGCTGCACACCCTCTCTGATCACCTTCTTCTTGTTAACATGCCTGTAGAAACCTTTCTTGTTATCCTTCACATCCTTAGCCAGTCGCAACTCCATTTGCGCTTTCACCTTCCCGATAACCCCCTGGCATTCTCGAGCTATACATTTAAACTCCTCCCTAGTCATTTGTCCAAGTTTCCACTTTTTGTAAGCTTCCTTTTTGTGCTTAAGTTCACCAAGGATTTCCCCTGTAAGCCAATCCAGTCTCCTACCATGTTTGCCTCTCTTGCTACGCGTCGGGATGGTTTCTTTCTGTGCCTTCAATAAGGCTTCTTTAAAATACTGCCAGCTGTCCTGGACTCCTTTCCCCTGCATGTTAACTTCCCAGGGGATTCTGCCCATCAGATCTCTGAGGGAGTCAAAATCTGCTTTTTTGAAGTCCAAGGTGTGTATTTTACTACTCTCTTTCCTTCCTTTGGTCAGGATCCTGAAATCTACCATCTCATGATCACTGCTTCCCAGGTTGTCACCCACCTCCACTTCCCCTATTAGTTCCTCCCTGTTTGTGAGGAGAAGGTCAAGCTGTGCACGGCCCCTGGTCGGATCCTTCAGCACTTGTACCAAGAAGTTATCCCCAATGTTCTCCAAAAACTTCCTGGATTGCCTGTGTACTGCCGTATTGGTTTTCCAACAGATGTCAGGGTGATTAAAGTCCCCCACGAGAACCAGGGCCTGCAATCTGGAAGCTTCGCTCAGTTGTCTGAAGAAAGCCTCATCTACCTCATCCACCTACGTTAGGGAAGCCTTCCTCGGACTCATTTTGAACCTTCCCTGCAGTGTAGATGTGCTATTTTGAAATAAGCTGTTTTGGAATAACTATTCTGGAATAGCTTATTCCAAAATAGCCGTGCAGTGTAGACGTAGGTTTTGTTATGGTCCAAGGAGTCTTAACAGGTCCAACACATATAGTGCCGCTTGCTTGTAGGCATCACTGAGGCTTCCTGCAAGTGATGACTCAGCATCCAAGGAAGGATGTGATTTTCTGCTATGTCTCCATGATCAGATACAATCCAATAACTGACAAGCGTTTACCCTAAAACAAATTCACAGCTCCATCTATTGGAGGAAATGTGGTCTACATAGAACATTGCAACCTTCCCTGGTTAGAGGTGAGCCAATCAGAGCTCAGGAGGGGAAAGATTATAAATGAAGGCATAAAAAGACAGACTTAGAGGCTGATTGATACAGGACCAGGTGAGGTGTGTCCTGTGAGAGCTGGGTCCCAATCTCTGTAGAGATCCCTGGATTTTTGTTTGCTGATCGAGTTCTGAGCCACTTGGAAAAGAGCTGAGATGCTCCCCTTCTTCTCAAGCTGGGAAGTGCCCCCTCAGACCCTATAATGTGATCATGTTCCTAGCACTGAGAAATCATCTCTGAAAGGAGATCACAGGGGGGAGATATTTATATGCATGTATAGAAGTGTAAGGGTTATATTGGAACCCACATTTAAATATTACATACATAAAACTATATTGACAATATTATTCAAGTTCCAAAGTCAGTCATTCCATTGGACGATATGACACAAATATGGTTGCCTTAATTCTGTTGCCCAGTGTGAATGTGTTAAATCATCCTTAATTACACAATCATAAGAACATAAGAGTGGCTATATTGGGTCAGACCAAAGGCCCATCTAGCCTAGTATCCTGTCTGCCAACAGTGGCCAATGCTAGGTGCTCCCAGAGGAAATGAACAGAACAGGAGATTATTAAGAAATCTCATCTTAGTCACCCATTTCCAGCGTATAACAAAGAGAGTCTAGGGACACCGTTCCTACCCATCCTGGCTAATAGCCATTGATGGACCTGTCTTCTGTGAGTTTATCTTGTTCTTTTTTAAAAGTCCTGGTCTTCACAACATCCTCTGTCAAGGAGTTCCACAGGTTGTGCATTGTGTGAAGAAAAATGTCCTTTTGTTTGTTTTAAATCTGCTACCTATTAATTTCATTTGGTGACCCCTCGTTCTTGTGGTATGAGAAGAAATAAATAGCTTTTCCTTATTCATGAATCATGATTTAATAGACCTCTGTCATATCACCTCTTATTCTCTTTTCTATGCTGAAAATTCCCAGTCTTTTTAATCCCTCTTCATATGGCAGCCGTCCCAAAATCCTAATCATTTTTGTATATAAAATATGTATTTCGTTTTCATATACGATTTACTTTTTACAAGATACTGTGTATGGATTAAATGTTTTAATGCCTGTTCACTCTCTGAGAAGGAGAGTGGGCACTATTAACACCTACTGATTAGGATTTGATGTACAGTAGCCCTGAGGTTTAACTCTATCTAATGCTTTGTGAACTATCCTGAAAAACTAGAACCTGGGCCTATGCTTCCAGAAAGAGTTAAACTGAAAAACAGGAAGAAGAGGAGTATATCCAGTTGTGTCTGCACTCCCCTCTAGGGTTGCCAGGTGTCTGGCATTGACCTGGACAGTCCAGTATTTCTACCTCCTGTCCAGTAAAACAAATCAGAAAATACCGGACACCTACAATGTCCAATATTTTCTGATATTTTTTCCCCTGTCAGGAGGCGAAAATACCAGACACCTGGCAACTCTATACACACTCAGATACCGGGCCCAGCCCCCCGGGGCCTCCGGACCCCCCCCCCCCCACGAGCCCTCTGGCCCCATTTACCTGGTTCGTCAGGGAAGCTGCTTTCTGGCTCGATCAGGAAAACAAGATGGCCACCCACAAAAAGCTTCAAAGGCTTTTCTTAAAGGGGCCATGCTGTTTTGTTTTGTTTTGTTTGTTTGTTGCTTAATAACTCTCAGGGTCCCCCTTTTTTTCTCAACAGAATTTTTTTCCCTTGTTTTTTTTTGGGGGGGGGGGGGTCAGTATTTTTAGTTAAACCATCTGGCAACCCTACTCCCCTCTCCTGCTACGTGTTCACACCCTTTAATTTCCATAGTGAATTAATACTGAGATGCAGTTACTGTGAGATTTACCCCAGAATAGACAGGTAAGAGGATTGAAAGTTGTTTGGAAAAGAGATTTTCCCTGGTTATGCTTCTGCATGCTGTCTAGCACAGCAGGGCCCTGAGGTGGCTGAGGTACTCATGGAGCACAAATAATATACAAGACGACTCTAATCCATTACCTAAGCTGCGCTGAAGCTCTTAAACTAGGATTTAAATAATACACAGGCTATTATAACAATCCTCTGCATGGGGTATGTGTTGGGGGGATTTCATTCTTTAACTGGAGCTCTTCAGGAAACAATTTTTTTCCCTTAAATAAAATGAGAGTGGGGAAGGTGGAAACTGAAAAAGTTGTGTCCAAACTTTCATTTCCCCCCCGCAGATGGCTTCTCTTATGTAAAAAGTGCCAAAGATTTCCTGGTGGATATTTAGTGTGAACTGTGGCCGGAAATGAGCTCCATTGGGCAGATTTCTGTTCCTTTGTCCATCCTCGTGGGCTTGGAACAGAAAGGGCCTGACCTTGGATAATCTGATGTAGTATCAGTGCTTATATGTGCATATGCTGACAAAGAAATTAGACAATTTCTTATGATTATTCAGTCTTCCTTTTCTCTCTAGGAGACTTAAATATCCTGCTAATCACAGATAGCTTTTTTTTAAAGACTTCTTCGATACAATAAATGTTGGAAAGGTCATAGAATCATAGAATAATAGGACTGGAAGGGACCTCGAGAGGTCATCGAGTCCAGCCCCCCGCCCTCAAGGCAGGACCAAGCTCCGTCTACACCATCTCTGACAGATGTCTATCTAACCTGTTCTTAAATATCTCCAGAGAGGGAGATTCCACCACCTCCCTTGGCAATTTATTCCAATATTTGACCACCCTGACAGCTAGGAATTTTTTCCTAATGTCCAATCTAAACCTCCCCTGCTGCACTTTAAGCCCATTACTCCTTGTCCTGTCCGCAGAAACCAAGAGGAACAAATTTTCTCCTTCCTCCTTGTGACACCCTTTTAGATATTTGAACCCGGATGGTGATTATATCTTAGGTGGTTACATCTAGACTAGTAGATGCACTTTGGAGTACATTATAAATTCATTGAACACTGTTTTAACATCACAACTTTCATTAACTGCAGCTAAAATTTGTTCAGTGCCCCGGCCCTTTAAAATAAAAAAAAAAACCTTAACTTTTCATTATTATTTCATTTATCTGTGCTTCTGTACTTCTGAGACGAGGGCAAAATGGAAGTTCTGGAATGTCATAGGAAGATGCCATGAGTGTACCAGGTAACAGGAATTATAGGGGACTACACTGCAGCCGTGGTCTTCAACCTGACGCCCATATCCCTGTGGTTGCTCAGGATATGTCTACGATTTCCAAAGGATTAACATTTTTTTAGGGTTTCTTCTGGCCTCAGGAAAAGTATGGATTTTTCAGCTCAGCTTCACCATCCGGGTTCAAAGCTAGACAAGTATGGAAGACCTGTTCTGCCTGACCTCAGGGTGAGGTGGGAGATTATAAATATATATAAAATCTCTCTTCGGTTGTTCTGAGTAAAGGTCTTTCTCCCAGGCCAGAACTCTATCCTGCAGGCTTTTGACTGTGAGTCTCTCTCTCTCTCTCGCTCCTCAAAAGTGACCAGAGAGCCTTGGACCTGAGAAAATCAGACTTCTTGACCTGAGGTGATCAGGTTTCAACCCAAAAATAGAGTGACAGACTTCTGTTGTTGAGAGAAGTTTTGTTTTCCTTCCCATGCCATGCAGAACCGCAGCAGTTGGCACAAAACAGAATCACCAGCCCTCAGCCTGCTTTGTATTCACTCCCTCATCAGCCAGTTGGGTGAGCCACTGCCCTGCCCTGAACCGCACGGGGGGGGCTGAGGGATAGGGGAATTAGGGCCTTTTCTGTGAGGAAGAATTTAGTATGCTAATTGCTGGCAATTCTCCCTTCTTCACAGCCACTCCACGCACTCAATAGGAGAATAATAATGTTCTACAAATGGCCTCTGGATAACAGCGAAGTTCTCTGCAGCCTCTTACTCTAACCTGCATCAGCATTTCCATTTTCAAGACCTGTAATCAATGGGTGTATATTACCACTGAGATAATATTTGCTCTAACAATAAATTAACACACATGGTTTCAGCCCAGCATATTTAAAGACATAGGCACTGGAACTAGGAGTACAGGGGGGTGAGGTGTAGGGGTGTTGCAGCACCTGCTGCTCTGAAGGGGTTTCAATTGTCTACTGGATTTACAGTTTGGTTCAGTGACTCTCAGCACCTCCACAGTAAAAATTGTTCCAGTCGTCCTGTCTAAAGGGGAGGGGGAAGCAAAACAGGGTTTAGATCTTTTTTTAAAAAAAAACTTTTCCTCAGTGCGAGCTGCTCTGGAATCTCAGATGCCCAATCTAGACTCAGAATAGGAATTGTATAAGTGAGTGACGTGAGCGCAGATCCTGTCCTTAGAATAGTTGGGTGCCTAGCCCCTAAGGATCATGTGTCCGCTCTCTCTGCATGTTCATCTGGCGCTACCTGAGCTCCGGATGCCTTGTTTTCACATGCACTTGGCATGGTGCAAAACTTGGGCTGGATTCTTGCTGGGTGGGGGAGGGAGGAAGGGCAATTTTTCCTTTGGGCACTCCCAAAGTCCTGGGCCGGAATGAGGAGTCAACCTCTTCACCTCTTTGTCTCCTATTTCAGCACTCAGATAAGTCTGTTCCTATTCAGAAAAGCATTTGGGCACCAGCTGTAAGTTTAGCATGGCTCTGAGGGGGATCTATAAACCCTACTCTGCCTTAGCCCCTTGGGGGATAAGAGACAGGGAAGTTTCTGGACAAATAATTAGCTGCCACAGATGGGGTAAGAGGTTGCAGCCCAACGGATGGGGTGGCCCTTGGAGCTACTCTGCATCAGCAACAGACTGACACGAACTCCCCAAGAGCAGCCTCAGACACTCCTGTAGACGGGGTGGAGGAAGCTGAGTCCTTAAGTCGGTAACACATTCCCTATGCTAGTGGTTCTCAATGAGGGGTAGGCAGAGGTCTTCCAGGGGCCATATCAATTCATTTAGGGTGCATCTGCACTGTATCTCTAGCTTGAAATAAGCCACACAATGTGAGCCAAATTGCATCGCTTATTTTGAGGTCATTTCGAAATAGCTCCGTTTGAAATGTAGCGCTGTCTATACGCTGTGTGCATGGAGCTGGATGACTTGGGGGGGAGGAGGGGCCTGATTCATCACCTGTGAAGCTGTGTTGCCACACCGCTCAGAGGGAACGCTGCTCACCACCATCTTACTTTGTGTGGGCAGAGCAAGGCGCTTATGGCTTGTTTCGTCAGAGGTGCTGAGCACTTTCAATCCCCAAGGCATCTCAAGTTGGGCGGCTGAAATCCGAAACGCCCAGAATTGGTAGGCAAGGATTGAAAATATGGCTGCTAATGCCTTGGCTAATGACATATATTTGAAGAGTCTGCTGCAGATGGCAACAAAACTCAAACCTGCCGTATCGCTGACAGAACAGAAAACCTGTCAGGACACCACCGATGATGCCTGACTCTGACACACCTTAACCCTGAGCACATCCTTCAGCTCATCCTGGCGGTCAGTGTAGATGTCTGACAATACCATATGAACACAATAAAAGAGTCTGAATTCTCTCCTATGTCAATTAAAAAGAATTTGAGGCTAAGGCATTATTAGCTGTCTGGCTTCCTCTGCACCCTTTCACTGAATTCCACCCAGCTCGAGTGTCAATTTTCTATTGTTTGCTATCTAGCTAATATACCTATCTGTGTGTTTCTAACGTGCCTATCCAGGAACAATTTGAACCAGTAATGCCACTACTTTTAATAAAATAGAAACCAAGAGCACCATTATAAACTGAGTTATGCAAAGTATTTTCTCTGGTTAGGAGGTACTTAGCTGTAATACCATTTCCTAGATGACATGCTACTGTAACCGCAAGTGTCACAGAGAAAGTTAATGATTGCAACTGAAACAGGGATCTGCCTGCACTGAATTAATAAGGCGAACTACAAATACATAGGTGCATGTTGAACGAGTCTTTATTCTCCTGTTCTTGGTGTTCACAGAATGAAATTACCGTGTGAAATGTCCTCAGCTGCAGGCCATGTAAAACCTGAGCTTCGAGGGTGAATGAAAATGCCTTCCAGTTAAATAAGTCAGATTTCAGCAGGATCCGAAGTACAGTGGTTTTCAAATGACCTCTCGTGACCCAGGATTGGCCTGCGGGATGTCAGGTGCTGGGTCTTATTGCTGCAGGGGGAGCAGGTGACCAGTAGGGGGTGCTAAGGCAGCTAGACTGCACTATGCCCCAGTAGCGGCCTGCCACAGGCCCGGCTTCTAGGTGTATGGGGGAGAGCGCACAGGACTCTGGGCACTGCCCTTGCCCTGAGCACTAGCTCTGCACTCCCATTGGCTGGGAACCTGCTGCCGGTTGCTTCTGGGGCACAGCCTGGTCAGCAGTGCCAGGAGAGTCAGGAAGCTGCCATAGCACCCGTGCTGCACCACTAAAGGGAAGCTGCTCAAGATAAGCCCCTCCTGCCCAGCCCTGACCTCCCTCCCCCCCAAAAGCCACAGCCCCCTCCTACAGCCCAAAGCTCCCATCCTCAGCCCCACCCCCGGGCACACAATTTAATCAAATGATGTTGGGTCGTGGGTACCAACAATTTTCTTCAACTGGATCATGAGAAAAAAAGTTTGGAAGCCACTGACTTCGAGTATTGTAAATGGCCACATTTTTCATTGTATCAGTTGACTGCAGAAACTTTTGAATGTAATCGTTTGTACTCCTTTTGTTGTAAAATATACAAGGCACTGTGAAAGTTGGACTTCGCCAAAATATATTGCGATGGACAAAATTTTCTATTGACAACATATAACTACGTTGCAGAAGTTGAGAGAGGGAGATTCCAAGGTTTTGGGGGTCAGGCTGAATGGACCATTTCCAACCTAAAAAATGGCCGAACTTTTTGTAAGGTCACTTTTCGTCGTCTTGGGCGCACGAGTGGAAGCAAGTCGGTATTTTTAGACCTCAGTTAGGTTCCAGGCCACGTGACATTCTGGTCTATACAAAGGAAAAGCCCTAGTCATGCAAGCACTTTACGAGCTAGATAGATTCATGGAGGTTAGGTCCATCAATGGCTATTAGCCAGGATGGGTAGGAATGGTGTCCCTAGCCTCTGTTTGTCTGGAAATGGATGACAGAAGAGGTATCACATGAAGATTACCTTTTGTGTTCCTTCCCTCTGGGACATCTGGTATTGGCCAGTCTCAGCAGACAGGACATTGGGCTGGAAGGACTTTTGGTCTGACCCAGTATGTCTGTTCTTAAAATTTAACACTTGTTGAGTAGCCCTATTCCGTGGGGCTACTCACAGGAGTAAAATTATGCATGTCCTTAAATGTTTTCTGCCTGTGCTGTATAGAGGTGGACAAGACATTGTCCCATTTCTGAAGAACCTACAGTCTAAATAAATGAAGACATTCCTGAGTAATTAAAGAAACCACAGAAGGGAATTTGAATAGGTTAGTTAATTTGGGGACTATCTTGCATCTATTAAACAATTGGGAGGGCAGGAAGCATACCGTAATAGTTTTATTTTGAGGAAGAGCTCTGTGTGGCTCAAAGCATTGTGTCTCTCACCAGCTGGAGTTACAGGCAGTCCCCGAGTTACGCAGATCCGATGTATGTCGGATCCGCAGTTACAAACGGGGCTTTTCTCGCCCCGGAGGACGCGAGTGGCGGGACGCCCAGAAGCGCTGCGGTCCCGCCACCTGCGTCTTCCATGGCGAGAAAAGCTGTTCAGCATCTCCCTGGTCTTCTGGGGGGGGGGAGCCCCCCCAGCAGACCAGGGAAACGGGGAGCAAAGCCTCAGAGGAGGCGGGCAGCGGGACAGCCCAGACGCACCGCGGCTGTCCCTCTGCCCGCGTGCTCCGCGGCTTTGCTCCGCGTCTCCCTGGTCTGCTGGGGCGGGAGGGGGGGCGCAGCTAGTGCACCCCCCCGCCCCAGCAGACCAGGCTTTTCTCGTGGACGACGCCTGGGGTAGAGCAGCTGAGGCACTGCCGGGTTGGTCCCGCAGCGCCGGTCCTCGGCTCTACTGGACCAACCCGGCAGCACCCCAGCTGCTCTGCTTTGTTTCATGTGGAAAAGGTAGGTCATGCTATAGCTCTGTGTTGTCGTCTATTGCAGGAATAGAGAGCTGTTTCCTTACAAACACTATTCCACACAGTAACTGCTTTTCTCTGATGACTAGAAGGAACCTATGGGAATGCAAATTGGTATATAGCATATAGGTAGAATGGTTCAGGTAGAAAAATGAGAGTAAGTGTAATCCCCATACTTTCTTGATGTGGTGTCTCATCTACTGTCTTTGAGACTACCTGCCGAGAGAATGATGAGTCTGTTCTACAGCTTTAGCTACCACCCAGTTGGCTTTTAACTCATACAGGAGAGGGTCGTGGTCTAAGGTTCAATTCCACCTGTCAGCCTTAAACAAAGAACTCGTGACTTCCAGTTCTGACTCTGCTTCTAATGTGGTCAAGTTACTTCTCCATCTGTTCCTGCACTGATTACATGGGGATAAATTATGCTTATTTCATGCGGGTGTAGTAGAGGTTAAATAGTAAACAAACCTGATGAGCTAATTCTGAAATTCACCAAATGCTGGGGACGTTGAGAAGAGCTTTAGATATATGAGGAATGTAGAATCAAGTCCAACATTTGCAAATTGCTTGGATGTAGGTCATGGGAAACTCTTGATAAAGTAAATACTGTACTTATTTCATGAAAAACAAAACCTAATGAATGAGTCTTGAAAAGCAACCTGGAATTATGTGATCTGGTTGGTTGCATGCAGTAGGGAAATTTGAAATGTACCCTTAATGGAGGGTACATTTTTCAGTTTTAGATGCACTTCTAAGTTTGCTTTTAGATTAGCTGAACGCAATGCTAATCCGAAAGAACCTCCTGTTGAAAACCCACTTT
Source organism: Pelodiscus sinensis (assembly GCF_049634645.1). Classification (NCBI taxonomy): domain Eukaryota; kingdom Metazoa; phylum Chordata; order Testudines; family Trionychidae; genus Pelodiscus; species Pelodiscus sinensis. Next base: position 4,940,403 of record NC_134717.1, on the reverse strand, counting down.
TGCTATAGAAATTCAGGAGCTATCTTTGAAGTTCTAAGACCATAATATAAAAAGAGCACAAAGTATTGATTTAACAGCTAAGAAATGCCCACTGGGAGAGAGAGTTTTAGGAGCATTGTGAAACTGCAACATCAAATTGATACTCAAAGCTGTGATACATGGCAAGTGTTAGTCCTTGCTAGAGGTAATATACAGCCAGCTTGTTTGATCAAGGGGATGTACCTAATGTATGTTCCTTTTTTTCTTTCAAAATCTCCCTTTGGTCTTCTTGTCCAGTTTAAAATTCCAGACACTTCTAGTTGCAAATCTGAAAGGAAGGGAAAGTGCATTCATAGAATCATAGAACACTAGAACTGGATGGGACCACAAGAGATCATCAAGTCCAGTCTCCTGCCCTCACGGCAGGACCAAGCACCATCTAGATCATCCCTGATAGATGTCTGTCTAACCTGCTCTTAAATGTCTCCAGTGATGGAGATTCTACAACCTCCCAAGGCAATTTATTCCGGTGTGTAACCATCCTAACAGTTAGGAAGTTTTTTCCTAATGTCCAACCTAAACCTCCTTTGCTGTAATTTAAGCCCATTGCTGCCTTGTCCTATCATTGTGGATCTTTGATCCAAATTTATGACTGGCTTCCTAAAAATTAGCTTAAGAAGTTTCACAGGTAAAATGTCAACAAGTTTGCAGAAATTATGATTCAAGAGTGACTTTTACTATGGTTTAGTTGGCACTGGGCAAAGCACAGACTTATTTCTAAAACCATCCACATTCTGGTGGTAGATCTGAAAAGCAATAGGGCTCATTTATTAGAAGTAGCTCTTGTTTTCCTTAAGTATCTGAAAATGACAAAGGAGAAAATAAATAAGGATATGTCGGTTTACAGTGTGTATTGTTTAGGTTTTTCTCTGTGGGTATAAATAGCTCTCATTACTATTAAAGTAACCCATAGCTGAACATACAAAGTCTGAAGCCAAGATAAATATGAGTTACCAATGGGAGACGTATAGAGAAACTGATGAAAGGAAAATTAAAGCTTCCTAGAGGTAGGGCTGCCAGATGGTTTAACAAAAAACACCTACCTCCCCCACAAAAAAAAAACCCTGGGGAAAAATTCTGTTGGGGGAGGAAGGGGGAGACCAAACCTGGGGAGACCCAGGGAAGGCATTGCTTCCCCTTGGTCTTTAGGCTTTTTGCTGGTGGCCATTTTGTTTTCTTGATCAAGCCAGAACGCAGCTTCCCTATCGAACCAGGTAAACAGGGAGTCTGGGGGGAAGAGACTGGGGGCTGGGCCCAGTTGCTGAGTGTGTTGTAGGGTTGCCAGGTGTCTGATATTTTCACCTCCTGGCAGGGGAAAAAAAACAGAAATTACCAGACATTTTAAGTGTCCGGTATTTTTTGAATTGTTTTACTGGACAGGAGGTGAAAATACCGGACTGCCCTGGTCAATCCCAGACACTTGGCATCCCTATGACACACTCGGCAACTGGGCCCAGCCCCCGGGATTCTCCCCCCCTCCCCGGACCTCCTGCTTACCTGATAGAGGGAGACTATCCTCAGGAGAGAGGAACAGAAGTGGAGTGAGACCTATAACTTTGTCGTTATTGTTGTTTGAAGACTTTGGGTGTAATCTGAAAACAATCAGGATCAGGACCAAATTGTACCTTTTGAGAAGGGCAAATAAGCAGGATAAAGGAAGTGCGGTGGAGAAAGGAATTTTTTTCAACAAGGTCCATTCATCACCTAGATACCAAGATTATGGGTGCAGTACAACCTGCAGTACTTAGATCTTTTAGAGCTGCTCTTCTTCCTACGAGCGTGAGATTCTAAAGAACGTGAAGGAAACATAAGGGTTTGAGTCAGTACGGGGGAAGCAATGCTGGATCGGGAGATATACATGTATGTCAGATGAACTCCATTTTGTTTTGTGAATGCCATGTTGTATATCCACTTCCATTTTGAAGGTAGCTCTCCAAGTGTCTTTGAGTATTGGTCATTTTGTAGCTTTGTAGAGACTTGACACTTTGTGGCGAGTCTACTTCAGAAAGCTGTGACACAATACTCAAAGGCCATCAAAGTTAAACGTCGCTATCCTAGTTGAACCACAGAGGGCGGGAAAACCTCAGACTTTGACTCTTTACCCAAAAACCAATGGGGATGGAGTCTGAGTTTGGAAACCCTTCTGTGCAGGGGGGATTGTTCCACTGCTGGAAGCAAGAGGATCAAGATAAACCTTTTGGAGGGGCTGCCTGGAGTAAGGACTTGGACCAAACTCAGGATTCACAGGGGTGTTGAGTTGGGGCTGAGAGGAATGGTGTTAAGACCTTTGTTTTATTTCTAAAATCTGTAACTCTGGCACTTTTAAAAAGGAAAACTTGTCTGTGGTTAAGAAATTCCTTTGCCAAACCTGCTGCCTTGCTTAACTGTCGTGTTGCACCCGAAGGGGAGAGTTGGGAAATGTGTGCTCCCAAATCCAAATTTAATTATGGGGAGGGAATGGTATAATCCACCAGAGGCATGAAGGAAGTGGACACATTGGAGAGGGTCCAGTGAAGGGTAACCAAAATGATGAGGGGGCTGGAGCATATGACCTATGAGGAGAGGCTGAGGGATTTGGGTTTGTTTAGTCTGCAGAAGAGAAGAGTGAGGGGGGATTTGAGAGCAGCCTTCAACTTCGTGAAGGGAGGTTCCAAAGAGGCTGGAAAGAGGCTGTTCACAGTAGTGACGGATGGCAGAACAAGGAGCAATGGTCTCAAGTTGCAGTGGGGGAGGTCTAGGTTGGATATTAGGAAAAACTATTTCACTAGGAGGATGGTGAAGCACTGGGATGGGTTTCCTAGGGAGGTGGTGGAATCTCCATCCCTAGAGGTTTTTAAGTCTCGGCTTGACAAAGCCCTGGCTGGGTTGATTTAGTTGGGATTGGTCCTGCTTTGGGCAAGGGGCTAGAGTTGATGACCTTCTGAGGCCTCTTCCAGCTCTATGATTCTATGAAGTTGCAGCACTGGTTTCAGAGACTAAGCAGTTGGACAGTGGGACCCCACTGTCCAAGAAGGGGTGCAGACATAGTCCACACCTGAGTGTACACTTGAGTGACCCAGAGCTATCAGTTACTATGTAGACCCAGATCTAGTCTAGATGTGTGGTTTACCGGTCATGTCCAAGGCTAATAGAGTGGTTTCAATGCAGAGAATGGGACTGGACCAGGTCGTGAGAGGAGAAGAAATGTAGGGATGGGCAAGATGTGTCTAAGGAGGGAAGGCAGCCATACTGGGGTCAATATTCTCTTGATGTTTGCTGGGAAGAAGATACAATGTACATATTTCCTCTGGAGATGGCTTGTATGTCAATCACCTACACCGGTCCTCCATGCTTTCGGCCAGCTTCAGGGCCCTTTTAGAGAAGCAGGAGTTGCAAGTGGCTGTTAAGTCTGCCTTTCAAGTGGGCCTTCATGGTGTCCATTGGCACCTTCCAACAAGGTGAATTTCCTGGTTATTTGTACCCTCCTGTCCACAAATGGGCCTCTTAATGCCATTTGGAACACGCACCATGGACAAGGAACGTGATGTTGCCTGAACAATAAATCTGTGAGCCACTCAGAATACGGCGTCTCTTTTTCTCGTGTCCATTGTGAGGCACGCACGTTTTGGAGAATAAATAAATGATCTTCACGGTTGAGACGCAGTTAAACAAATTTCACTCTGTCTAAGCTGTGGCAGCAAGATAAATAAATGGGAAACACGTGCAGTAGGAGGAATTGGTTTCATGGTTGGCAAGAAGTTTGGGGAGCATAATACAACCTTAAGAATAAATCAAACCATGAGATTTTTTTGTAGGAGCTCTTAAAAAAGAAAAGGAATCTAGCCTCTTCTCAATACTTTCTACCTGAGGCTGTTTAACACTTTCCTGCTCTGCAGTGGATTTAGGAGAAGTTTGGGGACACTGACTTGAGCCCACTAAATGTGGAATAAGCACATTATTGAGTTAGAAGTTTCTAGGCCTCTCAATAAGGTGAGCCATATGAGTACCAAAATCAAAGCAAAGCCTTTTGGGAACAGTCTGTAATGGGGATCTGAGAATTTGCATTCATGCTTCATATTGTTTTCAAGGGATTGTCTCATCTGTTTGTTTAGCTACACTGCAAAGAAACACCTCCTTAATGGAATGTTTCTCTGTTGATGCCAGTTGCTTTCAAATGTATGCTAATACTGTTGTGCTGATACCTGTGCTTTCGAGTATACATCATCATTGAATTGATGCTGGATGTTGAGTGTATGTTAATGCCCTATATTGTTCGCAAAATGAATTCAAGTGTATTTTAATACTCCTGTATTGATTGATATAAGATTAACTGCACTTCTTCCGAGATCTAACAGTGAGCATGGAACATAGCCCTTTATCTCTCAAAATGGCCCAGTGTAATTGCAGAATACGTGAAAGGATATTCTATAATAAATTGCTTTTCCTCTTGGTGGGTCAGTTTATCTAACAAAGTTACTTTTTCTCTCCTTGTCACTCGCTGAAATGTACCTACTCGGATCATTTTCAGACTCCTGCTTGAAAGCAATTACTTCTCCCTGACATGTTCTGGAAATGTTGTATGTCTTGCCTTTTGTTTCACTCTAAATCAGGTATTGTTTGCTAACCTACTTCATACATCCCTTCTCTCACCTACTTTTAAGGGAGTAATGAGAAATGAACGAATATGTTCTCTGAGCTAGATGTCATGTCTCAGAAGAAGAGCTTGTTAGGGAGTTATTGATTCTTGCCCCTTTCCCTACCTCATTTCCTGTATTTCAATGGAAAGTATTGATAACTAGCAAATAAGATTTTTGGGAGGCTTCTGGTATTTAAGTCCTTGTTTTGTTGTGACTTAAGATAAAATGTCACTTTATGAGATTGAAGGATGAAATGAGAGTAGGGCTGTCAAATGTTTCAATGGGGCAGGACTGCATGGAAGGATCAGCCAGAGTTCCCAGCTGACACCGGACTCCATGCAGCGCTGCTGTAGTGTTTCAAAAAGGCAACACAAGGTGGAACCTGGATCAGTTGGTATCCCCAGCTGACCCTGGGCTCCATGCAGCGCTGGCCCTTTAAAGCGCCAGAGCGGCACTACGAAGGGGCAGTGCAAGTGGAGCCAGGGATCAACTGGAGTGCCCAGCTGATCCCTGGCTCCACATTGCAAAGCCCTTTTGAAGTGCTGTTTTGGTGCTTTAAAGGGGCAGCGTATTAAGAGCCAGGGATCAGCTGGGGACTCCAGTTTATCCCCAGCTCTGCTTGCACCACCCCTTTAAAGCACCAAAATGGCACTTCAAAGGTACTTTGCAATACTGAGCCAGGGATCTGGACACTCCAGCTGTTCCCGGGCTCCGCTTGTGCTGCCCCTTTGAAATGCCAGAGTGGCTCTTCAAAGAGGCAGTACAGAATTAATGCCTGCAAGTAACACTTTAATTTTTTTAATGTGTTAATCCTGCCCTGTGTTATCGCAGGCATTAACGCAAGTCAATTGACAGCCCTAAACGAGAGCTTAAAATAAATCTCCAAAGTAAGAAAACATACTGGGGAAGGAAACTTTCCAACTAGAGTAAAGAAGACTTTTATGAAAGGGTGCGTCTACACAGAAACATTAGTTTGAAATAACGTAGTCCGCATCTACACAGCAGGCAGTTATTTTGAAATAACGCTGAAATACTGTCCAGCTGGAGAACTTCTTACTCCAACTCCTGTAACCCTCTTTGTCCGAGGAGTAAGGGAAATCAGAGGAGTGTACTATTTTGAAATAAGTGCAGTGTAGATGCTCCGAATTTCGAAATAAGCTAGGCAATTGATGTAGCCATGTAGATTCACCCAAAGTGACTGGCAAGGTATTTGAAAATGTAACAATATTTTTCACTGTGTCTCGTGCCTTTTGCCGATGGTACTTTATAAGTATGTATTACTATAAGTCTTGGGTTGCCTGAGTATATCAAAATGAGATCCACTGGCTAGAAGTTTTGAGCGAGACAAAATTGAACAGCGAACACTAATATTGTGGTGAATTCCCCATCACAGTCAACAGGAATTAATTCAGGGATATCCTGTGTCCTACGTTGCACAGGAGGTCAGACTAGGTTGTCATTCATGTTCTCTTCTGACCTTACCTGCGTTGAGTGATATTGCTTTTACAGTGTTCCCAGTCATTGCTGGACAAAACATAGTGAGAAACTGGAGCTGGGAACCAAATCTTTCTCTCTCATGGCAGGGCAAGGGTCTGTACACCAGGTTGATAGGCCAAGATGTAAGACTGCTTTAAAACAAGTAACATGAGTAACTGCTTAACACAAGTAACTTGTTAAGAACTGACATAAAAAGCGGTGTGCACAGCCGCCAATTGTAATGCTCCTCAAGAAGTTGTATTAGTCTCTCAACCTCCAGGAATACTGTTAGATATTGAGTACCATCTCCTGCATCTTCTCAGCTCGCTGACGGGTTACATATGTACAGACGTCTCTGTTTCATATACCCGTTGCAGCGAGTATAAATATACTTATTTTCCTGCTTCCTTGGGAGCATGGTGTTCAAGATTGTTTTGAAACTAAAAGACCTGGACTTCCCCCCCCTCCCATCCTCCCCACTTCCCTGCTTGCTGACTCCCACCCTAGTCCCATTTCCAGATTTAGAAGTCCAGATTGGAACAAAAAAAATGATTTAGTATTTACAGTTTGATGGACATCTGTTTGCCTCTGCGTACCAGGATTGCCTCACTGTGGGAGCAAAGGAAAGCATTCATTAATGGTAGCAGGATGACTTGATTTTGCACCGGGCTTTCTGCATTCATATTTAATATAAAGCATAGGGCTAGAGACAATTGAATGCCTTTCTAATGGATGAGTAGAAGAAGAAGCCCCTCCTTTTTGTGTACTACAGAAACAGCAATGACTCCTGGGTAGCAGGTTTAAAACAAAAGAAAGGTTTTTCTTCAAGCAGCACAAGTCAACCCGTGGAACTCCTTGCTAGAGGATGTTGTGAAGACTAGGACTTTAACAGGGTTCCAAAAAGAGCTAGATAAATTCATGGAGGTTAGGTCCATCAATGGCTATTAGCCAGGCTGGGAAGGAATGGTGTCCCTAACCTCTGTTTGTCTGGAAATGGATGACAGGAGAGGGATCACATGAGGATTACCTGTTGTGTTCCCTCCCTCTGGGGAATCTGGTATTGGCCACTGTCGACAGACAGGATACTGGGCTGAATGTTCTAATCTTGTTACACCTTAAAGATGAACAGATTTATCTGGGCATGGAGTGGTAATTAGAGAGGCAGACATAAATATACCACAGGTGGGATCTCCTGGTCTAGCACCCTCAGGACCTGACCAATCCCAAACACGGGATTTTGCCAGAGATGGGGAGGTCATTTTTGGCCCCCTGCCACTGGACCCCAAGCCTGGCTTTGCTCCTTGCCTGGCAACAGGCTAGGTCGGTTCTCCCCTTACCACTAGCTTAGCTGGGTTCATGGCCACAGCAGGGCTGCCACTTCCCCTGCTGCCCATCTCCCTACTGGCTGCCCCACTGCCCTGCCGGCCCCACTGGGCTTCCAGCCCCACCTGTCCTGCCATGCTCCAGGCCCAGCGGGCTAGGATTCTAGCCCTGCTGGCAGCCTTGCCAAATCTCCCAGCCCCACCGGCAACCCACTGTCTTGCCAGAGCCTACTGGGACCCTGGCTGACCTGCCGTCGGCCCAACTGGACTCGCACAGCAGAGCTCCTGGCAACCGCACCCCCAGAGAGTCCTGCTAGTAAAAGGCTCAATCTGTAGCACATGAAAAGAAGGGAGTTCCCTTATCAAGTGTAGGACCAATGTGAAGGGACACCTCATCAGTTGTTTGGAGTGGGCCACACCCGCTGTGTCTGATTGGCCTCGTTAGCTCTGGTCCTCAACTAGATGTGGGAACTCCCTTCTTTTCAGGTGCTAGTGCATTTACGGCCTGCCTCTGTCATTTCCACGGGACTCCTCATTACTTTTGTGGCTATACACGAACACGGCTACCCCTCTGATCCCTGTGGACCACAGTGAGAGCCTGAATGCCTAGCGCGCTGCATCATTACCTGACAGCCAACTTCTCTCCTGTGTGTTTCAGAGATACGGTTAGGGTTCCCAACATTGTGATATTTAAAAACCAGACGCAAAGGCCAACCAGATCTGGACCAACCCCTGCCTCTTCCCCATCAGTGGCCCCGCCTCTTCCTGTCTCTTCCCTTGAGGCTCCACCCTGCTTTGCTGCAATTCCATACTCCTCCATCATTCACTACTGCTCCAGTCTCTCCTAGAATCCTAGGGCTGGAGGAGACCTCAGGAGTCATCAAGTCCAGCCCCTTGCCAAAAGCAGGACCAATCCCAACTCAATCATCCCAGCCAGGGCTTTGTCAAGCTGGGACTTAAAAACCTCTAGGGATGGAGATTTTACCACTTCCCTAGGGAACCCATCCCAGTGCTTCCCCACCCTCCTAGGGAAATAGATTTTCCTAGTATCCTACTAGACTTTCTGGGTGTCTGGCTGATGAGTCTTGCCCACATGCTCAAGGTTCAGCTGATCGCCATATTTGGGGTCGGGAAGGAATTTTCCTCCAGGGTAGATTGGCAGAGGCCCTGGAGGTTTTTCGCCTTCCTCTGTAGCATGGGGCGCAGATCACAGCTGGAGGATTCTCTGCATCTTGGGGTCTTCAAAGTATTTGAAGGCTGCAACATCTGAGATATAGGTGAGAGGATTATTCTAGGAGGGGTGGGTGAGATTCTGTGGCCTGCGCTGTGCAGGGGGTCAGACTAGACGATCATAATGGTCCCTTCTGACCTTAAAGTCTATGAGTCTAGACCTCCCCCACTATAACTTGAGCCCATTGCTCCTCATTCTGCCATCTGTCACCACTGAGAACAGCCTCTCTCCAACCTCTTTGAAACCTCCCTTCAGGTAGTTAAAGGCTGCCATCAAATTTCCCCTGTATGCACACCTGGGTTGGGAGGGACCTGCCTGCAGAGCCTGACCTGGGAGCTCCCAGTCTGAGGCGACTTTGGCCAAGTAGGGGCTAGTGTGGGTGACGACTTGGAGCCGCCTCCACCTGCAGAGACCGGACTTCAGCTGTCCGGTCAGTGGATCTGACTGGACACTCTCAGGTCAACTTTCCAAACTGATTTTCCAGTAGAAAAGCAGGCACCTCACCTCACTTAGACATAGTTGGTTTTGAAGGTCTTCTGCTTCGGTCTTTTTATATTTAGTTGATACAGGGAATAAATGTTTGGATGGAACTAAATGATCAAATTTGGGTGGAGGAGAAAAGATGCACAGATGTCCACTGGAACACGACAGTAGGATCTCTTAAACCATCTCATGGTCTGGTATCATAGAATCATAGAATAATAGGACTGGAAGGGACCTCGAGAGGTCATCGAGTCCAGCCCCCTACCCTCAAGGCAGGACCAAGCTCCGTCTACACCATCCCTGACAGATGTCTATCTAACCTGTTCTTAAATATCTCCAGAGAGGGAGATTCCACCACCTCCTTTGGCAATTTATTCCAATATTTGACCACCCTGACAGTTAGGAATTTTTTCCTAATGTCCAATCTAAACCTCCCCTGCTGCACTTTAAGCCCATTACTCCTTGTCTTGTCCTCAGAAACCAAGAGGAACAAATTTTCTCCTTCCTCCTTGTGACACCCTTTTAGATATTTGAAAACCGCTATGGTGTCCCCCCTTAGTCTTCTTTTTTCCAAACTAAACAAGCCCAGTTCATGAAGCCTGGCTTCATAGGTCATGTTCTCTAAACCTTTAATCATTCTTGTCGCTCTTCTCTGTACCCTTTCCAATTTCTCCACATCTTTCTTGAAATGTGGCGCCCAGATCTGGACACAGTACTCCAGCTGAGGCCTAACTAGTGCAGAGTAGAGCGGCAGAATGACTTCACGAGTCTTGCTTACAACACACCTGTTGATACAACCTAGAATCATATTTGCTTTTTTTGCAACAGCATCACACTGTTGACTCATATTCAACTTGTGGTCCGCTATGACCCCTAGATTCCTTTCCGCCATGCTCCTTCCTAGACAGTCGCTTCCCATCTTGTATGTATGGAACTGATTGTTCCTTCCTAAGTGGAGCACTTTGCATTTCTCTTTATTAAACCTCATCCTGTTTACCTCTGACCATTTCTCTAACTTGCTAAGGTCATTTTGAATTATGTTCCTATCCTCCAAAGAAGTTGCAACCCCACCCAGTTTGGTATCATCTGCAAACTTAATAAGCGTACTCTCTATCCCAATATCTACATCATTGATGAAGATATTGAACAGTACGGGTCCCAAAACAGACCCCTGAGGAACTCCACTTGTTATCCCTTTCCAGCAGGATTTAGAACCATTAACAACAACTCTCTAACTACGGTTATCCAGCCAATTATGCACCCACCTTATCGTGGCCCTATCTAAGTTATATTTGCCTAGTTTATCAATAAGATAACAGTTTTGATCAGTGTTTGGGGAGTACAATTATTAGAACCTTGACTGAAGTATGGGATATTAACAGCTTTTCTGAAGGCCTTTTTGTAGGGAGGGACTGAGTGAAATAATCTAAAGATGTCGATTTATCCATTATGTTCTTAAGGCAAAAGCAACAGTAAAAGGACTTCAAGGGAGATAACGCCAATTTACAACCAGCTAAGATTGTGGCAGTGCATTAGCAGCAGAATTCTTTCCACTCTGAATCATGTTTTAACTAGAGTTGCTCAAAACTCAGTGGCACAGAAATCTGAGTCTTTCCTTTAAAAAAATTCAAATTCAGACTATTTATGGAACTTTAAAATTGATCATTTTGATCATACTTATTTGGAAGCTGCTTAGGTTTCCTCCTTCTCCCCTTCTTTCACCAGTAACAACATTTATATGCATAAAGATTATTTGTACTGGTGAAAAGATATTGAGACCGATGCACAGTGCCATGAGATAAATCTGTGCTAGTCTTGTGAGATACACAGGTGTTTCATCTGAGCTTGTGAACTTTTTCTTGCTCCCAGCAAAATTTGCAAAGCAACATTGACTGAAAATGGATTTTTTTCCGCCATTTTACCAAACACTGGGGAAATTCGAACCTAGTTACCCATCCCCTTTCATAGAACGTTATTTTGCAGCACCAGATAAAAATGTTAGGCTATAAAACAGGGAAATAATACAAGATAATGAAGTCAAATATTCATTTGAGATCACCGTTGCATGGAATATCTAACACCTCTCTGGTGCCCTGTTACTGGATCAGGCTGAAAAAGTCTCATCAATCAGATAGACCTACAGTAAAGAGTTAGCTATTTAAACTCACTTTGATTAAGCTAAATAGGAGGAGGGTTCAAAGCATTGCCCAATCACGCTAAACATAAACACATTCACCGCATTGTTAATCCCACTAATTCAATACAAATCATGCAAGCGTCTGTGAGATTTATGCAAAAGTACCGCCTTGAAGTGTGTGATTACTGTTAGCACCGACGATGAAAAGAGCTGTTACCGTTTATTGGCGAAGGTTAATCTAATCAAGGTTCTAGGGGAAATAGTTCTTTTGATGTGATGGGGTTTAATATATACTCATTGATTGTCGTTTTCTGGAGATGAAGAGAATGCCAGGAAGCAACAGGACTTAGTAGCCACCACTTGTCTGTTTGTTTTACTGCTTTCATTTTGCAGCCAGTTCCTCCCAATATTATTGTTTCTCTCAACAATTAAAATATTTTCTTGCATCCGTCATCCCCACACACCCCCTAGGCTTAACAGAGAGCAAAACCTATCCATGGAAATTGTTTCACCCGCTCGTGAAATGCAGCCCCGGGTGGGATGACCAGCACTTCTGTTGGAGATTGTAGTGACAATACATGAAAGTTGAGGAGATGAATAAAAATGTTGTATCCATTTGAGGGAGAAAGGGGAATTTAGGTATTCTGTAGTTTGGACATGATAGCAGAGTGTAGAACTTTTTTTCTTAGAAGTGCCTTCTTCGTGGCTGGCCCAGTCGTGATGGAAGTGTGGGTTGGAGCTAGGGTGGCCAACTTTCTAATATTTGAAAACAGCCCCCCTGCTGTCCTGCCTCTTCCCCACAGGCCCTGCCCTTCTTTGGAGGCCCCTGTTCCATATCTCCCCCAAAGCCCTGCCCCTGCCTTGCTGCTTTCCTCAAGGCCTGGCCCCTGCTCTCTTCCCCCTCCCAACTCCTTGTCACTCTCTGCTCGCCCGCTTCAACGCCAGCGAGAGCAGCCCCAAGGGACTTGCAGGCCCCAGCTGCAGCAGGCTGCCATGGAGTGCAGGCCAGAAGAGCACTGCAGCCATAGGGGAGCAGCTAGGTTCTAGACTGAAGCCCTCAGGCCTGGCAGTCCCTCTGTCTCCCTTAGTGCTGCCTGCCCGTCAGCCTCTTGTCCTGCCCACCCGTGTCCTCCCTACCCGCTCATGTTCCTTCCCTCAAGGAGTCTGTTCTACGCCCACTGGGAGCCCCTCCCCTGCTCACCATGGACCCCTGCACTCCGTCCTCCACCACAGCCCTTCCAATCCTGCTCCTCAAAGCTCGCGCCGGTGTATATACGCTACGGTGGAAGCTGCTGTGTCCGGGCCGTGGGATAGGCTGCCTCTACTCAGAGCCTGAAACGAGTAGAAACTGACTGCCCAAAATGAAAGGGGCTAAAAACAGGCCCAGGTTTCAGTGCATTTCCCCTCACTGTCCGGCTCTCGTACGGGGTCACCTCCCTTCTCTGTCTTCAGTGTCCTTGTTGGAAAAGAGCAAGGTTTGGGAGGCATGACACTCCTCATGGTGTTGAGTGTGGCCGTCTTTCCTGTGGGACTAAAGGCTAGCCAGGCATTGTTCAGCCCCAGCATGCCACGAGACGGCATTGCTGCTTGGACCATGGTTCCGTGGAATTACCGCAGCATCACATTCCAAGGGAGGGCTGCTTACTGTCACTGCTCTCTTAGGAGCACTGGATGGTGCTTGTCACATCATGGAACTTTTCCGTCTGTTACGTGGTTATTGGTGGATGTGGGGAAGGGAAAAATTCCTAGTGCAGGGATGGGTTTCTAAGGGTGAATGGCTAAGATCTGAGGGATTTGGGCGCTTATAGTCTGCAGAAGAGAAGAGAGAGGCAGGATATGGTGTCAGCCTTCAATGAACTGAAGGGAGGTTCCAAAGAGGATGGAGAGAAGCTGGTCTCAGTGGTGGCAGAGGCCAGAAGAGAGCGATGGTCTCAAGTTGCAGTGGGGGAGGTCTAGGTTGGATATTGGGGGGGAAAACGATTTCCCTAGGAGGGTGGGGAAGCAATGGGATGGTTTACCTAGGGAGGGGTGGAATCTCCATCCCTAGAAGTTTTTAAGTCCTGACTTGACAAAGCCCTGGCTGGGATGATTTATTTGGGATTGGTCCTGCTTTATCACAGAGTTGGACTCGATGACCTCCTGCAGTCTCTTCCAACACTGATTCTATGATCAGGCAACCCTATTCAACTCCCAGAACTTAACCCCATTTATGTAACTTCTAATGCACTGAAACATCAGCACATCTGAAGTTCGTTAGCTCTCTAAGGCTGGTAGAAGCATTCCAGAATCTGAACCTCTTTTGGGCTAGAAACTCTGACAAAGCCAACCAGCATTCTCACTCTTGTTCTCCAGCTGTGTCGTATATGAACAGGCCGTTCACACGTTGCTTTAAAACCACGTTCATCAGCATGTTTCAAAAGTCCCCTATGAGAGATTCAGCTGCAGGTCTGTTCTCTTTGATGGTCGTCACTTCTGAGCGCTCATGGATGAGGTTCCCTGCACGAATAGGACTGTTTAAGAGCAAGAACAAGTTTGTTTTTTTATGGGACTGTCATTTTAACAGTTAAGACTTCGATTTCATTCCTTTTTCATTCATTTACATCCCTTAGAGAAGCTCTTCCATGATATTTGTAAGCGGTTCCCTCTGGTTCATTGTTCCCTGCCCCCATTTGCTTGCGCGTAAGTGGCAGGTCAAAGTTGACATGAAGAAGCTACAGGATGCACCTCCAAGACCCGGCACTTTCTGATGAGGCAACATCCGCAGTCCTGCCAGATGACAGACACTCTTGGAACTGGGAGCCTAAAGGGCAGGAGGGCCATCCAAGGTCTGGGGCAACAGGGTGGGTAGCACAGGACAGGGGATGGAGCCCCCCGGCTACCCTCAGCAAAAAGGGCCAGGACGAGAGTCCCCATGATGTCCCCAGCTGGGGCCACAGACCTCCGACAGTCCCTGGAAGCCCAGGAGTAGGGCTGGAGCCCCCCAGCAGAGCAGGGATCTGAGCCCTAAAACAGTCCCTGGGAGTGTGGGGCTGGGGCCGAGCTTGGCAGAGGATCCAGAGCCGGCAGTAGTTGGTGGACATGGGGGTCCATTGGCAGGGGAATTTACCCTGGTCCGGTAAATTGTCTCATTTGGGCTGGTGAGGTCCCGATGGTGCCGGACCAGGGAGGTCCAGGCTGTACATCCTAAAATAACTGCTTTGGAAGATACTTAACCTCAAGTTTGCCTGGACTGTGCCCACACTTCTCCTGTACACAGTTCAAGTCCACTCCATTACCTGCCTAATAAAGTGAGAGAGAAGATAATCATGGGAGTCGTTACAGGAGCCTGCGTCTGTAGGTCTGTAAACAAGAGGCTGTTTGCTGCCCGGCATGTATGTCAAGTGAGATGCCAACAAAATCCCAAGCCCCTGTCTTCTTAAGGCAGCCGCTTCGAGGAGCGGACACGTCTTCTCACTGAACTTTCTTCTGTCTTTCCACATACACAGTTCAGACGTTCTGTTTTGAGTGTCACGGCAATTTTGCCAAAGGGACAGCGTGTAAGATCTTCAGCTGATATAATCCTGTTGATTTTAATGGTGCTTTTCCAATTTAAGTCAGCCCATCCTGCAGCCCGGGTGTTGTTTTAGTGATATCTGTAGTCCTCTCGACACCTGTCTCACTCAGAGGGCCAAATTCAGTCTGTGCTCAAAGGAACAAACTCCACACATTCAGTGGGTTCAACTCCTTTCCCATCACTGTAGCTGGGTTCATTTACACCGGGACTGAATAAGGTGCTGATTCTCCTTACCCAGCCAGACAGCTCACGGAGATCTTTGAAGTGCATTTAAAGTGACGGTTCATTCTCAAAACCTAGTTCTCTCACGTAGTTCATTCTCAGAACAGTTAAATAACGATCAGGGCTGGCGAGTTTTGCGAACATCTTTGGAGGTTTTGAAATAGGTTTGGAAGTGGAATGAAAATGAAACCTTTTCAGAGCTGAAAGACAGACACCCCACTGCAGAAGAGCCGATAGTCTGGGGCTAGCTCATTCTACATCTGCCTGATTCAAAGAAGGGATGTGACCCTTCATTTCCCACAGCCCTGGAGAATGCCGTGATCACCTGGTATTTGTGAATTCTGAGAAACATTAATATTTCTGTTACTGTAGCAACCAGGAATCAAGGTGCAAGGTGCTGTCCAAACACAGAACCAAATGAGTCCCTCCTCCTATATATAACGAAATGGAATTTGTCAACAGATTTATTTGGGGTCAAAAGTGTAGTATATTGATTTTTGTTGAGCTGCTGTGAGGTGTTCTTCTATAAGGATGGCTGTGTTTCAGGGTGTGGTCATGTGGAGATGCTTCAGTCCTGTTTCCAAAGCTTGGGTGCATATTTCTGTCAAAGCTAGTCTGTGAAATCCTGCTTTCCTTAGTTTTGTTTTCGTGCGCTTTGCTCACAACCGAGCGACTGTTCAACGTCTCACCAGAACTTCCTTTCCTTGCAGGTCTTCACAGGGAACGCTAATGCTGACAGCGTGGTCCACCACAAACTTCTGCACTCCGTGAAAACCCGCTTCCTGCGCTTTGTCCCTCTGAAATGGAATCCCGGTGGACGAATAGGCCTGAGAGTTGAGGTCTTTGGCTGCTCATACAGTAAGTACTTTGAACCCGAAGGTTATCCAGCAGTTATGGACGTGGTTGAATTCATCTTGTGATCCAATATGAACATGCCCCACCATAATATCTGATTGGAGCTGTAGCTTTCGTTATTACCACCTTCCCCAGAAACTGCCGAGTCTTGTCTGTCCAGGATGTCCAGGCCTGTGCTTATGTTAGTTGAAAGTCAGAGGTATCCTACTGTGTGCTAGCTGGTACTGGAGCATGAGAAGTAAATGCCGCCCTGGAAGGTCACACTCTCCCTAGAGGGGTGAGGTGTCTGCTGCTGCTGCAGGTTTGGCACCAACCTCCGTAGTGAGCTGGGTTCAACCATGAAACAGCCTCTCCAATGAAGGTGTGAAAATCTTACTCTTAGCAGTGGCACTAAGAATACAATGTAGAGGACAATCCAGCCCATGCCAGGGAAAGTGGGGTGGGGTGGGGTGGGGTGGACACTGAAGGATCTCCAACTCCTCTAGAGTGAAAGGCTGGTCTTGTTGATGCCACTGGGAATTTTTCCATTGACTTAAACAGAGTCAAGATGGCACCTCACGAGTGTTATAATTTGAAACTAAATCCACATTTTCCTCCATGCAGCTGAATCGTGCCACTTTGGGACTAGTTTTCCAATGGTAAAGAAAAAAAAATCCTCTTTTGTTTCAAGGCAGTGCTAACCTGCCTCTTGCATGAAAGCAGGACTGCAAAGTAGTCTGTATGAAAGGCCACTCGCCTGCCCTTTCTTGGAACTATAAAATAGTGACGCCCTATTCTCTCTCACGTGAGGAGTCACCGAGGGGGAAATCTTCGTGCTACGCACTGTTCTGCTTCCACCCAGGAAGGAGGGGAAAGGAAGAAAACAAAGAAGCCACTAACCTGCTCTCAAACTTTGAATATAAATAAAGCCAAAGATCTTTTTAGAAATGTATATTTTGAACTTGCAGTCACCCAGGATAACTACCCCCTGAATCGAATGAAGAAACACAAACTACCTTAGGGCAGGACAGTCAATGCCTTTCCCTGGTGAGCCCAGTCTGACGTGGAAGCTAACTGACGTTTAATCAATAACCGTTTACAGAGTCAATCAAACCAGTCGTGTGTGAGTGAGGGGGATAAATATGTGGTCTAGATTTCTGAGCACCACCTGGAGCTATTGATTTTAAAGTCCTGCTTCCGGTTGCTCGTCGTCCTGTGCTGTTGGAAAACTCATTTGACTTCTTTGCCTCAGTTTACCTGTCCAGAGCGAGGTTGCTGGCCCCATTAAGGGGAGTCCGGCCCAGGCTACCTGTGAGGAGATAATTTTAAGGGGAATGAGCACAGCTAGCTGGGTAGCTGATTAACGTGCCCCTGGGCCTCGGAAATGCCCATCCGGGTGCAGTTCCGCACAGGGCTCCTAGACAGAGGAGCGCTCTCAGACCCTAGCAGGAGATGAGCTGGCTTCTGTGAATCTCTCCAAACTGACAGGTGAGAGGAGTGAAGGGAGAAGGGCTGGCAGGGAGTAAAGCTGACTGAAGGCTGCAGCCAGCCTGAAGTAGAATCTGGCTCCCGGAGGAGGGAACGTGAGACTCTTTGAATGAGAACCTTGCTCTGGTGCGTGCCAGCGACTCCCCCCACCTCCACCATTACAGGAAGGGGATAGCCCAGTTGGCTGAAGCAGTGGGGGCAGCAGGAGACAGAGACTGCAGGACTGGGGGATAGGTGCTATGTATGAGAGACGCAGGGGTTGGGTTTGTGAGGCCGGGGGAGTGCAGGGTGGCTATGGGCTATGATTAGGGGTTTGGAACGGGTTAAAGAGGAGAGGTTAAAGAGACTGGGACTTTTCAGTTTAGAAAAGAGGAGACTGAGGGGGGATAGGATAGAGGTCTATAAAATCATGAGTGGTGTGGAGAGGGCCGATAAAGAAAAGTTATTTATTAGTTCCCTAAATAGAAGAACTAGAGGACCCCAAATGAAATTAATGGGTAGCAGGTTTAAAACTAATAAAAGAAAGTTCTTCTTCACACAGCGTGTTGTCAACCTGTGGAACTCCTTGCCAGAGGAGGCTAGGACTATAATAGAGTTTAAAGAGAAGCTAGGTAATTTCATGGAGATTAGGTCCATAAAAGGCTACTAGGCAGGGGATAAAATGGTGTCCTTGGCCTCTGTCTGTCAGAGGCTGGAGAGAGACGGCAGGAGACAAATTGCTTGATTATTGTCTTTGGTCCACCCTCTCTGAGACACCTGGTGCTGGCCACTGTGGGCAGACAGGACACTGGGCTAGAAGGACCTTTGGTCTGATCCAATACGGCCGTTCTTATGTTCTTATGTAAGAGGCATGAGTGGCCCTGTTTGCTCTTATCCCTTCCTCGTACACCTCTGACCAGGTGCCCACTGGGCCCTGCCTCATCCCTATCCTGCCCAGTGAGACCATGTTTGCGGCTGCCCCATGGCTCTGCCTTCTCTGGTGCTTTCCAAGGAGCAGGGCTGCGGTGATTCCCCCTCCCCCACCTTTGCTGCCAAATCTGGCAGCCCTGCAGCCGCCTGCCTGACCTGAACTTGAGCAAAATGTCTCCTCTCCAAGCCAGGACAAAATGGCCGCCCAGGTGTTGACAGAGGCCTTGCAACGCTGTCACCTGGAGAGGTCTGCAGGATGTGGCTGATTCTCAAGTGGCCTGGTTTTGCTCTGTCCCCCCCCACCCTTCCACCTTCCCTTAGTAACCTTGTCACTTCCACCGGGGGTCCCTCCCCAGTATGGGTACCTCTGGCAAAAGGGTTCTGGAACCAAATTTTCCCTCCCCAAGGCCCTTTACACCTTTGCAGCATGTGAAAGTGATTGCAAGGGCCCAAGTCTCAGTTACATGAGGCCCCTGGATGCACCAGTGTGACGAAAAGGATGCTCTGTCTAAACAAGATGGAAACCCAGAGTGTCTGACCCAAAGTCTGTGTAAGTCTGTGGCAATATTCCTGTTGATGCCAGTGGGCTTGGGATCCCGATAATAAGCAGAAGATAAAGTGTGATCAGCTGGCCCAGGAATACAGGGGAGCCTGGCCCTAGATTAATGGACCCATGGCTGTGTGATTACCTGTGGGAGCAGCCAAAGAGGGGAGCGTGCCACTAAGCCCCTCACTGGTATGCGAGCGAGTGAGTGCGCAAGAACTTTGTTGTTCCTCAGGCATCCTCTGCTCACATCTGCTGCTTTTTAACCCTGCCTTTTTGAGAGAAAAGACAGCAAGTGCCTAAGTGGCTTGAGACTTACAGCTCAGTCGCTAATTTCGCAGTACCGGCACCAGACCGAGAGGTCAACCTCTCCTGGTCCCAGAGAGCCATAGCCTCAAGCTGTCTGGTTGGCACTGCTCAATGACTTCCAGGATCAAGCCCTGTTACAACCAAAGTCTCCCCCTTCCGTCCCTCCACCAGGCCAGTGGCTCGCTGGAGGGCTAAAATACAGCCACGAATCCTAATGTGATTGCTTTCAGTCTTTTCTTAACCAAGAAAAAAAAAAGTCATCATGGCCAGGCCACCAATTTCTGCTGGTTCCTTGGATCAGTGTTTCTCAACTTTTTTTTTTATAAAGTACCCCCTTTTTTAAAAAAAAATATATAAGTACCCCCAGTACCTACAATTTTCAGAGATACCTTTTTTTTTCTACCATTTCACTACATTTGTTTGAACAACTTAATTGTAGCTGGGCGGGTGATGAACATTTTGGGTGTGAAAAGTACAAAAATAATAAAGCGCTGTAAAACTTTAAAAAAAATCAGTTTTCTCCAAATTTCAGTTGTCATACCCCCCAGACTTCTCTCAAGTACCCCTAAGGGTGCTCATACCGCTGCTTGAGAAACACAGCCTTGGATCATCTCTTAACATGGGTTTTCCATTTCTGAAATCAGATATTTAAAGCTACGAAGCTACATCAATATAAACAGACATGTTTATCCATCCTCCTGTAATAATGGCCTTGACAAGTATGAGGGGGCTCAGCAGCTGTAAAATCAGGCATGGTTTGGCAACACCACGTGGAAGTGGGGTGCTTCTTCTCAAAATGATTTGTTCCTGAGGCCGGTTGGAGCTCACGGAAGGGTGGTTCTCCTTCCGGGTCAGTGGGCAGCCGCTCTGCCTCAGTTCAGAGTCCCTGTGTTCTGGGTGTCAGGCCTGTGATCAGCTCAGTATGATGGGTAATAAGCTAGCTCAGGTAGTGAGAAACCCAGGTCTCAGTTCCAGGCGGGGCAGAATACAAACAGTCAATAGCCCTGGGCCAGGCTCTGGTTCAAGGCAGGACAGTCAGTAAACAAGAAGGCCCAAGCCCTGGTGCAGAGAGGGGGCGGCGAACAGTCAGAAATACAAACCAACAGTAGCTAGTCTATATAGTTCACGATAACCAAATAGCTGAGTCTCCTTGTTCGGGGCAAACAAGATCCAGCTAATCCAGACAGTCCTCCTGAATGGCCGGAGAGGGGAGACTGCTGCTCAGGGATTGGGTGGCAGGGGGGGACGCAGGCCCACCCACTCGGTTGCATCCCAGCCCAGGGCCCTCACAGCAGCAGAGCGGTCTGCTGCTGGGTCAACGGGGAGCCTACCTGCAACATGCTGATCCCAGCTCCGGTTCAGCTAAACCATGGTCAGCATTCCCTGGGCTACTTCAGTTTCCCTCCTCCATGTATCCCTGGGTCTCTGGCAGGTCCACCGGGGTGTTGGGGCTTGACCGCTCCAACAGGTATTCTGGTCCAGGCCTCAGGCAAGCACAGGGCCAGTCCTCAGCCTCCCAGCCTGGTAGCACCGGGCTGGCATCTTATTCCTCTGATGGCTGGGATCTCCCTGACCTCCAGGGCTGGCTTTTTATAGTACTGGCCATGCCTCTTGCCTTCCGGTCAGGTGAGAAGGTGGGGCCAGTCTCTGCTCCCGGAGGGGCTCTTCTCCCTCCGGGTCAGTGGGCGGCCACTCTGTCCCGCTACAGTTCAGCCCACCTAAAATAACCCGACTCCTCCCCCCGATTCTTAAATGTAAAAATGAAATCATGCAGATGAGAGAACTTGTAACCGGAATCGCCGCCCAGAAGAAATTTGTCCTCAGTGACTCCGACATCCTGCGCTTAAGGGGATGATCCTGCAAACTCACACAGACCTACGCTACAGCGTCCCAAATAGAGAAGCGATTGTAACAAATTGCTAACGTGCTAGCAGAGGGCATGTGCAGACATATGGCAAGTTGATTGTTTTCGGTGTTGAGGGATACAGGAGTATCTTAATACTTGGGGAAAGACGTGTTCGCCAAAAATCTGGGGGAATCCTGCTGATCAACCATTTCTATAGGATAAGATTTATGGTGACATTGAAAATGCCGTTTGGCTTCTACAGCGGAGTGACGGCCCAGGAGGCATCAACAGGATCGCGTATCAGTTCAGCTAACAAGTTGGGAAATGGGGGTGGGGGGGGGAAAGATTGTGCAATAGGACATGGGAAGCCACTTCTTTTAGGAAGTTACAGCTTTTCTCTTTTCCAGAGGCTGGCTTCTCCTCTTTCGCAGGCAGTGCTCTTGGAAAGAGCATGTGATCTTGTGGGTTTTTTTTTAAAATGACCAGCCCATAGCGGGACCTTTTCCTTTTCCTTTCCTTCTGACATGTATTTTTCACGCCACGAGCGAAAACGAACATGCTGTAGAAACGCGCCCATAGACGGAGGGGGAATCACTGATGTTTTCATAACAGCCAATGTGAGCCTCATGACCGAATGATTGCTGCTTTAAAGACTGCGATGCCCTGGCGAGGAAGCACTCTGTCCAGACACTGGAGGAGTTTGATCAGATTTGTGGCGTGGATAGCGGGCAGTGAATTTGCAAGGTATATAGGGACAGAGGCACATGACTCCTAAGCTACCTTATTTGCAGTGGTGCCCACAGAATGGCAGCAGGAGTGGGGCTAGCCAGGCCGGCCAGGAGAAGCATCCATTCAGCGTGTCTTGACTCTGCCATTAGCTCCCCATTAGCTGTACAATAAAGCTTGCCTTCCTTAGTGGAGGAGGGGGGAGATTCTGCATCCCCTTCCCCCTCCTTCCCTCACAGCAGCAAGTACCTCAAAGATGCCCTTTCAGTCTCAGAGTGAGGAGTGAAATGGGCTGGAGGGGGCGGGGAGGAGTAAAGCCGGTTGTTTATGCTTGCGCGCGGTGGGGGGGGGGGGTCAGCCCCGGGGCAGGCATGCGCTGGTTTCTTTTTTTTGGTGGGGGGGGGGGGGGGATCCTGGGAGGAAGCAGATGCAGCAGACTCTCTGCCTCCATTGACACCCGGCTCCCCAGACCCCACTCCCTAGCCACAGAACTCTGTCCCCACTCTCCTGTCTCCAGATACAGAATTCTGTCTCCATTTCCCTGTCCCCAGCTACAGAACACTGTCCTTATTCCCGTCCCCACTCCCCGAACTCTGTCTCCATTGGCACCCTGCCCCCAGATGCAGAACCCTGTCCTCTGCCCTCCCAGCACCCTGTTCCCTCTGCCCTGCCCCCAGCTGCAGAACTCTGTCCCCACAAAATGTATAATTATAGATGCTTCATTTTAGATTTAAATAGCATGAATAAAAAACAGTCCATTTATTTCATAACTATAAACACACGATTTCAATTTTATATATTGCTTAATTTAAAAATAAACTGTTTATCAGAGTGTGTAAGTAAGGGCTGGGGATAGCAAGTGATGGACAGGAGGAGAATAGAGAGGGCGGGGCTTCAAGGAAGGGGCGGGGCTTCAAGGAAGGGGCGGGGCGGTAGATCTTCGCCTGTTCTGAGATTTAAAAAGTGATCTTGGGTGTAAAAAGGTTGGAGACCACTGCTCTAGATGGTGCTTGGTCCTGCAATGAGGGCAGAGGACTGGACTTGATGGCCTCTCAAGGCCCTTCCAGTTCTAGTATTCTATGATTCTCTGTTGCCTCTGGGCTGGTTGGCATGGCTACCACCACAAGCTAACATATCTCTTCACGCAGTTGTGTGCTGGCAGACAGATCATTTCTGCTTCCTGTGCAGTAGATGGTAAGGGTATGTCTACACTACAATGTTAATTCGAACTAACTTAGTTCGAATTAGTTAATTAGAACTAAGCTAATTCGAACTAACGGATCCAGACTAAAAAACTAGTTCGAATCAGCATTTTGCTAATTCGAACTAGCATGTCCACATTAAGTGGATCCTGAACCGGGGTTAAGGATGGCCGGAAGCAGTGCCGGCAGGGCATCAGAGGAGGACTTAGAGCGTGGAGATGCTGCCTCAGGCTAGCCGAGGGCTGCGCTTAAAGGGTCCCGACCCCCACCCCGGACAGACAGTTCTCAGGGGTGCCCCGCTTGCAAAGCAGTCCTGGCTTGGATTGCCCGGACTACCCACACTGGGCACATCACACCACTCGGCCATCAGCCCGGCTGCACTTGCCGCAGGCTGCCATCTGGGAAGAGGGGGCAATTGGGGGGCTGCAGGAGAGCTTCCACCCCCAGAAGCCCGCAGAGCCAGCCCAGTCCTCCCCATCGGGGGCTCGTACCCCATTCCTCCCTCACCTCCTTCCACTTACCCCTCCCTAGTCCCTCTTCTTGATGTACAAAATAAAGAAAACATATCTTCCGAAATGGAATCTGTCTTTATTGAACAAAACTGGGGGACACTGGGAAAAGGAGGTGGGAGAGGGGAAGAGAGAGGCTGGGGAGGGCAACTAAAATGATCAGGGGTTGGGAACAGGTCCCATATGAAGAGAGGCTAAAGAGACTGGGACTTTTCAGCTTAGAAAAGAGGAGATGGAGGGGGGATATGATAGAGGTCTATAAAAGTACGAGTCGGGTGGAGAGGGTGCATCAAGAAAAGTTCTTCATTAGTTCCCATAATAGGACTAGAGGACACCAAAGGAAAGGAATGGGTAGCAGGCTTCAAACTAACAACAGAAAGTTCTTCTTCACAAAGCAAATAGTCAACCCGTGGAACTCCTTGCTGCAGGAGGCTGTGAAGGCTAGAACTAGAACAGAGTTTAAAGAGAAGTGAGATAAAGTGATGGAGGTTGGGTCCATGGAGTGGTATTAGCCAGGGGGTAGGAGTGGTGTCCCTGCCCGAAGTTTGTGGAAGGCTGGAGAGGGATGGCACGAGACAAATGGCTTGGTCACTGTCTTTGGTCCATCCCCACCAGGGTCCCTAGGGTTGGCTGCTGTCGGCAGACAGGCTACTGGGCTAGATGGACCTTTGGTCTGACCCAGTACGGCCATTCTAAGCTCAGGGCTCAGGGTCGGGGGTCTTAGTGGACCACCTTGATTTTCATGCAAATCTGCTCCTGGGTGGCCAGGCTGGCAGCTCTCCTGCTCTAGACGGCTGCTTTCCTGTGCCTAGTGCGGAGGTCGTGGACGAGGTCCATGACGTCAGCACTGGACCAGGTGGGTGCCCGCCTCTTGCGGTCCTGGGCAAGCTCCCGGGAGCCGCCAGCCTGGTCCCGGGAAGAGGGGAAGGGTTGGGGGGCATCGGGTGGCTGGCTCGAGCTGTGCCAGGTGCAGGGTCTGCTGGCTGGGTGCTGGCAGGCTTGCACCTGGCACGGGCACCATAGCCAGCCCGTGCCACTTTAAGGGGTCCGGGGCCGGGATGGGGGCAGACGAGTTTCCCTGGTGTTGGCCAGAGTGGCCACCAGGGAAAGCTGGGGAGGGCTAGGCTCCCACTAGTTCGAATTAAGGGGCTACACACCCCTTAATTCGAACTAGCTAGTTGGAACTAGGCTTAATCCCTGTAAATGAGGTTTTCCTAGTTCGAACTAAGCGCTCCGCTAGTTCGATTTAAATTCGAACTAGCGGAGCGCTAGTGTAGCGCCTATCAAAGTTAATTCAAACTAACATCTGTTAGTTCGAATTAACTTTGTAGTGTAGACATACCCTAAGGGACTTCCCTTAACTCTTTTCTTCAAAGTGCAGCTACTCCTGGCAGTAAATAACCCTTTTCTCAACTTATTGTGTTTGCACAAGTTCTAGGATCTTAAAAGGAATGCCCGTGCTAACAAAACCCAGACTCAACCCTTGAGCCCCAAACCAAAACTGAACGTCAACAAAACTTGATAACTTTGTTTTCCATTTTCATATATCTCCTGTTTCTGGAAGCAGAAATACCTACATAATCTAGAAAATGCTAGTCTTGTGTTATGTCTGGCAGTCAAAAGAAAAAAGAAATACTAGGATTTTTGTTTGAAATGTTAACTGGAAGAACCCGAGTGGACACTGTGGGTCCATGAGAGGACACAAGGGGATGTGTTATGGAGGTGACCACACCATTACTGTGTGGTGCAAGGTTTCCAGTGTTTCCTTTTGGTCCTTAACTCTCTGGAGAGCCTCTTTTGGTGCTGTAGAGGTCATAGAGATCACGTTTCTGCGGGATCTGCTTCATTCTTTCTAGCATGTTTGTGCTGTGATCGTTGCGGTAATGGAAAACACATAGTGGGAGATCAGAGTTGCAGCAAACCAGTGTAAATGCTATCGCGCTGACATTGGTGATCAGGGTGCTCCAACTCTTCTTCTAGTCTAGTTATCGTTTTTAAAGTTGGACTGTTTAAAAGCTCGGCCTAAAGTTGCCAAACACCTGCTTAATCCTGCCCCAAAAGGAACCACACCGAGTTGTCCCTATGGGATGATTTGCTAACAAATGGGTGTGTTCATGACAGCTCAGTTAATCTGTCCATGTGGCCTGTTAACGAGTGTAGTGTAGGCGATAAAATGGTCTATGAAAAGCATAGCTACCATACCCTTTTAATAGTGTTCTGACCTGGCACTGGAATGATCCCTCCAGGCCAGCCAAGACAATTCACATTCAGAAGCACACTTGGTAAAATCATCGTAAACGTGCAGATATCCCTAGGAGAGAGGGATATTTATTTGAGGTAAGACTATGCTTATTTGGATGCAAAAGTGGAGGGAGACTGATCCATGATCTAGATACTGCTTTGGAGGATCTTTTGCAACATAGGAAAAACTGGAGCAAGAACTAGGACAGTGTACTTGTATCAGTGACTAACTCTTCTTCACGTCCTTGGGATGCAAACAATGGATGTGGTAGGACATGGTAGTATGGTGGTAGGGCAGTGGTTCTCTACTCGTTTCAGTCTACGGACTCCCAGGCCAATCAAAACATGTTCGTGGACCACCTCCTTTTTGAGACATGATAAAAAAGAGCAGATAACCATTTTGGTTTGAAACTTATTTCTTACTAACAGATTGGTGGTGCCTGCCCACGCCGTGTGACTTTGGACAATGTTCCTGTGGACCACCGAAAAGTCACCATGGGCCACCAGTGGTCTATGGACCGCCAGTTGAGAACCACAGTGGTAGGGAGATGTCTGGTGTGATGAAAAAACAGGCTGATGAAAGAATCTTAATGTAATAAAGGGACTGTGAATCATGAAAAGGGAGTGGGGGATTACCCGGGGATGTTGGCCTCGATGAAAGAAGGTGATAGATAGGGGCTAGCAAGCTTGGCGGACCATGGGTGTGGTATGGTTATAGTGTTTCGCATGTGCTGAGTACCCCAGTGAAATCCAGAGAAACTTCACCGACAATACAGCTCTATCTCTTTGTTCTCCTCTTCCTTCTTTTCCCCTTTAGAATCGGACATTGCAGATTTTGATGGCAGAAGTTCCCTCCTGTACAGATTCAATCAGAAACTGATGAGCACCTTCAAAGACGTGGTTTCCTTGAAGTTCAAGAGCCTGCAGGGGGACGGAGTCTTATTCCATGGAGAGGGGCAGCGCGGGGATTACATCACGCTGGAGCTACAGAAAGGGAAACTCGCCTTGCACATTAACCTGGGTAGGATTTTATTCATCCACCGGGAATTGGACGGAGAGTTGTTTGCCATTTACTTTTGTTATTGATTGCCCGGCAGTATTTGGAAGCCCCAACTGAGATTGTTGCGTGAGGTGCTATACATATGTATAGTAAAAGACAGTACCGGACCCAAAGAGCTTGCAGATGAGGAATAGGCAGAGAAATAGAGAAGCGAATCGTCTTGCTCGAATTTATACAGCAAGTCAGCAGCACAGCCAAAAATAGAACCCAGGGTCTTATGACTACTAGGTCAGTGCCCCATTTAGTGGACCACGCTACCTTTATTTTTCTAGCTGCAAATATTGGTCTAGCCTGTTTAATCTACACCAGACCTCCGGGGATTCCATTGCAATCTCAACTACAATTTCCTCTCTCTGCTTAGAGAACGATTCCCGTTTAAATTAATCATTTCAGAGCAGGGGTCTGGCACAGATCTGCAGGTGGCCATCCTGCCGCATTTAGCATTCAGCTCATGGTTTCTCTGGCTGCTCTCCTGCAACAAATAGAGGCTGAAAGCCGGTTTTCTTTGCCTGTCACAGAGCTCCTGCTTTGGACAAGACATGCTTCACCTCTGTGTTTTCACGGGTGCATGTTCAGACAAAGGAAAAGAAACTTAAGGGCAAATGTCTGCATGTGCTGGGAAGCAGAATTCATCTTCATCAAAACAACTGTGTCAGATTAGTAGCACAAGAAAGTGGGAAAATACCAGACAGTTGCAGGGAGAAACTGCATTCCACCTTTTTAGCTGTCAATAAAATACGCACAGGCTCTGGTTATTTTCTATGACTAAGGCAATTTTAAGACCCCTTTGTGGTCTCTGGGTCTGTGAACTCCTGGTGTAAATTAGAGAAACCCCAGCACAGCTGTATCTTAACTTGGCCGCCCATGACCCCAAGGAGAAGTTGCAATAGCCAAGGATCCTTATAGATCAGGGAAGATTGTCCTCTATTCAAGGCACAATCCTCTAATCCTGATCCTATGAAGCAGGATCTAGACCAATGTGGGGAATTTTGGATTAAGGAGCCTTTGACATGACTCTGCACCTCATAAAGGTTAGAATAACTTTCAGGATGCTTTGCTGTACTGGTGTAATCCACACACCTAGGCTACGTCTAGATTGGCCACATAAGACGGAATAGGCATGCAAAGCAGGCAAGTCAGAATAGGGAAATCCACGGGGGATTTAAATATCCCCCGCGGGAATTAAATAAACATGTCCGCCGCTTTTTTTCCAGCTTGGGGAAAATCCGGAAAAGAGCGTCTAGACTGGCGCGATCCTCTGGAATAAAGTCCTTTTCCGGAGGATCTCTTATTCCTACTTTCAGGATAAGAGATCCTCCGGAAAAGGGCTTTATTCCGGAGGATCGCACCAGTCTAGATGCTCTTTTCCGGCTTTTCCCCAAGCCGGAAAAAAAGTGGCGGACATGTTTATTTAATTCCCGCGGGGGATATTTAAATCCCCCGCGGATTTCCCTATTCTGACTTGCCTGCTTTGCATGCCTATTCCGTCTTATGTGGCCAGTCTAGACGTAGCCCTAGTGTGATTCACTGACCAATGCAGTGGCACTTAGATCACAGCAACAGATAAAAACAAGAGGCCTCTACAGCATGCGAGCCAGCTGTCTTTTAGCGGTAGAGGTTCCTATACTAAGCTTCAGAGGTCCAAGGTTCAAATCCACCTGGTGGCAGTTACACTGGCACCATTGAAGATCTGACCCCGTCTCTGATTTTGTTCAAATTCAACTAGCAGCAATGTTTCTTCATGAAAGACCCTTCAACGTGCACAGGTTGTGAGGATTTGTGTTATTCTTTCTCAAGATGGAAAGTACTTGGTATTAGCAATTGGCATACCCAGAAGGTTCAGGAGTTTGGACCTGCTCCTCGATATGTAGGTGTATCTTGATAGCTCTTTGAGGAGATTGGGCTGCAAAGTTGAACTGGACCAGCTTTCTAGGGCTGGGCATGCTGTGAGAATAGCCATTCCTGAAGTTTTTTGGTGCTTTGTTGCTTTGACACAAGTTGAATATGAGTCAGCAGCGTGATGCTGTTGCTAAGACAGCAAACATGATTCTGCGATGCATTAACAGGTATGTTGTGAGCAAGACACAAGAAATTATTCCCTTGGTTTCTTCTCTTTTTTCAGAAGAAGCTTAATTTTTAATTTAATCTTCTATATATTTTAGAAATGTCTGTCCATCTGTGAATACAAATGCCTAAATGGTAAGAGCTAGGCCCACCACATTTAGTAGGCAGCTTCCTCTTATCCTAACTTTAATAAATGTCAGGGTTTAGTTGTTGTGCCAGGGAAACAGCAAGTGCCTGGAATAGGATTGTTTTCCATAATGTGGAAAGGGATGGGGCTGCTAGGAAGGACAGTTATACTGCAGAGTGACCACTGGGGGGCGGCCGCACCAATGAGACAGTGGCCGGCTGGAGGAGGGGTTCTGAATGGTACTTTACATGGGTAAGGTTCCTCTGCTGGGCAGGGTTCCTCCCCTCCCCATGTGGCTCAGGTTGGGAGCTTTCCTTCCCCTCCCCCCTCTTGCTGAGGTCTTGGGGCTTACCTGAGCCCTCCACATACCCCACACTCTGTCCTGATTCATGCACCTTCCCTCTCTTCCCTGAGCCTCCCAACCTCTTCCCTGACTCCTCCACCTTCATCCCCTGAGTCTCCCCCACACCCAAACCCCTGCCCTGAATCCTGTACCCTCTGCTCTGAACCTCCACATCTCCCAGCCCTCTGTCAGGACTCCTGCAGCCCCTGCCCTGAGCCTCACACCTGCTGCCCTGTCTCCTGCACCTGGCATCTCCTTCTCTGAGCCCCATCATTTAAATAAAGTGTGTACATTTTCCTTTTCATTTAAAAAATACTATAGTTAAAGACCCTGGCAACACCATGTTCATCTGGGGGAGGGATAGCTCAGTGGTTTGAGCATTGGTCTGCTAAACACAGGGTTGTGAGTTCCATCCTTGAGAAGGCTATTTAGGGATTTTGGGGCAAAAATTGTCAGGGATGGTACTTGGTCCTGCTGTGAAGGCAGAGGACTGGATTCAATGACCTTTGGTCCCTTCCAGTTCTAGGAGATAGGCAATCTTCATTAATGTATTTTATTTATTTTATCTGCTGGTTCAGGAATAAGAATGTAATAGCATAGTTATATGTATTTTGTTGCATTCCCATGAGATGTGATGTTTGTTGACCCTGGAACCTAAAATAGAATTTCCATGAGCCACAGGATGTGAATCTGGATTTTGACTACCCGTGTGTGTGTGTGTGTGTGTGTGTGTGTGTGGGCAGGCAGGCAGGCATAGAAGCCAAGGTTTTTATTTTATACACAGCTTGACTAATCATTCTGGAATGTAAATCCTTTCCCCCCCCCCACCCCCCACTGATTAAAAGAAAAGAACACACAGTAGAGACCAGAAGCTCAGAAATCTTTCAGCAGAAACCTGCTAGAAAACCAAAACACACCTAACTTTTCGAGATCTGAACCTGAGTATTCTCAGACTGGACTAGGATGCTCATCTCGGTTGCATGGATCTACAACTAGGCTTATTCTGCTGACATCAAAGAGATCATTCCAGATTTATTTATTTTGTTTAGTGCCATGAAGACCAAAATCTGGCCATATATAAATAACTCGAATTGTTCAGGTTTCCAGTATCATGCTATCTAAAATATCCGTGTCCATATTTGTGTTTTCTCCGGTAAGGATTAGGCACCATTTGTCAGTTAAAAAAGAAAAAAAAAGTGATGGCAGAAATGTCAAACGTCATTAGACTGTGGCTGTGTCTACATTGGGCCGCTTATTCCGGAAAATCAGCTGCTTTTCCAGAATAAGCTGCGAGCTGTCTACACTGGCCCTTGAATTTCCGGAAAAGCAATGACGCTTTACTGTACAAAATCAGCCGCTATTCCGGAAAAACTATTCTGCTCCCGCTCGGGCATAAGTCCTTATTCCGGAACACTGTTCCGGAAAAGGGCCAGTGTAGACAGCCCAGTAGTCTTTTCCGGAAAAAAGCCCTGATCGCGAAAATGGCAATCGGGGCTCTTTTCTGGAAAAGCGCGTCTACATTGGCCACAGACGCTTTTCCGGAAAAAGGGCTTTTCCAGAAAAGCAGCCTGCCAATGTAGACGCTCCTTTTCCGGAAAAACTGAAAACGGAATATTATTCCGTTTTAAGCAGTTCCGGAAATTCATGCCAGTGTAGACACAGCCTGTATGTTTGTGGGAACCCCCCAGTTGTAGTACAGCTGTTCCTTTAATGGGCTACAGGTTTTTTGTGTACTCCAGATGGCGTTCTTAAAACACTTGGGTCTCTACTTCATTTCAGAGCGGAGTCACCGGCCATACAATCATTTTTCCAGTGCTGCCTTGTTTTCTGTTTTATGCAACTACCTGGGGCAATCCCCCTCCGTGTGCCTGATCCAAACGTTGGAATAAGCATAGAACAGATGGATCCCAAAGAATCCAAGCCAGGCTTAGCCCGGGTCCTGCGTCTATTGAGGCAGGGCTCTTAATACTTCAGTTCTAGAGTCCTGGTCTCACTTCTGTCTGCCTCTGTCCCGCAGGAGATGCCAAAATGCGTTTCAGCACCAGCCACACGTCAGTCACCCTGGGCAGCCTCCTAGATGACCAACACTGGCATGCGGTGCTTATTGAGCGCTTCAACAAGCAAGTGAACTTCACGGTGGACAGGCAGACGCAGCATTTCCGAACCAAGGGGGATTCGGACCACCTGGACATCGATTACGAGGTGTGCGGGGTCGCTTGGGTTATGTCTTCCGAGACGGGGTGAATGCGGGGAGCAGTCGGTGTCTCTGCTAGGACTATAAGCCAGAGCTCTCTTCCCAGCCTGCTTTCCCTTGCCTCTAAAACTCTTTCCTAGTCAGTGCACTTACTCAGTGTGTCTGAGGCATTGGGTCCTTCAAATCACCTCCCAAGCCCCATGCGACACGCTCCAAAGTCCCAGGAAATGCAGGTAGGGGGGCTCCTTCCACCCAAGGGAGCACACAGAGCCACCCTCTCCACCTGTCCTAGGGGCCTAGCTGGTCTTTGGTCCCGCACCCCTCCGATTGCCTGTCTCGGAGCAAGCATGACTGGAAAGTACATCAGCCCGTGTGCTAATCTGGGACCCAAAGACACAGACACATTGGAAGGGTTATGATGCCGCAGAATCCCAAGGAGCAATTCCCACAGAGCGTGTGCTGCAGTAGCCACTCTACAGATGTTTTAGCGCATCCTGTCGGCACGGGAGTAGCTCTGTTGGCCACAGGGGACAGAGCATGGTCCTGCCCTTCACTCATCCCTACACAGCCCTGCCAGACTGCAGCTGCTTCCAGCACAAAGAGGGAAGGTGACTAGAAAGCATCTTTCCTCAGGGGAGCAGAGGTTTGGAGACTTTCTCCTCCACCTGGGCTGCATTGAGGAGAGCCAGGGAGAAACCTGATTTGTGCTTGATTTGGTGAGAATTTCCCTTCGGATGTGTCTAGACTACTGAGTCTTTTTCGAAAAAAGTAGCCTTTTTCTGAAAAACCTGCACCTGCATCTAGACTGCTGCGGCGTTCTTTTGAAATTAAATCGAAAGAACGTGGCAGTGGTTTCAAAATCGGTAAACCTACTTTTACGAGGAAGAATGCCGTTTTTTTCAAAAGCGTGCTTTCAAAAAAAGGTGTTATGTAATGCAAACAGTGCTTTTTTTGAAAGAGAGCATCCAGATTGCCTGGGTCATCTCTTTTGAAAAAGCAGATCGATTTTTCGAAATCCTTGTGGCTGTCGAGACGATTTCTTTCAAAAGAGGCTTTTTCTAAACAGCTCTTTCGAAAAAGCTTCTTTTGAAAGAGGCTTGTAGCCTAGATGTACCCTTCCAAAGCGAGAGGCCAGGCTGGCCCGGGGAGGAGTATTTCACCCTCTCCACTACTTGGCTCAGTGGCTCTGTTCTGTGCTCTGAGGAAAGTGCAAGAAAAGACGTTTTTCGCATGACGTGCATGTTTAGCTGTTTCCCGATTGCAACCTCGATGCTCCCATTCCCTCCCTCGCCCTCCCACACACTTGACTATTTCCTGTGTTCCTTTTCTGGATGAGCCAGTCCCAGGAGCGTGCAGAGCATGATGTGTTTGCACCGACAGACCCATCATCCTTATGGGATTGCACTACACTGGCAATACCCACTTCTGTGCAATCACAGGCTCCTTGCCTGAACTTTGGGTACTTTTCTCCCAGCATGTCTGGAGTGCAGAAACAGATGGCTTAACAGCGGCACTCATGCACATGTGGATGTCTCCATTGGTCAGCTACCCAACGTTCTAGCCAAATTGTGAGAGGCCCTTTCCTTATTTGTCATTGTCCAATGCAGAGAGGAAGAGAGACGCCAGTGCCCACAGGCACTAATTAATCATTCTCCTGGCCAGATGACATTGCTGCTGCCTTCATTAAATCCTGGCACAGAATTTCTATTTGCTCCCAAGTAAAATCCTCACTCCATTGGAGTTGATGGTAGGTTTGTCGTTGACTTCTGTGATGCCAGGATATAATTTTTGGTGGAGCTTGGAGCAGTTTAGGGGAGTTGACCTAAGGTACCACAGCTGATGGTGTGTTCTCTCATTCCCACTAAGGCACACCATGGGTTTTTGTTCAAGAAAAGGAGTCCTTGGTGTTCATTCTGGTGGTCTCATTCTAGGAAATTGGTGAACCAGCAGCATGTGGATGTTTAGCTTGAAGGTAGCACTCACATATGGATGGGCCAGCTCTTGAGGTGGAATTCAGGGTTGTTGCACTGTTCTGGCTTATTCCTAATAACAATAATTGTTCTGATATTCTGTTAGCAATTACACAATTGCTAACAAGCCCCGCTCCTTCCATCCTAGGCCCTGCCCCTTCTGGGGGAAGGGGAGGGAGGTGGTGCCTGTCCATGACTACATACATGCCTCAGAATCAGAGGGGTAGCCGTGTTAGTCTGAATCTGCAAAAGCAGCGAGAAGTCCTGTGGTACCTTATAGACTAACTGAAGTGTTGGAGAATAAGCTTTCATGACAAAGACATGCATCTGACAAAGTGGGTCATTGCCCACGAAAGCTTATGCTCCAACACTTCAGTTAGTCTATAAGGTGCCACAGGATTCCTCGCCGCTTATGCCTCAGAATGGCATTGGATGTTTTTCTAAGAGATTATAGAAAGACTTGGATTCTCCCACCCAGTGGAAGATGGGACATGCTCTACTTTTGGGGAAGCTCACAAGTAATTTTGTTTACCAATGATCCTCCTCAAATGCTGTTTTGTAAATGATGTTGCATTATTATATGTTAATATAGTCACACTCAGCGACCCCCGTCACAGTGTCATTTTGATAGGGGCTGTACAAACCTGTACAAATACACTTTCCATGGTCCCAACCGCTTACGATTCAAGAAAAGTGACACATGACAGCTGGTGGCAGAGGGACCAAGCAGATGCATATTTAGTTTTTTTATATGAATAAATACACTTATTTTTTGTTACAAATAGATAAAATATTAGTTTCATTCTTAAAGCTAGTGAGAGCCTACAGCTTTGGGTGACTGTGTTGAATTATGGTTGTGCCACATGTCCTAACTGAAACCAATAGACCATAACAATGTAAGAATGACCCTATTTGATGAGACTAATGGTCCAAAACGCTTTGCATTCTATTTCCCAACCGTGTGAGTTCTAAAATGCCTCACCTGTTATGTCCGGGGTGGTAGTTGTGGTCCTGGAGGTAGCTGGCATGTCCCTGCAGGCCCTGGGAAGGTCAGCAAAGGGGGGGTCTCTATGTGCTGCCCTTGCCTGCAGACACTGCTCCTGCAGCTCCCATTGATCAGTAACGGAGAACTGTGGCCAGTGGAGTATTCTGTTTTCCAACCAGTGCTTCAGAGGGAACTAACAGAACAAGGCTTTTATCAAATCATCCACTCCTAATGTCCAGTCCCAGTATCTACTCCAGGGCTAGGGAAGATGTGGCCCCGGGGCCAGATTTGGCCCACCTAACACTTTGAGCCGGCCTGTGACCTACATCTCTCCACTTTCTATTTCTAGCCTCCTGCCTGTGCCAGCGAATTTCCAGGCAGTGGCTAAGGCAGAAGGATCCTATCGAAATGGCTCCCGGCTCCCAGTTGTGATGCTACCCCAGCAGAGGCCAGAGACATGAACCTTTTAAATATCTGCAGCCACCCCGGGAAGCTGCGTAGCAATGCGGGAGCAGCAGGGCTGGGAGCTGCGAGCCCTTTGCTGTGTTTTTTAATTCAAAGTCTTTGGCCCTACACAGCTCTGGAAAGAGGCTAGTCCCCAGTTCCATCCTTTCCACTCCAGGCCCCGCCCCTTCTTCCCCAGGCCCCGCCCTGTCTTTCTCAGGCCCCAACCCTTCTGGGGAAGGTGATCCCAGCCCGTGACCATGTACAAAAATTCATTGTGGCCTCCTTGTGAAAATGATTTCCCACCCAGGTCTAGAGCATAGAGTCGCATCTTTGACCACCTTTATTAATAGCCATTGATTGACCAATCCTCCATAAACTTCTATCTCTGCTTTTTTTAACCCAGTTATATTTTTGGCCTTCACATCATCCCTTGGCAATGAATTCCACAGGTTAACTATGCACTGTGTGAAGAAGTACTTCCTTTTGTTTTAAAACTGATGCCTCTTAATTTCATTGTGTACTTTGCTTTTTGTGTTGTGAGAGGGTGAATAACACTTCTCTTTTCACTTTCTCCACATCAATCATGATTTTATAAGCTATTATCCTCCTTTAGTGATCTCTTTTCTGGGCTGAACCATTCCAGACTTTTAAATCTCCCCTCATATAGAACCTGTTTCATACTCTTGGTAATTTTTCTTGCCCTTTTCTGTGTCTTTCAGTTATAATATATTTTTTTTACGATAGGGTGGTGGGAACTGCACACAGTATTCAAGATGTGGATATGCCATGGCTTATATAGTCGTATCATATATATTGTAGCCCAGTGTCTGAGAGTCTGTAATGCCGAAATGCTGGCTGTTCTCTCTGGGGGGCGTTGTTGCCTGAATCATGTCCTTCACCTCATGCCATGGCTCTCGGCTGACTTCTGCACCGCTCAGCCAGGCCGCCGCAGGGGAGCCCAAACAGCCGCTTGCTCCCACGTGGTGGCCCAGCTGAGTGGCGCAGAAGTTATCTGAGCGCCACGGTGGGAGGTGAAGGGGGCGGGGCGGTGACGTACACGCCCACGGGGTGGGGCCTGGACGAGCGTGCATCCCCGAAAGAGACAGAGGAGAGCGGAGAGAGAGTGAGAGACAGGCGGGGGAGAAGAGAAAGAGAAAGACAGAGAGAGAGGCAGAAGGTGGAGGAGAGCTGTGAGAGACGGGGGAAGGCAGTTGGAGGAGAGAGAGACGGAGCAAGAGACCAGGGGCTCAGGAGAGAAGACCAACGTGGAGGAGAGACCTGAAAATCCCGTCTTATGATGGGATAATTGGCTAGCTATGATATATTCTGTCTTATTGTCTATTCCTTTCTGAATGGTTCCTACCTTTTTTTTTTTTTTTTTTTTTTTTTTGACTGCTGCTGCACACTGAGTGGATGTTTTTTAGAGAACTATCTATTATGCCTGCAAGATCTTTCTCAATATAACAGCTAATTTAGACACCATAATTTTCATGTATGTTTACCAAAGTACATCGACATTACACCTGTCATGTTGCTTTCTTGGCACCCAGTTTTCAGAGTTACCTTTGCACCTATTAGCTAGGTCCAGAGCTGCCTGCAATCTTGAGTATTTTTTCCACCCCTTTCTTCATCCCCTTTTCCAAATCATTTCTGAGTATGTTGAACAGAACAAGTACCAGTATATATCTTTGGGGACCCACCCTTTTCTGCTCTCCATTCTGAAATCTAACCTTACCCTTTATTTCCTGTGTTTTAACCAGTTACCGATCCATGTGAAGACTTTCCCTCTTATCCCATGACAGTTTAATTTACTTAGCCTCTCATAGGGGACGTTAACAAAGACTTTCTGTAAGTCAAAGTACACCGTATCTGCTATGTTGTCCCCTTACGGTTGAAACCCTCAAACAATTCTAATAAATTAATGAGATATGATTTCCCCTTTACAAAAGCTGTGTTGACTCTTCCCCAACATATTGTGTTCATCTAGGATTCTGATTGTTCTGTTCTTTACTGTAGTTTTAACCATGTTGTCTGGTACTGAAGTTAGGTTATTGGCTTCTACTTTCCAGGACTGCCTCTCTCTCAAGCCCTTTAAAAAAAATCAGCATGACATTAGCTATCCTCCAGTCGTTTGGTACAGAGGCTGATTTAAATGATGCAGTACCTACCCCAACTGTAGTTCTACAATTTCATATTTGCGTTTTCCTTCAGAACTCTTGAGTGAACACCATCTGGTCCTGCTGACCTATTACTTTTTAATTTATCAATTTCTTCCAACCCCTCTTCTACTGACACCTCAGTCAGGGACGGTTGCTCAGATTTCACACCTAAAAGAACGATTCGGGTGCGGGGAACATTCTGGCATTGTCTGCAGTGAAGATGACGCACCAAATTCATTTAGCTTCTCTGCAAGAGTCTGTTTTTCTCGGCTGCTTCTTCAGCAACTTGACACTTCAGTTGCCCCTCTCCAGTTTCAGAGGGAGGAATTTGGATGTTCCCCACACTTCTGGATATCTAGCTATGAATCTTCATTGCCCTGCCTCTCAAGCCTGATTTTTGTATAGGCTTTACAATAATGTGACTCAAGAGGCAGCAGAGAAGCATAGCTAGAATTGGTTGACAGTTTTGGAACAATTTTTTGGTGAAAATTATTTTTTTAATAAAAAAAGCAATTATTTTTGTGGAAAATTTTGTCACCATTTTGTTTTCTGAAAATGTCTTGCATTTTCTGGATTTTGTTTTCAAAACTTATTTAAAACATCCTAGACAATTCTTTTTTAAATAATGCACGTCCTTTAGTTCTATTTGCACATCAGATGCTTTCTGTTTCTTCTAGGCTAAAATTCCTGTGAGTAATTATCATTCTCTTATATATGCATGTGTGGGAGTGGATTTGGAGGAAAGCAACAACAAGTAGCCGAGCGTGCAGGAATGATTCATGAGGAAAGACAAAAAGAACAAAACATAGATTGTTTGGATAAACTAGTCGGGCCATAATGGGTGATAGGAACGTGATTAATTTTTGGATGTATGTAGGACGTCCACACAAGGGGATCAAAATAGATATGGTGGGTGGTTATATCTTGGAGTTAAGGAATGAAATTTACAAAAAGGAAAATCTAGGCTAGATATGAGCTAAAACAGCTCAATATTGAGCTCTAACATATTCTACTGGAGATTTGTCTTCAGTGGAACATTCTCAAGGGCTTTTTCCATCCCAGTTTAAAGCTGTGCTTCAAAGACCATATCCAGTTGGTTGGAAGAATAAGCTACTTGATCTTTTGGCACTTCCTATTTCTCCACTTCAGTATAACTTGAATCTCTCATCTTTGGTGCACTGTGGATGCTGAGAGGTGTTTGGTATTAAGTAAAGCTTACACCCCCAGTGCATTATAAAGAAGTTTAATTAGCCCAAACTTTCCAAAGAATCTGTTCCAATAGGCACTACAGACCATATTCTCAAATAGTGTAAATCAGCATAGCATCACATCAGTGGTGATGAGACCATTTACATTAGCTCAGGATCTGACCCATCAGGGTCAAAAGTCAGTAAGAATGTGTCTTCCATCAGCCTTTGAATTACTCTAGTATTTCAGCTTAACACTAAAGACAATGCAGTCCAATGGAAGGTTTTTCAGCACTCTTAGGGCATTAAAGGCCTTGCTAAATGTAATAAAACCATTAATTTGGTAATTAAAATGATTACTGATCACTAAGGAAATTGTTTACTCAATAATTCAGCACCATAATTGATATTGATTTCTGCTTTTTGAAACCCAGTAGAGAATTCCTAAGCAGGAGACTTAAGTGAACAGAAAATGGAAGAAAAATGAAGGAACCAAGAGAGTTCAGCAAGAAATAATATTCTTAGCTACCCCCCCAAAAAAAGCTATTGCATAACCCCTTGTGCCAATAACAAACTTGAAAGTCATGCAGAGTTGAAAACTATTTCACTCTTTATTGCCTGTATTAATTGTCCATCTATACAATGGAGTTGATGAAGATTAGATTTACAAAGCAGTGGTCAAGGTTTTATCTGTGCATCTTCCATTTACCTTAATGCCTAGTCTAGCCTTGCTCTTTTTTCCCCTTCCCCTAAAAAAAAGTCCCACTCTTGAAACCATTGGTTCAGTCCAGTCTTGAGAGAAGTAGAAAAAAGGTCTATACTCTCTCATGAGGAGAGATTAATAAGAGTGGGACTTTTCATTTTAGAAAAGAGAGGAGATATGACAGAAGTCTATAAAATTGTGACTAGTGTGGAGACAGCAAATTAAAAAAAATTACTTGTTCCCATAACACAAGAACTAGGGGATCACCAAAAGAAATGTATAGATATCAGGTTTTAAATAAACAAAAGGAAGTATTTCTTCAGGCAACATACAATCCACCTGTGGAACTCCTTGCCAGAGGATGTTGTGAAGACCAAGACTTTAACAGGGTTCAAAAAAGAGCTGGATACGTTCATGGAGGTTAGATCCATCAATGGCTATTAGCCAGGATGGATCGGAATGGTGTGCCTAGCCTCTTTGCCAGAAGGTGAGTATTAGTGACAGGGAAAGGATCAGTTGATCACCTGTTCCCTTCATTCCCTCTGGGGCCTCTGGCATCGGCCACTGTCAGACGACAGAATACTGGGCTAGTTAGACCATTGGTCTGACCCAGTGTGGCTGTTATGTTCTAGGTTGCAGTGACCCTGTCATGCAGTTTAGGTCTATACAACAATCGGAGGTGCAACTGTAGCCCATGTACCTGAGCTAACTGTGATCTAGCTTGCTCAAATAACAAGAAGAATGAAGCCATGGCAGTATGGGTTGCAGCTATTTGAGTGGCTTCAATGCTATTGTTCAGGCTAGCTAGATCCAAGATAGGATGGGGAAGCATGGTACAATGTCAATGTACCTGTAGAGGCTGAAGGTTTATATGACACACAGACCAAGTAAGTTCTCTCTCCAGCCAGTGGGGCTGGACAAGATATATAAGTGTAAACACTTGTGGCTCCAGGAGTTTTACCTTCACTATTGCATTTCCAGCACTGCTGACGCTAGCTGCAACAGTGGGGATTCTATTTTCAAATGGGTCAGGACAGAGTAGATAAGACCTAAAGGGGAACCCCCACTCGGGGGGAAAAAAAACCCAAGACCCACTCCCCTATCACATCCCTGTTGTCCCCATAGAGATAAGGGGTAATTCAATCCACAGCTACTTGGTAACTGCTCCTCTGTACTCATGCGCTTCAGAGCGCTCTGTCCGAGTTTTCTGCCATATGCAATCCTCAGCCACCTAATGCTAGTGCTTCTCTCCTCCACTAATGAACTCCTCGACTCGGGTATCTGCAAAGCCACACATGGAGGTATTTTATCTAAGGGTGCATCTATACAGCAGGGCTTAACTTGAAACAAGCTACACAAATTTAGCTACACCAGTTGCGTAGCTTATTTCAAAATAGCTTATTTCGAAATTGAGAGCATCTACACAGCACTTATTTCAAAATAGAGCATTCTTCCTCTGACTTCCCTTTCTCCTTGTACAATGAGTGTTACAGGAATCAGAGTAGGAAGTCCTCCAGCTTGACAGTATTTCAACATTATTTTGAAATAACTGTCTGTTGTGTAGACGCAGGATAAGTTATTTCAAAATCACACTAGTGATTTTGAAATAATGTTGCTGTGTAGACTTACCCTAAGGGTGTGTCTAGACTACCTAGTTTTGTCGACAAAAGTGGACTTTTGTCGACAAAACAATACCAGCGTCTACACTACCGCGGAGTTCTGTCGACATAACGTCGACAGAACTCCGCGGTTTTGTCGACGCTGGTATACCTCGTTTTACGAGGCATAACACTTTCTGTTGACAGAACTCTGTCGACAGAAGGTGTTATTGCCTGTAACACTGCGTCCAGACTACGGAGTTCTGTCGACAAAGCGGCTTGCTTTGTCGACAGAACTCCATGTGTCTGGACGCAAATTGTCGACGGAAGTTTTGTCGACAAAACGCGGTAGTCTAGACGTACCCTAAAAGAGCTTTTTCCTTTGCTTGGTTATAATCCCAAATACCATCTCAAGGCAAGCTCAATGCCAGCATGAAAACTTAGAGCAAAAATAGTCAAAATAACATGTTTATCATAACAGACTGTTTGGCATCAGTATGCTGCTGCCCTCTACTGGGTGTAATCAGAACTACTCTATTGGTGTCATATCACCCGTATTGTTCATGTAAAACGGGAAATCT
The DNA here is from genome assembly GCF_049634645.1 of Pelodiscus sinensis. Taxonomy (NCBI): domain Eukaryota; kingdom Metazoa; phylum Chordata; order Testudines; family Trionychidae; genus Pelodiscus; species Pelodiscus sinensis. Next base: position 4,899,298 of record NC_134717.1, on the reverse strand, counting down.
CCTGTCACCCCTGTGACAGGCCGTGGGCTTTTTGGAGCAGAAAAATCCAAGTTCTAGTCCTGCTCTGAGGTGCCCTGGCAAGCAGTGACGTCACAGGCATCAATGGATTGGAGACGGTGTTATCACAGTTATGCTTCTGGATGCCCCTTGATGTTGCCAGGCAACAGATGGTGTTTTGTGACTGTCTTCCATTGTCAGTCTAGCGGGTGTTATTTCCTAGATCAGATTGTCGGAACTGGCTGTCACAGACATCACAATGATGATGTTCCTGTGTCCTTGTTTGTATCCTAAAATGATTTTGTTGACAATTGTACTGATTGGGAATAGTCATGGAATTACTTTAGTATGAAGGCCATGCCATTTAACATTGGGTGATTCGCTCCCAGAAGAGCTGTCCTTGCAGTTCATGCAATGCAGAACGCTGACGTGTCAGGAATTTTCACTGGGGGGAAGTGCCTTGCACCTTCACCATGGGTTAAACACAAGCAATCCACTTATGAACAGAGCTTCACCATATCCCTCTGAAGTACTACTGCCGACATTCAACCATTGGGGGGAGCTGCTCTAAATCGCAGTGCCCTAACCCTGCCCCACACCCACTGTTTATTGTTCGCACTTGCTATCTTCATTGATTGCCATGAGGATTGTTACAAGTCCCAAATGGAATCAAAGTCCCTCTGCATTAGGGGCTGTATATGCACACAGTGATTGTGGAATCTAAGTAGAAAAAGCAGAAAAATGATGGAAGTGGCAACAGAGAAGTGAAGAGACTTTCCCAAGGTCAAATAGCAGCTCAGTGTCAGAGTCAGGAAAAAAACTCAGGGCTCCATAGTCTCACCCCCATCCACTATCCACTAAGGCCCGTGCTAGCCTTACATCACAAGATCTTCTATGTGTAGCTTTAACTCCTCTCTCCAGATGCTCCACTCCTTCCTTTCCCCTACATTTTGAAGTTGTAACTGAGTGTTGTCTTTGTTTTTTCCCAAAGCTCAGTTTTGGAGGGATCCCAGTCCCAGGAAAGCCAGGAACCTTTCTGAAGAAAAACTTCCTTGGATGCATCGAGAACCTTTATTACAATGGAGTCAATATAATTGACCTGGCAAAAAGGCGTAAACCTCAGATCTACACCGTGGTGAGAACCAGTTGTGTCTATTTTTCTTCTTTGATTCAACATTTCCTTCCATTCCCAGACACTGACAAGTGCTGTCTCTCCTACCAGATGATTTCAGCTCAGATTAGACTGTTATGTGTATAGTTAGTTCAAAGGATATCTGCTTCTGCTCCCGCAATATCAGGAGGGTCATTCAAAAAGACACATACCCAGATGTGCTAGGTTTGCTGATATCCAGCTATGCTTGAGTCTGGGGAGGCTGAGTTGAAGGAAACTTTTTACTCTTTAATTAATTTTGGATTGACGTCTCTGGGTCTCTCCAAAGATTCGGTGAGGCCATCTAGAGTACTAAAAGCAACAGAGTCAGAAACTGGTCAAACTCTCACTGACTTTGAGCAGAACTTTATTCCATGAGTAAATTCCCTGCGTGTTTTGGAATGTTGGAGAGAAGTGTTTCCTGGGGAACTTACTGCATATATTTCTAGAAATAGGGCCAGACACGGAGGGAAAACATTGATTTCTAAATGAACGTGTGAGTGATGCAGCCTGAAGCATTGAATAACACACGATTAGTATATTTTATTCAGGTATTAAGTATAGATTGGATCAGTGATCTGGAAAGCCGTACTTCTTACAGCCCTTCTCCCACAAAACGTTCAAGTGTTGCGCTGCAGTTTTCAATGGCTAGTTGATTCCTAAACGTTACCTTGCGTGGTGCTGCCGCTGTTCCATGTGCAGATCTGACAACTGCATAGTGAGACTATAGGGTCAGGGTGTTCTGCCTGTGGCGTTCCAGCTTGTGTTGTGTAGACAGTCATGGGTAAAAGTCCTTTTGTACATATGCAGAGTCACCATTGCTGAACACAGACTCTCCAATAGTCCTCACTTGCACAAGGCATTTTGCTCTTCACGGGTACAATAACAACCCCCTCCATGACACAGGTGGTGCCATTCTCTTCTCCATCCCTAGAGAATGTGGCAGTGGAAGACTGTGAAAAGGGCCACTGCCTCATGAAAGCTCTTGTGAAGAAAAAAAGGCCCATCCTTTAAAGCAGTTGTTGTCTTTAAGGGATGATTCTGTACTCCCGGAGAGTCGGGAAGTCATTCTATAACATTCCCCAGTTGTGCTTGAGCTTTGTTTTATGTCGCTGTGCTTCGTGAGGTAGCACTGAAGCGGAAAACATGGTGAAATGGAATACAATGGCACACAGTGAACCCAGGCACACAGTGAGGTACAGCAAGAACTTTGGCCTTCCCCTTCAAACTATCCGTTTTATACCTGAGATCCCCATACATTTAACACCTGAGGAGATTATGCTGTACCGTGGTCCAAAAATTGTTCCACGCTTTTTCTTCTCTTACCTTCTGCTCCTCCCTCTTCCCTCCCCCTGTTCACTTTGTCGTTCAAGCTGGAGAAGCAACTATATTAACAATGTGCTTCTCCAAGTGACAAGGGGAATACGGCCTATCTAATCCAGAAGCCAAATGACAAGTCACTGTCCCCCTGACTGAAAATTTAAGCCTGGACCCATGAGTGTTACACTAGAGAAATAATTATTCCTGATTAAATGGCTTTTCCCTCCAAAATGGAGGCAGCCATGAATGGATTAGTCCAGTAGACACTAGTAAAATGTAAATGAGAACCTTGTGCTGGTGTCTGTATTGGCTGGTGGCCACGTTAGGTGTGGAGGCAGGCTGCGGATGGGGGATTTGGCTAGTAGGGAGGGTGCAGGAGTTGGCTGGGGTCTTGGCAGGGTTGTGTGTGTGTGAGAGAGAAAGAGAGAGGGGCATGAGGTGAGGACGGGTGACAGTCCTGTGAGCAGTGTGACACTGAGAACATTGTGTTTTAAGTCACTATGTGGGTCTTTCTTGGAGCCTTTGAGCTGGGAGGAATTATGATACTTCAACTCCAAAGGCAGAGACCTCTCAGTGAAAAAAAAGAAAATCTTGATCAATAAGAGGAATGGTCCTCAAAATGGCTAGTGCAAGGGAAAGAAAATGCAGATTGTCAATATAAAGCCTGCATTCAGACAATATGCTCGGATGGTGCATTTTATTATGGTGGCACTTTTGTCCTTTTCTACAACTCATTTGTAGTCACTGGACTTGCAATAAACGCCCATCGGAAAAGGCCTCCAGGCAACGTTTTAGGCTTCAGGTCACCCTTTAGTGAGATCACCCCAATGTTCAGACCTGCTTGAAAGAGACATTGACTAGAACATTCAGGGGAACTAGATTGAGTGTAGGAAAGACGTGGTTAAAAAATACAGCTCTTGAGTTTCCCCACACCGTGCCATTGTTTCTATTCAAGTAAAATAGAGAATGTTCCGCTCCACACACCCCAGGTTCATAAATACATTGATCCATGTTTTTAAATACCTGGAAGAAGCTCTGGTCTATCTGAGATCTGGCAGGAAAAGTGTCAGGCTTTTCAGTTTCCTGCTGTAAACAGGAGTAGTCAGCTCTCGTGCTTGAAATCCCATGTCCGCTTGCCAGGCTGAATCTGGGAATGCTGAGTCAGCCCAGTGAGGGATGTGGTGACATACAAATGCATCAGTGTACTCCCTGGGGAACTCACCACTTGCAGGCATCAAAGAGTGCAGAGAAATCGCTAGTGACAGGAGAATGCAAACTAATAATTCATTCCTTTCCAAACAAGCTGTTCCGCTCAGCGGATCTGAGGCACTATCATCTTGAGAAGAATGTGCGTGTCTGTGCTCATATCTCATTCTGCCGAAGCACTGTTGTAAGCGTTGATGGTCACCTCTCGGCGTCAGTCCAGTCATTCCTAATTAGTGCCTACAGGTTAGAGACTTGGAAAATTGGGATTGGTCCTGCCTTGGGCAGGGGGCTGGACTTGATGTCCTCCTGAAGTCTCTGCCAGCTCTGTGATTCTGCGAAAACAAAGCCGTTTTTACGTGCATGCTGATGGAAAATGTGTTGGAGCCGCAGAGAGAAAACAGATGTGGATAACCACAGTGCCTTCCCAGCTGTTATTTTTCCAGAGTGCATCCTCATTCCTGCAGAAGCAGATGGGCTACTGGGGAAAAAGGCTGCACCTGCATCTCAGCCTACCTCAAGACCTCCTGTGCGGGACAGTTAGGCTGAATCTGCTTCACTGTGGTTTTCCCGTTTGCATTTTTCTCTCTTCGAGGTTTTTGCCTCCTTTTGCATGAAATCTTGAAGCAGCATGTGAGCAAAATAATGAATCCCACAGCATTTAAGTGCGTTCCAAATGAAGCAAAACAAGTCCCTTCCAGCCATAGTTGGCAAGACTCTGAAACAGTCGCCTTTTCGTTCCCTCTCTCGAACTTTCTTACATTTTAATGTCTCTGTAGCTGGTTGATCAGCTCCGGGAGCATGGCTTTTGGCTGGCTAGCAGATGGGGTAGCTGGGACACTTCTCTGGACACCCAGGACTTTGCTTCATCCTTGTCTGCACTCAGATGGGTGGCAGCTCCCTCATACAACCAGCCTGTCAGCCAATCAAGTCCCTTCCTCTGGGCTGAACCAACTCTGACAATAGCTGCCGACTCCCTTCAAAGTGTCCCCTGTGGACAGGAATCCCATCTCCTCCGTTCCCAAATGAGTAGAGTACCTCAGATCATGAGGGTCACCTCAGAGCGCCAGACTCGAATGATAGTCAAACACAAGGAAACATCTGTTTAAACAGAGCAGAGATTCAAATTAAAAACCAGGGTGAGTGATGAAAACCGATGTTGCGTGGGAAGCAAAAGCATAATATGCGAACGAGAGCCTATGCCTATTAATAGTCACCAGCCCTAGAATCTTAGCGGTGTAAGGGATCTCAGGAGGTCATCAAGTCCAACTTCCTGCTCCAAGCAGGCCCAACCCGAACAAAATCATCCCACCCAGGGCTTTGTCAAGCTGGGACTTAAAAACTTGTAGGGATGGAAATTCCACCCCCTCCCTAGGGAACCCATTCCTATGTTTCACCACCCTCCTAGTGAAATAGTTTTCCCTAATATCCAACCTAGACTTCCCCCACTGCAACTTGTGACCATTCGTCCCCGTTTCCTAGCAAATAAAGCAGATTCTCATTCTCAGTCTTCTGCAGCATTTGCTGGTCCCAAGGAAGCGGGATACAGTAGTCGGTCATCAAGCATCCTTGCTCATTAAGGTACTGCTTCAGTGAATGGATGAAGAGGATCTTTCTCCACTCTGTGCCATACTCAATCTTTTATTGGTCTTTAATCACAGCGAGAGTCCTCCTCTTGCTGTCACGTCATTCCTTTTCACTTCCAAATGTCAATATTTATTTTTGGTGGCTTTCCATTGACTTTTCTAGGTTGTTTTCGCAGTGGACAGTAGCACATTGCATTGCATAATTAGCTGGGAGGAGAGAGTAGCAACTTCCTTTCTCTCCCTGAAAGAGCCATCAATGAGAGAGAGAATTCCCTGGTGAGAATGTGCAGTTATATTATTCCTTTAAACATTACTGCATACATATCTCACAATGATTAAGAGTATCTGTTCGTTCCAAGCTTTCAGTAGAGATGTTGCCTGCTTCATTTTATGGCTAGAGACCATGAAAACAGCGTATTTGGTGTTACCGGGCTAGTCAAACATTGAGGGAATGAGAAAACAAATGCCCACTCTGATTAAATGACAGTTTAGTTTTAAAGTCTTATCCAAAGGACATGTGATCAGTAATCTACCTAGTACTCTGTGTTCAGGCCCACTGATGGGATAGGGGGCAAAGGAGGCAGCTGTGATTCAAAGGGCAGTGGTGGCAAACAGAGCCCTGGGCCCGGTAAATCTTTGTCAAGGGCTGGGGAGACGAGGACTGTATTTCAAGCAGCACTGAAGGCTGGCTGGCCTTAGCCACGCCCCTTCTGTCCTCAGCCCCACCCCTTTCACGAGCATGGAGCCAGCCTTCCCACTTTGCCCAGGGCCCACAGCGGCTCATTGTCTCTGTCCACATTGTGGCTTCGTCTTCCCTGTGAGTTCTTCTGGCAGAAAATATGCTAATGAGTGACTCATTAGCATAAGCCAAAATCTCATTCGCATATTTTCTGCCGTTTCGTTTTGCGCAAGGGTTTTTTGCACAAAAAGAAGCAGTGTGGATGGGGGGGTTTTGCACACAAAAAAAATTTTGTGCAACATCCTTATGCCTGTCCCGGAGAGGTGTGAGAATCTTGTGCAAAATGAGGGGTTTGCGCAAAAAAAGAGTCCGCATTGCTTCTTTTTGCGCAAAAAACCCTTGCGCGAAAAGAAACAGAAAATATGCTAATGAGATGGTAACTTATGCTAATGAGCCCCTCATTAGCATATTTTCTGCTGGAAGAACTTGCAGTGAAGACATAGCCTAAGTAGGAGGGAGGGCTGAATTAACCAGTTTCGGAGATGGAATCGGAGCTATTCATACCAATGGTTCTTTAAGCCATTTTTTAGTCGTCTTTGGCCTTACCATCTTTTGACTCAGAGTTGAAAGGGGAAAACAAATTCAATAAAGAAACTAATAAAAAACCAAGTTGATCAGAATTGCTTTGCAGGCACTTTTCTATTTTAAAGGGGATCGCGCTGAGTTTTAATAATAATAAAAAAAAGCCCTTGCTTGCTGTTACGCTTTGTTCCAAAGAATAAAATCTAATAAACCACAGACAAGTTTACCCAGGATTGGCATAAAGCACAAACCAGCACTGCGATAATTCACACATTTCAGCTAACTCATCTGTTATGTTTACTGTCCAGTACGGTGAATGTAACAGACCGGCTTTACTCTTGTTTTCCCTAGTCAACTGCAGAAGAATATTGAGAGATCTGGACATTTGTTTAATTTATTTCTTGCTGTGGTTCCCTCCCTTGCTAGGACTCCCTCCCCAATGGGAAGGATTTCTAATTTTTTTTTCGAAGTAGCTTTATAGCGGTTCCCATCACTTGCTGCCAAGTTTCAGCGAGGGCTGAATATTATGGAGTGATAATGTTCAGTTACTGCAAGTGCAAACGCTGTAAAATCTTTTGTTACAATGTTGGCCTGTGACCTAAAAGCTCAAGAGGCTGAGGGAGAGGGGAAAAAAAATCTCAGAGCTGTTTAACCAAGTATATAATCCTCCGGAGTCCCACAGGGAAAATACTTCAGTCTATTGAATGCTTTACTTTTGTTAAATGATACTTTTCCTGGTAGGGCACAATCTCGAAATAAATAAATAAAACCAGCATGACCCTCTTCTACTCTGTTATTAACATACATGAGGCTGTTTCTTATGCCCGGGTAATCTGAACTCTGTCCACTTATCAGCCATTTGACCTCTCTCCCTGCGACGCTCCCCGGACAAAACACATCTGCTTTATTGCATACTATCCCCAGAGTAGTTAATGAGCAGAATAAAGATCCCCTGTCCCTTCAGGAGAAGTAAGAGCACAGAAATATTCTTCACTTGCTCTTCCTATTCATGCTGTTGTTTTGGTCTGTATTCCTTCGGTAGGCTAAACATAGAAGATTGCTGTTCAGGTGATTGTTCTCTGTAATGTTCTGATTTCTCGTTGTCTCATCGTATCTCGACTAGTAGTTTCCCCTATTTCTTCTCAAGCCACAGGGACTACATGTCGAGGGGCTCATCCCCCCCTCAACTGCGCCACCAACTCAATGCCCCTCTACCAGGGTCCTTTGCCCTGGGCTGCTTCCTACCATGCCCTGGTTCCCCTGTGGTCTATTTGCCTTGGAGTCCGTACTTGCCGGGGCTGCTGCCAAGGTTGCGGGCACTCCGGTCTCTCAGGCAGGGGTTGGTTGCTGGCTTTATTCCCAGAGTCCATTGCTGGCTCTATCTCTGGCCTCAGCTGCTGCAGAAACACCAGGGTTGCTGCCTGTTCCCTTCCACCCTCCTCCTGCCCTCCTTCATGCAGGGCCCTCTCTGCTCTTATACCTGGGCTTCACTGGGAGCATGCCCAGCAGGGATGGATGGGTGGGGCTCCTTCCGCCAGCTGGGCCTGGGCTGCCTTCTGCCCTTTAGTGCGGGCTTGTCTGCCCCGTCACACTACATAAAGGGCAAGAAAAGGTGAATGGTTTGTTGGGGTGCATCTCCACTGCACCCTTACCTCGAAATAAGCTACACAATTTGCACTAACTGTCTGCACCGTGCCAAATTTTGAAATAAAGCGCTCTTCCAAAACATCCCTTAACCCTCATGGAATCTCTTTTAAAATAATGGGCCGCTTTAAAGATGTGGAATCGCTATTTCAGGATACTTCCGGCACGCTGGGATAGCTCCTCAGTGCAGAAGTAGCCTTAGTGTCTGTGATTCTAGGGTTTGCTTCAGAATCCTCAGAAGTCCTTGGAAAGAGGCCAGTTGGCTTTGGATTACAGTCAAGCTCTGTGTGATATCGTACTTATACCCAATCAACTGTCTGGCAACACTATCTTCAAGTCAGGCCTCTCACCAAAAAAAAAAAAAAAAAATGTTCCATCTCTTCCCTGAACACTAAAGTTCTGCAGTGACTTCCATCAACATGTTGCCAATTAAGACATCTCACCCTTCATGAGACCTCTCAAACGCCTGAGCTCAGTTAGCTGGAGTTTCTAGGAGCTGTACATAATTGATCCCTCTTCTGTCTCTAGAGATCAGACTCTTCTCATCCGATTTCTCTGCCAATGAACATTTAATTTTGTGGATAGTATTCATTACAAATTTAACCCCTTTTGTTTTGCAAAACATTCCCACTTCCCATATTAATAGATAGGATACTTTGCATAGTATTCTTTACAGCTCTCTGAATCTTGTCAGCTTTATGAAGGAGGATTGGTCCACACACTGTGCAGCAGCAGTCAAAAAAAGCAAACAGGATGTTAGGAATCATTAAAAAAGGGATAGAGAATAAGATGGAGAATATCTTATTGCCCTTATATAAATCCATGGTACGCCCACATCTGGAATACTGCATACAGATGTGGTCTCCTCATCTCAAAAAAGATATACTGGCATTAGAAAAGGTTCAGAGAAGGGCAACTAAAATGATTAGGGGTTTGGAATGGGTCCCATATGAGGAGAGATTAAAGAGACAGACTTTTCAGCTTGGAAGAGAGGAGACTAAGGGGGGGATATGATAGAGGTCTATAAAATCATGAGTGGTGTGGAGAAAGTGAATAAGGAAAAGTTATTTACTTGTTCCCATAATATAAGAACTAGGGGCCACCAAATGAAACTAATGGGCAGCAGGTTTAAAACAAATAAAAACGCATAGTCAATCTGTGGAACTCTTTCACACAGCCCATAGTCAATCTGTGGAACTCCTTGCCTGAGGAGGCTGTGAAGGCTAGGACTATAACAGGGGTTAAAAGAGAACTAGATAAATTCATGGAGGGTTAAGTCCATATATGGCTATTAGCCAGTCTGGGTAAGGAATGGTGTCCCCAGACTCTGTTTGTCAGAGGATGGAGATAGATGGCAGGAGAGAGATCGCTTGATCATTACCTGTTCGATTTGCTCCCTCTGGGGCACCTGGCATTGGCCACTGTTGGCAGACAGGGTACTGGACTGGATGGACCTTTGGTCTGACCCAGCATGGCCATTCTTATGTTCTTATATACATTAGCAGGGCTCGACAAACTGCGGCGAAATCCACTTGCCACCCCCGCGCTGCGCATGCACCAGACCCACACTGCCGGTGAACGGGGTGACCGGCTGAAATCTACTCACCACAGGTGAATAGATACACAGATTTGTCGAGCCCTGTACATTAGCATGTGGATAGAAGATCAGTCAAAATCAATCTGCACTAATTATTCAGTAAGTAACTTTTCCATATGGGTAAACGCTAAACTCTCACCTTAACATGTTGCTAAGAGGTTGTGTTTTGACTTTCAGATGAGACACAAAAGTCTGCTTAAAGTACTTAAGATGCTAAGATCTATGTTTCAAATATAGGAATATTTATTTCAATATCCTGACTAAATTCGAACTCAGTTAAATTATATTTTGTTTAACTAAAATTCTCTATATAAATTCAACCAGGTGACATAGACTTCAATTTTTAATCCATCATGGCAGATTTCCTAGTAGGGGTATGTCTGTACTGCAGGGCTAAAGCTGAATTAAGCTATGCAACTTCAGCTACCTCAATTGCGTAGCTTAAGTCAAAATAGATTAATTCAGCTTTTGGCGCTGTCTACACAGCAGGAAGTTAAAGGAAGAACACTCTTCCTTCGACTTTCCTTACTCTTTGTGAAATGAAGGTTACCATGAATCAGAATAAGAAGTCCTCCAAATTGACATTATTTGTAAATAAGGCTGGTAGTAGAGATGTGCACTATGTTATTCCAGAATAAAGTCAGTTACTCTGAAATACCGCTACTGTGTAGATGTACCTCTGGCTCCCATGGTCTACACTAGGGAGTTATTTCAAAATAGCCTCCCTTAGGTCACATTTATAAGGGGAGTGTCCACACTACTAAATCTGTTATTTCAAAATAACAGGCTGGTTATTTTGAAATCCGTACTCCTGCTTTCCTTAGGGAATATTGCTAATTTCAAAATGGTTATTTCAGCATGGTGTTGTTGTGGATGCTCCAGTGCTGCTATTTCAAAATAACTATTCTCCAGACTAATTCAAACTAATTACTTCCCAGTGCTTCCTGGGGCTCTGGTATCTCCTATTTAGATTAAACCAAACATTTCTATACTAGAAACATTTAAAAGGTTATAGGCAAATTTGCATCCTAGCTCCCAGGTGACTGAGGGCCAGATAATTTGGATAAACATATAAGCGCTTCTAAATAATAATTCACACAAGATATGCCCAATGTTCCCTCTTTTTTCCCCATCCATGTGCAGAATAAATGTTATCTGCACCAAAGCATATGCAGATGTGTACTACTGGTAGAATCACATGCTGTGGGCACTCTGCCAATCACGTGGGAGGCATTTGAATCTCTTCTGCATGGCCACTCAAGTGCACAGCTTCCTGGGAACACTGGAGAAGCCTTCCGTTTCCTTTTGCCATTGCTTGTTTTGGTGCAAACAGCTCTGCACCTAGAAAAATAATCTACGGAGAGTTTGTTTCATACAGTTTCATTAATTCTCTTTCTGGCACTTTATTAAATTTCCCATGGAAAATAATAAAGACTAGAAGAGGTCTTGAAAATGATAGGGTATAGTTCTTTTACCTGTCATGTCATTTCAATAAGGCATTCTTCAAGCACCATACAAGTTCCTACACATCAGTCATGCTTTGTTCATTATAATTATCCTGTTAAAATGAGATAGCCACTCTAATGAGAGGCTGTTCTGTGGAGAGAGCATTTCACTTCAATGGGTTTATCAGATTCCAGTCTGTATTTTACAAGGCTTCTTGTAAGCTAGCTTCAGCAATTTTCCAGCTTTGAAGAAATATGATTCTGTAAATGTGTTTTGGTCTCATTAATTGCTAAGTTTTTGTTATCTGACTCGAGTGGCTGGGCTAGATAATCAACATGGAATAGCCCTGAAAATAAACAATAGGGCATCTTCTCCACCTACCGGCTACAATAAGCTCTGAGATAATGTGAAGAATGGAACTACTCCTCAGTACCTTATATTTCAAGGAGCCCCACTGATTTCAGTGAGGCTGCTGGCAGGATACGGTACTAAACATCCTAAGGATACTGTTGAAAATATGATTTTTTTTACTTGGCTTTCCATAATTTTGTTGTACATGCAGCATTGTAGTAACATCTCAAAAATTATTTCTGTAGAGACAGCAAATGGAAGGATGTGGGTTAGAGTGCCATCCTACCTAATCATTATAATCAAAATGGAATCATCCAGCTATTTGTTTCTACGTTGTTTTGTGCAGTAATAAGAATCTGTGCTAGAGATTAGTCTTAAAACATTGGCCCTGTTAGGTCACAGAAAATTGGGCCTAGGGCGGTTATGCTAAAACAGACCAAGAAGAGTCCAGCAAAGGGTTCTGGGTAGTCCCTGAATAAAATTTGAGACATGAGCTGAGCAAGGGCATGAGATAAGCGAAAAGCTGCATTTCTGTACTTGCCGAGCTGAACAGCTTGCTTAAGGAACTGATAAGGAAACTCCCTGTCTCCTCGTTGGCTGGTACTTGCCTTCTGTCTTAATAAGAAAGTTGCTGATGTATCAAGGCCACCTTGTATAGTTGGCAAGGTATGCATCCATGCTAGAAGTTTCTAACTAACAAAGGGGGGTGGGTTGCTTAAGTGAATAGTCGATGATGCGATGGAACTGTCTATATAACCCCACTTGCTATAGAAATCAGCGGCTGGTTTTCGGTGGAGACGGGCTGCTCTCTATTGTCGTGTGCGCTCTTCAATAAAGAGCTTTGTGATTAGACCTTGCTGGTGTTGCCTGTCTCTTTGCGGTCAGACAACGAACTGAAGCCGTCTGGGTTAGAAGTCCCCAATCGCCATATTACACTTGGGGTGCTTGCCTTCAATCTACCTAAATGTCTCCTTGAATTTTAATTTAATTAATTAGGCTTCTCATCCTAACCAACTATTTTATAACTTTACTTGTGGATAAACCCTAACACCTCTTAGCCCAGAGGTAGAAAACTGTGTAATTAGAATGACATTTAGGAGCATTTCATTCACAGTGATCACAGGGCGGATTGGAGGAGCAACTTCACCCACTGCTTCTGAAGTGCAGGCACTTTGGGGTGAGAAGTGATGGCTGCTTAATAGTGTACAACAGAATGACACAACAATGCTCTGCATCCTATGAAGTCTTTTGTGTTTGGGAGGTGCTAAATAAATCCAAGGGGTCATTGTTGTTCACAGCGTGGTAGATATACATGTACGATTAGGGGGAATAAAACAATGTGGTGAGGTTTCTCACCCACTGCCTCAACACAGATTTTATTATCTAAGGTCACATTGGCCCTACATGGTCGCTTTTCCAGGGTTCGATTTAGTAGGTCTAGTGAAGACATGCTAAATCAAACTCAGAGGGTGCCCCTATTGGCTAGTATGCTTACTCCGTGCGAGGAATACGGGAAGCTGAAAGGAGTGTTTGCTCCCATTGACCTCTTGCTGTGTGGACAGGGATTTAAGACACGTCGATTCCAATATAGACCAGGCCTAAATGCATATAAACCACCATATATGTAATCTCTGAAAGAACTAATCTAGTAAACAAAGAGTTTGATGCTGTTCCCTTTTTGGTCAATGGAAAAACACCCATTCTTGTTGAGTAGCCCTGCCTCAACTACATCAAGTTTAAGAGGCCACATAGCATTACCAAAATGTGTATTATTCTAACAGAAAGGACAATTGAAATAGACCTAATAAAGTTTTATATTTACATATATGTTGGTACATAGGCGAGGATGCAACTAAAAATGAGAAGGGATTTTCTGAGACAGCAGCCCCTCATAATTTGATGCTCCAAGGTGTGTCTGTCTTAGCTTGTGCATAAATCTGTCGTGGAATGCGTCTCAGCAAGAAACTTGCTGGTGTCAACATATGGAGAGCATATAAAAGTATTATATTTCAAACTCCTATGGGAGAGCAAAATAATCCCCAAATCAAGGCCAGCTTTGAGGGCAACTGTTTAAAGAAGGTCTCCCAATGGGGGTAAAAAACCAACAGCCTGACATGTTTACTGCTTATTGTTTTGTAGGGCAACGTGACTTTTTCCTGCTCAGAGCCACGAATTGTTCCCATCACCTTTGTCAGCTCCAGCAGCAGCTATCTGCTTTTACCCGGCACCCCCCAGATTGACGGGCTGTCCGTCAGCTTCCAGTTTCGAACGTGGAACAAAGATGGGCTGCTTCTGTCCACGGAGCTGTCTGAAGATTCTGGAGTCGTCCTGCTGTATCTCCACGCTGGCAGCTTGACACTTGTCATTCAGAGAGTGTCAGAAAACTCCGTGGAGATCAATGCAGGTATTTTCATTGTCTCCTGTCTCCCAGGCCTGTTTCTAATCCTTGGGCCAGTCACGTGGGAAGGGAGAACAGTCACCTGAGGGAAAGTTGGATCTTGCTTTTCCTTATCAGACTGAATCTTCTATTTGGAGCAATAATAGCAGCACTGACTATATTATTGCTGGGCCTGAACCAAGAAAGCTTGGATCTGAGTAACTCTGGTCGATATCTGCCGAACAACCATTTTCTTTAGAATTAACCTAAATTTCCTTTGAAACAGCAGACTAACTGCCCTTCGAGAGTAGTGAAAATCCCATCCTTTGAGCGGATGGGTTAAACAGTGGTTCTCAACTCGTTTCAGTCCACGGACCGCCAGGCCAATCAAAAATTTTCGTGGACCACCTCCTTTTTGAGACACGATAAAAAAGAGCAGACAACAAACATTTTGGTTTGAATTTATTTCTTACTAACAGATTTTTGATGCCTTCCCACGCCATGTGACTTTGGACAATGTTCCCGTGGACTACCGAAAAAGTCACCATGGACCACCAGTTGAGAACCACAAGGCTAGGTCCTTGAATTTGATTGAATTCCATTTTGCAAAGGACCCAAGAGGACTGCCGCAATTTAGGGAAAGCCTACATTTCCTGACTGCAATGACACCCAGAACCACAGACCTTTCCCTAAGCCACACCTCTCATTGGGAGCTACCAAGAGAGTTTGGTGCAGGGGTTGGTGCACGCGATGAACACTGCTGGAGGAGGTCCAGGTGTGACACAGTCAGGCCAGAAGGCTACAGGAGCATGCTTGAAGGGGATGTATGTTAGCCCTAGATTAAGTAGGTAGCTGGCAGGGGAGGCCTAGAACCAGCAGGAACTTTCCAGAATCAGTCTGGCCAATCAGGACCACCTGGAGCCTTCCAGAGCCAGGGGAATCAGGCTACAGGGGAGTCAGGCTACTCCGAACACCTGGGGCCAATCATGAGCCAGTTCAGACTGATTTAAAAGGGCTCCTCTTCTGTTAGTTCAGAGCAATGAGAGGCATTTGGAGGAGGGAAGGAGCCCAAGAGTTGGCAGTGAGCGGTGTCTGAGTGGGAGCTGGGACCTGCATTTCAGGCAGAGTGTATGGAGGAGCTGGACAGGCTGCTCAGGTATCATTGGAAAGGTCCTGGGAGGGATCGTTTGGGGAAGTGGCCTAGGGAAATAGTTGCCAGACATGGAGTAGAACAAACCACATCAGTTGCCACAGCCATCGAGTCCCTTGGCCAGAACCTGGGGTAGTGGGTAAGCCCGGTTCCCCCTAACCATTCCCACACCACTACAAAGGGTTGTCCATGGGTTGGGTTACACAGGGGTTTCACCCCATACTATGGACTAGCCTGTGTTGAGTATGGTTTGTAGGCTGTGACCCTGGCCTCTAGGAAAAGAAGAGGCTGTGTGGAGGGTCACAGCGACTCTCTGAGGCAGAACACTATCCACCAGAAGTACAGGGCCAACGGGCATAGTCAGAGCTCTGCCACGCAGGGGAATCTAGTTGGATACTGAAGCCAGCTACTTTCCCCAGCTGGAATAGCACAAAGCAGACTTTGAGTGCTGGAAGTGGAGAGAATACTCTTAAAATAGCATGTGTGGAACAACTCTGTGTTGGCTTCTATGGCTAAATAAGAGAACTTTTCTCTCTCCGTGGTAGAACCAAGCACAGTCTGGGCAGGTCTCCTGCAAGACTTCCATTATAGCTCCCTTGATGAATCCCTAGGCAGGACCAACAGCATTTGCTAGGTCGCCTACTCGTCCCAAGCTTTTTTGCAATGCTTTTTTCACTTGGGCTCTGAACTGAGATTTCCCAAGGCTAATAACGAGGGAGTGAGTAGATTAGAATAAAAAAATCCATTAATCAAAAATGTGTAGTTAAAAAAAACCCAACAGAAACATTTACGTATGCTGGATGGAAACTGGACCTGGGCAAATCCCTGGGGGTACGTCTACACAGCAGTGTTATTTCAGAATAACTGATGAAACAACGAAGTCCATGTCTACACTACAAGCAGTTATTTTGACATAATGTCAAAATACTGTCGAGCTGGAGGACTTCTTCCTCCGACTTCCTTTACTCCTTGTAAAATGAGGGTTATAGAAGTCGGAGGAAGAGTGCTCTTTCTTGGAATTCCTGCTGTGCAGACAGCGCCAAAAGCCAAAATAAGCTATTTCAACTTCAGCTACGCCGTTGACATAGCTCAAGTTGCGTAGCTTATTTCAGCTTCAGCCCTGCTATATTAGACGTGCCCTGACTTTGAAAGGGAGCAAAAATCTTCATTTGATAACATTTAAGAGGGATGAGGTGGTCATATAAAACCCATGTTCACCTTGTGAAGCTCTCAAAAGTTAAAGGTTAAAGGAGGAGGCAGCTCTGTACAGATATTCTTCAGGAAGCTGGCTCAAGTCCCCTGAGTAAATGCTAAATATTACACTTACTCCTACATTGAAAGGCAGGATGATGGAAAAGCTGGAGAAGGTCAAATTGTGGTGTTTAATGTGGTTGTGAAATAGTTAACCTGACCGTAGCATGAAAAAGCACAAAATATCGGTAACAGGGCTACAGGCACATAAAAAGCACTGGAATATTGTAGACATCCCCATCTCCTGCAAAAACATCTTTGACCCATTTCCACACAAATTTGACCCATTTTCTTGAACAAGTTTCAAACTTTAGCTACATGTTTTCACTTAAAAATGGCCCTATTCTTTGTTGGAAATGGGTCCATTTTTTCTGGAAAATGTGCATACTTTAATCAAAAGCTTTTATGGAAATAGTTTCATTTCCTGGTGCTTAATTCAATTATTTCCCACATACACAGTTTTGGCATTTAATTTTCAATTGTTAGCATGCCTTCACTTATCGTTAAGCCTTTTCGCTTCTTCTAAAAGCAATGTGTTTGTGAGAAGCCCATTAGCAAGAGTCAAGATTAGCGGTCCAATCCGGATCTCGCTCGCACCAGTTTTAAGCTGGCATCCCTCCACTGAGTGCAGTTAAATTACTTCTAATTTGGATGGGTGTAAGTGCAGTCCGAATCGTGCCCTGTGACTTGTAGAGCACAAGTGAGCACATGTGAGTACAAATGACCTGGGAATCTTACATATTACAATCTTTGAAGAGTCACATGGATTCGCAGAGCCAAGAAGCAAAAGGTCAGCTTTGTTCCCAGCCTTGTGGAGATGTGCAAAAGAAAGAGACAATTAGCAATGTCCCCCAGGCAGAGTGGTAATTTTGGCTTTCAAGGAGTGCTATCAGCAAACCCAACGCACGTTGGGTAGCCAGATAATATTTTGAGTTTATTAATCTGGGGGGGGCATTCCCAAGTGATGAAGGGGGTTAAGAACACAAGTCTTTTGAAAGACAGTGGGGTCTTGTATTCCTAAATCCTTTAAAGAAGATCTTGAAAAAAATCTCTCCGCTTTCTAGCTGACTCCGAAGTGCTTAAATAGATAAAATGGACTTCACAGTGAAGCATCCATTTATCAGCTTAGCTGGTTACTTCCTGCTCTCTGTTCTTTGCAATCCCAGCCAGGCTTTCACATTTCTCCCTCCACCTCCAAGACTGAACACGAAGCAGGTTTGGTGCACACCACTTCTGCCTTCTCCCCTCCCCTCTTCTCCTTTTACCCTCCACGTGTCTCTTCCAGGCAGCCATCTGCATGATGGGCTCTGGCATTCCGTTAGCATAAATGCCAGGAGGCATCGCATCACCCTGACGCTGGATAATGACGTGGCCTCTGCTGCCCACGCGACCACCCCCTCGCAGATCTATTCCGGGAACAGCTACTATTTCGGAGGTAGGTGGTTTGAGATGGACGCAAGATTTTACCGTCCAGGTGCTGAGCTTTGAAAGGCCAATTCCCCTGCTGCATTGTGTGTCAGGGAGTCGGGCGCTTCAATGAATGGCAAGGTCTTGCCCCGGTGAGGACTAGTGCGTGGTCTGTTGTACGAGAGGGCTGGGAGAGGGAGGCGACTCTAGTGAACATGAGAGAGAACAAAGCAACAAACAAGCCAATGTAGGTGAAAGAGATTTGGCTCCCACCAGTCAAAGGGGTGAACAGCCAATATGCTCCTGCTATGACATAGCCAGGCTGGCTGTCCTCCCCCTGAATGGTTGTTATGCCAGCCCCCTCTTTGCTCCTTAAATAACTACGGCCCTGTATTAACTTTGGAGACCATTAGAGGCCTCTTTGAGGAACCCTTCTGCTGAGCCCCTCTGTTCACAAGCAGCCCCATTGACTGTGGGCTCTTTGCATTTGTTCCATCCTTTGGCCTACTTAGGAGTTGACTGGCCTCCCCATTGAATACAGAGGTGACAGAGCCTACGCAGAGAGTAGGGAAGAGGGAGACCTGCACATAAAAGAGTTGCAGGGTATTTGTCAATAGGGTGGTCAAATATTGGACTAAATTGCCAAGGGAGGTGGTGGAATCTCCCTCTCTGGAGATATTTAAGAACAGGTTAGATAGACATCTGTCAGGGATGGTGTAGACGGAGCTTGGTCCTGCCTTGAGGGCGGGGGGCTGGACTCGATGACCTCTTGAGGTCCCTTCCAGTCCTATTATTCTATGATTCTATGGTTTTGAAATGCTTTGGCCAACATGATGGTTTTAGGCAAGGGACAAGGAGGCAGGAGTCTGGGGTTCTGGTTCTGGGGTCTACATTTGGGAGAGGCACTTAGCACCTCTGTATCTCTCTCTGCGCCTCCCTAAGCTGAGTGTAATAGTGCAGGGCTGGTAGGAAGCTGATCCTTCTGCAAGTATTTGACATGAGACACCACATATGTTTAAATCAGAAATTCTGCCTTTAAGTCGAATGTAAAGGGTTTTATGCACTGATAAGTGCCTTTTATGGCATGTTATAAGTGATACAAGGGAGTGAGGTAATACAAGTCGGACTTCTCTTGTCTGGCACCCTTGGGACCTGACCCCTCCCAAATGAGGGAATTTGCCGGATATGGGGAAGCCCCCTACTACTGGCCTCCCAGGACACTCCTACTCCCTGCAGTTGGCTCTTCTCCATCCCCACTGTCACTGGGCTTCGGCCTGCTCGGGCTCCCCAGGACGGAGCTCCCCAGCTGCCATGGCACTGCTTCTCCCCTGCCCGAACAGGGATCACTGACTGGGATGTGGGACACCGGTACCGCTGCTGCCCTGCCCAACTGGGGATCCTCAGAGACAAAGCTCCCCGGCCTCCATGACCCTGTTTCTCCCCCACCTGACTGGAGATCCCTGGGGATGGGACTCGTGGATGCAGCTGCTGCCCCACCCGGCCAGGGCTCCCCAGCCATTCAGGTCCACTTCGCCCCTGCCTGACCAGATTCACAAAGGCATTTAGCTGCCTGAACAATGGATGCCTACGTCTAGTCGTTAGGCATTTGACTCCGCTGCAATCCACACAACTCCCTCCAAACTCTGTAGGTCCTTCCACTTACTCAGTGCCTACTGTGTCTGGGTGAGAGTTCCCTCAGTACTGCTGCGTCCCTCGAAGCATCTGGATGTCGGTCTCCTACTGAAGCCACAGAGCACCACAAAAAGTGGTTAGAACGGCAGGGGATGGCAGAGTGTGTATAGGTGTGGGGGCTCGCGCTGGGCTTAGGTTCTGCCACCTCCCAGGTGGATCCTGGATTAGTCATTTTTTCTCTCTCTCTGTCCCATATTTAGTGGGCCAGAGAGGGAAAAAGTGTGAAAATGGGTCACTAGTACAGTGGCCGGAGACTCACCTGAGAGGTGTGATGCCCAAGGCTCAGTTCCCTAGCTCCAGTCCTTCTGTGCTGCCCCCTAGCTGTCCAGACGGAGTGAGCACCACCCGGCAGAGGGTGGGACTTGGTGTCTGGGTCTCTCAGGTCCTAGTGGAGTGACCAGTGAGATAAAAGTGATAAGCTGGGTGGGGCCACCGCGGCTGCCTCTGGCTGTGTTGTGTGCAGCAAGGCAGCTGTCTAATGCATTCCTGCTGAAAAAAGGCCACCGGTGTGTAAACTGCTTGACCTCAGGAGAGGTGTTCCCAGTAGGGTTGCCAGGTGTCTGGTTTTCAGCTGGAATGTCCAGACTAAAAGGGACCTTGGAGGCTCTGGTCTGCACTGCTGAACGGGCTGTTGTCTGGCTGGCTCCCTGCTTGACTCCATGAAACTCCTGGGAAGTGGAGACATGTCCCTCCTGCTCTGAGGTGGAGAGGTAGCCATGTAGGTGTGCGCTGCCCTTGCTCACAGTGGCTACCCCAAGCATTGACTCTGCAGCTCCCATTGGCCAGAAGCCATGGCCAATGGGAGGTGCGGAAGTGGGGACAACGCATGGTGCCGCCTGGCTACACCTCTGCCTAGGAGCTAGAGGAACATGTCCCCATTTCACAGGGACATGCTGCCTGCGATCAGTGCTGCCCGGTTGTGCACACACTTCACCTCCTCCCATGCCTCAACCGCTTCCCGTGTCTCAATCCCCTGGCCCAGCCCCCTCACACAAGCGGACTCCCTCCCAGAGTCTGCCACCCCCTCCTGTACTCCAACCCCCTGCCCAGCCTGGAGCCGTGTTCCACATTGTAAACCCCTCATCCTCAGCCAGAAGCCTCCTCCTGGACCCCAAACCTCATCCCTGGCCCCACACCTCCAGCTAGAGCCTCACTCCACAGCCTGCTGCTCCAGTCCAAATCCCCCGCACGTATTCCCAACCTCTCATCCCCACTTCGGAGCCCCTTCCCACACCCTAGCCCCGACAGAATCCGGCCCGTTATTAATATTAAATTTCCACACGGTTTTTGCTCTGGGAGGAGTTAACTTTTAACTGTGCAGTGTAAAGGAAACAAAAGGGCATTTCACTCTGCTCAACCCATGCGAAACTCTTCCACCTGGTGTCTTTGCCTGGCTGCTCTCTTTCTGGATTACCGTGGGGTTTATAACACAAAAAGCGTGTTCAGGGCAAGGAAAGAAAACAATAGGAATAATTAGATCACAAAGTCTTCCATCAGGAAGTCCCAACAGAAATAGACGGTCATTTTAACGTTCTTCATTCTTTTTTCTTTCCCTTCCTTCCTTTTGTCCCGCAGGGTGCCCTGACAATTTCACCGATTCCCAGTGTTTAAATCCCATTACTGCTTTTCAAGGCTGCATGAGGCTCATCTTTATTGATAACCAGCCCAAGGACCTCATTTTAGTTCAGCAAGGTTCTCTGGGGAATTTTAGTGATTTACACATTGATCTGTGTGACATCAAAGACAGGTAATTATTGTCTTTTCTCTTCTTGTATTTAGTTTTTTCCCCCTCATCCTAGCAGTTTATAAGTACCAGTTGCTTTAATGAAAATTCTAGTCCTCCAGCATTACACATATTAAGCATAATAGAGCCACTAATAGAAAATATCACTGCAAAAATAGAGGGACTGTAGGGAAATAGTTTAAATTGCAAGAGGTTCTCTTAACACTGGCTCACAGGAAATAGAGTATGCAAATTCAATCAAGCTACGGTTTTGTGAAAGAATTAAATGTTATGCATAAACAACATTTGATTGCTTTGAAGTTTAAAAGGAATGGGAGAGAGAAGGAGAAATTTATTGGATTCATCAAAACATGTCATCTTCTTAATGTACTCACTGTTTTGTTTAAATAGATCATTTACAATTTTCTTGTTAGGCTGTACGACATACCACACTTATAGTCGAGGCCTGGCACATCACACTGGCATAGTACAGAGTCCACAGGAGGAAAAATGATCAAGTGTCTGTGTCTATCAAGGACAGACCTGAGCCAAAATGCTACTCTGAATTCTGCTCAATTCAGGATCTGGTTCCAGGGCTGAAGGTAGAGTGGGAGGAGGAAACTGTTTTAATGTAAGGAAAAATGCAATGCAGTGGTAGTTCATGGGTGTTCTCCTCCATGCAAATGTTTTGGATGTGTTTGTATTTCTGAGGTAATTACGTGAACATAGTAGATATTAAAGTTTTTCATACTTAAGGTTCTAATTTTATTTTGTGAATTGGAACTTTCTTCTGGAAACTTAAATTGGAAGAGATAAGAACATCAAGGTTCCTGTTATGCCCTTCAGGCGCTTCAGAAAACTATGAAAGCTTTGGAATGATCTTGAAGCCCAGAGATGATAGAGCTGGATGGTGTCATTGATGATTTGAGATGGGGCTAGTGGTTGAAATCAACTCAATGAATATCGAAGAGATTGGGCTGACTGGAGTGGTGAACAGTTGTGGGGCTTGTTTTTCTGGAATTTTAGAAACTTCTGGAAGATGGACAGGCGACTTAATCATTTGGTTCTTTATAAGCCAAGTTGGCCATCTTCCTTCAATACCCTAAGTGGTAGTTCCAAAGTCTGAATGTTGTAAATCCTGTGGATCAAAATGGTTGCCATGTTGCAAATGCCTAAGGATTAAACAAGGCCAGTATGTGAATTTAATCTTATCCATCTACCAAATAAGACTGACAACATCAGTAAGAAATAAGTGATCAAATGAAATGAAATCATAAAAAGAGATACTGCTGTACGGAGGGTTGTATCATACCAAGATAGAAATGATTAGTGGCCTTCTCAGATTAAAGACCAAATATACCATTTAATGCTTTTGATTATTGAAATGGAAGAGGAGAACACTGATGTATTTGATGGGTGTACTGTTCCAAAGTAATTGTCACGGAGATAGAATCACAACAATAAGCTTGCCCTAATCTTTCCAGCAGTTTCTTTTCATCTTCAGTGTCCAAGCAGGCCAAAGATCAATCTGTGATCATGTCATAACAACAACTGCCTTCTGTGTACCACTCACTCAGCAACTTTAAAAAAAAAAGTACTCTTACAGGTTATACTTCTGAAGAACATGATAATGGCCATACTGGGTTAGACCAAAGGTCCATCTAGCCCAGTAGCCTGTCTGCCACAAGTGGCCAGTGCCAGGTGCCTTAGAGGGAGTGAACACAACAGGTAATCCTCACGTGATCCCTCTCCTGTCACCCATTTCCAGATGTTCCCATCCATTTCTGCCACTGGGTTCTAAGCCTTGCTTGATTAAAGTAACTTACTAACTCATTCCTTAGTGGATCTATTGAGAAGGTACATGGAAGATTAAATTGTAATGAGGGGCTTGACAAACAATGATGGAGTCAAGATGTCAGTGCTAGCTAAGATAAGCAACAGCCGCTTGGTGTTAAGGACCGTGGACAAAATAAACGTGGGATGTAAGAATCAGGTTCCACGTGGACAGAACGTGATACACCAAGAGGAATTCTCACACAGAAACTGAGTCAATCAAAAATGTGTGATTCAAAGAACAGCAAATATATTGTGTCAGTGTCTATAAAGGAAGAGGTTGTCTGTAACTTTGGATATGTGGTATGCCCTATTTGCACCCTCTACACATGAATCTGATCAACCTACTGTAGCTTTGCTATTGACCAGATAAAAGAACCTGAGCGATGAAACCCATCACTCGGACTGAGTGTTTTGGATCCTAGAGAACTGGATGAAATTTTCTCCCAGAACTGAACAAGGTGTTCTGGATAAGCCGGGAGGGAAATCTTGGAGGGCATCCCAACTTGGATGCTCCATATAAAGAAACAGAGGAAAGATTAAAGGAGGAACTGAAAGAAGCACAGCTGACATTAGTCCATGAATATTGGTCTAACATTAATAACTCACTAATAACGACTGGCACTAGTACAGTGCAAATGGTGAGAACTGAAAGCAAAACCAGGAGGTATTGTTCCCAAGATGCTAAAAGCCAACCACCAAGAAAAGTGTGAGAAAAGTCCTTTACCATTTATTTAGGCAATAAAAATAATGTAACGGTTACAGTACTGGCTGAACCTGCACGTCTGGCATAGCCACAGACAGTCTGTAAAGTTCTTTGTTGCTCCTAGACTGGAAAGACCCCTGCCTCAGGAAGTTGCTCCTAGACCGGAAAGACCCCTGCCTCAGGAAGTAACCCGGAGATGAAGATCTGGTTGGGCAAGAAGGTGTTTCCTGCCCAGCCAAAGTGTTTTTGGCATCAGCAGCGCCATAAAATGTATGTGCTGTTTAATGAGCTTGTATCTGTGTCGTCATTCCAGAGGCACTACCTACTTGTGTAAACCCACCAGGAAGGAGATTGTAAACCCACCAGGATGAAGGAGTAACGGTAGTTCGGAATAGGAAGCCTAATCCGAACTACCTAGTCTGTGCCGCGTGTAGCCGCGGGCATGGAGTCTGAACTAGCCGGCATTTAAAAATGACGGCGCCCGGCAACATGCAAATGAAGCCTGGGAAATTCAAATCCTGGGCTTCATTTGCAACTCCGGTTGCCTACATTAACCACCCTAGTTCAAACTAGGGTGGTAGTGTAGACATACCCTTTGATCCGTGGGTGTGCAGAACACTATTGAAACCTTGTGAGGAAACAAAGACAATCTTTAAAAAAAAGTGGGTCCTAAAGTACATTGTGGAAGTTCAGAAATTCTTCTGGAGTCACCATCAGTCCCATGGGTAGATGGCTGATGAAAGCATGCGGATGATTCAGCTTTCCAATGTAGAGGGATTCTCAGGGTGAGTGTCTCTTTGTCTCCATTTGCATCACTACCTTGTGATTGTGTGAACATTCATTCTGAGCCTAGAGAGGATTTTGATCAGAACATAGCACGTGCTCCACAAGACAGAGAGACACTAACCTTACAAAAGCAACTGTGGAAAAAGTTATGAAAGGCTTTGAGAGATTACAGGCTGATGGCAGTGCTGCTGCAGTCTCATTTGAAATCCAGGTTGATCTAATTAAGAGCAGAGAATTGAAAACACACAAGGGCAAGGCTGAAAAATGATTTGGAGATGCTATTATTTTGCCAGCATGATTGACCCCAAATGCAAGGACCATTGGCTGAGCCCCGAGCAGGGAGAATAAGTTGAAATACAAATAATGAGACAGTAATGCTTCACCCCTGGCACATGCTCTTGCAGGGAAGAGTCAGACAACCAAAATCTGTGTTGTCACGTTTTTTATGGTGCAACATTTTGGATGGAAGGCCATGGAAGGCAGTAGGACCGAGTTCAGAATTTTGTTAATCTTGAAAAGGCTTGCACTCCTGTCCAGCCAGAGCAGCATCAACTGAGTGTGTTTGTTAAGCACATGCAGACTGGTTTGGGTTGAAACTTTGCTTTGTTTCAGCTCTTAGCAAATTACAAATTAAGCTGGTAAAAGTGTATTGCTGTAGAAGAGCCGATACAAGCGATGTAGGCCCAACTACTCAAGAGTCTGGGGACTTGATTACTGTACCTTTGTGTTTTTCTTTAAAAAAAAAATTGCAACAGTTAGTGACACGTAAAGTATGAATTTTGTGTTTTCTTTCAAATCTTCATGGTGATTTGGGAATGTGGGAGGTGGAGGGATTCAGGGATGTTTTCAAGGCAGGGAAAATAACAATCCCATCTCTGTAACAAACTAAGCCAAAATACTGAACACCCAGAACTTCAAGGAAGTTTGTATCCAGAACCAGAGCTGAATTGTACAATTTGAGTCCGCCTAACTAGTCATAAGATGTGTATTAACATTCTGTAACCGCAGTTTCCCTCCAAAATGGGAGCTCCCTATTCTTAATGACAAGATTTATTGTTGCACACACAGTAATGCACGTATTTGTGTAATTTTAACATGTGGGAATTATGTAACTTAATTAACATGTAAATGGGTCATTTGTCTTCGTTATCTAGGCAAAAACATCTTTTGGGAAAGATGTCTCTATTTAGAAAGCAATTTATTTCTTACCGACTTGTAGGTTGGCCTCGTTTATTCCTGGATTCTAAAAACAGGAGTCACAGAGCATAGTAACGGCTCCTAGACATTTTACTGGGTAAACTTGAATCAGCGGTTAGCAGGGAATAATACCTCATGATCAGCATGTGTGGTTCTGTTTTCTGAAGAGCATTAGGTGACGCTACAGGTTGGACCTCCTTGCTCTGGCACCCTTGGGACCCGACTGGTCACAGATGAGAGATTTTTCTGGGTCAGGGGAAGCCATTCATTTCTGCCCCCCCCCGCTCCTGCCCTTCGCACCCTTCCCCTGCATCCTGGCTCCCCCTACTGAGCTCCATGCCAGCTCCTAGACCCTCAACCCAACTAAGCCCCTTCCCGGCTCCCACCCCACCGTAGCCTAGCTGGGCCATGCATCACCCATCCCTCCCTGCATAGTGCTGAGTTCCAGGTCCTCCCATAGTCTGTGGTGTGCCAGGACTCTGATCCCAGAACATACGTGTTCCTTCCAGGCCAGAGAGTTCTGGTCTATAGAGCTTCCATCTTTGGTGCAAATTGATGTGGCTCCATTTATTTCAATAGAGCTTTGCTAACTTATACCATCTGAGCATCTAGCCTATAGTATCTTAGTAACCCATAGATGAGGGAGATGACTTATTTTGACGGTACGCATTGCATTACATACATGAGAAAACTCTCCTCTATGTGCCCTGTCTTCTTGCATACTGTTATTGCCCCCAACTACGAAGTGTGCAGAAGGGAAACCTCTATGAACAGGGGCATGTAAAGACTTATGGCTACACTGTGAATGGCCCTTTTGCTGTTGCCCTGAGTGGTAGATGGAAACAAAGGGCCTTTGCTCCAGCTTTATAAATGCCTGCCACAATCACAATCCCAACCCGCATGACAGCACAGAGGTGGGGTCCCCAGGGGTGCCCACAATCCCAAAGACTGCAGGGAGGAGGTCAGGAGAAGGATGGAGAGGCAAAAAGCTCGAATTCTGTTCTCTCCCCACTTCTCTTAGGGTATGTCTAGACTACATCCCTTTATCACCAGAGGGATGTAAATTAGACATACCGAAATTGCTAATGAGGTTTACAGGATTGGTCGGAAAAGTCTTTCCTTGTTGACCGATCCCCTTATAGACTTAGACTTTTTGCCGGCAAATTGCCGCAGGGGCAAAAAGTGATAGCTATTGTTATTCTAATGAAGTGTGGGATATTTAAATCCCCGCTTCATTAGCAATTTTGGTATGTCTAATTTACATCCCTCTGGTGACAGAAGGATGTAGTCTAGACATACCCTTAGAGTGGTCTGAAGTGCTGCCTTGGGGCAGAAAAGCAGAGTCTCCTTTAGCTTAGCTGGTAGGGGCAACTGCTTTGGGAGGGAACATTCTGGGTTCTAGCCCCATGACTGCATTCGAAGTGTTGAGCTGTTTCTGTTGTGTGCGACACATGGTTTTGTTACAACTATCAAGCACCACACAGTTCACATTAGTTTGTGTGTATCTAAGTAAGGGTACGTCTACACTACAGCGCTAGTTCGAACTAACTTAGTTCGAATTAGTTAATTCGAACTAAGCTAGTTCGAACTAACGCATCTAGAACTAAAAACTAGTTCGAACTAGCGTTTTGCTAGTTCGAACTAGTAAGTCCACATTGAGTGGACTCTGAACAGGGCTTAATGATGGCCGGAAGCAGTGCCGGCAGGGCATAAAAGGAGGATTTAGAGCATGGAGATACTGTCTCAGGCTAGCCGAGGGCTGCGCTTAAAGGGTCCCGACCCCCACCCCGGACACACAGTTCTAAGGGGTGCCCCGCTTGCAAAGAAGTTCTGGCTTGGAGTGCCCTGAGTGCCCACACTGGGCACATCACACCACTCGGCCATCAGCCCGGCTGCACTTGCCGCAGGCTGCCATCTGGGGAGAGGGAGTAATTGGGGGGCTGCAGGAGAGCTTCCACCCCCAGAAGCCCGCAGAGCCAGCCCAGTCCTCCCCATCGGGGGCTCGTACCCCATTCCTCCCTCACCTCCTTCCACTTGCCCTTCCCTAGCCCCCCTTCTTCTTGATGTACAAAATAAAGATAACGTTTCTTCCAACATTGACTCTGTCTTTATTGAAAAAAACTGGGGGAGACTGGGAAAAGGAGGTGGGAGAGGGGAGGGCAACTAACATGATCAGGGGTTGGGAACAGGTCCCAGATGAAGAGAGGCTACAGAGACTGGGACTGTTCAGCTTAGAAAAGAGGAGACGGAGGGGGGACAGGATAGAGGTCTGTAAAAGCAGGGGTTGGGTGGAGAGGGTGCATTCAGAAAAGTTCTTCCTGAGTTCCCATAAAGAAGGACTAGAGGACACCAAAGGAAAGGAATGGGTAGCAGGCTTGAAACTAGTAAGAGAAAGTTGTTCTTCTTCCCAAAGCAAATAGTTAACCTGTGGAACTCCTTGCTGCAGGAGGCTGTGAAGGCTAGAACTAGAACAGAGTTTAAAGGGAAGTGAGATCAAGTCATGGAGGTTGGGTCCATGGAGTCCTATTAGCCAGAGGGTAGGAGTGGTGTCCCTGCCCAAAGTTTGTGGAAGGCTGGAGAGGGATGGCACGAGACAAATGGCTTGGTCACTGTCTTCGGTCCATCCCCTCCAGGGTCCCTAGGGTTGGCCGCTGTGGGCAGACAGGCTACTGGGCTAGATGGACCTTTGGTCTGACCCAGGACGGCCATTGTAAGCTCAGGGCTCAGTGTCGGGGGTCTCAGTGGACCCCCTTGATTTTCATTCACACCTGGTCCTGGGTGGCCAGGCTGGCAGCTCTCCTGCCCTAGACGGCCACTTTCCTGTGCCTAGTGCGGAGATCGTGGACGAGGTCCACGATGTCCGCACTAGCCCAGGAAGGTGCCCGCCTCTTGCGGTCCAGGGCAAGCTCCCGGGAGCCGCCAGCCTGGTCCCGGCAAGAGGGGGTGGGCTGGGGGGCATCGGGTGGGTGGCTCTGTGCCGTGCCAGGTGCAGGGTCTGCTAGCTGGGTGCTGGCAGGCTTGCACCTGGCACGGGCACCGTAGCCAGCCCGTGCCCCTTTAAGGGGTCCGGGGCCGGGAGGGGGGCATAGAGTTTCCCTGGTGTTGGCCAGAGTGGCCACCAGGGAAACCTGGGGAGGGCTAGCCTCCCACTAGTTCGAACTAAAGGGCTACACAGCCCTTAGTTCGAACTAGCTAGTTCGAACTAGGCGTTAGTCCTCGTAAAATGAGGTTTACCTAGTTCGAACTAAGCGCTCCGCTAGTTCGATTCAAATTCGAACTAGCGGAGCGCTAGTGTAGCGCATAGGAAAGTTAGTTCGAACTAACGTCCGTTAGTTCGAACTAACTTTCTAGTGTAGACATACCCTAAGGTATTCACCTTGCTGCCGTTACCATAGCACCTCGCATCTTATCACCTTTAACACAATTGTTCTTACAACTCCCCTGAAGGGAAATAGGACCATATCCTGTGAGGCACCTGCATTCCATTCTCAAGGTGAGTAGGCTTGCACAATTACAGCTGTCTTTGTTGTTTCTCCTGTTGGAATTTCTGCTTGGTTAGGAAAATGTGCGCCCAGCAGGGGATGTTTGTCTCCTTTTACAGTGACAAAATGAGTGAGAAAATAGATTTGCATTGAAGGCCAGCTCCTCCTCTCTGCTGCACGGTGCGGAGGGGAGAAGGAGGCAGGGAAGGGGGGTGAGACAAGGTGGAGGAAACAGCAAACAACGAAAGGGAGAAATGGTGACTCGATGTTATGCCCCAGGTCTCTGAAGCCCCAGGAGGTTATAACCACGCAGCTGGCATGCTTCAGGTTGATGCTGTGGGGAAAGTGGGAGGTGTCATGGAGCACTCGGTGCTGTGGCAGGATATTTGAAACCCAAAAGATCTGAGGTAAAAACAGGCTCAGTAGATAATGCTGCTTGAAATACAGCGACTTCTCATTCCCTCAGGGAGGATGGCCGTGCTCTGGCCTGGGGAGTGGGGTCGGGTTCAGCAGAGAGGAGGGGCTTTTATTTCTTCGGTTCTGCTGGGATGGACTCAGATTCTTCACAGATCATCATCAGGCTTCGCAGAGGCTCTAGGTCAGGGCAGGGACCCCTTTTTCGGTCTGGGCTGCTGACCCCCAGAAAAATCAATCGGGGGCCACACACAAGTGAGAAGCAAGCCCTCATTGATACAGCCTCCGACTGAGAAGGAGAAAGACACCACCACATTCCCCTCACACACCTAGGCTACGTCTAGACTGGCATGATTTTCCGGAAATGCTTTTAACGGAAAAGTTTTCCGTTAAAAGCATTTTCGGAAAAGCGCGTTTAGATGGACACGGACACTTTTCCGCAAAAGCACATTTTGCGGAAAAGCGTCCATGCCAATCTAGATGCACTTTTCCACAAAAAAGCCCCGATCGCCATTTTCGCTTTTTTGTGGAAAACAAATCTGAGCTGTCTACACTGGCCCAAAAGGGACTTTTGCCCGAATGGGAGCAGTATAGTATTTCCGCAAAAAGCACTGATTTCTTACAGTAGAACGTCAGTGCTTTTGCGGAAATTCAAGTGGCCAGTGTAGACAGCTGGCAAGTTTTTCCGGAAAAGCGGCTGATTTTCCAGAAAAACTGGCCAGTCTAGACACAGCCCTAGTGGGCATAATCTTGTCGACTTTGTGTGCTCCAGCCCTATGGTGAGGAGGTGGGGGAAAAGGGAGAGAGAGTGCTAGCATGAATTCTTCAATGCTGGGAGGAGGACCTGAGCCTCAGGGGCCGGATCCAGGAAAACGGGGGGCTGCATCCAGGCCCTGGGCCTGATGTTCCCCACCCCTGCTCTGAGTTATACACTCCAGCCTAGCAGGCCTGTTTCTCACAAAGGGAAGTTGCATCAGGAGCTCCATGAGGTAAATGCTGAAGATTTTCCTTTGTAGGTTCTCCCTATCTCAGGCCTGAGAGACTGTTTTAGCAATCTCCTCTCTCTCACAGCTGGCTCCTTGATGTTTTGAAAAGCTTATGAAGAATTCTTGACCCCGGCTGGTGGTCTCCAGAAAAGGGCCTGGAAGGGGTCAGCGATTCAATAACAGAAGCTGCTCACTCAGCAGGATGAAAAATTACAGCAGCCGCGTGTGTGGCAGGAAGTCAAGTATGCTGGCCCCCCAGGCAACAGTCAGTCTGACAGACTGTCCTCCCCTCTCATTGTTTTTCACACTGATGGAAAGCTGTAGACAGACAGCCCTGGTGTCTTCAGGTGGAACACTAGCAGAGGCAGCAGACACCTTCCCCTTGTGTGTGCATCTTTACAAACCAATGAGCCTCAGCCACAATGTTGGGGGACTAGAGCTAGCTTTGAGAGGCAATTTCCATCTTTCTGTCCCATTGCCCCCTGCACTTCTTGGCTGAGAGTGTTCACGACACTTCTAATTAATACCTTAAAAGATTTGTTTCAGTCACTATTGAGCTAGACCACTTTGTTTAGTGACCTACAATTTCCTCATCCCTTTGTCAATTCCTTGATCTATGCCAGTGTTTCTTAAACTTTTTAAGACCGAGGAACATCAATCAGTATTTTTTCTTAATGGGGAACATCAAGGATTTTTTTTGTTGGGGGAGGGAGGGGGAGGAAGCCCTGAGGGAAAAGTTGTTGAGGAAAAAAAAAAAGGAGGCTTGTCCCTTTAAGGGTGGCCCTTCTGAATTTTCTTCTCTCTGTGGAACACCTCCAACTGCGGTGTGCCGCAGAACACACTTTAAGAAACACTGATCTATGCCAATCATCCTTAGCACTGGGATCTATCTAGTAATAATAACTAATAGTGGTGGTGTTATATTATTGCCAGAGGATGTTGTGAAGACTATGACTTTACCAGGGTTCAAAAAAGAGCTGGATAAGTTCATGGAGATTAGGTCCACCAATGGCTATTAGCTAGGATAGGTAGGAATGGTGTTTGTCTCTGTTTCTCAGGGGAGGGATGACAGGAGAGAGATCACTTGATGATCCTCTGTTGTGTTCCCTCTCTCTGGGGCATCTGGCATTGGCCACTGTAGGAAGATGGGATACTAGGCTAGATGGACCTTTGGTCTGACCCAGTATGACCGGTCTTACATCCCTCTATTAACTCTTTTGTAGTATTAAGAGGAGCCCACTGATGCATACATAGGGCCCCATAGTGCTAGTTGTCATCAAGAGACTTTATAATATTAGTTTATGACCAAATGTAGCTGGTGGATAAAACGGAAGGGGGCAGGGGAAAAAGCAAAGTGATGGGCAAACAAGCAAGTTTTGCAGGGTAAGCAGTGGCCAGAACTCACGGCCTGCCAAGCAGTGGCCAGCCGGCAAGGTGTAGTAGGCCCTCATACAGACTTATAAGCATGAAGTACAAAGAAAAGGCTCTTGTGAGTCCTTAGTTGACTGAATGTACAAAAGCACCCGTGGGACAGAGCTGGCTATGGTTTAGGTTTCTCCTTCAGGAGGATCTGTGGCTTCTTCTTGTGGCTAGGGGATCTGAAGAATCAGTGGGTATGTCTAAACTACATGTCTCCCGCAACGGAGGCATGTAGATTAGACAGATCGGCAGAGGGAAATGAAGCCGTGATTAAAATAATCGCGGCTTCATTTAAATTTAAATGGCTGCCCCGCTCTGCCGATCAGCTGTTTGTCGGCAGATCGGGGCAGTCTGGACGCGCCGCGTCGACAAAGAAGCCTTTCTTGATTGGCACGGGTAAACCTGGTTTCACGAGGCATACCTGTGCCGATCAAGAAAGGCTTCTTTGTCGGCACGGCGCGTCCAGACTGCTCCGATCTGCCGACAAACAGCTGATCGGCAGATCGGGGCAGCCATTTAAATTTAAATGAAGCTGCGATTATTTTAATCGCAGCTTCATTTCCCTCTGCCGATCTGTCTAATCTACATGCCTCCGTCAACGGAGGCATGTAATCTAGACACACCCAGTGTGAGTAATGTTACAGGAGAAGAGGCCAGGCTTGTGTTTAAAATCGTTCAGGAAGCCCTCTGAGAATTGTGCTGTACCTGACTCCCTGCAGGAAGGCACATTTGAAAGGAGTAGCTCTCAGACGCTGCTGAGCCTGGGCCAGCCAACCAGAGCACCTTCTCATGATTACCTGCCTATTAACTTGAGTCCTGTACAATGGCTTTGCCTTAGGAGGGTGTCTGGGTGGAAGCCAGTCAGAGGTAGTGTTGAGTGGAGTGGTCATAGCAACGGACTTCACGGTGGTCACTGACACACTGTAGTCTTGGACACATCACACGCCTGGTCTGAAAAATGCCTGTGATGCCTACATGGTAGGAGTATTGGGCGACGCCACTCACTGATGTGTGTAAAGACCCTTCGTCCCGTCATTGAGACTGTACTGTGGAAGGTATGCTTGGTCCTGCCTCCGTACCGGCAGGAAAGCTCAAGGCCCCTTCCCTCTCTATGTTTCTAGCATTTTGTCAGTACACAACGTTGGTCAGAGCCTCCTCTCAGACCAATATAAATCGGAAATTGCCCCATTTATGTTCAGTAGAGATACAGCTTGTTTTGTAACCTCGGGGCTTCCATTTCCCCATCTCCACAATGCGGATGGTAATTGCTCTGCATACCATAAAATGCATGGAGATGATCATTGTAGAAGAGGTTCTGTGTAAGTGCTAATTATTGTGTATACGCGGCCTCTTTTCCTTCACGGAAGGCCGGCAAGAGAAGGCGTGCAGGTGTGCATGTATGCAAATACTCTCCATGGGGATAGGGAGGCTGAGGCAAATTCTGGCAACTGCTTATTAAAACGTATAAAATGACGAGAAAAATAAATATGCAGAAGCGGCAGACTCGGCTGTGTAGCTGATTAGCTTTGGGATTTCCGGCTTGGTGATTGGCTGGCATTGTCAGCTAGTGGGACTAGACGTTCTCTCCGTAAGCCTAAAGCAGAACTGGCTGGCTGCAGTGGCTGGCACCAGATGCCCATACGAGATGCAGGATCCTGGACGTGTACAAGATGTTGCTGCTGAAGAGCTGGCATGCAGGCTTGAGAACTGTGCTATAAAATCCACCAATCTTGGCTGGTAGGAACTGGTCTGGAAATGCTGCCGATTCCAGCCTCTCGCCAGATGGCACAGATGTTCCCTTTGGTCTTGGGAAGCCTCCATGCAGCAGGCAGGATGCTCAGACTAGAGAAATGAGCCCCGCAGGGCTGCCTGTAGCTCAGATGAATCTGACACTCGGCCAAGAGGTGAAAACGCCGGGCACCTGGCAACCCTACAAACACTCAACACCCGGCCTCCCCCCACAAGCCCTCCCCTGACCCCCAGCATCCCCAGCCTCCCAACCCCAGACCCTATGCTTACCTGGTTCCCCAAGTCTGCCAGCCAAAAGACCTAGGGGAAGCGAGTCTCAGTGCTCAACTTCTCTCCTGTTCCTATCCCTGCACTCACTCTTAAAGGGGACATGCTGTTTTATTTTAAATTTTTTTGGCTTAATAAATCCTTGGAGTCTTGGAATATTTTGGTTTTTTTTGCTCAACAACTTTGGTCCCCCCCCCTTTTCTCTCCCCTTCAACAGAATTTTTTCCGAGTTTTTTTTTTTCTTGGGGGGGGTGTCAGTATTTTTGTTTCAACCATCTGGCAACCCTACCATCAGGGCCCCTCCTTGGGAAGCATTCCCTCCCTGCCATGGTCCTGGTGGGAAGTAGCTTGCAGCTGGGACTTTCCAGAGACTGTCTATGTACTAAGCATTAGCAGAGGACTAGGGCTGGTAAAGTGGGTGGGGTACAGTGGATGGGGATTTGTAACCCCTTCTCTTTGGTGATTAGGTCAGATGTGGCTGGGTTGGAGTAGGGGGAGGGGAAATGCTGGTTTTGACTGATTGCGACCTAATGGTTACCGAATTAAATTGATAGGTAGCAGCTTTAAAACAAACAAAGGAAAAATTTCTTCACACAATGTGGAGTCAACCTGTGGAACTCCTTGGCACAGGAGGTCATGAAGGCCAGGACTTTAGTAGGGTTTAAAAAAAAGAGCTGGCTAAATCCATGGAAGACAGGTCTATCAATGGCTATTTGCCAGGATGGATAGGAATGGTGTCCCTAGCCTTTGTTTCTCAGAAGCTGGGAATGGGTGATGGGTGGGGTCACTTGATGATTGCCTGTTCTGTTCATTCCCTCTGGAGCACCTGATGTTGCCACTGTTGGAGGACAGGACTCCGAGCCTTTGGTCTGATCCAGTGCGGCCATTCTTGTGTTTCATAACTCTGATGCTCTTGGGTTTCTAAATGTACATTAAGGGCTTACTGGGTTGGGGTTTTGTTTCGACTGACACTGAAATGAATGATTGGATTACGCATCCTTTTCCTTCAGCCACAGTTCCTAGACCGTTTTAATCTGCTCTCTGCTCTCGCTGACGTTCTGTGCTCTCGGACACTGCTTGATGGAGCTTCTTGCAGGACATCCCAGGAGATCCATTCCCTTTAGCCTTGTGAACAGGAAAGCACGTTCAGTTCTGCTCGCTCTGGTATCTGCTCGGTTGATCCTGGCATTCCCGACAAGCCCATCAGTGTTGTATTAGTGCTTCAGCATCCTACCCCGTCTGGCAGTCAGACGGAGGCTCACACTAAACATTGTCATTCACTCAAGAGTCAGCTGCATAATCTGTGTCTCCTAATAAACACGGAGAGAGGAGAAGGATGGGTGGCATAAATAGCACTCAGCATGAAGGGACTGGAGTTAACATCTTAACTCATTAGAGATGACTGTATAGAGCTGATTCATGGGTCTGCTTTCCTCTGCTACTCAGAAGTTATGCAGTATTAATAAGTGCAAATAAATTGTGTACTTATGTTCCCTACTCCTTTCACATGGTGTTTATTCTCCCTCTCTATGAAAAGCCTCTAAAGCATGTTCTAACGGAGTCTGCTTTAATGTGATATTTTTCTTGCTGAATGGCGCTGACCTTTCAAATTCAGCTTTTTTCTCATCATTTTTTCCCTACATCGGCTAACCACATTTTGCTGTCTTTAAAAGAAAACCGTTTCTGTTGACTCTTCCCCTTTCCTCCCCCTACCTTATGGTATTGAACATGTATTGCTTGCATGTTTCAAACTGTAGAAATAGGACCTTGGGGAAATTAGATGCTATTACAGGTAAAAGGGGTGGAATAAATCCACCTAAAACACAGCCCCATCCATGTGCTTGCCAGCTCTTTTCTTGAAAATTTAATTTATGGCCTGCAGCAAATTCCAAACGTCATATGATTTATTCTTTTAAGCTGGCCACAAAAACAAGAGAATATTTTAGCTAATTAGGCTCAATGTGTTTCAGCTTTATTTGCTTTTATACTGAATTAAAATTCCTGGCTGGCAGTGAAGAAGCAAATATTTGATATTGCATTTGCCCCCAAATAAATAACCTGCAGTGTGTTGTGGATGGTATCTGAGAAGGAATCCTATTTCACATCTATTCTAATTCTTGATGGTGTTCCCATTCTCAATGTTTAATATCTTTTCCCCGGAGGCCTCAATTGCTAACTTCCATTTCATGCACTGGGTAATTTCTTTCTGGGGGGAAAAAAAAAAGCTTTTATGTTTTTCTTATTTTTCTCTGCTTGTTTGGCAATTAATTGGGCTTTCATTAGACATACTCTTCTACAGTTGGGTGCACTCCTGGCCAGCCAGAAGGCATGGCCAGGAACATTTATCCCACCTCCCACATACTTCTCATCAGTACAAAAACTGCACATGATCATTGTCGCCCACCTTATCGCTATGATGAGTTGAACGAGAACCGCGGAACTGAACGCCCTCAAGGATCAGCGGGTCTCCATCTGCCCCTAGAAGCTGCTCTGTGATTAGGTTGTATAGTCTAGATCAGTGATTTTCAAACAGAGACATGCCCCAGTTCTGGATTAGGGGATGGATTGCACCCTCAGGAAGTTTGCAGATGACACTAAGTTAGGGGGAGAGACCGATGCACTGGAGGGCAGGGATAGGGTCCAGAGTGACCTAGATGGATTAGAGGATTGGGCCAAAAGGAATCTGATGAGGTTCAACAAGGACAAGTGTGGAGTCCTGCACTTGACACAGAAGAATCCCAAGTATTGTTACAGGCTGGGGACCGACCGGCTAAGTAGCAGTTCTGCAGAAAAGAACCTGGGGATTACAGTGGATGAGAAGCTGGAGATGAGTCAACAGTGCGCCCTTGTAGCCAAGAAGGCGAATGACATATTAGGTTGCATAAAGAGGAGCATGGCCAGCAGATCTAGAGAAGTGATTATTCTCCTTTATTTGGCTCTGGTGAGGCCACACCTGGAGTATTGTCCAGTTTGGGGCTCCGCACTATAGAAAGGATGTGAACGCGTTGGAGAGAGTCTAGGGGGAGATGACCAAAATGATTAGGGGGCTGGAGCACATGACCTGTGAGGAGAGACTGAGGGATTTGGTTTGTTTGGTCTGCAGAAGAGAAGAGTGAGGGGGGATTTGATAGCAGCCTTCAACTTCCTGAAGGGAGGTTCCAAAGAGGATGGAGAGAGGCTGTTCACAAGTAGTGACTGATGGCAGAATGAGGAGCAATGGTCTCAAGTTACAGTGGGGGAGGTCTAGATTGGATATTAGGAAAAACTATTTTTGTAGGAAGGGGGTGAAGCACTGGGATGGGTTCTCTAGGGAGGGGGTGGAATCTCCATCCCTAGAGGTTTTTAAATCCCAGCTTGACAAAGCCCTGGCTGGGATGATTGAATTGGGATTGGTCCTGCTTTGAGCTGGGGGCTGGACTCGATGACCTCCTGAGGTCTCTTCCAGTTCTATGATTCTAATGCCCTTACTGTGGGGTGATCAGCAGGAGGCTATTGCAGGCTTCCTCCTGTCCTGGCATTGCAGACCCTGCTATGCTCCAGAAGTGGCTGGCAGCTGGTCCAGCTCCCAGGCAGGGCTGGATGGGGCTCTCTGGACTGCCTCCACCCTGGGTGTGGCTCTAGGGACCTGTGCCTGTGGGGGAAAGCAGCATGTAGAGCTACTTGTGCACCTGGGCCTATGACCCGCACAGGCTGCTGGCCACTACTGTGGTGCAGTGTGGTGAGCAGTGTTAGAAACGGCAGGAAACCGGCCTTAGCGCCCCCGCTGCACTGCTCACTGGGAGCTGGCAGAGGAAAGGCATTATTTTGATTTCTTATGGCTTTTTCCACTGTCCTGTACGTGCCCCTAGGACAGTGTCTAGAAGAGGAGATAAAAATACACTTTCAAAAATCTATTTTAAATAATGCCAACCTATGTTCCAGCCTAACCTTCCTATCATTGATTGAAATGAATTAAAAATATATTCAAACAGTACTGCATGTTTGCTGCCAGCATTTTAAAGGAAGTCAAGTCACTGAACCAATGGAATTCACTGGCTGAGAACCTGGGAGCCAGGTTCTAAACTAATTTTTGACAACAGTAGCCTCTTCTGCAGGTACAGAGAGAGCAGTTGCTTTATTGTAGCTTTTTCAGCTGGCTCAGTTCAATGACAGGGCCAGTCAAAGTGAAGAAATCAATTGGGAGTTGAAAAAGCAGGAAAGCTTATTTTTCCTTATTCCAAGTAATGCCTAAAAACAGGGTATGGCAGGATGAAATCAACTAGTTCTAGAAACCTGAAGGACATGGGGACCAGAAACAATCCGTTCAATTCAACTAATATAATACTTCATTTATTTAATTAAGCAGATAATTTTGATTGCAAGACATCTTTCAATAAACTTACTTTTTTTTTTTAATCCAGCACACTTTAGGTAGTTTGTTAAAATCTAATTTAACAGACAGACAGAATTTTAAAATGCTGCTTTTGTGCCTTTTTAATTGAACTTCAATTTCCATCCATCCGTTAACATAAATCTCAAGTAAAAAGTAAATCACCAACTACTAAATTAGAAATGCATCATTCATCATTCCCTAACTTTAAAAAGTAAATAGAATCTGAATACATTTATGTTAAGCTATATAATTGCTTAAATAAAGGTCTATAAATATAGTTTATCCTCCTGATTAGCAAAAAGAAATATCAAATTATATCAACCAATGAGAATCAATCTTTCTGAAGGAAAATAACTAAAAAAGTACAGGTGCCAAACAAGATTAAAATCAATTATTTAAATCACGATTTCCTGCTTGCTGATTAAAATTTCTTTGATTAAAATCAATTTGTCCTGCTGTCTAGTGCGGATACCTGGAACGGGAAGGAACACATGATAAATATTTTGCCCATCTTTACTTCATGCAGGCTTCACAGACTGGGAGAACAATGAATAAAGTCAATGTATATTTCACTGCCCAATAGAAATAGCCTGTTTCTCACAGCAGATGGAAGTCAGGTTGCAGGACAGTTTTGTTCGGGCTTTTATGCCACATTCAACACTGTGGCATTTGAACTCCATTTTGGTTTTTTAATTTATCAGAAAAAAAACTGGCTATGAGATATTTTTAGTCTAAAAAAGAATGTTTTAAGAGTATAAATCAAAGGTCCATCTAGCCTAATATCCTGTCTTCTAACTGTGTCCAAGGCCAGGTGCTTCAGAAGGAATGAACAGAACAGGAGAGTTAGTGATCCATCCCCTATTGGCCAACCTCAGCTTCCGGTAGTTGGCTGCTTAGGGACCACACAGAGTATGGGACAGAATCCCTGACCACCTTGGCTAATAGCCATTGATGGACCTCTATCCTCAAGGGACTTATCTCATTCATTTTTGGACCTAGTTTCAGTTTTGCTCTTCACAACATTCCCTGGCAAGGAGTTCCACAGATTAACTCTGCATTATGTGAAGAAGTACTTCCTTATGTTTGTTGTAAACCTTCTGCTACTTAATTCCCTCAGGTGATCCCTAGTTCTTGTTCTATGTAAGGAACATGTCTCTCTTCACTTTTTTTACACCATTCATAATTTTATAGACCTCTATCATGAATACATAAAGGTGCAGAGTGGTGTTCCCTTTACTGGAATTCCTTGGACATCTAACATTCACATAACAAGCACATTCATGGTGCATCCATTGGCTCTATAGAGATGTAGTTGTAATGCCCTGTTCTTTCTGTTTATATCCTAAGTTCTGGCAGATGGATTCCCTGAGTTTGCCTTGTGAAATGATGAATTCTAACAAGGCAATCATTATATCTCTCTTTTATATATTTATATATATTTCATTCCTAAACTCTTGGAGCATTTAGCATTATTAACAATGTAAATTTTAACAAAACAAAAACCAAACATGCCTCCTAGAAAATGGGATCTGTTCCTTCCCCCACAAAAATTCCACCCTCCTGCCTCAGCTACCATGAAAAGACCTGAGAAACCATATGAATCTTTTGGTGTGCGCCCCGGTTCACCAGAAAGAGGGAAAAGAGGAGAAACAACAAATCTGAACATTCAAAATGTTAGTGTTTGAAAAAAAATATTTTTCAAGGAAAAAAACCAAAAATTCAATACACTTGACACAGTATTTTACAAGTCCTTGATTGTTCTGAAGTGTATGACTTACGTATCCTGCAACTTCTTGTGTGCAACAAGACCTTTGAAAAGGGCAATCTTGCTGTACTCCAAGGACAGTAACATTCTCTCAATAATCAAAATGGAACAATTTTTCTAGGGCTTGGTCTTATCCCCAGAATCTTCGCCAGAAAGGTCTCCATCTCTGGACTTTTGAGCTCATTATCCAACAAGCTCCTTTCCCTCCATTTCACAATACAGTGAAACCTTTCAGTCGGTTGTGACCGATGTTCACTTCCTGGCTCAGCCATAAACTTTCTTGGGCCTTGAGCCAGTGCCTTTCTTCCCTTCGATTGAATTGTCTCACTGACTTACGTCTACAGGGTGTTTGAGTCACGAATGTTTAGAAAGTAGTCTAAGATCATTGGATGGAAAGAACTAATAGGATGATTCTCGGTTTATATCCATTGGCTCGGCTTGGCTTGTGACCCAGAATATATAATAATTTAACAACAAATTGTTCTGTGTAGGCACATGCGTGTACACACACAGAACACTGTATTTTTAACATGAGCGAGCATAGGTATAATGTATCTAGGAAGGTTGAGGAATTCCCATCGCTGGAAGCTCTAAGAAGAGATTAGACCAACACATGTTGATAGGACAAGAAGAAATGGGCTTAAATTGCAGCAAGGGAGGTTTAGGTTGGACATTAAGAAAAACTTCTTAACTATCAGGGTGGGTAAACACTGCAATAAATTGCCTAGGAAAGTTGTGGAATCTCCATCACTGGAAATATTTAAGAGCAGGTTGGACAGGCATCTGTCAGAGATGATCTAGACAATGCTTGGTCCTGCCATGAGGGCAGGGGACTGGACTTGATGACCTCTCAAGGTCCCTCCTAGTTCTAATATTCTATGATTCTATGTACGTTGCCTAAGGGTATGTCTAGACTGCATCCCTCTGTCAGCAGAGGGAGGCAGATTAGGCAGTTTGACATTGCAAGTGAGGCCGGGATTTAAATATCCTGTGCCTAGTTTGCATAAAATGGCCACCGCTTTTTGCCAACTCAGCAGTTTGTCTGCAAAAAGCGGCAGTCTAGAGGGGGATCTGTCGAGAAAGAAAGCCTTTTTCGACAGATCCTGTAAACCTCCCTGCAAGAGGCATAAGGGATCTGTCGGAAAAAGGCTTTCTTTCTTGACAGATCCCCCTCTGTTGGCAAAAATCAGCAGTCTAAAGTGGTGAGTCGGCAAAATGCTGCGGTCATTTTTATGCAAATTAGGTGCAGGATATTTAAATCCCTGCCTCATTTGCAATGTCGACCTGCCTAATCTGCATCCCTCTGCCGACATAGGGATGCAGTCTAGACATTCCATTAGTGTAGGGAGATGGAGCTGATGACTTCTTGAGGTCCCTTGGAGCACTACATTTCTATGAGCTTATATGTACAGAGAGAACACGAGCATAGATGTAATTTTAAAAATACATTGATTCATATTCCTCTCAACATGATTTTTTTTAAAGGATGGTTTATTGCAATTCTGGGACGAATTTCTGCACTTACTTAAGGGCCCCAAAGTAAAGAGAATCTGTGGAACCTTAGTACTGGACTGCTCTTTAATCTCTATTTCCTAAACAATTGGGGCAAAAACCAGTAACTGGTGTATGTGATATGCCTCATGCTGCTGGGATAATCACCCAGAGCCCAGGAAAAGCTCAGGGAAAAGACCAGATGCATTTCCTGCCACACACAACATCAAATGCATGGCTCTTCTTCAGTCTTTCCATTGTCACATTATCTTCATTACTATTTGATCATTCCTATCAAAGGGACCAAAATTCTGCCCTTCCATGTGTGTGAAGGTCTCCCTTTGAAGTCAGACGGAGCCCCACGCATGTATTTTAGAGCAGGCTGTTTTGTCCAGTGATTGCTGTTGCTCTTGGTTAGGCTATGCCTCAGATGACTGTACATTCCAGTTTGTTTTTACATTCAGAGGCTTCTGCCAAAGAAGGAAATTGTGCCTGATTGGCACATAATTGTTAAAATCAATTGCCATGTGACCCCATGGTCCTGTTGTTATGGTGCAGTTTGGGAACTGGGA
Source organism: Pelodiscus sinensis (assembly GCF_049634645.1). Lineage (NCBI taxonomy): Eukaryota > Metazoa > Chordata > Testudines > Trionychidae > Pelodiscus > Pelodiscus sinensis. The sequence goes on along the minus strand of NC_134717.1, from coordinate 4,857,104 downwards.
GATCAGATTCGGAGTCTTGTCTTCGCCACAGACTCCCTGAGAAATCTTGGAGAAAGTTAGTTTCCTTGTCCCTCAACTTGTCATCCATAAAATGGGATAATTTGTGTTTGATTTTCCAACTCTTTCAGGGAAGGAAGGTGAAATAAGCTGTGTCCACAAAAGCTCATGATACCATCTACATGTTTTGTTAGTCAATAAAGTGCTACCACACCTTTTGTTGTTGCTCAAGTTTATCCTCTACAGACTAACTCGGCTGCCGCCGGAGGCTTCTTATGTACAATGTCCAGCATAATGGGGTTGTGATCTTCGCTGGAATCTCTGGACACGGCTGCAATTCAATTAATGATAAAAAGGCGCTCTTGTAATACAAAAAGATTGTGTAATTGCACCCAGGAATCTGAGACAATTGGCGAATTAGACATCCAGTTAATGTATCCATCCGTTGATTAATTTTCATCATGGATATTTCCTAATGTTGGCTTTGATGGCAATTAGGGTAAATTAAACTTGTAATGAATGTACAACTGCTGGACTAGAATGGGGTTATGGTAATCGTTAGAGTGGAGTTGTACAGAAATTGGTTTCAGAAGCTTTTAGAAGAGTTAGTTATCCGACCCAAAACAAGATTGATGCAGTTGGCACTAATGAAAGCAAATAGACTAGAGAATGCAAACAGTCTAATTTTGAATTTATTAACAGCATTAAAGCCTGTGCAGACAATTAGACTTGCATTTTGAGCATTATTGGGGGAAGCAAAACTGTGTGTTTAGAAAGTTGAAGGTCAGTTTTCATTTCCATTTGTCTTCTAAAGCATTTAAAGGGAAGCTGTTCTGCTAGAATGTATATGGCTAAGCATCAGTCATGGACCTTGGGGAAACCTCAAATTACTAGTAATTAACTTTATTGCATGGGGTTAATTAATAAGAGGTAACTGAAATAGGCAGAAACCACGTTAATCAGTTAATGATATATTCTGAAAGTGATGATAACACAGTATTGTGCTTAGCACTTCACATCTTTTAAGTGCTGAACAAGCAGTCAGTGTTTATTCTTTCTAATGTTCCTGTGAGGTAGGAATTACTATCCCTGTCTTACAGGTGGCATAGCTGAGACATACCGGCCTTTTACCGGCATTCTGGTTCACGGGCTCAGGAGGAAAGGTGTTTATCAATGGAGGGGGAAGAATGTCTAAGATGGCCATGAGCCCCAGAAAATCAGCATTCTTGTAAGCCCAATGTGAGCCTCTGAAGTGGGAGTGAAACTTAAGGTAGCCGAATGGCTGCTCTAGCTTGCAGGATGGGCTGTCCTTTGCCTCTACAGGATATGAAAAGAGCAGAGCAAATTCTATCCCTGTATCAGCACATGTATTTGGCCCAGGGTTATGAAGTGTCCCACACATTACATCACCCTTCTCTTTGCTGCTATAAGGAGTGTGCAGAAATTCTGTGTACTCCAATAGTTTGAGAAGCGGGGTAAACGCTGGAGAATCTTGTGTTCCATTCCTGGTGACTTGACGTGACCACAAGAGTGTCACTTCTTCTCTCCATGCCCCAGCTTGCCAGTCTATGACCAGGAATAGAAACACCTGCCTCATGTAGGTGCTGGGAGTTAAATGATGTTGGGACAGTGCCCTGGGATCTTGTTGATAAATGGATCTATACAAATGCAGAGTAGCATTTCTGGCCTTTACCAGCCATTGCATAGGGTACATCTATGAAGGGGACAGGACATCAAGAGGCTGGATTTATGACATTTGGGGTGTGTCTAAACTACACCCCTCTGCCAACAGAGGGATGTAGATTAGGCACATCGCTATTGCAAATGAGTCGGGATTTAAATATCCCATGCTTCATTTGAATAGAAATGGCTGCCGCTTTTTGCTGCCGTGGCACTTTGCTGGAAATAAGCGGCAGTCTGGATGGGGATCAGTCGACAAGAAAAGCCTTTTCCGACCGATCCTTTATGCCTCGTGCAACGAGGTTTCCAGGATCGGTCAGAAAAGGCTTTCCTTGTCAACCGATCCCCGTCTAGACTGCCACTTTTGGCCGGCAACGTGCCGCGTCGGCAAAAAGCGGCGTCCATTTCTATTCAAATATGGAAGTGTTATTTACCCCCTTTTCATTCTCCAAGAAGCTGAAGTCACTGATGGAATTAATAGGCATCAGAAGGAAATATGCCTTTGCCCTCTGCACAGTCAACCTGTCGAACTTGTTGCCAGGGATGTTGCGAAGACCAAATGTCAAGACCACTAATGGGGAAGGGGAGTAAAAGGGACAGTTGCCCAAAGGCCCAGAAATTCAAAAGACCCAGGGGCTCCCGCCCATCACTGCTGTCACTTCCTCAGCCGCAGCAGTGACCTGAGCCGGGACACTTTTAATTGCGGCTGGAGCGCTGCACTCTGGGTGGTTGTGAGGCTTGCGTGGGAAGGCTGAGGGCTGGCTGCTGTGGCCCCGCCTCCTCCGCATGAGGCCCTGCCCCTTCCAGGAACACAGAGTTGGCTCCCCCCAGCCTTGCCCCGGGACCTAGTGAGACTTTCGGCCCCTCTGCAAAAAGTCTTGCCTGTTCATTCTTCTGTTTCATGTGTCACTCTAGTAGAGCATTTCCCTCTTCATTAAGGGGACACTCGGGTGCTCCAACCAGGCAGGGCTGGCCTTACCATAGGGCAAATTGAGGCAGCCACCTCCGGTGCCAGACTCTACGGAGGTGCCACTAGGACCCAGAGTGTTGAAAATTGTGTCTGCTGCTGTTGCATATGTAGGTAGCAGAGCAGCACCAAGAGAAGAGTAGAACAGGAAGAAGGCAGAATTGAGACCTTTCAAAGTTTTGACCCGAGCATGGGGGCGTCATTTGAGCTCTCCGCCTCTGGTGCCAAAATGTTGTGGGCTGGCCCTGCAACCAGGTGGTGGTTTTGCAGAAACCTTGTATGGGAGCTGGGATGCAGTTTTCCCCCCTGTTCCCTATAAGATGCTTTTCAGGCCCTCAGTGTTTGGATCAGCATGCGATTCAGGGGCTAGATGTGCCTTGTACTCCTGTAGGGCTGATGAAAAATCGGAAGTCGAGCTCTAACTGCTGCATGCATATTATTTGCATCTGGTACTCTTATGCTTAATGATACCCCTGTCTGGATTTGAATATAAACAGTGGCTTGTTTTCCAGAGCCCTAGAGGAAGCAATCTGTGAAAAGATCTTGAAGTTGTAGTCCTCAGTTAAATAACATGGTGGGATATGTAATAAATGATGCCACCAGCCACAGGAAAACACTGGTGTATTTTTGGTGCATGCATCTGTCGTCCTCACAGAGGAGCTGAACGTGCCCTCCTGCTCAGAGCGATGGCTAGTGTAAAACAGTGTCGCTCCATTGACTTCATTGCTGATTGATACCCGCTCTGGATATGGCCCAGGGAAAGATGCACAGGCTGAGCAGTTACAATCAGGGGAACAAATCATGCTGTTGTCGGGTGTGTGGAGTGGCCCGATTGTTTTTCCTTCCCAGCCTCTTCTAAGTGATTCACTGTGTATAAATAGGTGACTGACTCAGAAACCAAACATACAACATGAAGGAGATTATCCAATATACAGCAGGAAAGATACACACTGGGGCACACTCCGCTTTGAGCGATGATGGTGTAACCCCGTCGGAGACAACGGAGTGACTCTGGATGTACGTTGGTGTAACGGAGATCAGAATTTACCTTCCCGTGTGTCAAATTGCATTTGCCTCCTACAGCTTTGACTTCTGTTCAATTCCCTTGCTGGGTACTCTTATACCTCTTTCTTCATTTAATAATTGCTTGGCAATAATGCTTCGGAGGATCCCCAACTGAAATGAAGAGATGAGCAGAGAACATACAATTCATAAACCCATATTCCCTTTTACTTTGAGGCATATGTATTGTTTGTGCTTCCGCTGCTGAAGTGCAGCTTAATTTTTATAGCTGGAAGCTACATTAGCCCATAGAAGGAAAGGGGGGTGGGGTGGGGAATGAGAAAAAGAAAAGCTTTTCTTTTGAAACAAGCTCTTCTATAGCTTTTTCACCTGGTATTTGTTCCTCTTATCTGAGATCAGAATGAAAGTGGCATTTTGGTTCCTTAGGGACAGAAAACAAGCTGGGTTTGTTGTTATCAGTAAGCACTTCCCTTTGAATGTATTCTGTATGGTATAAGGTATTTGTTCAGAATGTTGTTGTTTCAAGCGAATCACAGAGCAGAGGAAGAATATTTTCTTTCAGCCATTGTGTGAAGAGACGCAGACCCCAGAAGGTTGGGAAGTGGGGGAAAACAATCCGTGCCTGTACTATCTCTGCTGAAATGCATTGAATTAATTTTTTTTTAACCTCTCCAATTAGATGCTTGCCCAACTACTGTGAACATGGAGGAAAATGCTCTCAGTCCTGGACTACCTTTTTCTGTGATTGTAGCGAAGTGGGTTACATGGGAGCAACCTGCCATAATTGTAAGTAAACCAGTTAAGCATGCTCGGATAAAGTTGGCCTGATGGAGATTGTGCCGCTAAAGCACAGAGGGAATGCTTGGAGAAGCCATCTGTTATTACAGGATGCAATAGACTGTGCTCTGACAGGATTGCAAAGGGTCAGCAGCTAGCCTAGAAACAGGAGAGGAATCTATTACACAAACACACAAGTCTCTTGACACACTTAAAGAACAATTTCTGGAGATAAATCAAAAGTCAAAGGACTCTCTTTTGCTCTCCTTTATCATATTCCCTCATCTCCTTCTTTTCAGCAGTCACCAAAGAATTGGATTTCTTTTTTCTAACTTGCTGTTTCAGTACTTTTCACTTTTTACGGGTTCATCAAGATCCCTTGCTTTAGAAAGTGTGTGTGTGTGTTTGGGGGATGTCCGTAATAACAGTGGGAACATGTAGAGGGGTGAAGAGAGGGTTGGAAGTATGACATGAGATGTTCGGTACTTTGCTAACATGTCTGTGAGGTGTAGAGGATATATTCTGTTAAACAATTTCTTGATTTTACATGGTTTTGTAACTTCATACATGTGGCAAGGCAGCGTTAACTGTTTTCCGCAACATTTTTTGCATATTAATATAAAAATATATGAATTCTATCTGGTCAAAATGTATGTGATACAATGTTTTGATGACATTTCAGAATTTAAAATAGCAATATAGCTTTAATGCTGGTCAGTTATCTTGGTACTCTATTCCATTTCAAATGTTTTGGGGGGGAAAGGGAATTCTTTGAGAAAATATTTGTAATTTGTTTCTTGCTTTCTTTTTTACGCATGTCGAAGTCCATTCATCAATAAGTGTGCAGATAGGCATGTGGGCATATGTCCATTGCTGTGTATGTCCACCAAGGTGCTTAGACTTCACGAGATAAATCTTTTTATCTTCCTCCTGTTGGTGTGAGGGCAGAAGACAAACTGGGCCATGCTTCATTTGCATTTTATTACCCAACATTTAGCCTTGAAAAAGTCAATTGTTTAGGCTCATTTTCATTTAAGTGTTGCGTATTAGAGCAATTAATTGTGCTTCACCTTCTTGTGTAATGAGAGGGCAAAAGAGCTGTACGGAATAGTCCCTGCGTGAGGTGTCACTGTAACCCTAACCAGGTGTGCAGGGGTGAGGTGGAGTGCATGTGAGTAGAGTAAAAGCCCGTCTTGCTGTATGAGGAGAGGTCTGATTCCAAGACCAATGAGGCTTGTTGTACTGCTCTTTGTTCCCAAGAAAGAGGGTTCACAACTTGAGAAAAGTGATACAGTGTTGAGCTGGATTTCTGAGTCTCCCCAGGCAAGCCTCGGCAGTAGGAGGTACTGGGGGGGTTTATGAGAATGGATGCTAGACAGTGTCAGCCACCATGTCATGGACTCGGTTTCATCTGAGCTGTGGCTGGGAAATCCCACTATGTCCAGGCCCACCCATTTTGCCTATAGAAACCCATGCTAACTGCACGGCTGCTTCCCCTGCTTCAGGTTTCAACATAGGGATGTTAAACATCAGAATTTTCAGAATGGAGAGGGGTAACTAGTGGTGTCCCCCAAGGGTCAGTCCTGGCACCAATCCTGTTCAACTTATTCATAAATGATCTGGAGAAAGGGGTAAGCAGTGAGGTGATAAAGTTTGCAGATGATACCAAACTGTTTAGGATAGTCAAGACAGAAGCAGACTGTGAGGGACTCCAAAAAGATCTCACCAAACTGAGTGATTGGGCAACAAAATGGCAAATGAAATTTAATGTGGATAAATGTAAAGTAATGCACATCAGGAAAAATAACCCCAACTATACGTACAGTCTGATGGGGGCTAATTTGGCTATGACAAATCAGGAAAGAGATCTTGGAATTATCATGGACAGTTCTCCGAAAACTTCCACACAGTGTGCAGTGGCGGTCAAAAAGGCAAATAGGATGCTAGGAATTATTAAGAAAGGGATAGAAAATAAGACCCAGAATGTTTTACTGCCCCTTTATAAAACTATGGTACGCCCACATCTTGAATACTGTGTACAGATGTGGTCTCTTCACCTCAAAAAAAATATTGTGGCCTTGGAAAGGGTTCAGAAAAGGGCAACTAAAATGATTAGGGGTTTGGAACGGGTCCCATATGAAGAGAGGTTAAAGCGACTGGGACTTTTCAGTTTAGAAAAAAGGAGATTGAGGGGGGATATAATAGAGATTTATAAAATCATGAGTGGTGGGGAGAGGGCAGATAAAGAAAGTTATTAGTTCCCATAATAGAAGAACTAGAGGACACCAAATGAAATTACTGGGTAGCAGGTTTAAAACTAATAAAAGAAAGTTCTTCTTCACACAGCGTGTAGTCAACCTGTGGAACTCCTTGCCAGAGGAGGCTGTGAAGGCTAGGACTATAGCAGAGTTTAAAGAGAAGCTAGATAATTTCATGGAGGTTAGGTCCATAAAAGGCTACTAGGCAGGGGATAGAAATGGTGTCCCTGGCCTCTGTTTGTCAGGCTGGAGAGGGATGGCAGGAGACAAATCACTTGATCGTTGTTTTCGGTCCACCCTCTCTGGGGCACCTGGTGCTGGCCACTGTCGGCAGACGGGCTACTGGGCTAGATGGACTTTTGGTCTGACCCAGTACGGCCGTTCTTATGTTTTTATGTAAATATCGGTTAATTGAATAGTCGAGTGACCTCATGAATTCTTATCAGTTAGTCGACTATTCTATAGCCAGTGCTCTCTGGCCCCACTCCCGAGAAGCCCCCTGCCACTGTGTGCAGGGTGCCAGGTGGGAGCTGGTCTGCCAGGGGAGCCTGTTTAAAAAGCAGCTCCCCTCAAGGACCTGCTGCCTGCCTACCTGTGCTGCTGCCTCTCATAAAGAGACAGGAACATGGAGGGTGGCAGCATGGTCTTAACTCTCAGACCCGGTGTGAGCTGGAACTGAGCAAGGCTGCCTGCTTGCTCAGCTCCTAATACACTTTAAATGCAGAGCCACAGTGGGGGTAGGTCCCGGACCCGGCGTGAGCCAACACAGAGCCAGGCTGCTGGCCAGCCTGCTAAAAAGTTTACTGCCAAGCGGGGAGGGAAATGCGTGTAGTCTATAGCATTAACCTATTAGCTTTTGCGTCTCAGTTAATCAACTGCGCTATTACAACCCTAGTTCAACAGGGGACCAGAATTTAGAGATTTTCCATGTGATCCTGAGCCAGTCACCTATACCCTGAATTTCCGTTCAGTTTCTGTGGCTATTGCCATGTGCTGTGCTCCTTTGCGTGCCGGCTATTTCCTTCTGCTTCCATCTCCCCATCACTCTAATGGGATAAGATCTTACTCCATACAGGGATGTTGTGAGGTGCATTAAATTCCTCTGCCAGAAGACATTGTGTAGCTTCTTTTCCGCTCCTCTGATCTGGAGCTAAATCAGTGTCCTAAAGACACAGTCAATCCATAGTCTGGACTTGTGCGGGCTACATTAGCTGCTAGAAACATGTCTGGAAACCACACGCTCGTTCCCTTCCAGTTACACCAGTATTTTCTGAGCGCATTAGTTCATTGTAGTTTCACAAAGCTAGATTCATAGGTGTTGGGACTAAGGGAGCTGCCACCCCCCCCCCCCCCACCCCTTCACCTCCAGCTTGATAGGGCTTCCATCCTATATGGGGTTTATAGTTTGGTTCAAGGGCTCCCAGCACCTCTACTATACACATTGCTATTCTGTTACATAGAATCATAGAATACTAGGACTGGCAGGGACCTCGAGAGGTCATCGAGTCCAGTCCCCTGCCCCCATGGAAGGACCAAATACTGTCTAGACCATCCCTGATAGACATTTATCTAATCTACTCTTCAATATCTCCACAGATGGGGATTCCACATCCTCACGTTTTGTTTGTTTGCTTTAAACATGCTCCGTGCAGTTTGTTTGCCCGTAAGGGCCATGGCTTTGTGGCACCCTTTGTTACTGATGTTCTGACACTGTTCTCATCTGGCATTCCCATTGTGCATAGCTTGTAGCCTGTAGATTGAGCCTTTCCTATCGTGAGTCACTGGGATATTGTCTTTTTACAAATCCTGCATCTTAGCAGAGGTGCCAATGAGATGGCCCTTGCACTCCCTTCTAACCCCATGGTTCTATGACATGGTCCTGCAAGACAGGAATGACCACTACTTATGGGAGTGCTCTGTGGGCCGGGAGAAGTCGAGACTAATAAAGTGAGTAACGCCTCTGCCTCTTAGTTTGCTTTTCCAGAAAGCAAACACTGTGAAATCCTCCAGCAGCTCAAGGAAGGGGTGCAAAACCAACAAAAAAAGAACAACAAAGCACAACTTTCTGCGTGTCTGTATTTAGATTAACTTTTAATTACGAGTTTTCAGTATAAATGCCAAACTATCAACATGGTCCGTTTCCTGTGAAACAAGGGTGTGCCACACAGAAGGGGTAAGAGACCAATCTTTATTATTAGGTCTGGGTAACATGGTCTAGAGCAGTGGTCTCCAACTTTTTTACACCCAAGATCACGTTTTAAGTCTCAGAACAGGAGATGATCTACCACCCCGCCCCTTCCTTGAAGCCCCGCCCCTTCCTTGAAGCCCCGCCCTCTCTATTCTCCTGTCCATCACTTGCTATCCCCAGCCCTTATACACTCTGTTAAACAGTTTATTTTTAAATTATGCAATATATAAACTTAAAATCACATATTTATAGTTATGAAATAAATGGTGTTTTTAATTCATGCTATTTAAATGTCAAATGAAGCATTTACAATTCTACATTTTGTTCTCTGCTATTTTGTAAATCTAAATTCAAGTATTGATAATTATATATTTTTTCTTCCAAAAACAAAGTCTCTGTGTGACACCTGTGACTGAACAGTATCTGCCAGTGTCTTGAAGTCTGGGTGGTAGTCTGAGATTGCTAGTCATATGCAGTCCATCAGATGGGCATCTGTGATCCTGTGCTCAGCCTGGGAAGCTTGCTCCAGCACAGCTGGGGCTAGATGCAGCCTCCCTGGGCTGAGCGCAGGGCAGCCGGGCTGGAGGGAATAGAAGTGGCTGCCCGGCCAGCTGGCCATGGCGCTTAGCCAGGGTGCACCAAGCTCCATGTGGGCAGGCTCAGAAGAGAAGCCGCCGATCAGCTGGAGTGCGGGGCAGCCTCTTTCAGCTGAAAGCCACAGTCAGCTGGCTGGGGTGTTTCAGCCCTCCCGACCTCCCAGCTCCCACCATTCCTCACAGCTACTCACCTGTGTTGTTGCTCGGTGAGTAGCTGCTCCTCAAATGAGGAAATCTAATGTAAATGTACTGTGCAGGCGCGCAGTTCAGAGAGGGCTCAAGAGCTACTCTTAGAGCCCCTGAGATCTACCGGTCGATCGCGATCTACAGGTTGGTGACCACGGGTCTAGAGTTACAAAATGTTACAGCCCTGTTAAATCAGGGCCCCCTATGGCCCGGGGGCTGGATCAGGCCCCCCAGATTGTCTGGATCAGGCCCATGAGGCTCAGGGCTCCCCTCATCATAAGGTATCTGGTGCTCAGGCCCTGTCACACCCAGATCCTTCCCTGCTCCTGCATTCTACCTCCCTCCCTCCCAGATCACCAACCCCAGACCCATTCCTGCACCCTCCCTCCTGGCAGCCCCCTCCCATACACTGAACTCCTAATTTATGGCCCCAACTCAAAGCTGGAGCGGGGGGCACAAATGCACTAGCATGGAAACCCTATAGGCTTTGGTGTGCAAGGGAAATGTGGGTTTGTTTTGGGTTTGTTTTTGTTTTGTTTTTTGCTTCTCATGTCTGTTGGTCCCCAACTGATTTTCCTGTTGGTCAGCAGCCCCCTGACTCAAAAAGGAAAAAACAAAATTCCCCACCCCGTTAAATGGTCATTGACCTTTATTCTGTTATCCTCTTAGCCTTTCTCATCTCCTCCTCCTGTGTGCTGTGAGGTTCAGGCTAAGAGCGATGCTGTAGCTTTTAGAAAGTGGATCCTTTCTTGGCAACGTTCGCCTGAGCACAGAGCACCGAACACTGGCAGAAAAGACAATGCGAAACGTCGGAAATGGCAAAATTCTCCCCGTTGTGGAGCTGTCAGCTTGTCCGAACGCTCTGAGTGAAGATAATTAACAGAATTGAATTTAAGCCTTGATATTTGCTTTGGAGCTTGATGGATCTTGCCCAGGCCTGGGAGGCCTTTCGAGTGGCCAGCGGGATGACCCCTTACAGGGTGGAAATGCCATACCGCTCTCAGTACAAGGCAAGCGTCGCAGAAGGGAGCCCGTGGGCCTTGGAAGGAGATTTTTAATAATAATGCCACTTAGGGTTGCCAGTTCTGAGATACAAAAAATGGGTCCTCTTGCTGCTCACCACATGCCACCCTATACAACCCATAGACCACCTGTCCAGCCCATACTGAGGGCACTGTCATTCCATTCCGCTCCCGAGGCTGCCCTGGGCATGGACTTTGCACCATGATTGGCAGCTCCATTCTGCTCCTGCCTGGTGGTAACCCCTGCAGCTAGTAACTTCACAGCGGTGATGGGGCATGTCATCCCTGCACTGCTCCTGAGTTACCCTGCCCCAGTATCAGAGGGGTCGCCGTGTTAGTCTAAATCTGCAAAAGCAGCGAGGAGTCCTGTGGCACCTTATTGACTAACTGAAGTGTTGGAGAATAAGCTTCCCCAGTGACTCCTAGAACCAGATCTGCCTCTGGACAGGTGCCACCATCATGCAGTGCCCCCTGGGACAGCTGTCGGGGTGGGGATTATAAAATGAATGATAAAATCAAGGAATTTTAATTATCCTGGGAAGATGTCCAGCTTTCATGTAACTGGATGATCCTGGGCAACTCAGACAGGTGGCAGCTCTTAACGCTGTCACTGAAAATAATACGTAGGGGTCCTGAACTCAATTAATTGGCAAATAAAACAAAACTGTCCATGTGTCCTTTAAAGCATTGCTCTGGGGTAGGCCTGAGAAGGGGGGGTTCAGGATGCTGGCTCCCCCATGGAGATCGGACATCCTAGGCCTCTCTCACTGCAGCATCTTGGGGCCAGGTGAGAAGCACCTTTCCATGGCTGCTGCAGCTCCAGTGAGCACATCTGGGGGAGGGGTTCATGTCCCCTGGCTGGGGCAGACCAGCTTCATCTTCCCCCTGCGCTTCCCAGCCAGAGTGAGGAATGCAGCAAACTGTGCACTTTCCCCTCACTCCCTGACAAAGGAAAACAGCCAGCAATGCCCCCATATGAATTGCAGGATACCTGCAAGGTCGGAGGCTTAGGGCTGGGGCAGTCCCTGTCACCTGTCTTTCTGCCTCCCTTCTGTCTGGTTTTGTGAGAATCAATCTTATTCCAGGCACTTCCCATTTTTCTGGCACCACCAAACCCTGACCAAATTTGGTGGTTCTGGCTCTTAGCGTTTAGGAGGAGTTCTTGAACAGATGGATGGGCGGACACATGGACAGACAAACTCAAAATATATAGAAGATGAGTTGGGCCAGATCCTCAGTTTCACTACACCATTTAACAGCAGCGGAGAACCCAGCCCATTGTCTCAATAAAGCCTCTATCGTGTCGGGAAGTACTAAACCCATTGTGTCAAGTATCAGAGGGGTAGCCGTGTTAGTCTGAATCTGCAAAAGCAGCGAGGAATCCTGTGGCACCTTATAGACTAACTGAAGTGTTGGAGAATAAGCTTTCATGGCAAAGACATGCATCTGACAAAGTGGGTCATTGCCCACAAAGGCTTATGCTCCAACACTTCAGTTAGTCTATAAGGTGCCACAGGACTCCTCGCCGCTAAACCCATTGTACAGATTGGGCAAGAGAGGCTTAGAAATTAAGTAATTTACTTCTAGTGGTAAGGCTGGTAGAGTAGCATCTAGGTACCCTGAATGGCCAGCTTCCTGCACTAAGCACTGCATAACATTGTCAATATCGGCAAACTCACAGGACAGATACTTTCCAAAGTACGTGGACAGCTGTATTGGAGGTTTATGACTTAGCTGTGCATGTGTTCAATGTTGATATCAAACCTACTCTTCCTTTCAATAAGCTTCCCTTATTGCATCCTTCCCATATGTGGATATGATTTGTCTTCCTGTTTGTTGAGCGTATTATAAATATCTTACCTGTACTCTTCCGGAGCACAGACTTCTGCAGAGAGCCTTTGCTTTAGAAAGCACGTAGATCAAGAATAATTCAGTTCCTTGTTTTTCTTCTCGTTCTTTCTTGCTTTCATCGCATGATGGATTTTTTGCTCTGGAATTTACTCCTGGTGTTCAAAGATGGAGCAAGTGGGGGACAGACTCCGCATTTTTAAGATGTGCCTTTTGTCAGGCCTGAACGCCTTTGAAACAAAGGTGCTCCGTCAGATCATCTCCACATCCGTCTTTCTGTCTCAGTCTCCGAGGCGCTATCTTTCAGTGTACTGCAGAGCAAGGTCCATGAACTTTGCTTTATCGCAACAGTCCTATCTCCCACTTGAGTGGTTCTCATGTCACCTTTCCAGTCTCCTTTTCTCCTCTTCCAGCTTCTCCTTTCCATTCACCCTCCGGTGTTGCCCCTTGTCAGGAGAAGCTTAGGCCCTCCCTCTTCCATCTTCTCAATCAGAGACCCACATGTGACCAAGAGTCTAGTGTGGGGTGCAGTAGCCCTGCAGCCAAGTGACTGACGTGCAGCCCTGAGCCAAACCTCAGTGGAGAAGGGTCGGAAGAGAACTGGTTGACACGACCTCCCCTTGCCAGAGGCTTGGTTTGAATTCTAGTGAAACTGGGTGATCCCTGAGTAGGTTTTCCAGATAACTAAGAATTTGGGGATAGAGTAGGGAGTATCGGTGCCTACAAAAGAAAAAGCCCTGAATATTGGAACTGTCCCTAAACATTGGAACATTTGATTACTCTATCTCTTAAGGTAATAAAAAGATGTCTTGTGATCAGCCATTAAGATGATATTGTGGTTAGATGAATTTTCATCTGTCTATGGAAATAACACATCCTGTATCAGATCAATAACTATTTTACAAAGGGAGAATAAATCGTCTGTCAACAGCATCACTGTCAAAGCCAGTTTCCAGGAGTGAAGATTTCAGTTTCTGTCATTTAACATGACAATTGTACTGTAAGGGTGAGGGTGACAATCACTCCCATAATTGCCTGACTCCCTTAATCTTTCTTCAGTTAAAGCAAAGAATCTCTAATTGCATGTTCCTTCATATGTTGCTTACAAGGGTGTTCGATCAAACATCCATCCTCCTGAGACTCATGATGAAAAATCTTGTGATGAGATTGCATATTATGCCACATTTATCATTAGCTAAAAATTTGTTTAATCCACCATAAAGTCACCTATACTCATGACACCCATTGTGGATAGATTTACCATGTGAGAGATTCATTGTAGAGGACACAGGGTGAGCATTGTGATTGGCAGAGAAGGTGACCAATAATTACCTTGTCTCAGAGCCTGCTCGGCATCAACCAAGGTTTGATTTACTATAATGGAACCTCCTCAATCGGTTTTGTACCATATATGGGACTTCAGCAGAATTTCAAAGGTGTTTTTGAGCCAGTCCACCATGTCATCATGGGTCACCACAAACCATGACACACCTTGTCCAGGATTGCAAAATGAGTCCACTTCCTGGAGGCCTCTGTGCCTTGCATATTATTGATAAGAACACTATGGCTTGGCTTGACTGGACAGGATTGCATATGCAAATAGATGTAGAGCAGATCGATTGGGTTTGATGTGTAAAACTACTGGGTAAAATAATGATCCTTCATCCTAGGATCTCTTAGCTGTGGGAATTGACTTTCCCCAGGCCACTGATGCTAATGGCAGAAATGGAAAGAGTACCCAAGAATGCCCAATTGACAGTTCCAATCAGCTGACCCAATGTCCATCTTTTAATACGTTGTTGTTTTTTCTCTGTAGAGTCCTTAATTCAAAGAGACAGAAAGCACAGAGCTAATTAAATGAGCCGGAATGGATCTAACCACTCTAAGCTCAACTAGCATTTTGCATGTACATTTGCGTGTGTCAATTACCGGTCACTGTTTAGTAATACCTGTGTGTTCCATTAACATCGAGGTTTGTTGTTCTCTAGATTTCCTTGATCCTTTCATCTGTCACATTACCATAAACTGATTTTCTGTTACTTCTGCCTGACTTTTCATACAATAACTCATGCAACCAGGGAACAAGAGCAAGAACTCGTGATATTGACCATTTGGAAGTAATCTATGCAGCTCATATTTTGAATATGGCCTATTGAGGATTTGCAGTCCACTATTTATGATCGGTTTCCAATGTAATTATAAGTATATTGGGAAGATAAATCTTGGATTTTCTTTTAAGTAAATGGATTTGTTGACCGATTTATTTGTTGTCAGCACCGAAAAGGTGGTGGATTGCATAAGGCATACTTGTAATGAGTACTGGTGAGCAGCCAGTGTTTGCAGTTCATATTTGTAGTGATTTACAAAGCAGTGGGAGATAAATCCTGGAAGCTTAGCTTAGTTTACTAGAAAAATGGCCGAAGGCCAGAAACTCGACTGTAGCGTTTGCTGCAATTAGTTCAGTTCAACATGCAGGGTTAGCTAAGCCAGGGAAACGTCAGCATCTCCACGTGTGGATGAGAAGAGTGCAAAGAAGAGGGCTTTACGTATACTGTCACAAGGGGAATACGTGAGAGAGGCAGAGCTTATGGTGGACTCCACTTTAATCAAAGTGGAATTAGATTGCTGGCACAGGAAGCGAGCGTGCTCTGGGAAATGATTTAAATGAGGAAGCTGGAGAAAAGAGGATGCTCGGGAGCTCTTAGACCAGACAAAGCCAGTTGCTAGGGTGTCTCTGAGCCCATTGGAAGATATTGCATAAGAACTGACGTTGCAGTTGAGGGGTGGGGGGAATGGAGACAGGATGAGATTGGAAGGAAATTGTGAGAAACTCGCAGGCTGGCAGATGAAGGCTGTTCCTACGCTGCAGTTGGAGGGGTAACTGCAGCTCCCATAGGTATCCATGCCCTCTGGCCCATTGGTGGGGAGGGAAAAGCAGTTGCCTTAGGGCCTGGAGATTCTAAGGAGCCCGAAGCTCCCAGATGCTGCCAGATGTTGGCGCTGGGCCCCTTTGAATCCCTACCAGAGCATCGCTCCATGCAGTTCTGAAAGCTGGTGGCAAGGCAGCGTTGAGTACTGGGTACCCTAGTCCCACCCCTTCTGCCTCGTCCCTACCCCTTCTGGGGGCTCAGAGCTCGCAGTGGCTGTCGGCCCCACTGCATTCCCTCGGTAGCTTTCATCTAGCTAGCCCATCTTAAAATATAAGGAAAGCATGGCGGCGTGAGCTATGGAAGGAGCTATCTAAGCCTACCTGGTGCCCAGTAGTGACTCATCTTGTGCCACGGATGTCTACCATCAGACATCCAACTGCAGTATGCACATAGCAAAAGGAGCCAAATGAAAATATATGCAGTGAAAAGTTTGACCCTGATCCCACAAACAGATATGTGCTTAGCTTTTTTTATTATGTTATTTGTTGTGCATAAAGAACACAGCTGTGGAAGAGTAAGCTCTGCTCTGGCTTTTATAGGTTGTCCTCGACCAGAGTTAACTTAAAAGTGGGCAAATGGTTACGGCTTTGCTAAACAGTGATGGAATTACTGTGGATTTACATCGAAGGCCAGGCATTAATGGCTGAAGTTGAACCAAGCTACAAATTCCATATCTAAGGCCAAATGGAAAGGAGAGCTAACCCACTGTTGACCAGTTTATTAAAGATGTGATGAGCCTATTTGATAGGTCCTGCTTTAATCAGATGTTGTAGGATGTTACAGGAATTGTATAATGCACCTCAATGGCCTTTGCATCAATGAAAAGAGAAATGGTGACACAGGGTCAGACCAGTGGTCAGACCGGTATCCTGTCTTCTGCTAGGGGGCAGTGTCAGATGATTTAGAAGGAATGAACAGAACAGGAAAATTGTAGAATCATAAAACACTAGAACTGGAAGAGACCTGGAGGGATCAAATCCAGTCCCCCGCCCTCATGGCAGGACCGAGCACCGTCTAGATCATCCCTGACAGGTGTCTGCCTAACCTGCTCTTAAATATCTCCACTGATGGAGATTATCAAGTGATTCATCCATTAGCATCCAGTCCCAGCATCTAGTCAGCGGTTGAGGGACACCCAAAGCATGGGGCCATATTAATAGCCATCGAACGACCGATCCTCCCGAACTTCTCATTCTGTTTTTGAACCCAGTTACACATTTTGCTTGCATTGCATCCTATCAGAAGGCTTTCCAGAGACTGGCGGTGTGTTGTTTGAGGACATTCTCCCTTTGGCTTGCTACCCACTGGATGACTCCTACTTCTTGTGTTATATGAAAGGGTAAATAGTAAGTCCTTGTTCACTTTCTCCACAACACTCATGATTTTATAGGCCTCTAGCATACTTCTACCCATCCTTTTTATAAGAGGAACAGTGCCAGCCTTTTTAATCTGTCCTCACAGAAGCTGTTCCATGCCCCTAATAATTTGTTATCTTTCGGTGTACTCTTGTGATTCCTAAAATATAGAAACATTTGAGGTGAGGAGACCAGAACTTTACACTGATTCAAACATGGCAGAACCATAGATATAGGTAGTAGCTTTATGGTATTTTCTGTTTTCTCTCTTCCTTTTCTAATGGTTCTTAACATTTTGTTAGCTTTTTTGACTTCCGTGCCTGCATACTGAGCAGATGTTTTCAGAGAACTATCCAAGGTTTTTTTTTTTTTCCAGATTTCTTTCTTAAGTGGTAAGATCTAATTTAGACACCATCTTCGGATTATGCTTTCCAGTGTGCATTACTACTTGTTTATCAGTATTGAATTTCATTTGCTCCCTTGTTGCCAGTCACCCCGTTTTGTGAAATCCCTTTCTAAATCTTCTCTATCAGCTTTGGACTTATCTTGAGTAATTTTGTATCTTTTCCAAACTTTGCCAGCTTGCTCTTTACCCCCTTTTTCCAGATCATTTATGAATATGTTGAACAGCATAGGCCTTGGATGAGATAGTTGAAGGACCCTGATATTTGCATCTCCCCTCTGAAACTGGCTATTTCTGCTGTTCTTTCCTGCATTTTACCAAGTTACTGATCCATAAGAAGGACCTTCACTCTTATTCCATGATCGTTTACTTATGAGCGGTTGGTGAGGGACCTTGTCAAACAGTTTCTGAAAATCAAAGTGCTCTGTATCTGCTTGCTCAGGTGCTTGTTTTATCCCTTCAAAGAAGTCAAATAGAGGTGAGGTGTGTCTCTCTTTGCAAAAGCAATGTTGATTCTTCCCTGACGGGTTGTGCTTATCTATGTGTTTGATCATTCTGTTCTTTGCTATCAGTTCAAGCAGTTTGCATGGTACTGAAGATAGGTTTCATACAATCCTAGGGCTGGAAGAGACCTCAGGAGGTCATCAAGTCCAGCCCCCTGCCCAAAGCAGGACCAATCCCAACTAAATCAACCCAGCCAGGGCTTTACCAACCTGAGGCTTAAAAATCTCTAGGGATGGAGATTCTACCATCTTCCTAGGGAATCCATCCCAGTGCTTCACCACCCCCCTAGGGAAATAGTTTTTCCTAATATTCAACCTAGATCTCCCCCACTGTAACTTGAGACCATTTCTCCTTGTTCTGCCATCTCCCACTGAGAACAGCCTCTCTCCTTCCTCTTTGGAACCTCCCATCAGGTAGTTGAAGGCTGCTATCAAATCCCACCTCACTTTTCCCTTCTGCAGACTAAATAAGCCCAAATTCCTCAGCCTCTCCTCGTAGGTTTACCAGCATGTAAATGCCAGGATCATCTCTGGAGCCTTGTTAAAAAATTGGCGTTGCATTCTCTTACCTGCCAGAGGCTATCTGAGGGACAGGTTACATATCACAGATCACGGGACACTTTACTTACCTGTGCATTTGCAGATATGGTTGCTTGCAGCTCCCATTGGCTGTGGTTCACCGTTCCTGGCCAATGGGAATTGTGGGAAGCAGCATGGGCTGGCACACTGCTTTCTGGTGCTCCCATTGGCCATGTGTGGTGAACCGCAGCCAATAGGAGCTGCGAGCAGTGTTCCCTGAATGCTGAATGCTTGGGCAGCTGCCCAATGGAGATTCATTTGCTGCCCAGCTGATTAGCAGAGCCCCTGCAGCCTCCCTCACCTGGAAGCATATTTCTATTGGGAGTGAACGTTTCTCCAGCCTCAGTGCACATAACAAAATTTATTCCGCACATGCATGGATAAAATTAGAGGGAATGTCGTCTGTGAGCAGCTGTCCCTGCAGATGCGCACATAAATAAAGAGTCTGGCAGGCCTCCAGAGGCTATTCCTGGCGCACAGCTTCCAGCCTGTGAGCTACTAATTGCCCACCCCGGTTTAAAGTAAAGCAAGCTTTTTACATGCTTTGCTCAACCTGGTTTCAGCTAAAAGCTCGAATGATGATAATGGCTGAACCAGTATGGAGTCCAGCTCACTGTTCCATAACTCTATTCCTGAAACACATTAAAAAATCGGTAATGGGAATAGAAGCATGTTTGTAGCTGGGTTGTAAATATGTTAACAGGTTAAATGATAGAATTTTAATTATTTAACTGGTTAACCGGCTTCTGGACAGCCCATTCGTCCAGCTCTTACCAGCCGGGACCCTGCCAGCTGGGCTGAAGTGTGAGGGGTCTGCCTCCCCTAGTTACTGGGTAAGCAGGCCAGCAAGGCTACTGATTACCAGGCAACCTTTTACATCCCTAATTTGTAAGGGTTTGCAGGCTTAGGGCCATCACTTTGACTGCTGAAATGGCTCCTATTTTTAGCGACGTTTCAGGTCTGATAGGTTTCAGGGGGCATTTAAAATGGGTTCGGTGTCTGAGAGGCGTAGGGTTGCCAGGTGTCTAGTTTCGAACTGGACAGTCCGGTATTTCAACTTTCTGTCCTGGAAACAAATTGAGAAAATACCAGCCATGTAAAATATTGGGTATTTTCTAATTAGGTAAGTTTTATTATTATTAGGAGTATCGGTACGTGGTTGCGTACTGCGTGAGTGTGTCTACCAGCCAGGCAGTATGCAACTATGCAAGGGGGTGGGGCAGGAGGTAATCCCCGAGGCCGAACTCGCTCGTGCTTTGCCGGGACTGTGCATGGGATGGGCAGCACCCTGAGATCTGCATGTGCCCGGGTCAGTCCCGCTCCCCACCAGCGAACTCTCCCCCAGCCAGCTCCACTCCCCCCAACCAGCCCTGCTTCCTGCCGACCAGTTCCCCCTTACCCCATTTCCCCCCGCCAGCCCCACTTCTCCCGACTCCCTCCCCCTTCCCCCACCAGCCCTGCTTCCCACCAGCCAGTTCCCCCACCACCACATCCTCCCAGCCAGCCCGGTTCCCTTCCCAGCCGGTCCCCTGCCATCTGAAATCAAGTGTGTCCGGTATTTTTTTTTTTTTTTTGAAGCCACCTGGTAACCCTAGAGAGGGCAGGAAAGTTTGAAAAGCTGGTTTTTACAAATCCAGGAAGATGGGGAAAAAGGGCAGAAATGGGAAAGAGATGGTGTCATGGGGCCTAGCCCTTTAAGGGAATCGGACCTATCCCCATCTGTAAGAGATCACCTACCTGCCAGCTGAGACCGACAAGGTAGGAAGCAGGTGATTGTAAAAGCCTCCAGGTAGCCCTGTTTCATGGAGAGCGCTGGTATGAGTCAGGTCGCCTCCTGCAGGAGACACAGAGCAAAGCAATGGGAAGCAGACCGGCTCCTGGAAATGGGGGTGGTGGGACTTTTGTGCAAGTGGCTGGTAGAGTGAGAATCTGTAGGGAATAGATTGGCCCTGGCAGAATGCCCTGGGTTATGGGGCTTGACTGATGTATTGAATTTGGAGGAAATAAAGCTGAAGCCCTGAGAAGAAAGGTCTGAAGCAGACTCTGGATGTCATATCAGTCGTCCCTAGACTCAGGAGACAGGCCAGGAGCTGTAAAAACAGACGCGATGATGAATTGATAACATTCAGTGAAATGTGAGAGCCCTGCTCAGAGACAGGCTGGGTGTTCTGAAAAGTGGGTTTAGCTGGAGATGAAACCTGGGGACTTGTCATTGAATGGGTCTGTTGTCAGTGGGATCCACAGGGGCTGGCTCTCGGCCCTTCACTGTTTAACATTTTTTATCAGTTCTGGAAGAAAGCGTACAAACATCACTGAGACCGTTTATAGATGAGACAGAAATTGGGGGAGCATCATTTTGAACTATCGGTTGGGTGCATGATAAGAACTCCATCAGGACAGCTCACCCTACTCCGGAAAAGCCAATCAGAAAAGAGACAGACGGCACTTAGAGAATCGTGAAACCCATGGAGTGAGGATTGTCACTCTCAAGCTACTTCCGCTTGAGTAATTCCATTTGGGAGGATTTTAAATGCCTCAGTGCTGCATTCTTTCAAAACTGCCTCAAAGAGCACAGCCCTTCTCTGAAAACAGACTGCAAAAGTGGATTTACCCAGTTCTCCGTGTATTGTTTCTACATTCTTCAAAAATCAGAGTTTTTCTGAGTGCCAGAAAAATAAGTTTCAGACTGTTAACCTAGCCCTGGATCTGCAAGCCAAGATGGGCTCTTTCTAGCCAGTGCATTGTGTCCGTAAGAAATATTCTGCAGCCTCGTTTCTGCCCTGTTGTTTTGAGATGCTGTCCCTGTTATTCACAATCCTGTTGACTTCAAAGAACATGCACTGATTTGAATGATGGCAGAATCTGGCCCAGCCAGTGGAATTCCATTGTCAAGTGTGGTCTAGGAGGCAGAATAACATCTGGCTCACGCTCTCATAGTTCTCTGAGAGCTAAAGGGAGAGAAAAATAATAAAAACAGATCGATTTATCACAAATGTGATAAGAGACATTGAGACTCTCAAAGGCTGTAAATCAGTATACTGCCATTGATGCCAATGGAGAGATGCTGGCTTACACCAGAGAAGGATAAAGCCTTAGATCAGAGATGGTGAAAAAAATTGGAATGCTCAAAATCAAAAATGGGATCAATTTTTCCTCCAGAAAATGTTTTACACTTGTGTTTTCATCACACAGTCTATTGAATAATGTTGTTAAAAGCCAAATTAATGTCTACAAAGCTTTGAGACAGCTAGTCACATTTTGATTTAGTGAGAAATTTTAAAAAATCACTTTTTCCACAAAAAATAAAAAATTAGGTAATGTCAAATCCTTAACAAGAAAAAAATAATTAAATGGCCATTTTTATTTGATAAATGGTGATTTGAAATAATCTGATGCACTCTACTCTTAGTAAATTCTGAATAACCCTAGTCTGTTTGGTAAAAGTGTCATTAGTACAAACACTGGTTAACATTACCATGTCAACATTTGCTAACACTTAGGCTGTGTCCAGACTCAGGGTTTTTTTCGGGAAAAGTAGCCTTTTCCCGAAAAAACTTCCCCTGCGTCCAGACTCAAGCCGCGTTCTTTCGAAATTATTTCGAAAGAACGCGGCTTTTCTTTCGATGGCGGTAAACCTCGTTTCACGAGGAAGAACGCCTTCTTTCGAAAGTTCTTCTTTCGAAAGAAGGCGTTCTTCAATGTAAATAGGGCTTCCTCGAAAGAGAGCATCCAGACTCGCTGGGTGCTCTCTTTCGAAAAAGCGGCTTGCTCTTTCGAAAGATCCGCCTGCAGTCTAGACGCGATCTTTCGAAAGAGGCTCTTTCGAAAGATGCTTTCGAAAGAGCCTCTTTTGAAAGAAGCCTGCAGTCTAGACATAGCCTTAAACTGTTATAGCTATTCCCTATTGTTAGGACAGCCCCATTGCCTGACTAACTCTTGCAAAGTGGAGACATTAAGGACCACTACAGTCAAGGGCGGCCTGATGCAGGCTGCCGGCAGCTGGCGCCCCAGGCAGAATGCGCGATCGGCGCCCCCACCTCCACAGCCCTCAATGGTGTGACGTCATCATTGGGTGCCCCGTTTAACGCAGAGCCCTAGGCAATG
This sequence comes from Pelodiscus sinensis, assembly GCF_049634645.1. Taxonomy (NCBI): domain Eukaryota; kingdom Metazoa; phylum Chordata; order Testudines; family Trionychidae; genus Pelodiscus; species Pelodiscus sinensis. Next base: position 4,834,688 of record NC_134717.1, on the reverse strand, counting down.
GCCTGGGATCTTGTGGAAAATAAAGCCTTTTCTGAAAGATCCCTTATCCCTCTTAAAATAAGGGATAAAGGATCTTTCGGAAAAGGCTTTATTTTCCACAAGATCCGCGTTTAGACTGGCGCTTTTTTCCAGCAAAGCTCCATGCCGAAAAAAAGTGGCAGCCATTTTTATTCTAATGAAGTGGGGGAGATTTAAATCCCCGCTTCATTAGCAATTGCAATACGTCTAATTTGCATCCCTTTTACAAAAAAGGGATGCAATCTAGATATAGCCATATAGCTTGTGATAGAAATGTAGCCATGTTAGTCTGGTGTAGCTGAAACAAAAACCAGGACTATGAAAGTGCTACATAGTCCTGTGTTTTGTTTCATATATAGCTTAGTTTCTGTTATTTTCACTCCAGTTCATCTGATGAAGTGGGTTTTGCCCACAAGAGTTCATGATTCTCTATATTTTGGTTAGTATCTAAGGTATCACAGGGTCACTTGTTTTTAAAGTTACAGACTAACAGATGTGTATCCCTCTGAGATTGATCCCAAAATGGTTGAATCTCAACCCACAAAAGTTTGGCTGTTCAGCAGGAACCATAACTTGACACACAAATATTTGCTTTCTTTACGCAGATAAGATACTCAGGAGAGCCTTGTTCTGTGCAATTGACTCTTAGGCTACATTTAGACTGCACTCTAAAATCAAAATAAGATACACAATTTGTGCTATGCAAATTCCGTATCTTATTTGGATTTTATTTCAAAATAAGCTATTTCAAAATTTGGTGCATCTACACAGCACCACATTTTGAAATAAAGCACTATTTCAAGATGTCCCTTATTCCTTGTAAAACAACATTTACAGGGATGCTGAAATAGCGAGTCCATTAGTCTGAAAATTATTTTGAAATAGTGGATGCATTCCTTGGACACGGGGTAGCTATTTCAGGATTCTTCCAGTATCCCGAAGTAGCCTTGCAGTCTAGATGTACCCTTACTCTGTTTTGCACTTTCACAAGGCTTTTCTGACTCTGAACACCATGGGGAAAGAGCTTTCCCTTTCTCTTGGCCATGCAGAGAGCTTCAGGGTCATGGAACCTGAAGCATGAAGGCCCTGGGGAGCAAAATAGAAATTTCATAATTTTAGTGTAAATACAGCCTATAGAAAATGTGAAGCAGAGATCAGAATGAAGAGGACACAAGAAAATGAGCACCGTGGGCCTGCATATAATGATAAAAAACAGGACATTGTGTCCCTCTTTTATTGGGAGGGGGGGATTGCACCTTTTGTTATGTAATGCACCAAACACCTTTCCCAAGCCAAAGAAAAGCACTTGCCTCCTTCCACACACCTTTTCCTGCCTATATCAACCGGTAAGTTTCCTTATTTATTATAGACGAGGAAACCATTCTGCCTCCCTCTCAGTTTTCTATCTGTCACAGAGCTGTCAACACCATGGCCCTTGTGCCTTCCCATTGTGTTTTGATCTCTGATCCAAGCACATTATAGGTGCCTGCCAGATAATCAGTAGTAGCAATTGCTCCTGCCATGACAGCAACACGTATTAACACACAGTCACCACCCTGCTGCACTCATGTCATCTTTTCAAATACAATAGTGCGGCTGGTGTCATAGACCCAAATTGAGACAAGATTTGATTACCCAGAGTCTTATTTACTGAAATTCCAGGTTACCAGTGCCCTGGGATGATCATACGCTTTTATAAAACCCAGTATGACTGGAAACCTTTGTGATTGTATAAAATATATTCTACTGGAAACATTAAAATAAAATGACATAGAGACCAGTTTCTCTTCAGTGCTGAGCACGGAAGCATTAGGCACCTCCGTGAAAATCTTGAGAGTGACAAGGAATCAAATTGAAACTGACCAGTGTATTTTTGTTATTCCGGATGAGAGAGATGAAAAAAGAAAACCACCTAAACAGCGAAAAGCAAAACAGTTTGTCAGAGTTATTTCAGCTAGTTCTTTTCCATTACATTTCTAAATGTGTGAGTTTATTTGGCAAATTCCAGTCAACCAGGCCTAGTTTCTTACAACAATGGTAAGAAAGTGTCTCTGGAGGGGGAAATATGTGTGTCCCTTTAGACACTGTTTCATGCAAGTTTCACCTACTTCTTGACCCCTGACCATAGGACCCACAGTTCATCTTTAGTCAAGTATCCTCTTATACCAGTTGCGTTACAGAACAGTGTAAACCCCCTGGGCTGCGTCTAGACTGGCATGATTTTCCGCAAATGCTTTTCACGGAAAAGTTTTTCTGTGAAAAGCATTTGTGGAAAAGAGCGTCTAGATTGGCAGGGACGCTTTTCCGCAAAAGCACTTTTTTGCAGAAAAGTGTCCATGCCAATCTAGACGCGGTTTTGCGCAAGAAAGCCCCGATCTCCATTTTCACCATCGGGGATTTTTTGCACTAAACAGTTTTTAGCTGTCTACACTGGCCCTCTTGCGCAAAAACAATTCCAGAAAAGGGCTTTTGCCTGAATGGGAATGTCAAAGCATTTGCGCAAGAAGCACTGATTTTGGACAGTAGAACATCAGTGCTTTTGCGCAAAATCAAGTGGCCAGTGTAGACATCTGGCAAGTTTTGCAGTTGCTTTTGTGGAAAAACTTGCCAGTCTAGAAGTACCGCTGCAGTAGCTTGCTATAAAATAAACCACCCACACGAATAGCTTCCTTCTAGCCCCAGTAGTTAGAGGCTGCGTTATTCCCTGAAGCATGATCATTTCTCTCTCTTCCCAAAGTCTTGCTAATTATTTACTATTGTAACTGTTATTGTGAAGGGGAAGGCGTGCTAGGGCAGATTCTCCTTTGATGTAAATCAGCATTGCTCCATCGAAAGCAATACTGCTGTGTTGATTCATGTCAGCTGAGCATGTGGCCCCAAGGTCTGTCTCTGCAGACTGTCGTTCTCCACCACCATGGTGGCAAAAGTGTCATCTGGGGGGTGAACAAGCCTGGATTATGGATGGCTGGGTCTTCTCACATTTCATGGTTAATTTGGAGATAAGGTATATGGTCTCTAAGCAATGTGACACTGGGGGTGGGGAGAAAGACCCAGTAACAAAGAATGGTTTGTAACTGCCCTTAGTTCACTGCCAACACCCATTATCTTAGATCTGCACTCCTTACGCCATCCTTTGTACTAAATAAATAAAAAAGCAAAGGATGCAATCAACGCGTTCCCTAATGAGCCAAGATAAATTGTTCTGTATCGATGATGACAGCAAATTCACTAAATGAATTGCAATTTGGGAACCTTATGAATTCATCAAAGCATGACTGCTTGGCTAGCCACTTAATCGTCTGTTATGATCTCCTCCCCTCTCCCCCATATCCCGGTTGCCTTTGTCAGCAGTATCTGTACTTGAAAGACTTCCTGTTGCCTTTGAGACTGTGAATACATGAGGCACAGGCTGTGGTTGTTCGGTTTTTTTAATTTAATACCTCTCGCCATTTAACAGTGCGTCAGACAGAACAAATAAATGCGACCCTCAGGAAGAGAGTAGCTTAGCTGGTTTTAATGCAGGAGTATTACTTAGGGACTCAATTCAGCCAGGTGCTGAGCACCGTCAGCTGTCTCAGATGTCAGAGGATCACACTCATTGCATGTTTGGCTCCTCCTGCCTAGAAAGATAAAGCTCTAAACAGGTGTCTCATTGCGTCTTGACAGCCCTGATGAGAGAGGAAAACAACATCCGTGTCCTGGGAAAAGTTGCGGGGGGTGATTCTCTTGGTGGCTGCCAGGATGTGGGGGCTAGAAATCTGGCCTACAGAGCTGGGATGACTGGCGTTCTCACCATGCACCTAGGAGGCTTTGCAGAGACACGCCCAGTGATGCCCAAGGGACCCAGAGTGACAGTTCCTTGTGGCCCTTTGATTGGCCAAACACCCTGTTTAACCCTGGAGCACAGACTTTGGGCCTGCAGTGACTCCAGACCTCAGCTCTTCCGAGCCCTGGTCCCCAATCCTAGCCTGACCCTGACTCTGGCCTAGAACTTCCTCTGATCTCCTTTTTTTGACCCCAGCCTGTTCTGACCCTTATTCGAGCCTAATACTGGGGTGGGCAGTAAGCGGCCCATAGGCCAGACATGATTCACTAAGGATAGCCCCTGGTAGGCTGGCAGACACTTTATTTACCCGTGCATCTGTAGGTATGTCTGCTTGCAGCTCCTATTGGTGGCAGTTTGCAATTCCTGGACAATGGGAGCTGTGGGAAGCAACACAGTAGGGCCACCACTTCCGGCAGCTCTCATTGGCCAGGAATGGCACACTGTAGCCAATGGGAGCTGCGAGCAGACAGACAGGTAAATAAAGCATCTGCTGGCCTGCCAGCGAACTGCATCTGAGGAGCAGCTGTCACCATCTCAAGTGGTATAGCTCCCGGAAGGAAATCAGACCCTCTGCGTACAGCCAGAGCAGTCCCACAAAGAGACGTCCGTGCTCTGTGCTCAGGTGGGTCCTTGACCCAAATCTTTTCTTGGCCGCTACCAGAGGTTCAGGAGGATTTTGAACCAGTGCTGTCTCCTTTTGCTGCTTATCCTTGAATATACTGTAGGCCAGAGAGATCCATTTCCTATCTGGGGAGGTGTTGACTGGGGCCTCTCCCTGACTGGGGCGGAACCGCCCAGTATTAATGGACGGCAATAACTTCCTGTGCACACTTTTAGCCACTTTTGACAACCCTCGCCTCACTTGCTCAGCAGACGTTGCACTACAAAGGCTACGATGAGGACAAGGTCCAGCTGCCTTGTATGCCCCCCGGTTCCATCGACCTGCAGCTGACACTGAATGGAATGATACCTCAGTTGCCTTGTTTTCAAATAAACTCAGCGAGGAAGTAAAGGATGAGCTAGTCCTCACTGAGACCTGATCCCCCTGGTTGCTTTCATCAACCTCAACATTGGCTGCGCGAGCCAAAGGAAGAGATGATTGGCACCCAGCTACTGTTTTGCCCACACCAAAACCCCCCAGAGGCTCAGCCATGAACTGATGTGGTTGATCTAGGCCCCCGACACTTGACCCTTGAAGAAAAGCAACAGTGATAGCACAGAAAGCTCTGTTTTTACTGCGGAGCATCAAGACGTGCCATCGCTTGTTGTGAACTTTGACCCTCAAGGAACTGGGAAACAAACTAGCAAGCCCAGGCCATATGGTCAGCCAGCTTGAACACCGCTAGGGCACTGTCCTCTGTAACGACCCCTCAGCCCTCATGGAGAAAAAAAACCCTGTTCCAGGACAAATAGGTCCCCTCCCTGCACTTCCAAGTATGAATAAAATAAGGTGTGGATCCCAGTCTAGCTGTTAACCCTAGGCCAGATCCATATATTTCCAGTCCTCCACTCTGGCATCCTTTTCCTTCAGTCACCTGCAGACCGTGCCCCCAGGAAGGTGCTCCTGGAACCGCTGCTTTCATAGTAGATGTAAAGACGCAGGATTGATCACTTATGGCTCTTTCATCTCTCAGCATTTGGCAGCAGCATCCCTGGTGCACTATCCAGAGTTCCAGTCTGGCTATTTGAAATCTTTCCTTGTGAAACTTCATCTATTTGAGACCACGACTCTTCTCTTTTCCTTAACTATCGACTGTGTGATCTTCCTAGTACAGAATTGCTCCTCTGTTCCAAGCCAGAGGGAGGCTGCCTTTCTGCGGCAGCGGGAGGGAGCGATTTCTTTAGATTCAGATAGCAATCCTCCTTGAGACCCTTCTGGAGGAAAGATACGGTGAACAGCAAAGCTTTCTGTCCAACATCAACACTACAAACACTACAGTGTATCTAATTTAACTATCCAGCTCTGGCTGCTGCTAAGTAGATGGAGCTCAGGAAGAAATGGGAAAGATCTACCAAATGGGAGACTTGCAAATTCCCCTGCGTACCTCTCGGGTTGTATGCGTCTTGTGTTGCTGTAGAGTGGTGCGTGTGTGTGTGTGAAAAGCTGTTAAATGTGCACATAACATCAGAGGGCAAGAAAAAAAAATAGAGATTTGACCTTGCAGCGGCCAAAGATAATACTCAAGTATATTACCCTGTGTTCTGCTATCGTTATCACTAATGAGCTTACTCACTGCAAGGCTGTGTGTTGCTGTTTGTTTGCGTTTTCAGAACTACCTTGCGTCTCAGAGGAAGAAATTGTCTTGATCTATCTGCCAAGTTGAGGCTGAGTTTTTTTTTTTTTTAAATTAGTTAAATAGTAAAAGTGTTATGGTTAATAAACTCGGATCAGTGTAGTCAGGTTCTAGTTGGAGGTAGGATCTGTTCCTCTTGCAGTGGGATCAAGAGCATAGGCACGCAACATTCAATCAAAAGATCTTCATACAGTCTTCATCTAGCTGACTCTCCTCTTTATCTCCATGATGTGGATTGTGGGGGGTATTTCTCTTTGTTGTAAATGAAGACTGCCAGAAATTGACTCATTAGCCTTGAAACTATGGCATTATTATATATGGTGTACAAATAGATCCATACCACTTTCCCTTCCAGTGCTTCTTTTGGTTGCGTCTCTCCCCTCCCCCCCTTGTGGGTCTCTTGCCATTTTGGGGCCTGCCACACTTGATCTGTAAAAGGAGCTGTATTGACTAATGCATTCTCCAAAATGCCAAGGGAGCCACCAACTGCTGTTAAAATCTGCTTGCTGTATGAATTGTGGGGCTGTATTAGCATCAGTTCCGAAGGAGACTGCTTGTCAAGTGCTTCTGTCAGAAGTGGAACTATTAACTATTTGTGCTGTGTGTGTACAGGCAAAAACATATGTGCATATATGACTCTTAATGGGCCTAAGGTCAATATTAGCCATCGGATAGTGCCCGAGGGATAAATTAAGTATTGAGATTTGTCATCTATTGCCTGCAGTCTGAAGACATGTATAATCAAAAGAACCCTTTTTACCCTTGGGTAGTTTTTAGCACATTTTTATTGCACTGTGGTGACAGTCTCTGCTTGTATCATTTACCCCCAACCTCTGAAATTATGTGTATTGAAGCTTTCTCTTCAGCATAGGAAGAGAGATACCTGGAGAAAAAAACAGGAATTTGTTGTATCGCAATAAGGGGATGAGCTGGCTTTGACCTCCACTCAGATGGAGCTCTGAGTGGTTCTGAACCTTTGTCTTCCTAGGAGAGACCAATTGTGGGTCCTTTCCGCTAGGGTTGTGGACAATGAAAGAAATACTTAGCTTC